>NC_069382.1:114981285-117481285 GCF_027475565.1 Acinonyx jubatus | reverse complement strand
CCCACATTAGTCTCTGTCCTAAAGGTGTGGGGCCTGCTTGGGATTCTGTCTTTCCCTCTCTCTCTGCCCTTCCCCCACTCACACTGTCTCTGTCTCTCTAAAAATAAATAAAATTTAAAGAGAAAGGAAGAAAAGAAAGAAAGAAAGAAAGAAAGAAAGAAAGAAAGAAAGAAAGAAAGAAAGAAGATCCTGAATGGGAGAATAACACAGATATGCAATATTCAGACATCCCTTTTATACAAGAAGATGTTTGATAGCACAGTATGGCAGGAGATTAATACAATAGTCAGAGGAACCAAATATGATGTTAAAATGATTTCTGAGTTTCAAGATATTTATCGACAATATGAAGATAATAATGTTTGTTCTTTCTACTACATAGGGTTGTTGCAAAGAAGAAAGGAAAATGTACACAAAATCACTACGCAAGGTAGACAAATGGAGAGGATTATTTTGTTAGCCTAAAAAGATTTGCAAGGTTTGGTTTTTCCAATAAGAAATTTGTCCTTCAGGGACTAAATATTAGAATAAACAGCTTGTTCAAATGCATTTTCCCAGCTTGCTGCTTTCACAGGTAGAAAAAAAAAAGAATAACGTAATTTTTTATTTCATTTTACTTTTCATAAAAACAGGTAGACAGAGCTGAGTGGACACTTAATTATCCCGTTGGGAAGCGTAGCAGAACCATATCAATCATTTGGAGGCTCCCAGATGACAAGCCCAGACTAATGACTCAACCTATTTGACAACTGGCAAATGACAGGCTTGCCAAAACGAAGGGCTTGAAACATCACAGAGGATCCAAAGTAAATCTTTGAGACAGTTCCAAATCCAAGTCCATCCATTACCAACCACACCTCCTAAAGCCACGGTATCTGCATTACGCCATTGTTGTTGCCAAGAGTGCTGTGCTAGGAAAAGAAGGACAAATCACAGAGAATGTGTTACTGGAATGGAGCAGAATGGTTGTTTTCCAAGGCAAGTTTATTAGTAATTACAGTACACAACTCTACAATAGTTGTGTGCACAGGTCCACAACCTCACCTCCCTACCTCACTCATGTCTCTAGAAAAACTCCTGCGTTTTTATGTAGAGTTGACAATGAAGTATGTAATCTCCACTCACAAACTTTATTGTGGAAGGACTGTGTACTAAACATCACTAGCCCTAGGGTTACAAAGATGACTTCAAATCCTAGTGATGGAGACAGATCTTTGTCTACCACAAGATAGTGGCATCATGTGCAAGCTGCTATAGGAGTCAAAACCGTAGAATTTATTTCTCCTGGAAAATGATGGGAAGTCCATGAATGACTTCTTAAAGGAAATGCTGTGAGCTGAGTTGAAAGATGGGCAGAAGTTGGACAATAAGCAAAGGGGAAATGAATTGTAGACAAGCAACATGGACACTAGATCATCTGTGGTGGCTGCTAGAAAGTGAAGGTTGGTGGCCCCATGGTTGAGGAGCACAGACAGAATGTTTGTTGCTCAACTCTTTGAATCTTGCATGATATATCTTTTCTACGGCATTCCTCACACTTAAGCCTCTACCCGTCTGTTCCTGCATTGGCATCGGGGCTTCCCATTACAATTAAGCTCATCCTCTGGCCATCACCACCTAAATTATTGTTGAAAATGAAAGCAAATGACAAACAAAGTCACCCAAGTGAAGAGACCCTCTAGAGCTATTGATGGTCTGTGTGTATTTGGTGGTAAGAGTGATCTGTCCTTTTACTTTCCAGTGGCCTATGAAACACTGACACAGCAGTGACAGTAAGCCATGAAATATTTCTTAGGAGAAAGGTAAAAAATAAAATAAAAAGTATTTAAATAGGGTTCAGTCATTGTAAGTGACTTTTGTCCCACCAAGTTCTGGTAAAAATAGTGAGATGCATTATAAAGCAGAAATTAATTCCTTCTTGTGAGTTCCTAGGTCTATCTGATCCAAGTTTCTAAAGCACAACATTATCTGAAAAGAGTGATAAAATAATTTATTTCTAATTGATTTGTACCAAGGTTTTATGGGCCTCACTACATATGACCCTTATTAAAACTCCACCATATGAAGAAGTACAGACATACCAAAAATTACTAATTAAAAACTAGTGTTAGCATAAAAGGAAGGATTCTTCATTTCTCACAAAAATAAGATAGTTTGGCAGGTTTATGTGTCAGGGGAACATCCAAAAATAATGAATTCATTGACTGATATTTACATGTTGTTTGCCTAAATCACTCCTTTCCCATAAAACCTTTAAAATATTCCTAAGGAAAATAAACATTTAGCTCAAAAGGACCATCTTTGGAATTTGGGAATTAAAAAAAAAAAAAGAAAGAAATAACAGTTGTTTCCATGTTCAGAAAGGACTGGAGATACTTAAAGAACGAATTAATGTTCCAAACGGTGACATTCCTCCAATCCAGACAAGCAAAACTGACCACACTATTTTATCTCTGACAAATGGCTAATAACTAGGATGCCCTTGATGGCTGCAGACTCATAAAGAGAGAATAGGGCTGTGTCTGAGCCCAGCAATGACTACCAGGGGCTGCAGGAAGCACGGGGCACACGTTTGCTGTCCCTAAGCTAACCCTAAGCTAGCATTTCCCCTTGCCTGTTTGTCTCCAGATTGATTCATTCTTTAGCTTCTTTCTCTTTCTGAGTTTTGCTGCCCATCAAATGGTAAGTTAGGTAACTAAGCTCCCAAGGGCACAGATGCTTTAGATGTCTGTGAGTTTGGTACAGTGTGTGCCATTTAGTAGGCACTGAAGGAAAATTATGCTTTTCACAAAAAGCCAACCATCCGACTCTGGAATATCATAGCAAGACTGTTATGATGCTAATAACAACGATTACAGTAGGATACAGGCTGCAACACAGATGCCAACAGTTTATGATATAGAAGCCAGGTTAGCCAGGATCTGGACTTAAGCAAACAAATAAATAAAAGAATTAAATTCAGAAAATAATTTGGTAAAGATTAAAGGAATTAAGAAAAGGAACTGACGGTTGTTGAATGCCCTCAGGATTTTCATGTAAAGTATCTCACGTAATCATTGCATCAGTCCCATGTGTAGTAATAGCTAACACTTACCGACAGTTTACTGTGTGCCAGATGGCTATGTTAAGTGCTTTATTATCATTAAGTCTTTTAAAAGGCAGTCACTTGGTTTCCACAACTCTGTGCAATAGTTCTTTTTTTTTTAAGTTTATTTATTTTTTGAGAGAGAGAGAAAGCATGTGCACAAGCGGGGAGGGGCAGAGAGAGAAGGGGACAGATATCTGAAGTGGGCTCTTCATGGACAGCAGAGAACCCGATGTGGGGTTCAAACTCATGAACCATGAGATCATGACCTGACCTGAAGCTGGACACTTAACTGACTGAGCCACCCAGGCACGCCTCTGTGCAGTAGTTCTATTACTATCCCATTTATGGCTGATAACACTGAGTCACGAAACAACTAAATAATTTGCCCAAGATGGCTCAGTTAAGTGACAACCCTGGGTTGTGATTGCAGGCAATCCAAGATCAGAGTCCACACTCCCAAACACCCCACAGGACTATTTTTCCGATGAGGACCCTGAGGCTTGGAACAGTGACATATCCTAGAGAACTACTGAGAAGTGTGCTCAGAATTGAAACTCAGGACTGCTGCCCTCCAAGACCAGTATCCGGTGCACCGCTCCACACTGCCAACCACCAAAACGAAAGTTGTTTAAGTATTTAATTGTATTAAGTTATACTACGGTTAAAAGAGGATGGAAATATAAAACCCTTATATTAGATTTTTTTTCTTATTAAACTTACTTCTACAACTGATCAGATATAAAACAAGTAGCAGAAACTCTCCCAGTTCATAAAACTTTTATCAGCTGGAGGCCAAACCCTAAGTGGCTTTCTCTATGCCTTGAGCCAATTAAGTGTGCTTACAACAATAAAAAGAAATGAAAAAAAATAATAAACAGTTTCAAGAAATAAAATAAACACAATTGTTTTCTTTAACAAAAGGGATAGGGCAAGCTGAGCAGAGGATGAAGGAAAGAGGCTCAGTGGAGACCTTCATGGCTCTATTATTTTACCTTTGGTATAGAGAATGGAAAATGATTAAGGGCTTTTTCAACTCTGCCTCTCAAACACAAGTAAACACCAGGCAGCAGAGTCTGACAATAAGTGAAAGCCACAGACCAAACTAGAAGTAAGCAAGCAGAAAGGGATCGAATTAGAGGAAGAAGGGTTATTTAGGTAAATTGAACAGGTTCCCACATAACAGTACCCTGATGTATAATTTTCTTATTCAGAAGTGTTTTCATCAAAGCTGCAATATAAAGGAAAGTGCATTATTCTTTTAACAAGTGAGGCCAAGTTTCTACCCAACTAAATCCTTCCTCTATGTGCCTGGGTCACTAGAACATTTGGACACCCCCCAGCTCTCATTTCTTGACTGCGCAATCTGTAGTTCTGCCAAAATTTCATTTTCATAAACAATCAATAAACTAACAGTATAACCACGGGTAGTCACATCTGAATTTTGTTAATCATATGTTGTGAGTGTAGAAATCCACATTAATTCAGCTCTCTCCCTTTCCTAGCTGAGCCTGAGCCTGTCAAGAACTATTCACAAGAGCAAAAATGCCAACACCATCCAGAAAAGAAATGTGTGTCATAGCTACCAACATTTTCACTGTTGCCTATTGTTATCAATGCAAAATGAACAAACTTTTTAGAATTTCTTGAAAAAAAGGTGGGAGGGGGGCACCTGGGTGGCTCAGTCAGTTAAGCGTCTGACTTCGGCTCAGGTCATGATCTCACGGTTTGTGGGTTCAAGCCCCGCATCAGGCTCTGTGCTGACATCTCAGCCTGGAGCCTGCTTCAGATCCTGTGTCTCATTCTCTCTCTGCTCCTCCCCCACTGTGCTCTGTCTCTCAAAAATAAATAAATAAAATAATAAAATAAAATAAATAAAATAAAAAAAAGGAAGAGAGTTTTATTCAAGCCCAATTGAGGAGCGCTGCCTAGACACACAATCTGCACAAAGAAGATCGTGCTCCTGAGAAGGAATGTTGGATATGAGGTTTTTTTGTAACATCAAGGGTTACAAATCATGATGAAAGACATTTCAGAAAATTATAAACTCTATCTTATGCTGTTAGTATGTGCAAGGGTACAGACTTCAGAGGTATGGGATCAGAACTTATGGGGATTTTTACTCTTATCTCTAGTTTGAAGTGTTTCTTTTAGCTTATTTGATAATGAAGCGGATGTACATTGTGTGTTCAGGCAGAAATAGAGCCCATGCTCTGAAGTTTGGTGAAGTCATTCTGACCCTGATAAGAGTATAGCCTCCCTGGGAGCCCAGGATCAGGCCCCAAAGCGTTAAATGTTGAAAATTTCCTTTACCAACGGATTCAGAAATTGAATCAGGAATTATCAGATTCAGGAATGATCAAGCAATTATTAAAACAAATAAGATTAATGCCCAATAAAGATCACTAGACATGACCAATCTTTTTACTCTTGCATTTTAAAATGAAGGTGTTGTTGGGTCCAAGGTATAGACTCTCATCCTAATATAGTACTGGGGAGATATTTTCAGATTGCATTTCAGTCCTGGTGTCTCTCTAGTGGTTAGCTTCCTCAGCCCACTTAGTTGGTTGAATCCTGGATCAGTTGGTTGACACCTCCTCATGGCTGCACCCCTCATCACAGCCACGCTGGCCTTTCAAGGTCAGCAACCTCATTAACTTTGAGTCTCTAGCATGTCTCTTAGCTCAGATTTCTGAATGACAGAAAAGTAAGGAGTGAACACCACACCCCCAACCCTGTATGCTGAGCCTCTGTCCTCTGGAAATGTCAAGAATATATGCATATTTTTTAATTAATAATTTTTTTTAAATAAGATAGTTTTGGCGCACCTGGGTGGCTCAGTTGGTTGAGTGGCCAACTCTTGGTTTCAGCTCAGATTATGATCTCATGGTCGTGGGATCAAGCCCCTCACTGAGCTCACAGCCTGCTTGGGATTCTCTCTCTTTCCCTATCTCTGCCCCTCCCCCACTCACACTCGCTCTCAGAAATAAATAAATAAATATTTTTAAAAAATAAGATAGTTTCATACTCTTTTTTTTACTACTGACATCATTAAAAACTGAAAATTAAGATATTCTAATTCTTGCTTAGCTTCCATAAAAGTCAGGGAGGAGTTGAAGACCTTGATTAAAATCAGGTGAAAATAATGATAAACCCTTAATTTAAAAACATTTTTTTCTGGTACCAAAATAGTCTATATTAAAAGCAATCTGACACGGATTGTGATAACTTGGCTAAAATGCTCTGATGTGCTTCTTATACTTGGCAGTAGGAACATATGTGTGTTTTGTGGACATTTGGAAATGTGGGCTATAAAAGATGTGTTATTCATTCATTCATTTATTCATTCGTTAATTCTTAATCCCTTCTAAGTGCCAGACACTGCTCTAGGGGTATGGTACCACAGTGGATAAAACTAATTCTTTGGCTTCATGAAGTGTACATTCTAATGGGGAAAGACAGAAAATAATAAGATAAATAAGCAAAAAACACAGTATGCTAGATGAGTATAATTCCTAAGGAAAAAAGTAAAGGAGAAAGAGATATGGTGTATTGGAGGGAGTGATTTGAAATAGGAGTGTTTTGGGGCGCCTGGGTGGCTCAGTCGGTTGAGCGTCCGACTTCGGCTCAGGTCACGATCTCGCGGTCCGTGAGTTCCAGCCCCGTGTCAGGCTCTGGGCTGATGGCTCAGAGCCTGGAGCCTGCTTCCAATTCTGTGTCTCCCTCTCTGCCCCTCCCCCGCTCATGCTCTGTCTCTCTCTGTCTCAAAAATAAATAAATGTTAAAAAAAAATTTTAAAAAAATGAAATAGGAGTGTTTTCTTCCAGTCACTAATTACATAAATTTATAGCATAATATTCATTTAGAAACATCCTCTAACAACCTGACCGTGTATTCTTTCTCTCTCCATGACATGTGCTGTGGGAAACTTTGAAGTCTCAGAAAGATCAAAGATGCAAAATAACTCTAAATTTATAAACCTTAAGTTTATAAGCAGAAAGTCACATGCTCCAAAATGCTGAAGAATTATGAGACTATTGGAAAAAAAAAAAAAGTTTTTCCTACTCACTTGGTTCCTGGATTCTACCAGGAGATAATCTGTCAAAGTCACAGGTAAATTTGCAAGGGATGAACCAACTGGGTTTAAGCTTTGGGAGAATTTTCAGACTTCCCATTAACTTTACCTGCTCAAGGAATTTTCACCACTAAGTACTTTGATAGCTAAAACTATCATCTGAGTTTCTCTCTGGATTAAGAGCAAAAATCTGAAGAAACTCACTCCTTATGTAGACAGATGGTTTTAATATAAGAGATGTAGTGGGATCATGACAGGATATCTCTATTCTGTCCTTGAATTGTAACTAAGTCCTAGAACTGAAAATAGGGTGCAGTACACTACATTTTCTGAAGAGAACCACCAAAACTGAGGCCAGAGAGCTCCCCTCAGGATTTTCTAAGAGATAGTGCAACCAAGTATAGTCACCTAACACTTCAACCCTCCACCCCTAAATCAATAAAATTAGAAGGCCCGGAAAAGGAGAAGCATGCCTTGGGGTCCTCAGAGGCCTGAAGGTTCTGTTGCCAGGTGAGAAAAAATTCCTTTCTTCCCCAGGAGCTTCCTCCTCCTCCCTAAGGCTGAAACTGCAAAGACTCTGAGTGATTCCATCAGAGTAAAATTGTCACCTCATTCCTCTGTTGGCTGTCTGCTAAGGCAGTATGACTCACTGATTTACCCCTGAATCTACCCAAAGGGAAAAAGAGTCAGAAAGAGAGGCAGCCACAGAGCAGCCTGTACCTCCCCTTGAGTTCTGGAAAGGATAGCTGGGCTTTAAAAGTCTTACTGGGGCTTCATCCAAGGAGGCCCAATTGTGGTGATCTCAGCAGCAGGAAGCTGAGAGGGAGACCATTTATGGAGAGGGTGGAAGAGCTTGGCCAGACCTAGATTCCCCATGCCAAGAATTGTACACAGGGAAAAGCCCCATGACTGTGCCCCGTGACTGAGGCAGGCTTTGAACCTTTACTCCACCAAGGGCACTAATGTTGGGTAGTGTTAATCACAGAAGCAATGACAACCAACTAGGAGAGAGCCACAAAATGGAGAAAGTTAAGTAATGAGATGCTTGCCCTGTTACTTCTTCCTTCTTCCCACTCTAGCACAGTAAAGGAAGCCTAGAAGAAGCAGGACAGAAGTTTGCATCAAGATATGTGGGTGGACTGAGTGTAATAACTAAAAATGACTAAAGAATTACATGTCCAAGATGCCAATAAAAAACCCACCACTCAGTAGAAAAAGAGATTCAACATTTTATAATTAAAGTGGAGGCTTGGAAAAAAACAAACACATTCACCAATGAAAATGTGTAACCAGTTGCAAGAAGATATGAAATAGAGAAGTGTGCTTTGGCTTAAAAACCAGAGCAACATAAGTGCCTGACTCATAGTAGGTGCCCATGTTTTTTGTTGAATGAGTCAGTGGATGGGTTGATTTAGTCTCAGTAAGAAATCAGTTAACGAACAACTGTAGTTGAATAAACATACTATAGACTCTCCAATTTATGATGTCTCTACGGTCTGATCTTTCCATCCACAATTCCAATAAATTGCAAATGCTGGCTGAGAAGTCACAGCTTTCTTTTTAATTGATGAATTTGACAGTTAAAGCATACCTCTTTCACAATGGCTATTAGTAGCTAGAAAACTATTGATGGAATAAATCATCTTGTCCAATCAACCCTTAGATCATAACTAGCTATCTCTCTCATACCATAACTAGTTTGGAGTTTTTTTTCCAGTCAAGTGAGAGGAGTGTCTCTTTGTTAGTGTAAAGAGTGAGTGATACTTCTGAGTTTTCTGAAATGCTCTTTAATGCCTCTCATAATATTAAGCTCTTAATTTCAGTAGGGCATCTGCATTTGATAACACTATCCCTATAAAGAAACTTAGTTTAGGTATAATCTGATTCTACACTCATTATCTCATCATTCCAAACCATGAAACCCATAGAGCTATGTGATTTGCCTAAGATCACATAGATGGACAGTGATATAATTGGGACTATGTTACAACTAATCACTTCCCTTTCTCACTGATGCCTCCAATTCAGACTGGCCCCCCATTGTACAGAGCCAGCCTGAGAAACCTGCCCAAATCAAAGAGCTTATATGTTAAAGCTGCTAGTTAAATTCCCACCCTTTGGGGTTCTTGAAACTCACTTACATTAGAAATCATTGCAGCTTTCTCAAGAGATATTAATCACAGATACTCACTTAGATGAATTGATTTGAAGAAAAATGAATATTCTGGTCCCCTTTTCCAATTTTAATAAAAATAAATTATAGATGTTTTGTGGGCAACCACCCACAAGCCTCTCTTTTAGTTTTGACTTCATGATTTGATATTCCAGGATAAAAGATGCTCCCCCCAAAATCCAAATGATTACAATTAGTCCTTGACTGCAGAGAAAAAAAAAAAAAAAAGTAATTGAGGCAATTGTGCCTTTTTTTTTAAAGCATGCAAAGAGAGTTTAGAGGACAGTTTTGAAAGTTACTTATCATGCTCCTGTTACTATACTCATGAGTGGAGTAAAAAGGCCCAGTATGGAGCTATTCTTCTGGCTTCTCACACACAAAATCATCAGGTTGCTTTCACCTTGTTTTTCTAAGGTTTTAAAAGCAGATTTCATCAAGCTCTATGTAGTCCCAAATCCCCTGCAGCAGATACCAACATAAATAAACTCCTGCAGTTACCCACAGCCCAAGAAGAGAAAGGTTTGAATTAAAGCTTTGTCTTAAATCAAAGGCAGTCTTGCTGTAATTACTGCCACAGCTAAGATGAGAAAGTGCATCAACCACTCTGCTAATATAAGCTGTGTGTTTCCTCTGGCTGGTAACACTCTTGTCTTATTTCTCCTCTTGGCTTCTTTGGCCAAAGACAATGGCTTTGTAAAAGAAAAAACAATTTAGAAAGCCATGGTTACTATAACAACTAATCCAACAAGGTTTCCTTTCTAGTAGAAGGATATAATAATTTAACAAGCTCAAAACTCACCTTTAGACCCTAAAGCTAAAAGTTAAGGTCAAAGGGTATAAAAGTAAATAATGGTGAGGGCCTTAATCACAATTTACTCAGAAATCTTTTTAAGGCTAAATTCAACACTGGAAATGGCGGCCAGTTAGGTGAGAAATGGTGGCATTAAACAAGAAGACAGGTGCAGTTAGGAACACTTCAACAAGCAGCCTGAAAGAAGTCTTTCAACGTTCTGTAATCCATCCCAAGTATGACATGCACACGATGTACAGAAAGGAGCAGATTAAAGCAGATGTATGGCTGAAGCAAAGTTCTAGGGTTGGAATACTTTTATTCTAATGGAAAGATGGGGCTGTAAAGCCCATTATCATAGATTTCACAAATCCATTTAGAACTCAGTAAAGCAAAGAACATTGCCCACTGTAATGTAACAGCTTGTGATATATTATGGGAAGACTACAAAGTAATAAAAAAGGTCACTTGCCTAAAAGAAATTTCAGTTTATGGGTTGGGAAATAAGGGAAGAATACATATAAAAATAAACACAAGCCCACAAGTGCTGGAAACATGTAAACATTTTCTTTTTTTCTTTCGCATTTACAATTTTTTTTTCAGGAGTAGAATTTGGTGATTCATCACTTACATGCAGCACCCAGTGCTCATCACAACAATTGCCCTTCTTAATACCAATCACCCAACTAACCCATTTCCCACTCACCTCCCTCCATCAACTCTCAGTTTGTTCTAACATTTTCAATTAGACTCTAGGTTGATGCCTACTGGAGAAATCCCTTACAGTGGAAGCTGTCTTTTTCACTCTTGGTTTTATGTAGCAACCTTATTTGTATAACTGAGAGGAAGATGAGTGTCATAATGATGTGTTTGTATGACATATTCTGACTATAGACAACAAACTCAAGTCATTAACATGTCTTCAAAAGTTGGAGATCTGAAAGGACATATGGTAAAATGGCACTTTCTTATTCCTAAAGATCTCTTTTTAAATCAACAACATAAGAATCTATGCAAACATATCCAAGACTCTTAATTCTTTGACCCAAGAAAAGGAGTTGAAATCACTTCATTTTGACTACATTTGGCCCATTGGTAAGGTTCTGATATGGAAGTTTGTGTTCAATTTTGGTAGAGTGCTGTTTTTAATTTTTTTATTGTATTTATTTATTTGTTTGTTTATTTATTTAATGCTTATTTGTTTTTGAGAGAGAGAACAGAATAGGGGCAGAGAAGGGGGGGCGGGCAGAGGATCTGAGGCGGGATCCACACTGACAGCAGAGAGCCTGATGCAGAGCTGGAACTTATGAACCCATAAGATCATGACCTGGGTCGAAGTCAGATGCTTAACAGACTGAGCTACCCAGGTGTCCCTACAATTTTTGAATTTTAAAGCCCTCAGATACAATATGATCTCTGCAGCCTGCAATGGACTCTACCACTACCAATTGTTTACAACTGCCTAATTCACACATTTATCTTTCACCTGCTAGCCTCGTGTAGCTATATGAAGTTGTGATTCCTATCTTGGAATTACCAACTTCCTTGTGTTCCAGTTTTAAAACTGTATACACGTACACACACACACACACACACACACATGCACAAGGTTTGGGGAAATTAGCTAATTAAAAGTTTTATGGGGTGTCTGGGTGGCTCAGTCTGTTAAGCATCTGACTTGGGCTCAGGTCATGATCTCGTGATTCATGAGTTCAAGTCCTGTGTCAGGCTCCGTGCTGACAGCTCAGAGCCTGAAGCCTGCTTTGGATTCTGTGTCTCCTTCTCTGTGCCCCTCCCCTGCTCACACTCTCTCTCTCTCTCAAAAATAAGTAAATATTTAAAAAATTTTTTTTAAAAATGTGGTATGTTCTTTAAAAAAAAAAAGTCAATAAACTCTCAGTTTCCACGAAGAAATGTTCAATAGCCAGATTTCTAAACTGGAATAAACCATAATCTTCAATTCTGAATTCCAGAAATTAAAATTTAACTTTGACAAATATGAGTATGATATGGATATAGAAGGTCTATAAATCATGTTTTAAATAAACATTTAACCAAATCATGGATAGTTAACCTTTAGGAAAACAATGTAGTAAAAACTGCAAAAAATTGTGAGGAAAAATCTATGGATTTGTTTTACTAGTTACTATATAAAAAGCAGAACTAGAACCAAAACTTGGTTATAAAAGTGTCAAATTTAAAAAGGTTTAAATCTGACTCAACACAACTTATGAGTTTTTGAGCATTATGGTTATTCCAATAAGTTGGTGGTCCTAGAAATAATGCATTTCCTCCCCGTGCAGATATTTGAATGAGCCTGCACACACTGGGTGGGAGGTTACACCAATTCAGTACTTGATAGGTCTATTCAACAAAATTATTTGGGGATCCTTTAAAATATATACAAATATACTCTTGGCCCCATTCCAAGCATATTAGGTCACATAACTGGGAGTAAAATCTGGGAGGTCTCTATTAAAAAAATAATCTTACCAGGATATATCTGATGGTACTGGTCAAATCAGTGCTCGGGTCTCCAGCAGCAGAGCAACACATCCATACTGCATGACCTCTGTCATTATGTCTAGAATCACATAAGAAACATTCTTCTCAAGATCTGCCCTTCAAGAAAGAACAGCTTCTTCTGTAGGTTTATTTTGAGTGACTCACAAAGTCATGCCATCCCTCCAAAACCTCACCTGTAGAATTAAACCATTGCTTAAATGATGTAATATCTATAAAACACCAATTATCTTCTAGCCTTTCCATCCCCATCCCCCATACCATGAGAGATTATTTTTCCCTAGGATCCAGGCTTCTCTCTCCAAAAAGTAATTTCACATGTCTAAATTAGTCTAGATCAGTTCTCAAAATGTGATCACCAGACAAGAAACATCAGCATTACCTAGGAACTTACCCAGAGTAGAACCCAGCAACCTGTGTCTTAATAAGATTTCCAGGTGATTCTGATGCATGTTTAGGTTTAAGAACCACAGGCCTAAATTAACAACAAGAGAAGGGGAGCATGACGGGTCAGTAGGATGGAAAATTTTGCCCGCTGACATTCAAAGTCCTGCAAATGGTGGTCCAGTCTGGGCATGGACCTTCTAAATCTATTCTCCTCCCAGATATTCCAGCAACACAAGATGCGGGGCTGCTTATTCTCTTGATTACCCATCAAGAAATTCTGAACTCAGAATATATACAAGTACACACACACACACACCCCTTCTAAAGAAATAACTCTGAGAGACAGAATAAATAAACCCATGAAGACAATAGAAATGTTTTTCAGAATCCCCTCTAATTTGGAAAGACACAAATTGTAACAACAGAATCAGTACTTTAGTACTTCATGTTAATATGCATAAGAGTGTTTATTCCTTTCCTTCATCCCCTACTCTGATTTGTCAACCTCTCAGAACTAGTTGAAACTAATAAAAAGGCCATTACTTAATGGGCTCTCTCAAAATTACACAAAATCATGTTCTTCGACTATGAAATTCCAACTGGTTTAAAATTCTAGCCATGATTCATTCCCCACATCAGTCTCCAACAGCTGAGAAAAAGAGGAGAGGATGTTTATTTGGTCCTATTTTGGTTCATCATTTGAAGGAAGGAAGGAAGGAAGGAAGGAAGGAAGGAAGGAAGGAAGGAAGGAAGGAATTGAATAGTCATACTTCTCTGTGCACACTTAAATGCCAAAGAAGCCATTGTGTCTCTGTTATATTGCTTCCATTTTACAGAGTGAGAGCCTGCCTGCATAAAAGAATATAGGCATCCATATTTAAGATAATAGTCATGGGCCATTGGGAAGGAGTTTCTTTCTCTGAATTTTTATGAAGCTTAAATACTTATTTTGATGGAGATTAATGTCCCCTCTATAATTAAGTACAAGCCAAGTATTCAATCACTGTACCTCCCCAATTATCAGTCCATACTTAACTCATCACCAGCTTTAGATGAGCATATTGATAAAGTGTCTTCTGAATTAAGATCTCACTTCCTCAGTGCTCTTAATTATATTTTCTGCTTACTATTTACTTCTTATGAATTATACTTTGACAACTTAAAATTTTTCTCTTGCAGTTAACTTGTGCCAAGCTGACTAGATATTACAAAGATAGAAGAATCTTTGTTTGTAATAAAGAGTAAAAGAAGAAAAACAATTAAAACACATATGCAATAAGTCTTTGAACCAGATGATTGCTAACATACCTTCCAGCTCTAAAAGTCTAAGGCCCGGTGATATCTAAATAAACATTGATTTTTACAATATAGCCTTTGGCAACTGGCATAAAGAGTAAGTAATATGTTTGAGAGACAATAACGTTGGCCACAAAACTGAATGACTGAATGACTGGTCAGCTGAAAGATAAGAAAGAGCACATGTACAAATAAAAGACAAATAAGGAAGCTCTGGGGCTTCCTTTGTGGAAAACCCTCATTATTCAATCCTAATGTCTTAATTAGATGATTTTTCTGAGTGTTGCTCCACACAATGATAAGAAAAATAGAGGGGAATTTGGACTCTACATGAATATTAATTCAACCAAGTGGTTGAACTAAATAAAATTGCCACAACTGGCAAATAAGTTAGTTGAAGAACAGAAATCTGATGAAGGATATTTATCTTTTGCCATATTTCACGGACAACAAAAGGAGAGATTACCTTCTAGTAGCACTTAGTTTTGAGGCACTTTGCCCAGTTAGGGTTTCAAGGTTTGAGAGTAGCATGTGAGAAAGGATTAATGTATTAATTAGAAATAGGTTTGTCTGTGAATAACAAAAAATGTAGGATAGTATTAGCTGTTAGAATAGTATTAAAAACAAAGAGAAGTTTATTTATCCCTCAAAAAAATACAATAAGATCCTTCTATTTTGTGGCCTACTTGGCATAGTTTCCATTGTCAAATTCACCTCATGTCCAAAATGGCTACTCCAGCCCCAGCCGCCATGTCTCCCCCTCCCTACTTTTCCAGTAAAGACTGGTAAGAAAAAAGAAAGTGAAAGCCATACCTTCACTCACAAGAACACTTAAAATTTTTCATTAAGATCTTAAAATTTTTTATCACAAGAAAAAAACCTTTTTATAACTATATATGGTGATGTATATTAACTAGGACTTATTGTGGTGATTATTTCACAATATATACAAATATCAAATCATTATGTTGTACAGCTGAAAATAGTATAATGGTATATGTCCATTATGCCTAAATTTAAAAAGAAAGAAAAGGAAAGAACTATGGGTCTATACTTCCTTAAAATTAAAAGCTTTTGTGTTTTAAAAGCCTGGGTGGCTTAGTCCAATTTTGGTGCAGGTCATGATCTCATAATTCATGGGTTTGAGCCCTGCATCAGGCTCTGTGCTGACAGCTCAGAGCCTGAAGCCTGCTTCGGATTCTGTCTTCCTCGCTCTCTGCCCCTCCCCCATTCATGCTCTGTCTCCCTCTCAAAAATAAACATTAAAAAAAATAATTCTTTAAAAAAATTTTTTAAAAAGCTTTCATGCTTCAAAATAAACTATCAAAAAAGTGAAAACATAACCCATAGAATGGGAGAAAATACTTTCAAATCAGATATGATAGTGGTCTAGTATCCAGAACATATAAAGAAATCTTATAATCCAACTATCAAGAAGCAAATAATACAACTAAAAACTGAGAAGAGATTTGAATCCAAATCTTTTGATACAGCAAACAGTTTCTTATCAATAAACAGGAGAAAAGATGAGCAACATCATTAGCCATCAGAGAAATGCGATCAAAACCACTATGCGATACCACATCACACACACTTAGATAGCTACAAGCAAAACAATGGACAGTAAATGAGTGTTGGAGAGTGAGAATGAGAGAAAGAATGTGGTACAGTGTTAACATTTGAGTAGGATTCTGGGTAGAATATACAGGAGTTCTTTGTACTGTTCTTACAAACTTTCTTGAAATTTAAAATTACATCAAAAAACAGAAGTGAAAGTAAATAAATAAATAAATAAATAAATAAATAAATAAATAAATAAAATACTATGACTTTAAAAACAAAAAGAAAGAAAGAAACTTCCCAAAATTTTCCCAGCAGTCTCACTTATGTGTCGTTGGCCAAAATTTAGTCCAATAACCACTGGGCTACAAAAGAAACCATAAAAATAATCTTTATTCTGGTTTGCCACATGCCAATCAAAATTTGGGAATTTCATCACTGAGAAAGAAGGGGAGATCTCAGGTGACCATGAAATTATCTTCCACACTGAAACTCTATTGAGCTGCAGGCACACAACATTAATAAGTATGTCAGGACAACACGTAAAGACGGGGACATATGGTCACCCTAGGGAGATCAGATATTAAGGCACAGCAAGTAGTCTCTGCTACTGTTAATAATACTGGCTAGTATGTTTGAAAGCCAAAAATGTGTCAGCCATATAGTATTCTCTTGGCTTTTTGCTTATTAATATATTAAATATCTTTATAACATTAATTCTCAAAACACCTGTATGAAGTCAATATTTTGCCTCATTTAATGGTTCAGAGATCAGTGTTCCAAGAAGTTAGTTAACTTGCCCACAGCCACACAGATAGTAAGTATCAAATGTAGGAATCAAATCATTGCCTTCTGAGTCCAGAGCTCTTGTTTTTTCACAGTCCTTGTCCCAGATGCTATTGATTTATATAAAAATAGGTTCTCTGGTCTCAAAGGCATTATGCTAAGTTGAAGAGGCCCGACATAAAAGAAGGTACATAATATGACTCTACATATATAAAAGTCAAGGAAAAGTAAAACTAGAGTGATAGCATGCAGATAGTGATCATGGAGAGAGGGATCAGAGAGGGGGTTATCTGCAAAGAGGCAGGAGGGCAGTTTTGGAGGTGATGTAAATGTTCTGTCATAATTGTGCCGGTAATTACCCAATTGAGTTCATTTATGAACATTAAAATTAAACTATACAACTGGTACTGAAAAATGTTATTGTATATAAGTTATATTTCAATAAAACTGAAAAGAAATAGCCAGATACAAAGAGATGACAGATTATGATGGATAGATAGACGATAGATAGATAGATAGATAGACCTCTTATAGAACCAAAACAAACAAACAAAAAAGTGGCCAAGGATACCAGAAGTGGGAGAAGTGTGAGTCTGCAAAAATGTACTCACAACCCAGTATTCCCATTTGTATTACCAGAGGTGGAGCCTGAATAGCATACCCTCCATTTCAGGAAATCCTGTGAAGAGCTAGAGTCTCAACTGGGTCTCTTCTATGAACCCTAAGAGACCTCTTCTCTATTCTGATTCTTCTTCTGAGGTCCCACTTTCTTCCAACTGACCTGATCACATGGTTAATTCTGCAATTCTTTTTCTTCCTCCACCTGTTTGTTTCATCATCTGTGTGTCTAGAATTACTGAATAATCAAAACTACAGAACCTCTGGACCCAAAGCAGCAAGCCCTGTAGTGACTGTAACACTTCCGGGAATAGGAATACTGGGACCTTCAGTAGCAAAGTTTCATGGTCTTGTGAAGCACCTTGTAGTCTGGTGAGAGGAGTTTTTATCCAATTTAGTCACCAAATGAAAGCTGTTTGAAAGGATTTCTGTAGATGTTGTGGAGAGTGATGCAGTAAAACCCATACTTCGGTAAAATGAATCTGGCAAAGTCATATAGGATGGATTAAAGGAAGAGAGACTATAGGAGGTAAATTCTATTATGAAGCCTTCACAGTGGCCCAAGTAAAAGCAAATGAGGGCGTGAACAACATGGAGCAGTGGGTGCAGACAGACAAGGGTGAAATGAGACAAGGTGGTTATAAGCTACGGAGGATGGCGCAAAGCTACTGTTCTCTCTCCGCCCACCACCCTCTGGCCCAGACCCAGAAGCGCAATGGGGAGGAAAAACAGTACAGTCTGACAAATAAAGGTGTGGGTGGCCTTGGAGCAACCTATTGAAACTGGAATGGTTAGTCTCTCCCTATAATTTATATTTTTTCCATCCTACTCACAGTATTTAGGTATTTGTTTTTGTTTTTGTCTTTTTCTTACAACCATATACATTTCTGTTACAGAAAGGAAGAATTGACATTGAATGCGTTGCAAATTCTTCTTTATTAAATTAGGTTCTAATATAACTGGCTGCCATCAATAAAGCTGTCATTATCTCATTGTCCTCTTTCTGTAATTCCACTTCCTCCGTTGATTTTTTTTTATTTCACTTGTGCATTTCCGGTTGTCCATATGGTTGATAAAACATATTTGTTTTATTTTTTTCTGACTAGCCATATTTTGTAGCAGGTTCATAAAATTTAACTCCCACTTTAACTCAGATGTGAAGAGGAGAGAATGAAAGTTCTTTATGGTTCTCTACTTAATCTGGTCCTCTGTTTAGACCCTTGCCCACTCATTAACAAATCAACCTAATGAAGTTAACTTAGTCTCATCCCATAGTGCTAACTTCCCCTATGGAGGTCCCCGAGCTAGCCCTTCTCCCCATCACGACATACGGTGCCTGGCAGTTGGAGTGGGGAATAAGGTTTTTGAGTCCTCCTGGAGAAATAAAGAGTCAGAGTCTTTCATGCAATGTACTCTGCTTCCCCAGGTCTCCATAGCAACACCCCTGGCTCCTGGGTACTGTTTGTCCTGCTGTTGTGCTGCAGAGTTTCACTCTATGTCAGTGGGACTTGGGTTTCAGTCTCCTGGCTCTGTTGTCATCTAGTACTATATCCCAGTTGACCCTGTCGATCTGTCTTCTGTGCCTACTGGCCACAGATCACTGAGTGATAGCCAGAACCTCCTTCCAGTCCATGAGCCTGGTGTGTGTGGACTCTGTATGCACCTGATGGGTCACCGGCTCTATTTAGCTTCTTATATAGGGCCCTGAAAGCAGCTCAGAAAGGCCAGACTGTAAGAGCCCCCTCTTCTGACCACACTGGATAGCTACATTGCCTTGGCCGTGCCTGAAGGTGGTGCAAGATGAGGCTCAGAGGCGATATCCTAGTCCTAAATAAGTAGCAGCAACAAAAAGTGCCTGCCCTCTTTGCCTTCCACATTACCCTCACTAACTCATCTCTTCTGGAGCAAGTGGAGCAAGACAGCCCAGTGCTGCTCTGCTACTCAGTAGACGCATGATCTCAGATGAGTTTTTACTGGCTCTGTGCCCCAATTCCCAGAACTGCAGAAAATAAGAATTTACCTCGTAGTGTCATCGTGAGGATAAATGAGTTAATACATATTTATATACATATAAGCACCTACAGCAGCCAAATGCATAGAAGGTATTCAATAAGTTAATACTTTTCCTTCTTACAAGCTTCTTGGGATAGAAAAAGAGGAATGTTTTTATTCCCTTCCTTACTAATATCTCCTTCGCAACTCCAGCCAGTTTTTAATGTCAGTCTGCTACATCTCCACTATCCCACAGAAAAGCTCCATTAGCTGAACCCTCCGTACTTGGTTGTGGGTCTACTGAGGAAGGAGATCAAGAAAATTGGAAAAGTCTCTCTCAAGGCAGAAGGCTAGCACTGTGACCCTGCTACATGATCGAGTGATAGAATGATAAAGGCTGAACATTTTCTTGGTCTCTTCCTGGTATTCCTTCCCTAACAAATTATAATCTCTGCCCACCTCCCCACTCCCACCCTCCAGTTAGATGCCCAGGCAAATTAGGTCAGAGGTCTTGGAAGGCAAAAAAGAATAGCACAGTAAAAATTTTAAATGTTATTCCCTTTTATTTATATTCCCAGCCTTGCCTTCTCTACTGGAAGAGCTAACCAAATAATCAGAATTATGTTCAATTTCTCTGCCCTACCCATTTGGGCATTTGCATAATGTGCCCTCCAGTTTAAAATTCAATAAATACAACTTCATCTGTTGCCAGTAATACATGCCAAAACATGCATATGTTACAAACTATCTCTTACTTTCCCCCCCAAGATATTGTCTCTGTATGATTAAATAAAGTTCATTAGAAGTGATCCATTCTGGACAAATTGTCATAGGATAGCAAAATACCTCAACAGGTAGCCTATAATATGACGGTTTAACTTTTGCTAAAAGCATTAAGGATAATTACTTGTGGTATGAAATAGAAAGGGAACACTAAAGAATCCCCATATTTTAAAAAAATCAATGTTTATTTTTGAGAGAGACAGACAGACAGAGCATGAGCAGGGGAGGTGCAGAGAGAGAGGGAGACACAGAATCCGAAGCAGGATCCAAGCTCTGAGCCATCAACACAGAGCCCAATGTGGGGCTCGAACTCAAGGACCGTGAATCATGGCCTGAGACGAAGTTGGACACTTAACTGACTGAGCCACCGAGGCGCCCCATGAATCCCCATATTTTTAATATAACTGAAAACTCAGGAGTGAATTGTGGTGGGCAGTGACCATAACCACATATTGACCACAACTATTAATTTGCAAGAGTATGGATTGACCATCTATAACAGCAGCACTCTAAATCAAATCATGTTGTTTAGAACACTGAAGGTCAAACAGCAACTCGTGGGTGCTAAATGTTAAATTATTACAGAAAGTGCATTATCGAAATAAACATGTTCAGTATCTCTTTTAGAAAGGACAGGCCATAAAGTGTGGTTGGCTTGCTTGGGAGCAGCTTATCCATCCATGAACCCTCGGGGTGCATTAAGCCACATCATAACAGCCTGTGCCAACCCCTGCCAACAGTGCCATGTTCCATTTACCCAGAGTCAATAGACTCAATCAGAATAGCTCGACAGAATGGTGACAGTAATTGTCACCCAAGGAGCAGATTTGGATTTATTTATTCAACACCGTAGTGTAGAAACCAGAGTGACATAGGGAGTTTGGGGAGAAAAAAAAGATCCAGTAAAACCTTGAATTTGATGAAAGTTTTAAAAAATAAGGATTTAAAAGGAGATGTTATTCAGTCTGGAAAAAAGGACCCTGAAGGGATATTTATTAGCTGTAAACTTGAGAGTAATTTCGAGAATGAGCTTTAGAGCCACAAAAACCTGAGCTCAATTCTGGCACCTCTGCTTACCAGCTCTATGGGTTTGAGCAAATTGTGTAAAGTTGAGGAGCTCCAACTTCCTCCTCTGTAAAACGGGAATACTGATCTTGTCAGAGAATTAAGTAAAATAATGTACGTGTAACAGCGTGGTCCATGCCCCCATTATCCCAGCTTGGGGAGCATTTCTCAGTGTGCTGCTAGACATATGGAGTCCGATTTGGTCCTCCAGGGGAAGCCTGTGGCATATGTCTCATGGTACAGCTTGCCGATAGAACAGAGGACACTAGGGACACTGACCGGGCTCCAATCTCTCTTCCGGGGACTTAGCCGTAAAGGGCTTCTTAGTCACTGGGGAAACGCAAATTGAAACCACAATGAGACAGATACTTCACATCTTCTAGATTGGTAAAAAAAAATTTTTTGAAAAAATGACAATATCAAATGATACCAAGAATGCAGAACAACTGGAATTCTCCTACACTGCTGGTGGGTTATAAATGGTATTGCTTTTGGAAAACAGTTTGGCAATATCTTACCGAACTAAATTTACACTTACTGTATGATGTGCAAATTCTATTTATGGGTATTTCTCTAAGATTACTAAAAGAATATGCCAACAAATGACCTGTGTGCTAATGTTTATAGCCACTTTATTCATATAGCCCAGAACTGACAAAACCCCAAATGCCCATCAATTGAAGAAAAGATAAAAACATTGTGATATATCCATACAAAGCAATACTACTCAGTGATAAAAAAGAACTAATTCTTGATACATGTAACAATATGGGTGGATCTTGAAAGCATTATGGTAAATGAGGGGAGCCAGAAACAAAAGGCTACATTCTATATGATTCATTCAGAAAAATGCAAAGTCAGAAATCAGGTAAGTAGTTACCAGAGTCTAAAGGGCTGGAGAAGAGATTGACCGCAATGAGACACAACAAAGCATCTTTTAACTATGATTGAAATGTCTTATATGTGAATTGTGGCAGTTATATGAATGTATTCATTCATCAAAAGACACCAAACTCTGCATTTAAAATTGTACAGTTTTGCCTTATATAACTTTTGTCTCTACAAACCTTACTTAAAAAAAAAATCTTGAAGTTAACAAAGGCAAGTAAAAGAAGGAAAAGAGAAAGGAAAAAATATGTTGTAGATTAAACCCATATTTTTTGTAAAATTCTTTGTTATATGAGGTTTATGAAAGATATATCTAAAACATAATCTACAGGAGGTTCAAAATGAAAAGGATGAAAAACAAGATATATGATGCAAACACCGAAAAGAACACAATGAAAAAGTAGACATCACTAGAGATCTTGCAATCAATATCAAGGGAGGATACTGTAAACAACTTTAGGCTAATAAATTCAACATGTACATAGGTCAAGTTTCTTGAAAATATAACTTACCAACATTCCCCCCTCCAAAAAAGAAGTTATATTCCCTTAACTATTAATTAACTATTAAAGATGCTGAATCCAAATTGCCCCACAATTTAAAAACATTAACATTAAACTCTATTGTACCAAATAACTTGAAATACAGGGGAAAAAATAACAGAAATCTTACACAATTTTCCAAAGAATAGAAATGGATGGTGTTTTAGGAAGCTTCTGAAATGATTCGCAACAATCCCTCCCTGCTGGAATCCTTGCTTTGTGTAATCCCGTCCCCTTGAGTATGTATTGAACCAAGTGACTTGCTTATAATGAGCAAAATATAGTAAAATGATGGGCTATCAATTCCAAGATTACTCACCAAAAACTGTGGCTTCTGTTTTGCTAGCAGTCTTTCTCTGTCTGGCACTCTCTCCTTCCTTATTCACTTGGATGAAGCCAGCTGTTTCATTGTGAGTTGCCCTATGGAGAGGCTCCCATAACAAGGAATTGAGAGTGGTCTTGGGCCAGCAGCTTATGAGAAAAATGAAGCCTTAATCCAACAACCAGCAAGGCACTGAATCTTGCCAACAATTTGTGAGTAAAACTAAAGCGGATCTTTCCCAGCCAAATCTTACATGATGGCAGACCTATGACAGTCTGAAAGCCAGAGGACCCAGGTAAGCCTTTGTTGATCCACAGAAACTGTGAGAAAATAAATGTGGTTGTTTTAAAATACTATGTTTGGGACTTACTTGTTACACAGCAATAGATAACTAACACAGAGAGAAACATGTGCAATTTTGTTTGGGGGGCTACCAGGCATTTAATCTCTTATACCACACAATCCTGGAATGTAGGGCAGGTTCCATGGAGACTCAGCCGAGCACCATGAACTTCGACACTCCCAGAAGATAAGGAAGCAAGTGCTCTCTCTAGTCCCAGAAGAAGGAGCTGGGGGGTGTACCGTGGCACCCACTACCAATGGTATGTGCCATTAACATCATAAATCTAACAAAACATGTGGAAGCTCTCAATGCAGAAAGCTATACAATGTTACTGAAAGAAAACAATAAATGAGAAAATATACCATGAATATCAATTAAGGCCGGATGTCACAGAGATGTCAGATCGCCCCAGTTTGATCTATAGATTTGATATAATCCTAATAACAATTCAAATGTTGTATATGTGTGTAAATAGGACTTGACAAGCCAGTACTAAAATATATATGGACAGGTACAAATGTAAAGGGCTAAGAAAAAGAAATGGATGGAAGAATTTGCTCCACTGAATATTAGTTGTTGTTATAAAGGTACAGTAATTAAAACAGTAAGGTGCTGGCACAAGAATAGGAATAGCTCAAACGAATGTAAGAGAAATACAAGAAATAAACTCATGCAGAGATGAACATATGACTTACTGCAAGTATAGCACTGCAGAGCAGTAGAGAAAGAATACTTTTTTCAAAAAATGGTCTGGAACAATTAGATAGCTATATGGATACCTATAGGGATAAAAATGAACCTCTTACCAAACACGAAAATCAACTACAGGTAGATTACTTAGCCAAATGTAAAGGACAAAAGACAGGAAATTTTCTACAAAGTAATAAAGGAGAATATCTTTATACCCTTAAAGGAGGACAAGACTTCTTAAACAGGACACAAAAAGTTTCAACCACTGGAAAATATTGATGGATCTGACTATATTAAAGTTTGCTGTCAAATGTCACTGCTAGCAGAGTAAAAAAGCAAACTGCAGAATGAGAAAAAGTATTTGCAACACACTGAGCCAGAAGAAGATTCACATCTTGAATTTATATTTAAAAAAAAAAATTCTAAGAATCAGAAGAGAAAAGCAAACAATCCAATGGAAAAAAAAATGCTCTTGAGTTTGAATAGGCAGGCTGAACCAGAGGTTATTCAAATTGCAAATAAACACATCACGGATAATGATGGAAATAAAAATTATTTCCACAGTCATGATCTCACAGTTCATGAGTTCAAGCCCCACGTCAGGCTCTGTGCTGACAGCATAGAGCCTGGAGCCCACTTCGAGTTCTGTGTCTCTCCCTCAATCTCTCTCTCCCCCCCTCCTCTGCCCTTGCTCACACTGTGTCTCTTTCTCTCTCTTGAAAATAAATAAACAGGGGCGCCTGGGTGGCGCAGTCGGTTAAGCGTCTGACTTCAGCCAGGTCACGATCTCGCGGTCCGTGAGTTCGGGCCCCGCGTCAGGCTCTGGGCTGATGGCTCAGAGCCTGGAGCCTGTTTCCGATTCTGTGTCTCTCTCTCTCTCTCTGCCCCTCCCCCGTTCATGCTCTGTCTCTCTCTGTCCCCAGAAAATAAATAAACGTTGAAAAAAAAATTAAAAAAAAAAGCACCCTTCTTTAAAAAAAAAAAAAAGAAAATAAATAAACATTTAAAAAAAATTTTTTTAAAGCACAAAGTGATATCCCCACACTCCCATTAACACATCTTGTAAAAAAATTTAAATGACAATACCAAGTGTTGGAAAGACTGAGCCGCAAAAGGGATTCTACTGTGTGTGGGAGCCAGACATTTTCTCATCATCTACTTAACCTGAAACTACCCAACCCCTATTACTCAGCAAGTCTGCTACCAGAGGTGTGCTCAGCAGAAATGCATGCACGTGGGCACCAAGAACTATCTACAAGAGTTTATAGCAGTGTTATTCATGACAGCCCATAACTGGAAAGAAACCAAAGTCCATTAATAGTAGGATGGAAAAATGAATTGTGGTACATTCATACATAGAATAGAATATAAAAATAAATTGCTACCTTACAGTTTGATGGTGTACAAGATAAGTAAGATCTGAGGATCTAACGTATAACATGGTGAGTACAGTTAATTATATAATTAACTACATTATATGTGTTATATAATTGAAATTGCTAAGGGAGTAGAACTTAAATGTTCTCTCTCTCTCTCTCTCTCTCTCTCTCTCACACACACACACACACACACACACACACATACACACACACACACACACACACACACAAAGGCAGGGATAGAGAGGGATAATAAAAGCTGTGCACCCTGCAATATGGATGGATTTTTTTATACATAATAGTGAAGCAAAGAAGTCAACACAACACAATTTATATTGGATAATTCAATTTATATGATGTTCCCAAACGGGCAGGACTATACTACAGTGTGTAAAAATGTAGGCTCTGTTTGTAAACTTGACAGAAAAGCAAGAATGCGGTGACCACAAAAGTCAGAACAGTTTTTAACTTTGGATCAGTTAAAATAGGAAGTAGGAGGGAAGTAGGAGGTAGGAGTGCACCCTCGCCCCGGTATCCGCCTAGGCTACTGACAATTTTGTATTTCTTTTTTTTTTTAATGTCTATTTATTTTTGAGAGAAAGAACATGAGCGCAGGGAGAGGCAGAGAGAGGGAGACACAGAATCAGAACAGGCTCCAAGGCTCTGAGCTGTCAGCACAGAGCCCAACGCGGGGCTTGAACTCACGAGCAGTGAGTTCATGACCTGAGCCAAAGTCAGAGCTTAATCCACTAGGTACCCTTCTACTTCCTGATCCAAGAGTTGGTCTCATGCTGGTTTGGGATCTGATCAATCTCTATTTCAAGGTTTGTTCACTTTTATTTATAGAGTATATTTTATAAGAAAAAGGTTCAAGAAACTTATATAGCTATGAAAAGAAATGCAACTTTCTTTTTACCTAGAGAAATGAAAGTTCAACCTTGCCAATTCCAACCCCTAAGAACTTGTGTTGGGTACTTCTCTTCCTATGCATGTACATACACGTATCTCTGTGTACATCAAGGCTTTTTAACTTTTAAAATAAATTTTACTATTCATACTAATACATGATAATCTCTTCACTTACTATTAATATGTGACAATCTCTTCATTAAAAAATAATACATCTTAAATGTATTTCCTGGTTAGTATATGTTTATTAACCTAATTTTTTAAGGCTACATAGCATTCCATTGAATGGATATGCCATAATTTATTTAATCATTCACTTATTGAAGGATGTTTAGATTGGCTCTTCTTTTTTGCTCTTCAAGACAAGACTTCACTGGATGTTCTGGAATATACATTCATATCATTGTTTTGTTTCATCTTAATGAATCATTCTATTACTCTCACTGAGTCCTTGAAGTTTTTAGCTTCTGTTTCTCCAGCACAATTCAGTCATAAGTTTTGGAGATGCCAGTATCAATGTGTATGAACCTTCCAATGCCCTGCCTCGCTCCTCCTCTCTTCCAATGACCACATCTTCCTAGCCTGGTGTTAGGAAGGCTCTCTCCCACTATCATGCCTTAGAGTACAACTTGTCCTGACCAGTACCAAGTATCACGCTTTCCGACCATCACACCTATATCCAACACTTCCTGACTTCACCAAGATCTAAAAGTCATGAATCAAACCCATCATATACTGTCCTTCTCCTTCATGTCTACTTTCTTACCTGCTTATAAACTATCATTATAGCCTCCCTTGCTTAGATCTGTTTCTCTCTCACTCATGTCTCACTTTATCATACTCAACTGGCAAAACCCCAAACCTCACAACAGCCATATTTTCTTCATACTGTGCCTGCCCCATGTACTTAATATATATTGGGGAAATGTATTTTAAAAATGCTAACTTGGGGCACCTGGGCGTCTTAGTGGATTGAGTGGACTGACTCTTGATTTCGGCTCAGGTAATGATTTCATGATTGTGAGATCGAGCCCCATGTTGGACTCTGCACTGAGTGTGGAACCAACTTGGGATTCTCTCTCTCCCATTCTCTCTGCCTCTCCCCTGCTGAGCATGAAACTTGCTTGGTATTCTCTCTCTTTCTGTCTCTCTCTCACACACAGACAGTGAATAAATAAAAAACATTTTTTAAATGCTGACTTGCTTCACTTTAAATTATCTAAAAAAAAAAATGATAAAACTCCATGTGACAGATTAGAAAACAGCAAGCAAGTGGTTGGCCCTTAGTGCAGACTAGTTAGCGTCCCATATTTCTGTAGCCCACTCACTCTTGCAGCCTCCTGGAAAAGTACATGCCACCATCTCCTCTCTCTCAAGCCTCCAATACCTCCTCCCCACTCCTCACTCTCAGCTGAAGAATGTGTTTCCTATTTCACTGAGAAAATTAACCAGAAAAGAATTTCCAGATGCGCCCACACCACATTTATTCCTGTACCGGCTTCTGCCCCCACATGGTCTGCCTTCGCACCCATTACTTCAGATGGATTATCCCTGCGCCTGTCTAAAGGCAATCCCTCTTGTGCACTGGATCCCATTGCCTCTCGCCTACACAAACTCATCAGTTCAGCAATGCCTCCATCTTTTTTTCTTCCATCATTAATTTTCTACTTTCCACTGTGACATTCCTGCCAGTGTACAAACAAAAATGGCTATAATTTCTACCATCTAAAAACCATGAAAAAAAAAAATCTCTCCTTGACCTCACATCTCCTTCCAATTATTTCTCATGTATCTGCATCTATATTCCTACAAAACCCCTTTAAAATTTGCTTATACCTGCTATCTTCAATATATTCCCTTTTTTTTGGAACCCACTAAAATATAAGGCTTTTACCCTCTCCCACCACTCCACTCAAAACTCCTCTTATTAAAGTCACCAACCAAATCACTGGTCAACAACTTGACCAGTCAGTCATGCTCCCTTGGAAAACGTCCATCCTTGGTTTCTGGAATAACACACTCTCCTGATTTTTCTCCAGCTTCACTGTTCACTTCTTATCTTTTCTGGTTCAGGCATAGCCCCCAAATCTAAATGTTAGAGTCCCTTATGATCCCTGTTCACTTCCAGGACATATATACATATACATATGTTTCTGGTCCCCAAATTTGTATTAATAGCCAAAATCTGTCTCCAGAACTCCAGATTCACACATCAACTTCGTGCTGGACAGATCCACCTGAATGTCTGATAGGCTGCTCATACTTAACACATCCAAAGCAGAACTTCCTTTTAACCTGCCCCTCCCACTGCCTGCCCAATTTCAGTAAAGGGCACTTCCATCCTTCCTGTTCTTCAGACCAAAACCCTTAGAGTCATCCTTATGTCCTCTTTTTCTGATTCCATGTCCAATGCATTCGGAAATCTTATTGGATCCATCTTTAAAATATATCCACTCACATTACCCTAACCACTACCACTCTGCTCAGAGCCATCATCATCTTTTATAAGGATTATTGATTGCCATGGACCCCTAACTGGTCTTCTTTTATCTCATAGGTAGTCTGTCCTCAACCCAGAAACCAGAGTGATCCTTTCAAAACTAGAGTGAAGTTCACATCATGCAACTACTCAGTATCTTCCAGTGGTTTTCATTCTACTCAGAGTAAAAGCCTCATTCATTGCCATGGCCCTTAAGGTCTTATGTAATCTGCATCCTTGCAACCTTTCTGTCCTCATTTATTACCACTTTCTTTCTTTGTCTCCTCTAGCCATACTGTTCTCTTTAATAACTACCGACCAAAACATGCACTTGCTTCTCCTTCTGTGTAGAAACCTCTTCTACCAGTTATTGCCATGTCTAGCACCTTCACTTCCTGCAGATATTTATTCAGTTACCTAGTTGATGAGGAATTCCAGGACTATCCTATTGAAAATAGCTTTCTTTTTCCTGCCCTCCATTTCCTGGTTATATGTACTCCATAGAACTCATCACTGTGTGTCTACAAAAAATTCACATATGCATATAATTTATTATATGTATTATCTATCTCAGCACTTTAGAATGTAAACTACATGAATACAGACTTTTTTGTACATTTTCTTCATATTCCCAGCACCTACAACAGTCCCTAGCAGTAGCCAAAAAATCATGAGTTGAATGAATTAATGTACACATTCATGTTTTTAATAGATACACAGTCTTCATCATTTAATACACCAATTCTGCTTTACCTTTGCATTTCAACAAAGCCTCCTCCTTCACTTTGACTCTTTACACTTAGATTTAGGAAGAAAAAAATCTTTCATTATTTTCTAACGTTAGTGGTTCAATTAATGTCCTCCATGTAGTTGATTCATTTTAAAGCTACATTATTTCCTTATCTAATCAGTGACTGGGACAGGAAGTGGAATTAATGGCTAATCTTTCAGGATTCCCCCGAAGCGCTATTACATGAGGCAATAGAGCTTTCTCCTTAGTAGGACACATTTTCATGTTCTAGTGTATATTTAGACACTGAATCTCTTTAAAACTAATGGGAGGTCTGTGGGCCAAACACATTTATAGGAAATGAAAGTAAATGGCACAGTAAAAGCCAGCTGTGAAAAAAGATCTTCTAGGTCGTTGTTACCTAATCTGTCACATGAAAGACTTATTTTAACATTTGTGTTAGATAAAATGAGCAGGAAAATGCCATGGACACTACGCATTCAGTATTCTTGCTCTTCCTTCTATGAATGCCTCCTCTTCATTTGAGTCATGTCTTGGGGTAAGAAAAAAAGCGTGGAATATGATTTTCCCCCTAATTCAGAAATGTCATCCTATACTTAATGACTTATTGCAAAAAAAAAATCTTTTTAAAATTGCAAAACCATTTTAGTAAAGTTTAAAGTTGCAAACTATCAATGAATAACCAAGTTATCCAAATTTTCAATGAAAAATAGCATTTGGTTAGATTGATCATTTTTGGTTTTGTTTATAACTTGTTTTGTTTTTAAGAGACCTAGAGATTTATCCTAATGTTGAGTGTTCTCTTAACTTCAAAATATTCTTAGTAGTGGATCTACTACTCCGTATTGCTGCCAGAGTCACATTTTCATTCTTTATTTCTTGACACATTCTTACCTATACAACAGTTTGTCAAAAGGAGTAAACTTCTTTACTTTTTTTCTCCAACCACTGCCAACCAGTACTGTCTGCTGCAAACTACCTTCTCTGCTCCAAGAAAATATCCCAGGCATATTTCATACCTTTCCAGTCTCTTCCAGTATCAAAAACAATTTTCATCTAAGTAACTGTGATTCATACAGCACATTTGTGCTCTCTTTGGGAGCCCCACTAAGGGAACTCCAGCCTATAAGTTTCCCATATAAGAGTGATGCATATCCAGTTGACTTGTTCCAACTGTCCTCAGTTTCTTGCCCTCTTTAATGTACCTCTTGGCCTCTTACCAGGAGTTCCCCTCTCCCCAGAAGGTTTCTTTCTTGCATAAGAGTTCATTGAGACAGGTGGCCTTCCATGGCAGCTACTTGGACCACGGGAGGTTGTGTATTCTTAACCCACCAATGGTAGAATACCATTGGTTAGGGCTTTGTCTTCTCTACTTTTCTTGCCACAGCAAGCTGGTCCAGCCAGCTTCATGGGTTGAGAATTCTCTAGGCTGGAAGCAGAGAGGAAGCAAGGACCAGTTTCTCTGTTTATGTATGTGTCTCTGTTCTAGGGGACCTGTCAAGATCTCTGAAGAATTTTCCTGCCAGACTTCACTCTGGTGGGAACACTAGGCAAGCTTATTAAGTTTCTGAAGCTACATAAGTATCCAGCCAGGAAATAAGAGTCTACACTCTCCAAATTCCCGGTATGCTCAGTCTCTTGGAGACCCATCATGTGTTTTATGGTAAGTGCCAGAATTCTATTCTTATTTATTTACTTACGAGGGATCAGAGAATCCCTTAGTACTCTTAATTAATTCGGTTGCACACCTATTTTAACTACTGTCTCCAATCACTCTTTAAAGTTTATGTTCTTTTATGTCGATTGGCAGCTTAGCTGATTGTTCCCATAGAGGTTCTGTTATCATTTAGTAATTTAGTTATGGATGTGTTTGGCATCTCTTTAAAATGAGAGTGCAGTTACCTTTCTCAGGTTCCTGACCTCAGTTGAAAGTCTAAGACGGCAGGAAAAATCCTAGTCAACAACATGTGTCACCTCTCTTACTACTGAAGAATCTCTGTCATGCTGCCTTAAAGTCAAAAGCATTGAGTAGTAAGCTAAATTAATGTCCCTCAAAGTTATTCATATCCTAACACCTAGGACCCATGAATATGTTGCCCTGAGAGATAATTTTACCATCCAAAAACCATGAACTGGAATCAACTGATGGAAATTGACTGAATGAAGACTTTTATTCACGTCTACACCATTTCCTCTCTCATCAAGTGCCTTCTGTTATGCATTTGGCCTTTCAGGTGATTGTTATAAACAGCAGAGGAGAAATTATTTTGGGACGCAAAAATACTCAATAAGAGAATACACTCTTAACATCAAAGACTGAAGATAACACTATTGGAGAACCTATATTAGTTCTACTGATAAAAGTTTGATATGATCCCAGGGGTCTATTGCCCTACATGTGATTGAGAGAGCCTCCTTAAGAGGCGCGTGTCAGTGTGCCAGGTGTAAAATAGCTTTGCTCTGTTCTTTACTGCCCATTTTCCAGGCCTAGTGGAGTTCATAACTGTACTAAGTTCCCAGAGGGTCAGTTAAAGGTCAAAGGACCACAGTGGTTTATGGAAAAGTGAAGGAGATGAAGGAGATTAATGGCACCATGACCAATTATCCATGACAAAGATATCTGTAAATCAGACTATTCTGGTAACTGTTTTGGCTCCTTTGTCCTTTATAGTAATCATTCCCATATTGCCTCTGCCAATTAAATGCCATCATTAACTCCCTGCCACCTCAGAACTCCATTTCCCATTGACTTGAGGGAGCTCATTCCAATGGCAGAATCACCACTGTCATTCTTGGCCTAGAGAGAACAGATACCACAGAGTTCCTCTGTGATGCTACTGAAGTATTCCTCATAAATACATTTCTCACAAATTTGGTGAAACAAGTGTCCTCTACACTGTCTTAGGAAACTAATTAGGGAGTGAATGAGCATATTCTACAGGATAAATCCACTCTAACATTTTAACCCGGGTGAGCCTTTATCCAAAGGCTTTCTCATCAGTATTTCATGGAAGTTCTGACATGTTAACTTCAATTTCATGTAGGGCATCTTGGATTCAGGTTTTAGTCAACTAATTAAAAAAAAAAAATCTTAGAGCTACTCTTAGCTGCTCATGTTAATATATTGAATTGAGAATCTCTGCTCAATGTGTCCATATCAGTGAATTCAGTCTGATCTGTTTCCTGAGGCTCTATTCTGATATTCTCATGTTTCTATCATTATGAATTGGCAAAATTCTACCATTATTTTAGTGTGTAACACCTCATGGAAAACTCTCTGTCCCTCACCCTCTTGGATATTCTTGAACTTAATGATTATGGTTCTAGAAGCAGTAACAGATGTTAAGAGTAGGTCCTGAGGAGTATCAGCAATCTCTTACAATGCAGCTATCTCCATGGAGGCAGGAAAGGAGAGGAGAAGAAAGGTTGCTTCTACTGAAAAGCAGGCTTGTTGAAATATATGGCTTCATCAGAACCTGTCCATATTTCTCCATCCCAATTTTCAGGATTCTACTCTTTCCCAAACAATGCTCCGACTTTTACACAAGAGAAACTTTAAGGTTAGAAATTCAAGGTGCATATATACATAATATACAATACATAATATAATAAAATGATATAGTACAGCCACCCTTATAATTATATTTTGGGCCTGATTTTCAGAAAACTCAGCTCCCAGAAGAAAAGCTAGACATTATGGGGAAAAGATTAATGACAAACCATACCCCACAAGAACACACAGGATAAACAGAATTCTGTGTCTGTCACTGTCTCTATCCTTGATGGCCTTGGTAGTCTGCAGGAAAAGTTGGTATCCTTCACCCTTGAGATGTACAGGCACTTGGCCCAGGACTTGGAGAAGCTGAAGGAGGAGCACCTCAGGAGTCAGACTCCCCGCCGATGTCCCCAAATGGGTGAGTAGATGAGCCACAAGGTGTGTGAACATCATCTGTTTTCCTATACCAACGTTTTTAATGTAATGGCCACTGCTTTACTACTAGCTTCCATATCCCTCTCAAGTTTCTCTTGCGGCCAGCCCTAACTCTGAGCTATACAGGAGAGGAATTCTAGGGAATAGAGTTCCAGCTTAGCTAAATTGACATAGTACCAAGCCACCATATTATCCCTCCAATATTTGTTCCTTCTGTCTTTTCTCTGCCCCAGTTGCCCTTCTATCAGCATCCTTTCTCCTTCAGCCAAATATACAAACATCTGTATGCATTCAACTTACTCAAATAATTATCTTGGGGGTGGGAGCAAGAGGATACAGGATCTCACATGTCTAATCTCCCCTGAAGCCTTAAGCTCATCCAGGTCACCCGTGTGTGTGTGTGTGTGTGTGTGTGTGTGTGTGTGTACGCACAGACATAAATGTGTATTATGCATGCACAAATACGTATACAGTATACATGTGTACGTGTGTGCCTGTAGGTATTTGTATATGTTTAAGTGTGTATGTATAGATATATATGTATGGTATGTGTATGCAAATATATATATATAGTGTGTAGGAGCACACGTGTGTATGTATGTGTAAAATCAAGGCCCTTGCTTTTTACTTTGAAATAGTACATTTATATTTCTATGATAAAGTTTTTGAAGAAATGAATAAACTAATACCATAATCTTGAATTAACATAAAAATAATAAAAGGTTGTTCCATTACAATAATGTAGACATTAGGATGCATTTCTGCCAGTATGAATCAATCAAATTAGAACCGAGGTCAAAAGATTCCATATTATATTTTATTTTTCTTTCTTTTCCCTGACTCAGTTTAATTATATGAAGTAGAATTCCAAGATGATGACTGCCAGGAAAGTTTTATTATCAGCCTCTTCTGATGTCTCTTTGAATAGCTTCTAATGTGAAACCCTTATTCATTACTTGGATTCTATTTTATTAAAGACTGATTTTAAAAAAGGTTTCATATTCTTATAACTTCCCATCTTTGGTAATTTCACCTGCAATTGACATTTTATTAAGGAGAAACCAATTTCTCTTCTTGATGATTCACTGATCTCCTCACATCAAACATTCCTTTGTAGGAATTTGTTTATAATATGAACTCATGTCCCCACACACCCGAACACATGCAAAAAAATTTTTTTAATTCACAAATAAATATGGTCTCTTTAACCCTCCACTCTGCATACCCCCCATTGGAGACAAGCCTGGCAAAAAGCAAAACCCCAGTATAATTATAGAGCTCCCACCACTCCTTGTCTGTACCCCTACTTGATTTTCTCCCACCTTCCCTGCCTGCCTCACACACTCGTTCTGACTTCCTACCAAAAAAACACTATATCTTCTTTATGTACGTCTCTGTGCTCAGCTAAATGAAGTCTTCAGCCTTCTGAAGTTATATGATATAGATTCCTAGTGTTACTGACATTTGAATTGTGAGCCCTTAAGGAATAATCAAATTCAGAACTGAAAAATATTAGACCTCCAAATACATTTGGCTCTCAGGCCATGTGACAAAAACATCACAGGGCTTTAAATTACAGGTACACAAGTGCTGCCTTCCCATCTACTCATAAAGATGACTCTTCTTATTGTGGCTAGAGGAATGGGAGAACACAACGGCATATCCAGTACACAATTTTCTCAGAGTATAAAGGAAAAATGGGGCTATTACCTCCTTCTCTACTCTCTCAAATGCAATAATCCCTGCCAACTACAGTTTTACATATAAATATCAAAAGTCTACTTCCATTATCTTTTTAAAAGATGCATGATTTAGATCAATATCCTTAAACGTGTTCATATGATAACAACAATGCATAACCATGAAGAGCACAGAGATAGGTTTATGCTCTACCTTTTCAACATATAATAGAAGACCAAGTCATTACTGGGAAAAGTACCCACGATGATAATGTGTGAAAAGGTCTGGCGGCCCAGCCAGCTTTGCTGAGAATTGCAAAATTGAATCAAGAGAGATTGCAAGGACAAAAGGAAATGTAAGTTTCAACCCAGTAAGGGCTGATTTCACATCTTTTAACATAAAACTTGTGGGAGACTTTACCTCAGCAGATCAGAACACCAGCAAAGCTTCCTGAATAATTAAAGCAGAGTATTCAAGGTGAGCATTAACTATTAGATTTGGGGGTTTTTTTAATGTAAATTAATCTAGTTTGTTTGGGGAGCTGCAGATTTCCAGATCATTTATATCCTGCATTAGAAATATGTATTTAATTCATTTTTCACCATTCTTTCCTCCATTCTGCATTGTATAGAAAATTTTGATTTTGAAAGTCAATTTTATTCTACATACCACAGTTGCAGAATTAAGTGCACCTAGGATTGCTAAAAAAGAATCAAAATACCAGAAGGATTCTCTAAAGACAGAACCAAAGGAGGGGATTCTTTCATCATTTCCAAAACTGGGCTATTTCTAGGGGCTTGGCAATCCAAACATTCCTCAAGCATTCTTGTAGACTGAATCAAGATGTTTCACATCTAGGCACTACTACTGTTGCACAAATGTATGTAGCAGTTTTATTTACTTACATCCTGGTCACCACCTCCCTTACTCCATTCTTTGAGGGTTTTACCTTCTGACGCATTTTCTCTTTCTCCATCATTATTTTCTCTCCGTGCTACCAGTGATTCTCAATTCTGGCTACAAACCAAATCTCATGAGAAACCTTTAACTTTTTTTAATTATTATTGTAGAGAGAGGGGCAGAGTGGAGAGGGGCAGAAAGAGAGAGAATCTTAAGCAGACTCAACGTGCAGCAGGGAGCTCGACAGGGTGCTTGATTTCGTGACCCTGAGGTCATGACCTGAGCCAAAATCAAGAGTAGGACGCTTCACCTACTGAGCCACACAGGCATCCCTCGCAAGGAACTTTGAAAAATTCTACTCCCAGAAATTCTGGTGTTATTGGTTTGATATGGAACCTAGATTTCATACTTTATTTAAATTATTCAGGTGATTTTAGTGAGCACCCAGGATTGAGAATCACTGAAGTTGACCATCCCCTCTACTCCGAACTCCCTGTTCCTAATCTGCCCTCCTCCAGATATCATGTCCCCCACTTCACTCCAGCCACCCACTCCCCTGGTTATACAATAAAATTTACCGATACCTTCAGTCCTCCATAGTGTCAATTTTAAGCATGCAACTCCTTCTGCTATTCCTTTTCCAAATATTCTCTCATCTCCCTTTAGCTTCACCCACTGGTCACCTTTTTTTTTTCTTTCTTTTTTTAATTTAAATCCAAGTTATAATGATTTCAGGAATAGCATTTAGTGATTCATCACTTACATATAACACCCAGTGCTCATCCCAGCAAGTGTCCTTCTTAATGCCCCTTGCCCATGTAGCCCATCCCCCGACCTGACATCCCTCTGACATCCCTCAGTTTGTTCTTTGTATTTGAAGAGTCTTTTATGGTTTGTCTCCCTCCCTGTTTTTATATTATTTTTGCTTCCCTTCCTTTATGTTCGTCTGTCTTGTATCTTAAATTCCACATATGAGTGAAATCATGTGGTATTTGTCTTTCTCTGACTGACTTCTTTGGCTTAGCATAATACACTCTAGTTCTATCCATGTTGTTGCAAATGGCAAGATTTCATTCTTTTTGATCACCAAGTAGTATTCCATTATATATATATGTATATACACACATCCTCTTTATCCATTCATTGGTGGATGGACATTTGGGGTCTTTCCATACCTTGGCTATTGTCGATAGTGCTGCCTTAAACATTGGGATGCATGTGCCCCTTTGAATCAGCACTCCTGTATCCTTTGGATAAATACCTAGTAGTACAATTGCTGGGTTATAGAGTAGTTCTATTTTTAATTTTTTGAGGAACCTCCATATTGTTTTCCAGAGTGGCTACACCAGTTTGCATTCCCACCAGCAGTGCAAAAGAGTTCCTCTTTCTCCACATCCTCACCAAAATCTGTTGCCTGAGTTGTTAATGTTAGCAATTCTGACAGGTGTGAGGTGGTATCTCATTGTGGTTGTGATCTGTGTTTTCCTGCTAATGAGTGATGTTGAGCATTTTTTCATGTGTCTGTTAGCCACTGGGATGGATCAATGTGGTGTGCGTGCGCCTGAGAGATGGAAATGGCTTCACCCAGCTCCCTAGTCTCTGGCACAGGAACTTCGCACTCTCACCGACCAGTGATCAAGCAACCCTCCTTTGTCTCAGGCCTCCATCCACTCCCCACCTCTACCCTCTCCATGTCCAAGCTGACCGCTTGCCAGGCGGCACCTCCTTCTAAAATTTTATCTCAGATGGGGTTGTGTTTCAAACCCCAAACTTCAGAGACCCCTGCAGCTTAAACCCATGCAGACTCTTTGGGAGAGGGTCTTGCTGGGCAATGGCCATGTGCTGGCTGTGAGAGTAAGATGATTCATTTTCAGAAATACCAAATAAAAGCTGTGCTGTCTAGTTAACAATAGTTTTACAACCGATTGAAAATATGTTTGACACCCCTCACTTCCCACAATGGAGTCCCAAACCCTTAGACACTTCACTTCCTGGTTCTTCTATCTCTCTCCATTTCGCGGGCTTATTTTTTGCAAGCTTTGCAATAAGCATGCATCAAAGAACTAATTCTCTGCATCACCTCAAGGAATGTATATTTTTTCTAATCAGACTACTTTTTGCCTTACATCGGCATAGGTGACTTTCCAGGTAAGGCTGTAACCTCTGTAGTACTCAGCCAATGAGGAATCAGAGAGAGACTTCCACTCTAGGAGATAAATTGTCTGCTGTAACAGTCTCGAGTGTGCCTGTCCATCAGACACCTGCTCTTGCAAGAACATTGATTAAAGCCTTGCTTCACCATGTTCCATATCTTCATGTCCCTCCTTTGATTGGGTCAGTGGGCTTATTTCTCACACCAACTTACCCCAGAAAACATTCATGCAATCATGCAGTGGCAGAGGTTCAGAGATTATGGCAAGTCACAACACACAGCCAGAGCCAAGTTTCAAAGCCCTTTGGTGCCTTTGTACCAATACCAGCAAACGTGGCTGCTCCTGGGTTCCACTGGGACCTTTGCTGTGGGAAGGCCGTATGGCCTCTACCAAATGCACTCCATGCAGGGGAACTGCTTCTCCCTGTGTGGTACAAAGACCCCTCAGACCCCTCTGCCTGCTCTTAGAGACTCACCTACTTCCTCACCGAGCACTTCCAGGCACTGAGCTCCAGAACTTCAGACTCTGTACTCCACTGTTTATAGAATCCTGGTGGTATTGAAAACCCTCTCCTTTCTTCCCATCAGTGGTTTTGGGGAGCAAATTTCTTGTTCAGTCCCCTGTGAGTGTTTTCATTCTTTCTCTCCAGCAACTTTTGGGGGTGTGTTTTTCCTTCACTCTCCCAATTTGTCACACTCTCCCATTTCTCTGACCTCTCTCCGCAAAAATACCTCCCTACCCTGTGTAGATTTTTTCTCCCCAAGTTCACTCTCTGCACTGCGTACCTCTTGAGTTCTGTTGTTCAAGTTATGTAGATTGTTGTGTTAATCCTCAGATCAATTTCCTAGGTATGCAAAATGGTTTGGTCCTGATCTAGTTATGTTTCAGGGACAAGAGAACCTGAGAGTCTCCATGCTCTTCCACTCTCTTAATTCCCTCTCTCCCTGGCCACCTTTAACTTAAACTCACCTCCTCATATCCTCACTTGCCTCCATTTTTACCTGGAACTCCGTGCCCATCATTATACTAACTCTTCTGCATAAGCCATAACTTTCTTGTTCTTCGCACATTCCCTTGTTTATGACTGACCATGACCCAGCACAGGATAAATACAATTCCCTGCACACCCTGTACCTGGTATGCTAGACATGCTAGACTTGGTGTTATGACTGGACTCACTATACCACTTGAATACTAACCACAAATATTTCTTAGAACTTTCTAGAATCCAATCATATTTCTCTTTCTAACTCAGTCTTCTAGTCTCCCAGATAACTATTTTATACTTTCTATTCTCCTCAAACTCTACCACCATTTCCATTTTCTTCACTCTCTGGTAATGGCTGTGTTTCCCATTTAATTAAAAAAAATTGGAAACCATGAGAAAAAGAATTTCCACAAGCTTCCACCACAAAATCCCCATGTACCTGTACCTTGCCTACATGTATCACATTGATAGTGCGGCATCAAAATCATAATAATCCTCAAGACAAGTCTATACAGATTATTGAGACAAAGTTCAGGAAGAAAATAGGGAAGTCAAGTAAAGGAAAAGAGACACTCTACAATAGAAATAAACAAGGATATATATACCGCATTCACTGATTCAAAAAATATTTATTGATCTGCTATTATATCTCAGTTAATATTCATTGTGCTGGGGAAACAACAATAAACAAAAAAACCTTTAACACCCCAGATGGACTCTTACCTGAGGGCTTTTAAACTATTTAAATGGAAAAGTCCCCAGGGGAATCTGAATGGCTAATTCCTCACCTCCTTCAAATCTTGGCTCAAATGTCATTTTGTCAACAAAGTCTACTTTTTCCACACTATTGTAAATTGCAACCTTATCCCCCTCCCACACACATACACACTCCTTATACCTTATCCTATTTTATTCTTTATTCCTTCTGTAGCACATTTGCTATTTACTATATTCTATGATGTATGTATGTATGTATGTATGTATGTATGATACCCATAGATATATATTTAATTTTCTGTCATCTGTGCTAGAATGTGAACAACATGAGTGTAAGTATCCTTATTTGCTTTCTTCACTGATGTATCCCAAGTACCTAGAATAATACTTGTACAGAGGAGGCTTTTAGTATTTGTTTAACCCTTCTCACTCATTCTAAGGTCCTATTAAAGTACTTTTGATATTTTTGTAATATCTGGCATATTGCTCAACTTATCTTTCATATCTTCTGTCGCTTTAACCCTTGTTTTGCCTCTGGCTAATTTCCTCAGATCTATGTTTCTATTTTCTAGTTCACTCTTCAGCTATATCTATTTAACCTCTCCATTGTACTTTTAATAGTTTTTTTCTTTTCATTTCTGCAATTTCATTATTTTCCTTTTAAACATACTTTTTATTCATAATGCTCTCTTTTGTTCTGATTTTAATTCATCTTTATATGCTGAAACTATAGCTCATAGTGTCTGCTAATAATTCTTATATGTAAAGCCCTTAAGCATCTGATCCTACTGTTTGTCTGTCTGCTGATACTAACCACAAGTAGATTTTCCTTGTTTATTTTGAGTTTTGGATTGTGAGGGGCTCTATCTGTGACCATCTTGTGCAGACTAAGTTTAAGGTTCAGCTATTCAAAAGAGTACACATTTACTTCTGCCAGCCACTCTCAGACTAGCTGAGCATTTTTTTATGCAAAACTTCTCAGCTTGGTTATTTATATATAATGCAGTTTATATAAACACAAACCTCACACATAAGTGGCGGAAACATGATGACAAGTTATTAAGAGAGTTTTTTTCCACTCAAAGAACTAAATAGACATATTGGACAAAGGGCTAGTATCCAAAATCTATAAAGAGCTCACCAAACTCCACACCCAAAAAACAAATAATCCAGTGAAGAAATGGACAGAAAACATGAATAGACACTTCTCTAAAGAAGACATCCAGATGGCCAACAGGCACATGAAAAGATGCTCAACATCGCTCCTCATCAGGGAAATACAAATCAAAACCACATTCAGATATCACCTCACTCCAGTCAGAGTGGCCAAAATGAACAAATCAAGAGACTATAGACGCTGGAGAGGATGTGGAGAAATGGGAATCCTCTTGCACTGTTGGTGGGAATGCAAACTGGTGCAGCCACTCTGGAAAACAGTGTGGAGGTTCCTCAAAAAATTAAAAATAGACCTACCCTATGACCCAGCAGTAGCACTGCTAGGAATTTACCCAAGAGATATAGGAGTACTGATGCATAGGGGCACTTGTACCCCAATGTTCATAGCAGCACTCTCAACAATAGCCAAATTGTGGAAAGAGCCTAAATGTCCATCAACTGATGAATGGATAAAGAAATTGTGGTTTATATACACAATGGAGTACTACGTGGCAATGAGAAAGAATGAAATATGGCCCTTTGTAGCAACGTGGATGGAACTGGAGAGTGTGATGCTAAGTGAAATAAGCCATACAGAGAACGACAGATACCATATGTTTTCACTCTTATGTGGATCCTGAGAAACTTAATAGAAACCCATGGAGGAGGGGAAGGAAATAAAAAGGAGGTTAGAGTGGGAGACAGCCAAAGCATAAGAGACTCTTAAAAACTGAGAATGAACTGAGGGTTGATGGGGGGTGGGAGGGAGAGGAAGGTAGATGATGGGTATTAAAGAGGGCATCTTTTGGGATGAGCTCTGGGTGTTGTATGGAAACACATTTGACAATAAATTTCATATATTAAAAAAAAAGGAACTAAATAGAAATAAACATCCTCATTATCTCCACCATTTGTAAGCAGCTTTTTTTTTCTTGTTCATACTTGAGTAAGGATGCAGTAGAGAGGTCTCAATTCCTACTCTCTGTGCTGGTAAGCTCCAAGTCTAATTCCCTGCCTCATGTGACCATTGAGTCCGGCTCTTGTAGTCACTTTGGCACCACGAAATTAGCTGTATATTAGTGCATTCTTTGTTTTGGTCATGTGGGTATCACTAAATTTCCTATAAATTCAGCTATACATTCAAAAGAATGTTTATTGTACCCTCACTTTTTTTTTTTATTTTTATTTATTTTAGAGAGAGAGAGAACACGCAAAGGTGGGAGGGGCAGAAGGAAAGAGAGGCAGAGAAAGAAAGAATCTCATGCAGGCTCCACACTCAGCATGGAGCCTGACATGGTGCTCTATCCCACGACACTGGGATCATGACCTGAGCCAAAACCAAGAGTCAAACATTCAACCAACTGAACCACCCAGGCACCCCTGTCAATTATACCTTAATCATAATTTCTAATTGTTTTCTTGTAGGCAAGTTTGCAAGTTACACTTTATGAAAATCAAGTTGAAAATAAAATCAATGGTCATACATGCAATGTTAGCAAATTATAAGAATCTCCCTTACAGTCTTCTCCAATATTGTTTCATTTCCAGCTTTTCAAGATAATGTTATGTGCGTTATTTAGTGACATGGTTTATGTCAGTTTGTGTCAGTTAAATGTATGATTATTTTTAGTTTTCAGTGTGATTCAAAAAAGAGTAACAAAAACACTTTTCAGTTCTAATTCAACCTGTATAATGAATGATTACAAAATAAGGGCACTTTCCTAAGTATACTTACATGTTATTAATAACTTAAATCCTTATAATCCTGTGAGATAAGTGCTGTTATTACCTTCCATTTTAAACAGAAGGAAACTCACACGCAAAATGGTTAGAGGATTTGCTCAAGGTTACACAGTAAGTGTTTTAGCTGAGAATGTTTCTAGTAATTCTGATATCTGATATCAGATATTGATGTAGCAATAACCACATCAATGCATTAGTTAATTAATTACCACATTAAGTACAATTAATAACTACATTAAATACAATTTAATCTTGTAAATTAAGTAACTACAAAAATCGTAGGCTTTGATGAGTTAAGTGAGGAAAAAGTAAATTGCTTTGGATTTCAGGGAATTTTAGGTTGGAGGAGAGGGCCAAGAACAGTAAAACAGTCTCCACGTGATAGTACTTAAAAAACAACAGAATATCTCAGATTCACTAGCATCATTGACCATCAGGTATAACATATTGCTATAATATTAAGTGTGCCATATTATCATATTATGCACTGCATAGACTAAGTTTCTTGCAGCTCTGAACAAATATTTGTTAATGAATTTATTTGCCTCTGTATTTGTCTTCCCTTGATATTTCTTCTCAGTCCTTGACAGTAACTTTGCACATAGTAGCCACTTAATAACCTTTTGAATTGAATTCAGTTGAAACAAGCTTAACTACAGTTTCCTTTCCTTGGGCACATAGTCCCTGGATAGTGAGGTGAGGGCAACCTGGAAATTGAGTTTCTAGGGAAACTCATGGGAATCCAAGCAAAGGCTTGCAGTTTTTAATAGCCAGAAGAATTAAAAAGGCAGATAATTGTTTGTTTGTTTGTTTGTTTTTGTTCATCAACAATATTATAGTTTGTATATAAACAAACACACATGTAGTATGTTAAACTATCCCAATTTCTTATTAGTAATAGGAGGACAGATTCAAAATAACATTATCTAATTTTTAGATAGTTCCTGGCAATTAAGAACGCCAAGCTCTTGGATATCAGTATTGTTTGACAGACTTATACAAAACGAACTCTAGTGTTTTGAGATTTAGAACTTACTCTTCCAGGTAAAAATACTGTGATTACCTTACTAAAGTCTCAGGCATCTATTTTTGATCATCAGGGTACCTTCTTACAATACAATTTATTTCAATATTGGTAAAAATTTTCAATCCTGTATTCTTCAGAACTCTGGGGGTTAAAAGAGTCCACTTCCCTCAGAATGTCTCCTTCTTATTTTAGAGTAAATAATCTGGCTTAAACCTTTAAGAAAAATTCTCATTGCTAAAATTTGAACCACTCATCCCAATGATATTGACCAGCATTTGAAAGCGTTAATCCAATCCTGTCAACAATCTTATGAGGCAGGTATTATTACTATCACCATTCCCATAGTATAAATAATAAAACTGAGAAGCATAAATTATCTAATGTGTCCAAGGTTGTACAACCAGTGACCGGTGACTTACAGCTAAACCCAGATAGTTTAGCCCCAGAGATGTCACACTTAATGTCTACGTTCACCCTAGCATCACTCACAGGAGAAATGTGTACCAGAGGCCAATTAGGACCTATACCTTTAGTATTTTAAAAGATGGGCTGAGAGTAGCTATGGAAACCATCTTTGGGAAATGCTACCTGCCACTTTACGTAAGTATCAAGAAAATTATTGTCACTTATTTTATGGAGATGCTAAATCTGGCTGAGCAATTGCTCTGTCTTTAATGTCAGGTAGGTCTCCAAAGATGCTCTTGAGCTGGAGAATCAGATCCCAAATGAAAAGAGAATGTTGCAGCCTGTGCTAAGTCAGCAGGATAGCCACTGGGATGCATAAATGTAAGAGCAGAGGTCATAATTCCTGCCTTTTCTGTGAGTCCTTTGGGCCTATATTGCTTAATGTAGAAAGTATTCTAAAATGGAGGAAGAGTAACTGATGTGCCTAATAGGAGTCCTTTTTCTCTCTCCCTCCTAACTGTTCCTTCAAATTCATTTCCTAAATTTTAGGATCTTCTGTACTTTGCCTTTATTTGTTTGTTTGTTTGTTTGTTTATTATTGTTTCTATTCCTGAAGGTTTTCTCAGTGGTGTTTTATTTCAGAGGGCCCACATCATCTTCTTTCTCTCCTTTGATAGATTTCTTTGGAGAAGAGACAAAAAATAGTTCAGGGCCATCATTGGGGGCAGACAGTGTGTTCTCATCAATATTCTAAGAAACATTACGATTGATTTGGGAAGTTCCAGTGTGCAAGCTGCCATAGCAATTCATTTTGAATATTTCTGTTAAAAAAAAAACGAACACCATGAAGAAAACTTTGCAAAGATAGCTAAAGAATAGCAAGGAAATTTTTTCTAGAATATTTATCTCAAAAACATCCCCAACAGGGTGCAATAAGGAGGAAGAAATTAATCAGAGCCAGCAACTAGAAACACAAACTTTTTTAGTCATAAAGAAGCATTCAAGATACTAATGCAAAATCACCGTATCAGTTGATGCGTTGATGCAGGAAGTTTGACGTGATCTCTACCCAGGCTGCAAATTTTACTTTTCTCCTTCATTTTTATGGGAGATCAAATTGACAATTTAATCAAAAGCAGTCTTGTCTGTAATTAAAAAATATTTTAGTGTATCAAATTTAGCCTAGTGCTATTACTCTGGTCAGGAACTATCAGGTATTTGGGATGTATATAAAGGAATGCATAAAATATTTGTGGGTTGATGTCTGCCTGCCTACATAATCAGGATGTAGTGCTCCCAGTCTCTTATTCAAACCACTAAAAGTAAGTGTTAATACAGTTTGATAAAGTGAGTATAATCTAAATCCAAGTATATCTGCATCTACCTTGACCAGAAACATATTCAGAACATTTTTGTATTTGGCCAGTCATGGAAAGCAATTTGAAATGCTGCTATAATTTTTAAAGCCAGATGACTTTCCTTTCTTCTTAAAGAATGAAACATCTTAGAAACTAGGATTGAAGAAAGTTTGTACTGGATAGTGCATGTATCCAGGAATCTATAAGGTATATAAAGCATATGATAAAAGTATGAAGATTTTGCCTGCATGTAAAATAGCAGATTCTTCAATTTTGTACACCATGCTTCTGAGTACAGTGTTCCTTATTACAAGACAACCTCCACCAGTGTTATGTAGGTCTTGAGGTCCTGAAAATAGTTTATAGACCAAAGTGATAGCAGTTAAGGTGTTGAGAAGTGATGAATTCTGAATATATTTTAAAGGCACAGCCACAAGATTTTCCAACCGAAGGGATATGGGGTATGAAGAAAAGAAGAACTCAAGGAAAACTATAAGATGTTTATTCTAAGATCCTGGGATGATACAGTTGACATCAACTGAGATAAAGCAAATCACAAATGGGACAGGTTTCAATGGGAAGACCAGGAATTCAGTTATGAGTACGTTGGCTTTGAAATGTTTGTTAGACTTTCACATAAAGATGTAGAGGAAGTAGCTGAATACAGAAGTCTAGAATTTAAGAGGTCTAAATATAGTGATAAAAGTATGGAAATTGTCAGCTTATGAGTGATATTAAAGCCTTAAGAGTCCGTGAGGTTGCCAAGGAAGTGAGTATAAATACTGAAAAGCGGTGGACAAAGAACTCTTTGGAGCACTCTATCATTATGTGCTCAGAGAAAATGGGGACACCCAGCAAGGGAGACTTAGAAGTAGTCCATGAGACAGAGGGACAGCTGTGAGGGTGTAATGCCCTGGAAGCCAGGTGAAGAATGGGCATTAGAGAGAAGTAAATCATTCATGAATCAAAGGTTAAGTTGCGAACTGAGAACTCTCCATTGTACTTTGCCTCATGAAAGTTATTAATTACCTTGATGCAATTACATTTGAAAAACGGAAGAGGGGCACCTGGGTGGCTCAGTCGGTTAAGCGTCGGACTTGGGCTCAGGTCATAATCTCAGTTTGTGAATTCAAACCCCATGTCAGGCTCAGTGCTGACCGCTCAGAACCTGGAGCCTGCTTTGGATTCTGTGTGTCCCTCTCTCTCTGTCCTTCCCACAATTCACATTCTGTCTCTTTCTCTCAAAAATAAACATTAAAAAAATTTTTTTTAAACTTTAAAAATTAAAAAAAAAAAAAAAAACCAGAAGAAAAACCTTGACAATTAAAATGCTGCTTAATGGGATTTCATAAGCCTGGTATTCAGAATAATGATCCACCCACACACCCAAGACACCCATGCCCTAATCCCTGGAATCTGAGTGTGTTATGTAAGTGGCAAATGGGAATTAAGGTTGCAAATGGAATTAAGGTTACTAATACTTAATCTGACCTTAAAATAGAGAGGTTATCATAGACTATTCAACTAGTCCCGACGTAATCACAAGAGTCTGCAAAAATGGGAAGAGGAGAAAGTAGAAGAGGTCAGAGTTATACAGTGGACTTGGCCCACAATTGATGGCTTTGAAGATAGAAAAAGGGGACCTGAGTCAAGAAATACAGGTGTCTCAGTTGGATGAGTGTCCAACTCTTGATCTAGGCCCAGGTCATGAACTCATGGTTCATGGGTTTGAACCCCACATTGGGCTTTGTGCTGACAGCGTGGAGCCTGCTTCAGATTCTCTGTCTCCCTCTCTCTCTGCCCCTCTCCTGCTCATGCTCTCCTTCTCTCTCAAAAATAAATGAACATTAGAAAAATAGAAGAAAGAAGAAAAAGAAAGAAAGAAAGAAAGAAAGAAAGAGAAAGAAAGAGAGAGAGAGAGAGAGAGAAAGAAAGAAAGAGAAAGAGAAAGAAAGAGAGAGAGAGAGAGAAAGAAAGAAAGAAAGAAAGAGAAAGAAAGAAAGAAAAAGAAAGAAAGAAAGAAAGAAAGAAAGAAAGAAAGAAAGAAAGAAAGAAAGAAAGAAAGGTGGTTTCTAGAAGCTGGAAAAGGAAAAAAACTATAAAACAATAAACTTACATTGTTTTAAGCCTCTAAATTTGTGGTGATTTGTTAAAGTAGCAATAGGAAACTAACACAATAAGAAAGTTGGTAATTGTGTCAAGGCTTTCACTCAGTTTTCAGCCTTTAAGGCCTCAATGTTGTCACAAGTAAATGACAAGAGTATTTGTGGTTGAGTGTAGCCGATGCTAATCTTTCACAATCAATCTAAAAACAAATTTTCAAGCAACTGATGCATCATGGCAATAAAGAGCTCAATAAGAAGACAATTATTGCTAAGTACCTCAAAGTCCTAAATGGATTAGAAATGCAAATTTAAAGTAGAGATCTGAGAGAGAGCACTGAGGGAGCCGTTGGTAACAGTTTTCTCATGCTCCTGGGGCATCTGAAAACTTACAGAGTTGGGGCTGACAACAAAAATTTTGACCAGCAATATCCTTTAATGAAGTAAAAACAAAACATATCCCAACAAGGGGCACCTGGGTGGCTCAATCTGTTGAGCATCCAATTCTTGATTTCGGCTCAGATCATGATCCCAGGGTTGTGGGATCGAGCCCCATATGGGGCTCCACACTGAGCGTGGAGTCTGCTTAGGATTCTCTCTCTCTCTTTCTCTCTCTCTCTCTCTCTCTCTCTCTCTCTCTCTCTCTGTCTCTCTTCCCTCCCGCCTTCTAAAATTAAATTAAATTGAATTACATTACATTACACTGCAGCAATAAAAGTGAAAACATATCCCAATGAGAGACAGGGAAAATAGACAAAATAATGGGGGAAGTCTTGTAATGAGAACCAAACTGTGGAATGTGAAGGAGGAACAGTAAGAATCCCTGAAATAGAAGGCAGCTCAGGCACAATGGCAAACATACAATGCTGTTTAAAACCTCTCGTGAGATGAAAGGCTCCTTTTGATTTTCCCTGTCTCTAAGAATATCATCATCCACCAGTTGCCCAAATCACAAATTCTGGCAATCAGCTTTAACTTCTCTTTCTTCCCTTATGTCTGACCAGTCATCAACTCCAATCATCCCTTCTCCCTCTCATGTCTCCATTCACTCAACTACTTATATGAATTGAACCACCTCTATTTCTTACCTGGTTTACACTATAGTATCCCAATTTCTGGTCTGGCCCCCCAGGTTCCTCCTTTCCAGGCCATTCTTCAAACTTCTTCCAAAATGACCTTCTTAAAGTGCAAATAACCTTATATCCCTTGTTAACCCCATCCACTGGCTTCTGGAGCCTTTTTCATGAAGTTCAAACTCCCTACCTTGGATTACAGAGTAGTTCTTAATGATATCTCTTTTCTCCCCTTCCTCCAACCTGCTGCTCTATTCCTGAATTATAATGAATTCCTTATAGTTGCTTGGATGAACCACAGTGTTTCTAGCAACTGAACCTTGCACAGGCTGTTTTCTCTGCCTGGAATACACTTCCACACCTGCTACCTACCCCCATCAGCCTTCATGCTTTGGATGCTTTGGCTAATCTTTGCATGCTTTGGATTTCAGCTAACAATTGCACTTTTCCAAGCAGCCATCCTTGGTAGCTACAATTGGGTCAAGTGACACTCCTGTGGGCTCCCAAAACATCTTAGAACCATATGCCGTATTGTAATATCCTATTCATTTCCCTGCCTTCACACTAAAATGTTAACTCCTTGAATGACGGGACTTTATTCTAACCAGAGTTAACTAATGCACCAAACAAAATGCTTGACATATAGTAGGTTTTTAATAAATACTTTTTAAATGACAATAAATATATTACATATGTATGTAAAGAAAGATACAGAACTTGCTCTAATTGTTTTCATCTCTGATTTAACACTGATATTGTTTACTAGAAAGAGGCAACCAAAATTTAGCCTAATTAGGAAGCCAGAGCTGTTAGAAATTTTGTAGTTACTTATGAGCAGCCTAATGTCAAGTAAGTGTGCTGCACTTAAAGCTACCATTTTTCAAATAAGTCTCAGCAATATTACCAGTAATCACAAGGTTTCCTGCTGTGTCCTGGGTAAACAATGCTAAAATGCCAGTAATAGAACAAAGAGGACCTCATTATTGCTCTCCTCCTTCCTATTTTCCTTAAGGTTTAACTCACTGGATGCTCTGCCCTCACCAGCCAATCTATTTCCTCTCTTCAGTCCTTCCCATTGCCCTGGGCTCAATCTAACTCACTATTGGACACAAGATATTGACTATATAGCTGAATCTAACATATTTGGCTTCCAAATTCTTCTAAGCAGACACAGATAGTATGTCTTTCTTTTGGCATTTTTAGTGCATTAGCCAAAAGGAATAGCTTTATCCGGCTTCTAGTTTAATGTCCTTTGTAAAGCCACCAAAACTAATTTCCTCCCATTTCTCTAGCTATAAATTTTCATGACATTGGAATATTTGGAGGTTTAACAATTTTGTTGTAGAAAACATTTGTAGACGAACAAGATACTGAAATGGTTACTATTACAAGACGACTATTCCCTGAATGTTATCATTCTCTCCCATTACCAGTCCAGGTGCAGCAAAGCAGTGGAAATTTTGCAATTCTGCAGTGTAAACATTCTTAGATATTAAACAACATTGTGAAGGACCACAGTGGTGATCAATCTCAGTAATATTGTTTAGAATGATTTTTGTTTCACCAACTCCAAAAAAATAGAATGTACCATGTGTATGACTTTATGTTTTGTCACTAAGATGCATTTTTGGAGTAGGTGCTTATTGTTTGTGAAAATTAGTAATTCTTCTCCAGTCTCATATTACCCATTGTGGGTTTCAATTCTTTTGTGTGATTTTTAATCGTAGAAACAGGAGAAAATTTCACTTCCTACCATCTGGAACAAAACTACATCATATTCAGTAGTTTGCAACTTAATGACCCAAAGTTAAACAAAACAGTCAAGTTTACAGAAGAAATCTACCAGTACTTTAAACAAGTAGTCGTGTAATAAAAAAGCTCATTGAATTATAGTTTTTCTTTTCTTCATAATGACCTAGTAAACTTTTATGCAAAATATGTGAGACTGTGAATTTCTTTGTGATGCTGTACACATTTTAATCACCCTTTTTATCACAGCTGACCGTTCTTTTCTGACAAATTTGGTTCCGAGTAAGTTAACCAAAATTGTCAAAATTATGATATTTAGTATTGTTTCATTAAGTTTTATTTTTAGTAAGGCAAAAGTTTTTCCATGTAAAATGTTCTCTTGAGAATTATCCTAAAAGTTTTCTTTCTGGTCACTAAGTCATGTTAAGACTTTACTAAGCAGAGTCACTGCTGGAACAGATAATTAATTGGAAAGTAAAACCTTAGGATGTCTACCTTTACTCCAGGATATCAGATATTGCTTTGATTCTGAATAATTAACTCAATACAGAAAAAGCACAGTAATAATGATCACTTGACAACTACCATGTCATGTCTGTGTTTCCATGGAGATACAGTCATTTGATTCTCTTGCCTAACAATTGCCATTTTAAAATCTGATCTGAGTATCTGTGTCTTTGGATCAGTTTTTTGCATTTATATTTATTGTAATTATAGTTACATTTGGATGTATTTCTTACAGACTATTTTGCATTTCTATTTACCATACTTTCTGGTTCCCTCTCATTTTCTATCTTCCATTGGATGGATAGACTATTCTTCTGCTGGTCTATTTCCATGCTTCTGGTGGGTATCACTAATTTATTTATAGCATATATCCATTTACTTTCTCCTATTATTTTTAAGCCTATTCATAGCTAGATTTTTCCCTTTTAAAACACCAACTGCTAGCTCAGAGGCAAATTTGTATGAGTTAAGGAAAGACAACACTTCCTCAAAGAAAAAAATCATTTTTAATTAGTCAGGAGGATTTTCTAGAGCCTTCCAGGAAGCAGCCCCACTAGCTGTATGCCCACAGGTGCTGCCCTCCCAATATCTCAGGCATCACAGTGTGGCAACTCATATACTTCTGGCCTCACCCCCACTCCACCCTTCAGCAAGAAAGGTAGGAATGTGAGGGCCGGAATTCAAGTCTTAATGATCCTCTAGATGTACCTATAATGTAAATGATGCCTCCTTAGGTGTGATGCCATCGTGGAACACAAACCTGAGGACCCTTTTGCTACAGTGCTGCCTGAACAAGCCAAATACTTTAACATCAACTTGCCTTCTCTGGCCTTTCCACAACAGTGTGATCATCAGATAAAACACTTCAGTTCTGGATTGTTTGGGATCTATTTTGGCTTGCTTCCATCCTTTGTTATTTAAACAGTGAACCCGACCAAGTTAATTACTCATCCTAACTTCTCTATTTTGAAGCAGCCTAGATTTGTTTCTCTCCTTGCTTGAGTACTTTGTCCTAGAGCAAGAGTTGACAAACCTTTTTCAGCAAAGGACCAGAGAGCAAATAGCTTTGGTTTGCGGATTATACAGACTCTTGCAACTACTCAACTCTGCCATCATAGCTGAAAAGAAGCCACAGATACTACATACAAGAAGGAGCAGAACTGTGTTCCAATAAAACGTTATTTACAAAAATATGTGGTGGACCAGTTTGGGCCTATGGTCCATGGTTTCTGACTCTTGTCCTAGAGTGTTTTCAAAAAGGGTCATTATGTGGTGAGTCTTTTGAAGCATTGTGAACATGAGGCTTTTTTTTTCCCACACATTTCAATGATAATACAGCTGGAAAAAATTTTAGATTCAAATATCTTTTTATTCAGTATTCTAAAAATAGTGTTCCATTATCCAACATTGCAATTGCACAAACTGGTAACAATGAAATTCCTGTTAGATTGAGGCAATCAGCTTTTAATCTCTGGAAGCTATTGGAATTTTTCTTTTACACTTAGATGTTCTTACATGGCATCATAATATGCAGATGTATAAGTTATCATTTACCTATTTTTTTTCACACCACACGAAATCTGTCATTTCATTGCAGGAACATGTTTTGTTAGATTAAATAAATCTTACTCATTATGTTTTCAATTATTTTTTCTCTCTATTTATTGCTTGTCTTGCCATCTGAAATACCTTATTTTCCATAATTCTTAAATTTTTATCATATGGTCCGTATCTTTATCTCTTTCTGATGCTTCTTGAGAAAGTTCTTGGACCTCCTCTACTAGCTCTTTAGTTTATTTCCATTGTATCCATTAAGTTCTTTATTTAAGCTGTATTTTTCATACTAAATATTACCAATGAATTATCTCACAACTAATTTTTTTCTTATGTCCAATTTCCTATCTGCATTACTTATACATTTAAGTAACAGAAAATCTAAGTAATAGTGTCTTAAACAAATTAAACTGCTTACCTTTCTCAAACAGCAAAAGATTCAGAAGTGGTTACTGGCAGTTCAAAGTGTTAGGGGCAAAGTCTCTCCTCCCCTTATCTTTCCCTTATGGAAGGTATGTGGTGAATGCCCTCCAGCCATCTTGCAGCTGGTACTAAGAAGAAGGGAGGGCAAAAACAAGGAAGAAGAAAAGAAGCAATACATTTATAGGCAAACAAAGAGTTTCCCAGAAATCCTTAACACACTTCTTATATCTCATGATCTACCATTGTGTCACATATCCAACCAAAGTTCTGCAAGGCCATCTTGATGGTAGGTTTTGAATTCCCACACTCTTATAGTAGATGAAGACAAAGCAAAAGCTCGTTGGCAAGAACATTGAATGAGCCAACCTTCACTGTCTGCCACAATCCTCATTTCTCTGAGATTTTATTTGCTTATTCTAAATTTTTTGTTTGGTTCATGTATCTGTTTATCTAGTATACTTTTTTTTTTAACTTCATGGTGTTTTTAAACAATGTCAGACTTAAAGTGTCTTATTTTCTGCCTGGAAGGGAGCAGTGTTGGAGAGCTCAGCTAATGATGGATTCCTCCAAGGAGGGTGTGAGCCCAGGGTCTTTACTTAATGGAGAGGGGAAAGATACCCCCTCAGAATGGAAAGCCTCTGGTGTTAAGGACTACATTTCTGTCCTGGCACTGTTCCTTTGCAATAGTGGTTTCTCCCAGTTAAAATCGTGTCACCTTCTTCTTAGAAAGGAGAAAATTGGGAGGAATCCTTAGAGGGTGTCTGCATCTGTTTCTTTCCACCCCAGCTTGGTGTTCTTCACCTATCCATTGGTAATGCTGTCATTAGCAGCAAGCAAGCTAAAGACATGTTACATAGTTAACTCTCTGGAGTTGTTGAAAACCAGCAACCTTCCAATCTTAGAGAAAGTTAGACAGTGATGGAACAGGGAAAATTTTAAATCCACCAAGTTCACGGTTCTTACCAAGCTTCTATTGAAAAAATACTTGAATAAATCCTCTTTAGATTGTGGCAAGCTTTTAGTTAATTTTCAGAGTTCTGAAAAAGTCGATCTTGATAATTTTTGCACTGTCCTTGTTTATCAGGCAAAGAAAGAGTTTGCTCTTGTTGCTTTTATGGAGGAATGCATTTTTGGAGATCCATTTTTGGTCCAATTTTCTGGAAGTGCTTCTTACTACATCATTTTAAGAATAACTTTATATAAAAATAAATGTAAGTGTCACCAAGATAGAAATAATATATCATAACCTATTCTTCTCCCTGTCAAATATTATTAGCTTTGTGATTTGAAAATAGTAAAACAAAATAAAGTGATTTACCTATATTCAATAGTAGACATAAAAGGAAAACAAGAAAAACTACATGAGTCAATACATAATATAGAGTATAATAGCCATCTTTTGATTTTCATTTTCTTAGAACCTTTCAATTTGCTTTTACTAGTGTGCAAGTCATTTTAGAATTATTCAGATTCTATTCAAAATTATTACATCTTTGAGGCAAAAACATATTTCATACAAGTTTCCCCCACTATCTGAAAGGAGAGAATTCCTATGAAAATTTTCATAAGCTGAAATGGCATTAGGCACAGAAGCAATTACCATTAATTTATATGAAAAAAATATTCAAGCATCCTCAGACCCCAAAAATAAATTATCTTAGGATTTTCTGATAGGACACGTTTTGCTAAAGGATGCACAAAATAAATTGAAATAAAGCACAGATGCTCACGACACAGTTCAAAGCTATGGCAGCTTAAAGCTGAGATACTGAGTGCAGTTTCTGGGGAAGGGGCTAGGTGGGGCCACTCTTGCTGCTCTGGGTGAGGGCTGCCTCTGTAACCGCTCACTGCAAATATAACACTGAAGGCTATTCTTCACTTTTCACCTTTCTTTGTAAAAGGAGAAATCCTCTTTGGATTTTTTTCAGTGAAAACAAGTACTAATGTAGGTCTTTCATAAAAGCAAAGTGGCATAATGCAAACTTTTGAAGAGCAGGGAATAGCTGAATTAGATTCTAAATACTTAATGGGCACCTGAGTGGGGTGTTTGGTGAAGCTTCCAACTCTTGATTTTGGCTCAGGTCATGATCTCATGGTTTGTGAGATCAAACCCTGAGGGGGTCTTTGTACTGAGCATGGAGACTGCTTAGGATTCTCTCTATCTCCCTCTGCCCCTCTCCCCCCCCCATTCATTCTCTCTCTCCCTCTCTCAAAAATAATAATAATAATAATAATAATAATATTTTTTTAATATTCTAAATACTTAATATGGTAGACATGAAATGCATTTTTAAAAACGTTTTACCAACTGACAGTTGACAAAGGGAAGTGAGTGGGGGGTGAGCTAGATGGGTGATAGGTATTAAGGAGGACACTTGTTATGATGAGCACTGGGTATTGCATATAAGTGATGAATCACTGGATTCTGATCCTGAAACTTATATTACACTGTATATTAACTAACTAGAATTTAAATAAAAATTTGAAAAGAAAATAAACAAATAAACAAAATTAGTGGAGTACAAACAAAAATATGAAACAAAAACTCTTTACCTTCATTCTAAAAAGTATGGAGTTTTGGGACGCCTGGGTGGCTCAGTCAGTTAAGCATCCAACTCTTGATCTCAGCTCAGGTCATGGTCTCATGACTCACTGTACTTAACAAGTGACAACTTGAGCCTGTCAATTAAAGAGGAAGAAGCTAGGGGTGCCTTGGTGGCTCAGTTGGTTAGGTGTGTGACTTCAGCTCAGGTCATGATCTCATGGTTTGTGGGTTCAAACCCCACGTCAGGCTCTGTCCTGAAAACTCAGAGCTTGGAGCCTGCTTCTGATTCTGTGTTTCCCTCTCTCTTTGCCTCTTCTCTGCTCATGCTCTGTCTCTGTCTCAAAAATAAATACATATTTTTTTAAATTTTTAAATAAAAAAAATAAAGAGAAAGAAGCTCTTTGGTCCTCTAGCCTCTCATGCTGACTGCCATCAGAATCAGTGGGGTTGGGGCGCCTGGGAGGCTCAGTCGGTTGAACATCCAACTCTTGGTTTCGGCTCAGGTCATGATCTCATGGTTTGTGAGTTCAAGCCCCACATTAGGCTTTGCGCTGACAGCTGAGCCTGCTTGTGATTCTTTCTCTCTCTCTCTGTCTCTCTCTCTCTCTCTGCCCCTCCCTCCCCTGCTTTCTCTCGTGCGTGCATGCTCGTGCTCTCTCTCTCTCTCTCTCAAAAAAAAAAACAAAGAAACAAACAAAGAGTCAGTGGGGTTAAGTCATGTAAATTCACTCTTTCAGTGTCACGTCTGGTCTAATCCAGACTTCTTGGAAGGAATTACCAGATGCTCAGGAAGCCCAGAGGCACTTTGAGCAGGGATTCAGAGCAATCAGTAAGTTCACTGCTGAACTTGTGCTCCCTTCCCAGACTTTCCTATCACCCTAAGGAGAGGGCCACCCCAGGGACATAGAAGATGAGGGAGGGGAAGCCAACAGGAAATCAATCAACCTATTCTATAAAAATGTAATGCTTTATCTTTTCAAACTTGTGGAAGGTAAACGGGGACACATTTCATTCTAAAACAGAACACTGCTTTCAGGCGTCAGAATACATGTGGATTAAATGCTAATTAAGTGATTTCTTATTCCTGTCTAGTTCTCCCAGAGACCCATAAAATCCTTTTCTCTCCTTGACCTACTGTTAAAAACCTCTCCCCACACTCCCTTGTAAGAACTTAGGTATAAGTATGTAATTTTCAATAAGTCACTTGAAGTTGTACATACTCGGAAAAATGACATACTGTCTCATCCCCAATTGGCCCTGCTAGAAGCTTCTATCAAAGATACTTTTGATCCACTTTATGCTTCCTTCTTTTTTGGTGTTTGCCAGAAGACAGCAAACAACAGTGCATCATCACAGTGCAGAACACCTCTAACTCTGCCAACACGCCCAGTAATGAGGATGACCAATTGATAGGTCAACAAAATGGAGCCTTATATTTGAAATGTAAAAGGCATCTTAGAAACATGGAAACTTAAAGGATTCAAGATTCCTCTAAGATGGGCACAAGCACTTTTTAGAAAACATACCACATTATTATCCATTTTAATTACAAAATATTGGGGTGCCTGGGTGGTTCAGTTGGTTGGGCGTCTGACTTCGGCTCAGGTCATGATCTCATGGTCTGTGAGTCTGAGCCCCACGTCAGGCTCTGTACTGACAGCTCAGAGCCTGGAGCCTGTTTCAGATACTGTGTCTCCCTCTCTCTCTGACCCTCCCCTGTTCATGCTCTGTCTTTCTCTGTCTCAAAAATAAACATTTTAATTACAAAATAATAAATATTCACATTTTTATAAATTCTCCAAGTTTACATTTGTCCTACTTACAATGTGATAACTTGAGTGAGACATTTATTATAGTTTTATGGAGAGTGTATGTCATTACAGTTACTCACCAATGTAACTGCACACCAATGAATATGATTTCTTTGTGTGGAAGGAATATCATTGTCATTCCCTCTTCAAAAGAAAGACTTCAGGGAAATAATCAAAAGATCCATGTAATAGAGACCAATTATTTCTTAAAGCATTGAATTGATTCTAACCAATTTGGAAGAGAAACTACCTTAGAAATTCAAAGCTCCCTTGAAGCAAAAGTCAGGGAATAAATAAAGAAAAAAAAAATTTAATGAATGAATGAACAAAGAAACGTTAATTCTAATTCTAGGGCAAGGAGAAGTTTTTCCTTATTTTTAGCACACTAGTATTAAGAAGATCAATATTCTTGTCATTGCTTACAAGATGTAAAACCTTTAACCCTCAAATTCTTTGAAATGGAATTCGATCATCTTCTTTCTAAAATGGTCTTAGAGAAGCAAATACATGAATCCAGTGAATGAACACTCTCTCTTCTGGGCCTGGGAGTCTACTTATTTTTCACAAAACATAATTCAATTTTTACAATGTGATAATGCACTGCTTTTAATGACACTAGAATCAGTGTCTACATAGCTGTGTATCTCCTACACGAGTAAAATCTAAGCATTAGAAGTTATGACTTTAATAAATATCCAGTCAAATCTACTATCAAAGCCAAAAAAATTTGATGACACAAATTGGAAAAACCTGGAAAGATTAAATTATCCAATCAATCAAATTTTCTCCTATATACCACTTTTATGTTCAAGTGTTTCTTTCCTAAGACTCCTTGGAGAAAGATAGGTTGAAGAAAACCTAAATTCAGGATATAATTTTCTCCATTAAAAGGTAAAACTAAAAAAAGGGTCATATTTCAGCTAAAGGAAGATATTCAGTCTCATTTCAACAAACGTTTATAGTACAATTATCATGTATAAAACTCCAGGCAAGGGCACCATGAAGGGTAAAAATATGTACAGTATATGGCCCTGCTTCCCAAAAACCCTTGTGTGAGAGAAAGAGTCGTGTATAAGAACTCCATGGCATACGTAAAATATTGACAAAATATTTAGAGTATAAAAAAAGGAAGAAATTTTCTTCTGAGAATACCTAGGAAAAGATTCTTGCAAGTGGTAGTATCCAAAGTGAATCTCAAAGGATAAGCCAGCAATCAAATGTTAACACTGACATACAATTAAAACACAGCTCTGACAAGTATTGGTGTTTTCAAGCATAAGCTTCTAGAGGCAGGATTTTTTCCTAACACCTTGCCCAATACGATGCACAGATGTGAACTTAAGAAGTTACTTTGAAGATAATCATTTTCAATCATTTCCATCAAGTACCCAACTCCCTATTTTATACTTTCAAGTAGTAGCTAAAAGCAAATGGAAAATATTTTACTGTATGAATCCCCAGGTTGAAATAATCTTGTATAATGATTAAATCCACAGGATTTGGAGTGAAAGCTGAGTTCAAATCCTTTATATAACCTAGCCATTTGACCTTGGAAAGATGACTAAATAATTTCTATGTCCCAGTTTTCCCTTGTATTAAAAAAGTATTAAAAAATGGGATAGGATTTGCTTCATACCTTGTTGTAAATATAAAAGAAATAATATGTGTAATCTCATCCCTGCTTTACAGCTAATGATTTGTTAACATTTCTCCAAGCACATATATTTTATCACAATTTTTACACATTACCTGTGTTTGTGGTCTTATACTGGTTATATTTGTTATTTACCTTCCAGTTTATGGTTTCCTAATATAAGGAAATTATACACACGACACTCTGCAGAAGGTTGTAAGAGGCATTTCTGAAAGACACGTAATGAGAAGAGGAAACCAAGAGCTGCTTTTAAAGGAGTTCATTTGTCTCTCTGGGCTCAGAACTGGTTTCCAGTGACATGGCTAAATGCACCAAGAAAGTAGGAATTGTAGGTAAATACAGGACCCACTATGGTTCCTCCTTCAGAAAAAAAATGGTGAAGAAAACTGAAATAACCCAGCATACAGAGCACACTTTCTCCTTCTGTGGCAAAACCAAAATGAAAAGATGAGCTGTGGGGGTCTGACACTAGGGTGTAGCTGGTGGTGCCTGAGCCTATAACATCACTTCTGCTGTCACAGGAAAATCTGCCATCCGAAGGCTGAAGGAATTGAAAGGGCAGTAGAAGCTCCACCATTTGAAACATTGCTAGCTTATAATAAATGGGTTAATTTATGTAACAATAAATAAGGAAAGAAAGAAAGAAAGAAAGAAAGAAAGAAAAGAAAAAAGAGGAAGGAAGGAAGGAGGAAAGAAGGAAGGGAGTTCATTTGTGAGACAGAAGTAAAAATTAAAACAAAACCCAGCATGGTGGGCAAAAGATGCAGTGGTGCCATCAACCTAATGAGGAAGTACAAAGAAGTGTTGGACTATGTGGCACCAGTGATTTCAAAGGAAGCTGACAAGTCACACCCCCTACGGGACGATTCATAAGTCCCCACTCAAAACCAAGCCGTGAGAATGTCTCCTTTCCCAGAGCCCCTTAACTGTTCTGGTCCTCCTCCCCTTCAATTGCAAAAGCCTCAGGCTTTCTCCCTTAGAACCAGTCACCGGGGAAATGAATAGGCAAACAAACTTGAGATGAGATGTACTGTCCACCCAAGTCTGAAAATCTTGAATATTACAAACCTTCCTTGGTGAGCCAGTATCTCCCCCTTCTTTTGTTTGCCTTTAGGCAGAGTCTCTGTGACAGTTTATTTTTTCCCCCAAGAACATTTTGCAGCTGAAGGGAGGAGGGGAGTAAAGAGACCCCAAGATAACTGGTTGATACCTCCAAAGATAAACTTCTGTTTCGGAATAAAGAAAACATTCATAAATTTGCTTTTCTTTGCTTTTCTTGGTATCTCCACGTAACACTCTATTTACAGTGAAACATAGGTTATTGAGGTGATGAAGGGGAAAGTTATCCCAGATTGGAAGCTATGCTCCAAAGTCCATAGTCTCTTCTTCTTCCTAGGCACCCAGACTGGATTTCCCACTCCCCTCCAATTAGGTGAAGCCACTGAATATGAATGCCTGTGATCCAAGCCTGGCCCATAAAAACAAGCTAAGCCTCTCCTCTTCTGGCTTACTGAAATAGAAACACCCTCAGGATGAACTTGGAAGCCACTCCTTGAAGAAGGTAGGATTTCCATTAGCCTCAAGCCTAAGGATAAGTGGAGAACAGCATCTCTGACCTATTGACCCTTTAAGGCCTATGGCATGAGTCAGGAATATTCTTTTATTGTGCTTAAGCCATTACTCATTTGAGAGTATATTTGTGATAGCAGTTCACCTACCCTAAGTATAGAGAAGGACTAGAGTAAGAAAGCATATTGCAGTGTGTATGACCTTTACCTGTATAAAGCGGTGGTGGTTTGCTTTGGTTTTTACCCCTTTAATACCCATTTCACCTTTATGGCTCTATGCACTTTCAGAAACTGAGGGCCCAAGACCCAATACTATGTTTCTGTTATTTGTATCACTCAAGAAATTCCAAGAGTTTGGGGAACTTTTAAGCCAGGAACCTTGGATGATTTGGTCATCTGAATGACAAATATACATTTCTTATAAATCACAATATTTCACTACCATCTGAGTTACTCTGAGAAGGATATATATGTGGCTATAATTTAACTTCAGAAAACTTTTATGGAGGAAAAACTGCTGCAGGGGGAAAAAAAACATTGAGGTTTGGATAAGGGCAGAAATGGAGGACAGAAAGGAGAGGAAGAGGACCCATGTTTAGCACTCCAACCTGAGCTCCCAACAGCACCGTTAGGATTTCTTCCCAGTGGCAGAGGAACTGACACCCAAGTCTTCTATTCTCTTCCAATATATCTCTGGGCTATGTCTTAGCAGAAAAAAAAAAAAAAAACAAGTTGCACAAACAAGAGTTCAGGAATCTAGTTCCATTTTAATTACTTACTATTTGTATGACCTTAAACAAATTTGTCTGTGCCTCTGTGCTCTTTGTGATACTGGTGTCGTATGGCCAAGACTGCCTGTCTTATAGAATCAAATGGGTCAGTGAACACAAAACCCCTTGGAAATACGGAAGGAGCAATTCACATGTAAGTCATTGTTATTGCCTTCCTCACTACGTCTCCTGTTATTTGCAAAGGCAGAGGAGGGAATCGACGCATAGATGACTTCTATTATCTTCAGAGTCATATAGCTGTCTGTGAAAGATAAGCTTTGTCTTACCCTTACCTAGATTTAGGGCTGCACAGTGGGCACAGGGCATCAGCTCTGGTTATGCAGCTCACTTATAGTCAGATGGCCTTTGGGGGCAATTTGAAGACTTCCTGGATGAACACATATCTCTTCACTGATTGGTTTTACCACCTGTTTCCATGGCAACTTTAGATCCATTTCACACTCACCCACTTTTGTTCCCATTCACTGTAACATCTCTTTAACAGCAAGAGACAGAAAGTTTAATAAAGTAGAAGCATTTTAATAAATGGAGGTGTAATTTACATGAAGCTCTTGGCATTTTGGGAGTCTCTAGAGTTCCCTGTATGTTACAGTAGACTCAGAGTTCTTTTGTCTAAGAAGAATGGAAGAAAGCAGATACTTTTTATAAAATTCCTTATAAGAATGTTGAGACAACATAGACTCACAAATCCTCTGCCATATTTTATAAACAGAGATCACTAGCCAGCATTTAGTTCTCCTTATTCTCCCAAAAAAAACAAAATGCATGTTCTGAGTGCTTATTTGTCACACGCACATCTTCATGACTATCTCACACTCTCCCTCCTTCCCAGCTTAGCATCACCTAATACCTGGTCATGAGGGGTGGGAGTCCACAGGTGGGACAGGGTAACAGCCACACCAAGACTGGTCTGTCAGGGTTCTGAGCAAGCTCACAACAATTCTACAAGGTAGTAGTTTTTTTCCCAGTTTTTCATTTGAGGTTACTGAGGCTCAAAATATCTGATTGACAGTGTTATGAAGTATATAGTGACAGAGCCAGAATCCAAACACACACACAAGTGTGACTTGAGCACATGGACTTGATCATACTTTGGTTCTATACTCTCTCTATAGCATAATCATCACAATTTTGAACACTGATAAATGACTCTGTTTCTTTGTTTGGGTTCCTTCCAGAAATCAGAACCTGAGACAAAGACTTGGCTGTACATAGTTGATTTAGGAACTGATCCCAGGAAACAGGAGCAAATAAGTGGAGAGAGTGAGACAGGAGATAGAAAAATTATTGTAAGTTGTCTTTTCGAGGTCACAGATGAATTCCTCAAGGATGGATTCTTGTCTCTACCAGGACCTTGGAGAAGCATATAAAATGCCTTGTGGAATTACCCAGCTGTCAATAGGAGGCTGGAGCATTTATGCACTAATCTCCCACCTCCACCCCCATTGTCTAAGAGTTGTCCCTAAGCACATGAACTCTCCTGCAATATCTGGATGCTCTTGTGCACAACATAAGAAGCCCCTAGAGTCAGAGAAGACCCTAGGATAAAGCACAGAAAGACCCATAACTGGGTTCCAGGTGGTGGTTGGCTGGGTTGAGGTAAGACTAAGCTACAGCAGACCTGCCCACCACAACTACCACTGAAATGAGAGCTGGGCCCAGAGGCTGTGGTCCAGGCACCAGAGTGTCAGCTATACCAGAAGTCCAGGATATTTCACAACTTGCTGGAATAACTATTGATTTAGCCTTGTGACTTACACACTCATATCTAACACGAACATGACCTTGGTTACAGTTATAGAGCAGTGCTATCACAATACACACAATGGATTCAGCAGTAGCTTCTCCGGAGCAGTGATCCTAGTCTACGTGTGGATCCTCTGTGTCCCTTACTCTTCTCCTGGTTTCCTCACTAGAAAGTCTGCATGCACAAGTCCCTTAAACTCCGTGTGTTTCAGCTTCCTCACCTATAAAATGGACGTAATAAAATTCACCTCATAGTCTGAGGTAGGGTTAAATGAAATAATACATGTTAAGTACTTAGAAAGGTGCCTGGATATAGTAAGTCCTCAAAGGGGTGGATAGAATTTTATCAAATAATTTGCAATTATGAACATAGCCATTTCCTTCTCTCATAGCAGGAGGTGAGTGCTTAAAAGCACTCCATGTCTTCCCACTCATGATTATAATATGCTAACAAAAAGCTTAAAACAAAATAACTACAAGTCCAGAAACCAAACACCATGATGACAGGAAATTTCACCACCCCAAACCCAACATTTTCTTGGCATTTTGTCTCAAAATAATGAAAAGTGATCTGTGGCGTTCCTCTCTCGCTCAAGCTACAGCTAAAGGAAAAGTTTTCAAAGGGTCGTATATCCACTTGGTAAAAACCTTTTACTCTGGTGAAATAACAGCTGGTTGGAAAGGGGGGGGTGGGTGGTGAAACAACCCACACAGGAGCTGAGTAGCTTCTGGTCTCCATGGTAACAGTGTGTCATACTCTGACCCCTTTCATCACCTGATTCCCTTAGGACAAAGAAAAAGCAAGGAGACAAAACCCTAGGACCAAAAAAATGCAGTCATTTGTGGAGTCGATCATGATAAGTCAGTAAACACGGCCAGGAGGTGATTCTAACCACCTACAGTTATGTGATATTTCCTCAGAATTATTTTTTCAGTAAAGGTGATAGGTTACTATTGATCAAGCAGAGCTTAGTTGAAATTACTGCTTTCCCCTTGTACACCACAGCACATATGTAAGATGGCACCCTGGGGATTGGGGACAGTTTGCAGACAAGCCACCATTCATAGCAAGATAATTGGTCTCCACAGGTATGAAATTTATAATACTTTTCTTCTTACCATGAACCTTTGCTTGATTTCTAGGAAAGACACTAGACATCTTTTGAATGATCAAAGCTGCATATCTCAAAGCCAAGTCCAGGAGCTCCTACATCAGAATCCCTGGGGGCATTGTGCAGATTCCCAGGGCCGGTTGTCAGAAATTCTAGAAGAGCAAGTCTGGAGTGGAGCCAGGGAAGTTGTATTGAACGACCAGCCCCAGGGGGTTCCTATGCACCCTACAGTTTGAAACCACTCAGACCTGGAGAATTACTCAAAAACCTAACTTTAGCTAACTTTCCTCTACTCTGCTATCTGTGTTGGCATTCAAAAGATCATTTATAAATGTGACAAATTCCACTTTTCTACAGATGACCTACAGAGATAATCCATTTTTGAGCCAAAAAATATAGGGAAGCATTCAAAACCACTGAAGTGACAGGGAACAAAAATCTATTTTGGAAAAAGAGTTATAAATGAACAATGAAAACTGTAACCTTTGGCTTGACTAATTTTATTTAATTCCCTGTATTGGCTCACCAGTTATAATAATGTCTATCTAATCAATGTGAAGAATACCTTTTACTTTTATAAGATAGAATTCCTATGTTAAAAAACAGAAACCTAATGCTCTGCAACACTAACTTAGTTCATATCTCCTGGAAAATTGTACAGGTCACATTTAGATGACCATCCAATTTTATTCATACATTCATATATTCAAATATTTACTAAGCACCTATTAAGTGCCAGGCACTGCTCTATGTGCTGGGTTCAAAGAAGTCAAAACCCCTACCATGACAGAGCTTACATTTTAGAAGAGAGACAGGCAACAAACAATTAAGTAAAATAGCTACCAGATCAGGTGGTTAAAAGTGCCATGGAAAAATATAAAGCAAGGCATAAGATGGTTGCAGTTTTTTTGTTTTTGGGTTGTTTTGTTTTGTTTTGTTTTTAGAGACAGAAAGAGCACGAGCACGGGAGGAGGGCAGAGGGAGAGAGAGAGAATCTTAAACAGGCTCCACCTTCAGTGCTGAGCTCAACGCTAGGCTCAATCCCATGACCCTGGGATCATGACCTGAGCCAAAATCAAGAGTTGGGCACTTAACCAATGGAGCCACCCAGGTGCCCCGAGGTGGCAGAAGTTTTAATAACTGATATGAGAAGGCCTTTAAAAATGACATTTAAATAAAAATCTGAACATGATGAGGGAGCAAGCCTTACAAATATTGGGGAAAAGAATGTTCAAAGCAGGGGAAACACCAACTGCAAAAGCCGGAGGCAGAAACATACTTGGCCTGTCAGAGGAACATCTGAGTCTACTGTGCTAGAAGGAAGTGAATGAGGGAAAAAATAGATGAGGTGACACATAATAATTCCAGCATGGGCGGCACATAACATGACCTTTGACTTTTATTCCAAATGAGATGGAAGAAACTATAAGAAAATTTTGCACAGAGAATTACATGAACTGACTTACATCTAAAAGGATCATTCTGGGCGTGCCTGGATGGCTCAGTCAGTTGAGCCTGCGACTTCAGCTTAGGTCATGATCTTGCAGTTCATGAGTTCAAGCCCCGCATCACACTCTCAGCTGTCAGCACAGAGCCCACTTCAGATCCTCTGTCCCCCTGTTTCTCTCTGCCTCTACCCTGCTTGCACACGCTCTCATTTTCTCTCTCAAAAATGAATGGACATTTAATAAAAAATTTTTTTGAATAAATAAAAAGATCATTCCAGCATCTGAATTGAGACTACCAGAGACACAAGAACAGAAAAAGGGATACCAGGTAGAAGGTATTCCAGTACTTCATTGTGAAACAATGTTGGATAAGACTAGACTGGCAGTTGTGATGGTCGTGAGAAATGGTAAGATTCTAGAAAAAAATTTAAAGGCCGAGCCAAAAGAATTTGTGGAAGAATCAGATGTGGGATCAAGAAAGAGAAGAGTCATGACTTTTTATCCGAGAAATTGGAAAGATGGATGTGGAAGAGTAGGAGAAGCAGGTTTGGGGACATTAATATTAAATCATCCGTTAGATACCCAGGTAGCATTGTCCAGTAGAAGCAGGTGGGTCTATGAGTCTGAAATTCAGGAGAGATATCTGGTCTGGAGACAAAAAAACTGTGAATCAGCAGTATGGGTGCTGTTTCCTAAGAAGTGAGTGTAAATAGAAAAGAGAAGCTGGGGGGCGCCTATGTGGCTCAGTGTGTTGAGCACCCAACTTCAGTTCAGGTCATCATCTTGTGGTCCATGGGTTTGGGCCCTGCATTGGGTTCTGTGCTGACAGCTCAGAGCCTGGAGCCTGCTTCAGATTCTGTGTCTCCCTCTTTCTCTGTCCCTCCTCCTCTCACACACTATTTCCCTCTGTCTCTCAAAAATGAATAAATGTTAAAAAAAATTTTTTTTAAGAAAAGAGAAGCTCAATGTCTACATATTGGAGTACCTCAATATTTAAAGATCAGGGTCTGAGTAGGAATCTTCAAAGAGACTGAGGAGTGGCCAGGGAGGTAATTGGAAAAGACAGAAAAGTGGAGTGTCCTTAAAGCCAAGTGATGAGCACATTTCAAAGAGTGGGAATGAACAAGATGACAAATGCTTCGAAGTCAGCAGCATGAGAGTTGGAAATTGACAATTTTATTTAGCAACGTGGAGGTGAATGATGGTCTTCACAAGGGCAGCTACATGTACTGGTGGGATCAAAATCCTGATTTTATTGAATTCCAGACAGAATAGAAGAAGAATTGGAGAGAAACAATATCAAAATTTCATTTCAAAACCTTAGCTCTAAATAGGAGGTGAGAAATGGTATGAAAATGGAAGGAAATGAGAGGTCATCAGAAGTGACTTTATTTTCCTTCCTTTCTTTTCTTTTTTCCTTTTTTTTTTTTTTAATATATATGACACTTTAAAGCAAATTTACAGTCGGGGCACCTGGGTGGTTCAGTTGGTTCAATGGCCCACTCTTGGTTTCGGCTCAGGTCATGATCTTGAGGTTTGTGTGTTCAAACCCCACATTGGACTCTGCACTGACAGACTGGGGCCTGTTTGAGATTCTCTCTCTCGCTATCTGTTTCTCTCTCTCTCTCTCTCTCTCTCTCTGCCCCTCCCCTGCTTCTGGCCTCTCTCTCTCTCTCTCTCTCTCAAAATAAATAAGCTTTTTTTAAAAGTATATTTACAGTCTTAGAATATTCAGTTAGAAAGGACCAATTTGATTACAAAGAACAGGAGGGAAGAATTGTTGAGCAATCTGAATAGACAAGGGGAGGCATTAGAATTTTTTTTCTTTGGTAACATCTATAACATCAGAAGAGAAAGAAGATGCATACAGCTGTGTAGAAGTGGTCGTGGCACCTTATGGAAGTTCTCTGTTGTTTTTCTCAGGAAAACAGGAAACACGCTCATCTAGAAGAAGATAAAGGGTTTTGGAGGTTTCTGAAGAGGCACAGGCTGAGAACTGTGTGTGGTCTAGGAGCCAGGGAGGAAATGGACTTGAGCATGGTGATGTGGCTGCCAGCAGCCCCAGGGGACATCTTGATGTTGTAAGGTGAGACTAGTCAGCCATTGTGGCCTAAATACCCAGGGGAAGCAGGAGTTTAAGAGTCAAATCAAGAAGTCTGAATTAGCCATCATGAAAAGCTTTCCAACTCAGTTAAGAAATTTCTCCAGTTAATCTTGACAAAAGTCAGTTTGAGTATTTCTCATTCTTTCTTAGAAGTGCTGAGTCATGATTATTACCCCTGCCTGCTAGATGTGAATTTTGGAGAGTTAATTGCTGAATATATTGGTGTTTCCCTTTATAAGATAGTGAGGTATATATATATATTTTTAAATACCTCACTGTTTCCAACCCCCTCCTTTATTCTACAGTATAAAAGTCTCTATGGTATGATTTAAGCTGACATACTTTCTAAGTTTATTCCTACCATTACTATGCTAAATGCAACTCAAAGGAAAACATTCTCAATCTCGAACTTTTGAGATTATATGGGCCAAGGGCAGGATGCTCCAAGATGGTCCACTTTGGCATGCTGATTTATTTTATTTTGTTTTATTTTATTTTTGAGAGAGAGAGAGAAAATGAGACAGTGGAGGAAGAGGGAACAGGAGAATGTTAAGCAGGCTCCATGCCCAGGGCAGAACCCAACACAAGGTTCAATCTCACAACCTTGAGATCATGACCTGAGCCAAAATCAAGAGTCAGACGCTTAACTGACTGAGCCCCCCAGGAACCCCCATATTGATTATTTTAAATAAAAGTTACTTAAAAGACAGCCTGTGCAGAAGGACACTCAGATCCTCCTCTGTCCTCTGGAAAGCAGGAAATAAATCCATGTGATAGGTACACTCCCTGTACCAGGAGGAAAAGAGATGTCCCAATCACCAGAGATGGAAAATTTAGAGCCAAGAAGGATATAAGGATATATAAGGATATATAACAAACAACTCTTGTTACTTTTTACTAGTGTAATACCCCAGCCCAAATTTTGTTTACAATTCCTTACTAATTGAAGCTTCCAACGTTAAGTTTCTTTTGTGCTGTCAATTCCTCACAGATTTATTATCTTTGTCTTTGTCTCCTTTGTCTAAAAAGTATTAAAAACTGCCTGCCTTGATCAATTTATTATTCAATTTCATTATTGGGCCTCTGTATGCACTTAATAAAACTCTGAGTTTTTCTTGTTAATCTTTCTTATGTCAATTTAATTCTTAGTCCAGCTGGAAGACCTTGAAGGATAGAGGAAGAATTTTTCCTTCCACTCAAGGTCTCAGATATTTATACCAAAGAATGATACAAAATTCTTGAAGCTGAATTAATTTTAGTTCCAGACCATATGGCATATTATATATAATTTACTAATGGCAAGAGAAATAAAACTCAAATTAACCAAGAAAGGATTTTATAGCTCAGAAAGTCAGGATGTTTTATATGAATCACAGGAATTCCTACAGTCAGTTCTGCTTCTGATTTCTTCACAAATCATGAGTTTTCATTCATTGCTACTAATTAACACTCTGCTTCACATCTTGCTGCATTTCCCATTCATCCATTGGTTCTGGGCAGTGACTCAAGTAAGCTGTGAGAGAGAGGTATAGCTGGCATTCAGGGAAAAAACCTAGACTTATAGCTGCATTGTAATTTCATAGACACTACGTGTTTTCACCAGGAACGACTGATTCTTCTGCATCTTTTCCATAGTATCCATTATATGCCTGGTACCATCTTTTTGAAATTTAGGGGTGCCTGGGAGGCTCAGTCAGTTAAGCATCCAACTTCAGCTCATGTCATGATCTCACAGTTCATGAGTTTGAGCCCCACAGTGGGCTCTGTAAACATTAAAAGAAATTTTAAAAAAAGAAAGAAAGAAATTTAAAGTTAGTAAGAAGGGGAGGAACGATATATCAAAGCCCACTTCATGAGACTTAGACATATATTATTTTTATTTTAAGATATCTTATAAGCATCTGAGGCCCTTGTCCCTAGTTCTTTGGCTCTATACCTAAAAGTTGAATGCTGGATCTTATGGTGAATCTATATGTAACTTGTTGAAGAAGAGCAAACTGTTTTCCACAAAGGCTGCAGCATTTTACAATCCCACCAGCAATGTGTGAGTTCCAATTTCTCCACAAGATCACCAAACTTATTTTCCATTTTTAGAGATTATATTCATTCTTGTGAGTGTGAAATGGTACTTCATGGTGGTTTTGATTTGCATTGCCTTGATGACTAATGATGTTGACTACCTCTTCGTGTCCTATAGTCCATTTGTATGTCTTCATTGGGTTGAATAACATTCAAGTCCTTTGTCCATTTTTTAATTGTTTTTTTTTTAAATTTTTTTAACATTTATTTATTTTCAAGAGACAGAGAGAGACAGAGTGCAAGTGGGGGAGGGGCAGATAGAGAGGGAGACACAGAATCCAAAGGAAACTCCAGGCTCTGAGCTGTCAGCACAGAGCCCCACGCGGGGCTCAAACCCACTAACTGTGAGATCATGACCTGAGCCAAAGTCAGACGCTTAACCAACTGAGCCACCCAGGCCCCCCTAATTGATTTTTTTGTTGTTGTTGAGTTGTAGGTGTTCTTTATATAGTTGCAATATTAATCCATTACCAAATATTTTGTGAATATTTTCTTCCATTCTGTGGGCTCTATTTTCACTTTTTTTTTCAATTTTTATTTATTTATTTTGAGAGAAAGAAAGAAAGAGTGGGGGAGGGGCAGAGAGAGAAGGAGAGAGAGAATCCCAAGCAGGTTCCATGCTGTCAGCACAGAGCCTGATACAGAGCTTAATCTCATGACCATGAGATCATCCTGAACCGAAATCAAGAGTAGGATGCTTAACTGACTAACCCATCCAGGCACCCCTTTTCACTTTCTTGATAGTGTAGTTTGCATAAAAGTTTTTAATTCTGATTATGTCCAATTTATGCATTTTTTCTTTTAATGCCTATGTCTTGGGTATTATAATCAATAAACCACAGACAAATCCAAAAAAAAGAGGGGGGAGTTAGTTTCAATATATAAAATTGGGGTGAATACAGTTCAGCCCATAACATTATCCTTCATCTCAGATAATCCAACTACCAAACAAACAAACAATGTAAAGTTGTAGGGGTTTAAATGCTCCCATTAGCACAGCCCAAAGAAACAGATAAGTTTGTGTGTGTACAATACCTTTCTATTCCTGCAATAAACTATAATTTTTTTCCCTTCCCCTACTTCATTTCTTAGATCTTGAAATTTTAGGTAGTGATTCTAAAAATACACCTTAATAAAATCCATGTTAAAAAATATCATTACAATAAAACATTATATATTGAGTCATATGTTTTTAAAATATTTGACTTGTTGTCTATAAATAATGAGCTTGATAAGAAAATTAATAATGTGAAAAAGAATTAGAATACTGTGAGTTGAGAAGAATTTTTAGAAGATAAAAGAGTCAAAAAAATTTTTTTACCAGAATTGGTAATATTAACTGGCCAAAAACAACTTTGACAAAAACCATAGCTTGCCTACCCAGCAACCATTCACTCTCCTTTGTGCCAATAGGAGCCAAACTGTGTCCATCCTTCTTCAAGAAGCCTTTGGTCACAAGGGAAGTTGAACTCTCTAGACCTTGGGGGCGAACCATGATTGGCCTAAAAGCCAAACACAGTAATTCCACTCCCCCTTATAGTGATTGGCCTCAGTGTAGGTCAATGAACCTGAAGGGAAGTGTCAAAGAGCTCTGGAGAAAGGAATACAAGAAAGGGCCACATTCCTTCAAATACTGTGATATGAGGTCATGATTCTTAGAGCTTCTGCAGCCATCTTGTCCTCCAGAACTAATTTCCTTTTCCCCCTCTGAGACTGTGCACAACATAAGAGAGCAAAGTCCCCAAAATCAGACTAATTGTTCCCCAAACAGAAATTATTTTTTAAAGAAATTTATTTTAAAGAACTACTAATTGTTAAATGAATGGGAAGTAAAAGACATCAGAGCTATATTTATATACTAGCTCCCTGTATCTTCCACCCCACCTTCAATTACTATACTTACTATTTATTATTCTTTACTGTACAACTTGATTTTTGCCTACTCTATAATGATTCAGAGTGAATAATGACTACTATAAGTTCAATTCAATATCTAGACTTATACTTATAATCACTTTTAATTTACCGGTGTTTCAAAATTCTTCATGTATCTCCTGCAATAGCTTTACATGGCCCTACCTGTCTATCTGTGATCTGGCATCATTTCACAATAGGCCATTTCCCCTGCATCTTGCATTCAGTAAATAAAGCTATGGTTCTTCATAACTCCTAAGAAGGATAAATTTACCCATCATCCTATTTTCAAGGAGCTGGGAACAAAAGATGTGACAAAACAGGTCAGAAAAAAAAATTGATCATGTTGACTGTGCTCTGTAACCCAGTAATCACACAAACCAAAGTGGCAAGATGATCACAGACCTTTGGTGACAGGACTCATTATCTTAAAGAGCAATTTAGCAGGAAAGAACAGTTCATCTTGTTCAGTGAATGGAAAATGTCGGAGTTTAATAGTTATCATTTTTATAACACCTGTGGCCTAGCATACAGAAAAAAAAAATCATGAAGTTTGAATCCAGGTGATAATTTATGCCTGAAAGACACATTATTAAGTAAGCACTTAAGATGTTAATTTGAATAAGTTAACACTCCCCTCCTGGACTAATGCTGTTCCTATTTGCTTTTGAGGGAATGTGGTGAGGAGGCGGGGAATAGTGAGGAAGTGAGAGGAAGTTTCTTGGTCACCAGGTGACAACTACTCCCACTTCTTGCACTGATTCTAAAAAGTTCTTAGAGTCAGATGGTCTCTTGGAGCAAAGGAATTTACCTTTAGAGTATGGAAGATTATTCTTCATCTTGGAAAAAACAAATTTTTCTTGGCTTGGTTGTAGACTTAGAAGCAGCTGGAGCACCCATTGTTTACGGTAGCTAGAGTAATGACTTCTGTCTTCCAAATCTTCATGGAAGCCCTGAGCCAATGGAACAGACAGGTAGATGGAAATGCCCAGAATCAGCAGTAAAGGAACAAGAAACAGTTAAATGTTCCACATGGCAGTTCGGTGGTTTTAGTGTAATTGCACCCAATGTTCTCATCTTCAACTTTTGTAAAAACAGCACTGATACTTTAGAGCAAGATTAGAAATAGAAATTAGCATGAAGAAAATAAGAGAGTCAGTATGGCATGTGAGACAGTAGTACAAATTCCAGGATCAGATGCCTCCGAGAACAAAACCCAGACCCGTCATTTCCAACTGTGTCAATTGGGGAAGCTACTTAACTTCTCCAAGCCTCAGCATCCCCATGATATTAGAGGATATAAGCATTCCTGTTTCATACCATTGATTTAAAGATTACAAGAGATTATGCATGTGAGGCATTTCCCAGAGTGGCTGCGGTTGCTAAGCACCCAAGAAATAGTACTGATTATTGTGCTACTACTAATAATGATCTATATTCTTATCTCACAAATAAGTGCTATTAATGTTTTGGCATGGAGTCTTTCATTTTGTTTTGCATGTATGCTTCACATATTTTCCATTCAATAATGGGATCATACTATGCATCATGTCCATAGCTTACTTTTTGAAAACAATCTTTCCATGTCAATAAAGTTCCACAATGTAATTTCTAGTGGTTGCCTAATAATCTCTTTTATAGCTCTACAATGATTTATTTCACTGATCCTCTTATCGCTGAGCATTTAAGACGCACCCAAATTTTCGCTATGATAAGCAGTACCATGATGAATAACCTTGCCCATAAATTCTTCAGTATAATCCTCATTGGATTAAATCCCTAGAAGTTAAATCACCAGATCAAACAAAGTGAATGTGCACTTTTTTAGGTTTTTTGACACATTTTGACAAATTTTATCCTAGATCAGACTCCCACCGAGGAAATGTGAAATTCTCTTTTTCTGACGATCCACCACACTGGATATTGTAATTTCACCTTCAAAGAGAAAAAGCATTGCCAATATGATAGCGGTGAGAAAGTGTTTCATTGCTGTCACTGTAAAATAAAAGCACTTTAATGGCTAACTGAAATCTCCTAATTGCTATTTTTCCAGTCGAAGTTTATTCTCAAGAAAGAATCGACAACCTATGGCCCACAGACTAAATCTCACTCGTTGCCTCTTTTTGTACATCCACAAGCTAAGAAATGTTTTCACAGATGAACACTTGCAATTGATTTGCTAACTTGAACTCCAATTAAGCAAAATGTTATTTTCAAAAATTCAATTCTTCCCATTAGCCAACCTATATTATAAAAACTTGTGCCCAATAACCATTATTATTATACTTTAAATTTTTCCAAAATATTTTGTGGAAACCCATTTGCTTTCATGTTATATAATTATCTACACAATATTTTTAATGTTACACCCTGGCCCACTAAGCATAAAATCCTTACTATCTGGCTGTTTATCGAAAAAAAAAAAATTGCCAACTCCCATTCTAGAGTCCCAATTACAATTATGAAAGTTTAAACGTATTTTTAAGTCTCCCACTTAATATATTAAACTGACAAATTTATCAAGGATATGATGTCAAACCTGGAGCTGTCAGCTTTCCCAGAGATAATCTTGGGAGAAAAAAATGAGGGCAAGAAGAAGGCAACAAGTCCCCACACTTCAATCAGTCTTATTGTCTCTTCTTTCATATCTCGCTTCCAAATAAGATTTCATGTAAATAATTAGTCCTACTGTAAAAAAAAAAAAAAGTGTCTGAAAACTGCTTCCTAACATGGAATGGGGCTTCCCTTATGCCAGAGGCTTCTTTGTGTATCTTCTTCCAGTGACTACTCACAGTAGGCACTTCCCAAGAGACCCCAGCCAACCTGCTTTCAAATCTAACCACTCCACTTTTTAAAAGCTTGTATTTCTGGTTGATGAAAATGGCTAATGACCATTACAAATAAATCCAAACTGGTACTGGTAATTTTTTCTTCCCTCAGGAGGAAACAAACTTGACTCACAAAAGTATTTCACACTTAAAACTCTTCAGCAACTATTCCCACAGTAAGAGAAGCAAAATAAAATTCAAAAGGAAAAATAAGCAATGAACAGAAGATGTAGGCCTAAATTCCTTTCATTTTTCTGGACCATTTATTTAGGTTGTGAGAGTAAACTACACCAAAGCTATTTCTTCACTCTGTGGCAAATGTCATGAAATGTTTAAGAAGGAAAAAATAAACACAGGAATAGGGACCAGGTTGTTTTTCCATTAAGTGTGACTTTCTTGATGATTGTGCATTTCCAGAAGGTTTAACATAATTGCCTCTTCTCCCTTCTTGAAGCTGGTTTAGATGCATCCTGACACATTCACACACACATAGTTTTTCTATCCCTGGGTCCAGTTTGGCAGGAAAATTCTTTCAAATAAGCAAGAAGAAAAATTGTTCTTTACTGGGTATAAGAGCTCTCCAAAAAGGGTGGGGGGAGGTGGGAAGGGGGGAAGGCTATGAAGTTTGATAACATGGGGAGAAGCAGGGTCAAAGAGTTACACTGGTTTCTTTACTGAAAGACTGCCAGGGCCTTTGATAAACTCAAGTGAATCTCCATGAGACGACTGTAATAGGCAGCATTTCCTAAGCCTTTCTGAGTGAAACATTCTTTTTTCTTAGGAAAAGATGTTAACATTTTGTAGATTACCCATTTTCCATAGAACACAGGATGAATGAATTAACCAACCTTTATCCTTCCTCTGTGGTGAAAGCTAACAGAGCACATTATTGGGGGAAGGTTTTGTGCTGTGGGTCTCAGGTACTCACATCCCCGCACACTTACATGTAACGCAGTATCATAAATCAGCAAAACCAGGCTGCCTTAGCAGGTTCCATGCAATGTGAGCCATAAGTGGACTATTAAAACCAGAGGTTTATGAACTACCTGAATCGGGGAGGGGAGATGAAGTACAGACAATCTGTGCGCATATGTTTATTTCCACTGTCATGTGGAGAGAGACACCTCATGTTCATCAGAAACTCAAATAACTCCAGGATCCAAAAAAGCTTAAGAACCAACTCTACCTGGGGCGCCTGGGTGGCTCAGTCGGTTAAGCTTCTGACTTCAGCTCAGGTCACGATCTCGCGGTCCCTGGGTTCGTGCCCCGTGTCGGGCTCTGGGCTGATGGTTCGGAGCCTGGAGCCTGCTTCCGATTCTGTGTCTCCCTCTCTCTCTGCCCCTCCCCCGTTCATGCTCTGTCTCTCTCTGTCTCAAAAATAAATAAAGGTTAAAAAAAATTAAAAAAAAAAAAGAACCAACTCTACCTTATGCAGGAAAAATAATCTTAAAAAGGTGATATTAACACTGGATTCTAGATTCTGCTTATAATTTCAGACAAATCACTATTTCTTTGGTGTTTAGTTTCCTCATCTGAATATTCTTGGTCTTGTGTACTGTATAGAGTTAATATGATAATGAAATAATATAATAAAGAAAAACTTTGAAGAGCATCAGGTGCTATATTATTATTATTGTAACATAGAATCATATTTCCTCCCTTCAGAGGCTATATAGGAAAGGAAAAAATCTGTAACATTTTGAGTAACGTGTGTCTGAAAACCACCACAAACTACAAAGTAATGGAAATCATCAAAGAACCAAAGCAAAGTTCTCTGTCAGGTAAGGTCAAGATGCCAATTAAGTCATTTGCTGAATCCATCTGAATCAACGCAGGAATTCTATTGATCTTAAGAACCTATTGCAAAACTCCAACATTTTAAGTGAAAATGGCATTTAAGGATTGCTCTTTTAAAGTTCCTGCTACCCATATAATACTTTCAAAGAAAGCAAATCTAACATGATGGTAGAACCCTAAAAATACCTTCAATTACAATTTTTTTAATAAATGATAACAGCTCTGTGGCCTTGTTACTGTGAAATAGAAACAATTCACTATACCTAAGTGTTAGAGAATAAAGCAGCTTATAAAATAATGAGTCAAGTGTCCACCACTCACCAGATATATTTCACGGATGGTCCATTTAACCCTGTGAAATAGAAATTATTATCCCTGTTTTACAGATAAGGAAACTGAGGTTCAGAGATGTATGACCAAGTTCACAAAACAAACACATAACAGAGTTAGGACTAAAAGTCTGGCTTCTTTGGTTCCAAAATCCTTTCCCCTTCAGTAAGTCTGCTATTTCTATGTTATTTTTTAAAGAAAGAAAATAATTTTAAAAATTAATAAACCAAAAACAGATGTTTTTGGTGATAGAAGGAAAAAAATCTAGTGTACAAAAGCAGCTGAAAATAAGTTCATAGTAATTTTTTAATACAAAAAATATTTCTATAGTTATCCCCAAACCTCATTTTTATAATTATATACATAAGAGAAATTTCAAAGGAAAATTACTTTTAACAGAAGTACTACTTAGTAAGTGGTGTGTGCAAATGATATATGAAAGAAATAGTGTAGCTTGTAATTTAAAATAGCAGAAGCAGTTAATGGCTAATATTTATTGATTGATTGACAATAGATCAGCGCTAAAAAAAAAATACAAGTGTTGTATTTAATAAAATGTTCTCTGCTCAATATTATCTATTTTTATACTGATCTTGAAATAGCAATAGCAAGTTCTGTATTTTAAAACCAGGTTGAAGGATGATCTAGTTTCTTTGCACCTTCTGAGTCCTTTTTAAGAAAGTTTTTATCTTCACAAGTCCCGTGTGGATACCTCACAACTCACTCATTTCAGCTCTGATAAACAAAGTATTCAAGGAAGACACTTCCCACTGTTTACTCTTCTGCAGGAAAATACCACCTTCAAAAATACCTTTCTCTGCATATCAATCTACCACCATGTTTTCAATGAACAAGTAAATAAGATGAAAGTCCATACCAATATCCCAGGGTAAAAAATCCAAAGTTTTGTCAGGCTTGCAGGTTAAGATATCACAGTGGGATGTAGGGGGCCACGTCAACTGGTCAGTGCTGGCACTGAGATGCCCCTGGCTCTGCCTGCCTTGACTCTGTTTGCATGTTACCTGCACAGGGTGTGGGCATACGTGGGCCACTGTGTTACAGGCCTGACAAAAAAAGAAATGGAGTGGGAGAGAGGACCCGGGCGGGGCAGGGTGCCCCCCATCTGATCCCTGGGGCCTGTGAAGATGTCACTTGCATGGGACTTGCCGGTGTGATTGAGTTAAGGATCTGGAGATGGGGAGAATACCTTTGATACAACCACAAAAATCCTTAAGAGGGGGGCAGGGACGAAAGGAGACTTGACAATGGACACGGATGTCCGGGAAGGTGCCAGGGTCCTGGCCTTTGACGGAGGAAGGGGCCTCCAGCCATGGACTGAGGCAGCCTTTAGAAGCTGGAAAGGAAACGGGATCTCCCTTTGAGCCTCCAGAAGGAACCCAGCCCAGGTGACACCTGGCTTCAGGCCGCCAACACCGACTGGTCTTCCCACTTCCAGGACTGTGTGATAATTTGTTTTTTTTCAAGCCAAGTGGGTGGTGATCTGTTACAGTGGCAAGGAAACGAGGACCCAAAGGGGAAGCTGATGAGACGGAGGCGGCTAGGCACTGGGGGCCGCAGCCCTGCCCGGGTGGGGCCAGCCCACTCACCGTTGATCATCTCAGGTACCATCCAGGAGGGGTGGCCCAACACCATGTATTGCTTTTTGCGGTCTGGCTTCTTGAGGCTTCGCAGGTCTCTGGGCTGTGTCTTCTCTTCTACCATGAGCCATGCCAGCCCAAAGTCAGCCTTCTTGTTCCGGGGTAAGGATGAAGCAGGGCTACACTAAGAGAGGCTCCTGGTACCACCCGTCCACCCCACTCCTACTCTGCACCAAATGGAAGCTGGACAGCTAACAAGGAGTTCCACGTGGAAACCAGGGGCTGGATAGTTTATGTGAGTATCTTCTTCCTCAAAACCCATGTCCCATTTCCCTGTGGAGGTGTGAGTCAGCTGAGCAAGTTAAGGACCTGGGGAAGCCATGTGAAGATGAAGAAGTCATAGGAATCCATCCTGTCAGCAAAAGGCAGAGGGGCTGCTGCACGGTTGTGGTCCTGTGGCCCTTGTACCTGTGCAGAGACCGCTAACGTTGGCAGCTAACTGGGCTCTACAGGGAGGGGAGTTCCAACTGGCCGGCATTCAGAAGCAACAGCCCATCTCAAAGACTTCTTTGATTTTTCTAGGCACTTTCTTCTCTCTTTTCCTCTTGGAGTTTATGTCCAACCACGCAGCTTTCCAAAGCTTCTCTCCACCAGAGCAGTGTATGAAAATAGCTACTTTTCTTCAGTCCTAGAGAGTCTGGCCCAAAAGCCAACTCTAAAAACTGAGGAGCTAGAGCATAGGCTTGAAATTGCTTTTCTTTCTACCTTGCAACAATTGGGCACTCCCTAAAGCATTAAGTAAAGGATGTATAACAATGAAAAATTCGAGAGGCAGGTCTGTTTGGGCTCTCCTCATTAAATGCTGCTGTCTAAATGGAGGAGCAGTGGTCACGGCTACACTTGACTCCTACTGGTGGGAAGAGAAAGATACCACCCTTCCTTCTGGGTTTTTCAGAAGCAGGGCAATCTCAGGGGGGAAAAATGATTTATCCCTCTTTCCTCCTGGATTTTTATTTTATTTTATGGTAAGAACACTAACCATGAGTTCTACCCTCTTAACAAGATTTTAAGTGTGCAATGTAATATTGTTAACTATTGGCACAATGTTTTATCACAGATCTCTAGAACTTACTCCTCTCGCTTAACTGAAACTTTGTGCCCATTGATTACCCACTGCCTATTACCTCCTTCCCCTTGTACCTGACAGCCATGGCTCTACTCTTCAATTCTATGATTCCGACTGTTTTAGATAACTCTAGATAAGATACCTTTAGATAGGTGGAGACAAAATACAAGTGTTGGCAGGGATGTAGAGAAATTGGGGCCTATGTACATTGTTGGTGGGAATGCAAAATGGCGTAGCCACTATGGAAAACAGTATGGAGGTTCCTAAAAAAAAATTAAAAATAGGGCTAGTATATGATCCAGCGATCCCATTTCTGGGTATTTATTCCAAAGACTTGAAATAAGGATCTGGAAAAGATATTAGCATTCTCATGTACATAGCAGCATGATTTACAGTACCCAAATATGGAAACAACCCAAATGTCCATTGGTGAGTGAACACACAAAGAAAATGTAGTACATAGATACAGTGGAATATTATTCAGCCCTAAAAAATGAAGGAAATTCTGCAATATGTGACAACATGAATGAACCTGAAGGACATTATATTAAGTGAAATAATCAAAAGCCACAGAAGGGCAAATATGGCATGATTCCTCCTGAGTCAGGCATATGGAGAGACATCTCGGGGAGCTTGTGGAGAAGGTGGACAGGAGGCAGCGTTGGACATCAAAATTTGGGTTGCAAAAGAGAACACCAGAGAGGGATGAATCAGTTAACTTCCTTTAATTGCTAGCAATTGAAAGCAACTCACAAGGATTTGCACAGCTAGGAAAAGTGATATTGCACACATCAAGAAGTCCCAAGCAAGTGGAACTGCAAGGTGTAGGTTTGTTAATTCAGCTGCCAAGGATAGCGCATTGGACGACATTGCACTTTCACCTTCACCTCTACAGCACTCACCTTCACTTTCATGTTATTTCCTCTCAGGGCGCCTGCATTAGTTTGCCGAGGCTGCCATAACAGAGTACCACAGACAGGATAGCTTAAACAGCAGAAGTGTATTTTCTGACAGTTCTTGAGCTAGAAGTCCAAGATCAAGGTGTGCATAGGTTAGTTCCTTCTCAGGGCTCTAAGGGCAAAATCTGTTCCATGCCCCTCCCCTAGATTCTGGTGGTTTGCTGATGATCTCTGGCATTCCTGGTCTCATAGAAGCGTCACCCCAATCTCTCTGCCTTCATTTTCTCATGGCATTCTTCCTGTGTGTATATCTGTAGCCACACTTCCCCTTTTGGTAAGAACATCAGGCATACTAGATTAGGAGCCTACGCTACTCCAATATGTCCTCGCTGTAACTAATTATATCTGCAATTATATATATCTGCAATTTTACCCTATTTCCAAATAGGGTCACATTCTAAAGTGCTGGGGGTTAGGACTCCAACATATCTTTTTGGGGGGGAGTGGAGGCGACAGAGACACAATTCGACCTGTAACAGTAGAAAACCAGCCGCTCCAGATATCACATCGAGATACAACGTCCCAAAGAAATAGAGCATATCTCTTCCTCATGCCTTTTAAGAAAGTTCTCAGTACACGTCCTGTCTTATCTCGGTGGTCAGAGCTGTTTCATATGCCTACCCTTACCAGTCTCTGGTGAAGGGGTTGGAATTGCAGAGATGTGAAGGCAAAATGCTCCAGAGAATGCGATTACTGCCTCAACTGATACACAAGGAGAAAGAGCATAGCAAGATGTTACACATGTAATATGTATGGACCCGTAAATTTTCCCATCATCTAAGTTGGGAGCATTTCTCTTTTTTTGCTAATTGCATTTATTAGCTTTTTTAGACTAAATGTTCACTGGGGAAATTTAAGAAAGTATTAATAAGGACAAATTTTGAATGATTCAAATTTACAACAACTGAGATTTCTTCTTCTAAAACACTGTTATATACACGTTTATTGAAGGAAACTGAAAAAAAAATAGTATTTTACAAAGAACCTATTTAAAACAATTCATAATCCCACAGAGATACCCCCTGCTGATGCATTAGAAAATATATTTCTTATCTGTGTATATTATACATATGTGTGTACATAAACAAAAATTGGGATTATAGAGTGTATACTGCTAAGTAGCCTGCTGTTTTTAGTTAATATTAATTTAATGTTTACATTTACTTTTTCATTAAAGTGTTAGTAGGATTCATCTTATCTGGAGCACTTCACCTCAAATGTATTTGCAGTCTACAGGGTAAATGATACTAAAAAATATACATTCAGTATCAATGGATACCATCATCTTATCTGGAACACCTTACCTCCAACATATTTACACTCTGCAGTGCAAATATACCAAAACATATGGGCACCTGGGTGGCTCCCTCAGTTAAGTGTTCGACTTCGGCTCAGGTCACGATCTTATGATTGGTGAGTTCGAGCCCCACATTGGGCTCTGTGCTGACAGCTCGGAGCCTGGAGCCTGCTTTGGACTCTGTGTCTCCCTCTCTCTCAGCCCCTCCTCTGCTCATGCTCTATCTCTCTCTGTCCCTCAAAAATAAATAAACGTTAAGAAAAAAAAATTTTTAAGTGTCAAAATATATACATTTGGTACCAATGGATATCCATCAGGTAGACACAGGATAAATGATACCAGTGTCATGATACCAAAAAGTATTACTCTGGTGAAACCAAATGTATCATTTGATATCATTGATTGCAAAAGCCTTCCATCTCAAGTTAAGTCACAGAGTGAAATTCTGGGTTCCAGCCATGGATTGGGAGAGAAAGTCTGTTCAGAAAGGAATTAAGCATTACTCACGAAAGCTGGTCAAATAGTCAAATATTACCTCCTCTGTGAATCATTGCTTATCTGACTGACTCTAAATCCAGCCTAAGAATTCCCCACTGTGTTTAATTATTATTTGTCTATGTGTCTGCTTATCTGACTGCCCGTGTCTACTATCATGATACCTTGAAAAGTGTTATCATTGTGTGTGTGTGTGTGTTGTTGTTGTTGTTGTTGTTGTTGTTTTACGTGACTGCATCCCCATGATCCTCCTGAGAGCAGACATGAGCTCTCACCTTTGTATCCTCTGGACCTAGCATCAGTAGACATCAGATATATGTTTTATTAAACAAATGAATGAGTTCATTCATTAACAGGAGAACAAACTCAGATTTTTTTTTCTTATTCCCTGCAATGATTCCCTGCGGTGGTTTACCTTTAAAAAAAAGAGGTAAAGTTTGAAGGGTTAGTTTTTAAAGTATCTTTTGGAAGAAAGTGAAATGTAATTATTCCAATATTAACCTGGATATTATGTTTAAGTATTAGAGAGGCATGTGCCTAAAAAAGCCAAGTGTCTATAAAAATCAAGTAAGAACTTGACAACCAGGTGATGGTTGCTAAGAAACTACATTTTTCTGTGAACACATGGTGTATGAAGTATGGCCTAGATTCATATCCTACATAAAACATCTTCCTTGGAGTTACCTAAAAAGTCTGATTTTGCATGGCTTGTCAAGGCATATGAGTTATTCCCTCTGTTATCCTGCTCCTGGTATTAAAAATCATAGTTCTATACATAGAATATGATTTCAACACCATTATCTGTTCTGAACCTCAGCCTGTTTAGATTACAGACTGAGGGCCCCTTAGTTCCAGAGTTTCGGTGTCATTGCTACCTTCTCCTTGAGTCACTACTGAGGAAAAGTCATCACTTTTGATACACTAACAGAGCTAACCACAAAAATTAAAATACCCACAATGTTTCTGTGTTCCAAAGTGAAGTAAAAAATAAAGTGGATATTATCTGCACGTTTTGAAAGACCTCAGTTTACCGCTGGCGGAACATAATGGAGATTTGCTATACTGTGCCCCAAATAGGAAGTCAACCGCAAGCCTTGACAAGGGAAGGTCCTAAAAGTACTTAGGGTACGCTAAATGCAAGAGCTAGAAAAGCTAGAAATTGTGCTTGATGTATAAATATTAACTGCTATATTCTTTTAAAAGTTTTTAAGAAGGTGAGAGAAACTCAAATTACCTAAAGCAAAAGAAAAAAAAAAGACATATGGAGATATTAGAATAGAGAACATTAGACTCGATAGACATTAGACTTGGATAACTCACAGAATTGAAGGAATTGCAGAAGAATGAGGATGTCAGAGGCTAGAACCACTGACTGAGGAGGGAATAACTCTCCTTCCACCCTAGTCCCCAGCTCTCCTTCTCTCTGGGCATCAGCCTCAGTCTGCCAAGTTTCTCTGCATGCTGGGGATGTAACCACCAGTGGCTCTGGAGTCATGTCAAGGTGAGAGCTCCGAATCTTCACCCCAGCTGTGGGAAGTGGTGTGGAAAGATTACGATTGAACCAGCCGGGGCCACTTGTCTAGCTCCTGGCACAGAGGTGGGGTAGGTGCTGTGGGTGAAAGACCCTTCAGAGCCCCTGGGGAGGGAGCAACAATAATTTCTAAGACGAAGAGTGAAGCTGTGACCAGAAGAGCTGACGGCAACATCAATAGAAGTCTATTGCTCTAACCGTGTTGATTTTAATACCACTTTCACTGGTTTTGCCAATACAAGACTTTAGGGCACCTCTACCCCTATCTTATACGATCTTATCCCTAGTATTCACTATTCTAAAATGTTGTTGGGGCGCCTGGGTGGCTCAGTCGGTTTGTTCATGCTCTGTCTCTCTCTCTGTCTCAAAAATAAATGTAAACATTAAAATTAAAATAAAATAAAATATTGTCAACTTCTTTCACCTTAAAACAGCAAGGGATCACTATGACAATGCAGCTGATTGCTCTCACGTGCATCTATAAAATGCTCACATAGTTTTCTGAAGTTTCTCTTTTTGTACATTAAGACTTTTTTATCGAAAGACAAAAAGCAAAGGTGAAGAAAGATGCATTGGAAGTACTTTCCAGTTTCTAAGATTTCTAAAATCAATGTTTCCAAGTTCATTGACAATTCCTTTTTTAATGACAAGAATCGCAACATTAGGGGTGCCTGGATGCCTCAGTCCGTTAAGCGTCCCGACTTTGGCTCAGGTCATGATCTCACGGTTTGTGAGTTCAAGCCCCGAGATGGGCTCTGTGCTGACAGCTCAGAGCCTGGGGCCTACTTCGGATTCTGTGTCTCTCTCTCACTCTCTGCCCCTCCTTCACTTGCACTCTGTCTCTCTCTCCTTCAAAAATAAACATTAAAAAAAAAAAAAAGAATTGCAACGTTAAAGCTAACAAATATAATGAATCCCATTACAGGTTTCTGTGGAGAATAGGAGGAGCCCCCCATCTGTGGTCATAGGCTGGATTCTCTGGTTTTCTCACTCAGATATGCTTCATAATAATTCACAGTACATTTTCGATGAAGGAATATAATACATCTACATGGGAAAGATTCTCATAAGGCACAAACTCCTTGTTCAGTAAGTATTTATAGAAATGTATTCATTCACTCTTCCCCACCTAGAAATCTATCTTTATTTAAAAAGAAGTGATGCTTACAGTTAAGAAACACTGTCACACAGGTAGTTGGGATTTTTTTCATCTATTCAAAAGATATTCATCTGCCAGAAGTGTGGCACATCCACTGCATACCTAATCTCTCAAAACATCCTGGATATTCTTCTCTGTTTGCATAGTCCGTCATACAAATTAGTCTCACCCAATTCCACCCTGTTAACCTAAGAACATTAATGCATGTCTTCTAATCATCTTTAGCCTGAAACTGAATTTTCAGTTTGCTTCCAAACTGCAATAATTCTACTCCTATTTTACCTACTTCAGTGTCTTACTCTCTCCCCCTAATTCACAGAGTGGCCTCCTCTTGCAGGCTAAGACATTTACTGCTGATCATTCATAATCACAAAGGAAACAAATGGCCCACTAAACCCAGGGTAAGGTGAAGTGGGTTCATTTATTTACCAAGAGTCCAGTTGCAAATATGCAAGTGGGACCGAGGGGAAGGGCAGCCTGCTGTGTGGATCTGGGGCTTACAGCAGCTGAGCTATTACTATCCCCAGACCAAGGGTACAGGGAGAGTGCTTGCCAGAAGCAAAGGAGAAAGATCAACAGGTTGTTCTGGCCCAGTAGCTGTTAGATGAAGCAGAAATTGAGGGTAAGCATTTACAAATTCCACTGGCAATTTGATAGAATACTTGTATGTCCCCAGTATCTAAGAATAAAAATGGTTTGGATTATCTAAGTCTCTATTTTAAATTTGATTTCATTTTTCTGGAAATTCTTTTGCATCCGATTTACAGAAGTACCAACCTGTGACAAAATGGAAATAAGAAAAGCAAATTGGCCCTTCACTGTGGATAATGTAAAAAGCCCTGCTGTGGAGAAGACTATCTAGAGAGGATCTGCCCCTTGGTTACGCACCACGGACAACCCAAGGGAACCCAGTGGGAAGAGAGTCAAGGAAACTGACAGCCTATCCTCATGCTCCTCTCTCCCTCCAATCTCCTGTTGAAGTTCCCCATGGATGAAGCCCTTTGATGGCCATACAAGTCAGTCCCCTGGGACAAAGAGCAGGATACAGAGTGTGGAGTGTGGATCTCCTTTCTGTACAGTTTCCATCCCCAACAACAAATGCACAAAGGGCCATCATACAGAGGAATGTCATTTTGGTGATACTCCCTCTGCCACTTACCAATTTATTACCCCTCAGCTCCAGATTCACCCTTCAATACATGCGCTGCCCTAGTGGACAGAATTCCTTACACGCCTCTCTGTACACTAAGCACCATGCTGAGCTCTGTCAGTAGAAAGCCCCGGGGGGCTACTGCAGGGGGAGGGGGCTCTTCTGCTCTTTGCAGCTGCTGCATGGGGTCCGCATTGAATGTGGGAGGACTTCGTTCAGGCTCTGCCCCAACCATGCACCCAGATCATGTGGTCCCTCTGCAAGCTCTCAGCTCCAGCCTGACCTGGTATTAAAAACAGAAATCATTTCAGGGGCATCTGGGTGGCTCAGTCAGTTAAGCACCCAACTCTCAATTTCAGCTCGGGTCATGATCTCGAGGTTTGTGAGTTCAAGCCCTGCATTAGGGCCTGTACTGACAGTGAGGAGCCTCCTTGGGATTCTCTCTCTTTCTCTCTCTCTCTCTCTCTCTCTCTCTCCTCTCTCTTTCTTTCTGTCTCTAAATTAATTAATTAATTAACTAAAAATAAATTAAACAAATAAATAAATAAACTAAAAAAAAAATAGAATCCATTTCCCAGGGTTGTTGTGAGTACTAATTTTTCCAGTGCTTATGTAATCATTATATTGACATGCTATTCTCACAGGGCGAATCAAAAACAACTTTGATTTTATTCCCCACCTGCCGGAACCTGGGGCTTGGGGTCTGGGCAGCCCTTCTACCCCTGAGTGAAACCGGGGCTGGCAAAATGACTGTTATGACACAGGACTTGGGTGGGGGGGGGGTGGACATCAAGTCCTACAATCATGCAGTCTCAGGTCAATTATGGAAAGAATCTAGTACAATATACGAGTCAGTACTTCCATCTTTATTCAGAGATAAGACACGTAGGAAGAAACCATTGTCTTTTACCTCTCTTACTCCCCCTGTCCGCTCACTGTGGCTTCTGGCCCCTACCAAGTTAAGTGTTTGGATGGAGAAGAGAAAAAGAGGCATAGAAAGTTCTTATTTGGTGGGTACAAAATGTGTGGCTTCGTGCCATCGGGACCGACAGGTACTTAAGGTTAACCCTTTCTCTTGTTGGTGCTTTTAGGATTCTTCAGAGGGGCTCCTCCCCAAAGACATGTTCTAGCTCTCCAGCTGTCCCACCAAAGTCTCAGTTTTCTGAAAGCCCACCCAGTACTAACCTTCTCTGTTCTCAGGATGGCACCCCTCTTACTCATGACCTTAAATTGTTCCAGATCAAAAGGATCTCTTACCTGCCACGTGGTTCACACTAGGTCAAGGGAATATTCATGTATCTTTTGTCCAAAACCCTGTAGGACTGAAGGTCTAGCTGAATGCAGCAGCAACTCTCCTCACATGGCCTCCAAAGCCTCCTGCCGGCAAACTCTCAGCCTCTCTGTTTCCTGGGGGGTGTCACACACCAGTCCCCCAGGTTCATCCTGACTGCAGCTAGCTCATGCCCAGCATTCTGCGGGGCCCGCTGGTGCAGCTTGCCACAAAATACAGAAGGACACAGGTCTTCTACACGTCCTCAGCGTTTTGAGGGAAGGAGCCATTTCTGACTTGAATTCTTCCTACAGGAGACTTTCCCCTGTAATTCATGACTTTACATCTTTATTTTTCTTTTTCATGACCCTCCTCAACATCCCTTTGGTGACCACAAACAAGGTCATAAATTACCTGCCTGTTGCCTTACTGGAGTTTGACCAGAGTGTTCTATACAGTTGGGGGGATAATGTGCACAGTCACTGCAGTAGGAATTAAGCCATCATATGAAGTTTAACACGTGCAAACCCTACCATTAACACTGTTCTTTGGTAATCTTGCTGTGCACATCCAAGCTAAATGACCTTGAGATTTGAGGTCTCCAGTGGCCCATCTAATTATCTACAAAATCAAGTAACAGATAACATTTTTGTTCCAAATTTGCTTATGTTAAATAGCTGTGAGGACCTGGGTGGAGGAGAGAATACATAAATGATTTTTTTAATTTAATTTTTGCCCAAATCTGCTAATAGTATTTAGTTTCATAGTTTTGGATATAAGCCTGGTAATCAGGCTTAATCAGTCTGGTAATCAAGGGTTTTAAATATCAAAGTCCATATTAAAAGAGTTTTGTTTCAGTTTCCTTAGAATTTAGACCATCCTGTACAAGACCTAGGATGTCTTCCAGGTCAATAAATAGTACTCACAATAGGCTGAGACAGAGGAACTATAAAGGGAAGTACAAATATGTATGAACACTACTGTTTGTAAGGTGAGACCCATCAGGGGCACCTGGGTGGCTCAGTCAGTTGAGCGTCCAACTTTGGCTTAGGTCATGATCTCATGGTTCGTGAGTTCGAGCCCCGCATTGGGCTGTGTGCTGACAGTCCAGAGCCTGGAGCCTTCTTCGGATTCTGTGTGTGTCTCTCTCTCTGCCCCTCCCCTGCTCATCCTCTGTCTCTCTCTGTCTCAAAATAAATAAAAATATTTTTTTATGGGGCGCCTGGGTGGCGCAGTCGGTTAAGCGTCCGACTTCAGCCAGGTCACGATCTCGCGGTCCGTGAGTTCGAGTCCCGCGTCAGGCTCTGGGCTGATGGCTCAGAGCCTGGAGCCTGTTTCCGATTCTGTGTCTCCCTCTCTCTCTGCCCCTCCCCCGTTCATGCTCTGTCTCTCTCTGTCCCAAAAATAAATAAACGTTGAAAAAAAAATTTTTTTTTAACTTTTTAATTAAAAAAAAGGTAAGACGCATCAGGTGGGCCAGAAAATGGTCAGGGTGACAGGGAATTAATCTGAAAGAAGTCATGAGAATTCCTAAAAGAACAATTTCCCCAAACTGGTTGTGTCAGTACCATCTAGAATATTAAGTTCTCCAAGACACAAACCTGTCTATACCTGAAATGGTCTCTAGTCTACCCAACATCCCTCTTTGCTTCTTCTTGGTAACAGAACCCTGATCTTATTGGTTATAGTGTATCCAGCTAAAAGCAATGTTTCCCAGCTTCTCCTGTAAGCTAATGTGGCCAGTGACTAATTCTGACCAGTGAATGTAAGTAGAAATTGTTGTATGTTCTGAGAAAGCTCGTTTACGGGGAATGAAGAGCTAGGTGTGAATTTTTTGGTTTTCTACCTATTCTTCCTCCTGCTATGTGGACTTTAGAATTTAAGACTGGATTTCTCTAGCAAATATCTTAGAACATGAAGTCATCTTGAAGTCAGAAGCCACAGATGACAGATTGGATTCCCAACGACCAGGGAACTGCCACGTTAGCCCCACACTGCTTCTTCTGCGTTCTATAGAAAGGAAAGTAAACCTGATATGTGTAAGACGCCTATTATTATTACGGTTCTGGCATTTTTGTGGCCTTACCAGATCCCAACAGATGATTTTCATTTTCACTCAACTCTATCTCAACAATGCCACCTGGTTGCCAGCCACAGCGGCATGGCATTTGGAAACATTAAAATATAGAGGGAAATGCCCCTCTTAAGAATTAATGAATGGGGGGCACCTGGGTGGCTCGGTCGGTTAAGCGTCCGACTTCGGCTCAGGTCATGATCTCACGGTTAGTGAGTTCGAGCCCCGCGTCGGGCTCTGTGCTGATGGCTCAGAGCCTGGAGCCTGCTTCCGATTCTGTGTCTCCCTCCTCTCTCTGCCCCTCCCCTGTTCATGCTCTGTCTCTGTCTCAAAAATAAATAAACGTTAAAAAAATTAAAATAAAAAAAAGAATTAATGGATGGGTATTTGGGGTTTTTAGCTCATCCTGCTGCCATAGCTCACCTGAAATTTTACTAGTAAAGTCGCCGATTATGAGATATACAGAAGTGGGGAGCCTCCCATATAGGAAGTGAAATGGCCATGAGAGAATGTCTCGTGTGTGTTCAGCACAGAGAGGCAGCTAAGGGAAATGCAATTTAGCACAGTTATTGCAACACACACACAGCTGGGGAAGGCAGAGCGTCAGTGAGAAAGCAGCTATAGCAACATCAGTGTTAGGGACCTGATTTATTGCAGGGTTAAGAACCTTTTGTCCTGTAATGAACCTTAAATAAACACGGAGTCTGGAAATCACGGTAGCCCACTGAAGAAGACCAAGGGGAGACCCAAAGGAAGGCGATGCCAATCAGAGCATGGAGAGCAGACTGGCGATTCTTCCCCTGGCACAGGCCATCAGTAATTAGCTCTGTTAATACACCTACGCTAATTGCCTGGTAAACCCATCGTGTTGTCTTGGTTCTTGTCAATTAATTCATTTTTTAAAAATTTGAGCTCCAGTTGCAGAAACTTTTAGGCGTGGTGGGGTTTACTAAGCATCTCCAGATCATTATAAAATGCCTTTCAGGGACTGTTACATAACTGGACTCTCGTGTTGGCTATGCTAAGCAGCTGCCCATAGAAATGAGCGTGGCAGGATTCGACTCACAAACTGAAGAAAAACAAATTATCTTGACTTGGGGTAAAGCAGTGTTGCATCCACACATTTACACATAATAACACTGAAGGGAAAGAAAATAATATTCTCCTAGAAGGAATAATATTCTCAAAAAAAGTAATTCTGGGAGCTTTGGGTGAATTAGTATTGATATAAGCTGTTTTCTACCAGCTAAAATAACAGTCTCTGGAGAGCACTTAAAGCAAATTGAAACCGTTTGTACTTCTCCAGTCTCCTGTACCAGAACGGCACGTCTGTGCCCTCTGCCACATGACTGCAGCACCTCCTGCCACGGGGGCCCAACCTAGACGACCCCCAGTCTGAAGTTGAGCCGTCCAGCAGAGCCCGGGCTGGACCAGCTGAACGTCACCGGCAGACCTGTGAGCATGAGAATAACCTGTTGTGAGACTCGGGTTCTTCGGGTGGGTTGTTTCTCCACATCGGCATGGTAATAGGGATCTACCGTGTCCCCCAAATATTTATATGTTGAAATCCTAACCCCTAAAGATGAGGGTAGTAGGAGGCGGAGGCTCTGAGAGATGCTTAGGTCATCAGGGTGGAGCACCTCATGAATGAGATTAGTACTCTAAACAAAAGGCTCCAGAGAGTTCCTTTACCCTTCCACCACGTGAGGACACCAAACCTGAGGGTGCCTTGGACCTGGACTTCCAGGGGCCAGGACGGTGAGAAATACATTTCTGCTGTTTATAACCCCCCCCCCCACCCCCAGTCTGGTAGCCTGGAAGTACTAAGACAGGGTCTGATTCGGTACTCAAAAAATGCCAGCTATTGGTAGGCATTTTTAAAAGTTCAGTTACACAAAAGTCAAAGTACATAACCCCAAATATAATGCGTTGAAATCATCTTTGGTGTGCCATAGTAGCATCCTTAAGGTTTAAAAATTATAGAATATTCAAGGAGTATAATGAATGCCTCAGTATAAGATATGTTAACTGATTTTTTGAATTGTTACCTGGGATTTAAATTTACTCACGGCTTTCTATATATCCTACCTTCTACATGCAACCATAACCTCAAGTAAGTAGCAATTTTCTTTTTGCTTTTTGGGCCTTCCTGCCCTATTGCCTCTGTTCTCCTCATAGTTGAGGAAAACGGCCGAAAGATCAACACAGGGAAAGTGTAATATAAAGCACCCCGATAACCCACATGCAACAAATGAGAGTTTGTTAAACTATCTTGTTTTAATATCATGTTGTAAATAGCTTCTTAACCCAGACATACAGTCTGTGCTTTAAAAAGGTAACGACTGGGGCGCCTGGGTGGCGCAGTCGGTTGAGCGTCCGACTTCGGCTCAGGTCACGATCTCGCGGTCCGTGAGTTCGAGCCCCGCGTCGGGCTCTGGGCTGACGGCTCAGAGCCTGGCGCCTGCTTCCGATTCTGTGTCTCCCTCTCTCTCTGCCCCTCCCCCGTTCATGCTCTGTCTCTCTCTGTCTCAAAAATAAATAAAAGTTAAAAAAAAATTTAAAAAGGTAACGATTATTCTTAAGACTGAATGTAAACAGATTAAATGATAAAAACAGATTCTATGTTTACTGATTAATCTTTCCATATTTATTTGCTGAATATCTTTGCAATAAACACATCACCAATTTCTTATTTCTCTCTCTCCCCCGTAACACCAGGTACAGGGAAGTCACTCAAAAAAAGATATATATTAAAATGAATAACAAACGACACAATGCATGGCTTCAAAGGTGTTTACTATTTGGTCAAACAAACATTTTTTTAATTGCCAGTTATAAAGAGAAATCTACATTAACATACATGTTAAATATTCATCTACTCTGCATTATTGCTAGGTGACACCATCACATGGTCTGTGGGAAAATGTTAATTCCTGAGATCATTGTTGGCTTTTATCAATCACTTTCCTCACTGTCAGTCATCTTTCCTGAAGTGACTTGGGAGTGTGAATTGGGGTTAGGATGTTCAACTGCAGACCAACTTTCTCCATCTGCTAAATGAGCAAGCAGGCCGTCTCACCTCCAAAAGGCACAAAAATAACCACGGTGTGGGGAATTTTTTTTCAAGGTATGCCATAGAGGAAAAATGTGGACTGAGCACAGAAGAGGAATGTTATGATTGCTCTCAATCGCCCAGAAGGAATGTGGTTTTCTAGTTAATCAGTCCTTGACATACAGCAGTCCAGCTATTATTTTGCATCTATTTAAAATACACTCTGCTAAACAGTTATGTTGAATTTTAAAAGAAAATTGCTTAAACTTACATTCAGTTTCTTTCTATAAACCAACATAGTCTTTCCCTTCACGATGCAAATAACATGATACGCTGTAGCTGAGTGGTCCCTGGCCCCACGCTTTCTGCCCTGGGTTGCGGTGCAATTACACCTGAGCCATAAAAAAAGCAATTCTGCATTTGTGTGGGAGCAGGGAGAGCTTCCACTTGGAGATGAGGTGTCAGATAAAGTCTGAACTTAGTAGGGCTAACAAAACTTTACTGATTGCATAACTCATATTATTTTAGGATAATTTTTTAAAACGAGCCTACAAGTCCCTAACTGAGATATAAAACAGAAAAAAAAAGCTATGAGCAATCTTTCTTTCCTGGGTTCATTAAGGCCTTGGAATCATTTAGATCTGTGTTGCATGCATTTTGCTTCTCTTCCACATTTTAATGTACTTGCCTGTGAAAGCACTACGACAAATTAACTGAAAGAAAACCACTCTGAAACCGCTTGAGCTTTTGAGCCTGCCACAGAGGTTTAAAGGCTTATACAACCTAGCCTGTGTTTCTCTCTCTGGATCTTCATGTCTAAATGATTGTCGAATGCATAAAACATGAAGAAGTGGGTACTGACCAAAGATCTCGTGTACCTGCCTTTTCAGACTGGAACCGAAAACCCTTTGAAGCATCTTTAACAACAAATAATGGCCTATTTCACAGATCTGAAAACAATAATCAGTTTTCCTGACCTACAGTTGAAAACAAAATTATCTTTTAACTAAATAGGATCAGCTTCAAAATCCCTTTGGAGATGTTTTTATTTATTAAATGCCTTCCTTGACAACAGCATCTTTCATTTCCTATTACTCCAATTCAATTTCTCCTGCATACAAAGTAATGAGAAGAATGGCTGTGAATCCAGTTAACATTCCAGCATTCTGAATCATGAAGTAAGTAAAATCGGTTTTTCTTCCAGTTACCTTTTCTCTCAGCATGTCGTTCATCTCTGGAAACTAAGAGAAAGATACATTGTTAGATAACTGTCGCCATCTGGTGGTAAAACATAAAACAGCCGCCCAGAGGTTTCTGCGGGGTTGGGGCAGTGATGACTTAATTCAGATGTTTAAATGTTTTATTTAGCATAGCGTATAGATATAGCATAGCATTGATAGCATAAAAGGGATATCTAGCCCTACCAGACATCAACAAGAATAAAAGTATAGAAGTGGTGCTCCCCACCTGAGTTAATCAGTGGGACAGGATTTGCCTCATTTTATGCCTTGTGTTTCTCTTTGTCCGCCTCTCTGTCTCTCTCCCGCCTTACTCTCTACGCTCCATTCACACCATTCTTTCAGGATCTCAAATGCATCCAAACTTTTTCTGTCCTCAAACTCATCACTCCCACCCAAACCGCTATCTGACCTCTTCCCCCTCTAATTTCTCAATAAGTTCCATCCTTCAGGTTCCAGCTTCAAATCATACTTTCCAGCAAGGCTTCCCTTAGCCCCTCCTAACTTACGGTAGAGTCCCCTAACTTCATCTCTCGCCACACTGCTTTTCTCCTTAGCTCACGGATTTTTTTCATTTGTAATTATTTAATCATGTGTATGATTTTATTCATTGAATTTCTGGTTTCCTCTCTTTAAAGACAGAATGCCCCACAGATGCAGGGAGTGTGCCTCTTTTTGCTCACTCCAGTGTCCCCAGCACCTTGCAAATTCCAGGCCAGGCACAGAAATATCAATCAATAGTAGCTGATTAAATAAATTTTTAGGAATCGCTATACATTTAATTCTGTTCTCTTTAATTTGTGTCTTTCTGCTTGCTCTACCCCTCACAAAATCATAACGTTTTCAAATAAATTATGTACTGTTCTAGGATTGAAGGCTAGAACAATCTCATTACAGTGAGCGCAATTAAAACTCCAGCTTCTGTTCTTAAAATCTACCCTTTCTCAGCAGATAAACTCTACTGAAAAGGTTCCAATAGATCTGTAAATGCCAGCTTTTCAAAATGTATTCCAAAATTATATATATATATATATATATATATATACACACACACATACATACACACACGCACGTACACACACACACACACACACACACACCATGGTGCATTGTACCAAAGCATCCAAGAGGCCTCCAGAACCCAATCAATCCATGTGCCTGATTTAAGAAAGTTGTTTTACCAGGATAAAATGAGTGAAAGCTGTGAAACTATTCTGAAAAAAGCAAACTGTTGTAGGACATACAACGTCACATATGAGTATCCTTTCCTTGAATGGAACAATTCTGATATTCTGTTCTTCTAACAAAGAACAGAAAAGTGATGGCCTGGCACAAATACAGTATGAGACACGAATTGTGTGAAGAACAATATAATGCAGTGATGGTTCTGAGTGATGACGTTCTTGCTCTGATCAGGGCCTGCACAGAACAGTGAGCAGAGCGAGAGGGTTATCATGTGGAGCTACGAATGCAGATGAAGGAAACTAAATTATTAAATTATGTGTGTGATATATACTGAGTTCCAAACGCAAAGGAAATGCTCCTTGAATTGCATATACGTAGCACATTCTCATTTTCTAGAAAGCTGTCCATGATACATTTGAAAATCCACAGGGCACAAGATCATTGATATTCTCTCTTTTACACACACACACACACACACACATAAATAAAGACACAGACACAGCATAAACACAGATACAAATATATACCAACCCATGTAAATACTGTCCAATTTCAATTTACCAGTTTTAGTTTAATCCAAAAGACTCCCACTGTTTAAAACTCTGAAATAACAAAATGCTATTTATTCTAACAAGTTATTCCCTTCCAAATGTGATGTCCTGGGGTGCCTGTGTGGCTCAGTCGGTTAAGCATCTAACTTCAGCTCAGGTCATGATCTCACGGTTCATGGGTTTGAGCCTCTCATTGGGCCCTGTGCTGACAGCTCAGAGCCTGGAGCCTGCTTTGGACTCTGTGTCTCCCTCTCTTTCAATGCCTCTCCCCTGCTTGCACTCTGTCTCTCTCTTTCTCTCTCTCTCAAAAATAAACATTAAAAAAATTTTTTTAAACAATAAAAAATGTGACATCCTCACAAAAGAGGGGGAGAAGGTCCAATGGGGACATACTATAATAGAGTACAAGGCTTACCTACCACAAGGCAAAAAACCTGGGCCAATACCTCTACTTCAGCAAAAGTAAATCATTTCATCTTTTATCAATTAGATCATAGATCAAACGATCAATGAGAATCACTTTCAAGTTATTATTAGTACAAGAAGAATGATCTGTTGAGCCAGGAATGTTTTGAATGACAGAATTTCCACACTGTGGAAAGTAGAAGGTCACCCTTAGTCAACTCACAACCCAGATGCTTATTTCTAAATTTTAAATTAAAACAAGATAAAAAATTTTAATTTCTTACCATATCCGCCAGAGAAATATAGAGGAACATGCCTCCAGCAAGAGCAAATATAATATTTGGAGCAAAATTGTTGCCCACCAAAATGCCAAAAGCCAGCCCAACATAGCAGGAGCATGCAGAAAGGAAATTGAATAACAAGGCTTGCCGAGTGCTCATTCCTGCACTGAGTAGGATCACAAAGTCCCCTAGAAAAAGAAGAAAATACCAAATAGTTCTTGCTATTTTTGGATGAGAGAAGATAAGCATCAATATCCAACAAGGGCTCCTTCATTTAGATGCATCAGTGGGATTTTTAAGTGTGTCGCCTAAAATGTCTCACTCCAGGGGCACCTGGGTTGTTTAGTCGGTAAAACGTCCAACTTCAGCTCAGTTCATGATCATGGGTTCGAGCCCTGCCTCGGGCTCTGTGCTGACAGCTCAGAGCCTGGAGCCTGCTTCGGATTCTGTGTCTCCCTCTCTCTCTGCCCCTCCCCAACTCACACGCGTGCACTCTCTCTCTCTCAAAAATAAATAAATGCTAAAAAAATTTTTTTAAATAAAATAAAATGTCTCACTCCACTGAAATCAAGAAGTAACCAACTTTTACAGTATGATCAGAGCCCCTTACCTAATTCATGAGGAAATTCTTCACACAGAATTGCTATAGAGGTACTGAGTCCCTGAAGAAGAGACAAGGTACAGGAAGCCCCAATCGCCAGGCCATCGATGAAATTGTGGAGGGCGTCACTGAGGGTTACCATCCAGGCAATTGTCCCTATTTTTGACAGTTTGGGTCCCTTCAAACAGGTACATGAACTCGACTCTGTTTTTCCATCCTGTAAAACAACAGAAAATCAACCAACAAATTAAGCTACATGTCTTGAAAGTCTGAGAGTTACACAGAAAGGAGTAGGAGATGTGTTATGTATTGAGAAAGACAAATGGTTCCAACAGAAAGTCTTTCATGGTGGCTAAGAACTCCTAATCATTTATAACAACAAAAACTTACCATAGGGAGAAAGGAAATGAATAGACTGACAGGCCTTGAATGAGCTACCCAAAAGACATTTTACTTTGGTTTCCCCTTAAAAAATCCTTTTGATTTGTACAAACAGTTCTTACTATTGCCTTCCTAAAATGCAACAGATACTAACTGAAGAATTTGACTCATTTGCATACTTTAAAATAAAGGAAGTTTTTCACAGACCAAATGTAAAGTCTTTTTCCATGCTACCATGTAAATGTGAAACCCACATTTAAAGCACAATGACATCAAAGAACATTTATGGTAATCCGTCCTACATTATCTGAGCAGGTTATCTGGGCCTCAGTTTCTTCAACTGTGAAATGAAGATAACATACTACATGATTCATTTACTTTTCAATGACTTATTAAGTTTCTGCTGTGTTCCAGGTAGTGTATGTTGGGTGATTAAACTGTAATAATGCATTCCCTGCTATCTCTAAATTTCAACGATTCTTTTAACATCTCAGGAAATGTGATTGGAACAGGCGTGCCTTTGCACTAACACCTCTGTCCGTTTTGAAACAAGAATAAAAACAGAAAAGCCTACAACAAAACCTTTGAAAGAATTTAGATTTCCATAAAATTTACAAAGTTGCATAAAACCAGATGCCAAACACCAACTCGAGCCATTTTCCAGAAAGGGTAGAAAAAGAAACTAAAATGCAAATTTACTTTTAAGTAGGGATGCAATTTGCAATTAACTGGAGAGCGTTTTATTCCTAATTCTCCTCCCCTCAACTCTACCTCAACAGCTAATCAACACATTTATTGAGCGGTGTCCTGGATGCCATGGGAAGGGCACACAAGTGGAAAATGCAACTTCTATCTTCAAGAAGCGTATTTGTATTAGAGAAACGTGATGTAAAGTATATGATTGACTTTGTAAAAAACATTCATTATACGTCCGGCTGAGAGGAGCTGCCTTCAGAGCCATCATCTGCAAGGTTTTAGATTTGTTTCGATGCCACTTCATTGCTCAAAACACTTTGGGGACTGGCTCTTTCAGAGCTGACTTTAGATCTTGCAATTTACATCCTTTCACCGTGTCGTGAGTGGCAAATTTTCATCTTTGGGGAATGTTTTTGTTTGTACACACAGCCAAAAGTCATTTGGAGCCACTATGTTCTTAAATGAACATGCAAAGGGCAAGGGCGGGGGGGAGGGGGGGGCAGGGGTTGTTACTGGTAGCAGCAGTGGTTGTACAAGTAGCCTGAGCCGTGATCATAGTAGGAACAGACACAGTAAAAGCATAAAGTATTTATCATGTGCCAGGCCCTGCTCAAAGCACTTGAGATATTTAATTCCTTTGGAACAGCTCTGTGAATTAAAGACTACTATTATCATCATTTTAGAGTTGAAGAAACTAAAAATACAGAAATGTTGCTGAACTTATCCAAGGATGCAAGGGAAATACGTGGACTATTTTAGTAACTGTTTTACTACTTCAAATTTGTGGGAGGGTGGGGAGGGGACCACTTCTTGTCCAAAATAGGTTCTGAAGGCAATTCACAAGAAGAATACCCCCTTCTCTCAAAAAACTCATTTTTCTATTATTTTTTAATGTTTGTTTATTTTTGAGAGAGGCAGACAGAGTGCAAGCAGGGGAGGGGCAGAGAGAGAAGGAGACACAGAATCTGAAGCACGCTCCAGGCTCTGAGCATGGGGCTCGAACCCATGGACCTGAGATCATGACCTGAGTCGAAGTCGGACACTTAACCGACGGAGCCACCTCCCAAAAAACTCTTCTAAACACTTGAAGCAATGTTGGAATAAGTGTTCAGTCTCCCTTTGTTTTAAAGGTAAATCTCAGCGGCATAAAAAGAATTCCATCTGGTCTTCAAATGTGGTCTTTTTACTTTACAATGTTAAAAGATAAACTGAGGTAAATTTAAAACTCAAAGAATTTGAGCGAAAATTGATTCAAATTGGGCATTGTCAAACCAGGTGTGGTTAGGAGTGCTCCATGGACAAGAGCGCAAGGGAGAGACTGTTACAGAGACAAGGCAGAAGCAATGCAAGAAAAGTACTGATTGGCTATAACTTAAAGACCCATTGGCTTTTTGTGACCAATTGTCTTTAGGTTTCGATTTCATAACTTTGAGACATTTACAGGCTTAGATTTTGGTTTGATTACATAGGCTGCCAAGGCATTAGAGCCACCTCAGTCTAATGGCCTCCTTGTTTACTTACTTTAATAGTCAATATATCTTAAATGGACAACATACTAAACAATCACAATTTAGTATAGGTCATATGGGTGACTTGGGTAAGAAATGCCCCAGAACAGGAAGCAATAATTGCCAAAGAAACAAAGGGGTCATGAGAAAAGCCATTGAGGAAGAGACCTTGGCTTTACAAAAACTTAGTGCCAAGAGACACTTAATAAGACCACTTGTTTTCATCTTCCAACTTGGTTTACCTAATCAAATATTTATATTTCTTTATTTACTTGTGAGGATTTAAGGAAAAGAATAAAAGACTAAATTTTGACTACCTGATATTATGTACAAAGTCTGTATACAAACTCCTTTAATTCTGAAAAAGAAATTAAATTAATATATCAGGCATGATTCTCTTACCTCTAAGTACAGATATTACTGTGTTTATTATGCTTCCTTCTAGCTCTATAAACTTAGGTTTCAAATGACACTGTTGGGTAGGCTAACAGTCATACATTTTTAATAATTTTGGAACAAACATAAGTAGGCATACATTCACAAAGAGCTTATTTTTAATTCACCAAGTACAAAGTTACTGAGCAGAGGAAACACTAAATTCAAGTTCTTCTGGTTAAGTTACTGAGTATTCTTCTCTCTCTTTTATTTTTGTTTACTGTTTTCATTGTTTGCTTGCTTGCTTGCTTGCTTGCTTCCTTGTGTGACTTAAACAATAAATCTGAGGCTATTTCTAAGTTCACCCATGATGAGGCAACTCAATCTAGTGGAAAGATCTTAGGTCTAAAGCCCAGGAGAACCAAGTCCTAGCTTGGCTTTGACAAGAATTACTGTGGAATCATCAGTAAGGTTCTTAACATCTCTCATCTTAGTTATTAATGGAAATAAAAGTCAAAGCAAAGTGCACACTAATTGGAACTGAGGGAGAAAGAATATCACGGACCAAAGTTATAAAAGCAGAGGAGAGACTACAATCCCAACATAAGTATATTGGGGAAGAAACAAAAAGGGAAAAAAAGTACTAAAAAATCAAAATGAAAAAATCAAGTAGACTTATTGCAGAACCCTTTACATTTAAGCAAAGAGAAGGGCCATCAAAAAGAGGAGGAGGGCACAAGGGGGAGAAAAAGAAAAAGACGCAGAGGTGTGGCATGAGGAGGGAAGAGGAGGAAGACAAATAGAAGGAAGAGGAAGATATGAAGGATGGAGAAAAAGAATAAAAAGGAGGAAGTAGAGAAGAACAAGGGGGTAAGGAGGAGAAAAATGAGGAAAGAAAAAAGAACTTAGTTATCTTTCAGTAGGATATGAATCATATTAATACATCTTATGTGTGCAGTGAAGTATTATGCAGAGTAGTGGGGATGATGAATGTCTATTCCACATGTAAAAATGTCCAAAACACAGTGTTGAGGTAAATATATATTTCTCAGCATGGCCAATCTTTTATTAAAATAAATAAAAATTTAAATAAATATAATATTTTTGTTAAATATTTTGTCAAAATAAATTAAATAAATAAGTAAAATACATCTTATTGTAATTCCATGATGGTCTAAGTGCAAACATATTTGGAAGGATATTTACAAAATTGGTAATCACAGTTATCCTTGGGAGACAGCACCATTATGGATAATCCTTGAAGGTTCTTTTTCTTGTTATCTCTTATGGGTGTCCTGAATTTTTTTTGCACTTATTGTATATCATTTTAATACTTGGAAAACAAAACATTCAAGCCACAGGATGAGAACTAGCAAGAGGGAAAAGTGAACTTGTCATTATTCAGGAATTATCATCAGCAAACAAGGTAAAGCTGGAAAAACGGGCTGCCTGCCAGATTTTATCTGCATTGAAAAAAAGCATGTGCTTTCCCACTAAAATGAAACTTTTTTGTTGGATTAATGGCTGCAAAGTCCAGCATGAGCACAGTCAGACCTCATTCTTCATTGGGAGAGTCAAGATGAACCATGATTAATAAAAACATTTTTATAGTTTATTGTCTATATGTTTCATTGATAAGAAGGTAAAAGTAAACAACTATTGCAGGTAAAAGTTAAATTCCAAATTCTAAATCCCATGCTGAAAGAATTTTTCAGAGGAAGCACTCTGATAAAAATAAAACCAAACCAAGAGGAAAGGAACAACCTACTAAAAAGCATAATGAAGATGGCAAAAGGAAGTATAAATGACAACAAACAACAGATGAAACTTATATGCAAAGAAATATATAAACTCTGTGCCCATGAAACAAAAGTTAACGTAATATAAATAAAAATGATACAATATCGTTTTAAGAAGCTGTAAAGAAGGGGGAAGGTTGATATTTAAGGAAAGGAGCACTGAATGCAAGCTAGCTTAAAGATTAAAAGATCTGTGTCTTGGCATCAAATGGGCATGGCTACTTCATAGCTTTGTGTCCTGTAGAAAGTTACCTGGGTCTTAGTTAATGCAATAAGACAAGAAAAGGAAATAAAAGGCATACACATACTGGGAAGAAATAAATAAAACTCTCTTGTTGGCAAATGACATGACTGTTTACATGGAAAATCCAAAAGAATAGATGAAAAAGGTCCAAGAACTAATAAGCAATTATAGAAAGGTTGTACAACAAGACTAATGTACAAAAGCCAGTTATTTCCTACATACCAGCAATGAGTAAGTGGAGTTTGAATTTAAAATCACAAAACCATTTACTAGCACCACCCCCAAAATGAAATAGGCATAAGTCTAACAAAATATGTACACAGTCTATATGAAGAAAAGCACAAAACTATGATAAAAGATATCAAAGAAAAACTAAATGGAGAGATATTCTATGTTTGTGGATTGGAAGATTCATTATTGTCAAGATGTCAGTTCTTCCCAATGTGACCTAAAGATTCAATGCCACCCCAATCAAAATCCAAGCAAGTTATTTTGTGGGTATTTTGTGATTCTAAAGTTTATACGGAAAGGCCAAAGACCTAGAATAGCCAATACAACTTTGAAGGAATGGAACAAAGTTGGAGGAATCACATTACATGACTTACTAATATAGCTACAGTAATCAAAACCGTGTGATAATGGTGAAAGAACAGACAAATAGATCAAGAAAATAGAAGTATTAAGCTGTGAAAAGACATGAGGAATCTTAAATGCATATTACTAAGTGAAAGAAGCCAATCTGAAAAAGCTACTTGTTGTATGATTACAACAATATGACAGTGTGGAAAAGGCAAAACTATGTAGACAGTAAAAAGATCAGTGAAAATACTCTACATGATACCACATTGATGGATATATGTCATCACACATTTGTCCAAACTCACAGAATGTACAACACCAAGAGTGAACTGCATACTATGGACTTTGGATGATCATGATGTGTCAGTGTAGGTCCATAAGTTGTAACAAATGTACTGACCTGGTGGGGGATGTTGATAATATGGGAGGCTATGCATGTGTGGAGGCAGAGGGTACATGAAAAATCTCTATACTTTCTTCTCAATTTTGCTATGAACCTAAAACAGTTTACAAAGCACCCATATGTTAATGTCTTTGTTTTTTTGACCTTTACAACATCCTCATGAGGGAAACAGAACAGACACTGGTACTCTTAAAGATAATGAAAATGACAATCAAGAATACAAATGACTTAGTCAAAGCCACACAACACAGGAGCCGTTGGGATTAGGCTACTTAATTATTTACTGAGCACCTATTTTATAGCAGGCAAGAACTGTGCTGAGAACTGTGCTAAGAACTGTGGACAGAAATATAAATCAGAGAATCTCTGTCTTGTTGGAATTCATAATCCAGAAAGGAACAACCAAGATTCAAACTCCAGGCCTGTAATAAACAGCTCTTATCTGCCCTTCCAGAATAACTCTCTACCCTCTCACCCTGCTCTGTCCTGAATGAGCCATCTCTACAGGCTCTTCGTCCTCTGGTTTTCATTTCAGATTGACCATTGGGTAGCTCTAGAGAGAGTTCAGTGGGAGAAAGGAGGGAGAACTTAGGGTATTTATTTTTCTGATACCCATTTGTTTGGTCATCTAAGGCTGTCCATGATCCTCAAATGAAGGCCACAACTCTCTTTGCAGATTTTAGTATCTGGGCCAGTAAGTCATAAAATCAGCTGTTCACATCAGCATTCCATTATTAAATTGTATATATAAGAACAGCCCCACACCAGTCTTGAAGATACAAACAAATTGCAATGGCAGGTGACTTAGAACTCCGTGGTATCTGAACCTTATGCTTCATTTCTTTTCCTTCAACAACAATAGGCTTCATGGGGAGTTTCCTAAAGCCAGTTAACTATGGAGAGATCTGTAAGTGCTGCAGCACCAGCCAGCTATACAATTTTACTCACAATAAACTTAAAATACAGTGATAAAGGAGAATTCTTCACATGGGCAGAACTTTTGAGTGTAGTGTTAAACTTCACATAGAAGAAATGACTGAGATATAGATCTACACTAACTAGTGAGTGGGGGCTAAAAAGTTGGCTAGGTGGCCAGAAACTTTCAAAAACCAAAACTGGAAATTGGTAGACAGGAGATCTGGACAGAAACATACAGATGGACCTCTTGTAAAAGGCACAGAGTGTGAAGATAATTCTATTCTGTTAAATCTCATAAGGGGCTATCATAAGGGTAGTCTCGATAACAAAGTGAATAAGAAGATCTGACTGTAGGGGCTCCTGGGTGGCTCAGTCGTTTAAGCATCTGACTCTTGGTTTCGGTTTAGGTTACGATCTCATGGTTCATGAGGTTGAGCCCCACATTGGGCTTAGCCCTGACAGTGTGGAGCCTGCTTGGGATTCTCTCTCTCTCCCTCTCTCTCTACCCCTCTCCTCCCCACACTCTCTCTTTCTTTCTCAAAATAAATCAGTAAACTCTAAAAAAAAAATAATCTAACTGTAAACTTCACTTGGTATCTTTCATCAGCCATCTCAATGTTTGTTTAATGGGCCCATAAACAAAAGGGTCAGAATAGTGGGGATGGAGACTATTCACAGCTCAGCATTCTCTTCCTCTAGCCAAAGTGATCTGGCTTGCCAACACTGAAGAATGTGCAACCTGTCAAAAACCAGGATTAATGCTGAACACCTCAAAAAAGGCATCATTGCCCAATGGGCAGGAAAGCCCAGCTGGCTGTACACAGAGGCAGGACGATTGCATCGATGATTCCTCATCATATAGGGGGTACTCTTTGGACTCACAAATATAGGCATATATAATATGCCTTCCTTGCTTTCAGTGTTTCTGCTAGCACCATCATTCATGGACTTATGGTACACCTGATAAATAGCCAAGATAACCTTTATAAATGGTCTCCAAATCATTTTGTAGCAAAAGAAATGAGACAATGGGCTCAATCCTTAGAATTCACAAGTCATATCACTTGTCTCTTCATCGAAGAAACCAGCTAGATAGAAATATGGAATGACCTGCTGAGGGCTCAGCTAGATTGTAAGCTAAGAGAAAAACCCTGAGAGATTGGAGTTCTGCCCATAGGCTGTAGATACATGGCTGACACTAGCAGCCGAATATATGGGGCTATCACCGCTATAGAGGATGCACAGATCCAGGAACCTTAAGGTGGCCCACTGCATGTTTACACCTAATAACCCACCTGAAGAATTCTTGCTTCCTGTCCCCAACACCTTGGACTTGGTGAGTTTGAAGGTCCTCATGTCCAAGGGAATAATTCTTCCACCAGGAAACATGGTCATCATTTTCTGATTCATTGGAAGTAGAGATTAACTCCAGGAAATTTAAAGTTCTTTGTATCCCTAAACCAATAGGTAGATGAGGAAGTCACTATGTTGCCTAAGATGATGACACACCGTGATCAGGAAAACCTGACTTTCTGCTACAAAATAAAGATAAGAATAATGTTTGGAACTCAGGAAATTCAGTGGGGCACTTCTTAATACTCCTTTTCCAGTGATCCTGGTCGAGGAAGAACAGCAACAACCCAGTAAGGACAAGACCACCCAGGACTCAGATCTTGCAGGAATGAAGATCTGGGTCACTTGAGTTGGAAAAGGACCTCATCAGTCAAGGTGATGCCAGACAGTGAGGTAAATACAGAAGGTTTAGTGGAAGGAGGCAGCTATAATTACCAACCTAGGCCTTATAACCATCTACAGAAGTCAGAATCAGCTGTAACTTAAATTCATATTCCTTAATTGCATCTCTCCCCCCGTCTCCCTCCCCTGGTATTTTATATGAAGAATACTGGTGGTGGCCAACATTTTAGTTCTAGATTGCATATTGAATTGTTATCACAGAAGGATGATACAGCACACAGTAGTTGATGGGGATTTATGCAGTCTCTGTGCTGGGTACATGCATTTTTCACCCAGATGAAGGGCAAGAGTGGAGGCTGAGAGAAAAAAAAGGGGTGGAGTATACCAGATATCTTTCAATTCCCACTCCAGACCCACTTTCTACCCTTCTTTATACAGTTCTTTGTTCTATGAGACCAGTACCAACTGCATCAAAGGGCTCCCATGTGCCTGGCTTCTAGCTGGTTCCAAACAGAGAGCTCTAACATAAAATGGGAGGGAAAGAGGAGAGGGAGACCAAGGTACTTATTCCATGGGCTCCTTCCTTGAGGGGTAACTTAAGCTGGTTACATACCTCAGTAAAGATCACTGTTCCACACACAGTGTTTTTCTGTACAAGACTACCTCTTAGGTTCTACCAACTTCTTCCTTCCCTTTTCCCTTTCATTATTCATAGTTGGTAAGATTACTCATAGCTCCATGATTCCAAGTCCCACTTTTACTGCACTGTCCTTTGTGGTTCACATATACCTTGCTCAGAGTTTTCTAAAGTGTCCCTTTCGTACTTATTATTTATCCTTATTTGAATGTGCCACCTCTTTCTGGAAAGAACATGACTGATATAAAAAGTCTAATGCTCTTTCTACACTGACTGCTCACAGACTCTACATAAACCATGAAATATATTTTAATGGGAAAATTTACAAAAAGGATTAAATAGATATAAATATATCATAAAGAGTTAGTGCCATACAAATATCACACTTTAGTGGGCTTTACTTTAAGACTGTATTTTCTAGTAGTCTTAATGTATTTTATAGTTGGTTGTTCCTTTGTCCTTCCTCCATCCCAGAAAAGTCAGTCTCAGATCACTATAACCAAAATGAAACTTCATATTGGAAACAAGAAATCAATTTTATCTTTAATGTGTTTCACAAAATATAATTCAAATGTGCTCAGTCTTTAGTCATTTGGTTTTAGGAAAATCTCATAACTATTTCCAAAAGTCTCCTTGCTAATGAAAATAGCCATTAACAGGAAAATAACAATTTCCAGAAACCTTGAAAATTGTTTCCCTTCCCTCCATCCCTTCAGGGGAATGTGAGTAAAGTTGTTTTGGTCTTTAGGAGTTGAAATAATTGCCTTTCATGTTCGGTTTGGGACCATATCATTTTACTGTCTTAGACAAAAATAACTTGGGAGAAATCTGACAGGTTTTCAAGAAATATGCTACTATTTTGCCAGTGGAATTGAAAGTATACACTAATTAAGTATTTGCAGTTATCCTAATGGACTATTTACACCACTCTAAAAGGCTGCCTACTGCTACTACAGATAGAGATAGCATTAACGCTCTGGTACGTTCGGGAAGCAGGATATTATTCTTATAAAAAGCCTGCATAATGTGTGCCTGGGCCAGCACAACCCTCACTGTTACCGAGAAGTCTTAAAGGGAGTCAGGAGGCACCAGGAAACTGGTTAAGTTTTAATGTAAGCTGGAGAATGTTGCTAGGCTCTTGAAAAGTAGTGTTCCCAAAATACATGAATATCTACATTGCTCAGCATCAAAGCTTCCAGAATAGTTCAGACAAGGACAGAGGGTTAGGATGGGGTGTGGTAGAGGAACCAGCCCCATGTGGCAACTGCCTGTTGTGTAACTACCATTTGACATGAGTTATGTCAAAAGAACTGAAATGTTGGGGCGCCTGGGTGGCTCAGTCGGTTGAGCGACCGACTTCACCTCAGGTCACGATCTCACAGTTTGTGGGTTTGAGCCCTGCGTCAGGCTCTGTGCTGACAGCTCAGAGCCTGGAGCCTGTTTCGGATTCTGTGTCTCCCTCTCTCTCTGGCCCTCCCCCACTCATGCTCTGTCTCTCTCTGTCTCAGAAATAAATAAACATTAAAAAAAATAAATAACTGAAATGTAGAAGATCCCACCCAATGTACTACAAATTATTGATTAACCAACCTTCAACAGCTGAAGGAGTGCTCTCTGATTGGCAGAGGAGATTTAGAAATGCAAGCCCCTTAGAGCAAGAAGCTTGGGAAACATGAGAAGAGGCAAGGAGAGATGACAGAAGGGACAAGAGCAAGGACTAACTGCAGTCACTGTGATCAAGCAGGTAACTAAGACACTAGGGGAGGTGTTAAGAAATAAACAATCTGCTGGGATAGATCAAAATGAGCAACAGAGAGTTAGAAATAAAAACCCTGAGACACCAGGGTGGCTCAGTCAGTTGAGCGTCCAACTTTGGCTCAGGTCATCAGCTCGTGGGTTCGAGCCCCACGTCGGGCTCTGTGCTAACAGCTCAGAGCCTGGAGCCTGCTTCGGATTCTGTGTCTCCCTCTCTTTGCCCCTAACCCACTCTCATTCTGTCTCTGTCTCTCTCAAAAATAAACATTAAAAAAAAAATTTAAGAAATAAAAAGCTGTTCTCCGTGAGGGGGCAGCCAGCAGGCTGGTCTATAATTCAGTATAGACATCAGAGCCCATTTCTACTTCATATTTGGAAAGTGAGGAGTAGAAATGTACAGGAGATAAGGGCACCAGGACCTCATTCCTCTTAACGATGTCACTATGACACTCTGAAGATTTGTTCCCCAGTTTAGGAAGTTTTATAGTGGAGAATTGAGCATGGAAGGCACAGGACATAATCATTAGCACAGAACACTAAGAATGATAACATCAATAGTATGTTATTTAATCTTCCCCACAGCCCTATGTGGTTCCTATTCCCATGTTACAGGTGAGAAAACTAAGGTATAAAGAGGTTAAATAACTATGCTCAGTCCTACCTCTAGAGAGGAGCAGAGACAGGATTTAAATGCCTATGCCAAACAAGCACACCATGATCTCTAGGAGACGTGGAATTTTGTTCTCTTTCTTGTTCGCCCCTATTCATCCAACATTTAGTACTGCAGGCACTCTGAATGTTTGTTGTCTGAAGAAATGAAGGCATAATAATAGTAAAGTACATTTTCTCTCATGACAGGCTCACAAATCACTGTCACATGAAGCATCTATTCCAATCTCTCCAAAGAGCAAACATACGGGCACTTACGTACAACGTGAGAAGGGTGTGCATAGAAGAATGTTCGTTAATCAATTCCAAATTGGTTCATCTATATTAAAAAACTCTAAAAGTGCAGAAGTGTTTTTGTTGTCCTTTGTTGTTTGTTTTTTTTTTTCCTTGCCATTTCTTTGTGAATGAAAGTTGTGGAGCCAGACCAAAAGCTCCTGGAAGACAAGGATTTGTTTTCATTTCAGCCCAGAGTTTAACATTAGTAGGTGCTTAATAAATGTTTTCTTTAAAAAAAAAAAAAAGATGGGGAAATGGGCCTTGTTTTTGCTAAAGTGAGTAGAGAAGTGGAATGTGGAAATTACATTGTAATGGACAGATCTCAGAGTGCCCCCACCCCCATCCCAGTGACCATTAAAGGGCAGAAGACTTTTATCAGCAGCCACCCTGCATCTAACTTTAGGAGACAACACACTTTCAGAAGATTGTTGGAGAAAGGGGCATAAAAATAAGAATAGTGGCAACAAACACAACTAACACTTGTTGAGTGCTTACTGTTTTCAAGGCACTCTCCTGAATGCCATGGGATGAGTACTTCTAACACCCTAATCACAGACGAAGTAACAAGGATACTAGAGATCAGGCCCTGACCAAAACCACACAGCTAAAAATGGAAAAGCCAGGATTTGAACCCACAGGATTTGCCTCCTAGGCCCATGCAATAAAAGCCAGAGACTGCTCAAAAGAACTGAGTTTTTCAAACAAGAAATTCTGAGTTCAGTAGTTCCTTATTACAAGAATGGATTAGTTTATTGCTGCCACCAGCCTCTATCCTGTTAGGTGCGGTGATTCAAGAATCTCTGGTTTTGAGTAAAATACACCAAGCTGATGTTCTGAGGTTTGCCAACACCTGATACACACCGAAAATACTTCCAGTCATAGAGGGGAAAAGACACCATTCTTGGACTTTCAAATCCATATAATCTGTTGTTTACAGACCACATTATGGATGGAAAAATACAGTTGCTTTCTTGACTGCCCCTTCCTGAGTTTGTTACATTTAACAAAATGTAATTTTAGGAAGCTCATTTGAGGTTATGGATGTATTTAAATATTAGAACACAGTAACACTTTGTAGAAAGATTTACATCTTGATTTTTCTCCAATATCATTTTATACCAGCATCTGCTGTGCCCCAGCTACTCTGACCTTCTTTCTATTCCTAAAACCCACCAAACTCTTTCCCACCCTGCAGACCTAGGACTGGTGGTTTCCTCAGCCATGACCTTCTTCTCCCTCATCTTTGCATGGATAGTTGCTTCTTATCATTCAAATTTTAGCTTAAATATGTCCCTTACTACACAAACTAAAGTAGCCACTCAGACATCATCACATCACCAACTTTTAATTTCCTCAATATCATATGCAACCCTAGGACACTGAGCTGTGAGTCCCATTGGAACAAAAAGAGTGCCAGAAAGCAGGAACATATTCTAATTTGCCACAACGTATTTCCAAAAACATAGAACAGAGCCTGGCACTGGGCAGGTGATCACAGGATACATGACAAGTGAGTGAATGACAGAATGAATAAATGAATGTCAGCCTCTTGCCTTTTAATGTAGCTTCACTGATTTGACTTATAGACTAGAACGTCAATCAGAACATGAAATGTTATCACAAAAGAAGTCCCAATTTAAGATTGCCATTATTGTTTTAATATACAAGTTACATGACTCTGAAATTTTTATCAAAGTCACCAAAACTACAAAGAATCCAGAGAAGATGTGGACTGTTTCTTCCCAGTAATGGATTTTTGCCATTTTACTTCCCAAACGTAAAACAATCTCTGGGTCTCTGGGGCTGGCTCAGTTGAGTGGCTCAGTTGGTTAAGCATCTGACTCTTGGTTCTGGCTCAGGTCATGACCTCATGGCTCAGGAGATTGAGCCTGGCATTAGGCTCCACATGGACAACATGGAGCCTGCTGGGGATTCTCTCTCTCTCTCTCTCTCTCTCTCTCTCTCTCTCTCTCTCTCCCTCTCCCTCTCTCTCTCTCTCTCTCTCTCAAAATAAATAAATAAACATTTTTAAAGAAAAAAAAGGTAAAACAATCTCTAGATTTAGGTGTTTGTTTTGCAGCCTAGAAAACTATTAGTGAAAACTCATTTCAGTTTTTCTGATATGCACCTTATTACCTACTAATTAAAGCAGATGAACTAGAAAGTATCAGACCAGAGACCTGCAAGGTTTACTGAACTCAGCTATGGAACTTTTTTTGACTATAATCTACTTTCACTAAGTTGCGCTAAAGGTTAAAAAAAAGTCATTTTCTTTTTTTTATAATTTATTTATTTTTTAATTGACATCCAAGTTGGTTAGCATACAGTGTAACAATGATTTCAGGGGTAGATTCGTTAATGCCCCTTACCCATTTAGCCCATCCTCCCTCCCACAACCCTTCCAGCAACCCTCTGTTTGTTCTCCATATTTAAGAGACTCTTATGTTTTGTCCCCCTCCCAATAAGGTTTTTTTCATTAAGCAATTCAATATTCCTAAGTAGAAGATTCAATGAAATAAAGTTTGTTCTTTTTTTACTGTTAATATTCTGATGCCTGATAACAAAAATAAAAAGCAATAATTTCCCAACCATTTTAAAAATAACTGGGCTCACACATTGGGCTCTCTCTTTTCTACTGATAAGAACTCAAAATTTATAATACATCTGAATAGATTGGTCCACTGACTAATATGGCAAGCAAAGGTAAAAACAGGAGAAAGTCACTACTTTACGAAAATAAATGAGTTATTGGGATGCCTGGGTGGCCCAGTTGGTTAAGCGAAAATAAATGAGTTATTAACTTAATTGGGATGAGAGCCTCAGAAAAGGTCTGAAATCCCCTACCTAAAAAGCAGGCATATTGTAAAATCAAATTTCACTACCCAATCAATGCTCTGACTCTAATTTGTTGGTACATTTCTTACAGGGGGCCTGGGTGGCTCAGTATCCACTCAGTTTTGGCTCAGGTCATGATCTCACGGCTTTTGTGGGCCAGCACATAAGGCTCCAGCATGGAGGCTGCTTGGGATCCTCTCTCTCCCTCTGTAGCTGCCCTTCCCCCACTCATGCTGTCTCTGTCTCTCTCAAAATAAATAAACTTAAAAAAAATTTTTTTTAAAGTGAGCATCTAATTTGGTCTTCAGACACCCTCAATTATTTTTTTTATTGACTAAGATTATCAGTGAAGTATTAATAGTTTTGAAAGTGGTATTTTTGATCTGGACACGTGCCTGAGACATAAAAATGAATATATATGAATAGAGAGACAGATAAATATCTACAGATGAGTGTGTGTGTGTGTGTGTGTGTGACAATCTGCTAATACTCTACTATATAGTGTAGTACTACCAAACTCAAAAAACATCTTGGCAAGTCCACACGTCATTTGCAAGATGCTTTCACTTTGTGATCTTTCTAATTTAGGATCTTTATTTTAAAATATATGGAGTAAATATAACCGGAATAACCGAATATAGAATAAATTCTATCTCCCCAAGCACTTCTCCCTGGGACATAAATTCCATTTATCACAATAAAACAACTCAAGCTTTGACATATTTTCCATCATGCAATCTACTGAGTAAAAATTACTTACCAGGTCTTGATCCATTATTCCCAAACTGCAAGATGGAGCATGTAAAGAATACAGCACTTTATAAGTATTTTCAAATGATAGCAGAAGTCAAAGAAAAGACAGAGGCCTATTTTGGCCAGTCCAGTATTTATGACATTGAACATCCTTTATAATGCAATCTTTAAAAATTCTGAAAAAAACTGATGTTAAAGACACACCAGGAATAGAACGTGTATTTAAATTCTTCCATTGCTTATGCTGGTTTGCAACTGGGCTTTCTTTACAATAGAATTAAGCAACTTTCTGATGTCCAGAATAATTTACTTGAACCTCTTAAATTTCTTCCTCCTTCATCAAAAGAAAAATGTGTTGACATCCATTCTCCTTTTTTTTTTACCAATCAGCATGCATGACAGAGCAACACAGAAATTTTTCATTATACTAATAGGGGGAAAATTAACTTGACATCAAGCTTAATTGAGTAAAACCTCACTAATTCTTCTAAATAGGGATTAAGTCCTGCTTGATTAGTGAAAGCAATTTAGTACAGAACATGTTTAGATAAATACACTTTTATGGCTTTCTACAACTCACACCAGCAAATGGCTCCCACAGCAAGCGTGGTGGGGGGTGGGTAGAGGTCCTGAAGAAAACCTGCCACATTGTAGGGATAAAACTAATGTAGCGTATTAATTACCTAATCACAACTCCGTTATTATTTCTTTAGGTCACTTAAAAACCTTAGGAGCACCTTGCCTTATAAGAATTATTCAAAACAATTCTTACAGACACTACCAAGATAGTCTACAGCCCAGCATGTAGCCCAGCATATAAACAAAATATAACAAGTCATAATTCATCAGCTACGACAGATTGGCAGAGTCAAAATTAAGGAGGTTTCACTGTGCAGGCAATCCTCAACTCACTACAAGTGGTATTTCAGAAATTCACTTGTAAATTCATTGTTAGAAATCGGAACTGATTATAGCAATGTTCCCCCAGCCCTTAGGAAGTTAGTGTCATGTGTACCAAAGGAATATGGAATTGGGAATCAGGACCTCAGAAGGGGATTTCATCATAGCTTCGCCATTTATCATCTAGGTGAACTTGAGTGAGTGACTTAAGAGTCTTAAGTTACTCATCTGTAAATAAATTTAATACCTATTTCACAGGCCTGTTGTAAGAATCCAACATAATAAGAGCTGTAAAGTACCTACTATTCAGTGCTACCTACTTTTACCCCTAGGCATTTCTTTTCTTCTTTCAAGTATCCCTCTACATCAGAGGGATTATCTAGGAGGTTCTAGAAGCACTTCAATGGGTTCATGAACCCCTTTATATTGTACATAATAATTGGTGGGCATGTATATTCTTCTGTTGCAAAACTTAATGTGCTTCATCAAAAAGCTTCCTGAGGGGAATGATTAAGAATACTCTATAGGCACATTTCCCTAAATTTTTCAAAATTTTAAATGGCCAAATGTTTAAATATAATAATTGGAAGTATCCTCTGCATCTCGGTTACCATTTCACCAAATCTTATTTACCTAGCAGCCTCCCACCCACCCTTTGAGTTGGGTACAAGCATCGGGGCGCCTGGGTGGCTCAGTCAATTAAGCATCTGACCCTTGATTTCAGCTCAGGTCATGATCCCATGGTTCATGAGATTGACCGCTGCGTCAGGCTCTACACTGACCAGCACGGAGCCTGCTTGTGATTCTCTCTCCCTCTCTCTCTCTGCCCCTCCCTCGTGCATGCTCTCTCTCTCATTTTGTCTCTCAAAATAAAATAAACTCTAAAAAAAAAGATGAGTACAAGCATCACCTTCTCAGGAGAGTACCCATGCCGACTTCACTTGGATTGCCACCCACCTTAATGTGTGCCACATCTTTCTTGGCAACTGTGCGTACCTCTACTACAGTACTCATCACACTACAGTACAATTTTTTTTAATGTTTATTTATTTTTGAGAGACAGCATGAGCTGGGGAGGAACAGAGAGCGAGGGAGACATAGAACATGAAGCAGGCTCCAGGCTCTGAGCTATCAGCACACAGCCCAACGCGGGGCTTGAACTCATGAGCCGTGAGATCATGACCTGAGCCGCTTAACCAACTGAGCCACCCAGGCGCCCCTACAATTTTTTTTACATGTCTATAAGTACCTGTAAGGAGTACCAAGTACATGATAGATGCTTGCTTGTCAAGTAGGCAAGAATTTTTTTCTCACATTTTTGTGATTTCGATTTCTCACATTTTTGTGATGTTTGGATTTCATTAAAAGTATTCATTTTATGGGCAGAAAACATGAATAGACACTTCTCTAAAGAAGACATCCAGATGGCCAACAGGCACATGAAAAGATGCTCAACGTCGCTCCTCATCAGGGAAATACAAATCAAAACCACACTCAGATATCACCTCATGCCAGTCAGAGTGGCCAAAATGAACAAGTCAGGAGACTATAGATGCTGGAGAGGATGTGGAGAAACGGAACCCTCTTGTACTGTTGGTGGGAATGCAAATTGGTGCAGCCACTCTGGAAAGCAGTGTGGAGGTTCCTCAGAAAATTAAAAATAGACCTACCCTATGACCCAGCAATAGCATTGCTAGGAATTTACCCAAGGGATACAGGAGTACTGATGCATAGGGGCACTTGTACCTCAATGTTTATAGCAGCACTCTCAACAATAGCCAAATTATGGAAAGAGCCTAAATGTCCATCAACTGATGAATGGATAAAGAAATTGTGGTTTATATACACAATGGAGTACTACAGGGCAATGAGAAAGAACAAAATATGGCCCTTTGTAGCAACGTGGATGGAACTGGAGAGTGTGATGCTAAGTGAAATAAGCCATACAGAGAAAGAGGGATACCATATGTTTTCACACTTATGTGGATCCTGAGAAACTTAACAGAAACCCATGGGGGAGGGGAAGGAAAAAAAAAAAGGAGGTTAGAGTGGGAGAGAGCGAAAGCATAAGAGACTCTTAAAAACTGAGAACAAACTCAGGGTTGATGGGACGTGGGAAGGAAGGGAGGGTGGGTGATAGGTATTGAGGAGGGCACCTTTTGGGATGAGCACTGGGTGTTGTATGGAAACCAATTTGACAATAAATTTCATATATTGAAAAAAAAAAGTATTCATTTTAGCTGATGAGAAGCATGCAAATCAGGAAGTAACTTAGCTGTGTTAAAAGCACTCTGCATATGACTGCTCTAAATTCAAATTAATCCTGACCTCTCTGAAACTCAATTTCCTCATCTGTGAAATGGACATAATCCCGCCTACCAATTAAGGTTGTGCATGAATAGTGTTTGTTAAGTACTGAGTATATTCCCTGCACGTGCTGGGTACCACCGTCGTCACACACCAACTACCACCATCACCATCACTGCTGTCAATTTTTCAGGAGTGACAAGTAATAGAAATCTGACATGTACTTGACACTGACTATGTTTTAGAGACTAGAGAAAAGAAACTGTGCAGAAACAGCTTTCCAGGAAGGAGAATGCAAAATCATGTTTCTGAAACTTCAGCATAGGAGCAAGCTACTTTCATATGTGATGGCCTGGTTCCATGCACTTTCCATCCTCTAAAGATAGCAGGCATGCCATTTTCTCTGTCTGCAACAGTCTGGAACTCTACCCAGATGGACTATTGCTCTCTCTGTCTCACATCTGTGCAGAGTGGTGCCCACATCTGTGGGCCCTGGGCTATAAAGTTCAACATGTTCAACCCTGAAAGTAAAGACACAAGCTCAGGGCTGAGAATTCTGCCTTTCTGCCCAGCAATCTGTTATGATCTCTAGTCACCTCCCCCATATCAACAGTCCAATCCAAACCCTTTCCATTGTTCCCCAACCCCACACTCGTTCACTGCTACTTCCCCTTTGCCTGAGATGGAAGCCATCTGACACATACTCCTTCTCCTCTAACCACAGACATGTTCTCCACCTTCCACTCCATCTTGGAATAGAATTCTAACAGAATATAAATCGCTCCAGCATTGAATTCCATCTTAGAACTCTCCTTTTCATGATTAACAGCTCCATCTGTTTACGAAGTCCCTCTTTGTTTCTTTTCTAGGAATTTGCTCCAACAGACATTCTTACCGTGACTTCCATTCTATTCTGCATCTTCAAGCTTTACCTGTCCACTCTAATTTCCTCCTTGTATGAAATCTCCCTTGGATTTCCCAAATCTTGTTTTTCCCTTCACTGAAATAGCTCATTCTCCTAGTCTTTTTCTCTACTTATCAAGTCTAGCCTTTCCTCTCCTTACAGCCCATTGCAGGATAATACCTCCAAGAGTAGCTATATCTGGCTTCAGAAGCATTGAAAATGTATGTATTATTTACCAAAGCCTTTTCCGAAACACTGAGGAAAGATTTATCTAGCTCACACTTTTAATATCCCTCTGTCTTTTCTCCTCACAGTTTCAGCCATCAGGCCAGATCTTCCCAATCTCCTCTTTCTTAAAAACTCTTCCAAAATTTTCTCTCCCACCCCACACCAGTTTTCCATCTTCAAATAAACTCATTATTGTGTAAGCTGATCTATTATTTTCATTCATTACACTGTGCTTGGGCAATGTAAACAAAGACACATCATATCAAGTAGAATCTACTATATACTGGGGACCCACAGGGTTTCCTCTATTCACAGTTGGAAACACAGCACCACCCCATCCGCACACCCCCCAGACCCTGGCCATTTTCTTCCACTTTTTCTCTTTAATGTTCCTGTAGATAGCATTGCCTCATGTACAGGACTCTGTCCGCCAAAGCGCACCTAACAGACCACCAAAGTGGTCCACTTAATGAACCTTGACATTAGGATATTTTTTTTGAAAAGTAAGCAAATCAACATTACAATTCAATTCAACTGCCATCAGATCCTTTATTCAAACTTGCTATGGTTTTGTTCTCTGCAAACTGCCATGAAAGCTCTGTTCTCCTCCATTATTCTAGAAACCTTCATTAATACAAGTCTTAGCTATAAATTGGTCCCCGCGTTGAAATACGTCATCCATTTTTAAACCTTTATAAAATGTTTTCCACCATATCTTCACAAGAGATAATATGCATAAAATGCTCTCCTCTTTTCAGTTGACATGTGCTTATAAACCTGACATGTGATGCCACAACTGTCTACCAAATCCCCTGTCAAGAGCGGCTCGATTCTGCCATTGAAAGAGTGGACTTTGTGGCTTTGAGTCCATACACAATCCTGTCCACTGTTATCCTCACTTAACCCGCCATTGCTTCTCAGGAATATGGTGATGTTTGATAGCATGGTAGTAGTAGTAATACGATTTAATATTTACTGCATACCTATGCTTATTTATTACTTCTAAAATATTTCATTTAATCCTAGTAATAATCATGACTGGTAGAGATTTTTTCAATTTACAGAGGAAGTAAGTTTTAGAAAAGTAAAGGAACCTGATTAGTTGTCAGAATCCAAATTTAAACTCAAATCCATCTGACTCAAGTTCTTTGATGAAGCAGTTTTTAAAGTTACTAATCAATTACCTCTAATGAACAACACTAGTCTAGAAATGACACAATCTTTGTGAGAAAAAATAACTTATTTATTCATTTAGTCTTTCACCCTGATTGAACAGTCCTCAATTCTAAAAGCAAAAAAAATTCACTATTATAGATAATCCATATTTGGTTATAGTATAGAAAAAGAAAAAAAATCCAATAAAATCTAACACTGAGAACAACATTTAGTAAATTATGAATATGAAGGAACTTTCTTAATCTAATTGAAAATATCTATTAAAAAAATAAACTAAAGCAAGCAACCTACCGAATTTAAAAGCATTCCCATCAAACTCAAAAACAAGACATAAGGGGCGCCCGGGTGGCTCAGTCGGTTAAGCGTCCGACTTCGGCTCAGGTCATGATCTCACGGTCTGTGAGTTTGAGCCCCGCGTCGGGCTCTGTGCTGACAGCTCAGAGCCTGGAGCCTGCTTCAGATTCTGTGTCTCCCTCTCTCTCTGACTCTCCCCCATTCATGCTCTGTCTCTCTCTGTCTCAAAAATAAATAAACGTTAAAAAGAAAAAAAATTATTAAAAAAAAGACATCATTGTCAAAAAATTAAAAAGAAAAAAGACATAATACTAACCATCCCAATTTCTACTCAGCATTATCTCATGAATCCTTACCAATGTAATGAGGCAAGAAAAATAAGAGTTTTTTGGACAATTAGAAAAGAAGGAAAAAATGTGCTTATTTGCTCTTCAATGTTTACATACAAAATCAAAAAAAGTAAGCAAATAAAACTCAAAAAATAGTAAGAGAATTCAGCAATGCTACAGGATACAGTTACTTTTCAAAATCTGTCACTTCTGCATACAAGCAATAGCCAATTAGAAAGTATAGTAGAGGAACACCTGGCTGGATCAGTCGGTAGAACATGAGACTCTTGATTTCGGAGTTGTTAAGTTTGAGCCCCACGTTGGGTGTGAAGATTACTTAACAATAAAAATATCTAGAGGCTGCTGGGTGGCTCAGTCAGTTAATTGTCCAACTCCTGATTTCAGCTCAGGTCATGATCTCATGGTTCACGGAATTGAGCCCCACCTCAGGCTCTGCACGGGCAGCGCAGAGCCTGCTTGGGATTCTCTCTGTCCTTCTCTTTCTGACCCTCCCCCACTTGCGCTCTCTGTCTCGCTCTCTCAAAATAAATAAACATTAAAAAATAACAATAAAATAAAAATCTTTAAAAAATAACAAGAAAATATAGTAGGAAAAAGATACCACTTAGAATACCTGCAAAGCTACAAAATAATTAGGAATAAATATATCTGAAAATCACAAAACAAGAAAAATCTGAAATATTATAAAGATGTCAGATGTCCCTCAATTGATCTCTCAGTTCAATGCAATGTCAATAAAAATCCAAAAAAACCATATTGATATGGAAGAACAAAGATAAGTTTCAATGAAAAAAAACAGGGTGCAGAGTCTTATTTTAGAAAATTCAATGCTTACTAAAAACTATAACAATTAAGGTAATGTGGTATTGGGCCAGGAACTTTTTTAATATACAGATAAACAAAAAAGAATAGAAAACCCACATACAGACATGTTGATAAATAGAAACATCATATATAGCAGAGACAAAAATGATCTATTCAATAAAAGAAGCTAAGATAAATGCCTATCTATACAGAAAAAAAAAGTAGATCTTTTTCTTATATCATATAGAAAAATAAATTCCACATGACAAATTAAACTTAAAACTTTTAGTAAATAGTATGGAAAGGGACACCTGGGTGGCTCAGTTGGTTAAGCATCATCTCTGGATTTCTGTTCAGATCATGATCTCACAGTTCCTGAGATCCAGCCCCATGTCAAATTCTGTGCAAACAGCATGGATCTTATTTAGGATTCTCCCTCTCTCTCTCTCTCTCTCTCTCTCTCTTTCTCCCTCTGCCTCTCCCTTGCATGCTCTCTCACAGTCTCTCTCTCAAAATAAATAAATAAACTTTTTTTACAGTATGGAAACATATCTTCTTTACTTTGACAAAGGGAAAGTTTCTCAAACAAAACTCAGTGTAGAAAGCCTGAAGAAAGTATTAATATATTGGCATTAAAATTAAAACTTTCTGAAAACAAAATATAAACTAAGTGAAAAAAGAAATCACAGACTTCAAGAATATATTTGTAGCCCATTTACTCAAAGAAGATTAGGATCTGGAATATATGTAAAACTCCTACAAATGACAAAGACTCTCTGATCAAGCTTTGGTCAGGCTCCTCTGAGCCCTCTTCTCAAGGAGGCCTCAATCTTAGGCTTTTGTGTGTGTTCTTGCAGGGTCCAGTTGTAGCAGGAATCCTGTTAAATCAGTTTTATAAGGACTCCCCTACCCGTGATGTCTCTTCTTAACAATTTCCTATCCACTGACCCTTTCACTCTGCTTGTTGGTTACAAATCCTCAGCTGCCTTTGCTGTATTCCAGGTTGAGTCCAATCCCTGTCCTCTGCAGAGTCGACCCTAGTCTAGACTAAAGTTCTCGTCACCATTTTAACAAGCATCAGAATAATTTTTTCTTTAATATAAATCAATAAAAAAACTCAACTAAAAGTACGGGAAATAGATGAACAGGAAACACAAAAGTAAGCTTATGATCAATAAACAGATAAAGAGACACTCGACTTCACCAGTAATCAGAAATATACAAAGGCAAATCATAAAATCACAAAAAGACATCGTTTTAAACTCATTAAAATTGGCAATAAATTTTTTTACTTAGTTAATTTTTAGAGGGGGGCTGCATGAGTAGGGAAGAAGAGCAGCGTGAGACAAAGAGAGAGGCAGAAAGGGAAAATCTCAAACAGGCTCCACAATCAGCACAGAGCCCATTGTGGGGCTCAATCCCACGACCCTGGGGTCATGACCTGAGCTGAAATCAAGAGTCAGATGCTCAACCTACTGAGCCACCCAGGCACTCCAGCAATAAATTTTTTTAAGTATTGCTAAAGAAAATGTGAACTCTCTTCTGCTGTTGACAAGAATGTAAAAAGCATAATAGTTTGGCGAGCAATTTATTGCTATTCAGTAAAATTATCTGTGAGCATACCCTATGACCCATTTCTTCTGAGTTTAGCTATATACCCCAATCTTTCTCACAGAGGTTCTGCAAGACAATCAAGTCTTAATGCCTTAAGGTATCCATCATGCCTAATAAATTATTTTCTCTTCTGTGTATGTAGAATGATACTCTGTACCATCCTCAAAAGATGAGAGAAAACAGTCATTTTTAAATCATTTTCTTGTCTCACAAAGTTGCAGTTGAAGAAAGCTCTAGGTCAATGACTCTCAATCAGAATGTCATCCAAGGGCATTTAGAAGTGTGAAGGTAATGGGGACTATTTTTCCGTTGTCATTAAGGACTGGAGTGCTATGTCTGACAAATAGCCCCCAAGAGCCTTAAATGTTTAATATCCTTCAATGCACAGGGTGCTTTAACACAAAGAATTGTTCTACACGAAATGCCACTGGCATGCACCTCAGCCCTAGACAAACTCTACACCCAGGCACAATGAGACATGGATAAGAATGCACATTGCAGCATTGTTGTTATAGCAAAAAGCTAAGAGAAAAAGGCAACGTTAGAGGAAATGGATCAACAAGGAGTGGTAACATCACGCAGTTAAAATGAATGAAGTAGAAATAGAAGTACTAAAATCTGGGCAAAAAAAAGGAAGTTGCACAATGAAATGTCCAAAATACTATTTTTCTCAGTTTTAAAAGTGAGAAATACATTACTTGTGGATATATAGATACATAATAAAAATATAAGAGCATGAATAGGTATGGTAAGGTTAAATTCATGATGATACTGATACAATTCATGTATGCATATGATAGAATTCTATAAAGCAGTGAAAATGAATGAACCACTATTCAAGCAACAATATAAATGAGCTTCACAAAAATGCTATTGAGCAAAAGAAGCCAGATACAAAAGATTACATACTCTACGAAAAACTCCTATATGACATTAGAGCTCATAGGAGCAGTTTCCTTCGGATGGAAAGGTATAACCACAAGAGAAGGGAAAAAAAAGGGTTCTGAATTGCCAGTGATATCCTGTTTCATGGTATAGGTAGTGGTTCCAGGAACAAATTTACTTTGTAAAACTTCACAGAGCGGCGCCTAGGTGGCTCAGTCAGTTGAGCTTCCGACTTCAGCTCAGCTCATGATCTCGCAGTCTGTGAGTTTGAGCCCCGCATCAGGCTCTGGGCTGACAGCTCAGAGCCTGGAGCCTGTTTCCGATTCTGTGTCTCCCTCTCTCTCTGCCCCTCCCCTGTTCATGTTCTGTCTCTCTCTGTCTCAAAAATAAATAAACATTAAAAATTTTTTTTAAACTTCATAGAACTGTACAATGATGACCTATCTACTTTTCTGTATGTTTTGTCTCAATAAAAATGTTTATTTAGAGAAAATTTAATCATCTTTCCTCCTTTCTGCTGTCCCACCCCCACCAAGCTCTCTTCCAAGCATCTCTTCCTAACTGCCTAATTTGGGTCAATCACACAATAATTTTTTCTATAACCCAGGCTCATATGCTCATTTTTGGTCTTTCAAGCCTAGAAGACCCAATTCTTGCCAAGACTGACCAATACTACTGGAACTTTTATCATATTTGTCTTTCCCTCTTTCCCACCAACATCAAACAGAATTGTTTTTTATCTTACTCTGCATTTTATACATCAAGTTCAAAACCAAAACATTTTTGGCATCTTATCCTGATAACTCATAAAAAGCTTCTGTCTACTCTGAGTAGGATCCTTTGAGGATATTTTAAAAGATTCTTTGGATAGGAATAATAGGATAGGAATTAGTCAACATATCTACGTCAATTTCTAGGGAGACTGAAAAGATTTTTTGTGGGAAGTCTTGTCTTTGAATATCTTTTCTCTTTTTTACTCTCGGATATTTATTCATTCAACAGAAATTAAATAGGATGTGTATGTACATATATACAGAGGGGAAAGAATGCCCTGAAAGTCTACAAGTTATACACAAGAGTCAAATTTCATAACACTTTAATTGTGTTTGCATGGACCTGATAGTATATATCAATTGATTAAAATTTTAAACGCCACAAAAGTAGTAAACATATAATGTTTATGAGGAGATTAGCTAATATCTTCCCCTTTCATTTGGATATCGTAGCAGTCCCTGACTGAAAGCCTTAAGCAACTGTCTGTCCTTAAGCAAATAGACAGAGTAGTACAGATTTGACTACCTTGAAAAGCACTTTCATAGACATTAACTATTGGATTCTCCCAGCTGTCTAGCAGTCGGTAGTAGCAAAGTTCTTTCGTTAAGATATAATGCGTCAGTGGTAACGCCAGCCTCCCTGCGTGAAGTTGCCCAAATGATTGGTTAATTTAAGGAGTCATAGCAGATAACCCTAAGTCCCTCCTTAAGGATTTCCCTTAGGAACATCTTTAGGAATGTCCTTCCAACTGAACTGAATGTGTCAGAGTGTGACAGAGATGCACTTAGAAGTGCATAGCTGAACAAACTCTGATAGAGAATCTGGGGCACAAAAACTGATAATATCATTCAAATGGAAAATTAAATTAGACTTTAAAGTCTTGTTTCATTAAGTAAGAGTAAATGTTTCAAATTCTTTTAGTCTATTTAATGGAAAGTCAATGTCAGACTCGCAAGCATTTACATTCGGAAGGTTGTCTTTGTTACCAGATGGCCTTCAAGTTTTAAAAACCAAACTTTAGTTTTTAGGAAAAGTACTCAAATTGTAAAAAAGGTAAATAAAGGAGATAAGGAACCGTGAAATTTTCTATTTTATCCTCTCAACGTGTTACTCTCTGTTTCACTGCATTTCCCAGTGGAAAAATACAAAGAGATTCAAAAGCCTTTGTGGCTTAGTACAAAAAGCCCTCTCGTAAAGGATGTGGTGTAAATAATTAAGCATATAGATTTAGAAGTTATTCCCGGAGGAATGAAGATTCAGTTGATAGGACTTGATGAGATCGCTATGATTAAAAACTAAAGAAAGATAAAAACTGTCAAATGGAAGAAGAGAAATATGTATTTATCATATGCATACAATGTATCAGACACACCATTACATAAGTAACCCGCAACAAATTATTTAATTTTCCAAAAAAAAAAAAAAAATCATTAGCTTAAGGATTTTTGCTCATCATTTAACAGAAGAGCAAACAAAGGCTCTGAGACATTAATTTTGATTTTTCCCCAAATCATACAACTAACATTTTACTGCTGAGACGTGAACATAGGCCCTGTGTAACGCCACAAACCTTGCTTCCTCCTCCACATCCAGTTGCCCTGCAAGGGAAAGGAGATTCAGAGACAACACCAGGGAAGTAGTAGCTAACGTGACAGGTGAAGGTTATTACAGCATCACAGAAGCCACCTAAGAAGCAATTCCAAGAGGGAAGGAACGGCTTTCGGTGAAGAACCTGCCTTTATATTCCTAGCATCCGGCCAATAAGAAGTACTCAAGTATGTGCTAAACTACAGGTATGTCTCAAAAAGAATGAGAATGCATGTTAAGAATATGGCGTGTGGGGTCCCCCGGGTGGCTTAGTCGGTTAAGCGTTTAACTCTGGATTTCGGCTCAGGTCATGATCTCACAGTTCATGAGTTCGAGCCCCGCATCAAGCTCTGCACTGACAGAGCGGAGCCTGCTTGGAATTCTCTCTCTCTCTCCCTCTCTCTGCACCACCCCTGCTCTCGCTCTCTCTCTTTCCCTAAAAATAAACATTTATAAAAAAAAGAATATAGTGTGCCACTTAGAAAAATCACTTGTATCACCCAATAAGAAATTTCAGAGAACAGGTAGTAATTTTTTTTTAATCAGACATGATTAAATATTTGAGGAAATGATTAAAAAGAGGAAGGCACACATAAAGACTAGTTAGCAAGTGAAAATAATGGGCAGGGTAGCACAGGCTAAGGGTTAACAGATGGGCCTATGATCAGGGTGTCTGGGTTTAATCCTAACCTAATACCTGTGTGACTTAGGTTAAGTTACTTAACGTCTCTGTACATCAGTTCCCACATTGTTAACATGGAGATAATAACTGTACGGACCTCATAGGGTTGTTTCTATAAGGAATAAATGAATTAATATACGTAAAGTACTTAAGAAAGTATCTGACACAGAGTCTTCGGTATTAGTTTTTCAAGAAGCTGGACAGTGTAGGAAGAGGGAGGGTTGAAAACTCTTGGGGAGTAGCAGAGTCAGGAAGAAAGAATAAGGTAAAAAGACCTGAACCCATGTTTGTAGACATGGGGAGAAGGAGAGATTCAGGAAAGATAAATGGAAACAGGAAAAAGCCATGGGAAAGATGATCACATTTGGAGGAACTTGCTTTAAAAAGAGAAAGGAGGGATGTCTGGGTGGGTGGCCTGGTCGGTTAAGCGTCCACATCTGACTCTTGATTTCGGCTCAGGTCATGATCTCATGGTTCGTGAGACTGAACCCCACGTCAGGCTCTGCGCTGACAGCCCAGAGCCTGCTTGGAATTCTCTCTCTCCCTCTCTCTCTCTCTCAAAATAAACTTAAAAAAAAAAAAACTTACTTAAAGAAAAAAAAAAGACAGAGAGAGAAAGGATACAAGTCCTGACACAAATATGAAGGTGGAGAGCAGATAAGGAGACAGAGCAGTTTTCAGGACATAAGAGACAACATGAGACAGCCAAGTTCACAGATTCCAAATAACGATCTCCATCTCACTAAAGAAGCAAAGGTAGGAGTGGGTATTTTGCAGAGTAACGAGAAGATTTTAGAACAGATATTCTTAAAAATTTGAAAAGGTTCACTAGAAATGAATAAAAATGTAGTTAGAATTAGAGAAGTGGGCTAAATTCAGAGAGGAATCAGGTATCAAGTTTTGTGACTTTCTAGCACAAAGACTAGAGCCAGATAAAATGGCCTGCAGGGCAAGGAAGCGTTGAGATCCAGTGAGAGCAAATTCTCCTGATGTTGGATCCCTACCCAGAACTCCTCTTCACTACTGTCCAGGGACATCATCTGCTTTTCCATAAATACCAGTCAATCAAGAAATATGAAAGTAACTTCTTACATAATCTTATTACTTACACAGTTTTCAGTTTTAACTAGTGCCTGATATAACCACATATAGGAAAGAAACCGTTTTCTGTTTTCCAAATATTGTGATTTTATTTTTTTAATATGAAATTTATTGTCAGATTGGTTTCCATACAACACCCAGTGCTCATCCCAACAGGTGCCCTCCTCAATGCCCATCACCCACTTTCCCCTCCCTCCCACCCCCCATCAACCCTCAGTTTGTTCTCAGTTTTTAAGAGTCTCTTATGGTTTGGCTCCCTCTCTCTCTAACTTTTTTTTTTAATTCCTCCCCCTCCCCCATGGTCTTCTGTTAAGTTTCTGAGGATCCACATAAGAGTGAAAACATATGGTACCTATATTTCTCTGTATGACTTCAAATATTGTGATTTTAAACAATCAGTAGGCTTTGAGTGAAATACAGCAGAATGGATATATATATATCTATCTGTAGTCCCTCCTGAAACTCCTTAAAATAAAGAAATAAAAAGGTCATAATGTCACAGGACAGAAAGCATGGCAGATGATATGACAACATTGAGATATTTATTTTGGAAGATGAAAAGTGGAGGATCATTCTAACTGACTTCATACAAGAAAAAAAGTCAACAAGAAACAAGGTGATGTGGGGCCAAGAATCTCAGAGAACTTTAGGGAATGGAGGCACCAAGTACTTCTCAAGGTGATGGAAGAAGAGTGGAACTAAAAATAAGAGAATTCAGGGGCACCTGGGTGGCTCAGTTGGTTAAGCGCCCAGCTCTGAATTTCAGCTCAGGTCATGATCTCACGGTTCATGGGATAGAGCCCTGAGCCAGGCTCTGTGCTGACAACATAGAACCTGCTTGGGATTCTCTCTCTCTCTCTTTCTGTCTCTCAAATAAATAACATTAAAAGGAAAAAGAAGAGAATTCACTGTAAGTTTATTAAGGGAGCAATCAGAACCCCAGATCTTTGCTCCCAAGACCATGCATCAAGGCAACCACCCCAAATGATGACTAGAGACTCAGACTTTGAGAAAATTGAAGCAGAGAGACCTTTCCTTTAAGGACCCAAAGAAAACTGAAAGCTGAAATGAAGTGTGGTGCTGAAGACAGGGGTATGAAGTCAGATAGGCCCAGTGCCCAGTCCCCTTCTGTTCCCACACGACTCCCAACATGGACAGCCAGGAATGCACACCTGCCTTCCCACCTCTGGGCAGGAATGGGGAAAAACCAGGAACCCAAGAGAAAAGACCTATATAAGCCCCACACATATAGACAGGCCTTCTCATCAGTTTTTTTTTTTTTTTTTTTCTATCTCATACTTTAAAAAAAAGAACGTAGGGGTGCTGGCTGGCTCAGTCAGTAGAGCACACAACTCTTGATCTTGGGGTTGTGAGTTCGAGCCCCACGTGTAGTGTGGAGTTTACTTTTTTTTTTTTAATGTTTATTTATTTTTGAGACAGAGAGAGACAGAGCATGAATGGGGGAGGGGCAGAGAGAGAGGGGGACACAGAATCGGAAGCAGGCTCCAGGCTCTGAGCTGTCAGCCCAGAGCCTGACGCGGGGCTCGAACTCACGAACCGTGAGATCATGACCTGAGCTGAAGTCGGACGCTCAACCGACTGAGCCACCCAGGTGCCCCTGGAGTTTACTTTTAAAAAGAAGAATGCTTTCCACATTCTGGTATATTTCAGTTAGGTTATGAAAGGGCAGAAAGATTATTCTATCCTATTGATGTATACTCAGTACTTAGAATAGTGCCAAGCACATATTAGGCACTCAGTAAATACTTGATGAATGAATTAAGTGTATTTAACATCTACTGGACTCACATGAAGACCCAAGCACCTCAAAAATGTAATCTCTCAATTTGGAGATTATCGCTTCATGTCAGTTATTGACAAAGTAAGTGCCTCTAACATCACCACATTTTGCAGCTAAATTCTACTTCATTGCACCTCAGTTTTTTAAAGTATTTATTTATTTATTTACTTATTTACAGAAAGAGAGTGACAGAGACAGCGCAAGTGGGGAGGAACAGAGAGAGGGAGAATCCCAAGCAGGCTCTGCACTACCAGCACAGAGCCCAATGTGGGGCTCACACTCACGAATCATGACCTGAGCTGAAATCAAGAGTCAGATGCTTAACCGACTGAGCCACCCAGGCACCCCTTTTGCACCTCAATTTTAAACATAAAATTCACCATAGTTAACTTCTAAAAATGGCTGATAATAATTGTTCTTTTATTAGGGGAAAAAAACATGACTCATCCCTTTGTTTTTATTGGCATCAATTCCCCAATGAAAGCACAAAAGGTTTCCTTTAGGAAAAAGACTGATTACAGACTACAGGAGAAATAAGTCACATGGTCCCTCTAGTGGCCCAGAAAAAGCTAACACTCTCCAGAGTACCTGACATTTCTAGGAAGTCAACACCTAACAAATACAGTCCTTCTAAAGCTATAGATTCCCAGGGAAAAGACTCATCTGGCTGTACAGATACTTACATGATTTCACAGGGTTATATAATAGAAAGAGAAAAGAAGAAAGCAACAAGTGTCACTGGGAGAGCTGTGAAACATCACCTAGTGGCAATAACTGAATAAGGCACACACACACATACACCTGTGCATTACATGCATTATGGTGCCTAACATTTACAGGATCTGAAGCAAGGGTACTAAGGAAGTCTTACTAATTTGTCTAAATATTTAAAAGTTACTGGGGAGCCGGGGTGGCTCAGTCGGCTAAGCGTCCAACTTCAGTTCAGGTCATGATCTCACAGTTCCTGGGGTCGAGCCCTGCGTCGGACTCTGTGCTGACAGCTCAGAGACTGGAGCCTGCCTCAGATTCTGTGTCTCCCTCTCTCTCTCTGCCCCTCCCCCACTCACACTCTGTCTCTCTCTGCCTCTCAAAAATGAATAAATGTTAAAAAATTTTAAAGATAAAGTTATAATCAAGCTAATAAACTGTTAAATAAAATATCTTCTATCCTCTCACTGTAATAAATATACTTTCATGCCAATACTTTTTTTTTAATGTGTAAAGCTCTGGTTTTTATATGACTGAACACAGACAAAATACCAAAGGCAACTAAATTACATAGCTGAGTATTCTATGATGGACCAGAATTGTTTGGATGAATATTTATAGACATCCCTAAGACATGCATTTTAATTATTCTGTAACAATGCTTTTGTTCTTCCTATATTCTAGCAAAATCTAGAATCACACTATTATCTAGATTGTCATATAATTTACTTTCTATTGATAGAATGTCAAATTAGACTACCTTTCTTAACTCACTCTTAGTTTCTTATTATTTTCAATTTGGAAAAAAAAAAACTTCATTGAAGCAATAGCAACAAGAATCATCAACAAAATTCTTAAGGCAATAAATACTTGGACTCAGAAATGAACCATGAATTTTCCATGTCCTGTTATTCCAATGGGGTCGTATAGGTTAAATCCTTTTTATCATATAAAAATTAGAGGGGCACCTGGGTGGCTCAGTTGGTTAAGCATCCAACTCTTGATATCAGCTCAGCTCCTGATCTCACCATCGTAGGATCCAGCCCTGCATCAGACTCTGTGCTGAGAGCCTGCTTGGGATTTTCTCTGTCTCTGCCCCTTCCCCACTTCCTCTCTCTCAAAAATAAATAAACATTTTTAAAAGTTAGAAAATGTTTAAAAAAGGTTTTTAACGTTTGTTTATTTTTAAGAGAGAGACAGAAACAAAGGATGCGTGTGGGAGGGACAGAGAGAGAGGGAGACACAGGATCCAAAGCAGGCTTCAGGCTCTGAGATGTCAGCAAAGAACTTGACGTGGGGCTCAAACCCATGAACTGTGACTCAAACCCATGAACCGTGACATCATGACCTGAGCTGAAGTCAGCTGCTTAACTGATTGAGCCACCCAGGTGCCCCAAATTAGAAAATATTTTAATTTTATTATTAAAATCACTATCATATATATTACTCTATTATCTCTTAAAGCAATATCTTAGCTCTTAGGGTATTTCTAAAATTCTACTGCTTTCAATTTTGTGTGTGTGTGTTTTATTTAATTTATTTTTTTAATGTTTTTATTTATTTTAGAAGGAGAGAGAGAGAGAGCACCAGCCAGGGAGGGGCAGAGAGAGAAGGAGACACAGAATCCAAAGCAGGTTCCACGCTCTAAACTGTCAGCACAGAGTTCGATGCGGGGCTCGAATTCATGAACCACGAGACCATGACCTGAGCCAAAGTCAGACGCTTAACCGACTGAGCCACCCAGGTGCCTGTTGTGTGTGTTTTTAAAAGCAATTTTACTTTATTTTATTTTTATTTATTTAAATCCAAGTTACTTAGCATATAGTGTAGTATTGGTTTCAAGAACAGAATTTAGTGATTCCTCACTTACATATGACACCCAGTGGTCATCACAAGTGCCCTCCTGAATGCCCATCACCCATCTAGCCCATCCCCCCACTCACCTCCCCTCCAGCAACCCTCAGTTTGTTCTCTATGTAAAAGAATCTCTTATGATTTGCCTACTTCTTTGTCTTTATCTTATTTTTCCTTCTCTTTCCCTATGTTCATCTGTTCTGTTTCTTAAATTCCACATATGAATGAAATCATAAGATATTTGTTTTTCTCTGGCCTATTTCGCTAGCATAATACACTCTAGTTCCATCCACTTTGTTGCAAATGGCAAGATTGCATTCTTTTTGATCACTAAGTAATATTCCATTTACACACACACACACACACACACACACACACACACACACACCACTTCTTCTTTATCCATTCATCAGTTGATGGGCATTTAGGGTCTTTCTATAATTTGGCTATTGTTGAGAGTGCTGCCAAAGACACTGGAGTGTATGTGCCCCTTCAAATCACCATTTTTGTATCCTTTGGATAAATACCTAGTAGTGCAATTGCTGGGTCATAAGGTAGTTCTATTTTTAATTTTTTCAGGAACCTCCAGACTGTTTTCCAGAGTGGCTGCACCAGTTTGCATTCCCACCAACAATGTAAAAGTATTGCCCTTTCTCCACATCTTTGCCAGCACCTGTTGTTTCCTGACTTGTTAGTTTTAGCCATTCTGACAGGTGTGAGGTGGTATCTCATTGTGGTTTGATTTATATTTCCCTGATGCTGAGTGATGCTGAATATCTTTTCATGTGTCTGTTAGCCATCTCTATGACTTCTTTGGAAAAGTGTCTGTTCATGTGTTCTGCCCATTTCTTCACTGGATTGTTTGTTTTTTGAGTGTTGAGTTTGATAAGTTCTCCATAGATTTTGGATAGTAACACTTTATCCAACATGTCTTGCAAATACCTTCTCCCATTCTGTCAGTTGCCTTTTAGTTTTGTTGATTGTTTCCTTCCCTGTGCAGAATATTTTAATCTTAATAAAGTCCCAATAGCTCATTTTTCCTTTTGTTCCCTTTCCTCCAGAGACATGTCTAGTAAGAAAGTGCTGTGGCTGAGGTCAAAGCGGTTGCTGCTTGTTTTCCCCTCTAGGATTTTTTTAATGCAATATAAAAAGAAAACTGAAAATAATGGGGCTCCTAGGTGGCTCAAGCAGTTAAGTGACTGACTCTTGATTTCGGCTCAGGTCAGGATCTCATGGTTCATGGAATTGAGCTGTCAGTGCAGAGTCTGCCTGGGATTCTCTCTCTCCTCCCCCACCTCTCTCTGCCTCTACCCATGCTGGCACTCTCTCTCTCTCTTAAAATAAATAAATAAACATTTTTAAAAAAGAAAATTGAAAATAATAGACATTACTCAGTACTTAAGTCTATCTTCATTTAAGACTATACCTTCAACCAGATGGCCAGAAAATAGTCCCCATAAGAAATTAGTGTCAGGACTATTTGCATGGCTCATCTCAAAGCTTGGTGCATGGCTGTCATCCTGGAACACATCTTCTCTGACTGGAGTTGGACTTCTAATTCCTGGAAGTATATTTCCAGAATCCTAGCTTCATTACACCCTCTCACTAGATTGGTAGTTTACCTTGGTTTACAATTCCACAGTTGTTTCTATTCAGAATACCAAAGGAATAGTGCCACTGGTCTCCAGAATTGGTATCAGAAGTCCAATACCATTTCAATTCCAGTTCCCTTGTATATAACCCATTTGATCACTCTCAAAGATTTTAGAACAGTTTTTTCTCAGATATTTGCATAGCTGGTTCTTCTTTCTCATTATCCAATTCTCTGCTGATCTGTGGAGGGACCTCTGTTGATCAAAGAAGCCCCCACGTGTCAACCCACATCACCATACTATATTTTCACCAAAGTATTGCTACATGAAATTTTCTTGTTCTACTCTTTTCTATATTGTCTACTAAATAAACTATGGCTTCACAAGAATTCATTTGCTTCTGAAACCCCAGGGCCCAGGACAGTGAGCAGGTATTCAATAAATGTTTATTGAGTAAATGATTGAAAGCCTGTGTACTAGCACGACCAGAAATAGAGTAAGAATAACTTTTCAACTGATATTTCTAAATTATGTGAAACAGGATCATGTGTAGGATCCCATTTTTGTCAGGGTGCTAATATTTATACAAACATGTCTTCTGGCCATAGTAAATCATAAATCAGGATCCCAAAAACTTTAAAACTAAAATCAAACTTTCGAGCAGTTCAATTTATTTGCCCTCAGAAAGCAACAGCCTAGGGTCAAATTATCTTCTTCCTCTAAGAAAATTAATATTTATCAAGTCAAGAGTTAATGTCATCATCTTGATTCTAGTAGAGAATTTGTGACCTGAGGAAGGCAATCCAGCAAGAGTGCAGGCTTCAACATCAGATGGCCTCAATCCTGATCCAGGCTTTGCCACACAGGCGCTGTGTGTCCTTGGGGTGGTTATTTAACCTTTCTAAGCTACAATCTCTGAATTATGACAGTTTCTATCTCCTAGACTATGATGAGGGTCCAAGGAGGCCATTCACTTAAAATTCTAGGCAGAGTCCTGAGCATTAATAAATGTTAGCTATAATTATTGTGAGAAATTATCTACTTGAACATTTCATATTCTTTGCAAAATCTTGGCTGAAAACATCATTCATTACATTGCATGAAATAATTTCCTCTCTTAGTTTAGTGCTAACACAAAACTGCCTCTTCAAACACACTTGAGATTTTCCTTAATCAGGTGGGGCAAAGTATATGATGGATCATGTTTTCTTTCCAGAAGGAAACTCAGGCCATTTGACATAATAACCTCTTCCAGATATCTTTTTTCTACTTAATTGTTTTTTCCTAGCAGACTTTCCTTGATTCAATGTTTCTTTTCTACATTATGTTTAACTTTGTAGCTTCTGGATCTACTATTTACTAGCTGAGTGATCCTGCAGAAGTTATTCAACATCTAAAGTCCCATTTTCTTCATCTGTCAAATGAGAATTATTATGAACACAAATGACACTGTTACCCAAGCACCCCTTTTTCCTAAACACTCCTCTACTCCATCCATACGCCCTGGCAGTCATACAAGGGGCCCAACTCTATTAGTCTAGAAGTGGACATCTAATGCAAGCCGGACCAAGGAGACACTTGCCAGGAATTTTGTATTTAGAACTGAAAGAGTCAGGTTAAATTTCCTTCTGGTGGCTGAAATTATAAGACATAAATCTCAGGAGTTGCTGGTGGCTGTGTTTCCCACCTATGGAAGGAGTCACCGCACAGTGAAAGAATGGCTCTAAGATACAGGAAGGAGGAGAGGGCAAAGGAGTTCTAACAGTCCTAATGGTTCCTAGGTTCTCACTCTTCCTATAGCCTGGCTGTTCCATTAGACAGCCCACTGTTTTTCCATAAACTCTCCTTTCTGCACGCATAATTTGTGTTTGATTCCCATCATTTGAAACTGAAACAGTTCGAATACATAGAAAATAAACCCTACTTTGAATAATTGCTATAAAAAGTAAATGAGACAAAACAATTAAGTGCCTAGCATATTACCTGGCACATAATACTCACTCAAGAAATGATTCCTATTAACGTTATTTAGAAGGTGGAGATACAAATCCTAAATCAATTAATTAATGAACATGACTTTAATAGCTTACAAATTTTGTTTCTTGCAGTTTCAAAATTACTCAAAGGGATTCTTTGGTTTTGGATCTTGAAAGAATTGCAAAATAAGAGAAATGCTCTGATTAAGTTTGCTACATAGCCCTAAATCTAAGTTACTCATACATACAGTTAAATGATCTTGGGGAATAGTGAAGTCTCAGATCCAGTAACCCACAATTTCTTGCTTAACTCACTTGTTTAGAGTAAATATAGGGAGGAAAATTGGAAAAAGAATACAGACTCACATTCCACTTACTTCCACATATACAAGAATAAGTGAGACGCACTTCAGTGTCTAAATATTTACTTGGCTGCATTCACAGAAGTGTTCACATTGTATAAAGGATGCAATATAGTAAAGTGAAAATGCCTTACCTGGAGAGATACCACACTGACATTATCAAAATGGATGTGTCCGTTAGGTTCTGTGACAGCTGGATTTGCATAACATGTGACACCATTGATTGCAGGTAACGTTTTAGGTTGATGAGTTTTCTCACGAGAAGGACCAAAATCATCATTTGAAAAGTGGGTATGATCATTCTACATGAAACAATTTTTAAAGGAAAAAGAGGTTATAAGAAGGAAACATGGTACCTCACACATCCAAGAAAGCAGGGAGTCTAGTGTTTTTTATTTGTAAGAGAAAATCTGTATGACTATTCAATATGTAATCTTTTTAGATTTATAAATGTATCTTCATTTATTAGATTTTGTTTTTTCTGTTTGTTCATGTTAGGGTACATATGCCTCCTTATTTTGATGAACGTGAACGAATACAAATTGTGCACATTTTTTGACATTTAATTGTTGGTACTCATTCCAAATTCCACAGTATGAATCAAGTGTTTCTCTTACCCTTATTAATATATGGACTCTTTTCTTTCTCCTCACATTCACCAGCCTAAAAACTGAGCAGTTCATAGAATTATAAGGATAAAATTCCTGCCTTTATATGCCTATACAGCTATTAAGTAGATGTAGGGGGTCAAACATCATATATTTTAAATAAAGTCCATTTACCTGACCATACGCCTTTAATAACATCTTAAGCACTCTTTCGAAAAAGAAAAGTACGTAAAAGCCACCAAACACAGCAACCGCCTTCTCAACATAGTTGTCACTTTTGGGATTGAATCCAAAAGCCTAAGAGAGAAAAAAGTTCAGGTAAAACTAAGTACTTTAACTTGATTTTTAGAAAATGATACCAAAATTTTTCAGTATACAATTTTTACCAAAGTTCTAAGTCCATCTTCAGATGAGGTAATATTGGGAAATACCCACAAAAATTACAAAACAAAAACTCTGAAATTTAAGTAACCAAACTGTAAGAGATCACACAGTGGTCTTATAACCAAAGTTCTGTTAATTAAAGACCCAGAATATCTTCTAGTTTCTTGGCTATATCCTTCAGAAACATTTGCCTTGAGAGAGGAATTTTTAGTAGTAAAGAAGAAGCACTGATTCTCATCTTTATAGATAATATTAGATCTGGGTAATAAAAAAAATGAGACATTGATAATCCATTTTCTCTTAAAAGTAATGTATTTGTCCATCATATCCAGACTCAAATTTTTAAAGCAAACATGGCAAAGCCACTTGGATTACTGTTTTCCCAAGAGAGACCTTTTTAAACCTAGAGGGTCCTGGTAGGTCCTAAAGAGATAAAGAACTCAAGGGCTGAGCCCAAGAAAGATTTTCTCTCACACACACACACACACACACACACACACACGAGAATGAAATAATCCACTATCTAAAGGACACAGGGCAAGAGCTGGAGTTTCAAACTATAAAGAATCGAGGTGTTCCTAACAGACGAGAAACACAAACTTAAGTAAAAGCTATAGTAAATATATAAGGACATTTTGTGGTATATCTTCAGTAAGTTTGACATTGCATGCTCTTTAGAAAAATCAATAAATAATAAAAGTATGTGGAAAAATTAAAGCTGCCAAATGCAAGACAAAAAAAAGTTTTAAGGCCCTCAGAGGTGTCCCAATGCTGTCTGGGCACGTCCTGGTGGCTGGCCTCCTGGAATATTAATTTTTTCTCCAACACTGACATCTCCTGTAGCTTGAGACAAGCTTTTTCTTCTGCTGTGATTCAGCTTTGTCTCATCCAACACTATCAACCAGACCATAAAATGCTGTGAGAATTATGGAGCCTTAAAATGTACTAAGTGCTGAAACATTTAAAAGAAACAATTATTCACAAAGAGCCAACATCCTTACCTCTGGAATAAGCTGGAAAATGGCATTTGAAAATAGAGTCCCAATAGCCAGACCCACAAAAAATGTCAAAATCTTAGGGAAATAAGATTTCTTTATCAATGGAGTCAAAACCAATCCGAGGAGAGATGCCAGATTAATGATGGTCACTGACAGGAATCCATATCCCCAAACTGTATATGAGAGGAAAAGAGTAGCAATTAATCAAAGCAAAGGGGCCAAAAATGAAGTCTTACTGTACATTAAGTTTGAAACAACTTGTTTCTTCAAAAGCTCAAATCAGATATCTTCTTTAAAACAAGATCTTCTCAATGAAAATTATACAGAAAGCTGTCAACATTACTATAGAATAATATTCATAGTTACAGTGCTTAAGCCTTCATCAGCCCTAAAGCACCCTTATGGGCTCAAAGAACGTTATAGCTTGCAGGGGGCGGGGGGGGGGGTGGATCTGGACAAGGACAACATCTAGAATAACGACAAAACGTGTGAGGCCCACAGGCTCCAAGTCACCTACTTTCATCTGGTGAAGCCTGGTTTAAAATTCACCCTTTCAGAGCACCTGGGTGGCTCAGTCAGTTAAGCATCTGACTTCAGCTCAGGTCATGATCTCACAGTTCCTGAGTTCAAGCCCTGCTTTAGGTGAGCACAAGCCCCGCATTGGGTGAGCACCCCATAGGTGAGCCCTACCTCTCTCTCTCTCTCTCTCTCTCTCTCTCTCTCTCTTTCTCTCTCTCTCTCTCCCTCTCCTTTTCTCTCTCTGCCCTTCATGGGATTCTCCCTCCCTCCCTCTCTCTCTCTCTCTGCCCCTCACTCACTTGCACCCTCTCTCTCTCAATAAATAAATAAATAAAACTATTGAATCTTTAAAAAAATAAAATAAAATGGAGTCTTTCAGAGGAATATAGAGGCAGTATGACTTTCAGGGAAAAGGTTCAAGGTGATAGGTGGAGGGTAGGGGTGGAAATGGGTGGGTACGGGTTAGCTTCAAAGTGACCATAGTTGCTGACACTGAGCTTGTCATAATCACTTGTCTGCAGGTGCCTGTGGAGAGCACCTCCTTGGAAAGACAGCACCTGGGCCCTCTAGCTGGGGCCTCCAGGACCCGGACTCAGCCAAGTGCAGTGAGCACTCAGGAGGGCAGCACATGGGAGCCAGAGAGAAGCTGCATTGCACAACTGGCTGCATTGTGCAACCTCAGAGTAAGGTGAAAATATCTTATAAAGTGAAGACTCTGGTGACAGAAGGAGATGACGCATCTTTGACCTCTATCTCTAAGGCCTGGTACCCAATAGGTGCTTAATAAATGTTTCTTACGATGAAATGAACGAATGTGATCAGCTAATGGCATATGTGACCTCAATTTCCTCCGGATTATCCTAGAGGGGTTGGTTTCAGGACACACTCAGAGTGCAGGTGAAGAGCGCTGTGTGACCCCAGGACAGTCATGGATGGCAGTGCAGGCTGACATACAAATGGGCCCCTGGAACTGTGCGACACGTGGCTTTGCCTATGCCTCACACGCTGTGCACAAAGGACAACACGAAAGGTTAGAAAGCTGCCTCTGCATTGCCACTTCTTTAAAATGCGGAGAAAGCATTTTTAAATGTTAGACCTCTTTTCTCACCGACACCCTCAGTAGAGTACCATAGTAACACCTAACGCTTATGAGTGTTCACCATTGCCAGGTACTAAGCCAAGAAACTGACATGTATTAATTAATTTAATCCTCACAAAACCCTGTGAGGTAAGTACTCCTATTACCTCCTTCAAACAGTTGAGGAAACCAAACCATATGGAGTTCAGATGAGCTGCCTGAGTCATGCAGATGGCAAGCCGAATTTTGAGCCCAGGGAGTCTGGCCCCAGGACCAACATATTTTAGCAATATGCTTCCTTACTCCTGTGAAGGTATTCTAATTTTTAAAAGACCAAGGAACTGAACAAAACTGTAAAAATTTTACATTGTGCTTCCTAAATACAAGATTGCTCACCATTATTCTAGTTCAAGTGATTCTACCTACAAACAATCTTCGCAAATGTTTATGGAGCCTACGATATAGACCAAACCATGGTTCCTGCCAACAAGGAACATGGATCTTCTGCTTGTGGAACTGGGAAATGGTGTAGGCACAGACACACACAAAGCAATACAAGTTAGTATGTACGGCATACCAAATGAAATGAACAGAAAATAAATGTTACTGTTACCACAAGACTCATCACAGCACTGACCATGACTTTATCTTCTCCAGATGCTTTCCTATCGGTTCCAGACCCCTGACCAGGCCCTGCAAAGTCATCTCATTGGAACTACAAAGGCCCACCTCATTCCCATTTACTACCTTATCACCTAACACAAGCTACCTACTCTCCTTAGACTTTCCACATGGAGAAAGCTCTCCGTCCCATATCTCCCGCCTTAATACAAATAGCCTTCTACCCTTCACAAGCCTGTATGCATGCATTCATTCAACAAACATTTATAATCTCATTGGGTAAACAGTAAAGACACATGCTGAAACTAAAATAAAAATGCACAGTTTTTGAGTACCAAACTAAGGCAAAAACCACATACACATACTAAACACATCACCTTCCCCTGAGAAATCTGTGATTTCCATAGATAGCACAAATGTTAGGATCAATTTCAATTTCTCACCCCAAGCAGTCCATTTCATAGATGATTGGCGACCAAACTCTATCAATTTTTCTTGAGGCCTCTCTCACTCCAACTTCTCCAACCTCATTGCCAGTGCCTTGAGTTGAGGCCCTCAGCCTCTCTTACTTCCTCTTCTGATGCATTATGAGTCTTCTGTCTGGTCTTCCTCCCCCTACTTGACATGGCCTCCAGACTTACATCCTAAAACACAACTGGTCATCTCATGCCCCTATTCAAAACTGCTGTTCATAAACTGACTCCCCCACAACTTCTCCAGCGTTATTTACACGCTTCTCAACATGGCCTTTATGCTAACACAATGCTTTCCAAGTAAGGAATTACCTTTACTTGTGGTTGTTTACCTGAAAACATCCTTATATCTTTCATTGCCTAAGAAACTCACAAGAGTTTCTCTAAGCCAACTCCAAAACCTCTTCTATGAAACTTTCTTAGCTCCTCCAGGCAGCTGTCCCCATGGCTCTTTGATTAAAGATAATTGGGCCATATACCATATCTTGTGTGCTAAAGTAGTTTTATCACTTTTATATTTGTCTACACGATACAAATTAAGACATTTTCAAGGAGATGAGCTATGTTTTTTCATCCTTAGTGCCTAAAGTATTGCCCAGAAAATAGCACACATTCTTTAATGAATGAACTAGTGAATGTCATATTTCATGACATACATATTTCATGACATTCATTCACATACAGCCCAGAACTCTTGCCAAAAAAAAAAAAAATTGCCTATTTAATCTTTCCAACCTTAGTTACTATTGTATATATTTATTGGAATTACTTGGGGAAGTTGGGGAGTATGAATCATCATCTTCTAAGCATACTACATAACTTCCTCTTCTTGTATTGTCAGGACATTATTGAAGAAAAAAATTCCATTCATCCACTCAACTGGGGCACCAAAGAATAAATTACTATAAGAAAGTTACTTGGCCCTCTCCATATGTACAAAGGACTCCCTCTAATGATCTGATTCAAAGAGGATCCTTTCTCTCTCTTCTTAGTGAACTCTGAAAGATTTTGATAAATTTCCAAGGAAAATTAGTAACAATAGCTAACATTTATTGAAAGACCACTATTTGTTAAGATTCTTCTAAAAATTGCATCTACTCTAACTCATTTAATTCTCCTATTTCATAGAATTTTTACAAAAATAAAATAAGCCAGTTAATGTTGTCCCTAGTATATATAGTAAGCCTCTAGTACATGTCCTTATAATTTAAAAAATGATAAATTAGTTAGTAGACCACCATATAAATTTCAGTTCATTTAGCTCATTGTTATATAAAGAACTAGGAGTGAGGAGCCCTGTGCTCTCATCCTTCCTCAGATATCCTACCTGGAGGAAGCCATTCAACATCTCTGGAGCTTAACTTATGTTACCGACTCTACTACAGAATTGGACAATGTGATCTCCAGGGATGTGCGAGTAAAATTCTATTGTTCTTACTTATTATTTGCATTAAACAGCATCCTGTGACTTCATCAAAAAAATGCACCAATTTTGGATCATTAAATTATTGTTAAAACAATTAATCTATCTCCTCAAGAATTTGATTTCCTATCAGTTTATGGTATTCATCAATAAGAGCTTAGAAAAGCACCTGAAAGGCAATTTCAAAATCACAAAATATGCGGTCTCTGATAAATGAGAATATTTTATCTGCCCACTGAAACATCAGTGTAAACATGTGTATAAAATCCTTACATCACGACTCCTTTGGATTAGTTTTATTTTGGTTTTTCATTTTTTGAATGAGCTACATTAGGTAAACAGTTACATCAAGAATCAAGTGCATTTCATTACTTAAAAGAATAGGCTTACACAAGGAGCACGGAATGGAGTGAACCTATGAACAAATTTATACGAGGAATGAATACAGACTTCCTTCTCTGTGCCAGGCACTGTTCTAGGCACTTGCATATATTAACTCATTTGATACCCTCAACAATTCTAGAAGGAAGGTAGTATAATTATTTCCATTTTTTTTAATTTTTTTTCAACGTTTTTATTTATTTTTGGGACAGAGAGAGACAGAGCATGAACGGGGGAGGGGCAGAGAGAGAGGGAGACACAGAATCGGAAACAGGCTCCAGGCTCTGAGCCATCAGCCCAGAGCCCGACGCGGGGCTCGAACTCATGGACCGCGAGATCGTGACCTGGCTGAAGTCGGACGCTTAACCGACTGCGCCACCCAGGCGCCCCTAATTATTTCCATTTTATAGATGAGATGTCTGAGGCACAGAGATATTAAATAAATTGCTCAACACAGAAGCACACATAGTTGCACTAAAGTAAAACAAGACAGTGCACCAAATAAAGGCAATATAGTGTCAAATTAAACATCTTAGAGTACTCTACCAGTTACCCTAATTCTCCAGAAATTTTTCTCTGTCTTCTCCCACCCCATCCCACCCACTCCAGCCCCATTTCAATTCCTAAGATTATGTATACCCTAAGAGCCAGTTCTGTCTTTCTTGGGCCTCTGTCCAAATATTTGGTGCCTGCCTAATCTTGTAACTTAGCACTATTGATTTTCCATTTTATGACTTGGTAGTGTTGACCCTGGAATCCCCTCACTTCCTGCCTCCCAATTCCCTGTTCCTACCTCCTGGTTCCTAAGATAGAGGAAACCTGGGAATTAGGGTTAAAAACACTTTTGAATGCACTCACTAACATGCAGAGTAGAGGACTTGCTTTTTCTGAAGTTTCATCTCCTATACCCAGAATTATGTACATGGTGGATATATTTTATTTAACAGATATATATATATATATATATATATATATATATATATATATATAGTGCCTAAGCAAATGCTATATTATATTCTACGTGCTTTACAAATATTATTTAATCTTTATAGCAACACTATAAGAAAGGTACTGTTTTAGATAAGAAAACTGAGGCAGAAAGGCATAGTCATGTGCCCAAAACAGCTGGAAAGTTACAGAGCTGGGATTTGAGTCCAGGTGAACTGGCTTCAGAATCTGTTTTTATTATGTTACGCTATTATTAAAAGTTAATATACAAAGCATTCCTGAATTTGCTTTTGAACACAAAATGCAAATTATATTAGACAAACTTGTAGAAATACAAACATATTCCTATTTAGTATATAATCTAGAAAAAGTATTTGCTTAAACAATTCGCTGTGAAATTATTGTTATTCACAAAATTGCTAATTATATTGATAAAGTATATTTGGGGCCTTTACATGAATGTAAATACAGAATATAAAAGAGAACATGGATCATGAAGCTGAGACAGCTGGGTTTGAAAAAGGCTCTATCACGTGCAAGTTGTGTACTCTTGAGCAAATGACTTTATACTCTCCATACATACGTTTCCTTGGCTGTAAAATGGGAGCAGTAGTTCCCACATCGTATAGTTGAATGAAGATTAAATGAGTTAACATAGGTCAAGTATTTGGAACAGTACTCACCCACATAGTAAATACTGCGTAACAGTCGACTATTATCATTATTTTTGCCATTGTTACCACTCTTGTTACTAAGATAGAGAGAGATCAAAGTACATACATATTCACAAAGGAATAAATCAGTGGAATCAGCACTTCCTTTGTTGAGGTGTCCCTTTTCTTCTCTATCTTCTCTCTCTTTATATTATTTTATACTCAAGTTAGATGTGCTCACTCAGACCAGTGGCTTCAAATGCCACCTCTAAGATGACAAATTTCTAGCCTTGACCTGTTGTCTGAACATCAAATGTGTGCATGTCACTGACTACTGTACAACTTTCCTTGATGGTCTACATCAGTGTCTCACACTGATCATGTGAAAAATTATACCCAATCCTCACCACTTGCTTCCTCCATAAGAAACTGCTGCTCCCAGTTTTCTGTATCCTAGGAAATGGCACAAACATCTCTCCAGCTTCTGTGGTTCAAATCTTGACTCATCTTTCCCAACCCCCACGATCTAATCCAGAAGCAAATCCATTTTAGCACAGTTTCCAAAATCCATCATGGATCTGATCACTGCTCCCTTCTACCTCTCCCATCTCAGCCCAAGTCCCCTTCATCCTTAGCACCAACCCTGGGAAACTGCCTCCTAATTCCCTTGTATCCACTCATACCACATTACAATTTATTCTTCAAACCGCAGGTAGAATAATCTTGTACAAATCCAAACAAAATCATGTCACTCCCCCATTTATAACCCTATAGTGTCTTCATACCACATTCAGAGCAAAACCCAGTCAATTTACTGCATTCTACACGGCCCAGGGCATCATTTCCTTCCAGTCTCCCTCTTGCTTCCTATGCTCCAGACACACAAGCTTTCTTGCAGTTCCTTACATACGCCAAGCTCATTGTCAAGCTTATGGTGACTGTTCCTTTGACCAAGAATGTTCTTTTTCCAGAGAACATCTTGCCGTGGTCCTCTCCTTACCTTCAGTCAGGACCCTGCTCAAATGTAATCTCATCAGAAAGACCTTCTCTGATGTATTGAAAATCACACTCACTCACTATCTCCTTCTATCCCTTACCTACTTAATTTCTTCATGGCATTTATCACTCTGAAATTACATTACTTATTTGCTTGTTTGTATAAATGTTTATTATTTCTCTTCTCCATTATACTGTAAGCCCTGAAAGGGCAGGAAATTTTTCTTCTTTGCTACTGAATCCTCAATGCCCAGAACAGCATTTGGCATGTCATTCAAAAAACATTTATTGGGGCACCTGGGTGGCTCAGTCAGTTAAGCGTCCGACTTCGGCTCAGGCCATGATCTCACAGTTTGTGGGTTTCGGCCCCATGTCGGGCTCTGTGCTGACAGCTCGGAGCCTGGAGCCTGCTTTGGATTCTGTGTCTCCCTCTCTCTCTGCCCCTACCCCACTCGCGCCCTCTGTCTCTCAAAAATAAATAAACATTAAAAAAATTAAAATAAAAACATTTATTGAATGAACAATGTAAAAAAAAATGAGAATTAAAATATCCATGTGGGTCAGGTTAATGATTTGAGGGTACCAAGAAATTGCACATAGCTGGAAAACAGACCCGTGGAAGAAATAGTTTATTTTATTTGGAAAAGAATTCTTCTACATGGTTAAGTAGGTGAACTATACCGTAAGCATGCACTTGTTTTCTCGGATTTTAGAATTTCTTTGCAGCAGGTTGTTCCTTTGAAATGCAGTACATATGGCAATACTATTACAGGCACTTAAAGAAGAGTCACTGGCATTTTCTTTTGTTAATGAAAATTAAAGCAATCATAACTCGTAACCTTAATATTTAATCTAAGTGGGATATTCCTTTATCCCTTTACTGAAAATTACAGATAAATTGATAAGCTTTTAAATAATAAGATAAGCACAAGGTAAGGGAAATCACCTTATCAGTTATGAGCCAAATAGTTAACATACAATCCAACAAGTACAGTATAAGGCATCTATTGTTTAAAATCAAGAATTGAGTTTTACAAAGTTTTTAAGTGGTACCAAGTATAACTCTGACTCCACAAATGTTTTATAAAGTTTTTAATTGGTACCAAATATAACTTTGACTCCACAAATAAAAGAGCACAACTTATGAAGCTTAAATGAGTTCTAATTATTCTTATTCTAAACACTTTCAGAATATAAGCATTTTACCAACAGCTTCTAGGTAGATTAAATAAAAGCAATAAAGCAGAGAAAGAAGCATGTTGATTTAATTTCAAACTAGCCTATAGGCTTTTCAAACAAACAGGAGAAGAAAAAAAAAAAAAAAACTTCCAACATACCTTCCGAAATATTTGGTTTTGTTTTGTGTTTGGGCCGATCCTCACAAGGATGAAAGTTCAGTTGTTGTAAGACTGCTGGACAGATGACAGAGAAGTTGGAGCTGCTTATCTGGGTAGTATTTGAAAAGCCATGAAGGGAAAAGATCTCTTCAGCTGATAGACACTGAAACAGGAGAAACAAAGTAAACATATGTGTTAGCATAGTAAAAGCATGCAAGCAAGGATACTCTAAGGAGACCCAGGATATTTTATCTAGATACACAGCCCAAACTTTACACAGAAGCCCTGTAATTTTAAAACAGCCCACAACTCTTTAAACCTAGAAATAAGAAAAAGATAGCAAAACAAGGGGGGGGGGGGGAACTCTTCTTGTCTACCTATAGCAGCCAAGAAGGTAAGAACTAATTTGGGGATTTCCAAGGACTTTAAAAATATTAAAAGTGGACCAACAGGTTTCAAATAAGAAGCTTTAAAACTATTCTGTATTCTCAATCTCCCCTCTCTGTTTTTCTTTAGATAGAATGGATATTTTGTGTAGGCAATTGGGATAGCTCTCTGCAACATTTCTTGTAGACAAACACCTGGCTCCTTTACAGTTTCTTAGTTAAGAAACTCATCCATGCTCCTAGACAGCAATAATAATTCCAATACACAAAAGTTGTTTTAAAGCATATCTTTAGTACATATGGTAGTTTGCTAAAATATGTATTGTTCTCACTGATAGTGGGTAGCTGTTCTATACTATATAAAGTTTTAAAAATAGTGCTAGGCTGCATAGAAATTCATTAACTATCAATGAGGAATAAAATCTGCATTAGGAAAAAAATTCTTTATGAAAATAACTTTTTAAAGGTATCATTTTACTTACTCTTTACCCTTGGGCATCTTTTAATTGTAAACTATAGTCCACATACTTGCATTACCAGGAATATAAAAGAAAGTAAATGTGTTACTATTGTTAATAATTGTTGTAAGAATTATAGAGTGTGAAAAATATCCATTCACTCAAACAGAAGAGTCTATCTTTAATAAGTACAATTGAGAAAAGTTCTTTACATGCTTCAGCCAATATTCAAACTAAGATCTTAGCTTTGTACTATAGTCTAGACTCTGTTCTCCCAAAATTCACATATTGAAGCCCTAACTCTTAATATAATATTTAAAGTTGGGGCTTTTGAGCCCCACGTTGGGCTCTGTGCTGACAGCTCAGAGCCTGGAGCCTGCTTTGGATTCTCTCTCTCTCTCTCTCTCTCTCTGCCTCTTCCCTGCTCACAATGTGTCTCTCTCTGTCTCTCAAAAATAAATAAACTTGAAAGAAAGAAAGAAAGAAAGAAAGAAAGAAAGAAAGAAAGAAAAAGAAAGAAAGAAAAAGAAAAGAAAAAAGAAAGGAAGAAAGAATGAAAGAGAAAGAAAAAGAAAGAAAGAAAGAAAGAAAGAAAGAAAGAAAGAAAGAAAGAAAGAAAGAAAGAGGAAAAGAAAGTTGGGGCCTTTGGGAGATAATTAAGGTTAGATGAGGTCATGAGCATGGTATCTTAGTCCAGCTAGATTAATGGTCTTAAAGACAGCAGAGAACTTGCTTGCCCTCTCTCCACCATGTGAGTAGACAGCCAGAAGGCAGGCCATTTGCAATCCAAAGAGAGAGCCCTTACCAGACAGAGGCCCTTCTGACACCTCAGTTTTGGACTTGCCGTCTCCAGAACTGTAAGAAAACTAACTTCTTTTTTCTTTAATTTTTTTAATGTTTATTTGTTTTTGAGAGAAAGAAAGACACACAGAGTGCGAGTGGGGGAGGGTCAGAGAGAGAAAGAGACACAGAATCCGAAGCAGGCTCCAGGCTCTGAGCTGTCAGCACAGAGCCTGACGCGGGGCTTGAACTCATAAACAGTGAGATCAGACCTGAGCTGAAGTCAGACACTTAACCAACTGAGCCACCCAGCGCCCCAGAAAACTAACTTCTATTATTCAAGCTATCCAGTTTATGGTAGTCTGTTATGGCAGCCCAAACTGATCAACACTCTATGAATGGTATTTGAGAACTCAAAAGTTGATGTGAATTGTTTGACCATGAAGCCTTTTCCTTCACAATAGAAATAATGCCACTAAAAATGTAAGATGTGAGTATGAGGATATCACTACTAAGTATTAAGAAATGATGAAAAAACATCAAATATACCAAGATGTATGCAGCTGTCAAAACTAAAACTGCAATTGCCTTAAAAAAAATGCACATTCGGACTTCTGTTTTGTTTTTTTACTGCCTAAGTACGTGCCTAAGTCTGTTCCTTGTTCAACCCATGACAATGGGTTTGGCTTCATGACAATGATAGCTGTGTGCCATCCCTAGAACAGGGGGTACCAATGCAACGTTCTGTTAGCAGTCTTCCCTTAGGCAGAGATGAAGGGGGGTAATAAACTAATGCAGGGAGAAAATAGCTCCATAGGAGGAAGGAAAGTGGGAATACTTTGTTCGTTACCATGAAACCACCCAGGAGCAAAATTCCTAGCCTCAAAAATTAGATTTCCTGTGGTTAAACTGCATGATTCCAGGACTAAATGTGGGTAATAGCATAAATAGCAGCTAAGACAGCACTGTTTCCCCACAAGAAGTCTTCACCTACTTGGACTTCAAGTTCCTCTAAGTATGAAATAGGATGAAAAGGGAAGCCGCCCATAGATAATTTCCAAAGTCTTCTCAGAATTAGCACCCTAGACTTCCTAAAACTTGATGACTGTTAGGCAGTTCTTTTCAGGCTCAAATTGTGACTCATTAGTGGGTCAGAAAATCCACTTACAAGGTCACAGTCAGCATTTTGTAAGCAGGCAAAAACTATAATAGAAACTATGGAGTGTATCACTCATAACAAGATATTATTTAGTGACACTTTTGCTTCAGTTACACATTATACAAACCATGTATATATACACTGGATCACAATGTCACATTCACTTTTTTACAGTAAATGACAGTTAACAGTTTGAAAATCACTACCCTCAAAAATGCGTTAATTGCCCACCGTGCATCATTAAAGACACTCTCCTACATACAGTTAGAAAAAAATAGCGCAGCCGAAGGACTACAATAGTGTAAGACAGCTTAAAGTCTTGCTGGTCTGTGCAGTGTCTGTGTAGAAATTTGGGGGGGCAGGTGGTCACGGATAATCACACTTTGACAGTAGCAACTACTCAATCCCCGAAAGAACGAGGAGGTGGAGAGATAACAAAACTCTAGGCCTTGCCTAACCAAGAAACACTCTTCACTATAGACAACACGCTGATAGTTACCAGAGGGGTGAGGGTGGGGGGTGGTGGGTGAAATGGGCGATGGGGATTAAGGAGTGGACCTGTTGTGATGAGTACTGAGTGTTGCATGGAAGGGTTGAATCACTAAATTGTAAACCTGAAACTAATATCACACTGTATGTTAACTAACGGAAATTTAAAGAAAAACTTAAATAAAAAAAAAAACACACACACAACTCTAGGCCTTGCCTTATAATGAGAACGAGGACAGAGTACTAGCAGAACCCTAGCAGTGTGGCAAAACTGAATTAATGGCAGGCCTGATTTATTTAAAATAGCTATCTACCGGCAAGTAGGATGCAAATAACTTTACACAACCGCCTATTTGGCTTTACAATCTAGATTTCCATAATGCTTTGATTTAACAAAGTTGAACCTGAAACAAAGAAAGCAGTTGTCTAAGAAAGGGCGGTGTTTCCCAGAGCAGGGATAAACAGGATGAGAGCCCAATGCCAGAGCAGTGAGGTGACAACAGAACTGGTTGAACCGTTAAGGAAGGTCAAACATCCTCTCAAACACACCCCTTCACCTCCAAAACAAACAATGAATAAATTATGAAAGCAGCGGGAGGCACCAGGGCTCTTCATAGAACAATCCAGGATGATGAGCCTGAATCCTACGCATCTTGATAAAACTTCCTGAGCTTTTTTGCCATCTTGCTTTACATTTATGCACTGAGCTTTCCTCCCTGGCATCTATTTGTTTTTACAACACCGCTATTGTCAAGGGGAGCACCGGAAGCTCGCCGGCCCTTTGAGCTTTGTGCTATCAGAGACAAACTCCAACCACCTGCCACCCTAATGTTCAGTGGGTTGACTTGTTTTCTCAAAGCATTTTCTCCAATTTTTTTTTTAACTCCTTTGGTCTCTTGGCCACATGAAGGCGATCTCAAACGGGTCTTATTCAGATGAAGCACCCAAGTAAGGAAGATGTAGAGGTAAAGATCATAAACGAGATCTCAAATTATATCCAGAATCATTTAACCAAATAGTTCCATGCATTTCTTCCTCTATTTCCCCTACTCCTTCTTCCTCACCAATTCTGGCTAGACAGAAATTTTTGGGTTTGGTTTCTTTTTGTTGGTGTGTTTTTTTGTGGGGTTTTTTTTTTTTTTTGGCGGGTGGGGGGGTTGTTCGTTTCTTTGTTTTGTTTTGTTTTGTTTTTGCATCTTTTTCAGGACACATCTTTTTGGAAATGCTGATGCAGGGAGGGACAGGGACAGGGTTGAATGATTAGGGCACTTCCTCCCCAACATTTTGTACAGTTAAAACTTGCTAATAATAAATGCCAACGAGTTAGGCAAGATTTGAAATCACACAGCATAGATAATGACACAGGCCCTGTACTTGGCTAAACTTTGGTCAGGCTCCTCTAATCCTTTGAGGTCTCTGCCTTGCATCCATTCTCACAGGGTCTGCATTGTCCCATTTTAGCAAGAATCCTGCTAAAATCCTTGGGATCTGATCACTCCTGCCTGCCTTCAGTAAGGATCCTATTAAGTAGGATCCTCCTCCTCCCCAAATCCCTAGGATCCTCCTCCTCCCCAAATCCCTAATGTTTCCTCTTAGTAATTTTCCATTCCTTGACCCCACCTTGCTCCTTGGTTATAAATCACCACTTGTCCATGATGTATTTGGAAATGAGCCCAGTTCTACACTGAGGTCCCTTCTCCCCTATTGCAACAGTTCTTAAATACAATCTGTTTTTATAGCTTCAACTACTGTTGTACTCTATTACAAGTATAATAACCATGTAATTGTACTGCATGTTGCATAAATTATTTTCTTCATTTAACAAAATTTCTAGAATCATAGAATTCTGGGTATAATACCAATGGGAGAAGAGGAAGGTGGGGGAAGTTGAAGTTTGACAACCAAGAAAGAAATAACACAAAGGTAAGTCCTAACACCCTCCATTAAGAAATCTAATAATTGTGGCAGAAATAAATCACACACCAATGTTTATAAAACCTGAGAAAAAGTGATAAATTCATGAGACAGAATGATAAAGAGCTAGGATGTTCCCGTAAGGGAGAAATGATATGCAGAGGAAACAGTCAAAAACAACTCTGAGGTTAGGCCTTTGACAAAGTAGACAGCGGCTGTTGCCACAGATGTGACTGGGGGACGTAGGAAAAGAAATACATTTGGGAGGGTGGTGGCCAGTTTGGTTTGAGACATTTTAAGTTATAAGGCCTGTGAAATACCAGATGGAAATGATGAGTGAGCTTTTTCCAAGAAAGGTAGAGGCCAGAGATAAGGACGTGACTGTCTTCCGTGAGGAGATAAGAGCATGGGGGGGGGGGGGGAGGGAGAGTGGGGGAGCGGGGGATCGACAGAGTTCAGAAAGAAGAGAAAAGCTTTGGAGTTTAGGAACACATATATAATTTGTGCAAAAGCAGCAGGAGAAACCAGAGAACAAGAAAGAGCGAGAAAAGCCCAAAACATAAGAAGTCCTCTAGGCCAGTAAAATGTAGTGAATGCCTGTTGTTTTTGCCTGCTTGAGATCCCCATCATCCAGTAATAGACCATCTTCCTGCCACGGGAGCCTCCTTCTATGTGATGTAGTTGGGGCTGATCAGAGAACACGTGACCCAGACCAGTCCACTGTCTCCTAGAGCTATTGAAAAAAATCTTTTTTGACTAGGATTGCTATGAGCCTGGGGTTCCCTTAGGCCACATTTCCAGCATGTGAAAGAAGGTGAACTAATGCGTAGAGATGACAGGTTTCCAACACAGTTGCTAATCCCCTGGTTAGAGCTGTGCCTAAAGCTGGTTCTGCCCCTTGACTCTTCAGTGACCTGAGACAATGAATTAATTCCCTTTGTGACTTAAGCTAATTAAAATTAAGTTTTTTTCACTTACAAATGAAAGACTACTGATTGGTCTATAAAGTAATCATCCTAAAAGACATTTTTAAAGCTAGGAAATGAAGGGGCGCCTGGGTGGCTCAGTCGGTTAAGCGTCCGACTTTGGCTCAGGTCATGATCTCGCGGTCCGTGAGTTCAAGCCCCGCGTCAGGCTCTGTGCTGACAGCTCGGAGCCTGGAGCCTGTTTCAGATTCTGTGTCTCCCTCTCTCTCTGGCCCTCCCCCGTTCATGCTCTGTCTCTCCCTGTCTCAGAAATAAAATAAACGTTAAAAAAAAAAGGAAAAAAATAAAAATAAAATTTTAAAAAGCTAGGAAATGAAGCTATGTCCAGAACCTATGGGAAAACAAAACGATAAGCTTTTCCACTCCTTAAACCTTCTCTATTCTTCCTTTTCTCAACACATAGGCAGCTCTCTCTACTTGGCTGTCTTGTCAAATGGCACAGATTAAACAATAAAGAACAATAGGAACATCCGATCCTGTGCCCACTATGCCAAGGCTTTCACACCACACTGAAAGTGAAATATCATTCTATTCAAAAGTCACCCCAAAGATTATTTCAGATTCTGCTTTTCCATGAACTGTGCTTCTGTGGAAGCTGAACGGTTCAGGAACCCAATCAGGACACTGCTAGTTGTGCCATGTTTTCTCTTATGAAGGTAAACGTAGGAAGAGGGAGCACTTTGTGATTCATTTAGACTCAATGACAGTCAAAGTTAGAATGAAACATCTAGTCCAGTCAGTTTTTTAGGATGTCAAGTAACTGAGCCACACAAACTTTAAATTTCATTACCAAGCCCCAAGGGAGCCCGAGGTAGAACTGGGATTAGAATCCAAGTCTGAGGAGCCTGTGTGGCTCAGTCAGTTGAGCGTCCAACTATTGATTTTGGCTCAGGTCTTGACCCAGGGTTGTGGGATCGAGCCCCTGCATCAGGCTCTGCATTGAACATAAAGCCTGCTTGGGATTCTCTCTCTCCCTCTCGCCCTCTGCCCCTCTTCCCAACTCACATGCATGCACACTCACTCTCTCTCCCTCTCTAAAATAAAATTAAAAAAAAAAAAAAAAAAAAGAATCCAAGTCTGAAAAAGAACCCTGTCTACCTCTTTTTCTTTTAGTGACTTCTCTACCCTGCCCTGCACTGCCACACCTGTTGTTTTACAGCAGGAACTACGGCTACCTTCTGGAATTTGCCGTGTATGTAGCTGAGATGAAAACCAAACAACTCCTCCTTCCCTTTACCCCAAGTGAATGACTCATCTCCCATTCTTTGAAGAGATGTGACAGGTAAGAGTCTGAATAAGAATCCATCCAAAATCTTCATCACTTCTACTCTCATCAAAGCCAATCCTACTTTTCCCTCACTGCCACTGGTGAATATTCATTCACCAAATACAGGTCGATAACATTTTCTCTGGGCCAGGTGTTCCGATGGATGCTGAGAAAAAGGCATGGTTCCATCTTCAATAAGCTCATCATTCAGTAGATAAAACATATATATACAAATGATATAGCTATAGTACAATGTGGGAAGAGGAATAGTAAAGATATATGCAAGGTATTATGAGGAAAGAGGTCTGGGAAGGCTTCTTGGAAGACTAGATACATGTGCTGAGTCTGAAATGCTAAGTCAGTGCGTTTGTTGGCTGGAGAGATAAGATATGAGCCACAAAAACTTCCGTCGGCAGAAATCAGTAACACAAGTAAGTATGTGATTAGTTGGCAAATGAATTTTATAAGTAATAGTTATTATAGGAGTACTGAGAAGCCTATAAAAGATATATGCTCAATCTATACCATTTCTTTTAATTCCCAGATCAATTACTAAAGTAGGCTATAGGAGAAATCTGGGATAAAGAAATGATATCTTAGAAAAGTAAGCTGTCCAAGATGAAACAACTCATAAATGTTAAAGACAGAATTCAAACCAATGTCTTCTTGCATTTTCTGACTTCTAAGCCAATACTCTTGCTGCAATACCCCTATGTTTTTTTGGCTGAACACTGAGAATGAGAAGAACACAAATAATGAAAGAGAGAACCATTTAGACCCTGGCAAGGAGTATATTTGTTGCCCCTAAAGTGACATGAGTCATAGAGTTAAATTACTCTTAGATCATATTTAGCGTTCTACCCAAGGAGAAACCTCGCGAATAATCAAACATCAACCAGGTTTTCTCACCACGGTGAGAATTAAGGAAGAGGGGCGCCTGGGTGGCGCGGTCGGTTAAACGTCCGACTTCAGCCAGGTCACGATCTCGCGGTCCGGGAGTTCAAGCCCCGCGTCAGGCTCTGGGATGATGGCTCAGAGCCTGGAGCCTGTTTCCGATTCTGTGTCTCCCTCTCTCTCTGCCCTTCCCCCGTTCATGCTCTGTCTCTCTCTGTCCCAAAAATAAAACAAACGTTGAAAAACAAAAATTAAAAAAAAAAAAAAAAGAATTAAGGAAGAAATGCAAGATGGCTGTGATTCTTTGCCCCTCAAATAGCCCTCCTACCGGTCACCCAAACAAGAATGTTGGGCACACTCACACAGCAGACAGCCCAGAACCTGGTACAATATCCTCAGCCACACATCCATAGTTGCTACATTGCCATGAGCTACTCTTGTAACAGGATCATCAAATCTGGAATACCTGGATGTGTGCCATTTTGAATGCTTTGCATCCGTGTTACTATTTTCAAGTCCATGTTTTTGCAGCTCAAGCAGAGGAGTCACCAGGTTGGTTCATCCACCTGAGCTACCATCACATAACCATATGACTGTGAGACCAGCACGACTGGCCATAGATTGTTAGGAATGTATTGAGAGGAGGAAAAGGTGAAGATCCAAAATAATTATTTAATGCGAACAAAACCTCTGGAATCCTTGAGATCACATTTACCACAGTATTTACGAATGCTAATACTAACAATTTTGCTATTATATATATATATATATATATATATATATAAAACATTGTGCGCCTGGCACACAGTAGGGCTCAGTAAATAACTTGTGGAATGAATGGATGAGTAAATGAATACACGAACCCCTCACTTGTCTTCACAGTATTTTTAAAAAGACAACTGCAAAACATTTTAAGTTCACAGTAGTAACCTAAAGAAAATTATGAAAAAACAAACAAGCCCAGAAAGTGCGGTATACATTAGAGTGGTTCCAAGTGGCAACTAGCCAAAGCTCCCAAAAGAACAACTTAAATACTGAAATGTTGAAAAGGTGGTTTGAGTTTAACAACTGGGAGGCCCTTTCTGACCATGAAACAAGTGGACAGTACCTGTTCATCCTTTCAGGGGTAACTGCACAATGTCATGGAACCAGGGATTTCGATGCTCCACCCTGGCAGCAACGTGTTCAAAGTCAGAATGACTGAAAACACCACTTCCAGAGTTGCTGCTGATGCAATAATGGAACTACCAAGCCTTAGTCACAAGGAGCGTTGAGTACCTCTTCCAAACCCCCTTGGTATTGCTCAATATATATATGGCACTGAGTCACACTAAGCAACATTCTCTTGAACTTTTTCCCTCTTCATTTCCTCTTCAACGTCTTCTCAATACAATTTTACCAAGACAAAAGGGATTTTTTTCTAAGGTTTGCACAAAGAACATGCTAGACATGTGATCTCTAGGTTCAAGAGGTGGCTAATTGAGCGATCCCAGCTCTGTTTTCCCAATTCATTTTTCCATCGTTCCTTCAACTCTTCTCACACCTCTTACTGAAGCCACTAGAGTGCTGATGAATTTCCACGCAGAATACATACATACACACACACACACAAACACATGTGCGCACACACATTCACATTCACTCAAAACTGCTCCTAAAGAAGAGACATAAAGGGCCTTAGGTATATTATTTAAAGAAAATAGCTTGCTTTGTGATACATTGTTCGGGGAAATAATATTATCGTGAAATAGTAGGTATCGAATGACATCATTCTATAAATAAGGTTCAATCCCATCTGGAAATGTATGCTTCAAAATATTAACAGTGTTTCTCTCTCGGTGATGAAATTATGGGTGATTTTTATTTTTTCCTCTCTGCTTCTCTATATTTGCCAAGTTTTAGACAATGTATGTGCATTCCTGTTCCAATTAGAAAAATAAAGTTAAATCATGGGGAGTTTCTTCAATCTCTTTTTCTAGGTTCCTCCAAACACAATTAAGACAAGCTGGAATTTTGTTATTTTACTAGAGAAAAAGAAACTTTAAAAGCTACGATACACTTTTTAAAAGAGGTTTAAAGACTTTTCTGATTTTACCATAGCTGTTGACGCATGTCTCAGAGCTGTCCCATCCACATTCAGTTTCTCAAGGCGTCCTTGCCCCTGAAAGCTGGCATGGTATCAGAGCACAGACACTCAGTGTGGATTCTTGACTTTCTGACCCTGACCTGCCTCCAGCTAGCAGGAACCCCCCTACTTTACCTGTGAGGACAGCCTTCTCCCATTTGCTGCCAGGATCAAAAGGTCTTTGGGTCTTGCTGCTCACCAAGGGCCTTCCACTCGGCCCCTTCAGAGATAAGGTGTAGAAGATATGACTGCTCTCCAGTCGGGACTGGGGCAAATGTCACAAGGGTGAGCTCATCCTTCAAAGTCATCTCACCTCTGCATACAAGGAATGACTTAATCCACCCCTGCCCCAATATTATGAAAAATCTTTAGGACAGTAGGTCTCAAGATGTCATCCAGGCACCCCTACAGATTACCAAAACCCTTTCAGAGAATGTGTAAGGTAAAACTTATTTTTATAATAATATCAAGACTGCATTTTCATTTTTTTATGAGTGAACAATGGCTATTCCAGAAGCTATGTGACATATGTCACAACAAATTGAATACAGGAGCATATATCAGAATATACCTGTCTTCTAAGCCACATGTTAAGGAGATTTACAAAAATGTAAAACAATGCCATTCTTCTCACTAATTTTTTGTCATGAAAAATACAATTATGTTTTCATTAAAAACTGCTAATATAGTATGGGCTTATTAATGTTATTTTTAATATATTAAATATTTAAAATTCTTCTCAACATTAATTTCTATAATGGTATATATCAATAGATATAAACCACATATACTGAAGGTCTTTGGTGTTCTCATTAATTTTTAAGAGTACAAAAGAGTACAAACTTGAGTCTGGCACATAAGACTGATACATAGGCCTCCAGATACCACTTAATTGACAAGTTGGGAGCTTCTAATTGATCTTACCTAATATACCTCTCACCCTATTTATCCTACATCCCCATAAGATTGCTTCTATTGAAACAGTGCCACTGTCACTCTTCTACTCAAACAGCTCCCCACACAAAAATAAAAAACTTTCCTTCTGCCAAGCATCTAAAGTCCTAACACAGAAGAGCTTCAATTGCCTGTCTCCAATCTTCCTACTGCCTTTACCATCCTCCAAAAGCATACTGGAACTCTCTATTCTGATTTATTTTATTTTATTTTTATTATTTTTTAATGCTTTTATTTATTTCTTGAGAAAGAGAAAGAGAGAGAGAGAGAGAGCACATGAGCAGGGGAGGGGCAGACAGAGAGGGAGACAGAGGATCCCAAGGGGCTCCGAGCTGTCAGCACAGAGTCTGATGCAGGGCTTGAACCCACAAACCGTGAGATCATGACCTGAGCCGGAGGCAGACACTTAACTGACTGAGCCACTCAGGTGCCCCAAACTCTTTATTCTAAATAAAAAGTTTTAACAAGTCTTGTATTGGGACTTTGCATGCCCCATGATCCCTACCTAAAGTTCTGATACATATCCCTTCAAAGTATCCAACTCCTATCTGTCCTGACCTTTGGCCCCCACCTCCGCTGATTAATACTGCATGCTCACCAGACTCTTAACGCCCGTGGTATTTTTTGGTTAGCACTTACAGTGTGCTTCTTTGTATTATCATCTGTTCATGAAAATGGATATCTCTTTAGTAAGATCACATGAAGATCTCGAAAGGATAGATGTAGTCCTTTTATATCTTCTTCAACCCCTAATAAGGCTTTGGACCATCTAAGACACTCAATTCATAACAATCACATATTTGACAGATTAAAGAAAGGGAGGATGGATTAAAAAAATTGGAAACTACTCGTGCACATAGTATCTGAGTATAATTCTGAGAAATACAACTCAATAACCTGAAAGTCATTTACCAGTTATTCACCTCTGAAGAGCCAAATTTTCCAATCATAAGTTTCTCTGCTATGCCATGAAACTTTTCCAGAATCAGTTCGGTGTGGCCCTGATACTACAAATAAGCTATACTAACACCAACTTTTCCAACTTGTCCTAAGAACTATAACTATAAGCCATGGAGAAAATCCAAGTCTAAATGAGAAAAAAAAATTTTTTTACAAAATTCAGAAATTAGAAGAAATAAAAGCTTTATTATTTCCTTCTCTGATGCTATACAGGTTACACTTTAACATGCTATTTCTTTTATACTATTTTAAAAATTTGTCTGCACCAAATAAAGGAATTGCTAGTTTGCCTTGAATCAAATGAGACATTTAGGTTGATTTAAGAAGTTATTTTAGGGGCGCCTGGGTGGCTCAGTTGGTTGGGCATCAGACTTCAGCTCAGGTCATGATCTCATGGTCTGTGAGTTTGAGCCCCGCGTCAGGCTCTGTGCTGATAGCTCAAAGCCTGGAGCCTGCAGCATATTCTGTGTCCCTCTCTTGCTCTGCTCCTCCCCCACTCATAGTCTCTCTCTCTCTCTCTCTCTCTCTCTCTGACTCAAGAATAAATAAAACATAAAATTTTTTTTAAAAGTTATTTTAGTATGTTAGTATAAAATTTGGTGTTAAAATGTTGGAGCTATTCATTCATTCAACAAATATTTTCTGAATACCTACTAAATGCCGGATACTATGCTAGTTACAGAAAGGGAGAAAGTGATTGAAATGAACCCGATTCCTAAACTCCGAGGTCTTACAGACTATTGCAGGGCCTAGATATAAATATAAATAACTATAGTATGGCCTGGTAAGTGTTAGGGTGTGGAGAAAGGATAATTAACCCACCCGAAAGTATTGGGATTGTCAGAGGCTTCCAAGAGAAAGCAATTATCTAAGCTGAGATGTGAAGGAAAAAGGAGAAATAAGGTTGGAGAAATACAGGGGTAGGAATATATACTGCAGGGTCTTGAATATCAGGTGAATTAGATTTTATTCTACCAGTAATGAGAAGCCATTTAAGGAGGGTGCAATGATCAAATTTGCATATTAGAGATGAAATCTGGCAGGAATGTGGAGCATAGGAAGGGACACGGGGCAGGACTGGATGCAGTGGCAGCAAGAGAAACAGGGCAGACATGTATTGAGCACTTGCAGCATGCCAGGCACATGACAGAATGGCAAGATACAATAACTCATTTAATCTCCACAACAATCCCATAAAATAGGTAAAATTATCCTTATCAGACTAAAGAGAACCCTGGAGTTTAGAAAGATTGAGTCAGAACCATGTTGACCTTACTGTGACAGGACTTATGTGCATTTGCAATAAGGGGGTAGGGGTTTCAAGAATAACATCCAGTTTTTCAACGTAGTCAACCAACCAAGCAGACGGCGATGCTGATCACTGAGACTGGCAGAATGGAATTACCAGGAGGCTGTGATGGAGAAAGGATAGAGTTGATGAGCTCCATCTGGATTAGGTTTAGACCTGCTGAGCTGGGGACGGGAGAGGACTGCACATCAATCGGCAACAGGATGTGCCAGGCTAAACCTCAAGAGAGAAATCTGGACCCAGCCAGATTAGGGAGTATGTATTAGATTAGTATGTTAGTATCTAGGGAGCATCTACGAACAGATGAAAACTTCAGTCGGAGGACAGATGGACATTATGTGGAGGGAGTGTGTAAAATCAAAAGGAAGAGGACTTGAGGTAGAACCCTGAGGAACATCAATACTTAAAAGACGAGCAAAGAACACTGAAATTGAAAAGAAGCAGAAAGAGAGGTAAGAAAATCAAAGCACACATAGTCACAGGCAAGGAAAGGGTGTGTTTCACCTGGGAAGCACCCATTGTATTTAGCAGTAAGAAGGTTCTGGGTGATGTCCTGCAGAGTAATATCATGAAAGCATTAGGGACAGAGCCCACAGTGTGCTGTGGAGTGACTGGAAGGTGAGAAAACAGAATGGCAATTCAAATATTTCCACTGGCCCATTATATACAGAAAGCAGTGCATAAACACCATGAGATATTCAGGGAATTCACAGCACAGGGGCCCCAGTAACATAGCATCTGCCCAAAACTGGCACAGTGGAGAAGAAACAGGCATTCAGACTTGGAATGTCTGTTCTCCAAGACAAATATGGATACTTGGTGACTTTTGCCAAATGACTTATTTGTGTCTCAGTTTCTGGGCAAACTGGTATGTCTTAATTCTCCCCCAATACTGTTTTGAGTGTCTAATGCCAATAATCAGAAAATAACATTGCAAGGTTGAAAAATAGCTGTGAAGGAATTAACATCAGGTTTTAGAGCTAGCCCTGACTGTTGCAGAGACAACTTCAGCGGGGAAAAATAATAATAATAATAATAACTTTTTTCTTGTTTTCTGAACAAGAGTAATATCAGCAGAGAACACCTTCCTGCTTCAAACAATTGTACAGTTCCCAGTGACTTCAAGAAGCTCGCATCAATTCTACCTTGACATCCAGGCACATAGATGAAAGTATGGGACACTTGACATTTCGGAAAATCAAGCAGCTCGTCCGTGGGATGATATTCTTCAGCACGAGGAACAAAATGGAAAGAGCATAGGTTTTGAAGTCCAGTGCCTCTGGAATACAATCCTCACTCTGCCACTTCTGAGCTCTGACTCTGAGTGACGTATTTATCCTAGCTAAGACTGGCTTTCCTCATGGGAATACCTAGAACTCTTATCCTGTGAGATTAGGAGGGTTAATGGGATGACGTATAAGGAAGTACTGAGCACAGTGCCTGGCACATGATAAGTACTCCATAAATGTTAACCTCATTCCTATTAGAACACAACCTACTTCCTCTCCTAGAGTGAAGGTCCTACCCAGAATATTTCTTTAACTGGCATTCATCCCACGATTAAGAATAGAGCCGGGGCGCCTGGGTGGCTCAGTCGGTTGGGCGTCCTACTTCAGCTCAGGTCATAATATTGCAGTTTGTGACTTCAAGCCCTGCGTCGGGCTCTGTGCTGACAGCTCAGAGTCTGCAGCCTGTTTCAGATTCTGTGTCTCCTCCTCTCTCTGCCCCTCCCATGCTTGTGCTCTGTCTCTGTCTCTCAATAACAAATAAACGTTAAAAAAAAAATTTTTTTTTAAATAGAGCCAATGTGTAGCTTTTCTTATTAAGGTGTGTAGGTGAAGTAAGCAAAGACTATCCCTAAATTCTGAGATCTCTGCTCCTAAAGAAAATGGTAGAGCATCATGATTTGATATATAAATTCAATTGCCTGGTATCATCAGTAGCATGCATTTTTTAACAAAAGAGGCTGTGTGTTTTCTAGCACACGTGTTCAACATTCGCACGAAGCAGGATCTGTGACCCAGCTCAGAATCAGCCTACTGATTTTATCATTCCCTTTCATACGAAGTTTGAGCTACCTCTCGTGCCAAACTTATCCCAGGGAGACCAAAGTAGCCCCTGTTCTCTTACCTGCTTTCCAACTAACAAGGCCAGCTAGACGTGAAGGACCCTGGATTCTGTCCGCTTATAAAACCCATACAGAGATCCTGAAGTAAATCTACACTTAAAACCGCAATTAGAGCAATTTCTAGAAATACACCATGCACTCCCAACCATTCACATTTCAGTATGATGTAAATGCTGGATAAAAACAATACAACACAGCCTCAGCAGAACTCTGGAGGAGAAGAAATATTCATTAACTTCAACGCACATTGAAACACTCAATATTATTTCTTTAGCCTATACACATTTTTGGCTTACATTTTTTGGAATTTATCCCCAGTGTTTGATAAAAGGGAAGCAGAAGCAAACAGTCAAAGACTTTCTCAAGGTAAGAGCTGTCATGGAAACTAACACTGAAACCAAAGTCAATGGACTGACATACTTCCTACTGAGCTTTTAGGACTGGCATATTTCTCATTGAACTTTTCATTTCATTAATCCTTACTGTCTTTTTATAGCAGTGCTTTCCTCTGTAAGTTGACCGACACTAGGGTGCTCAGGCCTCCAGCGAAAGACAATTTTGTTAAGAACAGTTATCACTATATCAAGTAACACAGTATTATAAAGTATGCATTAAGCATATGTTCGAGCCAGGCATGACGCTAAATGTTCTACATGTATTTCTTTATTTGTTATTCATTATTTGGAGTAACATGGGTAATGGGAAAAAAATTTTATTTGAGTTACTACATATAATGCGCTGAAGATAGAAGTGCCTAAAATATAGTAATTGCTCAATAAATGTTATTATTGTTTTTATATTTTAGTTCAAACAACCATCCTATGAGTACAGTTCATTTTTTTTTTTTTTTCAGTTCACAGATGTAAAAACTAAGGATTTAGGAGGTTAAGGACTTTCCTGTGATTCCCCAGGTAATAAGTGACAAATTAGAATTTCAGCCCAGGTCTGTTTGATTCCAGAGGCCAAATTGTTAACCATTATGTTGTATTCTCTACTATAGTTAGAGATCTAAGAAGCTCACCAAATAAATCGATGACAACTCTGGATTATTTTTGAGCTAGGTTCATAGAACTAAAGCCTTAGAGGCCTTATCAAGGCACACCTGTTTTTTGTTCTCTAGCCATTCAGTTAGTCATAAAAAAAGTCAAGGTATTAAATACTTGGACTTGCAAGGCATAATACTACTTTTCAGGTTAACACCTTTGATCTAGATTCACAGATTTTTGTTTTTGTTCTCCTTAAACTCCAGGCCAAGAAAAACAACAGAGGATCTTTGGAAGGAGACAGAAACCAACTGAAACAAGGCTCCATTCTGGAGATTTTCTATGCTCCCAAATCCCTCCATCACAAAGGTAATTCAATGATAGTTTCATTTCTTTATAAATCTCAAGACTCGGCAAACTCATTTGCCCCTGAAATAGACAACTGGGAATAGTTTGAGAATAAATTAATTAGCTTCAATTACAAGCAGGAACCTACTGTTATCTAGAGTTGGGAATGGGAAAACTTTCTGAAAACTATAGTTTCTTTGGTGGTCTACAGTTTAGTAACATTCTTTTTTTAAATAAATTGCATTGTAAATGACCCCAATATTAACTGTTTGCCCTTAGCAATATGGATAGTCCCTTGAGGAAATGCCACTCTGAATATAAGTGACTTACAAACTCTTATTACCAACCTCAATAAGCTGCCTTTATATAGGGCTGCTTCTCTTTTCCCTGAGGAATATCAATCCCTCTCAACCTCAGGCCTTATTTTCCATTCCTATTTATATTCCTATTTTTCTCCCCCAATCTCTACTACTACAACCAAAAGAAACTGATCACATAGAGGACTCAAATGTACATGAAATTTAGTGTACATTAAATTTAAAACCCTTAAGTTTAGAAAACTTAAAACAGTCATAGTTGAAAAACAATGGGTTTTTTTTTATGCTTATTTATTTTTGAGAGAGAGAGAGAGTACACGAGCGAGGGAGGGGCAGAGACAGAGGGAGACACAGAATCTGAAGCAGGCTCCAGACTCTGAGCTGTCAGCACAGAGCCAGATGCAGGGTTCGAACCCAGGAACCATGAGATCATGACCTGAGCTGAAGTCAGATGCTTAACTGACTGAGCCACCCAGGCGCCCCAGCAATGGGTTTTTATGACAGGGAAATGAAGTCCCTGCACCTCAGCATATCCCAAGATAGGTATGATCAGGAAGCAGGATATGGCATGAATCCTGGGAAGCATAAAAACTGCAAATGTCCCCACCCAGCTACTCTACTGTGAGCAAGGAATAAAGATCTATCCCCAGTAAGGAAAAAAGTTTACCTCTGCCCTCTCCTGCTAACTGCAGCATTGACCTGCCTACAGCCAGAGTTAATCATTCTGCTCACCTACTCTTCCCTCATTGCTTCAACTCCTTCCTAGCACCTTGGCACAAACCAGTTTCTGCAGCGCTGTGCAGCCAGCAAGGCAGTTGCTTCACAGGCACCTAAAGGAGGATCTACCCTCTCAACTGCCAGAAGAGAGAGTAAATTCATTGCCAGAATCCTTCTAGAGTAAAAGTGAAAACAGCACTGAAAGTTTTAACAGGAGGCATAGGTGTTACTCGGAGTCTATCCCTATAGGAAAACACAAGTTGATTAATATGCCTTTCAGAGGGAAGACTTAAAACTCAGAATTAGGAAAACTATTGCTGCCAAAATATTTTCTCCGAGAAAAATTCATCATATAAGAAAGAATCAAGGACAATTTCATTCTATAAAAGAATTCATGTTGCCCACAGGAAAGTCCATCCTGTGGTTAAGAGTACGAGACACATTTGATACAAGCAGATGTTCAATCAACAAATATTTTAGAAACTGAACCAGATATGCAAACTTATCCAAAAGGAGAATTTACTGATTTGTAACTCCTCCCTGAAATGTTTCCCAAAATGATGATCCTTCACCCTTTCTTTTTTTTTTTAATTTTTGTTATTGTTTATTTATTCTTTGAGAGACAGACAGACAGTGCGTGAGCAGGGGAGGGGCAGATAGGGAGGGAGACACAGAATCCGAAGCAGGCTCCAGGCTCTGAGCTGTCAGCACAGAGCCCGATGCAGGGCTTGAATTCACGAACGGTGAGATCATGACCTGAGCCGAAGTCGGTCACTCAACCAACTGAGCCACCCAGGCACCCCCTTCACCCTTTGAAACTAGTAGCACATGCTGGGGCGCCTGGGTGGCTCAGTCACCTAAGCACCCAGCTCTTGATTTCAGTTTAAGTCATGATCTCACATAGTGGGATTGAGCCCTGCATCAGGCTTCACACGGGGCATGGGACCTGCTTAAGATTCCCTCTCATCTCTCTCTCTCTGCCCCTCCCCCACCCATTCTCTCTCTCTCTCTCTCTCTCTCTCTCTCTCTCTCTCTCTCTCTCTCAAAAATTAAAAATAAGAAAAATAAACTAGTAGCACATGCTATCACCAGTCTTCATATGACAGTTAACCACAGACAGCCTAGTGATATCTCTCACCATATTTGCCTTAGCGATTACTTAACTACACAGTTGGCCTTGTATACCTTTCACATCTTATTTATTTAGATTATAAGCTCTCTGAGGAAAAGGACTCATTATCACCACTGTAGTTTCTATACTCTTGGCACAGTTCCCTTCAAGTGACTAAGCAATGGATAAGCTGATAAGTGATCAATGATGAGTAACTTCTACTCACAATTCAAAATCTGAGGTAATAGTGGTCCAGGGTAGAGAGAGTATGATTTCCAAGACCATAATTCAAAAAATCCACTATCCCATAGCGTTGAGGATTGCCTGAGGTTCTACCACTTTCCATGTGACACCAGGTGAGTTACTTAATCTTTCTGTACCACGTTTTTCTCATGTGGAAAATGAAGATAATAATGGTGCCATTATCGTAGGGTTGGGAGTATGAAATGTGATAATACAAATAAACTGGCTAAGAGTTATGGCACATAGTACAAGACAAATAAATTCCTAGACACAATTATTTATGTTTTGTACAAAAGGGTTCGTGTGACTCTTAGAGTAGTTAAATATGGAAAGAATGAAGGGCATTTTCCTGGACAGATTCCAATCATACCTGGCAAAGAAGCAAACTAAATTCTTGACATCACAGTCAAATGAATTACGAGTGTCCTTCGTTTTCCCAAAACCTCTAGGAAACAATGATTTAACTGTACTCTGTCAACTTAAATGAGAGTGATGTAATAGATCAGAATAGGTACATTGTCTTAAAGGAAAAGCAACCAGAGACCTAAATGCAACCTCGCCCTCTGTCCCGCCCTTCATTTCTCACCTGAACGAGCAGGCTAGAAGGCATTCCTAGAAGACTTACCCCAGCCATTTCTCAGAACACAAAAGCCGAAAGAACAGATGCTCTTTCTCTCCTCCATTCATGTCAGCGGTTCCCACAACCTCCCTCATCTAACCTACCATGACCCCCACCCCAGGAAAAAGTACAATAGAACAAACTATGCATACAATACATATGTCATGAACACACACACACACACACACACACACACACACCACACACACCACTAGCCAGACCATCCACTGAAATAAAAGGCCTACAGTTACCTCACTGCTTCTCCCTCTGGCATCATTAGGCCAGAAACTAATGAAGGAAAAGATTTAACAATAGTTAAATGACACAACAGGCAAAAGATTGAAGTAGAAGATATTTATTTGGGGGCACTTTTATTGCCTGCTTTTCTGCAAGACGTAGGGTCTTTATGCTACCTCCCGACGGTCTCCAGGCCCACACAGTCATTACATCTCTTGCAAACCACCACAGTCTCCTCCTTCATTCTGTCTTGGCCCGACCCAACACATTCCACACTCTCATGCGGAAGGATTTTCTGAAAACACAAGGCTGATCCTGTTACACTTTTGTTTGCAATTCTTTAATTACACATGTCATGCTGCGGTGCATTGTGGTTATGTATGCATATGTCATACCTCCCTCAATAAACTGTAACGTCATGGGAAAGCCCAAACTATTTTACCTATATTAAACAATCTTCACTCATTCACTCAAAAAATAGGTAATACATATGTGTTACATACCAAGCACTACACTAGCCCCTAGAGATGAGTCAGGTCCTTCCCTTCAATTTGTTTACAATCATGTGTGTATTGTAACTCATGATGTTATTTACATATTATAATATAATTGCAACATAGAATGTATTATGATTGCATAGGCACCGATTAACACAGGATCATAGAAAGGTTCCTACTAAATGCTTGAGCAGATCAAGAAAGGCTTCTCAGAAGCAGTAACGTCTACACCGATACCTGAAGCATCAGCAGATATATAGGGAGAGTGAGGAACTAAGGGAGATCCATTAAGATGAGAATAGCGGCAAAGGACAAGCCTTGAGAAATACACAGGAACCAGATCATAAAAGGGGTTAAGCCACATTAAAGTGTTTGAAGTTTATCTTGAAGGAATTTAATTGTTTTAGTAAGATGAGTGATATGATCAGATTTCTACTTTAAAAATGACCACCCTAATTAAAGTATAGTAGTCATTCAAGACATCTGTTAAACACATGAAGAGTTAAATGTAATTAGCATAAACAAAAACTATTTCAGGAATTCAAAAAAGAGAGAAATCAGTGAGTCAGTGCTGGCTGTGATGCCCCAGAGGGGTTTTATGGAGGAGTTCAGCTAGGCTTTTAAGAACATATGATTTTGATAGGGTAATTCAAGGAAAAGAAGGACTTCCTAGTTGGAAACAGGAAGGGTACAAGGAAGATAATTAGCTAGGAAGTGGCTGTGCAAAAGTTTCAGGTGAATTCACAGAAGAGTAACTAGTTTAGTTAAGTGAGTGCCAGGTCTGGAGAGGTAGGATGACATCTCAGGGCCAAGCTAGAGGCACAGGGCCTTGAATGCCAGGCTCAGGATTTAAACTTCACCAGCAAAGAGAAGGCTCATGGCTGAGTTTTAAAGGGAGAGATGCATACTCCAAGTGTTGCATTAGGAAGATTGTATACGAATTGGAAGAGGTTTAAAAACAAAGTTCAGGGGGGGCATCTGGGTGGTTCAGTGGGTTAAGCATCTGACTCTTGATTTCGTCTTAGGTCATGATCTCGAAGTTTGCAGAATCTAACCACTGCTAGGAATGAAGCCTGCTTGGGATTCTCTCCCCCTCACTCTCTGTCCCCCCTCTCCCCCCGCTTGCATGCTGGAGCTTGCCCTCTCTCTCTCAAAATAAATAAATAAACATCTAAAATAAAAAACAAGGGGCTTCTGGATGGCTCAGTCTGTTAAGCGTCTGATTTCCACTCTGGTTATGATCTCGTAGTTCATGAATTCGAGCCCCGCATGGGGATCTGTGCTAACAGCTCGGAGCCTGCAGCCTGCTTCAGATTCTGTGTCTCCCTCTCTCTCTGCCCCTCCCCTGCTCGTACTCTGTCTCTCTCTCTTCCTCAAAAATAAATAAAACATTAAAAAATATTTTTTTAAATACAAAAACAAACAAGGTTCAGGCAACTAGGTGTAGGAATGTGAAAGGAAAAATAAAAGTGGGAGTTTTCTGTGAGAAAAAAACAAAAAGTTAAGAGAGAGAAGTAAAACATAAGGTTGAGTGATGGATGAAACAAGTTCACCTCACATGCCAAAGTCCCACACCCACTCCCTCGTTTCCAACACTCCTACTATCCCTCCCTGGGTGACTGATTTATCTGAAAAGAGTCATTTCCTGAAGCTTAGTGTTATCATTTGGAGGATGAGAGTCTTCCTTTTTATCATGCTGTTTAGGTAGTATCTACAGCTAAGAACTAGGAGGTGAGGTTTTTTTGAAGAGAAAATTAAAAGAAAAGAACACCTGGAGAATGAGAGTGAACACTGGAATAAAGAAAAGGTCCCACTAAGGCCATTCTTAAATCCCCTAAATCAAATCACCCAGGATATTCATTCAGTTGGGGTGCCCCTGCTTTTTTTGGGGGGGATAGTTTTGTGTATTTTTTTTTTTTTGAGAGAGAAAGTGAGAGAGAGTGGAGGAAGGGTAGAAGGGAGAGGAAGAGAGAGAGAAAGAGAAGAGAGAGAAAATCCCAAGCAGGCTCCACACCCCGCATGGGGCCAGATATGGGGCTGGATCTCACCAACTGTGAGATCATGACCTGAGCCGAAATCAAGAGTCGGACACTTAACCGACTAAGCCACCCAGGCGCCCCTTGGGGTGCCCTTGTTTATTGTAGGAACTCCCCGAGATAGATCAGACTTACACCCAGTCATGGCGCCCCAGAGACTCATTCATGTCCCAGGTCCCTCCCCTCGCTGTCTGGGTTGCCTATTCCACCTGCTCTTTATACCCCCAGTAACCATAAGCAGCAGAAGGAGAAACTCAATTGTTCCATTGTCTCCAGTTTAAACTCAGATCACTTCGGTCTCCCAAAGCAACAACTTAATTTAATAGTACTTAAGGATGTGGGAAAAAATATTAGAAAACCTTCCAAAATTGTCTAACCAAACTCCAGCATACAGTAGTCTATGACTTGAGAAAAGCCTACCTAAGAAACATCACAGCCCCCATCCAAAGAGCAATGCCATTTGTAAATAAATCTCTTAGAAGACTGAATAAATCCCTGGCTCATCAAAATAAATTCTATTTTCTCAGCCTTTTTCAAAGTCAGAAAGTCAAGCTTCTCACAACAGGTTCATGTATTATTTATTCTACTTCATTGTAGGTGAGGAAACTGAAGATCCATTCTTTAAGACAGAGATATTAATGGCTCTAACTTTTGTTCCAGACTGGATGGTGTCCTGCTAGAATGGATATGAATGCCAGCAGATTAACAGATTCTCAGGAATGGCATTTCATCTGTCACCATTTAACGGATGACTATTGTTTTCTTTAGGACTTTGTAGAACATCAAGTTGATGTGTGTTAGGCCTGACTACATGATAAACCTTCCTCAGCTTCCCTTTGTTTCCAAAGTAATTACGGGCTTCTTCATGTCTCTTTTTGATGCCCACGAAGGCCATAATGAAGGTAGTTAAATATGCAAACATGGAAACAAGAAACAAGGTGTCAATGTGCATATAATTTACTTATTGAGGCATCCGACTTACTCATAAACTGGGATCATACTGCTAATAAAGTTAACTGATTTTCCTAAATAATCTAGGCATATTTTCCAGTGTCTTTGCCAACAGATGGCTCAGGGGTCTTTTGTCACTTTATAATTCATCTACACCTCCAGACACTACAAGATAAGGAGATAATTTAAATCAAAACAATGTGTGGGCCACAGATATGCAGCTGCAAGTGAAATCCTGAAGCTTCTTTCTAAGCATATGACCCACCACTGCTACTCCTACCTAGAAATACTTTAGTCAGCTGTTTCCCCTAATTGAAAAGAAGAGACTGTAACTAGACAAAAAGTACTGAGGAAGGTGTTTGCTTTATTTTCTGAAATATCTATATACTATGGAGGCATTTCAGTTTTCTAACATGTAAGTTCTCAGACACTAAACCAAATGTAATGTCATGCCAGAAATGGAACTATATACAGTTTACTAAAGAACATAGGTAAACGGACCACAAAATGCTTCATGGTCAAAGGCAGGCCGCCCTCTGATACCCCATGGCACCAGAAAGTTCTGCTTCTTGAATATTGTGTGTTTTAATTGAGGTAAGATATATCTAATAAAAAAGAATGCAAACCTACCTATAGTGGTATTAGCAAGGATTTTACTTGATTAAAGTTTCCCTATCTGACATCCAAGATTAGATACATTGGAAAATGCTAAATTCCCAAGAGTGGAGAATACATAGTATGCAGTATTTCCTAAACATCTCAGAACACAAAAACTTTTTGTAACACAAACTAACACTGCCCATATGTGACAAACACTATGCAAAATACTGCACACTGCTATTCATCCTTAGTTGTTAGTGGAACAAGAGCAGAAGGGGAAAAAAATCAAGGCACTGAGTTAACTGAATTTTTAGAAGTGGGGAGGAGTTTGGGGAGGATGCTAAAAGCACCCTTTGCCTACCTCACGGTTTTAAGAAATAATCATAGAATATTTATCATGGAAGTGACTAGGAATCTACAACAGCATCCTTTTTGAAATTTACTGATAGGTATGATCTTAAAATTCTCCTAGGTAGCTCATAGCTGTCCTTAAATCAAAGACATTACCAAATGCCTAGCTAATACTGTATATGTACTAAGAAATATATATATTTTTTATTTTGAACGAATATTAGAATCAAACCCTTGACCTGACAAATGACTGAAAACTAAGACTCAATCCAGTTCCGGCACCAACTGGGTATACGATCTTGGTCAAGCCCTCATTGGTTTCCCTATCTCTGTACAACAGACCCTTCAGCTCTGGAGGCCTCATGAAACCTACATAGGAAAGACAACTACAAAGTGTCTCGTCAGCAGTTCTTAGCTGTTAGATGAGGGTGCACCAAGCAACTGTTAATGAGGGTGCCAGGTGAGCCACTATCTTTGCTGGGAAGACTTAAGTACGCCGTTCCAATCTAAAAAGCATCTCATAAAGGTGCCTCCCGCCCTCGACTACTTCATAAACTTTTCTATAAAATGTTATGACCACAAGCGTCTGACCTCGCAGCTCATCAGGCATAAAACTGCAATTTCTGGCTCCCTCAACAACACCAGCCCTTTAACCCTGGTTCAAGAAGCCCAGTGGGGTGAAAATTAAGTGCCGCCAATCAGATACCGCCCCGCACTTGAAAAATGCCCCGAAAGTCTTCTTCCCTCGCTCTTCCCAAATAAATAGCATTCCTACACAAATGGAAGTCCATGGGTGTCCGCGGACACTGGAAGGGCCGTACCTGATTGAAGTGCAGCGGCCCGGGCTCCGCGACACCTTCCGCGGGGGCGGCTCCCAGCTGTTCCAGCAGGCGCGCGAGCTGCGCCGCCGACAGGCTGCGATTCGCGCCGAACAGGCTCAGTACATCCTCGCTGAAGGCGAGCCCGGGCCCCGCCGCCGTCCCTCCGATGCCCGCGGCCGCCAGCAGCAGGAGCCCAGCCACCGCCCGGCCCGGGGCCATCCTGGCCGGGGCTGCCTTTCGAGGGCCTGAAACGGGCTGGAGCGCACGGGGACGCGCTGGGCGCACCTGCGCGGGTGCCCAAGAGCCCGCGCGCGGTTCAGTTGTCGGCGCGGGTCCGAGTCAGACGTGACGCGGGCGCCCCTGGTCCTCCGCCGCCTTGGGAAGAGCCGCAGCCCGCGACCTGCGGGGCATTGAAGTGGCGGTGCAGCCGGGGGGCGGGGAGCGATAGGCACAGCGGGCCCCCGGGCCTCCTGGAGAGCCTAAGATAAAGAGGACAAAGGGGGACAGAGATAAAGGCCAGCGGGCCACCGCCGGCCAGCCCCGGGAGCACTGCGTGGCCCGAGCCCTCGAAGGCCCGGCCGGGCGTGGGGCCAACTGCCCCGGAGCCGGGTTTGCAAATGTCCCAGGATTTGCATAGTGTGGTGACACGCTCCTCCCGGATATAAAGCCCCAAACCAAGCAATTGCTTAGGAAGAACTAAAACCACTCGCACGGTAGAACCCCACCTCCTCTTCCTGTCTTGCTGCTAAATTCCCGTAGAGGAAACTTGGAAGGGGTGAGACGGGTAGTCCCCAAGGAGCTGCAGGAAACAGCCCCTTCGAAGTCCTGGGCTTTGCGTCTAAACGGGACCCTCCCTCTCCCAGATCTCTTCTCTGGGCTTGGCAAACTAGCCTGCTAACCTCTCACCTCGCCTGTCTGTTTCTGTATCTGCGTCTCTGTGTGTGTCCACGTGAGTCTCAGTCTCTTTCTTTCTCTCTTTCTCTCTCAACACTGTCTCTGGCTAGTCAGCTCTGAAACTCCGAGATCGGCCCTGCGCCCTTTACAGACAGATAAGAGGCGGGCCCTGTCCCCTCCTCTCTAGCACGTGGTGACACACACACACCCTCCCCTAGCCTGAACTCCCGCGCTCGTCCACGCCGGGGCGCAGGGCCGCTGGCCTTTCCTCTTCGGGTGCACTGCGCATTCCTCTTCCGACCCGGCTCCCCACCCGCACCCTGGGGGGTTACCTGAATGCCACGTCCCTGTCGGCGTCCCCAGCCTCCTTTCTGGTCTCGGTGATCTGTTACCTTGATGAAACCGACTTCCTGGAATAGAGTCAAGAGCCCCATGCATTGTCTAAGAGGTTAGCAGGAATTGCTTTTTTGTCTCACTTCGTAAACTCCGGAGGAAAAAAGGAAACCAAATCTCCAGCGTGGAGGCAGGCTAACTGAGCTTGCACTGCCCAAGCCGGCCCTTCCTGACGCCGCACAGGATATCCGCAGATCAGAATGAATGTTTGTTTGTTCAAATGAGGGTTCAAGAAAAGCTGACTTAGGTGTGAGGTCAACAAGTTTGTGCAAAGTGAAGGCGGTGTTTGGGGACAAAGGTTGTGTCTGGTGGATATAACTGTCCAGAAATAAAGTAAACCTTGATTCCCTCCTACATGGCTAAGTACAATAGGAAGAATTCATAGTGTTCTTGCCTTTAACCCGGGGAGTGCACAGCCTCTTAAATCAGATCTTAGGAGACCCTAAGGGCAGAAAAAGGCAAGGAGATGAGGAATGGGACAAAATCTCCTCTCCCATGAGAAACTTAGATGTGAATGAGAAAAACAGAGACACAGAAAATTCCAGAAGGATGAGGATTTGGGTGGACATAACTGAAGAGCTATCATATGGAAAATGTTTAACTGTATTCTAACTACAGAGAGCAGAAGGCAGCAGTAACAGGGCAAAATTACCAGGAGGACGGTTTCTGTGAAATATAAAGCACAAATGCTTGGGGGGTAGTGATTGCTCCACAATTGAAGGTGTTTCAAAAGCACAGGTGAGTGGTAGACAGATTCCTGCCTCAGAGGAATATCAGCAAAATGATCCTGATGCTGTGTCCCTTTCCATTATAAAAATCTAACATTTATTAGTAATAATTTGTGAAATTACAGAAGGGCAAATATTTCACCCAAGGGCCAGAAATAAATTCATCATAGTTAAGCTCTTAAATTACACAGATGATGGGATTCTTCAAGATTTTTATCAGATTCTTAAAAAAAAAAAAAAAAAAAAAAAAAAAAGTTTATTTATTCAGAGAAAGAGTGGGGAGGGCCAGAGAGAGAGAAAGAGAGAATCTCAAGGAGGGTCCTCACTCTCAGCATGAAGCCTTATGTGGGGCTCAAACTCACAAGCCCACGACCGAAGCCACAATCAAGGATCAGAGGCTTAACTGACTGAGCCACTCGGGTGCTCAATTTTTATTGGGTTCTTAAGTGTAGTTTGCTACCTATTGTTCCCTTTGGCCTCAATGACTCAAGGTGATTCTTAGAAATTAATGAATGCTCTAGATCGTTTATCCACACCCAAGTTGTTCATTCCCAGCTTGAACTGCAACAGTGATGAGATGTTGGATTTTCCATAAATATAAATGGGCTTTAAGTAACATAAAATTTAGGGGTGCCTGAGTGGCTCAGTTGGTTAAGCGTCCAACCCTTGATTTCAACTCAGGTCATGATCCCAAGGTCGTGGGATCAAACCCCAGGTGGGCTCTATGCTAAGCATGAGGCCTGCTTAAGATTCTCTCTCCTTTTCCTTCAGCCCCTCCCCTACTTACACATGCACATTCTCTCTCTCTCTCTCTCTCTCTTTCTCTCTCTCTAAAATAATAATAATACAAATTTTGTATTATGGATTTTTTAAATGAAATTTTTGTATTAGCCATTCATGTCTCTGTACATATATTTTACCTACCCATCAACCCCAAAAGACAACAAATTAAAAAAATAATAATCAACTTGCTTGACAACTTTACCAAATACAGCTAACATAATTTAGGCATGCAATTAAGACAGGACATTCAGAAAATTACGAGTTACTAACTACCAAATTGGTAAGGCTAATTTCTAGATTTTCCACTCTAATGAAACATAATCACCAAAGTACTACTCAGATAATGTTTTAGGGACCAAAATGTGACATTGTGTCAGCCATATCATTACTGAAAAAAGGACTTCCAGTTTAAAATATAAAATGGAATGCTATAAACTATAATTTCTTTCAGAAATTTGCCTTAAAGTTTAAATAATTTTAAATGATAATGTTTAGGGGAGAATGCCAGGAACACCAGCCAGGATCTTGAACGATGCTTTCTCTTCCAGACAATGTCACCTGAAAAACTTGGTGATAGGTTCAATTCCCTCATCTATGAAACAAGAAAGTTAGGACAGAAGAACAAGTATCCATTCCAGCCTTATTTATAAATGTCTAATTTAGGAGTCATCTATCAGAACAAAACATGAAACACCTATAAGAGAAATACAAGTTCAATTCTCCAGTGGAAACGATATTTAAAGTCAAGTCTTACTTTTTCTAATAGCTTCAAATTTTTCTCGGTCCACGTCTTTTGTTACTTTTGCAAATAAGGAGCAAATGGGCATCTTTTAAACTTTCTCATGCATTCATTTCCCCGCGGAAGGACAAATAAGCAAATTGAAGCGATAGCACAACCCTTTCCCTTCTTCCCCTTCCCTTCTCTTCTGCTCCCTCCAGTCTTAAAGCCATGAGGTGGAGCATAGCATGGTAAATAGTATCTGTGTGGAGGGCAGTCACAGTGGTCCAGAGAGGGGTGTTGGAACCTGAACAAGAGAAGGATATCCAACAAGGAGGGAAACTTAGTGTGAGCAGTTAGAGCCCACGCAGGCTGACACACGTATCCAGATGGTGAAGGGAACGTGGAAAATCAGAAGATGCATCCCTAATGGGGCAAGAATATGTGCATGCACCCCAGCACAGAATGTCAGCACCCAGGTATGATGAGGGGGGCATTCATCCCAGCACAGTTTGTCAGAGCCCAGTCTAGAAGACTGAGTGCATCCATGGTGGCTTAGTGTGGTGTCTCAGAGCCAGAGCAAAGACAGGAGGGAATACACGGGTTGAGGGACAGAGAGGCAACTGAGTGTGGAGAGTCAGAGTCTGGATGGGTGATAAAGTCATCTGTGCTTGATGGTGAGGAGAGAAACCCTGCTGAACAGTAGCGTTAGGTACCAGACTCTGTGGTGAGCAGAGAGCTGCCTCACGTGGCACGTGTGATAACGATTTTTTTTTATTCTCCCAGTTAGCTAACATACAGTGTAGTCTTGGCTTCAAGACTAGATTGATAGTGTCATTTAAAATAAGAAATATGTTCTTGGTCTTCATTGCCGTTTCTGGCCCACAGCTCCTAAAACCTTGGAATGTCCTAAGTTATGAGAGTGACAAAGGTGTCTCTTGTTATGTTATTGAGGTGACTTTTGGACCCCCACCAGAGGATGGGGGCTGTTTGCCAGGAGTATCAACCATGTGATTAGAAGACTACAACTTTCCATCCCATTCCCCTGACCCCTAGGGTCAGGGACATTGACTCAATCACCAAAAACCAATGATTTAATCAACCATACCCAAGTAATGAAGTTTCCATAAAAACCCTAAAGGACAGGGGCATCTGGGGGTCTTAGTTGGTTGAGCATCCAACTTTGACTCGGGTTCTGATCTCACAGTTCGTGAGTTTGAGCCCCGCATTGAGCTCACTGCTGTCAGCATGGAGCCCACTTCAGATTCTCTGTCTCCCTCTCTCTCTGCCCTTCCCTTCTCATTCTCCCACTCTCAAAAATAAAAAATAAACATAAAAGAACAATAACAACCAAAAGGACTAAGTTTAGAGAGCTTCTGGGTTGGTGAATTCATGGAGATTGATGGAAAGTAGAGACAGACTGCCCCTGGAGAAGGTGTGGAGGCTCCAGTCCTTTTTCTCATAACTTGTCCTGTGCATCTCTTCCATCTGGCTATCCCTGATCCTTTTACACTAAACTGGGGATCTAGTAAGTAAAGTGATTCTCGGAGATCTGTGAGTCATTGGACCCTCAAATCTAGTCAGTAGGTCAGTGCACAGGTATCAACCTGGACTTTGTAACTGCCGGAGGCAGAGGGTAATCTTATAGGACTGAGCCTTTAAACTATGGGATCTGGTGCTATCTCCAGATAGATAATGTCAAAACTGAGTTGAATTGTAGGACACCAGATGGTGGCTGAGATTTGCTCAGATATGGGTGGAAATCCCTCTCATACTGAATTTTGGGTGCAGAATCATAGGGTGTTGAACCCAAGCCGGAGAAGGAGAGAACTGGGGAGAAGAAAATACTAGCAGAAATAAAAAATTAGCTAGACACAAAAAGATTCATTGAACAAGTGAATATATTAAAGAAAGTAGCAGCCAGTTTCCTCACTGTCAAGAAAAGGGTTTGCAAATTTGGAAAGGGAGAAAATCCATGCTGTTGGGTTGGAATTGGAAAAGTCATTGCAAATTCATGGTTTTCAGTATAAACAGATAAAAAATAGATATAATTGTAAATAATCCCCAGCTCTGTCCACTGCTAGGTCCTGGGAACAGTGATGCCCCAATAGCAATCGATGAGCATACCTGTGGCACTGAGCTAAGCATGTAAAACCTATTCTCAGGGGGTGGCTGGCTGGCTCAGTCAGCAGAGCATGGCACTCTTGACCTCAGGGTTGTGAGTTCAAGCCCCATGTTGGGTGTAGAGGATACTTAAGTAAAAATGAAACTTTAAAAAATAAAAAATTAAATAAAAACTATTCTCCTCTAATAGGAACGGGGGCTCCTTAGAGAAAGGGTTGATTATAGGACCAGGCAGGTGAAGAACAAGACACCCCTGGAATCTTTTGTTGTGCCTGAAATCAAGGAATTGGTCAAAGAATATAGAAAATACATGTTAAAGTTTTCCAAGGTAATAGGACGTTAGACCAGCAACTTACACTCAAATGGTTCAGCGGGGAAAGGTCCTTGCTTGCATCTTTTCTATAAGTTTGTAATTGCTTCAAAGTTTAAAAGATAAAACACAGGATTAAGAAGTAAAGAAGAAAGTTCCCACAACAAATTACGTAGAAACTCAATCTAAGTTTTGCTAAATCCTGACTTCATAATATTCAGTGAAATTAATTTCCTCGTTTCATACGTATTTTTAACATCTGTATCCATGCTGCCTGGGAATACAAGAGTAAAAGGATGCATTTTATCTTCCTTTTAAGAAGATACTGAAAGTTGTACTTCAGTTTAGACAGAAATGAGATGATTGCTATGACGGAGATCTTAAAGGTTGCGGTAGAGAGATAAAAGCACCTATATCTGCAGGAGATGCTGAGCAAATAATTGACAGAGCAAGTAACCCTTGAGCTTGAAGGATAAGTAGACATTTGACAGAAAGACAAGAGCAGAAGAAGCACATTTCGAGATGAAGAAATGCAAAATGAAAAGCCCTGGAAGACCTAAAAGAGCAAGGAGAACCACAAGGCAGTCTTTGGAACCGGTGAATCTGGAACAAAGAAGCAGGATCTAACAGAATCCAGAAACTCTCCAAGTTCCACTGGGTCAAAGGCATCTTTATCTATTGATGCCCCAAAAGATTCTTTATGGTCACTGTGGTATAAAAAAAAAGAAAAAAGCAAAAAAAAAAGCCTCAGTGATTTTAAACTTCCTTTTTCCTGTAAGTATCAAATAATATCCATTCCTTATTATTACAAACATGCCACACTTAAAATTCTCAAATTAGAGCAAGGTAATGACTGTCCATATCATGCATGTCTATATGTCTATTCAGCTGTCAGTACTACAGATGATGTAGGTAGGAATCAAATTTCTTCATGTCCTCTGTGAACTAAATTCCTAATCTACGAAATGGGGATTGAAATAATGTCTGCTCAATCTGTGTCACTGAATAACTGTGAACATCGGATGTGATAAGGTGTGTGAAAACTCTTTATAAACTGTAAAGCAGAATGTCAGTATTATTATAAGCTGACATGGTAGGGTAATGTGACCTGTGTAATCAGCCAAGTGAAGTGCCATTGAGAAATGGACAAGAACAACCAAGAATACTCTGGAACAAAGACTACTTTATACCCAACAAAATTCTTGAGGCTCTTTTTTTCCCCCCAGGAAATTAAAGCACTAATCAGAAATAGAAAGAACCATGGATACCATCGAGTCTAATCTGGTCATTTTTTAAGGAAAAGAAAGCTCAGGAGAATCAGGTGAAATGGTGAAGTAACACATTTAGACTAGAGCATAGGTCCAAATCTGCCTCTTTGCCTTTTACCACCAGAAAAAAAATACCAGTCAGTGTTGTAATAATACTCAGTGTGACTTCAATTCAATTAAATTAAACAAAATTATATTAGCCTTTGTTTTTCTTCACTCTTCTTCCTTTTCTTTAGTTATTTTCTAAAGGACCCATAGCTCCAAGTCTTTTGCTCCCTTTCAGCCCAGCTCACCCAGCATGACCTCACCATGGTTTTCTATGCTTTGTAATTCCACACAATTTTTAGTATATTCTTAAAATTTTTGGAAATTTTATATGTACTAACATGGAAAGGTGTTGAATAAATTAATGAAAACAGTAAGAACAGAATGTGTTGTAAAACAATATAAACAGCAGTGTGTGTGTGTGTGTGTGTGTGTGTGTGCACTTAAATTAACAAAGGTCTGGGGGAACATGCACCAAGCTATTTACAATGTTTTCCTCCTAAGGAGCAGGTTTAGAGAACAAGGGGATTCAAAGGGAAGAATAAGATCTTTCTCAAAAGAGAAGATTAAAGAAAACATACCTTTTTCTTCATATACTTTTACGGTGTTTGAATTTTTTACAAGGTACGTCTTTTATAATTAAAGGGATAGGGGCCCCTGGGTGGTTCAGTCGGTTAAGTGTCTGACTTCAGGTCATGATCTCACGGTCCGTGAGTTCGGGCCCTGCATAAGGCTCTGTGCTAACAGCTCAGATCCCGGAACCCGCTTCAGATTCTGTGTCTCCCCCTCTCTCTGCCCCTCCCTTGCTCATGCTCTCTCTCTGTCTCAAAAATAAATAAAAATATTTTTTAAAAACTTTATAATTAAAGGAATAAAAATGGTCAAACTGTAGATGGTGGTAGAATCCTGAGTGGCCTCTAAAATGGGGAGTTAGAATCAGTCAATGCATCTCTATGCGCCCAATGGGGACAGTCCTGAGAAGCAGATGCAGAGATCCCAGGCTGTGTGGCTGGCATGCTTCTTTATCACAGAAAGCTAACAAAAATAGGATAGATTTATAAAAATAGCTCCAAAAGGCATCCAACCCTTCATTCTGTGAATCCAGAATAGTACCAGATCTTGGAGGGGGAATGGAGTGAGCTGACCAGCTGGCATGAATAAGTCTCCACGGGAGAGATACTACCCATATCTGTACTCTTCTAACTCTTGAGGGTCAGAGTCCCAAAGCTTCACTGAACTGCTGGGAAGTATAATCATGTAAGAACAATTAAGAATTTTGTTTTCGAGTTAAACTTAGTACAAATCTTAGCCTTAGGCAGAATTACAGAATGAAAACTTTGGCAGGGAACCATTTTCTCCTCTGGGCTCTCAACCCCGTAATACCTGAGACCCACACCCTCTTCCTTTGCCTTCCCTTACTTCAAGTATTCTAGTCCCAGTATCTCCCATTCCCATTAAAATATAAAAGATTAGGAATTAAAAAGTGGTAATTGACTATTTGCTTTTGTGTGTGTGTGTGTGTGTGTGTGTGCGCGCATGCGACAGTGGTATCACTGACTTATCTAGTTCACAAAACATTTTTAACTTAAGAATTTAAATGAGTCTACTGGAAGTAAGAAAGCAAACAGCAAGTGTTGTCTCCTCAGTGTCTGTACTATTCCAAGTTTAAATCTACTTAAGGGTCCTTTTGACCAGCTTCACTTCTAGTCTTTTTCCAGAAACTCATTCACACCACATTTTTGCTGGACAAGATGTGCTCTCACTGTTACTGCGCGTTCATCTATGACTCCTGGTAAAGCAATGAAACCCTGTTTGAGAGAGCTGCATGATCTTGTAAGGAATGCACACAGACTCCTCCAACCGAAGGTTTGGAGCCACTCACTGAGGAAGGAGAAATGAAATAAGCTTCAGAAGACTTGAGTTATTCTAACTGAAACATGAACCGTTTTGTCATCTTTGTAGTTGCATCTGCTTAGCTCTTCCAGGCTGTTACAAGAGTTTATTGAGACAATACAAATTAAAACATTTTATAAGCTACAAAGCCAAGGAAGACTAAGATTTCAAACTAGCCAAACCAGATTGAGATGTCATTTTCAGCAAGGCTTACAGCATCGTGACACAATTTATCTGTCTGACACACACAACAACATCAAACAGGCTAGGTAGATCATCTTCTCCAGATAGAAAAGTACTTCTGTTCAGGCGCCTGGGTGGCTCAGTTGGTTGAGCATCCGACTTCGGCTCAGGTCATGATCTCACAGTTTGTGAGTTTGAGCCCCGAGTCAGGCTCTGTGCTGACAGCTCAGAGCCCACTTTGAATCCTCTCCCCTCTCTTTGTCCCTCCTCTGCTCGCTCTCTCGCTCTCTCTCTCAAAAATAAATAAACATTAAAAACAAAAAAGAAAAGAAAAGTACTTCTCTATGGGGCCAGAGCATGGTCCAGAGAGCTCACTCTAGAAAACACAACTTTCTTTTATTTTTATTTTTTTTAACTTGGAGGGAGTTTGTCATGTTATCAAAGAAACTTTAATGTTTTCTAGTTCTATTTCTTGTTTTGATACTTTGGTACTTTTCAGAAGGAGGAAAATTATTCTTGGCACACAAATGAAAACCCAAGCTTTGATACCTGTGGCTTTACACTTAAATATGATCCATTCTTATGTGAAAGTCTTAATGTAGATAAATGTACTTGGAATAAAGTATGATTTACACAAATATAAAATAAAAGCAGGATAGATATTACAAGGAAAGCTAATGGTTAGAATACGCAGGAAACTTGCCATCTAAAAATAACATATCCTGGGGCACCTGGGTGGCTCAGCCAGTTGGGCACCTGACTTCAGCTCAGGTCATGATCTCATAGTTTGTAAGTTCGAGTCCCGAGCCTAGAGCCTCCTTCGTATTCTGTCTCCCTCTGTCCCTCCCCCGCTCATGCTCTGTCTCTCTCTGTCTCTCAAAAATAAGTAAACTTTAAAAAATAATTCTTAATAAGATAAAAATAACATATCCTAATAGTCTAAGAACTGTAGAGAAGTGTTCAACTTATATTTGTGATAAAAGAAATATTCCCTAGGCATAAACTCTGAAGCCACTGAGAGAATTATGGATTTACTAATGTCCAAGGTTTTTTATGTTGCAGGCACAGTCTCTAGAAATGCCTTGTCTCGGGGTGCCTGGGTGGCTCAGTCGGTTCAGTGGCCGACTTCGGCTCAGGTCATGATCTCGTGGTTTGTGAGTTCGAGCCCCACGTCCGACTCTGTGCTGACAGCTCAGAGCCTGGAGCCTGCTTTGGATTCTGTGTCTCCTCCTCTCTCTGGCCCTCCCATGCTCATGCTCTGTCTCTGTCTGTCTCTCAATAATAAATATGTTTAAAAAAATGTTAGAAATGTCTTGTCTGAAGGAAAGCATAGACAACCAATGGACAACTGATGACCCTTGGGTGTCTTCTAGAATCTCCACAGCTTATTTCTTTTTTTTTTTTTATTTTTTAATGTTTTTTTTTAACTTTTTTTACTGTTTATTTATTTTTGAGAGAGACAGACAGCGAGAGACAGAGCATGAGCAGGGGAGGGGCAGAGAGAGAAGGAGACACAGAATCCGAAGCAGGCTCCAGGCTCTGAGCTGTCAGCACAGAACCTGATGTGGGTTAAACCCACAAACCGTGAGCTCATGACCTGAACTGAAGCCAGACAGCTTAACCAACTGAGCCACTCGGGTGCCCCAATGCTTATTTATTTTTGAGACAGCACATGTGTGTGTATATGCACACAGAGTAGGGGAGGGACAGAGAGAGAGGGAGACAAAGCAGGCTCCCCGATTTGGGGCTCAAACTCAGGAACTGTGAAATCATGACCTGAGCCAAAGTCCAACGCTCAACAAACTGAGCCACCACCACAGGTACCACAGGCGCCCCACCACAGCTTATTTCTTAATTCAAGTTATTCAGACCATGTTTGCTCTTTTTCAAGACAGAAAAACATATTTTCCACTGAAGTTTGGTAATTCAACTAGTTATAAGAAAAACTCACGTTAAAAGAAGCCTAAATATTTACCCACACAAAAGCACCATGAGTCTTTAAGCTTATTACAAGAGAAATACATACGTAGGTGCTTTATTCCAAAGTCCCATAACTATTGCCTAGGTTTCTCTCATCTAAAAGAAGAAAGAATTGCTATAATGGTGTTAATTCTCAGAAAATATAGAGTTCAGATTGATTCTTTTGTCATCTTTAATTATCTATCATTTGTGAATTTGGGGGGAGGAAAGAAGGACAATAGAGGAGATGTTCCATAATCGTGTAAGTTTGATAAAATGAGTTTCATATACTGAATTAAGTTCTTATTTCCTTTGACACCTCCCAATTAGTTTTACTATTAAAAATGGAATCTAACCTCCAATCTGTGATTTCTGAACTGTTTTATCTTCAAAGTAACTTAAGCGTTTATTATATATTTGAGTTCTCACCCAACTATTGTGGTTGTTATTTAATTACACTTTTCAATATTTTAAATTTCATAGGAAAATGTTGCTGACATTGTCTTAATGTTTTTGAAAACATTAAGAGCTTGAATCCATTTTTGTAAAAATTAATAAATGCACAGAGAAGAGACTTGAATGCGTAAATTTATCAACACTGGTCATCTCTAGATGGTGGGAATATGAAACTTTTTCTTTATGATTTTTTACATTTTCTGAATCTTCTGAAAGCATTATTTCACAATTAAATGTTTAATACTAATGGCAACAACAAAATAAAAAATTAGACAATTAAGTAGAATGAGGATATGCACAGCTTTTCATTGAAAAGCCAAAGGTAAGGTGGGGTGAAATTTTGCCATTGTGGATTTCATGTCTGTGGGGTTTCCTTTAATTTGAGGAGAGAACTCTTCTTTCTCCTTATTTATAGGGTTAATTAAAGACTCACATTAAGAATGAGAACGGAGTCAGCAGACTCAATACTTAGCGGGGGGAAAAAATCCCCCAAGGCCATAATTTTTATGCTCCATAAAACTTTCCAACCACAACTGTTCTCTCCTACATGCAAAAGAAGAGGTAGACTAAAACCTTAAAATCTAAATGATTAAGATAGAATAAATGGCCCCCAAAATTCTAAGCAGCTACCACTTAGCAAGTTTTTATCTGAAATATTACATAAGAATAATAATTACTTTAGAGAGTTTTTATCTAAATATTATTAAATATTTAAAGACTAAAACATCTAAATAAAACTAATAATTTAAAATAAAATAATCTAAAGCATTTCTTCTAAGATATCTAAAGTGGAATAAGCGACTTCTCCAAGTTGTTTCTTCCTCCTTACTAATAAAAAGGATTTTACCAATGTTCAAGTTTTTAATCTTGGTAATGCAAAATTATTTCTATTAGGTCTCTGCCCACTTTATTCTTCATCATTTTGTGATTCTAGGATTTGAATTTTCAAAAAGACTCAGAAAAATCTTGGAACAAACGTGGAACCAAAATAAATTTTCATGCAGAGAGTTCAGACAGAAGTTGAAGCTGATAAAACCTAGTGTCTTTTCTGCTCTTTTATTTTAAAAGAAGTTTGTGATACTCCATTTTGGCCAACTCTGGAGAATAAGACTAGCAAAATGGCTTGGATTAGAAAAGGAAGAGGTATGTTTAGCATTGTTATCTGTATACACTGCCCTTGAGATCTGCTGTAGATATAGAACCAAAGAATGGGGTGGGTACCATCACAGACCAGATCCTAACAAAACCATTTCTAAAGTAGGTTCAGAGATGCCTGGGTTTTAACATAATTAGAGAACATTGATATCACTGTCATTTTTCACTCCTATATGTCCCTGCTGACACTATAGCACTCAATATTTATGACTACAGCTCCAATGCCGCAAAAAAAAAAAAAAAAAAATATCCAGGGCACTGGGTGGCTTGGTTGAGCATCCAACTCTTGAATTCAGCTTAGGTCATGATTCCAGGGTCATGGGATGAAGTTCCACGTCGGGCTCCGCACTGAGTGCGAAGTCTGCTTGAGATTCTCTCTCTCCCTCTACTCTTCTCCCTGACTCACACATTCTCTATCTCTAAAATAAAAATACAAATAAAATAATAGTAATAATATCTATATGTTGCTGTCTCAAATCCATAGTTACCATGAAGACATAATCACTCCGACACAATTTGGTCTATGAGGCAGATCTGATGGAAGCCTACAATGAAGATAATGGGATTTTCACTGTATCATCCAGATTAATGTGTAGTTGGCCAAACGTCATCATTTTCTTACAGATGCTATTTTGGTCATATAACCTTTGCTTGAATTATTATCTGGCACTTCAATTCTAGTGTGTCAACATTTGGAAAATTAATTCACTGCCTTCACCAGAGCTCTTCACATATAGTTCATATTCTTAAATATTAGGAGTCAATTTAAAGCAAAGGTAGCCTAAATAAGAAAAAGTAAATTGGTTTTTCATTGTTGGCTCATTTAAAACAAAGACCAACATTCAAAATCATAAGCAGTATATATTTCAAATTTGCCATCCTCTTTTGATATAAATATTGATGAGGACGGTAAAGAGCACTACAGGCTAACGAATTCACCTACATTTTAGAAACAAAAACAAAAAGAGACAATGCCTCATCCCTGGGCTTCTGGCCAAGAAGCAGGGTCAAAGTACCAAGAGGCTACAGTGTGTGATCAGCCTGTTCAGTCGGTTAAGTCGGTTATGACGAATCTAAGTGTGCTTGTTCACAGTGCTTTGCTACTTGCGACTTTTTCATAACTGTTAAAACAGGTTTTCCTTTGTTTCATTTTGGGTTTTTTTTCTTTTTGTTTTTTTGGAGTTTTTTGTTTTTCATTTCTTTTCTTGGCCTGAATGCTGCTAACAGCTAATCATCCAAACTACCTGACAAGAAAAAAATAATATGGAGTTCCCTAAACATTTTAAAAGACAAAAGAGGCACTTTGTCCTTCGGTTGGTTTGGGACTTGATTCTGTCATTTATCGCACATGATTGAGTATTGATAAACAGGGATTTTAATAAAGTGGTTTTCTTTGGTAAATATTCACTAACTGATCTTAAACGTATATCCCAAATGTTTCTCTTAAAATTTTTTAAACTCTAGGGGTGCCTGGGTGGCTCAGTCAGTTAAGGTACGACTTGGGCTCAGGTCATGATCTCACGGTTGGTGAGTTCGAGCCCCACGTCAGGCTCTGTGCTGACAGCTCAGAACATAGAGACTGCTTCGGATTCTGTGTCTCCCTCTCTCTCTGTGTCCCTACGCCACTTGTGCTCTCTCTCTCTCTCTCTCTCTCTGTCAAAAATAAATAAACATTTTTAAAAATTTTTAACTTTATTCTTCTCAGCTTTGCACCAATTATATTAAAATCTTCCAAGAACCTATTGACATGACAATGTGCTATCCGTTAACCTCTGGACTACTGTGTGAACATATGTAAAACTTAACCCAAACCTTTGTGGTAGATCGAAAAAGAGGATCTTTAGCCAGGAGATGCCTTGTCAAACATTGTGAGAATTAGAGTAGGTAATATATCTTGAGTATCTAGCATAAAGGCATATATAGGTGTGTGCGTGTGTGTGCGTGTGTGTGCGTGTGTGTGTGTGTCAAGCACTGTGCTGTTATTTCATATGTGCCACAAATTCCCTTAAATAATATTAATTGTGATTATGGCATTGACCTGAATTTCAAATCGGAAACATTTATTTCTTTTTCACGGAGAAAATATAAACCCTCAGAAGAGAAAATTCTTTTCCCACATCAAATCTATAGCCACACTTATATGAATTCTTTTTTTTTTAACTTTATTTATTTTAAGAGAAGAGAGAGAGAGAGAGAGAGAGAAAGCACGAGCAAGGGAGGGGCAGAGAAAGAGGGAGAGAGAAACCCAAGCAGACTCTGTACTGTCAGCACAGAGCCCCACACCAGGCTCGAACCCACAAACTGTGAGATCGAACCGTGAGATCATGACGTGAGCCTAAATCAAGAGTTGGTGGCTTAACTGACTGAGCCACCCTGGTGCCCCTGAATTCTTTTTTTTTTTCCAACGTTTATTTATTTTTGGGGGGACAGAGAGAGACAGAGCATGAACGGGGGAGGGGCAGAGAGAGAGGGAGACACAGAATCGGAAACAGGCTCCAGGCTCCGAGCCATCAGCCCAGAGCCTGACGCGGGGCTCGAACTCACGGGCCGCGAGATCGTGACCTGGCTGAAGTCGGACGCTCAACCGACTGCGCCACCCAGGCGCCCCGCCCCTGAATTCTTAAACTCTATTTTCTCTTCTGGTGAAGCAAATGAATTTTCCAAGCTTTTTTCCAAGACCAGCCCTCCACTGGTACAATGAATCACGTCCTCTCTTGCTTACTCAAGATCTTTGACCCCACGTTGTATCTTCTCTGCTACCATATCATCAGTTTTTCCCTCCATATTAGATCATTCCTGAGAAAACAAGATCTCTTATCTCTTAAAAGTTCCTTTCACTCCTTGTATCTCTTAAGCTATCACTTTATTTGTTATGGGTTTAATTGTTTTCCTCAAAAGACAGATTGAAGTCCTAACCCTCAGTACAAAACATGACCTTGTTTGGAAATAAGGTCACTGCAGATGGAATTAGTTAAAAGGAGGTGGTACTGAAGTAGGGTGGGTCCTGATCCAATATGACTGGTGTCCTTGTAGGAAAATGGGCACGTGAAAACAGAGAGAGAGACACTGGGAGAACACCACGTGATGATGAAGGCAGAGATTGGAGTTATGCAGCTGCAAGCCGAGGAATGCCAAAGATTGCTGGTAAACCACCGCAGCTAGGAAGAAACAAAGACAGATTCCCCTAGAGGTTTCAAAGGGAGTACGACCACACCAACAACCTGATTTCAGACTTCTAACTTCCAGAAGTGTGTGAGACAATAAATTTCTGTTGTGCTAAGCCACCCAATTTGTGGCACTTTGTTACAGCAGCCCCAGAAAACTAATAGTTCATTTCCACTCTGTATTAGATTATTCCCATGAGCAGAACACATGATCTTTTATCACTTAAAAATTCCCTTGACCTTATGGGGTGCCTGGGTGGCTCAGCTGGTTAAGTGTCTGACTTCAGCTCAGGTCATGATCTCACAGCTCGTGGGTTTAAGCTCCACGTGTGGCTCTGTGCCGACATCTCAGAGCCTGGAGCCTGCTTTGGATTCTGTTTCCCTCTCTCTCTGCCCCTCCCCTGCTCAAACTCTGTCTCTCTCTGTCTCTCAAAAATGAATAAACATTTAAATAAATAGATAAATAAATAAAAATTCCCTTGGCCCTAAATTTTCCTTAAGCTATTGCCCTATGCCTGTGCTTCTTTATAGCAAATGTCTTATGAGAGTCACTTCTAAGTGTTGTCATTGCCTACTCCACTCTCGTTCTGTAGTGCACTCATTCTGGTCAAGACCCTCACCCTTCTCTCCACTCCCCAGACACCATTTCTGCCAAGATAACTTACCATACTTTGTTTTTCTTCAAAACAAATAATATAATATGTTCATTTCTTAATTTAGTTATTGTCTGTCTGTCTCGCTAGAATAAAAATTCCAAAAGCAAATGGATGTATTTTTTTACTGGCATGCTCCAGGTCCTGGCGCTCAGTAGTAGGTCCCTAGTGAAATTTTGCTGAATGATGCGATGCATTTACTTTTAGAGTATCGATTACATGTGATACAAAAAGCTTCCATTGGGATTTCAGTACTCTTTATTTACCAACGCTACAAATTTCTCAAGGAATTTGTTGCGGTTTTTTAGGAATTTTAAGACTACTAATAAAAAGTGTTTTTAATATTTTAATAACTGGCACACATTTTATCCCATATTATATATTCAGTACTTTAAAACTGATACTTGAAATATTAATAAATGAAATGATGATATAAAGTGAAAGTTTAAAAAAATATATGTTTTTATGCTTTGCAAGCACTCATTATCACTAATATTTCACCCTAAGGTAAACTGTGATGTCTTTATTTTATATTATACCTTCCAAAGCTATTAGCAGATATTAATCTTCATATTTATCCTACGTATCAGGGAAAGGCAGTTTTTAACTTTTATCTTACAGATATGGAAACTAAGTGACTTATGAGCCAGTGGCCTTCTTGTGACATCTAAGCAGGTAAATGATAAAATGCAAACTGGGATAAAAGCTTTTCACTATCAAATCAGTTTAATTTCCACTAAAATCCCCCATCATCAACCCTACCTTCTAATTTCATTGACATTTAAGATTATTATCTTAATTATACTAAATGAGAAAAATAACTTCCTCCTGGATATTATGGCAATTTATAGATAAAGAATATGAAATCAGAGATATCATTATGCAAACAAATGCAATAAATGAAGATTTCTTGCTCAGTTCCACATTCTGAGGAATGGCAGAAATGTAGCACGGTGAACTGAGTAAGAAGAACTAAGGAGCCCTGACAAACGTATTCATAAAGTGCATCATCTACAAAGTGAACAGGATTATAATCACATTGGTCTGCGATGTGATAGTTCCCAATAATCAACCATCTATATCCCCATAAACTTGTCTTCCCATTTCCTCTTTGCACTCTGTATCAGTAATGGCAAGATAAGGCAGCGTATCGAAGATACTGAATTTTCACAAACACAGCGATCAGGGATATATTGTGACACTTCCTCTTGAGGCCTGTGTAGAAGAATGTATGCATTTATAGTTTTGGGAAATGGGAGGTAATATAACAATAGTATTGTAATCATGTATATATACAATAACAATACTTTTATGAATACTGTGCTTCCACTAAATTCATCTTTTTAAAAATTGCATTAACTCAGGGGTGCCTGGGTGGCTCAGTCAGTTAAGCATCGACTTCAGCTCAGGTCATGATCTCGCAGTTTGTGAGTTCGAGCCCCGCGTCGGGCTCTGTGCTGACAGCTCAGAGCCTGGAGCCTGCTTCGGATTCTGTGTCTCCGTCTCTCTCTACCCCTCCCCCACTTGTGCTCTGTCTCTCTATCAAAAATAAATAAAATGTAAAAAAAAAATTTTTTTAATTACACTAACTCACTAATTTCACAAAGAAAATTAATTTCAGAAACTTCAGGGAAAAGTAATATTGGGTTTAACAACACAAAAAATATTTATCAGAATACATTTGCATTCTATTTTATGAAATCTTTCTTCAACCCTTGCTTTAACTCAACTATCTTCTCTCCCCCAACACCCTGCCTCTTAACCATCCTTCCTTACTTTCCAACTAGTTCTCCCACCATTTCCTCCTTCCATCCTAGACAAATGGAAGGGGCATCTCTACACTTATCTGAAGCCAGTCCCATATTTAAACAAACCTTCTTCTCTCCCTGCACCTGAGGCCCTGTTCACCAATTGTCTCCTCTCTCTCCCTACCTTCAGCCCTTTCCTGGCCCTTGGTTTCTTGCCAGTAGCACTCAAACTCACTGACCTACTCTATGCTCTGTTGGAGCCTATATACTCTTTCACTCTTCTCCCAAACAAACTTTGTACCTTCCTTTCAATTAACAACACGCAAGCTCAACCATCTCATGGTATCCCTCCTTTGTTAGGTCTCTTAGCAGCATTTGGCATCAGCTGACTACTCTCTCCTTGAAACAACCCTGCCTTGTCTTCCATGAAGCCATAGACACCTCGTTTTTCTTCTACTTTTCTTTTTTTTCTTTTTTTAATGTTTATTTTTGAGAGAGAGAGACAGAGCACAAGCAGGGAAGGGGCAGAGAGAGACAGGGAGACACAGAATCCAAAGCAGGCTCCAGGCTCTGAGCTGTCAGCACTGAGCCCAACACGGGGCTTGAACGCACAAACTGTGAGATCATGACCTGAGCCGAAGTCAGCCACTTAACCGACTGAGCCACCACCCAGGTGCCCCCCGCTTCTACTTTTCTATACTCCTTATCAGTCTGTTTTGTTCATGTTAAATATGAGTCCTGCTAGGTCTGTGTTACTCCTGTTAAATGTTGGTGTCCCACCAAACCCTGTTCTAGGCCCTCTTTTCTTGAACAAGCTTGTCTATTCCCTTTGTGTCAATTACTACCTGTTAGGGCTGACTTGTGTCCCCTCAAAATTCATATGTTGAAGTCCTAATGCCCAGTACCTCAAAATGTGACTACAATTGAAGATATGGCCTTTAAAGAGGTAAGTGAATTAAAATGAGATCATAAGAGTGGTCCTCATCCAATATGATTGATGTCCTCATAAGAAGAGGAGATTCAGGCATAGGTAGACACAGACAAAAGATGATATGAAGACACAGGAGAAGATGACCAAGGACAGAGTCCTTCGTGAGAAATCATTCCTGTAGACACATTGGTCTTGGACTCCCAACCACCAGAACTGTGAGAAAGTACATTTGGCCACTCAGTCTGTGGAATTTGTTTGGCAACCCCAGCAAATTCGTACATGACCTCTGATTAGGCTGTGGCTTTTAAACTCATGATTGTGGTACCATCTCTAATCACCAGGTCGTATCCCACTCCTGCTAGATCTCACCACATGTGTGTCTCAAAAATATTTCAAGAACTCACTGGTGGGGCATCTGGTTGCCTGAGCCAGAAAAGTGGTCACTGTGGTGGACCCTGTCTGTGCCCCATGTCAAACCCCTTCGCCCACCTCAAATTCCAGTTTTACCTCAAGTGGTTCTCTCAGCTTTTCTGCCTCAGAGTTTTCTCCAAAAGATTAAGAACTTGCTTAGCAGTTCTCAAGATCAGAAGAGTTATCCCTGGAAGCAACTACAAACCAAAGAGAGGAGAGTCAAGAAATAAAGGCTGGCTCCAGTGGTCCAGAGGGACACTTCTGAGGAGCTTTCAACATGGTTTCTCAGAGGATTCCCCACAAGATTGTATTCCAGATTTTATAGCAATAAACAGCTCAGTAATGCACACTTTTTTTGGTTTTCCTCCTTCCTAGAGTTGGCTTTTCTCCTTTTCTGAATCACTCTCTATTCTCCCACTCTTACCTCCTGTGATCACTTCTTAAATAAATCTCATGAACCCCAGTCCTTGACTCAGACTTGCTTTGAAGGGAAACCCACATGAAGACAGTCAACGCCATTCTCTTAGTTTTCTCCTTTATCCATGTTATCTGGCTATTGATTATTAAATTCAGGTGATTCTATCATGCCTTTCAAATTAGTTTACTCTCTCCAAGCCCATTGCCTTTATCCTGGATTCAGGCCACCACCAACTCTTAATTGGAAAATGCTACAATCTTCTTACAAATCTCTTTGCCTTGTGATTTGCCCCTCACCAAATTGTTCTGGACAGGGAAGTCAGTGTGTGCTTTCTAGACTATCTAATCCTACTTGTTCACTCATAAAAACCTTCAAATATCCCCAGTTGTCTCTAGCATGGTGTTCTTAATATGATTTGCAAGGTCTTTTAGTTTTCCTCCATAGTTTCATCTTTCATTTCTCATTTGGTAGACTAGATCTATTAAGCTGTTTTTAGGTCTCTGACTAGCCATGCAATCTCTTGCCTCAGGGTCCTTGCACATGCTGCTTCCTCCTTTTGAAATACTTTTTTCCACCCTTCATCCACCATGACCATTCAACTTTACCATTCCTAATTTAATTGGCACTTACTCTTAAAAACCTCTGATGTTGACTTTTTTATTAGGTGCCTCTTCTGTGTGCTCTCAAGACATTTTATGCTATATTTTAATTGCCTGTTTATTTGCTTATGTCATACATTTGATGATAACTTTTGACGGTTTCTATTTCCCATCATGTCTCAAGTACTTCACAGATTTGAGGTCTTCAATAAATATTGGTAAAATAAATGAATCAATAAATTAAAAACACATTATTCAATGTTACTAAATATTTTTACAACAACATAAAATCTGGCAAACAAGTTTTCAAATCATATAGAAAGGTCGAAGCAAAACAGAAGGAAGATTAATAAATAGAAATTCTATAAAAAATCTAGGATGAAAATGCTATCTTCAGAAATCTTTGATACATTACTGCTGTAACCATGGATACATATCTCCACAGACTTTTTAAACCTATTACTTAGAAAGCAATTTTAAAAGCTTGTAATACAGGGGCACCTAGGTGACAGTGTTGGTTAGGCGCCCGACTCTTGATTTTGACTCAGGTCATGATTTCACAGTTCACGGGTTTGAGCCCCAGGCTGGGCTCTGCACTCACAGCTCAGAGCCTGCTTGGGATTCTCCCTCCCTCTCTCTGCCCCTCCATCACTCTCACTCTCTCTGTCTCTCTCATAAATAAATAAACAAACAAACAAACAAAAGCTTGTAATACAAAGCCAACATTTTCAGATGGAAATTAAGTCAATCCCATAAAACAGTAAACTTTGAAATGACTTTTTAATGCGATGGTTTTAATTTATGACCTCAATCAATGGAATAATAAGGTGTTAAATAGGACTACCCTTTCCATAAGGCTGAGAAGTAAGGCTTTAACTTTATTTCTCACACTGATAGTGCTCTTTCTCCTCTCACTGCTTCCACCTCAGGTCCATGCTCTAAACTGGAAGCCTCCCTTGTCTGCCCACCACCCTACCCTCCCTACTTCCTGGTGAATCTAAGAGTCTTACTGGATGTCCTGGTGAACCGCCCTTCCCAGTTATCCACCATCTAAATACTGTGTAGTCACTGCCATTCCCTGCCCCTCCCCTTTGTTGGATACAAACAAATGACAGCACTTAAGTGCATGGTGTGCATTTGGGGTCAGCTAAGGGGAAGAAGTTGGTTTTCTGGGCAATCTACAGGGAATCTGTTGCACCTCACCACTCTGGGTAAGTGATTCCCATCCAAGAAAGACTTGAGAAGCACTGCCTGGTCGAGACTCTATCATCAAGGCATTGCTGCTGCCACAGAGGAGTTGTTTCCACGTGATCCAAATACTGTTCCTCAGCCTCTGAGCAACACTGTGCCATTGTTCTCAAGAGACGGGGCAAGGCAGGAACCAACTACCCTTCACCAAAATACCTAAGTTGTAGAAATACTGTCATCACTAACTATATTTTAAAATAGCCACTATATTTAAAGCCACTACAGTACTCAGTCCCTTAAGACCGCATGATTACTTTGATTCCCAATTTAGCAAGCAGTAACTTTTATTATGAGTAAGTTCTTGGTTAACTCTAAGGAGTTAGGTAATGAAATCATACAAATTTCCAAAATACAATTCTTTCATTGATTCAGCAAATGTTTTTGGAGTACCTATTATGTGCCTACCAGGCACTCTTCTATGTACTAAAGGACCTTTGATGAACAAAAGAGTCTAAAATCCTTGCTTTCTTAGAGTTCATATTTTAATAGGAGTAGAATGAAATAACATAAAGTTGATTTATAAAAATACTTACGGGGCACCTGGGCGGCTCAGTCGGTTAAGCCTCTGACTTCAGCTGTCATGATCTCACAGCTCATGAGTTTGAGCCCCTCGTCAGGCTCTGTGCTGACAGCTCAGAGCCTGGAGCCTGCTTCAGATTCTGTGTCTCCTTCTCTCTGCCCTTCCCCTGCTCATGCTCATGCTCATGCTCATGCTCATGCTCTGTCTCTCTCTCTTTCTCTCTCTCTCTCTCAAGAATAAATAAATGTTAACATTTTAAGAATAAAATAAAAATAAAAAACACTTATCATACAATAAGTTGCTGTGTAATTTTAAATACCATCTCCAAAGAATAAAATTTAAAGATTTGAAAATATGTACACATAATGTTTCCATGTTAAGTGGGAAAAAGACTAGGATACAAAACTACATATATTACATACACATATGTAATATATGTATGACATAGCTCTCTCTATATGATTCCCAAGTTTATAAAAAAAAATATTAATTAAAGTATATATAGACATAGATATAGCTTCCAAATATAGCTATATATAGATTTAGGGAGAAAAGAGAGTATAGATATACACTAAGAGTTACCAGTTTTATCTTTGGAGTCAAGTGACCAATAACATTTATCTTCTTTTTTATATCTCTTATACTTTCTAAATTTTCATGATGAATATCCTTTTAGTAGTAGTAAATGAATTTGTATTTTTAAATGCAAAAAAATGGGCCAAGATAAAACTTGATTCATGATTGCCAAAGTTGGAATCAACCGAGATGTCCTTTAATGGGCGAATGGGAAAACGAAACTGTGGTAGATCCAGACAATGGAGTATCATTCAGTGATTTAAAAAAAAAAAAAAAAAAAAAAAGAGCTATTAAGCCAAAAGAGACATGGAGGAACTTTAATGCATATTGATAAGTGAAAGAAATAAATCTGAAAAGCTACATATTATGATTGCAACAATATGATATTCTGGAAAGAGTAAAATTATGGAGACAGAAAAAAAGATCATTGGTTGCTGATGAACAGATCAAAGCACAGAAGGATGAGCAGGCAAGGCACAGAGTGTTTTTAGGGCAATAAAACTATACTGTGTGATGCTGTGATGGTGGATACATGTCATTATATGTTGTTAAAACCCATAGAATGTGCAACACAAATAGCCCCTATGTAAACTGTATACTTCAGTTAATACTAATGTATCAATATCGATTCATCTATTATAACAAATGTACCACACTAATGCAAGATGTTAATAACAGGGAAAACTGGGGGGGAGGGGGTGGCAAAGGAAGCTTATGGAACCTCTCTGTCCTTTTCACTTATTTTACATGCACTTAAAACTGCTCTAAAATAAACCAATTAGTTTTTTTAAAGAAATAGGCTCAGATGAACTCTTACCATATTTACATTCCAGTGCACAAAACACGGCACAAAACAGTGGCTCCCAGATCTTGGAAGTTCAGAGACCAGTAAAATTTCCCCAGAAGAGTCAGAAAGAGACAGTTTTCCACTTCCCTTTGCTGAGGAAGTACATTAATTACATACATGGGTGCACTCATACATGTATATCCACACTTATTCTACATAATATTCCTTTAAGAGGAAGGACATTTTAAAAATTTAAAGGCATAGTCTTAAACTTTGAAAAATTCTGTTAAATGCAATCAACTTGGCCTTGCCCACGACCCACTCCATTTTTGTGAATTTTCTCATTTCACTATGCCTTTGTGAATAACCAACCATACCATGTGGGCTGGGAATCCCTGGTACGCAGCCCAGTGTTTTATCCAACTACAACTCAGGAAAGGAGAGGGATGTGCTACAAAAATCAGGACTCTTCAGCCTCGTCTTTCAGAGGATGGAGAGCCAATCTCCTGAAGCCAGCCATTCTTGAGCAGTTGGCTGGTTGCACGTTCCATACTGTCCTTAATCATTTATCAGAAAAAATCGTATCAAATGCGCAAATGCTAACCTCACATAGATAGTGAATTAGTGTTCCAAGGTGGTCATTGTTTGTGACCTTGAAGTTCTCACACCTGTTCCTGTAGACAGAACTAGGAGTGAATGTTCACAGACCAGACCCCCCAGTAAAAGCTTTAGAGTATGGTTTGCTACAGAATCAATGAAGTGATGAAGGAGTACTGCCAGAGGAAACAGGTGTTGTTACTCACTAAAGAGCTCAAATAGGTACTCCCTGCTTCTCAACAAGAGAGGCTCAGAACTTCCAGCGCTGTGGTCTGCTGCTTCTTCTGTGGGCTCTCATCTCCGCCCCAGGCTGGCGGCCTCACAAGTGTGGCTTAGCAAGGATTCACCTCTATCTCTGTGAGGGAGTAGAAAGCCAGGGGCATTTGTGTTGAGGGACAGAGGTCACAGCCATCTGTTAGTTTTATGTCATTTTACACAATGACTAGAAATGGCCACATTTTCTTCAGGGCACAACATTCAGGGGGATTCCTGATCCCGTCATCCAGCTAAATTCTCTTGGTACAAGTGTAGGGCAAATGGGGACTCCATACATACTGCAAGGCTTAGATGGCCAAGTCACTGAAGGTGGGAGGGGATGGTCACACACACCCTTCCTCTTCAATCCCAGGCAGGTAAGAACAGGCCCACATTCTTCCTGTCGCACTCGCACCAGAGACTAGAAATAAAGACTTTGAACTGTGTTTTGGGCTTCTCCTCAGGCACTTGAGTGTTATTCTGGGATGAAAGCAATGTGGCCATATCCTTTTATCTGACTCATTCTCTGCAAATTGATAAAGAGAAAATAGATGCACTCATCTGATTATTCCAGTTCCACAGAAATTACCCACAAATTAAAGAGAAACTTTTAGGTAGAAATCTTGTGCTGCAGAATAATGTATAGCGCCTCTATGTATTAAATAAGAGAAAGCTGATCTTTTTTTCTGAAGGTGTTGGTCCTTCCAGAGGAGAGTAGTCTTACACAACTGATAATAGAGACTGTGATAAAATTTAATGCATCGAGGGGTGCCTGGGTGACTCAGTCAGTTAAACATCCAACTCTTCATTTCAACTCAGGTCATGATCTCATGGTTTGTGGGATGGAGCCCTGTGTCAGGCTCCATTCCAACAGTACAGAGTCTTTGTGGGATCCCATCTCTGCCCCTCCCCTACTCACCTTTGTGTGCTGTCTCTTTTTCTCAAAATAAATAAATAAATTTTTAAAAATTTAATGCATCCATTGCGCTCCTTTTAAATTATTTGACTTCACTCACTGACTGCTACTTGTGTTAAAATGACACCTCAGGGGGCGCCTGGGTGGCGCAGTCGGTTAAGCGTCCGACTTCAGCCAGGTCACGATCTCGCGGTCCGTGAGTTCGAGCCCCGCGTCAGGCTCTGGGCTGATGGCTCAGAGCCTGGAGCCTGTTTCCGATTCTGTGTCTCCCTCTCTCTCTGCCCCTCCCCCGTTCATGCTCTGTCTCTCTCTGTCTCTCTCTGTCCCAAAAATAAATAAACGTTGAAAAAAAAATTTAAAAAAAAAAAAAAGACACCTCAGTTTTGAGGGTGACACTGCCAAGTTCTGTAACCTGACAAAGGGGCCTGGTACAAAATAACCCCATAGGGTTAACAAGTGACCCCTCAGTCCAGACAAAATCCTGGAAATGGAGAACATACCAGCACAGCGAAATCCAGGTTGGTAACCTGGGACTCTGCAACAAGGTAGCCAGAGTCCTTCTCTATACACACATTTAGATGTGAGCCCCAAGTCCCTTTTCCAAGATGATTTTTTTTTTCAATCTGTAGAAAAACTAGGAGAATACCACCACCTGCCTCTTCTGTCCTGGACCAATTTTCCTAATTCTCCACGTGTTGATTTGTTTGTACAGATTACTCCAGTGGGGTTTTTAGTCTTGGTGAGAAAAGATAGAGGACCCAGATTAAGCAACTTGCCTAAACCTGAGGAGCAGAGTCACTTTTATTATGGCCCATTGATACATCTTGGCTTGAAAGGGGCAAATGCGACATTTCCCTTCCTTTCCTCTTCTGGTAATTCCAGACCACTCCCTCTCCTGTCCTCTATCTTCCAGCTGTACTGGTGAATACCTCATCTGCATAGTTAAGAAATGACATGCTACTGTCTTGTTTGCCTGTCTTGGTTTAACCTTCTCCCCAGATTCTTTCAGAGAAGGAACCACTAAAGTGCTGTGTCAGCGGTAAATATTAATTTTATTTTGTACGTTATGCTGTAACCTCCAGGTAAAATGGGAAAGGTAACATTTTTCTCAGCACTTCTCTTACCTTTTGGCCCTTTCAGGCACACATGTCAGGCTTCCAGGTTTTCTCTACTCTTCCCTCTAATACAACTTGCTTTCCAGAAAAATGAATAAATTGCTGACTCTTAAGTACAAGAGTGGCAAAAATCAGCCCCTTTCCAAAGACGTTTTCTTCAACAGAGAGCCAAAATCTCATTTTTTTTAATGTTTATTTATTTTTGAGAGAGAGAGAGCATGAGCAGGGGAGGAGCAGAGAGAGGAGACACAGAATCCAAAGCAGGCTCCAAGCTCTGAGCCGTCAGCACAGAGCCCACCTCGGGGCTTGAACTCACAAACTGTGAGATCATGACCTGAGCTGAAGTTGGACGCTTAACCGACTGAGGCACCCAGGCACCCCACACATATATACTAATATGTGCATTATATAAATGCCTGTCTTATACTAGTTATTATCAAAAAGTGTGAGAGTTACTTGCCCTCTGACTCTAAGTCACTAAATTCTTTTGATTCTTCTTATATAACTTCACTAACATCCAGCCCTGCTTTCCTATTCCCACCACTTTCCACATACGGTGGACTTTCATTTCAATTCTGAAATTCTGCAATAATCACAAGGCTACATAACTGTAGTCTCACTTGTTCTTCTGGGTTTTTAGGGTTTCAGAAGCACAGCATGCCCCTATTTAAACTCATTTTTTATTTCTCAAACACTTGCCGGACAAAACCCTACTGTTCCTTAGCCTGGCCCTCTACCATCTACCCCATTTTCACCTTGTCAAGGTTTTCTCGTGCAGCTCTCAGACTTGCCTGCAGGCCGTCTACTCCTTTCCCACCTCTGTGGCTGTGCTCACACCTCTCAGCCTGAAATGGCCTCCTTGTTCATTCTCATCTAAGAATCACACCATCTTTGAAGGTGTGGCTTAGCCCCCAACCCCATCCTCCATAGTTAAGTCCTGTCCTCCATCAATCCGCAGACCCTCCAACCTCCATAATGTGTCCACTGACTTCTCAGGACCTCACCTTCCTGGGAAGCCCTACATTGTATTATTTTTAACCCTTCATTGGCCATGCTGTCAGTGTCCTCATATTTTCAGTTATTATTTCCATTTTTATCTTACCTGATCAAAGAGATTGTAAGCCCACTAAAAGGTGGAATCTCAGGGTTTTTCTCACCATCCACAGCACCTACAACAGAGGTCTTGATAAACATGTTTTAATTGAAGGGCTTCTCCTATCATACACATGATGCTAAGATCACTGTGGCCTAAACTTAAAGAAATTGTATTTGGCTTATTTTTGAGATTTGACTGTCCATCAAGTTTCATTTTCTAAATGAAAAGAAATTAATACTTATCATTCTTAAATTACATGGGAGCAATTAATTTTAACTTTCTAGCTAACTGTACTACTGCGGATAATAATAACCTTGTCTCATTTAACTTGCTTTACCACTCTCTGCAGAAGGCTTTAATGATAAAAAAAAAAAGTTTAGGTCATTGAAACAATAAATGTTCTGAAGTGTTCAGGGTGGAATAGGTGGCCTTGCTTGTATGATAGAGTTTCTTCTCACTAGAGGGATTGAACCACAGGGTTACATACGTACTTAGAAAAGCTAAGTGTAAAAGGAACTCAAGCATGGACGATGGTTGAACTTTGTGGATTTGCAATTCCAACCTTGAAATCCTATGATTGCAAATCCTACCTGCTGACTAAGCAAGTCCTGAACAACCAAGAACTACCTTTTCCTTCCCTTGCACCTTACCTCTGAACTATGTCGTGAAATTTATTCAGATCACAGTGGTTCATTACAGTCACAACAATAAAACTTAGAGTGGATGATAAATTATAAGACAACTAGCTCTTTAGTCTAGCATTCTATATATTATCTTCTGGATTTTTAAAAGATTATTGTATATATTATAATTCTTAGTATCTTAGCCTAGATTTGTTCATACTTTACACAAAATGAAGGATTACTCTTTAAAATCTTAAAGTGTGAAGAATATGAATACCCCCAAAAAATGATAAAGTGAACCCTCATAGGAGGGACTGGATTGAAATCACAGTGGAGATACAGCCCACATTTTATATATCTCTGATTGAAATAGAAGGGTCACCACTAAGGTTAGTAACAAGTTAAGGATGTCTGCTCACCCCAGTTCTATTCAACATTGCATTGGAAGTTCTAGCTAAGGCAATTAAGCATGAAAAAGAATTTAAAATATCCAGACTGAAAAAGAAGAAGTAAAACCATTCACAGATGACATGATCTTGTATATAAAAACTCCTAAGAAGTACACATACATAAATACTAGAGCAAATAAATTAGTTCAGCAAGGTTATAGGATACAAGGTCAATATACAAAACTCAATTGCCTTCTTATACATTAGCAATGAACAATCTGAAAATAAAATTTAAAAAAACATTTCTTTTCTTTTTTTTAAGTTTTGTTCATTTAAGTAATCGCTACAACCCTTCGTGGGACTCAAATTCACGACCCCAAGATCGAATCACATGTTCTGACTGAGCCAGCCACGTGTCCCTAAGAAAACTATTTCATTTAAAATAGCTGCAAAATGGGGGCTCCCGGGTGGCTCAGTCAGTTAAGGGTCTGATTTTGGCTTAGGTCATGATCTCAGAGTTCATGGGTTCCAGCCCTGTGTCAGGCTTTGTGCTGACAGCTCAGAACCTGGAGCCTGCTTCAGATTCTGTCTCCCTCTCTCTGCCCCTCCCCTGCTCACGCTCTCTCTCAAAAGTAAACATTAGGGGGGAAAAAGGCATTCTTCTATCATAAATAAATAAATAAATAAATAAATAAATAAATAAATAAAACACTTAGGAAAACACAGGTGCAGAGGTTCCTGGGTGGCTCAGTTAAGTTAAATACCTGACTTCGCCTTGGGTTATAATCTCACAGGTTGGTGACTTTGAGGCCCACATTGGCAGGCTCTGCACTGACAGCGACTGTTTGGGATTCCTCTCTCTCTCTCTCTCTCCCCCATCTCTCTCGAGCTTCCATTCTCTCTCTCTCAAAATAAATAAATAAGCTTAAAAAAAAAAAAGAAAAACATTGGTGCAAATCTTTGTGACATGGGATTAGACAATATTTTTTTTAGATTTAACTATGGAAGCACAAGTAATGAAAGGAAAAAGGGCACCTGGGTGGCTCAGTTAGGTGTCCAACTTCGGCTCTGGTCATGATCTCATGAGTTCAAGCCCCACATTGGGCTCTGTGCTGACAGCTCAGAGCCTGGAACCTGCTTTAGATTCTCTGTCTTCCTCTTTCTCTGCTCCTCCCTTGCTCATGCTCTGTCTCTGTCTCTCTTTCAAAAATAAATAAACATTAAAAAATTTTTTTAACAGAAAGGAAAAAGAGATAAATTTGAATTTCAAAATAAAAAACATTTATGCTTTTAAAACGCTGTCCAGAAAATAGAGACAACCCATAGAATAAGAAAAAAATAGTTGCAAATCATGTATGTGATAAGACTCTAGAATTCAGACTATATAAAGAACTCTTATGATTCAACAGTAAAAAGACAAAAACTCAATTAAAAATTGGCAAAGAATTTGAATATACATTTATCCAAGAAGACTTACAAATGGCCAAAAAGTACATAAAAGGTGTTCAACATGATTAGTCATTAGGGCAATGCAACCCAAAACTAAAATGAGATACTTCACACCCACTAGGATGACTATAATAAAAAGATGAATGGTAACAAATGTTGGCAAGAATGTGGAGAAATTGGAGCCTTCATATTGTGCTTGTAGGAATGTAAAATAGTGCAGCCTCTTTGGAAAACAGTTTGATAGTTCCTCAAAAAATTAAACATAGTTACCATACGATCCAGCAATTCCTACACATATACCCAAGATGATTTAAAACATCTTTTTAGAAAAACTTGTACATGAATGTTCAGAATAGCATTATTCAAAATAGCCCAAAAGTGGAAACAGCTCAAATATTCACCAATGGGTGAATGAATAAACAATATGTGGTATATCAATACATTAGACTATTATTCAGCCATAAAGAGGAATGGATTATTGATATCTGTGAAAACATGGATGAACCTTCAAAACATTACACTAAGTGAGAGAAGCCACAAAAGATCATGTTTTGAAGGAAATGTCCAGAATAGGCAAATCTATACAGGCAGAAAGTAGGTTAGTGTTTGCCAAGGGCTTGGGAGGTGGGGAAATGAGGAATGACTGCTTACTGGCTTGGGGTTTCTTTTCAGGGTGATAAAAATGTTCTGGAATTAAGTACTGGTAGGGGTGCACAGTCTTGTGAATATACTAAAAAATAGTGAAGTGTATATTTTAAAGGGGTTGATTTTACTGTATGTGATTTTACTGCCCAACTAAAAAATAATAAAAGAAAAAAAGCAAACCACTTATTATGGTATTCAGAAAATATTTAGGGGTGCCTGGGTGGCTCAGTCAGTTAAGCGGCTGACTCTTGGTTTCAGCCATGGTCATGAACTCACAATTCGTGGATTCAAATCCCACATTGAGTCCCATATCAGGCTCTCCACTGAAGGCACAGGGCCTGCTTGGAATTCTCTCTCTCTCCCTCTCTCTCTGCCCCTCTTCTGCTCACACTGTCTCTGTCTCTCTCAAAAATAAATAATAAACTTTAAAAAAAGAGAAGACTTAAGTCAGAGATTAATTTGATGACAGGAAACCCATTTATAGTTCTTGATTACCTTTTGATTACCTGTAGTTATTTGGTTACATGTCTGACATAATTTTAACAGGTGCCTCTCAAACTATCAGTAGTGTAAGACAAATTTTTTTTTAATTTTCTGTCTGTCTCAGACCAATACTTTTCAAAAACACAACAAAAATAAATTACTAGCAGAACAAAATCAGCACACATAAACTCTCCCTAAATTGCTATGGCATTTCTTAAACATTTGCTCTCAATTGCTGTACTTACTTCATAATAGACTGGGTAAGAAACAGTGTATGAACTGGCACTCGTCCATGACCCACACTTTGGATAGCACTGCTTTAGAATGTATATTCCTCAAGGATGGGGGCTTATTTTATCCCCCTTTTTATCTCCTCAGGTAGGACAGAGTGGGCACAGGTAGCCCACAGGTAGCTAGATTGATTGCTAGCTAAATTGGATCAACTTATAGAGAGCAGCTTCAGTTTGAAATAAATAATTCAAACAACCAGGGGTGCCTGGGTGGCTCAGTCAGTTAAACATCCAACTTCGGCTCAGGTTATGATCTCACGGTTTGTGGGTTCCAGCCCCACGTTGGGCTCTGTGCTGACAGCTCAGAGACTGGAGCCTGCTTGGAATTCTGTGTCTCCCTCTTTCTCTCTGCCCCTCCCCTGCTCACGCTCTCTCTCTCCCAAAAATAAAATAAAAATATTTTTAAATTTTTTTAAAAATGAAAAAATAAAAATAACTCAAACAGCCAGTGAAAAGACTATTAGATACCAAATTCAGGCAACAGGGACTGGCTAAAATCAGCTTAACTAATCAGTAGCTGAAGAGTCATGGTCCATAATGATGGTATTGATTAATCTTCTACATAAATGATAATTATGCTTTTTTTTTTCATTTCATACGTTTATACCTTAACTTCATTGAGTAGGGTGACATCTTTAGGAGATAAATTACATAATCAGAACAAAGCCAAAAATAGAGACAAAACCATTTTAGCTATAAAATGACAAAGAACTTGGAGCACGTGGGTGGCCCAGTCAGTTAAGCAGCTGACTTCAGCTTGGGTCGTGATCGTGATCTCGCTGTCCATGGGTTCAAGCTCCCCATCAGGCTCTGTGCTGATAGCTCAGAGGCTGGAGCCTGCTTCAGATTCTGTCTCTCCCTCTCTCTCTCTCTGTCCCTCCACTACCCCCGCTCGCATTGTGTCTCTCTCTCAAAAATAAATTAAAAAATTTTTAAATTAAAATTAAATAAACGAATAAATAAATAAAATGATAAAGAACTTCAGTGCTTTCATACACAAATTCATAGATTACTTACAGAAAGTGACTCGTAATGTTGAGGATAGCCCTAGGTTTTTTTGAGGGTGGGGGGCAAGTAGGAAACTTTTTTCAAACTCCCTTACCTGAAATGCTAGCAATTATGCAAGTGGCTACTAGGAGTTTTTATAACCACGAGAGTGAGAGGTGTTTGAGAAACAGAATCTGGAATTGGGCTGGGGAGCTAAAGCAGATGTCATAATATAGGTTCCCCCCGCTACCCAAAAACAGAGCGTTCCTGTGAAAACTTTCATAAGCCCAAATGGCCTAAAATGAAAAGTATCACCCAATTTCCAAAAATTCACATTAACCCATTTCGCTTTTATGAAAGGCCGACACTAGTACAGTAATGGCATTTTTCGTAAAAACAAAAATCCTGTTTGGATTTCTTTTACTTAGGGACTCTCATAAAAGCAAAGTGGGGTCATTCAAACTTTTGGAAAGTGGCGAATACCTGTGCCCTTTTATTATTGCATAGGACACATAGAATAACAATTGTAAATCTCAACAAACCCCACCGCAAGAGAGGGTATTAGCTGAATGGTTCCCAAGGACAAGACTTTTTTAGGCTTACGAATGTTCCTAACTCCATCCAGGGCCTGAAAAAATGTGCAGCACTTACTTGATCCCCCTTTCAGCACTGGAGAGTGAACAAAACTTTCTTACAGTTAATCCTCTTTAAAGAAGCGGGGTGGTGGTGTGGGGGTGCAGCCTTAAGGGGAGCCACAACCACCGCGCCCAGGTTATAGTTATGACCCCATGTCCCAAAATGTCTGGTCACCAGCACAGCCTTTCGTCGAAGTACATCTCTTCTTTTTTGTTTTTTGGAGATGAAGTTATTCTACTTCCTGAATGAAAGAAATAAAGTGAGATTATGAGAGTCTGGTCAACTTTAGATTCTCACAAATTAACTCTTAATGAGGTACCTCTATGATTTCTCAATTGCCTTTCTCTTACAATATTTGACTGCCAAGGGATTTATGAGGCAAGTAAAATGGCTACTTAAAATTCCCTATATAAATATAAAGACAGAAACTTCCATAAGGATAGTGACTTAATACAATGTATTATGTCATAGGGCAGATAAAAAGTGGTATCCTGTCTTGCTTTACAGAAAAATTGTATGTGGAAAGTGAAAAGTGCTAGTTATATTACCCAAAGTACAATTAGTCATCAACATTTTTATTGTGCTAGTTTGTTTCTCCTGTGAGACACACACATACAATGTATCTCTTGGCAAAGCAGCCATTGTTTTTAAGGCTAGCACAATTGCTAGCATTGCAGGTAAGAGAATTTTTTAAAACCTTTTTTAAACTCCCCATATATATATATATATATATATATATATATATATATACTAATCATTCACCTTCAGAGAGGGATAGGGAACCAATTTCAATTCTTTGCCTAAAAATAGGTAAGTAAAGGGCATGAATCAAAAATAAACTTATCCTGCCTTTCCTATAAATTGTACAGCAGATAACCCAGTAGTAAGGGGAGGAAGCATCTCTTTATAAAAGTATTTCCACTAATAACTGAAAACCATGATAGAATTAGGGTATTATCCTTTTATAACCTTCAATGAATGAATAATTTGAGGAAATGAGTGTCAATATCTGCTATCACCAGATAAAGAAAAGGAGCCAGACATATGGGCCAGTGGAATAAAACCTGGGTCTGATGAAGCTCCTGGGTCCAGCTGCCAATGTTTAGGAAATACAAAAGACAAAAAAGAATGCTGAACTTCACCATGAGGATGCAGTCAAAAGAGTCCAGGCTGTAAGACGCTTCATGTTAAGTGGCCTAGGTTCTTCAACAGACAAACTGTAAGGCAAAAGATGCAATGGAGGATAAGTCTATAGAATAAAAGACACATAAAACATATACCAAATTTTTTCGATAGCCAAACTCAACTGTAGTATCTAAAGAAGCATACTGAAATGATACAATTCTAACGAAGGAAGTGATTACCATAAAAGCCAGGGTAGTAGTTACTTTGGAGAGAGGGGTGGGTGTAATTGGAACAGGTAACCTGGAGACGCTTTTGGAATGGCTGGCATAGTTTTACATTTTGGCCAGAGTGGTAGTTAAAAGAGGGTTCAGCTTATAATAATTTGAAGCTGTACAATTTTTTGTGTGGTTTTTCTGGATCTGTGTTTTATTTTACAATGAAAAATAAAAAACATATATAAACCTTGTGATTAGAGAAAAAACAACAATTAAACTAATACATTTTTACTTGATACTTCATCACTCGGGGCGCCTGGGTGGCTCAGTCGGTTAAGCGGCCGACCTGGGCTCGGGTCATGATCTCGCGGTCCGTCAGTTCGAGCCCCGCGTCGGGCTCTGTGCTGACAGCTCAGAGCCTGGAGCCTGTTTCAGATTCTGTGTCTCCCTCTCTCTGACCCTCCCCCTTTCATGCTCTGTCTCTCCCTGTCTCAAAAATAAATAAAAAACATTAAAAAAAAAAAAGATACCTCATCACTCACCAGGACAACGCCACACAGGCTCACTGAAATATTTTTCCTGCATGATTTACAGGTATTTCCTTCTCTAGAATGAAGGACTCATTCCTCTAAGTAGAAGTGGAGTTTTAAATTCTTTCCATATCTCCAAAGTATGCAGCTGAAACTGGCCCAGTGGTTAGTTTTCACATTCTGAGTTAAATATCACCTTTACTAACAATTAAAGATCGTACAAATATTTTACAGAAATTCTGGGTAAAACCCACACATACCTTCCAGCTATAGGCTATGGCAATATACTGGCTTCCCAGCTTCTATTCCCACCCCTGTACAATCCTCCCCACACTACAATTATGACCATTTTTAAAACTCAATGAGCCTAGGTGGTTCAGTCGGTTAAACATCCAACTCTTGATCTCAGCTCAGGTCATGATCTCATGGTTGATGGGATCGAGCCCCAAGTTGGACTCTGTTGACAGCATAGAGCCTTCTTGGGACTCTCTGTCTCTATCTCTGTATCTCTCTCTCTCTCTCTCTCTCTCTCTCTCAAAATAAATTAAAATAAAAAACTTAAAAAAATAAAAGTAAGAATGACAGGAGCAATTCAAAAAAGTCTGCTAGTTTCTTGTAAAATGAAATAGATCTACTCTATGACCCATCAGTTGCACTCCCACAGATTTGCCCAAGAGAAATGAAAGTACATGTTTACAGAAAGATTTTTATGAAATATCTTGCCACAGCTTTATTCATAATTGCCAAGCACCACAGACAGCCCAAATGTCCATCAATAAACTAGATACACTGTGGTAATGGAATACTATTCCACAATAAAAAAGAACAAGTTACTGATACTTACAACAACATGGATGAATTGAAAAAAAAGAAACATATTGGATGAAACACATCATACACAAAAGAGTACATAATGTGTGAATATATTTATAGGAAGTTCTACAACAGGCTTCATTAATCTATGGTGGGAAAAAGTGAGCGTAGTACTTTCCTCTGGAGCAGCGGGTATGAACATTAACTGGAAAAGAGCACAAGGTTTTTGGTGTGGCAGTAAAGGTTTATATTTCTGTAGGGGTTTGATTTGCACAGGTGGAAGTATTTGTCAAAAGCCAGCAATTAGTGCATTTCATTTTATGTAAATTTTTTGCCAAAATAAAAGAACCAAAGACTGTAGCTAACGATATACATACTGAATTAATTAGAGGTAATCTACTGGGGTCTGTAAATTATTATAAAATACATTTAAAAGTCTGATAGATTAATGAATGGGCAAGTAAGTGGGTATGTGATAAAACAAGTTTGGGAAATGTTAATAGTAGAATCTATTTATGGGCATACAGGTATTCAATGTAAAATTCTTTCAACTTTGTTGTATGTTTAAAATTATCATAATAAAATGTTCGCCAGGGGGATCAAATGGGATCATTTCATTCCTTATTTCAAACCTAAGGAATCTTCTCATCTCATTCAGAATAAAATACAAACTCCTGATGCATGGCCTGCACTGCCTTGTATAGGCTAGGCCCTAGCGATCTCTTTGTTCTCAGTCAGTAACACTCCATGATTGTGTCATTCTGCTCCAATGACTTTGGCCTTCTGTCTGTTCTTCAAGATACACCAAGCTTATTTGTCCTCAAAGTACATACATATGTGTCCACCTGGAATGCTTATCTCCCAGACCTGCTCATTGCTATTCTTTCCTGATTACTCCCCACTCAGCTGTAACCTCAGAAAGACCTCCCCTTACCAACCAATCAATTCTAACATACCTAACATCCCCATATCCATTCTTTCACACTGACCTAATTTGTAGTTCACATACCACTTATCCTGATTAAAATTACTTATTCATTTGGAACGGCGTAAGGTCTAGAGTTCTTCCAAATATATGTTTCCAGACACATAGCTAATATCTCCATGGAAATACTAGGAATTGCCTACATAACTAATCATGTAAGGAATATAACCAGTAGAAAAGAAAGAAATCAAAATGAAAAGAATCTACAACATGAAGAAGAAGTTAAAGTATGTATGGTAATTATCCTTAATAATACACAGGAGCACAGTAGTAATAAGAATCAGGAAAAGAAGTCATAGAAGTTGAAGAAATATAATTGAACAAAAACACAATAAACTGGATAAATAGGATGGGTACTACTAGTGAATAAGTCAATAAACTGAAAGAAAAAGTAAAGGATCATCTCCCAGAAACTATCAGAAAAGTGTAAAGGGACTAAAAATATTTTAAAAAAGGGGTACTTGTGTGTCTCAGTCAGTGGAGCATGCAACTCTTGATCTTGGAGTTGTAAGTTCGAGCCCCACCCCATGTTGGACATAGAGATTACTTAAAAATAAAATATTTTTTAAAAAGATAAATAAAAATATAAAAGAAAATCTAAGAGATAGGGAGAACAGAAGTAGAAATGCCAAAATCTTAAAAATAAGATCACAAGGGGCGCCTGGGTGGCGCAGTCGGTTAAGCGTCCGACTTCAGCCAGGTCACGATCTCGCGGTCCGTGGGTTCGAGCCCCGCGTCAGGCTCTGGGCTGATGGCTCAGAGCCTGGAGCCTGTTTCTGATTCTGTGTCTCCCTCTCTCTCTGCCCCTCCCCTGTTCATGCTCTGTCTCTCTCTGTCCCAAAAATAAATAAACGTTGAAAAAAAATTTTTTTTCAAAAAAAAAATAATAATAAGATCACAAAAAGAGAGAAAATATATAATTTCTAAAAATATAATACAGCCTCAATTGATTGAGAAATCAACCCAGAAAACTCAATGATGTAATTTAAACATTGATGTGAAAGAATAAATACCCACAAATAACTAAAGTAACTTTGAAAAAAGAGCAAAGGGGAGGACCTCCTTTCCAGATATTAAAATGTATTAGGATGATAGTATGATACAAGAAGAGAAAATGAAACAATGTACCAAAATATACAACTCAAAAATAGATTATTGTATACATGGGAATATGATGGAAATAAAATTAGTGGGGACAATAAGGACTATTGCAGTAGATGCCATTGGAAAGTGACTCACTGTATGGACTGAAGATCTAACACCATATACAACATGAGATCACAGATGGGTTACAGTCCCAAGAGTGAATGATCAAATGGTATGCTTTAGAGAGACTGATGGAGGAGAATGTCTTTATAAACAAGAGAAAGAACTTCTTATATAAAATCCCAGTTGTACAGCCATAGGTTAAATTTGATTAATTTGATTAGATCAAAAGTAAAAGTGTCTTTCCAACAAATAACAATGTCAATAAAGTAAGCAAATGAGTGGCAGATTGAGAGAAATTTGTGAATATTTACAAGGATCTAATATTCAAAATGGGAATTCTTTCAAAAACAAAAAAAGAAGACAAGTCTTAAGTTATGAACAGGCAATTCACAGAAGAAACCAAATTCATTAGCCATTAAAGAAATTCACACAAGGGAATTAAAAGCAAAAATGAACTATTAGGACCTCATCAAGATAAAAAGCTTCTGCACTGCAAAGGAAACAATCAACAAAACTAAAAGGCAACCAACAGAATGGGAAAAGATATTTGCAAATGACATATTGGATAAGGGGTTAGTATCCAAAATCAGTAAAGAACTTAACAAACTTAACACCTGAAAAACAAACAATCCAGTGAAGAAATGGGCAGAAGACGTGAATAGACACTTTTTCAAAGAAAACATCCAGATGGCCAACAGACACATGAAAAGATGTTCAACGTCACTCATCATCAGGGAAATACAAATCAAAACCACACTGAGATACCACCTCACACCAGTCAGAGTGTCTAAAATGAACAAATCAGGAGACTAGCTGCTGGAGAGGATGTGGAGAAATGGGAACCCTCTTGCACTGTTGGTGGGAATGCAAACTGGTGCAGCCGCTCTGGAAAACAGTGTGGAGGTTCCTCAAAAAAATTATAAGTAGAACTATCCTACAACCCAGAAATAGCACTACTAGGAATTTATCCAAAGGATACGGAGTGTTAATTCACAGGGGCATGTGTACCCCTATATTTACAACAGTGCTTTCAACAATAGCCAAATTATGGAAAGAGCCTAAATGTCCAAAAACTGACGAATGGAAAAAGAAGATGTGGTTTATATATACAATGGAATACTATTTGGCAATGAGAAAGAATGAAATCCTGCCATTTGCGGCAACATGGATAGATCTGGAGGGTATTATGCTAAGTGAAAGAAGTCAATCAGAGGACAGATATCATGTTTTCACTCATGTGTGGAACTTGAGAATTTTAGCAGAGGACCATGGGGGAAGGGAAGGGGAAAAAATAGTTACAAACAGAGAGGGAGGGAGGCAAACCATAAGAGACTGTTAAATGCAGAGAACAAGCTGAGAGTTGATGGGGGAGGATGGGGGAGGATGGGGGAGAGAGAAAAACGGGTGATGGGCATTGAGGAGGGCACTTGTTTGGATGAGCACTGGGTGTTGTATGTAAGTGATGAATCATGGGAATCTACCCCCCAAAACCAAGAGCACACTGTATACATTGTATGTTAACCAATGTGACAATAAATTATATTTTTAAAAAGAAATGTGTATTTAAACCACACTTTATATGCATTATATTGGCAAAAATTAGCAAGCAAGATAATGTCAAGTTTGGGCAGGGATATACAAATAGAGGAACCCCTACACCCTACTGACAGGAGTGCAAACTGGTGCAGTCTTTCTGGAGAGAAATCTAACAATCCCACAAATCTGTAAGAAACATATTCAAGCATGCTCATCATAGCATTGTTTGTCATAAAAGCAAGTTGTAGACAATTTCAGTCTTCCTTCAAGGGAACTGATAAGTACAATGTGACAGTACACAGTAAAGAGTATTACACAATATTTAGAAACAGTTACATGGATAAATCTTATAACAAGAAGCCAAGTTTGTTATTTTTTTAAAAGGAAAAACGAGATGGAGTCTACAAGACAATAGCACTTCTATAGTTTTTCTTTAAAAATGTACATAAAACAACCATACATAATTAGCAAAACCAAACAAATAAATGGATCAAGTCCACATATAACATTTGCAGGGCTTGGAACAAGAATGCAGACAGAGGTCTGCCTATATTTAAAGATTTAAGAGTTATAAATCAAACTGGTAAATTATTAAATAAAATGTTTTATACTTTTACTCTGACAAATTTACCTGCCTAATGATAAAATTTAAAAGCATGTGTAAAGAGGGGCGCCTGGGTGGCTCAGTCGGTTAAGTGTCCAACTTTGGATCAGGTCATGATCTCAGTTCATGAGTTTGAGCCCACGTCAGACTCTATGCTGACAGCTCAGAGACTGGAGCCTGCTTCCCATTCTGTGTGTCCCTCTCTCTCTGCCCCTCCCCCATTCGCACTCTGTCTCTCTCTCTCAAAAATAAACATTAAAAAAGGTTTGTAAGAGGGACACCTGGCTGGCTCAGTTGGTTAAGCGTCCGACTTCAGCTCAGGTCATGGACTCACGATTCGTGGGTTCGAGCCCCGAGTCAGGTTCTGTGCTGACCGCTTGCTCAGAGCCGGGAGCCTGCTTGCGATTCTGTGTCTCCTTCTCTCTCTGCCCCTCCCCCGCTCATGCTTTGTCTCACTCTGTTTCTCAAAAATAAATAAATGTAAAAAAAAATTTTTTTAAAGGTTTGGAAGGATAGCTTTACAGATATACATGCATATATATGTTGACAAAATATCAGGAATGAGATTGAACTTCATTATTATTGCACGTGCATTATTCTGTTCTGGTACCACAATGCTTGGCTGAGTAATTACTGAATCACAGACTTTTCCTTGGCTGCCATGCGTAGCTGTTGCACATAACACGCTAATTCACAAATCCCTCTCGAACCACACAACTTGAACACAAAGAGAAGCAAGAAATGGACACAAAGAGAAGTCAAGAAAAATTTAAGACTTAAAATGATATTTCATTTAGCCAGATTCTATGACATTCATACTATCTGAGAACAAGGATTTGACAAAGTAATATGTCTTTTCTCTCACCTAAGTGTTTGCACCGCTCATACCCTTCCCACAGTGCAGACATTGTCTATTCTGATGCTGGCAACAGCACAGCCTTCTGTGTATACGCACTCAAAGGATACAGGCACAAGACACAGAAGTTCTGCCCGCAGGAACTAAATGGTGTTAGTCAGGAGTGTGAATGTTGAAGGATCCAGGTTATGCTAGGCCAGCTCTGAACACTGTGATGGAGGAGTGATGGAGGCTCCTGGTGTTCTTTAATAAATTTGTTTCCATGCTACTCAGATTTCTCTAAAGCGGAGTCTAGAAGTCAAGAGTCACGGATCAAAGGATGACATTATTTGGATACGCAAATATGTTAGAGTTCATAGGGGAAGTTGCTGAACAGAATTAGGAAAGGGGATAAAAACAGAAAAGAGATGAGAGATGAATAGATAAGTGAGATAGATAGATAGATAGATAGCTGACAGAACAAGAGAGAGACCTAATGGAATAATAATAATGGTATGCCATGAGCCAAAAAGTATTATTAACTTAACGGTTTCCACCTGTTATCAAATAAAAATTATGAGCCAAATACTGTTTGGATCTGGGGTGTTTTTTGGCAGCATTTTTCTGACAAAATTCCAAGGGATCACTATATTACATCCTTCACATTTGATCAAGCAGCATGGTCGAAGGCTCATCATTTTTGTAGAAATATTTGACTGCTGGGTACCGTAGTCCCCCCCTCCTTATCCACATGGGCTATGTTTCAAGACCCCTAGTGGAGACCTGAAACTGTAGATAATACCAAATCCTATATATACTGTTTTTTTTCCTAGACATACATACCTATGATAAAGTTTACTTTATAAATTAGGCACAGTAAGAGATTAACAATAACTAATAATAAAATCAAGGCATTATAACAATATACTGTAGTAAAAGTTATGTGAATGTGGTCTCTCTCTTAAAATATCTTATTGTACTGTACTCATCCGTCTTCTTGCGATGATATGAGATGATAAAATGCCCACATGATGAGATGAGATGAGATGAATGATGTAGGTGTCGTGTTAAAGTGTTAGGCTACTCCTAACCTTCTGACAATATGTCAAAAGGCGAATCAGGTGCTTCCAGATACTGGGGGCCTAGAGTACATTTCTTCATCTTTTGATATTCAAAATGCTTTTCAAATCAATTTCTTTTGAAGTTCCGATCACTCTACCATCTGCTTAGATTTTTGCTATCTTCTACTGCTAACTGGTTTCATTGCACCTGATATTCTTTTTGCAATTAAAAAGGTTGACGAATTCTTCAACATTGTATTTGACACTGCATGTAATCCTCCTTTTTTTTTTTTTTTTGCAAAATTTGGAGTTTCACTTTGCAATAGATTTGCATTTTATCTTGGCATCCAAAACTCTGTAAAATGCAGATGGAGAAGGTACACCATAGGCATCAAAATCTCTAGTGGCGTTAGAGGGAAGAGAAGCATAAGTGGGGGGTAATTTTCTACGGAAAAGTCCATTAGCAAACATTTTCATGTTAGAAGGACTTTTGTGGGGTGCCTGGGTGACTCAGTTGGTTGAGTGTCCAACTTTGGCTCAGGTCATGATCTCACAGTTTGTGAGTTCGAGCCCCGCATCGGGCTCTGTGCTGACAGCTCAGAGCCTGGAGCCTGCTTTGGATTCTGTCTCTCCCCCACCTCCTCTCTCTCTGCCCCTCCCCCACTAGTGCTCTGTCTCTCAAAAATAAATCAATGCAAAAAAAAAAAAAAAAAAGAAGGACTTTTGCTTCCCTATGCAAATTTGTAACTTTACTTTGGACACTCTCTTAATCTCAAATTCTTTTAGCAAGTGTTGCTAAGACTAATTGACCCAGATCGCAGAACGTTGAACTATGATTCTACTCGAGGACCATATGTATTAGTCTGCTTTACTTCATGTATCTTTTATTATCAAATAATTGCAACTCTTCTCCAATGTTTCTGGATCTGACAATGAAAAAGGTTGTGGTGTTCTAAGCAGGATCACCACAGAAAACACCAAAGGAAGAATTTCAAAGGATAGCACAACCTAGAAAAGCAGTCACATGGAGGAACAGAGCTGTCAAGGAAAGTGTTGTACTGACCGTATGTTCAAAGGGAAGACTGTCACGTAAGCTGCTCATAAACATTGGAGCCAGAATGTGAGTAGCATATTCAAACAAAAATAAGAAGAATATGTATTAGAACTACCAAAAAATAAAGGCACCTAGGTGGCTCAGTTGGTTAAGTGTCTGATTCTTGATTTTGGCTCAGGTCATGATCTCATGGTTCATGAGTTGGAGCCCTGAATCAGGTTCTGTGCTGACAGCATAGAGCCTGCTTCAGATTCTCTCTCCTCTCTCTCTCTCTCTCTCTCTCTCTCTCTGCCCCTTCCCTGCTCTTTCTCTCTTAAAATAAATTTAAAAACTTAAAAACATACATTAAAACAAAGAACTACCAAAAAAATTTAGTAATGAGGCAAACAAAAGATTCTAATTAGCACAGTTCTAGATATTTTAAAAATCTTTGAATTCATACATGTTTTACAAAAAAAAATTGCCACATAAACTCTGCCTTCCCTTGGCCTTCATCAATTCCTCCTACTGTCTTACTTCATTTTGCTCAGATATTTAGAAATTTACTACTACTAAAGTCTCATTATTTAGCAGCTGATGATCTAAATAGTTGGATTTCTTGAGTGCCTTTGACCCTTCCTCTCTTTCACTGTACATTGTGCAAGTCTTTCCTGAGGTTCAGGAGGAAAAAAGAAGCAGAAACATTAATCACTTAATTTTAGGAAGTCTTAATTACAGTTTTATGGTAAGAAAAATGTATGCTATTATATCAGTGTTCTGCAGAGAAAACAACCAATCTGACATATATACATTTCTATTTTTATTTATTTTTTTTTTGAGGGGGAGAGAGAGAGTGTGCCTGCGTGCGCGTGCACGCACGCACGCATGCACACACACCTGAGCAGGGTGGGGGCAGAGGGAGAGAGAGAGTATCTTAAGCATTCTCCAGCCCAGCATGGAGCCCTACAACCATGAGATCATGACCTGATCCAAAATCAAGACTTCCACACTTAACCGACTGAGCCACCCAGGCGCCCCTACATCTCTATTTTTAAACTGAGGTCAGTGAACTACCATTGCTTCATAGTAGGAATCATCTCTTTGTGGAGGCTAACTCCTAAGAGATAAAGTCCTCTGTTTGCTGAAAGATGATGTGGTTTACCACTGAAGATCTATTCTGTTAACCGATTAGAAACTTCACACGGGTGAAACTGTGGTGATTTAATTAAGCAAAAGGGTCTTGTTTTCTTCTGATAGACCAGGCATTCAACAAATACTTCTCATTCCCTCCTCCTGTCCTGTATCAAAGTATTGAGGAAGAACTCCTTGACATCAAGTTAACAGACAATAAACCCAGCTCTGCTTTACCGCTTCCCAGTTTTAGGGACAGAGACGTTAATCGGGAGCATACACTCTTGAGGTTTCAAGTAACAGAAGCCCAATTCAAATTGCTTTAACGAAACAAAACAATTTACTGGATTACACAACAGTCTGAAGTTTAAGGATGTGACGTGGTTTCAAGCACAAATTGATCCAGGGTTTGAGAATATCATCAGGAAGCTCTCTTCATCTCTTGGCTACATTAATAGGCAGCTTTTTCCTAAACTGTAATCTAGTCCATCTTTGGGCCGTATTTTCCCACATAGTGCCAGGTTTGCCTCCTACCAGTTTAGCAACCCCAGTGTAGAGAACCTACCTCCTGAGAGCTCCACAAAGGCCCCCCAGTGGCTCTCATTAGCCAGGCCTGAGGCCATGCCCAGCCCCGGAGCCAGAGACTAGAGTTAGCCCCACACTTGGTGATGGCTGAGCGTGATGGCAATGAGACATCTCCCCAAAGAAAAAACTGGTATGCTGAGAAAGCAAAAACAACAAATATCCACTGTAATATGGAAATCATATTTGATACTTTAAAAAAATATATCATTTTCTAATGCCCCAAAATAATGTGGCGAAGACAGAACCTTCCAGGGACTCAGATATCCTGACTTCTTGTTTACACTAGGTCCTCTAGTTATTTATGTGATCTTTCCAAGTAACTTATCCTCTCATTTCGTACGTGTTTAATGAGAGAATTTGATTAGAAATTCTTTAACTTTTCTTTTAGGCTTCAATACAATAATTCCATAATAATTCCTATAAAGCAATATGATCTGTAACTTAAGTTTCCAAAAAGACAATGATTGTATACATGGTTTCTATGTTTTTGTATCATTAACACTGTGTTTCTTCAGATTCCTTCCTTCCTTTCTTTCTTCTTTTCTTTTTTCTTTTTTTCCTTCTCTCCTTGATGGCAGCTAAGAGGTGACCAGGGCCCTCATGAGGGAATCAGAGGACAAGAAAGCAGCCCAGAAGAGATCAGAATCCACCCAAGGGTGTCTGAATGAGGCAGGACCCGCTCAAAGAGGGTGGCCAAATGGGGCAGCAGCCTAGCGAGGTCCAGAGACAGCGATCTTCAGAGAGATTGAAAAACTAAGTAAATATGATGAGGATAAATGGTAGCAATATTTCTCAATGTCAGAGAAGAAAGGTACAAATACAGAAAGAAGGAAAGCTAGAATATATCTTTTGACACTGAGCTGGAATGGGAGGCATGAAAGTGAACTCATGTTTTGCAATATATATAGATAGAAATAAATACAGATACAGATGTGTGTACACAAACATTTTTTCTAACGCTCTCCACTGAAAGAATGTGGGAGCAGCAATGTCTCAGTAGCAATAAGCATTGCTGTCACCCAGATCTTGAACTTCTAAATATCACTCTCCACTGAACAGAACCAAGGTGCTTGGAAAAAGTGACTAATTCTAGGACTTGAGTAGGGAAAGAACAAGATGATCCTAGAACAGGTTCAAAAAATAACAGGGACACCTCAAACAGACTCAAAAATCCGTTTGAAAGAGCTGTCAAACTGGCCAAATCTAGAACAATTTGAGCATCAAAATAAATAGTAACAGCAGTGAATTATAACCCACTTGTTAAAGATCCAAAGGATCATGGATATAAATAAATATATGAGTAAATAAACGAGAGAAAAGTAAGTTCCTCTTTAGAGTAGAATGCCAACTAATGAATACAGAATGAATGACAAAACTGAAAATCACAATTGGCCAATCATCAGAATAATAATTAATTTGCACACTCATTATCAATAGATGCTAAAACTAACAGATGAGGGTGGGATAAGAAATAAGATTTTACTGATATCAGGGGCTCCTGCATGGTTCAGTCTGTTGAGTGTCTGACTCTTGATTTTGGCTCAGGTCATGATCCCAGGGTTGTGGGATTGATCCCTGAGTTGGGCCTCGTGCTGGGCATGCAGCCTGCTTAAGATTCTCTCCCTCTCTCTCTCTCTCTCTCTTTCTCTCTCTCTCTCTCTCTCCCACTGCTCCTCTCCTCTTCCTCATGTTCTCTTTCCAAAATAAAAAAATAAAATAAAAAGCTTTTACCTAATATCAAGGTATCTCTCTACAAATATTTATTAATTAGGAGGAAAAGAAACTTTACAATAGAAAAGCCAGGCAGACACATCTTGATAAGGTGATGAGTATTAACTCCACCAGTAAAGGGACAAAGAGCTACAGTATGTTCCTGATAGGATACAATGGGAAGAACAGAGAATTACTCCTGCAATATTCTGCAAAAATGTAAAACCTGGCTATAATCATGACGATACAATGGATAAATCCCAATTGATTGAATTCTATAAAATAATTAGCTTATTGTGTTGAAAATATCAAGGACTTGAAAGTGAAGGAAATTTTGAGGAACTGTTCTAGATTGAAGTAGACTGGAGACCTTGACAATGGGGTACAACACATCGTCCTGAACAGGATCTTTTTGCTATAAAAGGTATCACAGTAATGAGAAACTGAAATGCAGTCTCTGGACAAAAGATACAGACGAGTTCTTTGTAATATGCTTGTAACTTTTCTACAAATTTGAAATAATTCAAAATTAAAATTAAAATAGGTAGATAGACATTTCTCCAGATTCCTTTACCTTGTTTATGCACGCAATCTTTCTCTACATGATCAGAAGTATGAATTTGTCTATTTTAGCATTTTGGAGCTAAAAAGATAAAGAAATTAATGAGAGTGACACTTCATATGAATTTTTCTTATTACAAAAGTAATATATGGTTTTTACAGAAAATTAAGATAATACAGATAAACATAAAGATGAAAATCAGAATTATCCAAATCTTCCATCTCCCCCCAACCTCACACACACACCCCAGAATATTAACTTGGAAGTTCCAACTAGAGACCAAGGTACAGGGGTGCTTGGGTGGCTCAGTCTGTTAAGTGTTAGACTTTGGCTCAGGTCATGATCTCATGGTTCATGAGTTTGAGCCCCACATGGGGCTGGCTGTCTGCTGTCAGCACAGAGACCGCTTTGGCTCCTCTGTTCCCCATGTCTCTGCTGGCCTACACCGGTTCTCTCTTTCTCTCTTCTCTCAAAATAAATAAATAAACTTAAAAACATATTTTAAAGAATTAAAAAAAAAGATCAAGGTACCAAAGGTATCAGGTATAAAATTGAGTTATGAGACAGATTACTAAGATGAGAATTTCAAAGGAAATCTTTAAGAATTACATCTACAACTCTTGGCCCCCTTCTTGGATCAAAAAGAGTAGAGTCTGAGAGAAATCTGTCAGGAAAATTGCTTTGGAGAGACCTCCTCAGACAAGAGGCCACAGGCTCAGGGCCATAACCTGCATCACTTACTCCAGCTCCAGGCATGTTAAAAGCCCACAAGTCATTATGATCCATAATTAAATCCCCAATACCAAATTCCTGGATCTAGTACCTTCTTTAATTAAACAGCATGTCTGGACCAGACTAAAAAAAAAAAAAAAAAAAAAAAAATGGTAATAGCCTCACAGTGACAGCTACTCAGACACTGACTGCTTCATGAGTTCAGCCTCTGCCGTTTGATCCCCACTGGGGTAAATCACTGACTGTCTAGGACAGGATTTTGCTTCGGTTTGTTGTGTTTTGTTTGTTTTTGTTCGCATTTTTGTTTTTGTAGTGGTGGTGCAATGTGGGGAAGAAAGAGAGATGTGAAGCCAAACTTCTCTCTTCTTGACTTTAGCAGGGCTGACAGATGATTTGCAAAACTCAGAGCCCAAGGGGGGAGAAGGAGGCGGTGCCCACATTAATGTGCAGGCAGACCACAGGGAGATGTGTTGGATGGCTTGTGCTTTGCAAAACTCAGCTGTCCCTCTGGCTGTTGTTGTCTGCTCACGCGCTATTTTTTTTCCATTCAGTAAAAATGAGAATAGAGGTAGTCTCCTGCAAGAAGCAAGAAAGAAGAAAGAGTGTTTATTGAGAGCTCTTCCAGGAAGGTTCCGCTTCCTGTTCACTCCCCGGTATAAATACCAGGGATATATAAATACCAGTCTACATGGATCTGCAGACTTTCAACTGCTCAGAAGCCTAAAATTAGGGCTCCTTAGCTGCCTCACTTTTCTTTGACTATTGATTATTTTTTCTTTCTAGTTTGAAACTATAGTTCAAAGTTCTCTTCAAAGAGAGTATCAGTCAACACACAACCTCAGAATTATCAGACCTAGACTATTAGATAGATATGGTCAAAGGCCCTTCAGAGATTAGACACACATCACCATTATTGGATAGTGAAGTCATCCCATTGACCCTCAGGAATCTTACCTTATTACCATTTTCATGGAAAGCATGCCCTTTCTTCAGATCAAAAATCTTACTATACTGTAAGACCCTGGCCCACAGATTTACAGTCTTCAGGATGAAACATTAATCTCACACCAGCCTACTGAGCCCTTGTCTTACAACGCTCAGCTTATTCTGAACTCCTCAGTGAAGAGACTTTTCACATAAGCCACTGTCTGCCTCCTCTTGAACTCCTTACAGAGGCTCTGGCTTGCCCCCTTATATACTGGAAATGGTGCCACAGTTTCCATTTTACGTATGTATCTTCTCCTAATCCTCCGGTTTTTAGGCTTCCCCTCAAATCTATGCCCAAAGTACAAAGGAAAATAGAACTTTATTGTCTCTTAAATAAATGAGAATCAAGTGACCAAGAGCTGACGTCTTTTTCGTGATTAATCATTGTGGTACCATTTCAACATGGGCTTTATTACAAACACCCTGTATCCTACACATACATGCACACGCGCCCACACACACGTATATCTTGGAGAAGGAAATAATTTTGACGTGGGCAGGGTTTTGGCACCTGAGGTAAAGGGCAAGGGAACTAACATGTGGAAAAGGCCTGATATGTGCCAGCTTCACACATGGCATGCCCCTACTTCAGTCCTCACAACAGCACTATGACAGAACAGTGGCCTCAAGTCCTATGGGGCAGGGCAACAACAACAGGCTGTCAACTCTGGCAGGTCTGCTTCAAATCCCGGCTCAGGCACTCACTTGTGATGATTTCAAGCATATCATTTAACCACTTCGTACCTCATTTTCTCTTCTATTAAATGAGAAAATCATGCTTAGTTTATAAAATTTTAATTTTTTTAATTTTTTTTTAATGTTTAGTTATTTTTGAGAGAGAGAGACAGAGCGTGAGTGGGGAAGGGGCAGAGAGAGAGGGAGACACAGAATCTGAGGCAGGATCCAGGCTCTGAGCTGTCAGCCCAGAGCCCGGCGCTCGAACTCCATGAATGCAAGATCATGACCTGAGCTGAAGCCAGACGCTTAACTGTCTGAGCCACCCAGGTGCCCCATAAAGTTGCTTTAAAAACCAAAAATAGGAGTGCCTATGTAACCAAGGCCACCTGATTCCTTAATTTAAGAGTCATTCAAGGTTCACTACCTTTTGACTGATACACATGTGCTTGATTTTGCTTCTTCATGCTAGATTTTCCAAGTAAGGTATGTCAAGGGACAGGACAGGCCATGAGGACAGGATGGAGCAAATACTGTCTGGACCAGGAGATAATTGCCTTTTATACCTCCCATTTCCCAGTACTTTCTTCCATTCTCCTCACTCCTGGTGCCAAAACACTTTTCCCAGGTGCAAATTTTATAACCCAGTCATTACTACAGAACTTTGCTTTTAGGTACCTGTCAATTCATTTCCTCAGAATCTCTCAAACCACATCTACCTTGCTTATGTTAAATCACTGGATGGGTAAGGATAAGCACTGTTCATTGAAATAAAAAAAAAATGAATTTATACCTAACAGCAACGGCAGGTTATGGCAGGAGAGATCAAGCCTCTAAGTAACTACTAAGCATTTCAGATCATCTTGGAATAAAATAGCACTTACTGGAAGTCTTACAATAAAACCTTTCCTGTCCTTTCACAAATGTGTTCTTCTTGTGAGGTGCTATCTCAGAATCGAGAAATGCAATAAATGTTTACTGAAAAGGCCTGGACCACATTCAGTACTTGTGCAAGCCTCGAAATTCTTAGTTGATTCGGTGTGTGGAGCTTCCCCTGTTGCTTAATTGGCACACCCTTTTCAAATTCCTTAGAGACCTGCAAATCTGCAACCATCAGAGAAGGTTTATTTTGTTCAGTCCCATGTGCCAAAAAAAAAAAAAAATTATTTCTCCTTCTTGGAAAATTCACGATCTCCTATACTCCAAGCCAAGTTAACAGGATAACGACCAGTCCACACCACGTGTTTTATGGGCATCTATGGCCTGCCCACCTGCTTGACAGCAATGCCTCCTGCTGCCTCCTCCAGCTCCTAGAACACTGTGCATGAGCTATGACCTCTGCCTCCCCAAAGCACAAAGAGTACAACTTAGAAAAGATGATACAAGCCTGATTTTACCCAGTGAGAAATTAACATAAGAGACTGTAGACACAAATCCCAGTTTGAGGACAGATATGGCAATAAAAACACAAAGAATGCCACAAAAGCCACTTGTCCTCACAGTTCTCAGGACTTCTTCCTTGCCCTCTCCACCACCCCTCTCTTTTCTTTTGCACCCTCAGCCCCTGAACTGTATGCCCTTGCAGAGGTAGGAGCCAAATCAGAAGAGCAATTCCGTCCGAAGCATCAGACTCATAGAGCATGAGACTCATGGAGGTAAAACGAGCTGCCCAAGATCAAATGAGAAGGTAGTTGCAGAATCAAGAGTTAAACTCTGATTGATCTGACTTCAAATCTTACTCTTTTTTCTGTAAGACACTGAGGAGAAGTGATATGAGAAGGAAAGAAGAAACCGGGCCTGCTCTGTGTCTGGACTTACTCAGGACCAAGTGCTTCCAAAGTTAGAAAAGCAAAGTGCTGGTTACTTACAAGTCTTCCGCAAAATATCTATGCTCTTTTCTTATTCCACCTGAATTAGACCTGTCCCCTGGGGATGTAAAAACTTCACCCATGCACTAGTCAACAATTATGAAAAATCAAGCATAACAGCTCGACAGTGGAGGTGATATTTAATCTGAGTCTTAAAAATGAGTCAACACTTACCAGGCAGTTGGGGAAAGAACATGTCAGATATAGCACCTTTCACTGGGAAAACGCTTTCTGAACACTATTGCATTTAACACTAAAAAATGAAAAGAAAAAAATCGTGAGCCAAATGGGACTGTTATCATCATCCCCATTTTAAGATTAGCAAACTGAGGATGAGGTAGGCTGAGTTGGCACACTGAATACTTTTATGACACATTTGGGCAGTACTGTATAGGGAATATATTGAGGAGGAAAGCTTTTTGTGTGTGTGATGTTAAAAATGATTTAAGAGGGGCGACTGAGTGGCTCAGTCCGTTGAGCCTCCGACTTCAGCTCAGGTCACGATCTCGTGGTCGGTGAGTTTGAGCCCCGTGTCGGGCTCTGTGCTGACAACTCAGAGCCTGAAGCCTGTTTCAGATTCTGTGTTGCCCTCTCTCTCTGCCCCTCCCCTGCTCATGCTCTCTCTGTCAAAAATAAATAAACATTAAAAAAATTTTTTTAATGATTTAAGAAAAACAATTTAGGTGATAAATAAACTTTATCCAACCCTTTGGGAAGCAGGCAGCCTCTATTCCCAAGGATCCAGGGAACTGCAAACTGGGATGGAAACCAGGAAACTTTAATAGGATAAAGAATACGGAACAAAAAAGAGAAAAATAGAAAACAAATAAGGAATGATAAGTATAGAGTCCAGAGTTGGCTTGGCACACGGGAATCGGCTAACTGGATATACTGTGTTTCTGGCCAAAAGGAGCATTTACAGGGAGCAAAAGTTGTCTAAGTTTCAGTGTATGGACGGGGCACCTGGGGCAGGGGTGGCTCCATCTTGGGCATAGAAATGCATTTCAACAATGCAACAATGCATTTCAACAGGTATCCTTCTAAGAAGAGACAGATGGAGGGGCGCCTGGGTGGCTCAATCGGCTACGTATCCAATTTCGGCTCAGGTCATGATCTCACGGTCTGTGAGTTCGAGCCCCGCGTCGGGCTCTGTGCTGACAGTTCAGAGCCTGGAGCCTGCCTCAGATTCTGTGTCACTGTCTCTCTCTGGCCCTCCCCTGCCCACACTCTGTCTCTCAAAAATAAATGTTTTTTTAAGTTTTTAATTAAAAAAATAAAAAAGAAGAGGGACAGAGACACCAGAGATGTGTTTCATGCATATGAACATGCATGCAGTAAGGATGCAGCCATCTACAAGGCAGGAAGAGAAGTCTCACCAGAAACCAACCTTGACAGCACTTTGATCTTGGACTTCCAGTCTCCAGAACAGCCAGAAATTGAATGTCTGTTGTTTAAGCCCCCCAGCCTGTGGTATTTTGTTACAACAACCCCAGTAGACTAGCACACTGCCTAGCAGTAACCAAAGCCAGCAGAGCACATGGAGCATTATCAATTACAGATACAAAGAGAAACCAGAATACGGAACAGTGATTGCCCCTGGCCCTGCACTTGCAGTGTGGTGCTGTTTCTAGAGTTTATACCATAACTCTGGAAGCCACCTGGTGAGGAAAATGGAGTGGTAGCACAGTTAATTTAACTTGTATCTACTTGAAATGAGCTAGATGTGAGGAATCCAGAGTATAATAGGACAGGGTGTACATGTAAATAAATAAATGGGATGCCGTATGAGAAGGGCTGTAATGAAGGCAGGGTAGATACAACTGGAACCAGGTTAATCTTTCTTTGAATTCCAGTGTTCTTATTTACGCTAACATTATGAACTAGAGTAAATTAACTAACCTCTCTCTCTCCAAGTCTGGATTTCTCATCTATAAAATGAGTTTCATACACACACCCCATAAAACCGTTGTGAGAACAGATGAGATATTTTATGCAAAGCAAATCCAAAGTACATGACATATGGTAGATACTCAATAAAGTATATATATTGTGATTATTGTAATTAGGTACAAGGTCTATCGAGGACAATCATAAAAGGATTCTCACCTCTACATGGATATCTCAAGGAAGTCTTCCCAGAGAGGCTAATATTTAATCTGAGTCTTAAAAATGAGTAGGAGTTTACCTGGCTGGTGGAGAAAATGTATTTGAAAACATACAAGGAACCACACAGGTAAAGGGAAGAAGATATTGAAAATCACATTGCAAGTTGAAGGAACTGTACTTCATTCAACATGGTTGACCTAGAAGATAAAGAAACCCTGAATTAAGGTATGGTACAAACTGTGCTCAACGTAACAGTGTCTTGAATTTGATAGTTTATTCTGCTCTCACATAAAAGTCTGAGCAAGAATGACACCTCTGCTTGCTAGAAGCATCAAGGTCTCTGTTCCTTTTACCTTTGTCTTTATCCACATAGTTCAGTGTAGCTCCCCACCACGTGCATGTTTCAATCAGTGAATGGGAAGAAAGACAGGGAAGAGGAGAGAACCTTTTCAAGAACAAAAGTCTGAAGCAGCACACACACCATGTACTCACGTCTTCTTTCGAAAAAATGGTCACATAGACCCACTGAGCTTCAAGGGACCCTAGAAAATGTGGTCTACGTTGAGATGCCATCTTCCTATGCCAAAGTCTTACTTGCAGATTTTTACGCTCTGTTCTGAAACTGCTCAAAGTTCTGTGTAAGAACTCTGATCAGTAGCATTTCTGATGAGGTTGGCTACCTTTAATACATCCCTAACGTCTGCCACTAATTACTGGTTCCCCCAAAACTGGCTTCTCTCAGCCTGGCCAGAGCTGGACTAGAGCTGTGCCCGCAGCACTCTGCCCCTGTGTGCTCTCCAATCTCAGGCTTACTGTGAAGAGAGGGGGATTTTATCTCATTTAAACTTCAGTGAGAAGAGTAATTTCCAGATTGGGACTAATCTAGGAGAAACTGATAGGAAAAAACAAGTCAGGTTTTTTGAAATCAAAAAATAATTTTGCCCATAAAAATATAAATTTGATTTTATCAAATAAAATGAAGAATCTAAATTCCGTTGGTTAAGTGTCCGGCTTCGACTCAGGTCATGATCTTATAGTTCCTGAGTTCCACCCCACGTCAGGCTCTGTGCTGACAGCTCAGAGCCTGAAGCCTACTTTGGATTCTGTGTGTGTGTGTGTCTCTCTCTCCACCCCTCCTCTGCTCATACTCTGTCTCTCTCTTAAAAATTAATGAACATTAAAAAAAATTTTTTTAACAAGGACCTCAAACACTCTTTAAGTTGGGACAGAAAGCAGGGTACCTGGGTGGTTCAGCCGGTTAAGCATCTGACTTCGGCTCAGGTCATGATCTCACGGTTCGTGGGTTTGAGCCCCACATCAGGCTCTGTGCTGACAACTCAGAGCCTGGAACCTGCTTCAGATTCTGTCTCCCTCTCTCGCTGCCCCCCCCCCCCGACTCGTGCTCTGTCTCTTTCTCTCTCTCTCTCTCTCTTGCTCACTCGCAAAAACAAATAAACATTAAAAAAATTTTTTTTCAGTTGGGACAGAAAGCCAATTAATAAATGAAAGAACTGTCCTAATTTAATTGCAATACAGAAAATCATCTAATGATATTGAAGTAGATGATCAAGCCTAATGGTCATAAGTTCATTAATTAAAGAAATGTTTACTATATTCAAGACTTTGTGCTCTATGGTAGGTGCTACGAGGAGTAAGAGAAAAACAATTTATTAGGACTGTATTTCTTTCTGTGTGCCAACAAAATTCTGTTTTTTGTTACAGAACTTAATATAGGCCTATCTACTTAACTCGGTGGTTCTCAATCTGCCCCTGGAATCACCTTGAATGCTCTAAAAATACATATACCAGTACACAGGTGACACTCTAGCACCAAGAAAACAGACTTTCTGGAAGTGAAGCATGACAACCCAAGTGTTGCTTATGTGCAGCCACTGTTGGGAACCACTGCCCTAACTGGACTATGAGCTCCTTGAGGGAAAAGACTGTCTTGGTCCTCCCTAAATTCATCACACTGCCTGTGACACAGAGACCCAAATTTTAGGTAAATGGCTGGATGGACAGATGGGTGAAAAGCTAGTGTTTCCTACTTTCAAGGTATTTATTATAAAGTAAGAAAAATACGCCTTGTACACAGATAGTTGAGTAGATACAAGCCAGCAGATGTTGCGTGATTGCCACTGTATTTCACAACAGAGATTCCGATCTGGAAGAAAGACTAGTTAAATGCATATAATGGAACACTTTCATTCATAAGCCAAACAGGAAAGGCTTCAATTACACTGCTGATTAAGATCTACTTTTTAAGAAGAAGGAAGCAGTCATCACACAGGTTGTATCAGTTAGAAGGAATAAAAACGAAAATGCTATTAACAGTGAGGGAGTGCAAAGACTAAATCTTGGCAGTGAAATTCAGGGCTCCCATAAGCCCTTGCCCCATACACCTTCCTAGGGCAGACTGTTCGGTTTGACGTGGTTTAGTTTGGTTTTAAGGTGACTCTCCTCCACTGTTATGATTATATCCAGGTCACCTGGCTGTTATAGTCTCTTGTACTCTAAAAGCAGTGCTTTCATCCAGCTAGATCATCTAGCATTTGGATATCAATCCTTCAGGGTACTTAGCCAGCATCATCTTGACCTAGCTCCACCACACCCGAGTAAGTGTCACTTAGCATCTGATAAGACCAAACACTACTCACAAGCGACTGGGCAAATTAAATGACTCATCTGAAATAACTGGAGCATTTATAATTAATACAGTGTAAATTAAATGAATGAGTAAATAAGCTACGGAAACAAATGACATTTGGACAAAAGTCTTCTCTTCGTGTCAGCTTGTGTATTTATGTTTGGAGGGGAAAGAGAAAACTCTTACCCTTTTCCCAGAGAGGAAGTGATTAGAACAATTTGAAATATTTTCCAGCATAAAATTTCATAACATGCATACTCAAAAACATCTCTAATATAATAGAAAACAAAAATTTGTTTTCTATTCAACCCAAAGCATAAGGCAAATGAAATTCGGGAGCAGAAATGGAAAAATAGGGTTAGAGCTAAACCCTAAGTGTTATTATCTCCCAAGAAGCAATGATTGTGTCTCCCATGCTTTTCAAGGTTTGTAAAGGTGTGTACCATGTTTCTAGAGTCTCCTCTTTCTTGGGAGTCAGACCAATCTGGGAAGGGCTCTAACTCCATTCTGACTCCTGACTGGCCAGAACCAAAAGGGAGGGTCAGAAACCACACGTAAGATCGCCTTTGGTGCAACCATCAGTGGTAACCTCCTAAACCAGCGGAGCTGACAACTGATCCTTATTATATCTTTGTCATTCCATGTGTCAATACCCGACTCTAGCACTCACAGAACTTTGTCCAGCAAAGCAACACTACTCATCTATTTGACCTTTCCTCCCTTCCAGGAGGCTAATCTTTCCTTGGCTCTCCTCCTTATTCACTGATTCCATATCTTTGTTGATTTTTTTCTCCTTTCTCAAATATTTGTTTAATTTTCTGCCCATTTGTCTCCCTTTGGGCCTCCAGAAATGGGTCTCTAGCCCATCTTCTCTCCATTTTTAGATTCATATCAAAGTCTTCAACTGCCTACAGTTCATCTTCACTTGAATATCTAAATATCCAAAACAAAACTTGATACCATTTTATAAAATTCGCTCCTTTCCTTTTTTTTTTCCATCTTAAATTCATGATCTTACCATCCATCAAGTAAGTGTTTCATACCAAATGGGTGGCCAACCCTTCCTGATTCCACCTTAGAATGTTGTGGCAGAATTAACCTCTTCTGTTTCCTCTTTCGATATCCTCCTCAGGCTCTCATCCCTCTTTGTTCTAATCTAGGCTAATACAATAGTCTCCTACTGATCTCCTGCTACTCTTCTTTTCCCCACTTCCAAGATCATCCTCCTGGGTTTTTCTTAAAGAAAAATCTAATTTAGTCACAAACCTATTATAAGTTTTTGCTGACTTTCCCTTGTATATAGGATTAAGTCCAAACTTAATCAGAAGGGCCATCCATACCAGGCTCTTCCCAATATGACCCCAACCTACTTCTCCAGATTCACTCTGATATGCCTCACTACACTCAAAAATGAATTTCTCTTCATCTCCCAAACTGGCCATGTCCTTGCTACTTTTTGCATGTGTTATGGCTCCTGCATGAAATGTCTGATCTTCCCCCACTCCGCCCCCATCCCAACCTGGAAAACTTCTATTTTTTCATGAAGAAAAACATAGATCAAATTTCACCTGATAAAAAAGGCTTCTCTGATTTTCTCAGTGTCTATACCACCCCACATTTGACTAGGCTGGACATATACTTCCAACAATTGAGGAGATATACTAGAACTAAGCTCCTTACAAAATATTTGTAAGGAATTGTATCTAACCAGCCTACCACTATATCCCCAGCATCTGACATTTTGCCCAGCAGATAGTCACTGTTCAGCTTATATATTAATGAGTGAATCTCTTACCCTCAGGCTTTAGAGCACAGATACAATAAGCAGGGTTGAGATAGGATATTTGGAGGGAAGGGGAGGCAAAAAGCTAGGCAAAGAGACATAAATACAAGTCAGAACTTCATGCAAAAAATCTGGGCAGAGGGGAAAACTGGGTTTGAAGTCTGTCAAAGAGACATCCTAGAAGGCCAGATAAGAGATAAGGTTCAAAGGCTCAGGTGCGGACAGAGAGGTAGTGGTTATTGGTGCTAATCCAGGTGAACACCCAGGCAGGAAGATCTCCCTCTGAGATCACCTAGCTCATTTACAAGTAATGCCTTGTGTTACAGTTTATCTGTTCACATGCCTGAAACACCCACCAAACTGTGTGTTCTTTGAGGGCAGCACCCTACATCGTTCATCTTTATATCTGAACTCCTGGTACCATGCCCACCACTTAGCCATAGTTTTGCCACAAACTTCTTGCTGTTCTGTGAACCCTTGAGTATAATAAATGATTGTGCAGGGCCTGAGTTCCACTGTTGGAACCACCAATGAAGGCAGATGTGGAGATCGAAAAGCTGACATTATCATTGTGTTGGGTGAGACCATGCAAGTCCAAATCACAAGAAGCTTTTTTGATCCCAAGAAGCTATTTTTGGCTCAGCTTTATTTTTAGGGCAATGACTCTGAACTTTGTGACCCAGGCCTATTTCTACCTCAGTATCAGTAGAGTTTTTACCTTTAGAAGAGGTGATTAATAGCTCAAGCTAAATAAAGAAGTTAATGAGGAATTCTTGCCATGATCTAGTCAAGGTCTTCTCTGGCAAGGTGACTTTGACACTGGCACTTATGATCTCTAAGAATATGTCCTGCCTGGTTAGACTCAGAATATACTCAGCTCTATGTTTTATTTTATTTTTTTAAAGTTTTTATTGAAATTCTAGTTAGTTAACATATAGCATAATACTGGTTTCAAAACTAGAATTTAATGATTCATCACTTACATATAGCACCTGTTGCTCATCGCAAGTGCCCTCCTTAATGCCCATCACCCATTTAGCCCATCACCCACCTACCATCCCTCCAGCAACCCTCAGTTTATTCTCTATAGTTGTGAGTCTCTGATGGTTTGCCTCCTTCTCTTTTTTTCCCTTCCTCTATGTTCATCTGTTTTGTTTCTTAATTCCACATATGAGTAAAATCATATGGTATTTGGCTTTCTCTGACTTATTTTGCTGGTTCCATCCATGTCATTGCAAGTGGCAAGATTTCAATCTTTTTGATGGCTGAGTAATATTCTACTGTATACACAATAGAATCCTCTTTATCCATTCATCAGTTGGTGGACTTTTGGACTCTTTCCATAATTTAGCTATTGTTAATAATCTTAGTCCTATGTTTTAAAAGAACCACTTTTAGGGGTGCCTGTGTGGCTCAGTGGGGTAAGCACCCAACTCTTGGTTTTGGCTCAGGTCATGATTTGTGGTTCTTGAGTCTGAAGCCCACATTAGTCTCTACACTGACAATGTGAGGCCTGCTTGAGATTTTCTCTCTTTCTGTGCCCCTCCCCCACTCATGCTCTTTCCCTCTCTCAAAATAAATAAACTTTAAAAAAATAAATAAGAGAACAAATTTTAAAAGAGCAACACAAAATTATCTGCCTATTAGCTTTTCTGTATTCCACTTTGATACAAAGCAAATATGAGCTTCTTGGATAACTATTTTACATGGGTACTGTTAGTAGCCACAAAATTTGTACCTGACCTCCCATCAAAAGGTGGAGCCCACGTACACATCCTCTGAATCTGGGTGGGTCCATGATTCCTTTGACCAATAGCATACAGAAGAAGCAATACCGAGTGATTTCTAAAGTGAAGTCATAAAAAGCTATGCAGTTTCTTCTTTGCTCAGCCTGGGAACCACCTGAGTCACTATAGAAGAAATCTGACTACTTCGAACCTACCATGCTAGAGGGTAGGCAGACAGACAGAGGCTCCATTGACAACTCCAGCTGAGCTGGTTCTTCAGCCATCACAGTCCCAGAGAGATGGGTGATGAAGAAGCTGCCTTAAAAGTAGATCTCCAGCCCTAGTAATTCAAGTCTCCTCCAACCATTTGAGTCATCCTAGCTGAAACCATAGAGCCATCTTTTCTGCGCTCTTTCCAAGTTTCTTACCAGACCTCATTTCACAGCCCAGGCTGCTGTAACAACTACTCAATGTCCATAAGAAAACAAGGAGTCCAAGTCTGGGTCCACTGAAAGAAAAGAGAAGCTGAACTCAAGAGTCACGGGATTTCACATGTACATACGTGTAGGTCTGAGAATGAATGAGTATGTAGAAATGTGTGAAAGGATGAATACCAGATTGTTAACATTTGCCACTTGTGAGGATCTAGGGCAACAGGTTGGGGGAAGAGAAGGTGGGAAAATTATTAATCATTCACTTTTTAAATTTATCTTTATAATAAGTCATTCACACTAAACATACCTTACTTTTGCAATTTTTGAAGTGAGATAAAAGTCATTGTTTTAATCTTTTTTAAAGCCTTAGAACATGCCAGATTTCTTTTTCCCTCTCCCCTCTACCCACCCTCCTATGGTGATGTCTGTTAATCTACTCTTGAAGTTCTGCATGCTACAGCACCTGAGTTAGAATTAGAAATGATAATAAAGAAGGTGTGAAGTCACTCAGAGGAGAGAAGCCATTCTATGTGACTGAGGTATTACTCATTACATACAAGTTTAGTCACTGAGGGCTCCTTCAACACAGTTTTTTGGTTTGTTTGTTTGTTCGTTTGTTTGTTTTAGTAATCTCTACACCCAATGAGGGGCTTGAACTCACAACCCCTAGGTGAAGAGTCACATGCTCTTCCCACTGAGCCAGCCAGGTGCCCCAGCCACATATGGTTTCAGTCCATATCTACTAAGTGGAAATTTAGAAGGTCTCTGAGTACTTATTGTAATTTTCCACCTTTCTTGAGCAGTTGTGTGGAAAATACTAACATTTACAACTTGTTAGTAACTTGTAGACAAATACTCAGTTAACAGTAATCTCATTAAGACTATTAGAAATTGAGAGAAATCAATCCCAACTTTATAATCCACGTATAATTCCCTTTGCAAAAAAAAAAAAAAAACAAAAATGAAAACTAAAAAGAGAACAATTTTGTGACTGTACTGGACTCCACACACAATCTTCCTACCATGTAAGTCAGAAAGAGTTCATTTAAGGCCAACTACCTCCAAATACAATTCACATTTCTGGCAGATGTCCTCCAAGGTTTAATTGGTTTAAATCAACAACGTTAAACAGCATATCAATACTTTTTATTAGTATGAAGTACATTTCACAAATACCCCCAGAAGGTTCTCTGGGAAGCTCTCAAACTCAGACATTTCACAAATGGATTTCTAAAATTTTTTTTATGGACAATTCTACTTTGAAATTTTTCCAGGCTAAAATTGTCAAAGCCATGGTCTACAGTGTAGAACTTTGGAACCTTGTTTATTGATTTGCCCTTATCCTGGAGTAGACCCAGAATTGTTTTCTGAGAAAAATCTTTATACTTTCTACAGCACTCCACAGGCCTCCGCTATGCAGAGGTAGGTCAGTGCCTATTCAAGACAAAGTCTAAGTTCGGCACCTTAATTTTCTTAAGGGGGCATACTTTTTTCTCTTTGCTCAGTTGATTTTTAAAATAAATACTTTTTGAAGGATATGAGTTTTAAAAATTCATGTACTTCAATCAGTAACACCAAATAATTACCCCAAGGCATATGTCAAATTATAAAATGCCTGTCACTGGCCAACTTTTATCAACAAAGTGCAAGAAATAATATTCATGAAGTACTAATAAAGAGGAATAGAGTCCACTCAGCCCAATAAATAGTTTAAATATTTATCCTCAGATCAACCCAGACATTAAGAAAACTTATTTAAATTTTTGTTTGCTTTTTGTTTTTTGTACTATCCGTTTACAAGGAATTGTATTTACTACACGGTGCTTTGGCCCTATGCCCTCCATTTGCATTGAAGGGCACTATGGGAAATAGCTGTACCAAGCAAGCTGTTTTAATTTTAAGGCTGTTGTTGCTCATATTATTCATTCCAAGAGTCCGTGTTCTATTCTTAAGCATTCTGTAACCTATTCTCAAGCATCCAAAATACTAAATTTGTGGGGAGATTTTCCTCAAAATTATAAGCAGAAGAATATTAACTTCTTTAATTTTATCACTTTATTATTATTATTATTATATAGACAATATTTCTCTTTACTTGATAATATTTCCCTTTTGATTTTGATGAATCAGAAGTTTGGAACCAAATATAAATATGTGGTGGTTCTCTTATAGAGTTTTGAGGGACCTTGTAGCATATATTTTTGTATATTATTAACTTTTAAAAATTATATCTCAACATTCCATATCTCTTTTTACTGTAAATCAATGTATTTAATTTTTATGTTATACTGTGTGTGATCCAGTAAGATATCTCAAATCTTTTTTGAAAGGAAGTAAGTTATAATTTAATAAATGATCATGATCCTGCAATAAGAAATCTCTCTAAGTATTTGCACAGTGGGTAGTATTTGGTAAGAAGCAGAATAGATAATGCTGATAAACACAGTGCTGAGCTAATCATAATAGAAATCCCTGAAGATACCACATATTTTTAAACAAATGAAAAATTACTAAAAACCATGATCTGATTTATATGAAAACAGTAATAGGTAGTATCTTAACCTTAAAAGGGAGTCAATTTACAGTTTTAGGAAAACATTTCATAGAAATGCAAGCTGGTGAAGCCACTCTGGAAAACAGTATGGAGGTTCCTCAAAAAACTAAAAATAGAACTACCCTATGACCCAGCAATTGCACTACTAGGCATTTATCCACAGGATTCAGGTGTGCTGTTTTGAAGGGAAACAGGCACCCCCCGTGTTTATAGCAGCACTATCCACAATAACCAAAGTATGGAAAGAGCCCAAATGTCCATCGATGGATGAATGGATAAAGAAGATGTGGTATATATATACAATGGAGTATTACTCAGCCATCAAAAAGAATGAAATCTTGCCATTTGCAACTACATGGATAGAACTGGAGGGTATTATGCTAAGCAAAATGAGTCAGTCAGAGAAAGACAAATATCATATGACTTCACCCATATGAGGACTTTAAGATACAAAACAGATACACATAAGGGAAGGGAAGCAAAAATAATATAACAACAGGGAGGGGGACAAAACAGAAGAGACTCATAAATACGGAGAACAAACAAAGGGTTACTGGAGGGGTTGTGGGAGGGGGGATGGGCTAAATGGGTAAGGGGCACTAAGGAATCTACTCCTGAAATCAGTGTTGCACTGTATGCTAACTAATTGGGATGTAAATTTTAAAAAATAAAAAATGAAATTTAAAACAAAACAAAACAAAACATTTCAGTCAGTGTCCAGCCAAGAAAACAGAAAACACACCAGTTATTTCCAACATGGGGATTTAATATAGGGAATTGGTGTCAGAAGACTGAAAGAGCAAAAAGACATTAGAGATAACCCAGACAGTAAAGACAGAATCAGTCGATTAGAATACATAGCTGGCATTTTTGACAGAAAACCACACTAATATTTTCCAATGTGTTAACATGACTGTACTTGATTCCATACAGTCTCTAGGTCTGTGCTGTCTTCTTCTCTCACTCTATCAAATTCTCCTTGTTAACAAATTGAACATTTTTTATTTGAAACCAGAAAACTTTTTTTTTTAAGATTTCATTTTTCTGTAATCTCTACACCCAACATGGAGTTTGAACTCACAACCCCAAGATCAAGAGTCACACGCTCCACTGACTAAACCAGCCAGGAACCCTTGAAAAAAGAAAGCCTTTCACTTATGTATACAAATTTATATCATACAATACTAGAAATATTTGTTTTGTTTTGTTTTGTTTTGTTTTGTTTTGTTTTGTTTTAACTAGGCTGCACACCCAACATGGGGCTTGAACTCACAACCCTGAGATCAAGGGTCATATGCTCTACCAACTGAGCCAGCGAGGCACCACACCATAATACCAGAAATATTAATGGGAGAATAATGTTGGCTTACTGATGTCTGGTATTACTATAGGAGACCAAAAATATCTCGCTAAATTTATTCACAGAAAGCAATGGTGAGCCATTGGGGATTTATAGTTAAAAACCTGGTATTTTTTTCTCTATTATGGAAAGAGTGGGAAGTAGGCCATTTTTTTCTAACTTTTGTTAAAAGCTCACAAAATTTCTACCTGTTATGTTAAATAGATTATCCCTTATGAATATGCCAAGATATTTCCTAGTTTAGACTGGGAATGAAAAAATTTCCTAGTGCCTATAAATGCATACCTTCCGATGGAACAAGGGGCAGGACCACATTTCTGAGAGCAGGAAATGAGAAGACAGAGTCACTGCATCCAAGATAATTGTGGTACCTTTAAAATAGTCCCAGCTCCGGGTGAGGGAAGAGGTGCCATTGAAGATTCGTTCTACATTGGAGCCTATCATAAAAATAAAACCTGCTTGAAAATCCACCAAACTTTTCATATCTGTACATAATTTCATAATTTCATAATAAAACTGATGATCGAGCAATTCTTTTGCTGAAATTTTAGAAGAACACAATGGTGAGGAAATGCGAGACAGCAAATGATTCTTGTGACCTAAAAATAAAAACACAACACTACTAACTTAACAATACTAAATTAAAATTGAGGTGGCAAACATTACCATGGGGGTTTTTTTTACCATGTTGATGTTAAAAGCCATGTAACTTTTTATTAATAGATAAATGCTGCAAAATTATATATAGTATTAACTGGAATTTTAGGAAAACATACAATCATGTAGAAGTGTCAGTATTTATTACAAAATTTTGAGATATAACTTCAGGATGAAATAAGCCTCAGGGCATAAATAGCACTTAAAACAGCTAGTAAAGTTTAAGAAGTGCATCTTCTATCACATCTCCTTAGACCAGATATAACAGATTTTTAATGCTAAGAGCACCAGTTGGTTCCATCATTTTAATTACTTTATCAGCAGTTGTAGTGACAATTCCATCTGCACATTCAAGCCAAATAATCAATTTGCATTTAGGTAGTGATGGGTTAAATGTGGCTCATTAGTCAAACAAATCATTGTAGAGATGTGCAGATGTTATTTCAAGGTATAAAACCCCTTTATCCTTGTTAAAATTTTCCCATTTACTTTTTTTTTAACGTTTATTTATTTATTTTGAGAGCGAGAGCATGTGCATGTACATGCGAGTAGGGGAGGGGCGGAGAGAGAGGAAGAGAGAGAATCCTAAGCAGGCTCCGTGCTGCTCAGCTCAGAACCTGACAAGGGGCTCAGTCTCACAAACCAGGAGATCTTGACCTGAACTGAAATCAAGAGTCGGATGTTCAAAGGTCTGAGCCACCCAGGCATCCCTTTCCCACTTACTTTTACAAGATAAATTCATAAACACAATGAAAAGCCCCTACCATTAGATGAAGAGAAGATCAAAGAACGAGTATTAAAAGTATTAAATACTTTTCCACAAGGTTATAGACTACAGTAGAAAAATAAGAAGCCTTTGAAATTATACTTTTAAAGGATATTTAATGATGCAATGTTTAAAAATATGTGAAATCTGCATTTTGATTCCACTTTTGCTAAAGTGGAATATATATATATATATGTGCATATATATGCATATAAATGCATACTCACACAAACACACACATACACACACGTGTGTGTATCTGAAAGAAAATATACCAAAATTTGTATAGTGTGCATCTCTAGTTATTGGAATTAATAGTAATTTTAATGTTCTTCTTTCCAGTTTGTGCATTTTTCAAACATTCCGCAAGGAACATATAATATTTCTTACATAAGGGGGGAAATGTGTTCAAATATAACTCAGTGAAGCCTCCCAACAATATGAATAAATGATATAGAGCAGAATTCTATATAGGACAGCACTGCCCTGGACTCCAGCCAGCAGTATTTTCCTAAAGAATTCCCTGAAAAACCTGATTGCAAAGTTTCACTTTTATGCTATGTACCCTGAAGATTTCAGGTTTGAATTGTGTACACTTGTTCAAGGTGTAGAGTACCTCTTGTCTTGTTTTTTTGTTCTCAAAACACAGACACAGTTTCATTGCCTAATTTCTAAAGTACTTATGTGATGTCATATCCTAGTCACTGAAAGAAATATTTTAAATTTTCCATTAACAGGACATCCCATATAACACTATTCTATGTTTTTTTTTTTAAGTTTATTTATTTATTTTGAAAGAGAGAGAGAGAGAGAGCATGCGCAGGCATGAACGAGTGAGGGGCAGAGAGAGGGAAAGAAAATTCCAAGCAGGCTCTGCACCATCAGTACAGCTTGGAGCCAAAGCGGGACTCGAACTCAGGAATTATGAGATCATGACCTGCGCTGAAAGTCGGAAGTTTAACTTCCTGAGCCACCCACACACCCCTATTCTATATATTTCTAGATTCCAAAGTTTAGTAAGAATTTAAAATTGAGGGAGGAAAACAACTAGGTTTCAGGGAAAAGGACCCATTACATGATGTCATATTGGCTAAGATCATTAAGCTTAGCGAGCTATTTATGTTTTATCCTGGATTAACCTCTGGAGTGATGTGATAAAAACACATCACAGCTGCATTCTATTTAAACCTTTGAAATCACTTAAATATAGAATATCTCTTTCGATTTTCATAATAACCTTATTTGACAATAAAGGCAGAGGTTATTATTTTTCAAATTAGAAAACTGATACACGTGGTAATTAAAACTCTGGAATCCAAATTAAAAGAGTGACTTCAAAAATCAAGTTAAAGCAGAAGAATATTTAGTGAGCGGCTTTCATTGTTACATTTTTACGCGTCTCTGTCGAAGCGAAAAGGCAGCCTAAATGTCAGCCAAATGGTTAAAGAGTAATTTGCTTGCCTGTTAAGGGTAGTACTCTATCTAATAATAGATCATAGAAAGGCCTGCTTTTCTTCATCTATGAAATGATTTTGAACTACTTGATCAAAGGTCACGGCCTGGCGGGATAATGAACAGATTCAGGACCAATTTCGTTTGACCTACAGAATCTTGGCTCACAGAAAATTTTACATTAAAAAAATCAGAGCTTTCCAGTTTCTCTTGAAATCTGAATGGTTGGTTACAACGTGACCCCCATTTGTGATTAGTAGCAAGAGTTGAGGTATGACTTCCCCCTTTTCCCAGGGCATGTACTTCTCAATTTCCCATGATCCGTACCACTTCCTATCACTCACACCTAAGCTGCTTCATTTACTTGCAATATTGCTGAAGTCCTATAGATATTGGACTCAGTGACCTCTATTTAATATCACCCATTTTGGCTCATCCATACACCCATTCATTCATTCATTTTATTAAGCAAAGCTTATGCACACAGTATTCCACAAGGTACTTAAAAGAAAAGGGTGACTGAAACATAACCTAGAAGCTCAAGGATCTCACCATTTGATGAGGATACGGATACATAAACAGATTACTACCTCTGTCTTTGGACCTTCATTCATTCCCTTGATACTTTCATTCAGTCTCATGCCTTTGACACCTTGTATATGCTGATGCTTACCTCTGGTCTGGGCCTCTCCTCTGAATTCCAGTCTCTTCTAGCCAAATCCCTCATCAATAACTTCATTTGGACATCTACTATTCATTCAAACTGCATACATATGTCCCGATCATGATCTTAGACCATAAATCCTCATTCTCACCCATCTCAAAGAATGATAATCCCATTCTTTTAGTTGCTGAGGCCGAAACCTTGAAGTCGTCTACTGTTCTTCCCTTTCTCATCTATCCCATCAGCAGATCGTGTTAGCACAGGGAATGAGCCTACAGGTCTTCACAGGGTGACACCTGGGAATGAACAGGACTCAGCTGGAGGAAAAATGAAAAAAGGAAGCAAAGTGTATTCCAGACAGAGGGGACCCCGTAACATAGTCATTAAAGTGAGAAATACCAGGGTATCTGGAGGAACACCTCATAATTCAGCATAAATCAAGGGTAACTCATGGGAAGAGAGAAGCTGGAGATAGCTGTCGAGAGGTAGGTAGGGTTTGTTGGGATCGGGGAAGGCCTATCTCATTTCTCCTGTCACCACACGGTGCTGTGTCATCAAAGGATTTTAGGCAGGTAGGAAGGACATTTTTACATAAGGCCACGTGGAAGATGATTAGAACCTGAACTGAAGCAGCAATAATTTGGATTTAAATTAAGTCGGATTGAATATTGGTTAAATGTAGGAGAGGAAAGGCAACAGTGAAGGTGACTCCCATCGCATGGCCCCTGAATGGAAAATACAAGAGAAACGGGTTGAGGAAAGAAGACAACTTGGTGTCAGAAATGTTGAGCTTGTAACTCTGTGGGGCATCCATGGAGATGACTTACTGAGTTATCCATGAAATCTGAAGCTCGGGGGATACAGACTGCAGACGTGAGCTTGAGAATGATCAACAAATAAATGACAGTTCAAACCAGGACAACTACCGACTACATCTCCTTAGCCAAGTCACTTTATGTCTCAGTGCCTCAGTTTCCTAATCTGTAAAGTGGGGATTATCATGCCTGCTTCATACAATTGTTTTGAAAATTACTTAATAAAATTATTATACTTTCACTTAGTAAACCTTGATATATGTTAGATGTTTAAAAACTAAATTAATTGCTAAGATCACCTTGGAAGACCACACAGAACAGTGATTATTAACCTTTTCAGAGACATGAATACAGAGACAGAGAATCTACTATAAATTATGGACTTTCTCACTAGAAAATCACACATAACTAAACATGCAAAATTCTCCACAGTTTCAGGAGATCTGTGGACCCCTGAAGAACCTGTGTTTAAAAATTCTTGATGCCATGGGGCACCTGGGTGGCTCAGTCAGTTAAGTGTCTGACTTCAGCTCAGGTAATAATCTTGCAGTTCATGAGTTTGAGCCCCGTGTCAGGCTCTGTGCTGACAGCTCAGAGCCTGGAACCTGCTTCGGATTCTGTGTCTTCCTCTCTCTCTGGCCTTCCCCCACTTGCCCTCTGTCTTTCTCTCTCTCAAAAATAAATAAACATTAAAACCTTTTGTAATATTTAAAATAATTCTTCATGCCAAATGAGAAGAGGGAAAATCTGAGAATCAAACAAGGTGAAATCAACATTTAAGGAATGAATGGAGTAAGAGAAGACAAAACAGAGATGACCAGAAAACTACAAAGAAAACACTGGATGGTCTTAAGGAGGATGTTGTGATAAATCTTGTCAAAGTTGGCAAACCTGTCCAATAAAATAGTTAGGGATGCCTGGGTGGCTCAGTTGGTTAAGTGTCCAACTTCATCTCAGGTCATGACCTTGCATTTGTGAGTTTGAGCCCCGTGCTTGGCTCTGTGCTGACAGCTCAGAGCCTGGAGCCTGCTTTGGATTCTGTGTCTCCCTCTCTCTCTGCACCTCCCCCACTCGCTCTCTCTCCTCTCTCTCTCTCTCTCTCTCTCAAAAAATAAATAAACACTAAAAAAAAAATTTTTTTTTAAAGACTTAAATGGCCATTGGCAACTTTCACAAATTGTGTCAATCAAGAAACCACAGAGTTTAGTTAAGTTGAGGAGTGAAAAGTACATGAAAAAAACAAGACGACTCAAGGACAAAAAAAAGGAAGGAAAAGATGGAATGCAAGTCAAAGGGGAATTTCAGGTCAAAAAACAGCTGATTTTTTGTGTGTTGTATCTGTTTTGTTTTTTGGTTATAAGAATTTTTTAAATTGTTTCAGAGGGTATTTTGTTTGTCTGTTTTTTAGGGATGAGAAGGACTTTGGGTTTGTGGACTTAGGATCAGAGCCAACAGAAAGATTAAGGTGGGAAGTACAGAACAGAGTGGGAGTGATTGATGAAACAACATTCCAGCCATAGAAATGGGAGGGAGGGATGGAACCAAGGGCTCCAAGAGAAGGTTTGGCTCTGAGCAGAAACAGGAGTACCTCATCCTCTGAGGATGAGGAGAGGAGGCAGGGAAATACTTATATACTAGGAAGGGTGGGGCAGGCTAATAACTGATAGGTGGCCACAACTTTGTCGGTTAAGAGACAAGGCTCTCTACTGAGAGCACTGAGAGTCAAATGTGGAGGAGAATCATGGTGATTTGGAATAGAGGCTAACAGGGATGACAAAGAAATCTAATCAAACAAGTAAATTCTTTAAAAAAAAAAATGAGTATATTTAACACGTAAGGTGACATTAGTTTCATTTGCACAATGCAGTGATTCGACAAGTTTATAGTGTATGCTGTGTTCACCTCAAGTGTAGCTACCATCTGTCCCCATGCATGGCTACTACAATATCCTTGACTATATTCCTTACACTGTGCCTTTTATCCTGGTGATTTATTCATTCCACAACTGGAAGCCTGGATCTCCCTCTCCCCTTCACCCATTTTGCCCCTCCCCCCACCTTCCTCTCCTGTGCAAACCATCAGTTTGTTCTCTGTATTTACAGGGCTGATTCTGCTTTTCAAACAAGTTTGTTCTATTGCTCTGTGACAAGCTGTGGGAACTCATTTCTCCTAAGCCTTTAAAATCTTGATTGTCATTACCAGAACGTACACCAAAGAAATATTTTGGCAGTTAGTCTTCCTGTTTCACTAGCAGCAGTATTTACACAGAATTATTATAGTTTTACCATTAATATATTAGACTTACAAAATCGCAAAGACTAAACAAGACAATATGGATGTATATGTTTTATCCATATGATGGGTGGGTGGATGGATGGATAGATGACACAAAGTATCAAAATTTTATTTGATGTTTTGATATGTTTGGGTACTGTGTTTATTTTAACCAGTTGTTAGGTTTTCAAACATTGATTTGTTTTATTTCTTGCTTGCATAACCATAAGGGAAGTCAGCTTATTAGAGCAATTTCCTCAAGAATTTTTTTGCCAATTAGAGGAAATGGAATTAATTTCATTTCCCAATGTCACTACTACCAAATTTAACGGTATCAAAAAATAAAACCTGAAGTATGTTCACATAATAAATTATATTAAAGAAAAGCGTTCTTGATTTCTCCGGACTCAAGCTATGGGTCACTTTCTAATGAATTATTATCTCAGGCAGATACTCTTATTAGGAGGTAAATTTTTCCCACTAGATTTAATGCTTAAAACAAGTTATCCCCTCCACCAACACACTTTTTTAAATACAAAAATCCCCTGAAATGGTTTCATCTGAGTTGTTTTTCTTTCTTCTTTTGGATAATGTGGGAAATAGGTTGCATATTTTTGCTTGGTGTTTGTGGAAATGTTTTAGACCTTTCTCCTCATGTAGAAATTGGTTTGGATTACAGTTACATAGATAAAGGGGAGAAGGAGACGAAAAGACAATCTAGTTTGAACTACCGAAAGCCTTAAAACGGCAAGAATCAGGAATTAAATCTGAAGGTGTTCAGGTCTCTCATGACATAGGAGGTTAAGCTCAATGGGCAGCTCCAAAAAAAAGGTCAGATTGTCTTAGAAAACATAGCACTGTTCATCTGAAAAGGAAAACAGTTTATTTGTGACATTTCACAAGCTCTTCTGAAGATGAAACAAGTAGTACGCAAATGGAGGGCTGTGCCTCCAATGCCCTTGTCCCATAGTGCCACCAAGCGGCACTATCATTTTACAAATATTGCTAAACGCCGGAATTCAGTTATTCTAGGAGTTCGACGCTGGGTGGCAGTAGACTTCTTTTTCAAGCGGCCTTGAAAACTCGCGTTGGAAATTATTCAGTCATATTCAAGGGTAATTATTCATTTTTTTTTTTTTTTAAATGGGATAGCTAGGGGCACCTGAGTGGCTCAGTCGTTTAAGCGTCCGACGTCAGCTCAGGTCATGATCTCGCATTGGTGAGTTCCAGCCCCGACCGAGTTGGGCCCTGTGCTGACCGCTCAGAGCCTGGAGCCTGTTTCCGATTCTGTCTCCCTCTCTCTTTGCCCCTCCCCCACTCACATTCTGTCTCTCTCTCCTTCAAAAATAAATAAACATTTAAAAAAAATTTTTTTTAACTGCAATAGCTATAAATCTAGTTCAAAACTAAAGAAAATATACCACTGGGGTTTTTTTGTTTGTTTTTAAAATATTGCAACAGAGTTTGGTCGCCTTTTTTAAAATGATCTAATTCCCATAATTCTAATCATCATACAGGCAAAATATTAAAGTAACTGCTTGTTTCCTTTATAAGCATGTCCACCCTAGATAACAGAATCTCACAAATTGTCTATCAAAGTCCTGTTGTTAGCACTAAAAAAATCCAGCTGTAGCGACTCTTTAAACATAGTTACTGATTAACAAAACTTGACTTAGAGGCAGAAATGAAAATTGTATGCAACTAGTTGGCTTAGGTTCACTTGTATACTGTTTTAACAAGTAAAAAAAAAAAAGAAAGAAAAGAAATATGGGGAGAGGGAGAAACCCTGTGACTATCATTCTCCTTCCATTTTATCCTGCTTCTGCTAAGGACTCTTCTTAATTTCTCCTGTCTGTCAGAAAGGAAAGCAGTTTTGCCTTGAAACAGGAATACAAAATGCCTAATTTAGGAGGTCTCCCTAGTTACAACAGCAAGTGCCACATAATACCCAGGAGTCCAACAGAGCCATGGCTTTTATAAAAAAATGTCTCTTCCTTAATATAAATAAAATCCAGATCTTCCCAATGGTGCAAAGATTGCCACACAAAAAAAAGGATAGCAGAGGCATGCAGCCCCATCTCAAACTAACGGATGAATTTCTCCTTAGGGAATTCACTTCCTACACCCGTCACCACTAGGTGGATTTGAGATGAGGAGAAAACGCCCTTTCACCTTTAACATCCTTGCCCAATTTTGGACAAAGGCCCTTCGTTTAATACCAACAAGTAACGCTGCAACAGGGCCAGCATATTTAAACAAGATTTGACTAAATAAAAAGGAGGAACGGTAGGAAGCTCCATCAGGGTGAGTGTGTGATAAGATTGAACTAATCCTTTGGTTTTTGAGTAATCACGAGGAGAAAATTAAACCATGTCCCCTCCCCCCACCCCTCCTGCTTATCTTAATTCCCTGCCAGAAAAGACTAGACCTTGGTAATCCCGAATCCTGGTGGAATCCTAGTGGATTCCTTAGGAGGTAGCATTGTAGGGTGGAAGGTGAAGGAAACTGACCTCTTTTTCTGTTTTGAAACTAAAAAGAGGTGGAAGATGTCCTCTCTCATAACCCCCACAAATGAAAAAATTAAAAAGTAAGTCAGACTTTTGCTCAGAAGTGATTACATGATTTGGGTAAATTGCCCTAAAGGGGCTGTCACATGGGGTACAGAGGTAAATGTCTGAGCTGAGGTAGGTGAGAGCCCCAACAAGAAGACCAGGCTTCATGTTTCCACAGGCCCCCACCCAGAAGCGCTTCCCCAAAGGTTGGCGGAGCCTCAGACACAGAGTGCACTGTGGGTGCCGGGGCCCCAGTGCTAAGCCTGAGAAACCTTAGCAGAGGCCCTTGTCGCTGCGTTTACTACCAGAGCAGAACTCGAAAAACTCTGCCCACTTTGAGTGCCCCGCAGAACCATCCTGGGTAACCAAAAGGTATACAGAACAACAGACTGAAAACTGCAACCTTCCCCAGATTCCCTGGACTAAATGAGACCCAGGTTTGTTAAGCAATGCAAAACATGTCTTGACAATTTATTAATATTGAACTTGTCTGTATTGAGGAATGGAGGGATGAACCAGCCAGAAAAGAGGAAAATATGGCATTTTTTCCTCCAGGGGTAAAGCAGAGCAAAGTGACTCTTGGCGTAGATGACAGAGCTTGCACACTGTGACAAGTACTCCTTGAAGCCTGGCTAGATCAGCTCCCAGCACTTAAGTGGTAAGCACTGTCTTCGATAAGCACTACCTCCCACAAGCAGAGGCCAGTGTCTTTTCATGTGTTTAGCCTAGAGACCCAGAAGAGGAAGGGAATTCCTTCCTCCAAACATATGTCAGTTCAGTGCCAGTCTGAAAAATCTCCTCTTTCCAGAGTGCCTGATATCAGGAATTATCACCCCTGAGATCATAGTCACCCACCGAGGTGTGGCTTTCCAGACCCCTCAAAGCCTCAAATCACCTTTATTCACACACTTCTTGTCCTAATCTTTAGTTCATCCTGCAGTGATAATAGGGGAACAGCTGTGGAAAGAGGAAACAAAGCTTCCCTTCCCCACCTCAGCGCTATTAGAAACACATTGTTTTCAGGTTTGTGAATTTCTGGACGCGATGTTCACAATAGTTTCACAAGGTCGCTCTTTTTTTCAGATCTTGGAATTAATACTTCTTGAATTTAACATATGCAAGTATCCTGGAATTACAACAGACCCAGGAATGACTGACTAAACCTGGGAAGCTCTATATGACGAAGCACTTTCTGCTCCCCAGACAAGCCAGGGCCTTCCCAGAGAATGGCCTTCCCAAACAATATTTACAGAGTTTAATGTTTCCTTGTGTAATGTGAGCACTGCACCCTAAAGATTGTCCTGAACTCTTCAAGATGCAGGTCCTAAGCCTTTGTAGGGAATGGCTTATTACTACTGTGAGTTCTGGCTTATTAACTATAATAATTATTTTGTTCACCTATACAAAATGTCAAATGTCATCTAATTGCTTAATCAGCATTTCAAGAAATAAAAAGCCATTGCCTGTGTAAGAAAGATTGATCTGATGAAATATCTTGGAGGCACTCCTCAGCACTAATTAAAATAATAGACATTGTCACATGGTGCAATTATTTTCCAGAAAACAGCTGACGTGTACACCCTATGCTTGGCAAAAATCCCGGCCAATTTCGCAAGAATGTTTATTCCAGACTGAGATCATCCTTTTAAAAAAGAAAAAGAAAGAGAGACAGACAGACAGGGTGGGACAGACAGGAAGAAGGGAGGGAGGGTGGGAAGAAAGGATGGAAGAAAGGAAGGAGGAAGGAAGGGAGAGGGGAAGATTTCTTAATAAATCAAGAGAGGATTTTAGATTTTACAGTTGCCTTTCTGCTTTCTGACCAGATACCTATCTAATCCTATAACAATATTTTGTTAATTACAACAAGGACATTTTAGTACAAATAAACTTTTTTTTAACAGTTTAAAAAAATCTGAAAGTAGTTCAAAGAGTTACCAATATCTTATTTAAAATTCAAAATATAATGTTTGCTATCTATATTTAAATGAAAAAAATTTTAAGTCTTAACAATTTCAAGAAAAATGATACGAAATCATGAAAAAAATATATAGAACAAATGGTCTGGGAGGTGAAATATTTTATTTTTACTAGAGAGATTCATTAATTTAAAATATTGTAAGCTCAAATTCACATTGAAGATTCATAGCATTAATATTTTTTTCAAATTTTAATAATTTCTCTAACATAAATGACTTGAAGGGGAATTAATCAAGATGAAGCTATATTCGAAAGGCTCCTGGAAGGGAAAATGCAAAGTGAGTATTTACAAATAAAAACAAGCATTGTGGAAATGCAGAGTCATGATTTACTCATTCCAGTTCTGTAGATGTATAGACTATATCTGTGAATGGTCTGTTCAGCCTTCATAATAGACTATACTCATACACGAACACAGCCACTCACATACCCATAGCAAGTGGGGCATTGTCAGACGCGAAGGAAACCAGTGCTGATGACATGTTGGTCCCTTATCTGGAAAGAAGCAATCATCAAGTGTTCTTCCTATCAGACTTAATTTGCTCCTGATTTCTGAATCTTACTAAAAGTCAAGAAGGATCATTTTTTTCCCTCTTCTTTTGATTCAGTCTGGAATTTTGACTAAAAAGGGTTTCTTGGTTTTTTTTCATTTTAGCTACCAATCTAAAAGAGGAGGTTATTCAGAATTTATTAGCTGCTCATATTTTAGCTTAATAAAAACTGGTACTTGGGTTATTTAAGGGAAAGAAAGTTTGTAGCTTGCTTCAAATTTATTGTGGTCCTCGACATATTATTATTAAAATATGTTCACTTTTTTGTTAATTAGCATTGTTTTTCTAAATGGCAGGTTCTAGAGACATATATTTGAATAGCACTCACTACTTCCATTTTCTTGCCAACAGCAAAGTCAAATAGTGAGCATCCAAGATAGTGGCTTCACTATTCAATTTGGATGATCATATATAGTTTTAAGGTTTCACATATAGATTGCTTTAGTTTTTTTTAATTTATTTTTAAGAGAGAAAGACAGAGACAGAGCATGAATGGGGGAGGGCCAGAGAGGGAGACACAGAATCTGAAGCAGGCTCCAGGCTCTGAACTGTCAGCACAGAGCCTGAGCAGGGCTTGAATTCACGAACCATGAGATCATGACCTGAGCTGAAGATGGACGCTTAACCAAGGCACCCCAGGCACCCCAGGTTTGCTTTAAATGCTCATTCAACTAGCCATGTGCAAAAAATGCAGAAAGAATGATGAATAGTTGGGTTAAACTGGGGCTTCCTGAACCTCCTACTTTATAGATTCTCTTTCAGAAAGTTTTTCAATTAATAGGGAAGAGATAGTATAGTCTTAATATAAAGGCATGAATATAAAAGGAACAAGCTTTTCTTTTTTTTTTTAATTTTTATTTTAGAAAGAGAGTACAGTTGGGGGAATGAGGCAAATGGAGAGAGAGAGAGAGAGAGAGAGAGAGAATCCTAAGCAGGGTCCATGCTCAGCATGATGGGGCTTGAACTCACAAACCCTGAGATCATGATCTGAGCTGAAACCAAGAGTAAAACACTTAACAGACTGAGTCACTCAGGCACCCCTCTTTTGTGAGTATCTAGTCTAGAAGATCATAATTGTTCCTGATAACTCTCTTTTAGGACTAAGCAAGATAAAATTTTAACAACATCATGGCATTTTCTCTTTGCCATAATTTTATCCGTACAAATAGAAACTGAGAAAAAAGAAATCTTTCCATTATATTAGTCAGTTTAAAATCAATCAATTATAACTATACCTTTATTAACCTTTTTTAGTCCTATTATTGTTAAAAAAAATGGTTTAAAGAGATATACTTTTGATAGAACATCTTTAAATAATGTTAACCCTTCGATCTAACCATCCTCTTTTTCCCTGCATGAATGTATTTCATCACATTTTCTTATAAATTTTCATCTGTTTTTCTTCTCTGCAAAAAAAAGATTAGCCCACTAATATTCTTACTTTTACACATTTATCCCTTCAGTCCAACAGGTACTGAGTGTCTACCACACGCCAGGTGCTCTGTTAGGTGCTGGGGATCGCTGAATCCCCAAGCTGAATAAGATGCATGAGCCCTGACCTCAAGGAGGCAACCGTTTACTGGAGAAGACACCAGCAAACAACTAGAACACAATGCGATCTGTGTTATCCTGGAAGTAGAGCAGTTGAAACTCTTCAGTTGCAAGTGGCAGAAAGCATGTTTCCCACTGGCTTACGCAGTAAGAAAATGAATTGGTTCACACAACCAAAATCGAAGGAGGGACAGTGGTCCGTAGAGCTGGCACATAGTGTATCTCGATCCAGGGATTCAAGTGATGTTACTAGGATTGGTTTGGCTTCTCTCTCAGCTAGACCCTCATCTGCACTGGATTTGTTCTCAAGCTCCAATGATGGCCTGGGGCAACTCCCAGCTCGTTTCTCACTATGTAATATTTGGGGAGATTGCCCTTTTATTACTCAGTATTACCAGAAGGGTTCAATCTGTAAACTTAGTAATGTATATTTTGTGTTTCTCTCTTTCCTTACTGGCTCTGTACTTTGGCTTTCCGGGGTCATGTTTCTAAGTAAACTTCATGGACATAAGCCTTTGCTGCCGGTTCTGCAGTGGAGAGACCCAAGCTGAGAGTGGGATGTTATCCCAGCACACGCCAACTCCCAGTTACCTCTCTGATCCATTACAACAGACTTCCAACAACCATGCTTCCTTCTACTATATAGTCATGGTCCCTCGGTCACTACAACTAGGGACAGATGATAAACTAGGTACAGAAGCTTGATAGACAAGCTGGGTCACTAAGATTTTTTCCCCAGAAGTTGGGAAATGGATTGACAAAAAGTTGTTCCCTCACTCCTGTGAATCACATGTGTTGAAACTTAATGGCTCCCTTCTCTCCCATGTTGTGCCAGAGCGCATGCACAGGACCGATGGTTGAACACTCAGAAATTTTGTGCAGCAGCCTGTTGGGAGCTGGAAACATACCACGATGGAACACTTGCATTACCAAAATCAGCAACTGCGGCAAACCGAGCCTTTCCCCCTCCTCCCCTGCATAGAGCCAGTTTTTACCAGCACACCACTGCCTTCTTACCTGTTGTCTCACACCTGAGAAATATTCATAAGGGTCCAGTTAGAGAACGAAGAACCGACCAGGCATTGTAGGTCAGGTAAAACCAAATAATCCCAAACAAAGAATTTGGTAACATGCTGGGGCACACAATGTTCAGCTGAGGCCTCTCCTGAAACGAAGACCTCTGGGCCAACAGAGCAGCTCCATTTCATCTTCTCACCCATTAGCAGGCCTAGAACGAAACTGGCCTGCCAGAGACAAGCCTTTGTCTGGCCCAGTTACCACCAGGAGACAAAGGAGACAAAGGACAAGTGGCAACAGAGATCCACAAAGTAAGAGACAAGAGACAAGAGACTGCTAACCACACTCAAGCCATGACTTCACGGCTGGATAAGAAAACTCAGTGTGAACCAGTCATTGTTCCCTGTTGCCAGGAAGGTAAACTAGCTCTCCTTCTATAAGCAGGAACATGCCACAGGAATAGAAAAAAGGATGGAATCGTTTCCACTGATATTGCTCCCTTCTAGAAAGAAAAGAAGGGTCAGCTCCTTGATAAAAATGTGAGCAGCTGGACAGCAGCCATGTTTTCTGCTCAAAGGTCAGAGGAGCAGAGGAAGCCACTGCCAAAGAGAATAATGAAGCAAAGTTTGCAAGATGAAGAGTGCTGTTGCTTTAGGTTCTTGGTGACTTTTGGTTTCTTTTGGAGGCCAGCAGATAAAGCCCTTAACTCAGTGTGGACAATGGTGTTCTATGAGCATTGGCCATTCTGTATTTATTAATGCCAGCATGCTGTTTGAAGGATTTTGTTTTTGAATGTGTTTAGTCAACCCCCTACTATTAAATATTAAGGCTGTTTCCAATTCTTTATTCTAGCAAGATAGATAGATAGATAGATAGATAGATAGATAGAGTTAAAGAAAAATTATTCTGACACTTGTTAAAAATAGTAGAGATACCTGGGTCACTCAGTTGGTGAAGCATCTGACTCTCAATTTCAGCTTTGGTCATGATCTCAGAACTTCATGAGTTCGAGCCCCACATCAGTCTCCATGCTGATGGTGTGGAACCTGCTTGTGATTCTCTCTCTCTCTCTCTCTCTCTCTCTCTCTCCCTCTCTCTCTCTCACAAAATGAATACACTTAAAAAAATAGTAAAGAATTTAGTCAAGACTATTGTAATATGACTATTGCAATAAGAGGGAAAGAATCAGGCTCAATTCCAAATACAACAAGAACAAATGGTAATGGATAGCCAAGAAACAGAGTGAGTGAGGGGGTCAGTGAATGGGAAATTACTAAGAGGAGCTATCAAGGGTAGGAGGATTCTTGCTAAACTGACCTCACATGAATCTTGCTAAAGGCAAGCCTAGGATTTATACATCAAAGATAGGGATGAGGGACTTACTCAGATATCAACGGTGATCAGATACCAAGGGTCAGGGAATTCTTGCTAAAGTAATGCATGCAGGCCCAGATAGGACAAGACAGACAAGGAAGGCCAAGGTTATAAGGGCCTTAGCTGAAGAGAGTGCTCAGAGGAGCGTGACTAAAGTTCTATCAAAGACAGAGTAAGACAGAAAGACAATGATTTGATTAAAACAAATTCCCAATAATGGACTTCAGTGGAAAGACATGAAATTGTTTATGGTTCTTTTTACAAAGTATCAATGGCTCTTGGAAAAACTTGAACCCATTTGAAATACCCACTTGTAAATACCCACTTGTAAAAGTTCCTCCAATTTTTTAACAGCACTTTCTTCTAATGCTTTATATATGTAAATATCTAAAATTATTTAGCCAAAAGAAAAAGAAAAATGTCTAAGCACAGTCATCTAACTTGTGCATTTTATTAACAAAATGAATGTTTTCCTCATTTCACTGGCAGTGCTTTTGAAGCTTTTTTGGAATTGTGGCCAGCATGTCTATAACAGAGGTCACATATTCTTGTTTTATAAGTACACACTGGACATTATTTCAGATGAGATGGTTTCTACTTTCTAACCACTTGCTCCATTAAAGCCTAGACCACCACCATACACAGAAGAATTAGCTTCCTAGTAATAATGTTCTGCATAACTTTTTTCTATTTGACTCAGTCAGGAACAAGGTAACTTCTTAGGCAGAATCCATTGCTCATGGGAGTTTTCTGCCCGGTCACTGAACCATTCACTAGGTGTTTACCCAGTGAATTTCTTCATTCAACAACCTTCCCACGTGCCTAACATATAATCAAGTTGAAGAGACGCAGAGGATGCATGTTTAATAAGAAAGCCCTTAGTATCTTTGTCAGATAGAACATCTTCAAACCTCTAATAGAAAATGCAAACAGTTGAGAACAGTTATGATGTGTAAATATGTATTTTACCCTACACAGACAAATCTAGCATATCACCAAAGGGCTCCACAAAAAATTCTGTGGCATGGGAAAACAATGGGTTTTGTTTTTTATTGAAATACTTCTGGTTTATCGGCCTAAAACAGAGAACAGTTGAACTGGGACAAAGGACAAGTAACTCACCCCATCTTGTGCATTCACAATACCTAATAATATTAGTCAACAACTTCTGAGTCCCGTCAGTGTACCAGTCTCTAGTTTTTGCACTTTTCATGTGTTTACTTTAATATTTTTTGAATTTTTAAAAAATAATTTATTGTCAAGTTAGCTAACATACAGTGTATACAGTGTAGTTTTAACTTCGGGAGTAGATTCCCATGATTCATCACTTCCATACGACATCCAGTACTCATCCCAGCACTTTTCATGTGTTTACATTCCATGGGTTTAATTCAATTCAAAATTGATTCAAAGTGAGGATCATTAGTATCCCATTGTACAGATGAGAAAACTAAAGTACGAAGAAGTTAAGAATTTTGCCCAAAGTTATATAACAAGTAGAAGGTAGATGGAAGGTTCTAACTTAGACCTGATTCCAGACACCAAGCTCTTGGATATCTCAAGGATAAGAGGTAAATAATAAAGCTAAATTTTCCTCCATTACACATTAGGGATATGTGTCCCTTATCAAACCTTTAGAAATGGATTCATGTATTTATCCCAATTGGTCTATTTACTTCCAGTAGTCTCAAATCCAATGTCTAAAACATTTTATTTACAGTTTGGGGTTGTTTTTAATGTTTATTTATTAATTTTGAGAGACAGAGCCAGAGAGAGAGAGAGCGAGAGAGAGACGGGGAGGTACAGAGAGAGGGGGAGAAAGAGAATCCCAAGCAGGCTCCATGCTGTCAGCACAGAGCCCCACTCAGGGCTCTATCTCATGACCGAACCATGTGATCATGACCTGAGTCAAAATCCAGAGTGAGATGCTTAACTGACCAAGCCACGCAGTCACCCCTAAAACTTTTTGTTTAGACTAAACTCTAAAAAGTTAAATTATTCAAGCTCCAATGGTATTTGGGGATTTGTTTTAAAAGCTGGTCCTACATTTTGTAATGCTTAGATGTTAGGCACATTCAGAGTCAGTTTTGTTGTCCTGGATTGAAGCACCCTCATTTGCTAATAGGCCCTTCCACAGCATTTCCACCATCCTTTTTCCATGTAGTTCTTGGGCTTTCTACAACATCTCTCTATTCTCTTAAGATGCGCTCACTGGAACCACAAAGAATATTACAGACTTATACACAAAGAGGCTTTGTTGAAATGCAGGAAAGCTTTATTTTGCTTTTACTCTGCCTCAAATGATGAATCTTCTTGACCTTTTTAGCAATGGAGATTCAGATAGGCACTTCTTGGAAACCTCTGTCTCTAGGGTCATAATGAAATGTCTAGAAATGTGCTGTAATGGAAAGAACCCTAGCCTATAGGTGGGCAACTCACACCCAATTCCCTGCTTTGGCAATTTATAGATAGATGTGTGATTATAAGGAAACACATACTCAACTTCCTCGCTCACGAAATGGTAAATTTGATAGCAACTTCATTATGGTAGTTAAGAGCACAGCTACTGGATCCAAACTGGTATAAAAATCAATCAATAGAGATTGATATCTAGGAGTATAACCTTGGGCAATTTATTTCACCCTTGGGTTCCTTAATTTCTCATATGTAAATGAAAAGTATAGCCGTAATACCTACTTTCATGAATCAAACAATCGCTACAAACATCCGATGAGTTAATAAACGTAAAGAACTTATAAGCTAGAACATTGTCTGGGACAACGGTGTTAGCGATTGTTATATCATAAGGGTATTATGAGGATGAAGTGAGAAAACATGAATGTGTGGTGCCTGAACTGTAAGCAAGCACCTAGACACTTGCATTCGCACACTCACCTACATTGAGCACTTACAAAACAATCCTTTTCTTCTGCCGAACGCTTCTTCTCTTAAAAACCTTCCATTTTGTGCAACTCCTTGGGGCTCCCTCTCCTTGCTAGACGGGACGTTGCCCCCTTCATGAATCATTTAATGAAGCCAATTAGATCTTCAAATTTGCTCCACGGAACTTTGTTTTTTAACACCATTAAACCACAGTTCAAACCTGTCACTGTTAACTCAAAAAAAAAAAAAGTGATCTGGAGTTCTGAGAAGACCCAGGATGTCACACAGGACTTGGGTCTGACTCCAAAGTCCAAGACTCTTTCCAGAACCCTTTACAACCTGCTAGTAAACAGATCATTTCTACAAAGAGTGATTAAGTACTAGGATGAGACCTGCACTGTGTTTGGCACTTTAATTTTTCCAAATGCGTTTTCTTTCTCTTGCCTTGCCGCAGGTCCTCAGACTTGCATATGGATGGACCTCTCCTCAGGGGAAGGAAGTCCTGGCCCCAGGCAGGCTGCAGCTGCAAGCTGCTTTGTGTGCTGGGGCCAACTTTAAAAATACATACTTAAGATAAGCATCTCATTAAATCGCAAAGTAAAATAACAACTACCTTAAGTGCTTTTTTTATACTAAAAATCTTAGTAACTTTAGGCAAGTTAAAATCAGCTAAAGTTGGGGCGCCTGGGTGGCTCAGTCGGTTGAGCAAGCGACTCATGATCTCACGGTCCGTGAGCCCCACGTCAGGATCTGCGCTGACAGCTCAGAGCCTGGAGCCTGTTTGAGATTCTGTGCCTCCCTGTCTCTGACCCTCCCCCGTTTATGCTCTGTCTCTCTCTGTCTCAAAAATAAATAAACGTTAAAAAAAATTTTTTTAATTAAAAAAAACAAATTTAAAAAATCAGCCAAAGTTGTCTTTCTAATAAAAACTAAGTTGTTGAGTGAATTAAGTGAAAAGCAAATAATGAAATGAAATCAAGTAAATGGTCTAACCCCCTCCATAAATTTATACGGGGGCAATCTCAGGAGGGGGGGAAAAAGCCTAAAAAAAGAAAAAGACCTGAGCGTAATAATTACTTTCTCTTTCAGGAACTGCTAAAATAATTTGTGGCAGGAAGTCTTCCCTTGAATTTGTGCTGGGTCTTCGCCACAGCAAACATTCTTTTACAGAAAAAAACTACATAAGCAGCAAAATCTTAGCAGCCATCCATTGGTTCAACCATTTAAAAAAATTTTTTTAACGTTTATTTATTTTCGAGAGACAGAAAGAAACAGAGCATAAGCAGGGGAGGGGCAGAGAGAGACACAGAATCTGAAGCAGGCTCCAGGCTCTAAGTTATCAGTACAGAGCCCAACGCCGGGCTCGAACCCACGGAACCCACGAACCGCGAGTTGACCTGAGCCAAAGTCGGCAGCTTAACCGACTCAGCCACCCAGGTGCCCCAATCATTTAAAATTTTTAATCAGATCGTCGCGGAAGGGAGTTTCCCTTATCGAAAGCCCCCGATTCACAGCTCAGCAGTAGGGATTCACACAGTTTCTAAGCTTGAGCAACCCTTAGAAAAGAAAGAGGGAAACAAAGATGTGAAAACTTATTTTCATTGACTCAATTAGAAAGTAGTGCAAAGTCTACTCACAAAATAATCTTGTTTAGGAAAACAGCAGTCTATGGAAGGACGAATTCTAGAGCCACGTGGAAAAGAATCATAGCAAGGAAGGTGCTTCAAGGCAGTGCTTTTCAGACTCTAATGTGCACATGGATCACCTGCGGGATCTTGTTAAAATGCAGATTCTGAGTCCGTGGGTCTGGGGTAAGGACTGACCTTCAGCCTTTCTCACAAGTTCCTGAGTGATACCAGTTCTGGTGATCCCAGAAACGTGTTCTGACCAGCAAGAGGTGAAGAGGCCGCACCTGTTGATTGCCATGGCCATACCCACTGCTAAGTTTAAAGAGGATTTTGTAAATTAATCTAAAGAATTCAGGCAGTTTTACATCTGAAAAGGTTAGGAATTAATCACTCATTCAATTAGCATTATTAAGCTTAGTATGTGCTAGGTCTTATGGTGGGTACTAAGCATTCAACAATAACTAAACCAAAACTGCCTTTGAAACACATTTCAACAGATGGAATGCAAAAGCAGATATGAAAATTCGGTCATGTTCATTAAGCCAAACACTAAAGAGATGTGCAAAAATGTTAAACAATGCCATTACATTCATTCACCAAAACATAAAATAATGGTCATTAAATGTTGTTTTGTTTTGGAAAATATCATTATTTTTACAAATATGTTATTTCTACTGTTCAATGGGTTCATTTTTTTTTAAGTTTATTTATTTTGAAAGAGACAAAGTGTGCCCCTCCCTCCTCGAGAGGAGGGAGGGGCAGAGAGAGAGAAAGACAGAGGGAGAGAGAATCCCAAGCAGACTCTGTGCTCATGAACTGTGAGATCATGACCTGAGCCAAAATCAAAAGTTAGATGCTCAATCAACTGAGTCAACCAGGTACCCCTTGAATAGGTTCATTTAAAAATAAATAAATGTTTTTAAAAATTTTTAAATGCCTTTGATAAATCTACTTTTGACTATTCCCCCAAAAGAGCAAAATACATGGATTAGACTTTCATCAATCAATAAATAAGGGATCTTTCTTAATTCACAAATATGTTCCTTGTGTTAACTTTTTTCTGACATATTTCTAGGAATTCTGCCGGTCAAATTGTTTACATGTTGAAAATCATCGGCAATCCATTCCAATGAACTAACATTGGCCTATTTTGAATCAACTAGTGATAAAATTTAAAAACTTTTCAGATGCATGGCACAGTTTACTAGCAACTACATTATTGCGAGCATTAGTGGATCGTGTCAGTTAAAATTAAAGCAAATATGTATAGTAATGTGGCAAGAAAATTTTCACCCAATTTGGCTTAGTGCAGCCAAGTGCTCCGGATTAAAGTCATGGCTTCTGCCTCAAACTTCTACGTATAGTATAAACAGGTGGTCATCAAAGATTTCACTTTTTTTCAGTAGCATCAAGTTCTATCCCTGCTGCGTATTAAATGGCAAAATAGAGTCACCAGGTAGGTTTTCAAGTTCCATCAGGTTGAACATACTAGGAGCATAGATGTCCCAATTGAAGTTTTTTTGTTTTGCCATAAGCAGTCCGACATGGATGGCTCTAAGCAAGCATAGAATAAATACAGGAAGGGCCCTGTCTGAGGAGTGCGGTGGCGAATAACAGCTGAACCAAGTGCAAGTTTTGGCTTACCAGATTTCACCTCTTCAGAAGATGCCAGCAGGTGGCAGCATTCATTGCAGTGTGTGTGACTGTAATTAGAGCAGATGTTCTCAGAGAGAAGTGTCTGGTGCATTTGATTCAGAGGGAGTAGAATAGTGATAAGGATAAGGTGGGGGCAGTCGGTTTAGATTCAAAAGGCACTGGGACAATCTTATACTTAATTTTGTACTCAAAAGTGAAACAAACCTGGGGACATGGGGCGTTCTAACAAAAATCTTGGCTAGTGAGAATAAAAAGAAGTTACTATAGGGGCAGTTGGGTGGCTCAGTCAGTTGAGCGTCCGACTTCAGCTCAGGTCATGATCTCCAGGTTTGTGAGTTCGAGCCCCGCATCAGGCGCGGGGCTGACAGCTCGGAGCCTGGAGCTTGCTTGAGATTCTGTGTCTCCCTCTCTCTCTCTCTCTCTCTCTCTCTGCCCCTCGCCTGCTAGTGCTGTGTCTCTCAAAAATAAATAAATGTTGGGGTGCCTGGGTGGCTCAGTCGGTTAAGCGGCCGACTTCAGCTCGGGTCATGATTTCGCAGTCCGTGAGTTCGAGCCCGGGTCAGGCTCTGTGCTGACAGCTCAAAGCCTGGAGCCTGTTTCCGATTCTGTGTCTCCCTCTCTCTGACCCTCTCCCATTCGTGCTCTGTCTCTCTCTGTCTCAAAAATAAACGTTAAAAAATTTTTTTTAAATAAATAAATGTTAAAAAAATTTTTTTAAAGAAGTTACTCCAATTTTCAAAGAAAGAGGGACACAAGGACAGCACAGATTTTAACTGAGAAACAATGACTGAAGCATGGTTCCTGAAATGTCTTCATGAACAACTTGCTTCACACATTATAGTTGTGCAGGATTTTTAACATAGTATCAAGTACATGGGGCTCCTGGATGGCTCAGTGGGTTAAGCGTCCAACTTCAGCTCAGGTCATGATCTCACAGTCTGTGACTTCAGGCCCCGCATTGGGCTCTGTGCTGACAGCTCAGAGCCTGGAAGCTGCCTCAGATTCTGTGTCTCCCCCTCTCTCTCTGACCCTTCCCTGCTTGCGCGCTCTCTCTCTCTCTCTCAAAAATAAACATTAAAAATAAAATAAAATTTAAAAAACATGGTGTCAAGTACACAGTAAGAAAACTCAGTAAACATCCATTTCCTTTTTTGACCCATCCTTAGTACTGCAGATTTGCCCTGGGGCAACTGGCTACTTCATCAATTCCTAGGAGTTGCATTTTTGATTCTCATACTTTCCCCATAGAAAAGTCATTAAAAATGTAATAGCCAGGCAAGTCTGGGACATAGTGGCAGAAAAACCTGGCAGAGAGGAAATCAGGAATTAAGTTGTGCTTTCTGAGCAAGGTTTCGGACTAACAATAAGACTCACCATTATTCTATTTATTTTTGAGACAGAGAGAGAAAGAGAGAGAGAGAGAGAGAGAGAGATTGAGATACAGCCTGAGCAGAGGAAGAGCAGATAGAGAGGGAGACAGAGAATCCGAAGCAGACTCCAGGCTCTGAGCTGTCAGCACAGAGCCCGACGTGGGGCTTGAACCCTCAAACTGCAAGATCATTACTTAAGTGGAAGTCAGAGGCTTAACCAACTGAGCCACCCAGGCACCCCAAGACTGACCATTATTCCAGTTGCCCCAGCCTCAGATCAATGTTCAATTGTAAAGGCTTCTCCTTCTTATCATTAGCTGGTCTCTCAATCTGTGCTCCCATACAGGAAGATATTCACCATGTGCATCATTGCTTTAAATCATAGAGTAACTTAAAAAAAAGAAATTCTTTCTTAACGTAAGAAAGTGGCCTGTATTTACTCGTTGAGATACACTGTGAAGAACTTAAAATATGGAGATTAAAAGCCCTGCTATTCTTCTTTTCCTACAAAATTCTACCTCATCATTAATGTGTAATATTCTTATTAGGAACAGATCTTAAAACTTAAAGACTAAATATATTCTAGGATAACGTCTCCTCTTTTTTGCACCTTGTGAATTTTTCATCTAAAGCAAACCAAAACATGAACAAATAGTGAATCATGCACAGTTTGGGATGACTCAAATTTCTAAAGAATAGTTGTGCTAATTGTCATATATTATTTCCCAGGAAAAAAATGTGTAAGTTTGTGACCCAAACCACTTTTTAAAAATTCACCAAATTCTACTTTACTAAGGTTCAAAAGGGAAACTTAGAGCTAGAAGAGAAACATTAAGATAATATAATCTAACATTTTTACATGATAGAAGAGAAAATTTAAACAGTTCAACAATGAAGGTTTATATTTTTAAATGTTAAAAATGTAATTTCGAAATATTCATGGCTATATCTATATATATGAACATATGTTCATATATATATATGTTCATATATATATATTAAAGTATTTGGTTTTGAATTCTTCCTTCTGTTTAGGAAAAAAGGCTAGATTGCTAATCACATTAATGTGAATTGCACTCCACTAGTAAGAGGTTTCATTACTTGAAATGGCTGTTTCATGAAATTCTCTCTGGCTCAGCCTGGCATATACTTAACTACAGCAAACTTAAAAAGAGACAATACCAGCATATATATACCTGTGTAGTTTGAAAAGAGAAGAACATGCTTAGAGTGGCACAAGAATTAAAAAGAGGAAAAAAGATGAAATGGACTATTATTGCATGTTTGTGGCAACACGAAGTACAAGCAAAACCCTTCTATGCCACCTAGAAATTAGAGGGAGGAAAGCACTTCTATGTTTTGTGGGTAACCACAAAGAAATTAAAGAGAACATTTTTCGGGACTTTAGGAAGCAGGTTTAATTTTCCCTAATATGCTTCTTTCCAGCTTTGCATTAATATAGCTTTTCCATGAATATAGTTGGCTTTGTTTTTAAACTTGAAATAGTTCAGTAAACTTAGGGGCGCCTGGGTGGCTCACTTGGTTGGGTGTCCGACTTCAGCTCAAGTCATGATCTCATGGTTCCTGGGTTCAAGCCCACGTCAGGTTCTGTGCCGACAGCTCAGAGCCTGGAGCCTGCTTCAGATTCTTTGTCTCCCTCTCTCTCTGCCCCTCCCCTGCTCGCTCTCTCTCTCTCTCTCTCTCTCTCTCCCTCTCTCAAAATATAAATAAACATAAAAAATTAAAAAAAAAAAGAAATAGTTCAGTAAACTTGGAAGACCATATGCCCAATTTGGGGTAAAAGTTTCACTAACATGGTGTGAAGGGAGATGCAGGCACTATATAGCAAATGCTCCCACCCTCAAACAAAAACAGAGAAGCAATCCAGAAGGAGATGGGAACATACTTCAACTCACCTTCTCTTTCCCACATCAACTAATTATCTTCAAAATGTAATAGCAGAATATATGCACACTCCCCAAATCCATAGAAACAGACTTGTCTAATGCACTCCATCCCTGACTAGACCACAAGTGAGGGAGTGGGCCTCAAAGTGGGATATAAAATTTCAAGACAGAATGTATTTGTACATTTCAGTGCATAATTTCTGTAAAAGCGAAATTTGCATTTTTGATTCATCAATGTGCTTTTCTCTTTACGTTTTGAGATACAGGACTTTCACCTTAGTCTTCCCCAAATAGCTGTTACAGGGTTACAAAAGAAATGCAAAAAGAAAACTGGGATAATATCAACAGTTTCATCCAAACATAGAATTTTGAACAAGACAATAAATACCCTTGCAAGTCGGTCACATTATAAGGTTTTACATCAGAAGAAGGAAAGTTCTTCTGGGTGCTGAGGGGGAAAAAAAGAAAGAGGAGCAAGATTTTCATATCATAAATATTGTTGTAATGTGGCTACTAAATTGAATGCAAGAGCCAAAAAACTTAAAGTTGAAACTGGCACATTTCTAAAACTCAAGTGTTAAACCAGCTCCATGAACCTCAGTTACATGAACGAAGTCTGCATTTGAGGTTAGGGGATTAGAGCCAAGGAAGTAAAGTTCTGCTTTCCCAAAGCTCCTTCGACCACATCCCGCAAGTGTTAATAGGAAGTGTGGTGAACTTTAAATTTTAGTCACAGAGTCAAAATCATCAGAAATAAAACTTACTTTATTTTTCTGCAAATCAACTTAGTATCTATTTCAAGTTCCCATTCCACTAGGAGCCAGTCAACTCTGGGTTCCCTTCACCCCTTTAACCAAAGTTGTTTATGTAGCACCAAGGTGGAAGGCAGGACATCTCTCTTCAATGTTGACCATCCACATAGGCACCAGCTGAGATGTTCATCATCCAGTCTGGTCCCCAGGGCTTGAATATCATCAGTCCAGACATGGTGACAGTGAGACTTGACGCCACCCTAAGGCAAGGGCACTTGGCGTACTTTCTATGATCCCTGTGGGCCTGGACCCACTCGCCAGTCTTTCCTTCTTTAGGCAGACGCCATTTCCCAGAGCTCTGCTAATAAGATAGGATACAAGGATCCTATGCAGAATTCCAGTGATGATGTCCTCGCTTTCTGATTTTAGAAATATTTTTCTATTCTGAGTGGAGTAGGAGAAAATATCTTACCACCACTATTCAAACATTTTCTCCATATCTCAGTATTTCTCTAAAGACTCTAAGCTTTTAAAAGACAGCTTAAATAACTATAAGAAAAAAATATTATTTCTTTTTATGCTGCCACATCCCTTTCCTGAGCCAAGGAGTGCAGATTGGTCTATATGTTTGCGTGTTGAAACAATGAAGGGGAATAAAAAGAAATATGGATCCAATGGAGAATTGTTTCCAAAATGGTATCCCCATAATAGTAACATTTTCATTTTTTGTTAATCTTAGATTCTTTTTCTACCCTAAGGTTATTGTAGCAAGATTTTTTTTTAATTTTTTATTTACTTTTGAGACAGAGAAAGAGAGAGACAGACAGAGACAGAGTACCAGCAGGGGAGGGGCAGAGAGAAAGGAGACACAGAATCCAAAGCAGGCTCCAGGCTCTGAGCTGTCAGCACAGAGCCCAATTTGGGGCTCGAACTTGTGAAACTGTGAGATCATGATCTGAGCCTAAGGCAGATGCTTAACCAACTGATCCATCCAGGCGCCCCGGAGAAAGATTTTTTAATTTCCATATAAGTCTTTGTATTTCTTTAACCTTTTACAATTAATTTCTAAGATTGTTACATTTTAGAGAATGGGTTCTTTGAATGTTGTATTTTGACAAAGTGAGGTTGTTTTTATGGCTAGTATACTACCTATTTTAGAAAGAAGTACAGTCCATCTCATGTTCAAAGATTATTTACTATAAATCCATTATTAATTATATTATTCTAACTGTCTGAAACCATATTCTTTCTTGCTTGAACCGTTAGGTTGTTAGGGATCTTTTCATTGCAAATAACAGAAACCCAATTCAAAGTAGCACAACTCACTAAAAGAAGTAGTGAGCTAATACAACTCTAATTTCCAAAATGTAAACTTCTTCAGCAAAGGCTGGATTTAGGGGTTCAAATGATGGAACTAGTACTGTCTTTCTTATTCCCTTAGCTTGGCTTGCTTTCCCCACTCCTCAGGCAGGCTACCTGGCAACGAGATAGCTCCTAGGCAATCCAAGCTTATATGGTCCTTGCATGCTGTAATCCCAGGAATTTCTAGACACTCTTTCGTTCTCCCAGCACCATGCCAAGACCAGATAAAGGATTCTGACTGACCCAGTTTAGGGTAAATGGCCCAACTTCAGCCAATCCTTGAGTTAGAAAGATAAACCACTCTGATTGGGCGGTTTAGGTCACCTGCCGTCTCTGGTCAAGTGTCACAGGTGCAGCTCTTGAGTCAAGAATTCCACTGAGAGTGATATATTAAGGACCAGCGTCCAGGAGAAAACTGTAAAGGAGCAGGGAAAACAGGAAAAACTGCACAGGAAGGGAAAGAAGCCTACAGTTACCAGAGCCAGATTAAGGGAGCTCTGAAGCATAAATTACACCACCAAGTTTGTCCTCCTCAAGCGAAAGGACCGAGACAACTCGGTTCCAATGCCCAAGGGCCAGCCTGTAAGGGGCTCAGGAGCAAAGCCTTAGCAGTTAAACGCACAAAACCTGGGAATGGACTCATGAAACTGGGAAAAAGGGATCCCAGAAGTCCAAGTGGGGCATCAAGCATCTGCCAAAGTTGCCCAGTCCTGTCTGGCCAAGATGCAGCCTCTTGACTGGCTACAACAGAGCATTCTGATGGGTTTGGGGAGCGGTGGTTCCAAAATGAAGCAATGTGGGCAGAAAAAATATGTGCCCACTCTATTTTCCAAAGCCTGAGATATGAATGTTAAATTTTCCTGCAACTGTAGTATTTTTGTACATTTCTTTTTTCCTCCTAATAATTTTATACTATATGTGTTGATATCATTTTAGCCAGTGCATAAGAATTTATGACTGTTACAACTTGATTGTGCAGTATAGTCTGCGTGATAAAAATTACTTTTTTAATCTTTCAGTATTTTAAACCTTGATATGTACATTGTTTGGAATCATTAATTCCATGTCTTTTTTCGATTTACCTTATGAATCTTTGTCCAATCACTTATTTTTAAAATTTGTGGGTTTTTTTAGAAGTGCCCCTTGAAAACAGCATACAGATACTTTTTTTCAACCTCCTTATTTGGCAAAACTTTGTGTTAATTGGGAAGTATAACCCACTTAAATTTATTATCAGGACTGATACATTTCATCTTATTTTATTATCTTGGGTTGTGCTTTTTTTTCTTCCTCTTGGCAGGCTTTTATGTCACTTCCTCTGTTTTCTGTCATTGCTATTTGGGTTGATTTTATCTTCTGCAGATTTGGAAGATTTCAGTCCTGTTTTAAGTTATATTGCTACTCTGTTTAAAAATCATTTTTTCCATTCTTTGCTAACTTTCATATTCGATTTTTTAAAATACAATTAGCTATCTTTTTACTTTCTCCCGTTTAGCATTGTTCTCACTGATTCATAGTCTTCATCCATATTATCTGGACACTTAGGCTTACTTTATTGTGACTTAGTTTTATATATATTTTGGTTTATTTATTTTGAGAGAAAGAGAGCACGCGGGTGTGTGCACTCTCACATGAGTGGGGGAGGGGCAGAGAGAGGGAGAAAGAGAATCCCAAGCAGGCTCCATGCTGTTAGTGCAGAGCCCCATGCAGGGCTCAGTCTCATGAACCGCGAGATCATGACCTGAGCTGAAACCAAGATTTGGACGTGCAACCACCTGAGCCACCCAGGTGCCCCAGTTTTATATATAAATTTTACATTATTCTTTTTAAAGAACAATTTCTGACATCTGCATTCGTTTTCTATAACCAAACATACAATAAGTTATTTCAAAGTAGTATAATGGCTAATTTTATGCGTTAAGTTGACTATATCACAAGGTGTTCACATACAAAGTGTTTGATGAACATTACTATGGGTGGGTCTGAAATGATGTTTTTGGATGAAATTAACATTTGATTCAGTAGAATGAGTAAGGTAGGGTGTCCTCACCAATGCAGTGAGCCTCATCCAATCTACTGAAGACCTAAATAGAAGATAAAGATTGTTGAAGGGAGAATTCATTCTCTTTGCCAGGCTGTCTTCATGTTGGGATATCAGTCCTCTTTTGCCTTAGGACTTGGACTTGGACTAGAATTTAGATCATCAGCTCTCCTATTTCTCAGGTCTTCAGACTCAGACTGAAACTCTGCCATGGCTTTCCCGGATCTCCAGCTTACTGATTCTTAGCCTTCATAATTGCATAAGCCAATTTCTCATTATATATGTGTGTGTATATATATACATGTGTATATATAATTCCAATTGGTTTTGTTTCTCTGGAAAACCCTAATATACCTACTTTTATGTTTGAATTCTTTCAGTGTATGCTGTAAGTCCATTTATATATATTTTATATAAATGTATATAAACACTTAGATGTGTTTTTTTATTAACTTACAGCCATCTAAAATATGTCCTCAAGTAATTTTTTTTTCAACGTTTTTTATTTTTATTTTTGGGACAGACAGAGACAGAGCCTGAACGGGGGAGGGGCAGAGAGAGAGGGAGACACAGAATCGGAAACAGGCTCCAGGCTCCGAGCCATCAGCCCAGAGCCCGACGTGGGGCTCGAACTCCCGGACCGCGAGATCGTGACCTGGCTGAAGTCGGACGCTTAACCGACTGCGCCACCCAGGCGCCCCTCAAGTAATTTTTTAAATAAAAAAGCATATGGATAGTGTGTGTTCTGTGCCACTATATACATTTTTAAGTGTATTCATGTTGCCTTTGCAGATAAACAGAAACTTGAGTCAATATAGAATTCTTGGGGAACAATTTTATCCTTTTAAAATTCTGTAGAAAAGATTACCTTGTAAACTGATATCTACTACTCTGAAAGAAAATTCTCAAGTCTTCTGACTTTTATTTCATAGGTAACATGTTTTATTTCAAAATAATTATACTTAAATTTTTTTAAGTTCTTTTGCTTTACCCTTAAAATGGAAATTTTTGCTGAGATATCCTTCTCTTTCCATTAATTTTCTTTGTAACGTGGTCTCTTTTTTTTTAAGTTTTATTTATTTATTTATTTATTTATTTATTTATTTATGTATTTATTTTGAGAGAGAGCACAGGGGTGCGGGGGGCAGGGTGGCAGAGAGAGGGAGATACAGAATCCCAAGCAGAGACTGTGCTGTGGGCACAGAGCCAGACACGGGGCTCAATCCCACAAACCATGAGATCATCACCTGAACAGAAATCAAGAGTGGGATGCTTAACTGACTAAGCCACCCAGGTGCCCCTGTAACATGGTAAGCCTTTTAAACCAACATAGTGTTAGGGGTTCTGCTCAGAAAAAGCATTGCTTGGCGGATTGATCGGTTGTTCTTTTCCTATTTTTAATCTTTGATTTTTACTTCTGATTTCCTACTCTTAAAATCTGTAATTTTTTTCTTTCCTTTTCTTTCTCTCTCTCTCTCTCTCTTTTTTTTTTTTTTTTTTTTTGCACCACGAGGTGTGTTTTAATTTCATGAATCATACAAATAATTTGCTATAATATCCCAGGGCAAACTGGAGAATTTGGCAGTCCGATTGGGGGCGGGGGGGTGGACTCAGAGACCCGCAGGCCGGTGGCATCGGCACGGAGGGCCCGGGTTCACGGTGCAGCTGGTCGCTCATGTCCATCTTGCAGGTGGCTCTTCTTCCTCCACGACGAGGGTGTCTCAAAGATGACAGGGGTGGGGAATCCTTTAGGTTCTTAGGAAATTTCGCTCCGCTTCTCCTGCTCAATGGTCCCTTTGGTCGGCAGGGTGTTCTTCTCCTGCGTCTCCGTTTTCTTCAGCTTGGTCTTATCCAAGCTGGTGATTTCCCCCATGTCTGGCTTGTCTGCCCTTTTCTTAAAGGGATCCGTGGAGTTCCGCCTCGAGCCCGGCGACTGGTGCTCCCACTCCCGTTGCTGCAGTAAGAGACCTTTTTCTTTTCTTTTTTAAAAGAAAAGCAGACTGCCACACACAGCATGCCATTCAGATATGTCTGGAGTCTTGGAAGCTTCACTATTCTACATTGTCCTACAAATGGACCCTGAGCGCTTATTTAGACGTTCTAACAGGGGAACGCAGCTACTTGTATGCCCTTGACCAAAGAAAGGTCCTCCTCTGTCAGGGAAGGTCGTCCCCTTAGACCAAGTGTGTAGCTTCTGAAGAGATGCACATGGAGTGGTGAGAGAGGATGGGGACACCTGCCTAGCCAGCCAGATCAGCTGAATTAACCCTGGAGATCAATGGGGTGATAGATGTCACAGCCAGATCACCCTCACATCCTGAAAACCTATAATTTTTAATATGGATCATTGTTCTGTATTCCTGTATACTTACCTTCTTTTCTCCCATATTTTTTTTTCTGTCTTCACATTCTAGAAAAATTTTTTTCAAGCCATTCTGCCATGTCATTGATTACATTCCCTGTTAAATCAAGTCTGCTTTTATGGACTACACTGTTGATTTTTAGTTCTATTGGATTTCTCATTTTCTTGACAATTTCCTCATCTCAGGCAGCTGATTTTATGTTTATCACATTTTTCCAGCACATTTCACACCACTATCTCTTTAGGCTAATTTTTATTCTCTTCTTCACTTTTACGTTGAAACTTCATAAAGACTATCTTTCCTGGCATTTTAATGGTTTTACCAAAAGTTTTCCAAAACATTCTCCTAGTTCTAGTAGTAAAGCATTTCAACATATGCAACCCTCCTGATATTTCCATATCAGGAAAAACAATGGCTTCTCCTTGTCTTTACTTTTCTTTTAAAAGCACATATTAATTTTTTCCCCTTTTTAATTCTACTGAACAAGGAAAATTTTTATCCAGTCCTTATAAATGCCAACAGCCAGAGTCTTACTTGACCATGATCTTACCTCATTCTCTTCTTTGGAATTAACAGAATTCCCTTCTTGGCTATTTCTGGGAGGCAACTTGATATGCAAATATACTGGTTTTATCTTCTTATAGACCTGAGTTGGAGGTCTTCTGAGACCCAGACTGCCAATTTCTTTGACCTTCTCATCCCACAGAATATACAAAATCCACAACCCATTGTTCTCCCAATCTCTTCCCTAAACAAGTTCATTTTCTTTCAGGGCTATATTTCTTTGTACACGATAAGCCACTATTGTTTTCCCTACCTCACTGCCTAACACAATTACAAAACTCCATATATCCTGTCTTGTTGCTTATAAATGGTTATATAAAGATTGCATTTCTATAAAGATGGGTACCAATGAACCAGGAAGGAGACTGGGATCAGAATAAGAATCATCCTCTGAATGCCTCAAAAATAATGTCTGGGTTATAGAAGGCCAGTTTTCCTCACTTTTTATCCATTGTTACAAAACCTTTTTTTTTTCTTTTTTTTGAGAAGGGAGCAGGTAATAGGTTTCTCCACTTACTTTCAAGGAAATAAATTTATTCCATTTCAGAAAGAAAAAATAATAAAGAACAAACAAAATAGAGGCACCCACATTGGCCTTGAATGATGAGCATGACTGTCAGTAGTGATTCTTCTTTTTTTTTAAGTTTATTTATTTATTTTGAGAGACACAGAGATAGCACAAGTGGAGGAGGGGCAGAGAGAGGGTAAGAAAGAATCCTAAGCAGGCTCCACATTGCCAGAGCATAACTCAATGTTAGGCTCAAACCTACAAAGCTGTGAGAGAGATCATGACCTGAGCTGAAACCAAGAGTCGCATGCTTAATCCACTGAGCCACCCAGGTGCCCCAGTTGTGATTATTCTTTCAATACTCTTTTAAAAAAGCTGCAGGCTTAGTTTTCATTGTTATGAGTTTCCATCCTTTACTGTGTCTTCTAACAATGAAGAAGTTCAGACAGTGAGAAATTCAGAGAATTACTGAAACAGTACCTGCTGGCCAGATGCCATTTAAAAAAAATTTTTTTTAACATTTACTTATTATTGAGAGACAGAGAGATACAGAGCATGAGCATGGGAAGGGCAAAGAGAGAGGGAGACACAGAATCCAAAGCAAGCTCCAGGCTCCAAGCTGTCAGCACAAAGCCCAACGCGGGGCTCAAACTCACAAACCGTGAGATCATGACCTGAGCTGAAGTTGGATGCTTAACCGACTGAGCCACCCAGGCTCTCCAACAGATGCCATTTAAATTGAAAACTCCAGGGGTGGCCTGGGTGGCTCAGTCAGTTAAACGTCCGACTTTGGTTTAGATCATGATCTCATGGTTCTTGAGTTCATGGGTTCATGGGTTCGAGCCCCACATCGGGCTCTGTGCTGACTGCTCAGAGCCTGGACCCTGCTTCAGATTCTGTGTCTCCCACTCTCTCTCTCTACCCTCCCCAGCTCTCTCTCTCTCTTAGAAATAAACATTAAAAAAAAACTTAAAAAAAATTAAAACTCTTGTTCAATATTTAAGGCAAACTGAAAAATTAATTTATTTTATTTCTTTTTCTTCTTTCTTTTTTTTCTTGTAGAGCCATGATAATAGCCACCACTTGCTGGGTGTTTATTATCAGTGATGCACCGTGGTAGAGTCTTTATGTAAAACTGTCTAATTGTCATGACACTAAAAGGTAATTGCTACTCATCTCACTTTTCATAAAGAAATTAAAGTTCAATGAGTTTGAGTACATTGTCCAAATGACATGGCGAATAAATTGTAACACAAAGGTCCATAATCAGATGGCTTTGACCCCAAGCTCCATACTCTTGGCTTCCATGGTGATGTGCCACCTAACAAAGTATCCTGTAGTTATATGAACACAACCACCACCACCACTGCCCCTGCAACTGGACTTTCTTTGCATGTAAACTTTAGTATAATGAGCATTTTCATAGTAGGCCCACACAAACTGCCAATGAATCTCATAGTAATATATACATAGCAAAACGCGAAAGCAATTGATAGTACAACTAATTAAAGTAAATCAACACAAAACTTTTGATCCATCATTAATGGTTGCGTAAGGATCTGAGCCTGTGATGTTGGTGCTGATGGTAGAGATAGTATTTTTTCAATGCATCACGTTAAATGAGTTATTTCCTGTATTCAACTTCCTTCCTTCACCAGGATTTAAGCTTGTTGATAAAAAGATGTGAACCATTTGAGGGAGTACAGTTTACTATCCACATATTTTCAGTTAAAACCCAAATTTAGAGTTAGAATGATTGAGTCCTGTCTATGAAACTATAAAATAGATTATTTGTGAAATAACAGACTTCAAAAGAGCAGCTGTTTAACTCTTTACCACTTCTTTGTTGTTAGTTTTTAAAAATCTAAACTCTAAACAACTTCCACAGTGTGTTGTAAGAGTTTGAATTCCAATCTTAAGTATGTCGTTAGTGCTTTATAAGAGGGAGGCTAGAAATAAATACTCCATGTAAAATGAGAATAAGCATATGTTATTCTGAATCCATTCCATATAGTGTGGTAGGTCTTTAGAGAGAGATAGAAGGGATCTTAACTGGTTAAAGCCTCTCATTTCACCCATGACAAAACTATAACCCAAAAGGGCCCAAGAGATTTATCAGGAATAAAATAGAGATATCACTACAGACTCTGACGATATTGCAAGGTAATAAGGAAATGACTCTACATACATAAATTTGACAACTTAGGTGAAATAGATCAATTCCTTGAAAAATGCAGATTACCACAACTCACCCAGTATAAAATAGTTTGAATAGCCCTATACCTGTTAACAAAATTGAATTCATCATTTTGAAACTTCCAAAAAAAGAAATCTCAAAGCCCAGAGAATTTCTCTGGAGAATTCTACCAAATTTTCTACCAAAAATTGAAAGAGAATACTACATATTTTTTTTTTTACCAAACAGAAGAGAAAGAAAGATTTCTCAATCTATTTTATGAAGTTAATATTACCCTGATACCAAAACCAGACAAAAACAGTACCAAAAAAAAAAAAAACCTATAGATGAATATTTTTCATGAATATAAATGTGAAAATTTTAGCAAGTAGACTCAGTTATATCTAAGAAGACTTATATACCATTACAAAGCGGGATTTATTTCTGGGATCTAAGTCTGCTTCAATATTTAAAAATCAATCAATATAATTCACATATAAAAACTAAAAAGGAGCGGTGCCTGGGTGGCTCGGTTGACTAAACATCCAATTGCAGTTCATGGGTTTGAGCCTTGCATCAGACTCTGTGCTGACAGCTCAGAACCTGGAGCCTGCTTTGGATTCTCTGTCTCCCTCTCTCTCTGCTCCTCCCCTCCTCATGCTCTGTCTCTCTCTTTCAAAAATGAATAAACATTAGAAAAAGTTTTTTAAAAACAACTAAAGAGGGGTGCCTGGGTGGCTGGGTCAGACAAGCATCTGACTCTTGATTTCAGCTCAGGTCATGATCTCACAGTTGTGAGATTGAGCCCCACATCTGGCTTCATGATGGACGTGGAGTCTGCTTAAGATTCTCTCTCTCTCTCTCTCTCTCTCTCTCTCTCTCTGTCTCTCCCCCCTCTCCCTCTGTTTTTCCCCCCAGCTTGCATAAGCATGCACATGCATGCGCTTTCTTCCTTTCTGTCTTAAAAAAAATTTTTTTAATTAAAAAATTAATTTAAATAAATAATTAATTAATTCAAGAGGAAAAATCACACAATCATATCAAGTGATGCAGCAAAAAATTTTGGCAAAATTCACACCCATTTGTGATGAAAATTAAAAATAAGAAAAATAGAAATTAAGAACTTCCTCCACTTTACAAACAGCATCCATAAAAAAACTACAACCGCTATTATACTCAATAGTGGAAGATTGAACGCTTTCTTCCTCAGATGGGGAGCAGGGCAAGTATCCCATTCTCACCAGTTTTATTCAACATAATGCTAGAAGTTCTACCTGTTGCAATAAAGCTAGAAAAAAAAAAGGCATATAGTCCAAAAAGGAAGAAATAAAATTGTCTGTCTTTGAAGATAAGATTTTTTACTTAGAAAATCACAAAGGCCCTAGAATAGAACTCCTATAACTAATAAGAAAGTCCAACAAGGTCACAGAATACAAAATGCATTTTGAAAAATCAATTGTATTTCCAGATACCAGCAATGACTACATAAACAGTGAAATGAAAAATATAATATGGTTCAGGTCCCTGGATGGCTGAGTCAATTAAGTGTCTGACTCTTGATTTTGCCTCAAGTCATGATCCTGTGGTTGTGAGATCAAGCCCCATGTTGGCTCTACGCTGGGCATGGTGCCTGCTTGAGATTCTCTCCCTCTCTCTCTCTGTCCCTCTTCCCTGCTTATACTCTGTGTCTCTCTCTAAAATAAATAAACAAATAAATATGTAATACAATTTACAATCTCTCAAAAAATGAAAATTTAAGTGTAAATCTAATAAAATAGGTATAGGATGTGTATGCTTAAACCAACCAGCTGGGGGAGGGGGTGGTTGGTGGGTGGCTCAGTTAAACATCTGACTTCAGCTCAGGTTCATGAGTTTGAGCCCCACATTGGGCTCTGTGCTGACAGCTCAGAGCCTGGAGCTGCTTCAGAGTCTGTGTCTCCCTCTCTCTCTGCCCCTCCCCTGCTCATGCTCTGTCTGTCTGTCTGTGTCTCTCTCTCTCTCTCAAAAATAAACATTGGGGAAAAAAATTTAAACCAACCAACTGGGATGAAAGATAAAGAGCTAATAAATGGGGAGACACATCGTGTTCATGGGTGGAGATTCAACATAGAGCAAATATGTCAATTCTCCCCAAATTAATATAGAAATTTAATATAATTTCTATGAAAATCCTAGCAAAACATTTAGTGGATATAGACAAAATTATCTTAAAATGTAATATAATAGACAAAGAAACTAGAAAAGCAAAAATGGAAGGACAAAGCTATTTTAAAAATATGTATGGGAAGGCAAAGGAATTGGAATAGTTAGAACAATTTTGAAAAAAATGTATAGTGGGAGGAACGAGTCTACCCAATTTCAAGACATTTTATAGCTAAAGCAACTGAGATTGTGAGATATTAACAGTGGTATAGACACACAGAGCAATGGAACAGCATAAAGAACCCAGAAACAAACCACAGAAATATGCCCACCTGAGTTTTGACAAAGGTGCACAGGCAATTCAAAAGAGAAAAGAAAGACTTTTCAAACTGTGGTGCTAGAATGATTAGAAACCCACAGGCATAAACAAACAAATGAATGACCAAATCTCCTAAGTTAAAAATAAACTCAAAATGGATCATGATCTTAAATGTAAAATGTAAAATATAAAACTTTTTTTTTAACGTAGGAGGAAATCTTTGGGATCAGAACTAGGCAAAGAAGTCTTAGACTTGACACCAAAAGCATAACCTGTGAAGGAAACAATGATACATTGGTCCTTATCAAAATTAAAAACCTTTGTTCTGCAAAGACATGGTTAAGAGGATGAAATATCAAGCTGCTACCTGGGAGAATATATTTGCAAACTACATGGGCAAAAAAGGACAAACTATCTAAAATATATAGAGAACTCTCAAAACTCAAAATAAACAATCCAATTAGAATATGGACAAAAGGCATGAACAGAAACTTAACTGAAGAAGATAAAAATATGGCAAGTTAAGCACATAAAAATATGCTCAACATCATTAGCCCTTAAGAATGTGTACATTAACGGACTTCAAGCTGTATTACAAAGCTGTAATCATCAAGACAGCATGGTACTGGCACAAAAACAGACACTAGATCAATGGAACAGAATAGAGAACCCAGAAATAGACCCACAAATGTATGGTCCACTAATCTTTGACAAAGCAGGAAAGAATATCCAATGGAATAAAGATAGTCTCTTCAACAAGCGATGCTGGGAAAACTGGACACCAACATGCAGAAGAATGAATCTGGACCACTTTCTTACACCATACACAAAAATAAACTCAAAATGGATGAAAGACCTAAATGTAAGACAGGAAGTCATCAAAATCCTTGAGGAGAAAGCAGGCAAAAACGTCTTGGGCCCCAGCAACTTCTTATTCAACACGTCTCTGGAGGCAAGGGAAACAAAAGCAGAAATGAACTATTGGGACCTCATCAAAATAAAAATCTTCTGCACAGCAAAGGAAAACAACCAGCAAAACTAAAAGGCAACCAACAGAATGGGAGAAGATATTTGCAAATGACACAGCAGATAAAGGGTTAGTATCCAAAATCTATAAAGAACTTATCAAACTGAACATCCAAAAAACAAATAATCCGGTGAAGAAATGGGCCAAAGACATGAATAGACACTTCTCCAAAGAAGACATCTAGGTGGCCAACCGACACATGAAAAAATGCTCAACATCACTCATCATCCAGGAAATACAAATCAAAACCACAATGAGATATCACCTCACATCTCAGAATGGCTAACATTAACAACTCAGGCAACAACAGATGTTGGCAAGGATGCAGAGAGAGAGGATCTCTTTTACACTGCTAGCAGGAATGCAAACTGGTGCAGCCACTCTAGAAAGCAGTATGGAGATTCCTCAAAAAACTAAAAATAGAACTACCCTACAACCTAGCAATTGCACTATTAGGCATTTATCCACAGGATACAGGTATGGTGTTTCGAAGGGGCACATGAACCCCAATGTTTATAGTAGCACTATCAACAATAGCCAGAGTACGGAAAGAGCCCAAATGTCCATCGATGGATGAATGGATAAAGAAGATGTGGTATATATGTACAATGGAGTATTGCTCAGAAATGAAAAAGAATGAAATCTTGCCATTTGCAACTATGTGGATGGAACTAGAGGGCATTATGCCAAGCGAAATTAGTCAGTCAGAGAAAGACAAATATCATATGACTTCACTCAGATGAGGACTTTAAGAGACAAAACAGATGAACATAAGGGAAGGGAAGCAAAAATAATATAAAAACAGGGATGGGGACAAAAATATAAGAGACTCTTCAATATGGAGAACAAACAGAGGTTTGCTGGAGGAGTTGTGGGAGGGGGGATGGGCTAAATGGGAAAGGGGCATTAAAGAATCTACTTGAATGTAAATTTAAAAAATAAGTTAAATAAAAAATAAATAAAAAGAATCTTAAAAAGAATGTATAAATTAAAACCACAATGAAATATTGTAACACACCTCTGAGAATGATTAAGATAAAAAATAGTGACACTAAATGCTGGTCACAGTGTGAAGAAACTGGGCCACTCAGATATCACTGGTTAAAATGTAAAATGGTACAGCCATTCTGGAAAGCAACTTAGCAATTTATTTTTTTTTCAATATATGAAGTTTATTGTCAAATTGGTTTCCATACAACACCCAGTGCTCATCCCAAAAGGTGCCCTCCTCAATACCCATCACCCACCCCCCCCTCCCTCCCATCCCCTATCAACCCTCAGTTTGTTCTCAGTTTTTAAGAGTCTCTTATGCTTTGGCGCTCTCCCACTCTAACCTCCTTTTTTTTTTTCTTCCCCTCCCCCATGGGTTTCTGTTAAGTTTCTCAGGATCCACATGAGAGTGAAAACATATGGTATCTGTCTTTCTCTGTATGGCTTATTTCACTTAGCATCACACTCTCCAGTTCCATCCACGTTGCTACAAAGGGCCATATTTCGTTCTTTCTCATTGCCACGTAGTACTCCATTGTGTATATAAACCACAATTTCTTTATCCATTCATCAGTTGATGGAATTTTAGGCTCTTTCCATAATTTGGCTATTGTTTAGAGTGCTACAATTTCTTTAAAAATTAAACATGTGGGGCACCTGGATGGCTCAGTCAGTACAGCATGCTACCCTTGATCTCGGGGTTGTGAATTTGAGCCCCACGTTAGCTACAGAGACCACATAAAAATAAAATATTTTTTAAAAGTTAGAAAAAATAAACATGCAATTGCCATATGACCTAGTAATGACACTCCTGGGCATTTATCCCAGAGAAATGAAAATGTACCTTCATACAAATACCTATACAAGAATGTTTACAGGAACATCATTTGCAACAACCAAAAAGTAGAAACAACCCAGATGTTTTCAATGAGTAAATCAACTGAAGCATCTGTACCAGCAAATACTACTTACAAATATAAAAAATGAAACTTTGACACACACAACTACTTGTATGTATTTCTAGGGAATTAGGCTCCGTGAAAAAAAAATTTCAAAAGTTCACATACTGTGTGATTCCATTCATGTACCATCCTTAATGTAACAAAATTATAGAAATTGAGAACAGATTAGTAGTTGCCAGAGGCTAAGAAGAAGGGTATGAAGGGAAGAAGAGGATGTGGCTATTAAAGAAAAATAGAAGGGATCCTTTTGGTGATGGAAATGTTCTGTATCTTAATTGTATCAATGTCAATATCTTGGATGTAATATTGTAGTATAGTTTTACAAGATATTACCAGTGTGAAAAACTGGGTATAATAGTGCACAATATTCTCTTTTACAACTGCATGTGAATCTACAGTTACCTCAAAATAAAAAGTATAACTTTTTAAGACGGATAATAAGGAAACATTATGAACAGTTTTATGATTACAAATTGAACAACTTAGATAAAATTGCAAATTCTTTGCAAAACATCAACTACCAAAGAGAAATAGATAAACTGAAGAGTCCTATAGGTATTAAAGAAATTGAATTTGTAGCTTAAAACCTTCTTACAAAGAAAACTCCAGGTCCAGCAGCCTTCACTGGTAAAGTCTAACAAGCATTTATGAAAAAAATAATACCTATTCCACACAAATATACAAAAAAATTAAAGAGGATAGAACATTTTTCAACTCATTCTAAAATGTTAACATTGCTCTTAGGCAGTTTGTATGGCATCACACAAAAGAACCCAAATAGCCAAAGAAATCTTGTTTGAAAAAGAAAAGCAAAGCTGGAGGCTTCATAATTCCAGACATCAAGCTATATTACAAAACTGTAGTCATCAAGACTGTATGGTACCAGCACAAAAACAGATGCATAGATCAATGGAACAGAATAGAAAACCCAGAAATGGACCCACAACTATATGGTCAACTAGGCTTCAACAAAAAGAATATCTAATGAAAAAGAGTCTCTTCAACAAAAAGTATTGGGAAAACTGGACAGGAGCTATCAGAATCCTAGAGGAGAACACAGGCAGCAACCTCTTTGACCTTGGCTGGAGGAACTTCTTATTAGACACATAACCAGAGGCAAGGGAAACAGAAGCAAAAATGAACTAGTGGGACTTCATGAAAATAAAAAGCTTTTGCACAATGAAGGAAACAATCAACAAAACTAAAAGCCACCCTATGGAATAGGAGAACATATTTACAAATGCATATCTGATAAAGATTTAGCATCTAAAATCTGTAAAGAACTTACCAAATGTTCATCGGCTGATGAATGGATAGAGAAGATGTGATACACACACACACACACACACACACACACACACACACACACACACAATGGACTATTACTTAGTCACCAAAAAGAATGGTATCTTGCCTTTTGCAATGATGTGGATGGAGCTAAAGTGTATTATGCTAAGTGAAATAAGTCAGAGAAAGACCAATACCATTTAATTTCACTTATATGTGGAATTTAAGAAACAAAACAGATGAACATAGAGGATGGAAGAAAAAAAGGAGAGAGGGAGGCAAACCGTAAGAGACTATTAATTATAGAGAACAAATTGAGGTTTGCTGGATGGTGGGGGATGGGCTAAATGGGTGATGAGTATTAAGGAGAGCACTTGTTGTGAGGAGCACTCGGTGTTACATGTTAATAATGAATCACTAAATTCCAATCCTGAAACCAATTTTACACTATATGTTAACTAACTAGAATTTAAATAAAAATTTCAAACAAAAACATAAATAGTAGATTAGGTAATTTCATAAACTGATAGCAGGTAAATTATTTCATAATATACAATATATTCTGTCCTAAAATTATAAGAATAGTAAATGATCATGAAGATCCATTAATAAACATAAAATAAGTAAGGTACTGTGACCACATTACACAAATACCTATAGTATTTAGTATCTGTACAACAAAATGAAGGGGGTGCTGACTTATATTAACTGTCTTATTTCAAGGAACTCTAAAATGACACTAATTGTAAATGCATGATTTTTTTATCTTCTAAGAAAAAAGCTGCAAATTAAACCACAAAAGCAGGGTTCCTCAGAAATATATTTTTATACTATACATATTTAAACATCTCTTTTAGACATAATAAAACATATATACCAATTTATATGCCAATTCCATGAATAAATCAAAGGGAAATTTACTGAAAAAAAATAAACATTAAATATTATAAGTACTATTTAAATGTCATTAAAAATATAAATACTTAGGGATAAATCTGACCCCCCAAAATGTGAAAGTTTAAAACACTGAAAACTACAAAACATTGCTGATAAAAATTAAAAGCTTTCTAAATAAATGGAGACAAATACATTATCTATGGGGCAGAACACTCATTAACATACAAATACTCCCCAAATTGACCTGTAAATTTAATGCAATTCAAAATCCTAGTGTACTAATTATGGAAATTGACAAGCTGGTTCTAAAATTCATACAGGAACTCAAAAGACTTAGAATAGTCAAAATAATGTTGAAAAAGTAGAAGAAAGTTGGAAGGCTAGCACTACATAATTTCAAGATGTATTGTAAAACTATACCAGTCAAAAGTGTGGTATTATCATAGAGACAGAAAAAAGATCAATGAATAAAATAGATACTCCAGAAATCGACCCACACATATAGAGACAATTGATTTTTGGACAAGCTGTGAAAGCAACTCAGTGGAGAAAAAGCAGTCTTTTCCATAAACAATTCTGGAGAATTGGATACCCATACATTAATAAAAGAAAAAAAAAGGACTTCGATCCATATTTTGTACCACTATATGTCAAACTTAACTCAAAAGGTATCATAGCTCTAAATTTAAACTTCAAATTACAAAAGTTCTACAAGAAAACATAGAAAATCTTTGTGAGTTCGAATTAGGCGACGAGTTCTTGGATACAATGCTGAAACCACAATGTAGTAAAAAAAAATTTTTCATAAATTAGACTTCATCAAACCTTCTGCTCTTCAAAAGAGGATGAAAAGACAAGCTTTACAGACTAGAAGAAAATATTTGAAAATCATATATGTGATAAAAGACTTCTATCCAGAATATGAAACTAACTCTCAAATTCAATAAGAAAACAACCTACTAAAAATGGACAAAATGTTTGAACATACATTTCATCAAATAGCAAATAAGCACATGAAAAGATACTTGTCACCATTAGACATTAGGGTAATGCAAAGTAAGTCACAGTGAGATATCACACCATATATACCAATTAGAGTGATTAAAATTAAAAAGACCATCCATACCAAATGTGGCAAGGATATGATGGAACTAGAGCTCTTGTAAGCTGCTGGTAGGAATATAATATAATATAACTTCTTTGGGAGAACAGATTGCTGTTTCTTAAAAAGTTATACATATGCTGACCATATGCTCCAGCCATTTCACTCCTGGGCATTTACCCATGAGAAAAGAAAATATATGTCCATACAAACAGTTCTACAGAAATGTTTTAGCAATTTTATTTGTATAACCCCAAACTGTAAACAACCCAAAGTGTATCAACAGAAGAATGCATCAATAAGTTGTGGTATATCTATACAACAGAATCCTACCCAACTACAAAAAGAATGTACTGCTGAGACACAGAACAACACGGATGAATCTCAGGATCATCATGCTGAATGAAAGAAGCACAGTAAAAAAGAGTACATACTGAATGATTCCATTTATTTATAACTCCAGGAAATGCCAACTAATGTATAGTGACAGAAAGCAGATCGGTGGTTGCTTAGCAATGCAGGAGTGAAAATGAGGGTCTACAGAAGGCCATGAAGAAACTTTCAGGGGTGATATATATTGTCACTACTTTGATTGTGGTGATGGTTTCATGGTATATACACATAACAAAACTTATCAAATTGTATACTTTATGTGTGGCTTATTGAATTATAATTCAATAAAGCCAGTTAAAAAGAATGTGTGCATGACTCAATTCTGTCCAGTGAGAATCAAAGAAAAGGTTGCTGACAGTTTCTGGGAAAGTTTTTTGATCTTAAAAGAGCCCTAAGAAGTCAGTTTCTCTCTCTCTCTCTTTCTCCCTGTCTCTCCTTCTCTCTCTCTCTCTCTCTCTCTCTCTCTCTCTCTCTCTCTCTCTCCCTGTCTTTGTCTCTGCCTCTCTGTCTCAGTATGAAAGAAAGAATGTATGTGTAAGGTTTATAGGTACTACAATATAGGCAATATCAGATGTTATACCCTCCTATTATTTCTTTTCCTTCCTTTAAGTACAACACTCCATTTTTCCCCTAGCAAACAACCTCTCTGGTACTCAGGTCATGTCCTTCAGTTGAGACTCTCTTTGTTACTAAGACTAGAGGTATGATTCAAAGGGCATTATGAGATGATGGGCAACTGAGCACAGGTCCCTGAAGCTCCCCTCACAGCCGCCTCTCAATTACATCTCCAAACAAGAAAAAAGTTGGAGTAGGTAAGTGGGGGGTACCTTGGTGGGTCGCCTGAGGTCATGGATTCCAAGGTCTCCTAAAGGAAAGACACACCCTCACTCTCCTTCGTTTGGGGCATGCCTAAAACAAAGTTCTGAATTTCATGGTTCTTAGTGAAAGCTAGTCCTGGGAAACATATTAACATTAACACCTTCATTCAAGAGCTACATATATTTATTTATGTGTTTATTTGCTTGGTTGGTTGGTTTTTTGTGGGTGTGAGATTGATCTAATCCAGACAGATAATATGGAGAAGAGCTGTACCCTTGAGATTAGTTGCTCCTGGACCCTGAGGCTAGGAAAGAGTCCTCATTTGCACCCAGGGATATCTGGGAGAGGAAAGACTTCCTTCCAGAGCTTCAGCTGGATGTTGATGATTGTCAGTTGCTTCACTACCAGCCCACAAGAGCGGAAACTTTCCCCCTCACAAATTTGCCACTGCATAAAAGACCCTAACTACTTGACCTGTACTTATAGGTCAGTGTATACAAAGTCTGAGGTCTGAGCAGGAAATGGAAAATAACTACTTGCCCTAGTAGTACCAATAAGCCAGAGAGTAAAACCAAGATAAACACTTCAAACAGGTGTTTCACTGAAATATAACTGTTGGCAGAGTCAGATGAAAACTTTTTAAAACAGTAATAAAGTCACTCAAGAAGATATAACTTAAATTTAAGAGATTAACAGTTATATCTATGAAAGATGCTGTAACTAGAGGGAAAAAAAATCTATCCTTTACAAAACATGTAATAACTCCCTGTGTTTCTCAGCACTTCATGATTGAGATAACTAAAAGGAAATAACTAATTGAAATACTACATAACATCTTTTAAAAATTAATGCATTGCTGAAGTTGAGTGAAAGTCAGAAATTCATACATTCTCAAAACTAAAAGCAGGAATGAACAGCTGAGAAATTTCCTTTCTAGGCCTTGTCATTGAGTAAAAAGAGAAAAAAAATATCTCCTGGGAATTCATAACCACTCACACTATATGTGGAGGTCAAAAACAGGGAGTAGTGAATTTAATTTAAGGTATTCCCAAGTTAATCATGTACCAAAGTATAGGCAAAAAGAAATGTAAATATTCTTTGGAGTGCTCACTTTGAAGCTTCAAGGAATTTCCAAAGATACAGTTTCAAGAAATGTAAACATTTTGTTATTTTAAACCCAGTTGCTATATTTAAATAGCAAATGAGATGTGGTTAAAGAAAGAATCAGTGACCTGGAAGATGAATCTGAAAAGAGAATTAGTAAACTGGACGATAAATGTAAAGAAATCATCCAGAATGCACGAGAAGTTATAAAGAGATGTTAAGAGATATTGAGACATAAATAACTTTATAATGGTATTTATAATATTACTAGTAGTTATAACTAGCACATCCTTAATTAAAATTTCTGAAGAAGAGATAGAAAAAATGGAGGAGAGGCAATATTGGAAAACATAATAGATTAAGATTATTCCAGAATTGCCCGAAGATATTAAATTCTGAGATCCAGAAAGTCCTATTTAAAAGGCAATATAATCCAAGTAGGACATATAAAAGTGGAGCACATTTACATTCATCACAAGGAAATCAGAAAAAAAGAAAAGAAAAAGAAAAGAAAAAAATATCAGGAAAGCAGCAATTAGGCTGATCCAGGCTGACTTTTTTTTAAAAGCAACAATGAATATTAAAGAGAGTACAATGAAATCCTTAATATGTGAAGAGAAAGTAACTCCTAATCTAGAATTACATATTCAATGAAACAATTTCTTAAGACAATGACAACCAATGACACTTAAAGAAATTCTAAAGTATAACATTTGCTACTTGAATATAGCCGGATGGCACAATGAGAAGAAAAAGTGATTCAAACTGATGGTGTTACTAACTTAGATGTCATTGTACTTCTATCGCAGAGGTTGAAGGGCTGGTGTTGCTATTTTCTAAAGTGATATTTGAGCACAGACTTGAAGGACATGAGGGAGTGAACCATAAAGATCATTTCGAGCATGGAAGACAGCATATACATAAGGTCTGGGGTCAGTGTGGGGAGTATGCTTAGTGTGTTCAAGGAGCAACAATGGCATCTTTCCTGGGACAGAGAAAGCCACCAGCAGAGTGGTGGGAGATGAAATCAGAGTCATTAAACAACCACATTATGAAGAGCCTTTTTAGATCATTGTAAGGACTTTGGTATTGTTCTGAGTGATTGAGGAAGTCATTGGAAGATTTTGAACTGAGAAGTTACTTGATCTGACCAGGTGGATGAAATGTTTAGAAACGATTTAGGTTCAAAACCCCCAAAATTATTCTTCCATGGACTAATGTAATCTTGTACTTATGAGACTTTGTACTGATCTAGTTTGTTATAAGTATAGAATTTAAGAGGGAGTAGATAGCACACATGTCTTTTAGGGTATATTCTCTTCCCTATTTATAATCTCCATCTAACAGGCTTTTAAAAGGAACTGGATTACAGAATATTTAAGGTCACACTTAAATAATGATGCTTCCAAGAATTATACCATTCTATGCCCAACAGCTTCTCCTTGTCTCTGTCAGGATTAGTTAACTAGCTAAGAAGGGGTCTGTGTGTACCACTATAAATTGACCAGTTAAATTCTTTTTTTATAATAGTGACTTTGGATTTACATTATGTTCTAGGTACTCTGGATTTGCTCCTCCAGATCCACTCTCTATGTCTCTCCATCCTGCTTTGTATCTCTGGCTTCCATTTGGGTCCTCTTAATGGGAAACACTAGAGATGTGACTTAGGGAGAGAGGTTGGGTAGTATCTTCTGTGGGCTCCTTCCCTGCCATGTGGTGAGCTATCCGTGCCCTTTTCTCCAGTGAAGTGCCCAGCTCTTTTCTAAAACCCTTTTCTTACAGCTACGAGCCCTTTCCTGGTGCTAGGTAACCATTCTCTCGCCTTGATCTTGAAAGCCTAGTAGTGGTAAAGTCTCCCTGTTCTTGTTATCCCTGGGATGCTTTACCAATCCTTCATTGGTTTCCCTTAACTTTGTCCCACCTCTGTCAATAATTCCTTCATAAAATTCTCCTTAATGACTCTGTTAAGGTACCATTTGTTTTCTGTCCTCACTCAGACTGACACACAGAGTAAGTTCAATCAGTTATATTTATCAACTTGGGTTTTCTTTTTATAAGCTTTACTTTTTTTAATTTTACGATGTCATATTTGAAAGTTTTACATTTCTCATATTAAAAAATAACTAAATATGGACTCAACAATGATTTATTCAGTATAATACAATTCAATACAATGAGCTAAATGCAATGCCCTATGTACTAAAGAGGCAAATAAGAGAAGGATCTTAGGCAACTTTAGAGGTTGGTAAAGGCTCCACTGAGAAGGTCAGTAGGACTTGGCCACCTCACTACTCCTTTCAACTCAGGAACTGTGGGTCTCACTGCGTGACAGCCTCAAGATAACCAGGGTTAGCTGCTCCCACAGTGTCAGTCCAAACTTTCTTCAGGGCTCCCTTGCTTCAGCAGAGCTAATGGCATCTGCCTGCAACTGTGTGGGCATGCACACACATGCACACACACTTACACTCAGAGAAGTTTGGCTGTAAGGATTATTATGTACGTGCTGTTAAAACAATTTGTTTACACGAAACGACTAATTTTAAAGCATACTGAATTGAAAGTTTTAAAAAACTGTTGAAACAGGGAAATGGTCAATAGATAAGCAGCATTGTTTGAATTTGCACTTTAACAAGTCCTGATGATGCTTTCTATAAAAGTCTTGCTACCAATATGATGAATGGAGATTTATTATAATGGATATTATTATTACAATGAGTTCTGCCAGATTTCTATGAAATCATGACTTCTGAATAGCTTTGACATCTAGATATGGAAACTTTCAAGAAATAGAAGCATCCTTCATAAAAAAAAATGGAATACTCATTAACCAGTCTGATTTTACTCAAACCAATTTTGTTGGTTTCATGTAGCCTCAGCACTCACCCTAGTTCACTGGGGACTGAGGTGTTCTTCTGTACTAGACTCTTCTGCACCAGAATAGTCCTGCGCAAACTCGGATGAGTTGGTTTTCTAGCTCTGTCTCTTCATGCAAATCGATAGAGGATATCTATTGTAGGATGAGTTGTGTCCTGACCAAAATGCACATGCTGAATTCTGAACCCACAACAGCTCAAAACGTCACTATATTTGGAGACATAGTCTTTAAAGAACTAATTAAGTTAAAATGAGGTTATTGGAATAGTCCCTAATCCACTATGACTGGTATCCTTATAAAAAAAAAAGAGAGAGAGAGATTGGGACACAGATCACTGAGGGACCGATGTGAAGACACAGGGAGAAGACAGTTGTCTACAAGCCAAGGAAAGAAACTTTGGAAAGTATTAACAAAGCTGACACCTTGTTCTTGGACTCATAGCCTACAGAATGATAAGAAAAAGTAATTACCACTCAGCCTGTGATATTTTATTATGGCAGCCCTAACAAACTACTATACCCCTTAATAGCTATTCTTGGTTTTAGTTTAGTGCGTTTCAGCTGGTGATTGGGGTCTAACCTCCTCCTAAGCTTCTCTTCTCTTCACTCCCCTCAACACTTGTCACACAGGAAGATTTGTTCCCACCCTCTAATCCCTTCACCTAAACTGTGACCTCCACACATCCCACTTCTCTTTTCTTCTGGCACCTTGCCCCCTTCATTAATCCTCTTTCTCTTATTAACTCTACTAACTCACTAAACTATCTTTCAACCCTTCCAAACTTCCTTTAACCCTGGCACTCCATAAATGTTAGTCAAATAAATGAAGAATCACACTGATTTCTCTTTGTTTCCTTCTTCTTGCTCCAAAATCTGTGAGATTCTTTTGCATTTACTGCCTTCTCCTCTCCATTTCCCACTCACTTTTCACCCCCTACAATCTGGTTCTTGTCTCTCATCATTATAATGAAACGATTCCATAAAGTAACCTAAGACCACAGCCACTGCTGTTAGCACCTTTTTGAGAATAAAGTTTCCTTTTCTTTCAAACAGAGTGAGCAGGGTGAGCAGAATACAGACTCGTTTCTTTCCTTAGCTACACAACCATCTCATGTAGCCATGCTCGGAATTTCATAATTTCCAAATTCAGTTATCTTATCTCATCCTCACTTTTCAGAACTGACTTCAGTATTTGACACTATCGAGCACTCTGATCCTGGAAGCTCTCTCTTCTCTGGTTTTCCAGGTCTGTCTTCCTGCTTTTGATGGCACCTTAGGCATCCTTAAGCGTCTCCTGCCCCCACCCCTCCCCGGGGTGCTCCTGTGCTCCCTGGCATGTACCTGAGCTATCTGTCGCTCTCTCTCTCTCTCTCTCTCTGTCTCTCTGTCTCTCTCTCTCTCTCTCACACACACACACACACACTCACACAGTCATCAATCCCAGAAATAATTAGTCCTCAAATTTCTGTCTTTGGTCTTCTCTTCCAACTCTCTTTGGTCACTAGCATTTTAGACTTACTCTCATGACAACCACCACATCTCTGCAGTTCTCTCTCGATTTAGGGCCCCAATTCTGTGTCTCTCTGAGTCAGGCTTGAATTCCCATTTGAGCATTAGTCACTTTCACATGGAGATTTCACTGGGTGTATCATACTTAACATATCTAAAACTGAATGTCTCCTATTCCCATAGATTCTTTCCAGGTGTGATGTTACTATTCCAATCACCCAGATTAAAAAAACTCAGGGCTGACTCTCCCCCTCCCTCTCACTTGAACTGCACATATAATCTGTAAACATGTCCTATTGGTCCTATCTTTTAAAAATCTCTTAAATTCTTCTCCTTTTCATTTCATTCGATAAATAGTTTAGTGTAGAGGTTAAGATCATGGGTGCTGGAGGCAAATCAACTGGATTCAAATCCAGGCTCCCCTGCCACATACTAGTTATGGAACCTTAGAACAGTTTTATTTGACTTCTCATCTGTAAAAATAGGAATAATAGCAACCTATCTTATATGATTGTTTGAGAATTAAATAAGTTATTGTGTGTGTAGCAATTCTTAATTATTTGCTCACTCAACCTGGTTCCTCTTTCTAAACACCCAGCCACACTGCATGTCCTGGGTCCCTTACATCTAAGTGGGGCCATGGAATGTGAGCAGAAGTATTGTGTCACTTTCAGTTAAAGGTGGTTAGGGGCACCTGGATGGCTCAGTCGGTTGGGCATCCGACTTTGTCTCAGGTCATGATCTCGCGGTCCGTGAGTTCGAGCCCTGCATCGGGCTCTGGGCTGACAGCTCGGAGCCTGGAGCCTGTTTCGGATTCTGTGTCTCCCTCTCTGTATGACCCTCCCTTGCTCATGCTCTGTCTCTCTCTGTCTCAAAAATAAATAAATGTTAAAAAAAAAAAAATTAAAAATAAATAAATAAATAAAGGTGGTTAAAGACCTACATTTCCTATGCTCTCTCTTCTGTTTTTGAGGCAACATTGGAAGCAACACGTAACAGTGTTGAAGTCAGATGATGGAAAAGTTCTGAGTCTCTGGAGCATAGCTGCCCAGGTGAGACACCCAACCACAAGCTTCTTGCAGTGAATTTTGCGTGGAAGAGAAGTAGACTTTAAAACTTTTATTGTGTTAAGTCACTGAAATCTAGGGGGTTTTTTTAATAGCTGCTAGTATTATTTATTCCGAACATCACACAAGTACACTGGAAACAATGTCACAAATACTAAGTACTCCATAAATGATAGAGACTACTATTTCTACTACCACTGTATTAGCTTGAGTCCAAATCATCTTTCACTTAGATTATAAAAAGATCACATAACATGTCAGCTCTTTCTGGCCTGAGTAGTTCACTTGTTTAGGACATACTTTGCTATAAAAGTCTTTTTTTTTTGAAGGCTTTGTTTTGCCCAGTTATATGGTTGGTAAATTCCAGAAGGATTATTGTCTAGAAGCAGCAAAAGATTATTATTTTGTGATCTCTATAAAGAGGACAACAATAGATATTCCATTCCTTCTTTACTGCCTCAAGGACAAATGCAAATGATGCCAGGAGTTCCAGACCTTCACAAATTGCAACTTCTTTCCCCGCCACCTGCATCTCAGGCCCCTGCATGTAGATGTCACGTTAACTTAAATTCAAATCCTGGCTGTCCCACATCCTCTCCTTCCTGAGTCTCCCCATGTATAGGATATGCTTTTATGGCCAATTCTTTGGTGAAACAATATGTACTTCCCCTGTTTCCATCAGGCCCTTAGTTTACCTTTTTTAAGAATAGTCTTTTTGAACATTTCTTTATTATGTATGGAACATATTTTAAGTGCTATGAATGTGCTTTAGAGAGTTGATAGACAAAAAAGGTCAGCAGATCGGTGTCTGGGAATAAATCTAGATTTTTTTAATATTAATTATAACAACATGCAATTCTCTTTTAGGAAGTGAGAGTCTTTTTTTTTTTACAAACTGTGTTTTAAATTCAGACTTCATGCCTTTAAATCTCACCCTCTCCCCAATCTGTTTTTTTTCATCAATTCACCATCGTATCTTTTTTTCATATTTTTTCATTTAAAAACATTATTTGAGAGAGACACAGACAGAGAGAGAGAGAGAGAGTACAAGCTTGGGAGAGGGGTAGAGGGAGAGAGAGAAGGAGAAAGAAAGAATCCCAGTCCAGCACAGGGCTCAATCCCATGAACCATGAGATCATGACCTCAGCCAAAATCAAGAGTTAGACGTTCAACCGACTGAGCCACCCAGGCACCCCCACCATCATATCTTATCCACTATTCCAACATCCACTAAATGCTACCTTCTTCATCAAGTTTTTCCTCTGAAAAAAAAATAGTATTAATAATAACAGCCAACATAAATATGAATTTTCTGAGCATCCAGCATGCATCTCATTTGACCCTTACAATACCAGCATGAGGTGGGTATAATTATCATCCTGTCTTACAGGTGAGGAAAAGGAGGCTTAGAACACTGATGTTCCTTTTCCAGGGTCACACAGCTACCCAGGGCAGCACAAGAGTGAATGATTTTCTGGGAAGGACACAACCAAGCACAGCTTCACATTTGAATGTAGCACCTGACTCCACAGCCCAAGAGTATAAGCACCAGGCAACACTGCGAGCATCGTGGTATTTCTCCCTACCTACGCCTATGTACTTGATACACCTCCATGAAAACATTCACCATACTCACTTTTACTATCATTTCAAGCACTCCTTTGTGAACTCTTTGAAGGCAGTTATGGCAGTACATAAATACCCATTGGAACGGATAGAAAAGTTGCTAGTGTCTGTAAGACCAGTGACATTCCTCTTTTAATATTGTAATTTTTTAATTTTATTACCTTTTTAGAATTATGGCACTTTTTTTTTTTTTTCAAGTAAACTCTATGGCCCAGCTTGGGGCTTCAACTCACGACTCAGAGATCAAGAGTCACACGCTCTACCAACTGAGTCAGTCAGGCCCCCCAGTGATAGTCTTCTTTTAAATGTATTGCTGTCTCTATTTCAGTGTGTCTTCATTGCCAAGGGCATAAAATTCTGGATTCCTTATATAATCTTAAGAGGAAGATGATTTTCTTTGTCCTCTCAGGTTGGTTTTGCTCTTAGTGAAATAATCCATTGTACAAATTACTTTTGTCCTGGCTATTCCAAACGGGGTCATTCCTCCTTGCTTCACCTTATGAGTAGAGATTGTATCTTCTTTTTGTTTTGTAACCACTTATATAGGCGAATGAGTGTCCCTTCAATAAGACTTGCTAACTGTGCAAGCACAGGACAGAACATGGCAGGCACTTTAATGGTGGTGAAATGAAATACTCCACTATCAGTAGAGAGAGATATTGCAAGGGTGAGTGTAAGCCCACTGTATGTCAACAGTGCAAGTATTTATGCCCTTTAAACCTATAAGAAAATTAATTTCAGGTCTTTTTTCTTAGGATAAATGCATACATTTGCACAGGATTTACATTCTTAATCTCCCCCTTGGTCTCTAGAACTTTGTGAGGTAGAAGGGTTATATTATAATGTAATATATACGTTATTGTTGTGTTTATACATCTTAGTCTGCTAACGTGGGCAGCTATAACAAAATACCACAAACTGGATGGCTTATAAACAACAAAAATATATTTCTCACACATGGGGACACTAAAAGTCCTAGAACAGAGTGCCAGCATGGTCTGGTGAGGACTTTCTTCCAGGTTGCAGACTTTTCATTGTATTCACACATGGCAGAAGGGAGGAGCTAGGTCTCTGTAGTGTCTCTGTCTTTTTATCAACAACATCCAGAAGAATTTAATAATTTCTTCAGTTGTGATATATTTTTTAATATCCCTGAATGAATTGAAGGATAGGAAGTGGGGAGTCTAGCTTTTGTGGTGCTAAAGCTGTGTATTTGCTTTAGGAATCGGTTTATGGATGCCAAAGCATCTGCTTCTGGCACAACTTGTTCTGCAAGTCATTATAATAGCTTTCAAATAATTTGTTGATTTTTTTTGGCTGGGGTGTGTCTTGTCTGACTGACACAGCTGTCACTGGTCAATTGATGGCCTTTTTGTGCCTCTGTTGACATGGAGGAGCGTGTGTACTCCTCAATGATTTCCCCATCAAAGCGATAGTCACTGGATGATGTACAGTCTCAATAGGTGGAAAAATTGTCCATGCTGTTAAGCTATTTCTGGGCTGTTCACCCAGGGTATTAAAGGATCTGACAAAGGATACGAATCAACAGCCAGATGAAGAGATACAGAGGCTAAGGAATGGGGAAAGGGAAAGAGCTCCCATGCCCTCTCCAGGCACGCCATTCTTCTCCCACCAACCTGGAGCCCCTGGAGTCCCTTGGAAGGGCACTCATCTAATCACGAGATCTATTCGCCTCCCCAAGGCCCCACCTCTTAATACCATTACTTTGGGGATTAGGATTTCAACATAAGAACATTCTAACTTTTGGACTATAGCAATACGACACATAAATGTAAAACATTATATAAAGCTCTTATACGGCACTATTTATAATATAAGCCGTAAATGTTATGCGTGCTGTACAGGTGGAGAAACTGAAGTTCATGCAAACTATTACTTGGCAAAAGTTGTATAGATAATTCAAGGCAAGCCGAGGACTCCACCTCAAGTCTGATTTCAAGTCTAGTGAAACCTTTCCATTTCATCTTGGCTCCCATAACCCAGAGCTGTGATTTGGATGTTTCTAAGCATGTTGAGGTAGCTTCCTGACCTGAAGAAAGTTATGCCCTTTATAGAAATACAATTAATACCTGTTGTATCAGCAAGGTGGGTCTTAAGAGCTTGCAAGACTCAGACATACAGATCTGCATTTGTGAATTCCCTTCACACACTGTATAATTTCTCATTGCCAGTGCACACACCATACAGATCTCAACTTCAAAATTCTCTGGACACCAACATTTCCAATACTCAGCTTCATGAGAAGGGAAATTCATGTGATTTCGAAGACTTAATGACAAACACAGTATAACTTGCCCTTGCCAACAATTTTGATGTGTGAAATTCCACATTTAGGCATTTTTTCTTTGTAGCCTAACAATGGCAAATGCCCTCTGACACCTTAGGGTAGATGAATTTGTAAGAAACATTCCCTAAAGCAGGTATGTACAGGATGTAGAGAAAGTGTTGAGAAACAAAGCAGGGATATAGGAAGATTAACCGTTGAGCCAAAAAAGAGCAAACTGGGAGATTTACAGTTTTGCTTACTGTAACACACTGATTTGTGTCCCCCTAAAAGATAATGTTAAAGTCCTAACCCCAGGTACTTATGAACACAACCTTATTTGGGCATAGGGTCTTTACTAGTGTAATCAAGTTAAGATGAAGTCATATTGGATTGGGGTGAGCTCTAAATTCGATGACTGGTGTCTGGATAAGAGAAAGGAGAAAAAGATTTGGATATAAAGACACAGAGGAGACACAGAGAAGAAGGACATGTGAAGACAGAGATAGATATGGGGGTGATGCCACTGAAAGCCAAGGAATGCTAAGGATTGTGGGAGGCTCTGGAAGCTAGCAAGAGGCAAAGAAAGATTCTTCCCTAGAGCCTTCAAAGGGAGCATGTCAATAACTTGATCTCTGACTTCTGGCCTCCAGAACTGTAAGAGAATAATTTTCCATTATTTTAAACTACCCAGTTTGTGGTAATTTGTTACAGCAGCCTCAGGAAACTAATATACCTGCTTAACACCTCATCCTCTATTTCCACTGTATTCTGTGACAAAATTTCGAATTTGATCTTTGATTTAATCCTTTTCAATTAAATAATGCTCTTTAATTTTTGTTCTGATACATCATCCTGGCTGTCCCCTTCTTTTCTTGCCCCCTTGGCTCTGCTCTTCTAACAAGCCTGCCTATACATCCTTTTATCAATGGGCTACCCTCCTCCTCCCCCACAGCGCACACCCCTACACCAAGAGTGTGAATGCTCCTATCTGCCCCCTACAAGAAAACTACTCCCCTAACACTTTATTGTTTTCATGAGGTTTGCACTCTTTTTACTCATGTTAGTGGCAAAAATCATTTTAAATTACACTAAATATCAACCTACTAAAATATAATATTGGCACAATTTCTAATAATGTCTTAAAAATAACATGGAGTTTCTTAAAAGTCATTGTCTTTAGTCTTTACAAATTCCCTGGATTCCAGTTGTTCAAACAACCTGTGGGAGCTAAATGAAATCGCTTGAAGGTAGATTGTTGGATGATCCCAGAGTCACTGTACAGACTCACCCCAAAGCCAATCACAGGGATCTCTACTCCTTTGCCAAACACTCCACCGAGAACATTCTTATAGCCTTGGGGAGGGAAGGGAGGGAGGAAAGGGGGCTGGGAGTGGGCGTGAAAACAATGGCCAACTTGCAAGGGCAATCAAATGCCCTAGCAACACTGCCTGGTGATTGCGTGATTACTAAGGTTTTAAAGTTAAATTTACGCAGTTGTCACTAGGTCAGTGGTGACTCCCCAGCCCTTGCCTAGCCCAGTGCGTGGCTTGTAAAACCCAAAAGCTAGCGAATGGTGGTCACAGCGGGGCTTAAAGGTTCTAGTAGTGGTCCCTCCAGAAAAAAAAAGAGAACAACTCCCTTCCCCCCGGGAACAGTATTTCGTGATGAGCTGTGAACCAAAACTATTGCTACCACCATCGCTATAATTCTATCCACGGTAATTATCATAAAGGCCTGAGGACACCCTGCAGATGAAAGTTCTGAATAACTGTCATGACCAGGAGATTGAAGACCTCACCAAAAACCAGGTGTTCAGAATCCCCTGGACGGAAGTCAGTTATGACATCGCAATCCCAGTTTACTCTGTGAAGCGATTTCAGTGGAAATGAGACAACTCAAAAGGAATACATAGATGGGATTTATTTTTACACACAGCGTGCTTGGCTCCAGGCCGCCCCATCATCCCCTCCAGATGCTTGGGCCTGTCCTTAGGGGCTCTGGACCGCCAGACTCCAACGGCCTCGCAGCCGCCGCCGCCGCCTCCGCGCCGCCTGCTTCCCGGGACAATTCGGCCCCGCAGTCTCTTCCAGGGGGCGTCCCGGTCGGCTGTAGTCCTCGGGGCTTCGGGAGCGCCCGCCCGGGAGCGGGAGCCCCGCAGGGCACCCTGGCGTCCGGGCTGCCGAACGCACGCCCCTAGTCTTGCGCCCCGTAGCGGCCCCGAGGGGCGGGAGCCGAGCTGGGCGGCGAGGCCGGGCCGGGGGGCGCACGGCGCCCCCAGAAGTGCGGGCTTCCCCCACCCCCGGCGGCGACCCCACCTCCCGCCCCCGCTGCGTGCGCGCGGGTGTCCGTCTGTCTGTCTTCTCTCTCGACGTCAGTGGGAATTTCCAGCCAGGAAGTGAGAGAGTGAGCGAGAGAGAAAGAGAGAGAAGTGCACCAGCGAGCCGGGGCAGGAAGAGGAGGTTTCGCCACCGGAGCGGCCCGGCGACGCGCTGACAGCTTCCCCTGCCCTTCCCGTCGATCGGGCCTCTCGCCGCCGCCGCCGCCCTCGGCCTGCTCCCCGCCGCCGGCCCCGCTCCGAGAGCCCCAGCGCAGCCCAGGCCGGAGCCGCCGCGGCCGGGAAGGCGGCACCGCCGCGGCCCGGCCACCGCGCGCCCTGCGCTTGCCTCCGCCCGCGCTGCGGACATGGCGCGGCGCTGACTGTGGCCCGGCCCGGCGAGACCGCGCGCCCGCTCGCCCGGACCCGACCCGCCCCGCACGGGACCCGCTCCGGCCCCGGCCGGCCGCCGCCTCTTCCTTCCCCAGCCCGCAGGCCCTCGCCTCCCGGGAGGGGAGCCCACAGGCGCAAGGAGGCCGAGCGCGGACTCGCCACCAGGGTAAGCCGAACTCGGGCAAGTGGGGGCCACGCCGGGGACGTGTGGCCCGAGTCCCGCCACCTACCCGCCCCGCACCCCCTAGCCCTGCTCAGACTTCCTCATTCCTGCGCTAACCGCTGGGCTAGACCGGACGCAGGACCAGGTTGACAGGAGTTGAGAGGCACATGGGATTGGCGACAGGGGCGAAAGGCACATCTGGACTTCGCAGGGGCCGGCTGGCCAGAGGGCCGCGGCTGCCCGGGCCGCCCTGTCTCCCCGCTCCCAGCGCCGGGCGGGAACGGGAAGCAGGGGGGAACTCTTGCAAACTTTTTTAAAATCATCACCCACACCCCTACCCCCTCCTTGGCGGGTGGCTTGGGGGTTGAGGTGCGCTTTGGAGAGGGGAAGGTGGTTGGTGCAGTGCTGAACCAGATTTCACCTAAGGGCGGTCCATGAAATGAAAGCAGAAGTGTATGTCAGTCCTCTTGACTGGGAAAGCCCTCCCCAGCACCCCCCCCCCAATTGAATAAAACAGCCTTATTCCTTCATCCCCTACTTCAAAAAGAAGCCTCTGCTTCACACGCACACCCCAACGAGGACATAATATATTCACCTACTATAGGATCTGTACCTTACTTTTCAAAAAATAAGGAGGCCCTGGTACTGACCCTACAGGGCCTGGCATCTGAGAAAAGAAATTACCTACTTAGAGCACTTTTTAGACACCGATTATGTAAAACACTTGGACATCGGCACCGGAGCACCGGGTGTCGTGCATGACCTCCAAAACAAAAATGATGATATAAACAAAGCCTAGCCTAAACACAAGTTTTCCTATAGTCTTTACAAATAGATACCAATGGAGATGTTTGCCCTGATTTATTGGTCTGTAGTGAAACCTAAATGGGACTTGATGACACAGTATTTGATTATCAAGATTTAAGACATTTTCATGGACTTTGTTAAGTAGGGTGTTTCAGCACTGCAGCTTATTAAATAACTATATTTAACTTAAAGATATTGTTATAAAGCTCATAATCTGAGAAAATGACTATAGTATTACTAAAACATTTAATAACTCTGGCATACAAATGTTCTGTCAACTGGTGATCTTTGGTAAACCCTGAAGCTTGGGATTAAGATGTTCAGTGCTTATTTTTTTATAGCAAAGCATCTCAATTGAATATTCTTGAGTAATTTAAATTGCATAGTGTTTGTTAAAACTAAAAGGGAATCTTGATTAAAATAAAGTTCTTAGCTGAAGTATGTTGTTTTCCTAATTTTAATATTATGCTTTCTAGAGGTGAATCCTTTTACTGTTTGATGCAGTAAAGAAATTATGTAAATAATTTAAAGCAAAGTATTTTTTGAGCTTATGAACTTGGGAAGACAGGAAATACAAAGATTTGTTTCCTGTAGCATTTTACATTTATCGTGTAATTAAATTGCTAAGGGGGAGCTAAACATGTATCATAAACGGAAACATGAAATCTCCTGAAACTACTCATCCATATTAATATACCTGCAACTCCTCAATGCCCTCTGGAGCTTGTTTAGATAAAATGTCTTCCTGGGCCACAGCCTACTAGACAAATGTGAACAGAAAGAAAGGCTCATTATGTGTAGATTTAATGCTGGCACTGAAATACTGCTTGCTGTGAATAGTAAATCACTTCTAATGTGTTTGAAAGACTTTTTAAAGGAAATGCTATAATCCAATTAGGGCTTGGTGGGTTTGAAAATTAGGGTTTGAAAATCTGTTGTCTTTGTTTTCAAATTTCAGTTTGATCTAATGTTCAGCAGTTGTCATTCAGATGGGCTGAATAAACACCCTGTTTTTCAAATCGAGTTAGTAAATACTGGAGTATGTATACAAAAATAGTCCTTCCCCTTTGTAAGCACTGCTTTGATCTTTGTACTTCCTTCTTACTTCTGCCTCTTAAGCCCATCTGTGATGACTGAGTTGCCGATGGTAAACGCTCAGTCTGAAATAGGCAGAATTTTAGGTTTAGTGATCATATTTACGTATTTCTCTTGTCATGTTCCTTGGAACAAACTGAGGCTGGTTTAAGAAACTGGTATTTAGGCAGGTTGTTTTTACTACTGCTTTCAAACTTTCAGATAATTGATGAAATTACTGCCTTGACTTTCAGGGATGGCTCATTGTGGTAGATAGAAGATCTAGATAAGAAATCACAGGCTGCTGGAATCTTGGACTATCATTCAATCAGCAAGATCTTATTTTTTACCTAATTTATGAGAGGTATTCCCCCTGTTCATAAGAGGTGAAAGTTCTGGCTTCTGGGGGGAAGTGGTTACTTCATAACCTTCAATTAGTTTGAACTCGGGAGAAGTCAGAACAGTATTGATGTTTTAAAATAATAAGTTTGAAAAATATGAGTTTTCATATGGATTTTTGATAAAGTAGTCAAAATATCATCTTTTTCTTCATCAGAACTTCTTCGTAGATGTGCTGTTCTGAGCATAGAGATAACTGCAGTATAAAGTGTATCTGGAAATGCAGAATAGTTTAACCAACAGAATAAACATTCACATTACGCTCTTCAGGACTTCAGATTGAACAGGAGTCACATTAGCAGGAATGGATGTGTTAGAATCAATGGCTATACAAAATTTCTCATTAATTTTCTTTTAGTACGGAGATTGATTGGTTTTCTGTTTATAGTATGAATCATCTATGGTGGCGTGATTGTTCTACGTTGTAAGAACAGAAGAAGGAAGAGAAGGAAAAAAAGAAATTTAGTGTTAGAAGACATTTTGAAACGTTCTCCTCTACGTCTACATTTATGTCTGGTCAGAGCTAATTGACAACTGCTTCTTGGAGACCAGTAAACCACACTGAAGCAATTTATGCTGCTTCCTGAGAATGGATTCTCATTCGCACTCTTGCACCTCCCACAAATAACTGAACTCACCTGTAGTTGTCTCAGAGGTGAGCAGGTAAACCATCAGAAGCATATGCACCCATATGAATTGACCCTGTCACTCCTTAGAACCCCAACGAGTTGACCATGTCACTCCTTAGAAGACCTTGAGAATTTTTAAGAACTAGAGGCATTCAGCCTTAGGAAGGAAAGTTTGGACTTGTGGCACAGTTCTACAAGTTAGTCCGGCTCCTTGACCTTTGTTTTAAACAATAAAGATTAATATTTGAAACCACATAGTTTGGTAGAGTTAATAGAGTAACATAACTGAGACTCCTGTCTTTGTAATATTTCATTAATGAGTATCTAGTGCCTCACTCTTAAGTGAAAAAAAAAATAGCATTCTTTCCATGATGATGAACTTGCTTTATACTTTTGGTCTCTGCTGTATTAAGAGAGGGTGTTCCTGGGTGCAAATTAATGTCCTGTCTTTCATATTTCAGCTGAGGCTGATAGACCTTCCCTTGAAAATTAGCTAATTGTTTAGAAAATAACTTGTGAAATAGTATTTGATTGCTTCACTACAAATAATTTAAAGCCTAACAGTTTTACACAAAAGTAATAAAAGATGTGATTTGTTAAAGATTATAGAATCCTCAAGAGTAAAGTATGAATGAAAATATTTGTTTAGAGTATTATTCATAAAAATATCATTGTATTTTAAATTTTAAAAAGAAATCAATTATTCTCCTTATTTTTCTGTAATAACTAATAGATTTAATTATTAGTAGTACAAGTTTCATCTCCTTTAATTTGTTGCCTATTTTTGCAATTAGAATAACGAAATGGATAGTTTAATTCCCCATTACAGACTGGCTTATTACTTTTTATTTATAGTTCACCATTAGGTCAAAAATCTTATAACCAGGTTTTATTCTGGCCCATACTTTCAATAGATATTAATAAGTTCAAACTATTTATAGACTCCATTTATTTAAATGGTAAAAAGAGATTCTGACTGGTGGAGCTTTAAAGAAGAAAGTAAGATTCTATATGGCTTATTAACAGGCTAAATATTTTTTTAAAAAGAATAGAAAGGAAAAAATAATAGGCAGGAAAACAGCTATCTGAAAGAATCAAAATCCTATAGTTCCAGCTGAAAAGAAAACATATCTAATTTATACTGACAAAGGCCTATCCGGCATTCAGCATTGTGCTTGTTGGCACATAGTAGGTAATCCATAACAATTTTTTAGTGAATGAATGACATAAGTTTTATTTTGTTTTGTTCAAAAGTAGGGCAACTGTTTTCTGCAAGGAACAAAAATTGCACTATTTTGCCTTATCTTCTGGGAAGAAAGAACCCCAAAACTAATTCTTGCTTCCTAAATACTATATTCTTATCTAAGGAGCACTTGAAATTTACTAGAACAAATAATTTGTTAATAAGTATCCATTGCCTTCCAAAAAGAAAGCATTTCATTCTGAAAGATGAGTCCATGAACTGGGGGAAAAATGGCTTTTAGTTTCCAAATTTTAAAGGCACTTCTGAAACAAGGTAATAAAGTAATTGAAATGATAAAAGATGCTTATGCATGTAAAAAATGTAACTTTTTGGCTACTCTAGAATTTCTCTGAGCTCCACTGAAACTGTAATTTCAATATTAGTATCTCCAAAGAAAGAAACAATGCTATCCACACTGCTTTGTAATCCAGAGATTGTTAAGGCCTATTGAAATTAATCAATTAAAAAATTAAAAAAATGTGTTAAGCTATCCAGAATTAAATACTTACCGCATATAAAAAATTGGGGGCGGGGAAAGTTACTAGCTGGAAAACCTTTAAGAATGAGGAGGCAGTTAGCAAGGTTTACTGTATTTTCCACTTTAATACTTTAATGATTTTGCAACACTGTAAAACCCAGGACCTCATTGTGTCAGGGTTTTGTTGATTATTTTTCTCTTGTAGCATTTTCAGAAAACTGTCCTTGAAACTCTAAATCTAATCAGCTATTCTGTATGAGACAGTATTTATGAAATGTACCCTCCAGACTAGGAAAGGGCACAAGGCCAACACTTCACAGTCCTGGTGTCCTGACCTCAGGGAGAGTTAGAGCCATTTTATTGGAAATTGCTGATTTCAGTCCACTCTGCTTTGCTGCCCACTTAATTCTGGTTTTGACACTGACCTCTCTTTGAACACTTACAAACATACATTCAGGCTTTAAAAATTAATTTTAAAAATTATTTACAAATATATGTATAATCAGTCATTTTTATTGTTGCCAACAAACTAAGGAAGGAAGAAGCTAAATGTTTACTTATATAACAAGTGCACTGTAAAGCTGTCATTGTTGAACAAAGTACTCATAGTCTGAGTGCCTGGGTGGCTCAGTTGGTTAAGCGTCTGACTCTTGGCTTTGGCTCAGGTCATGATCTCACAGTTTGTGATTTCAAGCCCTGCATTTGGCTCTGTGCTGGCAGCACAGAGCCTGCTTGGAATTCTCTCTCTCCTCTCTCTCTCTCTCTCTCTCTCTCTCTCTCTGCCCCTCCCCCACTCATGCTGTCTCTGTCTCTCTCAAAATAAATACATACTTTAAAGAAACAAAAGTCCTCACAGTGAATAGCAGCAGAGTTTGTTAGTTTAAATAATAAAATAATCCAAGTACTTTTCCTGTAGCTTCCCTGCGAGAAGTCTCTGTGGGAGGGATGAATTCTACTGTGTTGCATTATATAATCCGCTCAGTCTACATCTTCTGGGCATGAAGAGAAGCATAAACAAAAACACAAAACTGTAATATTGTCTTCTTTATTAGTCAAAAATCTGTGGACAATTCATACACTCTATACTGGAAAATAAAGCTATGGATTTTGTGTAGGTTTGAAGCTCTTGATGTATGAGATTTGTAGGTGAGATTTTCTTGTTTGTAAAAAATACAAAACCTGCATAAAGTTAAGCATGCCTCTATAGAAAGCGTTTAGCATTAAAAAAAATTCGATTGCTATAATAAATGGCAGTCATTTATAAAAATTATTTGTTACTCATTATTGTTTATCATGTGATTTGGACTGAACATATTACACTGTCTTTCAATGTCGGGACATACCTTTCCCTCCAGAAGTCAGCTTTATCTCCAGAAATCAGTTCTAACATATATCAAGCATGAAAGAAGAAAAATTAAAAGTGATGACAGAGTCCATAGTCAGTCTACCAATTTATTGGTTCTGTGCCCATGCCTGCAATTCAAAGAGTGCAAATAAATTACTTAATTGTCTTAGAAGGTATGCCTTCCAAGATAAGAATTTTAGGAATGATGAGAATGACTCTTTTTTTAACGTTAACATGAGTTCCTGACTCATGTTTTATTGATACTGGAAGGGTTTCTTTGTCTAATAGTTCTTAACTTAGGTATAGGTTTATTTTTTAGGATTTAACCATTTATTCGTGTTTGATCATTAAGACTTGATTTATAAACTTCAGTGTTTTGTTTTTTGTTTTTTTTTAAACAGGGACTAAGAATGGCCGTGAGGTTGAAGGAAAAGAATCCCTTACAATTTATAGCATCTTGTATAATGCTGTCTAAATAATACAAGTACCTTTATGACTTATAAAGTTAAAATAGGAGGCGCCTGGGTAGCTCAGTTGGTTAAGCGTCCAACTCTTGATTTTAGCTCAGGTCACCATCTCACAGTTTGTGAGATCGAGCCCTGCCTCCGACTCTGCCCTGTCAGCACAGAGCCTGCTTAGGATTCTCTCTCTCCTCCCTCCCTCTCTTCCTTTCTCTCTGCCCCCTCCCTCCTCATTTTCTAAATACATTTTCAAAATACATTTTCTAAAATAATGTTAAAATAAAGGTGATGTGGAAGGATAAGAGTATGAATGGTTTTTTATACAGAGGAAATCTAAGGTAGAAAGGAGCATGAAGAAAGTAAAGAATAAAAATTAAATTAAACTTAATGTTTTTAGTTCTCTTGGATATTGAGGAAAGTACTTAAGGGAATGCAAAAAACTACTGGTCTATATAAAATTAAAATTTAATATAAAATCTAGACAGTAGAAAGATTACTTTTAAAACTGTATTCACAATGCTAATTTCAAGCCAACCAGGAAGACTGGGAAAATACTTTTTGTTGGAGATAGATTAGCAGGAGCCAAAAACATAGCCAATCTCATACCATAACCATTTATTTCACCTATTTATTATGCTGTTAATACATAGTAAGGGATGTAAGTTAAATACTTAACGTGTGTGTGTGTGTTTAACCTGTGAGTCTTAGAAATTTGGTCAAAATGAAGAATAATGAAAGCATAAGTAAAGTTTAGCAGGAAAGTCCTCTATAAAATTAGGTCCTGAATTTTATTTGTGACTTGAATATGAACAGGATAAATTCTGTGTATGGAGGGGAGGGTCATAATGAAAAGAGAGAGATTGAAAAGAACTTTTCAATAGGCATTTCACTGTGGATTATCCTATTTTTGATTAATTGAAAACAATGGTTATTTCCCCCTTATTCTGAAAAAAATTTTAGAAGTCAGTTGTGATTAAGCAAACCTCAGTACACCTGGGAAATTAAAGTCAAAAGCATGGTATTTAGCAATTAAATGTATTTCCTTGCTTTCATGCCATAACATAGCATTCGTTTAATAAAATATCTTTATGGTTTCTTCCATGTGTTTACCGAATTTCCCATTTTAGACACCGAACCAAATTTAAACACACCTTAGAACATTTAGTATTTCCTGACTATTTTAAAACAGTACCTTAGGAGTCACTGACCCTGATGTTCTTTTTTATGATGGACAGGGAAAGTATCCCATTTCTCTTAGAAAGTCTACCATAATAGCCAAATAGGAATTAGTCCAGGTTGTTGAGAGTAGTTCAGTCCTGTGTTGAAATAAATGGATGATTGGGGGAGCAGTTGTGCTATAATTACTAAATACTTATTAAACTGAAGGAATCCAGTCATTCAAGGAAACCATAGAAACAATAATTTTATTGCCGAGTCACTTAAGTATATTCACATAGATACCCCCATCAGTATCCCAGTATCAAATCTATCGTCATCCTCATCCACCAAATTGCTACCTTTCCCCCACATTAAGCAATGCACTTGTTAGCCCACTATGGCCCATTCAGTAGGTTCCCATGCCAGAAATCTAGGAACCTATTCTATATGCATACTTATCTCTTCCAATCACCAAGTTCTATTAATTCAGCCTCCTGCTCACCTCCAGAATCCATCCTTTCCTTATTGAATTTCTAGCTTTCATTTCTACATTGCCTCCTGATTGTCTCCTTCTGTTCCATCTTTCATTCCAACATAAAGGTCAGCTTTGTAAAGTGCAAGTCTGATGATGTCACAATCTTTATGTTTCTGAAATGAATCTCCGTTGTCTTCACAAGCTGATTCCTGCACAGCTCACCTCCCACCCTTGCCCCTCACCCATCCTCTATTTCTCAAATCATCCACATCAATTTTCAGTTCCCTATCCACTGTGTTTTTGCACTTTGAATGTCTCTGCCTGCACCCTCCCTGTGTGAGGAGCGCCCTTCCCTTCCTGGCCAACTAATCAACCTTCAGGCATGGTTCAGGCTTCGCCAATTTTCTCTATCCTCTATCCATTTTCTCTGATCTCCGCATAATAATTTGCTCTCAGTCCATGTTCTGACTTCTTATGTTTTCTAGACAGAAAATATCTTGAGGGCAGGGATTTTATGTTACTTTGCATGTACATAATAAGTTTGCTAAATGAGTAAGTAAATAACTAGACAGAATGTCAGCAGATACTGACTAGGTAGCTGTTGATTAAGCTGTGTGGCTTGGGCAAATTAATTAATTTTTCTGTGTTTCACTTTCTCTCTGTGAAAAAATGAGAGGGTTAGGCTAAATGACCATCTACTTCTAAAATTATTTGTTTCTTTGATATAATAGTATTATTCGGAAGACTTCAGATTTTCTTGCCTTATTGAGATAGGTCAACTTAAGGAAAATACATGTGAGAAAGTACAAAGACAATTTTTTCTTTTTTTTAACTTAGAGAGAGGGAGCATCACGAGTAGGGGAGGGGCAGAGGAAAGAGAGAGAATCTCAAGCAGGTTCCACGCTCAGCATGGAGCCTAACATGAGGCTCAATCTCATGACCCTGGGATCACGACCTGAGCCGAAATCAAGAATCATATGCCCAACTGACTGAGCCACCCAGGTGCCCCTATTATTGATTGTCATTATGGTAATATGAGGAACTGTTTATTTTTGGATTATGAGTTATCATATATGGTCTTAGTCTAGTTTCTTTTTGACATCAGGTGCTTCTGGGGTTAGCTCTTTTCATTATAAATTAATGTCTGCTATGAACTTACATTCATATTTCTCCAAAGAAATTGAAGGCAACCTTGATACAGAAATTGAATATAAAATTCAGTATTTTAATTCTGAATGGGTTGAAGTTCTCACTGATTATAACTTTATTTGCAGGAGGGAAAAAGGGGAGTGGTAGTAATGTAAGCTCAATCCTCATCTGTCAGAACAAGAACATAATGTCTAAAATCAATAAATTAAGGAAAAAGGTATAAACATAGTATTTGGAGATATGAAAAGAACCCCAGGAAAACCAAAAAGAGAAAGTTAAGAATGTAAAAAAGTCAGTCATTCTGAAAAGCGGGATTGGAGAAGAGGAGATGTGGGGTAGGGGAATCTGCTTTTTTTATATAAGCTTTTCTGCCCTTACATAGTTGGATTTCTTTTTTAACCATTAATTCATTTGAATATATGTTGGGTCCTTTCCATATGCCAGGTTCTAGGTACTAGGAATACTGAACAAGACAGAAGTCCATAATTTCATGGAGCTTAGATCATGTATTTTCAGTTTAAAACATTTACTCTTACATCATCCTTTTTAACATTGGAGAATCACATGACTAAAAGATTGCATTAATCATAAGAGTACAGCTTTAATGATTTACTTCAAAGTGAATACATTTAACTTAGGTGGTGCTCTAGAAAGAACGTTACCAGCATCCCAAAAGCCCTATTTCTGCCCCTTCATGGTCAGGACCCCTACCCTTCACTCTCATTTAAAGGGTTTCAATGAATGACTTTTAGATTATATGCATGTTGATTCCATGAGTCCACGTATGAATTCATCCACATACAATTGAGAATTGACTGAATGAATTCATTACTCCAAGGTGCTAACAGTGAGCTTCACACAAGTAAGAACTGTGGTACAGTTAAAAGCCCTAACTAAGGTCAGTTCATTTCAGACTGTAATCACTAAATAAAATATGTTAGTAAATATATAAACCAAATCACATTTCATATTAATACGTCATTTATGAGTTTGAGTGAATATTTTGTTTATTGCCCAGCAGTCAAGGTCACTGACAAAGAGATGTGGGAGAAAGGAGTATTCACATCAGACCTTATCAGACATGGAGGAGAATGTAGTTCACTTTTTTCTTCCTGCTCACTTTATACATTGGTATCTGCATAAATTGAAGGATTTATCTGTGTGAGTGGTCAGCGTGGAAACGGCTTCATAACTAGATTCCAGGACTGAAAGGTCCCTGTATGAGTCCTGATTTTGATGCTTGCAGATCACATTTGTGTGTGGGTAATTGGAAGGTCATTGTTGTGCTCATTTCTTCAAGGAAACCCTTTTCTCCCTCCAGGGCAATTGTCACCTCATCCAGAGAACCAAGTGTTGCTGGTTCACGTAATTAGTCCTTTTCATTTAAAACATAAAGGATGCACTTTTATCAGCATTTGGGGATAAATAAAAATGAAGTCCAAACTGAAGTTGTCATATTCAAATTTAAGAGAAGTTGATCAGTTTCTCTATATCTGGTCAAAATATTAATCTCTAATTCATAATTCTTGAGGTCTATTTCCTTATCAACCTGAAAGTACAAATACTCCAAAATGGTACATAAGACGAAGATCAGACATGAAATTAAAATTTGGTTGCACTCCATTTTTTAAGTTAAGACTTAATTTTTTTTAGAGAAGTTGAAGGTTCACAGCAAAATTGAGGGTAAGGTACAAGAGATTTCCCATATACCCTTGCTCCTATACAAGCAGAGTCTCCCCATTATCAATATCTCCTTTCAGAGTGGTACATTTGTTACAAGGGATGAACCTACATTGACACATTGCAAGCACCCAAAGTCCATAGTTTATATATGGTTCATTCTTGGTGTTGTGTGTTCTGTGGGTTTGGGCAAATGTATAATGACGTGTATCCATCATTATGGTTTCATACAAGAGTATTTTCACTGCCCTAAAAATCCCCTATCTTCCACCTATCCATCCCTCATCCCCTACCCCCACCATCATCCTCTATTTTTAGAAAAGAAATCTGTAATAAGTCAAATCCTTTTCTGATGCCACCTGAATGAAAGACCTCACACTTTGAGTAAATGTATTGAATTGGTTTTTATATGGAAATGGAAGGCAGCAGTAGCTCATGAGTGACTTCAGTTATAACATGTAAGGTTTTATCTAATATACTGTAATCTTTAGAGAAGTTCTCTAGCTATACAAATTTACATTCACCATATTTATCCTACTATGCTATTAATAAAAAGCAATTTTACTTAGAATGGAATCTGACATTTAATATATATGAACTCAATTATGATTAGAAAATGTCTAAAACATCTTTTTGATCCTATAAATTTCAGTCATCTAGATTAAGAAAACAAGCATAGGCAAAGATTTGATACTTATGGAACACATTGGAATGCATTCTGATCTTTCTAAGAAAATCCCTGTCCTCCATGGTTACGGAAGACATGATAGAGCAAGAATTTAGATGCTTCTCTCACAGAGTGAAAGAGATTATATTTACTATGGTTTATTGATTCTAAGAGGTGCTTTTCTCCCCCCCAGTTTAGCATCTTGACTTAATTATATGTATTTGAGGATTTTCTAGATATCTTTCTGTCATTGGTTTCTAACTGAATTTTATTATGCTTAGATAACCTATCTGTATGCTTTCACTTCTTTACAATTTATTGAGTCTTGTTTTATGGTCCAGCATATGGTCTGTCTTTGTGACTGTTTCATGTACACTTGAAAAGAATGTGTCTTCCACACTCATTGGTGGAGTGTTCTCAGTTCTAATGCATAGAACTAAGTGCTTTTCAAAATCAAAGCATTTAGTTTTATTAATGATGTTGTTCTAAATTTTCTGTATCTTTACTGATGTTCTGTTGATTTGGTTTCATCATTTACTGAGAGAGGAGTGTTACAGATCTTTACTATAATTATAGATATTTCTGTTTCTTCCTTTAGTTCTGCCACTTTTTGCTTCTTGTATTTTGAAACTCTGTTAATATGTGCATACACATTAAGATCATTATTTCTCTGTCATGAATTAACCCTTTTATTCTTAAGAAATGTTTCTCTTCACCCCTGGTAATATTTCTTCTCTTGAGGTCTACTGTATGTGATATTTTAGTATACCCTGATTTTTTATGTTTAGTATTTCCATGGTATAACTGGCATAACTTTCCATCCTGATACTTTTAAACTATTTGAGTCTTTTATATTAAAGTGTAATTCCTATGAAACGCATAGGCTTGGGTCTTGCTTTTTTTGTCCAGTCTGACTTACCTTTACTTTCTTTGGGTTCATTTAGTTCATTTCCATTTAATGTTATTATTGTTGTGGTTGGGTTTAAGCTGCCATCTTGGTAGTTGTTAACTGTTTGTGCCATCTGCTCTTTATTCATTTTTTCCTCTTTTCTGGCCATCTTTGAATAAGTTTAGTTCTTACTTGTTTATTTATTTTTAAGTAGGCTTCACACCCAGCATGGAGCCCAATGTGGGGCTTGAACTCATGACCCTGAGATCAAGACCTGAGCTGAGATCAAGAGTTGGACGCTCAACTGAATGAGTCTCCCAGGCACCCCAGTCAAGTTTAGTTTTTAAATTCCATTTCATCTCCTTCATTGGCTATACTTTAAACTGGTTACCTTAGGGATTACAATATGCATCCTTGAATCTACCATAAATTAATGCAATAACATTCCTTACATATAATTTCTTACATATAATGTGAGAACTTGACAATGGTATACTTCCATTTGTCCTTTTCCCTTCCTCTGTGCTATTTTTGTTGTGCATTTTACTTCTGCATATGCTATAAACCCCAAAATATGTTGTATTTTTTTAATAGCATATGAAAAAAAGCCTTATACTTACACACATTTTCATCATCTTTGGCATTTTTCATTCTTTCATGTAGATACAAGTTTCTGTCTGGTATCATTTTCCTTCAGCATGAAAAACTTTCTTTAACATGCAGCAGGCCTATTGATCATGCAATTCTCTCAGCTGTTGTTTATTTGAAAAATGTCAATTTCACCTTAATTTTTAAAGGGTATTTTTGCTGAGTATAGAACTGTACACTAAACTTTGTCTTTCAGCACTTCCATCATTTTTGATGAGAAGTCAGCCATCATGCTTATCATTATTCTCCCTTGTCCTTGGATGCTTTTAGTATTGTTTTCTTTAGCATTACTTTAGCATAGAATAAAAATATCTTTATTTTATTTTAGAGAGAGAGCATATGAGCAAGGTAGAGGGGCAGAGGGAGAAAAATAGAATCTTAGGTAGACTCCACGCTCAGCGTGGAGCCTGACTCAGGGCTGGATCCCACGACCCTGGGATCATGAGCTGAGCTGAAATCGAGAGTTGGACGCGCAACCAACTGAGCCACCCAGAAGCCCCATTGTATTAATTTTTATCAGTTTAGTTGTGATATGACTAAGCATGTTTTTATTTGTGTTTATCCAACATGGGGATCTTTGAGATTCTTGGATCTATGGGTTGATTTTTTTTTTTTTAATCATATTTGTGAGGGCTACTGGGTGGATCAGTTGCTTAAACATCTGACTTGATTTCTGCTCAGGTCATGATCTCACAGTTTGTAAGTTTGAGCCCCACATCGGGCTTGGTGCTGACAGTGTGGAGCTTGCTTGGGATTCTCTCTCTCCCTCTCTCTCTCTGCCCCTCCCCTGCTTGTGTTCTCTCTCTCTCAAAATAAATAAATAAACTTAAAAAATTATTTTTAAATCATGTTTGGAAAATTCTTGGCCATTTGTTCAAATATTTTTTCTTCTCTCTCTTTCTAGGGCTCTAAATTACGCATATGTAAGACCACCTGATACTGTCTCATAGGTCACTAAAAGTATCTTAATTTCTTTCTGCTTTTTATCTCTGCACTTTAGATAGTTTTTACTGACTATTATTAAAGTTTATTTATCCTTTCTTCTATAGTTTTCAATATGCTGATCAGGTCACCTAGTGAAATCCCATTTTGATCTACAATTTTCCAGGGCCCCTGGGTGGCTCAGTTGGTTAAGTGTCCGACTTCAGCTCAGGTCATGATCTCACAGTTTGTGAGTTCGAGCCCCACATCGGGCTCTGTGCTGACAGCTCGGAGCCTGGGGCCTGCTTTGGATTCTGTGACTCCCTTTCTCTGCCCCTCCCCTGTTTGCACTCTGTCTCTGTCTCTCTCTCTTCTCTCTCTCAAAAATAAACACTAAAAAAAATTTTTTAAGTAAATAAAATTTTCCGTGGTTCTTTTTCTTTTTTATTTCAATTTATCTTCCAGGATTCCCGATCCATATATTATATTCATCTTTTCCTTTATATTTTTGGACATATTGCTATTAATGGTTTTAAAGTCACTGGTTGCTAATTCCACAATTTGTGTCATTGTTTTCTTTTGAGTCATATTTTCCTACTTCTTCATATGTTTTGTCCTTTTTTATTGTCCATTGTGGGTACTACATTGTAGAGAGTATGTAGTTTGGTCTTCCTTTCAAGAGTGTTAAGGTTTTTTTTGGTAATAGGCAATAAATTTACTGGTGAGTCACCTGTTTTTAAAAAGATGAGTTTAGAGTAGCCTTTATTCTTGGGTATGTTCTTTATTCCAATAGTATGATCTTTCTGGGGTCAAACCTGAATCCTCAGATTGTTCAGTGATATCTCTTCATCCTGGATAATTGGAACTTCAATGTCTCTTATAGGTTCTCAAAACTTCTGGAACCTCCATTTGGCTCTTAGATCCCTGACATCTATCTTTTTCCAGTAGGCTCTGCAGAGTCTGGTTCTGCACTAATACAGCATAATATTTATTGATTGACCAGAGGTGACCCCTGTGCATATTTCTGAGCCTTTTTTTCTGTGGAAATTCCTCATTTCTGATGCTCTGCCCAGAGAGATTGCTGTTCTGTTTGGACTCTACTTCCTTGTGTCGTGGTTTGGAACATACTCAGTCAAAAAGTGAATTCGGGGGTGCCTGGGTGGCTCAGTTGGTTAAGCGGCCGACTTCGGCTCAGGTCATGATCTTGCGGTCTGTGAGTTCAAGCCCCACGTCAGGCTCTGTGCTGACCGCTCAGAGCCTGGAGCCTGTTTCAGATTTTGTGTCTCCCTCTCTCTCTGACCCTCCCCCATTCATGCTCTGTCTCTCTCTGTCTCAAAATAAATTAAAAAAAAGTTAAAAAAAAATTTTTTTTAAGTGAATTCGGAGCTCACCTCAAGTGTTTCCATTCTCTTGTGGTGTATAGCCCAATGCTGTGTCTTGTCCAGTGTCTTCCATTATTGCTTCAAGTATTTTGTATAGTTTTACAGTTGAGTAGGGCAAGCTCAGTAATTGTTACCCTGACATGACTGAAACCAGAAGTCCACATTTTGACAAATCTGAAATTGCAGTGTTTTCTACCATTTATATAATACTAATTTTTAAAAAGTACTTAGGGGGCGCCTGGGTGGCTTGGTCGGTTGAGGGTCCGACTTCGGCTCAGGTCATGATCTCACGGTTCGTGGGTTCAAGCCCCGCATCAGGCTCTGTGCTGACAGCTCAGAGCCTGGAGCCTGTTTCAGATTCTGTGTCTCCCTCTCTCTCTGCCCCTCCCCTGTTCATGCTCTGTCTCTCTCTGTCTCAAAAATAAATAAACGTTAAAAAAAAATTTTTTTTAAAGTACTTAGTATTACTAATTTGGTGATACAAAGAAGTAAAGCCCGCGTGTCTGCTTTTTAGGCATTTATATCCACTTAAGAAGATTATATATATGTATGTATAGTTAAATTGCAGTAGAACAGTATGTTATCAAGGGTAAAATCACCAGTACACATAAGTGTGATAGCCCTTATGTGGACAACATACCTGTAGGTTACAGAGAAAATACAGAGTTTCGGGGCAGAGGTCAGATTTGAGTAGAGGCTTAAGGAGTAGGTGATATTTAAGTTGGGAAGATGGCATTTCAGGATGCAAGGCTACTGTGAAACAAAATACAAGGTGGCAATGAGCAAGCCATTTTTGAATGATCAATCTGCCTATAATAAAGGGTTTGGGTTAGGACATAGTAATAGGTGATGTTTGTAATATGATTTAATGTAATATAATAAGCTGAGTGGTTGAGGGCTTTTGACTTTATCTTGTAAGTAATATGGAAATAATATGAAAGGTGCTTAAGGAAGAAGAAACACCACAATAAGGGAGAATCATAGGGAGACTACTACTATCATTCAGAAGTGAGGCAGTGAAAGTTCAAGTAGGGTACAACAGTGGGAATGGATAAGAGGGGCAGATACAAGAAATTACACAAGGAAGAAATCAGCAGAAATCAGTTATTGATTGAGTACGTGTGAGATAAGGAGAAGGAAAGGAGGAAATGGTGACTGCGTATCTGAGACAATGATATACTGGCAGAAATTGGAAAGTCAAGAACAGGGCCATTGCTGCAGGAATAATTAATTTGATTTTAGATATTAGAGAGTTGATAGTATTAAAAGATTGTAATTCGTTTTTGGGGAGCCTGGGTGGCGCAGTTGGTTAAGCATCTAGCTCTTGATCTCAGCTCAGGTCATGATCTCATAGTTTCGAGCCCCCCATTGGGCTCTTGTGCTAATGGTGCAGAGCCCTCTTGGGATTCTGTGTCTCCTTCTCTTTGCCCCTCCCCAGTTTGTGCGCGCGCTCTCTCTCTCTCTCTCTCTCAAAATAAATAAACTTAAAAAAAAACTTTAAAATACTATAATTTGTTTTTTAATCATATCACTATTTAAAGCTAGCAGCCATGTATTAATAGTTACATTTTGTAGGTTTTAACAGTACTAATTTTATTTATGTTTACATCACAGTATTTTTGGCTAATGTACTTGTTTCCTTTGTGTTGGGAACTGAATAAGCAAATACAGTAAAAATGAGTACAAATTTGGGGTGGGGGGGAGTTGTGAATAGGACCCTAACAAAAAAATGTAATTACTGAATTACCACAATGACTAACCCATGCCATACACACCCTCCATTTCCCATGACACTTACCATGTTGCATTGGTTTTCCTTATTTGTCTTTCTACTTACTAAACTGTCACATTAGTTGGCTTTTGCTGTATAAAAAATTACCACAAAGCTAATTAAAACACAAACATTTGTTATTTCTCTCAATTTGGTGGGCTCTGTGGGTCATCTGGTCTGGGCTGGCTCTGCTGCCCTCTGAAGTCTTCTGGTTGCTCATCTGATGCTGTTTGGTCTAGGGGTGCCTCAACCTGGACTGTGCCTCCCTGCCCCACACGATCTCTCATCCTCCAGTGGCGAGCTCAGGCTTGTTCCCTTGGCAGCAGTGTTCTAAGAGAGCAAGAATGGTTGTTGCAAGTCTTATTGAAGCTTGCATTTAAAACTCACGCTTCTTTCTCATTCTGTTGTACAGACGCAAGTAACAGGCCTGCCAAGATTCAAGGGATGGAGAAATCGATTTTACCTTTTGTTGGGTAGAGTTGCAAAGAATGTTGGATCGTTGTTTTCAGTCTACCACAACTGTAGGCTCTGGGAGTACACTCTTGTATATTTTGCTGTTTTTGGTAACTGACACATAAGAAGCCTAAATATTTTTTTAATGAATGACTAAATTAATGAAAGGAGCAATGCATTCAAGAAATAATTTCAATATACTTTAGTTTAGCTTTGTTTTTTTTTTTAATGTTTATTTATTTTGAGAGACAGAGTGAGTGGGGGAGGGTCAGAGAGAGAGGGAGACACAGAATCCAAAGCAGGTTCCAGGCTCCAAGCTGTCAGCACAGAGTCTGACGTGGGGCTCGAACTCACGAGCAGCGAGATCATGACCTGAGCTGAAGTCAGACGCTCAGCCGACTGAGCCACCCAGACACCGCTCAGTATACTTTAGTTTTAAAGATATACATACTTTTATCATGTCATTAGTGAATTATGGTGTTTCCTATGGACGCATTTCAGAAAGAGAGTCTCTTGATTTTCCTTCTATTCTTTGTAATTGAACAAAGGAGATATTTAAAACAAAACAAAATAAAAAGCAACTACTGCTTGAGCTATTATTGTTTGGCATTTTTACCTTCACATTTGATTATCTCAGGAAGAACTCACTTGAGTGCATTGTCACAGTCCTATTCTGCTTTTCGGGTTCTGCTATGAGTAGACTAGCTCCAACCAGAACATTCAGGAAGCCTGCAGCAAAGTGCTGTATTAAAATGAATAAAATTAGAGGTCAAGGAAAAGATCGCATCTGCCTCTTAGGTAAATGAGCACATCATAGTCTGTGGAGTCAAATTAGCTAGCATTACTCTGTCAACCTCAGCAAATGACTTACTGTCTGTAAACCTGTTTTCTCATCTGGGACCCTATTTCTCAGGAATATTGTGAAAAATGTGAAGCACCAGCTATGATTCCTGATTTCTGGGAGGTAATCAATAAAGTTTAGTTCTTTCTACATGTGAACCAAAGTCATATGATGCCTTTCATCAGGGTTTCTCTTTCTTGGTATTATTGACATTGAGGGTCAGATGCTTCTTCATTGTAAAAGGCTGTCCTCTGCATTATGGGATGTTTAGCAACATTTCTAACCTCTACACACTAGACCATCCACCTAGTATGACAGCTAAAGATGTCTCCAGACATTGCCAAATGTCCCTAGTGGCAAAATGCAAGCATTTTATTCAACAGTGGTAAGGATAGGGTTAAGGAGGGAATGTGGCAGTGTGCCTATAAATGTAGAATAGGAAAGAAAAGTACTTGATTCTTCTCAGACAAGATTGGGTACGTTCGGGGCGGCATGGCCGTAGACATTTGATTCTTCTCAGAATGCCTAAAACCTTCACTGTCTCTGTTACTCTTCCTTCCTGTAATTTAATATAAACATATACTTATTGTGCTCTAACAAAATGGTTAACATTTACTATGTCCCATTAACTATGTTAATAAGCTTTGCATGAGCTAATAGTTGAATGTTGTGTATGTATCTGCCATCTCTGTTAGATTGGCATTCCATTGTGACAGGGACCTCACACCGGCTCCAACCGCAATGTGTTTGTACTTATGAGCTAGCACTTCTGCATTGGTCACATAGTCTCACTGCACTCAAATAAAACAATCCAGAGCTGAAGATGGATGAAGGCATGGAAAAATACGGAAAATGAGTTTATATAAATCTGAATGCGGTAGATTGCAAATACTGGTTTTTTTCAAAAACTTTTAAAAATCAGCTATTCTGAGAAAAGCAAACCCACCATTAACTTTTCTGTCATCATCATTAAGCCGATATCTCACAAGAAAGATGTAAATAAAAAGCCCCTTTAAAGTTAACTTTTTTCTATTATATTTATTATGAGGAGGATTCCAGTAGTGCTTAGAAATTTTTCGCTCATTTATACTTCATGTTTTATTCACTATATGTCATTAATTGTTAAAGATGTCACAGCTAAACTTCATGTTCAGCACAGCGTTTGATTTATCTCTTTTTTTTTTCTTAAAAATGTCTATTTCTAATCAAATAAATGAGTTAGAAAATTAAAACATAGGAATGTATAACTTAGGGAGCAATAGTCTCCATGTCACTATATATGGATCCAAATTATTCTTTTTAACAGTTACATAATATATAAGGTGTGAGTGTAGCATAATTGTAATTAAACAATCTGCTATCAAAGGACATTTAGATTGTTTCCAGTTTTTTTTGTGTGGCAATGCATATCCTTGTCCTTATTTATTGATTTATTTTTGCACGCTTACTCATATAATTCTTTAGTACAACTTTCTGGACGTGGAATTACAGAGTCAAAAGATAGTCGCAGTTGAATGTTTCACATTGTATGTAGCACACATGTGTGTATGTCTTACAGTACACTTCCTCCAAAAAATTCCTCTAAAGAAAAAAACTCCAGGCATGCATGGGTGGCTCAGTTGGTTAAGCATCTGACTCTTGGTTTCAGCTCAGGTCATGATCTCACAGTTTGTGAGTTCGAGCCCCACATTGGGCTCCGAGTTGACAGCTTGGAGCCTCCTTGGGATTATTTCTCTCTCCCTTTCTCTCTGCCCCTCCCCTGCTTGCTCTCTCTCTTTCTCTCTTTCTCTGTCAAAATAGATAAACCAAAAAAATGTTTTTAAAAAGGAAAGAAACTCCAGCATAGCCTTTCTCTGTATCAATTTATCATGCAACAGAAAAATGGTGAAAAGTCACTCTTTTTCTTGTCATTCTTCCTCATACCAGGATAAAGTATTAAAATTACACCTAAGTAGTGTCTGTTATAGCTGAATATAAGCTTAAAAATAGAGACACTATCTTTCTGATTCCCATCCACATCTTATGAATGGCACCTGAAATTCTGTTTTTCCGACTGCAGATTATGACCCATTAGACGGTCATGGAATCAATGGGTTTGAAAAGTTTTGTTTTTTTCTTTTTATGAAATCTAATAGAATAAAAAGAGTATGTTTTCTTACAGTGGGCCCTCAAAAAATGTGAATATATCTGATCCTAGAAAATGTCTCCGGTTATAAGAAAGGAAGTGGCCTTGGCCTTGCTGCCTTCACTAACAACTCTTTGTGCTGGCCTTTGGTGTCAGTGGTGAGGTTGTCACAGATGTGCAGAAAATAATCCATTAGGCATTTCATGTAGCGCTCGTCACATATTCGGAACATAGCCAGTTACAACATTATGCCTCTCGTGTGAGAAATACACACAATTCCCTGGAGAAGCTGTTTTTATTGCTAGCTAGTTACATTTTCTATTTCTCTTTCCACGGTGTGAAAATTTTCCTGAAAGCCTCAACCATTATAGGAGAGAGGTGCAGAGCTTAAGCCCATCTTCTCACCAGTCAACCCAATATCTTCCTTTCTGTTTCAAGGTCCTTCCTCAAAAGCACGGAACTGTGCAAAGGGAAAGTGAGAGGAAGGGCTCAGGGAGTAGGGGGGCAGTAGGGGCTTTCCCTGGTCTTTCCTGATCCTTTAGTTCCAAAGACTTATTTGGTATTTCAAAACTTTGTAATAAAACCCTGCTTTTACAATTAATGCAAATAGTACTCAATGATTCATCCTTTCCAAATCTTGGTTTCTTTTGACATTTTATTTTTAAATTATGAATTAACATTGACATCACTGTAGGATTACTATCACCTCAGCTCTTCACAGCAAACTTAACTATCTTACAAAGCTTGTAAAAGTTCATATTTTAATCACCACCCGGGTATCTCTTGGGCTGCTGTTGGGCTTTTAAAACTGTGATCTTTTGCCACACATTTGCGCAAAAATCATGGGGATGATGTTGGCAAGAGGACTGTATTTACTTGGGTAGCTTGTCCTGTGCCTACAGTTTAGAGATCTTAATTAAAGTGTTTTTTTTTTAATGTTTATTTTTATTTTTGACAGAGAGAAAGAGACAGAGCATGAGTGAGGAAGGGGCAGCGAGAGAGGGAGACACAGAATCAGAAGCAGGCTACAGGCTTTGAGCTGTCAGCACAGAGCCCGATGCGGGGCTCGAACTCACAGGCTGCGAGATCATGACCTGAGCTGAAGTCGGACGCTCAACTGACTGAGCCACCCAGGCACCCCTTAATTAAAGTTTTAACTACAGTAATGATCATGATAAGAATGAGTTTTAAAATCAGAATGAGGGCCACTTGCTACTGAATCTATCCATTCAAAGTTCAGGAAACCATCCACAGATGTATGTACACATCTACACACCCATATATAATCAGAGTAACAGGTACTGAATGGATTCTGTCATTTTAGCAAGCCAACAGTCTCACCTCTGTTTTGAAGACCATGTGCGAAGATTGTTTGAGAGGATTCACGTAGTTAGCTCACATTAACGGAAAACCTAAAGATAAAAAAAATTGTCTTATTATTTTTCTTGGAAGTTTGGAGTCCTGTAGTGTTCTAAGAATAAGGATTGTTCCCAAGAGTATTATAACTGGTATTAGCACTGTATTTCAATGTAACACTTATTATTTTATTAGTATTCTTTAAATACCTGAAATTTATTATAGGGATTCTTTTCTTTTAAGTGTTTATTTTTGAGAGAGAGAGAGAACAAGTGGGGGAGGGACACACACACACACAGAGAGAGAGAGAGAGATACACAATCCGAAGCAGGCTCCAGGCTCTGAGCTGTCAGCACAGAGCCTGACGCGGGGCTCGAACCCACAAACCGTGAGATCATGACCTGAGCTGAAGTCAGACACTTAACTGACTGAGCCACCCAGGCACCCCTATAGTGATTCTTGAATATACATATATACCTAAGTACATATAAAAATCCAGGCTTACAAAAAGAGTTATGATTTGTTCTTTCAATAAGCATTTGTTAGCTAACTAACATAACTCCAAGCTCAACAAATTCTACTGTTTTCAAAGGTCCATCCCATCAAAACCTTTCATTTTACATATGAGGAAACAGAGGCCATATATCCAGAGTCACACACCCAGCAGTGGAAGAACTCTGGAATTTTTAATCACTTAATTCCTTTCTATGGTATCAGGGCAATTTTCCTTTTTTTAACTGCTTATCTTAATTGATTACAGTTATTTGTAAATCTTCAGCAGGAAGATTGCATTATAAATCTTTTTATTTGAGACAAATATTTCTTTAAAATCTGCATGGAGTTCTTATTCTATAGGATGTAGCCTTTTCCCTTTTGCTGAAGCTGGACACTGCTTTGTATCCCACTAGCAATCCTCACAAGGCTTGTCCACTCCTTATAAGTCATAGAGGTCACTAGCAGGAGAGGATTTCATTGGAAGCCAGGATCCTCTTTGGAGGATTTTGTCCTTACTAGACTGTTAGGTAATGTAGTCATTAGGGTAAAGACTAGACTGCTGTAATAGCGAGACCCCACGATACACGAGGTTAAAGAACAAGGGAATTTATTTCTTTCTACATCACCACCAGCGTCAGCTGCCACTTATCATCATCTATGTGGTAGAGGCTGGGTCTTCTTCACGTCTAGGTCTTATCCAGCAGGAAAGAGAAAAAGAAACAAAACCACGAAGGAAGCATGTCAAGGACCTAGAGCAATAGGCCTGGGAATGGCACGCGGTAGTTCCAATGCCCACCGGTGAGCGTTTCATCAAATGGCCATCCCTAATTCCAAGGAAGTGTGAGGCAGGAGGACCTTCTCGGAGCTTCTTAGCTCAAGCAGCAGGTAGAAAACTTGGACACAGTTCTAGGACCATCACAGAATTCTTGAAAGGTTGGAAAATAATCTGCACAAAGAGCTAAGACTAAATCCTTCAAGTCCAGATGGCGACAAAAAGGAATGACCTAAGAATGTGAGTGTGTGTGATCTCTATGCAGAGGATGGATTGTACCAGACTCTAGGACACTGTTGTGAGCTTGACATAAGGATTTCGGATTGTACATAAGTGTGAATTCCTCGATGGTGCAATTTTCCTGCTGTTAGATTTAGATTCCAAAGAGGAACTACTCTTCTAAGGAAGATGTTCCCCTCCTAAAATCTTTTCAAAAGGATTATGTTTGGTCTTACTGGAATAATAAGGTTTACTCCTGCATGGTGGAATTCTTTTTTTTTTTTTTTTAAGTTTATTTATTTCGAGAGAGACTGTGAATGAGGTTTGGGGGGTGGGGGAGGGAGGGCAGAGAGAGGGAGAGACAGAATCCCAAGCAGGCTCTGTGCTATGAAGGCAGAGCCTGACAAGGGGCTGCATCTCACGAACCATGCGATTGTGAGCCCAGATCAAGAGTCCGACGCTTAACCAACTGAGCCACCCAGGCGCCCCCTACCTGATGGAATTCTTAAGTGTCATTCCATTCTTACAGTTTTGTTTTGTTTTGATATATAGCTCCAGAATGGCAGAAGACGATTCATATTTGGGAGCACATGAACAAGTGAGTATTATAATTTAACTGATAATTTTTAATAAATGTAATCGTATTTTAAAATATATAGAAACAGCCACCGTATTTATCAGGAAAACTCTAAAATTGGTAAAAATTTATTTTAAATTGTCTTTGCAGTTTCCTTGTCCCTACATGTAAGGTCAGAGAGGACATGCCATAGAAAATAAGTAACTGAAACCCTTTCATCACACATACTGTTGCATAAAAATTATACATCTACAGATCAAATGATAACTACCATATTAATTTCCTAGGGCTACAGTAATAAATTATCACAAACCACGTGGCTTAAAAAAACGGAAATATATTCTCTCACTGTTCTGGAGGCTAGAATACCAAAATCCAAAATCAACATGATGACAGGGTTGGTTCCTTCTGGAAGTTCTGAAGGAGAATCTGTCCCAGGCCTCTCTCCAAGCTTCTGGTGGTCACCAGCAACCCTCGGTGCTCCTTGGCTGTGGCTGCATCATTCCTGCAGACCCGCCTTCTTCCCTGTGTCTCTGTATCCAAGTCTCCCTCTCTCTTCTCTGATGCAGTCACCAGTCATTGGATTTAGGGCCCACCCTTCCGTCTGACCTCATCTTAAGTTGATTACTTCTGCAAAGACTCTATTCCTAAGTAAAGTACACAGGTACTGGGGATTAGAGTTTGAATGTATGTTTTGCGGGGGGAACACAAAGTATTTAAAATTCATCTGATGAGAAGGCAGATTAGTGTACTGAAAAGACCTTGGCCTTAGAATTCGAGTATCTTTATGTAGGTGCTGGCTGCCACTGAACAAACAGCTCTTTAAACTTGAGGAATCACTTACACCTGCCTCCCCCCAGTTCCACTTTTCTTATTTGCAAAGAAATAAGGAATAGGAATGCTGGCCCCCCCACTCTAAGGGGTGTTGAAAAGACTGAATGGGCAATGAATGTGTTTTAGGAACATAAAACTGTTCATTATAATTCTATTTTCAATTAAGAAGGGATACCAACTTTTTTGCCCAACTTTTTACTTTGAAAAATTTCAGGCCTATAGAAATATTGAATACTCAACAAATCTTTGTTGGTTATTAATATTTTGCTTCTTCCCCATCTTTTCCTCTGTCTCCCTCTCTCCTCCCTCCCTCTCTTTCTCTCTATGTCTGTACACACATAGACATGTGTTTTATTTTTTTTATATTATATGTACGTTAGATAAACCATTTGAAAGCAACTTTCAGGCACTAGGGTAAGTATAATAGCAATATTAAGTTTTTAATGTGATGATTTTTGAGAAGTATTTAAAATATTGAGATTTATTCATTCATCAGCTGTTTGTTGAGGCATTACTACATATCAGAACATTGACTAAGGAGGACTACAGAAGTGATACACACACCCTAATATAGCTGCCATTCTAATACAAGGGACAGAGGTATGAACAGTTTCTATATGGTGATAAATGTCATCATAGTATTCTGCACAGAATGAGCCAGAAATGTGGAAAGGGATCGCTCTACTACCTGGAGGGCAGAGCAGGATTATGAGTGACTTTCCAGAGAAAGCCCATGTAAGCTGCGATTTGGAAAATGTAGTTTGCTAGGCGAGACAAAGAGAGGGAAAACTAGGTGCCAGGACACCCTAGTCCAAGATTCGTAATCATTTCACATTAAAACTTTGGTGGCTACCACCTAAAAAATGGATTTTCCAAATTTATGCATGCAAGCAATCAGGAAAATAAAACCAAAAGTGAAATAGTTTTTAAGGGATCTGGTATCACTTCTTCAAATAAAATGGACTTGTGTAGCATTCATTACTGTTGATAATGTTCTGATTTATTTAGAAAGAATGGGTGGGCATAGCTTTTCACATTAAGATGCTCCTGTGGAATTTTATTATACAAATGGTGTTAGAGGGATCAATCTAGGAACATTTTCTTTGATTACAGCAAAAAAGATATTTGGCTACTCATATTATCAAAACCTGTGTTTTACCTTTCACTTTTAATATGCTGTCTCTAACATTTAAAGGCAAACTCTAATAAGCATGTTCTGCTTGGTTTTAGACCATGCTTTCCTGTCTGTACACAGGAAATCTTATCAGCAAGAGATGGTCCTTTATGCCACACAAAAGTAAAACCTGCTGAAAACATTCATTTCGAGAGTTTTTCTTATGTGGGCACTTTTGTGATCATCAGCAACAGGGGTGGGGTATGTTCTGATATTTCCATTTTTGAGGCAAGAGGTCCTTGTAGTATGGGGTTTTTTTTTCTTGTCTGAAGCTTAATGGCGTATATTTCCTGAGGTTCACGTGTCCTCAGTGAGCTATCCTCAGTGTTTTAATGTATTCTGGAATTTGCTCTCCAACCATAACCTAATATACAATGCAAGCTGCAGGGCACAACACGGCTTGTCTTCCTTGTCAGAAGTGGAATGTGTGTATCTCTCCTCAGACCAGTGCTCTGCCCTCTACTCAGTCATTTTAGCCACCTGCAGGACCCTAAGGACGACATTAGTTGCTAGGTCATCTCTTCTGCTCTGAGACTGCTGAATACTCTCTATACGGTGGGGCCTGTTTTTGCAATAACATGTTTTTTGATTCCTATATTTCCTTTCCAGCGAACAATGAATAGCGTAGATGAACTTTACTCTTAAGCATTGAAGTGTGGAGCACATTTGCTGTTCCTCAATTGAAAATTTGCATACCTCACAACTGGATCTGAAGTGTTCTTTATTTAAACTCTGTATTTCTTACGTTTCATTTAACTAGGCATACTAGGATCTTAGGTTCCAGGAACCTCTGATATTATACTAATAAAGAAAAGGAGTAAATTGTAATGCTGGTTTTTCTTTTTGTTTAATACCAGCTCTAGCACACTTACTAACTAGTATATCACAAATATGAAATATGGTTTGGTTTTTATGCAGCCCACAGATATTTCAAACAGATGACTTATTTAGGTTGAAACAAATGCTAAGCCCAGAAATATGAATTTTATTTAATTATTTAAAGTTTATTTATTTTGAGAGAGGACAGAGCTTGAGCAGGGGAGGGGCAGAGAGAGAGAGAGAGAGAGAGAGAGAAAGAATCCCAAGCAGGCTCTGCACTGTCAGCGCTGAGCCCAACGCAGGGCTTGAACTCACAAACCATGGGATCATGACCTGAGCTAAAATCAAGAGTTGGACACATAACCGACTGAGCCACCCAGGAGCCCCAGAAATATGAATTTTAAGTCCTAAATGAACTAAATGGAAAGAAAATTTTCTCTTGGGATAAGTAATTATTAGTAACTTACCAGGATAGAATATATAATTGAATCAACACATGATCCCTGCCCACTGTATAAGTTCTCTGTTGGCTACTGTAACAAATTACCACACATTTAGTAACTTAAAATAACACAAATGTATTCTCTTACAGTCTAAGTGTCAGAAGTCTGAAGTCCAGGTGTTGGAAGGGCTCGCTCCTTCTGGAGGCTTTCCTTTCTTTGCCTCCTTGAGCTTCTAGAGGTTGCTTCCATTCCTTGGCTTGTGACACCCTCATCACTTCAACTTCTTATTTCCACTGTCACACCTCCTACCTTCACTTCTACCTCCTCTATCCCTCTTATTGGGCCCACTTGGATAATTTAAAAGTAGCTCTCTATGTCCATATTCTTAATTTAATAACATCTGCAAACTCCTTTTGCTCTATGAGATAGCATTCAAGGTTCTGGGGATTAGGATGTAGGTGTCTTAAGGGGAGCCATTATCCAGCCTGCCACACCCACTAGATTTCAGGTACTCTGCACTGTGCTAGTTAAGCAAAGGTGGAAAAAAAGAAATGAGGGAGCTCAGGGCTCAGTTATATCTGCTGCTCAGACCGTAAGTTATATTTTCAGTTTTTCTGTAGATTGTTCCGGGGCTGTTGCCTAAGTCTTACAGGCTTTGAAGTCGTATGGCTAGCGTAGTTCATTTACCATTATCAAAGAAATATTTCTAGGATTTCTAACATCATATTCTTATGCTCATATTTCTCAGAGAGTACAGGTTTTAAGTCATTTGTTAAAAAAAAGGTTAAGGATCCGCTCTGTTTTAAACATACACAAGGCCCTGAAGATATCCTGGTAAGCAAGCTATACTGGGTGCTGGCTTCTCTGGACTTTGTAGCTAGGCCATTCTTCTCAAATCCTTTTGTCACAAAAAAAAAAAAAATGAGCCCACGTGTAAAGTTCTGTACACGTGAGAACTCAGCTAGGTCTCATGAACATATTTTTAAAATACTGATTTGAAATATTTTCAGATTTTTTTTCGCTTTAGTTTTTCTTCCAATAACTGGTTTGTGTGTAGCAAATTCAAATATTTAATACGATGTTGGAAAAATAAGGGTCGACTTATTTACATTTTCTTTTTTACAGATGTTTCATTTGGATCCTTTGACTCATACAATATTTAATCCAGAAATATTTCAACCAGAGATGCCCCTACCTACAGGTAAGAAAACTCCTCATCTCTGTTGCCCTGTCACATGTTTTGTTTTTGCTTTTTTTTAAATTCAAGATTTGCTAATAGCTTGTTTTAGAAAGTCAGTAAGATGCCTAGAAAGGAAATGGTGATTTATGTTTTAAAAAACCAACTTTCACTATACCATACTTTTCTTTTCAAGTTTTATTTATTTGTTTTGGTAGACAGCATGATTGCACATGCGCTTGTGCTCAAGCAGGGGAGGGGCAGAGAGGGAGAGAAAGGATCCCATCAGGCTCCACTCCCCATCAGCATAGAGCCCGACATGGGGCTCGATCTCATGAACCGTGAGATCATGACCCAAGCAGAAATCAAGAGTTGGACACTTGATTAATGAACTGAACCACCCAGGTGCCCCTCACTATACTTTTTTGAACTATATTTGCATGAAAATATTCTATCCCATTTACCCATTGTCTGACTTAAATTGTTAGTGATATCTGCCAAGACAGCTCAGAAGGAATTTTTTTACTTGTATCATTTTCCTTTTCACTCAATCTTGTTAGCTCTAGGTTCTATATAACTCCCGACAGAGTGTGTGTGTGTATATATATACACACACACACACACACACACACACACACACACACACACACACATATATATTCTCTGTGTATGTATGTATGTATGTGTGTATGTGAGGTAGTCTCAGCTTCTCAGATCTATTCCCCAAGCATTTATTTGAGCTCCTATTATGTACCATCCAGTATGCTGGGCACTGGGGAAACAAAGTTTACAAAAATCATAAGAATCATCTCAGTAGAAAAATCATCTTTTAAAAAAGCTTTTAGCTTCACATTCTGACCAATTGGAGAAAACTCATGATAATCATCCTTCTAATATGACTGCATTATCACCATTGTCAAATTGTTGAATCTCATATGAGTGATTTAAAAAATCAATTCATTTAGTCTCTTTCTGTTAATTGATTTGTATGTCAGCCTTATGTGATGGCTCTTTTTATGTGCTCCTCCAGTCACCAGTGGGACTTAACAGATGTTCTGAGGCAGTGTGAGTAAATTATAGAAGTTGTATATAAAACAAAGAGTTTTGTAACTAGGGCATGTGGCTGGCTTAGTCAGCAGAGCATGTGACTGTTGATCTCGGGGTCACAAGTGTGAGCCCCACATTGGGTGTAGAGATTACTTAAAAAATTTAAAAAACAAACAGAGAGCGTTGTAATCACTGAGATGGACATCAGCTCTTTTCTTTACTGTGGACTTCCTTGTCCTCTTGGGAGACTTTCCAGTTTGTACCATTCTCGCTTATAATTATTGTTGTATTGTAACTATGGTACGCACTTTTCTTTTTTTTAGGTAAGAATGTTTCTCTGCATTTTTATCTCTATTATGTATTTCTAGGCATTCTTGGGAGGGAAAAAGTAAATCTGGTATATGTTCACCTTCCCTAGTAGAAGTTGTATTGCTGAGGCCTTTCTCTTTTTACCCCACAAAACATACTATGCAGGCTGCCGTATCTGAGGTCCCTTGAAGTGCTGTCCAATCTGAGCTCTAGGTCAGCTTCCTGTGAACAAGTAAATATCTTGGTAACTTCTGTGTTTCCTGTGAACTTTTTATTCTGGGGTTCAAAGTATCTTTCTTAGTATCAATGCTTTATTGAAACTCTTAAGAACTTGGTTTTGCCCTGAGAAGACATAAACATTTCCATTTAATGCCCTGTAAATGCCAAACAGTACCCTGAGTAGATGCTTTGTTTTTATTACATCACGTTTATGGAGGTTGAAATACGATTATCAAAAGAAACGTCTCCATAAATATTGTGGTCAGAGCTTCATGTTGTAGAAATTATTTTGCCATAGTATTAGGAAAACTTTTAAAATTATACCTCAAAACCTCATATTCCACTTATTGCCTCATCATTTTTACTGCTAGGATTTTCCCTCTTTGTTGCAGTGGCATGGTCAAATTTTTATGATTCAAGATGTATGGATGTTTGACTCACATTTTAAAGGGATAGAAAGGTTATGTAAACCAATATTAACTTGCAATTCTCATATGGACTGTTTTATCTTCTTGAAATCTAAAACTATTATCTGTTCTACCACGTGTTGAAAATTCTGTGGGATATGGTATAACTTTTAAGTCCATAATATATATACTGTAATTTAAATTTCTCTACATAATAGGATGTTACTTCATGGCATTGAAATGTGGCCAAAAGAAAATTGGCATTAAAATGAATATACGCATATCAAATCTAATTTTCTAGTTGGCTCAACTTTTAAGTGTGTTCGCTAAAAGAGAAAAATGGCCCCATTTCACTAATAAAATTCCCAAACCTTGGAATTTCACATATTTAAAGGAAATTAAACCATACAGCAAAAATAATAGCAACACTTCAAGTATTTTTAGAAGAGTTAATAAATGAGAGACTTGAAATTTAATGTAGATGTGATCCAACTCTTCTGTATTTTCCATGACATACAAAAGTTGCTTTTTTAGAGACCTCTCCTTGATTTAGCATTCTAGAGGGAATGTTTTTATGAGTAGATTTGTTACGTTATCACGCAGGCTATATTAGTAGTGTGAAAATATTTCTGTTGCTAAGCAGTTTTATTTCCTTATCAAAAATTAAATTCTAGCCAGTTTTTGGAATTTTTAAACTGCAGTTTTTTTAGAAGTATTTAAAAGTGTCCAGGGACAAAGTTCATACAGAGAAGAGAAGATAATTTTCTTAAATTACATATACCTTGGCCAGCCAACTAACCATTTTTCCTTTCTTGTGTATATTTTACTAGATTCAGTCATTTTTCAACTGACTTCCTTGTAAATTCTTGCCTAATAGCAGGAAATAATTCTACCTTTGTTGCTCCGGTTTTCTAGCTTTATCCTGATTCATCATAATACAGAAAAGATAAAAATAAATTGTCTCTTAAGTTACAGTCTATTTTTAATTTCAACATAAAGGATTAAATCTTCCTTGTAAATGTATTTATCTAAAATAATATGGGGGCTCCTGGGTGGCTCAATCAGTTAAGCGTCTGACTTCGGCTCAGGTCATGATCTTGGGGTTTATGGGTTTGAGTTCCACATTGGGCTCTGTGCTGACAGCTCAGAGCCTAGAGCCTGCTTCAGATTCTGTGTCTCCCTCTCTCTGTCTGCCTCTCCCCAGCTTGTGCTCGCTCTCTCTCTCTCTCTCTCTCTCTCTCATTAAAAAATAAACTTGAAACATTATTTAAATAATAAATAAAATAATGTAAACTTCTGTTATTAAAAGAATGAACTTCAGGCTAAGAGACAGTGAACTGAAATGAGCACAGATGCATTCTCCTAGAATTTTGTTAGTATCAAACATCTTAATTTACAGTCAAATGAGTGAGAAACACCATATGCCTCTATTTATTGCAGAGCTATGGGTTATTATACTATTGACATAGAAACCAGCGGGGGAACTTAGAGACTTTCTCATATTGAACAGTTTGTATTTATACTATCAGAGATTCTGATTTTCCTTTGAATTTCCAAGGCAGGGATAGTCAGGGTATAGATTAAACTTCTGGTTTTCTTTATGTGTTTTTAATAATTAATTACAATGCACCTATCTTCAATTAAATTATTTTCAGGATTTTATAAAATATTTGTGCCATTTTAGAAGAATTCAGCACAGTATTCAGAAGTTGTATACAGACATCAAAAACTATGGATTAACAGGAAAAGTCCACTATGTCTGACAGACCAAATTAGATTTGGGAGGGAAAAGAAACAATCTGGCCAATTGGGAAACAAAGGCAGTACTTAGGGATTCAAATAAGGGGAAGTAACCGAATACTTAGCGTCAGGAAAGGCAGGTAGCCTGAGATCATTATCTGTGTATTTCACACGTGTAGGCGCTAGCTTAGCCTCTTATACTTTCACACTGAGCACATTCTCTTTGAGGAATGGAAGTCTGTGTCTAATGATGTGAAGGCAAAAGGAAATGTCATGGTGCCCAGGAAATGGTTGCTGCTTTTAACTGGTATTTGTGTCATTTCAAAAATGCTTTGTTAGTAGACAAGATTGTGAAGTTATTGACATCTTTATCCTTGCCTGACAGACATCTCGCCTTTTCTTGGGGTTCAGCAAATGTTTATTTATTGTGAGTCTCTAGAGATATAGAACTTGTTAAGAATAAATTTGCTCTTCAGTTGAGGAAGGCACGTCATATCATTATGGAATTTTAGCTAAAAAATGAATTTGAAACCTCTATTTAAAGACATAATTTCAGTTTTTACTTGCTTTATATTTTATAGCAAATGTGAGATGGCTCACAGTTTCTTTTGCTTTCTGTTTGTTGTTTTCATGTTCAGCAGATGGTCCATACCTTCAAATATTAGAGCAACCTAAACAGGTAAGATGATTAAAGGGATGGGACTTCCTCTTTCAATGTTAGATCCATAAGTTTCCTATTAATATCTCAAGCACCGAATAAAATAAGTGAACTTTATGAAGGAAGTAGCTTATCTAGAAGTTCAACACCCAGCCCAAATTGTGTAACAACTTTATTCGCCTACCTCATTAGTCATTCTTCTAAGTGTCCTGAGCCTCAGTACGTAGTTCTGTAAAACCTAGACGATTGTAGATCCTTGGTATCTCACGATCTCCACCACCTTTGCTTACCAGCCACTCCTACGAAAGGCACAGTTGTCTCCATTCATTTTCATGTTTAAGGAGATAGGCTGTTCGTATGCACTGAGTTACACCCATCAACCCTGTCCGTGCACACGTGGTACTTCTTAGCCTTTTTCCTTCCTTCAAAAGCTCCAGCCTTTTCTGTTTTGTCTTTGGAACATGTGACCTAAAAGGCTAGAAGTACCAGTAGGGTGTAGATAAAGTATTCGAATGGACCGTTGAGTCCTCTTTTGTCTCCTGTTAGCTTTAGACTCGACCCCTTTGGAGACAAAAGAGGAGCATTTTATTTCATCAGGCTCTTCCTCTCACCACTAGGTTTTATAGAGGATGCCTGGGAATAGAAGTGGCTTCCTCACTGTGCTCCAACTCTGTGGATAAATATTTATTGGATATTGGATGGGACCATTGCTATGAAAAAGGAGGAAAGAGAATCTTAATACTTCCTTATAGTGAGGAGAGCTCAATTATTAAAGGGATTGGTAGAGGAATAGTATAGGCCCCCACAGAATGAGGACAAAGTCAATAAATCTCTGAATGGATATGCTTACCACATTTGTGTGACTGGGGATGCATATACTTGCTGTCTTGGAGTTATTACCCAAAACCTTTCTTAATGCTTTTCGTAGCTCCGCTGAGTGAGTGTAACACTTTGCATTGTGTAACATTAAATGAATGCTAACTAGGTCAAGAACTTAAATAAAGCTTCCATCATGGTTACTGTAATTGTAACATGTACTTGGATTGGGGTCAGAATTAACAGGCTACAACTATCTTAACTATCATGATAAGGCTGACCTTAGGTAAAAGTTTTTGAGGTGGGGACAGGAAAGCCACACGAGACTTGGGAGCGTTATTCTACTTGCTTGCTGTGGCAGACTGACTCCGTGGGCTGCCAGCGTGATTCACCTTTGCTTTACCTCCATGTCCAGTTCTTTAGCGGTGACTTCTCTCAAGAAGTAGCTAAGTCTCTCAAGGACCCTCCCAGTGGAAGTTTATCCCCTAGAAGTCTGCTCAGCAGTCTGGCCACCCAGAAAATTGTCTAGCTTGTAAAATCTGTGTAATCCACGAAAGTGAGAAATCAAGCTAAGATCTGTTTCTCTGCATACCAGGAAAAGCATGTTTTTCAAATACTATTTTTATAAGCATAGCACCAATAAGAATTTTTAAATGCAGTTCCTTATTATGGGTCCAAGAGTCATAAAAAAAAAATGGACACTTATGATTTACCTATGGGGTTGTGTAGTTCCAAAATTCAAAATTTAATTCACTCTATGTAGATGTGTGAAAGCTTGCCTGAGTAAAACAGTGTGTTTGTTTACCAAACCGAAGTTATTTTGATGTCTGACTCCAGTGAAAGTAAAAAGATTGTCTTTAAATCAAACTTTCTGACCGGATGGACATAGCCCTTGCCTTTGAGGTTGATGACTCATTGTAAGCAAATGGAGTTACTAAAATGAATGGCTGTGGATCGACAAACCTCTAATCTCAAAATTTAGACTCAGAAACACATTTAGAACTATGCATGTGAAGACATCTTATCTTCCTGAAAAAAAAAAAATAATAAATTTAAAGTACACATGTATATGTTTCTCCACCTGTCCTAAAGGGATTTTGTGATTAAAAATAATGAATTTCTTCATTAATTTTTTTTTCATTTTTAAAATAAAAATTAGGAGAATTTTCTTTTTCCTTTGCCACCGTTGTCCCCAGCTCTGACAGAGATGAGTCCTAACGTAGACTACTAATCTTTAGAATATCCAGTTCGTTGCATATTATTCAGTGCTAATTATCTAATGCTGTTTAAAAACGGAAGTTGTATTTAAATAGATTAGTAGTCAATAAATCTCTATCTTTATGGTTAGTCAATTCTGGAGGCTCATGTTGCACATGCTGTTGCTTTTTCATGCTTTTAGAAAGTTCATATAATTAATAAAAACAAGCCAACAGCCTCTGTCTACAAAAGGTATAGGGCTGAATTTGTAACTTATTTTTTAGTTTAAATTTTGTAAGAAGCTAAACAGAGGAATTGCTCCTAAGGACTAACCTCACCTCAAAAGGTTTCCCTGGTATTAGGTTTGATATCTCCTGAGGAGTCATAGGCAAAAGTTGTTTTAAGTCCCGATTTGTTGAGTTGATTGCACACTCTAGATCCATGTGTGACTTGAGGAACTTTCCCACACTAGGGAATTTACTTCAGACCTTCCTCATCCCATGAAATATGCTTTAAGATTGATCAGAAAATTTTCAGAAAATATAGGGGCAGTTCCAGATGCTTACCAGAGGTTTAAATTAGTTCAGGGCCCCTGGATCATTCAGATTGTTTCAAGACCCTATGATGCATAATGAAATGTAGTGCAATCTAAGGAGGGCAAGAATTTTTACACTGTCCCATGGGCTCAAAGCTGTTAAAATCTTTGCATTTGCCAGGCTTTGCAATTGTTAAAAGAGTATGCACGGTAGAAAGCCCCTACCAGCAAGTGATGGGTGTGCGGACCTCCCGATGGCCTAGTGATCTGGCACTGTTTCTATGAAATCAATCCCACTGTAAAAATAAATGAAAGGTGAGGATGTCCCATAGAGCATATTAAGATATTTGAAAAGGATTTGAAAAAAGAAGAACTGTCTGGTTAAGTTTAAACTATAACACCACTACATATTGATTGACATCATTACAAAGCTGAGTCTTTCAGGAAAAACAATGAAATCTCCCTTAATACTAAGCTCCCTTAATATCTGATCCATTTTCATAGCGGTCCTTGTTTTATTCTTCGTATATAGATATGCACAATTATAACTGTTATCTTTGTAAATCATAAAATGCTAGAACTGGAATAGACCTTACAGATGGTCTTATCTAATCGTCTCATTTGTATAGATTAAAAAAGCAAAACAAAACATGGAACTGCCATGTTTATCAGCCCACAGTAAGTAGTACACATGGCAAAGGCTTCCAGCTAACTCTTCACTGATCTACCATATCTGTAGAATTCTTGAGTTAACCATATCGAAAAGGATTATCTGGTTTTGGATTCATCCAGGTCAGTTACTGTATCAAGATTGAGCTTGATAATATCAATAACCATGAAGTCCAAACTCTTATCTTCTGAACTGTTGCATAGGATGTGTTCTACAACACTGATGCAGTATATTTAACAGGACATTTCTTATTCCCTCTGAATCAACTGTAATCAGAGTAGATAAAGGAATTCCTTTAAGTAGGAGTCAAAGAAGCATAACTCAGTAATATGGCCAAGTTCAGAGCTTGGCAGCAGCAATTTGAGACGAGGAAGCTCTGATTCAAACAAGCTGCAACATGTCGAGTCCGAGGCTTAAACTCTTCAGCAGTTCACTCTCCACATGTGCCCAGCAGGAGAGGCTCTGCAGGGTTAGGGATCTGGCTTCTAAGCCACAGATCAGTGGACAAGTATCAATTCACATCAATGTTCATAATAAGATTATGGGAAAAGTGGTTCTCATTTGCAGAGTCCTCTTTCACAGTTGATGCTTTTCCTCTCTCATTTGATATACACAAGAATTTAAAATGTGTATATAACTTTGTTCCTACAATTTTTAATAAGTATTTCTCAAACTTGTTGGCTCCGTATTCATCTTTGCAGAGAGGATTTCGTTTCCGTTATGTGTGTGAAGGCCCATCCCATGGTGGACTCCCTGGTGCGTCTAGTGAAAAGAACAAGAAGTCCTACCCTCAGGTCAAAGTAAGTTTGTGGTGTCCTTCTCTATCTTTCTGGAAGATTTCATTTCCTAAAAGCAAATGAAAGGAATGCTTTAAGTGTATATAGTCTGCCTTTACTCCTAAACCATTCACACAGTCATTATAATTTTTAGATAGAAATTTGTCCCTTAGCAATAGAAGTGGCAGATTCAAAAATTCTGTTAGTGTTTTCATTTAGGATAAATTATTTCAACATTAACAAATGTTTACTATTTCTTGATCATCTTCAAGTATTTTTTGGTTAATATACTTCCGGAAATTTTAGTAAGTCTTTGAAAGAGGTGCTTCCCTTCAGCCCTTTGGAGATTTGGTGAAAAACAACAGATGACCGAGGGTGTGGATTATGTGGCATGGTATTTAAGATCACGAACTCAGATCAGGCTCTGTTATTCGCAGTGTGCCTTTGACTAGGTTATCCAACAACACTTCTAAACCTCAGTACCATAATGCAGAAATCTTGATGGTCTATACTTTTATAGAGTCTTTTAGACACTTTTAGACATTAGATGAAAAAATATATATGAGTGTTTCACAGAGAGCCTGAAAGTACTCTAGGGCCTTTATTTGAGCAACTGTGTAACTACATGTGACGGTCCTTGGAACCTACTGCTTCCTGACATGCCTGTAGCGTGTTTGGTCAGGACTTTTACGCATCTTCAGGTTCTTTTTCTGTTTGTTGGTCTAATTGAGAATATCGTTCTCAGAGGTGGTTTGAGTTTTTTATTTTTATAACATGATGCCGTGTTTCTTTTTTTTTTAATATATGAAATTTATTGTCAAATTGGTTTCCATACAACACCCAGTGCTCATCCCAAAAGGTGCCCTCCTCAATACCCATCACCCACCCTCGCCTCCCTCCTACCCCCCATCAACCCTCAGTTTGTTCTCAGTTTTTAAGAGTCTCTTAGCTTTGGCTCTCTCCCACTCTAACCTCTTTTTTTTTTTTCCTCCTTCCCCTCCCCCATGGGTTTCTGTTAAGCTTCTCAGGATCCACATAAGAGTGAAAACATATGCTATCTGTCTTTCTCTGTATGACTTATTTCACTTAGCATAACACTCTCCAGTTCTATCCACATTGCTCCAAAAGGCCATATTTCATTCTTTCTCATTGCCACATAGTACTCCATTGTGTATATAAACCACAATTTCTTTATCCATTCATCAGTTGATGGACATTTAGGCTCTTTCCATAATTTGGCTATGGTTGAGAGTGCTGCTATAAACATTGGGGTGCAAGTGCCCCTATGCATCAGTACTCCTGAATCCCTTGGGTAAATTTCTAGCAGTGCTATTGCTGGGTCATAGGGTAGATCTATTTTTAATTTTCTGAGGAACCTCCACACTGTTTTCCAGAGTGGCTGTACCAATTTGCATTCCCACCAACAGTGCAAGAGGGTTCCCGTTTCTCCACATCCTCTCCAGCACATGATGCCGTGTTTCATAGACTGATAAAAAGTTTTACAGATAAGCCAGTCAGTAATTGCAATTGCACTGTTTGTAAAAATTTTATTTGTTCGGTAATTCAAGACTTTGGCAAATGGTTAGCAACTCCTTTCCCACTCAGGTGTGTGCATCTCTCAGGGTAGAACATACTAATACCTGAGTTTTTTTTGTTGATTTGCTTTTGTGAATCGGGGAAGGGCAACAGGACAGAGCCTTAGTAAAACTGTGATGTGAAGGAAATTTGCTTTGGTTTTGCCAGCCTTACGTTCTGTTTCCTCCCTCTCCTCCCTCTCCACTTCTAGGCCCAGGCATCTCTAATTTCTTGTCCCTGTTCCAAAACAAAAGACAAAATACTGTGATGTCACTCCTTACCTTATGAGTGAAGCTCACCCATATTATATAGTATCTGTCCTACCAATTCCATTTGCATTTGAAGTCTTCTAGCTTCTGTGTGGAATGAAAGTCATTTTTCCCCTTCAAGGCCATCAGGCAGGGTGAATATGATGTGTTTAACTCACAGAAGGAAACCACAGTCTCAGATCCTTTAGAAACTGGATGAGGAAAGAGGAGCAGCAACTGAACAAGGGAATTAGCATGTATGAAGCACCAAAGACTTGCCAAGTGCTTTACATACATAATTTTTTCTAATCCTCATAATGACCCTGGTATAGAAAAAGTAGGTACCTACTTTTTAGGTAGGTAGGTAATGTCTGTGAGGATACCGAAGGAGAGAGGCTCAGGCGGCAAAGGGGACTCAGATGGTAGGGAGTCAGGTCTAGCACTTCTCTTTTTAACATATATGTCTGTGTATCATACATATAAACACGTTACATGTTTGTGTGTGTGTGTGTGCTTACGCTAAGGATAATTGAAAGATGCATGTTATCAGCATTGATATTGGCTATAACTACTGAAGAATTAACATCAAGAGAGAAACTGGGTTTTTTTCTGGACTGGCTCTATACAAACTCTATGTAAATTATGGTATTTTCATGAACCGTTTACTTGTATTGTCCCAGTCTTTTGTGGCCAGGTAACAATTCTTGATACTAACAAATACATAGCATTACCTTTTATGTAACTTTATTACCTGATTAGAAAAACTTCATATATTCATTTGTGCTTAGTCTTCATACATCCTTCTCAGGTAGTGGTTACTGCCTCATCTTTGCAAAATAATTTAGAAATGAAACAGCCTAGAACAACAAGGACATTAAATATTCTTATCAAATTATAATTGCTGTATCCAGGGAGGTTAATAGTTACTGGGAAATATAGGTATGTAAACAACTAATAATAAAGTCAAATATAAATGTGTAAGATTGATCATTATTAAACTTCAGTTACAGTGTCATTATTTCACCCAATCATTTATTTTTTATTCACTAATTCAACATGTATTTATTAAGCATTTAGTCCAGTTGTAAGCAAAAGAACAGTTTAGAGAATCTGTTACAAACTGTCACTGTTCTTCTAACCTGTCATTGTTCACTGAGAGTTTAAATGCCTTGGCTGTTCATAACGGTTAAAGGAAGTCATTTTATTTACCTTAAAAGCTCCTAATCAGAGGGATAAGGAGGAGGGAGAGAAAGACACAACCATGAGGTAGTTTTCCCAGACCTCTTCTCCCAATATCACTCTTAATGGAAATAGTAAAAGGGGACCTTTTAGGTTACAAAGGGATTTTAAACCCTTATTCTCTGTAAAATTTAGACAGAGGAAAGAGTTGCCCTCAGTATGTATCTCTTATGAAGAGGATCTTTACAATTGCCCATGTCTTCTGCTGTAGTTAACTAAGTACCCCCTCTGCGTGCGGCTGTAAGGGAAGCAGCGGGCCAGATACAACTTTATCAGGGCTTCTCAAACTCGGCACCACTGACATTTGGGGCCAGAAAACTCTTTGTTGTGGGGGGCTTGCCAGTGCATTGCAGGATATTCAGCAATATCCCTGGCTTCTACCCACTCGGAGCCAATAGCCTCCCTACAATTGTGACAACGAAAAATGTCTCTAGACATTGCCAAAATTACCCTGCTTTGGAACCACTGATCTAGATACAGGGTTGACTCAACCTTAACCTTTCTCCTGTGCATAGTTTTCTACTGTAAAGCTGTAGCACATGGATTATATGGAATATATGGAATTGCCTAAATATATTATTTTGCAAACATATGTACTTTTCCTGATTATTAGTAGGTACTTATTTTCAAAATGATGATCACAGTGAGTGTATAATTTCTTCTAGAGTCTCTGAGCTAACATACCTGGAGAACTTACACCTGAGCTAGCATTAAGGAGAAAGAAAAGAGAAGAAAAAAAATGTCTTAAAACAGTCCATATTCTATGATAACGGCATATCTAAAAGCTAACATAGGGTTCTGTGGGCACTCGGTTATGAAGTGTTGCAGAAGAGAAAGTGAAAGTGGACACAGGTTCAGCCAAGGCACAGAACCTGCAGAGCAGCTGTTGTGTGTGAGCAGTGGGAACCTTTCTGGAACAGTCCTCATCCTCCGTTCCAGGGGAGGGAGGTATAACCGAGGGTGCCCACACTTACCCTTAGAATCCATTCCGGCAGGAACTTCAGAGGGAGGGCATTTAGATTTACTGCAAAGAATGCTATATCTGAGATTTACATATGCTACATGCTTATTAAAGTACATTTGTTCAGGTTTAACAGGGAAATATTACAGGCTCTGCCTTTTCCTCACCTATGGCCTCTTACTGGTCTGCCTCTCCCCTCAGACCTCACTCCCTCTCTCTCTTCCCATCACCCCTCTCTGTGGGCACACCACTCCCCTGAGATGCCTCTGAAAGGCTGGTGGCTCAGCATTCACTCAGTCACATGCAGGCAGCAGCAAAGTGTCGGGAGGCCACCCGAAAGCTATGGGGTTGGCTGTGGCTTGGGGGCTGCAGACCCCTAACTACACTTTATAGAGTGTGTGAATGTAAAACCTGCTTGGGTTACTCTCTTGATGATTGTCCAAATATGATACTTAAGTTAAATCATTAAAAAAAAATTTTAATGTTTATTATTTCGAGAGAGAGAGACACTGTAGACAGAGTGCGAGTGGGGGAGGGGCAGAGAGAGCATTTGTACAGAATCCGAAGCAGGCTCCAGACTCTGAGCTGTCGGCACAGAACCCAACGCGGGGCACGAACTCATGGACCGCGAGATCATGACCTGAGCCGAAGTCAGACGTTTAACCGACTGAGCCACGCGGGCGCCCCTCAACTTAAATCATTTTAAAGCAACTCTAGGAGTCTACCCAATCCTCCTTTTTCTGCTGGAATTTTGTGCCATGCCTGAAACCCTGTTTCTTTTTTTGTTAATGTTTTTATTTATTTTTGAGAGAGACAGAGAGAGAGAGACAGAGAGAGAGAGAGAGACAGAGACAGACAAAGAGAGAGAGACAGAGAGAGAGAGAGAGAGAGAGAGAGAGAGAGAGAGAACAGTGGGGGAGGGGCAGAGAGAGAGGGAGGCAGAGGATCTGAAGCCGGCTCTGTGCTGACAGCAGAAAGCCCGACTCAGGGCTCAAACTCACGAACCCTTGAGATCATGATCTGAGCAGAAGTCGGACGCTTAACCGACTGAGTCACCCAGGCACCCCTAAAACCCTATCTCTAATAAGCTGGGTGTAGACTAGGCTTAGACACACTCTTACCATGTGGAGGTAATTTCTAGAACTCCGATGCGGGACCCCCTGGTGCTCTGCGTGCTTCTTTGCTGTCAGAATTCCATTTAGATTTCTAGAGCTTTGCTGTGTAAGTCTTCAGATTATTTTTTAAAAATTGTTTTAATTACAGAATGCTTCAAGCATAATTCAAAAACATTTAAAAGTTGGTATAACTTTTATACCACATACACCATCTAGATTTAATAGATCTTAACATTCTACAGAATGAACTTCTGATCTCTGTCTCTCTAAAATGAAACATAGTTACAGTTACAGCCCCACCCATCTATCATTTTTTCCTTTTTCTTGGTAAGCAAACCACTATTCTGCACTTTCATTCTCTGATCTGCTTTAATATTTTTACTCCATTAGGATGCTTCTATCAATACTGGCATTTTCAAGAAAATTAATTTTTACTGGCTTCCACCCAAATTTTCTATTCTATATCATGGCTCCTTTTGAGGGCAGATAAGCGTTAAAACCTGGGCTCCACTGAAGATCAGTGTTCACTTTGATCCTCCTGATTCTTCTTTATCATCTAGATAAAATTTATTCATTTACAATGTGGAGTTTATTCTGACTCACAACAACAACAGAATAACATTAAGAGAAAAATCCAGGGAGAGCACATATACAGACTGACTCTTAATGTCTCGCCCTTTTCAAAGAAAAGCTTTCCTGTTGTTAAACATTTAATATTCTTTGATACTGTCCAGTAAAGTGTCTCTTTAAAGTTTCTTCAGTTCTGATTTCATCACGGAGCTCCTAATGGGAGAGGCTGGCAGAAAAGCACAAGTACCTTCCTCGGGGCCAAGCTTGTCCCTGCCTGTTTTTGACTCAGCAAGGAGTGCCAAGGAAGGCTCGTTTCCCTCTTTTTCCGGAAAGTTATGCATCAGATTTTTTTTATTAATCAAACTGCTTTCCTCTTCACAGAGGAGGAAGGGTGCCAGTGGGAGCAGCCCCATGGGGCTTCAGAAACTCTCAGTGATGGTCTTCCAGAAACTCCCCGTCCTCAGCTGATAGGATCATCAGCCTCCAGCGGGGCTCACTCTATGCCAGACAGAAATCAGTGTCAGTGACCTTCATTCTAAAATACAAATAGCTCCCCAGTTGGTATTTTTATTTTCTCTTTAGTTATAAATATCGAATGCAGTGGACTACAGCTTGAAACACAGCTGATGTGCGTGTCACTATTTTTAATCACATGTTTTCTGAAAGCTGATTCTCACATATGTGTTCTTTCCTGAGTGTTGTACGTTGAACAGAAGGCATGTATCAAAATGTTTAGGTCAAAACCAGCTTTTTTTGTTGTCCCCTGTGCCCACTTGATTTTTTTTTTTTTTTTTTAAGTCTCCACTCTGGTGCCTCTCATTTAAAAATCCTAAATGTTAAGTTCTGTCAAGGTCAAATAAAGACCGGCTGATCTGCTGTGGCATTTAAAGCTATCACATATCCTTGCATAATCTCCTTTCCTTTGTATAGACTTGTCTGATCCAGGAGGTTTGCCATTATGAGGATCTAGTTTTAATACTAATTTGGAATAATTTAATCTGAGTTGATCACTAAAAGCAACAGGAAAGAAAATCACCAGTAATCCATTAGGCATGCATATGGAACCTGAGTTTGTAGCATTTATTAACATTTCCATCAGTAGTTCTTTACTGTTTGCATATATATGTTCATGTGGGAAATAATTATATCCCCTGTGTGCAGGGCCCTGTATATTGAAGAGAGAGCTTGTAACCTAGATCCCTTTTAGTGGTTTCAGAGAACTTTGGGACTTCTGAGTTTCTGTGCAGAATTTTATGTAAGCATACATACATTTTTGTGAAGAGATAGCTGTTTATCAGATTTTCAAAGGGATGGGCTCAAACATGGTCAGGAATCAAGGCTGTAGATTACATGTCTTTTTAGCTTTTTGACAGCAGCTAATTAAAAGACTGGTGTGCATATGTATGTATATAATGTCTTTGTCAATTTTTTTCGTTTGTTATTTTTGTACTTTTTAATTTTACGATTATGTTTTTGCATTTCTTAATCCATTTTAAGTGAGTCAAAATACTTCAGGCCTCCAACACAAAGCTCTGGAAAGCCTGCCTTCACTTTGGCCATAGGGTGGAAAAGAGGTGAGATTTAGTATCACCAGACAAAAAAGGTGACTGGGCTTCACTGCTTTTTCTCTCTTGCCCTTCCATATTGATGGTGACTCAGCATAAAGTTAACCATTGATGATGGAAGTCAAAAGAGAGAAAATTCATTTAACAAATAGTCATTGAGCACTGTGTGTCAGGTCCTGCTCTAGGCAAGCAGGCAAAACTCTCTCCCATGTGTAACCACAATCTACATTTCTAGATAAATTTTCTTTCAATTAGTTCAGAAGTTTTGCATTTGGCCCCTGAAACAAAATACTACCTTGTAGAATATTTTTAAAAATAGCCCTCTAAATTCACTGTATGTATTCTTAGTCTCTGTTATGAACTAGAGAGAGCTACTCATTAAGGAAACTTCTAACAGAGATCATAGCTGTGAGACTTAACTGTTAGAGATTATCAGGGAAACCACAAATTGTCTAAATTTTAAGTTTTGTTTTTGTCAACCCTGGCTTGGTGATCTTCCTCTGCTGGCCATTCTCATTTCTCTCCCCTTTACTCTTCCCTAAATACATGATTATCCTGGGACCATTGTTCAATCTAAAGCCAATCTCTGATAGCTTCTAACTAACCAGTTACCAGTTACCAGTCTGAAGATTGTATAGTGTCTCCTCATTCCATTCAGGAACTCAGGTCTCATAAAGTCCCATAGCAGTAATTCTTCTTGCTAAGATGAGAATATTCTGGGGGCACCTGCGTGGCTCAGTTGGTTAAGCATATGACTTAGTTTCAGATCAGGTCATGATCTCACAGTTTGTGAGTTCGGGCCCCACATCAGGCTCCGCGTGCTGACAATGTGGAGCCTGCTTGAGATTCTCTCTCCCTCTTTCCCTGCCCCTCCCCCACTCACGCTCTCTGTCTGTCTCTCAAAAATAAATAAACTTAAAAAAAAGAATGTTCGGAAGTACTATAGCCCTTAAATGTATAACACCTCCTCCTCCACAGACAAGCTGTTTCTCAGCCTGTCAGCAGGTCTAGACAGGAGGCTGTAAATGACCCTGCAGTCTCCATCTCCTCTCCTCTGGTCTGCATTTGCCTCTCCTGCAGGTGGGCTGGAAGGTGCATGCGGACTTTCACAGACAGTTCTCTTCCCTTTAGGTCCCCATCCACCCAACAGAATGATTTTGAGAATGGATTGATATGCTTACTTTCATCATCTCATTTAGTCAACACAACAATCCATGCAAGTAGGTTATCTGATCCTCATTTGATAAATGAGATAATTGAAGCCTGGAAAAGTTAAGAAGCTTACCCTGAGTCTGATAGTCTTTCTGGGTTGGAGTCCAAGATTTCAGTTCAGACAGTATGATTTAAGAGTCTACACTTTTAACCATCATGGGATACTATTCATTATTAAAATATTAAGGGTTTGTCCATAAGAGACTCTTAAATACTGAGAACAAACTGAGGGTTGATGGGAGGTGGGGGAGAGGGGAAAGTGGGTGATGGGCATTGAGGAGGGCACATGTTGGAATGAGCACTGGGTGTTGTATGGTTTATTTGACAATAAATTATATTTAATTAAAAAAAAGATAGAATCCTAAAAAAAAGTTTGAGAAAATGATAGGAAAGTAAGAAATGATAAAAGATTTAGAGTCAGAGGGAGCAGACAAAAGAAAAATATGAAACATCACCCTTGAGTGCTATAAATAATTATCTGAAATGTTTATCAGTCATTATCTAACATAACAATAATGATCTAAAATAAATGGTTTAAATATACAAACTAAAAAAATAATAAAATAAAATATTAAGGTTTTGTCTCTACTCATGGGGGTCCTTTGAATCTATGCTTCTCTGTCATTGGTGTGCATCAGAGTCACCCAAGAGTATTCTAACCACAGAGATGCCTGGGACCCGTTCCACATATGCTAAATCACAATGGGACATTTAGCCAATCTTGGATTCTATGATAAGTTCTAAGGACTTATGTCATACAAGGACAAGATATAACAACAGGTAAATGAATAGGCAAATCATGGTATATCTACGGAATGAAATATGCCACTGCTTTTAAAAACTAACATGAAGACTGCAACATGGAAAACTGCTTAGGAACTAATGTTAAGAAAAAAGCAGGAGTCCAGATTAAAAATATAATCACTAAACTGATTTACCTTAGGGAATGAGTTAAAATCAAGATTAGAGACTGTCGATTTCAATTATTAAATTGAAAAAATAGATCTGAAATAGTTTCCTGGAATATAGCACAGAAAGATGGAAAACTTGAAAGGGTGAGATAAAGGGTATAGGTGAGAGAGTAACAGGTGTCTGACTGATGTCCTAGAAGGAGGTAACAGAGCTACAGATCTCAGGTTCTACACTTACAGGTTCTAGGGCTGGGGTGACATCAGCTGGCTTGTGGACCACACTGTTAGGCTTTAAAGCATTGGTTCTAAAGTCAGTTAGTTCAGGGCTGGGCATGATGTTGATTCCTAGTTTTGCCACTAACTTGCAGTGTTATCAACTTGGCCAGGCCTCAGTTTCTTCATCTGCAAAGTTGAGACAAGTGTGTGTATAGGATATGTATATAAATTGTACCTACTGTATAGGATATGTGTATAAATTGAGTTATTCAATGCATGGCACATAGTAAACACTTAAAAATGACAGTTGCTTTTATTTAGTATACCCAAACACACTAATTTGAGTGCTGAATGGCAACTTTCTGATTGGTTTATGGAATCACGGAGTTACAAGAAAGCTTCATCAGTCCACTAATTTATTTGTAGCACAACCTCACTAATTAGGATTGCTTCCACTCTATTTACACCATGTGCTTCCTTCTATCTGGGGTTAGTAAAGTAGGAGATTGAAAAGAGAAACTATACCAAAAGCTTACTTTTAGATGTAACACATGATCTTTTTTTTAATTTTTTTAATGTTTATTTACTTTTGAGAGAGAGAGAGAGAGTGCAAGTAGGAGAGGGGCAGAGGGAGAGAGATACACAGACTCCAAAGCAGGCTTCAGGCTCAGAGCTGTCAGCACAGAGCCTAATGCAGGGCTTGAACTCATGAACCGTGAGATCATGACATGAACTGAAGTCAGACGCTTAACTGACTGAGCCACCCAGGCACCCCTGTAATGTGTAATTTCTTATGAAGATCTTATAGGTAGCAGGATTCCAGAAAGGAATTTATTAAACATTTGTTAGGCTCCTTAACTGTGTTATATTAAACACTATGCACGTGCTAATTTAATTTGCACGAGTATTGTATTAGTTTCCTAGGACCGCCATAACAAATTACCACAGACTGGGTGGTTTAAAGCAACAGAAATTTATTCTTTCATAGTTGTAGGAGCTAGATATCCAAAAATAAGTTGTCAGCAGAGCCATGCTCCCTCTGAAGCTCCAGAGAAGAATCCTTCCTTGCCTCTTTCTAGCTTCTGGTGGTTGCTGGCAATCCTTCACATTCCATGGCTTATAGCTGCATCACTCCAATCTCTGCCTTTGTCTTCCCATGGCTGTCTTCCCTCTGTCTCTCTGTGTCTGAATCTGTCTCTCCTTTCCCTTATGAAACATCAGTCATAGCGTTTCAGGCCCATGATAATCCCATATGACCTCATCTTAATTAATTACATCTGCAAAGACCCCATTTCCAAATAAGGTCACATTCTGAGGTTTTGGGTGGACATGAACTTTGGGGGAGCACTACTCAACTCATTACACGGATGTTATGTCATTAAGCTTATAAACTAGTGGCCCTAAAGTATGGGATAAAGACCATTTTAGTTCCATTTTGCACTCAGAAAGATATTTACATGTATATATAGTGTTCCCTCGTATATCATTGGTATATATTTAGGGAGTAGTAGAAAAGTTAGAGAAGTTTTCCAGTATTTTGAGTAATTTATTTAAGAAAGTAATTTCTATGATATTTTCCCCACTGAGTAGTTGTTGGGCCTTCAGTACAGTTGTGTGCTAGTAAATGTTTAGTAACTGGCTCTCCCGAAGAACAAAACAAAGCCCTGATCTATAGTATTTGTCAGTTTCCTGCGTATAAATACTGCCACCATGGTCAACTTCAAGCTGTCAGCGTGAATTACTGGCTTGCAAAATTTCTGCAAATTTAACAATCAACTCCTGTGAGCTGGTCAAACCAATTTCATCCGTACCACCGTAAGGTTTCATAAAGAAAACATGAGATCATATCCTAGCTATTAACCCCAATGAGCAATAGTCAAATCAACAGAAGATCATAAATTGCTTCATATGAGGTGCTTTATTTGTGCATTACATGATACCAGGGACTTTGCAGGATCTGAGTAAACCGATTAAGTTGCTGAAGTGAAGACATCTGTCGTACAGTAGTTAAATAGGGCTGTGGTCTAGTGAGCAGAATACCATACTTAAAAGCAAAAGCTGGATCTCACTCGAGATTGTGCCACATATAGGTGATGTGATCTTTTACAAGTCGCTTAATGTCTTCAACTTTATTTCCTCATTTATAAGACGAAAATAAAACTACCTACTTTGCAGGAATAGTATTAGGATTAAGTGAAGTAATTGACATGAAAACAGCTGACACATCTATAGCTTTAAATGTTCATTCCAGACATGTTTATGTTTTTAATTTAAAAATCATGAAGATGTCTATAGAATGATTGTTAGTTCCAAGAGGGCAGGAATTGTTTTTCTGTTTTTTGTTTTGTTTTGTTTTGGTTTTGTTTTTGTTTTTGCTGCTGTATCTCCAGCACCTGGAATAGTATATAGCAGGTGGCCAGTAATTGGATAATGAATGCATCATCAACATCTCAAAGTGCTAGAGTGAGGCTTCCCAAAAGAAACACAAATACTATCATAATGTAGCTAAAGAAGACACCATTAACATGATGTAATAACATGGAAACATCACATCTTAGACCAGCCTTCAAGGCTCCGCTCCGGTTGCTGCTCTATATCTCATTCTTCCCATCTCACCAGCCTTCTACTCCTTTTCCTCCCCTACCACACCTGACCAGGAATCTGGTGACCCATGTCCTAGTCCCAGTGAGTTGGGACACTATATCTTAGACCTTAGCCGTGTCTCCAACTTTTCTGAGTTGAAATGGGTCTCTTCTGCCTCAGATTCTTCAGTGGACTCTCTCCATAGCAAATCTTTCATACCAGTCTACTCCTCCTAATATCTTTCCCTTCTTGGAAAATGGCAGCTCCATCCTTTCAGTTCCAGGCAAAAACCTTGGAGTTATCCTGAATACCTCTCTTCTTCTTGCAATCCACATCTAACCCATCAGGCAATCTTATTGGCTGTGCCTTCAGAACTGCCCCAGGATCTCATCACTTGTCACCGCCTCCACTGCTGCAACCCTGGTACAAGCCACCATGCTCATCTTTTTCTCCCAATGGTTTTAGCATCCATGGATGATTCTCTCCTGAATTAATTATTACTAGCGATTGATGATGACCTTGTGATTTTCTATTTATATCATTCCTTTTACCTTTTGTGAGTTAGAATTCTGCTTTAAAAAAAAAAACTTCCTCAAAAAAATAAATAAATAATAAAAAATCAGAGCTTTCTCTTCTTCACATTCCATTAAAAACTTTTTTAGTATCAAGAGGTACTCATTGGTTATTAGTCAATGTATTATAAGCCATTCCTGTCATTATTTATTTTGATGCTTAAATTAGTCCCAGTCTTGACCAGTGAGAGTCATTCGTACTAGCTCCTCTGTCCTTTTGCTATGTCCCCACTCAATTTTTGAATACTTCCTTATTTCTGAAATAATAGAATGCACTCAGCTCATCCTATACGTCCCTACGCCAGTCCTGGGGTTCTCCATCTCTTTAAGAAGACCTGGTTCCTTTTACTGGAGAAATTTCCTTAGGCTTTCAGTAGATAAAGCTAGAAAATTCATTTTTAAAAACAGGTTTGAATTTCTGCTGATAGCTCTGATTCCAGTCTAACACCATAGGCTTCTTCCCTTCCTTCCCCCATTCCATATTTGTATCTCCTTCCTCCAGTAATAGAAACCCTACTTGCCAGTGATATCAGTGTACTTACTCATTTTGCTCAGCCTTATGGCACATACAGAATAGCTTCTGAATTGCTATACCAATGTCAGTACTAGTACAAGCTTACTAACTAGAGTTCAGGCTTTCTTTGCAGTTCTTTTGACCTTCAAATATATTCAAAAGAGGATATTCAAGTTCAAAAATCTCTTGGATTAAATTTTTACCTTCTGTATAGGTTATGGTATCATTGGGTTACACAGTCAAACTTTTCGTTTGTATTCAGTTTTAAGGATTTCCCATCCTTATAGATTTAATTTTATTTTTTGAATATCTATTTATCAATCTCTTTATCTGTCATTTATAGGAAATTAACTAGACTTTTTTAGAAATCATGGTGAAGTCAAGTTTTTTTTAACTATTATTTTTTTGAGAGAGAGAAAGAGAGGTTGTGTGTGAGCACAGCACATGTGAGCAGGGGAGGGGCAGGGAGAGATGACAGAGAAAGAGAATCCTAAGCAGGCTCCACGCCCAGTGCATAGCCTAACCTGACTTGGGCTCAGTCTCATAACTGAGACCATGACCTGAGCTGAAATCAAGAGTCAGGATGCTTAACCAACAGAGTCATCCAGGCACCCCTGCTTTATTATTTTTAAAAATAAGAATATAGACAGGAAAGGAATCAGAGTCTTGATATAAATTGTGTTCTGGATTACTAGTTCAGAAACCTGGATCCATCTAAACCTAGAACGTTCCATGTATAGGTTTCAAAGGCCACTTGGCTGTCCTCCCTTCCTCGCACTCATGTAGTACATGTTTATCTAGTGCAGCCCACATGCCAGTCAGAGTGCTGAGCTATGTTCCATGGTCACACACATGAATGTGATCATTTCTGCCCCCAGGGTTACATGGAAACAGATATATACAGGATGATAATACAGCTGTTACCCAAAAGTTGCCGGAGGAATGCCTCTTCAAAGGATACTCTGCAGTGTGTGTGTGCGAGTACGCGTGCATGAGTGTGTGTGTGCGTGCGTGCGTGCGTGTATATTGGGGAGAGCTAGGGGAAAATGCAGCCTTACTTGAGATCACCTCCTTGCTTACATACTTACAACCACCCCCCCCCAATTTGTGACAGAATACTCATGGCATTTGATAGGTGTATTTCCAAACCAGAGGCTAGAGAGCTGGATATCCATCTCAGGCACCTTGGTAAGAACCAGTCACACCAAATGTACCTCTATGCCTTGTTTTACAGGATTTCTAAAGGGGTAAAATAGTGAGATGCTGGTGATCTCTGGTTTGGTACTTAAGGGGTTAGCAGTATTTCTCATTCTGGTGATGTCAACCTAGAGGAAGAGTTCCAGCCTCGAGATCTTTCCCTGGCCACTTCAATTTATTTTATCAGTGCCTTCAATGGAGACCTTAGCACATTGCAGGAACATGAAGTGATAGATAACATAATTTAAGTTCAAATTAGTTTGAAAAGCTGGGTCAAAGAGCTAAATTCTTAAGCAGTTACATTTAAAGGAGATGAATGCATCCAGAAAGCAAGTAATTCCCCCTTAGGCGGCATTAACAGAAGTATGCTATATAAGACCAAGGAGGTGGTGGTCTCACTTCCACTCTTTGTTGAAAGAACACACCAGAAATATTGTGTACATTGCTGGGCACCACATTTGTACAGAAATAGAAAGCACCTTGAGTGTGTTCAGAGCAGAATGGTGACAGAACTCAAACCTTCTTCAGAAGGGAGTAGTCATTGAGCCTGAGATTTATAGCCTAGAGAATTCGGCTGTCATCAAATATGTGAATGGCTATCAAGGGAAAGAAAAGATGAGCTTTATCCTGTCCATCACAAGAGGAGGAAATAAGGAGCCATGAATGGAAGCCCCAGGGGAAAGAGGTTTCCTTGTCACTGGGAGTTAGAGCAGCTGCCTGAGGGTAGAATGTATAGATAGCCTCAGGATGAAGTTCATGGTCACTGGATTGGTTTATAAATAAACTGGAAGACTACAGAGCAGGGAAGCTAACTCCTGTTATGATCCTTTACAGGTCAGAAAATTTCCTTTTCTTTTTTTTTTAATGCCTTTAGAAAGATTTTTTTGCTTAATAAAGCGTTTTTTTGCAGGTTTAAAGTCCTGCCATTTTTCCATATTCCTGGCTGATGTTATTTTAGAGCTTGTTAGAAATTTTGGTGTTTCCCCCTTCCTCCTTTGCTTACATCATAGTATGTAGATGCTACAACATGTTGGTTAACCTCAGTCTGACACTTAGGTCGCGTTTTCTCTTTTGCTCCATCAATGTCTGGGATGTAAATTAGCCAATAAAATGGCAACAAGAAATCAGACAAAGAAAATTTCCCAATTCTACTCGCTCGTAATTCTCCTAATTTAGTAGGGGTTTTCCACAGGAAATCACGGAAGAAGAGTTGAAATGCCTTATCTTATGTACTTTCCTTCTGAAGAAAGGAGCCGTTAATTGTCTTCTTCCCAAAGTGGTCCACATTTTTGTACAGGCAGCTGTATTTATTCCAGTACAAATTAAACATCATTTTATGATGTCTCTACGTACTTTCAGTCATTGAGAGCCAAATTAATTACTTCTTTAACCAGTGGGTTTCCATGAAAGTGATAGAATAGCTTTTCTAAGCAAGAAAAATATATCAAGAGGATGGTTGTATGCCTTTAAGAGGAAAGAAAGGAGTGGTTATCTAATCCCAAATAAATCTGAGTATCAGAATCAGAAGATAATCTTAATGATCTTTAATCAAGTTTGGGTCAAAAACAATGTGTTGAGAAACTTTATTTAAAAACAATGTTAACTTTGATTAATAATCTCTATTTTCAAAGAATAAATAAATCAGAAACCTAAAATTATGGTTGGTCTGATCCTTCTGATTATTTTTATGTAGTGTGTATGCATTAAAAGAAAAAACTTTCGTAGACTAAAATTTCTCCTGACCTTGTTTTGCTTGTCTGTTTTTTCCCCTCCTTTGTGTAACTGAAGCATTTCTAACATATCCCAGAAAAGACAGATCTTTATTATCAGGACTTGACTGCCCAAGGCAGCGCCTTCCTTGAATTAACTGAAAATAAATACTATGGGTACTCATTTTCAGTTTTAATGACAAAAGTTGAAATCTTTGCCTAACATAAAGGTTTTCTTTGTCTCTGAATTTTGATTTTCCATGCTATCAGAGGCCCCAATGCAACAGGTAATTTGAGTGTTGATTGTATGTTTTCTTAGTTTGTAACTGTGGTGAAATGTTTTTAAAATGTTTGCAATTTTAAAATTAAGTTTATCTGTTAGGTTCCTTCCAACTCAGAAATTCTGTGATTTTAAACTTTTTTTTTCTTCAGTTTGAAAATGTGATCTTTGGGTGTTGTCCTGTGTGTACTTTACATATAAGAATCATAGAATTTTAGAGCTGGAAGATGTCTGAGACCTTATATAGTAATTCTGCAAACAGAGAATTCCGGGCCCAGGAGAACAGGTGGTTAACTCGGGGTCGCAGCAGGAACTGATGGCTAGAACCCTAACTGCTCACTGGAGCACTAAAACTCAGCACCAAAAATTAACCCAGACGTACTTCTCTGAAAATTCGCAGACTTCAGGAGAACATTCTTCCACCAATCTACAAATTTGGAGGCATTTCCATTAAGCACAATTTATTCATACTCTACAAACTGTGCCAGCATCCCTTTTGTTTTCTCCCAAACCCAGGGTCACACTTGAAAATAAGTTACAGCTTTAGATAGGTTAAAGTTTCCTGATTTTGCACTTCTGGGATATTTTTCAGTGATTCGACAGCATAAACGGACAGGGTAAAGTTAGGGCGGCTTTCGGGTGGGAGGTGCCGGCGTGTCTCTGGGATGCTGGCCCGGAGAGCCCTCCTCTGTCGCCGCACTGACAGAGTGTAAGCAGGGCTGGTGAGTGTGAGGTTCACCGCCCCAATCTCACAGGGCCTGTGGTCAAGGCAGTGCTTCCCTCCTCCCGGTCTCACTTCTGTTTTACCAGGAACCTACCCTGCTGATTGTTTTCCACCCATCCCACCACGTTGGCCGAGCCCCCGCACAACTGGGAAATTGCACGTCAGGGTTAAATTTCACCTGAGAATTGAACTTATAAAAATGAAAAATGTAGCATCCCTGCGGCCGGTCTGTGTGTAAATGGCAGTTATTTTTCTCAGTGGAAAAGCCTAAGGGAGTCCGAGTGCTTCAAAAAATAGTCTTCTAAGTAACGAAGATGGTGCCAGGGGTCCATGTCCCAACTGTGATTCCAAGCCAAGGAGTTAGTAGCGTTAGGAGAATTTCACAAGTTTACTGGCCTTTTGTTGAAACTTTTCAGAAACTCCTCAGGGTGATCCCTCATGGTTGTGTTAGTGAGACAGACCCTATCACAGGACAGTAACACCTCTGCAGAGACCTCCCAGACCTCCCAGACTTCAGAGTGAGACAGCTTGCTGGGCCCTGTGTCAGCTGCCTCCAGTCACTGCTGGCCCAGGGCGGTTGAGCACTTTGCTGCTCCTTCGTTCTCCGGGTAGCCTGAAGCCAATGATTTATTCAGTCGTTAGTTCTTTTGTTTATTTTTTATTTAGTTAGTTAGTTAGTTAGTTGGTACTGAAACCCAAGATGGAACCAGAGTCATTAGTTCTTTTAAGAAGAACTTAAAAGTTTCTGTGCTGAGGGTTGGGGAAATAGAAAGAAGAATTAAGTAGCGCCTTTGTCCTCAAGGATCAATCAGTTCACAGAAGAACGGAGATATGTCCTTAAAGACCTGAAATATGAAAATATTGTGTTTGTTCTATTCACCACTACATAGTCAGCACCTGTGACTGCCATGTAGAGACTGTTGAATAAAGTTGTTTAGGTTTTTGTTTTTTGGGTTTTGTTCTGTTTTGTTTTTTTGAATGGAAGAATGAATAACCTGATGGCCCCAAGACAGACTTGTAAGAGCCAGCTAGTTAGGTTGGTCATAGAAGATTTTGAGGCAGAGGTTTTGGCCTGAATCTTGAGGGAAAGGTAGAAATGCAAATGTAAAGATCTAGCTTGAGGAAACAGCACAAGCAGAAAAATCCGCAGCAAAGCCTCAAAAGTAGAAATCTGAGGTTGAATGGGAATAGTGGATAATTCTGCTAGCATGAAGAGTACGTGAAAGAGAAGGGTGGGAATAAGGTCAGAGAGGTAGGACAGGGCCAGATTGTGTATCGCTCAAGAATTTAGTCTGGGTTTTGTGGGAAATGGCTAGATTACTATATAAGTTTCAGTATAAGACTGATATGCTGTACTCAGCATTGTGCTCTAGGAATACAAACTTGGTAGCAATGTGCTCAGGGACTTTGGAAGGGAAAGGCACAGGGACACCAGCGAGAAGAACTGCAGTGATTCTTCAGGAGTTAAGCTCAGAGTTCAGGCTGAGATAGATGAACTAAGGCAAAGCAAATAAAGAAGAAAGACAATTGCCAGAGATTCTAGAGGTATGACCTGGTCGAAATTTGGCAGCTGATTAAAATGTGAAGGACAGCAGAAGAACCTAGGATGATAGGGAGGATTCTGGTGCAATTGTGTGGAAGGTGGTGGTTTTGTCTATCGGCCAGTAGAGTAGGTTCGAGAGCAAGGGCGATTAGTTCAGTCACGGGCAAATTGAGTTATAAGGATGTCATGGACAGGAAGATGCTCAACAAACAGCTGAAAGTGTTACAGATGCTTAAAAGGAAGATAAGCACATGGGATTGAAATTAAGGAGTTATCTGCATGACATAGACAATTAAATCTGGGAAACTAGATAAGAGTATCAAGAGAGTGATCGTGGTAAAGATTAGAAGTGGACCAAGGGCTGGATCTCTGAAAAGACTTCTCTTTGGGGAGGAAGGAGAGCACCTTAGCAGAAGTGTCAAAAAAGTGATGGGGGGCAGTTTCTAAGAAGGAACAGTAACACACACATCCCAGGTTTCTGAGAGGTTACACTGGATGAAGAATAAGAAATGGCTGTTGGGTTTGGAAACGTGGAGTCAATCGTGACCTTGACGCACTTTTTCATTTGAGGGATAGGGGATTTAGTTAATTTACAAAGGGCTACAGATTCAGTAGGCTACGGAGGAAGTACAGCGTGGGTGATCAGAGCTCTGTTTGCATACTTGGTAAGGAAAAAGAGAATGGCACTAAAGCAGGCATATAAGTACCTTTTAAGAACCTTTCTCACTGGGTTATTAAAGAAGATGAAATTAAAGAATCATTCTGTATTTCTTGGTGTAGTGCCTGGCCCATAGATTTGAATAAATGCTAACCTTTACAGTTGTCATCATCATTATCAGGAAAGGGATTTTTTAGAATATGGAAAAAGATTATACATGTTTTGTGACTAAGAGGAAAGGTCCCCTTGAGAGGAAGACAGAGGTAATTCAAGGACGTCTGGCATAAGTATGGCACTAGGCAAAAACAGAGTGGTCAGCTCTGGAAAGGGGAACAGACCTACCTTTCTTGGAATTAGGAGAGGATATGTGAAGTAATAGGGACACTTTGAGCCTGGGGAGCAATAAGGAGAAGGGAGGTTAAAAAGATTCTCATGCAATGGCTTCTACCTTCTCAACAAAGTGAGAGGAAATCTCAACTGAAGATAAACTGCTTAAAACAGGAAGACACAAATAAGAATCACTGTCCTAGGGGCACCTGGGTGGCTCAGTCAGTTAAGCGTCCGACTTCAGCCCAGGTCATGATCTCACAGTCCATGAGTTCAAGTCCTGAGTCGGGCTCTGTGCTGACAGCTTAGAGCCTGGAGCCTGCTTCAGATTCTGTGTCTCCCTTTCTCTCTGCCCCTCCCCTGCTCATGCTCTGTCTCTTTCTATCTCAAAAATAAATAAAACATTTAAAAAAAATCTTTTTAAAAAGAACCGCTGTCCTTTATTTTGTGCCTGCCACGTATCAATAACTGTACTAGACCCTTTAAATGATCTTCTTTAATCCCTGTGAAAATTCAGAGATTATGTATTTGTATTCACATTATCCAGATGGGAAACCCAGTCAAAAAGACTAAGTAAACAGGAGCACACAGCTAGGAATGGGAGGAGCCAGGACTCAGAGCCAGGTCTGTCTGACTCCAGAGCCTGGTGCTCTTTGTTGAAAGGGAGACCAGTAGATTGAGATCTTGCAGGTGTAGCTGTACTGTATCATGATAAAGTCTGCGGGTGGTTATTCCTGTCAGTCACCAGAGTGAACATCAAAGAGCTTTCTCACAAGAGAAGGAAGGGACGGTGAAATTGGGGTGGACCAGAAATGCGAATTCTGGGTCCCTGAGGGCAATAACAAAGCAAAGAATAGTGATTTGAGGCAGGTGCTAAGACTCCAGCACAGCAAAAGAATGCCTTATGGGCAACAGCAGTTAGGATGAAGAGAGGAAAGTATGCGGGGGGTGTCTTGGACTTTAAGAGCTGCTAGCTTGGTTTTCCCAGGGGAATGATTTAAGAGTGACCTTCCCTTCACTTTCCCACAGCTGCCTGAATTCCTGCCACTCAGCAGTTACCATCCTCTCACCATCCTGGGGTTCTACAACCCCTACCTAGACACCCTCCTACCAACTTAGGCTAATGTTCTGGTGTATAATAATCATGTTCTAATTTAAATAGCCTATTTGAGAGGTGACACCAGGATCTAGCCATTTTATTTTTTTGAAAAGACAAAATAACAAGAGAAGGAATATAATTGCCTTATTTCCATTTCCTACTTGATACAGCTCTTTATGTTTTAATCAGTTGCCTTCCATGGATAACATTTTAATTGTATCTTAATTATTTAATCGTGCCTTCACTAGACAATTGAATGCTGACAATGTGACAAATATTGCAGGCACTGGAGATTTACCCAGGAAGGAATCAGTGTCCCTACTCTGATAGAGCCTCTATTCCAGTCGAGAAAATATAAGTAAAATGTGTAGTGAATTAAATGGTATTTAGTAGGAAGAAAAAGCAGAAGAAAGGTGCAAGGAATGCAGGGATTGGAGTGGTCAGGTTTAGACAGGGGTAGGGTGAGCAACGAAAGTCCCCCTGAGAGAGTGGCATTTCTGCAAAGCCTGAAGGAAAGCAAGAGAACATGCAGGTGTCCGGGGAAAGGGCGTTCCAGGCAGAGGACACAGCAGTGCAGAAGCTCTCAGGCGGGAGCTGAGCTGGCCAGGTCAAGAACAGCCCGCAGGCCGATGAGGCCGCCTGGCTGGGAGCAGTAAGAAACAAAATCAAAGAGGAAATGGAGGTGGGGGTGTCACTTCACTCGGGGCTGTTAAGATGGAAAGACACTGGAGGGCTTGGAGTTGTTTTTCTTTAACTTCTTATCATGGAAAATCTTAATCATATATACTTGGAACAACGTAATGAGTCCCCTTGTACTAATCATTCAGCTTCAACAGCTTTCACTTTGGGAGGACTTTGAGCAGAGGAGTGACAAGACTTGGCATGACCTGACTTGAGCAGGATGGCTCAGGAGAATAGGCAGTGGAAAGTGGGGCAGGCATGGGAAGGAGACAGATCACGATGGCTTTAAACCAGGGAGCAGCAGTGACAGTGGTGAGAAGTGGTCAAGAGTCAGGATATCTTTTCGAAGGACGGGCTAGATATTATATATTTCATGCTTTGTTCAACAACAACAAAGAATTTGAGAATGCACATAGTGCAGCGAGGAAAGTAAGAGATGCAGAAAAGAAATGGTACCAGAATGCCACTATTTCAGCCTAAACCCAAATCCCAAAAACTGGCTTATAAGTGAACATTTGTAACATAATTCAACCCTAAGTTACGTATCGTGTACTCCTCCCGTGTTCTTTTGCAGCTATGGATAATTGGGCCATATGAAGGGTAAGGATTTATTTGTAATTTGTTATTGAGGTAATGACACCTGTTGAGGTACAAGTGCTAACAATTCCTGAAGAAAAGTGTTACTTGATTCTCTGAAAGAATCATGATTTATAAGCAGCTCTCTTAATGTAATAAAGCTGAAAATTAAAATAGAACAGACAAAAAAATTTTTAGGTCAAAGTATGGCAGAAAACTTAAAGTTTTAAAGCAGAAAATTCAAAGTTTTATGTAGACAGAGATTTTATTCCTCTCTCTGTGTTGTGGATAACACCCTCTTAGCATGTTTTGTTGTCTTAATGGCATGGTTTGTTTGCCTTTCTTATCCCAGCCTAACATGTGAGTCATATGTGTTGTTGGTCAAACAAGTAGGGCAATAAACAAAGTAAAAGAGTGTGACTGAATCAGGGCAAAGCCAGGAGCATTGTTGGAGAAACAACCCTGTCATCACCAGTGAATGTGTTAAAGAGTATATTTTCACATTATCCTACCTAAGAACACCTCACTTACTTCACGTTCAGAAGACATGGGACAAATTCCAAGGTCCTTCCGTGTCTTGGCTGTTCGACCTTGGGTTACGTTGCTTGTTAATCTGTCTGAACCTCTGTCTTCTTATCCGCAAAATGAGGATGATAGTGCCATCCCTGTCTACCCAAAAAGGTTGCCGAGAGACCTAAGGAGAAATGGGCCCTTTATAAATAAAAGAGAAGGAAAGAAACTGGTGCCTCCGTGGTACCGGCCACGTGCCAGTACATCACAACAGCCATCTGAGGTCACATCATTGACCCGTTTTGTAGATGTGGAACGTGAGGCTCAGAGAGGTTGCCTAACTTATGTAAGGCCACATGGGTAGAAGAAGAAAGAGCTGCGATTTGATCCCAGATTGGATCAACTTTAAATCCCTTACCTGAAAAAGAAAGAACTAACCTTCCCAAGCATCTTCCTACTCTACGCCAGAAACTGTTAGACGTGGTTGTGTCCTATTTCCTTTAATACAGGTTATTCGATACTCCCTGGGTGCTCGACAGATAATAAAGAACAATAACATCGATTTGTCATCACTGAGAGAAGACATATTATGAAAACTGTTACTGTCCTTTTTCTCCCCCTTTTCCTCCTCTTCATGCTCCTCCTTCCTCCCTCTCCCTGTGCCTCCTCCTTCAACTTCTTGTTTTACAATCTGTCTTGCAACCGAACAGGGGAGAATGAGGGCATGGTTGAATGATGTCTGTGGCATGATTTTTTTAATGCGGAGCCTTGCAAGAGGACAAGTGTACTTCTGCCACCTCACTACTGACCCTGAGACCTCCTTTCTCACAATACACACCAACAAAACCAAACGAACAGGTTATTCAGGAATAGCTGTCACGTACCAGCACCACTAGGCAAGGGAGAGCTGCACCACACTGGGCAGACTGGACACACACAAAAGAGAAAGTCGTTGAGCCAGCAGTAGCCAACGTAATGGAAAATGTGAGTGGGCTGTGGCTTTGGACAGACGGCTTCAGAAGGCTTCCCAGCACTCCGGTTATGGGAATGATGGCGGTTCAATTCACCTTAATGTGCCTCACTTCCCTCAGCTGTGGAATGGGATACCTCTACTGACCCCACAGGGCTGATGTGAAGATTGGCTGAGTAAACATACTCCCTTCCCTTTCACGAGAACAGTATGGTAGGAGGTATTGGTGTATGTGCTCTGGGAGTTTAACAAGCAAGAGAGATAAGCCAATAACCCTTTAGTTGCCAATTGGTGTTACCACCTTCTTGTAATCAGTTGATTTGGTGTTCCTGCCCCACTCCAATCTCATTCTCCCCAAAAGGGGACAGTAGTGAATTTTTGTGGGTCAGAGCGGTGAGGAGAGTGCCATGGAAGATTCATATTTAGGTCTTACCTTTGAGGAATGAGTGGTTCTAAATAAGAAAGAGAAGGGAGGGACACCCCCCCCCCCCCCCCCCCCGCCGAGGTAGTAAGGAGTATGGTTGGGGAGACAAAGAGGGGGACTCTCACCACAGTGCCTTTGTACATCCTGTTCTCCCCACTGGGAACACTCTTCTCAGCTCCTTGTCTCCCACCCACACCTTCCTTTGTTACACTCTTGCCCTTCTTTCAGAGCTCAGCCCTCATTACTCCCTCAGGAAGCTTTCTCTGACTTCCTGATCAGGTCAAATCTCCATTATGTATGTCTTTTGTAAGGGCTTCACAGTTAGGCATTTACATTTCTTTGTGGGATTCTTTGAGTAGTATCAGCCCCGCTCTTTAATTCCCATAAGAACAGAAGTTCTATCTGTTTTGCACTCACGTTGTATCCCTTCACTCCCTGACCTACTGCATGCAGTGCATGAAACTTAGAAGGAGCCTAATAAATACTGAATAAATGGGTACATTTTTGGTTATCAGTGAAGTAATAGCCTGGAGAGGAGAATGGGTTTATCCTTGAGTTTGCTAATCCCATTAGGTGCCAAGGGATGTATTCACTCACTTAATCCTCAAACAATTTGTGAAATCAACTGCATTGTTCCTTTCATTTTAAAGATGGAGAAATTGATGTCCAGAGATGTTAACCATCTTTCCCTGTTGACCCGGCTCTGATAAGTGGCAGCAGAGGGATTTGAGCCTGGCAGCATGACTTAAGAGCTCTTGGATTTAATCACATTGCTCTGCTCTGCTGCTTTAGCAGTAGAGGACAAAGTATGCAAGTAAAGTTAGCGTAGATTTCTGTTTGAAAATTGTGGATGTTTTTCCTCCTTCTTCCCACCAATTATCATCATCACCATCATCCCTTCATGAGAAAAACTAAGCAGAAAAGACCTACTTCATGTGTCACCATCATACATTCATGTTGACTCTTCTGCCAGAGTGATGTGGTCAAATTTACTTAGTAAGTAAACTGGACATTTCAAATTCTAATTCCAAGAAAATTTCAGCCTAGTTAATCACCTCTTAAGAACCAGTATGAACTTTGCTAGAGCATGTCAGAGTAACTTGAAATAAAAGGAGGTGATTTGACTCAGTTTGGTATTATCTGCGACACTAGGTTTCTGGTTTTTACTCAAAAAGCCCGTGGTCATCAGTAGGTATTGAGTCATAAAGCTCCTGGAAGAAAGGCTTAATTTCATCAAGGGAGCTGAGAAATCCCGAGCACCTCCAAGAATGATAGCTGTTACTGTAATAACACAATTATTATTAGAAAATTAACAAAGCCCAATAAAATATGTCACGTGAGGGGTGGGGGGGGGATGGAGGGGGAACTTACCCTAGGAATAAAAGTGGCCCGAATTGGTCTTTTAAGACAGAATTTTTAAAAAATCACCTCAGGGCAGGTGTATCTAATATCTCCAGGGAGGGGAGTCCATTACAGGGATCGAGAAGATAATAGTTAACACTGTATATTGCTCTTATTTGCTGGGCCATGTTCTAAAGACTCTAACATATTTAATCCTTACAACGAGGAACCAAATAGTGCCCAAGGTCACACAGCTAGTAAATGGTGAAACTGTCTTCAAACCTAGCCAGTCTGCCCCTGGAGTACACGCTTACAGTGTCTCTCGGTAGCTGATTACTCACATTTTCACCTTTGTCTCCCTTGCTTTCACTGAAAAGCTTAACTTATATTTAAGCTCTTAGCATTTAAGAGCCTGCTATGTTCAGACTCTTTCAAAAATAAACCCAGCCTTCCTGGCAGATACAGTTGCTTTCTGTAAAGGTAATTTTCAAGGGAACCACTATTCAAAGAAGTAAATGGGAGGCTGAATAAAAATAACCAAATTCTCTGTAGAAGACACGAATTTCTGAATCAGTTGCAAATAGCTCTCAGTCATGGTGGCATTCTCTGAAACACACCCTCCTCTAAGGTAGAATTCCATTTTCTTCATCTGCCACATAACCTGAAAATAGTATCATTTTTTTTCTGTCCCCGCACTTCAGCTTTCTTCTTTCAGTCAGTATTTTGGAAAGTCCACAAAACCCAGGGGCCTCCCTGTCGTTGCCCTGTGGTCGATGTAAAAACCAGATGATGCCATGCTGACCTGAAGTCTTTCAAATGGATCAAACTGCACATTAGTCACTGGCAACTTTTTCAGGTCCTTTTACCTCAGAGACTACTCAGTTCCTCATTCTTGCCACCCTTCGCTCATGAAGTAATAGCAAGAAAAAGATGTGAGTACTTTTTGAGGACACCTCCCACTCTTTCCTTCAGTGCTTGTGACTGATTCCTTCCCAGTGGGGACATTGAAGGGTCCCACTATCCAGAGCGATGGGGCTCTGATCGCTGGATTCCTTCCGATGTTCTGCTTAGGTGGAAAGCCTCCCTGATTTCACCCAAGTGAAGCATTTCATCATGCCTTACACTGTTGCATTTCTGTGCTCCATGCACTTAGAAGTGCAATTACATGGTCTATTTAGTGCTTTTCACTTGTTCATTTACTGCTAAAGAAGTCCCTGTAGAATATGTCATCATAACAAAGGCTGATCTCACAGTTGACACCACGGCCCTGAACTGGCATCGGCAACCCAGGGGGTATGCAGGCACAACAGCCAGTTTTGGAGCAAACCCAGAACTTTTCATTCCCTGTCCTGTCCTGTCCTGTCCTGAAGGACAGAGGCTTTCTTCTGCCTCTTTTAAAAGGGAAAGCAACCAAGTTCATAATTATTTGTATGCCCAGAAGGCTTTTTTAAGTGCTGTACCTATTTAAGAAATTATTTATTTGTGCTTTGAGCTGGTGGTCAAAAACAAATTTAATCCTTAACGTTCTTTGTGATGAGTTTGCTCTGCAAGGACAGAAGGCCACTTCTTGGGAAGGAGCATTACAGGGTTTGAAAGCAAACTTTAGCAGCAGCTCTGGGCCGAAGTTCGGGCAAAGAGGCCCTAGGGTTTTCGCGGGGAGCTGCACTGTTGATTAGAAAGGATTCTGTCCTTTGCTCAGGGCAGGAAACTTCTCTCCCCCAAACCCTCTGCCAAATGGTCCCAGCCCTGATCAACTTCTTCTCAACTCTTGCAATGAGAGATTGGACTGGGGGGAAAAAAAATCCATACTGAAAAAATCCTAACAAAACCTTGCCTCAGTGGAATATGGATCTGTTTGATGGTATTTATAGAAGTAGACTGGTTGAAAGGGATTCTGTCTTTTTCCAAGAAATTTAATTGGCAAGTGTAGGTTCTTCCTCAAGTTTATGTCCGAAAGACTTACATCAAGGATTCGTGGCTAGATGGGATTCCTGTCCACTTTCTTTTCCTTCCAAGCTATGGGCTGCTTGTACAGATTAAAATATCTCTAATGATCATATGGTTGGGAGATCCTGGGTTTAGGTTCACTCACTCCCTCAAAGGGAGAAAATATGAGCTAAGGAAATAGGGTGACGAACTCTTCCCAGTGTTAGCCTGAAAGCCTTGGGAACCCCACCCCCCACCCTGTCCCAGGCAAACCAGGGTGCCTGGTTACCCTTTGAGGAAATATAGTGCATTTCCAATAGTTTGGCTGAATTTATCACAGAATTCTGCCTTGTGGGATTCAGAAAAGTAAAAATAAGGCAAATTGGTCTATTCTGTTAGTATGATTTTAATATTGGGGCTTTCTCAAGGGAGGAATCTGTGGTCTACTTGCTATAGGGGGCTGGAGGACCAACTAGAGGAGAAAGGGTGTCCAAGCTGTCTTTGCTTTAAAATGCCATTTTCTCCATGCTACTTCCTTTTTATTGCTGTTGTCATCATTTTAAAGGCATAACAATTAAAAAGATGAGTTATCTTAAGTGGAAGAATATGGTTTTATAAGACAAGCGCTAAGTAGGTGTCAGATCTAAGGATTTGCACGTAGGAAGTGCATTTATTTGAATTGACGTACTGCGACCCGGATATACGTAACTCAGTTGTCAGAGCTCATAGCAGAGAGCGCTGCCAAAGGCTGATGTGTCCTGACCGAGGACATTTCAGAGCCCCTTCCCTGGCAAGACTCCACCTCCTGCCTAACCTCATGGCAGAGACTTGAGGTACACTGTTTCTACTCCTCTCTCTCCTTCTATTTCCATCAATCCATCAGTCCCAAATCCCTTCTCAGGGATCTTTTCCCAGCACTCATGGCTGGCCGTTGTGATGAGGGTGCAGATGAAGTGTGTTCTTGGTTAGTAGGAAAGGGACGCTTCATGGCTACACAGCAGCAGAGATGTGCTATTCCAACTTTAACAGTACATGCAGCATTAGAAATGGCCTGCTGCGGGAGTGTATCCTCTCCACACACAACTAACAACTGGCATTAGCATTTTAATTGATCTCCATCCCACCATTTGCTCCTCACCTAGTTTGAAAAATGGAGCTGTGGTCCTATATGTATAGGTATGCCTAATATTGTATCACGTACTTTTTATACTTACTGGTTTGTCTTAAGTGTTTTTCCACGCTGCAGTATAGTCAGATGTACTAACTTTTTCAATGTGCTTCTTGTATAGATCTGCAACTATGTGGGACCTGCAAAGGTTATTGTTCAGTTGGTCACAAATGGAAAAAACATCCACCTGCATGCACACAGCCTGGTGGGAAAACACTGTGAGGACGGGATCTGCACTGTAACCGCCGGACCCAAGGACATGGTGGTCGGGTAAGTGAGGGTGGATGATACCTTGGAAGGTATGATCAGGTAAACATGGCACCCGAAGACTTGGAACACACCCCTTTCATTAGGAACCTGCCCAAGATCCTCAGAGGGCCTTAAAATGAAAAGGTGAGTTCTCACTTGAGCTCCCAGGAGAAAGATTACCCACATGTCTGGGTTTTCCTGACTTTGTACCTGTGGTCCTGGCCAAATTATTTATAGCACCCCCTTTCGAAAGTGGCCCAGAGGGGGTAATAAATTATGGTTACTTCATGTATGAAGCGTTTGTACCACTTTCAGCAGTATCTTCCTTCTGGAGATAAAGATAAGGACTAATTAGAAGAAACCTAACTGTGGCAAAAATAAACACCTTGATGATTCTTTTAATGAACTAATGAGTTTGGATTTATAGCGTGAACATTTTAACCATGAAATAGATAGATAAATATTGTTTCAGTTCTATGCTGTTTAGAAAGTGTGCTCAGATTAAGAAGCCAAGGAATGCAAATTTGTTTTGGCATTCATTAGACTTGAAATGTAAATACAAAGGGACATACTCATTTAAGAGTTAGACAGCTAGAACAAGGAATTTTAAGTGAATGAAGTATTACAAAATAAATTCAGCCCAAAAGGAGTAAGAAATTTTAAATTTTGTTTAATTTTTAAGAATGTCTTCTAGGGTGTCCTACTGCTGGTTTAAACAGTTCATGATAAAATCCCAGTTAATCTGGACTATTCACTCAAAAGAAAGGAATTATTTATATCAACTGTAATTAAGTTGATGGTAGCATTTCAGGCTTTGAATTCCGATCAAGTTTTAAGTTGGTTGTTATTGGGGAGGTTGAACTTTCATGTTCCTAGGTATTTCTTTGTTTGACTGTGAAAATATTCAAGTGTGAAAAACCTAGAGAGAGAGCTTTCTTTTAAGTCACTAAAATCTGATTCTTTTGATGTTAGGGGAAAAAAAAGACTCTAGATTGGAGGAAGAAGTTTAAATTGATTTGAAAAATTCTGTTGTGCTTTATATGAACTTGTTTCAACATTCTCTTGAAAGACTGGCCTGTTTCCTGTTGTATGTCACAGTTGGTTCCTCGTCTGTTTTGGACTACTCTTTACAGTTCCTGACCGACCTAGGAGAGCTTTGAAATGCAGGGTAATTGTCAGAGTTTCAGACTAATTGATCACTTAGTGTTTCTGTGGATTTACCCCAAAAGGCTGCTGTCAGTTTGAAGTGTTGGTTCTGTTTAATCTGTGTGATAATCACAGCCTTTAGAGGAAATTATAGATGAAGTTCCTTACTAATAATATTTGTTATTATAAAGCTGCCAGTATGTTGTCTATAATTTGGTGTTTCTGTGGCTTGGCTTAGTAATCTTCCAGGGTTTTAGAAGGAACTAATGGTTATTTAGTTTGAGACCTACAGCGAGCAGGAGTAGAAGTTCCCTGTTTCTAAGGAAAGGGAGGAAATCCTTTCCTCTCTTGTAATGGAGTTCCGTAGTTGGGAGAACTCATTCATTCACTCATTCATTCAACAAACATTTTGAGCATCTACACAACCTAAGTTTGGTTATCAAGATGTCTCATCATAGTGATGCGGGATTCTGTGACCCTATACAGTTTCACTGAGAAATTTAGTCAAGAGGATGCCACTTAAAAGTTACAATAGATTCAGTAGACTTTCCTTTTCAGAGTGTTCTATGAAACACTGGTACTCCTTTTATAATCGATTTTTAGCTGAGAAACTTATGCTTACAGTGTTTCCTAAAATATAATATTTCCTTCATGATTTATTTGTCTCTCTTACTTTTTAATTTTTTTTTAAGTTTCCGATGTCAGAACCTGTTACATGTTAGTAGAGAGAATATCAGGCTAGGAGTCTGGAAACCAGAATTCTATTTTCATTTCTGTCACACTCAACAGTAGGATTGGGCGCAATTTGCATGACTTCCTGAGCACTTTAACTTCTTCTCTTATACAATTATCAGCATTGGGTTACATAGTTTATCTCCAGGCCTTTTACCTCTCACAAATTCTAGTCTGAACTATTAGCTAATACTACGAAATAACATGAGCAGACTTGCCACATACTTATTTATGGAGTGTCATTGATTATTATTATTTGGTTCTAACTTGTAGGTAAGAATAGCACAGAGAGAAATTTAGGAAGATAGCCAGAGTTATTCCTTAGATTTGTCAATACTAGAAATGGAATCAAGATTACCTATTTTCATTAATACAGCTTAGGTTAAGAGTATATATTCACAAGCAGGGCACCAATCCAGCACATCAAAGAGGATCTATAAAAAATGACACTGAGGAGATAAATAACTTTTAAATTATCAAAGCCAGAGGGGTGATGGGTAGGGGATGGGTGAGATGGGATTAGGAGTACACTTACCTTGATGAGCACTGAGTAATATACGAACCTGTCAAGTCACTATATTGTACAACAAAACCATATGTTAACTATACTGAAACTAAAATTAAAAAAATAAAAACAAAATTAAATAAATTATCAAAACCAAAGAATTAACTTTTCTTTAGGTTTATCAATAAAATTTAGTTTCTATTTTCAAATATATTTTGCTATCCATATTAAAATACTCATTTTTTGATGACTAAGGCATGATTGGAGGTTTGAGTGCTTAAATCTGTGGGGTTTTACCTTAAGACTTTTTTTTTTTATTTAGCTTTCATTTTGTCTTCGTATTTCTTACTCATTTGTTTAGTTAGCTGTTAGTGTCTGTCCTCATAAAAATAATTTTAATTTGGCGTTTTATTTTTGACCTTGAAGGTCAACAATGTGTTTCAACAACATTTTAGTTCTCTGAAGTTTTCAATCAGTGGAAACTATCTGTTACTTGACTTTGCTTTAAGCCACTTTCCTTACCAATAATCACCACACCCTCTGTTTCCTGGCAGCCCTAATTTAGAGAGATGTGAAGTCTTTTTTTTTTAACTAATATTTACAGCATATACCAATTGTAAGCACTAGAAGTAAATATATAAATATAAAAGAGAAACAAGGCCTCTGTCAATGAGCTATTAAATTGGTGGTTTTGTAGGTCCAAAAACGATTACTAGCAGTTTCATAATATTAAACCTTAATACACAGAAAAGATGCTGTTTGGAGAAAATGGACAAAATATGGAGTGAAATTGGAAGTGTCCAACTTCCAAATTAAAGTATATATTGTGAGTCAGGGGTGCTTTTGAATCTTGTGCCAGCTATAAATCAGTGTTTGAGTCCTGACAGGTAGAAGGGCCAGATGGAAGGGCCACTGTAGAATCCCAACCTAATGACATGGGGATTCAAACCAACCCAGAGGGCAGCAGTAGTTCTCAGATGATGATGATGATGATGATGATGATGATGGAAACATCTGGCACAGTGCAGAGGATTTCAAACCTGGCTGCTAATTAAAGTCACTTTTGGTCACTTTATATTACTTTTTAAATTTTTTTTAGTTTTGATTTATTTTTGAGAGAAAGAGAGAGAGACAGAGTGCGAGTGGGGAGGGGCAGAGAGACAGAGAGACACAGAATCCGAAGCAGGCTCCAGGCTCTGAGCTGTCAGCACAGAGCCTGACGTGGGGCTCGAACTCGCAGACTGCAAGATCATGACCTGAGCTGAAGTCAGACAATCAATTGACTGAGCCACCCAGGCGCCTCTAATATTAACTCTTTAAAGTGTACAGGTCTATGAATTTTGACAAGTACTCAAATAAGAATCACAGTCAAGGAAGGTATAGAATAGTACCATTGCCCCCCAAAATCCTGTGTGCCCCTTTAGAGTCAGCTCTACCTTGCAGTCCAGCCCATGGCAACTCCTGATCTGTCTCCTATACATATAGGAATGTTCCAGAATGACATACAAATGGAATCATGCAATATGTAGCCTTTTTGAGTCTGGCTTCTTTCACTTAGCATCATGCATTTAAGATTCCTCCAGGTTGTTGTGTGTATCAGCAGTCTTATTCCTTTTCATTACTAAGTAGTATTGCATTGTATTGATGTATTGCAGTCTGTTTATCAATCCACCTGCTAAAGAACATGAAGTTTATTTTCCATTCTGGATGAGAGAACCACTTTTTGTGTGAACATAAGTTTTCATTTTTGGGGGGCTTGGGTAAATACAGAGGAGTGAAAATGAAGGGACAGATGCTAAGAGTCCATTTGTCTTGATAAGAAACTACCATATTGTTTTCCAAAGTGGCTGTATGATCTTGAATTCCCATGTATTAACATTTATGATTCTCGATTTTTTAAGTTGCATGTGCTGTTTTTTAATAATAATGTCCACTCTTGTTTTCTTTTACATTTTATTCTACAAATTTTCAAACATAAACAAAAGGAGAAAGCATAGCATAATGAACCCCCATTGTACTCATCACCCAGCTTCAACAATTAATTACTACATCTTCATTTAAATATACCCCTGCCTAGATATCTTTCATTTATGGATATCTAATTTAATTCAATACTGTTAAGAGGATACTTTGTATGATTTCAGTCCTTTTAAGTTTATTGAGACTTGCTTTATGGATCAGAATATGTTATGTCTTGGTAAATGTTCCTTGCGCACTTAAAAAGAATGACTAGTCTAATCAAGCTGAATGCATGTTCTAAAATGTCAGGTCAAGTTGTGTGATAGTGTTGTTCAAGTCTTCTGTATCCTTACTGACTTTCCCACTACTTGTTCTAGAAATTATTGACAGATGGGTATTGAAATCTCAGACTATATTTATAGATATATCTATTTCTTCTTCCAGTTTGTAAGATTTTGCTTCTTGTATTGTGAAGTTCTTTTATTAGATACATAAACATTTAGGATTCTTATGTCCACTCAATGAATTGATCCCTTTATCATTATGAGATGACCCTCTTTTATCCCTGGTAATATTTTTGCTCTAAAATCTACCTTGACTGATACTATTTTACCTATTTCAGCTTTATTTTGATTAACCTTAGCTTGGAACATTTTTTTTCCATCCTCTTAGTTTTAAGCTGTTTGTGTCTTAATATTCAAAGTAAATATGCACCGCATATAGTTGGGTCTTATTATTTTTATTCCATCCGATGCTCTCTGCCTTTTAATTGAGGTGTTTAAATAATCTGTATTTAATCTGATTACTCATAGAGCTGTGTTTCATTCTACCCTCTTGCTATTTGTTTTCTGCTTGTCACGTCTGATTTTTGTTCCCCTTTTCCTCTTTTTTCTGCCTTCTTTTAGATTAATTATGATTTTATTTTATCTTCCTTTTGGTTTATACCTCTATAGTTTTTAGAAGTTGTTTTACAGCTTGTTACGCTATATACATCTTTCACTTATCTTAGTCTCCCTTTGAGTAACACTGTGTGTCTTCATATATCATATATGAACAACACTTCAGTTTCCCTTCTCGGCCCTTGTGCTATTGTGTACTCTATTTTACATCTATATATGTGATAAGTTCCACAATATATTGTTTTTTATTTTTGTTTTTAATGCTCAATTATCTTTTCTTTTTTAACATTTATTTATTTTTGAGAGGCAGAGAGAGACAGAGCATGAGTATGGGAGGGGCAGAGAGACAGGGAGACACAGACTCCGAATCAGGCTCCAGGCTCTGAACTGTCAGCACAGAGTCTGACATGGGGCTCGAACTGGTCAACCACAAGATCATGACTGAGCCAAAGTCAAACGCTTAACCAACTGAGCCACCCACCCAGGTTCCCCTATGCTCAATTCTCTTTTAAAAGAAATTTTAAATAAGGAAAAAAGTATTTATATTTAAACATGTATTTATCATTTACAGTGCTCATCATTCTGTTTCATAGGTCAAGATTTCTATCTGGTGCCATTTTTTTCTGCCTGAAGCCCTTCCTCTCCTTTTTCTTCTACTGCTGGTCTGCTGCTGATCAATTCTTCAGTTATCAAACGTCTATAAGCTCTTTATTTTGTCTCTGTTTTAGAAAGATATTTTTGAAGAATATAGAATTCCAAGTTGACAGAGTTCTTCTTTCACATTCTGAAAATATGCTACCCCATAGGTGTTCTGGCTTTTGCCTTGCTTCCATCAAGAGGTCTGCTGCCCTCCTGATATTTTGTTCCTCGTCACATCAAGTGCCATATCTTCTCTATCAGCTCTAGATTTTCTCTTTATTAGTTTTTCCTTTCTCCTCACTAATTTGAAGCAGTTTGATTAAATGGGCATTAATGTAGTTTTCTTCATGTTTTTTGTGCTTGGGGTTCATTGAGATTTTTGGATCTCTGGGTTTATAGTTTTTTTAAATAAATTTTAAACTTGTCAGCTATTACTTTTCAAAATATTTTTTCCATCCACTCCTCATTTTCCTCTTCTTCTGAAGCACCAATTACATGTGTATTTGGCTTTTAAAATTATCCCACAGCTCACTGGAGACCTGTTTTTTTTTAAATTTGTTCTTTTTCCTGTGTTTCATTTTGAACAATTCTATCACTGTGTTCTCAAGTTCACTAATCCTTTTGTCTGTAGTGTCTAATCTGTTTTTCATTCCATTCGGTATATTTTTCTTTTGAGACATTGCAGTTTTTTCATCTCTATAGGTTTGTTGGAGGTCTTTTTTTTAATATCTTCCATGTGTCTCCTTAATATTCTAAAGGTTTTTATTATCTTGACCCTATACAATATATCCATAATAGCTATTTCAATGTATGTGTCTTTAAATTCTGTGTTCTGTCTCACATCTGGATCTGTTGCTATTGATCGATTTTTATCCTCATTATGAGTTGTATTTTCCTATTTTTTGCATGCCTGATAATTTTTGATTGAATGGCAGACATTTTGAATTTTGGATTGTTGCATGCTGTCCTTTTTTTTTTCTTCTTTCTTTTGTATGCCTTTGAATATTTTTGAACATTGATAGAAATTAAATTTGGGAGCAGTTTTATCCTTCCTAGACTTACTTCTAAGCTTTGTTAGGGAAACAGGAGCAGCCTTTAGGGTTAATTTGACACCATTGCAAAGCCAGTAACTTTCTGAATATTCATGCTGATGATTTATATATTACAAGATTTCTTGAACTATTCCAGCCCCATGTGTGCTCCAAGAAATCTTTGTCTGCTTCTTTCTGGGTTGTTTTTTGTTTTTTGTTTTTCTTGTTTTGTTTAGATTTTTCCTCAGCCTTGGGTTGTTTGGTCACACACATCTCCAATCAGTACTTAGCTGAAGACTCAAGGCAAAACCTGTGTACATCTCTGAGTATCACTCTGTGTGTGGCTTTTCTCTGGTTCTCTGCCTGTGAATTCTGGCCCCTTTGGCCTTCTCAGATTTTTAACTCAATCTCCAAACTCGAGGAGATGGCCAGGTCTGTTTAGAGTCTCCCTTCCTATGCTGCAATCAGAAAACTCTAGGCATTAAACCAGCGTAATTGTAGGATTCACCTTAGTTGATTTCTTAAGGATCAGTGTCCTGTGCTGCCATTGTTCAGTGTTGGAAAACCATTTTTTCATATGTTTTATGTTATGTAAGGTGAAAGACTCAATCTGGTGTCTGTTACTCCCATCATTATCTGAAAAAGAAGACTGGCTTCTATATTGTTCCATTTATTACCAGAGTAAATAAGTTATTCACATAAGGATGATGCCTTTTTCACGGGGATTAGTTAAATAATGTGCATGAAAATCACTTTATATGTGGTAAAGTGTAACAGATGTTTGCCAGTGTCATTACCTATATGGAGGTACATATTCTATATAGAAGTCCAGCCTAAAAGGCCAAAAGATGGAGGTGTTGTTTCTATTAAAAAACTACCTGTGCCTCCAGGCATGTCATCATGTCCCATTGCACCTTTTCTGTGCTGTGCTAATTCATGCATTCATTTATTCAACAGACACGTGTTAGACACCCATATGTCAGGCACTGTTCTAGGCACCAGAGATCTCTGCCCTCAGGAGTTTATATTCTTTTGGTCTGTTTTCTTCTCTGTGTGTCTCAGCTATTCTACTTTTTCTTTTTTAGTATAATTGACACACAATGTTTACATTAGTCCCAGGTGCACAGCATAGCGATTTAATAAATTTATACATTATGCCACGATCATGTCCTACTTTTTTCTATCACTGTCTGGACATGTGTCTCATTGTATCTCTGGACCTCTGTATGAGTGCTCATCTCATTCTGCCTTCACCTTCTATATTTTCTTCGCCTAGTTCATCTGGTCTTCCCACACCATCTTAGTCCTTATTATTTTAGACTATCTTTGTCTTTGTTTCATCTAGTCCAGTTGTTACAATATTTCTGTCTTTCCCTTACTAATCTTTTTTCTTTCTTTCTGAATAAAAGCCAGAGCAAAAGAAAAGTCTTGGCAAAAGCTTACAAGGCTTTAAAAGATCTGTGCCCCCACTTTGCTCTTTGAACTTTTCTTTTTGTTTTTAAATGTTTATTTATTTATTTTGAGAGAAAGAGAGAGATCGGGAGATGGGCAAAGAGAGAGGGAGAGAGAGAATCCCAAGCAGGCTCTGCGCTGAGCATGAGCCCAACATGGGGCTTGATCTCCTGACCATGAGATCGTGACCTGAGCCAGAATCAAGAGTCGGATGCTTAACTGACTGAGCCGCACAGGCTCCCTGGCTCTTTGAACTTTTCTCTTACTACTGGCCTCTTGCTGATTTTCCTCCAGCAGCATTGGCCTCCTTGCTATTGTCTCCCGAAAACACCAGTCATGGTCCTCCCTCAGGGTCTTTGAACTTGTTACTCTTTCCACCTTGAATACTTTTCCATATATCCACATCTTTTCCCTCACCTTCTTTCAGTCATTGCTCACTTGTCATCATTTCAGTGACGCCCTCTCTGGCCTATCCCTACTTTAAAGCATCATGTCTTCTAAGTGTACCTTTCCTTTTCTCCATTCCCACCTTATTTATTTATTTTATTTATTTATTTCTTGGTACTCTTAATGCCTTCTCAATTATACTGTAAAATTTGCTTCTCTATTTGTTTCTTCTCTCTGGTTACACTAGCACATAAATTCTATGGAGGGAGGGATTCCTGAGTGCTGACAGAAGCATCCAGGACACTGCCTGGCACTAATAAGGAGCTGAACAAATATTTGTTGAATGAATGGGTCTCCTTGGTAAAGTACTTTTTTGTTTGTTATATTATGTTTATTGAATATACTTTTTTGTTTCATGAACTTTAAAAATTAGTGGCTGGAGTATTTTATATATTTTCTTTAAAATCCCTTAAATTGCTTTATTTAGCTTATTAAAATGTTTTGTCCTATAGGTATGTAGGCTTCATGAGATAAAAGTGCTCCATCCTGAAAACATGGAGAATTCGATGGCATTCTAGTGGTAATAATTGCAGCCTCACAGATCACCCAACAGAAGATGGGACTCCATGTAGACTTTAAATCCTATCCAGAAAGCCAAAGATGAGCCAAAAGAAAAAAATTCTTCAAGTTATAATATTATTCTTATTCTTTAAAAAAAAATTTAGATAAGTTAGTACTGTATTCAGAATTTGAAAAAAAATTTAAACAACTGTCCTAGAAAATTGTTTAAAATGAGTCTAGGTAAAACTTCCTTAGTAGTGTATACGTATATGTATATGTATGTATACAAACACACACACACACACACACACACACACACACACGTATACCCTACTCGCTTAATCATCATTTGAGAATCTAATAAACTCTGAAAACCAAAAGATTTTGCTGAGTTCGCCACAGACTCATATGGTGGCAAAACTCAATCTGACCCGATGTATGGTGGTTTATAGTCTTTATTATTCCTTGGTAAGTCTACTCTATATGTTTCACTGTAGAAATAGTAATGTGTTTGATTACAGTGTGGGTTCCAGTGATTGAGGCCTGTGTGTTTTTTAAAAGCCATTTTGCTAAAGTGAAACCAGATTCTAGTCATTGACTGCCTAACTTTCAGTGCTTGTTGTGGCTGTTTTTGCCTTTTTCTCCAGCTTTGCAAACTTAGGTATACTTCATGTGACAAAGAAAAAAGTATTTGAAACACTGGAAGCACGAATGACAGAGGCATGTACAAAGGGCTACAATCCCGGACTTTTGGTACATCCTGATCTTGCCTATTTGCAAGCAGAAGGCGGAGGAGACCGGCAGCTCACAGGTGAGTGCCATGCCACCAACCTTGATCCTTCAAGATCAGGCTCTCCTTTGCTTGTGTGTAGACCAGGTGCTCCTCTGTGTGCCTCATGTTTCTCCTTCTCCCAGACTTTAGTGCCCCCCACCACCACCACACCTTCCCTGCTCAGAAACCTTTTGACGGCATCCTGCTATTTGCTAGAATAAAATTTGTATCTCCCTAGCTTGGTACACAAAGCTCTCAGTCTGGCCCCAGCCACCTTTCCAGATTCATCTCCAATTCCATCATGTACCCACCTCTCCCCATCACTACCCCCCAATAAATGATGCATATTCATACCTCTGTAGGTACCTACCTAAAACATCCCACCCTGCCCTTTCCAGCCTGTCAAACCCAGTTCATAGTTCAACACTTAGTTCAGAGAACACCTCTTCTTCTGCCTTCCCCCGCTCACGTTATGGTAAGGAATCTCTTTGGGCTCTTCAGGCACATCATAAACTATTCTCTTTCTCATACAAATGCTATGATTTTATGTTTTCCTGCTTTTACCTGTATTTTTCTCTTTCAACTCCAATCCTTGTCCTACCACACGTACAAAAGTGTCTGCTTTTAAACCTTGTCCATTGGTCTGGTAATCCTGTGATCACCTCCTACTCCGGCAACCCCAAATCGATCACTGTTTTTCCACTGAACATGTTCTGACATCCAGACCCAAAACCTTCCCATCACCTCTGAACCCTTCTTGCCTGTGTTGCATCTCTAGTCTGTGGCCCTGCTCTTCCGTGCTCTCTCGCACACTCCACTCCTCACTCCATTTTCCTTGCTCTGCTTCTATCCCTCCCCACTTGTGATCCAGCGTATACCCTGTGACCAGACGGGTCTCGCAAAAGCCTACACCTCACCACCGCTCAGTATTGCCCTGCTGCCTACAAAATCCCAATTCTGTAAGTTGGCCCCAGTCTGCGTTTCCAACTGTTTCCCACTGCATACCTTCTTGTCAAACTGAGTTATTCCACAGAGGCACCATGATTTCTCACTTCCTCACCATGGCACATTCTTTCTATTCTTGCTGCTCCCTCTTCCTGGAATGCCTTCCTTTACTCTCTTCATGAGTTCAAGTTGTACCATCCCTTCAAGATTTAGAACATACATCTCCTCTGTTCTAAATCCTCTGGATGCTCCCCTCCTTTGCAATTCCATACCTCTTCATCTGTAGCTCTTTTATAGTACTCACCACTTGAATTATCACCCCTGATGATGTAGTAAGTTAAATATGACTATATCCATCAGCACAAAAGCTCCACCAGGAGGCAAAGGAGGAGTCAAATGCAGTTGAGTCATTCACTTTCTCCAGAAGCACTTTTTGAGTACCTGCTATGTGCCAGGCACTGTGCTGGGCACTGTGGAATGAACGTAGTCCCTGTGCTCACAGAGCTTTTGGAATACTTAATTTTCGTAGCTTGCAATACAACTGATGTGTAATCAGCTTGTTGCATTCCATTATGTCACATCTTTTCTGTCTTTAACTATAATTGTAGAGAGAAAAAGGAGAGGTCAGGGGAAGATAAGAAAGAGGAGGGGCAATTTGGGGGCACCTGGGTGGCTCTGTCCAAGTGTCCAACTCTTGATTTTGGCTCAGGTCATGATCTCACAGTTCATGAGATCTGAGCCCTGCCTCAGGCTCTGTGCTGACAGCGCGGAGCCTGCTTGGGATTCTCCCTCTCCTTCTCAGTGCCCCTCCCCTGCTTGTGCTCTCACTGTCTCTCTCCCTGTCTCTCAAAAATAAATAAACTTAAAAAAAAAAGAAGAAGAGAGGTAATTTGATACACAGAGGACAGTTTTTACTGTAATCCAGAGAAAATCCAGGTCTTCTTTTGATGCCTTTAATATGGGTGATATAAATGAGACAATTTTTAAAATTTTATTAGCAATACAAATACTTGCAAAAGAAAAAATAGAGTTATTTTAACTTCTGTTCTTTATTTGGGCTTTACAAAAGCATCTCATCTAAAACGTGCTCACTTTACTCTTTCCCTGGGTATGAATGCACGGTGCTGTATGGTCCTAGATCGGGAAAAGGAAATCATCCGCCAGGCAGCTCTTCAGCAGACAAAGGAGATGGACCTCAGCGTGGTGCGGCTCATGTTTACAGCTTTTCTCCCAGATAGCACCGGCAGCTTCACAAGGCGCCTGGAACCCGTGGTATCAGATGCCATCTATGACAGCAGTGAGTCCTTGAATTCTAACAGGAGGCAGCTTGGTGTAGCATTAAGCACCGACTTCTAACCCTACCGTTGGCAGTTACTTACTAGCTCAAAGTCCCAGGACAAGTAATTTAATCACTTGGAGCCTCACATTTATTGTCTACAAAATGGGAATGCTAAATTCTAGCTTAAAAAGTTAATGTCTAGGCACGCCTGGGTAGCTCAGTCGGTTAAGGGTCCAACTCTTGATTTCAGCTCAGGTCATGATCTCCTGGTTTGTGGAATCGAGCCTCTGTGTTGGGCTCTGCACTAATAGCGAGGAGCTTGCTTAGGATTCTCTCTCTCTCTCTCTCTCTCTCTCTCTCTCTCTCTCTCTCTCTCTCTCTCTCTCTCTCAAAAATAAATAAACTTGGGGCGCCTGGGTGGCTCAGTCGGTTAAGCGTCCGACTTCAGCCAGGTCACAATCTCGCGGTGTCCGTGAGTTCGAGCCCCGCGTCGGGCTCTGGGCTTATGGCTCGGAGCCTGGAGCCTGCTTCCGATTCTGTCTCCCTCTCTCTCTCTGCCCCTCCCCCGTTCATGCTCTGTCTCTCTCTGTCTCACAAATAAATAAAAATGGTAAAAATAAATAAATAAATAAATAAATAATAAATAAATAAACTTAAAAAAAAGTTGATGTCTAGATTAGAAGTGAATGTTATGAGGTGCCCAATAAATATGGTTATCCTGCCTCACATGTACATGTTGGTCTCTTACATGCCATTTCACAATAGCAAATCTTTTATTATTTATGAATTCCTATACTGTTGGTACTCTCAGATAGAAAAATATCTCAATATTTTTCATTGAGGCTCTAAAGAGATGTTAATAAAAACAACTGTTATTCTAGTCCATCTTCATTCTTACATAGTACAGCTTTTATCAAGATAGGAAGGTTAGCTGAATGAGTAGCATAGATAGTACATGGCTTCAAAATTCTATTTCAGTCTGTACTTCCTAGAACTTTTTAAAAAAGTTTTACAATGGTCTTCGACATTTACCATGCAGATTTCTTGTTTGCTATGTACAGGATTTATTGAACAAAGATTTCAAAAGAGCCTGCAAGCATGATATTTAGGCTCACTGAAAGTTTATAGAGTTTGGTCTAAGTAGAAAACTCCATGCCTCTAGTACAACAGCTAACTGATTTCTCTAATTTCAACAAGTTTGAAGGGAAGTGAAAGAGTTATAATATGATGTAGACTTGTATACCAAAGATCACCTTAAAATGCAGCTGTGGGAGCAAAAAAAAAAAAAAAAAAAGGAAGCTTTGTACTATTACCACAAGAAACTTTTGCCCCTAACCACACAGAATTCTAATTTAGTCTGGGGAAAAGAAATATTACAGCTCCATTTTCTTTTCTGTAAAATAAAGATGTATAAATAATTTAAGAAAATTGTGCTTTTTCTACATTTTTAAGACTCTTATAAATAGTATATCAGTATCATGGAAATAATTGAAGGTCTTGACCCAAATGAAATTCCACGAATCCATTGGTTTGGAACTTCCTGAAACATCAGAAAAACTCTTTCTCTTTCTGTATGAATCTTTCTTACTGTGTTAGTAGAAGAAACAAACACTGTTCTTTCTGCCCCATCTGTTTGAGTGGTAATGAATGATCCATGCTCAAGAAGTGAAGACTTCTGAAGACTTGCAAAGGTTTTTTTGTTTTATTTGTATCCTTGTTAAAGCGATATGAGTGAAAGCATCTATTTGTTTTTTTAATTAAAGTATAATTAACATACAGTGTTATATTAGTTTAGCATGTACAACATATTGATTAAACAATTCTGTATATTAATGCTCGTCACAATAAACTATTTAAACTTTCTTTTGGTTAATGTGTGCTAAGAGCAGGATTCCCCATAAGAGACTGGCTTGTGAAGCTGAGGATAAACCATGATGTTTGTTGTTTTTCTCCTGTGGACAGAAGCCCCCAATGCGTCCAACTTGAAAATTGTAAGAATGGACAGGACAGCTGGATGTGTAACTGGAGGGGAAGAGATTTACCTTCTCTGTGACAAGGTTCAGAAAGGTAAATATATGCTCCAGTCTCAAGGTGTGAAATGTAATTCTTCGTGTGTCTGTGAGTCCCTTTTTGACAGTAAATCCCATAATATCCCTCTTCTGCCATAGAACTCCTTTAGAAAATTTACACATTTCACCTCTTCCAAATATGTCTGTGTTTTTTTAACCCAACTAATTCATTTAAAAAATTTTAATAGTAGTGGGACACCTGGTTGGTTCAGTTGGTTAAGTGTCTGACTCCTGATTTTCGGTCAGGTCATGATCTCCTGGTTCACATGTTCAAGCTCCACATCGGGCTCGGGATTTTCTCTCTCCCTCTCTCTCTGCCCCTCCCCACTCATGCTTGCTCTCTTTCTCAAAACCAATAAATAAACATTAAAAAGATTTTTTTTTCAATAGAAGTAAAGAGAATTAAGAAAATAATGACAATTGTAATCAGTGACATTTAAGTGTTTCTGTACTTTAAATTTTGCTATCTGAACTTAGTTAAACTAAAATAAATGAGGAATAATAGTTTATGCTTCACACTCACACACACACACACACACACACGCATGCACATGGACACAGAATAAATAATGCTTTACATAGGATAAAATCGTTTATTTTGTTTATCTTGCACGGTTTTGTTGCAACACTGAGAGAAGCTGAGAGAGCTTCTCCAGATACTTTCATGTGACACTCTGATGTCATTAAGAAAAAGAAAGAGAATAGGAACCGTGGGGAAATTCTCAGAGCATGTGTCTCAGAATTTTCACTTTCAGAAAACATTCTTGGCATTTACCTTTCATTAGCTATGATACAAGATTTATAAACTAGCAAAAGCTGAAGGAGATTGTGTTATTTTCTCAAATAACTCATTTTTAAAATACAGTGATAGAATGTATGGTGTAATAAAGATCTACTCACTACAAGATGATGAGCATTTTCAAAGTAAGGAGTGCGTAACCAAAAATATAGCTCCTAAATAAAAGAAGGATGACTTTAAAAAAAGAAAATTCTCACTTGAGGCAAATGGCCTGAGGTTAAAAAGTCAGAAAAAATGGGATCAGATTGTAAGGTAAAGGCGTATATCTTTATCCAAAAAGTGTTTACACTTTCTGTGCATATCCTGGTATTAGTCTTTTAACCCATTGTATCCAAGTAATATGCATTTCCAAATTCTTGGTGTGCATACAGTGAGTAAACACAATCTGAGTACCTTTATTTGTAAATGTGATTCTTAATCATTATCATTACATTACATCTCTTATTAAAAGAAGTGTTATAGCTGCCTGACTTAAAGCATCTTAGTAACTAGATTTAAGGGAGTCCTACCTGAAAGAAAGGGAATCAACCAGGAGATAGTGAGATGTTTTATCCACCTCCAACCCCAACATTTCTAAAATTCTGTGGGTGTTTTTGGTTTTGTTTTTTTGTTTTTTTGTTTGAGAGAGTGAGAGAGTATGAGCAGTGAAAGGACAGAAGGAGGAGAGAGAGAGAATCCTAAGCAGGCTCCACGCCCAGGCTCACAAGACCATGAGATCATGACCTGAACCAAAATCAAGAGTTGGATGCTTAACTGACTGAGCCACCTGGGCATCCCTAAAATTCTATTTAAATAGAAATATGAACTTAGTTTTCATGAGTCAGTAGTGCAGTCCCTCCTATAAAATGGGAAGTGAATCCAGAGAGATGTCAATCTGAGTTATATTGTCATATTTCTGCAGAAGTAGAGTCCATGATGCAAGTGTGAAATTTAGGCAGTCTAATCCAAAGGGACTTGACCAATATAATATTTGTAACAACTTCTCAATGTGGACTGATAAAGTATTATAAGGAAGCAGCATAGTAGAATGATCGTGAGCCTGGATGGAGTCTGTGTTCAAATTCTGGCTTCTCCATTTACTAGCTGTTCAACCTTGGATGAGTTACTTAATCTCTTTGCACTCCAGTTTCTCTTCTGCAAAATGAGGATATTAATAGTACACCTGCATTTCAAAGTTATTGTGGGGGTTAAGTCAGTTAATGTATACATATAATTCACTTAAATTAGTGCTTGCCATGCAGTTAACTTCATGTAAGTTAAATATTCTTATGTAGATCTATAGGGAGTTTGAACCACCTTTTGGGGTTCTGATATTCCTCAATATCCTTCATGTTCCTCAGGAATGATTTGGGTTAGTGATGGAGAAGTGAGAAAGGCAAAGACTGATTAAGAGAAAAGTCAGACTGAATAGGTAAATCTAGTATTCTCTCAATGTAAATGAAACTCAGGGTCCATTACTGTGGTAACTAATAAAGAAAATTTCAGTAATTTTGAAAATTTCAAATGACTTAAAAGTCTATTTCTTAGTAACTACTTTTTTAAATGTTTAAGTACATTGTAGGTAAAATCTTGAACGAGCTGAAAGTTTAGCATGTTGTGAAATATTATTATGTGAAATTAAACACCTGAATGTGACTGTTTGCAGATGACATCCAAATTCGATTTTATGAAGAGGAGGAAAATGGTGGAATCTGGGAAGGATTTGGAGATTTTTCTCCCACAGATGTTCATAGACAAGTAAGTGGATGATGATAATGCTGATGATGATGATTTTGCATTTTCTGTCTCGTTAAAATTCAGTACTTAATTTCCATATATGAAAAAGGAAAAATCATACTTATTTAACTTTCATAAAAGCGTACTATTTTTAAGACTCTTGCAGGTCTTCCAGAAAAGTCACCTACCATAGAATTATGAGCAAAGCCTTAGTCCATTGGCTCTGAAACCATGTCAAGACATTTCATTTGGGTGTCTGATCACCTAACCATTAAGGCAGTGGCCCTTGGGTCTGTTAGTGGAAATATTTTAAGTTTTTGTATTAGACTGCTCAGACTGCCATGACAAAATACCATAGATTAGGTGTATTAAACAACAGAAATTTATTTCATCACAGTTCTGGAGGTTAGAAGTCCCAGATCAAGGCCCAACAGGGTTGGTTATTGGTTTAAAGCTCTCTCCTCCTGGCTTGCAGACAGCTGCCTCTGGCTCTGTCCCCACATGACAGAAAGAGAGAGAGAGAGAGAGAGAGTAAGCTCTCTGGTGTCTCTTCCTATAGGAACACTAATCCTATCCAATCACAACCCAACCCTCATGATCTCATTTAACATTAATTATTCCCATAAAAGCCATTTCCCCAAATAACGCCACACTAGGGGTTAAGGCTTCAAAATACGAAGTCTGAGGGAACACAATCAGTCCATTACGGTGTTCTACCAGAGTAATTATGACAACACTTTTGAAAAGGTTTTCTAATGAAAAGTATTGAAAGGAAGAGTCTTCCACTATAGGCTGATATCATCGTGATAAATCAAGATTTCCCAGTGACAACTGAGTGTATGACTAAGATATAGAAATGCTATATCCCCGTCTCCATCACTCTGAGTGATTTTCACACACACAGAATTGGAAACAATCCAAATGTCCACTAATAAGTGGCCAGTAAATAAATTATGGTGTGTCTGTGTGATGAACTATTATGCAGTTATTAAAGAGAATGTGTAATCTCTGAATATGGAAAAAATCTCAAACATACAACATTAAAAATTTTTTAAAGATATAAAACCAAGCGATGTCAGAAAGATTGAATGTTCACATTTGCATATGCATAAGGAAACTATGGAAGAATACAAAAAGAATTAATAATTTCACTGTGTTTACCTCGGGGGACAGGCACACAGTGAGGACCACCTAGATGGGGGACGGGAGTTGGCAAGGAGAATTTTCACTATATGCCATTGTATACCTTTCTGTATTTTACAAAGTCTTGAACCTTGTGAATACACCACATAGTGAAAAAAAAAAAATCAAACAAGAAACTGTAAAAATACCTAACTATTGTGGCACTGACAGAAATTAATGAAGAGGTTGTCTTAGAGGTGTTACAGAATGCCCTCTATCCCTAGAGCATTGGCCATCCTCCCTTCAAAATGCACGGACCCTGTTAGGATGTCTCTGCAGGATTTAGCTTCCTCTTCTTATCAGCCAACCTGTGGGCTCATTGTAGTAGCACATTCTTCACTCTCTCTTTCCACAACCAGTCTTTCTGATGTTGCCTTGTAAATAATTTTGGAGCACTTTAAGGCTGATTTAGAAGAGAAGAAGGAGGTGTATGCAATGCATTTTACTCACATGATTATTTTCAACTGGAAGGCATTTAAAATATTAGACAAATAAAAATAAAGATTTGCAAAATATTAGCATAGTCTCATTTTGAATTTTTTTTTAACGTTTTATTTTATTTTTGAGACAGAGAGAGACAGAGCATGAACGGGGGAGGGGCAGAGACAGAGGGAGACACAGAATTGGAAGCAGGCTCCAGGCTCTGAGCCATCAGCCCAGAGCCCGACGCGGTGCTCGAACTCACGGACCGCGAGATCTTGACCTGGGCTGAAGTCAGACGCCTAACTGACTGAGCCACCCAGGCACCCCTAGCATAGTCTCATTTTAATTCACAGTGGCAATTTAATCATAATGTATGGGTATAGAATTCTGAGTTTGTAACTTTCTCTAGGATGCTGTATTTTTTAGTTTAATTAAACATAATTATTAATACGTTTAATGAGTAGCATTCTGGAAAAACAAAATGTAGGCCTACCCTAATGTTTGGGTCTTTGTATCCTGCAGTTTGCCATCGTCTTCAAAACGCCAAAGTATAAAGATGTCAACATCACAAAACCGGCTTCCGTGTTTGTCCAACTTCGGAGGAAATCTGATTTGGAAACTAGCGAACCCAAACCTTTTCTCTACTACCCTGAAATCAAAGGTAATTGGGTTACTTACATTCTTGTGACTGTTCCCATAAAAGGACAAAGCTGATTAGAAGAGATTAGTTGTTCACTTCCTTTGAATGGCTTCCTAGGAACTTGCCCCTGGGCCCATGGTACTTATTTTTAGAGAAGAGAGAAGTAATATACTATTTGGGGGTCATGGAATTGAGTCCAGCCTTTCAAAATAATCTTATTTTTACCAAGCTTATATGAGATTTAGACAGTTGAGAATTTGTCTTTGAATCTGAGAATCTGTCATTTATTGAGGATCTCGGGGTTTGGGCAGTTGAGATGGACCTTATGATAAGGCTTGCTGTTCAGGAGATTCAGCCCCTCTATCATCTGGCCTCAGGCGATAAAACAGGATACTCAGCCACCATGCAGTGCAGAACCATAAAAATGAATAAAGCACCATTCTTTTCCTCACAAAAGATACCCCGAGAAGGGGAGATAGTCTCCTTACATATTTATAATGTGATTTATGATTTTGATAAGCTCCAAAAGGGAAGCATCTACAAACACCTATGAGAATGCCAAGGAGAGAGGACCCTTAATTCTGTAGAAGCCACCAAGAAGTAGGCTTCTTCAAGGTCCTTCAACCTGGGGGTGTATTTCAGTAGTTAGGTGAGAAACAAGGAAGGAAAGTGTTTCCTAGGCTTGGAAACTTGAGGAGCTGAACAATTAATGTTAGTTCAGAGAGAAGTGAGCCTTTTGGGCACGGAGATGGACCACTGAAGACCAAGACAGGTAAGGAAGGCCAAGGCCAGGCTCAGAAGTGCTGTGATTGGCAGCTGAAGAATTCTGATTGATCTTGATAAGGGAATTACCAGGCCTATTTGGGTTTGGAATGATGGCTCTGACTTCCTTATGTGGACACTGAGGGAACTATGTGAGCAGCAGATGAAGAGTCCGAAGAGTAATGCAAGAATCCAAGTGAGAAATGGGGAGGTTCCTAAAGGTATTAGTGTAAGGAATGCAAGGAGACAGTGGCGTTAAGCCCCAGATGCTGGTTGAGGTAGGAGGTGAAGGAGAAATTCAGGAGTCATAGATGGTTCTAGGAATCCCAGCCTAGGAAGGTTGTTACGTGGTTGAGTTGGTGAAAGAATCCAGGGAGCAAAAGTATATTTGAGTGGACAGAGAGGGAGCTCAGTTTAAAACATGTTGCATTTTTGGTTCCTCTGGCAAATTCCTAATAAGCCAATCAAAAGGCAGGACTGGAACTCAAGAGGGCAGCGTGGGAAATTCAGCATTGAGTGTATTTAATAGGCCCCTAAATGGGAAAATTGCTCAAAGATATTTCTTAACCTGGAGTCCACTGACCCCAAGAGGTCCAAGGATAGAAATGGATTTTAATATAATCAGCATTTTTTGTAATTTTACATATTGATAGGTATGATTCTAAGAAAAGATCCGTAACACTTCACAAGACTGGAAAAGGGGTTATGGCACAAACAAAATCAGAAACCCTTGGATTAGAGGGAAGTGAGACCATTGTGGGAGGTCAATGAAATGATCGTCACAGAGCACCCAGGTCCTGGCTGATGTCTGAAGCCACAAAGGTGCTGCAGTGATGATCCACATGAGTGTTGGATCCTGTGGTAGCAACATGTGGTGTGTGATCCTTGAAGAGGGCTTCTTTGCCTGTAACTCATGTTGTGGTGGGAGCATTTAGAAGATGATTCCATGAGGTCTTGTTTCTTTTCAGAGATCGTGACCTGTTTACTGATGGTCCCGATTCACAGCATTCCATTACTGTGGTGTGAAAACATTATCAACAAAAGAGCCTTTTTTCCCCCCAGTCCACATAAGATTTCATGCAAAATCCCAGTGCATACACCTGACAGGCTCTGGTTAAAGTGGAAGTGGAGGGGGTTGCCTGGGTGGCTCGGTTGGTTGAGCATCTGACTCTCGATTTCAGTTCAGGTCATGGTCTCACAGTTCATGAGTCCGAGCCCCATGTCAGGCTTTGCGCTGGCAGCTTGGAGGCTGCTTGGGATTCTCTCTCTCCCTCTGTCTCTGCCCCTTCTCCACTTGCTCTCTCTCTCTCTTACTCTCTTTCTCTCTCAAAATAAAGAAAAAGCATTAACAAAATTAAATAAATAAATAAATAAATAAATAAATAAATAAATAACTACAGTGGAGGTGGGGAGCCAGCCCACCTGCCCTCACTTCCCCACCCAGCAACAACCTGAGGTCTTCCAAATGCTTCAGTCTGCATAAAGATGAAAATCACTGCTTTTGATTAAACACACTTTTTTAAATAGACACAGGAGAGAAATTTTTGGACTTTCTGAGGGAAAAAATTAATTTCTTCTCCTAAAATATGTCTTAACATAATGTCCATTTTTTTCAACACAGAGAATTATGTTTAAAAAGGATACCCAGATTACCTACACATGTATGCATCAAGAAACATTCAAAGCTGACCTTGGTTTCTGGGCTGCCAGTCTACCTTTTCCAGTGGTATTTGTTCATCAAAAGAGTGAGATACAGCAAGGGCATGTTCAGGTGTTCATTCATAATAGGATCTATCAGATGCTCAGGTTAGAGAATGGGGTCTCCTGAAAGTTCAAATTCCTACCTGTATGCTTCAAGCACTTCCAGGCTGTCATTGACTAAAAGCTCCATGTAATACAAACAAGTAAGAAGAATCATCTGGAAAAATAAGAGTTAGAAGTTGAGCTCCACAGAAAGAATGGCCACCATCTATTGTGACATATATTTATACATTGTGAGATTGGAACTGTTTTATTGAAGGTAACAAATTACCTTGGTCAGTAAAACTTTCTGGATTGTAAATCCCAAAATGAAATAATCACAAAGAGAAATAATCACACCAGACATATAACCAGAAAAGTAGTGGGCCGGGGAGCCTGGGTGACTCAGTCAGTTTAATATCCAACTCTTGATTTCAGCTCAGGTCATGATCTCACAGTTCATGAGTTCAAGCCCCACATCAGGCTCTGTGCTAACAGCGTGGAGCCTGCTTGGGACTCTCTCTCTCTCTCCCCCCCTCTCTCTGCCCCTCCCCTGCTCTCTCTCTCACTCTCTCAAAAATAAATATTTTTTAAAAAAGAAAGAGAGAAGTAACAGGCCATTTAATATAAGAGTAAGTGGGGGCACCTGGGACGCTCAGTTGGTTGAGAGACCGACTTCGGCTCAGGTCATGATCTCATAGTTTGTGAGTTCAAGCCCTGCGTCGGGCTCTGTGCTGACAGCTCAGAGCCTGGAGCCTGCTTCTCCCTCTCTTTCTGCTCCTCCCTCAGTCATGCTGTGTATCTCTCTGTCTCAGAAATAAATAAACATTAAAAAAAATTGTTTAAAAATAATATAAGAGTAAGTGTATGAAAATGAATTAAAACTATACAACCCAGGGAATCTTTGTGTACATTTCTCAGAGGTCATTGAACACACCTTCCACTGCCCCAGCCCCTGCAGTCATTCCCTGTGTCAATTTTGTGTAGTTCATTATTTTTATCAGTAAGCAAAATTGTCCTATCAATGAATTTAGGTATCTATTGTCTTCTTCCACCCTCCAATAGGAAGAATATTATTATTATTTAGTTCATAGATTTGGTCTTTCATGTTCATTAGTACATTTCCAACATCTAGAACAGTATATGTCATATATTTTATTTTGTTTTAAGTAGTCTCAATGCCCATGTAGGGCTTGAACTCACGACTCTGAGATCAAGAGCTGCATGCACTGCCAACCGAACCAGCCAGGCATCCCTTAGTAGATGTCATATAGGAGATGCTGAGATATATCTGAGAGCTGGCTTTTTTTTTAAGTTTTAATTTTAATTCCAGTTAGTTAATACACAGTGCTATATTAGCTTTAGGTGTACAACATAGTGATTCAGTAATTTTATACATTACTCAGTGCTTGTCATGATAAGTATACTTTTGATCACCTTTACCAATTTCACCCATCCCCCACCAGTCTCCTGGTAACCACCAGTTTGTTCTTTATATTTAAGGGTCTGGTTTTTTGTTTGTCTCTTTTTTCTTTGTTCATTTGTTTTGTTTCTTAAATTCCACAAATGAGTGAAATCATATGGTATTTGTCTTTCTCTGACTGACTTGTTCTGCTTAGCATAATACTCTGTAGCTCCATCCATGTCATTGTAAATAGCAAGATCTTATTTTTTTTTATGCCATACACACACACACACACACACACACACACACACAGATAGATATACATATATATATATATATATATATATATATATATCACATTTTCTTTATCCACTCATCAATTGATGGACTCTTGAGCTGCTTCCATACCTTGGCTCTTATAATATGGGAGCTGACTTATTGACCGACCAACCAAGTTGCCATCCTTATCCCAAAGGCTGTTAATTTGTTGGGTGCCATCAAGGAGGACATCAGACAAAGAAATATAACATATTCCTTTCATTGTACAGAACCATCTATTCCAGAACTCGACACCTGATATAGTTATTGACCTTGTACCTCATGAAAATGTCATGGAGATGGTTGGGCTTAGGGAAGACAAGTTAAATAATCGAGAGAGGGACAATTGGCAAGGGAAGAAGATAGTTGAGGAACTGCTATATGAACGGCAAAAAAAAGACCATGTGATTTTTCAGTCTGAAAAAGTGGAGAATCAGAAGAAACGGAATCATAGTCTTTAAATTATGAAAGGAATGCTTAGGATAGATGCAGACATCTTTTACTAGCACACTAGAACCCAAAAAACGCGAATGAGGTACTTTTGAAGGCATACACATATCAAAACGAGGTGGATACTAAAAGTTTATCTACATTTGTGAACTAGACTCTTATCTGCAATCACCAATTATTAAAGGAAGCAAAGACATTTTGGAGTGTTTCCCAAAGAATGGCAGTCTAATAGAATGGAAAGCTCACTGGCTTTGAATCTCATCTTCACTCTGCCCTGACCTCTGACAAGTCCCTTAATCATCCTAGCTTTTGTTTCCTCTTCTGTAAAAGGAGGGACCACTTAGGTCCCTTCTAGAATAGGTTGATGTTTCATAGTACAACCCATGCTGCCACTGTCAAAGGCAGACCACAGGGATACATGAATGTGATGAGACTATCTCCATGTTCAATTCTGGGGAAATTCAGGCTGGTTCTTTTATTTAAAAACTTGTCATAATGAAATATTCTGTATCAGTTTCTTGTCGTGGAAATCTTAATGGATGCATAATAGTTAATATTTTTAAAGTGACTGAAAAATTACCATTTTACAGTAAAGTAAAACCATTGAACATCTCTGTTTTATAAAACAGAAAAAGTACATAGCGAGTACCAAATGATCTCTTTGGTAGAACACATCAGCAGATAACATGTACTCCTGAAGATGAATAAGTTGTCTGCTTCCCTCTTGTGTTTCATATTTCTAATGAACTAATATTCTATGTGAGATCCCCAGTTTATAGGATGAGTAATAAGTATGACTATTAGTTGGTTATAGTACAACTGATGGAAAATTTTTATAAATCTGTTCAAAACCTTTGAAAAGGAAATTTGTAAAGTTTCTCTACTTTGAGGCCAACCCTTTCTAGTAGAAGCACATTCTCTTCAAAGTTGACCCACATTGGCTTTCTTCCTAACAGGTCTGGACATGATCCATTTTTAAAGGATTATTTTAAGGGTACTTTGCTATCCTACTTTTCCATGTTTCAGTCTTCCAGCTGTGCTCAGGTGACTGCAGTAATCAGTAAAAGCATTCTTTCGAGCCCTGAGATGGCTGAAATAACCACAAAATTAGAAATAAGTAGAGATCTTTCTGGACATAAGCAATGGCCAAAACTAACATTGAAGAATTGGAAATAGGACAATTGTTAAGTATCAGGCTGCTGATTGAAAAAAAAAAAAAGAATACCACATTGCCTGTTTATGTAAACAGAAATTTTACATCACCCTTTCAGTCCAAAAGAGAGAAGGGGAAAAAAAAAAATACATGATAGGAAAATGAGAGAAGAGAAAGGGAAACAGAAAGAAGAAACAAGAGCTCAATAATGGACCACAATGGCAGTGGGCTGGGGAGAACAGATAGTGAGAAGCAAAAGAAAAACTACAATGACACGAGGAATGAGGAATGATAGTGTAAATGGCATCTAGACCTGGACAGCCAAAAATCTCAGAGGGCATCACTGTGTTTTAAGTCAAGTCTTTAGACTTTCGGCCTCCTGTATCTCCTCAGTCACCAATGACTACCAATCCCTCTTTCATTGCATTCCTGGGGTCCACCCATTTGTATTATCACGGTGACCACTAAGGAACAGCCCCATTCCCTTCCGTTTGCACCGTCTCTGCCTCTCACTTTGACTCTTTGTTTTGTCCTACGCACCAGTGGCAGATGAATCTTCTTAAACTAGCACGCTGTACACATCATCCCCCAGTTCAGAAACAACCAGTGGCCCTCCTGCTTGTAAACCCCTTGGGTTCACAATCCAGGAGCCTGACAGTGTGGTTCCAGTCAGCCCCACTTCTCAAGACTTTCTTATGCTAAACTCTCACTTCAGCTAGACTGATCCATAAGCACACAGTGCGCATTCTCTCCTTCATTATTTTGCCTCTACATCCCATTTCCAGCTCATCCTCCCATTGCCCTCTCCTGATATAAAGTGGATTCTGGAAAGCTTTTCCTGAATTTTCCAGCCCATAGGTACTTCCTGGAAGTTCTCCTTTGACCCCCTGGAACACTGCTTTGCAACCATAAATTTAACATAGAGAGCTTTATGATGCTATCTCTCCCAAGTCTTTCCCCCACAACCTTTCAATTGTATTGGAGGGTTCTTGACAGCAAAGACCTTATTCATTCTTCTCTTTCTCCTTAACACTTAGCTCACAGTAGATGCATTACAAATGTTAGTTGGTTGGTAATAGTGGTTTGTATGACCAAATGAAAAGCTCAATATTGTTTTTCTTCTCCGGTATCTCTAGTATCTTAATAATTGATGGGAAGTCTAGTCTTTCGCTAATTTGAATGACACTGGGGACTTCAGAAACTGTTGTTTCTTAACTGTAGAGAGGATTTGGGTGTGTACTGTTCTGTGGTCTCTCTGAGGCTGGTTCTCCATCTTCATAGCCATTGGAATAAATATAATGCTTCTTGAAATTTGGCATCTCTTCCTCCTTGGGTGATTTCTGTTTCCCTTTAAGGTGTTTAAAAATACCATCAGAATCAATATTCTTTCTGTGGCTAGTTGTGGAATTGAATCAGTCTTTTCTCCTTTGGTTTCTCTTCCTTTAACTACAGATAAAGAGGAAGTGCAGAGGAAACGGCAGAAGCTCATGCCTAATTTCTCTGATAGTTTCGGCGGCGGTAGTGGTGCTGGAGCTGGAGGTGGAGGCATGTTTGGCAGTGGCGGTGGAGGAGGGGGTGCCGGAGGTACGGGTCCAGGTACGAATTGAGTCTCCTCTTTCTAAAGCTTTTCCCGTTGGAGAAGCTAGAATTGTCTTTCCCTAGATTTCCCAGATGGTCTGTGGGTTGAGTGGCTGTGACGTTACTGAGTGTGACATAGGAAATTAATTAAAATTTTAATAAGTGTATTTTTTCAAGAAATGCATGTTCATTTGGCAATATGTAGATAATACCAAAAACTCTAAGAAGAAAAACAGTCACTCAAGTTCAGTTATATGAAGAGCGTGTCTATTAACGTTTTGGTATATTTTCTTCCTTTCTTCCTCCTTCCCTCCCTTCCTTCCTTCTTTGCTTCTATACTTGTCTTGGTTTTCTTTGGCAACATTAAAAAGATTTCATGTTATATATACTAGCATTGTAGAATATCTGAAGACACATAAAATCCTGCCATCGAAGGTTAACTTCTTCTAATTTTATTCTGTGCAAACGTCACAGTAGATATTTTTTGCATTTTCATGAGTACAGCTACAATCCTCATAATGCATTGTATTTAATCTATTTACCTACGTTAGTTATTTATTATCATAAATGATTGTGTATATGGAGTCATATATGCTGCTTTTCCCTAATGGGTTAACATAAGCATTTCCTCCGTGGTAATATAAATATTATGTAAGCATAATTTCTTAAGGATCATTTTAATGACTCATATTTCACCAAGTGAATATTCCATAGTATTACTTACTTGAATGCGTTTCCTGTTTTTTATTGTTTTTACTGATCTCCTTTGTCCACGTTGTTTTTCTTTTATTCCAGACTGTTTTTGTAAATTAGATTCTTTGAAGTAAAATTACAATGTCAGAGAGTATGACCTCTAATTTTACGTACGACTTTTTATGCTTCCACCAAAAATGCATGAGCATGCACAGTGTGGTCATGTTTCCTTGAGGACTCGGTAGTTTGTATTTTGTTTGGTTCAGTTTTTCCTGCCAGACATTATTTCAAGGCCGTCTGTGTCAGCAAGTCTTGAGTTTGGGTGGTGAGCACTCCCACACAACAGTGGGAGACTTTCTCCAGCGTGAACTCCTCCATGCTGCCCCAGGCCTGGGCATTGTCTGAGTTGCCAAAATGTAAACTTGGTCCGAGTGGAATTCTGATCATCCATGATCCCCACAATGTGTCTTACTAACTCACAATGGCAGCACCATGTCGGGCACTCTGTCCTCCCACACCAAAGCCTGTGCTCACCTGAGGGAAGGACACCAAACTTTGCTGACTCTTCATAAAACACACACACACACACACACACACACACACACACACACACACACAACCATATGAGGTTTCATTTGTTTTGCTTGCCATTTCAGGGTATGGCTTCCCCCACTATGGATTCCCTACATACGGTGGAATTACCTTCCATCCTGGAACCACTAAATCTAATGCTGGGATGAAACATGGTAAGTAATACAGTTTTTTTTCCAATAGTGAAAAAAGAATAAAAAATTAAAAGTTTTATATTATTACTCATCACATTGTCATCTTGAAAAAATTTGATAAATGCAGGTAAACTGAGAAGATACTTTTGCATAAAAAATGTTATTTCCTGTGGCAAATATAAATTCTATTTCCAATCTTATGTTTCTACTTATATATTTACTTCTTAAGTGACATGAACAAGGGGAAGAAAAGAGCATTAGAAAGGGACATATGGAGACACTTGACTAAAAAAGTCACCAAACTTAACTGTCCTCTCCTGTTTTCTTCTCAAATGCTACACTTTTGAAGACATTTTGAGTTTTATAGGGATGGCCTTTCCCCTCAAATGCATCCCTTCATGTGCACTTGTCACATGCTGTGTTCGTAGCTTGTATTACATGTCCATTCTAGTGTACCCATTGAAGCAATAATACAATAAAGTCTTCCCATGTATTGAATGCCTGTTTGATGTCAGGTGCTATTTCTACATGTTTTAACTGTCATCCTCATGATTGCTCTAAGGAAAATAATAATGCCTCCATTTTATGGACAGAGGACACCAACGTTTAGAAAGGTTCATTCACTCACTGAAGACCCATATCTGTTATTGGCAGAACCTGGATTTGAACCAGCTCTGCTCACAAAACATAGGTGCTTACATAGTACCTGCCAGATAATATGGTCAGACTGGAAAGAGCACAGAAATGGCTTACCAAGTAACTCCCACACTACAGAATGTGACTTGATATTATGTCTTAACAACTTGCTTGGTTAATTAGCATTAGGAAAAAATAATTCCTGTTTGTTTGGGGTGTTTTGAGAGAGAGAGAGAAAGAGAGAGAGAGAGAGAGAGAGGCTCTAGGCTCAGTGAGGAGCCCCACATGGGGCTTGATCTTTCAACCATGAGATCATGACCTGAGCTGAAATCAAGAGTTGGGTGTTTAACTGACTGAGTTACCCAGGCACCCCATAACTCCTGTTTCTTTTTTTATTGTTATTATATGTTATTTAAAAAAAAGTTTTTAACATTTATTTATTTTTGAGAGACAGAGCATGAGTGGGGGAGGGGCAGAGAGAGGGAGACAGAGAATCTGAAGCAGGCTCCAGGCTCTGAGCTGTCAGTGCAGAGCCTAATGCAGGGCTCGAACTCACAAACTGTGTGATCATGACCTGAGCTGAAGTTGGAAGCTTAACTGACTGAGCCACCCACGCACCCCATAACTCCTCTGTTTCTATTTAAACTTTAAAAATTCCACTTCCCTACAATTCACAGAAGAGCTTTATTTCATTTTTCTCCTTTACAAATAAATAGAATGAAATGTAAGTTTTTAAAAGTGTATATGAAATTTTTTTTAAGATCTTGAAAGTTCTTATCACAAAAAAATTGTAACTATGTGCGCTGACTAATGGTAACTCGACTTATTGTGCTGATCATTTGACAATATATACAAATACCAAATCATTATATTGTACACCTGAAACTAATGGAATATGTCACATATAACTCCGTAAAAATGTGTCTTTTAGAAGTGAGAGTTTAAAATAGCTCCAAAACAGGTTACCTATGATATGAGTATTTTAAAAGGAATTTCAAATTATTGTTTTTCTTTTCCCTTTGCAGTAAACTTGCCTATCTTTTATCTGACCTTCGCTGAAACAGGGAATTATCACTTAATGGAATTTAGTGAGAAAAATCTGATGTTTCTGCTTTTATCTTAGGAACCATAGACTCCCCATCTAAAAATGACCCTGAGGGTTGCAGCAAGAGTGTGGACAGAGACGCAGTGAACCTCTCTGGGAAAGTAACTGAACCCACAGAACAAGATAAGGAGTCTGGCACTGGAGAAGATGAAGTTACCCTGACATATACAGTAGGAGTAAAGGAAGAGAATTCTAGGTTTCAGGGTAAGTGAGTACACATGTGATTGCATTGTATTGACTGGTGAGGGGATAGGTTGGTTCCAGGTATAGAAGCTATTGTCAGAAGACCGGTTTATTTTCTGTTAATCTAAAAATGATATATCAATATCTTGTTCGGTGTGCTCTTCAGAGTCCTGTATGCCTCTTGAAAAGCATGTGTCAGAGCATTTAATTCACACAGAAATTTCCATTTTCCCTGTGTTATCTCTGAATAAAGTACCAGAATATGCATATGCATTCTCCAGTCATAATTATGCAGTTTTAGGATATCGTGGGAGATAATCTAATTCATTTCCACCACAGATAATAGAGAAGTTCCCATAATTTCAATAGTCTTCTTCCTCTAGACCGTAGTTGGACCATCACACTGAAGTAGAACTTTGCCTCAAAATGAGAACTTTTCCTTTTACCTTGATGCCCTCTTTGAACAATTAGGATTAAGGGGGACAGCGCACTTTGCACGTAATTTGAACCAGTACTCATTAGAGAAAAGAGAAGGGAAAGAGAGCAAATATTTCAGCTTAGTGGCCTCTTATGGTCTCTATCACATATTCTTTTTTTTTTTAATACCACTTTAAAAACATACAAAGCATGTTTAGGTAGGGGACCGTATAAAAACAGGCCACATACTGGTTTTGACCCTCAGGTCCAAATTTGCCTTTTCCTGACCTTGAAGCAAACTTCACAAGAACACAGATGGCTTAAGGAAAGTCTGTCTGTGGCAGAGACTGTGGTTTTTGACACTTTGCCTAACGAGACAGTGGTTTAAGACTCCAATGAAGGATTATTTCATCAAGAGATGGATTATTTACAGTATAGTCAAGCCAATCAACATTATTTGGAGACTGATTGTTCCCCCTGAAATATCAGACCTATCTAAATTTCTTTCCCCTGACAAACCACAGACAGAGTTTTCAGATCAGCCTCTGTATTTGTCAGTAAGCCAACGTGCAATTGTGCTTTTGCTAACGAACGCAACCCAGGAGCACCGAAAGGAGCAGATGCAACTAAAACGATGTGTGTCGAGGTATCAGAACACTGGTGTTGATGGTTTTGGCCCCAGGCATGCCATACCCGTAGAGCAAGTATAGGAAACTCCACTGTGATTGTGCTCATTGCCTTGCAGATAACCTCTTCTTAGAGAAGGCTATGCAGCTGGCCAAGCGGCATGCCAATGCCCTTTTTGACTACGCAGTGACAGGAGATGTGAAGATGCTGCTGGCTGTTCAGCGCCATCTCACTGCAGTGCAGGATGAGAATGGGGACAGGTAAGTCATGACTTTTGCAAACAAAGGTTGTTTTAGGGTAAGGAAGTGAGAAAATCATCGTATGCATACTGGCTAGGGATAAAAAGAATTGTTTAAAGGTATTGGGTCCTGTACCTGGAAGACTGTCACGGACAGTCCTGTGTCAGTGAGGTTGAATCCATAATTTGCTTCTCCGGTCCTGTGGTTCCCACCTGTTGGACGTTAGAACATTTAAGCCCTCATCTAAGAGTACATCAGGCTGGGCAAGAAGGATAAGATATGTGCGGGGAATGGTACGTTTTCAAAAACCTTGCTTTATTTATTGGGATAACATTTGGAATAAAATTTAACAAACACGTATTTATTTATTGGGTTAATAACATCTGTTTTATTTACCAAAATGAGATGACAATAAATGTGGTCCAACCAAATTCCTAAAGCACTGGTTACCCCGGCTGCACAGTTCTCCTGGTAGTAGTCTCAAGAAAAAGCCCAGTAAAGACAGCACAACAACAACGGTAACAAAACAAGTAAGAGATCATTGTCATTCTTTCCCAGTCATTGGTTCCCTCCCTACTGCCTCTGCTACTGGTTACCAGTCTGGGACTGGATCAGACTCCTGTGACAGCCATAACCCACACTGTGTGGGAGTCCAACATTCCACTCAGCATGCCTCCGTTTCTGCTGTTACTGAGCTTATATTTGCAAAGCACCTGGCTTCTTTCTAAAACAGTTCTCGGAGTCCTCGCATCGAGACTCCAAAATGATCTCAAAAGCCGGTGAGAATAACAAGAGACAACAGCCCTCATATTCGAATCAAGGGCCTTATCTAAAACTTTCCTAAAATAGTGTCAACACTGAGAAACCCTTTTCTGTGGAGGAGTTCCTGAGTGCTATGTTTTCAACCTCAGTTAAAAAACTGAATCAAACACTTTAGGAAAGTGCCAACCTCAGGGTTTCAAACAGAGACCTTTGTTCTCATTCCTTGCAACGTAACCAAGGATGTGGTATAACCACTGGCCTTGTTATACAGTATGAGAGGAACCGGTACAGCCTTCCTCATGCGATGCTGTGAACAGCAGAATGCTTTTACAGGGTTAAAGAATCCAATTAGCACTCAATAACATGGAACCACAAGAGAAAGCAGTTAACCAAGATAGAACAACAGGGTTTCAAGTGATATTTTCAGGGACCTGCTGCATTGATGAGCCTGAGAAAGATGAGCACATAGAAGCTAGGAAGGGCTGCTGATATATGAAGGGAAGGTTGTGGAAAAGATTTCGGGGCACATGCATTCAAGTGGGTGCATTGAGGGGAAGATGCACGCATTCCCCTCAATGCACCCACTTGAATGCATACGCCCCGAAATCTTTTCCACAACCTTCCCATCATATACCATACACCACGCATGTGTAAGGACACATATGGAGGTACCAAGGAGGTGACCTTCCCCACCCAGCAGAACATGAATACTTAGAGTCCCCTCCTAGGACCACAAACATACTCCTCCTGCAAGCAGTGTCTCGGGGCTTGCCACAGATAGAGGGCAGAGACGAGCGATGTGGAGAGACCAAAGAGGAGCCCTCATAAGAATGCAGACAAAGGAAAACCATTGGTCCTCACAGCTCAGGTCTCGTTTTCATTGAACTCGTCACGCTCAGCTAATAATCTGAATCCTGTAACCATTAGTCATCACAGCATACACAATGAAGAAAAGAAAAGAAAAGAACTTCTGGTGTTGGGGAAATTCCCATGAGGGTGTGAGGATTTAAGGGGGAGAGAGAATGTACTTCTGCTATGAAATGCTGAGCTGCGCATGGAAATTTCTAGGCAGTTTTGAAGTATGACCTTTTACTTGGTACGTATGCGTCATGGCTACATCAGATTTGAAGCCCTTTTTAGAAGTCTTCTTCCAATCTCACGTTTCAAGAGTCAGTAGTGACACCTTGACATCATTTGCTCTCTCAAGTAATGAAGTCAGAAGTTAGTTTTTCAGGCCCTCCTGTGCCAATGTTAATCCCTAGTAAAATTTTACACTTGCTCTTGCTAAGAAAGAGGTCTGAATAAAGTGACACCGAATATTTTTCATTTGGAGAAAATCGAGGCTGTGCCTCAAATCCCAGCTGTCCTGCCACCATGCGATACTTTGAGTGTGCTCTGTATCACAATCTGTCCATACTTTGGAATATTCATTATCTTAGGTGTCCATCTGTGACTCCACAGAGCAGTGCCCATGTGCCCCCTCAGCAGGGTGGCTTAAGGGATTAAGAGATGACTTTGGAGCCAGGTGGACCTGGGCTGGCCTCCCAGCTTCACCACTCACTAGTTATATGACCTGACTTGAGTTCTCTTATACCTACAAGTCCAAGTTTCATCATCTGAAAAATGAGGATAATGTTAACCTACCTCACAGGGCTTCTTGTTGTGATTACATAAGATCACGTATGTCAACTGCTTATGATGGTCTGGCAAATAGAAGCTCTAAACAACTTTTATTGTTGTTAGCGTCGCATCGTTTCAAATTAATTTTAATAGGAAGTTGTTTTAACAATTAAAACATTGTGTCCCTAGGAGTGATGCTTGGCACCTGCCAATATTTTCGACCTCATTAGCATAAGGTCCTAGTGCTTAAATTGTGTGCCTAAATTTTAGTGCCTAAATTGTGTGCCAGGGCTTGAGGCTGACCCAGGGAGAACCAGCCCTGAGGTCACAGGTCAGAGAGGGAGAAAGGCATACGAAAAACTACAGTTGCATAACAAGCAGTGAACTTGAGTGGAGACAGTGTGGTCCACCTAGGAAGGTCGGAGAGGAGGTGAGGTTTGAACTGGAATGTGAAGGATGGAGTAGGCATTGTCTAGGCAGAGAAGAGGAGCAAAACCATTCCAGGCAGAGGGAATATTTGCAAGGGAGAAATATAATCACATTGTTCCTTCAGAAATTTGCCTCAAGAATCTTCTCCCAGTAGTTAAAAGCCTGACCCTATCCTCCCCTCCTGGGGTCTGGAAAGATCTTTAAAAAGACACCACACTGTGTTTTAGAGGAGGCTGGCAAGGCTAGGTGAAGTAACTACATTTTTCTGAATAGTTCCAAGTGCTGGGCATTTTCCATACATGATCTGTATGTAAAGGGAAGCCAGGAAGAGGCTAGAGGAGAAAATACACCAAAACTACTGCAGGGAGACAGAGTTGGGATTTGAACTTAGGCCTCTCTGCCTCAAGGCCCAGATCCCTTTATACCTCAAAGGGTCAAACCAAAATGCCCCTAGAGGCCAGGCAAGCATGGTAAATGAGTGTAGCTGCCTGGATAAGCAACAGAACATCCCCACCTCATATTCAAGGCATTTGGGGCCCAAATAAAACTTAAGTATGAGAGCCAGGTTCAGTCTGCAAGTCTGATCGTTTCTTGGAAATCTTTTTTTTTTTTCACTAACACTTCAGCTGATTATTGCCACTTTTTTTTTTTCCAGTGTCTTACACTTAGCAATCATCCATCTTCATGCCCAGCTTGTGAGGGATCTACTAGAAGTCACGTCTGGCTTGATTTCTGATGACATTATCAATATGAGAAATGATCTCTACCAGGTAAGCAGAAACACCAACTGAAGAAAACTTCACCGTTGGTGCGTGTTTGCACATGTGCGTGTGCATGTGTATATGTATTATTTCTAATAATGTTAACAGTAGCGAAAATACAGTGCATTGTTGTATAAGTTATATCCTAAAAGCCCATTACTTGGGAATATTATTTATGATTTAGGATCCTTTAACCTATGAATGTAATAGTAATCACTCCACGATAGAAATCCCCCACTCATGCTGGGGGAAGACAAAGTTTACACTTTAGAAATCTGTCAAAGAGTTGATCCATTTTTTTTTTCTTTTCTTAATTTGTTGTGTTTTTTTCATTATACTAAGTATACTCTTTAATCCCCATCCCCTGTTTTCCCCATCGCCCCACCCACTTCCCCTCTGGTAATCATTAGTTTGTTCTCTGTAGTTGAGCCTGTTTCTTGGTTTGCTCCTCACTTTTTTTCCCCCTTTTGCTTGTTTGTTTTGTTTCTTAAATTCTACATATGAATGAGATCATATGGTATTTGTTTTTCTCTGACTGACTTATTTCACTTAGCATTATACTCTCTAGCTCCATCCATGTTGTTGCAAATGGCAAGATTTCATTCTTTTTTATGGATGAATAATATTCGTGTGTGTGTGTGTGTGTGTGTGTGTGTGTGTGTGACATCTTCTTTACCCATTTATCTGTTGATGGACACTTGGGCTGTTTGCATAGTTTGGCCATTGTAAACAATGCTGTTACAAATATAGGGGTGCATGTATCCCTTTGAATTAGTGTTTTTGTATTTTGGGAGTAGATACCCAGTAGTGCAGTTACTGGGTTTTAGGGTAGTTCTATTTTTAATTTTTTGAGGATTCTCCATACTGTTTTCCACAGTGGGTGCAACAGTTTGCATTCCCACCAACAGTGCAAGAGTGTGCCTTTTTCTCCATATCCTCGCCAACACTTGTTTCTCATGTTTTTGATTTTAGCCTTTCTGACTGGTGTGAGGTGATATCTCATTGTAGTTTTGATTTGCATCTCCCTGATGAGTGATGTTGAGCACCTGTTTTTCTTCTCTCTTTTTTTAACTGAAATATAACTGACATATAGCATTGTATTAGTTTAAGGTATATAGCGATTTGATATTTGCATAAATCACAAAATGATCACCAAAATAAGTTTATCATCCATCACCACCCATAGTTACAAATTTGTTTTTCTTGCAACAGAACTTTTAAGATTTACTCTCTTAGCAGCTTTCAAATATGCAGTACAGAGAAACCTAGAGTAATACATCATATTTGTCAAGAAAAATACAACTGAAAAAAATCAAGTTGGAAAGCCAATAATTTATAAGAATTTTGACGTCTGCTAAAACACATTTTTGCAACATCTAGATTAAGTGTGTATCAAATAAAGTGTCTTTCAAAAACAGAAAGACATCTCAAATTGAGGAAAACAGGGAACACCAGAGTTTTGCCCAGATCAGGTTTGAACAGGAATTCAGTGGGCTCAAAAGCAACTCAAGGAACCCTGGTACAGAAGTCTGCAGATATGGCAGAGAGAAGGTAGCTGGGACCCCATGAGGCTGCCTGATAGGCACATGCAGAGATCGAAACTTCTGCTTGGCGGAACCAAAGCCTGGATGCTGGCGTCGGAGCCGGTCTCTCTGGTTAAGGGGCACGCTACCATCGGGGCTGTTCCATTTCCTGCCCAGGAGCACAGTCTCCTCTTAGCTTGCCTTTGCCCCAGCCCACCTGGCTTTGGTCCCAGTCTCCTGGTCTGGCCCCTTCTCATCTTTCCCATTTTCTCCCTCCCTTCACTGCACCCAAAGTGACTTCCCAGCCCTTGCTGGCCTGGATGGTGTGCTGGTCCAGGCATATCTGTCACTCTAAAAATGTGGACAACAATCATGTGCAGTTAATTGCACAGTAAAGTACCTGTTCCCGTTCTCAATTGTTAAAGCAGGTGTTGTGGATCATTTTTATTTCTTCAAAGCAAAAGAACTAAAATGTTTACATGTGGCTGTCACTAGATTTTTATCTGTGCATAGGTGTTTCCTGAGAAGGGAAGTAAGTTTCCCATTTGATGTAAGGCTTTAGGCTCCTTCCCTGGCTGTAATGCTTAATGTCAAAGGAAGAATGAAGTTGGGGATTCTTCACTGACTCAGAATATAAAGCAATGAAAGTGAATTCTAATTTTAGGTAGACATTTAAAGGATGTCTTCAGATTCTCATACCATCTTGGGGGCTGTTGGTGTTTGGAGAGTCATCTGGCCCGTAAAGCTTGATTCTCTCGGGCTTTAGGACGGATTGTTCCTCCCAACCATCACAAGTTTACAAATAAAACTGGGAACGGGACACTGTCACTTCTCGGTGCTCCTCTCAAAGACTGCTTAACGTCACTGCCTGTAGGTCAGATTCAAGGAATTACTTGTTTTTCTGTTTATAAATAGGCTCTGCAAAGGACACCACACAGCAGGATTAGTAGTTGTGATTTATTATGTGCTAACCTCCTTACTGTATCATTTGGTTACATATATGGAGACTCTCTCCAGTAGGCTACACACACAAAAATCTCAAAACCACCACCCTTGACACTTCCACGCCTTCTGATACAGGGACTCTCAGGAGACCCTAAGTCCATTTTTCCCCCAACTTACCACTGCTCTCATTTATGGACGAGGATTCTGGATCCCCTGGTATGCCTTGTATAGCTCAAACATATACCAATCGCAACTTTGCTCTGAGAACTAGAAAAGGCTAAAAGTTGGCTGCATTTATCTTTGTAAAGTTTCTCTGTTAACTGTTCTTGATGGAAAAATTATAGAGTTCTCTAAGTAATTTGGATTATTTGGCAATTGTCTTAGACAACCTCCCAAAATACCATTCACTAATCTTAGTACATTTCTGTGACCATCTGTCATGATCAGATCGCTCTCCCCACCCACTCTCTAGAGATACACTCAAAATAATCCAAGTGTATAGACTTAGGAGTCTTCTGAAAACATTTCTGAAATCTGTTGCCTTTAAACCCTTCCTCTTCTTCTCCCCCTGACCATAGACAACCACTCTAATGTGTTTGATATGGATTGTTTTGTTTGCATACATTCCCATGTAACATTAGTGGGGGGTTTTGTGCATGTGGAGTTTTTTTCTTTTATATTTTTAATTTTTATAAATATAATATATGTTCATGGTTCTTTAAATGGTACATAAGGAAATATACTAGAAACTCAAAAGTTGCCCTCCCTGGCAATATACAAGTCTCCCAACTCCATTCCCAAATACAACTATTACATTTGTAAGTACTTTTCCATATATTGGTTACATAAACATATATACTTGAAATATATAGACATTTTAGTATACTCTCACATGCAATCCACACTACATTCCGTAATTCTGGGGTTAAAGATCTACATCCTAAAATCTCATAGAAATTAAGAAATTGAAAAATTGGTGGTACTATAGGAGAGAACTTAAAAAAAAAGCTTATCATGGTAACAGAATTTGTATAACATGAAAAAAATCGTATTAAATCTAGAGATAATTGCTGATTTCTGAATGGTATAATATTTTGTAATTTCAGATCTTTTTTACAGTCTCATTCTCTTTCAGACTTTTTTCATCTCCCCCAAATAGCATTTTAGATTAATAAATGCAGGCTTTTTTTTTTTTTAACATATTTATTTTTTGAGAAGAAGGCTCTTGGCTACAGTATCTAAAGTTTTGAGGACATCATTCTATTTCAAGCTGTAAAAGATGAAAAACATAAAAGAGAATGGTAATTTGGCCGAATAGCCTGTCTTGTTTGTGTTGTATGAGATCATCACTGTAACTGAGACATGGCCACGGGAGCGTCTTTCAGCATCTCCTGTGCTATGGTCGTCCTGCAGCCAGAGTGCTGTGGCTCACCTGCTGTCGCTGCTGTGGCCAGTGATCGCTTACTGAGGGAGAAAAGTTTAGGCAAGTTGTCACTAGACAGACTGGATTTCACAGACTTCTGTGAAATAGACTGATTTGTTTAAAAATACACTGCCGTTCTCTGTCGGTGACCTCAGTTCTTTGAAAGATAGTTTCCTGATTGTGTTTGTCTTGCTCATTTTGAAAATACTCAGTTTGCAAAACATCTCATTTGCATTCGCCGAGGCACTACTTCGTGGGCAGAGTTAAGTCAGATGGCTGTTTATGCACCTATTAGGTGCCGGCACTTCCACTTGTTTGTTCATCCGAGCCCTCTTAGTGAGATAGTTCTATTGTCCTGGTGGAGACATTTAGAATTCTGTGGCGCCTGGGTGGCCAGTCGGTTAAGCATCTGTCTGACTTCAGCTCAGGTCATGATCTCGAAGTTCGTGGGTTCGAGCCCCATATCGGACTCTGTGCTGTCAGCACAGCCCGCTTCGGATCCTCTGTCCCCCTCTGTCTCCGCCCCTCCCCCGGTCATGCTCTCACTTTCTCAAAATAGATTAATTAATTTAAAAAAAGACATTTAGAACCCTTTGACACCTGTTACTAAAATGGAGGTGCCAGAGTTCTATTGATTTGCCTCATGGAGCCAGTCCATGGAAAAATATTTTTTAACTTAGCAAACTCATTTTCCATGTTAATGTAGAATATGGCACCTTTGTTAATCGGTTTCTATTGAGTAGTTCATTTCAACTTCTTCAGTAAACTTGTAGCCTTGCTTTGATTTGTTAACATACAGAATTATCAGCTGAAGATAGATTCCTACTAGAAATTCAATAAATTTAAACTTATTATTAGAAGAATTCACATATTAACAATCAGCGGGCTGTAATGAGAAACAAGAAAGCTGTTAAGAATTTTAAATATAAAAATAATCTTAATTATTGCACGGCTCAATAGCAGTCCAGCATACACACTCCATTAGCACAGGATATGGAACATTTGCGGTAGGGAGGCGTTAATCTGGCAATGGGAAATGGCCCCGAGGGATGACTCCACCTATTGTAGTGGCAGCTACCAAGCCCATGGGTTCAGGTGCTTGCCACTGACCAGTGTATCTCCTGCCCCTTCTCCACTTGCCAGACACCCTTGCACTTGGCCGTGATCACCAAGCAGGAGGCTGTGGTGGAGGACTTGCTGAAGGCCGGGGCCGACCTGAGCCTCCTGGACCGCTTGGGTAACTCTGTTTTGCACCTAGCTGCCAAAGAAGGACAAGATAAAATTCTCAGTGTTTTACTCAAGCACAAAAAGGCAGCACTACTTATCGACCACCCTAATGGGGAAGGTAAGAGACAAACACACATTATGGTATAACCTTCTCTGTCTGCTCTCTAAACAATTGGTAGCTATTTGATAAATGTGTGCAATTTGATTTGCACCCCAAAATGCTTTCCTTAGACACCTGGAATTTGTCATCTCTTGTGAGAATTTCTGTTGCTCACCATAGCTAGCTAATTTCTTTAAAGATGGTTTGGAATAGTTAGTAGGAGGAAAAAGCAGAGGCCTGAGCATAGAAAGCATCATTTATCCAGAGATTGTTTATTTGCTCTGTTTCTCCTGAGAACATACAAGCAGACTGCGGGTTTACATGCAGAACAACAGACTTACAGCACCTTTTAAGGCCGTGTGGAGTGGAGACACGAGGCGTGCTGAAACTTGACAGCATTCCTTCCATAGGGTCCAGTTTTGCCATCTTGTGAGCAGCCTTCCAGCTCCATGACTGTCCCTGTGCTTGGGCTGCAGGTCTAACCGCCATTCACATAGCCGTGATGAGCAACAGTATGGCGTGCCTGTTGCTGCTGGTGGCCGCCGGGGCCGACGTCAACGCCCAGGAGAGGAAGTCGGGGCGCTCGGCACTGCACCTGGCTGTGGAGCGTGACAACATCTCCCTTGCTGGCTGTCTGCTCCTGGAGGTAAAGGACACACGTATTTGCCTCGGCATTCAATTCCCAAGAGGGAATTGAGACCATCTTTTCAAGGAAAGATGTCAGTAACAGGTTGAACAGGTTGTCTCCTTACAGTACCTCTGTTTATTCAGTATCTACTCAAGGATCCACAGTAGCAGCTTCGGGCATTCCTGACACCATCTGCCCAGTATCTCTAATTGGAGATGTTTTCAGTGACAGAGTCTGCCCCAAATAGCAACTGGGCTAGTAATATGACCTATTAACATGACCTAAGGGTCATGCTGACAGGAGAAGGTGGGGACTAAACTGTGAGAGAACCTTCCACTAACTCTTTCCTGTGTTGGCTGGATTTTAGGGTGATGCCTATGTAGACAGTACCACATATGATGGAACCACACCCCTGCACATAGCAGCCGGGAGAGGGTCCACCAGGCTGGCGGCTCTTCTCAAAGCAGCAGGTAAGGCGGCCTGGCGGTTAGTAATGGAAAACGCTATCAGGAGTGCAAACCCAACCCCAATTCAGCAGCCATGTCATCTTCTTTAAGCCACAGAGCTGCTGCTGAAAGGCATGAATAAATACAAATCACGCTTTAACTGCCGTAATGATGCTCTTTGGACTAGTAATCCTGGGCTTCATCCTGATGGGCATGTCAATCTTTACTCTCTACTTCATCTGTTTGTTTTGGGTGTTCGTGGTTTAGGTTGACTCCCACGACAGGAGATCTTCTTAAAAGTTGAATTTGATTCCTTAAAGAACTCTGAGCAGTACCAGCCTCAGACATTGTCAGAAGTCTGCAGAAAAAAGTTTACTGGTATATGACATAATTTTAAAATTTCCTTTGGCAAGAGAGGTCTCTTAGAAGTTGAAATAATAGGAAAAAACAAATGGGTCACGTATTGAGTACGACCTCATATGCGAGGCACTAGAAATGGCTAGCCTTTATTGACCTTACTGGTACCAGGCATGTCACACGCATGGTCTCATTTAATCTGCAATAACCTTTTGAGGTAAGTACCATTATTATTTTTGCCATCTCACAGCCAAGGAGGCAGACTGGAGAGGCCTGTGGGTACCAGTCCCAGGGTCCCAGTACGTGGCATACCTGTGAATCACACTTCGTCGTCTGAACCTCCAGACCCTATTCTCTCTACTCTGTTTCTCTCTCCTACTTTGCTCAAGGATTTGCAGGTGTTACTCCGTTCACTTCTCTAGTCCTGTGAAGTATAGAAAATTACCGCTGCTCACCCTTGAATCTCTCTTGCCTTGTATATTTAGACCTCAACAAATGTTTAATGGAATTAGTATCTCAGACCTTCTCTGGCATATCTGATTTACTTTAGAGATTATTAAAACCTTTTTGGGAAGTAAATGTTTCATAAATTTAAGAAAACAGAGTGAAGTAAGTACCTTCTTTCAAAATTGAGTCCAGGAAGATGTACAAACTTTTTATTTGAGAGCCCCACATTTTTCTAGTAAACAAAATCGTATCCAAAGAAGCAATAGCCTCTTCTTAGGCTTTGTCAAGTTGAACTTTCTCTCGGCAAGACACTCTGATTGCAGTTATGTATGCATAGTTTGGGTAGTCACTGATTGTAACTAAGAAATGCCTTCAGACAAGAAGCTATAACCCTTTCAAAAATGCTTTCCCTTGAATTCTCAGTATCCCATGAAAGGAGTAGCAAGTAGCAGTTTCTCCACTATATAAATGAAGGAACTCAGATGCAAATCCTAGTCCTGAGCTCAAAGTCCTAAAGAAGGTCACTTAAGGAGGAGAGATATAGTTCAGCGCCTCCAGCCTTCTCCAGCCCATACATTGTTCCTCTTAGTTCCTCCACTGTTTCCATGGTCACGTGGCATTGCCTGCCTTCAAGATCAGGCCAGGCCTGGGAGGAAGAACTAAGAAACAGCATGAAGATCCTTCTCTGACTTTCATTAGGCCCTCTCCTATTATTGAAGTTGGCACAAAACTAACGTTCTCCCAGCAAGATAAAAACAAGTTCTTCCCAGAAGGGTGTTCTGAACTTACTACCGCTTTGTTAGACATCAGACTAAACAGTCCCATAAAAACAGTCTCTAAGCCTTTAAGAAGTAACTCTAGCTCTAATCTCTAAGTGACTTTTGGTGTTTTCTTGCTACACATTAAGAAGCAGACTGGATTTTTCCAAGAGCAGCCCTAAAATTTTCAATAACTGTACCTCCTAAGAGAAGGGTTTTTTGTGGTGTCTGTTTGTTTAAGGATCGGGACCCTGGCAGTGCTGTACCCAGGAAGAAAACTGAGCATGTTGTCCCTATACAGCAAGTTTCTTTGTTCTATTGAGCAAGTGGGAGAATGGAGTGAAGAGTGTGCAGTGGTGGGCACAAACCTAAACAGAAAATTAGGACCTTAATGCTGAGGGCGCACCCCAGTCCCTGTAAACTGCTGCCGTTACCCCTCAGATGAAAGGTGCATCTTTCGGTTGAAAACCGTCCTAGAGACTTAAATGTGAGGGTCAGGGTACTCCACGTCTTTTGTTGTTGAAAATGTCCGTGTCTATATAGGGTATCATCAGACATATTTACAGTCAAAATAAATTAGAATTTAAAAGAAAGTCTCTGAATATTTCTGTAGAAACATGTTTTATGTATTAAAAATTATCCAGGTGGGGGCGCCTGGGTGGCGCAGTTGGTTAAGTGTCCAACTTCGGCTCAGGTCATGATCTCGTGGCTCGTGAGTTTGAGCCCCATGTCAGGCTCTGTGCTGACAGCTCAGAGCCTGGACCCTGCTTTGGATTCTGTCTCTCTCTCTCTCTCTCTCTCTCTCTCTCTGCCGCACCCCCCCAAAAATGTATTTTAAAAATAAAATGGAAAAATAAAAATTATCCAGGTGTAATTGCCTCTAGGAGCTATTGTGTTTTGCCTTTGGAAACCTGAGCTCTGCAAGCAGTTCAGAGTCAACAAGATCTGGGTTTGCCTAATGCTGTGTAACTTGACTTCACAGGCGCAGATCCCCTCGTGGAGAACTTTGAGCCTCTCTATGACCTGGATGACTCTTGGGAAAAAGATGGAGAGGATGAAGGAGTCGTGCCTGGAACCACACCTCTAGATATGGCCACCAACTGGCAGGTGAGTGTGGCTCCAGGCTATTTGATGGCAGCTCCAGAGGGAACTAATGATTCAGGAATATAAGAACAGATGGTCTTCCTGGGTCTTTATTCCCCAAAGCACATGCCTTTTATTTTTAAGAAAGTCTGCTTGTCAAGAGACATATTTATCTTGAAAAGCCTATCCATGAAAGATCTAGGTCAGGAGAGTTATGAGTGTAAAAGCATATGCCTAATCAGATCAGGGTTCAGTTGTGAAAGAGGGTTCTGCAGGAGAAAACACACAACTCACGTAAGAGTTTCCCGTTCTGAGCTCACACCAGAATTGTTCCCAGCTGCATTTCTGAAGCTAGGATAGATGTTCCAGTTGTCTTAGAACTATGGTAAGTGATTCCTTTACATAAAAAGAACCCGGGGAGTCTTCTGAGGACTTTAATAAATATAAACATAGTAAATAGACTTCATCTCTTCCTCCAAACTCTAGTGACCTGAAATCTGAAGGTGCAAACAGTTGGTAGGTCTTTACGGCCCAGGAAGAAGAGCTAGAGGGAAGCTGGCCCTCCAACCTGTGTTGATCTCCAACACAACAAAATCGACTTTCTTAGGGGCAAGCGCTGCTCCACATCCAAAAACTGCTTGTTGGCCTCTTCGCGGCCCGTGGTGTTGAGTTGACTGACCCTGGCAGAGACCACACGGTTCCCCTTTTATGCTGAGCACCTGGCTTTCCCAGAAGCCTCACCACAGAACACAGAAAGATAACCCACTTCAGTGACCCCATGTTGTCCTTACCTAAGTCAGCACGCCCAAAGTGACTGCAGAGAACACAGAAGGGTCTCCGTAGCTATGGAATTTATTTTCCCTTTTAACCTGAGACCTTTGTGTCCCCTCAATTTAAAATGTAGATGGTGCTGGAAAGAGAACATCAGGCCTTGTGAGCATTACCATACCTGTTTGAGCAAGTTTACTAAACTCATTCTCATAAGGCTTTTATGAGGGCGGGGGGGCAGCAAAGAGGCACAGCTTCACAGCTCTGAGTAAGCTCAGCCCTCACCCTGGCTCCCAGGGAGACATCACGTCCCAACACATGGCTGATTTGGTGGCCTGGATGGTGTCCGTCCCTCAGAAGGACTGTGGCCCTGGCTCTCTGCAAGGTTGGTTTGGGTCTTCGTACCCACCTCAGAGGCCCCTGTAGAGCACAGCCTCCTGGCCCCAGAGCCCCCAGGACTTTTCTTTCCCCAAAGGGCATTGTCATAACTTCATGGGTCAAGGTGTTGACTCCTTCCCATTCCTCCACCTTTGGGGTACTAGGCCCTCCTAAGGAGGACGCAGTCCTCGATCATAAAGAAACTGATTCCCCTCCTGGCGCCTTTAATGTGTAATGTTTTTCCATGATTTTCTTCCCAACAGGTGTTCGATATATTAAATGGGAAACCATATGAGCCAGAGTTTACATCCGATGATTTACTCGCACAAGGTGAGCGCTTAACCAGTGTCCTCTCCACACTGTCATTTAAAGGGGTGAGGGAGAGCCAGCATTATCCAGGCTGGACTGTGAAAGGCACAGTGGCTTGTTTCAGAATCAGAAGATCCTGGACGTATGCAAGGGGGAATATCCAGCCGTAATCTACCAAAACGCGTATAATGCTGCTACTCGGCAGGGCTTCTGCCAACTGCGAGGAGAGGAGCTTCACTGCTCCCACTGGGCATTAGAGGGCAGCCGTGTGGCCATGGTCAGTCCCTCCAGAGTGACTCTGGTCGCTTAGGACAGCCGTGTTTCTTCTTCATTCCTTCAGGAGACATGAAACAGCTGACTGAAGATGCCAAGTTGCAGCTCTACAAGTTGCTAGAAATCCCTGATCCAGACAAAAACTGGGCTACCCTGGCACAGAAGTTAGGCCTGGGGATACTAAATAATGCCTTCCGGCTGAGTCCCGCTCCTTCTAAAACTCTTATGGACAACTACGAGGTAACACATCACCTCACATTTTTATTGGACCCTCCTCTGTTAACATCGCTGACTTGGGCCTGATTCCCTCCCCCCTCCCTTAACTCTGAGAAGGAAAATCAGTCACTCATGGCTCATATCCTGGGAGGGTGACCCAGGCCAGGGTGGAAACCCGCTTTTGTAAGAAGACCGCTTTCAGATACCTTCAGGTGTTCCCTATTTTCAAATACCTTGCGATTTCCTGCAAAAATCCTACTTAGAGGGAACTTTGACCCTCCCCCCGCCGAACAAACCTGACAGACTGTGATTCATGTGCGTTATCTTCCTGGCCCCAAGAACATGCCTTCATCCTGTGGCAGGACATGGAGTCAGCTTTCTGTGAGGGGAAGGGTTCTGTGAGGTGAAATTATTTTCTACTGAAGATTTCCTTGTTAGCTCTTGTTTCTCGGTGGTTTTCAGAGCTTCAGCCCAAACAGGGATACGGCGTGACCTTCGTGGCAGGTAGAGTTTCACTGCCTCAGCACTTCTCTCCCTCTCTGTCCCCTGTGCTTACTGGAAGCCACTTCTCTGTGATTTCCTGAGTGGTCTCTGAGCTGAAACAGGAAACTCCACTCGACGACCGTGTGTCTCCTTCTCCGCTCTTCCCTCTGACCCCTCCAGTGCCGCCAGGCTCTCTCGGGGGTTAAGGGGGGTGGTGCGTGTCATGCTGACAGCCTGCCCACTTGCTCCTGGCACCGGGACACACTCTTCCTGTCTTCCTCACAGGTCTCTGGGGGGACAATTAAAGAGCTGGTGGAGGCCCTGAGACAGATGGGCTATACTGAAGCGATCGAAGTGATCCAGGCCGCCTTCTGCACCGCGGGAACTGCAGCCCCCAGCCCAGGGAAGACCCTCTCACTGCCCCTCTCACCTGCCTCCACAAGGTCACCAGTAGGTAAGGAAACAACAGGACAGCTGAGATCATCTCTGCTCCCCAGACTGTGTCTTCAGTGTCTTGGGATATGGCTGTCCTACCTGCCATCGTTCCCTGAGTACATGGTCCAGTGTGTCTGTCTTCCCCCCTGCAGCTCACAGGTTCTGCCCTCTGCCCCTCTCCTGCTGCTACCGGTCAGGTGGGGGGCTGTCCCCAGGCACAGTCACATTAATCTGTGAGTCACTTCAGTTCCTAATAAATATTAAAAACAACATGATGTGGCTGGTTAAGGCAAATAGTGTTTCTCTCACTTCTTAAAATTAAAAAAGAGAGAGGGCACCTGGGTGGCTCAGTCGGTTAAGTGTCCGACTCTTGATTTCAGCTCAGGTCATCATCTCACAGTTTGTGGGATCGAGCCCCATGCTGGGCTGTGCGCTGGCAGTGCAAAGTCTGCTTAGGATTCTCTCTCTCTCTCTCTCTCTCTCTCTCTCTCTCTGCCCCTCCCTGCTCTATCTCTCTCAAAAAAAAAACAAAAAAACACAACTTTAAAAAAGAGAGAGAGAAACATACAGAGCAAGGCTTATAGAGCCAGAGCTGGCCCCAGTTCCCACCACAGCACCCTAGCTCCTCGCCTCCACCCCTGCAATGGCTTCACCTTCTCTCTTCGCCTCCTCCCAACCCACAGCACTGACCCTTACCCACCCCTCCGTCACTCATCTGAAACACATAACATAACAGACTCCCAGCACAGCCCAATAACCCTTTATTTCCCTGTAAATGGGTTCTTGCCCTCTCTCAGCAACCACTCTGCACTTTCTGTCTGGACCCCCCAATCCCCTTCCCTCTCCTGACTCATCCAGTGTCCTCGGCTCACACGCCACTGAGAACATAGCAGCAACTAGAATTTGCTCATCTTTGAAAGATGAACAGTTGGCCATGTCAGGCAGAAGCACTGCCATCCTCCAGGTTTAGACAAAAATCTGAGACTTTGCCCACGGACACTTGCTGCTAGAAACCACCTCACACACAGCCCAGTCCTTGCTCTGAGACAACCACCCTTGTCCACCCGCCCTCATTTTTTGCCCCACTTCCTCTAGAGGCTCTTCATCGGTCTCCCTGCTTCCAGGCTGTCCCCCTCCCTTCAGTCCACTCTCAACACAACAGATAGTGAGATTCTTTTTAAAAATTAGTGCTATTAAAAAAAGGCGAGAGGCACCTGGGTGGTTCAGGTGGTTGAGTGTCCAACTCTTGATCTCTACTCAGGTCATCAAGCCCCGCATCAGTCTCTGTGCTTAGGATTCACTCCCACTCTCTCTCTCTCTCTCTCTCTCTCTCTGTCCCTTCCCCACTCGCTCGCTCCCATTCCCTCTCTCGCAAAATAAACAGTTTTTTAAAAAAAGGGAAAAAATAAAAATTAGTTGCTTTTATGTCACTCCCGTTTTATACCTTCCAGTTCATTCATCCATTCACCAAATCTTTATTGAGTGCATCCTGAGTGCCTAGCCCAGTATAAGGCTTTGAAGATAGAGCAGTAAGTAATAAAGGCAGTGCCCCTGGGGGCCTGGGTGGCTCAGTTAGTTAAGCAGCCGACTTCCGCCCAGGTCATAATCTCACAGCTCATGGGTTCAAGCCCCACATCGGGCTCTGACAGCTCAGAGCCTGGAGCCTCACTCACATTCTCTGTCTCCCTCTCTCTGCCCCTCCCCAGCTTGTGCTCTGTCTCTCAAAAATAAATAAACATATTTAAATACATAAATAAAGGCAGTGTCCCTTTGTCCATTCTCTCTTGTAAATGCTTTCATATGCCCTTCCTCCTGCCCCACCACCCGGGGCCCCCCACCTGCAACTGTTCTGCTCACAGGTCTGAACCAGTCTTAAGACCTGAACCTTCTCTTTCCCTTCCCTACAAAGATCCTCACCTGGTAGTTCCTTCTTGCCTTTCAGTTTCAGCACAAGTGTCACTTATCAGGGCCCTTCCTAGGAGAGTAAGGACAGATGTTATGTACTTTAGAAAGGAATAATGTGACTACCAGGAAAATAATCCACATCTCCTATATCCTGACCTGATGCTCCTTTTACACAAAGAAACAGGAAAATACTTATATCTTTTTTATTTTATTTTATTTTATTTTATTTTATTTTATTTTATTTATTTTATTTTATTTTTTGAGAGACAGGGCACAGTGAATGAGGGAGAATGGAGGAGGGAGAGAGGGAGAGAGAATCCCACGAGGGGCAGACACAGAGAGAGAGAAGTGGGTCTCACCCTGAGTGGGGCTCATGCTCATCCTAAGCGGGGTTTGATCTCACCTGCTGTGGGACTCAAACTCACAAACGGTGAGATCATGACCTGAGCCAAAGTCAGATGCTTACTGACTGACTGAGCCACCCAGCACCCAGAAAATACTTATATTTTTGAAATTTTATTTGATTTCTGACTTGTAGTTATTTTTAAAATACCTTGTACTAACTGGCACATAATAGAAACCCAATAAAGAGGGGTGCCTGGTGGCTCAGTCAGTTAAGCGTCCGACTTTGGCTCAGTTCATGATCTCGCAGTTCGCAGGTTTGAGCCCTGCGTTGGGCTCTGTGCTGACAGCTCAGAGCCTGGAGACTGCTTTGGATTCTCTGTCTCCCTCTCTTTCTGCTTCTCCCCCACTCATGCTCTGTCTCTCTGTCTCTCAAAAATAAATAAACATTTTTTAAAAATTTAAAAGAAACCCAGTAAAGACTGGCTCATTGGATAACTCAACAAGTCAATTAGAAGACAATAGCCATGTCAATGCCATTAAGGTCTTAATATTTTAATATTGGAATTGAATATACAAGAAGGTATCATTTTGATTTGTGTATATTAGACTTGTGTTTCTTTGATCACTTCCTCTCTATGGGGAATAACTCAACACTGTTCAGATCTCTAAAGACACTTCTCAACAAGGAGGATTTGACCTATTGTTCAGTACAGACTCATTTTCATCATAATCACCGTATTTTCTTTGCTACCAGAATGTTTTGGACGCAACATACAGCGTTCACTAGCACGTGAGGCCCCGGAGAGGTGTCTCATCTCCACCTCCTGCTTCTGTCACCCATTTATTTTGCCAGGGTTCAGCAATTTTCCCAGCTATAAAATAGGTAATATGGTGGTTGGAAAAATACACCTGATTTCTAAGAAAAAAAAAGTACACTGTGAGTTAGGAGAACTCAGAAAGGATTCTGATAAACATGATGGTAAAAAAGAGATGTGAAAGCATTTGACTAATTTTGATGTCTTCACAGTTTTTATATTCTCAAGGTTCTCCCTCCTCCCCTCACCGTGCACAGTAGCGACAAGCAGGCAGCGCGGGCGGGGAGGCGCGGTGACTTGGGGAACCCGATAGGCAGAAGCAGCCCACGAGCCTTGTAGATCCAGACCCCGAGGCCGGCCAGAATGGAAGGTGTACGAGAGCTAAGGCTCTGCCTTTGCCCAGCCGCACCCCAGTGAATCTGTGCTTCTTCCCCCAGACGAGGTCCGGGACGACAGCATCTGTGACAGCGGCGTGGAGACCTCCTTCCGCAAACTCAGCTTTACAGAGTCTCTGACCGGCGGCGGCTCCTTGCTGACTCTTAACAAAGTGCCCCGTGAGTACGGGCGGGAAGGACCTATAGAAGGCAAAATCTAGCCTGCTGGCAGCGCCCCGCACCATGTAAAACCAAAGCTCTGAAATTCCACCGCACTGTCCAAAAGAAGGAGGCGAAGGGCATCCAGAGGTGCTCAGAGGAAAACCAGCCTGCCTGAATCACTCGGAATTTAATTCAAGGCCTTTTGAAGGTGGCTTCCTTTCTTGGTTCTCACATGAATGTTAGTCCGGTCCACTTCCAGCTGCTCCAGCGGTCACGGCGAGCCGGGCTGGCGCCTCCTTGTGGGCGAATTAGCTTATTGAGCTTTACCGGCTGCTTTCCATGGTCACTGCTGCTGTCCCCTTGCTGCGCTCCCACTGTCATTAAAAGGTGTCCCAGTGTCCACCTGGTGTTATTTCTGGCCGTCCACAGCACAGGCGTGCACTCAGATTAAGGATTAAGAAAAGGAATATTTTTAAATGAGAGTCACACGGTGTATAATAAAAAAGGCTTACTGCTTTTTCTAATGTGGTTATCTATGTGATTTGAAAAAAAGAACCTGTACATGTCAATATTTAAACATGGTTACAATCAGTGCTGAAAATGGTATTTTCCCCCTTTTCTGCATTTTGCTATTGTAAATATGTTTTTTAGATCAAATACTTTAAAGGAAAAAATGTTGGATTTATAAATGCTATTTTTTATTTTACTTTTATAATAAAAAGAAAAGCAAATTGATGACCTCATCTTGTTTGATCTCCAGAAATACTTTTCTGAGATGATTCCCTGTAATCACGGGATCGTTCCACAGCCTGGTTATCACATTCACATTCCCCTTCAGAGTCAAGTTTTTGACCCAGAAATGAACAACAAAAATAAATGATCAAAAGAGAAGTGTTTTAAGGTGAGATGAAAGCTCTGGGTTTGTCGAATCCTTGCTTGGCTCGTTTCATTTAGGCTGTATCGCCTCACCTTACCCCACCTCGTGCAAAATCATTCCTCCTCACACCTCGGTGCGTTCCCAGTGCCTCTGTGATGCATAAAGTACTTCAGCCGCCTGCCAGAGGGCTCGGGACAGGCAGCCTTCCAGCGTGAATCTCTGCCGAACTGTTCATCACTCAGAGACTTGGAAATAAGGGAGAGGAGAAATGAAGAGCATTTGAGTGAGGGGCTGTGGTGAACTCTGTGACAGGCAACCAAGAAAGCCTCTTTACCAAAGGACACGTCCACCCGGCCGCTGGGAACACACTTAGCAAAAGGCTTCCACCTGTCTGTTCCTTTGGGGGTTGCTTCAGCCTCAGAGAGCCACCTCACCCAGGTCACACTCATTTCGCTGATGGCCCCCAGTAACACTGATTGATGCGGCGTACAAATGCTGGTCGGCCCAGGACAGTATTGAAGGGCTGTCTGTGCTCGAGCCCCTTCTCGCTGGCTGGGCTGGTGCTTGGGTCCGCGTCACAACACAGGTCTTCCCCCTGCCCAGTTACTGCCTCCTCCCCTGCCCAGCCACAGGCCTTGATCTTAGGGCACCCCCAAATAAACATCCCGCTCACGAAGCTCCATCTCAGAGCCGGCTTCCAGAGAGCCCAGCCTGCACGGGGCTGGGAGCTAATGGTCTCCGCTTTTGCACAACACATGAAGTCATGCAATCTTGAAAATGACCCAGTCAGATATATACAATTATCCCCAACTTACACAGAAGCAAATTGAGGCCCAAGAATTCAAGTAGGCAGTGGCTAAGCTGCTTCTGAATTTAGATCTGTCTAGTTCCAGAGCTCACGGGTTGGAGAATTATCTGAGCGTAGGATATGAAAGTAGATTAAAATAATGGAGTCCAGAAGTAGACCCCAAAATAGGAAGTTAGGATGTGATAAATCTCAAATCAGTAAGGAAAAGATGGTTAATCAGTAAGTGTATGTTCCAACTGGTTAATCACTTGGAAGAAGTCAATCTGAACTCTGAGTTCCCTCCTTTCATCAAAATGATTTCCAAATATATCAAAAGTTAAACCACAGAAATACTAGAAATCATGGATGAGTAATCTTGAAATAGAGGAGGCCTTTCTAAGCAAGACTTTGTTGTCTGGTGTAAAACCAGTTTGGGTTCTTCGTGTCACCATGTGTCCCAAATAAAGAAAATATATTTTTTCAATTCTACTTCTGTTTTCTCTTACATTGTTATTTCTCCACATGCTCCAATCCATTCTTCCAGTGTTTGAAAGTTGTACTTGAAAGTAAAAGAAAAAGTAGCTTGCTCTCCTTACTTTTCCAGCAAGCCCATGCCTCCATTCCTCCACCCGTTCCTCTCTGTGGCAAACAGTCATTCTCCACAGGCCAACACAGGTCTCCTGTCTTACGTTGTGGATGCTGACACTCCTCCCACTAAGGGGAGGGGCCTACACTCCTTCCCCGTCAATGGAGGCCTACAATAAGGGTAGAAGTGATGCTAAGTGACTTCCGAGGTTAGGTAGGAAAATGCAATGCAGCTTCTGCCCAGGCCCCCTCTTGGAACCCAGTCAGCATGCTCTGAGGGAGCCAAGTGGCCACATGGAGAAGCCACATGTAGGTGTTCAGCCAATGGCTTTCACTCGAGCTCACAGCCAGTGCCAGCACCAACCAGCAGATGCATCAGGGAAGGAAGCCTCGAGACGATTCCAGTCACCAGCCATTCGTCACACCCGTCTAACCTTCAAGCTGCCTTAGCCCGTGCTGCTCAAGTAGAGACAAGCTGTTCAGCGGAGCCCTGAGCAAATAGCAGGTTCACGAGTAAAATAACGGTGGATATTTTAAGTTCTCTGTGTGGAGTGTTACATTCTCCAGGTCTCTAACCTGACAGCTCCCATACCAGAGAGTCACTTTAAAGAGAAGCTGACTCCCCAGAGGAACAACTAAAAGCAACTCATGCCGAGACTAAAAATAACATTCCCCTTCTTTAATAAGAAGCCCTGTTTCTCTTCTGTTCCAGAAACTTCCTCTTTCTCCTCCCAGATCTCAGTGCTGGCCTGAGCCCCTGCGTGGTGCTTGAGCAAAAAGGCTATCAACAGCCGACTGCCTCTGAGGAAGGAGTGTCTCTCATATTGTACCAGCAGATGGGGATAAATACCAGAAGGATTGTAGGAGATCAGGTGGAAAGCTACAATGGGCCGGAAATAAACCTTTCCAGAAAGCTGGTCTTTCAGCAGGAAGCCATTTAAAAATAGCTTTCTCAGAACTTTGTGATCTTTACTCTGCAGGCATAACCTAGACTTTTGCAGGCTGGGCAGTCTCACGACCCCTCTGAGTCCTCTGCAGTAACTTTATATGATGTGGAGATTCCTGGTCACCACCGAGTGTGGCTTCACAAACCAGCCGAGGGTCTTAGCAAGATGCACCTTCGCAAGACAAAGGAAAGGAAGGAGCCAGGCAAATTTATGTGCAATCCCTTTGGCAACAGGACATCTCTATGAGGTGCATACTTAACCCCAATTTTACAGCGAGGGAACAGATAATCTGAATGTTAACTAATTTACCCAGGATTCAAATCTAGGTCTGTCTGATCCCTGAGGTTACTCTTTAACGATGTCTAAGTCCTCTGAAGGAAAGAAGTTCTATTTCAAAGAGAAAGAAAAAAATCCATACAAATCTGTACAAGGAATTTTTGATCCTGTTTATGATCCTCACTGTCATTTTTTTATGTTTAAAAAAACATAAACCTGCTGCTTCATTTTTTTTAATGTTTATTTATTTGAGAGAGAGACAGAGTGCAAGTGGGGAAGGGTCAGAGAGAGAGGGAGACACAGAATCCGAAGCAGGCTCCAGGCTCTGAGCCATCAGCACAGAGCCCGACGCAGGGCTCGAACTCACGAGCTGTGAGATAATGACCTGAGTCAAAGTTGGACGCTCAACCGACTGAGCCACCCAGGTGCCCCTAGACTGCTGCTTCATTTAAACACCAATCCCAGAGACTATAAATTCTTGTCCTTTGGTTGGGGAAGACACTAAAAAGGGGCTTGAAATTAAACAGATGTCATCCTCCTGTATTACGGATTCCATGATACCTACAATAGGCTACTCCATTCCCCTGGACAAATGACTAGTTCCTCAGATTGTCCAAGCTTCTTAAAACAGAGGGAGGAAGGGGCTGAAATATCATCTTTTCACTTCCATCAACTAGCTTTTCCATCTTGATCTCTCTGTTTCCAAAATGACAATTTCATTGAAATATCACAACAATCCTCCAGGAATGAAGATATGTATTCAACAAGGATTTTGTGAGCATCTGTTACGTGCCAGGCACTAGAATGGGTGGCCATCATTCATTAGCGCTCATATTACTTGTTTAAAAACCTTGTGAAGTAAAAAATTTCGTTCCTGTTTTACAGATGAGTAAACTAAGGCACACATAAAATATTTAACAGCAAGATCTCCCAGTTCCAGTAAGGCAGTTTAATAGCCACACTTGCAGCAGGGACAGGGGGTAGGTAGGGTGTCTCTCTTCTACTTTGTCATGAAAGGACAGTCACTCTTCCTCCAGCCCATGGCTCCCAGGGTCTTGCTGGGGAGTGACAGTCCCAGATAGCTGGAAGGGGAAAAGAGCGTGGAGAAGTACGTGTGGGAGTTTTGAATGGAATTTTGGAGGGTTTTTTGTTTGGTGGTTTTTTTTCTTTTTAATGTTTATTTATTTTTGAGAGAGAGAGATTTTTTGTTAGCAGAGGAGGGGCAGAGGGAGAGGGAGACCGAGATTCCCGAGCAGGCTCTGTACTGCCAGTTCAGAGCCCAATGTGGGGCTCAAACTCACAAACCATGAGATCACGACCTGAGCCGAAATCAAGAGTCAAAAGCTTAACTGACTGAGTCACCCAGGTGGCACTAAATGGGAGTTTTGAATACACCAGTCTCATGGCCACACTAAGAGCAGGGAAGCTATAGGGTGATCAACTTTTGTTCCCATTATTAGGAGTGGGTTGATTTGGGTGAACTGATCCCGTGTGTGGCACAGATCAAAGTTCTTTACCTAACTGATGGAGGAGGCTGAACCTGGAAGTTCTTTCTAATTCCAATGTATATGCAAACACTCACTCACTCTGAAAGTCCCCCTGCAGTCATGGTCAATGGCCATCACCAAACAAAACCATTTCCCAGGATTAAGAATGAAAGACGCACTGTAAATTTCTCTTCAGGAAATCCTCACAGAGGAGCAAGGGTATCAGACCTGGTAGGATGGGGTAAAGGTACAGCCAAGTCTTAATGCTCTTGCACTGACTCGAGGAGAAGCCTGCTCTCCACCCTCTGTGGTCTGTAGTTCCTTCAATGCCACACAAGAGACTTTGGGCTTGTTGATGCCAAGATTAAGGGGCATCAAGGGGCCGTGGCCCTTGGGATCCTGCCCAAAGGAGAGGGGCAAGCAAGTTTATCCTCCTTGTGATCTTCAGAGAACGGTCAGGGCCTTGATTCCCATTTCTGCGATGAATGGAAAAGGAACAGGAGGGAGTTCTAAGTGAAATAATATTCTCTCCAGGCCACAAGAATAACAAATAAAACAGAATTCTGGAAACCTCTTCCCCTGAGGTTCCTTCTTGGGGCCCAGGAAGCAGGCTGGTGCTGAAGACGGTGAGATGAACCCTCCAGGCCCATGATGGGAGTGTATGAGGATCAGGGTAGGTCATGAATTGATGCCGGATACTAGACAACCAAGCTGCAAGGACTATGCTCTGGCAAGAAGAACTGTCGTGCTGTTCCCCCTTTCCTTTCCTAAGGCAAGAATCCCCAAGTTATTTTGTTTCAGAAATTCAAATAAAAAACTTCATGTTACGGGCTTTTTTTTTTCTTTCGCGGGACATCCTTTCATCACTGTGTTCGAATGTAAATGTTCTCTTTTGCTGTTGAAATAAATTTCCTTTTGTAGTTTTGAAAACAAAATCAAAATACAAAAGCTGAAAACTTTCATTTACAAAGTATTTTCAAATATTTATTCTCATAACAATCTGAGAAGTAAACAGGGAGGGGTTTTAATTCCTGCCCATTTTTTTGCAACATGACAAAGCCCCTGAGGTACCTGGAGGTTCCTGGTCTAGTGGAAGCAGCGAGGTCTGGACTCGGCCTTCAGTGCTCACACGGCACTCCTCGGCCTGGCTCTGCAGCCCATCACAGAACGTGTGACTGCTCCGAAAGGGAAGGTCACACAGACAGGGCTACGAGAAGGAAGGCGAAGCTGCCAAGAGCAGGTACTGAGGGCTGGCAGAGCAGCGGGAAAGAGGCGTCCCATCGGCAGCACACGTGACAGCACCCGGCGTCCTCACTGGTCCCTGCGAGCAGCCCCCCAGGAGGGGCCACGCGCTCAGGCCGGTCTCCTACCCCCTGGCCTTCCTTCCGTTCCCTCTCACCGCCTTTGCTTCGGGGTCCTCCACACTCTGCCCGGTTCTGCCAGTGCTTCCCCCTCCTCTTCTGCCAACAATTCACGCCAGGCGGGGCCTCCAAAATCTCCCGAGGCCCACGTGTTAATATGGAATCCCGCCCCAGGACCAGAAGTCCCAGCCCCGTCAAGCTCCACCGCCGCTGCTCCCGAAAGTCCCCGGCCTGCACCCCTCCCGCCACGCCTGAGATCACCGCCACGGGGACACGGGGACGGGACCTCTCCAGCAGGGGGCAGAGCCGCCCCGGAAATGTTCCCGCGCTCCTGGAAGCCAGTGGTCCTTAGCGGCCTTCTCCCCAGTTTTGACCTGGAAAGGGCAAAGCCGCCCTTTGGCCCTGACTTCTTGCCCCCAGAACGCCTCTTGAGTGACGATCAACATATGCACACTTACAGGAGCCAGGGACCATTTTAGATCTGAAAGGCAAAGCAACCCAGATTTAAAGTTTCAAGAAAGAATGCGTGGGCCTCGTGTCACCCACATGCCCGCACTCCCTCTGCCTCACCAGGTTCCTGCCTTTCTTCAGATGACGCCTGAACTCGGGTTTCCGTCCCTCGCCACTGCTCCCACCCTTACGGCGCCTTGTAAACGCTCGTCTGACTTCTCCCTCATCCGTCACCTCTTCTGGAGGCTTTGTGCCAAATTCTCATCCACCCACGGTAATCAAATTAGGATTAAAAATCATAATCCCTCCACCCTCCCTCCCCTTCCATCTTTCCTTTTTTTCCTCCCTCCATCCCTTGTCTCTCTGCCTCTCTTCCTGTTTCTCTCGCCCTTTCTCCTTCCTCTTTCCCTCTTTCTCACTCTCTCCCTTTCTGCCTCTTTCTCTTTCTCCCCCCTGCTTTCTCCCTCCCCCAACCCCCTCCCTTCACTTTCTTTCTTTCCTTGAAGAAAGACTTGCACATTTGGGCGGCACTGGCATCCGGCATTAGGAGGCCCTGCAAACTCTTCCCCAGCCCCTCCTTCCTGCCTTATTCAGGGGAAGCCTCCTGGAAACCAGTGTGGTGGCCCACGGCTGTCCCCTCTGCCGTCCCCCCTCCGCCGCCCCGCCAGCCTCATTTCCTGTGCACAGGAGGCCTCTGCTGGAAGAAGCAGAATTTTGCACAATCATGCAACAGCTGGCATGCCTCTTGCTACTCGACTTTTTTTGCTTCAATAAAAATGGAAAGAGGCCTACAAGAAGAGGGAATTAGAAACTTCCTGGGCTTTCTGCCTGAATGCTTTTCCTTCAATTCAGGTCACAGAAGCCTGGTGATTATTTTTCCTTAGTAGAGAAGAGTTAAATTGTTTTTTTCTTTGGACAAGAACAGTGTAGGCTCCCGTAGGCCTGATCATTCCAGTTAGGGCATTTCCTGCTCGCCCCTGCTAGGCACTGTACCTGCTGCACCGTCTTCAATCCTCACAGTCTTATGAGCTAGTTATTACTATTAAGCCCATCTTAAAAGATAAGGAAACAGAGGTGTGGAGCTTAAGTGATTTGTCCAAGTTCAGTCCGTGTTGGAGCCAAATTTGCATATCGGAAGTTCAATATCAGAGCATGCGCCCATAGCCACTGCACTGCATGCGGGCCTCATTTGCGTACATACTCGTACACACACGCACACACACACGCGCACACACACGCACACACACAATCTGGATCTTTAAAAGGCCAAATCTAGTTCATTGTATTTGCAAGTTTGATGAGCTAAAAATCTTTTTGTTCAAGCACCAAAAATATGGATAGGGAAGCATGTCCCTCACCCACCTTGGGCTGGCTTCCCATGATAAATGAGCAGGGTTCTTCCTTCACCCCCCCCCACCCCCCCCACTCCCCCACCCCCCCCACCCCCCCGTGGAGGATAAGTCGGGCCTCCACAGACTTCCCTACTAGAGACATCCAAGTACAGGGAATTGATGACCAGGAGTCCCTCAACTGGGAGAAAACCCAGGTGCCCACACCACCCTCTCCAAGGCCCAGTTATTTATGTCTGACCTCCAGGCTCATGGTCTGTATGTGTTTGAATGCTTCTAATTACAAAATAAAAATAACTGACTGTAAGTGGATTAAGCAAATAGTGGTTTTCTTTTCTTATATCATTACAAGATCAGAGATAGATAAATCTAGATTTTAAATGGAATGTTCCCTTTTAAAAAATGCTTATGTAGTTATTTATTTTGTGTGTGTGAGAGAGAGATGGTGAGCAAGGAAGGGGCAGAGAGAGAGGAAGACAGAGAACTCCAAGCAGGCTCCACACTGCCAGCGCAGAGCCAGATGTGGTACTCAAGCTCACAAACCATGAGATCATGACTTGAGCCAAAATCAAGAGTCAGACACTTAACTGACCGAGTCACCCAGGCATCCCAGAATGTCCCTTTTTTAAATGGTAACAAATAATTCAACTTAAAAAAAATTTTTTTTAAGTTTATCAATTTATTTTGAGAGAGAGAAGGAGAGGGGCAGAGAGAGAGAGAATCCCAAGCAGGCTCTATGCTGTCAGTGCAGAGTCTGACATGGGGCTCCATCTCACAAACCGCTAGATCAAGACATGAGCCAAAATCAAGAGTTGAACACTTGGGGCACCTGGGTGGCTCAGCCTGTTGAGCATCTGACTTCGGCTCAGGTCATGATCTCGCAGTTGGTGAGTACGAGTCCCGAGTCAGGCCCTTTGCTTCCAGCTCAGAGCCTGGAACCTGTTGCAGATTCTGTGTCTCCCTCTCTCTCTACCTCTCCCCAGCTTGCACTCTGTCTCTGACTCTCTCAAAAATAAATAAATGTTTAAAAAAATTTAAAGAACTGGACACTTAATGGACTGAACCACCCAGGTGCCCCAAGTAATTCGACTTTTAAAACCACTCTTTGTGCCAACAAAATCATCTGCTGGCCAAATATGACCTGTGTGACCTCACCCTCACTTTCTACGGTTGTAACTTCAGAATGACCAAGTAGGGTGATGAGCTTAAGGCTCTGGGAAGGAATCAAGGTGCTCACCACTCCCCCTTCCAGGTCCCACTGCTGCAGCCACTCTCAGCAGCTCCCCTGGCTGGCACCCAACCATCACCCAGTGCTTAGTCTTCCTTTGATGATTTAACACAGAGGAAAGGATAATCGTGATAGCTAACATTTGTTGAATAGTTATTGTGTGCTATCCGTATGTATGCATCATCTAATTAAGCCTTCACTATTATTAGTATTATTATTATCATCGTATTACTCCAGTTTTAAAGATAAAGAAACTAAGGCACAGAAAAACTCAGTAACTTAAATACAATATCGAACAGCCTATTAGTGGGGGTTCTGGAACTCAAACATAAGTTATGTCTGATTTCAAAGCCCATACCCTTAACGGCTATATCAAGTCACATGCTTTGGGTTATAAAATCAGAATACCTGACTACAACTGGATTAAGAAAAATAGGGCCTTATTTTTCGTAAGAAGACCGGAGTTAGATTACAGGGTTCACTCAAAGTTCAACATCTCTGACACTCCCTCCACCATGTCAATAATGTTTCCTCAAGCTCACAAAAAGGCTGCAGCAGCTCCAAGTATCAGGTCCTCACACAGCAGCTTCTCAACCTCACCCAACAGTAGAGTCCCTCCTCAGGTCCTCAGGTCTGTTTCTTGTCTGGCAGGAAAACCTACCCCTCCCCCCACTCTGCTGTCTCGGCAAACCCTTCATTAAATGCCACCTTGTGTTTCATTCGCCAGAATTGGGCCACGTGCCTCACCTTAGACCAATCACTGGCAAAGGAGAATCCAATTAGTATAACCAATTGCAATTCAGTCTCTGAGGCAGGACACAAAGTCACCTCTATTAGCAGAGAAGAGGGGACAACAGCTGTAGGGGGGCCCACCATTAATGTCTGCCCCACCGATTAGAAATATGTGAATTGGCTCCCAAGATCCAGTAAATTTTACAAAAGCCATAATAAGTAACAATAACAGAATAAGAACAAGAGTATTGTTCTCACATGGATGATGAACCAGGAATGATTTACTACTTCCTAACCAGAAATTTCCATGATCCCGACATCCCATTTCCCAGGAATTTGGGGTCACTTAGGTGTTACTGTCATCCTTTGTACAGGTGTGTACGTTGTATTATGCTCATAGCATAATGTGCCACAAGTTGTTGCTCAATAAATCCTGTGTAAAGGCTAAGATCTGATGGAAGGGATTAAGCTGCATTATTGTTGCAAACTTTTCTTTCATGGCAGGATTGAGTAACCCATGTCTACAGATATAAGGAGAGATAGTGATAAAACCTGACACAGTGATGCAATACCCCTATTTCTGCAAAACCCATTCACTATTTGGCCCGTATTCAAGGGCTCAAAGACATCCTGGCAGGTTAGCTCAGCCTCAGCTTAACAATCACAAGCTCAGAGCCCAGCCTAGCCAACTACCTGGTATTGTCCTTTTTCTTCCTCAGGTATTTACAGTGAAGGTTTTTGTGGTTGTTTTTTTTTAATTTCTGGCTTCTCTTTTTATTTTTTTTTAAGTTTATTTATTTATTTTGAAAGAGAGAGAGAGGGAGGGAGGGAGGGACTGAGAGAAAGAGAGAGAGAGAGAATCCCAAGCAGGCTCCTCACTGCCAGTTCAGAACCTGATGCGGGCCTCGAACCCATGAACCATGAGATCATCACCTGAGCCTAAATCAAAAGTCGGATGCTTAACCGACAGAGCCACCCAGGCATCCCTACTATAATGTCTTTTAAGACTCTTTTCTCAGTTGAAAAACCTTTTTTTCATTTGTTTATCATAAACTTTCAAAAAATTTTTCCTAAAGTGTTGAGCAAGATGGCTTTATCTAACATTGCTTTCCCATCACTGTCACAGTAACCTTATAGGACTTGTCACCAGATGAAATAGCCTTGTCTACTTGCTTATTGTCTGTCTCCCCCTGAAAGCATGAAGTTGAATAAAAATCAAAATGGCTGCACTAATGCTTCAGCAGAGCTTGATTTTATGTAAGTGATGAATCACTAAATTTCACTCCTGAGATCACAATTACGCTATATGTTAACTTTTTTGAAAATTTATTTTAATGTTTATTCATTTTTGAGACACAGAGAGACAGAGCGTGAGAGGAGGAGGGGCGGAGAGACACACACAGAATCCCAAGCGGGATCCAGGCTCTGAGCTGCCAGTACAGAGCCTGATGCAGGGCTCAAACTCACCAACCGTGAGATCATGAGCTGAAGTCGGATGCTCAAGCAACTGAGTCACTCAGGTGCCCCTACTATATGTTAACTAACTTTTATTTAAATAATAAATAAATAAATCCTAATACACTGAAAAAGTAATAATAATAAAATAACCTTTTTCTTCTCATCTGCAAAGCTCCCCTCCTCCCTCTTAGCCTTTTGCTTTAGGAACCTGATACCACCCTGAAAACGACTAACTGGACTAAGGAGGCTGGCAGCATACAGAATTCCTGTCGAAACCGGCTGGATGCTGTATTTCCCTATAAAACCCCCCAGCCCTTTCCTGGGGGTGGAGGGGCTTGCAGGTTTTGAAGGCCAGAGCCTGCTGCAACCCCCTTTGCCTGGCTATTGTTCCCCTTTATCCCAAACTCTGTGTTTGCGTTATATTTGGGCTCTGAAGCACAGAGGTTGGTTTTCGAGGACACCTGTACAATGGACAGCCCAGGAGGGCAGAAACTGGTCTGCCTTTTTTCATTGCAATCCCTCCAGGGACGACAGTGCCTGATGCTCAGAGTGCTCCTCGATAAATGCTTGCTAAATGAACGAATACATTCTTAAGTCAAATAGTCCTTAGAGTCAGAACACAGATGTGTCTTAATACCGGATCTGTCCGTGACTTTTAGGGGTTTGTACAGTATCACACGGGTTCATGCCCTCTGATAAGTCAATTAGAAAACAAGAATTCCCTCATTCACTTGAGAATATTATTAAATACGTTTTCTGCACAGCCCTTTAGATTTTATGTGCTTATTGAACCGATAAGATTACATTCACCGTCAAAGCAGACTCTGGGCATATTTTGAAATGCTTTGGATTTCATGCACAAATAATATCTACTTGTTTTTCTCCCACAATTTTTCCAAGTTGGGGAGTTTCATCTCTGAGAGCCCAAGAGACTACTCTTTCTGTCTAGGTCTCTGTCACTTTGGGAATGCGTGGGAAACACAGCTTTATTTCTCCTGCGCTCCAGTTCACTTTCATTCCAACAGAGAAAACAATCTTCCTATTTATTTTCCAAGTGACTTCCCATGGTTTGAAAACCCCTCACAATGAAAAGTCAAGTAAGAAAAAAAATACAGAAGAGTTACAGTGAATGTGAATGAGAAAATTACCATTTTTATTGTCCTCTTCGTTCTCAGACGAGAAGATGGAATCTTGTGAACCGACCTCTCTTCATCTCACACTCTCTGGAATGTGCTTTGCATCCAGTGCAGCAGAAGGACCGGATCCTTCCATTCTATTAATGTTTGCAGAACTACTAACAGAAAAGTCTTCTCAAACCCAAAGCCAAGAGTGAGCACATCAGACTCTAATCCAGTAAATGTGGCAAAATAAAATCTATTAAGATGGCAGAAATGACTAACCACAGGGCCACACATGAGGTGGAAGAATGTTTCCAATGTTACCGTTCTCCTACAGAAATGATGTGTATGTAGCATATTTCTCTCCTTTCAACAGTTGTCAGCTTATATTTATGTCTGTTCATTAATTTTTTCTTCCTTTACAAAGTCATTCTGTTCTGATGTCTGTTTCCCCTCTTAAAAATACATCTGGAAGATATCTGCCTTTATTTGCTTCAGTTTTACTCTTGCCTCGTGTATTAATTGGGTAAAAATGATTACGATGTTAAAAAAAAGTAAAGCGCAACCGCCATTTGTTCAGCATTTATTTTGCTCCTGTCGTTTAGTCCACAGAACTACCTTTGAAGGTTAGAGATTATCTGCATTTTACAGATGAGCTAAAGAGCAGGTCAAGTGGTAACCCCAGGTTATACAACCATTAGGCCTCAGAACCTGGGGTTTGCAACCCATGTCAGTGTGGCTGGAAACCCTGCCTTCTCTCACATCCCAGGATGGTGCTTCCATTTACAGAGCCCTCATTACTTGCCAGCACTGGGCCTCGCCCTCCAACTAAATTTAAAACTTATTCTTCAAAACAAAGGTACAGGGTGAATGTAATTATTCCCATCTCACCACAAGAACACTGAACACAGAAGTTAAGTAACTTGATTGAGTGAGTAAGGGCAGAATTGTGATGTAAATTATGGCTCATGCATTTCAAAGCCTACCTCACAGAGCACCCGGCCCAGAAAATTCTTTAGTTTGATACGGAAGAGTGTCCCTGTCCTTCAGCAACTGTTTGATAAAACAGAATTTCAACAGTGACAAGAAAATTATATATTTATCAAGTAAGAAGCTTCTGAGTTGCATCCCCAAATCCCAGGCCTTCATAAGACTTTTTTTTATATATATATTGAAATAACACATAAAATGAGGAGACTCCTAGATATTGAAGGAGAGGCCAGGTTGTCTGCATTTATTTTCTTCTTAGTCACTGAACTGTGGCCTAAATCTTCTCACATCTTAAAACAATCTATTATCTAATTAGTCTTCATTTTATTATTTTTATTTTTTTAATTTAATTTTTTTTAATGTTTATTTATTTTTGAGAGAGAGAGGCAGAGCACGAGTGGGGGAGAAGCAGAGAGAGGGAGACACAGAATCTGAAGCAGGCTCCCAGCTCCCCCGAGCTGTCAGTGCAGAGCCTGACACGGGGCTCGAACTCCTGTGCCAAGCCGTGAGATCATGACCTGAGCCCAAGTCAGTGGCAAAACCGACTAAGCCACCCAGGCACCCCTAATTCGTCTTGATTTTAAAGCCAGACTCTCACCGCCAGTCCATTCCATAACCAATTACATGATTCTTCCCAGAGAAAACCCTTCAAACATCTTAATTTAGATTCTTTAAACTCTCCCAGTTTATCAAGTAGAATAAAAAGTTGCTGAGAGCTAAAGGGAAATTCATGCCCAGCACAATACTGGGCACAAATGAATGTTTATGGAATGATTAAGCCGCAGATGAAATATCATGTTGTCAGTGCAATTTATGTAACTTTTAATTTTTGATGTAGTTTCAAACTTATGGAATGGTTGCAAAAGCAGTCCAAAAGAATTCCTACACACCTCATCTATTAACATTTTGACCCATTTGTTTCATTATCAATATAATTTATAAACATGATCATGTACAATAAAACAAATTTACAGCAACTTACAATTAATCAATATTAATATAAAATGATTGAAACCGAAGCTAAAAGAAACACCACTTTGTTGCCAGGGTCAACAAATATAAATCTAACTCACAGACTTTGAATTGGAAAGTTCATTGGATTTAGCCACATCTACAACCCATACATAATTACAGGTGACAGCATATGACACGCAGAAGTTTCCAAAGTGACCACAGTGATGTCCATTTCAATGTGAGCTTATTTTTCAAAGGAGAATCACTCTAAATGGCCTTTGAAAAAAAGAAGCTGTTATTGTCAAAACAGTATTTTATAACAAAACCCACAAAGGAAAAAAGAACCCTACCCAAAAAAGTAATCAAATGGCGACAGTCAACACCCCAAACTTTCCAGCAACAAAAACAACAACGTGGCTACTACCCAGAAATCTCTCTCTGTTGTGACTGTTTAACCTCCATTTCCTCAGGGAATAATAACAAAGCAGCTTCACTGTGATTATTCATTATTTTTCAAAGCTAACTAGGAGAGGCCTACGTGACCTCACAACCTTCCACAGATACCACAATGGTCATGTTCCTGCGATTCCCTGAGAGGACTTTATGTGTGGACTTCCTCTCCAGGGTAGGAGGAGGTGGCTGGGTTACAACTGGGTCATAACTGGGTCATGGCTTTGCTAAAGCTGTGGGGGCAGGGATAAAACTACAGTCCTGGCACAGAGGAACACCGATGCACAGCCTTGCTGGAGGATATCACCTGAGTAAACAACCTTTCCCGAAAGAATGCTCTGTACAAAGTCTTCACAGAGCGATGAATCAGATGTGTGGCCGCAAGCAGACACATTTCTCAGCCTCTTCAACTTGTCTTCAGCTTCGGCCGGTGCCTTCGAAATGCTTTATTCCAGAGTTCGCTGAAAATACAACCTGTAACCCCTCAGTAAGTATCAGTCAGGGAAGTCACGTGAAAAGATTGCTCCAATTCACTCTTGCTGGTGGGTTTCCAAGGGTAAAATAATATAGTCCCTGTCTTTTCAGTCATGAGGAAACCATTGTCACTGAATCTCCCAGGGATGCTTCCTACATCTAACCAAACAAAGGGAGCGACAGCCGAGGTTTCCAGATCAAACACAAATGTGTCACCTTGCTGGGAGATGTTGGCCTGAAAGAAAAAGATAAATTAAGTGAACGATGAGGGGAGATCTATCTATTCTACACACAATACCTATCGGAACATTTCTGTGGCCCATCAAGGAGCACATTCGCTACAACTTTGGTCCTGCAGTTGCCAAAGTCTTATATTCCATGCACTGTGTCAGATACTAAGAAAAAAAACATGGAAATTTATTTAAGGCTGTGGGAAATTACCAAATTGTAATCTCAAGCCAAGTGTAGAAACATGCAGTCTCTAATTATTAAGGAGAGCGGTTCACAAGAAGCTCAAAGCATTGTGTCCTTCACAGTTTTTCTCAGGGGATCAAGGGAGGAACATTTTTGCATAAGGGCCGGGAAGCTGAAATGACTTTCTCAGGATATATGCGGCGCTGGCTGCAGAGCACAGCCATGGAGCTTGTCTTCTGAAAAGATCCAGCAATCTAGACAGCCGCCTGCCAGGCACTTACAAAAGCTCTACCGTTGGAGTTTTCTCTCTTTCGTCGCATGGTCCCATAAAGTCACATCATTAGCACGTTTAACATGTGTGAATCCCACACAATATCAGCAAAGGACAGTGCAGTTTCAGTCCTGCCATGAACTAGCCAATTAGCACATGCTAAAGTGAGGCCAGGTTGGGCTGTGCCCCGAGGGTAGGGGTTTGTGAGGTTCTCAGTGTGAGCCTGCAGCTGAGTGTGATCTGGTATTTAAAGCTGTGCATTTGACATGAAACATGACTCTTCAACATGCACACATGCCACACGGTAGGGCTGACATTACATATTATATGTGGCATGAAGAATTTCAGGGCACTGTTTTTACTATATATCATTTTGGCCTTACGTATCATGCAGGGTCCTGAGTTATAAACAAGAAACCATACTTTGGAGAAAACAGAAAAGAAACTTAAGATGTTTTAGGTATCTCTCGGAGGGTCAGAGATTCAGGACTGAAGCAAGAGGTTACATTCCCAAATCATGCCGCCCAGCTGTTCGGTGAAGACCCTAAAGCAGTCAGTCCCAGGCATGCAATTCACACGGCTGGCCCCACATCCGGCCCACACAGCTGCCAGGAGGCCCCGGCTACTGCTGCTCCAAAGCCAAAGCCAGAAGCCACACTGGTGCCTGCTCCCTCGTATTGCCTTCTTCCAATCAGAAGTCACATCTCAATCTCACTTCAGAGTCCAGGTTCGAGCTTGTACCCTGGCTTCAGGGAGCCATGGAAAACAATTTCCCAGCATCCTACTGGGGATAGCGCACCCAAGCGTCTGGCCTATATTAAGCGGGCAGCGAATGTTAGCTATGGTTACTATTATTACATCCCTTTAGGAAGGGCAGGTCTCATTGAAATCCAAATGAGGTAGGACAAAGGAACAAGTCCCACTTTTCTCTCACACCCACTTGTCCCAGGCTCATGAAGGCCTGGCTTAGGAAAGAGAAAGAAATTTCAAAATCCTAAGTCTAGAGATTGCAAATTTATCTGCTACATATTTTTTGGTTTTGTTCATTTTTTTTTCTGGAAAGAAACTACATCAAAGTATATAATTCCCTTCATAGCTGTTCCACATCAGTTATTATAGATAATTTGCATTTCGTTATGTGAATATTTCGCTATTAAGAAAGATATGTTTTCAGTTCAAAGACTGAGTTTTTATATGATTAAGTAAATGCGTGACGCCTGGGTGGCTCAGTCAAGTGGCTCAGTCATTTCTCCGAAATGAAATCACTCTTCATTTCGGCTCAGGTCGTGATCTCATGGTCATGAGATCAAGCCCCACATTGGGCCCCACACTGAGTGTGGAGCCTGCTAAGATCCGCACCCCCCCCCCCCCCGCCCCTACCATGCTCATGCAATTTCTCTCTCTCTCTTAAAAAAAAAAAAGTCTTAAGTAAATGCAAAAAAACCCTCTCACTAAAGCATTCTCAATTAAGTAAAGGTGTAAAACAAGCTTAAACTTCACTAAAATTAGAGAATAAAACTTTCTTGAAGAATACATTTAATCACTGTGTGTGGGGGAAAGGGTAGGAAAGGTTTTAAATCAACTATACAGATTCCAACGTCTCCAGCTGCACAATTTTTATAACAACACATCCTGGTCATCCCATTTTCTTCTTGGCAATTATAGATTTGGTGATTAAGCTACTTTGAAGCAGTAAATCAAAGAGAGTAGAGGGAATTTCTTTTTTCTATTTTCGAGAGGGGGGAGGGGCAAACGGAGAGAGAATCTTAGGTAGGTCGATGTTGGGCTTGATCCCATGAACCATGAGATTATGACCTGAGCCAAAATCAAGAGTCTGATGCTCAACCAAATAAGCTACCCAGGTGCCCCTGAGGGGTGTTTTTAAAAATTGATAGACTCGGGGCGCCTGGGTGGCTCAGTCGGTTAAGCGTCCAACTTCAGCTCAGGTCATGATCTCAGGGCTCCTGGGTTCGAGCCCTGCGTCAGGCTCCGTGCTGACAGCTTGAAGCCTGCTTTGGATTCTGTGTCTCCTGCTCTCTCTGCCCCTCCCCTGCTCATGCTCTGTCTCTGTGTCTCAAAACTAAACATTAAAAAACATGCATAGACTCTACTTAAAGACTCAAAATCAGCATGCTTCTCCTGGGGCTTCCTGGCTGCAGCATGTTACTCCTCCCCTCTACACAGGTTTGCTCCAGTGTCAATGCAGCACTTCATACTTCAGGAATGAGGCAGCAGAGCCCCGGGGACAGAGCCTGGAATGCAGTCAGTGCAGGAGCCATCGGAGGTGATGACTCCCACTGCCGCTTCCTGCCCTCTGCTCCAGCCCCACTCCGGAGGGGCCAAGGGATAGCAGGATGGCAGGAACCCTAAACTTTGACAAACACTGAGTTCGAAAAAAAGTCATTTGGTCTTTGCTTCTAGTAGGAAGAGGCTGACCTTTCCCAGGTCCCAGGTAAACTCAGCACCCAGGAGAAATTTTGCAAAATGCAGAATGCAGCGTGCTTGCCCCCAAAGCAGGGCAGGTCTGCAAGGCCACCGTGACCCCAGGCCACTGGTACTTACGGTGATGTGTGCCTTCTGGAGCCCCACGGTCTCATTCAGCGAAGACAGGAAGTGATGGTTGGTTGGGCTCACAAGTTGGTTGTCCGTTGAAAGGTAAAAGGAAACCACACAGCTTTGCCGGGTACAGTTCCCACAACGCCCCAACAATGCAGGCACCTGCTCCTTGTATAGGAGAATGGCCTTCCCTGCTTCCATGACAAAACGCTCGGTCTCAGAGGAGCACAAGGGCTCCAGGGAATTCCACGTGTGGACTCTCACCTAGGGAGACACAAGACAGAGCAAAACCAAACATTCTTGGTTACTTGGTTACTATTGTGTTTTTTGTTTTTGCTTTTGTTTTTGTTTTTGTTTTGTTTTGTTTTTTTTAGAGAACACCAGTAATAATAGATGCAAATCAGAACAGCAGAACTGGTTAAGAGCCTATGAACCTGGGTTGAACAGGGTTCGACCAGTCCTACTATGTATTACCATGTAACTGAGCAAGTGACTCGACTTCTCGAAGGCTCTGTTTCTCCACATGTAAAATGAGAATAATAACAGCACTGGCTTCACAGGCGGTTGTGAGAATTAAACAAAGTAATCCATGGAACACACACGACCTGGTGTATTGTTGTTATTCTATAACTGGCACCTATTCATGGTGTCCTCCAAATTGCAGCCTCCCAGGACTGCTTTGAGGTGTTTTTTTTTTTTTTAATTTTTTTGTTTTTAGAAATTTTTTTAACGTTTATTTATTTTTGAGAGACAGAGACAGAGTACGAGTAGGGGAGGGGCAGAGAGAGAGGGAGACACAGAATCAGAAGCAGGCTCCAGGCTCTGAGCTGTCAGCACAGAGCCCAATGTGGGGCTCGAACTCACGAACTGCGAGATCATGACCCGAGCTGAAGTCAGATGCTTAACCAACTGAGCCACCCAGGTGACCCAGGACTTCTTTGAGGTTCTACCCTCTCTTTTTGCCTAGCATTTTTTTCTCTTTTCTTTTTCCTGCAAGAGCTATAACCAAATCACTCAAGAAATAATCAAAAACTCTCTATCTTAAAGAGAAAAAAAACCAAGCAACTTACAGTGAGCGTCGCTTTACAGTCAGAGTGAAGGTCTGACACACCATAGATGAAAAACGCATCTTGATCCTCAAATCCCACTGGCAACAGTGGAGCGAAGAAATGTCGAGCAAAGTAATGAAGCATTTTCCACTTTCCTCCATATTCTAAAAATAGGAAAGTTAAGACACGGCCAGGGTGAGACAGTCAGGGTTATCCTGCCCGTGGTCCAGCTGTGTCTGACTTGTCAGGATTCCAGGGACTGGGCACAGGAGGGAGAGTCCACAGGGGCAGGAACGCACATTTGTTGAGGGCTTGGAACATTCTGGACATTACCTCATGGCATTCTTACATCTTTAACATCTACCTTACAAATGAGGAAACGGAGGCTCAAGCCATTAAATCAAACATTTAATTGTAATCAAACATTTAATCAAACATTAAATCAGGCAGTACTTTGAGCCCAGACCTGACTCCTAGGTAGCACTTTCTCATACATAATTCTGCCTCCAGGAGCTCAGTGTACCAAAGGTCCTTTTCACTACATACACATGAAGAAGGAAATCAGTAGGGCGGCAATAAAAATGTTACATATATTAGTAATCGTAAGAAAATGTTACAATTGTATCAAATATTATAAATATTCATTTATAAGAGTTATGGAGAACACAATCAATAATATTATAATAACTTTATATGGTGACAGATCGTAACTACACTTAATCATGGTGGGCACTTTGTAATGTACACAAATGTCGATTCACTACACAGTACACCTGAAAAAAGCATAGGACGCTGAAAAAAATTTAAAAAGTAACAGAAAGAGTTATTTAAAACTCACAGTCTCCTTTTCCCATACACACAAAATCCTCTGAGTGAAATAAAACCACCATTATCACAAATACCTCTGGCAAATGTAGACTGGAGAACACACAGATGACAATTCATGGCAGTTGCTCAGATGCAATTAGAAGCTTTTGAGAATCTATTATTTCTGTGCCCTGTTGGCATGTGTGGTATGCTTAATCCACAAACTAAAATATATGTTCAACATGCCTCTATTTCGGAAAGAAGATCTTTCCCCACAAAGCACTGCACTTCTGAACAACTTCAAGAGAGATGGCAGGAAGGGAAGCGGGGAGGAGGGGGGAGGGGGTGGGGTGTGGGGGGGAGACGTCATGTCCAGAATTCACAGTGCACGCTGCTGACATGTAGGAATGTGGTTTGAAGTTCAAATAGAAAGAATTTCTTCCAATTTTGCAAATTTCAACTCTCAACCCTTCAGTCACAACTCATAATAGTTCCCCTTAAAAACAACAAACAGGGAGGGGTGGACAGGCCTTTCCTATTAGATCTATAAAATGAACTAGAACTTAACACAATTGACCTTGAATAATATGGGGGTTAATATGCACCAAACCCTGTGCAGTCAGAAATCTGTGTGTAATTTTGACTCCCCCAAAATTTAACTACTAATAACTTACTATTGACCAGAAGCCTTACCAATAACATAAACTCAACTAACACATATTTTGTGTATTGTATATATTATATTCTGTGTTCTTACTATAAAGCAAGCTAGGGAAAAGAAAATATTAAGAAAGTCATAAGGAAGACAGAATACATTTATAGTACTGTACTGTATTTACCAAAAAAATCCTAATATTACTGGACCCACACAGTTCAACCCCATGTTGTTTAAGGGTCAACTGTATTTGGAAAGCTTTCTCATAAATGGAAGATGGCTCAGACCTGAGGTGACTTGCACACTCTCACATGTGGTATCCATTACAGGGGAGACCTCACGTGCACAGTTCTAACTTCATGGTCACACGCAGAATACAGGAGAACAGCAATGGAAACAAAAGGTCTCACTAGGACACACACTAGTTGCTAATCAGTGACAAAGTATGGATACCAATATAATATCCTACATAATCAGCTAAAAATGCTATGTGATTTCTGGCTTTTCCATTAGCTCTGTAACTGTCCAAGTTGATGAGCCAAGCAAAATACAATGTCCAGGTGGATTTCTGTATTTGCAAAATTGTAACTAAAAATGAGGCTTATTTTTTAAAAGGAAATATGTAAGAATCTTTCGGTTCCAAGCAGCTATGATACCTTTGAGGTATCGCTATTTCAGGTGATAAAAGGTGACACATACTTTTCTCTACCCCACCTGCACACCAGATTTATTGAGCCATTGAAGCAGAATTAAACAGAGGCAATGAGGCTGCCCACAGCAAGAACACACACAGCATAACCTGCCACACCTTCTCCCAGGCTCTTGCTTTCGGTAACGGGTAGAAGACGGTGAGCCTCTCCATGGAGGCACCATCCTGCAAGAGTTTAGAAAACAAATTCTTGCTCTGCCATCATACACCTGTACTTGGGCTTAGTCACCCTTTCTAAAGAACTCATTCAAAGAATCTGCATGCAGTCGTTTAAGGGAAGAGTTACAAAGACTGGACTCCTCCAGTTCTTGAACTAAACTCTGCTCCAGGAGTCCACAAGCTCAGCCACATACAGAAGGCAGGGTCAGGGTCTAAGTGTCTCTGAACAATATCTCTTTGTCCAGCTTTAAGCGTCCCAGAAAGGCTACTCCCCCTGCGTCTACCCCTGATTCTCATTCAATACTCTTTTATCTGGTTGGTGTTGATAAAGACTTTGGTCAGAGAAACTGGATCAAAACTCCAATTTCCTGCAAGAGGTGATTCAGCACTAATCAAAGCATGCAGGCAATGGTCTCGTTTGGATTTACTTCCACAGCTAATTTAAGAGCCTCCCCCAGCAAAGTGGCTTTTTTACTTTATGGCCTTGCCTCATTTTTGACCCAAAACATTTGTTTATATTTCTGACTGAACTTTGCTTCAAACCACCTCTAGTGAACGCCAAAGAATCATTATTACTCCACACTTTTAAAAAATGTATCAAAACAGAATAATTCAACTGCAGGCACCATGCCAGTCATATGTGTTGCCAACTAAACCGGTTCAACTGATAACTCTTCCTACTTGGATTTCTGACTCTACTACCTTTCTCCTAGAGATAAATAAGGCAAAAATAAGACCTTGGAAGTCTTAAGTGGGGGGGGGGGGGGGGGGGCGGTGCTTAAAGGAGAATCTAGGAAAAGGATATTCTAACACTTACTTGGGCCAGCCTTCCACATGGTTGAATTCATCTAAATAATTTAGAAGAAAAGATTCTTAAGTAAATACTTCTTTTGCTTGGAAAGTCCTCCTAATTAAATTCAAATTTTTAAGCAATAATGATGAGACACATGGCTGAGATCTTCATGCATGAATCTATCCCCTGGATTAGCCCGCTTTTGTGACTTTGCACAGCCCAGAACTCAAACCGGGCTGCCTCTGAGGCTCCCCCGAAAGACTAGGAAGGGGGGCAGGGTGGTTCATAGGCTACTGGGGAACCTCCCCTCCCCTGCGAAGGGGTTCTACTTGGGTTAATCTGACCCCTCAGGCCCTGTGCTTTCTCAGTGCCTCTCCACACAGGTATTGCTTTCTCTCACATGCACAACGAATGCTGAAACACTTACCTAGGGAAGCCCAGGAGGGAGCCTGCCAGATATCATTCAGCTGCCAATAAAGTGCGCCCATGGTGTGTCCTTTTCCATCCACTATCTCGCTGCGACTGCGGCGGTAGAATTCAGTCTCTACTTTGACACACTGCGCCTGCATCACCTGATTCAGGGGAGAGCATTGAAGCACAGGTGTTATTGTTCGATGTGAGTGTTTAGGTCTGAGAAAACAGCAGGCTTGAGGGTGTTTTTTAAAGTTGTGTTTTATTTTTTGAGAGACAAAGAGAGACAGAGCACGAGCAGGGGAGGGGCAGAGAGAGAGGGAGACACAGAATCCGAAGCAGGCTCCAGGCTCCCAGCTGTCAGCACAGAGCCTGACGTGGGGCTCAAACCCACGAACCACGAGATCATGAGCTGAGTTGAAGTCAGACGTTTAACCAACTGAGCCACCCAGGCACCCCTTCCCTCTCTCTCTTTCTGCCTCTCCCCGCTCCTCTGCCACTGCCCCTGTCTCTCTGCCCCTCCCCTGCTCGCTCTCTCTCTCTCTCTCTCTCTCTCAAAAATAAATAAACATTTGAGAAAAAGGAGAAGACAAAAAGAGAGAGGACAGAACCTAGCAGCCAAAGAGGATGCATGTAGTGAGGGGAAAATGCACAGGCCCAGAATGAAAGGCCAGGGTGGCCAGAGAGCAAAAAGCCTGGAGCAATGGAAGAGAGGCCAGTGAGATTCCAGGATCAGACCTGGGAAGATTTTGGTGTGTGCCCTGGAGGCAACTGGAAGTCACGGAAAGCCTGTATGCTGACAGGTGAAGTGACCAGATTTGCATGCCCACAAGAAGACACTACTGACTGAAAGAAGAACGGACTGCAGGGGCTAGGAGTGGGAGACCATTCAATGTGGGACTGGACTCTTTCCTAGGATCCACATTTATAAAGTAGGAAAGAAGTAAAATAGGAAAGAGGTTAAATAGGAAACAGGAAAGATAAATAAGAAAGAAGTAAAAACAGAATTCTGAAGTGGGAACAAAATATCAGTGTATAACCAGAGTAGGAAATTATCTCTTTCCGGCAAAAAAGAAAACTTCTAGGACAAAGCCATAACCTATGAAATAGTCACGCTTGTGCTTAACTGGATCGAATTCAGAGGACACCTAGATATTGTACTCATAGCCTTGGTAGCAGTAACTTGGATTTTCTTTTTCTTCATGGTGAATTTAAGCTTCTTTTCAGGGGGAAAAAAAATCTCGGGGCATCCAATTATTTACATTGCTCCAAATTCTTTTCCAATCTTTGTTAACACATGTGGTAACATATACATTTGTAACTTAGTGTAACTTAGTTTTCACATGTGTACATTTCCATGCCCCACACTGGCTAGCATCGCTGTGCTTTAAATGGCTATACAGTTTTACCACTGTGTGATTAATCATTCCTCAATTATTAGGCTTTTGAATGGTTTCCAGTTTTGTTTCTTTAAATGCAGGAGCTAAGAACATTTTATGTTCTTGTGTTCTTTATGCAACAAATGTTGGACTCCTTATTGCATATTGCTATATTAGATTCCAGTCAAGAGTTGCTATAAATTGGTGGCCCCCAAGCTGACCTTTGCCCCACACAGATTTTAATTGGCCCAGAGGCAGGGGTTCTTGTTTTGTTTTGTTTTGTTTTGTTTTGTTTTGTTTTGTTTTGAAGCAGGTGTTTTTTGTTTCTTATTTGGATGTTATTTAATGTCTTAAGTCAGGGTTTATATGTTCCATTTTGCCACAATTCCCAATAGCCATACTCCCATGCATTTAAAATACCTGCCTGGTCCCCCCAAACATCTGAATTTCCAGTCTCTATTTTAATTTTCAGAACTATACTTGCAAGATAGATTTATCTTGGTCTATCTATTCTAACAATTTCCTCGCTGTAGTTTATCTTTTCTGGTTTAACAGGTAAATATTTACAATCTTTGAGAATTTTTAAACTTAAAAACTTTGTTTACAAGCATGCAGGATTGCCTACCCCTTAGGGCTAGCAACGAAAGGCAAATGGCACTAGGCAAGCCCTAACTAGTGGCCTGTCACATCTGAACTTGGTGTGAAGGAGGATAATCGAGACTCTAGTGCTCCGGCTCTGGCACAGTGCAGTGGACACCACAGGCAGACGGTTTCACGCTAGTATCGTGGATCTGGGTTTACCCAAATCGGTGGATGCCGATCAGGGCTAATGAATAACACCTTTGTTCATAAAGATGCAGAAGGCCATTGCCCACTATGCTTCTTGACGGGACGTTGTACAACCGCACTTCCCTAGAAAATCCCTGGAATTGCCTCTTTCCTTTTCAAAACTGGACCTGTATGTATATACTCCTGCATCCTTCCCTAAAGAGGACAGCCTTTGCACATAAGAAGGATAAATGCTTAGTCATTTCCTAGGCTACTCAGTCCCTCTGTTAGCAGACAAATCTTATTTTAGTTTCAAAAAAGTCTATTTTCAGCAGCTTGCTTGATTACACTTATGAAATCAGTCTCCTTGGAGAAACAGATGGTAGGGTAAAAAGAAATTGGACCAGGACACCGAGACCTAGGTTCCAATTCCAGCTTTGCCACTGTGCTGGAGATGGCCAACTGTTTACAAAAACCCATTACCCCTGTCCTCCAGGGTGACAGAGCTGTAGGAGGGCTACGTGCTTCAGAAGCCCACCCCTTGCCCTTGGAACGAGGGGTAGCCATGTGACTAAGCCCTCCTGACAGAATGTGACTTATAGTCTTTATATACTTAAAAGTATCCTGAGGATAAGAATCTTCCAATCTAGCCCTGTTATAAACCGATACAATTTATACCATACAATTCCCCTGCGTGTTTTCCAATTCATTGGCTTACAATGTAGGCACAGGTTGTGCACTCCCGCCACTACCTAATTCCAGAATGTTATCACCCCAAAAGGAAACACAGTACTGTACTGGTTAACAGCCACTCCTCATTCTCCCTTCTCCTCCTTATGTGAAAACTACTCATCTCCTTTTTGTCTCTATGGATTTACCTATTCTGGACATTTCACATAAGTGGGATGATACAATATACGGCCTTTGTGACTGGCTTTCTTCACTTAGCATAACGTTTTCAAGGTTCATCCATGTTGTAGCATGTATCATTATTCAATTCCTTTTTATTGCTGAGTAATATTTCATTGTATAGGTATGCCACATTTTATTTATCCATTCACGAGTTGATAAACATGTGGATTGTTTTAACTTGTTGGCTCTGAAAAATGCTATGAACATTTGTGCACAAGTTTTTGCGTGAACACGTGTTTCAATATTCTCAGATATATACCTAAAAGTAGAACTTCTGAGTCCTATGGTAACTCAATGTTTAACTTTTTGAGAAACTGACAAGCTTTTTCACAGCAGCTGCATCACTTTACATTCCCACCAGCAACCATACGAGGGTTCCAATTTCTCTACATTCTTACTGTGATGGTTAACTTTACGTGTGACCTTGACTGGGCTAAGGGATGCCCAAATGGCTGGTAAAATGATTTCTGAGTGTACCTGTCAGGATGTTTCTAGGGATTCCGAAGATTAAATAAAGAAGATCCATCCTCACCAATGTGGGTGGGCATCATCCAATCAGTTGAGGGCCTGAATTAAACAAAAAGCAGAGGAAGACCATTTCTCTTTCTTTTTTGACTTGGGATATCCATCTTCTGCTCTCAGACAATGGGGCTCCTGGTTTTTGGGCCTTTGGACTCCAGAACTTACACCAGTGGCCCCTCAGTTCTCAGACCTTTAGAGTCAAATTGCATTACACCACTGGCTTTTCTGGTTTTCCATCTTGTGGATGGATTGTAGGACTTCTCAGCTTCCATAACTATGTGAGCCAATTCCTACAATAAATCTCATATATATTTGTTATTGGTTCTGTTTCCCTGGAGAACCCTGAACAATGCACTTACCAATAATTCTTTATTATTAATATTATAGCTATTCCAGTGGGTATGAGTGGTTATCTGTGGTTTTGATTTGCATTTCCCTAGTGACTAATGATGTTAAGAATTTTTTCATGGTACTTACTGGTCATTTTCTTTGGAGAAATGTTTATTTGAATCTTTTGCTTGTTTTTTAATCTAGGTGTCTTTTTCATTAGTGAATTTAAGAGTTTTTATACATATTATGGATCCTTATTACATATATGACTCACAAAATTTTTCTCCCATTCTGTGGATTATCTTTTCGCTATTGTGATATTGACCTCTGACACACAAAAGTCTCTAATTTTGATGAAGTACAACTTACCTATTTCTTCATTGGTTGCTTGTGTTTTAGGTGTCATATCTAAGAAACTGTTGCCAAATCAAAATTCACAAAGATTTACACCTATGTTTTCTAAGAATTTTATAAATTCAGCTCTTTTTTTTTTAGTATTGATTTATTTTTGACACAGAGAGAGTCAGAGTGCAAGCAGGGAGGGTCAGAGAGAGAGGGAAACACAGAATATGAAGCAGGCTCCAGGCTCCAAGCCGTCAGCACAGAGCCCGATGCGGGGCTCGAACTCACAAACTGCGAGATCATGACCTGAGCAGAAGATGGACGCTTAAGCGACTGAACCACCCAGGCACCCCTATAATTGTAACTCTTATATTTAGATCTTTCATCCATTTTAAGTTAATTCTTGTATATGATATGAGGTCGGGCTCCACATTCATTCTTCTACATGTGGATATCTTTTTTCCAGCACCATTTGTTCAAAACACTATTCTGTCTCCATTTTATTGTCTTGGCACCCTTATAGAAAATCATTTGATCATAGACTTATTTGTTTATTTCTGGACTCTGAATTCTATTCAATCAACCTACATGTCTGGCCTTAGGTCAATACCACACTATCTTGATTACTGTAGCTTTGTAGTTATGTTTTCAAAGCTGGGAATGTGAATCTTCCAAATTTGTTCTTTTTCCAGATTTTTTTTCCATTTTGGATACCTTGAATTTCCATATGTATTTTAGGATCATTTTCCCCATTTCTCTGAAAATGGCAGTAGGAATTTTGATAGGGATTATGTTGAATCTGTATATCAATTTGGGGAGTCCTGCCATCTTAACAATATTAAGTCTTCCAATCCATGAACACAGACGTCTTTCTATTTCTTTAATTTCTTTCAATAATGTTTTCTAATTTTCATAGTGCAAATCCTGTATCTACTTGGTTACATATATTCCAAAGTATTTTTTTCTTTGTGATACTATTGTAAATGTTATTGTTTAATTTCATTTTCAAATTGTTCATGCTTAGAATATAACTGATATTTGTATATTGATCTCCTACCCTACAATGTTGTTGAATTAACCTATTTGCTCTCCTAGGTTTTTAGGTGGATTTTTTAATGTTTTTCCATACATAAGATCATGTTATCTGCAGACAGAGATAGTGTTATTTCTTCCTTTCCAATTTGGATGTCTTTTATTTGATTTTCTTGCTTAATTATTTTGGCTAGAATCTTCAGTACAATATTGAATAGAAGTGGCAAGACTATCTTGCTCCTTATCTTAGGAAGAACACTTTGTCTTTCTGTCTTTCACTATTCAATGATATTAGCAATGGGTTCTCCATAAGTTGTCACACCAGGTTGAGGAAGTCCTCTTCTTGTCCTAGTTTGTCGAAAAACAATTTTATCACAAAAATGTATTGGACTTTGTCTAATGCTTTTTCTTCATCTACCAAGATTATCATGTCGTTATTTGTCCTTTATTCTATTAATATGGTATATTGCATTGATTGACTTTCATATGTTGAACCAATCTTGCATTCTGGGATAAATCCCACTTGATTATGGTATATAGAGTATAGTGTATAGTGTATATACTGCTGGATTTGGATTGTTAGTATTTTATTGAAGATTTCTTTCCGTCTATGCTCATAAAAGATAATAGTCTCTGTTTGCTTTTCTTATATCTTTGTCTGGTTTTAGTATTAGAACAAAACTGGTTTTGCAGAATGAGTTAGGAAGTGTTTTCCCCTCTTCCGTTTTTTGGGAAGAATTTGTGAAAGACTGGTATTAATTCTTCTTTAAATATTTTTTTTTAGAATTCACAAGTGAAGCTATCTTTGTAGGGGGAAGTTTTTTTATTATGAACTCAATCTTTTTAGTTGTCATAGGTCTACTCAGATTTTCTATTTCTTCTTGAGTCAGTTTACATAATTTGTGTCTTTCTATGAAAAGAACTTGCTGTTTCATCTAGGTTAAATGACTTACTGTCATACAATTATTTACAGTATTCTCTTATCAATTTTTTTATTTCTTTAAGGTCATCAGTAGTGTTGCCCCTTTCATTTCTAATTTAGTAATTGGAATCTTCTCTTTTTTTTTTTCTTGGCCAGTATAGCTATAGTTTTTTCAATTTTGTTGAGCATTTCAAAGAACTAACTTTTGGTTTTATTGACTTTCTCTATTGTTCCAATAAGGCCTTTTTTAATGTGCCAAATTTCTGATGTCTGCTTTATTTAACCGCTACAAATTGATGTTACAATTCAACCGAACACCTCGGTAGTTAAAGAACTTTCCTTATCTTAATTGTGAAGGGATATAATATTGTAGTTTAAAAGGCAGAAACTTGCTGCATTCATTGCCTGAGAACTTGGGCAAAATACTTAACCCTTCTGAGCCTGTTTACTCAACTATAAAATGAAAACAGTAACACAGATATGTTGTTAGGATTACATGAGAAGATATACAAAGCATCTCATGGCCCAGGGCCAGTCATGTAGTAGATACCCAAAGATTTCTGACAGTCTACTAGCCTGCTAAATTACATGTTGCATATATATTAGTATGTAATGTACTCTATTAATAATATCACATTCATTCCCCTTCTTTACCCATCCCATTCATCTGAGAAGCTCAGCATGGCTTGGATCTTCTATCACATCTCAGTGCTGCTTACCAAACAAATAACTGTTCCAGGGTGGCAAGTATCATCAACACCTGGGCCTACAACATAGAATGCCTTTTTTCTCATTCTTGTGATCAAGTTACATGCAACACAGGAATATAAAATGGACCCTAAAGAATATGAATCTCTTGAGGTGCCTGGGTGGCTCAGCTGGTTAAGCGTCCAACTCTTGCTTTCAGCTTATGTCATGATCTCACAGCCTGTATCAGGCCCTGTACTGGCAGTGCAGAATCTGCTTGGGATTCTCTCTCTCCCTCTCGCTGCCCCTCCCCCACTCATGCTGGCTCTGTCTCTCTCAAAATAAATAAACTTAAAAATATATATATGAATCTCTTAAGGATATCCCCAAGCATCTAGCCTTCATTGCATGCTCAACAAATATGTGAAGAACAAATGAAGGCACTAGAGGGAGCTATAAGCTAAGGGGTTAGTAAAGACTATCTCCAGCCCAGCTTACTCTCTGAGTCAGGCTAGTAAGAGGCCATGCTGGCAGAGTAAGTTGCCTTAACAGTTCAGAAGTGTTAGTACAGACAGTCCTCAAACAAGGCAGTGAGGCCTGTGTGACACAGCTTAAGAGAGTATGCCTAGGTAAGTAGGCTATTTGGAATACAATATAACAGGATAAGGTAGGAGATGGAAAGGTGAGGCAAGATTATTTTGGAATATTAAAAGAGTTAAAGAAGTAAAATCTTAGGATACTTTTCCTATTAGAAGATAAGATAGGGACAGATCTAAATGTGAAGGAACGTACTGCATAGCTTTCTCAGCCAAGATTTTTCTGAAAGTTGCAAAAAAAGAATGCTTAATAGAATGTCTTAAAACATGGTACACATGCAGGTACCCTGTTCTTCAGAATAGTAGGACAGACAATGACAAAAAGAACAGGGGGTGGAAGTAGGAACAGAGAAAATGGACCTAAGAAAGGTTTTTATTTCTTTTTTAAATTTTTTTTAACGTTTATTTTTGAGATAGAGACAGAGCATGAACGGGGGAGGGTCAGAGAGAGAGGGAGACACAGAATCTGAAACAGGCTCCAGGCTCTGAGCCATCAGCACAGAGCCTGATGTGGGGCTTGAACTCACGAACTGCAAGATCATGACCTGAGCCAAATTCGGACGCTCAACCGACTGAGCCACCCAGGTGCCCCAAGGTTTTTATTTCTAATGCACAGGTCAAAGATGATTGTTCTAAAGTCAAATGAGCAAGGGGAGAAAGAACATTTTACTCTAACATTTCCTGTCTTTCAGTCAAGAAAATCCAACAATAAAAACAAAAAAAATCATAATTTTAATTTTTTTCATCTCAGATCCCACCTAGTACATCAGAAGCTTCCAAGGTAGAACTAACAAGGACAAATCCAATTCCAAGCCAATGCCTGATAAGACACCAGTGCTAGTTTTTTTTTAAGTTTACTTGTTTATTTTGAGAGAGAGAGAGAGCATGCAAGCAAGCAGAGTAAGAGAGAGAAAGAGAGAGAATCCCAAGCAGGCTTCATGTTGTCAGTGCAGAGCCTGACTTGGGGCTCAATCCCATGAGCCATGAGATCATGATGTGAGCCAAAATTAAGAATCGGACGCTTAGCCAACTGAGCCATCCAGGTGCTAAATTATCAGATGAAAGCCATCACCAACAAAAACCAGCTCCTAACTATGTGCCTCTGATGCTAATGAGTTCAAAAAGAACAATTACTTCTCTCAGTTCTCTGAATGTGGTTTTGAGGAGGGGGCGCCTGGGTAGCTCAGTTGGTTAAGCATCTGATTCTTGATTTCACCTCAGGTCATGATCTCACAGATCGTGAGATAGAGCCCTGCATTGGGCTTTGTGCTGACAGCATGGCACCTACTTGGGATTCTCTCTCTCTCCCTCTCTCTCTCTGTGCCTCTCCCCTCTGCTCATACACACACTCTCTCTCAAAAAATAAAAGATAAAAAATAAAAATTAATTAATTAATTAACAAACTTAAAAAATTTTACCTTGAACGTGGTTTTGAGGAAATAGAATAAAGTAATAGTAATAGTAATAGAATGAACAGCGGGGAGGAGGACAGCCAGCATGAAAAACAGCAGCTGAAAAGGTTCACATGTGTATACACACAAATAAGGATCATCCTATTTCATATACCAAAACTGAGACACTTTTATAGAATAGTGGCTGTGAAAAGCTAATCATGATGAACTTCAACACTTTAAAAGGGACAGATATCAACTTTACCTTTTAACTTGTATTCTGTGAGGTAAGTTCACAAATTACACATCACACTGGTAAAACTTTCCTAACTGATAAGCTGATGGTTAAAACAATAAAATTCTCTTTATCGGTTTATCACCTTCCAAAAAAGAGTGTTCTTTTGGCTAACAGTTTTCTGCTTCAGCTTCCATCCAGAATTTTATGTTTTTATACAGGAGAAAACTGATGAGGGTGAGCAAGAGTCTGGATAAAAACTGGCATATTTTTAGGTGTTAAGATGCAAAACTTAAAATGTGATCATATTTAACAAAAACCTCTAATCTACTTCAGATCAACTCATATGATTGGGATTAGGCTCCTGCCTTATCTCTCCAAACTTGAAACAAGTATGGAAAAAACATCAGATAAAAAAGCGGTGGCTTGGAGCGCCTGGGTGGCTCAGTTGGTTCAGCGTCTGACTTTGGCTCAGGTCATGATCTCATGGTTCATGAGTTCAAGTCCCACGTCGCACTTTGTGCTGACAGCTCAGAGGCCGGAGCCTGCTTCACATTCTGCGTTTCCCTCTCTCTCTGCTGCTTCCCCACTCACACTCTGTTTCTCTCTCTCAAAAATAAATATTTACAAAATTTTAATAAGTAGTGGCTTTAATACAGTCTTACAGTTTTGATAGTTTCTTACAAAGTTGAACATAAATTTACCATATAACTGAGCAATTTCACTTGTGTATTTCAACCCAAAGGAAATGAAAATACGTGCACAAAGATTTGTATGCAAATATTCATAGTAGTGCTATTCATAAGTCAAAGATTGATAATAATCCAAATGTCCACCAACTGATGAATGTATATATAAAACATGGTATATCCATTACAACAGAATGCCATCGAGCAAGAAAGAGGAATGAAGTACAGGTACACGCCACAACATGGAAGGACTTCAAAAACAGCGTGCTAGGTGAAAGAAGCCCGATGGCTGATGCAAACATCACACATTGTATGAGTCTAGTTATATGAAACATTGAGAAAAGGAAAATCTATAGAGACAGAAAGGAGATTAATGTTTGCCTGGGGCTGAAGGTGAGAAAGGAAAGTAACTGCAAATAGGTGCAAGAGACCTTTTTGGAATGTCAGAAATGTTCTAAAATTGGATTATGGTCACGGTTGCATAATTTGATAAATATACTACACTTAAAATGAGTGAATCTTATGGTATGTCAATATCTCAATAGAGCTGTTTTAAAAAATAATCCAGTAAAGTGCATAATGTAACATGTACGCCTCAGTGATTTTTATCATGTGTATACACCCATGTAACCAGCACCCAGATCAAGATATAAAGCTTTTTTTTAGCACTCCAGAAAGTTTTCTTATACCCTTTTCTAACCATAATTCATCACGCCCTCCACAACAGGGGTTACCACTAATCGATTTATCTAGTCTATACTGAAATGTCAGTGTTTCTTTTGCTCAACATGTTTGTGAGAATCATCCAAATTGATTCTGATTTCAGCAGTTTATTCTTTTGTATTGCCGTGGAGTATTCCATTATAGAAATATACCATAGAATATATTTCTATGGTATAGAAATATACCATAATTTGTTTATAAATTCTTCTGTTAGAGAACATCTAGGCTGTTTCCACTTTGGAGCTATTATGAATAAAGCTGCTATGAACATTATTTTAGATGTCTGTTGGCAGACATATGCACTCATTTTTCTTGGGTATATAGCTAAGAGTACAAATGCTGATTCAAAGAGGAAGCAAATGTTTAGCTTGGATAGAAACTGCCATAAAATTTTCCAAAGTGGTTAAAAAAATTCTATTCCTACTAACAATGTCTAAAAGTTCCAGGTGTCACACATCCTCACCAACAGCTGGTATTGTTAGTCTATTTAATTTTAGCCATTGTGCTAAAATGACATCGTGTGCCTTGCGTAGGGGTACCCTGGCATGATTTCAATTTGCATTTCCTCGATTAAGAATGAAATCGAACACATTTTCATATATTTACTGACCATTTGGATATCTTCTTTGGTGAAGTACCTGTTCAAGGTTTTTGTCCGTTTTTAATAGGTATGTCTTTTTCTTGTTACTTTATAGAAGTTCTTTATTCAGAATACAAATCTTTTATCAGATACATGTATTAAAAATATGGTTCCCCAATCTGTGGCTTGTCTTTTCCCTCTCTTAATTGTGACTTGATTTACAAGAGTCTGTAATTTTAATGAAGTCCAATTTATCATTATTTTCTTTCATAGTGATTTTTTTGTTTGCTTGTTTGCTTTGTTTTTTTAGAGAGAGAGAGACAGAGAGAGTGGAGGAGAGGAGCAGAGGGAGAGAGAGAGAGAGAGAGAGAGAGAGTATTAAGCAGGCTTCACACTAAGCACGGAGGCTCAATCCCATGACCCCAGGATCATGACCTGAGCTGAAATCAAGAGTCAGAGGCTCAACCAACTGAGTCACCCAGACGCCCCTCATAGTTAGTGTTTTTTAAATGTCCTGTTTACGAAATCTTTGCCAAGATCATGAAAATAAGTTTTTTTCCTAAAAGTGTTATTATACTACCTTTCACAATTGAGTCTTTGATCACTGACCAATTAATTTTTGTATATGGCATCAAAGTTCATTTCCTTAAATTCTTATAAAGATACCCACTTGATACAGCACTGTTTATTGATAAAACTATCCTTTCCCACAGAATTGCAGTGGCATCATCGCCATCAGTCAAGTAACTATATTACACACAAGTCTGTTTCTGGACTCTATTGTGTTCTATTGTTCCATTTTGTCCTTGGGAAATGCTATTGTCTTAATTACTAAAACTTTATAGTAATCTTGAGCTAGGGAACATTTGAATGCACAATTTGTTGTAGAGCTTTGTGAGCTGTTCTTTGTAAGAGAGGCAAATGCCAAGAATGTGTAAGAGAGGCGAATGCAAAAGCACTGCATGTCATCATGTATCTATTTTGAAGAAGATAATCTCCTCAATTGGCGAAATAAAAACATGAGTATTTTTTCACCACGTAAGGCTTACAGACTCTACATGATCCCTTATGTTAACTGCAGGAACCTGTTGAACTCCAAAATGAAAGTGCCTTACCTGAGTAAGGTAAATGGTATCTTTGAATGTCTGTAATGGATCTGTGTTTTTTGGGAGTTTGAAATGAAATCCAATCTGAAGCAGCATTTCATTATTTCCACCTGCATGATGTTGTCGATGAAGTGAAAATTCGCTGTTGTAAGACCAGTCCTTTTCAGATGAAACCTTTGGAGCAGAGAATAAGAGGTACAAATTGGGAAGTTAGGAGTGAAACAACATTTCTGACAAACTTGAAAAGTATTCTACATACTGGAAAAGAGCTCAAGGTTTGTTCTGCGACTCTAATTTCACAGATGTGAGATGTTTTTGCCATCATCCTTATTATTGGTGAAAGACTAGCCCTGTGCAAAGCTGAATCACAAATCCAGGACTTGGCATCTACACAGTCCTCTTACTCAAACCTTTAGAAAGTTACACTTTGGCATTTCTGTCAAAAGTCTTGTCTTCTCAAAACATTATTCCTGTTTTTAAAACATTTATTATGTTTAGTTTTCAATGGCATTTTTTTTTAAATTTTTCTTAATGTTTATTTATTTTTGAGACAGAGAGAGATAGAGCATGAATGGGGGAGGGTCAGAGAGAGGGAGACACAGAATCTGAAGCAGGCTCCAGGCTCTGAGCTGTCAGCACAGAGCCCGACGCGGGGCTTGAACTCACGGACCGTGAGATCATGACCTGAGCCAAAGTCGGGCACTTAACCGACTGAGCCACCCAGGCGCCCCAATGGCATTTTATTTATTCAGGTAAATAAATTGTCAAAATTGAACAACGGACTGAAATCAGCATTCTGTTAAAACTGTCAATTCTTTAACAAAAATAAAATATCACTGCTGCGATGGTAAATGCTTTGCAGTCACTTGCTCATTTGTTTCTCAGTGACTAGTAAATATATTTGATCTATACATGTGTTTAATTTTTATATAGTTGAAGACACAAGCCAAACAATGATATTCTTTTCCCCTAATAATAATTTTTTTTAACTAGGCACAATTTATACTATTTATTCCTTCATCTCTTGGAGAAGCTATCATCAGGTCAAAGTAAAAAACAAAAACAAATACCATGCATATGTTAATACTGTACCTTTTACAGAAAAATAGACCATAAATCTGACCTCGGGGCCTATGATTTAATGCTCTGTTAGCATTTGAGAAGGATAGAAGACAATTGTTGCCTACATTTGAAGACATCAGTTTTAATCCAAGTTACACAGAAACTTTGAAAAACATAGTCTACCCCACCCTCAAAAATCCTTGAAAATTAAAAATCTTGGGGCGCCTGGGTGGCTCAGTCGGTTGAGCGTCCGACTTCGGTTCAGGTCATGATCTCACAGTTTGTGAGTTCGAGTCCCGCATCACGCTTTGTGCTGACCGCTTGCTCGGAGCCTGGAGCCTGCTTCAGATTCTGTGTCTCCTTCTCTCTCTGCCTCTCCCCCGCTCATGCTTTGTCTCACTCTGTTTCTCAAAAATAAATCAATGTAAAAAAAAATTTAAAAAAATAAAACATAAAAATCTTATCCCTGTTCACAAAATATGACTTTTAATTCCCTATAATCATGCAATGCACGACCAGTCACCTTCAAAGGAAAAACATTCTTTAGGAATTTATTTATACTAAAATGTAAGTAGTGTACATTAGCCATGTTTAAAGTGGAAGTTTTTCCAAATTATTATTTTTTATTATTATGTCTATTTTTCAAAACTATTACCACCAGACAGTTTAGAGAACACTAATTGCTTCAGTTTCTTAAAAGACAGGTATTAGTATTTACAGTCATCTTGTACACATTTGAGACGTACACACCTTTACCAGCCTTCCCCTGCTTTCAATGTTTCTTCCTTTCGAAAGCCTAAAACACACCTTCAGGCTTCTCAGCCCTATGATGGGTAATGATTTGAATGTATCCCACAATTGGTAAACCTGATCTGTTATGCAGAAAGCTTTCTAACTTGTAACAGCCACGGTTTGAGAGTCTTACACATTTCAGCTCTAACAATGTTATCAAAAGGAATTAGAAAGTGCCAGGTAGGGCTCTAATTGTTTTAAGAATATCGATTCATTTAGGGGCGGCTGGGTGGTTCAGTTGGTTAAGCATCTGACTGTTGATTTCAGCTCAGGTCATGATCTCACAGTTTGTGAGTTCGCGCCCCGCATCGGGCTCCTTGCTAACAGCACAGGGCCTGCTTAGGATTTTGTCTCTCTCTCTCTCTCTCTCTCTCTCTCTCTCTCTCTCTCTGACCTTCCCCTGCTCTCTCTTGCTCTTTGTCTCAAAATAAATAAACTTAGAAAAAAAAAAGAATATTAACTCATTTAATCCTCATAACAATCTATGAGTTGGTATTATTATCGCTCTGTTTTAGAGATGAGGCTCAGAAAGGTTCAGTGATTTGCCCAAGTTCCTAAGTTACTTGGCACAGTCCAGCTCCAGCTTCTAGTTCTTTAAACCTAGATGGCTCTGGAGAAAATAAAACTTTCATACAAATCCTATGGCTAGAATGGATTATATCAATACTAACAACAGCTTACATTTTATGGCCTGTTGCTATGTGACAGGAACTGCTGCTAAGTGCTTCCATGTATAAATTAACTTAATCTTTACATGTGATCACATGCACACACGAGTACCTGCATGTAGAAACACACACAAACACATACACACACATTCTTTTTCTCTCTCTCTCTTCCCCCAACCCTCCCCTAAGAGGTATTTTACTACTATTAAACCCAATTTACAGATGAAGACACTAAAACTCAAAATGATTAACTAATTTGTCCAAGGCAATATAGCTAGTGAGTGGCAGTTCTTAGTATTCAAATCCAGATCTGTTTATTCCATAGCCCAAGCTTTTAATTGCTGTGCAATATTGATAATGGCCTGTTGAAAACATAATTATTTTACAAAGAAGTGATGCATCCCAAACTAGAAAGGGACATTTTAATTTTTTGTTAAATACATGAAAAAACTCTAAATAAAAAAACGTAAGCTTTATGTAAAGTTACTCTTTTGGTTTCTTTTATTTTCCCAATTACCCAATTCAACCTCAACTGAGCAATGTAACTCAAAAAGAAGTAATAACTAAATCAAGGATTCATAATGAACAGAACTTATAGAACTTGGCTTCACCTTTTCCTATTTTAAAACATAGTGTTTAGTATCTTTGAACAACATCAGGCATTTCACAAAAACACAGCAATTGCATTATTGTCAGGACATAACTAGAAATGTTAACAGATTTAAGAAAAAGGTTTAGCAATTCATAACACTCACCTTCCTGAAATGTAGTGAAAGGAAAATGGATCAGCTCTTGTGTTAGATAATAAGTCTGAATCCACATACGCTACTTGCTGTCTGGGGATAATGATGGAACTCTCACCCTCTAGTACCTTCATTTCCTTCTTGGTCTCAAAGTGGGGGTGTGGGGGAGATTATTGTTAAATGAAACAATGAGTCTCTGGTACAGAGCATCTGCTCAGTAAATATTTTTGCCTCTTTCATTCCTTCCTTCCTTTTCTAATACTTGTTCCTACCTGACTCAGGACACTCAACTCCATCCTCCTTCATTTTGAAACAAGAGTATTCCCCCAAAGTCTACCCCATAATATAGGAGTAATAAAAAAAAAGGGTAGATCTAAGGTGATAACATTATTTATTACAATTAAAAATACAACGTAACTTCAATGTGTAGAAGCAAATATAGTTGGGTTTAAGTGGCAAAACTGAGGGAGATTTTGAAATTGTCTTAAAATTTTGGGGGGTTACTTGACACAAGTGATAGGCGAGGGGAAACAAAAACTACAGGCACATGATTATTTCAGTAAATGAAGAAAGAACACACTTGACAAAATCCAACACCATTTTTTTAAAAAATAATTTTTTTAACATTTATTTATTTTTGAGAGACAGAGATGGAGCATGAGTGGGGAGGGGCAGAGAGAGAGGGAGACACAGAATCTGAATAGGCTCCAGGCTCTGAGCTGTCAGCACAGAGCCCGACGCGGGGCTCAAACCCACAAACCATGAGACCATGACCTGAGCCTAAGTCAGATACTTAACTGACTGAGCCACCCAGATGCCCCACCAATACCCTTTTATGATACAAGCACTCAACCAACTAGGAATAAAAGAGAACTTGCTCAACCTGAAAAAAGGCATCTACAAAAAACTTAGAGTTAACATCTTACTAAACAGTAAAAGACTCAAAGCTTTCTCTCTAAGATAAGCAATGAGACAAAGATGTCTGTTCTCACCATTTCTATTCTACGTTGTACTAGAGGTTCTAGCCAGGGCAATTAGTCAAGAAAAGTTAATAAATGGCATCCATACTGGAAAGGAGGAAGTAGAACTAATTCTATCCACAGATGCTCTTATACATAGAAAACTCTAAAGGATTCACAAAAACTAAAGATAATAAGTTCTGCAAGGTTGCAGAATGTAAGTTCAATATAAAAAATCAATTGTGTCTTTATATACCAGTAATGAACAATTTGAAAATAAATTAATAAAATAATTCCATTTACAGAAAGAATAAAACACTTAGGAATAAATTGAACTAAAGAAGTATACACTTTGTACACTGAAACTATAAAATTATGAAAGAAGACATTACATGTTTGTGGATCAGACTTCATATTGTTAGGATGGCAATACTTTGCAAACTGACCTACTGACTCAACACAAACCCTATCAAAATCCCAGCTGACTTTTTTGCAGAAACTGGAAAGGTGATCCTAAAATTGGTATGTCAGTGGAGGGCACTCAGAACAGCCAAAACAATCTTTAAAAGAAGAACAAAGTTGGTGGACTCACACTTCCTGCTTTCGAAACTTACTACAAAGCTACAGTAAGGATGACAGTGCGTACTGGCATAAAAGAGACAGTTCAATTAGAAACAAATTGAGAATCCAGAAATAAACCTTAAAAGTTATGGTTAATTGATTTTGACAAAGGGGTCAAGACAAGCAATGGAGGAAAGAATAATGTTTTCAATAAATGGTGTTTGGATATTTGGATATCCACATGCAGAAAAAAATGAACCTGGATGCCTACCTCATACCATATAGAATAATTAACTCAAAACAGATCACAGATCTAAATGTAAGAGCTAAAACCAGAAGACAACACGGGAATATAACTTTGTGATCTTAGATTAGAAAATGGTTTCTTAGGGGTGCCTGGGTGGCTCAGTTGGTTAAGCCTCCGACTTTGGCTCAGGTCATGTTTTCATAGTTCGTGGGTTCAAGCCCCACGTTGCACTGTGTGCGGACAGCTCAGAGCCTGGAGCTGCTTCGAATTCTGTGTCTCCCTCTCTCTGCTCCTCCCCTGCTTGCACTCTGTCTGTCTCTCTCTAAGAAATAAATAAACATTTTAAAAACTTAGAAAGGAAGAAAAATACCAAAAGCACAAGAGATAACAGGGAAGATTGATAAGTATTTTCGATAACTTGAAAATTTAAAACTTTTGTGTCTTAAATGAAACCATCAAATAAGTAAAAAGAACATCTACAAATTAAGAGAAAATATTTGCAAATCATAGATCTGATATAAAACATACCAATTAAAAAATCAGCAAAGGATGTGAATAGACACTTCTTTAAGGAAAATATACAAATGGCCAACAAGCACATGAAAAGAGGCTCAACATCATTAGCTCTCAAGGAAATGCAAATTTCCTGTAAATGCAAATTTCCAGGGAAATGTGAAAAAGTGGGGGGGGGATAAGTGCTGGTAAAGATGTAGAGAAATTGGAACCTTCATACATTTTCTGGTGGGAATGTAAAATGGCACAGCCATTGCAAACTATGGGAAACAGTTTGGCAATTCCTCAGAATGTTAGACAGTTACCATACGACCGGGCAATCCACTCCTTAGGTATATACTTAATAGAATTGAAAACATATGTTCACCAAAAAAAATGTATACAAATGTTCACAGCAGCATTATTCATAATAGCCAAAAAAGTGGGAATAACACAAATGTACATCAACTGATGAATGGATAAACATGTGGTATATCCATAGGATGGAATATTATTCAGCAATAAAAAAGAATAAAAACTAATACATGCTACAACATGGATGAATCTGGAAAACTTTATGATGAGGGAAAGAAGCCAGCCTACAAAGATAACATATTTTATGATTCCAAAATATGAAATGTGAAAAACAGGCAAACAAATAGACAAACAAAGCAGACTAGTGGTGCCTAGAGCAGAGCAGGAGGGACTGAGAGAGTGGGGAGTGACTACTAATGGGAACAGAGTTTCTTTGGGGTGATGAAAATGCTCCAAAACTAGGTCGTGGTGATGCTTGCACAACTCTGTGAATATACTGAAAATCATTAAAGCATATACTTTAAATGGGTGCGTTGTATGGTCAGTGAATTATATCTCAATAAAATTGTTCAAAAAAGAATACACACAACTCTGAAATTGAATCCATTTGTGCAACTGAATCTGTAGGAATAAGGAAAGTGAAAATCAAATACAGCAACATGAAATAAAAAGAGGAGGAAGTGGAGGAGGAAATAGAAGAGGTAGAAGAGGAGATGAAAGAAAAGAAATAATATGATCTGATAACATTAAACGAAAGTTTATTTATCATATTATTTTTCTTACTGTAGCAAACCATCCAATTCTGAATAGCTATAAATGATAAAACAGGTGTAGGCTAGGGGTGCCTGGGTGGCTCAGCTGGTTAAGCATCTGACTCTCAATTTCAGGTCAGGTCATGATCTCATGGTCCATGAGATCAAGCCCCACATGAGAATCCCCCTTGCTTGGGATTCTCTCTCTCCCCCTCTCTGCCCCTTCTCACAGACACACGTGTGCTCATGCTCTCTCTCTTTCTCTCTCTCTCTCTCTCTCTCAAAATAAGTAAATAAGCTTTAAAAAAAAACAGTTGTAGGATGTAGGGAAAATAGCAAGTAAGAGTTACTTTCATGCATGATAAGAAGTCAGGCTTAAGCAACCCCTGGTTCCCATTTAATTTTTAAGTGTTTGTGAAGGAACATAATTAAAAGCAATATAGAAAAGTATTAACCCCCAAAATGATGACTGCAAGAAATTTAGCTTCCCAAAGTATAAACAAACAAAAGTTCTATGATCTTCCTAAACTTTCATTTAAATAAGAAGTAGATTTCATTTGACTTTCTGAACCACTGTTGAGAAAGTGACATAGGCCCACAGCCTACCATTTTGAATCACTGGGAAACCAAAAGTGGCTTACCTTTTCTAATGTACTGAAGGAAGGCCAGGACTGATATCCATATTCAGATACAAATCGAGCTTTGGGGAAAATTTTCCAATTCCAGCAATCATTGCTATAGTCATAAAAATGTACGTCACCAAAATTCTTGTCATAGGGGTTGGCAGACAGCCAGCCTTCTTCAATAGATTCGGCCCCATTTGTAGGACTGGATATGATAAAAGGACGAGTCTTGTCTCTCTGAGTTCAGAAATAAAATGGTTTAAAAGGCATATTCACTCAGTAAAATACAAACCATTTACCTTTTTAAATTAAGTTTCTATTTTAATTCCAACATAGTTAACATACAGTGTAAAATTAGTCTCAGGTGTAAACTCTAGTGACGCAACACTTCATTCAACACCACCCAGTGCTCATCATGACAAGTGCACTCCTTAATCCTATCACTAGTTCATCCATCACCCCACACCCACCTCCCCTCTGGTAACCATCAGTTTGTTCTCTATAGTTAAGAGTCTGTTTCTTGGTTTCTCTCTCTCTCTATCTTTCTCTTTTTTTCCTTTACTCATTTTTTTTTGGTTTTTTTGTTTTTGTAAACTCCACATAAATGTGAGATCATATGGTATTTGTCTTTCCCTAACTGATTTATTTCACTTAGCATTATACTCTCTAGATCTAGCCACATTGTTGCAAATAGCAAGATTGCATTCTTTCTTATAGCTGAGTAATATTCCATTAACAATGGAATATTATGTACACACACACACACACACACACACACACCATCTTCTTTACCCACTCATCTATTGCTGGACATTTGGGCTGCTTCCATAATTTGGCTATTGTAAATAATGCTGCTATAAACACAGGGATGCATGTATCCCTTTGAATTAGTATTTTTGTAATTTGGGGGCAAACATCCAGTAGTGTGATTACTAGATCCTAGGGTAGTTCTATTTTTAGCTTTTTGAGGAAACTCCATACTGTTTTCTACAGTGGCTGCACCAGTTTGCATTCCCAACAACAGTAGGCAAGGGTTCCCTTTTCTTCACATCCTCACCAACACTTTTAGTCATTCTGACAAGAAGGAGATGATGTCTCCTTGTAGGTTTGATTTGCATTTCCCTAATGATGAGTGATGTTCAGCATCTTTTCCTACGTCTGGCCATCTGTATGTCTTCTTTGGAGAAATGTCTGTTTGTGTCAGACCATTTATTTTTTTAAAAAATATTGTCAAGTCTCCGAAATGCCAAGTGGCTGATAGGAAAAAAAAAGAACCATTTGCCTTCTGCATTCAACAACCACCAGCACCTTTCTGCTATTCGCCAATCCTTTATATCCTGTCATTATTAAAACTCAGCTTATTCCTCAGCACCTTCTCCTAATCTTTTCCCATCATGTCATGCCTTTACATTACCTTCTACCAACATGGGTAGTACAAAGTCTAGTGCAGAATTTCTCAACCTTGGCAACACTGAAATTTTGGGCTTGATAAGTTTTGGAAAGGGGGCAGGAGGGGAGTGAATGTTTAGCAGCATCCCTGCCCTTCTCCTACTAGATGCCAGTCGTACCCCTACACACACCAAAAAATGTCTACAGACATTGCCAAATGTTCCCCTGTCCCTTGGAGGACAAAATTTCCTCCACTTAAGAAACACAGGTGTAGTGCTTAAGAATAAGAGGCTAAGTTGCAGGATACAAAATTAGTACCCAGAAATCAGTAGTGTTTCTATACACTAATAAAATGGCAGAAAAAGAAATTTAAAAACAATACCATTTACAATTACACCAAAAAAAAAAGAATAAAATACCTAGGTATAAACTTAACCAAAGAGGTGAACAATCTCTTCTCTGAAAACTATAAAACACTGGTGAAAGAAACTGGAGATGACCCAAACACATAGAAAGATATTCATGCTCGTGGATTGGAAGAATCAGTATTATTTAAATGTCCATACTACTCAAACCAATCCACAGATTCAATGCATCCCTATCAAAATACCAATAGCATTTCTTACAAAACTAGAACAAATAATACTACAATTTGTATGTAACCACAGAAGATCCCCAAACAGCCAAAGACATCTTGAAAAAGATAAACAAGGCTTGGAGGTTATAAAAATTCAACTCAAGATACACTACAAAGCTGTAGTAATCAAAATAGTATGGTACTGACATAAAAATCAATACATAGCTCAGTGGAACAGAATAGAGAGCCCAGGAATAAACCCACAACTATACAGTCAATTAATATGACAAAAGAGGCAAGAATATGCAGTGGGAAAAAGACAGTCTCCTTAATAAACGGTACTGGGAAAACTGGACAGCTATATGCCAAAGAATTAAACTGTACCACCTTTTAACACAATAAACAAAAATAGACTCAAAATGAATTAAATACCTAAATGTGAGGGCTGAAATCCTAAAAATCCTAAAAACCATAAAAAACACAGGCAGTAATTTCTCCGACATTAGACATAGCAACATTTTTCTAGATATGTCCCCTCAGGCAAGAAGAACAAAAGCAAAAATAAACTATTTGGAGGACATCAAAAAAAAAAAAGCTTTTGCACAGCAAAGGAAGCCATCAACAAAATAAGAAGACAACTTACTGAATGGGAGAAGATACTTTCAAATGATATATCTGATAAGGGGATATATATAAATGTATATCCAAAATATATAAAGAACATATACAACTCAACACCAAAAAAAACAAATAATCCAATTAAAAAATGGGCAGAGGACTTGGACAGACATTTTTCCAAAAAAGACATACAGATGGCCAATGAACACATGAAAACATTCTCAACATCACTCATCATAATGGAAATGCAACTCAAAACTAAAATGAAATATCATTTTACACCTATCAGAATGGATAAAACCAAAAAGACAAGAAACAAGTGTTGACAAGGATATGGGAAAAAAGGTAACCCTTGCATACTGCTGGTAAGAATGTAAATTGGTGCAGCCACAGTGGAAAACAGTATGGAAGTGCTTTGAAAAACTAAATATAGAAATACCATATAATCCAATAATTCTACTACTGGGTATCTACTACCCAAAGAAAAGGAACACACTAATTCAAAAAGATATGTGTGCCTCTGTGTTTATTGCAGCATTATTTACAACAACCAATATATTGAAGCAATCTAAGTGTCCATAAATGGACAAATGGATAAGGAAGATGTCAGATCTATATCTATATCTGTATCTATATCTATATCTATATCTATATAGTGGAATCTTTCACAGCCAAAAAAAGATGAAATTGTGTCATTTGAGATGGACCCAGAGGGCATTATGGATGGATGCACCTAGAGGGTATTATGGTAGGTGAAATAAGTCAGACTGAGAAACACAAAATAATATATGATTTTACTCATAGTGGAATCTAAAACAAAAACAAATGAATAATCAAAAAGCAGAATCAGACCTATAAATACACAAAACAAACTGATGGTTGCCAGAAGGGGTCGGGTCAGCAGTTGGGCAAAATGGGAGAAGGGGAGCGGGAGATACAAGTTCCTGGAATGAACAGGTCATGGGAATAAAAGCACAGCAGGAGAAAAAAAAAAAAAAGAAAATAATAGAGGCTATTGAATCAGATGGACTGAGTTTAAATATCATATCAGAACATTATTATTTTTAGACAGGTCTAAGCCTCAATAGACTTATCTGCAAAATGGGGATAATAACTACTCCTTCATAGGACCACAGTAAATGGTAAATAACCCATGTGTGGAAGATATGGCTAAATGTCCACCAAAATTCATGTTCCCATTTCCATAATACAGAGCTGTTCCTAGGAAGTGGTTTCCTAACCAATTTGCACCACTATGGGGCCACATGCCTCATTCGCTTCCTCTTGGAATTATAAGCTCTCAACCACTGAGCTGCGAAATGAAAATCCTCAAATATTAAAATCCATTTCTTAAATCCATCAGATATGAAAAATGTAATACCAACACTATGAGAAAAAAGATTATAAAATAAATGTTCTATAAATATTAATTAAAGCTTATACCATCACCATTTGTGGATAAAAAAATTCTTCATGACACATGACTTAGCATATCAGATAAGCTAAAAAAATGTGAACCTAAGTTTTTCATGAATTCTCACTGAAATTTCTTCACATAAATGAAGAGTCTCATGAACTGAACATATTTGGGTGCCAAAATCACATACTATTCTTTTAAATATGTCCCCTTTTATGTTGGTTCAAGAGATACCCAAATATTTAAAATATCTAATTATAGATCAAAAAATTATAAAGACAATCAGATTACTAAATCACATATTAAACATTAAAGCTTTTAAAAGTTTCATCTTTTGAAGTTACATTACTATAAAAAATAAAGTGCTACTTCCTCTCCCTGCAAAAAAAAAGCTAATTTATATTATTATATAATGTTTATGCATGTAGTAAATACAAGTATAATATGCCTACTAGAAAGCAGTAATGCAAAAAGAACCACCGTAAGGAAGGGCTCTACAGTGGAGTTGGGAACAAGCTCTTTCCTCTCCCTTTTCCCTTATTTCACCTATGAACATATTCATATATGATATATATCAAGTTCTGTTTTAGCATTTATAATTATAGAATTTTAAATGACACTTTAGACCAGATGGACTTAACAGATAAACACAGTACATACCATCCAAAAGCAACAGAATACACATTCTTCTCAGGTGCACATTGAACGTTCTCCAATATAGATCATATGTCAGGCCACAAAACAAATCTTAACAAATTTGAGAAGACTGAACTCACATCAGGCAGATTTTTGGACCCCAAGGGTATGAAACTAGAAATCAATTATAAGAAGAAAGCTGGAAAATTGACAAATATGTGATGATTAAGGAATATGCCACGGAACAATAAATGAATCAACAAGGACATCAAAAGAGAAATTAAAACATACCTTGAGACAAATGAAAATGGAAATACAACATACCAAAAATTATGAGATGCAGGAAAAGCAGTTTAAGAGGAAAGATCAGAGAGATAAATGACCATTTCAAGAAACAAAAAAACAAAAATTTCAAATAAAGAAAGAATCTAACTTTACACCTTAATAAACTAGAAAAAGAACAAATGTCGCCCAAAGTTAGTAGAAGGAAGGATATAACAAAGATCAAAGGAGAAATAAATGAAATAGAGACTAAAAAGACAATAGAAAAGATCAATGAAACCAAGAACTGGTTCTTTAAAAAAGACAAACAACGAGCGCCTGGGTGGCTCAGTCAGTTGAATGTCCAACCTCAGCCCAGGTCATGATCTTGCAGTTCACGAGTTCGAGCCCCACATCAGGCTCTGTGCTGACAGCTCAGAACCTGGAACCTGCTTTGGATTCTGTCTCTCTCTCTCTGTGCCCCTCCCCCACTCACACATTGTGTTTCTCTCTCACTCAAAAAAACCCAAAAAACAAAAACATTAAAATAAATACATTAATTAATTAATTAATTTTTAAAAAGACAAACAAAATGACAGAACTTTAACTAGACTTGCTGAGAAAAAAAAGAGAAACGACTCAAAATCAGAAATGAAAAAGATGTTAAAACTGATACCTCAGAAACATAAAGGACCGTAAGAGACTACTGTGAACAACTATACACCAACAAATTGGACAACCTAGGAGAAATGGATAAATTCCTAAAAACATACAACCTTCCAAAATGGAATCATGAAGAAACAGAAAACATGAACAGGCCAATTAACTAGTAAGGAGATTGAACCAATAATCAAAAACCTCCCAACAAACAACAGTCCAGGACCACACATATTCACTGGTGAATTCTATCAAACATTCAAAGAAGAATTAATACCAATCTTTCTGAAACTTTTCCAAAAAACAAAAGAGGAGGGAAAACTTCCACACTCGTTTTACAAGGCAAGCATTATCTTGATACCAAAACCAAATAGAGTCACCACAAGAAAATTACAGGCCAATATCCTTGATGAACATAGATGCAAAAATTCTCAACAAAATATTAACCAAGAAACTCATATAAGTAAAAAAAATCATATATCATGATCAAAAGGAATTTATTCTAGGGATACAAGGACAGTTCAACATCTACAAATCAATCAAGATGATACATCTTGTATCATTAATAAAATGAAGGATAAAAATCATGAACAGGGTGCCTGGGTGGCTCAGTTGGTTAAGGGTCTGACTCTTGATCTCAGCTCAGGTCTTGATCTCAGGGGTCATGAGTTCAAGCCACACACTGGCTTCCTTGATGGGTGTGGAGCCTACTTTTAAAAAATCATATTATCATGTCAACAAATGCAGAAAGAGCATTTGACAAAATTCAACATCCATTTATTACAAAAACTCTCAACAAAGTAACTACAGAGGGAACATACCTCCACATAATAAAGGCCATATATGACAAGCCCATAGCTAACATCATACCTGATGGTGAAAAACTCAAAACTTTTCCTTCTAAAATCAGGAACAAGACCAGGATGCCCATTCTCACCATTTTTTTCAACATAGTACTGGAAGTCCTACTCAGAGCAATTACACAAGAGAAAGAAATAGAAGGTATTTTAATTGTAAAGGAAAAAGTAAAGCTGGCACTGTTTGCAGATGACATGATATTATATGTAGAAAATTCTAAAGACTTCACAAAAAACTGTTAGAATAAATGAATTCAGTAAAATTTCAGGACACAAAATCAATACACAGACATCTATTGCATTTCTGTACACTAACAATTAACTATTAGAAAGAGAAATGAAGAAAACCATCTTATTCACCACTGCATCAAAAAGAATAAAATATCTAGGAATAAATTTAACCAAGGAAGTGAAATACTGAAATTATTATTGAAAATTATAAGACACTGAAGAAGACACAAGTAAATGGAAATATATTCTGGGCTCAGGGATTAGAAGAACTGATATTGCTAAACTGTCCATACTATTTAAACCTATCTACAGATTCAGTGCAATCCCTATCAAAACTGCAATGAAACAGAATGAATAATCCAAAAATTTTTAGGAAACCACAAAAGACCCAGAATAGTCGAAGCAATCTTGAGAAAGAAGAACAAAGCTGGAGACATCATGCTTTCTGACTTCAAAATACATTATAAAGCAAAATTAAAACATTATGGTATTGTCATAAAAATAGACACATAGATCAATAGAATAGAACAGAGAATGCAGAAATTAAATTCATATATGCATGGTCAATTAATTTATGACAAAGGAGACAAGAATATACAATGGGGAAAGGACAGTCTCTTCAATAAATGGTGTTAGAAAAATTGGACAGTCCCAGCAAGAGAATGAAACTGAACAACTCTCTTCAATCATGCACAAAAATCAATGCAAAATGGATTAAAGACTTGAATGTAAGATCTGAAATCATAAAACTCCTAGAAGAAAACACAGGTGGTAAGCTCCTTGACATTGGTCTTGGCTTTGATTCTTTGGATTTGACACCAAAACAAAGGCAACAAAAATAAACAAGTAGGACTACATCAAACTAAAAAGGTTCTGCACAACAAAGAAGACCATCAATAAAATGAAAAAGCAAAATACTGAATGGGAGGAAATATTTCCAAATCATATACCTGCTAACAGGTTAATATCCAAAATACATTAAAGCACTCATACAATTCAATAGCAAAAACCAAACAATTCAACTAAAAAATGAGTCGAGGATCTAAACAAACATTTTCCCAAAAACATACAGATAGCCAATAAGTACATGAAAAGGTGCTTAACTAATCATCACAGAAATGCAAATCAAAACCACAATGAGAGATCACCTCACACCTGTGAGGATGGCTATCATCAAAAAGATAAGAAGGGTGCTTGGATGGCTCAGAGCATCTGGCTCTTGATTCCAGCTCAGGTCATGATCCCAAGTGGTGGGATCAAACCCCATGTTGGCCTTTGCACCGAGTTTGGAGCCTGCTTGGGATTCTCTCTCTTCCTCCCTTTGCTCCTTTCCCCCAGCTCGTGCTCTGTCTCTAAAAAAAAAAAAAAAAATGCTGGAGCGCCTGGGTGGCCCAGTCAGTTAAGTAACCAACTCTTGGTTTCAGCTCAGGTCATGATCTCACAGCTTTGTGGGTTCAAGCCCTGCATCAGGCTGTATGCTGGCAGTGCATAGCCTGCTTGGGATTCTCTCTCTCCCTCTCTCTCTCTGCCCCTCCCCCACTTGTGCTGTCTCTGTCTCTCTCAAAATAAATAAATAAGCTTTAAGAAAAAATTCTTAATATAAATGAGACCCAACATCCATTTTCCTATTACCACAGTCCCCTCTTCTCTCTGTGAGCCTCATCTACTCTACTTATTTTTTTTAAACAAATTTGGCTCCTCTAGGCATTTGAGTTTACAATTCTTACCACAGACCAAATTTGCTCATGAATATAAATTTTCAAAGTCTAACTAAAATATTAGCAAACCAAATCTAACACAGAATACAAGAACAAGAAGTTGTAACTAAACAGAGCTTATACTAGAACTAGTTTATTATTAGAAAATTAATTCCCAGAATTCACCATATTAATATATTGAGGAACAAAGAGAAAGAAAGAAAAAAAGAAGTGGCATATCAGTAAACCATCTAAAGTAGAAATTCTCAACCTTTGGGGTTCCATGGATGGGCTCCAGAAAGAGTCTATGATAATCTGCAAGTATAAACACAATATTGGTGTATGTGTGGTGAGTTCCATAGATAAGTTAATTCCTAAAGAAGTCCATAACCCACGAGCCCATTCACATGCTGCAGCATTATAATCCATTCACATGCAGCTCTGTATTAAAATGATAATGTTGAAGGTTGACCTAAAAAAGGACACAAAAGTATACTATACCAATATTCAAACCGATCCACTTTCAAAAGAGTTTCTTAAATTCTACTGCATGAAAAACCATTACTTACTGCCAAAACAATCTGTCGAATATTTTTCACATACAGAACCACATAGTCATTGATGTAGGTATGCAGTTCACTGGTGTGTATATTAAACCAATTCATCATCAGCGCTGCTTCATTTTCATTATTTCCACCCCATATGATGATGGAAGGATGAGATTTCAGTCTCCTGATCTAAAATTTCAAAAAACATAAAATAATTTTCAAATGACCAATAAGAAAAAAAAAACTCAGAGTTACAATTATTCACAAAAGTATAGCCATTGCATTTCTGCACATAAATTCTTATGTCAGAAAACTCATTAGAAAATGGCTTGTAACATTACCTGTAGGGATACATTTTAAGCAATCTCTGATTCTTTTTGCCTAGATTTTATAAACACCAATAAGATAGGGTTCTTCTCCTCTATTGTATAAAAACTGAAGAAAACATAATCCCTTTTATTAAAAAAGAAAAATAAATCAACCTCATCATTATCTGACTTGCCACAAAAAGGTTCTAAGAAATACAAAAGGCAGGAGACATTATATTACAGAGGAGTTTCTTAAGAACAAGTTGGAGTTTTGTGTAAAGAAACAAATGAGGTAGAATGACCACTTCTGCTGAAAGAGGGATTGAGGTTGTCACAGTCTCCCCTGAATTCAGAAAACCACAAAGACAACTAGAGAGGGTTTCACAAAGCAAGTGAGTCCCAGAGATATTCCATAAGTTAAAGACAAATATATGGAATATTCTAACAGAAAAAGGATTTGGGCATCAAGAGGATAGCTCCAGAAATAACTATCAATGTCATGCCCTGAGAAATCAACTAAGGTTATGCAAGTTACCGAATATATCCAAACATAGAGGAAGAAATCAGCAATCTATCTGAAAATCCTGCCAGCCTTAAGAATTGAACCTGCATGAACTGGGCTCTCTGTGGACCAGCCCTACATAAAGGTGGAAGGATCCAGTTCTTCTGACACACTAGAAGATGGACTCCAGCAAAAGAAGGTAATGAAATCTCTTTGACAGCGGAGTGAGTCAATGATCAAGAGAAATTCCTTTGGAACTCATTTTAGCAATATAACCTCATTGGTATTTATAACTTCTCTTCCATGTAACACATGGTTACAGTGATGGATCCCAGCTGATGTTCTCCGTGTGGCCTCCATTCAAGATGCTAAGTATCTCCTATATGAAGCAGAGATGCATTAAGGATGCATTAAAGAGATTTATCTCATTCTCAAAAACTACAGTCTTGTGTTTTTCTAAACTAGCCTTATAAATACTATTTCCTTTATTTGCCTTTGCGCATCCCCAGGAAGTGAGGGCTGCTACCAACTATGAATGGCATGTTTATGGTGCTACTGAAAACACAAATACTGAAGAGGCAAAAAGCTGCAGTGACTCTGTGCTACACATACCCTTCAAGCTGACCTAGAATTTTGTGGCAAGCTCTACTTTAAAATTTTAACGAACTCTGCAAAAAAATGTTCTTCTTCTCTTTAATAATACATAAAAGAATGGAAGGCACACTGATATCATATTTTATTTATTTGTATGAAAAAAGTTTAAAAAACTGAAATGTTTGCAACCTACATAACTATAATTAATATTTCTAAAGTTCATTCATCCATCTATCTATGTTCCTGATAAATAACCCAGCTAGTGGGGATACACAGAGGAACAAGCCCCTGGGCCTCAGGGAGACTACAGTCTTGCAGGGAAAACAAAACATTGAACAAGTAATTCAAAGTGTGATATATGTCACAAAGGGCAAATGATATGATCCAGACTTGCAAATATAGAAAGGCTTTCTTCCCAGAGAAAGTCATGCTCAAGTGTGCCAGAAAAAAATGAGAGGTCCACAGGGAGAAAGTACTCCAGAGCAAGGATGGCACAGGAAGAGAATGCTTGATGGGGCCAGGAGGCCGGCAGAGACTTGAGAGCGAGAGAGAGGGAAGGAGAGAGAGTGAGCACAAGTGGGGGAGGGGCAGAGAGAAGGAGAGACAGAATCCCAAGAAGGCTCTGTGCCATCACCATCAGTGCAGAGCCCGAGGTGGGACTCGAACCCAGGAACCATGAGATCATGACCTGGGCTGAGATCAAGAGTCAGACACTTAACCGACTGAGCCACCCAGGCACCCCCCTCATGCGCCCCTTTTAATTACAATGCTTTCCTCCTTCCAACAGTAACCACTATCTTGAGTATTGTACTAATCACTTCCTTGCGTTTCTTTTGGTTTTCCACACAAATGTACATCCACAGACATTATAATGATGAAATCACGGAATTTAACATACTTGATGGATTTCAAGCCACTGACGTCCTTATCCTTATTGAGCTCAAATTGTACTGCTATTGGTTGGTGATAGCCTTGTCCAAGTTCTTTTTGACATATCTTTGATAGTTTCCTTGTTATCTTATGTCAAAATATTCCGGGATTATCTAGTATATTTGCTGTCTCAGACCCGGAATCAGCCATTTCTCTAAGAAGCACTTTTCTTTTCTTCCTGGACCCTTGGGGTTCAAAGTCATTTGGCTTCAACACTACTTTGTTTGAGAGATGAGGGAAGTTTGGATCCCCCTACTTCTCTACCATGTTGGCCCCTCCCCCAAAGCCCTTCTCTTAATAGGAAAAATTATTTCAATAAAAGGATACTCAGTATTATTAGGTTGTTCATTGTTTCTAGTCCTTTTCAGTGGACAGAGTTACATTACAATCACTTCCTTGCACTTATAGATCTATAAATATAGGTGTACACATATGGAATGCAGAAGAAATCAAGGAGTCAAGAATCACTTTAACTTTTTGACCTGAGACTTTCGAAGACCGGCTTTGCCATTTATTGAGGTGAGGAAAACTGCAGGAAAAGCAGGTTTGGAGAAGGTAATGCAAATTTGGTTTGGACATGTTACATTTGAGAGGACTCTGAAACCTACAAGTAGAGGTGCCAAGCAGGCAGCTGGATAGAAGAACCAGGAATTCAAGCAGAGAAGTCAGAGCTGGGGATAAATCTGAGTGTTAGCAGCATGTAAGTGATGTTAAAGCTATTAGACCAGGGAAGTCAATTATATGATTGTGATTTTCATGGGATTTAGTAAAGAGAACAACAACCAAAAAAGAAAGAAAAGGAAAAGGAAAAGAAAAGAAAAGAAAAGAAAAGAAAAGAAAAGAAAAGAAAAGAAAAGAAAAAGAAAAAACGAAGAGAGTTTTAATAAAAAGCAAAACGAAACATAAGCATTTTCCTTCTGCTTGGAATGGTAATAACATACCTGGTGAGCAACTTCTGTTCTCACTGAATCCAGGAAGCCCTGATCAGTCGGATAAAGAGCACAGGCAAACATAAAATCCTGCCATACCTATCAAATAAAATAAAAGGCAATGAAGCACTTCCATAGATTTTATTACACTGAAAGAAATTCTTCATTTAGAACTTTGGGAATTATCCTTCAGGAAAATGAAGTCAAGTTAGCCTGATGAGTGGGATCATTTGAGCAATACTGCGATTCAAGCAGTGGGAAAGGCTCTCATAGACCGCACGACCTTCCAGAATTGCACAAAACTGGGGGGGTGGGAATCTGAGAGGAGAAAGTGTTAAGTAGGGAGAAAAGAAAGTGAAGAGAGGGGTATTCAACTCAGGAAACAGTGAGCGTGTTGGGAGGAATATGAAATTCAAAAAAGAACCTCCCCTCTGCCCCTCCACACTGCAATACTCTAATTTTCACTGGGAATTTGATATCGAGAGATGGACCAGACTGTTAAGAAACAGTCTTTGTTTATACAGGAATTAACTTTTCATGGCCAAAAGGATTGCTACATGGACATTTTCATAACAAAACCACATAAGTTCATTTCTAGGGAGGTTGTTATGACGCAGTGGTTAAAAGCACAGGCCCCAAACCAGTCAACCTGAGTCACAACCTTGATTTCAGGTTATTTAACCTCTCCTCCACGTGTCAGTTTCCTTATCGTTTGTTGGGGATGGAGAACAAGAGAAATTACTTCGTAGGATAGACATGAATATGAAATAAAATAATAAATGCAGAGCACTGAGAACAATGCTTGACATTCAATAAATATGATAGAATATTGCCATATTATGACCATCAGTATTATCAATATTATTATAATTACTATTCCTCTCTGGAGTGCTTTCTATGTTAGACCTGTAATACTAGAACTAAAAGAATGCATTTCCTTTGCTTAACCCTCACCAATGCAAAACATCCTTGGGATACTTAAATACAATATGAAACATAGCTTTTCTTCATTTATTATTTTTCTTCTCTATAGGTCTTGCTGGATCTCCTTAAAGTAAAACATTTTAATAGATTTAATCATGCCCTCATATCACAAAGAAAATTACAAATATATAAATATATAGAATGTCTACCACTTAAAAATAATTACATAATTATGATATTCGCCATAAGCTATGGTTCAGGTCTTGCAAGATGCCATTTATTCCTCTACAAAAAGTGGAATATCATTTCCAGCTCTGAGAAAAGAAGGAACGAGCAATATCACCCACTTAGAACACAGGAGGTCCAAGTGAGGATACAGTAACATATCAACCAATAAAATGCTGTCAGCTACCCACCATTATTCCCAGTTCATCACAGAGTCGATAGAATTCATCTTGCTCATATATTCCTCCTCCCCAAACCCGGAGAGTATTCATGTTAGCATCCACAGCAGACTGCAAAAGGAGCCGTAGCCTATAGAAGAAATTTTAAAAAACAAATGTTAATTTGGAAATCTGGGGGTGTTAAAAAAATACTTTAAAAAACACATCCTGGTTGATAAATACATTTCAAACCTCTGTTAGAAAAACACATTTTGAAATTTTGATGGTTTGGATACAGTGCTAAGTGGAGAAAGTGGAAATTATATACACATTAACTGTAACCACATAAGCAAATCTAGAAAAATTATGGGCTATACCTTTTCTCTGCCTTCTAAATTCACAGTTATTATTATACTGTTTTTAAAATAGTTGTAAAACCTTAGAAAGTATGAGCTAATTTTATATAACTATTGCAAATTATAAGACAAAAATCAAATTTTGCATATTAGTTCCTGGCATGACTTTTTTTTTAAGGTTATTTATTTTGAGAGAGAACACAAGCAGGGAAGGGAGAGAGGTGGGGGGGGGGTGGAGAGGGAATCCCAAGCAGGCTCTGTGCTGTCAGAGTGGGGCTCCATCTCACAAACCGTGAGATCATGACCTGAGCCAAAACCAACAGTCGGACGCCCAAACGAGCCACCCAGGCATCCCAGTACCTAGCTTACTTTTATCTCTTTTTTTCAATTCTTCCAGTCCATATCTTCCTCAACTTATGATGGGATTATATCCCAATTAGCCCATCATAAATTGAAAGTATTGTTAATTAGAAAATGAATTCAATACACCTTAACCTATTGAACATCCTGGCTTAGCCTAACCTACCTTAGATGTGCTCAGAACACGTACATTAGCCTACAGTTGGTCAAAATCATCTAACACATAGACTAGTTTATAATAAAGTACTAAATATCTCCTGTAATTTACTGAATACTACAGTGAACATGAAAAACCAATGGTTACATGGGAACAGAAGGATCGTGAGTGTATCGGTTGATCACCCTCAGTGTCATGTGGCTGACTCGGAGCTGAGGCCACCACCATGGCCCAGGATCATGAGAGATTACTGTTCAACAGATCACTTGCCCAGGAATAGATCAAAATTTAAAATTCAAAGTATAATTTCTACTGAATGTGTATTACTCTTACACCATGGTAAAGTCAAAAAATCATGCTGAACCATCATAAGTAGGGCACCTGCTATGCTTCTTTCTCTAGTAAGTTTCCTTTCTCATCTTTCCAATTCCTATTCACATGACCCACAGGAAAATCTAGCAATTAACAGCTACTTTAAGAACATCTACCTGCATTTCCAGAACAGAGCCCAGGGAGGAACCAAGAAGCCCAATAACTGGCTGACCAAGGACCCAGAGCATTGTGCTTCAGCAAAGGCATCCATGGGCAGGTTCACTAATTGGCGTAGCTATGGTGAACAGCCACTGCCAAAGCCAGCTAGGAGAGGAACTTTGAAAAGCAAAAGAGGCAGTAAATTATCTGTGTCTATGTCTGGAGAATAATTTCACTTTCATATGAAATTCAAGACGATATACACAGTTCATTTTTGTTTGTTTGCTTGTTTTAATTCTTTTTTAAGTTTATATTTAAATTCCAGTTAGGTAACATACAGTGTAATATTAGTTTCAGGAGTAGAATTTTGTGATTCATCACTTAATACAACACCCAGTGCTCATCACAAGTGCCCTCTTTAATACTCATCACCCATTTAACCCATCTCCCACCCACTTCCCTCCATCAACCCTCAGTTTGTTCTCTATAGTTAAGAGTCTGTTTTATGCTTTGCCTCTTTTTTCCCCTCCACTTTCATCCGTTTTGTTTCTCAAATTCCACATATGCATGAAATCATACAGTATTGTCTCTGACTGACTTATTTTGCTTAGCAAAATATACTCTAGTTCCATCCACGTCATTTCAACTGGCAAGACTTCATTCTTTTTATGGCTTCTTAATATTCCATTATATATATATATATGTACACACACACACACACACACACACACACACCACTTCTTTATCTATTCATCAGTCCATAGACATTGGAGCTCTTTCCATTATTTGGCTATTGTCGATAGTGCTGCCATAAACATTGGGGTGCATGTTTCCCCTTCGAATCAGTATTTTTGTATCCTTTGGGTAAATACCTAGTAGTGCAACTGCTGGGTCATAGGGTAGTTCTAGTTTTAACTTTTTGAGGAACCTCAACACTGTTTTCCAGAGTGGCTGCACCAGTTTGCATTCCTACCAGCAGTGTAAGAGGGTTCCCGTTTCTCTGCATCATCACCAACACTTGTTGTTTCCCATGTTCTTAATTTTAGCCATTCTGACTGGTGTGAGGTAATATCTCATCGTAGTTTTGATTTGTATTTCCCTGATGATGAGTGACTTTGAGCATTTTTTCATGTGTCTGTTGGCCATCTGTATGTCTTCTTTGAAAAAGTGTCTATTCACGTCTTCTGCCCATTTCTTAACTGGATTATTTGTTTTTTCGGTGTTGAGTATGAGGAGTTGAGTTTGATAGCAGATTTTGGATACTAACCCTTTATCAGCTATCTCATGTGCAAATATCTTCTCCAATTCCAAAGGTTGCCTTTTAGTTTTGCTGATTGTTTCCTTCACTGTGCAGAAATTTCTTATATTGATGAAGTCACAATGGTTCATTTTTGCTTTTGTTTCCCTTTCCTCCAGAGATGTGTCTAGTAAGAAGTTGCTATGGCCGAGGTCAAAGAGGTTGCTGCCTGACTTCTCTAGGATTTTAATGGTTTCTTGTCTCACATTTAGGTCTTTCATCCATTTTGAATTTATTTATTTTTGTGTGTGCTATAAGAAAGTGGTCCAGTTTCATTCTTTTGTACATTGCTGTCCAGTTTTCTCAACATCATTGGTTGCAGGGACTGTCTTTTTTCCATTGGATATTCTTTCTTACTTTGTCGAGGATTAGTTGATCATACAGTCGTGAGTCCATTTCTGGGCTTTCTTTTTCTTTTTTCTTTTTGTATACATTTTTATTGAAATTCTAGTTAGTTAACATACAGTGTCTTGTTAGTTTCAGGTTTATGATATAGTGATTCAGCACTTAAGTACAATACCCTGGGGCTCCTGGGTGGCTCAGTCAGCTAAACATCTGGCTTCAGGTCAGGTCATGATCTCACATTTCTTGATTTCAAAAATAAATAAACATTAAAAAAATTTTTTTAATTATAAAAAAAGTACAACACCCTGTGCCCATCACAAGTGCCCTCTCTAATACCCATCAACTATTTAATCCGTGAGTCTACCCACCTCTCCTCTGGTAACCAACCATCAGTTTGTTCTCTATAGTTGAGAGTCTGATTCTAGGTTTGCCTTTCTCTATCTTTTTATTTTTATTTTTTTTCTTGTTTCAAGTTTTTATTTAAACTCTAGTTGGCTAACAGATAAAAGAATATTGGTTTCAGTAATAGAATTTAGTGATTCATCACTTATATATAGCACCAGTGCTCATCCCAACAGGTGCCCTCCTTAACATCCCTCATCCATCCAGCCCATCCTCCTCCCCTCCAGCAACCCTCAGTTTGTTCTCTATAGTTAAGAGTCTGTCTTACAGTTTGCCTCTCTCTCTCTCTCTCTCTTTTTTTTACACAGTTTAAAGTAAAAGCAAATTACTACAATTTTTGGCAAATTCTAAACACCGAATAATATGCTACAATGCATATGTATCCATATGTAAGTAAGTTAAATGTGTTTATTCTCACTTCACAAAGTTCATTTTTTCTATCACAAAGCTTACAATCACAATCAGGAAATATTTTCTTGTAAAGTGCTATTCTCAAAGCTTCAGATAAACACTTTACTTTTTTTTTTCTAGATTTAAATTTGTAAAGTTTTTAACGTTCTTTTTATTAAGGTAAAAGTAAAAATATGCAAAGAGCTCAGAATGAAGAGGTAAATATGGGTTTCCATTTTTTAAAAAGAATGCACAGAAATATTTAAGGTTTTTGTTTTTTTTAAAAAAGCCAAATTTAATCATTTTTTTTCCAGGAACTAACTATCCAAAATGTGCACGAGACACTTTCTTGTTCCTCCAGAGGAAATATATAATAGTTTTTTAAAAATTGGATGGTTTCAGCAGTCTCTAGTAGTTTAGCTGTTAAGACTATCTATAGCTCATGAGAGTTGAATATATGATTTAAAAATCCTTTCCATTCTAAAGTTTCCACCATCCCAGAATTCTGTCTTTTCTCTGAGTTCCTTTCACTGGAACCAAAGAAAGTAAAAAATGAGTAACTCTTTAGCTTTGTGGGACCGTTAATAAAAAGAAAAAGAAGAAACAAAAAAACAATAACTTACAAGTCAGAGGTTACTCGATCCTGGAACGAATCTGCTGGGATCCAGTTTGAGCCTTTCAGAAATATGGGCAATCCATTAATTTTGAAGTAGAAACTCAGACCTTGAGACCCTTCAATGGACTCTTCTATAAGTTCCACTGTCCTAAAATAAACCTATTATGAACAAAATTAAATACTCAATATCAAATTGAAAACATAAGCAAAAGAGGATTTTGGAGGGTTTTTTATGTTGATTTTATTCTTGAGAGAAAGAGAGAGAGTGGGAGCAGGGGAGGGGCACAGAAAGAGGGAGACACAGAATCTGAAGGAGGCTCCAGGCTCTGAGTTGTCAGCACAGAGCCTGACGCTGGGCTTGAACTCACCAATCATGAGATCATGACCTGAGCTGAAGCTGGATGCTTAACCCACTGAGCTACACAGGAGCCCCAAAAGAGATTTTTTTTGAAAAGGAAAGCAAACTTTTGAACAATTTACATGAAAATAATTTAATGTTAATTTCCTATTTGCTACGAGGCACTTAATGTGGAAATGCACATTTCAGAAAATATATATATATATATATATATATATATATATATATATATATAATAAATTATCACCAGATTCTGTAAATCTTTTAATAGAAAAAATATAGAAACTATTAAAGAGGAAATACATTCTAGTCTTCCTCATGAAATAAGCATTTGTAATTATATCAAAAGAAATATAAACAAAAACATATTTCACAAAAATGGGGGAGGAAATCCCACCAGTTAAACTGATGCATCTTTGATTGAAAAACACATTCTCAAGCACCTGAGCGTCTGACTTCGGCTCAGGTCATGATCTCGTGGTTCATGGGTTCGAGCCCCACATGGGGCCCACTGCTGTCAGCACAGGGCCCGCTTTAGATCTTCTGTCCCCCTCTCTCTCTGCCCCTTCCCTGCTTGTGTGCTCTCTCTCAAAAATAATAAATAAATCTTTTAAAAAATGTTTTAAAAAAGAAAGAAAAACACATTCTCATTTCAGTGTTGTTAAAATGTGTCCAAATGTGCATCTTAGAATCAAAGACATTCAGCACAAGGTATTTCACAATTTAACAACTTTCCAATCTTAATGGCACATTAGTGCACATTAGTAGTGATTTGTTAAAGGGCAGTGTAATTGTAACTAATTATCACATTAAACCCAATGTTTGAGAGAGCTCTGGAGATGCGCAGTTCCAACCAGAAGATGGAACAGGAACACACCCTGCAATGTTATAATTGCAATGTGAGAGGAAGCTGAGACCTTTGTCCCTGTGACACTTCAGCCAGGTTTTCCCATAGTTAAGCTGGAGCAGTAATACCCTAGATAGGGAAGGTTGATGTTCTCATCCAAATCTTCATTCCTTCCAGTCATAAACTGGATCAAGGAATGAGGAACTTGATTCTACACCAACAAAGTCTAGCCTTGAACCAAGATTGTGTATTTCCTCTCTAATTTTAATTAATTAATTAATTTCATGAAATAAAAGTGCCCACCATTCTTCCACTTTCTTACCCTTGCCATTATTAATATGACATGACAAAGTGATAAGAGTTAACTTTATGAGAAGACATAGAATAAGTCTTGGCTGAGGAAGATCTTGATGTGGAATTACCAATACCTGCTTTAGGGTTGCAAAATGTAAAAAGTGTACAATGATTTTCACAGATAACTTTTAACATAGATCCAAACATCTAGAACTGTAGTTCTTTACATGTGGCCAGGGACAAGGGGATCCCTGGGCATCCTGCAGGGGGTCCTTGTGTTCAAAACGATCTTCATAGTAAACCTAAAACATCATTTGCCTTTTTCACTGTCACTCTCTTTTGACTGTATGATGGAATTTTCCAGAAGCTATATGTGTGTGATGACATCATCACTCTGTTGGTCAATGGAATGCATGCTTGCATGCTCTGGTGTGTTCTAATTCTACAGTAGAGGTCTAGTATATAAAGTGTGTTTTGGGGTGCCTGGGTGGCTCAGTCAGTTAAGTGTCCAACTCTTGATTTTGGCTTAGGTCATGATCTCACGGTTCGTGGGATCCAGCCCTGCCTCCAGCTCCACAGTGACAGCACACAGCCTGCTTGGGATTCTCTTTCTCCCTTTCTCTCTGTCCCTTCCCCCTTCATGCGTGCACACGCACATACTCTATCTCTCTCAAAATAAATAAATAAACTTAAAAAATAAAACTCATTTTAAAAATTAAAAAAAATAAAAAGATGTGTTTTCAGAGATTAACTCCATTTGTTCTCAGCTTCTACTATGTTATTAGTAGTGATGTCTGGTTATTTCTACTATAATCTCTGTAACCTACTGTCGTTCAATAAATTCTTCTTTTGAATCTCAAAGTTTCCCTTGCAAGCTACACGGAAATGCAAAAGGATTAGGTACCTTTTTAAAATTTATTTCACAGTGGTATTTTAAAATTTTCAAATGAAAATAAATTTTAATTGAAACTCATTTTAGAGTTCAATGTTTTATTTTATTCTAAAAAATTATTTATAATACACTTTTTCTTAAGGATGAATTGAGATTAGACAGGAGAGTCTCTTTTTGTTGTGCCCTAAAATGTGCAGATAGCACAACCAGAAGTTAACAGATTAAAGTTTACACCAGCAGAGCTATTTGGTATTTTTGTAACCAGAGGTGTATTTACTGTAACTGACAGAAGACAGAAACACATTTTTTTTTAATGTTTATTTATTTTGAGAGAGAGAAAGAGAGACAGTATGAATAGGGGAGGGGCAGAGAGAGAGAGAGAGAGAGAGAGAGAGAGAGAGAATCCTAAGTAGGCTCTGCGTTGTCAGTGCAGAGCCCCACGTGGGGCTCAAACTCATGAACCATGAGATCGTGACCTGAGCCAAAATGAAGAGTTGGACACTTAACCAACTGAGCCACCCAGGCACCCCAACAGAAACACTTTTGAACAACCCTCCTCTTCTATATGACAAAATGATTTTCAGTAATAATAACGAAATGAAATAGTGATAATATCCAAAAAAGAAATGCAGATACTAAAAGTTTTCTTTTATTTAATTTTACATGAACAATCATGCCATTTTTAAATAAAATAAATATTAGAGTATAAAAAAGGAAAAGTAATGTATTTGATTATGTTAATGTGTTTTTAAAAAGTAAATAACGTATCTGTATATTGGTTCATTATAGAAATGAATAATATTTGCCATTTTGAGTCTTAACTTCTAAACATGTCAAGAACTTTGTCGAAATTGATCTTCTTTGTATGTATATGTTTTATAAAGACTATAGCCAGATTTGTCAATCTATCCTTGCATAGTTGATAGAAAAACACCTTTTATAATTTAATTTAGAAATGTGTTTTCTTTTTTTAATTTTTAAATTATTACTATTTTTTTTATTTGAGTGAGAGAGAGAGAGCACGAGTGGGGGAGAGGGGCAGAGGAAGAGAGAGAAAGAGAGAGAGAGAGAGAGAGAGAGAGAGAGAGAGAGAGAATTTTAAGCAGTCTCCACACTTGGTGTGGAGCCCAAAACAGGTCTCAATTCCAAAACTCTGGGATCATGAACTGAGCCAATATCAAGAGTCAGATGCTCAGCCAACTGAGCCATCCAAGCACCCCTAGAAACATGTTTTTCAAATGAAGCCCAAAATATACAAATATTTTGGGAAAGTATTAGACATAAAGGCAAGTTTGACAGAGATTCATAAAAGTTCCACTTCTCATTAAATTCCAAAAAATGCAGTAGTACCCATGCCTTTGTTTATTTAGATCCTCTCAAAGTGTTTACAAATGCTTCTGGAGTGAAAAATTTCCACTTCCCAAGTATGTCTTCTGAAAGTAACAGAATTAGAGAGAATGGCTGAATGATAGTGAACACAGACATTATTTGATCCATGGCTTTAGAACAACTGTCCAGTTCTTGGTGAAAATGGGCTAGGGGCACCTGGGTGGCTCAGTCCGTTAAGGATCTGACTTCAGCTCATCTCGCAGTTCGTGAGCTCAAGCCCCACGTCAGGCTCTGTGCTGACAGCTCAGAGCCTGGAGCCTGCTTCAGATTCTGTGTCTCCCTCTCTCTGCCCCTCCCCTGCTCGCTCTCTCTCTCTCTCTCTCTCTCTCCCTCTTTCTCTCAAAAATAAACATTAAAAAAATTTTTTAAAAGAAAAGAAAATGATTGGGCTATTCAACATTGTTATTTTGCTTTGTAAGACTAGAATCTTTTGTTGTTTCTCTTGACACTCTTCTTCAGAATTTGATTTTTTTTTTCTATGTAAATGTTCATTTCCTTGCATTTTTTTGTTGCATAGTAAATAGGCTTTGCCTTTCTGTGCACTCCAAAGAAAAGCTTGAAAGCTTGGTAGTTCACTGTACATTGTTCAAGGCAGATTCTGGCTATCTGAAAATATGTTTGTATCTGATTAACCTCATCTAAACTTCTATGCGGGGGTGGGGGGGGTGGGGGGTGGAGATGACTGAAAAGGGAAAAACTGCGGTAGCCAAGAACATAATCTGAGCTGATTCTCATTTGTCCACATTTCTTTGTGTCACACAATACTTCCAAGTTGAGATCAACTTTTCAAAATTTACTGTGCCCTAGCTTCATAATGAGCATTCCATCTTGTCTAGGAAAGACTTTCTGTAGCTTTTTCCAACAATGAGGTGAGATTAAAAAGAATGAGCAAAATTTTTCCAAAGTTCCAGAAAACATCACACATGAAGAAATCTTTCCAAAAAAGAAAATTCCACAAGGTTGAAAGAATGATTTCCAGAAGACAGAAATAAAATCTGAGATCAATCTATTTGATTTTTGTATGAATTCCGCTGTGAATACTGGCCAGATATGCAGCACTCTTATTTTGCTGACCACAACAGAGGTTTATGAAACAACCATCCAGTTGTTTCAAGATACCTTCTGTGAGTTCAGCTGCAGTCTTTCCAGAAATAGAAGGAGGACTTCTTTACTTCAACTCTTACCACCTTTTACACAGCAAATCTGATTACCTGACATATTTAATTTCTATGAAACATCTGAAATGCTATCAACAAAGAAATCCAAGGTATGTGGGGTTTTTGTTTAATATCTGTCACAACTAAAGCACACCACTGGTGTCATGTTTCACTTTGATTCTTTCTTTAATTTTAAAACAATTAACAACAAATCAAGAATTTCAATTCCAGAGACATTAAGATTAGTAAAATATTTCATATATGAATTCAAATATGCACTTACCGAACAAAATATTACATACTGCACATCACAGTTCACACTGTCCTCTAAGTTTTTTTTTTTAAACATAGGTTATTTTTTTAGAGCAGTTGAGATCCCTAACAAAATTGAGGGGAAGGTACAGAAACTTCCCATATCCCCCTTTGCCCCCAAAATGCACAGCCTCCCCCATTGCCAGCATCCTCCACTACAGTGGTACATTTGTTCCAACTGATGAACCTGGGCTGACACATCATTATCACCCAAAAACCATACGTTACATCATACTTCACTCGTGGTGCGTTACACTGTGTAGGTTTGGACAAACGTATAACTTGACATGTATGTAACATCACGGTATCATACAGAGTCTTTCACTGCCCTCACAATCCAGTATGCTTCACCTATTCATTGGTCCCTCCTCTTCATAGCCCCTGGCTACCACTTATCTTTTCACTGCCTCCAAAGTTTTGTCTTTCACAGAATGTCATATACTTGGAGTCACACCACACGTAGTCTTTTCAGATTGGCTTCTTAAGCTTCCTCCAAGTCTTTTCAGGGCTTCAGAGCTCATTTCTTTTCAGCATTCACTAGTATTCCACTGTCTGGATCCACCAGGTCTATTTACCACCTCACTGACTGAAGGACACCTTGACTGCTTCCAATTTTTGGCAATTAGGAATAAAGCTGCTGTAAACATCTATGTACAGATTTTGTGTGGACGTAAGTTCTCACTCATGTAGGTAAATACTGAGCAAACTGATTGCTGGATCATATGGTAGGAGTATGTTTAGTTTTGTAAGAAACTACCAGACTATGTTCCAAAGTGACTGGCTGTACCATTCTGCATTCCCACCAGCACAAATGAGAGTTCTTGTTGCTTCACATCCTTGTCAGCACTTAGAATTGTTAGTGTTCCAGGTTTTGGCCGTTCTAATAGGTGTGCAGTGCCATCTTGTGTTAATTTTCATTTCCTGATGACATGTGATATGAATAACTTTTCATATACTTATTTGTCATCTGTATCTCCTCATTGGTGAGGTTTCTGTTAAGGTCTTTGGCCCATTTTTTAATTGAATTATTTTCTTACTATTGAATTTTAAGAGTTCTAACTGGATATATTTTTAAAGTTTGTTTGTTTGTTTGTTTGTTTATTTATTTATTTATTGAGAGAAAGAGACAGAGCACGCACCCGTGCAAGTGGGGAAGAAGCAAAGAGGAGAGAGAGAATCCCAAGCAGGCTTTGCACTGTCAGCGCAGAGCCTGATGCGGGGCTCAAACCATGAACTGTGACATCATGACCTGAGCTGAAATCAAGAGTTGGATGCTTAACCAATTGAGCCACCCAGGCGCCCCTTTCCTGTATTTCATGTAACAAGGTATATCTTTTACAACTATTTTCTCCCATCTGTGACTTGTGTTCTCATTCTCTTGACATTGTCTTTGGCAGAGCAGAAGTTTTTAATTTTAATAAAGTTCAGCCTATCAATTATTTCTATTTACAACTTTAAGCATAAAAATAAAACTCCAAAAAGGTCACACTAAAGTAACTCATGCTGAGTTTTTTCTTTTTTATAATCACTATGCTATTGCTGTTTCTAATCTACTTCTAAATGCAATATGTAATAAGACAGGGACTGAGGGTGTAAACTATGTGCACAACTATTTTAAACTGTTATAAACTTACTTTCAAAATGACTATATGCAGCAGAGTCTCCATGAACCTGGGGACAACTATATAACTAAGAGTTCTCCAAATTTACTTCCATGTAGAATATAATATTTGTTAAAGGGTTAATAATAAAAATGTGCTAAATTGAAGCATACATATATGTTATTGAAACTCAAGAACAATCGCACAGATGGGTAAAACTTAGACCAACAAAACATTTTGTGGGGAGGAGTATTTAATCACTGACATTATATAGAATTGTCAGACGTACTACTAATAAAATATAGGCCAATCTGTAGTCTACACGTAGTGTACCCACTTAACTGCCTGCAGATAGTTAGCAGGGCTAACTGCTCCCATTGCCCAGCTTGGATAAGCCACTGCCCACAGCCATTTTGGAAATGTTTAACTAAAATTCGACAGGAAGAAAGACAAAAGGGAAATGTACTGAGATGAACAGTGTCCTTCAAAATTCCTGTCACTCAGAAATTCAGAATGTGATCTTATTTGGAAATAGGGTCTTTACATATATAATTGGTTATTAAAATGAAATTTTACTGGATTAGGATGGGCCTTAATCCAATGGCTGGCATCTATGTAAGTAAAGCAGAGACACACGTGGAGAGAAGGCCATATGATGACAGGGGCAGAGATTGAAGTAACGAACGCATCTACAAGCCAAGAAATGCCAAGGATTACCTACAACCACCAGAAGCCGGAAAAGGCACGGAAGGAACATGTCCTGCCAACATCTTGATTTTGGAATTCTAGCCTCCAGGATCGTGAGAAAGTTATTTTTGTTCTAAGCTATTCCATTTGTTATGGCTGCCCTAGGGAACAGAGGACATACAGAAGGAGACACACTTGACAATCTCTGTGAATTCTCTGTATTGATCAGAAGTACAGAGCGGTCAGAAATATAGCGTGATTATTCTGATTTCCCTATTTTTTTGGCTATGTACTTTTAAGGACTTTAGAGAGCCAAGAGCAGCACTTAGAAAGAAAAAGAAAGAAATCTCACTGGCATTGTGCTCTCTTTCTGCCCTGTAGATACTGCAAAGATGAAACTGGGAACTTAAGAAACAAAGAACAAAGCAAAGTTTGAAAAAAGAAGAGAGAGGAATAAATTTCCATTATTTTTCTAATTATACTAGCTAGAGGCAATCATTAACCTCTTCTTGCTTGGGAAATATGCAATGCAATTTCTAATTGTGGAATACATATTATTACATTATTTTTTCTATTTCCCTACAATAATGTAATTGGAGAATCTTGATGCCAGGTCAAATACAAACAACTACCTTCTGTTGCTTTTAGCAAGAAGATTTAGTTTTGGGGGCAAATACATGGGAGAATCTTATAAAATACAGTAAAATCTTGGTTTGCAAGCATAATTTCATTCTGGGAACATGCTTGTAATCCAAAGCACTTGTATGTCAAAGCGAATTTCAAGAACCATTGGCTCAGTTGTGATCATGGGACATTTGGCATCACATACTGCTCGTATCGCAAGGCATCACTCGTTCATCAAACTAAAATTTATTAGAAATGTTTGCTCATCTGGGGGAACACTCACAGAACAAGTTACTCACAATCCAAGGTTTTACTGTAAATTACGCTAAAGAGAAATATCAACTAATTGATTTCCTATTTTTCCAGAAAGGCAAACCATGGTAGCCCTTCAAAAATACTTATTGTGCCTTTAACACATATTAGGTAGGTAATTCAAGTATAATCAATTTGTAGGATAAAAATAATCAATTAACCTGGGCATAAAATGGCAAAACAGTGATTAGGAAGATTTTTTTATTCCATTTACCCCGAGCAGCCTCCCCCACTACACTTTTACACAAAACTTTCTTTGTTAAAAGAAAGCTGATTCCACCAGACTTGCATTCTAGGGTCCGTTTGAAAGGACTTGTTGGACAGAATTTATAATATCACAGCACTTATCTTTTTATTTTTTAATTTATTTTTAAAGGACCTGCTACTTTTTTTTACATTACATACTTACAGTATGTGCCTCAAAGTTACTTCTTTCAACAATGAAAAAATTTTTTTTTCAGTCATCAAGATACACTTTCCTGTTCACAAAGAAATGTAGTCCCTTCTTTTTTTTTTTTTTTTTAACGTTTTATTTATTTTTGAGACAGAGAGAGACAAAGCATGAACGGGTCAGGGGCAGAGAGAGAGGGAGACACAGAATCGGAAGCAGGCTCCAGGCTCTGAGCCATCAGCCCAGAGCCCGACGCGGGGCTCGAACTCACAGACCGCGAGATCGTGACCTGAGCTGAAGCCAGACGCTTAAGGGACTGAGCCACCCAGGCGCCCCGAAATGTAGTCCCTTCTTACGAGATCCAGTCCATCTCTGCTGCATTGGCCGTATCCACAATTTGTAACTCCCCCAACACCTTTTGCCTAAGTCAATTGCGCTGCTGTCTTGGGACATACTTAGTAAATAAAAAATTAAAATGTGTATGTCTAACCTCAATGGAAGAGAGACAAGAAAGATATAAAACTAAAGCAAGATAGATTTCAATGAGATATTTTAAAAATCGGAATAGTTTTACATAAGGTAAGCCCAGGATACAAATGGAACCATCAGAATATAAGAGTGAGAGAGGTGAGATAAGGAGGAGCCAATAATGAGAAAAAAAAAAAAAAGTCCTGCTACAAAAGCTAGTGTTGGGGAGCATGTGGGCACGTGGAGTAAAAGTGAAATATAAGCACTCTGGAAGGCACGTTTACATGCTCGATCAGAGCTGACCTACACATGCCCTATGATCCGGTGATACCACTTCCAGCAGAAATGCTGTTGGAAGCATATGTGCTCCAACTGATAATCAATAATGTTCATAGTAGCATTATTCAGAGTAGCCAAAATTGGAAACTACCTAAATTTTAAGAGCAGAATGTATAATACAATGAAATATCATACACCAATATAAACAAACTATAGCTACACACAACAACCTAGGTAAATGTCACAAATATAATGTTGAGCCAAATTAGCCAAACACAAAAGAATACACGCTATGTGGGTCTATGTATACAGGCAGACAAAAATAAACTATAGTGTCAGAAGGCAGGACAGTGGATCTTTGGGAAGGAGGAAGGGGCAGTGATTGGAGAGGCTCACAGAGGGTGGGGGGGAGCTTCTGAGGTGCTAGCAATGCTCTATTTGTTGATCAGGATGACTGTTCTTTTTCTAATCATTCATTAAGCATTTCACATATTCTGTGTATTTTTCTATATATGTGTCATACTTCACGATAAATAGAAAATAAAAGAAATTCCAATCCGACAGCATGGATGGACTTAGAGGGTATTATGTGTGTTTTTTTAATGTTTATTTAATTTTGAGAAAGAGAGAGACAGAGAGACAGAGCACGAGCTGGGGAGGGACAGGGAGAAAGGGAGACTCAGAGTCTGAAGCAGACTCAAGGCTCTGAGCTGTCAGCACAGAGCCTGACATAGGGCTCGAACTCACCGACTGCAAGATCATGACCTGAGCCAGTCAGAGGCTTAACCAACTAAGCCAACCAGGTGCCTGGAGGGCATTATGTTAAGTGAAATAAGTCAGATAGAAAAAGACAAATACCACATGATTTCACTTACATGTGGAATCTAAAGAACAAAGCAAACAAAAGCAGAAACAAACCCATAAATACAGAGAACAAACTGATGGTTGTCAGTCAGGAGGGGGTGTGAGGTTGGGCAAAATGGGTGGAAGGGGAGTGGGAGGTATAGGCTTCCACTTACGGAATAAGTATGTCGTGGGCATAAAAGGCACAGCATAGGGAATATAGTTAATGGTTTTGCATAGTGTGGCAGATGGTAGGTACACTTGTGAGCATATACACCTAAAACTAATGTAACATTGTGTGTCAACTATTCTTCAATTAAAAACAAAGCAGAAAAGAAAAGAAGTCCCACTCTGACATATTCCCACCACATAAAAGCTGGGAAGAAATAAGACTAAGAGATTCCTGCCAAGACACAGATAATGATGGCAAGTAGCTATCAAATTCTTTGCTTGTTGAAACACTGGTAAGTCTGAAACCATCCGAAAACATAAAGAACTTTAGGACTGGCAAGATACCGAATTCCTTGTAAGAACTACCCTGGAAACAAAGGTGAATCAGGTATTATCTCTCACTTACCAAATCTGTCACTAATCTATACTTACAATCTAAATTTCAAAAACGAACGCCGATTCCTGAAACTTCCAAAGAGCTCAAATTTTTGTTTCCTTCTAGTTTCCTCTTTTGGGCAAGCACAGAATTGTGGGGAGGCACAAAGATCATCTGATCCAACTTCTACCTTCCAAGCCAAGTGAACAAATAGACATAAATACTCTTCAAAGTCCCCACTGCAAATGGATGCTGAGGTGTTTGTTCCTCAGTTGCTCATTCTAGCGTGCACAACCTTGACCACCACATAACCTCTCCTGTGGGTGACCTTGGTCTCACGTACTCTACCTTAAGTCTGCTTCGTTCTCCACCTCTATCCTATTACAGTGAATGAAAAATTTCATAAATAACAAGTTACAGAATTGGCAAACATGTCCTCAGCTCTACTACTCTTCATTTTAACGTTCAAGTATTCTCAGATTTGGCCACCAGGAGCACATTAAACTGGTTCCTGGGTCCTTCTGACTTATCCCATCATTGTTGAGTACCTTCTTACTTTGTAGTGCAGCAAGATATTTTAAGTGCCAGCCCCAGCATTACTCAGCTCTCCAAAGAGCCCTGATCCCTTTAAGTAGACAGCTTTACCAAGATCTGAACACTAGCTCTGTTGGTTGTTACTATAGCACCACTGTTACAGTACCTGTGGGAAGGCCTGGAAAGAGCTAGGAAATGTGTGTGTGTGTGTGTGTGTGTGTGTGTGTGTGTGTGTGTGTGTGTCTGACTGAAAATAAACACACACACATGCATTTACATCTGTATTTATTTCTATTATTATCTATGTATGCTGAAAATCATGAGTTTACACTATTAGCTCCAATTCCAACCCATTCTAGCTTTTCTCTTTTCTGTATCTATACCACCTTCCTCCATCCATGAGAAAGCTGGATCTCAGTAGTTCAATATACCTACTTATGTGCACACTCTCCTGTATGTAACCAATCTTCTGACCCCAACTGGCCATCATTAACACTTGGCTCAGGTGTGGGTCCCACACCATTTCTAAGAGTCTCCTATACTCACTGGCTCTACTTCCTCACCTTGAGTCATTTTTTGACCCACCGCAATCTGACTTCCATTCTGGTCAGGTCTTGCAGTCATTTCCTTATTACCAAATCCAAAGAATATTTCTTACTCCTTTTCCAACTTGAGTTCCTTATAGCATTTGACACTCTTTGAACATACTTTCTTCCTCTGGCTTCTGTGACTCCCCCCTCAACTGGTTTTGCTTCTACTTCTTTGGTCATTTCTTCTTCAATTCCTTTATGGGCTTCTTTTCTCCTCCCACATTTAATTACCATGCTTCCCTGGGGTTTTGTCTTAGCACTCCTCCCCATGCAGTCCCCAAGTAGCTCATCCCCTCCCATGGCTAAAATGAACTTATTCTGTTGACTTATACATCTCTGCCTTTAATCCACATGTAATTCCTAAGATTCAGACCTATATAATGAAATGCCCATCAAATGTTACTCCTTGGCTATCTCTCAATCACTCCATACAAAACACATCTAACACAGAAATAATTTCCACTCCATCCCATCTCTCAAACCTCTTCTTTCTGAGTAATTGAGTTCAAAGAACATAAATACAACCTGTTCAGTGGGCCAAACCAACAACTTAAGAACTATTCTTTATTTTTTTTTAAGTGTATTTATTTTGGAAGAGACAGAGACAGGGAGAGAGGAGCAAGAGCAGAGAGAGAGAGACAGAGAGGGAAAGAATCCCAAGCAGGCTCCACACTGTCAGCACAGAGCCCAAACTGTGAGATCATGACCTGGGCCAAGATCAAGAGTTGGGAGCTTAACCAACTGAGCCACCCAGGCGCCCCAAGAACCATTCTTAATTCATTCTTCTCTCCCATTCCCACATCAACAAGTCTGATGGTATCAACTCCTAAATCCCTCTCAAACTTATTTCCTCAGCAATTCTGTAGACTGAGACATCATCATTTTGGGCCTCAATCACCATCACAGTCTTCTAACTGGCCCCTCATTCTTGTCATTCTTCCAATCTGATCTGCACAATCTTTGTAAAACAAATATCATCATGGCTCTTTCCTTAAAACCCTTCAGAGAATTCCTACTGCCCTGAGGGCAGCCCAGTTCCTTCATATGGCTTACTAGGCCCTACGTGATCTTGCCTTAGCCTGCCTTTATGATACCATCTCCTGTTCTACTTTAAACTCAAATGCAGCCACATTGAAATGACTTTCACCTCCAAAAACACACAATATTCCTTTGAGTCCCTGGGTCCTGACATATTCTTGTCCCTCTGCCTCTTTGCTACATTGCTTGGTCAAATTCTACTCATCCCTTAGACCATAGACATTACCTTCTCTGGAATCTCCCCAGAATGCTCCTGCTCTGTGCTTCTACAGTACTCCATATTTCTCTAGAATCCTTATTACACTTTATTGCAATTGCTTGCTTACTTATTTAATTTCCCAACCAAATTATTAGCTTTATTAAGGCTTCAGAGAGAAATGCCTTATTCGCTGCTCTATCACCAGAGCCTAGCAAAGTGGCTGAAACACAGTAGATGCTCCCTAAGTTTTTAGTAATGAATGAGTCTCAAAAGTAACAAACTCTATAGCAGCCACAACCAAATGGTACACTTCACAAACACACATTAACACAGGCATGGGGAAACACATCTTCCTTCACTCCTGTTGCTGGTCAATTTAAAAAATGGCATCTTTAAATGTAATAAACAATAATGCAACCATACTGGATTGAATGAAAAGAATTACTTCCCACAGTTAGAAAAGCACAGAAGTTCCTTTTCCTTCTCTAAAGTAAGTTGAAATGACTCATCATTTTTCACACTTTTGTGAAAATAACACACAACAAACTCAACATTTGAGGGAGCAGACATCTTCTACCAAAAGGGTTAGAATAAGCGTGAATGTTTTGGCCCTTTAGACAGCTCTAGGACATTCTCCCTATCTACGCTACAGACACACGCGCACACACACTCACATACACAGTGTCACAGGAAATATAGAGCATGATTAAACAAAGGAAAAATAGATAATGAGCCTTTAAAAGGTATATTTCCAAATTTAGCATGGTGTCTGGCCCAAAGGAGAAGTAACACCAAATGTGAGAGATGACACCAGAGCATAGCCCCAGCCAACTCCAAACACCAAAGGTCGATGTTGGGGAAAGGAGAAAACCTATGAAGGGGATCAAGATTGCTACTACTTACTATACACTATTATAAGCCAGATTCAAGTAACTTCATCTTCACTGTCCTATTTTATATATAAAGAAATGGCACTTAAAGGACTAAATAAGTAGCCTACAGCTAATAAATACCAAAGTGTAGTTCTTTCCAGTCCTTAGTGCTGAAACCCAAACCAGGCAGGACCTAGTCATTCCTTTAAAGTCAAATTTTCTTTTCAATATCCTCTAGCCTCTACCATAAGGCTTATTCACAGATTTAGAAATAAAACAGATGGTTATGGCTTCAAGGGGAAATATTTTTATTGTATTTTTTTAATTAATGGTCCCTGACAGATGGGGGTGGGCAAAATTTCTCTCTACAGGTACTTTGATTGCAATACGTTGGAGTACAGGGGCTATTTTTCCCCATTGTCCTCTCTAAATAGCTCCAGTTTCAATCTTGACTCAATTTTGGAATTTTTAAAGTGATATGGAAAGGCATAGTGTGTGTGTGTGTGTGTGTGTGTGTGTGTGTGTGTGTATACACCCATATATATATATAAATATATATGACCAATATAAGGTATGATGTATATGTACATATAATGTATGTATAATGACCTATATAAGATGTTTTGTTGTTTTTTTTATTTTAGAGAGATTTTATTTTATTTTTTACTTAGAAAGAGAGGGAGGGAGGGAAGGAGGGCAACAGCATGAGTGGGGAAGGGGCTGAGAGAGAGGGACAGAGAGACTCTTAAGCAGATTCCATTCCCAGCAGGGATCCCCATGTGAGACTCCATCTCACAACCATGAGATCATGACCTGAGCTGAAACCAAGAGTCAGATGCTTAACTGACCAAGGCACCCAGGAGTCCCTAATATGTTTTAATTCTAAAAGCAGAACTCAAGTACACTGCTTTGGAAAAGGGATCCTGAGGCTCACCTATCATTTTGCCTTTCAGAATTAGAGAGGCTTGAAGATATAAAGCACACTGCAAAAGGGGAAATGGATGAAAATGTATGCTCAATGGTCAGAATTTTAGTCCCCTTCTGCCACCAGACTCCCTGAATGGTAACAACCAATCTTATATTCCTCAGGCAAGAGGGTGGCAAAGCTAAACACACACACACACACACACACACACACACACACACACTCACAATCTATAGCTACTGACATGTGGGCACCACTACATGATAAAGCTGGGTTTCCATCTATATAATGAATATCGAACCTCATCTAGGATTTCTTATCTGCATTTTTGTGACTTTATCTTCAGAATGAATGGACACCAAGACAGAAACCAAAACAAATAAGAAAAATAAAGAAATACGGAAAACAAAACAATGCAGAGAAAACTTCAAAAATACTTATAGTAATAATTAATATTCCAAGAGAAATGAGAAAATATTATAATTATAAAATTAAAATAGGATGCAATTTAAAAATAAAAAACCTTTTTAGAAAATTTTTAGGTGATAACAAAAATAAAGTATCTAATTTTAAAAACTGAAAATAAAATTAAGTAAATCTCCCAGAAGACCAAATAAAAAGACAAGATGGAATGTGGAAGGGCAAACCTAAGAATATTGCTCGATCCATGAGGTCCAATATCTGATTAACAGTTGTATCAAAAAAAATAAAATAAAACAAAGATAATAAATGAAAAATTATCAAAGATATAATAAGAGAAAATTTCCAGGTTGAGTTTCTAGATTGGAAGTGCTCACAAGTATAACTAGCATAACAACAATAACAACAATAAAATCCACTCATTTTCAAATTTTTAAATTTTAGATTATCAGAAGTAAATCCTAAAAGCTTCCAGAAGCAAACAAAAATAGTCCTATACAAGAAAACAACAATTAGAATGTAATTACACTTTAAAACAAAATATTAAAAGCTAAAAGATAATGAAAAAATGTTTTCAAGATTCTGAAGGAAAATGATTTCCAACCTAGACTTCCATACACAGCCAAACTATCAAGTAACTGTGAAGACAGACTTTATGTATTTGCATGCTTACAAGTTCTCCAAAATGTTATCTTCTACATACCCATTCTCAGGAATCTATCGGAGAAAGTGTATCAGCAAAAGTGGAAAGTCAAATTAAAAAAAAGAAAAACATGGGTCCAAAGAAACAGAGTTCCATATTTAATCCAGAAGAAAAAAGAAGGGAATACTTAGAATTCCTAGAAGACAGATGAAGAAAATTCCAAGAATAATAATAAAAGGAAGTTCCAGGTCAACAGCTAAGTAGAAGTTCTAGAGAGTGACCAAGCAAGATCAGGGAGATGAAAAAAATGGCTCTAGGAGAGAGCGTTTTGGGAGACAGCAAAAATTAAAAGAATAATAATAGTAACAATAAACAAGGGATAGAACACCTAGTGAGTGTGACTAAATGTAAAAGGTATTTCAAATATGTCAGAAAGTTTGTACATGATTTAGAGGAAGACAAAAGAAAAACAAAGCAACCAGTACATGAAGCAATTATTACTCTGAGTAATACAGAAAGTTGTACAAGAAAGGAAATATGATTTCAGCATACCATGTGATTCAGCTTTGAGTAGTATTTTCATAATATAATAATGTAAACAGTGAATACTGAGTTAACAAAAATGGCCATTGGACAACACTGCGAGGGCAGAGGGAGGCAAAAATGTGTGTTTGGGGGGCAAGCAGGAGTCATCAGAGAGAATCATGTAGAAGAGAAATATCCTCATCCTCTAGGTTTGAAGTCAATAGGCAATACATCAAACTGCAAAATTAGAAAACATCAGTAGAAGCATGTTATTTGGGAAAATAAAGATAAATAGAAGAAATAAGTAAAAGTTAAAAATGATTGATTCTGAGGAATAGAAAATAGGAATAGAAATAGGAAGAGCTGGGCAAGGGATTCTATTACTTTCTGGTAATATCTGAGCTTTAAAATTATTCATAAGTGGGGCACCTGGGTGGCTCAGTCGGTTAAGCGTCCGACTTCAGCTGAGGTCATGATCTTGTGGTTCGTGAGTTTGAACCCCAATTTGGGCTCTGTGCTGACAGCTCAGAGCCTGGAGCCTGCTTCGGATCTGTGTCTCCCTCTCTCTGCCCTTCCCCCACTCATGCTCTGTCTCTCAAAAAATAAACATTAAAAAAAATTTTAATTAAAATTATACATATGTATTACTTTGATATAATGTGCAATTTAAAAACAATAGAATATTTATATTATATATTATATAACATTTATATTAAAATAATTTGTAAAGCCTAATCCATTTATAAATATATAAATATACACACAGAGAAGTTTTGGAATGCATATAACTGTTACTAGTGACTCTCTCTGAGTGATAAAGTTATAGGAGTTTTGCTGGTTTCTTCTTTTCCTACAAAGATTTGTATTGTTATTTTAACAAGAAATACACTTTTTCTTGACAAAATATTTTAAAGTATTTGCTTACCTTAGCTGATTTTTCAATACTTAAGCCTCCATCCAACTTAAAAAGAACTGTCATATTATATCCAGTCTGGTTTCCATGTCCATGAGGCCACCAAGTTTCTACAGTAGCATTCTTTCAAGAAACAATTTAAGTCATTCTAAGTAATCTGTGGCATATTTTCAGCAAAATAATATAGTCATTCAGAACATTGTATCAGTGTATCATAGAGTCAAGCACAGAAATTCTAGGTTCTATGTTATGCCAAATTATACCAACCCATAGATAATACTTAAAAATCAACAGGCTAGGGGCACCTGGGTGGCTCAATCAGTTAAGTGTCCAACTTCGGCTCAGGTCATGAACTCAGAGTTCATGAGTTCAAGCCCCGTGTCAGGCTCTGTACTGACAGCTCAGAGCCTGAAGCCTGCTTCAGATTCTTGTCTCCCTCTCTCTCTGCCCCTTCCCCGCTCACGCTCTCTCTCTCAAAAATAAATAAACATTTTTAAAAAATTAAAAAAAATCAACATGCTAGGTGTTTAGCATGGATTAATATACCAAAAGGGAAAGGAAATAACAGAATAACATGGGTTATCATAAAAACAATTCTTTTCATTTCTAATACTGAAGCTTATTTTATTTTGTATTCTTAACATTTAGAACTGGACTTTGAGGTTGACTCTCCTTTTAAGCCCAGAACTAGAAACTGTTTTGAGTTCTTACTGTATCCAAACAGTAACTGAATGTTGATTTACTCCATCCTATTCGGTTCACAATGATCAATTCCAGTAATAACAAAAGGAAAAAGAAAAGGAAAAAAAACAGCCCACTTTTACTGGTGAAAGATCATGAGTTTAGAATTAAAATTCTGTTTGTAAAATAGCGCCAATATTCAAAATAATTTACAAGTACCAATTATAATCACTGTGTTTAAATATAATGCTTAGTATGTATTTTGGATTCAGGATGCCACAAACAGTGCAGAAAAGTTAAAACACAACACACTTGCCTTCTTGAGAGGAAAGGATGCCAAATCACATATTCTCCATTTTCTTAATCTTAAAATTTGGAAAAATCATTCCTTAGCTCATAACACACACACAAATATGAAAGGTTAAAAGTGAAGGAAAAATGGGAAAAGTACATTTTTCTTTCATACTCAGTCCCTTCTTTATAGTCATTTCTTCTGAACAGTATTGCTCTTCATCTAGTGGTTCTGAGGAAGTACCATCATTCACCTTATTAATTTTCACAAATAGCTCAACAATCCTTTCCCCAGGTTGAAGTTCAATGCTGTACATCTGCTGTGTTTGCAGTTTAGGAATGGCTACTATCACTTGACCAGAAATTGGCTTTGGGCTGACAACATCAAAAGAAGACTCTATTTCAAGATTCCACCCCTGGGTATGGTTATCTAAGACATAGAGAAAAAAAAAGAAAAGAAATATATATATATATGTATATACACACACACACACACACACATATATATATATAACACTTATATATATATGAATATATATATAAATAATATGCTAAGCATTATTGCTGCACTCCTTAGGATTCATTGAAGAAAATACTAAAGCAGCTTCTAAACTAGTAAGCATTCCACAGATGCTGTCATGATAAAAAGTTCAGTGGAAATTCTCATTTAATCTTCATTCAGTTTTGTTTTTTTTTTCATCATTCATTTTGAAGAATGACCAAAATTATAGATTTTATAGATACCTCTAAAAATGTTACAATCATAAGTCATAAAAAAACTTTATAAATAGAATATCACCAATGAAAATATAACACAAATTTTCTAAGACTGATACACGTTTACTCCTTTTTATAAAGTAAAAATACAGAGTTTCTTAAGGCATATAATAAGGTATAAACTTAGATGTAGTAGAATTAACAAAATGTGAAAAAACAGAGATACACAGTTGAGCCTTGAACAACATTGGTTTGAACTGCATGGCTACACTTATATGAGGATTTTTTTCAATAAATATATTGGAAAATGTTTTTTGAGATTTGTGACAATTTGAAAAAACTCATAATTGAACCACATAGCTTAGAAATACAAAAGGAAGGCATTATTATAAGAGTACAGTATATAATACATATACAAAATATGTTTTAATCAACTATGTTATTGGTAAGGCTTCTGGCCAACACTAGGCTATTGGTAGTGAAGTTCTGGGGGAGTCACTGGGGCTCCTGACTGGCTCAGTCAATAGAGCATGTGACTCTTGATCTCGGGGTTGTGAGTTCAAGCCCCACATTGGGCTTAGGGATTACTTTTTAAAAAAGTTACATGTGAATTTTCAACAGTGCAGGGGGGTCAGCACCCTAGTCTCCATGTTGTTCAATGGTCAAGTGTTATTTAATCAAGAAATATTTGTATGTGCCATGTACTCTGCTAAGTGATGAGAATTAAATGGTGGCCAGGATAAATATGGCCCCTGACTTCATGTCTAATGGGTCTTCATGTCTTAGACTTCATGTCTTAGACATGTCTTCATGTCTAAGAGTCTAATGGGATATAGACAAGTACAATGGTGAGATTATACCAGGATGGGAGAAATATGAGGTTATTCTGAGAAAACATTCACAGGAAGAAAGGTCACCTAACTTACAGAGGGTGAGGGAAGGCCTTTGTGAAAAAGCAGTATGTAGCAGAGCCCAGAAGTACATCAAGTTCAGAGGCAGATGACAAGTATTCTAGGCACTATGAGAAGCAAGGGTGAAGAGCCATGAGTGAGGAAGAACAATCATTAACAAAAACTTGAGCAATAATGAAACTGGTAAGGGAGATCAGTGTGACTGAGGAAGTAAGCAGGGTCCAGCTCATGCTGGGTCGTGTGAGGAGTTTGGGAACTTCACCCTAGCTCAATGAGGACCCACTGGAGATTTTTCATCAGAAAGGGTAACACGATCAGATCTGCATTTAAAAAAAATTACAATGAGGGGCGCCTGGGTCGCTCAGTCGGTTAAGCACGGGACTTCAGCTCAGGTCATGATCTCACAGTTTGTGAGTTCGAACCCCCTGTCCGGCTCTGTGCTGACAGCTCAGAGCCTGGAGCCTGCTTCAGATTCTGTGTCTCCCTCTCTCTCTGCCTCTCCCTTGCTCACACTCTGTCTCTCTCTCTTTCCAAAATAAATAAAACATTTAAAAAATCTTTTTAAAAAATGACAATGATACAGCAGGATAAAAATGGAAGAAGCAGAGAGACGTGAAATTTCTATCTGTGCAAAAGGGATAGAAAGCGCCACTTGGAAAATCTTGGAATGGAGACGAGGAAAAGAAAAAGAAAAGGTAGCAAGGCTGAAAAGGAAGGTCATGGGGACAAAAGATGAGACAGCTGCCCTGAGGAATGAGACTTAGGGAGTGGAGTCTGAGAATGGGTTAGAATGTTTCAGGAGGTTTCGAAGTAGCATGTTATATTATGTGCAATATAACACCTTCCTCTATCATCCATTAAATTCACATTGTTTAATGTCTCCAGAATTGAATCTGTGCATTTTAAAATAAGACAGTATGCCAAAGCAGGGTTTGGGCGAGAGCAAAGTAGAAAAGCAGACTCCTATTTTTTAGGTTACACAGGAGACACCAGGGATGAAGTACCCAAAAAGCCTGGATAGGCAGGCTGTCAGAGCCACCAATGAAAGTTTTCATTCCTTCCTGCCACAGAAAGGGAGGACGTGACTGGTACAGATGCAATTAGCTTTCTATGATCTATGGCAAGAGACTGAAGAAGTTCCTGCTTGAGGGCTTCCGTTTTCCTCTGGAAAAAGGGCCAGGAAAAGGTTATCAGCTGAGAAATATCTTAGAGACCCTTCTCCCAAAAATAAGGAGGAGGGTTCGATAATCATAGCTCTGCCACAAATGAAGAAAAAACATGTATGCTGATCAATGACCAAAGACTTTATAACTGACATTCTTTACAAATGTACAACCACACCAGACCTATTGTAAAGATGGTCATACATCTCATCATCTGCATCTCATATCAGCCAAAAGTACAGATGGGTTGGATGTGCACAAAAGTAAAACTAATCCTGGACTTAAGAACTATTTTTACTTATTAAATGATTCATTCTTAGGAACATTACTCAATGAGCCCTGAATTAATTTGTTCTGATCCAGCCAATTCTGTAGTTTACACACCCACAGCCTCCAAGTTTTTCTAAGATACAGTAAAATATATCAAGACAACCATGCTTATTTGTTAAAGATACTTTTCTCCTACCAAGAACACATGAAGTCTCTCAATTTTCCCTTTACAGCACCTTTATTGTTTTTAAACAGAACCACACACTACAATCTTATCTGAATGTATTGATTTTCTAAAATATCCCTAAATCTTTGACAACTACATGACCTCCCCATCGTATTCCATCTGGCTTCCCTTACTATCTCTTATTTCAGGAAATAATAATAGATAACATTGACCCAGAACTTCCTACGAACTAGGCACTGTTTTATGCTCTCAACATGTATTAACTTATTTAAGCATCACAACACTGCTATAAGGTAAACTCTATTATTATAATCATTCTATAAATGAGAAAACTGAAGCACAGAGGAGTTAAGTAACTTGCCCAAGATCACACAGCTAGTAAGCTGCAGAGCTTGGATATGGACAGTCTGAAACTGTCTATATAAAGAGTCTATATAGAGACTATATAGTTAACCTCTAAGTTATGCCAATCATATCCAAACAATTTCCCCAAAAAACATGTCTTATTGGTGTTCAAGATTTTTACAGTAGGGAGGAGGTTTAATTATATAGGGGAGCATTTGTTTTAATGATATCAAGTGATGATAGCAAATATATCTTTTGGTGAGTCTTTAACCATAACAGCACAGATTCATAAAACTTTTGAACTAGAAATATGTTGACAGATCACCTAGTCTACTTTCTGATTAGTGTTTGATTCCCTCTAGACTACCAGCTGGCAAATAACTGGTCCTTGGGCAAAATATAACCTACCTCCTGTTTTAATAAATAAAACTTTATTGGACTGAATTGTGTTCCCCACCTCCCCAAAATTCATAGGTAGAAGCCCTAACCCCCCAATATGATTGTATCTGGAGGTAAGGTCTTTAGGAAGTAATTAAGTTAAATGAAGTCACCAGGCTGAGGACCTAATCTGATAGGTCTATGGCCTTATAAGAGAAAAAGATCTACCTCCTTCTTGTCCTCCCTCCATCTCTCCTTGCTTCCTTCCTTCCTTCCTTCCTTCTTCCCTCCTTCCCTTCCTCCCTCCCTTCCTTCGTTCCTTCGTTCCTTCCTTCCCTCCTTCCTTCCTTTTCTTTCTTTCCAGCACCCCAATCATGTGAGGACACAAACCAGGAAGAGAGCCATCACTACAAACCCACCAGCCAGCACCTTGATCTTCGCTTTCCCAGCTTTCAATGTCTTGTTGAGGCCACCCGGTCTATGGTATTTTGTTAAAACAGGCCAAGCAGGCTATGACAATAGCCACGCTCATTTGTGTACATGTTGTCTTCTGTTGCCTTTGCACTACAATGGCTGAGTTAAGTAGTTACAACAAAGACATTTGGCCCCCCAAAAGACTACAACGTTTACTATCTGAATCTTTACAGGAAAAGTTCACCTAAAATATTTCCCCCAAAAGACTATTCTAATCTAATATCTGTAATGAAAAAAAAAAAGCCTCTGCCTCACAAAATAGCCTTCCCTTTTGCTAGCCTTGACTATTGTAAAGTCATTCTTCACATTGATTTGAAATCCCCTTTTCTTTAATTTCCACCTGAAGATTTTAGTTCTGCCCTCTAGGTACCTCCTACCAACTAATAACCACCAAGTTTGAGCTGACTCCTTGGACATTTCCTATTACTTCCTGTTCAGTGGAAAATCAGCTGCTTGTAAGGACCTCTGACAGGAAGACAAATAGTGTAATTCCCAAAGGTTACTGGCAGTCTCTATTGCTTCTAACACAGAAAGCTCTAAAGTAAATCATCAGTTCTCTGGGGCTCATCTAGTTAAGTTCCTTAGGTGCCACTAACTGAAAAAACTAAGGCTGCAGAATGTAAAAACCCAATATGAAGACTTACAAGCCTATCGTGTTATCAGCAGATACACTATACTAACATATTTTGCCCTCTCCTCTTCTTACAAATGGAATACAACCTTTCCTTCCAGAAGCCCTGGAGAATTTAAGTAATTTAGCTTCACAAAGCACATCTAGAGTCTTAAATCATCATTAATTTTCCTGGTATTACCTGGTCACTTCTTTTTACTTGCTACTTTAAAAAAAAACTTTTGGGGGCGCCTGGGTGGCTCAGTCGGTTCAGCGGCCGACTTCGGCTCAGGTCACGATCTCGCAGTTCGTGAGTTCGAGCCCCACGTCGGGCTCTGTGCTGACAGCTCGGAGCCTGGAGCCTGTTTCGGATTCTGTGTCTCCCTCTCTCTGACCCTCCCCCGGTCATGCTCTGTCTCTCTCTGTCTCAAAAATAAATGAACGTTAAAAAAAAATTAAAAAAAAACTTTTTGGGGCACCTGGATAGCTCAGTCAGTTAAGCGTCCGACTTCGGCTCAGGTCATGATCTCACGGTCCGTGAGTTCAAGCCCTGCGTTGGGCTCTGTGCTGACAGCTCAGAGCCTGGAGCCTGTTTCCGATTCTGTGTCTCCCTCTCTCTCTGCCCCTCCCCTGTTCATGCTCTATCTCTCTCTGTCTCAAAAATAAATAAACGTTAAAAAAATTTTTTTTTTAAAAAACAAACTTTTTTTTTTATGTTTATTTGATTTTGAGAGAGAGAGACAGGGCGCAATCAGGGGACAGGCAGAGAGAGAGGAAGACACAGAATCCGGGCTCCAGGAGAGCAGGCTCCAGGCTCTGAACTTTTAGCATAGAGCCCGACACGGGAGCTGAACCCCCGAAATGTGAGATCATGACCTAAGCCAAAGTCAGACACTTAACTAACTGAGCCACCGAGGTGCCCCTACTTGCTACTTTAAAAATACATAATCCTGTTTCTAGTTTCTAGAAACTTTCTAGTTAAGGGGAGCTCCCTTTTATAAACTAAGACCCATTTTTAGGGGCACTTGGGTGGCTCAGTCATACACATATATGTACAATGGAATATTACTTAGCTATCAAAAAGAATGAAATCTTCCCATCTGAAACAATGTGGATGGAGCTAGAGTAAATTATGCTAAGCAAAATAAGTCAGTCAAAGAAAGACAAATATCATATGATTTCACTCATATGTGGAATTTAAGAAACAAAACAGATGAACGTAGGCGAAAGGAAAAAAATGAGAGGGAGACAAACCATAAGAGACTCTTCCTTTTTTTTTTAGTGTTTATTTATTTATTTTGGGGGGAGGGCAGAAAGAGAGGGGGAGAGAGAATCCCAAGGAGGCTCCACACTCAGTGCAGAGCCAGATGCAGGGCTCAATTCCACAACCCTGAGATCCTGACCTGAGTCAAAATCAGGAGTTGGACGCTTAGCTGACTGAGCCACCCAGACACCCCAAGACACTAACTATAGAGATCAAACTGAAGGCTGCTGGAGGGCTGGAGGGGAGGTGGGCAGGGGATGGGCTAAGTGGGTGATGAGCACTGGGTATTACATGTAAGTGATAAATCACTAAATAATACTCCTGAAATTAATATTACACTACATGTTAACTAATACTTAAATAAAAACTTGGGAAAAAAACTTGGAAAAATAAATAAAAATAAAAAGCTTTTGCACAAAAATAAAAAAGCAAGCTACTGAATGTGAAAAGATATTCACAAATGAAATCTCCTATAAGGGGTCAATATCCAAAATATATAAAGAACATATGCAGCTCAACACCAAAAAAGAAGAAATAATCCAATTAAAAACAAGCAGAGGACCCAAACAGACATTTTTCAAAAAAAGACATACAGATGGCCAATGGGCACATGAAAAGATGGTCAACATCACTCATCACCACAGAAATGCAAATAAAACACAATGAGGTATCATTTCACACCTGTCAGAATGGCTAGAATCAAAAAGACAAGAAATAACAAGTGTTGGTGAGGATGTAGACAAAAAGGAACCTCGTGCACTGTTGGTGGGAATGTAAATTGGTGAAGCCACTGTGGAAAACTGTATGGAGTTTCCTCAAACAGTTGAAAATATAAATACCATACGATCCAATAATTCCACTACTGGGTATTTACCCAAAGAAGACAAAATCACTAATTTGAAAAGATATATGCACCCTATGTTTACTGCAGCATTGTTTACAACAGCCAAGATATGGAAGCAATCTAAATGTCCACTGATGGATGAATAGACAAAGAAGACACTGTATATATGTGTGTATAATGGAATACTACTCAGCCACAAAAAAGAATGGGCCTAGTGGGTACCATGCTAAGTGAAATGAATCAGACAGAGCAAAACAAATACTGTATGACTTCCTTTATATGTGGAATCTAAAACACAAAACAAAAGGCAAAGACAGATACATGAATACAGAGAACAAACTGATGGTTCCCAGAGGGGCAGGGGTTCGTAGGGGGGGTTGCAAAGTGGATAAAGGGGAGTGGGAGATACAGGCTTCCCATCATAAAATGAGTAAGTCACGGGAGAAAAGGTACAGCATGGGAAATATGGTCAATAGTACTGTAATGGTGTGGAATAGTGGCAGATGGTAGCCACACTTGTGGGGAGCATAGCACAACATATAGACTTACTGAATCACAATACTGTACATGTAAACATAATGTAACGTGTGTCAGCTATACTTCAATCAAAAAATAAAATAAAAAATAAAACAAAAATCAACAAAAGAAGGAGACTAAAAAAATGCCGAACGATGCCTATGACTCCCCAGCTCTCCTGAAGTGGAATGCAAATAATTCCAAAAATGGAAAGTACCGGGATGGGGACAGTTAAGAAGAAAAACTATTAACTGCCTCCAAATCAGGTCTCCTTCCCTATCACACCAAGTCAGTTGTATATCCTCTCCTCATCCTGACAAATCAACTCTGGGCCCAAACAATAGGGGAATTCTATTAAAACAGGGTAGACAGGCAAGACTGACCTGTTTTCTCTACAACTTGAGGCCTCCCCAGGCCGAAAGACTCAGTGATGCCCTCGCTGATGTCCTGCTCCCTGAAGAAGAGACTGCAGTCTACGGTGTGTTCCATGTAACCTCAATCAGGCAGGAACCCAGAGGATGGCAGGCAGTGTGGTTCTGGCCACTGCCTCATTTTCAAATTTTTCCAAAGCTGATTCAGCGAGGTCTCTTTACCTTTTTATTGTAAGTTTATTTATTTATTTTGAGAGAGAGAGAGAATGAGCAGGGGAGGGGCAGAGAAAGTGGGACAGAGAGAGAATCCCAAGCAGGCTCCATGCTGTCAGCACACAGAGCTAACGCAGGGCTCAATCTCACAAACCATGAGATCACGACCTGAGCAGAAACCAAGGGTCAGATGCTTAACTGACTGAGCCCCCCAGGGGCCCCTGGGGAGGCCTCTTTAAAAACAAACAAACAAACAAACAAACAGGGCACCTGGGTGGCTCAGTCAGTTAAACGGCTGACTTCAGCTCGGGTCTTGAGCTCATGGTTCAGGTTCGAGCCCTGCGTCAGGCTCTGTGCTGACAGCTCAGAGCCTTGAGCCTGCTTCTGATTCTCTGTCTCCCTCTCTCTCTGCCCCTCCCCCATTTGTGTTCTGTCTCTCTTTCTCTCTCTCTCTCAAAAATAAACACTAAAAAAATTTTTTTTAATAAAAAACAAACATGAGTCTGACTTGGGTGGAAATTTGTACAAAGCATAGGCAGCTACACACCCAGAATGATGCGTGCTGCTTCTTCATGCAAACAACCTTCAAGACAACTCCAATTTGTGTAAATGTGGCCAATATGTTAACCTTAAAATTCTCTAAAATATGCCAGCTCCTTTTTTTTTTTTCAACGTTTATTTATTTTGGGGACAGAGAGAGACAGAGCATGAACGGGGGAGGGGCAGAGAGAGAGGGAGACACAGAATCGGAAACAGGCTCCAGGCTCTGAGCCATCAGCCCAGAGCCCCACGCGGGGCTCGAACTCCCGGACTGCGAGATCGTGACCTGGCTGAAGTCGGACGCTTAACCGACTGCGCCACCCAGGCGCCCCTGCCAGCTCCTTTTATATTCCTATATGGTCTACTTCTTTGTCAAGATGTGGTCAGAAAAAAAAGAAGACAGCTTGGGTTGCCTGGCTGGCTCAGTCAATAGAGCGTGCAACTCTGGATCTCAGCGTTGTGAATTCAAGCCCCTGTTGGGTGTAGAGATTACTTAAAAATAGCATCTTTTTTTAAAAAAAGCAAGAAAACAGCTTTATTCACAGTTGTCTAAGAGGGAAAAAGAAGTATAACACGACATGGAAGTAGAAAAATAAGACATAGCTGGGGCGCCTGGGTGGCTCAGTTGGTTGAGGGTCCAACTGCAGCCTAGGTCATGATCTCCTCGTTCCCAACTTTGAGCCCCACATCGGGCTCTGTGCTGACAGCTCAAAGCCTGGAGCTTGCTTCAGATTCTGTGTCTCCCTCTCTGTCTCTCTGCCCTTCCCCATTCATGCTTTGTTTCTCTCTCTCAAAAATAAATGAACATTAAAATATTTTTAAAAAAAGAAAAATAAGAGATAGCTGAGTTATTTTAATTCAAGTGCATACACAACTACCAAAAAGATTCTAAAACCATATCCTAAACTTTAACTGATTATAATTAAGCCGCAAGTATCAATGTCTTTATGTAGTCATGTGTCTAGCTTCAAGAAAAACTGAATTCTTCCATACTTATACCCTCACTTGGTTGTAATTACTGCCATAACTTACAAATCACAGGAAAAGAACCATGGAATGTCAAAGGCAGAAGAAACCTGGCAATCTCCTCATCACTTTGTAGATGAGGTTCCTGAGACCTGTAGAACCTAGCTCAAAAGCTCCAGAGCCAAAGGACAAATAGAGGGCCCATGTTTCCTAGTATAATGTTCTCCACCTTGCATACATCTCTCACAGAAACACCTGCCAAAGAGAAAGACACTAGCAGGCACGCACAGATTGAAATCTGTATTTAAGCAATGAGGAAAACCAAAAGCAAAAGTACTTTTATGATCCAGGAATCACATTACTGGGTATTTACCAAAAAAATACAAAAACACTAATTCAAAGGATACAAGCAACCCTATGTTTATAGCAGCATTATTTACAACAGCCAAACTATGGAAGCAGCTCAAGTGTCCATCGACAGATGAATAGATAAAGAAAAGGTGGTCTCTCTCTCTCTCTCTCTCTTTCTCTCTCCCTCTCTCTCTCTCTCTCTCTCTCTCTCTCACACACACACACACACACACACACACACACACACACACTGGAATATTACTCAGCCATAAAAAGAATGAAATCTTGCCAACTGCAATAACATGGATGGAGCTAGACACAATAAGTCAGGCAGAAAAAGACAAACACCATATGATCTTACTCATATGTGGAATTTAAGAAACATAACAAGAGAGCAAAGGAAAAAAGAGAGAGAGAGAGAGAGAGAGACAAACCAAAAAACAGACTCTTAACTATAAAGAACAAACTGATGGCTACCAGAGGGGAGGTGGGTGGGGGGATATGTGAAATAGGTGATGGGGATTAAAGAGTACACTTATCATAATGAAGAAAATAAAATGATAAAAAAACAAAGCAAAGGCCTTTCAGAATCTTAAGTCGAAATATAAGGTACATTCAATGTGAAACAAAGCATTTGGGGGAGAATGTAACATTAAAATGTTAGCCTCTTAATAAAAAAAGGGTCTGTGAAAAAGAACACTGAAATCTACAAACATAGAGAATGTGTCTGACCCTCTCCTAATTCATAATTACACGTTGCCACAGTTTCTTCATTTGTCAAAATACCATCTTTGTGGGGCGCCTGGGTGGCGCAGTCGGTTAAGCGTCCGACTTCAGCCAGGTCACGATCTCGCGGTCCGTGAGTTCGAGCCCCGCGTCAGGCTCTGGGCTGATGGCTCGGAGCCTGGAGCCTGTTTCCGATTCTGTGTCTCCCTCTCTCTCTGCCCCTCCCCCCTTCATGCTCTGTCTCTCTCTGTCCCAAAAATAAATAAAAAACGTTGAAAAAAAAAAATACCATCTTTGTAACCTAAACTATCTCATAAAAGCATAACAACAGTTATGGGAGCATCAAACAGTAGAAGTATATTTCTTGAATTATGTACTGTCTGTAAACCTTGACAGGCCCTATAAATTATACCCCAACCAAAAAATCCAAGATGGTAAACCTACTTAGAGGAACAAAATATATCCAAAGGTCATGGTTAGGAACACACGATGGCGTCTGGGGGGTTAAGAACTAGCAATGAAATGGAAGAACATTCGGGTCAGCATGGGAAGGATCTGCAAAGGATGATAGGTTGCTTATGTAAGATGAAAAACGATGCTTCATCTCATTGGGGGGGAAAAGCTATTCAAAGATAGCTGCCTTGATTAGCTTCACCCTGCTGAGCATCTAACAGCTCCTCCTTCTGCCCGCTTGCTCCTTACATCTTTAATAGGTGATGAAAAGCTGCAGTGAAGAAACAGTAATGACAACAAGCTGAAATGACCAAGCCACCGAATATTTAAATTCAAACATAGGATATTTTCCTGTGTTCCTGCTAGGATTATAGGACAGCCTTCCGCAGCTGCTTTTCAAAGAGCGAACAGCTTGCATTAGCCAGAAAGGCAGGCTCACAGTTAGTTACAACAGCTGTCTTCCCCTTCTTTACCAAGCAGCAAGATCTCCTTGCTTACTCAGCAGGACAAAATCCTCAAAGAGGAAACTAAAGCAAAAGAGACGCAAAGCAAAATCTCCCCCAAACAAGGATAAATTGGTAAATTCCAGGGCAAAAAATCTACTCAGGCAACAAGGTAGCTAATCACAGGAGAGATCATTCAAGCAACTTACCTACCCATAAAGATATTTTCAAGGGTAAATGCTGTTATCTGATGAATAAAGTAATTCAAAGAGGAATGAGAAAGTGATGCAAAATGAATGCATTCAAAAAGATTGCATTAACCAAGATTGACAAATCTTTGCTTTATTGCAATATTATATTCACTATAGGCAAAGGGCTGCAATGACCTTCAACACAGGCTTCTGCTGGGCAGGCCGAGGTCAAACCGAAAGCTAAACTCACCTCTCCAACTCACAGGCTAGGTTTCTGAGTTGGAAGGAGTGGGTGCTTTAGGCTGAGGCAGCAAGTAAATTTGGATAGGGTGGGAGATGGCAGCATTTCTGGGTAGGATAGAAGCGCCTACACACAGGTCAAAGATGTACAGCTCACCTCAGCTCAAGAGGAGGGTTCACATACTGAAAACACCTCTGTGCTGTTTGTTTTTTTTTTTCTTTCTGACTGTGGTAATGAAAGATTAAACAATGTAGCATTTCATCAGAACACACTTACATAATTTGGACTTAATGTTTGTAAGTAAGCTTATGAAAAGCTCGTAAGACCAGACGATCATCCTTGCCTAATAAATTTTGGGGCATAATGGGAACGATTCACAAATATTACAAATATGATTACACATATGAAAGACCTAGCATGGAGAAGATGATCAACAAATGAATATATGTATCTCTTTCTCTCCCGCTCTCTCACTTTGTCTCTGGGTCTCTCCCACAGACACCACCACCAGCACCCACCGCTGCCACGCAGGGCGTGCAGTTTGGGCCACATCATTCGCTTATAAATGTCCTAATCTTTGGAATTGGGGCATCCACCCCTACCAGCTATCTTCTCCCTAACTCTCCTTCCCACACCCCTTGGAAACCCAGGTCCAGCCAGACTTTCCCCTCCCCTCCCCCAGCAGGGCATTCTTCCACCCCCTTCCCTAGAGAAAAGAACAGGAGAATCTTGCTGGGTTTCTACACCCAGTAAAAAACATCTGAGCTTCCCTTTTCTGCACCAGAGTCAGTCTTTCACCGTCCAGAACACTGAAAATGTGGGTGCCTAGAACAGCTACTGCTATTTAAAAGCTGAGTTAGAGGGGCTCCTGGGCAGCTCAGTGGTTGAGCAGCCGACTTCAGCTCAGGTCATGATCTGACGGCTGGCTCATGGGTTCAAGCCCCACATTGGGCTCCGTGCTGACAGCTCGGAGCCTGGAGCCTGCTTCTGATTCTGTGTCTCGCTCTCCCTGTGCCCCTCCCCTGCTCACACTCTGTTTCTCTCTTTCTCAAAAAAATAAATAAACATTGAAAAAAATCTTTTTTAATGATAAAAAAAAATAAAACCTGAATTAGAATATTTCAGGGCTAAGGAGGAATTATTCAAATAAATATTTTCTAATAAGGTTTTAAAGAAAGTCACATCAATGAATTGGTATCTTTAAATATCTAGATAAATGGCAAGAGTTAAGATATAACAGGAGTAATTCTTGCTTTCCTTTGACCTCAGTATTTTTTTCAAATATAAATTTGTTCTTACTATGTTAAAAATTAAGAATATGTGAAAATCATTGAGGAAGCTGAGGTTAGGGCAAAATCAAACAAATGACTACAGAATACTGAAAAATGAAAAGTTTAGAAACCTCCATCATAAGGACTGAGAATGCAGAAAAGGAAAAAATATATATATAATGATACATTTATTATATACATAAAGTAAACTAACTCACAAGAATTTCAAGTTAATTTTCAAAAAATAAAGAGCCTTTTTTCTGCACACAATTAAACTGGGGAGTGTGGTTGGCCATTTGCTCTTCAGTGGTAAACTCACCAATTTTAAATTCAGAAATGATTTGAACATTTGGAGAAGCAAAAAGGTGATCTTTTTGTAGCCTCAGCAGGGAGAAAGCAGAAAGTGCCACACAGTCAAATTCATTTAGCCTTTCCTAATGAGTTGGCTAAAATTACTAAATAGAGTCTCTTAACTGCTTTCTTCCCTTACTACAGAAACAATATAAGCTCAGCATAGAAATCTGGAAAAGACAGTTGAGCAGAAGAATAAAATACAAACTGTGTGTAGCACTATTACCCAGAGATAGCCACTGTTTGCTTTGGTTCTGACCAACCTCATTTCATGCTTAAATTTTAAAAATTAAAAGATTTGATTTTAAAGAAAAAATACATGTATCTGGTTTTAACTACAAACTAATCCTTTTAAGAAAACTTGGGGCGCCTCGGTGGCTCAGTCGGTTAAGCGTCCGACTTCAGTTCAGGTCATGATCTCACAGTCCGTGAGTTTGAGCCCCTCTTCAGGCTCTGTGCTGACAGCCCAGAGCCCAGAGCCCGGAGCCTGCTTCAGATTCTGTCTCCCTCTCTCTCTGCCCCTCCCCGCTCGCACTCTGTCTGTCTCTCTCTCAAAAATAAAACATTAAAAAATTAAAAATAAATAAATAAAAAACTTTTAGTGCCTCTCACAATGCCTGCCTCAAATTATGTACCAAATAAATGCATAAAAATATTAGCTTATTCTCTTTATTATTTTCCAACTTTCTCTTTTTTTAAATGTGTTTTTTATTTTGAGAGAGAGAAAGTGTGTGTGCATGATGGGGTGGGGGGGGCAGGAGGGCAGAGAGAGGACAGAGGATCCCAGGCAGGCTCTGCACTGACAGCAGAGAGCCCCATATGGGGTTCAAACTCACAAACCGAACCGTGAAATCATGACCTGAGCCGAAGTCAGACACTTAACCAACAGAGCCACCCAGGCGTCCCATTATTTTTCAACTTTTAAATATCTATTGATTTCAGGGATGATTGCTGTCTTTCAAAGAAAAATTGAAAAAAAAAATTCTGGAAAAAATTCCTAAAGGAAGTTCTTCATCTCACTTTTACGTGTTTATGCTTCAATTGTCTTTATTACATCAAATAACCAAATTGAAGTCTATAAAATTAATCAGAAATATAAGAATTACTGCTTGATATGCACAGGGCATATCCTATGAACAGGAAACATTTTTCTATATGTTAAGTATGAAATATACTGCAGTCACAAAATAGGAAAAATGTAGTTGACACGGGGAATTGATTACACTGAGAATCTAAATTAAATTTTAAACCTCATTTAAGTTGATTTAATCCAGACAAAATTCACCCAGTCACTAGTGACTAATAAACTGAACTGTAATGACTCATACTCAGGAAGAAATGTTTAGCTTCATATTCAAAATTTTAAATTAAACTAGAGCAGTGTTATTCAAATGTTTTCAGATATCAGGGTATTTAGTATTCATAGCACTTCTTGCAAACCACCCAAAACACTGATTAAGCTTCAAAACAATGAAATAAATAACTTCTTGCGAAATCAGACCTCTCCTCACACTGGATTTTATTATATACCTGAGAAAAAAATATTGGTGGGGATGGGGAAGAATGAACCATCCTTTGATTTTAGTAGCAGAACTCAGTTCAAGTCATACCTCTGAATACTTTAGAAGCACTAAACTAGAGAGCTGTGGGCAGCCACATTTGCACACGCAATTTAAACTGCGTCTTTTCATGCCTTTTTAACGTTTAAAAATGCCAGCAGCACCTAACAACCTCAATTATCAACCATCTCTGATTTGCTTTTTTTTTGTCTTCTGCCTTTACAAGACTGATTTGGCTGGATGGAACAGCAATGTCAGGTCACCAAGACTCTTACACAGACACACCGCCACATTCTTGCTTGCTGATTCCATCCAGGTAGGCCTGCACGTAACTGGACCGAGCCTCGCAAGGTATCACTCAAGATCCCCCTTCACCGATTTCCCTGACTTCTCAAATCCTCACTGATCTTTGATCTTCTGAACTACCAGCGTCCCACCCCACAAGGTTATTACACAGTCTTGTTTGGTGTAACTGTTCATATCTTCCCTCCCTTATCTCCACCAATGTGCAGGCATGAGTATACTAACTCTAGTTCCTTTCTAAACAAACAAACAAACACACACAGTGCTGGGCAAACAACTCAACAAAAATATCTGACCGGCTCTTCATGGATTCGTGGAGCTCAGTGAAATTTCTGACAGTTTATTCAGTGCTCCTGTCTTGGGAATCATTCCTTTCGCTGAGAAAGTAGTATTCTTTATCTTACAAAATTTTCTGTATGCTCTGTGTGCGTTCCGGTTTATTTTCAACTCTTAACAAGGCTAGTGTGGCATGGCCTTCAGAGGAGAAAACGCGCAGTGATCGAAGCAAATCAAGACCTCAGCACAGTGAAGTTCTCAAAGCGGGGACAGAGGCCACAGGGAGGAGCACAAAACAGCAGGCCTTTTAGAAGGAACACTTAGCTCAGAAAAACCCAGAGCTACTCTGGCTTTCTCTCATCTTCTTTTCAAAATATGTTTAAAAGTATCTATCTGCCTCCTTCCTGCTTTATACCGTAAATTTTCATGACAAATCACAGTCTGTGTGTATTTTTCACACATAGAAATTTAACGTCCCCCCCAATTCTTTTTAAATGAACTTCTGGAAAGTATATCTATATCTTCAGATTATAAACCCAATGCTTATAACATAGAGGAGGCTCAAAAAAGACAAACAAGAAAGCACATCTCTTAGCTTACCGTAGATAGGGGAAAACGTGAAGAAGTTCAGATGACAAATATTATAGGCTTCGATTCTGACATCTTTCCAGATGCCCTGGGTAGGGAAGGACGGCCCCCAGTCCCAACTAAAGGAACTCTGCTCCTGTAATTTCCAGGGGGGGAAAAGATGCATTCCAATTACCATGACATTTAAACAACTGTGAAAAGCTTTTTCTTTTAAAATATCATATGCATGCATATTAGTTTGCTAGGGTGGCCATAACAAAATACTACAGACCAGTGGCTTCAACAACAGAAATTTACTCTTCCACCGTTCTAGAGCCTGGCAAATCCAACATCAAAGTGGGGGAAGCTTTGGTTTCCTCTGAAGCCTCTCTCCTGGGCTTACAGAGGGTCACCTTCTCACTGTGTTTTCACAGTCTTTTTCCATGCACACACACACACGTGCATTTCCTCTTCTTACAAGGACATCATTCATACTAGACTATCTCCCACCCTAAAGGTCTCACTTTAACTTCATCACCTCTTTAAAGATCTTATCTCCAAACAAGGACATCATTCATACTGGACTATCTCCCACCCTAAAGGTCTCACTTTAACTTCATCACCTCTTTAAAGACCTTATCTCCAAACAAGGTAGATTTTCAGCCACTGAGGATTAGTACTTCAACATAAAAACTCAGGGGAGACATACAATTAAGTCCATACTCTGTGTATATGTGTGTGTCCCATATGGAGCATTTAAAATGGCCTACAACTGGGGTGCTCGGTGGCGCAGTCAGTTAAGCGTCCAACTTCGGCTCAGGTCATGGTCTCACAATTTGTGAGTTTGAGCCCCGCATCGGGCTCTGTGCTGACAGCTCAGGGCCTGGAGCCCGCTTCGGATTCTGTGTGTATGTCTCTCTCTGGCCCTCCCCCCTCACACTCTGTCTCTCTCTGTCTCTCAAAAATGAATAAACGTTAAAAAAAAATTTTTAATGGCCTACAATGATTCCCTCCTGGTATTCATGCCCTATGCAATCCCCTCTCCTCGAGTATGGATTAGACCTAGTGAATCACTTCCAACCAAGAGAATACAGCAGAGGTGATATCGTTTCCAAACAAGTTATAAAAAAAACTGCAGTTTCTGTTTTAGGTGCTCACTGTTGCTCTCTCCTAGCCATGAGGGAAGCCAGCTGCCATGTTGTGAGGCAGCTCAGTGGAGAGGCCCACATGGCGAGTTTAGAAGCCAATCTGAGGCCTACTGATGACCACATGTGTGAACTTAGGCACAGACACTTCAGACCTAGTAGAGCCATGAGGTCACCACAGCCCTGGTCCTTTCTTGGCTTGACTGTAACCTCATGACTGGCCTTGAACCAGAGGCACCCAGCTAAGTCACTTTCAGATTCCTGACTGATAGAAACTATGATTAAAAATGTTATTTTAAGCTGGTAAGTTTGGGCATAATTTGTTATACACCAGTAGGTAACTAATACAATAACTCATATAGGAACCTATGCAACATAGTTAAATTTGGCAGAAATGTTTTAAGAACATAAAATCTGATTATGTACATTTATTCTTCAAAAGCATATGATACTGAAGCAACACAATTAGTCACTCTTTAAACTTCTCCAAAATATCTCTGAACTTAGCATTGTATTTAAATTTAATACCATAAAGAATATTCTATTTAAATGCAATAACTATAAAAAATGAGGAAACATTAAAAAATAAAGATAATCAAATATGTGAGGTTATGAGCTCAGCTTTTAAAAAGGAATAAGCACACCTGTTGAGATGAGCACTGGGTGTTGTATGGAAACCAATTTGACAATAAATTATATTTAACATAAAAAATGTAAAAAAATTAAAAATAATAATAAATAAAAAGGAATAAGCACCAGGGGAAGAGGGAGTACTGAGATTTTTCTGAATGGAGCATTTGTAGAACAGAGCCCGAGGAATTGGCAAACTGTTCTCATTTAAAGTATTATTTGCTGGGGCGCCTGGGTGGCTCAGTCAGTTGAACATCCAACTCTGACTCTTGATTTCAGCTCAGGTCATGATCTGAAGGTAGTGGGATCAAGCCCCATGCTCAGCACTGAGCCTCTTTAGATTCTCTTTCTGTCTCTGTCTCTGTCTCTGTCCCTGTCTCTCTCCCCCTCTGCCACTCTCCCCCTGGCTTGCGCCCTCTCTCTCTCAAAAAAAAAAAAAGTATTATTTCATAAGATCTGTATTTATCTAAGAGAGAGATAAATTAGTTTCCACTACAGAGACAAACAAAGAATTAAAACTACTTCATAGCATCCACATTTGTATCAGATTCTCATGTTTGGAATGAAAATCATCTTGGGGTTATTTACTGAAGAGTTTATAAGTTCATTCAGGTACACAATTCCTTTCTTAGAGACAGGAATAAGGAGGAGGGCAAAAATATTCAACATCTTATAAGGCAGACTATTTTCCCCACCAAGGGCTACAAATCACTCCTATTCATACAACTTCTCCAAATAAAAGTTTTCACTTATTCAAAAAATGTTTGTGAACTGCCTTCTTTGTTTCAAGGCTGGAAGTACATCAGTATACAAAACAGACAGTCCTTCTGTTTACAGTGTTCACAGTACAGCAGGAAACTCAGGTATTGAACAAACAATCACAAATGCAAAAGACGTCGACAGGGACAGTATAATGGCGGGGGGTGGGGGGTGTCAGAACAAGTTTCCCTGAATAATAGTGACTTTTACATGGTGATCTGAAGGGTAAGTACCATTTGTCCAGTGTGTTTAGGGGAGAAGGAAGTAAAAGCATCCTTTTCAGAAGGAACAGCATGTACAAAAGCCTTGAGGTGCAAGAAACTATGGTACATTGCAGGAGATGAAGAGGGAATGATGGGAAGAGACAGAGAAAACTGGAGAAATGGGCATGAGCCAGACAGAACTAAGACCCATTACTTTAGCCTAAAGGCAATGAGAAGCTGTTGAAGAGTTTTAAGAAGGGAGTGCTGTAATGATTTTTGTCTGAAAAGAACATTCTGGCTGTTCTGTAGAAAATTAATTGGAGGAAGGCAAATGAGGTTGCAGGATACCAGTTAGGTGGTCAGGGCAATATTTCATGCAAGAAATTATTATAGATTGAACTCAAGCATGGTAGTAGAAATACAGCATGGGAAGATTTAGGAACTATTAAAGTCATAATGTCCACATGGTCAAAATGACTCAGTGGTGTGTTGGAGGAGGGAAAAGAGAGAGAGGGAGTTACCAAAAATAACTCTTAGGTTTCTGGCTTTAGCAACTGTTCTGGATGGCATTCCATTCAGCCAGACAGGGAGCCCTGGGAGAAGGGTTTAGATCCAAGCACAGTGTTGGACATCCTGAATCTTTAGGTCCCCAGGAATCGGGCAGGTGAAGATGCCAGATAGGCAATCCAGTATAAGGTCTGGAATTGAAGAGAAGTCTGGACTGAAGATACAATATTAGAAGTCATTAGAAATTCAACTGGTTATTGAAGAAGTGAAGCTAAATGAGATAGTCTAGACAGGATATAAAATGAGAGAAGGAAAGTGCCTATAACAGAAAGAAGCATGAATAATATAACTTCCAAGAGGTGGAGGTTGATCTGGATAAAGCAACTTAGAAGGAATGTCCAGAGATGTAGGTGGAAAACAAGGAGGATGGTGGAGAATATAGCTAAGAGAGTAGCTGAAGTGAGAGGTCACACCATCCAGGCAGGACAAAGAAGGAAGCAGAGACAAGAGGGGGTTTGTGCTGATATCTCTACCCCACTAACTGCATATAATCAGTTACATACTTAGAAGTCTATAATTATAGAAATAAGTCTCCAAAATAAGTAATAACACCACCCTACATTTTGTTTTTTTAATGTTTATTTACTTTGAGAGAGAGACAGAGAAGAAGAGAGAGAGAGAGCATGCTCTTGAACAGGGGAGGGGCAGAGAAGAGCCTCAGTGAAGAGCCTGACATGGGGCTGGATCTCACAACTGCAAGATCATGACCTGAGCTGAAATAAAGAATTAGATGCTTAATATACTGAGCCACCCAGGAGCCCCCTCCCACTCTACATTTTGAATAGCTGTATAGCACTCTACAGTATGCAAATTGCACTCACATTATTATTTCACTATATGCTCTTACCGACTCAGTCAAGAAGAGAAGGGATTAGCTCCATTCACAAACGATGGACTTCCCTAAGATCTTTATGGGTCATAAATCCAGAATTCAGATCTAAGATTCTTGCCTTGCTCTCCCAATTCAGGCCTCTTCCCAATGGACCATGTCGGTATAGCCAGAAACAATAAGACACAATTCACTGTTCTGGCAAGTCTGCCCCAGGGTTAGTGCTCCACACACTGTGAGGGCAGAGTCATGGGTCTGATTCTTGATTTCAGGGACGAGGGCTTTGTTCTATCAAGATAACCTGAAACTGTGTTTTAAATGCCACAGACTGAATGGGGGGCAGAGGAAAAATACTACACGGATATGTGCATAACATATATATCATTTTATTGAAGACATGAAAAGTAAATTAGGATTCAGGAAGTCCTCATTCTGATAGAAGATGAAAGATAGAAGAGGAGAGAGAAAAAGTGCAAACTTTAGTATTCAAACCATTGTGCCATTTGACGCCGAAGACCAGAAACAAGAGATGAATTATAAACAGAAGTATAAGTACATAGTATTCCATTGAATACCTGAGTGTTCAGTTACAGATGATTCCTTTATAGTAACAGGAGCAAATGCTTATATTAAGAGACTGATACTACACCTAAAACAGTCAAGCAAATTGCTACCAAATATTTGAAGTGATTAAAGAAAGACCATATAAAGGTCAGAACTGAAATTTAAAAGTGTCCTTAAAGACGGGATACAGGTGTGCTCTTTCAAAGGGGCACATGCGCCCCAATGTTTATAGCAGCACTATCAACAGTAGCCAAGTATGGAAAGAGCCCAAATGTCCATCAATGGATGAATGGGTAAAGAAAATGTGATACACACACACACACACACACACACACACACACACACACACACAATGGAGTATTACTCGGCAATCAAAAAGAATGAAATCTTGCCATTTGCAACTAAGTGGATGGAACTGGAGGGTATTATGCTAAGTGAAATTAGTCAGTCAGAGAAAGACAAAAATCAGATGACTTCATTCAAATGAGAATTTAAGATACAAAACAGATGAACATAAAGGAAGGGAAGCAAAAATAATATTAAAACAGGGAGGGGAACAAAACATAAGAGACTCTTAAATACAGAGAACAAACTGAGGGTTGCTGGAGGGGTTGTGGGGGGAGATGGGCTAAATGGGTAAGGGGCATTAAGGGGGACACTTGTTGGGATGAGTACTGGGTGTTATACATAGGGGATGAATCACTGGAATCTACTCCGGAAAACTTTACTGCATTATATGCTAACTAACTTGGATGTCAATTTTAAAAATAAATAAATAAAAATAAAAAATAAAAAAAGGTACTGACACAACTTTAGCTAGGTTGAGTTAAACAAGAGGGGGTATAATTTTGACCTCAGTACTTATATTACGGAAACACAACCTAATGATTAATCCATCCATTCTGAAGAGAGCCACCTAATGTAAATAATCAGAATTTATCAACTGAGGTTTTTGCTAACAAGTACCGGAAAAATACAGTTTGTATCTTCACAATGAAACCAAGGATTATATTTGTTGTTAAAACTACATGCCAATTTCTGAAGAAGTTAAAAATAGAATTACCATACACTCCAGTATCCCACTTCTTGGGATATATGCAAAAGAACTGAAAGCAGGGTCTCAAAGAGACCTGCGGGCACTGGGGCACCGGAGGCTCCAATGACCCATTCCATAGAATGGAATATTATTCAGGCTTAAAAAGGAAGGAAATTCAGACACATGCTACAACATGGAGAACATCACACTAAGTGAAATAAGCCAGGCATAACAAGTCAAATAGGATTTGTGTGACGAATAGGACAGTATGATTCCACTTAGATGAGTAGTGAAACTCACAGAAACAGAAAGAATGGTGGTTTCCAGGGGCTGGCTGGAGGGGAAAATAAGGAGCTGTTTTTAATGGGTATAGGCTTTCAGTTTTGCCACATGAAACAATTCTTGAGATCGGTTTCACAGCAAAGTGAATATACTTAATACTAGTGAACTACACAATTAAAAATGGCTAAGATGGCAAACTGTGTGTTGTGCGTATTTTACCACAATTAAAAATTTCTTAAATAAAAATAAAATTAAAAACTAAATGCCACAGGGAAGCCCGGGTGGCTCAGTTGGTTAAGTGTCTGACTCCTGGTTTCGGCTCAGGTCACGGTCTCACAGTTCATGAGTTCGAGCCTTGAATTGGGCTCTGCGCTTGGGATTCTCTCTTTCCCTCTCTCTGCCCCTCCTCCACTCACACTGTCTCTGTCTCTCTCAAAATAAATAAATAAACTGTAAAGAATAAAAAACAAAAACTAAATGCCACATAGAAAATCCAACTACATAATGGAATAAACTCAAGTCATTTAAAGTCAGATGAAACTCAAAAAAATAAATAAATAAATAATCACCTTGTGGATTTTGTCATTTTTGTTAGATTATATGAAAACCTAGCACTAAACTGCTGGAATATATCAGCAAATATATTAATATTTGCAGAAGGCTTCCAAGTAACAAGAGTCACTAATACATATGAACCTCACATTCTGGTGAAAAGTTTGATAAACCTAAATGTTAAAAAATACTTCGTGCACTTACAGTATCAGTCACCTATTTTTCTTCTTTTTCTGTTGTTACCTAAGTTCTGAAGCATGCTTCAGGATGGAAACCTAGGAAGGCAAAGATTCTCCACAAAAATTCATAAATCTTCTGGTTCTGATTTCAAGTTTTCAGTCCCATGAAGCAGACAGGAAAGAGATGCCCAAATTCTGAAATATGACGAGTGTCTTCAAACAAGCATTTTCCACATAGCACCTCCTATCATCAAGGCTAAAGCCCCCTCCATTGGCAAGACTGTTACCTTTCGAATGAAGTTGACGTGGCATTGGCCCTTCTGCACAGGCGGAGGGCAGTCTGGAGGCACCCAGTAGCTAGTGTGAGCTTTGCTCCGCTGCGCCGCATACAACACGGGGGACTGGAAACGCAGCTCAAGGGAGTTCACATTTCTAACCACAGTGGTAATATCAAAGCTCTGCATTAAAGGAAAGAACAGATGTGGAAGTAGGCCTGTGTGTAAAACTTTAGATATAGATATGCAAAAATGTATGAAAGATGCATAAAATAATTGAAATCTTTAGGGTTAGCCTTTTTTGCAGAAGAAAGCACTTCACTGAAACAGTGTAACTTAGTTGCCTGCTTACGGTTACAACTGAGCACATTCTCCTACCCAAAAGTAGATTTCTAGGTTTCTCCTTCTATTTTTACTGACAGATGATGGTCTTAGGCAAAGAGAGCAAGCAGAAAATATCTTTAGCCCTGGAATGTCTGCTCTGGCTATTTACATATGGCCTTGAACTGCCAAGGATTTCCTAGATGCTTCAGGACAACCTGACTCTCTGGTATGAACAGCATGTATTTCTAAGTCATAAGTTATTTTTGTTTTGAAAAGTTGACCCTTGCAGGGAGATGAGAACATGATATCTTAATGTAAGCATTCCAGACAGGATGGAGCATTTTCTTTTTTAATAGTTGGTCAATTGTCAATTCTCATGAAACTCTGGATCACCAAATAACAGAGAAGGGAACAGCATTTGTTGAACACTTCTCACGTGCCAAGAACCAAGAACTGTGCCAATCATTTTATATAATTAGCTTATTAAATCTTCACAACATTATAGGGTCTGTGGTGTTTTCATCATTCTACAATGTGGCAAGTGTGAAGGTAATTTACCCAGTGCTTCAAAGAGCTTGTACCTACCTGCACGGGCAATTAATTATGCACTTACCTTTCTCTACTCACAACAATTAACACACAAACACATACAGGGAGGTTTCTTTTAACTTGATGTCACTGTATACTTACATATCTTTTGAACATGTTGTCTGTTTTCCCAATAGGAACACTATTTAGCAGGATTTTTGCAACTGTATCAACACCCTCAAAAATCAGGTTTACTTTTTGCCATTTGCTAAAAAAAGAGAAAAAATTTTAAACAAGATAAATCTTTTTTTTAATTTTTTAATGTTTATTTGTTTTTGAGACAGAGAGAGAACATGAGCAGGGGTGGGACAGAGAGAGGGAAACACAGAATCCAAAGCAGGCTCCAAGCTCTGAGCTGTTAGCACAGAGCCTGACGCGGAGTTCGAACTCACGAACCGCGAGATCATAACCTGAGCCAAAGTCGGATGCTTAACCAACCGACTGAGCCACCCAGGTGCCCTGATAAATCTTTATTAGTTAAAACTAAAGGTGTAAATATTTCACAGAAAATAAACATTCTTTTTTTAAAAAATTTTAATGTTTATTTTTGAGAGAGAGCAGGGGAGAGGCAGAGAGAGAGACACACACAGAATCTGAAGTAAGCTCCTGGCTCTGCACTGTCAGCACAGAGCCCAAGGCAGGGCTTGAACTCACAAACCATGAGATCATGACCTGAGCCAAAGTCGGATGTTCAACCCACTGAGACATCCAGACACCCCTGAAAATACACATTCTTAAAATTCAATTTCCAATGAAATTTTCATAAGTATTGGTTTAATACATTTTTCTGTTGAGTGCTCTGGTTTATCTTTCTCCATAATGTTTCAATTGCCTTATAAAGTCATGAGCATAGCTTATAATTTCCGAATGCATTGACTTTTTTTAGGACTTCACAAAGTACTTATGAGAATCAAGTTAAATAGTAGACATAAGACATTTTCACAGGAGCATCTGAGTGGCTCAGTCGGTTAAGTGTCCAACTCTTGATTTCTGCTCAGGTCATGATCTCGCGGTCCATGAATTCGAGCCCCCCATCGGGCTCTGTGCTGACAACACAGAGCCTGCTTGGGATTCTGTCTCCCTCTCTCTCTGTCCCTCCCCACGCTCTCCCTTCTGTCAAAAATCAGCATTAAAAAAAATTTTTTTTTCACAAACTATTACATTTACTGACACTAAGAGAAAACATTAACCAACTAACAAGTATCTATGAATACCTATTATGGGCTCGGCACTCTGCTAAGCTTTACAGGGAACTAAAACACTCTCTGAATTTAAGGAATCTGCAGTCTAGTTGCCATTCAAGCCAAAAACACAGGAAAAAAAAAGAGAAAATTTTCCATCTCTTCTGGTTTATAGTACAGTCTTGTTGGACAGACTATATGTGCTATCGGAGCTTATGTCACAAGGAAAGACTTCAAGAAAGAAACAAGACCTTAAAGAAGAATAGGATAAATGTAGTATAACCATGCAATAAAATATTATTTAGCAATAAAAAGAAATAAAGTAGTGGTGAATGTGACGACACGGATGAACTTTGAAAACATTATGCTAAGTGAAAGAAGGAAGTCACAAAGGTCCACATATTGTATAATTCCATTTATATGAGATTTCCAGAAGAGATAAATCCACAGAAAATAAATTGGCGGCTGCCTAGTGCTGGGATAGGGATGAGGGGGTGGGGACGTTGGGAACGGGGAATGACTGGTAATGGGTATGGCTTTCTCTTTGAAGTGAGGAAAATTCTAAAACTGATTATAGTGATCGATGGTGGCACAACTCTTTGAATATACTAAAAACTACTGAATTGTATACTTTTTTTTAAAGGTTTATTTATTTTAGAGAGAAAGAGACAGCACAAGTGCGAGAGAGGAAAGATACAGAATTCAAGGCAGGCTCCAGGCTCTGAGTTGTCAGCAAGTGTCCGACACAGGGCTCAAACTCACGAACCGTGAGATCCTGACCTGAGCTGAAGTCAGACACCTAACTGACTGAGCCACCCAGGCACCCCTGAATTGTATCCTTTAAAAGGGTGAATGTATAGTGTGTGAATTAGGTCTCAATAAAGTTGTTCTTTTTTTTTTTTTTTTTAATGAGTAGAAAATGTCTAGGTAAAAGGTAGACCCCGGAGGAAGAGCAAACTCAAAACAAGGAAGTGCAAACGACATCAACATTAAGATAACATGGTAGGTGCAGGTGCAGGACTTGTGCTAGAGCGCTAAAGGGAGAAATCTGGTCAAGTCAGCAGGGCAAGAGGGCAGCAGGGCACAGGAAGTGGAACAGGAATAGGCAACATTAAGCAGTATTTATTTTCACACACAAGCAAATAAGATTAAACTGGCTTTGCCAATTAAAAGGAAGACACTGTCGTTCTTGAGCAAGAATGTCATGGGCAAAACCAAGATGTGGGGAAGATGAGTCTAATGTTTCTATATACAAGAGTGAAGAATAAAAAGACAAAGCAAGAAATTTAGTTATGCAGCTTTGGCCTAATTGCAGGCACTTACTAACAAAGGCCTAGGCAAACATGGTAACTGGAAATGAGGAGAAAGGGGCTGAATCAAGAAAAATGAGGGACACCTGGGTGGCTCAGTCGGTTGAGCATCTGACTTTGATTTCAGCTCAGGTCATGATTTCAGCCAGAGTTGTGGGATCGAGTCCCAGTCAGGGTCTATGCTGAGCATGGATCCTGCTTAAAATTCTCTCTCTGCGCCTCTCCCCTGCTCACTCTCTCTCTAAAATAATTTTTTTTTTAAAGATGGGGTCCCTGGGTGACTCAGTCAGTTAAGCGTCTGACTCTTAGTTTCGGCTCAGGTCATGATCTCAGATCATGGGTTTAAGTCCCACGGCAGGCTCTGTGTTGCAGTGCAGAGCCTGCTTGGGGCTCGCGCTCTCTCTCTCGCTCTCTCTCTCTCTCTCTCTCTCTCTGCCCCTGCCCTGCTCACACTGTCTCTGTCTCTCTCAAAATAAATAAATAAACTTAAAGAGAGAAATGATAGGCAGAAATTAACAAAACACAGAAGAAGATTGAATACAGAGATGCAAAAAAGATATTACAAGCCAAAAACACCTCAGGCATAGAGGATCAGAAAAGCGTTGTTACATTAAGAGAAGCAATGAGACTGTTAGAATATAAAGGAAGCTTTAAGTGGGACAGTCAATTGCTTACATTTGGAAGTGCTGAATTCAAATGAAAGAGGACCCTTAACAGAGATATTTTAAGTATTATCTGCAAACGTGAACATGGCGCACAGCAATGTTGATGTTGAGCACCATATTCTGGTTTTATTTCTCTTTTAGCAGGCTGTTAAATAATTACCCAAAAAAAGTCATACAAAAGGGACAGAGGATTTTTTTTTTATTTAGCAATAATGGCGGTAGATATAACTGGGTTACATTCTGCTACGTGGAACGTTACTGAAATTATACTGTTTTTCCTCGTGGCTTCACAACATAATATAAGGCCAATGCCACGGCCTTGATGGCTGGTTAACACCACATGGAATAAATGATGGATCTCTGATCCTACTTGACAAATTGTAAATATACACATTCTATTGATTATAGGGAGGGGAAGGTACACATAGAAGGAAATGCAAATAAGAGAACTAACTGACTAGGTGTAGGTGACTCCATTAAAACCACTGAACAAGACATAATTTCATGACTAATGATCAGTGGCACCATTATATACAAATCAAAATATAAATTATATATTCACTTTTATAGGACAAGGCTTTAGTCTGACAATTCTCTTACATGCAGCCTAAACAAACAAAAGATTATTCCAGAGACAGAAAGAAGGAAAGCTCAATAACAATAACTAAATAAATACAGATGTAGATATAGACACACACACATACATACCTAATGTTAAAGGGGATTTGAAATTTCTTGCTATAGGTCCAGTTATCCAAGGAGATCCATCTGTACTTAAGGTCATTAAATCTGTAGTAAGGATCCTGGTGATCAAAATCATGGCAGATGATTAAATATGCAAAAATAAATAAACATGAAATAAATTATTAACAATAGCTATTTGCCACCTAAAAATTAATGAATCCTGGGCCTAGGAGTATGCATTTGCAGGCACATCTCATCCTCAAGGTTAAAAGCTCCATCCATTTAAGAGACCATTACCCTTCCAACAAAGTTAACAACATTCACATAACCAAAATATACCAAAAAAATGTTTTTTAAAAATGCCAACAAAATGCCTCAGTGAAAGTTCTTAGAGATAGAAATCATATAGTTTCATGATCAATAAGAACATGTGTGGAGATTAAGACCGGCTGCCTTTGTTAAAACCAAACACAGAACCTCCGAGGTATTAGCAGAGAATGAAAGTCAGCACTTCCCGAGTGAGGCCCTCAGTCTCTCATAGCCCTGTCATCCTCGCCGTGCTCATTTCTGCCACTATCCCAGCTGGCCTCCAGGGGGAATGCTTCTCCTGTACTACCCAAACCTCGGCAAAACTCCCACTCCTTGGATTCACCTAGCATTTCCAAAGTTATTTTCCACTGAGCTTTACCAAGTGAGCACAAAAGGATCTCTGCAGAGAATACGCAGGCAGCACAGCCACCGTCACACTGACCAACTTCAGGTTGCCTATATTTTCCTAGACAAGGTCAGCAAACTACAACCCATGGGTCAAATACAGCTCACGGCCTGATTTCGTCTGGCCAGGGAGCTAAGAATCGACATGTGTCAATAAATGAAGTTTCATTGGAGCACAACCATGCCCATTCCTTTACAAATCATATATGGCAGCTTTCATGCTATAATAGAGTTGAGGGGCACCTGGGTGGCTCAGTCGGTTGAGCGTCCAACTTTGGCTCAGGTCATGATCTCATGGTTCGTGAGTTTGAGCCCCACATCGACAGCTCAGAGACAGCTCAGAGCCTGGAGGCTGCTTCAGATTCTGTCTCTCTCTCTCTCTCTCTCTCTGCCCCTCCCCTGCTCACGCTCTGCCTCTCTCTCTCTCTCAAAAACAAATAAACATTAAAAATAAATAAACATTTAATTTTTTTTTTAAATTGCCGAGTTGAGTAGGTGTGACTGAGGCCATTTGACCCATGAGGCCTAAAATAGTGTCCAGGCTTTTACTGAAAATGGTTGCCAATTTCTCTGCCCTAGGCGACTGGCCTGCCGGGTGTTCAGAGATACTGTTCTGGCTGAGTGTCCAGCCCCAGGTCCTTCCTTTTGTAATACTTAGGTCTTTCTTTTCCTACTCATTTTCCACCCTTTATCTCCCAGACGAGGAGGCAGAAAAGAAAGTGGCAAGTGAAGCTTTTCAGTCATCTTTCTGTGAACAACATCACAGCCACCTAGATGGAAACAGTGCGGTCTTCTCCAACTGGGACAGGGCCAAGTTGCACTGCAACTCCAGATAGAGAAAGAAAAGCCAATTTTGCCTAACTTCCACCAATGACCACGTTGGGCTAGCAATAGTCAGTTGGGCACTTGCTTGGAGCACAAATCTGTAAGACATACTATAAAACGGTGGGGTGTATATCAAGATGGTGGGGTGTGTATCAAGTCAGAAATTGCTCCTGACTGGAAGAAATGTTTTAATAAGCTACTAGGGGAGGGTGTAGTTGATGAGATTTAGTAACAACTGATATCGCCAAGCTGATTTTTAAGGACTGATTAACAGTGAGTTTTATCCTGTTAAATGGGCTGTGCCGGGCCCAGCCAACTTGCTTCCTTTTCTGTCTTCCCACACACACACACCACTCAGCCTCTCCAATGAATAAGCATGGAATAAATATTTAAGGACACAGGTTTGAAGAGGTACCTAATCATTAGCTTGTCCATGTGTCTCCACCCAGCCTTATTTATAACTCTACACTGTGGACTTAGTCCAATACAGTTAAAAATATCATGAGAAGGAAGGTGTGAAGGCGAATGTGGTTGCAACATGTCAGCCTGCTAAGCCTTGGAGCCGGCTGATGATCTGGTTTGCAGGGCACAATTCCCCTTCCTGTCTCCCAGCCCCTTGAAGGAAAGTGCCTATTGAGTTCAAGAGGGCAAGCTGCTGAGATATATTTTTTCTAGACAAACAGAATTTAAATGTTTATTTTGTTTTTTGAGAGAGAGAGAGAATGAGCACATGCGTGTGCAAGCAGGGTAGGAGCAGAAAGAGAGGGAGAAAGAGAATCACAAGCAGTGTCTATGCTGACGACACAGGGCCCATCCCATAAACTGTGAGATCATGACCTGAGCCAAAAACAAGAGTCAGACGCTCAACCGACTGAGCCACCCAGGCACCCCTTGACAAACAGAATTTAGAGGTTAAAATTTTTCTTTTACTTGAAAGAAGCCAATCTGAAAAGGCTACAGACTACATGATTCCAAATACATGGTGTCCTGGAGAAGGTAAAACTATGGTGACAGTAAAAAGATCAGTGGTTGCCAGGGATTAAGGGAGAGAGGGGTGAATAGGCAAAGCACAGAGGATTTTGAAGGCAGTGAAACTTCTCTAAATGATACTGCAATAGTGAATACATATCATTATACATTTGTCAAAATCCATAGAATATATAATACCAAGAGTGGATTCTAATGGAAACTATAGACTTTGGGTGATAATGATTTGTCAGTATAGATTCACTGATGATAACAAATGTACCACTCTGGTGGCGGGGGCAGGGGGGTGTTGATAATGGGAGGGCTGTGCATGTGGGGTGGGGGTGATATATGGGAGCCGTCTGTATTTTTCTTTCAATTTTGCTGTGAACCTAAAATTGCTCCAAAAAATAAAGTCTACTAACAAAAGTTCCTCTTACCAAGGGAAAATATTTTAACCTCCCTAAAATAAAGGTTGCAGAAGCTTATATTATCTTTCTAATCATTATTCCAAATGCTAAGCAGCCAACTTAATTTGATTCTAGAATGGTTTGACTCCCTTCGTTCATAAGCTCCTCGATGGTAGCTGTTCTTCTGGTCCTTTTGCTTAATTTGCAGTACTTGAACTCATTGCCATGTCTTCTGAACAAGGGACGCTTTTTGTGGAAGGGCTCAACTTCAACTCTGATGGGCAGACTCTGGAAGACCACTTCAGTAGGTTTGGTCCTATTTCTGAGAGGGTCGTTGTCAAGGGCCGTGAGATTCAGCGATTCTGGGGTTTTGGTTTTACCACCTTCACCAATCCAGAGCATGCCTCAGATACCATGGGAGCCATGAATGGAGAGTCTCTGGATGGTCGCCAGATCTGTGTGGATCACCTGGGCAAGTTAGCCAAGGGAACTGGAGGCGGTGCCTTTGGGGCCCACGGGCGTGGTTGTAGCTACTCTAGAGGTGGTAGGGACCAGAGCTATGGGAGTGGCAGATATGACAACAGCCTGGAGGATATGGATATGGATGTGGAAGGCCCAGAGACTGGTGGTAGAAGCCGGGTGGTTATGACCGCTACTCAGGAGGAAACGACAGAGACAATTTTGACCTCCAAGTTCAGGCATGTGCATCTAATGTAGTAGCTACACAAGGAATAAAACTTCTGATCCTGGATCATCCCTCCAAATGGCTGTACTTATAAAGATTTTTGGAGCTGCGCTGAAACATCTGTGTTAGTGCATCAACTTCTATTTTTAAACTGAGCTCCCAAGGTAGCTTGTTAAAGACCTTTTAGAAAGCTTCATGTGTTTTTTAAAAATCTTCTCCCACTTAAAGACAAATCCTAGGACATTTATTGAGTTTGGGTATTTTCCTTTTACCACGTTTTTAGTTTGGGCTCTCAGGATTACTGATTCTGGCAAAAAAAAAAAAAAAAAGTTTGGCCAGAGTGCTTTTTAAAAAAAATAATAATAATAATGTACACTTAGAGACATTGTAAGAGCCTGTACACAATGTTTATCATGACCAGGAAGCAATTTCCAAATGCAACTACAAGAAATCAAGAACATGATTAGAGGTGTTTTTTAATTCAAGGTCACCATCTTAACTACATATAAGTTTCTTTAAAAAATGACATTTGTGAATGTCATTTTTTTTTAATACTGGAAGAAAAAAAATACTCTGTTGTGTCTTATCCAGCATCCAGGATATCCTTCATGGAACTTATTAAAAAGTTGAAACCTGGGGGTGCCTGGGTGGCTCAGTCAGTTAAGCGCCCAACTCTTGGTTTCGGCTTAGGTCATGATCTCACGGTTCGTTAGTTCTAGCCCCACATGGGGTTTCTCGATGACAGCGCAGAGCCTGCTCTCTCTCTCCCTGTCTCTCTCTGCCCCCACCCCACCCCCCCCCCGCTCATGCTCACTCTCTCTCTTTCTCTCTCATTATAAATAAATAAATAAACTTTAAAAAGGTGAAACCTGAAAACAAACAAAAATTAAATAAAATAAAGCTAGCAGCAGTTCAGTGTTACACCTGATGACTAAGAAACCACGTAAGTCACTGAGTTGTTAGGCAAACCCACGAACCCTAAAAAACAACAGAAGTATCATTTGTTAACCGAGATAGCCACTCACATGCTTTTGTCTTCATAACCAACACATGCAGTACATTTATAGAGAAAGAAACGAAAGTTCCAAAAGATTCCCCTCCTGAGGTCCCCCAACTAAGCAGTACATCCAGGAACTAAATCAAGGCAGTCTAACGTTTTTTCAACTATTCTACAATGCCTCATGCCAAATACACCTACACTTTTATACCAGATGATCACAGCAACAATAGCTGATAGCTACCCTAGTGCCCATGACCCAATGGAACAGGTATTATCTTCATTCCCCTTTACTAACAACGAGTCCAAAGCTCAAAGTCAAATGGCTATGAAGTGGTGTAGCACTGATTCAGACCCAAGACATCTGGCTCCAGAGTCCACACACTCAATCATTCCCTAATACTGCCATTAATGTCACAAATGTCGTCAACAGTTACAAAGTCAGTGCTACTACCAAGTGGGAACCAGGGGATAAACATGCTATGTAGGGCTGGTTATTTATCATTGCCATTTACCATACCTGCTGTACATCAACAGACTATGTGGCCCCACGCCATGCAAACAACATTATCCGTCCCATTTTCTCTGTAAGCTTCTGAACTTCATCTATTACATCCATTTAGAGATACATAAATTCCTTAACCAGGTATAGCGTTTCCACTCCCCAGTTCTGCTTCAATCCAATGCGTGATTCCATCCCAGACGTAATTACTTCAAATGGAGTTAAATACAGAAAAGGAAGTCTTTGCAACTATTTCACACACAGATATATCCTTGGACACTTAGGCAAAAAAAATAAATAAAGTTTAAGAAAACATTCATTTAAAAATAAGCAAAAGTAACCAATATATTAAGATACACAGATATTTGGGAGCGCCAGGGTGGTTCAGTCAGCTAAGCATCTGACTCTTGGTTTCAGCTCAGGTCATGATCTCACAGTTTCGGGAGTTTGAGCCCCACGTTGAGCTCTGCATTGTCAGTGCAGAGCCTACTTGGGATTCTCTCTCTCTCCCTCTCTCTGCCCCTCCCCCACTCGTGCTGTCTCTCTCTCTCAAAATAAATAAACTTTTAAAAAAGATACACAGATATATAAAACCTTAATTTGTAAAAAGCAAGAAAGTGATAACTCAGAATAGCGGTTACCTTAGGGGGAGGCAAGTGATAGGATTGGGAGAGGCAAGGTAACTGCAATAGTGTTGGCAATGTGCAGGTTCATAAACTGGATGGCAGGTGCATGGGCCTTCATTTAATCATAGGCTTTAAAAGTCACAAATGCACATGTGCATAAAACTTTCCATGTACTAGATACCATATAATAAAAAGAAAAAGAAGAAAAGACTTCATAGGAAGCTGATCTACCCTAACCCACATAGGGATATTGATTTGTTCCATTCAGAAGAAGCTGCACACTCCCAACTTGTTTATCCATTGTCAAAATGAGCTCAGCTATGATTCTTACTTCAGCAGCTTCACATATACAAGAGATCCCAAATCCATAAGTCAAAACATGTTTTTAAGTTGATTTATTTTGAGAGCAAGAAAGTACACATGCGAGCAAGGAGAGGGGCAGAGAGAGAGAGGAGAGACTTCCAAGCAGGCTCCGTGTGCTATCAGCATAAAGCCCAACGTGGGGCTCCAACTCACGACCCTGGGATCATGACCTGAGCTGAAATCGAGAGTCGGACGCTTAACCGACTGAGCCATCTAAGCACCCTCATAAGTCAAAACATTTTGATTGGCCTTAATGTTATTTTTGCTTAAAATCCTTAAACTAGTAAATACTGCTTCACATCTAACACAGCTCTAGGTAAGAAGGGGTTGTGAGTTAAGGAAACTCCTTATTTTCTGACCAAAGAGTATTAAAAGGGGAATTTAAAAGGAGAAACAAAATGATTTTCTTAGCCCACTCCACAGTGCAGGGTAGAACTCATGAAAGATTAGCATAAATGCCTGGAGAGAGATTCTTGACTGACATGAGGGTCAGAGGAGTTGGAAATCACACTTGCTCAGGAGCAAGGGTGGGCAGTTGAACAGCTGCGCAGCCATAGTTCTTGCCTCTGGGACGAAGCTAGGGGTGTGGATGGAGCTGACAGGTAAGAGCAGCAGTGGGGAGCAATCTTGTTCACATGAGTTCAAGCCCTAGCTTAGCCCTAATACCTGTGGGAGCTTGTGAAGCTCATACAACACCCCTATACTTCTGTTTTCTCAGTTCTAGAACAGAGATAATAATAGTACCTCCCAGGATCAGGATGAACATTGCAAGAGGTAACATGTGGAAGGTGCTCAGAACCATTCATTACTCATAGCAAGCATTCAACAAATGATAGCTGTCATTACTGTTATACGTACGGATCTGAAATGACTTCTATGAGATGTCAAGTGAAAGAAAAAAGTCAGTACCAAACAACATACATAGAATGCTATCCTTTATGAAGGGAAATACAGATAACTCTATATGTATATAGACATGTATCATAAGATACATGAATATACACAAGAATCTGGTTAACTGTAGTTGTTTCCGTAGAAGGGAACTAGAAAACTAGGAGACAGGGACGGAAGAATACTTGCTTTGATTATGTTTCCCACCTGTAATTTTTTTTTCTTCTTTTTTTGGTTTTTTTTTTTTGACAAAGAGATCATGCACACATGAGGGGGAAGAGGGGGGAGAAAGAGAGAGAGAGAGAGGGAGGGAGGGAGGGAGAGAGAGAGAGAGAGAGAGAGAGAGACTGAATCTAATGCAGGCTCCATGCCCAGGCCAGAGCCTGATCCTAGGCTTGATTTCATGACCATGAGATCATGACCTGAGCTGAAATCAAGAGTCAGACACTTAACCGACTTAGCCACCCAGGTGCCCCCTACCTTCAAATTTTTTTTATCATTACAGTTAACCCTCAGGGGTACAGTTAACAGTAAGTGCTCCTAAACCCTGCATGGTCAAAAATCTGATTAACTTTTGGCTCCCCAAAAACTTAACTACTAATAGCCTACTATTGACCAGAAACTTTACCAAAAACATAATTAACATATTGTGTATGTTATATGGATTATATACTGTATTCTTACAATAAACTAGGCTAGAGAAAAGAAAATGTTAAGAAAATCATAAGGAAAACACATTTATAGTATTGTGCTGTATTTACTGAAAAAAATTCATGTGTAAATTCAAACCCACGTTGTTCAAGGATCAATTGTATTTCCTTTATCTGTTTCTAAAATCAGTTGACCTCTTTTTTAAAAAGAAAACAATAAGCAAGGTTGATAACAGTACAAATGACTTGGCCAGAATGGTTATAAGATGTTGTTGTAGGCTGGACCTACAAGTTGCACAAGTTGCAACATATGTGAGAAGAAACAAAAATGGCACCAAAATTCCAGGCCTCATTTACTGAGAAAATGTTGGTGCTCTTATTAGAAATAGGTAGAAGCGCCTGGGTGGCTTAGTCGGTTAAGCATCTGACTTCAGCCTAGGTCATGATCTCATGGTTTGTGGGTTTGAGCCCCACATTGGACTCTGTGCTAACAGCTCAGAGTCTGGAACCTGTTTCAAATTCTGTGTCTCCCTCTCTCTCTCTCTCTCTCTCTCTCTCTCTGCCCTTTCCCCACTTGTGCTCTCCCACTCTCTCTCTGTCTCAAAAATAAATAAGTAAACATTAAAAAAAAGGAGATAGATAAAAGAAGAAAAACTAAGGATTGGGAGAGTTGAGAGAAGAGGTATCTGCATATATCGAGTTTCAATACTTCATGAAGACATTCAGGTAGAAGAGTGGAGCCAAATCTCCAGACACAAATCAGGAGGACAGAGTTAGAGATGAAGGCACCAGACCAGTTGAGGCACAGAGGTAATGGCTGAAACTAAGAGACTTCTGAGTCACAGAGAATAAGGAAGTGATGTGTGCACTGACCCTCAGGAATTATTGCATTTATCAAGAACTTCTGGCAAATGGGATGCTTCTAGTGATATATTTTGAACAGTAGTATGCTGTGCTCATCACTGTGTTTACTGGACATCTTTAAATTAAAACAGTAATTATTCTCTTTGCTTACTATTTATTCTTGCCAACAGGCAGCGTGGGTCATGAAAAGATGCGGGTTGAATCCTTGTCCCACCATTTATTAGATGCATGCTCTTAGGCCATAACTTGTGTGAGCCTCAGTCAGTATAAGTAATGATACCTTCTCCGCAGGGTTGCGGTGGGAATTATGTGAACAGGTGCACCTGAAAGGGTCAAAGAGAGTGCATTGCACATGGAAAATATTACATAGTTATTACATGCAGATGAATTTCACAGTCTAGGTTGACTATATACACCTATGGGTGATGAAGACCAGCCAGCCTAAAGATTGAACTCTCAGATGATGCTTTGATTCCCAGTGTTGGGCCATGAGAAGCAAATCCTCCTATGCCCTAAATACACCTGACAAGGCATCAAACGAAGAAGCATGTGTCCAGGTTTAAGGATCAGGATTTTCTTTTTTTTTTTTTTTTAAAGTTTATTTATTTGAGATAGAGAGCATGAGCAGGGGAAAGGCAGAGAGAGAAGGAGAGAGAGGATCCCAAGCAGGCTCTGCTCTGTGCTGTCAGTGCAGAGCTGGACGCAGGGCTTGAACCTACAAATTGTGAGACAAGAGTGGGGTGTGCAACTGAGCAACCAAGGCACCCCAAGAATCAGGATTTTCTAAAGCTATCTTTAAAAAAAAAAAGGCTTGGGGCACCTGGGTGGCTCAGTCAGTTAAGCATCTGACTTCGAGCCCACATCAGGCTCTGTGCTGACAGCTCAGAGCCTAGAACCTGCTTCGGATTCTGTGTTTCCCTCTCTTGCTCTCTGCCCCTCCCCCACTGTGCTCTCTTTATCTCTCAGAAATAATAAATGAATAAACTTTAAAAAAAGGCTTAAAAAATAAAAGAAAAAAGGCTTAAAAACCTTGTGATTTTCTCTTCCTCAAAACTGAATGACTATTTCTGCTCAAATTTAAACTTCAAATGCAGAGTCCTTAGCTAATTTATCTCCTCAATGCCACACGTTGTTTAAGCAGTCGAACTTCTAGAAACCCTATAGATCTTTAAATGATTCCTTTCCTAAAAGATTTTGAAATCACTTCACATAAAATGGTCCAATAAAACCAAGTATCCCATTTTTAAGTCTTTTGTAGAAGGTGAGTATGGCAACCAGAAAAAGTACCTCTTCTTTAAAAATAAATTTATGTTTGGCCATTTTGGACCATCATTGTGACACCTCCTTCTCTGAAACACAACAAAAATATTAAAATGGTGATAATGGTATTATAGTTGGAGACCCACAGTGAAATGTTTGAGAATGAAATGATGTGATATCTGGGACTGCTTCAAGTAAGGGGTAGTATAATGACTGGACAAAGAAACAAAATGGACTGTGCTGAAGCCAGGTGATGGGTAAATGGGGGTTCATTGAGTTACTTTTTTTTTTATTTGTTTGAAATTCACCATAACAAAAAGCTTTAGAAGTATATTCACATGGCAATTGCCTCTTGGCTACTTTCAGAGTACAAGAATATACAAAATCTTCTTCTCTGACCATCTGTCCCAGTTACATTATGAAGGATAGAAGGCAGTAATAAAATTTAGAGAAAAAGTTCTAAGCATTTGGTGCCTACCATTTTTTAGTACATGTAGATATTCATATATTTATAATATATTTTCTTCTATTTTTAAGTGTAGATTTAAGTGTAGAACACATCATCAAAATGGAATCTATATAGTTATTAAAAATTATTCTAGATCTATATTTATAGACACTTGTGGATGGAGAAAGATGTTCACCATATATTTTAAATGAAGAAGTACTTACAAAACTATTTCAGAAATTGATTTAATTTTTATATGATTGTATTTGTATATACTTAGAAAAATCTGGAAAGATACACATGAAAAATTTTACAGTGATTACTCCTGCTTTGTAGTATGCCTTTCATTATTCTTTCCTTGTTCTTTATATTTTATATTTTTGTGCATCAATTTTGTTGTTGTTGTTCAATAAGCATTAAATATTTGGAGTGCCTGGGTGGCTCAGTAGGTTAAACGTCTGACTTCGGCGCAGATCATGATTTCGCAGCTCATGAATTTGAGCCCTGCATCGGATTCTGTGCTGACAGCTCAGAGCCTGGATCCTGCTTCAGATTCTGTGTCTCCCTCTGTCTCTCTGCCCCACCTTGCTCATGCTCTCTCTCTCTCTCTCAAAAATAAACATTTAAAAAAATTTTTTTAAGCATTAAATATTTATAATGCTTTAAAAAGTAATTTTAAAAGAGGGAATGAGAAAAGTATCAGTATATGAGAATTTCATACATGAAAAACTAATGTTTTATATCAATGAACAAAAGAGAAATTGTTAAATTATGGGATATAAAAAACTAACCATTTGAAAAAAATTCAAATGGATCAATATTTTAAATATGAAAAGGAATTATAAAGTTACAAAAAAAGAAATATTTGTAAATATTTATTTAATTGAGAGAGAGGGAATTACTTTCAAAGCATAATATCAAACAAAGAAACAATCATAAAAGGAAAAAACCTTGTAAGATTTCAATACATAAAACTTTAAAACATCTATGTGATAAAATACATCATTAATGAATGGGACATTTTCGAAAATATGTAACAAATAAAGAGGTCTATAAATAAAGAGGTCTAACAAATCTATATTTTAAAAGATTAATAGCTAATAGAAAAATAAAGAACATGAATAAGTAACCGCAAATCACCAATAAACATGATAAAAATTGTTCAACCTTACTACAAAGTAAATTGTTCTTGTCTTTTATTTTTTAAACATTTTTTAATGTTTATTTATTTTTGAGAGACAGAGAAATAGCGAGAGTGGGGAGAGGCAGAGAGCGAGACACAGAATCTGAAGCAGGCTCCAGGCTCCGAGCTGTCAGCACAGAGCGCAAAGCCGGGCTTAAACTCGTGAACTGTTGAGATCATGACCTGAGCCGAAGTTGGCCGCCCAATTGACTGAGCCACCCAGGTGCCCCTGCTTCTGCTTTTTAAAATAATATCCAAATCTAGCACTTAAAATGAGCACTGGGATAAAATGATAATGGGAGCATAAAACTGTTACAATTTTTATTGAAGAAAAACTGAGAAGTACATATTATAACACTAAAAATGTGCATACCCTTTGAATCAGCAATCGCACTTCTAAGAATTGTCTAAGAAAATAAGGATATACACTAACTAAAATTTAGCTAAAAGGATCTTCACCAAAAAATAGAAAAAAATCAAGTAAGATAACAATCCAACAGTAAGTGACTGATTATAAATGGTAGCAAACGTACACAATGAAATAAAAAAGAGCCATTAAATATGGTTTGTTAGAAATATGTTTATTGTATGTAAAACTATCAAAAACACTCTATACAAAAAAGTTGTTAAACTGTAAACAATTATCAAAAGTGTATACAGACAGAAAAATTCTGAATGGATATAGTACATTTAAAAATTTTAATAGTTATCTCTGAAAGCCAGGTTTCCAAGTTTTCTTCTTCTTACTACCTATATTTTCTAATTTGGGCACAGACTCTCTAATTTGAGAGTATCTTTTATTTAAAAAGGAAAAAAAAAGCTTTTCAAACTTGCGCTACTGAGGAATTGAATAGGAAAGCTGAGACCTTTCCTAACAAGAGTCCCCTTAGCTAAGCACTTATATCTTATCATCTGCCTCACAAGAATGTGACCTCCTACAAAATAGGAACTGAGTCTTACTCATTTCTTTTTTACTGTAATGCATACTTTAGTGTGTGGTATAATAGTAGGCTGAATGAATGAATGATAACCTTTAACAGGAAGCTCAAAAGACTCTCCAAGACACCTAAGATTTAGATTCTGTATAGGAAATACAGTCACCTATGAAACACCCATGCTGGCCACAGGAGCCTCTCAGTAAATATGAATTCCATTTAATCAACTGTTCAGACCGAAAAATCCTGAACTTTTCCTTGACTCCTCTTTCACACCTTATGCCCAATCCATCAACAAATCAAACTGAAATAATCCTACTGGTTCTACATTTAAATGTGTTCTCATGGCACCTGGCTGGCTCAGAGAGCTAAGCATCTGACTCTTGATTTTGGCTCAGGGCATGATCTCACTGTTTGTGGGTTCGAGCCCCACATCGGGCTCTGAGCTGACAGTGCGGAGCCTGCTTGGGATTTTCTCTCTCCCACTCTCTCTGGCCCTCCCCCATACTCTCTCTTTTAAAATAAACTTACAAAAAATATATACATATATATACGTACACACATATATATACATATACATGTATACACACACACACACACATATATAAAATGTATTTTCACAATCCTCAAAAAACTAAAAACAGAACTACCCTATGACCCAGCAATTGCACTACTAGGCATTTATCCACGGGATACAGGCGTGCTGTTTCGAAGGGACACATGCACCCCCATGTTTATAATAGCACTATCAACAATAGCGAAAGTATGGAAAGAGCCCAAATGTCCATCGATGGATGCATGGGTAAAGAAGGTGTGGTATATATATACAATGGAGTATTTACTCGGCAATCAAAAAGAATGAAATCTTGCCATTTGCATCTACGTGGATGGAACTAGACGGTATTATGCTAAGTGAAATTAGTCAGAGAAAGACAAAAATCATATGACTTCACTCATATGAGGACTTTAAGAGACAAAACAGATGAACATAAGGGAAGGGAAACAAAAATAATATAAAAACGGAGGGGGACAAAACAAAAGTGACTCATAAATATGGAGAACAAACTGAGGGTTACGGGAAAGGGTTGTGGGAGGGGGGATGGGCTAAATGGGTAAGAGACACTAAGGAATCTACTCCTGAAATCACTGTTGCACTATATGCTAACTAATTTGGATGTAAATTTAAAAAAATAAAAAATAAAACAAGTTATGAAATGCAAAAAAAAAAAAAAATGTCTACATTCATACAAGCCACATGTGTAAACAGATAAACTAAGATTCTACACCAAGAAAAAAAAAAAGTGTTCTCCCAGGATTTCTCACCAGTTTGCTGCTGCCACCTTGGTCCAAGCAGGAAGTTATCTCCTGTCCATTCAAAAGTAATAGTCCTGTACTTAGTGTCCATGCTTTCATTCTGCGGCAGTCTTCACATAGCCAGAATGATTTTCTAATAGGCAGATCCATTCATGCAAGTCTAAGCTCAAAACTCCCAATAAAGTCCCATCATATGCAGAATAAAATCCAAGGTGTTTCCCATAGTTTATAAGCCCTGCATGGTCCGCCCTTGATGCCTTCTTTGAACACATTCCCTTTCTCTCTGGCTTACACTGGCCAGCTCACTTATCCTGGAACTTGTCCAGCATGCTTCCACCTCAAGGCCTCTCCCCTCTCCACTCCGACCTTTTTTCCCTCTTTGCTGAGAATGCACTTCTTCTTAAAACAGACCTTATCAAAAAGATCTGTTTAAAAGTCACTTTATCAAAATGGCTATCTTTAACCACTTTATTTTAATAGGAATCCTTCCCAACCAGCCTCCTATGCTCCCTTCCTTTAATCGGCTTTATTTCTCTTAGGTGCACCACCTGACATTATGTTACCTATTAATTTGCTTATTGTCTATCTCCTCCACTAGAATGTCTATTGGCACAGAGTTTGTTTCTTCACCACTCAATTTCAAGCACTTTGAATAGTGCCTGCTATGTTGGAAGTACTAAATAAATACTTATGAGATAATTAGGTAAATGAATAAGTAAATGACTTTGGCAAGATATGTTTCAAGTTCTTGTGTAAACACAGTATGGGGGCCACTGCCTGCTCTAAACTATAGAATATTTCCTGAGGGCCAACACCAAAAAAGGATGGCAATGTTGTAATAAAGCAGGTGGAATAAAAGTAGCATATTATTCAGTAATAATACTGATGTTGCTGATGATTAGGCTTAGAGTTCTCCAATTCCCAAAAGCCTTCCCCATTTCTCATCCCACTACCATTTAAAACCCACATCCAGGGGCGCCTAAGGTGGCTCAGTCAGTTGAGCATCCAACTTTGGCCCATGGTTCGTGGGTTCAAGCCCCACATCAGACTCTGTGCTGACAGCTCAGAGCCTGGAGCTTGCTTCAGATTCCGTCTCCCTCTCTTTTTCTCTCTCTGCCCCTACTCTGCTTGTGCTCTCTCTCTCTCTCTTAAAAATAAATAAACAGGGGCACCTGGGTGGCTCAGTCGGTTAAGTGTTCGACTTCTGCCTAGGTCATGATCTCGCCATTCCCAAGTTCGAGCCCTGTGTCGGGCTCTGTGCTGACAGCTCAGAGCCTGGAACCTGTTTCAGATTCTGTGTCTCCCTGTCTCTCTCTCTCTCTCTCTCTCTCTCTCTCTGCCCCTCCCCCACTCACACTCTCTCTCTCTCTCTCAAAAATAAAATAAACATTAAAAAAATTTAATAAATAAATGAATATTTAAAATAAATAAAACCCACATCCACCTTACTAAACTTAAAGTCCTTCTACGAATTTGAAATATTTGGCAAACAATGTAAATTATTTTCAGGAGGAAAGTCAGTTATTTCACACTGTGAGCAACCTCCTTCTCATTAGCTGGTAACCAAACATTGTTTCTTAATATGTAGCCTCATAAAATGGAACAATCATCCTACTTGCTAAAACCACTATTTCCCATTGCCTTAATTTTATCAGTGAAATGAGGCAAGGAGAGACCCTGCCAAATAGACACAGGAATTCTCAAGATATATGAGTGAAGCCTCAGGGTACCAAGGTAGGCTGTGGTCTATGTCACAAGCAGTTTGTTAACTAAAAATAGTGGAAGTACCTAAATTTGAGAATTACTTGTTTTAAAAAATAAACTGGACTGTGGTCAGTGTCATTCACTTACAACATTCACTTCCTTTCTGATACATATTTCTTGAAAAAAAGCTAATGTGTACCAGATCATAAATTTTGCATAACCCCAGTTGACAATTGCGTCATTTAAGTACACTGTTAATGACACTCCTGAAAGTCAACCACAGTGCTTCAAAAACAATTTTTCAAAACACTGCGGTAAGAGTAGCACAGTTGAGAATCCAGGCTACGGAATGGAGTCAGGCCAGCCTGGGCTAGATTTCTACTTCTGCCACTTAATTGTTGTGTGATCTTAGGTAAATCCTCTAACTTCTCTGGGCTCCATAACTCCATATCATCCATAAAATGCAAATAAGAAGATCTACTCTGTAGAGTTGTTATGGGGACTGGGACAATGCGTCAAGTACATCTTGTCCCAGGTAAACACGATTGAAAGATATTCATCAAGTACATCTTTTCCCAAGCAAGAACGATTTTAATTTTTTAAATGTTTTTATTTATTTTTGAGAGAGAGCGAGAGCAAGCAGAGGGAGGAGTGGAGAGAGAGGGGGACAGAGGATCTGAAGTGGGCTCTGTGCTGGGCTCGAACTCACCAACTATGAGATCATGATTTGAGCCCCCCAGGCGACCCTCTATCAGAGCAAGAACAATTAAAGAATGGGAAAGCCACATGCAGCTGACGGAACCATAAAAACAGCAGAGGGTGGAAAAGTTGTTTGCAAACCTCTGCACACAACAAACCTCTTGTCCTCAACAAGTGGTGTATAAATTGGACAACTGTTAAGACACACTCACACACGCATCACATGCCCTAAGAAACATCTTTCTTCGTATCCCAATCAGCCTTAAAAATTATTTAGCCTTTACACTAGCACTAGTAATCCAACCTTACTAAGACTTACTTGTACATCTCATTCTCCTCACCCTACATGCTGCATCATTCCCAAATCTGACTCCCTGAGGCCTACAAGCAAAAGAGAAAAACTGAGACATTACTCAATATAGTTAACAGTTGGCAAAACTATTGTCCCCTGAAGTGTCCACACAGTAAAGCAGGAATCCCCTGCCTTATGCTTTGTCAGTAACAGGACCTTTCTACACACTCTTCAGTGGACAGCTATGGCAATAGGAAAACCGCCAGTAGAAATACTGTTTGCCCTGTACGAACTTCCGCTTTCCAGAATCATCGACGTGCCTGACTGGCTCCGTCTTATTTCCACCAAGCCCGGAAGCCACCGGTGCTCTCTGCCAACAGAAGGCAAACTGCTTCAGCATTTCCCTGCCACAGACCAGAAGAGGCAAAAGTAAAGTTAGATCTAAACCCGGGGAACAAAGCCCAAGGCTTGGGGGCTGCCAAGCCGTTCCTTGGCCCCTCTCACCACGAGGGGCACGCGGTGCTGGCTCCGGCGGGGCGGCCGCACGCAGTACCTGGATGAGGCCCCGCTGGAACAGGGCGCTGTGCACGCAACCGGGGACCCTCCCCGGCAGCTCCAGCGAGCCGTTCCCGCTGCGGATCCTCCAGCTTCCCCGCAAGCTGAGGCTGCGGGCTGCGGCAGTGGGCCCCGCCCCGCACAGGGCGAGCAGCAGAAGCAGGCGGAGGGGCATACCGCCAGCAGCAGCCGCGATCCCCAGACAGGAGGCCGCGGAAGCACGGGTACCCTCGGAAGAGGCCGGGGCTCTGGTGCTCCCCCGCCCGGGCCCCGCCCCCAGGTCAGCTGAGCTGTGGGGACCCGCCCCGGCTCCCACGGCAACGCGGGTGGGCGGAGAGCGCAGATCCCCTGCAGACCGGCAGAAGCCGGTCCTGGGCTGGTACCTCTGCAGTCTGAGCGCTGCTCCGCGCTTTTACCTGCCGCTCCGGTGTCTTAACGAGAGGCGAGAACTGTGCACAGTAATTGGGACACCCAGTTTCCTGGGCACAAAGTGGTGCGCAAAGCCTCGGAAAGCTCAAGAACACAGAGTAGGATAAGACACAGCTAGAGAGGCTCCTGACTGCTTCAGAGAACCGAAACACCGAGACACTCACCACCTCATTCCCCCCAAACTTCCCCAGACGCTCATCCACGCTGCAGGTGTCTTCCTGGAGGTGGTAACGCTCACCTCCTGCACCTCCATAGGTTGGTCTCAGGGCGTACTCCCACCCTTCGAAGAGTAAACAATAACTAAAATTGCCTAGGGGCACCTGGGTGGCTCAGTCGGTTAAGCGTCCGACTTCAGCTCGGGTCATGATCTCGCGGTCCGTGAGTTCAAGCCCCGCATCGGGCTCTGTGCTGACCGCTCAGAGCCTGGAGCCTGTTTCGGATTCTGTGTCTCCCTCTCTCTCTGACCCTCCCCCGTTCATGCTCTGTCTCTCTCTGTCTCAAAAATAAATAAATGTTAAAAAAAAAATTTAAAAAAATAAATAAAATTGCCTAATTCGTAGGGTCATTGTGAGAGCTGAGAAAATCCGTGTACAGCGTGCAGCATAAAGCCTGGCCCAGAGATAGAACAGCACCTTCGTTAATGTTAGTGGACTACGACCCTCTGTTTTATAAAGCCTCACAGAGGTGGCCTCGTGTGGTTTCAGAAACCTGCACTAAATGTGCAGGCAAATGTAAAATCCTCTGCTGCTCACCAAGTGTGGGACTTCAACTGGAAAGTGTCCTGAACTAAAAAATGTGGACAGTGCACCTTGTTTTCAGGTTGTTATAAGCATAAAATGAGATGACATGTATTCGAGAACTGTGGGAGAACTTAAAAACGTGGAACAAACACTTCATTTGAATACCAGAAGGAGAGGAGCCATAATGAAGGTAACAGTAAAGCCTTTAATCACTTACTGTGATGGTATAAACAAAAGGCTAAAAGAGACCAGATGTCAACTCCCCCCTGCTTCATTTCCCCCATAAAATGACATGCCAGTTGAGGGTCAGGTGGATCAGCAGAGATGTGGGGTTGTCTCACTGTTGAGGGAACCCTGAACAAAAGGCTCTGGCTGCTGTATGGACCCTGTAGATGACGAGGTGGAGGAAGGGTTAGGAATAGGAAGTAACTGGGTACTGAGCCTGAGTAGGAATAAATGTGTTCAAGGTTTCCCACTTGTCCTGCCCAATAAGGAAGGAGATACGAGCAGAGTCACCTGAACAAGATCTCTGCCCATGGCCTCAGATAAAGAGACCTTGGAATGACTAGGAATGACGTTACTGGAGCTAGGAATGTAAATATGTGAAGAGCATGAAGAGCCAGAGGGACATCAGTCCTTAACTGCAACTTCTTTTAGAGATTGTAATACTTTAGCTGTATACCAAGCATGGGATGAAGGGATGGCTTTTTCCCACAACGCCTGTGTCAGGTAAAGCCTTTGTAATTGCCTATAGTCAGACCTGAAAAATTACACTTACGTCATGTGATCCAACAGATCTGCTAGTGCTAGAGATTTATCCATGGAGGTTATATAGAGTTTGGGGCAAACTCCAATAGAAGAGTCACAGTACAGATCCTTATATCCTAAAACAAAGCTATGCAATTCACCATAAAGAACTACTCTGAAAAATAGGTCCTAGTATGCTACTAGGTCTTAACAAAGACCAAACACCTGACCGTGGTACATTAAAGGACTATGAAGCCTCAACTGAGGATTATCAAATCAATCAAGTCATAGAACTGGGCAGGGGCACCAATGTCCCATTGTATGTAGGAAGTGATATATTCAAACTCGAGCAAAGCCCAGAGGACTCAAGTAAACTACAATAGCCTTCTACATCATGAATCAGTGCTGCACTGATGACCTCATGGGGAGTCCCTTATGATCAACTGATAGAGGCCTGACTCACATGTAGGCTGGTGCAATATATATTGGAAATAGCCATAAAAGGTTAGCTGCCACATTACAGTCCCATTCTGGAATGGCCCTGAATGACATTTAGTGAAAGAAAATCTCAGCACACAGAGTTAGGAGACTTATGTTTGATTTTTCACCTCATGTGAAAGGAGAGGTAGCCTGAGATACAGTTATATATTGACACCTGCGTAGAGTCAAGTCTTGCTTAAAACAGCCTTAAAAGAAATGAGGATGGAAGATGGGGGATATGGAGGTCTGAGTAGATAATATGTGGATGGACCCTGTAGGAGTGGACACAACATATGCAGTTTTGTTGTGTCTCACGTTAAGGCTCACAAGAGAACATGTACCACAGAGGAGGGTCTTGACAATCAAGTATATAGAAAGACTGGTCCTTTCTATATACTTGATCCACTCTGGTGGATTTTAGCCAGCCTGTCTGTGTACCACTCCAGTATTTGGCATTGAGCACATGAGGAAAGTGTCCACAGTAGCAAAGATGAAAGGCATGCACATACCTAGCAACATGGGATTTCTTTCACCAAGGACGATCTTACTGAGCTCTACACAGTAAACTAGAGTAAACTACATGAATAGGTGGTCTAGCCTTCTACATCCTTTATCAATGTTCTTTGCTGAGCTCTGGACAATGGTACCGGCCAGCCACCTGTTGGCAGATTGATTACACTGGACCCCTTCCTCCTTGGTGGGGCCATCAAATTGATTTACTGAAACTGATACATATTCTGAAAATGTTCTGCCTTCCTTGACTGCAGTGTATCCACTAGCACCATCCTAGAGTTGTAGAATTCATTCTCTTGAAATGGTATCCCTACAACATTGTCTTAAACAATAGACCCACTCAAAAAATAATTAAATAAAATAAAATAAAATTTAAAAGGAAAATAGATCCACTCAATGTCAAAGGAAATGTGAAGATGAGCTCACGAACTTGAAAATCACTGGTTTTACCGAGTACCCAATCACCCAAGAGCAGCCAACCTAAAACAAAACAAACAATAACAATAACAACAAAACAGTGCAATGGCCGGTGGAAGTCTCAGCTTAGATGTCAGCTGGAGGGCGGCACCTAATGGGGTTGGAGCCCTTCCTTTAGAATGCAGTATATGCACTAAACTCTGGCCAATATAAAGTGGTGTGTGCCCCAGAACTAGAGTGTACAGGTATAGGAACCAAGATGTAGAAATAGCTGTTGCCTCTCTTGTCATCATTATCAGTGACTCACTAATGGAATTTGTGTTTCTTATCCCTGAAACTGTTGACTCTGTTAGGTCAGAAGTCTTGGTTCCAGGGGTTGGGGAATATACAAAGTTCCACCCAATTGGAAGTTGTGACTAGTATTTTGGAGTCGTTTTAGGTTCCTTATTCTATTGGACAAACAGATAAAAAATGGAGCTAATGTACTGGCTGGGGTAATGAATTCTGATTACCAGGTGAAGCTAGAGTTGCTACAACCTAATGAAGGCAGGGAGGATTATGTTTGGAACCTTGAGTAGTCAGTGGAATATCTTCTACCACTTCCATGCCCAATATTAATTATCAATGGGAAATTACAGTAACCATAATCCAACAGAACCAAAACAGCCTAGCATGGCAACCCACATGGGCCTTGTAGCCCCAGGACTGAGGCCAAATCCAATCAGTCCCATGGTTATTCTGGCTCCTATCATCACTTTAAATCTCAGATGAGACATCATGCCACAGAACCTAGCATCAGAATTTCCCAGCATCTGCCCAAAGGTACTTTCCCACTGTCTCTGACTCACTTCCTTTTTCCTACACTCTCACTATTCTGGGATTGTACCTCCCTGCAAAACATTAACAGTTAAGCTTTGCCTCCATCTCTGTTTGCTAGGGAACTCCAACAAGGACAATATTCTCTCCAAATTTCTATTCATTAGATTACTCAATCATTCTAGGGGGTCCAATGAAAATTAGACATCCAGAGCTATTCAATAGAAATATAATGTACAACTCATAAGTAATTTTACAATGTCTAGTAATCACATTTCTTCTTTTTTTTTTTGATGAATTTTTATTTTTAAGTAATCTCTACATCCAAACGTGGGGCTCGAATTTACAACCCTGAGATCAAGACTTGCACGTTCTGCCAACTGAGCCAGCCAGGTGCCCCTAATATAAGGTTTTAAAATCTTTTGTGCATTTTATAATTACAGCACATCTCAATTTGAATGCTAACTTTTCATCTGTATTCAATTTCCTATGTTTTACCCTGAAAAAAAATTCACATACCAAATTTGTTCTGAAATATTGGGGGATGATTCTCCATGGATCTCATATTTCTGAACATCTTATGAGCAATGGCACTGGATACTTCTGTTTCTGGACTATCTTGGAAAGGATATTTGTATTTCAAACAGCCTTGGAAGAAGGATGCCCATGTCTTAGCTCAGGTAGTCAGGCAGAGAGCAAATTCTCCCTTCCTCTGCCTTTTTGTTCTATTTAGGCCCCCAGTGGAATAGATGATGCTGATTGAAATCCAGGAGGACAATCTGATTTACTTAGCCTACCGATTCAAATGCTAATCTCTTCTGGAAACATCCTCACAGACATACCCAGAAATAATGTTTAATCAGTTATGTGGGCATCCTGTGGCCTGGTCAAGGTGATGCATAAAATTAACCATCACAGTTCAGTGAGTTGGGCAAATGTATATACTTGTATAATCACTACCCCCATTAAGATATAGGACATTTAATCCTGGAAAGTTTCTTTGTGTTTCTTTCTAATCAAATGTTCCCCATCCCAGGTAGCCACTTTTCTGATTTCTATCACCATAGTTAAATTTTGTCTCTCTTTGAATGTCTTGCAAATGGAATTACACACTATATATATATGTGTAAATATATGTATATATATATATATATACATATATATATATATACACATATATATATATATATACACATATATATATATATAGTTACTTCTTTTGTTCAATATGATGTTCTTCAAATCTATCCATGTAATTCATTCTTATTCTTGAAAAATCTTTTTCTTGGTATAGTCTTCTAGGGTGATAATTATCTTTTCTCAGTGCATTGAAGATAATATTCCACCATCTTCTGTTTCTAAGATTTATTGAGAAATCTTTCATTTTTGCTCTTGAGTCAGTCTACTTATTGTTTCTTTGCAGTAATCTACTTTACAACAGAGGGAGTAGCAGCTCTATCTGGACCCCTGGACCACAGGGGGGATGCACACAGGCTGTGCAGAGACTTGTAGAAGTGAGTTCTGGTGTATGACCCTCCAGGACACAGGAAGCTGCGTACATGCCATACAGAAATATTGGTTTCCATGTCAAGAGGCCTTCAAAAAGATCATCACTGGCCAAGGCTGCAAGGTCACGTACGAATTGTTTCTAGCCCTGTGGACCTTCACTGAATGTCTTCACATCCATACCAGCCAACCACCAGCCCACACCAGGAATTTCTAGAGAGCCTCTTTTTTCCCACAATATCCCTCCAATACCCTCTACTGAGAAATCTTAACAACATTTTCATTTTAAAGGAGAAATGCTTAAAGGAACTCAGTTAGTTATCACTGCATACCTCAAAGATATTGTGGGTTTTGTTCCAAAACACCACAATAAAGTTAGTATCTCAAGAAAGCAAGTCAAATTAACTTCTTGGTTTCCTAGTGCATATAAAAGTTATGTTTACACTATGCTGTAGTCTATTTTATATGCAACACTATTATATCTAAAAAAGCAATATATATACCTAATAATTTTAAAATACTTCAGTGTTAAAAAGACTAACCATTATCTGAGCACCAGTTTTCATTCCCACCAACAGTGCACAGCAAGTCATAATCACTGATCACAGCTCACCATAACAAATACAATAATAATGAAAAAGTTTGAAATATTGCAAGGTTTACCAAACTGTGACATGGAGACACAAAGTGAGCAAATGTTGTTGGAAAAAACGGAGCTGATAATAATGGCTACTCAATGTAAAGTTGCCACAAATTTCAATTTGTAAAAAATGCAATATCTGTGAAGCAATAAAATGCCTGTATGCCTATATGTTGAAAAGCACATTTGGAGCCTAGAGGCAGTAAATTGAACTCAAGCTCCAATTAGACATTTTAGACTTACTTATGTCTCTTTCCATGTTTCTTAGATTTTGTCTTATTTTAGATCTCTCTGTGCTACATTCAGAATTTCTTCATATTTTCAACTGCTCTAAATTTTTTCTTCAGCTGTGTCTATTGGGTATTAAGCCTATTCTTAGAGTTTCAATTTCAATTACTCTGTTTTTCTTCTGCAAGTACTGCTTTTTATTATTTTTTCAAATCTGACTTGTCATTTTATAGTCTCTTGCTTTTTATATTTCATTTTTTTCAATATATGAAAGTTATTGTCGTATTGGTTTCCATACAACACCCAGTGCTCATCCCAAAAGGTGCCCTCCTCAATACCTATCACCCACCCTCCCCTCCCTCCCACCCCCCATCAACCCTCAGTTTGTTCTCAGTTTTTAAAAGTCTCTTATGCTTTGGCTCTCTTCCACTCTAACCTCTTTTTTTTTTTTCCTTCCCTTCCCCCATGGGTTTCTGTTAAGTTTCTCAGGACCCACATAAGAGTGAAACCATATGGTATCTGTCTTTCTCTGTATGGCTTATTTCACTTAGCATCACACTCTCCAGTTCCATCCACGTTGCTACAAAGGGCCATATTTCATTCTTTATCATTGCCGTGTAGTACTCCATTGTGTATATAAACCACAATTTCTTTATCCATTCATCAGTTGATGGACATTTAGGCTTTCCATAATTTGGCTATTGTTGAGAGTGCTGCTATAAACATTGGGGTACAAGTGCCCCTATGCATCAGTACTCCTGTATCCCTTGGGTAAATTCCTAGCAGTGCTATTGCTGGGTCATAGGGTAGGTCTATTTTTAATTTTCTGAGGAACCTCCACACTGTTTTCCAGAGTGGCTGCACCAGTTTGCATTCCCACCAACAGTGCAAGAGGGTTCCCATTTCTCCACATCCTCTCCAGCATCTATAGTCTCCTGATTTGTTCATTTTGGCCACTCTGACTGGTGTGAGGTGATATCTGAGTGTGGTTTTGATTTGTATTTCCCTGATGAGGAGCGATGTTGAGCATCTTTTCATGTGCCTGTTGGCCATCCGGATGTCTTTTCTTTGGAGAAGTGTCTATGCATGTTTTCTGCCCATTTCTTCACTGGATTATTTGTTTTTCGGGTGTGGAGTTTGGTGAGCTCTTTATAGATTTTGGATACTAGCCCTTTGTCCAATATGTCATTTGCAAATATCTTTTCCCATTCCGTTGGTTGCCTTTTAGTTTTGTTGGTTGTGTCCTTTGCTGTGCAGAAGCTTTTAATCTTCATAAGGTCCCAGTAGTTCATTTTTGCTTTTAATTCCCTTGCCTTTGGGGATGTGTCAAGTAAGAGATTGCTACGGCTGAGGTCAGAGAGGTCTTTTCCTGCTTTCTCCTCTAGGGTTTTGATGGTTTCCTGTCTCACATTCAGGTCTTTTATCCATTTTGAGTTTATTTTTGTGAATGGTGTCAGAAAGTGGTCTAGTTTCAACCTTCTGCATGTTGCTGTCCAGTTCTCCCAGCACCATTTGTTAAAGAGACTGTCTTTTTTCCATTGGATGTTCTTTCCTGCTTTGTCAATGATGAGTTGGCCATACATTTGTGGGTCTAGTTCTGGGGTTTCTATTCTATTCCATTGGTCTAGGTGTCTGTTTTTGTGCCAATACCATGCTGTCTTGATGATGACAGCTTTGTAGTAGAGGCTAAAGTCTGGGATTGTGATGCCTCCTGCTTTGGTCTTCTTCTTCAAAATTACTTTGGCTATTCGGGGCCTTTTGTGGTTCCATATGAATTTTAGGATTGCTTGTTCTAGTTTCAAGAAGAATGCTGGTGCAATTTTGATTGGGATTGCATTGAATGTGTAGGTAGCTTTGGGTAGTATTGACATTTTAACAGTATTTATTCTTCCAATCCATGAGCACGGAATGTTTTTCCATTTCTTTATATCTTCTTCAATTTCCTTCACTTGCTTTCTATAGTTTTCAGCATACAGATCTTTTACATCTTTGGTTAGATTTATTCCTAGGTATTTTATGCTTCTTGGTGCAATTGTGAATGGGATCAGTTTCTTTATTTGTCTTTCTGTTGCTTCATTGTTAGTGTATAAGAATGCAACTGATTTCTGTACATTGATTTTGTATCCTGCAACTTTGCTAAATTCATGTATCAGTTCTACCAGACTTCTGGTGGAGTCTATCGGATTTTCCATGTATAATATCATGTCATCTGCAAAAATTGAAAGCTTAACTTCATCTTTGCCAATTTTGATGCCTTTGATTTCCTTTTGTTGTCTTCTTGCTTTTTATATTTCAAATTTCTTTTTTTTCTGGCATAATGGTCAAGAGGTAAGATTCTGGAATTTGATTACCTGGACCTAAATCCCAACTTCTGTTATTAGCTGAGTAACCTTGGGTAAGTCATTCAGTCTTTTTGTCACTTAGTTCCCTCATCTATATAGCAGGGGTAAGAATATAAATATATTAATTTATAAATAAGTATATAAGTTTATTGATAATAATGTAAGTATATAAATAATAAGTATATATTTTCTATGAGAATTAAGAATTAATATATTCAAAGAATTCAGAATACATACATATATATTCAGAATATATGTATTCAGAATACATATATATATATATATAATATATATATAATTGAGGTAAAATTCACATAACATAAAATAAACCATTCCAAAATGTGCAATTAGCAGCATTTGGTACATTAACATTGTGTTGTGTATCCATCACCTCTATCTAGTTCCAATTTATTTTTGACACTCACAAGAAACACACCATATCCATGAAGCAGTTACTCCCCATTCTCCACCACTACCCTCCATGCCCCTGGCACACATTAGTCTGCTTTTTGTCTGTAGAGATTTAACTATTCTGGATGTTCATGTAAGTGGAATCATATTAAGAAGTTATTTTTTTGTTTGTTTTCCCACATGCTTATTTTTAAAAATTTTAATTCCAGCATAGTTAATGTAGTGTTAAATTAGTTTCAGGTGTACAATATATTGATCCAACAATTCTGTACTCAGTGCTCATTGTGGTAAGTGTAGTCTTAATCTCTTTTACCTATTTCATCCATTCTCCCACCTACCTCCCCTCTGGTAGCCATCAGTTTGCTTTCTATAGTTAAGAGTCTGTTTTTTGGTTTGTCTCTTTTTTGTTGTTTTGTTTCTTCTTTTGTTTGTTTTGTTTCTTAAATTCCATATATGAGTGAAATCATATGATATTTGTCTTTCTCTGACTTATTTCACTTAGCATTATACTCTTTGGATCCATTCATGTTGTTGTAAATGGCAAGATTTCATTATTTTTTATGGCTGAGTAATATTATACACACACACACACCATTTCTTCTTTATCTATTCATCAATTGGTGCACACTTAGGCTGCTTCCATAATTTGACAATTGTAAATAATGATGCAATAAACATAGAGGCGCATACACATTTTCAAATTAGTGTTTTCATATCTTTGGGTAAATTCCCAGTAGTGGAATTACTGGATCATATGGTAATTCTATTTTTAATTTTTTGAAGAATCTCCATACTGTCTTCCATAGTTTTGCACTAGTTTTCATTCCTGCCAACAGTGCACAGGTTCCCCTTTCTCCACATCCTTGCCAACAATTGTTGTTTATGTGTTTCTGATTTTAGCCATTCTGACAGCTGATATCTCATTGTAGTGTTGCTTTGCATTTTCCTGATGACTAGTGATGTTGAGAATCATCTCTTTTGAACATCTTTATGTCTTCTTTGGATAAATATCTGTTCTTGTCTTATGTCTATTTATGTCTTATGCTCATGTTTGAATTGGATTATTTGGTTTTTGGTGTTGGGTTGTATAAGTTCTTTATATATTTTGGATGCTAACCTTTTATCAGATATGTCATTGCAAATATCTTCTCCCATTCAATAGGATGTCTTTTAGTTTTGTTGATTGTTTTTTTCACTGTGGAGAAGCTTTTATTTTGTTGTAGCTCCAATAGTCTATATTTTTGTTTTTGTTTCCCTTGCCTCAGGAGACATATCTAGAAAAATTTTGTTATGGCCTATGTCAGAGAAATTACTGCCTGTGCCCTCTCCTAGGATTGTTACGGTTTATGGTCTCACATTTAGGTCCTTAATTGATTTTGAGTTTATTTTTGTATATGGTATAAGAAAGTGGTCCATTGTCAATTTTCTCCATGCAGCTGTCTAGTTTTCCCAGCACCATTTTTGAAAAGACTGTCTTATTCCCATTGCATCTTCTTGCCTCCTTTGCCAAAGATTAATTTACCATATAATTATGGGTTTATATCTTTCTAGGCTCTCTTTTCTTTTTTTAATTTTTTTTAAATTAATGTTTATTTTTGAGAGAGAGATAGAGTGTGGGCGGGGGAGGGCCAGAGATAGAGGGAAACATGGAATCCAAAAGCAGGCTCCAGGCTCCACACTGTCAACACAGAGCCGGACACAGGGCTCGAACCCACAAACCCATGAGATCATGACCTGAGCTGAAGTCAGACGCTTAACTGACTGAGCCACCCAGGCTCCCCTCTAGGCTCTCTTTTCTGTTCTCTTGACCTATGTGTCTATTTTTGTGCCAGTGCCATACCGTTTTGATCACTACAGCTTTGTAATATAATTTGAAATCTGGAATTGTGATACCTCCATTTTCATTCATCTTTTTCAAGATTGTTTTGACTATTCGGGGCCTTTTGTGGTTCCATACACATTTTAGGATTGTTTGTTCTAGTTCTGTGAAAAATGCTGTTGGCATTTTGATAGGGATTGCATTAAATCTGTAGATGGCTTTGGATGTATGGATATTTTAACAATATTTGTTCTTTCAATCCATGAGCATGGGATATCTCTCCATTTGTGTCATCTTCAATTTCTTTCATCAATGTTTTATAGTTTTCATTTTTTTTAATTTTTTTTAAAGTTTATTTATTTTTGAGACAGAGAGAGACAGAGCATGAACAGGGGAGGGGCAGAGAGAGAAGGAGACACAGAATCTGAAACAGGCTCCATGCTCTGAGCAGTCAGCACAGAGCCTGACGCGGGGCTTGAACTCATGGACTGCGAGATCATGACCTGAGCCAAAGTCGGACGCTTAACCGACCGAGCCACCCAGGCTCCCCTATAGTTTTCAGAGTAAAGGTGTTTCACTTCCTTGATTAAGTTTATTCATAGGTACTTTATTGTTTTTGGTGCAATTGTAATTGGAACTGCTTTCTTAATTCTCTTTCTGCTACTTCATTATTGGTGTACAGAAATGCAACTCTTTGGATCCATTCATTGGTGTACAGAAATGCAATCAGATTTATACTGATTTTGTATCCTGCAACCTTACTGAAATCACTTATCAGTTTTAGTGATTTTTTGAGGAGTCTTTAGGGTTTTCTATATATAGTATCATGTCATTTGTAAATAGTAAAAGTTTTACTTCTTCCTTTCCAATTGGGATGTCTTTTATTCTTCTTCTTGTCTGATTGCTGTGGCTAGGACCTCTAGTATGATGTTAAATAAAGGTGGTGCAAGTGGATATCCTTGTCTTGTTCATGATCTTAGTTGAAAAGCTCTAAGTTTTTCACCATTGAGGATGATAGCAACTGTGGGTTTTTCTTTTTCTTTTTTTTTTTTTTAATTTTTTTATTTTTGAGACAGAGAGAGACAGAGCATGAACAGGGGAGGGGCAGAGAGAGAGGGAGACACAGAATCTGAAACAGGCTCCAGGCTCTGAGCTGTCAGCACAGAGCCCGACGCGGGGCTCAAACTCACGGACCTTGAGATCATGACCTGAGCCGAAGTTGGACGCTTAACACACCCAGGCGCCCCAACTGTGGGTTTTTCATATATGGCTTTTGAAGTATGGTCCTTCTAAACCTTCTCTGTTGAGGGTTCTTACCATGAATGGATGTTGTAATTGGTCAAATACTTTTTCTGCAGATATTGAAATAATTATATGGTTTTTGTCCTTCTATTGTTTTTTTTTTAAGTTTCTTTATTTATTTTTGGGAATGGAAGGGGCAGAGAGAGAGAGAGAGAGAGAGAGAGAGAATCCTAACCAGGCTCTGCACTTTCAGTGTGGAGCCCAATGTAGGGCTCAAACCCACAAACTGTGAGATCATGACCTGAGCTGAAATCAAGAGTTGGACACTTAACTGACTTGAGACACCCAGGTGCCCCTATCCTTAACCTACTTGAACCACCCAGGAACCCCTATGCTTTTTGTTGTTGATGTGATTGATTTGCAAGTATTGACTGCAAATATTGAACCACCTTGCATCTCAGGAATAAATCCCACCTGATTGTGGTGAATGATTTTTTTAAATCAAAATATTTTTTTTTCAGAAATAGATTTAGTGATTCATCATTTAAATATAACACCCAATGCTCATCCCAACCAGTGTCCTCTCTAATGCCCCTCAACCCTTTAGCCCTTCCCCCACCCAACACTCCACCAGCAACCCTCAGTTTCTTCTTTATATTTAAGAGTCTCTTATGGTTTGCCTCCCTCTCTGTTTTTATCTTATTTTTCCTTCCCTTCCCTTATGTTCATCTATTTTGTATCTTAAATTGCATATATGAGTGAAATCATATTTGTCGACTGACTTATTTCACTTAGCGTAATACACTCTAGTTCCATCCATGTTGTTGCAAGTGGCAAAATTTCATTCTTTTTGATTGCCAAGTAATATTCCATTGAATACTTTTTTGTGAGTATGTGAGTCTCTTCTGTTTTGTCCCCCTCCCTGTTTTTATTATGTTTGTTTCCCTTCCCTTATGCTCATCTGTTTTGTCTCTTAAAGTCCTCATATGAATGAAGTCATATGATTTTTGTCTTTCTCTGACTAATTTCACTTAGCATAATACCGTCTAGTTCCATCCACATAGTTGCAAATGGCAAGATTTCATTCTTTTTGATTGCTGAGTAATACTCCATTGTATAAATATACCACATCTTCTTTCTCCATTCATCCATCGATGGATATTTGGGCTCTTTCCATACTTTGGCTATTGTTGATAGTACTGCTATAAACATGGGGGTGCATGTGTCCCTTCAAAACAGCACACCTATATCCCGTGGATAAAAGCCTAGTAGTGCAACTGCTGGGTCATAGGGTAGTTCTATTTTTAGTTTTTTGAGGAACCTCCACACTGTTTTCCAGAGTGGCTGCACCAGTTTGCATTCCCACCAACAATGCAAAAGAGATCCTCTTTCACCGCATCCTCGTCAACATCTGTTGTTGCCTGAGTTATTAATGTTAGCCATTCTGACAGGGGTGAGGTGGTATCTCATTGTGGTTTTGATTTGTATTTCCTGGATGATGAGTGATGTTGAGCATTTTTTCATGTGTCGGTTGCCATCTGCATGTCTTCTTTGGACAAGTGTCTATTCATGTCTTTTGCCCATTTCTTCACTGGATTATTTGTTTTTTGGGTGTTGAGTTTGATAAGTTCTTTATAGATTTTGGATACTAACCCTTTATCTGATATGTCATTTGCAAATATCTTCTCCCATTCTCTCGGTTGCCTTTAAGTTTTGCTGATTATTTCCTTCGCTGTGCAGAAGCTTTTTATTTTGATGAGGTCCTAGTAGTTCATTTTTGCTTTTGTTTCCCTTGCCTCTGGAGACATGTTGAGTAAGAAGTTGCTGGGGCCAAGATCAAAGAGGTTTTTGCCTGCTTTCTCCTCGAGGATTTTCATGGCTTCCTGTCTTACGTTTAGGTCTGTCATCCATCTTGAGTTTATTTTTGTGTATGGTGTAAGAAAGTGGTCCAGGTTCATTCTTCTGCATGTCGCTGTCCAGTTTTCCCGGCACCACTTGCTGAAGAGATGTCTTTATTCCACTGGATATTCTTTCCTGCTTTGTCAAAGATTAGTTGGCCATACATTTGTGGGTCTATTTCTGGGTTCTCTGTTCTGTTCCATTGATCTATGTGTCTGTTTTTGTGCCAGTACAATACTGTCTTGATGATTACAGCTTAGTAACACAGCCTGAAGTCCAGAATTGTGATGCATCCTGCTTTGGTTTTCTTTTTCTGTATTGCTTTGGCTATTTGGGGTCTTTTCTGGTTCCATACAAATTTAGGGTTGTTTGTTCTAGCTCTGTGAAGAATGCTGCAGTTATTTTGATAGGGATAGCATTAAATATGTAGATTGCTTTGCACAGTATCAACATTTTAACAACATTTGTTCTCCAATCCATAAGGAGGTAAATGATTTTTTTAAATGTATTGTTGGATTTGGTTGGCTAATATTTTGTTGAGGATTTTTGCATCTATGTTCATCAGAGATATTGGCCTATGGCTCTCTTTTGTAGTGACTTTATCTGGTTTTGGTATCAGGGTAATGCTGGCCTCATAGAATAAATTTGGCTGCTTTCTTTGCTGTTCCACTTTTTAGAAAAAATATGTATTAACTCTTTTTAAAATGTTGGGTAGAATTTCACTGTAAGCTATTTGGTCCTGGACTTGTGTTTGTTGGAATTTTTTTTGGTTACTGATTCAATTTCATTGCTGGTAATTAGTTTAAATTTTCTATTTCTTCCTGCTTCAGTTTTGGTGGGCTATATGTTTCCAGAAATTTATCCATTTTTTTTCTCGGTCGTCCAATTTGTTGGCATATACTTTATCATAATATTCTCTTACAAAATTTTGTATTTCTATGGTATCAGTTGTTATTTCTCCTCTTACATTTCTGAATTTGTTCTTTTGTGTTCTCTTTTCTCTCTGTTTTTCTTAATGAATGTTGCTAAAGGTTTATCAATTTTGTTCCTCTTTTCAATGAACCATCTCCCGGTTTTATTGATCTGTTCTATTGGTTTTTTTTTTTTTTTAGTTTTTATTTTGTTTATTTCTATTCTAATATTTATTATGTCCTTCCTTCTACTGGTTTTGTTTTTCTTCTTTTTCTAGCTACTTTATGTGTAAGGTTAGGTTGTTTGAGATTTTTTACTTGCTTCTTGAGGTAGGTAGGTTTGTATTGCTATAAACTTCCCTTTTAAAACAGCTTTTGCTGCATCCCAAAGATTTTGGACTGTTGTGTTTTTATTTTCATTTGTCTCTAGGTATTTTCTGATTTCCTGTTTTATTTCTTGGTTGACCCATTCATTGTTTAGTAATGTGTTATTTAACCTCTATGTATTTGGTTTTTCCCAGGGTTTTTTTCCCCTTGTGATTGATTTCTAGTTTCACAGTATTGTGGTTGGAAAAGATGTATGGTATGACTTTGATCTCTTTGAATTTGTTGACATTTGTTTTGTGGTCTAATATGTGATCTATTCTGGGGAATGTTCCATGTGCACTTGAGAAGAATGTGTATTCTGCTGTTTTAGGAAGGAATGTTCTGAATATATCTGTTATATTCATTTGGTCCAGTGTATCATTCAGAGCCAATGTTTTTGTTTGGATGATCTATCCATTGATATGAGGAGGTGTTAAAGTCCCCTACTATTATTGTATTATTATTGATCACTTTCTTTATGTTTTTTATTTATTTTATTTTATTTTATTTTTATTTTTTAACGTTTATTTATTTTTGAGACAGGGAGAGACAGAGCATGAACAGGGGAGGGTCAGAGAGAGGGAGACACAGAATCTGAAGCAGGCTCCAGGCTCTGAGCTGTCAGCACAGAGCCCGACGCAGGGCTAGAACTCACGGACTGTGAGATCATGACCTGAGCCAAAGTCGGCCACTTAACCAACTGAGCCACCCAGGTGCCCCTCTTTATGTTTTTTTAATAGCTGCTTTGTGTATTTGGATGCTGTACATAAATATCTACAATTATTATATCTTCTTGTTGGACCGTTTTATGATTTTATAGTGTCCTTCTTTGACTCTTATTACAGTCTTAGTTTTAAAGTCTATTTTGTCCAATATGGTATTGCTATCCCAGCTTTCTTTTCACTGTGCTTTGCATGATAAATGCTTTTCTATCCCTTTACTTTCACTCTGGATGTGTCTTAGGTCTGAAAAGAGTCTCTTGGAGACAGCATATAGATGGGTCTTGCGTTTTATCCATTGTATCACCGTATGTCTTTCTATGGAGTATGTGGTCCATTTAACATTCAAAGTAATTATTGACAGGTATGTACTTATTGGTATTTTATTATTTGTTTTATGGTTGCTTTTTTAGTTCTTCCCTGTTCCTTTCTTCTCTTGCTCTCTTTTCTCATGGTTTGCTGGATTTCTTTAGTGATATACTTACTTTCTTTTTATTTTTTTGTATATCTATTACTCGTTTTTTTTATTTGTAGTTAACGTTAGGTTTGTATGTGACATCTTATGCATATAACAGTCTATATTAAGTTGATGTTTGCTTAAGTTCAACTTATTCTTTACTCCTCTCCCCACCCCTATCTTAAATATATAGTGTCATACTTTAAGTCTTTTTATTTTGTGAGTCCCTTCACTGATCTTTTTGTGTTTCCTGTTTTTTTTTTTTAAAGTTTATTTATTTATTTTGAGAGGGAGAAGGTGAGCACGAGCCAGGGAGGAGAGAGAGAATTCCAAGCAGCTTCTGCACCATCAGCATGCAACCCGATGCAGGGCTCTATCCCACAAACCTTGAGATCATGACCTGAGCTGAAGTCAAGAGTTGGACACTTAACTGACTCTTTCCTATTTGCCTTACTGTTACTTATGGTTTTTCCTTTCCATTTCAAGAGTCTCCTGTAACATTTCTTGTAGGGATAATTTAATAGTCATGAATTCCTTTAACTTTTGTTTGTCCAGGAAGCTCTTGATCTCTCCTTCTATTCTGAATAATAGCTTTGCTAGATATTCTTGGCTGAAGGTTTTTCTCTTTCAGTAGTTTGAATATATCATGCCACTCTTGTCTGGCCTGCAAAATTCTGCTGAAAAACCAGCTGATACTCTTATAGGGTTTCTCTTGTATGTAATATTTTCTTTTCTCTTGCTTATTTTAAAATTCTCTCAAAAATAAAATAAAATAAAATTCTCTCTTTATAATTACTTTTTGCAAATTGTTTACTATGTGTCTTGGTGTGGACCTTCTTGGGTTGATATTTTGTTGGGGGCTTTCTGTGCCTCCTGGATCTAGATTCCTGTTTCCTTCCTTAGATTCAGAAAGTTTTCAGCTTATTTCTTTAAATTTATTTCTTTATTTATTTCTTTAAATAAAATTTCTTCCCCCCTTTTTCTGTCTCTTCTCATTCTGGGATCCCTATAATTGAATGTTATTAGCCTTGATGGTATTGGTATTGCTAATTCCCTAACTCTGTTTTCCTTTCTTTTCTTTTTTCTTTTTCTTTTTTTTTTTTTTTTTTTTTTTTTGGTCTCTCTCATGTTCATCTCGATTGCTTTCCATTCTTTCCTCCAAGTCACTAGTCCATTCTTCTGCTCCTCTAGTTTACTATTTATTCCCTCAAGTGTATTTTCAACTTCATTTATTGACTTCTTCATCTCTGATGGGTTTTCTGTTTTCCATCTCTTTGTTACGGGTCTCCCTGAAGTCCTCCACTCTTACTTCACATCCAGTAAGTACTTTATGACCGTTATGTTATATTTTCCATCAGGCCTATTACTTATCTCCACTTCATTTAGGTCTCTTGCTGTGATTTTGTCCTGTTTTTTCATTTGGGACATATTCCCCTGTCTCCTCATTTTGTCTGTGTCCGTTTCTGTGTATTAGGAAAGTCAGCTATGTCTGCTCCTCTTGAAAGTAGCAACTTTATGAAGAGGTTCTGTGGTGCCCTGCAGTGCAATGTCCTCTGTTTATTGCAACCTGGCACTTTGGGGGTGTCTCCTATATGTGTTGCACACACCCTGCTGTTGTGGCTGAGCTGTGTTTGCCTTCAGTCCAGTCATCTGCAATGGATCTCTTTGCCTGTTATGGCCAGGATTTGGTCCTTGTGTTGTTAGTGGGACAGTCTGGGGCTGTCTTGGGCTTCAGTCAGACCAGGTGTTTGCCAGAGATGCAGTACCTCTGCTGTGGGAAGGGGTCTGGAGTGGAGGCAAGGTAGGTAGTGAGTGTTGAAAACACTCTGGTTCCTGCAAGTGGCCCGTATGTTTATGGTGGTGGATGAGGGAGGGAAATGGTGCCCTCCGGCTCCTTTGTTCCTGAAGAAGTCTCCCAACCATCCTTGCCCCTCCAGCACATGCTCTGAGATTAGTAAACAAATCTCCCTCCTGTGTACCCCAAGCATTTTTCAAACTGCTGCTTTTATGGTGTATCTCTGTGACACTGTTTTTGTGCTCTCTCTTGAAGGCTTGGGACTCAGTTTCCTCTTGCCCTCCCAGCTCTCTCACAGGCCTCCTGATTTTTTAAGTTCCAAGTTTTAGGCCTCTCTGATTGTAAGAACTTGTGCAAGTCATTCCTCTGGTTTTCAAGGCCAAATGTATGGAGATTCATCTTTCCAGTGTGGGTCTCCCATGCCTGGGCTGGGGTCTGCTCTTCTCCCTTTTTTGTGCCCGGGGCATTCCTCCCTCCTGTGGATAGTCCTGTGGGTCTTTAGTTTTGATCATGTCTGTGTTTCCTACTCTCTTTGATGTGGCCTCTTTTCTACATTTAGCTGTGGAGAGTCTGGCTGCCAGTCTTTGGGTAATTTTCTGGGTTGTTCACACTGATGTGGCTGTTACCTAGTTGTATCCATGGACTGAGATGAGCTTAAGGTCCTCCTACTCTGCCATCTTCCCTGGAAGTCAATATGTAACTTTTCATATCCGGCTTCTTTCACTTAGTAGGTTTTCAAGGTTCATCCACATTGTAGTATGCATCAGTACTACATTCCTTTTTATGGCAAAATAATATGCCATCATATGGATACACACAATTTGTTTATTCATCCATTGTTTCCACATTTGGCTATTGTGAATAATGCTACTATGAATGTACAAATGTTTGTTTGAATTTCTGTTTTCAACTGAAAACTAGGAGTATATATCTAGGAATGGAATTGCTAGGCCATGTAGTAATTTTGTATATAATTTTTTAAGGAAATGCCAACCTGCTTTCCGTAGAAGCTGCATCATCTTACATTCCCACCAGCAATGTAAAATGGTTCCAATTTCCCCAAATCCTCCCAACGCTTATTTTCCATTTAAAAATTATAGCCATTCCGGGCACCTGGGTGATTCAGTCAGTTGGGCGTCCAACTTTGGCTTGGGTCATGATCTTGTGGTTTTTGAGTTCAAGCTCCATGTCGGGCTCACTGCTGTCAGTGTGGAGCCTGATTCAGATCCTCTGTACCTCTCTTTCTCTACTGCCCCCCTTCCCAACTCACACGTGCTCTCTCAAAAATAAACATTAAAAAAATATTATAGTCATTCTAGTAGATGTGAAGTGGTACCTTATTGTGGTTTTGATTTGTATTTCTCTAATAACTAATGGTGTTGAGCATCTTTTTCATGTTTGTTGGCCATTTGTGTATCTTTTTTTGAGAAATATTCAAATCTTTCGCCCATTTTTAAATTGGGTTACTTGTCTTTTTGTTGAGTTTAAAGAACTCTTTATATATTCTGCAAACTAGACACTTATCAGATATGTGATTTGCAAGTATTTTCTCCCATTACATAGGTTGTCTTTTCACTTTGATAGTATCTTTGGACATACAGAAATTTATAATTTTGCTGTCCAACTTATCTGTTTTTTCTTTCATTGCTTTTGCTTTTGGTATCATATCTAAGAATTTGTTTCCAAATCCAAAATCATGAAAATTTACTCCTCCTTTCTTCTAAGAGTTTTATAGTTGTAGATCTTACATTTAGGAATTTGATCCTTATTGAGTTGATTTTTGTATGTGGTGTGAGGTGGGGTCCAAATTCATTCTTTTGCATGTGAATATCCAGTTGTCTTAGAACTGTTGAAGAGACTATTCTTTCCCCATTGAGAGGTCTTAACACCCTTGTGGAGAATCAATTGGCCACAGATATGTGTGGGTTTATTTTGTACTGTCAGTTCTATTCCATTGGTCTATATGTTTATCTGTATGCTAGTACCATACTCTTTTAATTACTGTAACTTTGCAGTAAATTTTGAAACAGGAAATGAGTCCCCAAAGTTTGTTCTTTTTCAAGATTGCTTTGTGCTCTTTTGTAGTTCTCTACGAATTTTTAGATCTTCCATTTCTGCAAAAACAGTCATTAGGATTTTGACAGGATTGCATTGAATATGTAGATTGCTTTGAGGATCATTGCCATCTTCACAATAAGTCTTCCAATTCATGAGCACAAGATGTCTTTCCACTTATTTAGGACTTTTCTCTTTCAGAAATGTTTTGTAGTTTTCAGTGTGCAAGTTTTGCACTTCCTTGGTTAAATTTATCCCTATTATTTTATTCTTTTAGATGTTATTGAAAATGAAATTGCTTTCTTAATTGCATTTTCAGATTGCTCATTGCTAGTTACAGAACTGCAATTGATTTTTGTGATTTTTGTATTCTGCAATTATGCTGAGTTCCATTTTTAGCTCTAATTTTTTATCATTAAGATTTTCTAGATTGTGTCATTTTGCGAATATGGTTTTACTACTTCTTTCCAATTTTTGATGACCTGATATTTTTAATGTCTGAAAATTTTGCAGGTCACATGGCTCCCACTCATGGTGCTATGTTCCTTTGTATTTTGTTTTTTTCTGATATTTAACCGTGTATTGAGTTCCTTTAGAATATTTGTTTCCGCCAGTTCTTGGTTGCTCTGATTTGAAACTACTTTAAAAATTAATTCTGCTTGAGTTTTCTGGGACCACCTATGTAGTTAAGATTTAAGGGCTGCAAATCTTCACAAAGGCCAAACTATGACTACAGTTTCTGAGAGGAGAATATTCTCCTGTTACAGAGCACCAAGGTTCAAGATCTGTGGACTCCTCACTGTTGTTTTGGGGATGGGTTTCTCTTATTTGATACCACTCTTTGCCAGGGTCAGTTGGTTTACAGGGAACTTGGGTTACAGTTCACTTGGTTTTCAAGTGTTTTTGAGAGGAAGTTTGGCTTCTGTTTATATTCTTTCTTTTTGGGTTCCTGGCTTCAATATATTTTGGCTTGTGAGTACTCCTTTCTTGACTGATTCACACATTAAAAAAAAGATTGTTTTTCCCATGTTTGGTTGCTTTTTCACAAGAGTCAGTCAGGATAATCATCCATACTAATAGGAACTGAAATGTCCATCTACTGACTGTGGTGGTATTTTACTTACCGTAGTCAGAAAGTGAAGAAGGTTCATTACACTAGTCCTCCTGATCTGTGGAGGATATGTTCCAAGACCTCCAGTGGATGCCTCAAACTGATAGTATTGAACCCTCTACTATATATTTTTCTATACATACATATGATAGAGTTTAATTTACAAATTAGGTACACTAAGATTAACAATTGCAACAATATACTGTTATGACAGTATAATAAAAGTTATGTGGATGTGTTCGCTTTTTCTCAAAGTATCTTCTTGTACTCTGCTTACCCTTCTTGTGATAGGAGAGGATAAAATGCCTCCATGATGGGATGAAGTGAGGTAAATGTGACAGTTAGGCTACTATTTACCTACTGACAGTGTATCAGGAGGATGATCTGCTCCTGGACCACAGTTGACCATGTATAACTTAAGACTGTGGGTAAGGGAGGACTACTATATTTTTCTATAGTATACTGTAGTTTTTGTTTTTTGTATTTTTAAACATTTGGCAAGGAATATTTTTGGCAAAGTCTACCATTTAACTTTCACTCATCTATTAAATACTTGGCCACCTAACAACGTGCCAGGCAGTCATCTAGTCATTAAAGAATATAGCAGAACAAAACAGACAAAATCCCTGTTCTGGGATGGGGTTGAAAAAACAGTATTACATGCGAAGGTAGAGAATACAGAATATGCCATGGAACACTCTACAATGCAGGGCTATGTTGGTATATTATGTATAATAATAGTTGAGGAAAACCACTCTAAGTTTGACATTTGAAACAATTAGGGAAGGGAGAGCCATATGACTTGAGAGAATTCTAGTCAAAGAACAAGGGCAAACATCCTAACATCAAAGTCCTCAAGTCTCACCTGAAGCCTGTGAAGAGTTTGAGTTGGGGAGTGGTTGAGCAGTGTATTAGAGGTGATGGGAAGTCGTTACATCCTTGAGCATTTGTTTTCACTCTGAAGGAGACAGGAAACCTTTAGGTTTGGAGCAGTGATGACATGATCTGACATGGTTTAGGAGTATGCTGGGTGTTGTGTGTGGGGCAGATTGCTGCAAAGTAAAAAGCAGGACCACTGAGTAGGCTATTACATAGTGATCCAGGAGGTGATCAAGCTTTATACCATGGTGGCAGCAGTGACTATGGTGAATAGGTGGGTTCTGAATAAAAATTAAAAGAACTGACAGGACTGCTATGAGAAATCAAGGTTGATGCCCAAGCTTTGAGCCAGTGCTACTCAAAGGAATGTTTTACATTTACCAAAGCCAAAAGAGGTAGGGGTGTGTGCATCTGTGTAGAAATCAAGTAGGTTTTAGACATGTTTAGGAGAGATGGTTGGGAGATCAGCAAAGGACAATGGTTAACTATGTACCTGAGTAACTAGGGCATGAAACTACTCCACTGTTTGGTCTTGACACTATTCAAATGTGACACACCAACAAGGAATTTGAGGTTATTTAAGAGGCTCAGACAATATAGTATGCAAAATGAAAGTTATTTCATAAAAGCATTTTCAATACAGGAAAACTTCAAGAGGGCTCTTAAAGATACTCATCCAGGAACAGCGTACAATTTGGAAAGGTAACTGACAATGGGACCTTAACTAAAACAAATACCATGTTAAAAGAGCAATTACTAGAAAGTTTGCCAGAATTAAAATCCTAAAAAATTCTTCAAAATGAGGCAAGAAAGGAGCAAGTAGTTATAAGATAGCAGGAAAGAATACAAAATTGTGGTAATTACTGGGGACCTAAAGAAACCAAAATCTTCCTAGTCTTTCCAGAAAACATCTTAGTATCTAAGTATCTTAGTTTTGATCTTTTACATAGTTCCCCCAATACACTATTTTTTGGGGAATGCGGATGCAGAGGTAATCAGGTTTTTAAAATCCTGTCTCTAAATACCTTTACAATTTATATTACATTGGGACAACCGAAAGTTTTCAATAGCTACTTTTGAGCTATTTCGAATTATGTTCTGACATATGCTAAATCCAGTGAACATTACAAACATCCTAAACATGAGGGCTTACCTTGTCACTCAAAAACAAAACAAACAACAGACTTAAAGGCCACATGGTAAGACATGTTCAAATCCTGGACCTAACCAACTTGGACTTTTGTACCTGGTTACTTTTAAAATACTAGTTGGCCATTTGCTCCATTATGTATACATGAATCAAATTAGATTTTTGTTACGAATTTGAATACCACTGGAAGATGGTTAGTCAAATTGTAGGATTTTAGATCGTAAGTAAATGTGTGGAACCTACACTATTATTTATAATTCAAAGTACTACAACTTGTCAGATATAAGATAGCAATGTAATGCTTGGGAATACAACTGATGTCCTCTTATCACCAATGAAACAGTAACAGGTGTCAAGTAACTAGCTATGGGTGCTCAAGGATTGCTGCTATGGGTTGTTAGATCTAGGAGCAGACTTAAGAATCACCTGGATGGCTTTTTAAAACAGACCACTGGAGGGATGCCTGGGTAACCGCTCAGTCAGTTAAGCACCAGCTTCGGCTCAGGTCATGATCTCACAGTTCATGAGTTCAAGCCCTGCCTTGGGCTCTGTGGACAGCTCAGAACCTGGAGCCTGCTTTGGACTCTGTCTCCCTCTCTCTACCCCTCCCCTGCTTGCACTCTGTCTCGCTCTCAAAAATAAAATAAAACATCAAAAAACAAAAACAGACCACTGGATTTTCTCAACCAGTAGGCCTAGAGTGTGGTCTGATAACTTCTCTTTTAATAAACTTCCCAAATGATACAGATTATGTCTTGGGACCACACTTTGAGAAGGTCTTAATTCTTTATAGATCAGTTTTGTAACTGCTATTTTAAGAAGTTCAAATTAGAACTCACACATAATATTAGGTTAAAGTGTGGATTTCATGTTAGCCCGAATTACTGAGACCAAAGTGTCTTTAAACACAGACTTTAATGGTAACAATTCCTTTAAGCTCAATTTTATCTTAGCTATTACAAGTGTTATGCAGATGTCACTATTAAGACAATATTAGTGACTTGTACTGGTTTCCTCAAAATAGAAGACAAATTCACTTAAAAAGTAAAATCAACAATCATTTAACAGTTTTGTTATGCCAACACAAAACACGGCTAATTTGAGTCCCCTCCCAAATCACTAACACAGCATGATCAGTAACTGAAGCATATTTTAACTAAGCCATTAAAAAAAAAAAAAAAAAAGTGAGTGTTTCACTACCCCTGAGACCACTATTAACTGTGGTTCATACTTTAAAAAATTGTGAGCACACCCACACAAGAAAGCAAACTAACAAGCTTTTTAAAAAAAATCTGGTACCACATTGCAAACTTGCCCAGGAAAAATGAGTCACTTAAAATATAATTTACCATTAACAGGTCAACTGGACTGTTAATTCTCAAGAAACTCAGCATTAAAAATTTGACTTTATGCATTAAAAGATATAGGAAATATAAAGAATCAAAACCAATTTTTAATCTTCTAATATGCATCCAGTCCTACACATGGCACTGGTAACGTATATAGGGAAAAAGGGCAAATTCTTGGGATTCTTTTGAAGGTTTCATTAGAGATGATCTCAAGTCCAGTGTCCATACATTCAAAAATGTTGGTTTTCCAGGTACTTTACTGTTCTCTTAAACCTGGAGAAGCCTCTATGGCTTATTCCCTTAGAGTGACATTAGAAATGTTGTAGAAAGCATCAAATCAAAGATACAGAGAACTGGACACATCTAATAATTATGACAACAATTTCAGTCATTCTCTATAAATACTTCAAGGTTGTCTATGGCTAAAAAGGTCAACTTGAAAGTCAATTAGCAATTCAGAAGCTCTGACAAAGTGCTTATTCACGACGGGCTTTCAAGAAATAATATGCCTACTAAAGCTATTTTGAGTTATCGGAGAATCAGAAGTAATTATTTTGAAAAAAGAGCAAAAGAACAGGATCTCTTACCTTATGGAGCAGGTAGGTTACTAATTTTTCATTTGTAATTTGAATCCAAAATAGCATTAACAGTATGACATCTACCTTTAAGGAGTAATTTTTTTTAAGTAAAAGATGAAATGAAAAAAATTCACTCGTTGGAAAATTGTATAGCTGGGTTGATATTTCTCAATGAAATGTTTAAATTACAGAATTAACAAAGCCAGAACATCTTCGGAAGGCATGCATTTCACTTGCAGTTTAGAGAAAAATCTTAAGTCAATAAACCATGTCCAAACTACATATTAAAATGTTTATAAAAATCAAGCTTTAACATTTATTTTATATCTAGCTTTCCACATCTGTGTGCAGACAAGGAATAAGATTGCACATAAGTGTAAGCAGTGCAAAAATGTGGAAGTGGAGAAAAGTCACAGATGTGCTAAAAATCAAACACAAGATTTTAAGAAAGCAATGGACAAATCAAAACTAGGAAAAAAGTAAAACTATAGCGTCAGGATTAGGAAGGGTGAAGAATGATAATGCCCTTGTTACTACAGAAGTTAAGTTAGTGGCACAGATAGCACTTGTCAAACAAAAAATAATCCAATAGCATTGACTTTTATTCATTCATGTTAAGTCACCTGAAATGATATCTGTTGCATTTAAATGCTCATTAATGTAAATGGCTGAACAAATCCATTTCAATGGATAGTCAATATCCCACATAGTTAAGTCACTTCAACACAGCCTCATGACAACTCCCACACCAGAACAGTACTTTATTTTGTAAATTTTGACCCATTATTACTCCCATGTTATGGTGTTTTCAGCTGTCAAGTGTACAAGGTGAAGAAAAAATTTAGTTAGATGGGGGTTGCACCTGGAAAATAAATTTCTTAAACTCCATATACACGTTTCAAAACTGCTGGGTCCCAAGTCCATCTATGAACTCCAGGGCTGCCAGTATCATGTGCAGCATACTAAAGCTACACTATCCGAATAGCTTATTAATTCTGCATAAATCAGGTCAATCAATGTGTCAACCTGTAACAGACTGTGCACTTTTAACTGAACATGGCAAAATATTCACTCTTTTGAACTTTACATCATTATTTGATGTCAAACAATGAAGCAAATCCCAACAGTATATACAAAAACAGCTTTGCATTTACAAAAGATTGTTTCCCATACTGATTAATTCAGGCAGCTAACTCATTGGTTTATGCAACTTTATTGAAGAAAAATAAATCAATTACTAGCAGAGCTATTAGTTGATCACTCATCCATTGACAACTTGCATCATTTATTCAGTGCTATATTAAACAGTGTATTGGAAGATAGATTAACTAATAGCTCCAAGCCTCCTAACAATTTAAATGAGAATTACAAAATGTTTGAGACCCTATTTTGGAATACAAAGGGTGTTTGACTTCCAATTTCCATTCTCTGTAGAACAAGAACAGGTCATTCCTTTATTGACATGCATAAAATACATCACATTTTCTGTTCTGCTGATGCTATAAATTCAATACCAATTCTCCAGCCACATCAGTTATGAGCATAAAGTATATCATGTAACCTCAAATCTCTAACAGTGGAAGGCTTAAAAAAGACTGGATGCTAGAATAATGCTGCTTCCTTTGATGTGACAACTGAGCATCCATCTCCCTCCCCCTCAGATGATTTCTTCAGCATGTTAGAGCAGTGAGGAATGGTTTTAGTCTCATAACCAAGTTAAAGTGAAGACATTGGCCACATAATACACATGCTCCATTTTTAAAAAAATTCAGAATCTTGGGCAACTGTTCTCTTGTAACTACTTTACAGTTTCTAAAAGCAGTTATTGTCCAAAGCTGGAAGAACTTAAGTCTTCTCAGATGAGCATGTGAATGAATGGAGGGAGGTAAACAAAAAATAAAATTAAAAAAGATGAGGTCTGAAAGGGGAGCAGCCGGATAAGAAAATCAAAAAAGGAACAGTAATTTAAAGTTTATTCCAGCTATAATGCAGGTTATTCTGACTTTAAGGTAGCATCACATGGCATACTTCTGAGTCCATTCCCGAGATATTCTGTTGTACCTGCAAATAAAGAAGATGTTACTTAAAAAGTTAAAGAATTCTTAATATTTGAAAGGAAAGATTTCTATTTTACCTCCAAACTCATCATGGAGTTATCTCTTATGGCTATGATTAGAATTAAGCCAACAAGGGAGAAATAGCATTGGTACTCAAAGCAATGTGGGAAATGGAAATCTTATGCTTCCACTAGAATGTTCCAATAGACTGAAAATATTTTCATAAACACAATAAGGTGGTATTGAGATTGGGGACGCTAAGAAAAAAAATAATCAAAGACCTTTTCTCTTCCCTACCACTGAGTTAAATGTTCTATTAGAAAATCCTATAATTAGTATTCACTTCGACTAACGGAACATTAAAAAAATTATTTTACAGATCATGGACTTATGTCAGAACGGCACACAGTCTACAGAAATTTCCATCAAAGTTGGAACCAAACAATTTTATCTGAATCCTAGACTTTGAGAAATTGGTAATACCAGAAATTACATTTGAGATTTAAAGCACAGGGAGAAGATTAGACATTGGGGAAGGAGGTTTTGAAGAAAGGACTTTTCAAGAGAGGTGGGTGTGAGTGGCGTGTATGTGTTAATTGGAACATGTATGTGTTACTTTTAGAAAGTGTGACTGGAGCTAACAAGTCCCACTTGACACTTAATGAGAATCTCTAGTAGTACAACTCGGGGGCATCTTTGTTTAAAAAGATCAACAGATAACACACACGAGCAAGGTTATTTATTACTGAGGATTATCATTCATATTGATAAATGCTATCAATTTCTTCCTGTATTACATCCATGCCATAAATTACTTACCAACAAAAAATACAGTGATAGCCTTAAGAAATGAATATAACATCAAAGGGTATATATAGGAGAACTTTCAGGTTTCTATTTCCAGTTTGAACTTTATGCAATATTAACTAGCTTCATTTCAAACCAAGAACTAAACATGGTTCAACCACTTTTCTAAACTTCAGCATATAGAAGTTCTTTCTACCATTCATGGTTACCTCATTTAAGGACACCCTCTCAAAAAGCCAGCACTTTAAAACAAAGGTTTCATTTAGCATACAGGGAGCCACAAAGTATAGCTGATATTAATGCATGCTTGTCAGTAATGAACATTTAGTTTAGATGCTTGGAGGCTTTATTAAAAGTGTTTTCCCCTTATATTATGATCTCTTGGCCAAATCTTAATTAAATCACCACATTCCATAAAGTACTGGTAATAAAGGTTAAAATATACCAACTTTAAAATTTAAATACCATGGTAGTTTGAAAAAGATACTATTTAAACTTTCATTTCTTACTAGTGCTATATATAACTGCTTTGCCATGCAAATACTCTCAAGCAGTAATGACTATTGGGTATACTTTCACGCTAAACAGAGATCAAGCAGTTAAATGTACAGTTTTCAGAAAACTGTCACATCTGTTACCTTCGGTTAGTTAAGACAGTGCCTTTAAGCATGCAGCACTCAAGTGCTGGCAGTACCATGAATAAGCGCACCATAGAGTGCAGATCCTCTTACCCTACAACATAGCGTATTTCTCTGTCCACTCTCTTGCTAACCTATTGTACCTAATTGAACAAGTATACTTAGCATTAATCATAACATACAACAAAGTTATAATGGTGAAGTAGTACATAAAGGTAATTCAAATATCTGAGGAATTTAGACCACGTTTTTATAATAGTACCAGTTATTTGTTTCAAAAATGTAATTGGGACAAAGAAAAATCTTTCTTTCCAAAAACTTAGTAAGTGACAAAGCACTGAACATGTTGGGAAATTAAAACTTTTTAGAGGGGGCTATTCATTGTCACATAAACTAAAACCTATTAAAAAAAACTCACATTTCAAAAACTAGCTTTCTGCACATTTTAATTATTATCTTACCAGCAATAATCATCAAGTCTTCTTGGCATTGCCACAACTTACAGCAGAGTGTAAGCCTAACTCATTAAAAAAATAAACTCACTTTTCTACTATATACTTACTTATCTCTGTCTGTTTTATAGATCCGTGCAATCTCTGGCACTAGGGGGTCATCTGGGTTTGGATCACATAGCAGTGAACAAATGGATAAAAGAACTGCAAGAAAAAAAAGTGTTACCTAGCATTGGAAATTTAGGTAAAAATGTATTTAGAAACATGTATTAAAAAAAAAAAACACCCAATCCTCAAAAGATTTTTTATTAGTTTGTATCTTAAGGTCAATGAGACACAGCTTTACAGACATTTTGCTTCACAGGAGACAATAAGGAATGTCAAAAATAGAACTTTGTTGGCATCTAGTACTGACTAGCTATGAAAATAGTGCCAAACTCAGGAGTTCCAAGATACTCAAACAATGCGGTAGTAGTTTATTATCCTTTTCATAAAGTTTAAAGTTAAGTGGCATTAGTAATAAGCTGTGGAGTTCTTGGTACTTTGAGGGGGGAAATCTATAAAGAATAATGTGGGGAACATTCGTGCAGTATTATTTTCAGCGGTTGGGCATAACAAAAAAATCCATTCTCAGGGTGTCTAGCTAGCTCAGTCAGAGGAGCATGAGACCCATGATCTTGGGTTTGTGGAGTTCAAGCCCCATGATGGAGGTAGAGTTTACTTATTAAATAAATATATATATATTAAAAGAAAGGGGGCACCTGGGTGGCTCAGTTGATTTAGCCTCCAACTTCGGTTCAGATCATGATCTCATGGTTTGTTGAGTTCGAGACCCACATTGGGCTCTATGCTGAGTGCTCAGAGCCTGGAGCCTGCTTCAGATTCTGTATCTCCCCCTCCCTCTCTGTCTCTCTCAAAAATAAACAGACATTAAAGAAAATAAAAAGAATAAAAAAAAAGAAATCCATTCTCTTCCCTGCCCTTGGGGGAGTTTCACATAAACTCCCAACTGCTCCATTGTGTTTTGTCTCCTTGAATTTATAAACTAAGAGTACTGATTAAATAAATGCTGAGATCTCCATTACTTTTTTAATAAAAGATTTTATTATATACATATATGTACATACACATATATTTTTAAGTAGGCTTCACGTCCAGCGGAGAGCCCAACGTGGGGCTTGAAATTACAACCCTGAGATTGAGAACTGAGCTGAGATCAAGAGTTGTGGACACTTAACCGACTGAGCCATCCAGGAGCCCCTGAAGATTTTATTTTTAAGCAATCCCTACACTCAACATGGGGCTTGAACTCACAACTCCAAGATCAAGAGTCATGCTCCACAGACTAAGCCAGCCATGCAGGCACCTCTCTATCTCTATTACTAAACGAGCCTTCACAACTTTAGTTCTTACTCTGACCTGTTCAATTCATGAACTTGGATGATACCAAGCATTACAGAGCATGTATCTAATTCATTTTGTATGCCTATTATGTGGCAGACACTGCAAAGTGTTATAAGGGATTTTCTTTCTTCTCCAAAACAGTGATTTTAGTCAAATAAAAGTCTGGGAGATGCTACACTACCTTTTTAGTAGATACAAATTCACTGCACAATCCTATCTGAAACACTGTCTTAATTAGCAACATTAAAAACCTCATTTTTTATACCTTAAGGTATGCTAAGCCAACACCAATACCCAAAGGTTACTACAGGGTACACTTCCTTCCCATTGAGTAGTCACTCCGTGGTAGGTGATTTCATTTGTGGGGGAGAAGTGACATAAAAACCACCACAGTCATTCAAAATGGAGAAAGATGGAGGAACTCCATCTCCATCTGGGATATTCTTGTGGAGACTGGACAACCTATTAGAGATGTCATATAATAGATCCCAACTGAAATTAGAAGACCAGAATTGATCTAGAGACCTTTCCAAGACTATGAATCTGAGCAGCTCAAGACTTTCTCTGAAAGTATTTTACCTTTAGAAATAGTTAAAGCAGGAGACCACTGTGATCTTAGAATATCGAGACAAATGCTGCCATTACTGTTAATATTTGGATGATAAATTCTGGTTGTAAATGCAACCTAAAATAAATTAAAAAAATTTTTTAGGTATCTTTTCCCCAAGTAAAAATAAGCATCCTAATCTGAAATAAAAGACTTTCATTTTTAGCAAGGCTTAAAATACTGTCCTCTCTCTCTCACACACACACACATACACACAATCAAATGGCTAAAACCTACTTTACATACACAGTAGGACTAAAAATTACAGAAACTCATCTGATATTCTGATCAAGATCTTTCAGGGGATCCTTCTCTTTCATTAAAATAAAATGTACTCTTTGGGGCAAAAATTTTACTATCAATGATATGATGGGATATTCTGAAGGTTAACTTTCGCTCTACCATGTCATGAGTATCAAGAAGAACATTGTGAAGGCTAATTAACATTCATTAATAAATAAAGGAACTTCAGAATGTACACCAAATTTGTAGACCAACTCATTTAAGGTATCAAGTTACAAAAAGTATGTGTTTTAGTGTGCGTTTCCATAGTACATAAAATAATTTTAAATATCACAAGTGTTTCATCTGAAGTAACTGTCATACTACACCCATAACATGACTGCAAAGATGGCTGAAGTGCCAACGTTCTGCTATTTTCTACAGGTATTCATATAGATTGGATTTATGTTAATTGCTCTGAAAAGACAAGGATCAAATGCTTTTAATAACTGTAAACCAGTCACCTTCGTGCATTAAGCAACTATAAGCTTTGATAGATTTATTGTTATATATGCAAACCCAAACCCCTAAAAGATATAGCCTGTCTAAGCCCTAACAAACATAGCCTAGGCTGCAGCAACATATGCAAATGAATACAAAGCTGAATACCTGAAGTCTACTACTTTACAGAGGTTAATAATCCAAACCTGTATGAGCACAATAAAGGGGGGGAAAAACACTTCCACATAATGTATCAGAGCTTTGCAACATTGGATAAATCCTTATCTCCATTTACAAAAGTTCAAATCCAGGTCTAGCTGCTCCTCTAACTAAAGATTAAGAGCATTCTGTATTATATATTTAGCTTAGCCTCAATATGTATTTAACCTAAATTATTCTTACTCCCTACATATACATGCCAATTATCTTGAATTACACTGAATCTTAATTTCTAAGAATACTCTATTCCTTTGAAATAAAACACTGATGTATACTAATGGATTTTGGGGATAAATACTTGCCTTAGGTGGTTTGAAGGGGTAGTCTGTAGGAAAATGAATTGTCAAAAAGAATACACCACCTTGATATGGGCTGTCATTCTGTGAAAAGAAAAATTTGCTTAACTCTGATATTTAAAATATTACTGCTAAATAATCCAGGTAACATTTCTATTTTCTAAATAAGCATTTAATATGGACCCAAATTACCCACTGTTTACACTGCAATAGAATCTAAACTATTCCACAATTTAGTTCATATTACTAGAAAATACACAATCAAAATTTACTATAGAACAATGAACCCTTATTTACTTAGATCCCATTTTACGTAGGTCACCAAAGAACCAAAAAATTACCCAAAAACTAAGTGTTCTAGATCCCAACTTTCACAAAGGAAAAGTATACTTAGCAATAAGGTCTATAAAAGTATTACACATCAAACATGAATTTGAAAATAAGGTCTTATATTTATTTCTTCTAATGAAAACCATATATACAACACAGAAGGCTTTGTACTTCAACACACCACTCTGGCTACTGGCAAAGCAAAATGCTGAATTCACAACCCTGAGATTAAGAGTCACGTGCTCTTCTGACTGAGCCAGCCATAACCCCTCAAAAATCCTCATTTAAAACCAAGGAAGTTTTTCTTCAAAAGCATACTAAAAACCCCACAGCAAACCAACACACAGCATTACAATATTTGGAAAACAATGTAGAATATTTGTTCTTCCACTTCAAAAGAAAACAAAATTTCAAGCTATCGCATCACTCTTCCTCCCTCGTTTTGATTATAATTTGAGTACGAAGGACTCTTAGTAAATACCTCTTAGACAATGTTAGTATGAAGTAATTTTTGGGAAACACTACTTGCTAGAATTTTACATTTAATTTAACCAATATCAGGAAAAAGATATCATTGTTCCCATTTTATGGACAAATATAAAGGGACTTGAAGAAATAACTTAGGTGAATGGTATAGGATAGAACCAAGATTGAAACCCCAGGTCTTATGAAGACTATCAACAATGGAACAGAAAGTGAGGACAAAAGACAGTGACTTAGTAAAAAACTTTAAGGTAAAAGTTAAGGAAAATATAAAACTGCTTCTAGATATGCTAAGAGCCGACCTGAAGATGTATTTCAAAGTTTATAGTGAGTTATTACCAACATCTATTTCTCTCCATTAGAAGAGTATGTACATAGTGCTAATATAAGCCTTTTACTATGCTCATTCTGGATATCAGGCAAATAAAAACTTTTCCAGATCTGTCACTTTTATAGTGTTCATTTAATCCCCAGCCCGCTGTAAAATAAACAATAGCTGAATTAATTTAACTCCCTTCTATAGATCAGGTATGTAGAAGGGACACTGAGAACAATTTCTTATCTTGATGGGCTAACAGTATGGTAAAGAGACATATAATGAAATGTTGCAGGTATTATGAAAAATGAATGGGATATATCTGCGAGTTGAAGGAAAAATGTCAACTTACTGATGATAAATGAAGTTCAAAGAAACATACAACTAGTAAAATTAAAAAAACTACAGTTTGAATCCTTTCATAATGCCCAAGTCCTTTCTTTTTATTGTTTACAAAATTTTAATTTGAAAAACTACAACTGCAAAGCAGCATTGTGAAGTATAGACAAAAATCAAAGCAAGGTACCAGAATACGATCTGAATTTACCAGATTAATGGATCTTTAACAGTTACATCAACTGGGAGTAGATGCTTCAAATGGCATACACTTTTATAAGACTAATACTGAAAATGTTTGTACAGTGTACAGTTAACAATTTACGGTAATCCTAAACAGTAGAATTCTAGGAGCACCTGAGTGGCTCAGTCGGTTAAGCATCTGACTCTTGATCTTGGCTCAGGTCACGATCTCAGTTTGTGAATTGAGCCCTGCACTGGGCTGAAAGTGTGGAACCTGCTTGGGATTCTCTTTTCTTCTTTCTCTGCCCCTCCCCTGTTCATGTTCTCACTCTCTCTCAAAATAAATTAAAAAAAAAAAAAAAAAGAGAGAAATTCTAAATTTTCATACAATCACAAGTGCTGTAATCTCACTGCTTCTGAATAAAGGCAACCTAATCATAAGATTTAAGCAAAACCAAATTTCACTTCACTTGTTAAAAAAAAAAAACTTATGGGATGAAAATATTTCAATGTTACAATTTAACACTACAACTCCATCAACTCAAAAAGGAAAAACTGGTAAAATCTTAAGATCCAGGGGTAACCCAACCAAACTATGCTATCTAAAGATTGAGGATCTATATCAAAGTTACTATAAATAGAAAAACAGAAAAGAAATTAAAACAGGAATATTTTGGATTATAAACTGACCCAAATCCAGAATTTATACTTGATCTCTTTATAAACCTTCTACACCTTGGATTTACTCCAATTAGTTCAAGTGGCTCCTCTCAGTGTCTGTATTCCTCCCCTAGGGCAATCATAAAGTGTTGGTATTCCCAAAGATCCATCTTCTGCTTCTATCTCCTGATCCGCACTTATTCTGGTAACTCTGGAGTCCTTCTCTATCTCTCTCTCTATATATATTCAAATGCTCATGAATGTTTATTCTTGGATGTCTTGTGTCCAAAACTCAAACCACAAACCATCAGTGATCAAAGCAGTTATCAATCTTAAAGATCCTTAAATTCTCTTCAACTAGCTGCTTCTCCTTTAGGTCCATTGCCACCACTACCTTCGTTCCAGATCTCACATCTTTTTTCTACATTATGGTAATGGTTTACTACTGGTATTCCTGTCTTCACTCTGGCTTTTTCTTCTAATTTATCCCTCACCCTAATTCTGAAGTTGTCTTAAGACACAACAAGTTGCACCCCTGCTTGAAATCCAGCACAGATTTTGAGATAAAGCACATAAAGTGCTTTATGAACTCATTCCCACTAATATAGCTGGTCTCATCTTCTACCTATTCTCCTAAATGTGCTCTTTACTGCACATAAAATGTTTCACATCTCCTTTTTCTGTTATTTCTTTCTCTTCCTTGAAATATTTTTTGAAAAAAAAATTTTTTTTTATTAGAGAGACAGCATGTGCGAGTGGGTAGGGGTGAGAGGGGCAGAAGGAGAGAGAATGTTAAGCAGGCTCTACACACAGCGTTAGCCTGACACAAAGCTTGATCCCACGACCCTGGGATCATGACATAAGCCAAAAATCAAGAGTCAGATACTTAACAGACTGAGCCACCCAGGCATTCCTACTTGAAATATTCTTATCTGCATCTGTATCTTTATCTCTAGGATCCTATCTACACTATAGAATCCATCTTAAGCTTAAATGTCCTTAAAAAGATAATACAGCCTTTCCTTTAGTTCAATCCGCTTGTTGCCTTTCTTCTGTACTTTCTGTACATTTACTATTATCCAACATATTTATAGCTTACTTATATTTTCCACTTTCTCTACTCTTCCTCTGGACTACAAAGCTCCTTTTAAAAGGTCATGAAGGGAAGAGTTTTCATGTATCATTAACCTTTGCAGAAACTGACATAATACACTTAAAATAAGTTGAAAAATAACCTTTATGGACCAATAAGACAATACCTATGAACCAATTATTTGACTTCAGATGGGTTTTGTAGTTGATTCTGCTCAAGCTGCCAAAGATGACGTTGTATTATTCAAATTTGGTACTTTCTCCCTTGGCTGTATCATAGATTAGGTGGAAGTTAGTGTGGTTCTCCAAATAATTTCAAAATTATCTTTCTCCCAGCTCCATTTCCAATTAGTAATCAAGTATATAAATACCAGAAATAAGTAAGGAGTTAATTTCTCCTAACTTTTCCAATTGTTAATGGGCATTGTCCTCAATATAGTACAAAAAACCCAGCCACCACCAAAGTTTAAGAACCACATAACCAGCAATGCTCTGTCATTTCTTTCAAAGGTTTAATTTTTATTAGTATTTGTGCTTCCAAAGTATCTTACCTTAAGAAAGAATAAGCCAGTTCAAATGGTTATTAGAAAGCATTTTGCCTCATAAATTTAATGATCAAGAATATTCCCAGACTGTAATACACTAAAACTGAATAGTTACTCTGCATCAAAACTTAAATTAGATGCTCCATTCCTTAGTCAGGAACCTTTAGTTATGTGGCACTGCCAATCACTTTACTGACCTAAGAAGTACTCCATAGCAATTTTGTTACCATTTATTCTTTCAGCAAATCTGCAAATACATGGATTGCTATACTACCAATGTCCCAATGTTTTAGCTCATTTTTCTGCATGTCACACAGCTAGGCATAATAACAAAACAAAGCAATTATTTATCTAATCAAACTGTGATGTTGTATCACAAGGATGCAATCAAAAGCCAAAATAAGAACATGAGTTGTTTCATTGTTGACGCTATGGTAAAGATAATTGCTAACTATTTCCAAGTTGACACCCAAAACCGGTGTTTCCTAAAATACAGTTTCTGCAAATTTTGTTCATTAGGGAATATTTAAATAGTTCTGAAAATCAAGTATTTGTTTTTAAAAGCAGAAAACTGTCATTGATACAATTAACAAAGTTTTCTGAAAATAAAAGCAAATAAGTAAGCAGCTACAAAAAAAGGTCAGGATAAGCAATTTTCTCTTATTCTCTAAAGAATTACTGGCATAAACTACTCACTTATGCTTCACTCTGATTTACTCTAAGTATATTCCTCACCTTTTGGAAACAAAAGTTCAATAAACAGTGAAGTCTCAGAGTCCAGCAGAAAAATGTCACACTGGTGTCAAAGAGCTGGTTTCTATCATGCACACCATCCAATTAAGTCTTGAGATTACCAACTTTTTAGTGCTTTATTAATACTGACAACTAATTTTTATAATGAGACCATCTTAAAGCACCCCTGGATCAAAGATGAACTTTTACTTGGTAGAAATGGTAAGGCATTTTACTGAACACTCTGCTTTAAGAATTGGTGATCTATAATGACAAAATTCTAGAAACAGCAAATCCATGTGCCTACAGAATCTAGGGAGGCAAAATGAAGTGGACAGGAGTGTGAGACACAAACCCCATATAAAAAAAGGGAGGTAGCTGCTAAACTCCATCCCCAGTCGCTACTGCTATGGAATGAGGGCCTCGTCAGGGTTTTAGTATGAAGACTGTTAACTTCTAAACTGTTTTGTGGACCAAACTGGGTAAAAGCCAGACTAGTTAACTATGTTCACTTAAAATAAATAAACCACAATTTTGTTACAAAGTATTTTTAAAGCAAAATAAAATTTACAGTAGTAAGAATAGTCCTTGAGATAACAGGAAGTGAACAATTCTGACTGTTAATTTTTTTTCCCTATTAGGATAATACAGATATGTTTCAGATTATTAAGATAAATATCCCCCCCTCTACCAACACCACCAAGTTTAACTTAACTCACAGTCTCCCTACCTTTAGGTCGTAACATTTCACAATTACTCTAACTCAATCATCCCTGCTATGATTTCCCATAAAATTTCCTATCTTATACACTTGTTTTAATTGCTGGTCTCTCCCAGGTTTTAAGTTCCCTAAAGAATGAGAAGTATTATGTCTATCCTTAATGGCTGGCATACAGTGGGGGACCACAGGGAGATGGAAAAAAAAAGATTAAAGTTATCAAAATCAGAACTACAGAATAAAAACTTATTAATCCAACCCATCAACTGGCTAACTTTTCCAAGAGCATTTCTCCTTTTAGAATAATACCTATTTATTGACCGTTATCTCACCAAGTACATTATTGACATTTATGTTGAGATTAAACCACCAAAAAGGGGGGGAAGAAAGCAGATTAAGACATACATAGAATAGAAATCCTAAAGTGTCTTCCAAGTCAAAAAAAATATTAAGTATTGTGCAAGATACAGTCTTACCCCAGGTTGTTTTACTGCGCTCTAATTCTGTGAAATTCTTAGATGGTATCCATAATTCTGAATATTCAATTATCCAGCATATACAGTTTCTTATCTACCCAGGATAGAAAGGAATTTTGCTGTATTCAAAATATCACTTTCTACCTAAAAATATTCAAATTTTGTAAAAATCTAAAGTTCTATACAAACATCAAATACAATAAAAACTTAGATTTTTGGCAGCAAGAGGAATTAGGTCCATGGTAGAGCTAATAAATTAAATGGTCTATAAATAACAGGAAGCTCTGCAACAATGCTTTACATTACTACAAAAGAAAACTAGGATAAAGTGAAAAAATATTTGATAGGTCATAGAGATGCTAGACTCTAGAACCCGAATACAGGGACAGACACATATAATATATGTAAACAAATGACTAATTCATTAAATTTTTAGGGCTTTCAAAAGCTGTACAACTACGGCAGTTCCAAAACGGCATTACAAGGTTAATAAAATAAATATGAGACTAAGTTAAATATAACTAGGTCAATGTTGAATTTTTAATTAAAAGCAACAATTTTTAATTCTTAATACTTACAGGTCCCATAATTGTGGCTTGCCAATGAAACACTAGGGAAAAACAAAACAAAACTGTTATCTAAAAATGTACAAGCTTTTTTGAAATTAGCCATTCAAATCAACTTCAGAGTTACTTACTGTCATCCCCAACTGGACCTGCAGAACATTGTGCTGGAGGGTCACGGGCCAAATCACTAAGTTCCTACACCAAAACAGAAAATGATGGGTCATATAACCATAACAACAAACAAACAGAGTCAATGGTTTATCTTCACCCCATTCTTTAAGGGACACACAATCATAGTTCACATTAATACATTCTAGTAAAAGAAAACATGAAGTTAACCATAGTCCAGATCGTGGAACATAATACGCACAGAAACAAAAATTCTTGTTACATCAACAAAAGCCATCCAAACCAGAAAAGTTGTATCAGATACTTTCACAGCTTAAGAACTGAGACAGTTCTTAACATTCATGTTGTTTGCTTAACTTTCAGGATATCTCAGAAGCCCTTATTTCTACTATCCTAAATCCTCTGTTGTATCTGAACCACACTATCCACAGACCTCATTTCCACTTGAAAAATCTCTAATGGGGCTAGGTAGGTAGGTATCCTTTTTGATTTGGTCTTATTGCTGCAACTCAACTGTGTTTATTACCCTGGAAGAAACTGAAATTTGCTCTTAGTAAAACATGCAGTTTCCAAAATTCCATCAGACCTTATATTTATAAATATGTACTTAGCCTTTCCAGGACTTATATGTAACAAATATGGATAATTTAGTCAGAAAATAAAGTTGTTTCTTTTTTAATTTTAAATTTTATTTTAGAGAAAGAGAGTATGTGTGGGGCTCGATCCAGAGCAAATATCTGCCTCTTTCACATGGTCCAAATACATTTCAGAAAACAACCAACTGTTGCACAGTGATCAATCTAGATTCACTCCATTTAAAAACAGAACAAAACCCCACAATGCAGAAGAATTGTCCTTGTGGTAATTGTTTCACAAAATTCATAAACCATGATGTTGTAGCTCTAAAACTAAAAATGTCACAAATCAATTATACCTCAGTAAAACTGGGAGCTGGAGATTGCTCTGATACACTGCCAACTTGCTTCTCAAACTCACACATCTGTTTTTCAGGTTATCAAAACAGCCAGAAATCCCAGGATACAAAACTTAGGATAACGGAAGATCAGATCAGACCTTTATGCTTGCCTAAATAAATATACCTTCTTATGTTCAATATATTTAAGAATGGGAGAAAATTCATCCCAACCACCATGGATCCTGATCAGTAGGAATTACAGAAACTCTGAACAGAGATTTAAACAACTGGTTAAAAGAAACTATGTATGGGGGCACCTGGGTGGCCCATTTGGTTAAGCCTTCTATTCTTGATTTCAACTCAGATCATGATCTCATGGCTTGTGGGGGTTTGAGGCCCATGTCAGCTCTGCGCTGTAAGCACAGAGTCTGCCTGGGATATTCCCCCCTCTAAGTAAATAACTTAAGAAAACAGAACAAAACTATGTATGGTTTTAACTTAAAAACAAAAACAAACACTGTTACAAATTATCAAATGATTCTGAATCAAGTATTTGAAGTTATTTTTTGTTTTGTTTTTTCAGGCTTGATGTCCAGGGGGGAGCCCAACATGGGCTTGAACTCACAACCCTGAGATCAAGACCTGAGCTGAGATCAAGAGTCTGACACTTAACCGACTGAGCTACCCTGGTGCCCAAAACTACCAATTTTTGAGTAAAAATAGAAACATACTTGAATTAATTGACTAACCATTATTAAACAAATGACTTTTTCATAGGCCAGATTAGGTTTCATATGGCAATTATTTACATCCCATAACCAGCCACTTTTGTTATGATGGGAATCTACTTTAACACCATCTCAAAGCATTAAAAACTTCATTGTTGGTAAAAATCAAGTAGTCTAGTCAAACTGACACGACCAGAGAATGCTCCCATGTTCCAAAGCTTATGTAACAAGTTCTGTGTAGCTGGCCCACCAAAAAATACAAAAAACCAAAAGCTAATTTATACAGTTTAATTCTCTTTCCTTAAGGAACACAAGGGTTCAAAAAAAGGGGTCTATTTTAAGGTTAAAAACTTACCTGTTCTAAACCATCCCCCCCTCCTTTTCCATAAAAGATTTATCTCGTTTCTTACATTGATCTAGCCCAAATTATGTCCTTAATAAACATGTTTTGAATACAGATTTGTTTATATGCCAGAAAAAAAAGCAGTTATTTTTAAATAAAACCAATCTAAACGATGGCTGCTCTAAGTGACCTTGAAACAACTTCATTATAAATTTCAGGAATCTATAAAGTTGACCTAGAATATACCAACACCCTATTTAATGTTAAAGAACATATTTCTTACAGAGGAAACAAGTTTTTATGCATAATATTTATAAATTAAGCCCTTATAATACTGGCATTATTATTCTAACTTTAGAGTGAAGGTCTAATTTCAGCTCTTCCCTCCCAAAATTTCAGGCTCTTATTACTCAGATAATTTCTGAGTGTCTTATTTTCTAAGTTCTCCATGACCAAGATGTCTCTGAAGTAATAATCAAAGATCTAAAATTAGGCCAATTATCTTACATACTAAAATCTACTTTAAATACAACATTGAAAAAAAAAACCAACCTGAGTTATTTTAGGGATCAAAACAGGTCTTTCAAATCATGTACCAGCGTTCATCTCTAAGATAACAAGTAATTCTCATGACATTATTATGCCCATAGCATAAGCAAATGAGAATACATAAGAAAATCTCAGCAAGAAAAATTATGAGAAAGCACAGTAAGAAGTCACCTCAGATGCTCTTAATGTGTAAGACCTTTTATCTACTCAATAAACTATCTATCTTACCCTGCTTTCATGGAAATGTTTTTCCCTTACTCCAAAACATGTGATTGTAGTGTTTGGTTAATGGTGGCTGATAACCACCCATTACTCAGGGCTAATCATAGAATTTTGTTTCTTTAGCCTCAGTGATTAGCTCAAAGGGCTAAGCCAAGCCAGGACCTGACCTAATCAGGTCCATCCATCTCTGCCTGGTTTTTCATATTGAAGCTGGGAAGACTTCTTCCTTCTCTAACTGTAAGGATGTGACCTAGAGCTATTGGCAGGCATGTGCCTTGAAATTACATGGTGAATCCAGAGAAAAAGAGACCACATTGGGCAAAAGAGATAATAAGAGCTGACTTGGCATAAAGATATGCAATTTCAGTCCCTGAGGTTGTAGCTTGCTCTGGTTCCTATAGTTATTTCCTTTGATTGTTAACTGCTCCAGTTTCCTTCTCACAAATCCAAGGGAGAAAAAACGCCAAGAGTGAGGAGAGACCCATTCTAAGCAGAAAGTTCCTGGGAACCACGGCCATTTATATAGAGCTTATCCCACTAAAGCACAATGTAATGCTCAAGTCTTGTTTTTTGAAAAACATGTAATAAATCTAAATCAAACAGTCTCAAAATCAAGCTAGAGGGAGCAGGGAGAAATCATGTATTCTGTCTAGCAACTTTTAATCTCATCACAGAAACTAGAAGTTAATTTAAATCCATTTCTAAAATGAAAAGTAGTATTTGCTATTAGCTAAAGTTTCACCATCATTTATTCACATATAGGAAAAGTGCATATTTAGTGTCAAGCATGTTAGGTCTGAATATACCGAGATAAAACCTGAATCCTTTCCCTAATAGACTGAGTTAATATAAAGTAGGCACAATGCAGAAACAAAAAACTACATTTCAACAACTTTAAGTGCTTAAAATAAAGACATTTAAATGCTCTGTGAATCCTGAAAAGGTAACCACTAACCTTGCCTGGGTTTAAAAACAGTGACAACTGAGCTGAGTCCTGATGGAGGGATAAGCATTCCAAGCAGAGAACCTTATTCAAAGTCAAGGGTATGAAAGAACAGTCTACAAAAATTTGCTTGTAATTCTGGTATACCAACCAGAAACACAAAAGAGTAAAGGTAAGAAGGTAGCACATGTGACCAGCAAGGTTAACCATGGCTTGATCTTTCAGTAGCTTTGAATATATCAAAGACCATCCCAAAGGCAATGGGAACCACAGAAATTTTTAAGCAGGAATAAGGCAAATCAAATTTGGGGTGTTTTTAAAAAAATGTACAGACAATAGTACACTAGAAAAAACTTTCAATTTTTAAAATTACTAGGTCATATCCTAAAAGTACCCCTGAATCTGTGTACCCAGGCTGACAAGTAAAGCTGAACATTTTTACTATATTTCCTTCATATTAAAAATAAAATGCTGCAGAGAGGTGCCTGTATGAATCAGCTGGTTAAGCATCTGACTCTTAACTGGCTCAGGTTCTCATGGTTTGTGGGATTGAGCTCCGCACCGGGCTGCACACTGAACATCACAGAACCTGCTTGGGATTGTCTCTCCCTGACCCCACAAAATGAACTTAAAAAAAAAAAAAAAAAAGCTATAGGAGCACCTGGGTGGTTCAGTCAATTAAATGCCCAACTCTTGGTCTTGGCTCAGGTCATGATCTCAAGGTTCAGGAGTTTGAGCCCCACATCGGACTCTGTGCTGATAGTAAGAGCTTGGGATTCGATTCTCTATCAAAATAATTTTAAAAAAATGCTACAGATATACCTGAAGCTCCCTCACGTACTCCCCAATTCCACTTGCCCCTCAGAAGGTTATTTGAAATTTGGTTTCCACTACTTCTCCCCATTTTTATACACTACTAGATATGTATCTCTTAAGAATATATAGCATTGTTTTGCAGGGCTTCAAATTTTAACTATATATATAGACTTGTATCCATGTGTATTTCTATAGGTATCATTCAGAACATTGGCTTTTAAAAATTTTTTTCTTTCAGAGAGAGAGAGAGAGAGAGAAAGAGAGGGAGGGAGGGAGAGAGTGAGAAAATCTTAAGCAGGCACCACACTCAGTGCGTAGCCCAACATGGGGCTCAATCCCACGACCCTGGGATCATGACTTGAGCCAAAATCCGGAGTGGGGCCCTCAACCAACTGGGCCACCCAGACCCAGGCACCCCCAGAACACTGGCTTTTAACACTATTTGTGACAAGCACTTCTAAAATTAACTATTAGAGTTTCTATCCCCCATATACCCATACAAAAATTTAATCTGTGGGTATCACAGACTCATCTCCGTATTGTAGGAATCCCTAATACAAGGACAGAGAAGCAGTAACTACATTAAGAAGCATTAGCAGTAATTCAGGTGAGAGTAGAACATGAACTAAGTCATGGAGGATTAAAAAAAAAAAAGAAAAAAAAAATCTTAAATACCAAGCATTTTACCCTTACAAAAATCTTACGAAAATAGGCCTGATTTCTATTTTACATCAGAGGAAAGACTGCATGCAAGTGTAGGATATACTAAGCTTTAGGATGTGTAGGAAAACAAAAGTAGTGTATCTACTAGACACTTGAAAATTAGAGATCTAGAAACAGATTTCAAAATGGCTGCTTTTTAAAAAGGGTGTCCTTACATCAAAGATGCATTTAAAAAAATTTGATACGGCATTTGGCATACTGAAGAAAAAAATTTCAATTGCACTAAACCAACTCTCCACTGTACTTAAGGAATAAATGCCCTAGATTGAACAGGATATGGAAAACTGAGGTTTTCATAGGATCAGTTTCTCCATAATCATTCAGTTAGTTTGCATCTTACTACTACACTCAGTGTGAATCTAGTGTTACCTATTTTTTAAGTTACATGGCCTTTAAATTAAAGCCAACTGAGAAAACAATTATCCATTCCACTGCAAGAGGAAACTCTATTTACTGGACTGAGATCAATTTTCAATGAAGCACTTACTCAATGAATTTCCAAAAGTAATTTTGTCTTTGGTAAAATCATACTAAGTACTGAAATGGTTAGCTCTTTGCTCCCTAGTAGAGAGGAACGTGGAAAGGACCAGAGAACAGCTCACATATAGCACCTGGGAAGTCTTCATATGATGACCATCCCTTTCCCCAAGAATAGCATTACTAAGGTGGGCTCTTGCCCAACTATTTTTTACTAAATTTTTTTTTTTAATGTTTATTTATTTTGAGAAAGAGTGAATGGGGTAGGGGCAGAGAGGGAGGGAGACAGAATTCCAAGCAGGCTCTGCACTGCCAGCACAGAGCCCAACATGGGGCTCAAACTCACGAACCATGAGATCATGACCTAACCCCAAATCAAGAGTTAGATGCTTAACCGAGTGAGCCACCCAGGCCCCCCACAGCCAACTATTAAACCACTAAAATAGAAAAGAAGTTGTCAGGGGAGACTGGCACATACTAGGAGCTGCTTAAAGGCTCCACTCACACTGAAGGGACACTAAAATGGATCAAGGGCATACAAGGACATAAAACAAACAAACCTCCTCACCAAATTTAAATATTTTTTTGTCATGGTATGTTCTTCTGGAGGAAATTTTTTTTTTGATCATCTTCCTCTGAACTGCTTCCCCTGAAACCTTCCCGCATACTTAGCTAGTATGAAAATCCAGGCCTTTTCTCACTTAGAAATATGCTTCTCTATTCCATTTAAAAGCCTAAACTGGGCACCTGGGTAGCTCAATCGATTGAGTGTCTGCTTTGGCTCAGGTCATGATCTCGCGGTTTGTGAGCTTGAGCCCCACGTTGGGCTTGCTGCTGTCAGCACAAAGCCCACTTTGAATCCTCTGGCCCCCTCTCTCTATCCCTTCCTTACTTACTCTCTCAAAAATAAATAAATAAATGTTAAAAAAAAAAAAAAAAAAAGAGCCTAAACAGACCCATAGGATAAGGAGTCAAGCAAATCTCTCCAAAAGGCAGCCAAAAGGTACAGCTTAAGGCAGTGAGTTCTCAATTGTAGGTACATGATTAAACATTAAGAAGTATGACCATTCCTTTTGTGGGGCTCCTACAAGAAAGCCCAGCTTATCTTTAGATCTTTGCTTTGATCATTATAGCACACAGGATCTCTTTGAAAGTTGACTATTAGAAGTAAAACATGAAAAGACCTAAAAGTCTAAACATACTGCTAAATATTTGCTTTTTGCTTCTCTACTGTATCTACATCTTACTCATTTTAGAGGTGAAATGACTAACCAGACTATGAAGAAAAAGCCAAGGCATTAAATGCAAAGGCCTAAAGAGATGATGGGAAGTACAAGAAATGGTCTCTGCCATTAAAGAATTCATAAGTTGGAAATACAAGAACTATTTATGAATAATGAAACTACAGAGCAGCCATATCAATGAGTGTCCAGTAAGATTTAATGCCTCTAGTAATAATCGTTTAAGCATCCTGCTGAACTAATGACAACCACTACTTACACATTAGATCAACATAACCAAAGTCAGCATTTATGAAATTACTGTGGTAATGCCAAGTTCATGGGTCCCATCCCTGAGTAATTATCATCACCATGTTCACAATCATTTGTTATCCCATACTCCACTATCCATCATGCACATTATCACCCAAAGGTCATAACGATAGCAGTATAGATACAATTCCTATCATAACTTTTGGGAAAACTTAAAAGGTTCATGCCATTACTGACAGGCAATTTCTTGTATTTTACTCAAGAGTCCACTTGTTTCAAAACTTTTGACTTAGAGACCAGATTTGTAGAACTACGTGAACCAGCACTATAAAGACATCTCTTGCCTCTTAAAACCTATACTGAGCAGCAACATAAAATACTGCTTTGGGGTCTGGATGAGATGAGGCCATGAAGTGGAAAGAGTGCCTTTAAAGAAATTTTGAGAGAACTCACCCTCACCAAGCCTTTACAACCTAACAAAATATAAAGGTACATATTCAGACGAGTGATAGGACAAAATGCTATGTAATTATTGCTCGATGAGAACTGCTCTAATTGTTCTTATAAAGATCAGGTTTACTATGAAGTAAACAAAAATTTTCTTACTAACTTTAACATTGTGAAATTTCTATATACTGTGTGTAGACACAAATAGTAAGGAAGAAAACAGCAAACATTTCAGAAATGTATGCTTACCAGAAGTTATTTCAAAAGAAGGAAACCTGGCAAAAATATTTTAGGATCTGAACACTTGCATAGAACTGCAGACTTAAAGAATGAAAAGAAACAGTCACTTTAAAATCATTTTAGTTTGGAATTTACAATTTATGTGAAATCCTAAAAGTTTCTTTTACTTTAAGAATTAAGAGGTAGGTGCTACAAACCATGTCTCATTACATCACTGACAATATAGTAACTTCCTGTTTAGCTGTAATTACAGGTGAGACAGTGTGCTTGCTCATTACTCAAGATATAAAGAATGTCTTGAATAATGCTACAATTTTCTTTCTTTAGATCACCATTTAAATCACTTAAAATTATTCAAAGCTGTTCTTTTGTAGGCATTATCTAAATGGGCAAAACAGAAAGCCAAATTTAGGTTCTCAGCTTTGATACATAAAACACACAAGGCATTTCATAGATAAGAAAAAACAAAAATTAACAGCAGTCCTGTGGTTGAAAACATCCAATTATACATTAGCTTTGAAATGATAACAAGACTAGGATGAATGTGAACAAGTACTCCATCCTAAAAACGAACAAGTAACCGAGTAGTGATTCACAACCGAAACCTACAAGGCCAAATAAGACAAATCTAGCTATGAAAAGTTGTCAATATCAATGATACAAGATTATACTGAAAGTATTGTTGCAGATAAAAATCCGATGTTTAGGTAAAGTATAAAACACTTCATCGAATTTTTCCCTTTCACACATAACAAGGCAGAGGATAGTTTTGAGAATCTTATCTAGCCAGATAACTTAGCTAAAAAGATATTCACTAAATGCATTCATTCTTAATTACACTGTTCAATTTCAAATAAGATAATGCCGTTGGTAGTAAAACCCAATCAACAACATAAAATTTTTCAGTAAAGTAACGAAACTCACTTAATCTTGCTGATTTCAAAATACTACTGGTTTGACAGAATTAGGTATAGTTATAAAACCCACCATAAAACGGCAAAATATAGCATAAGCAAATTATTTAAATAATCTTTTTTTTGTAATTTTTTTTTAACATTTATTTATTTTTGAGACAGAGAGAGACAGAGCATGAACGGGGGAGGGGCAGAGAGGGAGACACAGAATTGGAAGCAGGCTCCAGGCTCTGAGCCGTCAGCCCAGAGCCCGACACGGGGCTCAAACTCAGGACCGCGAGATCGTGACCTGAGCTGAAGTCGAACGCTCAACCGACTGAGCCACCCAGGCTCCCCTAAATAAACTATCTTTAATAATAAGTAAATCTGGGGCACCTGGATGGCTAAGTCAGTTAAGCACCCGACTGTGGCTCAGGTCATGATCTTGCGTTTCTAGAGTTCAAACCCCACACTGGGTTCTCTGCTGTCAACTCAGAGCCCTGTTTCAGATCCTGTGTCTCCCTCTCTCTGCCCCACCCCTGCATCTCTCTCAAAAAAGGTAAAAAACAGTAATTGGTAAATCTGATATAAAACCAAAGACTTCACCCCCCTTTTTAAAAATTTATTGTGACAGAGAAAGAGTGAGGGAGAGACAGAATCCCAAGCAGGCTCCACGCTCTGAGTGTGGAACCCAATGTGGGGCTCAATCCCACAAACCTTGAGACCATGACCTGAGCCAAAATCAAGACTCAGAACTCAACTTATAAAGATCAGGCACTCCCCTTAATTTCTTTTAAATAAGTGTTTCCCATACTTGACTTAGATTCTTGGAAGTTAAGTTGTACAAGGTGACAAACCCCTATTCATGTGTTTATATGCTTGTTTCTTCCACTCAAAGCAGAGACTCTCATGGGTAATGACAAGGCTTCCTCATTTTCTATCTCCTGGGACTAAACTACTGTGCCAAATGGAGTAAAACTTCCCTCAGTTAAGTACTGGTTAAATGATTACCCCGATGTTTGTGGATCTTCACCAGAGGGAGGCTTCAGAATCACCTAAGGGACATTTCAAAATCATGCCTGTTCCCAGAGAAAATGAAATGATTCCGTATATCTGGCAAGATCCTATACACCATATTAAGAACTCTGCTCAATTTCCCGATATATAAATGCAACTCATGTCAAAACCCACGAACAAGAACGTATATTATTGAATGCAAAAGCCAACCTAAGATTTGAAATCTTAATCTGAAAACATTTTTATGTCAGCATTAAGAACCTACTGTTTTCTTTACTAGAAAGGGATCATTACAGTAAAAGTATTTGGAAAAATTGCAAGAATTTACTGTATCTTGGATTAACAAGGTGCACGGAATCCATGAGTTAAATTCACATATAATCTAGTAACAGATATATTGTAAGTAGCTTCTCCCCCAGTGCTAATAAGAGTATTCAAGTTTATAGTCGTAGGAATAACAAAAACTAGAATTAACACTGCAAAAGAGCGGGATGATGAAAACAGTGTCAAGGTAAGTGCCTCTTCATAAAATAAACACCAAGGTCACCATGATCAGTATCCATGAGTCACACAACTGTCCCACAAATTTAGTTGGCTACAGAAAAGCCTTGAGGATCCTAAAGAAACACCTGCAAAACTGTGTATCCAGCCTATAGGCTCTTTGGAGACAAGCTATTTTAAGATACCCCTAGCAATTAGTTGGAACATGGCAACTCCCAGTCCTTTAAGAGACCAACCAAAAAGAACATTCACTCCCGCTTTCAAAACTTATGTTAGTGAAGATCTTAATTCACAAATTAACTATGATCTAAGAATAAAGTGAAGTTCCCATTATTTAAAAGTGAAGTGGGAGAGGAGAGCAGCAGCTTATTGCAGGTAGTAAAACTAAAATGACATTCATTCACCTGATAAAATAGAAACAAATGGTTCAGAACAGCAGTACACTATGGAGTTCAAGAGCTTAAGCTCTTGAGGTAGACTGATCTGAACCTCAGTCACTAGCTGTGTAGCAAGTAACCTCTGTGTTGGTTTCCTCATGTATAAAACGGAATGATAAAGAGCATCTCACAGAATTGTTGTGAGAATTAAATAAGCTGATTTCCATAAAGGGCTTGGAAATAGTTTGGTACACAGTAAATGCTAAGTCCTCGCTATTACTAGCAGCAGAATGATGCAAAAGAAAACCTTTTTGAATACTAAAAGCATAAAGGATGACATAACAGTTAAGACACAGAATGGAGCCAGACTGTCCAGGTTCCAATCCCAATTCTGCTATCAGAGACGAAGGGTAGGTTTTTGTTTTGTTTTTTAACCTTTCTGTGCTTCAGGTTTCTAATCTCCAAATGGGGATAATAATTTAACTGTACCTACTTCCTTGAGTTGTAATATTAAGTGAGTTAATACAAGGGTTTCAAACAATTCTGACACATTGCAAACCCTCAAAACACGAGTTACTCTTCTAGGCTTGGCTCACATTATATTTTATGTGAAGTTCTTTTTAAACTTCCCCAAAATACAAGCACTGTAGTTACCTGGTTTAATGGGAGTAGTATAATTGCCTATGGTCCTCAAACACCACTAATCAACTTGGGAGTTCCCATTTTTCATTTTTGTTGTTTAATAAATAGCCTTGTAAAACCATACTACAGCTTATTAAATAAATAATACAGCAAAAAACAAGTAAGATTGTTTGAAAAAGCTGCCTGGTCTAAGAAACACAATATATTTTAACGTAAGCTTTAGAAAAAAACAAATCCAAAAGCTTTATCAAATGAATACTGGCCAAAAATAATCCAACAATAAGCATTTCAATAAAGCATCAACAAAGAATGTAAGTATCTTAGTATTTGGAATTTGGGGGCTCCAAACAATAAATTAAAAAATAAAAAAAGAAAAAAGTGCGTAACACAAGAAATACCATACTAATAGCGATGCCTACTTGACCCTGTATTTCTAGAACAGAAATTAATAAAACCATCCCCCATAACTATCACTAATACTCTTTGGATCTGGGATTTTTTTTTTTTTTTTGAAGTTTCACCATGTGATTCTGACAGTAACAGCTAAATACCAAGCCACATGCCTTTCAAAAACTTTCTGTACATTGAATCAACAGTCCTACATAAATATTGTTTTTTCCAATTTGGAAACTATTATGTCTAGTTAATATATTACGCACATCTTCAAAATATTTACAACAGAAGACAATCTGATGTTAATGAAGAGTACTAAACTACGAAAGTTCTTTAAGAAGATTTTGAAAATTAAAAAGTGATATTAAAATAGCAGTAATAATCTGAATGCCATATGCCTGTTCCAAGCCACACACTAACCTCTTTAATCCTAAAATAAATGAATAAACAAATAAAATCTAGGACCCTAAATCTGTTTTGCTCACTACTGCAGTCCTAGCATCTAGAATATACTAGGCACTCAACTATTGTTCATACGTAACAAATACTCATTTTATAGAGGCATACAAATAACTTGCCCAGTCCTAGAATTCTAACTGGAGCATTTCTGCTCCAAAGTTCAAATTCTTAACCATTATATTGCCTCTCTAGGGCTTTTAAATAATTAAAGTGGTGTCACAGCAGCTGGGTATCACCTGTAAAAGAAAAAAAATCAATGAGACCTTCCTTTGAAGTTCCACATGCATAAAAAGCTATGGGTTTGAAACTATTCCACATCTTAGTAGCCTGAACTAATTCTCACAGATAAAAGGTTTTGATTCGTATTTAATGTTATATTCTTTGTATTAACTATGCTTTTCCAATGTATTGCTGGCCTTCAAAGTGGTCAAAGAGATGCTTAATCCTTTTTGCTTTAAATCTTAACTCTTACAAAATTTTTCCTCTCCTCTTCCATCCTCTCAAAATCACAGAGATTTAAGTTTATATTTCACATAAACACACAATGACAATGCAATGATGGACTAAATCAAAATTCAAAACTTCAGCCTCGATACATTCCATGAAGATCTGAACCTTCATCTTTCATAATATCAGTGTTGTCAAATAAACTCCAAAGTCATACGTATTGAATAAATCAAAATTAGGCAGCATCAGGTCTACTTAGTAAAGCCAAGTCCTTGTCATTCCTTCCATGCAGAACCCCTTTAAAAAAAGTAACCCATCAAAACCAAAGTTTCTAACCCACAACCTCCTCTGTCTCCTAGTTTTAATAAGGCTGAATTTATTCCATGACATTTTTTTCAAGTTAGCTGTAAATACTCCACCCTTCTCGATTGTGCAAGAACCAAACACACCACACATACACAAGTTACAAAAAAGGGAAATACAGTCTGAGAGTTTGAATATAGATAAAGTCTTGAGCAGGACGTCTTAAGAGCTATGTACAATCTGATGTAAAAGTTAACATTTAACAAAGAATATCATTTTATATTATTAGGAAAGAAGATGCCGGAAAGAGCCTGAATCAGTTAAAGCAGCCGCCATCTTAAAATGCGGGATAGAAGTTAGAGCAAGAAAATGAGACTAAACCTCCGGAGGTGGAGGTTCCGCTCACCCCCCAAGCATCGAAAAATCCTTTTTTCACCCCAATTTCCAAGGATAGTTTAGTATCAAACCACATTTTAGGTGGCTAAACATTGTTCCCCGAAAGTGTTATTAACAGAGCCGAGGCAAAACTAGGTACACCTAGCCTTCCCTTACTGCCATCACACCCCTCGTCCGCCCCCCTCCCCCCCCCCCCCCCCCCAGCCAAAAAGAAGAGAGCTTCCAGAAGCCTTTTACATCAGTTGCCAGTGTCCCTCAGATAAATAGCTTCGGGTGAGAAGCCTCAACTACAAAACATGGGAAGCGGTAACATTGTGTCAGCCCATCTCCTCTCAACCCCACTTACTCATGTGTAACCAACCTGCCCCCAGTCGATTAAGTTTGACTAAGCTCATTCACTACTTTTCAGCCACTAAGAGACTTCTACACCGACCCCCAATGAAGTTCGGGGCCCGCCAGATTTACACGTTCTTCTCCCCTGAGTTTCCAATGATTCTTCCCGTAGAAAGCCCAAGATCCTTGATCTTACAATTGAAGTTTTTAAGCACCGAGAATAGGAAGCGCCATGACATCTGCTGGAGCGTCTCTCGGCAATTCTGACCTCAAACAAGACTAACTCTTCTTTTAGAAGCAGAACCGAGGCGCCTGAAATCACTCTCCCCCACCCCTAATTTGCACCGATTCCACTGAAACATACACAAGATAACACCTCACTCGCCACAAGTGTTGTTCTTTAGCTTGAACATTCACTTCTTTAAAGTAGATCTGCGTTTCCCTTCCCCCAAGAGAAGTGACCCAAAGAGGGACGTTTTCATAATTATACTTCCTCCCCACCCCCACGCTTTCCTCTGGTACTGAACCTTCCTTTCCTCCTACGACCCCATTCCCTTTAGCCCCAAGGGTTACCTTATTAATCCGTTTCAGCGCCATCGTCTGTGCTTTTCGTCTGGCTCCTCACTCTCCCGGTGTGTGCTCAAAGGTCCGGCCAAAACTCTTGATTATCCGGGCGGCAGGGAAAGATGGGTCTCTTCGTCTCACACCGGCTCTGCCAGACACAGGCGCCTTTTGCAAAAACGGAGCAGATCAGCACTCGCACAGGCCCCGAAGAGACCCTGATGAATCCAGGTCCCTTAAAACGGTCGCGATCCGGGGTGGGTGGGGTGGCGTGGCAAAGCCACCAACAGCCTCTATGCCGTGCTTCGGCCCGAAGAGGAGGCGAAGGTGACGGGAGGAGCGGAGGGGCGGCTACAAGTTTGACTTCCCGGCCTCTCGATAGGAAGAGACCCGGGTGGGAGAGGAAGAGGCGTAGGAGAAAGGGGTGGGTGCGGGGCAGGGTCCGGAGCCCAGCAGAGGAGGAGCCGGGGCCTAGTCGGCGCTATGCCGGCGTCACTAGGGCAAAGAAAGGCTAGGGGGGAGGGGGAAACAGGAGACTCCGGACTTCTTTCGGTTTCTGCTCAAAGATGCGGCCAGGGAGGGGAAGGAAATAAAAGAGGGAAGGCTTGATATGTGTTGCCGTCCCCGCAGCTAGGGCTATTCTGTGTCGGCCCCTGACGCCACCGTACACTCCGCCTTCCAGCGCGCTCCCGCACGCGCCCGCCCAGCCACCGCCACCACGCGCCCGTGCTGCCCCTGAGGCTCTGGCTTAGGCGCGAGGACGCGCCCATTCCCCCACCCCTTAAGCAAGACAGGCCCCGGCTTCTCCAGCCTTCCCACCCTACCCCACCCAACAGACTGGTCACTCAAGCCAACCAAGGCCTGTATTTCCCCTCTTACCCGGCCGGCCAGTGGGCCGGCCTCCCTTCCCATCCCCTAGCCGTCCACACCCACGCGTACAGAGGGGCCGGGGCCTCCCTCAAGCTGCGGCCTCGGCCTCCTCCCCGCGCGGCAGCTGGTGCCTCCCCGGCCCTACGGGGCTCACGCGCACGACACAGCCACAAGATGTCCGCTCTGACGGAACTACTGCCAGCTGCCACGCTCCGCCCCTCCCCCCTCCTCCTGCCTCTTCACCACCGCGTATCAGTCCGCCAACGCCGCCGTCGCGAGCACAGGACGAGTCTAAGGGTGAAGGGGGACGGTTTACTTCTTACGTCCAGGGTTGAGTTTATCTATGCTACCCCCTTGTCCTTTTCGGAACAGCACCTTCTTACTAAACAGATCGGAGGTTGGACTGGGAGGGCGGGGGCCGGAGGCGGGTCATGGGCTGGGGGGAAGGGTGGACGAACGGCGGAAACCCTCAGACTCAGAGAAGCATCGAGAACCGGAAGGAGACCATGGGAGGAAGGTAATGGAAGCGGCAGCTGCGCGATTGAGCCCCACGCCCCTCCCAGCAGCATCCCCCAATTTCCTCACTTGGTATTGAGGCGGCGGATCTCGCGAGAACCTCGTGGCTGGCTAACAGGAGCTATACCTCTGCAATGACTTAAGGGCAGTTTTGTGCGCGCTTCCTGCTGAGGGCCCGCCCCCAAATCCACAAGTTCTCGCGAGAAGCAATAAGCACCGGCTCGGGTTGGGGCGGGCCGTCGCCGGGAAGCACCGCCCCTGAGTGCTTATGCTGGTGGGAGGGAGAGGAAATGGAATTCCCCGGACTGGTTAGAGCGCGCGCCGACACATCCGTCTCTCACGCGCCCAATCAGGAATGTGCTGTGGGAGGTACCACGAACTAATTACTAGATAACTTTAGCCCAGGTTGACCCGGGCTTTTGAAGTTTTCGGGGAAGCAGGTGAGCAATATTTTACTCGCCTGCCCATCCGGGCCGGTTAACCAATGGGAGGAGGCACCTCTCAAAATGAAACAGTCATTTTAAGTAGAACCAGGCGAACCGCTGATCAGCGCTCTCACGTGCCAAAATATAGCGCATTTCTGGCCTAGAGGATCAGTACCGAGAAGAGTGGACTCATACACTCGTTCCCAGAATGACAGCGGCCTAGAAATCAAACTCAACAGTGAATTGATTAACTTGGGGGATAGGGGCGGACTAGTTATTTGCCTTTCACCATCCGCCAAGGTTGAGGTAGGAAAATAGGCTTAATACCTTTTTCTTCTTGCTGTGTTTCAATTTCTAGAGCCACAGAGTTGCAAAACTCAAGAAATCAGTTTTGGGTCATAAAAAGTCATTACTTAACTGAAATATCTGGTGGGGGAGGAGGCACCTATAAGGGTAGGATCGGCCTGTTTTAATTTGGGTGTTGTAAAATATAGAGAGGGTGGTTTTACTGTCTAGTGCATCCTTCAGGTGAAGGGTAGTACATTAATTTTTAAAAGGAGTAAAGGTAAGAGCTGACGTGTTTTAAAGTTTTCCAACATTCCTAAGCGAAGTGGATATTAAAAAAAAATTTTTTAACGTTCATTCATTTTTGAGAGAGAGCATGAGGGGGGAAGGGGAGAGAGAGAGGAGGACAGAGGGGGAGAGAGAACTGGGAGCAGGCTCCAGGCTCTGAGCTGTCGGTACAGAGCTGGAGGCGGGGCTGGAACTCACCAACCATGAGATCATGACCTGAGCTGAAGTCCCACGTTTAACTGACTCAGCCACCCTGGGCGCCCCATGAAATGGATATTTTAAAGAATTAATATAAATATAAACTTGGGGCGCTTGGGTGGCGCAGTCTCTTGATTTCCATTTGGGTCTTGATCCCAGAGTCGTGGGATCGCGCCTGTAAAGAGCATGGTGCTTGCGTGGGACTCTCTCTCTTTTCTCTCCCCCTCTGCCCTTATCCCCTGCTCGTGCAGGCATGCACTCTCTCTTCGAAAGAAGAATCCAAAATGCTGTAAAAAATATGTGTATGTATATAAACTCATTTTTAGAATATACTCAAGAAAAAAATCAAGTTCTTTCTTGTTACAATAAAGTATTACCTAATAAAAACAAAAGTAGGTCTGTGATGAATGAGCTAGCTAATACTGTTTAAGTGACCAGAATGAGTGTCACTAGAGCAACTAGTGAAACAGTGCTTTTCAGACTAGTGTCTGTGTGAATCACCTAAGGATTTTGTTCAGAATGCAGGTTTTGATTTAGTAGGCCCTGGTGGGGCACGAGATTCTACAGTTTTAACAAGCTCCCAGGTGATATAGATTATTCTGGGTAGAGGACATGAGTAGCAGAGTACTAAAGTGCTCATCATGTGGCTTATTTCCCTTCTCCCAGAATAATCTTTGTTCTCTGTTTTAACCAGTCTGATATGGTAGAAACACAGAATTAGGCAGTTGGGGTGGAGGGAGAAATCCAGGTTTGCATTCTTGCTTTATTCTGATGTGTGTGATACTGTGTGGCTACTTACCACCTTAGTTTCTTCAACACTGAACTATACATAATAATAGCTGTCCTTTTTCACAGGTTTATTGTGTGGTTCATATGTCATAATGTATGTGAAAGGGTACTGTAGACTACAGTGCTGTGTAAATAGAAGTTATTAATGTAACCAGCCAGACATTAACTGGCTGTAATATGAAACAAATGTACAAGAATAATCATAAATATAGGTAATGTTTATGCAACATTTGTCTTGTGTCAGGGACTGTGCTTATTAACCTACTTTTACAAATAAACTGATTCACAGGGAGATTTACTATCCCAAGGTCACACAGCTAATAAATGGCAGAAGTAGAATTTGAACCCATGCAGTTAACTTCAGTGTGTTCATCAGGTGGAGTTTCATATTGTCTCTTATTTTAGAAAGTAGGAGAGTAGGATGTTGTATATTTCTACTTTCAGTGTCCTCTGAATCTAGTTTTATTTGACTTATTTCTCCCTCTGTTTTGTTCTTTCAGAAGCCAGTATACAAGAGTGGTAGGAAACATTCCTATTGACCCAAAGGGAACTCACAGTATCCAGGAGGTCCCTTAAGAACAGTCCCAGATAAGCCAATTTGTATTACCCTGATCTAAACAAGCTTCAGTATGAAAGTATAAAGGAACATGTTAACGCTCTGAATTAACAAAGCACAGCGGAGTGGGACAAATTTGAGGTCAGAGTTCCTTACTTTTTTTGTGCCACAGACCATTTTGGCAGTCTGGCAAAGCCATTGACTCTTCTCAAAATAATGTTTTTAAATGTATAAAGTAAAATTCATAGCAATAGTTGTAATGTGATATAAAGTATCTCATTCCTATTGGTGATACAGACATATGTATAGCTATTTGCTGCTTACATTCAAAATTGAAGGAAATACTACATTTCAGTTCGAGATTAGTAAAAATAAAGCAGTAATTTTTTTCCCCAACTGAATTCACATACTTCCTATATTCTATCCATGAACTTCATGATAAAAAATTTTAGGTAAAGTCAAGTGGGCTTATTCCTGTTGGTAAGCCTTGAAAGGATTGTGAAATGTTATCATTCAATTATAACTTATATTCATAACAGTGTGATTCCTTAATCACTAAAATTCATTTAAAAAAAATTACTACCAGTATATTCTTATTAAGAATGCATGGAAGTACATAATAGGTTTAGGAAATAGTTTTATCCTATTCGTTGATTTTTTTTTTCTATGCGTATAAACGTACCCTATGGAAAACTTACCTATCCAGATGACTCATTTCCCAAGCATTCTGGTAACTTAGGTTTTACTGTATCACTTTTATTTATTACACGCCTTTGCAAATAAGATGTGGTGGAAGAATTGCAAAATTAAAATAATAACCTACAATGAAATTAAAATACCGTGTAAATTTCTTAAAAATAAGTGTTAATAATTGTTACTTGAAGCACTATGTATGGGGTCTCTTAATTCATTATCTCATCAAATACCCATTATATAGATGAAACACTCAAGCTCATAAAATTATTAAGTAGTAGAGTCAGGATTTAATACTTGTGTACTTCTGTACCCCCACCCCCACCCCCAGCCCCGCCATAGGATTCCTGTGTGTCTCTTTAAACACATAAAAATTCCTTTGCAAACCTCCTTTATGCTTAACCCCCAGTATATGTTGGCAGTTATACTCCAAGCATATGGCCCCTGATGTACATCTGAAGGGTCTCATGACTGAGGTTTTACTAAATAGTAATACATGACGTTTTCCTAACAACTAGCCCCTCAAGGTCCTGGAAACCTTGCTTCCAAAATTCCTTAGAGCCTTATGCTGTCCCTAACCCATGCCCCATCTGAAGGTGTATAACCAGTCACTCTTCACAGTCCCAGTGCAGCTCTTTCTGCCCTGTCCCTGTGCCTTAATAAAATCACCTTTTTGCACTAAAGACATCTTCAAGAATTCTTTCTTGGTTGTCAGCTCTGAAGCTCACCATCACCCCAAAACCCCAAAACTAATATGTGAATGTATCATTGAAGCCATATAATTATAAAAACCTCAGAACCAGGGTTAATTAAAATTTATGTGTGAATAAATATATTTAATATAGATTGGTACATATGTTTATTAATGTTGAGTCTGTTTTCAGATTTTTGTAACTTTATCATGGAGTTTTATAACGTGTTAGGGATACTGGCTGTAACACAGTGTATGCCATTTTATTAGCTTAATTAAATTGTAAATGTTGTAGTCCAGATTTTATATTCAGAATGTATGTTTACATATTCTGCTTGTAATAGGTGATTTGGAAACCAAGGCAACCAAATGTTACTTTATATTGTTCGCATAAAAATTAAATTACTCCTCTCTATACTTTGTCTGTTCAAAAACATCAGGCTCTGCGCAGAGCCAGGAGCCTGCTTCAGATTCTGTCTCCATGTCTTTCTGTCCTTCCCCCACTTGTGCATACTCTCTCTGTCTCTCTCTCTCTCTCAAATATAAGTAAATGTTAAATTTTTTTTTTAAGCGGGTGTTTGGTACATAGTAAACCATGCACAAATGTTTGAGCTAAAAATACATTTGAGCATTTTCACATAAAAACTTGTATATGTGAATCTTCAGAGTAACATTATAATAGCTAAAAAGTGGATACGACCAAAAGTCCCACCAGCTGATAAATGGATAAATAAAATGTGGTATATCCTTATTATTGAATAGTATTAATAAGAAAGAACAGGGGCGCTTGGGTGGCTCAGTTGGTTAAGCGTCCAACTTCTCAGGTCATGATCTCACGGTTTGTGAGTTCAAGCCCCCCCACCCCCCACCATTGGGCTCTGTGCTGACAGCTTAGAGCCTAGAGCCTGCTTCAGATTCTGTCTCTCTCTCTCTCCCCCTCCCTACTTGCTTTCACTCTCTCTCTCTCTCTTTCTCAAAAATAAGTAGAAACATTAAAAAAAAGAACAAAATACCGATACATATTTCAACATGTGTCTTGAGGCTTGAAAATGTGAGGTGAAAAAACCCAGAAACAAAGGCAACATATTTTATCATTCCATTTATAGGAAATTGCTAGAAAAGGCAAATAGAGACAAAGTAGATTACTGGCTGCAAGGGGCTAGGGGCAGGGGGAATGGGGAGTGACTGCTAAATGAGTATAGGGTCTTGGGGGGAGGTGATGAAATATGTTGAAATTGGATAATGATGATGGTTATGCAACTCTATAGATATGCTGCAACTCACGGAATTGTAGACTTCAAAAGAATTTTATGGTATGTGAATTATTTCAATGTAGATTTTTAAAAAGAAATTAGACGGGCGTCTGGGTGGCTCAGTCGGTTAAATGTCTGTCCAACTCTTGATTTCAGCTCAGGTCATGATCTCAAGGTTTGTGAGTTCAAGCCTCACACTCTCAGTGTGGAGACTGCTTGGGATTCTTTCTCTCTTCTTCTCTCTCTACCCCTCCCCTGCTTGTGCACATGCTCTCTCTCTCAAAATAAATAACGTTTTAAAAAATAATAAAAATATTAATTAGAACCAAATGTGAAATCACCCTGAAAGCTTATTACTAAATATTTTTCAATATCTCAGCGCCTCTCAGATTACTGATGATAAATGAGATACAGCAGCCTTGTATAAGGTGAAAAACTTAGTCAACAAGCGGTTTTTCCTTCAATACAGTGTAATTTAGATTAGATTTTAATATAATAATAAGCCTTTGCTGTTAATTAGTTTTTAATTTGGTGGTATTTTCATCAATCTTATTTAATAAAACAGTGATTAAAAATTAATTTATAATTAATTTTGTATTTCCTTGAAATACATTGTATTTCCTTGAAAATAAAACTTCATAATTATGGCCAGAAATTACAAATAGTCTAAATAGATAAAAATTTTTCTTTAAAATTTCAAATCAAGTTAGGTTGAAAATTGGGTAAATCGTCTAGATAAGGATTTTGAGGATTAGGTAGTATCAAATGAGAACACTAAAACAGTTTAGTAACAAGTTTGATGTCCTTATTGAAAGGAAACAATCCATGGATTGGGGAACATACTACCCCCACTTCTGAGAGGATTTTGGGCAGGAGCCAGTTTTACAAAGTATGAGAGCAGCAAGATGAAAATGGCATGATTGGCTAGGAGGTTGGGGATTTCCTTGTAAGGCTAACAGGTCCTGTGTTCTAGGGTAGGGTAAGCTAGAGCTAAAGCTGACTTGAAGGATTGTGATTGGCGTATGCTAGGTTTCCCTGACAGGTGTTTTTCGTAAATGCAGACTGGTTTAGGTTTACATTTGTGATGTGGGCTGGGCCACTGAGGTGGTCTCCATTTTGTGGATCCCAGTACACAAATTAACTTTATCAGTAGTTAAAATATGTAATTTGAATTAATATTAACTTCCCAACAATAACTGTAATCTTTGTTGCTTCAATAACAATGTAAAAAATCTAAAGGCAACAGGTGTTTTTGTAAATGCAGACTGGCTTAGGTTTACATTTGTGACGTGGGCCAGGCCACTTAGGTAGCCTCCGTTTTGTGGATCCCAGTATACAAATTACAAATTAACTTTATCAGTACTTAAAATATGTAATTTGAATTAATATTACTTCCCAACAATAACTATAATCTTTGTTGCTTCAATAACAATGTAAAAAATGCAAAGGAAACAGAGATAGAGTGTGATTTAGACCAGAAATGATCAGTGTTTACAGTATTGGATTTGATTATTTAAATAAATCTATGTGAGAATTCTTTAAGAAGTTAATACACTCTTATTAAAGAATTATGCTGTGCATAGTGGTTCTGATGGATCTGATCTATATCATATCTAAGTGACTTAATGGAGCCACTTATGTGAGACTTTTAGGTCTTAATACACATTATCTAGTACCTGTTGATTCTTCATTGCACAGAAACAGTGACTTAACATGACTTAACATGACTTAACATTGCACAGAAACAGTGACTTAACACTAAAAGAATGAAACTTATTAAGAAACATTTCACTACATCTAAAAAAAACCTTAAAGAATTTGGCTTATTTGGTGTTGAAGAAATGTGACAGTTTCAGAGATATCCCATCATCAAAGCATATTTAATCTCAAAAGTTAACAATAATGAGATTGGGCTTTACCATATACATACTTTGTAAGAGAACAGTATGAGACAGGTTTTCCATAGAAAAGTGGGAAGAAAAATGTCAAAGGCAAATTAAAACTATTCTGAAGGAAACAAGAAATAAGGATATATTTTTTTTCTTTCTCCTCTTTGTTCAAGCACTGTAAGATCTCCTGCCCTAGAGCACAGAATTCCAGCTACTACCATGGTGGTTCAGTTTTATACAACTTCATTGCCATTTCTGTACTTGCTAGCTTGAAACTTAGTCACTGTAACATTGTTCACATGATAGTACATTCTGCCTTCCAAAAGCCTTCTTATTTATAGCTTTAAAAAAACATCCATTTATAATATGGGACTGCTTTTGATGTAAGTTGAGGCAAGACTGAGACTCCTACAGTTTGTCAGTCAGTGATATTTGGATTTGACTGGGCCAAGTGGGGAGGTTTCTCCCTAAGTGAAGGTTTAGGCTGAAGAATGTTAATGCAATAGAGATCTATTGATAAATTACTCCCATATTCCTGTTAACTTTTAAAAATATATTGAATGCCTATTATATGCAAGGCACTGAGCTAGATGTTGAAGATACATAGATGAAAGATCCAGATGTCACCTTTAAGAAAGTCTTTTAATTGGGGAGACCATTAAGGATCAGATAGTCACCATAATGTGATGACATAAATGCATGCATAGAGTAATTTTAATGTATCTAATTTAACTGGGGGTGCTCAGGGAAAATGTCTATATGTAAGAGAATTGTTTTTAAACAAAATCATAGCTGGGGGGGAAAACAGAGGAAGTCACCTACACAGAGGGAACAATGCAAAGTCTCAGACAACTTGACCTGGTAAGTTTTGGAAACTACAAGTTTGGCAAGTACTCTAAGGGGTTTGGGGGAGGGCAGAGGAAAGAATGAATGAGAAGGGGGGACGCCTGGGTGGCTCAGTCAGTTAAGCGTCCGACTTTGGCTCAGGTCATGATCTCGCGGTTTGTGAGTTTGAGCCCTGCGTCGGGCTGTGTGCTGACAGCTCAGAGCCTGAAGGCTGCTTTGAATTCTGTGTCTCGCTCTCTCTCTGCGCCTTCCCTGCTCACACTCTGTCTCTCTCTGTCTCAAAAATAAATAAAACATTAAAAAAAAAAAACCTTAAAAAGAATAAATGAGGAGACAAAACAGTTGAAAGATAAGGCTGGATATATTGAGTGCCTTAACATATCATGGTAATGAATTCAGATTCTATTCTGAAGGGTAAGGGATGGGAGAATTGAATTTTAACATAAAAACGTCTTGGTCTTTTAATCACAAAAAGATAACTATGAGAGCAATGTGAAATATGTAACTAAAGTTACATATTTGCTGCAATGGGGTGGAGAACTACAGGCAAAGAGACCACTTGGGATGCTATTGAAATATCTAGATGAGATGTGATTGTGGGAAAGACCTAAAATAGAGTATTTGCACTAAGGACCCATAGTACATTTAGTGTGTTTACTGGGCAGAGCTTACCTAAAGAAAAAAAACAAATTTTTGAGTTTCCTCCAGTTATCTTTATAACTCTTAATATGAACTCTTTATGCTCTTACCTCTTCATCTTGAAACTAAAATTTATATACTAAATGTAGAGAAATATAAACTAATAAAATTAGTATCTATGTGCTACTTGATTTTTTTTCTTTTTACTTTTTGCAAAAATTGCCTCTTGAAACAGAAATACAGATCTGCCACAGTTTAGGTTCTTCTAAATTTGGCCTGTCTGTACTAACTGTTGTGTTCCATATATGATGGCCAGTTTTCTCTACTAGACCTTTAAGAGATCTTGTTCATTCTTTCACTGATGTCATTTGACTTTCATATGGCCAGAAAGAAGCATTTATTACCTATTTCTGTTCTCATTTGCCTGAGACACAAGTGCTATTACACAGTACCAACAAGATCATAAAATCTAAACACAGCACAGGCTCTGAAATCACATGGCAGTATTTAGTTATAAGTGGCAATCAGGGTGATTTGGACTATGATTATATTATTATAGATTAATGAAATAAATCACAAAATGGGAAAAGTCTGGTAAAGAATCCAAAGATTCTTGTTTGAGAAAAACTGGTGTAGAGGTTATAAAAATCCTTTTGTCACATCTAAAGTCACATTTGTTGAGTCTGACTTTGTGACTCTGAGTAAACTCAAGAAATGCTTAGACAGGTAGGACAGATAAATAACTTGATTTTAAAGTGAAAGGGGTGCTGGTTGGCTTAGTTGGTTAAGTGTCCAACTCGTGATTTTGGCTCAGGTCATGATGTCACTGTGAGTTCAAGCCTGGAGTTGGGCTCTGTGCTACAGTGGGGAGCCTGCTTGGGAGTCTCTCTCTGTCCCTCCCCTGCTTGCACACGAGCATTCTCTCTCTCTCTCTCAAAATAAATAAAGTTTTAAAAAGTTTAGGGAAAGTAAAAGGAGAAAGAAAGGGCGTAGGTACATTTTAAGGTTCATTCCTGTTCTGGAACTAAGAACACAATATGCAATAGGAAAGAATTCTGTCTCCAGAATTACTATTAGGGCCATTCTCTAAATCCAGCCTCTGTATATGTTTTATGTTACTATGAGAAAATATTCTATAGAGTTTCAAGTTGATATAGCAGGAGTGATCTCTGCCCATCAAAATGAGGTATCCTACCTTTCTGTTTTGTTAGTAAGTAAGTCTCCTACCTTCAAGTAACAGGAGTTAGTTACTTCCTATAACTTAGGGCAGGAACTCAAACAGATCAGGAATAATTGGACTGAAGGTAAAATCATATTGAGTGGTTGGATGAAAGCTTTAGAAAGTTGGAGATTGGTAGCCAACGAATCTATATTTAACCTTAGATGTCACTGTATGGTTTGGGTTGGCTCTGGGACGCCCTTCTTTTCTTTTCTTTTTTTTTTTTAGTGCCAGATTGGTTTACCCACATTTTTCTCCCCTGCTATTATCAATTGCTCCCTAACAGAAACCAACAAGCTTTCTTTTTCTATCCTCACTTGGGGAAGAATACAATCTTACATTATCCTTTTTTTCCTTATACCTTTTTTTCCTGAAGCAAGTATGCACCCTGTTAAGTTTTCATAATGGTTTTAATTCTGGTAATAGAATGTCAGTATTTATATATGATTATAAGCAAGTATGGAGATCAACAAGAGAGTAGTTGCAGTGATAAAGAACTCTTATTTGAACCTGGTTTCCTTCCTATCATCACTTCCAAGCCCCCACTCAATAGATCAGACTCAATAGAAAAAGTCACAAGATTCAACTGTACTTTAAAGGAAAATTAGAAATGGTTATTGTAATACTGTTGATACAACAAATTACTACAAATTTAGTGGCTTAAAAAAAGTTATCTTAGATATTTGGAGGTCAGAAGTCTGAAATGGGTCCTACTGTTCTAAAATCAAGGTATAAGCAGAGTTGGTTGCTTCCTTGAGATTCTGAGGCAGAATCTCTTTTCTTGCCCTTTCCAACTTCTAGAGGCTGCCGGCACCTTGGTTCATGGTTCCCTTCCGTCTTCAAAGCCGGAAGTGGCTGGTTAGTCTTTTTCACATCACATTAATCTGACACACTTGTCTGCATCCTTTCATTTATAAGGATCTTTATGATTATATTGGGCCTACATGGATAATCGAGGAAAATCTACCTACTTGAAGGCCAGATGATTAGCTACCTTAATTGCATCCACAACCTTAATTCCCCCTTGCTATATAACATATTCAACGGTTCCAGGGAAACTGGGATGTAAACATCTTCAGTGGGAGTAGAAGATCATGGGGAGGCATTATTCTGGCTACTACAACTGTTTATAATTCCTTGGGTACTCAAGTTTAAAAGCAACTTTTCCCTTTCTTCCATCAGTTCCTACTTTGTTCTTCTAAATATATTTGACTACTCAAAATATGAAGTGTGAAATGGTACAGAAAGTTAAATATACTAAAGGTTAGGAACTTGTCAACTACATTTTGTCACTGATGACTCAGTTTTATTGAGGTAGTGTTGACATAATTTATATTTAAGCATGTTGTGAAGTGAATGGAAAATGAAAAAGTGCAGAGCATGGCCATGAGAAGAAATTAGAAGATAGAGTATTAGTTTAGAGTAACTCAGGGTCAAAGGAGGATATTTTTTTAGAATGGGAGAGGTTTGAGTATATTTATAGCCTGGAGGAAATCCTGAGAGAGATGAGATATAGAACAGAGAGATTAATAGATGAAGTCATTTTTTTCACAGGAGATGACTGTGGGTCAAAAAATTGAGTATTTGATTTTGAACAATGGGTAAACATCAGACTCTAGAGGGAAGAAGATTAGAATGGGTAAAAACAAAGATAATTTTAAATGGAAAGAGGCAGGAAGTTGACCATTAATACTCAGTTTTCTCAACTTAATTGGAAGGAGGGCTTTATCCATTCATCTATTGATGAACACTCAGGTGCTTCCATATCTTAGCTATTGTATATAATGCTACAATAAACACAGCGTTGTGTAATCTTTTCAAATTAGTGTTTTTATTTTCCTGAGTAAATACCCAGAAGTGGAATTACTGCATCATATGGTATTTCTATTTTTAATTTTTGGAGAACTCTCCATACTGTTTTCCATAGTTGTTGTACCAATTTACATTCCCACCAAGAAAATGGTTCCCTGTGGTGCCTGGGTGGCTCTGTCAGTTAAGCATCTGACTCATGGTTTCAGCTGAGGTCATGATCTTGAGGTTCGTGAGTTCGAGTCCCACATCAGACTCTAAGTTGGCAGTGTGGAGCCTGTTTGGGATTCTCTCTCTACTTTCTCTCTGCCCGCCCTCCCCCCTCCCCTGCCACTTGCAGAGTACCAACAAGATTATAAACCTAAACCTGTCTCTCTCAAAATCAAATTAACTTTAAAAATCCTTTAAAAAATTAAAAAAAGAAATTTGTCCCCTTTTTTCCACATTTTTGCCAACGCTTATTATTTCTTGTCTTTTTGGTACTAGCCATTCTGACTGCTGTGAGTTGATGTCTTACTGTGGTTTTGATTTGCATTTCCTTGATGATTATTGATGTTGAGCATCTTTTCATATGTCTATTGGCCATCTGTATGTCTTCAGCAAAGTGCCTATTCAGGTCCTCTATTTTTAAATTTTATTATTATTATTACTATTATTATTATGTTGAATTGTTTGCGTTCTTTTTACACTTTGGATATTAACTCCTTCGCAGATATGTCATTTACAAATATCTTCTCTCATTCAGTAGGTTGCCTTTTTGTCTTCTTGGTGGTTTCCTTTGCTTTACAAAAGCTTTTTAGTTTGATGTAGTACAAGTTGTTTATTTTTGCTTTTGTTTCTCTTGCCTGAGGAGACAGATCCAGAAAAATATTGTTTAAGTCCGAGTTTACTACCTATGGTTTCTTTTAGGAATTTTATGATTTCAGGTCTTATGTTTAGGTCTTTAATCCATTTTGCATTATTTTTGTGTATATTGTTAAGAAAGTGGTCCAGTTCCATTCTTTTGCATTTAACTGTCCAGTTTTCCCAACACCATTTATTGAAGAGGCTATCTTTTCCCCGGTGTATATTTTTGCCTCCTTTGTTTTAGATTAATTGACCATATAAGTGTGGATTTATTTCTGGGCTCTATTCCTCTCTATTGATTCTCTGTGTTCATTTTTGTGCTAGTACCATATTCTTTAGATTATTATAGCTTTGTAGTACAGTTTGAAACTGGGATTGTGATACCTCTGGCTTTGTTCTTTTTTCTCAAGATTACTTTGGCTATTTGAGGTCTTTTGTGGTTACACCCAAATTTAAGGATTGTTTGTTCTAGTTCTGTAAAAAATACTGCTGGTATTTTGATAGAGATTTCATTGAATCTGTAGATTGCTTTGGAAAGTATGGACATTTTAACAATATTAATTCTTCCAATCCATGAGCACAGAACATCTTTCTATTTATTTGTGCCTTATCCAGTTTCTTTCATTGGTGTCTTATAATTTGCAGAGTACACTTCTTTTATCTCCTTGGTTAAATTCATTCATAGGTATTTTATTCTTTTTTTGATGCAGTTGTCAGTGGGATTGTTTTCTTAATTTGTCTTTCTCATAGTTTGTTCTAAGTGTATAGAAATGTGGCAGATTTCTGTATATTGGTTCTGTATCCAGCAACTTTACTGACTCCATTCATTAGTTCTAATAGTGTTTTGGTGAAGTCTTTAGGGTTTTCAATATGTAGTGTCAGGTCATCTGCAAATAGTGAAAGTTTTACTTCTTCCTTACCAATTTGGATACCTTTTATTTTTCTTATCTGATTGCTGTGGCTAGGACTTGTAGTATTATGTTGAATAAATGTGAGAGTGGACATCCTTGTCTTGTTCCTGATCTTAGAGGAACGCTTTTAGCCTTTCACTGCTGAGTATGATGTTAGATGTGGATTTTTCCAATATGGCATTTATTTTGTTGATGTATGTTCTCTCTAAACTCACTTTGTTGAGAGTGTTTATAATGAATAGATGTTGAGTTTTGACCAGGGCTTTTTCTGCATTTTTTGAAATGATCATGATTTTTATCCTTCATATTGTTAATGTGGTATATCATGTTGATTGATTTGCAAGTATTGAACCTGTAATCCCCAAAATAAATCCTACTTGATTGTGGTGAATGGTCCTTTTAACATATTGTTGAATTTGGTTTCTTAAACTTTGTTGAAGAATTTTGCATCTATGTTCATTAGGAATATTGGTCTGTACTTCTTTTTTTGTAGTGTCTTTGGTTTTGTTACCAGGATAATTGTTGCTTCATAGAATAAATTTGGAAGCATTCAATCCTCATCTATATTTTGGAATAGTTTGAGAAGGATAGGCATCAGTTCTTTGAATGTTTGGTAGAATTCAGGGCACCTGGGTGGCTCAGTAGGTTAAGCGTCGGACTCTTTGTTTTGGCTCAGGTCATGATCTCACTGTTCATTAGTTCAAGCCCCACATCGGGCTCCGTGCCGACAGGGCAGAACCTGCTTGGGATTCTTTCTCTCCCTCTCCGCCCCTTCCCCACTCGTGTGCACATGTGCGTATGTGCTGTCTCTCTTTCAAAATAAATAAACTTTAAATGTTTGGTAGAATTCACCTGTGAAGCCATTTGATCCTGGACTTTTGTTTGTTGGGAATTTTTTTTATTACTGATCCCATTTTCTTAGTAGTAATCAGATTTTCTCCTCCTTCAGTCTCGGGAGACTGTATGTTTCTAGTAATTTATCCATTTCTTCTAGGTTGTCCAATTTGTTGGCATATAATTTTTCATAGTAGTCTCAATCCTTTGTAGTTCTGTGGTGTCAGTTGAAACATCCCCTTTGTTTCTGATATTGAGTTCTTTCTCTTTTTTTCTTGATGAGTCTGGCTAAAGGTGTATCAATTTTAGCTTTTCAGAGAACCAGCTCTTTCTTCTTTTTAAAAAAAATTTTTTTTTTTGACATTTATTTATTTTTGACACAGAGACAGAGCATGAACGGGGGAGGGTCAGAGAGAGAGGGAGACACAGAATCGGAAACAGGGTCCAGGCTCTGAGCTGTCAGCACAGAGCCCGACGCGGGGCTCAAACTCACAGACCGCGAGATCATGACCTGAGCTGAAGTCAGACGCTTAACCGACTGAGCCACCCAGGTGCCCCCAGCTCTTTCTTTATAATTGATCTACTACCATTACTATGTGTTTGCTTTTACAAGTGGAATTTTTTCCTTTTACAATTTTCTTCTAGTTGTGGCCTTTTCTTATTTGCTTATGGAATTCCCTTTAACATTTCTTGTAATGCTGGTTTAGTGGTGAACTTTAACTTTTGTTTATCTGAGAAACTCTTTTTCTCTCCTTCAATTCTGAATAATAACCTTGCCCAGTAGAGTCTTCGTGGTTATAGGTTTTTTCCTTTGAGCACTTTGAATATATAGTGCTGCTCCCTTCTGGCCTGCAAATTTTTGCTGACAAACCAAGTAATAGGCTTATGAGGTTTCCCTGGTATGTAACTATTTGCTTTCCTCTTGCTGCTTTTAAGATTCTCTATTTTTAATTTTGGACATTTTATTTATTTATTTGAGAGAGAGTGCATGCATGTGCCTGAGTGGGTGAGGAACAGAGGAAGAGGGAGACAGAATATTAAGCAGGCTCCATGCCAGCATATAGCCAGTGCAGGGCTCAGTCTCATGACTCTGAGATCATGATCTGAGCTGACATCAAGAGTCAGACGCTTAACTTACTGAGCCACCCAGGTGTCCCAAATTTTGGACATTTTAATTATGTGTCTTGGTGTGGACTGCCTTGCGCTCACTTGTTTGAGGTTCTCTGTATAGCCTAGACCTGGGTGTCTGTTTTCATCCCCCTTAAACTTAAGGAGGCTTTCAGCTGTTGTTTTCTCAAATTGTTTTCTGCCCCTTTCTCTTTTTCTGGGGCCTGTATAATATGAATGTTAGTATACTTGACGTTGTCCTAGAAGTCGATTAACGTGTCTTTTTTTTTTTTCTTAAATCTTTTTTGTTTTTACTGTTCGGCTTGGGTGCTTTCCATTACTCTGTCTTCCAGATCACTGATCCATTTTTCTGTATTCTCTAATCTGCTGTTGATTCCCTCTAGTGTATTTTTCATTTCAGTTATTGTATTCTTTAGCTCTGATTTTTTTTTGAAGTTTTTGTTAAAGTTCTCACTGAGCTTAGGGGCGCCTGGGTGGCGCAGTCGGTTAAGCGTCCGACTTCAGCCAGGTCAGATCTCGCGGTCCGTGGGTTCGAGCCCCGCGTCGGGCTCTGGGCTGATGGCTCAGAGCCTGGAGCCTGTTTCTGATTCTGTGTCTCCCTCTCTCTCTGCCCCTCCCCCGTTCATGCTCTGTCTCTCTCTGTCCCAAAAATAAATAAAAAACATTGAAAAAAAAATTAAAAAAAAAAAAAGAAAAAAAAGTTCTCGCTGAGCTCATATACTTCTCTCAAATCTGGTTAGCATCTTTATGAGCATTATTTTGAACTCTTTATCAGATAGATTCCTTATCTCTATTTTGTTTAGTTCTCTTTCCCAGGTTTTGCCTTATTTTGTTTGGAACATATTCCTCTGTCTCCTGATCTTGAAAGTAGTGATCTTATGTTGAAGGTGTCCTGTGGGGCCCAGTAGCACAATCCTCTCTGGTCACCAGAACCAGGTAATCCAAGGATGTCCCCTCTGTGGACTGCATTCACTCTCCTGTTGTGACTTGGCATGACTGCTGCAGGCATGCTAGTGGGCAGGTCTGGCCTCCAGCCTGGCTGGCTGCAGTGATTAGCCATGACTACTTATGGGTGTACTGGTGGGTAGGGGTGGACCCCTGTGCAGCTATGAGATCTGGCTCTAGTGGGTGTGCTGGTAGATAGGGTTAGTTCCAGTGTAGAAGTCTAAGAGTCTCACCTCCACCTTTGGTGGGCATGCTGGTGGGTAGGGCTAGCACTCCACCTCCCTGGGGCAGAAGTTGCTCTGGAAGGGCATTGGTAGTTGGTAGAGCATGTGACTTGATCTAGGGGTTGTGAGTTCAAGCCCCATGTTGGGTATAGAGTTACCCAAATAAAATCTTAAAAACCAACCACCAACCAACCAACCAATTAACAAACCCCAAAAAACAACTGAGGCTGCTTGCCAGGTGTGGTGCAGATTGGACCGGACAGGTCTGTAGGGAAATGCTGGGGAGGAACAAGTAGTATTCTCAGGACAGATGGAGAGTATCAGAACTGGCTCACACAACCGTCGTCCAGCTAAGCTGAAAGAGGGCAAGAAAAATGGTGCCCACCAGTACTGCCCTGCCCCTCCAGAACACCCTAAAATTAGATTTCCTTCATGTATAACCCAGGTGCTTTCCAAACTGCTGCCCCTGTGCTGGGTCTCAGACTAAGTGATCTAGTGCTCTGGCCTTATGAGTGGCGTCTTTGTTTCTTATTGCCTTCTGGCTCTCTTAGAGTTATGGTAAGTCCTACTGATCTTCAAAGGCAGATTTTATGGGGATTTATCTTCCCTGTGCAGGTCCCCACAGCCAGAGGTGCCTGATGTGGAGCCTGATCTCTTCGTTCCTTAGAGAGGAACTCCTATGATATCCCTCCTACTTGTGGGTTGCCAGGCCAGGGGTTTTGGTTCTCGACTGAGTCTCTGCCCCTCCTACTGTAATGAATGTGGCTTTTTCTTTATATCAGTAGCTGTGGAAAAGTTGTTCTGCTAGTCTTCAGGTTGTTTTCAGAGTGAGTTATATTAAATGTAGTTGCAGTGTGGGTGTGTCTGGCGGGGGTGGGGGGTGGAGGTGGGCTCAGGATCCTTCTGTTCTTCCATCTTCCTTGCAATCGGTACCTTTCTTAGTGTAAAATCAATAGCAGTTCTCAAAAATTAATACTTCCACCTCAAGAAACTCAGATGACAGAATAAATGTTTATGTGCCACGTGAGAGAGGGAGTGCAGAAAGAAGCGAGAGTGCATTTTATTATTTTTATTCCTTTAAATATTTTTTGTTTTTGAGGGAGAGAGAAAGCACAAGCCAGGGAAGGGCAGAGAGAGAGAGAGAGAATGAGAGAGAATGAGAGAGAATCTGAAGCAGACTCCAGGCTCTGAGCTGTCAGTACAGAGCTGGACGAGGGGCTGGAACCCACAAACGATCATAAGATCATAACCTGAGCTGAAGTCGGACCCTTAACTGACCGAGCCACCCAGGTGCCCCATGAAAGAATCATTTTAAATTTAATCAAGATCCATTTGGCAGATATTTATTGAGCAACTGCTATGCATTAGCTTCTGGGCTTAGCTTATAGAAAACTTAAGAGGTGATTTTCATACTTTTTCCCCTCAGGAGCCCTTAAGTCTATAAAACAAAGAAGCTGCCTGACTTGGAGGCTAGAGCCTTGCCTACTGAGAATCTTTATCATTTTCCCTCCATTTCCAATCCTCACACCCACTCAGGATACCTCAGATGGTTCTGTGAGTATCCCTCCCTAGTGTTCACTAAACAGAATCTGAAAAACCAATTGTCTAATAAATATTAATACCAAAGCCTCACTATAATAGTTATGAGATACAAATAATATAAAATATAGCAGAGATAAGTATAAAATGTGTAAAGAAGTGTAAAGTATAAAGATGAAGAGAATCTGGCTTAACAGCAGACATGTGATAAAAACCTGAGCATTTCAGTTGCTCAACTTCTCAGTATAAGCCAGCAATGTGGTCAGGGCTTGCATAAAGAACCTATACAGTTTTACTCCCAAAGATAGAAATGTATTGTCCAGCACAAAGCAGTTGCCTTTTCCTCATCTTCATTGGCCAGACCATAGTTTTAAAAATTTTTATGGGGCGCCTGGGTGGCTTAGTCGGTTAAGCGTCCAACTTTGGCTCAGGTCATGATCTTGCGGTTCGTGAGTTTCAGCCCTGTGTCAGGCTCTGCTGACAGCTCAGAGCCTGGAACCTGCTTCAGATTCTGTGTCTCCCTCTTTCTCTGCCCCTCCCCTGCTCACGCTCAGCTCACAGCTGTCTCTGGCTGTCAAAAATAAATAAATGTTAAAAAAAATTAAAAAAAATTTCTTATAGCTTTATTGAAATATAATTGACATACAGTATATCACATATATTTAAAGTACACAATTTGGTAATTTGACATATGTATATACCCATGAAACAATCACCAAAATCAAGATAATAAACATATGCCTCACTACAAGTGTCTGTGTAGTCCTTTGTAAACCCTTTCTGTTCCCCCAACCCAACCCCTCTTCCTTGCACCCACTTGAAGCCAATGATCATTTTGTCCTGTAGCTTAGTTGGCATTTTCTATAATTTTATTTAAATAGAATCAAACAGCATGCCCTCCGTGACTTTTTTCACTCAGCATAATTATTTTGAGATTTACCTATGTTGTGTCACTCAACAGTTTTTTGTTTTTTTTTACTACTGAGTAGTATTCTTTGTATGGATATGCCACAATTTCTATATCCATTCACCCATCGGTGGACATTCTGGTTGTTTCCAGTTTTTGTCTATAACAAATACTCTTGTGTAAGTGTTTGTATGGACATAGGTTTTCTTTTTGGTAAATAGGTAGGAATGGAATAGGTGGATTATGATAGGTATACATTTACCTTTTTAAGAAACTGCCAAGCTGTTTTCCAAGTGGTTGTACCATTTTACATTCTCACTAGTTATATACTGAGAATTCCAATTCCCCCTGACCTGTTATGACCAGTCTTTTTAATCAGCCATTCTAATAGGTATGTAGTGGTATAGCTCATTGTTATTTTAATTTGCATTTACCTAGTGACTAATGATGTTCAGCATCTTTTCATGTGCTGTTTTGCTGTCTATATTTCTTCCTTGAGGAAATGTCTCTATTCCCATTGTTTATGGAGTTCCTTTTGTTTGTGTTTATTTACAAGTGACAAATTAAACATTTACAGCTGGCTCAGAAGATTTTAAAAAGTAATAAAGTCATAACAAGGTATCACATACATGGAGGAATATGAAAAAGGCATGAAGGATTCAACTCATTAGCTATTGCCTAAGTCACTTCCAAAACTAAGAGTGCAGAAAGCAGTATATGCTAGAGCTGGCTTATACTGCTTTATGAGTACATTTAAACATTTTTAGAAATTTTGCAGGCTGTTAAACACAGCCTTTATGAAGAATTAACTATGTAAGCTGACAATTATGTTAAAATCCAATATATAAGAATAATAAATATTCAAAATTCATTTCCTCATTTTACTATTATCCATGTTTTTGTGGTTATGGTGATCATATCTGTATTATAGAAATATTATAGTTTGATAATATATACCTTCTTCTAATTCTGTGTTCTGTGATGTCCTGTGGTAGCCTGAAATGAGCCACAGTGGGATATTTACCCCAAGAAATTTGCAAACACCATAATCAAAGCTTTTTTTTTTTTCTTTCCTGGTGAGCTAGTTGTCAAACATTTACTAGGCCACCTGTAATGACAAGGACCTTCAAACTGCACTGGGTTACTGTCCACGATGAATAATTGAAGCCTTAGTCACATGGAGAACTCACCTTTGTGAAGCACTTAATTCCTTAAGAACAGATTGATATTTTTGCTGCAGGGTAAAGCTTACCGATTTTCCTTGCAGCTCTGTTTTTTTTGTTGTTGTTGCTTTTTTCACCTCCAGATTTGGGCATGCCAAAATCTACTGGATAAGAGAGGATGCCAGTACATTATTTCTGTAGTCCCAAGTAAAAAATACAAAATATTTTATTTGGAGTAGAACTAGAAGGGCTGTTAAATACAGAAAACTGTAATGGGCAAAAAAAAAAAAAAAAGGAAAGGCAAACAGCTCTGTATAACCAAATTTCTACTCATGTAAGAATAGGGGAAACTAGACAAAAATGAGAGGGAACAAATGAGGATGTAAGAGGAATGAATGTTTGGTCTAAACCCCCAATCAGCTTTCTAATCGTGGACAGATTTTTTTAAAGTCTAAACTTACTGAAGATGTTGGATGTTACTGGAAATGTAAAGTTACAGATTCAGTAACATACTACAGCAATCCAGAGATAATCAAATTATGGGGGACAAATTCCTGGGGCACAACATAAAGCTACTGTTATGGTTGAGTGTCCATTACAATTTAATTTTAAAAACAATTAGGAGAAACTAAGGATTTCAGAAGGAACAGAAACCATCTTAAAAGTTCACAGTCTAAATTAAAGGCATATACATTTAAAATATAAAAGAAACAAACATGGCATATGACTTTCAGTAAGACATTTGTTATGTCTCACATGAAATTCAAATTGAAGTTAAAGTGTTTGCCTGACATGAAAAGATGCTCAACATCGCTCCTCATCAGGGAAATACAAATCAAAACCACACTCAGACATCCCCTCACGCCAGTCAGTGGCCAAAATGAACAAATCAGGAGACTATAGATGCTGGAGAGGATGTGGAGAAACGGGAACCCTCTTGCACTGTTGGTGGGAATGCAAATTGGTACAGGCGCTCTGGAAAACAGTGTGGAGGTTCCTCAAAAAATTAAAAATAAACCTACCCTATGACCCAGCAATAGCACTGCTAGGAATTTACCCAAGGGATACAGGAGTACTGATGCATAGGGGCACTTGTACCCCAATGTTTATAGCAGCACTCTCAACAATAGCCAAATTATGGAAAGAGCCTAAATGTCCATCAACTGATGAATGGATAAAGAAATTGTGGTTTATATACACAATGGAGTACTACGTGGCAATGAGAAAGAACGAAATATGGCCCTTTGTAGCAACGTGGATGGAACTGGAGAGTGTGATGCTAAGTGAAATAAGCCATACAGAGAAAGACAGATACCATATGTTTTCACTCTTATGTGGATCCTGAGAAACTTAACAGAAACCCATGGGGGAGGGGAAGGAAAAAAAAAAAGGTTAGAGAGGGAGGGAGCCAAAACATAAGAGACCTTAAAAACTGAGAACAAACTGAGGGTTGATGGGGGGTGGGAGGGAGGTGCGGGTGGGTGATGGGTATTGAGGAGGGCACGTTTTGGGATGAGCACTGGGTGTTGTATGGAAACCAATCTGACAATAAATTTCATATATTGAAAAAAATAATAAAGTGTTTGCCTGGGTTTTAGTAAGGTACAGTACCTTAAAGTACTAATAGTGATAAAGATTTAGAGTGATGCACACTGAAGAATAGCAGTTTGGTATTAAATTGGAAGGAACAAGTAATCCTTAAACCAGGCAGTACCCCATGTAATCACTTTACTAATAAACTGGACAAAAATAAATGGAACTTTTATCAAACCAGCAGGTACAAGCTTTATTTTTTTTTAATAAATTAAAATTAAATTAAAAATGAGGTGCCTGGGTGGCTCAGTCGGTTAAGTGTCTGACTCCTGATTTTGCCTGGGGTCATGATCTCTGGGTTCCTGAATTCGCAGCCCGCCTAGGGCTCTGTGCCAGGTCAGTGCAGAGCCTGTTTAGGATTTTCTCCCTCTTTCTCTGCCCCTCCCCTGTTTGTACTCTATTCTCTCCCAAAATAAACAGATAAACTTAAAAAAAAAATGAGGAAATACATATTCCCAAGGAGATATCTTCTTTCTCTATCTCCAAACTTAAAATTTTATAAAGGAAATTGAGTAATCTCACATGAAAATACCTAAGAATATATGAAATTAATAGATACAGTAGAGAAGTGCCTGCTAAACATTTCCACAATTAAAAAGAAATAAATCACTGTTTTTTCCCTCGTCCTGATTCCCAAAATCAGTTCCTCTTTTTTTTTTTTTTAAGTTTATTTATTTTGAGAGAGAGAGAGGAAGGGGGTGTAGAGGGGCAGAAAGAGAGAATCCTAAGCAGTCTCCTCACTGTCAGCGCAGAGCCTGACACACAGCTTGATCCCAAACGGAGATCACGGTCTGAGCTGAGATCAAGAGTTAGATGCCTAACTGACTGAGCCACCCAGGCACCCCATCACTTCCTCTTTTGACTGACTTACGTAAGTGATTCTATTTTCTAGTCAACAGGATTCACTATACTTGAATAATCTTTTTCTTTCACTCTTCTCTTTCCTTATCCGTCTCCACTTTTATTTCTTTAGATCTTCAAATGCATATTACACCTTAAATTTTATAATATGCATTTTAAAAGGTTTTTATTATCATTATATTTGTATAACCACTCTGTGAGTTAAGCAAAAGTTATTAACATTTCATCATTCTATTAAAGGCCTCCAAGGTGACTGGCATGTAAATAAGCAGAATCACACAGGTTAAATGACTTGCCCAAGTTGACAGGACCAGTAATTACAAGTCCTGTGATTCTAATGTCAACATTCTTTTCATTACACCATGATGTCTCTCATCAACAGCTCATATTTGGTCCATTACTAAAGATTCCTAGTGGGTTTCTGTGCCTGTATTCTTACTTCTTCAGTCTATCTTGCATGTCACTACCGTATTGAACACAGTTTTTATGAAAAGATACCACAATAGGGGTAGCTCAGTCAGTTGAGTGTCTGACTTCCGCTCAGGTCATGATCTCATGGTTTGTAAGTTTGAGCCTCGCTGTGGGCCCTGTGCTGACAGCTCAGAGCTTGGAGCCTGCTTCAGATTCTGTGTCTCCCTCTCTCTCTGCCCCTCCTCTGCTCACACTCTGTGTTTCTCTCTCCCTCAAAAATAAAAAAAAATTAAAAAAAATTTTAAAGATAACCACAATAAAGAAATTTCCAGTGGTTTCCTATTATATAGAGAATAAAAGTCAGACCTTTATCCCTGCTTTCATACATCAAATCTCTTAATCAAACTGGGCTCATGTTCCTTCAAACATCCTTCTAACTTTGCTGAGACTATGCCTTTGCTTATAGCAGTGTTTCCCTTGAGTTACAAATCCCTGAGTAATAGTTATTACAGGGGACTTGGACATAATGATGTGTCTATTTTTCTTATATATTTATTTATAGTTTATATGCTAAACATGTATGACTAGTACCTTGTGTGTTTTGATAGGGGGCAGGGGCATCCAGTAAAATTTTTGACATTAAAAATGTCACAAGTCACCAAGGACTTGGTGTGTCTGGTTGGCTCAGTTGGTGGAGCATACGACTGACTCTTCATATCGGGGTTGTGAGTTTGAGCTTCACATTGGGTGTAGAGATTACTTTAAAAAAAATGAGTCGTCTGCAGTTCCAATTCTAATAATAAAGAACTAGGTGGGTTTTGATTATGCTTTAGCTGAGAATAACTAGCAACTAGAAAAGTGGGCCAAGAAAAAGAAAACCACATTTCTTTAAAGGCACTAAAAAGCTACCAAACTGGTGAAGATTGCAGGGCTAAGATCTAGGAGAGGGAGACACATCGGAGAGATACTTGAGTATTTAGGGCTCCCTTTCTGCTAGAGACATCTGACTCTATCAAAAGCAACTGAGAAAGTGAACACAGATTTTTGCAAACTCACAGGCCCAGGAGGGGGCAGGGAGGTTGAAAACTGGAGTTTAGGGCTCACAAGGAAGAAATAAACACCTCAGTCTTTTAGCTGAGGGTAGACTTTCACAATGGGTAGACTTAGTAGTCAATTATATGGAGTTGAGGACAAAATTAGGGAATTGGACAAAGTTCAGAAGAAAATATGCAGATAGATTTACAGAGACAAAAGGAAGAAAATGGTAAAAAATTTTTTAAAGGTGGAAGAGACTTATAGTGTAGAATTTTAAAAAGTCTAATATAGTTGAGACCCAGAAGGAAAGGAATGAGAGACCATAAAAAAGTGATACTTGAAGAGATGTCTAAAATAAGTAAAAGGCATCATGCCTCAGATTTAAGCAGCACTATAAACCTTAAGCAAGAAAAAGGCAAGGAAAATCACACCTAAGCACATCATCGTAAAATTGCTGAAAACCAAAGAGGAAAAATTTACGCATCCAGAGGAAAAAGACAAATTACTTTATCAAAACGAATGACAGTAAGACAGCTGCTTTGCAACCAAAATGATGCTATCTTTAGAGTACCAAAGGAAAATACTGTCAACTTAGAATTTACATTCAAACAATATAACTTTCAAATAGGCAAAATAAAGTTTTTTCAAACAAACAGAAATTGAGAATTTGACACCAGCATTTCTGCCCTGTAAAAAAGAGTGGACTTTGGGCAGAGAGAAATGATCTCAGATAGCCACTCTCACATTCTGGAAGAGATGAAGAGCAATGAAAGGGAAAAATACATAGGTAAATCCCAATAAATAGTAAGTTTACAAAACAATGCTAATATATCATGTTGTTAAAAACATACAGATTTAAAACATAATAGCACAGTAACTGAGAGGCGAAGGAAAATAGTCTTAAAGTGGTCTAAGGTAATCACATTGTCTAGGAAGTGGAAAACGTACTAATATATACTAGGCTTTTAAATGTCATGGATGCACATTCTCATTTCTAGAGTAACTAAGAATATTAAAAGAACATAAAACCACAAAAAATCAAAAGAAGATGAAATAGAAAAAACACTTGAACAATCCCAAAGAAAGTACAGAAAAAAGTACAAAGAATAGGTGAGACAAAAAATACCAGGATGGCAGCTTTAAAGCCTGTATATAATAATTATACTAAATGTAAATTGATTATCCCAATTAAAAGACAAAGACTTGGATTTATAAAGGTATACTTTTAACCTGTTTTCAAGAGACAAATCTTAAATATGAGAATGCAGAAAAGCTTAAAGTAAAAAGGTATATCATGCAAAAACTAATAAAGATGGTGCGGCTATGCTAAATCCAAGTAGATTTTAGACAAGAAGCAATTCAAGAGATAAAAAGTTCATGTGTCCAGGGGCGCCTGGCTGGCTCAGTCAATAGAACATAGGACTCTTGATCTCAGGGTTGTGAGTTCAAGCCCCATGTTGGGCATGGTGCCTACTTAATTTAAAAAAAAAAAAAAAAAATGTTCATGTGTCCAAGAGTCCTAATAGGAAACAAATGATACATTCAGGATCATTTAAAGAAGGTTTATTTACAAAGGGACTAATTACAATTGTGTGTGTGTAGGGTATAAGAGAATTACAAGAATAGGTTCCAAGAGACAGAAGAACTTAATCAGAATTTGGAGGGAGAGAGAATTGTGAAGAGTTCACTGTTGAGACGAGTAATGACCTGTGGTCAAAGTATAAATCCAGTTCAAGTTAACCTCTAGTGGAGGGGAAGAAAAGATATGCTCACCTCACTCTTTTCCACTAAGCAATCTCTTCCCATCAGTTACAAACTTATCCTGGGGTGGTGTAAATCAGCTCTGGAACCATAAACATTAGCACCCTAGAATTCTTCATATATGGTAGGGGAGAAAAGAAGTTACAAAACATAAACAGTCTCTTAAAACCTGCTTTTTTAAGCTGGTCATGAGGCCTAGATTCATAAACATAGCTGTTTTCTTTCACCATCCATTTTTTTTTTTAACTTTTTTTTTTAATGTTTATTTTTGAGAGAGAGAAAGAGGGAGTGAGAGACAGAGAGAGAGCATGAACAGCTGGGCAGAGAGAGGGAGAGAGAGAATCCGAAGCAGGCTCCACGCTGTCAGCACACAGCCTGATGGCTCAAACCCACAAACCATGAGATCATGACCTGAGCTGAAATCAGATGCTTAACCAATTGAGCTATCCAGGTGCCCTATTCACCATCCATTCTTGGTTTCTCTCACTTTTTGTTCGTACCTCACCTGGATGGGATTCTTACCGGGTGGGGTACTCCCAACAGTCATTCTTGTAAGATGAGTCCTAGCAGAGGTCCTTTTTGGGTTACCCTAGTTTTTTACTGGACTATTGGCTAAGAGAATACGAACAAGCTTCTCAGAGAATACTGTTACAGTCCATATACAGTCATATTTATTCTGCTGTATAGCAGCAACGCAATTTCCCCGTTAAAAGGGATCCCTCACCCTGCCAGTAGAGTGATTTCCTTCTCTCTTGTTGGTTAGTGACAGAAAAAGCCCAAACCTGCCAGTGAACAGTGTCCACTTCTAATTCGTTGAAGTATTAGGAAGCATTCCTCTTTTTAGTACCAAGACTACCAAAACCACTAAGTCCAAAGTTTCAGGGACCAAAAAATTCTTCAAGTAGGTTTTTAGGTATAATAGAGAACCTAACAAAAATGCATACATGTGTACCCCAAAAGACATACAAAAGAATGTTCATAGCATCAGTCTTTATAATAGCCCTAAATGGAAACATCGCCAATATCTATCAACAATAGAACGGATAAGTAAATGGCAATATATTCATTCACTGTATAACAATGAAAATAAATGAACAACCGATCCAGGTAACAACATGGATAAACCTCACAATGTTTTCTTTAAAGATTTTTTTTAATGTTTGTTTATTTATTTTTGAGAGAGTGAGAGATGAGTGAGCAGGGGAGGGGCAGAGAGATGAACCTCACAATATTAAACAAAGGAAGCCAGACACAAGAGAATACAGTTATGTATTCAATATATATAAAAGTTAACCATTGGCAAACCTAATCTTTGGTGTTAGAATTTGGGAAAGTGATTACCTTTGGGAAGAAAGAAGAATAATGACTAAGAAGGGGGCATGTTAATGTTGTAGCTATTGATGTGGGTGTTGATTACACAGTTATCTTTACTTTGTGATAAGTTGTGCTAAATAATTATATTTGTGTACTTTTCTACATGTGTGTTATGCTTCCATTAAAAAACTTTTAAAAATTCATATACTAGCCCTCCTGTGTGTGATGTGCACTTTTTCTGAATGCTTTTAAGATATTTTTCTCTTAGTTTTGTCAGTTTGACAATAACACGCATTGGTAATTTTCCTACCTGTGCTTCACTGAGCTTTGTGGATCTGTAATTTCATGCTTTTCACCAAATTCAGAAAACATGCTCCCAGTATTTAAAAAAAATAGACATACAGAAAATAGAAGGACCATGCTCATCTCCACTATACATACCTTCTGGGAAAGATGGCACTACATATTGGTTACTGCATTTAAGCATAATACTTTATTCTGAAGTCCGCATCCTAAATTTGGAGGTTATTGTCTCCTGGTTGGCTCCATAAACTGAACCAGTTTTCTAATTTGTTCTAAGTTCTTGTCCAGCCTGTCGACTCATAAGCCACTCACAATGAACCACTCTATACCCTTACCTCAGGCCACGTCTCCTAAAGTTCTCAAGGAAAGGATTTCCCTTTACTGTTGTGATTCAGGGCCACTATTGAGCGATGGTGTTGTATAGTGACCACTCACACCCAGCTATTGCCAGCTCATTGCAGACCCTTTTGTGAATTAACAAGACCTAAACTTTTTTCCTTCATTAATTGGTCAGAGGGAACCCCCTTTGAAGCCAGTGTATATGGATTGAGGGAGAAGTGCTGAAGGAATAGGGGCAGGTACTAGTAACAGTAGTCTGAGTCACCTGCTTATTCAGTTTAGTTGTGGCCATGTACCCAGTTTTGTAGGGAGTGAACTGCTGTTATGCCCATCCAGTTGTATGATTGGTGAATCAGATAACACCAGTTCATGACGAGTAGTAGTTCGATCATTCACATAGTCACTTGATGTCCCATGGTCAGGAGTTCCATCTCTATCAGGTACCAGCAGCAAACCAGGAGCTGCTTTTCAAAGAAACAAAACAAAACATTGGTTGAGGAAGATAGATCTTTACTCAAAAACCAAGGAATCTTGTGATTCTCCTATTGGCACTTACCCTCAGAGGCTTCATATAGCATCTCTACCACATGAACTTCCAATACCATTGTATCTGCCAAACCATAAGGCCCAACTGGCAAGACAGTTTGCTCTGGGCCCCACTCAAAATTACAGTTACCCATAAAACAGGTTAGGTCACCCAAAAGTACTATTTTGTTGTCTCCAGAACCTAAAAAGGCCTGCCACACATTTTGCCTTTTTCTTTACTGTGGTGGTGAAAAACACAACAGTCACTCACTTGAATGGATAACCTAACAGGTCTCTGGCCACTGAATCCCATGTGGCAGGTCCCTGAAGTTTTACAGGGTTTTTCTTGCACCTTCTGCTAAGCATATGTCTTACCAAAGCATGTAGAGTGTTTACTACTTCCTGCTCTTTGGGCTCATTTAACGTTCATTTCTATAATAGACCAGTGTGATATTCTATCGCATAGAAAGATGATCAAGGTCCCTTCAGCACAGAATAGAAAGGTGGCATAGTGCTGAGACAAGACAGTAAGGGCTTACTGTTGTCTCTGTCAGTTAAACACAATCTACTTCTGATTTCCCTGAATAACTGGAATGGGAAATGAGGGGGCACTTCCAGAGCAATACCTATATATCATATCAAAGTCTGTATTCATTTCCTCCAATGAAGATACCACGCCTATAACAGCAACTACAATTGGCATCTTTGCCTGATAAAATCTTGCAGTAATCCAGTCATTCTTTACTACCCATTTGGTTTTTATACTGTCATTCCCTATGACCCATCTGGTGACCACAAAGGGAAGTTAAGTGGGAATGTGGTATGAATCACTATGCCAGCATGGTGGCACTAATTTCTGCAAGTTCCCCAGGGATGCAGTACTGCTTTGGTGAGAGACAAGCAGTTATGAACTTCTACATAGCCCTTCCTACCATAATAGCATTCACTCCATTGGACAGGAAACTAAAATGAAGACTGCTTCAGTTATTAAAATATGTCTATTCTTACTACACATTAAGGCTGGAGAAATAACCCCAATATGGGTCTCTCTGGACTCACTGTTAACCCAGATGCAGGCCAAGACTCCATCTGTCACTTAAGTTTCCTAGGCCTCCTATTTTAACCAGTTGTCCAGGATTAGGTTTTGGGTCTCTAGGTATTAATATAAGTTAAGAGACAGTATCTAATAAGCCTCAGGAGGTCTGGTATTTTCCTTTCTCCAGGAAATGGCCACTAGAGAAGAATTAGGGCAGTGATCCCGTAATTTGCTCACCAGGGGAGCTTCAAAAAATATCAATGCCTGGGTCTCACTCCCTGAAATTATGATTTAATTGGCCTGGATGTTCTTGAGAATTTTATGGTGGTCTAAAGTACAGACACGTTTGGGAAGCATGAGATTAGGGGAAGGTTCATGGTTATACACCTGTGGCAGCATTGCAGGATTTTTCTTCAAAGGGACCCAATCTTTCTCCATCATCAAAGAGTTCCAGGTCTGTGAACTGGATGAGATGCTTCAAATTTCATTATGACAACACAAGTTAGTTTAGAATTTTCCCACCTATATATGTCAAGCAGCAAATTGGTAGGCTACTTAATCTATTACTTAATCTGCTTCCTTTCTTGTTATCCTTTAACCATTACCACCTTTCCCTGAAAGTCAAAACACTCTGATTAACGTTCTCTTCTTTGGATTATTATGGTAATTGTGCCCACCATGTCTCTGATGGTTATATGCCATCATGTGGCCTCTACCAATTTGAGATTATCTTATTCTGAGATCAGGAAACTCAGTTCTACCACAGCATTTATCACCATCAATCTGACAAACAGAGGGCAGCCACTTCAGAGCTCTTTAGGGATGCTTACACTTCTATCACCAATGCATCCTTAATGACTTGGTAAAAATGGAGAATGTCTAAGGAGCCCTTGTTTTCTTTTCTCTACAGTATGCCAGAGTATTTCTGGGATTCTGAAATTATTACTTCAAATTTCATTTGTAGGTCATTTATTATTTGTAGACTGTTATTGAGCCCATGCCTCATCCTAGCAAACTATTAATGCCAATATATGAGATGTTGATTCTCAGGTGAGTGCACCCATGCCAATAAATTTGCCATGATAAAACCTTGTATTGATTCCCCCTTGGTGTAACATCCTTAGAACCCACTTCTATATATACTCCTCAGGTTTCTGCTGATCAACATGGTAAGGTCTTTAACTCCTGTGTAGGTTATCTCATGCCATAGCAGGCCACATACTTCTCTGATTAGGTGATCTTGAGATTTATCTAGGGATACTGTGAGGTGATGAAGGTACGTTCTGAGAACAGATACCAGCCTATGAGAGAGCTGTTCCCAGTGCAGTCACCGAAAGCCTCTATGCAGAGGAGGCTAGTTTCCCCAGAGAGCCAAGGAAGTTTGGGGGATATGCAGGTTCAGCATTCTCATCTTCATTCTTGTCTGCTCAAAAGTCTCCATTCTGTCTTAGGGCCCCACATCTTTCTCACCAATGCTCTACCCTTAGACTAAGAAAACTGGAAGAACTAAGTATTTTATTGATACTACAAATCTACCTTTTCTGCCCACTGCTTATAGGAGATGAAGGACTCCTTCAAAGCTGTGGTGGAGGAGTTCTGACACTCTCTATGCATTCTCAGCTACATAGTCATAGTTTTTACATTTTTCTTTTTCCTGTGTACATTCTGTTTAGGTTCATAAGAGAGGCCTGGTGGATCCACAATCTTAAATCACTATGGTTACCACAGTGATACATTCTCACCTTCACTCCATCCCATGCTATTAATAGTAAGTATAACAGTACCTTAAGCCATGGATCACTTGTGGTCCCTTTGTCTATAGCAATGAAGTTATCCCTGTGATTGATTTTATGTGTGTGTGTATTTAATTCAACCTCAAAGGGTCCATCTCCTGTAACAGCTCTGGTACTAATTACTCTTTCAGTCAGGGTTATAAAAAAAATTGAAGGCACATGTGAAATAATTTAAGAATGAAAAAGATTGGTGAAAATAAATTACACTAAAATCAGGAACTTTGTTTTTTCAAAAGATGCTACTGAGAAAATGAAAAGACAAACCATACTATGAGAAAGGATATTTGGTATATATATATGTGTGTTCAAGAACTCATATCCAGAATAAAGAAGTCCTAAAAATCAGTCAGAAAATGACTGACAACCCAACAGAAATATGGGCAAGTGACCTGAACAAGCACTTCAAACCAGAGGATCTCTAAATGGCAAATAACATAAAATGGTGCTCAGTCTCAATCATCACCAGTAACATGCAAATTAAAGCTAAAATGAAATGCCACTACACACCCATCAGAATGGCTAACATTAAAAACAGTGATGATACCAAGTGTTGCTCAGGGTGTGGAGACTGTGAAGCTTTCATATACTTTTGGTGGGGATATAAATAACATAAACTTTGGAAAACTGTCATTCTGTATACAGTGTGAACATACCTCGAGACCAAGGAATTTTAATCCTAAGTATTCTCTCAAAAGAAGTCTTCCCATTCACACCAAGAGACACATAAGAGAATGTTTATGGCATCATTATTGGTTAACAGCCCCAGAGTAGAAAAACCCAAATATCAACAACAGGATGGATAAATATATTTGGTGCAGTCATACAATGGAATATAGCAATGAATGTGAACTTTTCCAAACAATACAGAACAATCTCATATACATATGAAATGCACACTTAATACCATTTATGTAAGGTTGAAAGTGAGGCAAAATTAGTCTATGGTTAGAAACTAGAAGAATGATGACATTGGGGAGAAAGGCAGGATAGTTATTGAGAGGTTGTATACTATGTAAACAGTAATACTCTATTTTCTGAGTGGTGGATACAGTGATATTTTTACTTTATGATAGATACTTCATTTATTTCCATAGTATTCTATATTTTGATTTTTTAAAAGGGTGGGCCTAAAAAGACTGGAACTATTTGTTTATGCCTCCATGCCCCTCTCCACTAATTCAAGTACTTCTTCCTTCAAGGTCCAGTTCAGATTCCATATCTTACATGAAGTCCAACCACTCCAGATACAGGCAATTTATCTTTCTATATGGTTTTTATTACATCCCCAGGGAGGCAGTATAACAATAGAAATATGGGCAAAGGGGTTTGGGCTTCAATCTGTAAGGCAAATAAAAGTAGGATAGTGACATGGTCATATTTGTATCTGCATACCATAAATGTGTTTAACCAACTTTACTTATACATATTTCTTTGAATATGTGGGCAAATATAAAACTTTATATATACCTGTAAGTATGTAATATGCTACACTGTTATTTGTTCCCAATGAATAATTCTTTGGTTTATGCCTTTTTGCAATATGCCTTTGGAGGAATAGAAAATTTGGGGGGGGTGGGGAGGAAGTCTCTTTCTCTTGTTACCTAGCTCACCAATTAATCTAGTCTCTCAATGTCCTTTCTTCTTCCTTCAGTATTAGAATGCCCAAGTTTTAGCTTTGTACATTGCCACATAGTTAAGGACTGTATTTCCTAGCCTCCCTTGAAAGTATGGCCATATGACTATATTTTGGCCCGTGACTTATAAGTGGAAATGACGGCTGCAACTCCTATGGCATTCCCTTAAGAAAAGGTAGCTAGAACAAAGGTATTTGTCATTTAAAATATTTTAACACAGACTGCCAGAGTGCTTTGTAAATAGGTTGAAAAGTTCACATGTATACCAGCAATGTAAAACAATACCCTTTTACTTGGATCCTCACTAGCAAGAGGGAATTTAAAATTTTGCCCACTCTGAAAAGATGTTTCATTATACTCATAACAGGAGAAAAACATAATAAACTAATACTAATACTAAACATTTTCACTTTTCAATCTCAAATCCAAAAGTCTGATAACATATTCTAATGACAGTGCTACACATTCTCAACTGTTCTTTATACAACACTTATGGAGGAAAATTTGGCAATATCATCAAAATTACACACACACACACACACACACACATGCACAACTTGATCTAACAATCTTATTTCTGTAAATTTATACTACAGATATCTTGAACATGTGAGACAAAACTATGAACAGGATTTTTCATTACTACATTGTTTTTAAGAGCAAAAGACTGAAAACAATGCAAATATCCATCACAGAAGTTTGCAAAATAAATTCTGGCATTCTTTTTTTTTTTTTTTTTTTTTTGAGAGAGAGAGACAAAGAGAGCGTGAGTGGGGGAGAGTAGGAGAGGGGCAAAAGAGAGAGGGAGAGGGAGGGGAAGAGAGGGAGAGAGAGAGAGAGACAGAGAGAGAGAGACAGAGAGACAGAGAGACACACACAGAGAGAGAATCCTAAGCAGGCTCCATGCGCAGCATGGAGCTCAACCTGGGGCTCCATCCCATGTCCCTGGGATCATGACCTGAACTGAAATCAAGGGTTGGATGCTCAACTGACTCAACCACCCAGCTGCCCCAATTCTGGCATTCTTGTAGTACAAATACTACGTGGCTGTTAAAGAATGAGTAATCTTATTATGCAGCTGATTAAATACCTCTAAGATGTATTGCAACCAAAAAAGTGAGATGTGGAACATAGTGTACATTATGATAAATTGTTTTTTAAAAAGGAGAATATAAATTTGTATAAGAAAGCTCTGGGAATTACTTCAAATCTATTAGAATGGCTGTTATCAAAAAGACAAGAAGTAACAAATGTTGGTGAGGATGTGGAGAAAAGAGCATTTTTGTGCACTGTTCGTGGAATTATGTATTGGAATAGCCACTATGGCAAACAGTGTGGAAGTTCCTCAAAAACTTAAAACTAGAACTACCATATGACTTGGCAATTCCACATCTGGGTATTTATTCAAAGACAATGAGAATGCTCCAAAGGATATATGCACACCCATGTTCGTTGCAGCACTATTTACAATAGCCAAGATATGGAAACAACCTAAATATACCTTGAAAGATGAATGGATAAAGAAAATGTAGTAGATATGGAGTAAGTCATGGAAATAAAAGCCACAGCATAAAGAATATAATCAATGATATTGTAAGTGTTGTATGGTGACAGATAGTAGCTACACTTGTGATGAGCATAGCATAATGTACAAATTGGTCAAATTAGTATGTTGTACATATGAACTAATATAACATTGTGTGTCAACTACACTCAAAAAAAAAAAGAAAAATTCATGATCGAAGTTTAGAGGGAAAAAAAAGAAAAACATGTCATACATATTTAGAATGGAATATCATTCAACCATAAAAAATAACGAAATCTTGCCATTTGCAACAACATAGACCACGTGGGCATAATGCTAAGTGAAATAAGTCAGATTGAGAAAGACAAATACCACATGATCTCACTTGTATGTGGAATATAAAAACAACCAACCAATCAGCCAAGCTCAGAGATAGAGAACAGACTGGTGGTTGCCAGGGGTGGGGTGGGCAAAATGGGTGAAGGGGGTCAAGAGGTACAAACTTCCAGTAATAAATAAGTCATGAGGATGGAATGTACAGAAGGTAACTATAATTAATAATACTGTTTTGCATATTTGAAAGTTGCTGAGAGTAAATCTTAAAAAGTCCTCACCATAAGAAAAAAAATTCTGTAAGTGTATGGTAACTAGACTTATTGTGATGATCATTTCACAATATTTACAAATATCAGATCATCATGCTGTACACCTGTACATATAAAGTTTCATGTCAATTATACATACCTCAATTGAAAAAAAAGAATACCATGACAAGAAAGACTGCAAAAGAAAGGGAAAAGAAAAAGAAAAAATAAGCTCTAGTAAGATACATGAGAAAATTGTAAAAGTAGTTGTGAGATGGATGGATAGATGGCTGTGGCATGAGAAATGGTGGAGGGGATATACATGTGGGTAATTTCAAAACATAAGTCTATTTATACACACGTGCACACACACACCATTTGAATGAATTACCTACTCAAAAAGAAAAGAAGTTTCCATATGGTGAATTCCTTAGTTTCCTTTATGTGATTTTTGTCAAGTCCATTTACCCATCTGATTCTTCTACTGTAAATCAGGGGTAAGATACATGTCATAGTACTTTGTGAGCACTTATATGTGTGCATAGTTCAGTGCTGGTTACATAATCAGCATTTAATGTTAGTTGAATTAAAACAATAGTTTGACAGTCTGTTAGGCCTAACTGGCATTTCATTATTATTTTACTTTGCATGCTCCTGATTTCTCCTGATTCTGAGAATCTTTTCACATTTGGAGTTACTCTTTGTTGAGTTCATATTCTTTGCTACCCACTTTTCTGTTGAACTACATGTTCCCTTAATGTGAATTTCTAAGAGGGTTTTGTGTATTACAGATGTTAAACCTCCTCATGAATATTTTTCAAAATTTATTGCACATCTATTAACCTTAATTGTAACTTTTCTATGCAGGCTACTTTTTAATAATGATAAGTGTCTATCTTTTTTGAGAAGAATGTGTATTCTGCTCTTTTGGGGTGAAGTATTCTATAAAAGTCAATTAGATCCAATTGACTGATGGTAATACACAGTTCAACTGTATCCTCACTGATTTTCTGCCTGCTAGATCTATCAATTACCATAAGAGGGGTGTTGAAATCTCCAACCATAATAGTGATTTGTCTATTTCTCTTTGTAGTTCTGTCTACTTTTGCCTTAGCTATTTTAATGCTTTGTTGTGAGATATGCACATTAAAGTTTCTATCTTTTTGAAGAATGGACACCTTTATCATTATGTAATGCTCCTCTCTATCCCTGATAATTTTCCTTTTTCTAAAGTCTGTTTTCCCTGAACATAGCAACTATAGCTTTCTTTTGATTAGTATGAGATTGGTGGATCTTTCTCCATTCTTTTGCTTTTAACCCATATCTTTATATGTAAAATAGATTTCTTACATGATTCCTGAGAAAATGGGGCACTACTAATGGCTGTGGGTTTCCTTCCTCCAAACAAACCCTAGGTAACTACAGAAATAAAGGAGCAAGGGCTTGAGGAATAAGATAAAAAAACTGAGAAAACCCTGGTAAGGGTCAGGAGTAAGTTTTTAAGTATTGTTCCTGGCACTTCCCTTCACTGCTTTGGGACAATCAGTCCAGACAACTGACTGCTACAGATATCATTAGCAACCGCTTCCCAGTATAGAATAATACAAAGGGTCTGTTGAAGTGAGTTGCTGATGAAAAAGTGTGTGGGCTGAACAGATACTCTAGAAAATTGAGACATTCACTCTCCAACTCCTTCCCCAAACCTCTAGGGTTTTGATGGATTACAAGAGCCTTCTGCTAGATTATGAGTTTCAAGTTAAATCCTCACCAGAGGAGTTTTCAGAGGAAACAGTAGCAACAGAGATAGAACACTATAGCTCCTCTGTGGTGTCTGGAGCTCTCTGCTCTCTAATCCTTAAACTTGTGGGAAGGGATAAAAATTAGGGTCTGCCCTTTTGCTCTTCCTCAATATCCATTATCAGAACAGAAGCTTGTGAACCAAGTATCTAGACTCCTAGGAATATGATCACTATGTAACACAACAAGTTACACAACATATACCAACTGAAGCAGAATTATAGGAATAAATGTAGACATTTAATTTAAAAATTTTTAAAGAATTAAACAATTAGTCATTCAACAAAAAGTTTACTGAGCACCTACTAGTGTCAGGCACTGAGGATCCATCATGAACAAGATAGACAAAAATCTTTATTCTTGTACATTTTATTTTCTAGTGGTGGGAAATGGCATGAGGGACAGAGACAAAAGCATACAAACAACTTATTATCTAACTAAGGAATAAGCCATTTTAGAAGGTAATATTTGCTATAAAAATAAGGCTGATTGGGATTGTGAAAAGGGTCACGATTTTAAAATGAAACTAAGCCTAAAATAGGAGTGAAGAGGATGTTGAGTGGGAGGTCAGTAATGTTTGAAGAAACAAGAAATCATAAAAAAAAAGCCATATGAGAATATTAGGTATGGAAACGAGTTTAAAGAACATCATAAATAAATTAAAATTAAATTAAATTAAAAAAAAAGGAACATCATAGATGGATAAACAGGGTTGATCAGATTTTAAGTTGCTTTTGAGGTACAGAATTTTAATATTTTTATGTAGTTAAAACCTCTAGATTTTTTACCCTTGTGGTTTCCTGTGTTTTCATGTTTGAAACACCGTCATCCAGAGATTTTTTTTAGCTTTATAATTGCAACATTTTAAATTATAAAATAGTATTTGTAGATGGTAAGAAATTCAAACAAAATAGAAGGATAGTAGAAAGTAAAAGACCTCATTAACTCTCCTCCATTATCCTTTCCATAGGGGTAATCATTTTTCTATGTATCTTTTCAGAAATTTTCTATGTATAATCAAATATGTATACATACATGATTTAAAAAATTTATAGCAGCTTGCTTTTTCATTTCCCAATATGGATTGACTCCAGAGACTGAGGTTTTAAATGACAGCAGAATTTCATTTAGGAGGCATGATTACAGAGATAATAAAACGATCACTGGGTGGTCAGTGGTTGGGGGACAGTAGGGATGAACAGGTGGAGAAACACAGGGCATTTTTAGGGCAGTGAAACTATTCTGTATACTATAATTCTGGATACATGACATTATGCATTTGTCAAAACCTACAGAACTGTACAAAACAGAAGGAACCTTAATGCAAACTATGGACTTTAGTTAATATTAATGTATCAATATTGGTTTATCAATGGTAACAAATAAATATACCACACTAATACAAGATGTTAACAATAGGAGAAACTGAGTGTGTGTGTGTGAGATGTGGGAATTCTGTATCTTCTGTCCAGTTTTTCTGTAAACTTAGAACTGCTCCAAAAACAATCTATTAAAAAAACCTCATTTAGAAAAACTATTTTGTAAACTATTTTTGTAAAGCTTTGTATAGGATATTTTAGAGATGGAGGCTAGAGGTCAAATATCAGGCAGGTTGTTGCTATGGTCCAAGCTTAAAATGATTAGTACTAAGGTAGCAAATGAAATTAGTTTGAAAAGATTTGCTAATACTTAAGAAAACTGCATCTGAGAAGTCTTTTTTTTTTAAAGTAATTTTTTGAGAAAGTGTGTGCACACGCATGAGTGGGGGAGGGGCAGAGGGTGAGCGAGCGAGCGAGTGAGAGAATCTTAAGCAGGCTCCACACCCAGTGCGGAGCTCAACGTGGGGCTTGATCTCATGACCATGAGATCATAGCCTGAGCCTAAATTAAGCATTGGATGCTTAACCAACTGAGCCACCCAGGTGCCCCTGCATTCTTAGAAATTTTAAGTAGAATTTAAAGTTTGTGATTTAAAGAGGTAATAAATAAATAAAAGGTCAAAAATATTATGTTAGTCAGGAACAGCAAAAAAACCCCACCAATATGGGCAAGAATTATGAGAACAAAAAAATATGGCTGAAAAGATGTGAATAGCCATGACTGACATGTTGACTATTTTTTACCTTAACATGACATGGAGGAATAAGGAAGTTATTCATCCATTACACTTGGTGTTACTCATGTTCTTAAATTGTTCATTTCCATATTTTTATAACTTACCTTTAATTTCTTTAACAAATCAGTCATTAACAAGACATTATTGGATGCTTTCAATCTAAATAGCACTATTTCATACAAAATGCAGCTATCTCAAATTTATTCTATGCACAACACAAAGCATTAGATTCCTGCTTTCTTTAATGCCTAATTCATCACACTTGGGAGTAGGCCAGTTCCATAAATTTCTGAGTTAAATAAGAATCTGTTCTAATATTTTGAATGATTACATATGAAGATTATAGTAAGTATGGCATTTCTAAGGCAAAAAGGTAGCTTCCAAAAAAGAAAAGGAAACTTCAAAGATCTACAGAATTAAGCTTTTTGTTATGTATGTATGCACATATCTATGTACGTATTTACTTCTTAACTGTAATATTTTTCTAGTCAATGACTGCAAAAGTGGCATCTCAATACAGATGGTCCCTTGTGATGGTTTGACTCATGATTTTTCAACTGCATGATGGTGGGAAAGCAATATGCATTCAGTAGAAACTGTACTTCAAATTTTGAATTTGGGTTTTCTTTTGGGCTAGTGATATACAGTATGATACTATCTAGTGATCCTGGGCAGTGGCAGCAGCCACAGCTCCCAGCCAACCATGAAATCACCAGCATAAACAACCAATACATTTACAACCATTCCGTAACAATACAACTCTTCTGGTTTTCACTTTCAATACAGTATTCAATACATTAGGTGAGATATTATACACTAGGTTTTGTGTAAGATGATCTTGCCCAACAATAGGCTAATGTAAGTATTCTAAGCATGTTTAAGGTAGGCTAGACTAAGCTATGATGTTCGTTATATTAGCTTTATTAAAGGTGCTTTTGACTTAATATATTTTCAACTTATTATGCGTTTATTGAGGCATAACCTCATTGTAAACTGAGGAAGAACTGTATACACTCATAGAATTATGGGGTAGAGGGGCTGTTTCAAAGCTCACTCTATTCCACTACATGTCTCTGGAAATTTCCTACTAGGCAATTCTATATACTGCTTGTTTTTAGTACCAGAAGTATTATGGAAGATGATTTTAAAATAGCTTTACCATATGTTATTAATTCACCAATACCAGTTTTGTTTCTCCAATTTTGCTTTTATTTCCAGTTTGCTGCATTTCCTCTTAAAGCTGTGGGTAAGGCAAGGCAGTTAAAATATGGTTCCTCATAAAGAAAGGGGAAGTATAATGTGAGAACACCAAACACCAAAATCAAAATACTCTTTTTAATAAATTTTGTTTATCCCCTTAAAAATGTTTCAATAAATAAGTTGATAGGTTTAATAAAAGTTCTTTTTAAACATCTGCTTAGTTTCTCATGTAATGATCATTCATTCAACCCCAAACTATAGCCCAGGAGGGTAAGCCTGCAAATAACTTTCAGACATACAGGCATACCTAAGAGATATTTTGGGTTCAGCTCCAGACCACCACAATAAAGCAAGTATCTCAATAAAGTGAGTCAAATAAATTTTTTGGCTTCCCAGTGCATGTAAGTTATTTTATACTATACTATAACCTATTAAGTGTACAACAGCATTATGTCTAAAAAACCCAATCTACAAACCTTAATTAAAATCCTTTATTACTTGGGAATGCAAGCTGGTGCAGCCACTCTGGAAAACAGTATGGAGGTTCCTCAAAAAACTAAAAATAGAATTACCCTATGACCCAGCAATTGCACTACTAGGCATTTATCCAAGGGATATAGGTGTGCTGTTTCAAAGGGACACATGCACCCCCATGTTTATAGCAGCACTATCAACAATAGCCAAAGTATGGAAAGAGCCCAAATGTCCATTGATGGATGAATGGATAAAGCAAATGTGACATATATATACAAGGCAGTATTACTTGGCAATCAAAAAGAATGAAATCTTTCCGTTTGCAACTACATGGATGGAACTAGACGGTATTATGCTAAGTGAAATTAGTCAGAGAAAGACAAAAATCATATGACTTCACTCATATGAGGACTTTAAGAGACGAAACAGATGAGCATAAGGGAAGGGAAACAAAAATAATAAAAATAGGGAGGGGGCCAAAACAGAAGAGACTCACAAATATCGAGAACAGACTGAGAGTTATGGGAGGGGTTGTAGGAGGAGGGATGGGCTAAATGGGTAAGGGACACTAAAGAATCTACTCCTGAAATCACTGTTGCACTATATGCTAACTAATTTGGATGTAAATTTAAAAAAATAAAAAATAAAACAAGTTAAAATAAAAAAATCCTTTATTACTAAAAATGCTAACCATCATTTGAGCTTTCAGTGAGTCACAGATCACCAAAACAAAAAATGAAAAAGTGTGAAATATTGTGAGAATTACCAAAGTGTGACACAAAGACACAAAGAGAGCAAAAGCTGTTGGAAAATGGTGCCAACAGACTTGCTCTGCACAGGGTTGCCACAAACCTTCAGTTTGTAAAAAATGCATTATCTGCGAAGCACAATAAACAAAGCTATGCCTGTGTTAGGTGTTCCATTAATTTCATCTTACTGTTTCAATTCATCAATCCGCAACTCCTTTACCTCTCTTTTAGTTTGGGTTTCATATTTCCTTAATCACATGCCCTACTTTTTCTTGGTTTAATCCTAACTTAGGTTGTACACATTCTCCATTAGCTTAAGAAAAGATGTACAAAATGTGTATTTTCTGAGACCTTTTTGGTTTGAAAATAACTTTATTCTAGCCCCATAATTAACTTACAGGTTGGCTTATTCAGAATTCTAAATTACAATTTTTCATCAGAATTTTCAAGCACTGCTCTATTATCCTTTTGTTTGCAGAGTTGCTACTGAGAAGTGCAGCACATTAACCTTTGTGTACATCACATGAAACCTGTTTTTTTTCTCTCCATAAACTTGTACAATCTACTCTTTGTTTCTGAAGAAGTCCAGAAGTCTGTGTGGGGTCCCCTTAAGCATTTTATACTTACAGCAATCTTAATAAGATACTCAAGAGCCACATGTGATTAGCACTGACACACTGCACTATCAAACTGACCATGCAGCCCTACAGCAACCACTGTGAAAAACAAAACAAAGTACAGCTATAATAAAAAGATGTGCTAATAGTGATATAAATAATTATGACAATGATAAAAGATAACACAACTGTGCATGTATATGTGCCAGGTGAGTTTAGTTGCTTTATATGTTTTAATCCACTAAATTTCTACATACAGTACAACCTTAAGAGGTAGGTTCGTTCTATCTATCTATCCATCCATCCATCCATCTATATTTCTTAAACTAGCTTAAAACATTTTTTTTAATGTTTACTTATTTTTGAGAAAGAGACAGAGAGACAAGAGTGTGAGCAGGGGAGGGGCAGAGAGAAAGAGAGACAGAATCTGAAGCAGGCTCCAGGCTCTGAGCTGTCAGCACAGAGACCGACGTGGGGCTCGAACTCACGAACCGCGAGATCATGACCTGAGCCAAAGTCGGACACTTAATTGACTGGGTCACCCAGGCACCCCAATACTATCTACATTTTGAAAGGTTACATAATTTACCTTGGCAGAGCCAGAATTCTAGTCCAAACAGTCCAGGTCCGGAGTCAGTGGTCTTAACTGTTATGATATACTACCTTCCAGTAATAAGGGGCAGAGGGTTTTTTTTAAATGTTTATTTATTTTTGAGACAATGCGAGAGACAGAGTACAAGCAGCAGAGGGGCAGACAGAGGGAGACACAGAATCCGAAGCGGGCTCCAGGCTCTGAGCTGTCGTGTCGAACTCACGAACTGTAAGATCATGACCTGGGCTGAAGTCGGATGCTTAACTGACTGAGCCACTCAGGCACCCCTAATGGCAGAGGTTTTTTTGTTGTTTGTTATATTGCTTTTATTTTTTTTTTCAAGTTTATTTATTTTGAGAGAGAGGAGAGAGAGGGAAAGAGAATCCCAAGCAGGGGATTTGACGTGGGGCTTGATCTCATGAAAAGTGAGATCATAACCTGAGTGAAACCATGAGTTGGATGCTTAATGGACTGAGCCACCCAGGCACTCCTTAAATTTTTTATTATTATTATTATTATTATTATTAATTATTTTAGAGAGGGAGAGAGAATGCAAGCAGGGAGAGAGAGTCAGAAAGAGAGAGAATCCCAAATAGGCTCCACATTCAGCACAGAGCCCGATGCAGGGCTCGATTCCACTACCCTGGGATCATGACCTGAGCCGAAATCAAGAGTGACTCTCAACTGACTGGGCCAACCCAGGGCGCGCTGTTATACTGCTTTTAAATATATTTTCTTGACAAAATAAAAAGTTGGGGAACCTACATTTTCGCAATTAAAAACTTAATGGTGAAATCTAAAGGCCTGAAGATCATCAGGTTCTGTGGCCAGTAGAGATCAAGAAAAATGAAAATCTGAGGGAATAACTGATGAAGCAAAATCTTGGAGGATGAGCTCCAGAACACAGGGTGCAGAAGACTAGGAGAGAAGGGCTGACGCTAGTTATAGGAGGAATTATAGCTATCTTCAGAGGTGCTGGTGAGGAGAGCTTATCTGTTAACTAGAATTCAAGGTCATCGAAGCTCAAAATAAGTCTGGTAGTAATAATTAGAAAGCTTAATAAATAAATAATGTAAAATAGTGAAGATTTGGAGGAATGGAAAAAGTAAATAAATCCAGGAATGGACTAGCAGACTAGAATAACAGAGATGGTTTCAACACTAAATATCTTTAAGTCAAAGAATAAGTTTCATAGGAGTAAGGGAGTAGAAGATGTATAAACAAATATACAAGGTGTGGTCAGAAAGTAGTATTTCTGAACTTAACATCTCAAAGCCAGAGTAAAGACTCATTCATTGATGATGATACTAACCATTCATTATACACACAAAACAATTATACCTAGTCATAACAACCATTAATAAATATCCTATTACAGGGGTGCATGGGTAGCTCTGTTGGTTAAGCATTTGACTCTTGGTTTTGACTCAGGTCATAATCTCATGGTTCATCATGGTTCACAATCTCATGGTTCAAGCCCTACATCAGGTTCTGTGTTGGCAGTGTGGAGCCTGCTTGGGATTCTCTCTTTCCCTCTCTCTCTGCCCCTCCCCAACTTGTGTACATACACACTCTCTCTTTCTCAAAATAAACTTAAAATATAAATGAAACAAGATTTAAATTTTATTTTTCAAGATTTAGATGTATTTTTTAAAAAAACGTTTATGTTTGAGAGAGAGAGAGAGAGTGCACACGCATAGGAGTTGGGGAAGGGAAGAGAGAGAGGGACACACAGAATCTGAAGCAGACTGCAGGCTCTGAGCTGTCAGCATAGAGCCCAATGTAGGGCTTGAACTCACAAACTGCAAGATCATGACCTGAGCCAAAATTGGATGCTTAACTGACTGAGCCACCCAAGTGTCCCTAAATTTATTTATTTTTTTAATGTTTATTTATTTATTTTGAGACAGCGAGAGAGAGCGTGCACACGTGCCAACTGGCAACAGAGAATCCCAAGGAGGTCTGAACTGTGGGGCCGGATCCCATCAACTGTGATCATGACCTGAACCAAAATTAAGAGTCAGACATTTAACCTACTGTGCCACCCAGGAGTCCCATAAGATTAAAATTTTGTTTAATGTTTATTTTTGAGAGAGAGAAAGAGAGAGACAGAGCGTGAGAGGTGGAGGGGCAGAGAGAGAAGGAGTCACAGAATCCGAAGCAGGCTCCAGGCTCTGAGCTTTCAGCACAGAGCCCGACGCGGGGCTTGAACTCACAGACTGTGAGATCATGACCTGAGCTGAAGTCAGACGCTTAACCGACTGAGCCACCCAGGTGCCCCAAGATTTAAATTTTAAGGTAAAAAGAATCTAAGAAACTATTCCCTATAATACACAGTAAGAATTTTATTGATTCGGTTAGGAACTATCTCCTTTTATACATGAATGTAGTTCATGTAATGCATCTTCTCTAAATTTTAAGATGAAAGAAAGAAAGAAAGGAAGAAGAAAGAAAAAAAGAGGCAGGAAGGAAGGAAGGAGGAAGGAAAAAGGAAGGAAGAAGAAAGGAAGATCAATGGATGAGAGACTTCTACTTACTATATTTCTTCTACTTGGAAATAGCAAATCAGCTATCTACATCAACTGCTCAGGGAACCCAATCACAGAACTACATACTGTATAATTCCTTTTATATGAAGTTAAAGAACATTCAAAGCAAGGCAGAATAGCGGTGGTGGCAGCAGCGGCGGTGGTGGTGGTGGTGGTAGGGGGACCAACCATGGTTGGAAAGGACCAAAAGAAGCTCTATTGCTTAGGTGTTGGACACATCATTCTCTATATATTTATCTGTGCAGTGGTCACACCAAATTGCACCTTCGGCACCTCAGCATTTTACTATGCTGTATGTCTTAAATGAAGTATTTATTTTTTAATTCCTTTAAAGAAAAACTTCAGAAGCCTAAAGAATCTCACTCAACACAGCTTGTTTTGCCCTTGTCAAGACCACAAAGCCTTTAATTGAGAAACAAATATTTAGTGGCTGTCTCCAGGCCTTTCCTCCCTTCATTTCCCTCACTCCCAACACACTCCTACCGCAATTATCTCCCCAAGGGTATTTCTACATATGATCAGCAGAGATTATTAAAGATAACCCCTAACAGAACAGTCCAGAGGACAAGGATGTTTGAGAATATTAAATTCAGAATAAACAAACTTCAGGGTCCTTCTTTCACTAAACCAAAAGTAAGTTCCCAAAAAGAAATGGAAAGGAAATCCTAATGTAAACAACCTTTTGATCATCACTTTGTATATAACCTTCTATATTGCTCTAGCTCATGAACCTGTATCTAAGCATTTTCATAGAATTTCCAATGTAATTGGATTTTGAACAAGGTAAAACAATAGAAAATTGGTTTATCTAGATCTGAATTCAACTAACTCTCATACGGTTATTTTTTTTTAGTGAAAACCCATCACAGATATTAAAAATCAAAGAGTCTAGAGAACGAAAAGTTACTTTAAAAAATGGCTTCCTTTCCTCACTTTAAAATGAAAATAACAAGGGAAAAAATAAAGAATAAAACGTATTTATTACAACTAGCTGTTAACATTAAGTCACACAAAACGAAATACCGGACCATGATCAGTTCGTTGGTATTATATGTTAATAGGTGGAGCTCAGAACTGTACGGAGGCACCTTATTAAGATATCACACCACATACACAACACGCAGTCACCAAGGGCATTACTAGGGATATTTCACTTTGGTAAAAATAGGAAACAAAGTCATGTCAAGGCAGGTGTTGCAAGGAAGTGAAGCGGTCTCCTTCCACTCTTCAGTTTTTAAAAAGATATTAATAAAAATAAAATCTAAAGATCTTCACGGATACTTTAGCTTATAGTAGAAATCCTGCACCATAAAAGTCGCTTTAAAGGTTTATATTCCTTTACACTTTCCTAGTTTTAGTTAACCGAAAAAAGAACTGATCATCTGCATAAGGAACTGAAAGTATCGAAAGAAGGAATATCACGGGTCCTATCTAAGCTGCAAAAAAACCCCACAAAAACAAAACCAAACCCTCAGGGTTGCACAAAACTGCCGAGTGGCAAAGCTTAATTTAAGCAGTTCGTAGCTCAGGTATTTTAACTTAAAAACAAAAACAAAAATAAAAACCTGGCTTGCAGGGGCGAGGGAACGGAGTTGGGCACCGCAGGGTAGACGGGGAGGGTGCTCTTAGAGGAGTATGCAATGCTAGGGCCAAGGTACCCAACCAGTTCCAGGAAGAAGGGGTCGTGACGAGAGCGGCCGAAGTAAAAAGCGACGAGAGGAGCAACTCACTTTTGAAAGGCACTTTCCGGTTACAAAGCACTCTCACATGCTTTACCTCATCGCACACAGTATCCTTTCTCCTGGCCTCCACCGTCTACAGATGTGAAGGGCCCAGCGTGTACGCAGGCCGTCTTCAAAACCGTGTTTCCACGGAGGGCGGCCCTACTCATCCATTCCCGCGGCTCCGCACCTCGCGGCCGCGCGCGCCCCCTCGGCGTCCGCGGGGCGCGCACGTCACTCGCCCGCTGCCAATCGGCGCCCAGCAGGTCACCTCTCCCCCGTGGGCCCCCAGCGCCGCCCCCTCCTGCAGGCAGCGGGACCCAGGCCGCAACGCCCGCCGTCCGCTTCTCCTCTCGGCGCAGGCGCGGCAGCTTGGCCGGAGAGCGGCGCGGTCTCAGAGGGGAGTGGACGCTGCTCGCGAGGATGGTGCTGGAGAGCGTGGCCCGTATCGTGAAGGTGCAGCTCCCCGCCTATCTAAAGCGGCTCCCTGTCCCCGAGAGCATTACCGGGTTCGCCCGTCTCACAGGTAACCCTCGCCTTCAGTCAGTCCCTGTCCTTGCAAGTTTCTCAAGGTGGGAGTCGGGGGTGGTCTAAACATCCTCGGGCTAAGGGACGGGGCGGGGCTTGGCGAGTGGCACGTTACCCCGTGACCCTGCGCGCAGAGGGCGGGGGCGAGCGCTGGCGCAGCCGCCGTGGAGCGCGAGTGATTCCTCCTGTGGGTTCTTGGGGGCTTCCGTCCTTCCGTCCTTGTTCTGGTGGCTCTGCCGTGTTCTTCTGTGACGGGGGACCAGGGTTTTGCAGAGGAGGTGCTGAACTTGTGGCGGGCCCATATTTTTCATCTCCATCGGTCACTGCAGTGTGCTTTTTATTTTAAAGTCATAGCTATCTAAGGTGCTGTGAATTAGGCATTTCCAGCTCTCGGCGCTGTTTTACCCACAGCTTGTGTGTGCGTGGGAGAGAAACAGGCACGCAATATGTGTATGGCAGTTTTATTTGGTAACAAAATTGGAGAGTAGCCTCCATTCCCATAGGGAAGACTTGAACTACCCCGGGGCATTTTAGGCCAACTCCGTTACTATGGGCCTGGAGGCAACTTGAGGAAAGATCAGTTAGCCAAAAGGGGTTCAAAGGCTAGTATGATGGACCAGATTTTAGAAAGTGAAATTTAATGAATATATATAACTTTCTGTACTTAGATCCCTCCTGTACAAGAAAAGAACCCACAATTCAGGATTTCACATCAAAAGGACGAAAATTTCTAGAATGCAGTCAACACTTGGGAGACATTGTTGGGAGTGTTACTTTGTAAGTGGAATATTTGTAAACCAGACTGAGACTGATCAGGGTGGTGAGAGGAAAAAACAAAAACCATATTGATTCGGCAGACTTTGAACTCATACGTCTTCAATGTCAGGGAATGAAACATGATTCATGAAGACAATTTTGAGATAGAGTTGTTTAGCCTGGAGCAGTCTGGAGTTTTATGGTAGCTGAAGGTTTACTGGTGGAAGAATAACATTTATTTTGTGTAGACCAAAAGACAGAACTAGGACCAAATCAGTGAAGATTATTGGGAGATGAATTTCACCTCCTAATACAGGGAAGGTTTTTGTTTGGTTGTTTTTTAAGAGAATACTATCCCTAAAAAAGGATAGTATTAAAAAAATGAGGTAGTCCAGTAATAGATTTAGATGGGGTGAACTGGGTGACATTCCAAATCTAGAGATTGTTTGAATTACGGTTTGATCGGAAGCATTTTTTTTTTTTTTAAGGTTTATTTCAAGGGGGAGAGGGAAGGGGAAAGAGAACCAGAAGCAGGATCCACACTGACCTTAGCCAGATGTGGGGCTTGAACTCACAAACTGTGAGATCATGACCTGAGCCAAAGTCGGATGCTTAACTACTTAACCAACTGAAGCACCCAGGTGCCCCTGAAAGCATGTAATTAAATAGAAAGTATAGTAACCAAATAATTAACGGTTATTAAGAAGAAATATCTAAACATCGAAAGCCGCATAAAACTAACATAAAGTGAAAAAATGTGTCAAATCAAGTATTTATAAACATCAAAGTCTTCTTTTGATCCTATTCTGATGGATTTTCATCAGTTATATACAATTTTGGCTTTTTTAAGCCCTTTATCATTGCTTTTACTTTAGAACTTTATATATTTTAACGTGTTCTTCATCTTCTAACAACTGTATAGTTTTCTTTTAGAGTAACATCATGGTAGGCTTAACCATTCCCCTGCAGTTGGAAATTTGGAATGTTTGCGTGTATATATATTTTATTTGTAATATTCAGTGGTTAAGTAGCCCTATACCAATTGTTAGTTTTTCTCCTTTTATTATACCCTTGAATGCATTCACCAAAGTAGTAATAAAGAATATGATCATTTTGTGACATTTGGTTTTATATTAGTTTCAATTTTTTGTGAATAGAATATAGTTGGAGCAGATAGAAAGTATGATGTTTTATTTAGTGGCTAGATTTTAGAAGTTTTCTTTGTTTTTATTTTTGCCTTAAAGATTTCCACTGTCAACAAATATTTAATTTCTATTAAAGGCATTAAGGAAACTCAAACCTTTTCCCCCTTAAATCAGTAATACATAGTAACTTCTTCAAAGCTGTTAAATATTTAAAGTGAGGACTGATTCTCAGAAGTAGTGATAACTCTGATAAGTATCTTAAAAACATATATTTAAGTTCCATTACAATGTGTCTACACTTTAGTTCTCATTGTATTGTTTATTAGGAAACAGTAACATGTTTGTAATAATTGCTCTATGAAAAATTGAGATAGTCTGTTTCATACTGGATGGTGACAATATAATAGTTGCAGAATCTGTTTTGGAGCACTATGGAAGAAAATTTCCAATGACCAATTTCTGCTCTGAGTCTCCCCTTCAGAGTAGATTTTAGTAGCTAATTACATCTGTCTTGATTGAGCTACTTACAGAATCCATACTTAGACTTCTGTTGAGTCAAAAACCTGAAAGGTAACTTTTCAGCAATTGTTAAAATGTCTAGGAGACCAGGGGTGCCTTGGTGGCTTAGTCAGTTGAGTGTCGGACTTCGGCTCAGGTCATAAGCTCACGATTGGTGGGTTCGAGCCCTACATCGGGCTCTGTGCTGACAGCTCTGAGCCTGGAGCCTGCTTGGGATTCTGTGTCTCCCTCTCTCTCTCTGACCCTCCCCCACTCACACTCTATCTCTCTCAAAAATAAATAAACATTAAAATAAAAAAAAAATGTCTAGGAGACCAAAAGTGTTTGCATTTTCTATCTGTGAAAACTAGAGCAAACAAAGTTACAGTTTATATTATTTTTGCCTATTTTTTCTTCCCTATTTAGATCTAGTGCTTTTTTAAAGCAATAGACTGTCTCATGATGACTCTGCATTCTTAGTAAACACTTGGAGATCCTTAATCACCATACACTATTTACAGACAGTCCTTATCTATCAGAAACAACTTATCTATTTTTATTTAGGCCACATTTTTAACAGAGAGGCTTTTAAAGTAAGTTTGTATATTGCTTGGAAGTATAGTCTATTCCAATACTTTGACCTTTAAAAAAAACTTTCCCTGTTGTGTAAACTTTTAAAGCATGACAACAACAATAAAATCTTCCTATTCGAAAGTCAGAAACAGTTTGCTTCTGGATTTAAAAGCTTGCTATGAAACTTTGAACATATAGCTTTGCCCTTCTTGACCCTGTTTGGTTCTTTGAAAAATAATGGTTTTGTTCCTAAAGACAAGGCAATGACTCCCAAGACCATCATAATATTCTTTCCAGAGTAACACAAACATGTCAGAGCTGACAGCATCAAAAGCATTAGTTCTGTTTATCCAGAAAGGGCCACTTTTGAACAAAGAATTTAGAAGTGGAACAGAGTTGAAAACCTATATCCACAAGAACACTTCTACAAGCATGTTTTATAGTAGCCTTATTTATAATAGTTCCAAACTGGAAGCAACCCGAATATCTGACAACAGGAGAGTGGATAAACAAAGTATAGTATACTCAAAGTGGAATACTGGTTAGCAATAAAAAGGAATGAATTACTGTTCCACTGGATGAATCTCAAAAACTTTAAGTTGAGTGAAAAAGCTTTAGTGATAGACATCAGTGGTGGAAGGATAGACTAGAAAGGGCAGAAGAATACTTTCTTGGGTGATGGAGGATTTTGCATGTTTTTACATATTTTCAGTAGAGGCTGCTGGGGTATATTTGTCACAACTGAGAGCTAAACACCTGAGATCTGTTTATTTTCTTGTATGTAAAATGTATCTCTTTTTTTAAAGAAATGAACCAAAGGTGAGGTTTCTCAGTAGGAATGTATAAGAAATAATAAAGTTCAAACTAGAAAGTTGCATTTATTAATAATAACATAAATAATAAAAGTTATTTCTAAAAGATTAAAGAATTTTAGAAAACTGTTTTTGAGAATTTGGGAAGATATTTACATAGTTACTATAAGTTACAAAAGTTTTTTCCCCCTCTTCCTAGTTAGACCAACTATATTTAAAAGTTAGTGTAATTAAAGATTTAAAGATTATACTAGGCTTTGTGGGGAACAATTTCAGCCTCATTAAAACATTTTCTGGCATCTAACTACCTTGCAGTGTAAATTTTCTCAGGTCATCAGGTATTTATTGAGGACTTGGTCCAGGAAATGTTCTGGACACTGAGACACTGTTCTATTCATAATAATGAATGTAAAAAAGATTTTTAAATTGATCATTAATTTCATTCTATTGGATTTTGGTCCTGAACAGTCTGTATTAGGTTTTAAGTGGTAATAGTAAAACCATCCATTGAAAAGATTTTACTTTTCTCTTTTTGCAGTCCAGAAATAGAAATCATTTCTGTGTCTTAACCTATAAACGGTACACAAGAAAATCTGTTATTAAAGTATCAGCAGCCAAGTTGCCAATATTATTTTTATAGTATCATTACATGCCACATTTTGAGAAGGGAAAAAATTCTGTCCTAGTTTCTTAGAATGTAATTCCTCATCGAGAGCCATGTGTATCTATATTGTACTTTTACAAATGTTTTTTATCATAGTATTTGATTATATATCTTGGTCAGGAATAGGGTGTAATAGGTAGCCTTTTTTTTTTTTTTAAGTTTATTTTCAGAGAGAGTGTATGCAAGTGGGGGAGGGGCACAGAGAGAGGGAGAGAGAGAATCTTAAGCAGGCTCAATTCCCAGCGCGGAGCCCTACATGGGGTTCAGTCTCATGACAGCAAGATCATGACCTGAGCCGAAATCAACAGTCTGATGCTTAACCAGCTGAGCCACCCAGGAGCCCCTGTAGCCTGTCTTGAATCTGCCCTGTCTTAAGCCACATTCTGTTTCTCTAAGGAGATACTATACCTTCTTTTAACAGCATTTAAACTTAAAAAAAATTTATGTTAAAATTGCTACTCAGGTTGCTTTGAAATGTTCTTTTCTGTGTACGTTTTGTTTGTCTGATGGTACTGGTTCTTTTACTCTACCTTCTTAGTCTATTTGTTGTTTGTCTTAATAGTGGGAAATAGAATATTGCAAAATGCATATTAGAATCCTGCTTGGTATTTTAGTATTAGTGTGGGGTTTTTTTTAATGTTTTATTAATTATTTTTGAGAGAGAGACAGAGACAGAACATGAGCGGGCAAGGGACAGAGAGAGAATGAGACACAGAATCTGAAGCAGGCTCTACGCTCTGAGCTGTTAGTACAGAGCCTGACGTGGGGCTTGAACTCACAGATGGCGAGATCATGAACTGAGCCAAAGTCAGATGCTTAACCGACTCAGCCACCCAGGCACCCCTAATTTTTGTTTTTAACTTAGAAACAGGTGATTTAAAAAAATTGGAAATAGGAGAAATTCACTGGTAGAGGAAGAAAATCTTTCTGAAGTGAAAAATTTGAAGTAAAGGAAAAAATTTAAGGAAATTCAAGCCTTTTACATTCAAATGAATAATCAAAATGTTGCCTAACTGGGTACATTTTTAGTGGATTGAATGTTGAGGTCAGCCATGTCCTTGATTTAATTACAGCCAAAAATACTTACCCCACCCCATAACCCCTGATCTTCTCTCACACTGTTATCTTCTACTCCTGGCTTGTCTACTTTTTTTATTAAAAAACTTTTTTTTAATTTTTTTTTTTTTTTTTTTTTTTGAGAGAGACAGAGCACAAGCAGGGGAGGGGCAGAGAGAGAGGGAGACACAGAATCTGAAGCAGGCTCCAGGCTCTGAGCTGTCAGCACAGAGCCCGACGTGGGGCTCGAACTCATGAACCGTGAGATTGTGACCTGAGCCAGAGTCTGACACTTAGCAGACTGAGCCACCCAGGTGCTCCCTGGCTTGTCTACTTGATAATTTTTCATATATGCACCTCCTTACCCTAAATGAAACAAAGCTATACCTTAGTAAACCACTTCCCCTGTAGGTCTCTCAGTGATATCTTTTCTTTATCTTTCTTGTCTTTCTGGCAGAGCAGAGAGAGTTGGCATCTTTTTTTTTTTTTTTTAATGTTTGTTTATTTTTGAGAGAGCGAGAGAGAGAGAGAGAGGTAGGGGTAGAGAGAGGGAGATAGAATCCCAGGCAGGCTCCATGTTGTCAGCGCAGAGCATGACATGGGGCTCAATCCCACAAACTGTGAGATCATGACCTGAGCTGAAATCAAGAGTTGGATGCTTAACCAACTGAGTCACCCAGGTGCCCCGAGAGATGGCATCTTTTAGGCTCTGAAGAGCAACTTCCACATTAGACTATTTCACTGTTTCAAAGAAAGCTATGACTTATGCAATCCTTCAGTATTCCTATTTCTTTGCTGTTAACTGTTGACCTTTAGTCTCTCCCTTATATTCTTTAAGGAATATTTTCCTTCATATCTTTCCCTTTCTTCTACAACACTGCACTGGTCTCTTGCTGCTTAAAACTGCCCTTGTTATGTTCTGTTTTGTTTTGTTTTTGAATTAGAGACCAGTATCTCCATTCATCCAGATAATGAAACCAGAAATCTGGGAATCATGAAGGACCCTCACTTCTTCCATTTATGCTCCATACTTGATCACTCACCCAATCCTATTGATTTTACTACTTGAGTTAGTGGTTCTTAAGTTTCAAGGTATGTGAAGATTGATCACAGACCTGCTGTGTAATCCCAGTAAAAGCATCAGACTGTCTCCTCAAAAAATGCATGCACACATACACCGTTCAGGCAGTTTTGGGGGTTCCATTTGTCCTCTGCTTTAATGGCTACTGCCTTAGTTTAAACTTGCATTATTTTGGGGGGAATTATTTCAGTGGAATTCTAACAGATTGTCTTGCCTCTTGCCCTCCCACTAACATCCCTTTCTGCCCTTCCCTCTGTCTCTCCACTAGTCCATCGTCCATCTGATACCTTAATTCCATCTGATTCCATAAATGAACAGCTTTCCAGTTACATTAATATGCAGTGATATTCTTAATATCGGTGGTTTACCTTTTATGTACAGGGTAGATTATTACCTACCTATTGATTTTTATCATCTGGCACCTGACCACTTCTACAGTCCCTCTCCTATTTCATCATATTCCAGCAATATTGTGCTTACTTCCCCCAACTTTTCATGCACATTGTATCTCTGTGCCTTTGTTTATGCTGTTTCTTCTGTGTGAAAGGTAGCTCCCCCTCCCATAAGCCTATGGACTCCTATAGTCTTTTTTAAAAAATTTTTCTTTGATGTTTATTTATTTTTGAGAGAGAGAGAATGCACGCAAGTGGGAAAGGGGGGAAAGACGGAGACACAGAATCCAAAGCAGGCTCCAGGCTCTGAGCGGTCAGCATAGTGGACTCCTATAGTCTTATTCATCTTTCAGAAACCTGGTTAGGTGCCAACCTCTATGTAAAGCCTTTGCTCATCCCTGCAGAGTTAATCATGTCTTCTGTATTGCTTATTTATAATTGCACATACCATACAGTACTTAATTCTTTTCTTATAGATCTGTAGTCCATACTAGGTGAAAAGCTTCTTCGGGGTAGGAACTGTGTCTTGTAATTTTTGTATCTTCACCTGTCTTATCACCTGATCTGTCTATGAGGTTTTATATTTCTTGAGGGTGCTTAAAGTTTTTTTCTTAAATATTTTAAACAGAATTCTTATCTGTCACCTTACACTGTTATCATTCATAGGCCTTGAATAAAGGCAAACAAGTGCATACCTAGTAGGAGTTATCTTAGGGGCGCCTGGGTGGCTCAGTCGGTTGAGCGTCCGACTTCGGCTCAGGTCATGATCTCACGGTCCGTGAGTTCGAGCCCCGCGTCAGGCTCTGTGCTGACAGCTTGGAGCCCGGAGCCTGTTTCAGATTCTCTGTCTCCCTCTCTCTCTGACCCTCCCCTGTTCATGCTCTGTCTCTCTCTGTCTCAAAAATAAATAAACATTAAAAAAAATTAAAAAAAAAATGTCAGTGTAATGGAGTACAGACTCAATTCAGTTAAAATTAATTGAAGTCTTGGTTTATATAAGTCTCTGTTAGAGGACAGGGAGTTGGGGAGGAGACAGATATTTACATAACTGTAGTTTCAGGGCAGAAGGTATTAGTAGCTTTCTTTCACATAGTGTTCTGTAGTTTTTCTAGTGGTTTCCAACTTCATTCGCTCCTCCCAACAATCCTGTGAAGTTGGAAGCTTCTTTTACATATACTCTTGTGCCTTGAAAGTTTTTTTCTCAAGTCTTTGAGCCCCCCCACCTTCTTGTCTTTAGGTCTTGACTTAAAGATCTTTTTTTCCTTCCTGACTTCCTTACCGAAAGTTGGAGTCAACCTATCCTGCTTGGTCCTTAGGATAATCTTTTTCTTTCTTTTATCATTCTGTTTGTTTCCTTCATAGCTCTTATTATAATCTAAAATTATCTTGGGGCATCTGGATGGGTCAGTCAGTTAAGCATCCAACTCTTGATTTCTGCACAGGTGATGATCTCCCAGTTGGTGATATCAAGCCCCACATTGCATCAGGCTCTGTGCTGACAGCGCAGAACCTGCTTGGGATTTTCTCTCTCTCTCTCCCTCCCTCTCTCCCTCTCCCTCTCCCTCTCCCTCTCTCTCTCTCTGTCTGTCTCTCTCTCTCTCTCTTTCTCTTGCACATGTACTTGCAATAAATAAATAAACATTAAAAATTAAAATTTTTTTCTTTAATAGTTAAGTGTAAGAACAATTATATTATAGTCTTACCAAGAGAAGGACAGATGAAATTTTAAATTTGTTGGATTTTATTTATCATGATTGAGAACTAGACTGGATTTGTTGTCCTGGACTAAACCTGCTTATGGAGCTGCAGTTTACTCACATGAAAATGGGAATAATAGGGGTACCCTCCAAATACAGCTGTTTTAAGCTAACACAGCTTAACAGAGTTAAATAAGATAATACAGTGGTACTCTTAGCATAGTCTATTACTAACATTAATTAGCATGCCTTGGCACATCTTTAGTTTTTCTCTCTTTCTTGACTAAGCAATTTTTACGTAGTGCTGAGCAAGATATCAGGTAAGTACTCAGTGAAGATTGTCAAATGATCACATTTAAGAACAGAAAGGATTCTCTACAGAGCCCCGAAGAGGGAGGGCACTAGCCAACATTTGATGAGTGCATGCTGAAATGTTTATCTTGGTTTCCTTATGTGTTTGTCTTCATAGACATAGGGACCATTTTATTTATATTACTTAATATTCCCTGACCCTGCCCTCCAAGAAGGTACTGAGTGCTCCACAAGGCATTTAATGAACACTTAGGGAATAAGAGGTATCTAATAATGAGAACATTCAGTGTATGAAAATTTTAATTAGTTCTTTAAAATAGTAGCTTTTAGATAACATTTCTTTAGGAATTACTATGTCTTACCAAAAATGTAAATTAAAGCATTGAAGACATGTTCTGTCTTCATGTTCAGTTGGTTGAGCATCCAACTTCAGCGCAAGTCATGATCTTGTGGTCCATGAGTTCAAGTCCCACATCAGGCTCTATGCTGACAGCTCAGAGCTCAGAGCTGCTTCAGATTCTGTGTCTCCCTCTCTCTCCTCCACCTCTCACGCTTTGTCTCTCCCTCTCAAAAATAAATAAACATTAAAAAAATATTCTTGGGTATTCTGTTGTATGATTTTAGACATGGTGGAAATGTTTTCTAAACCTATAAAATATATCACACATTGAACTTTGTTTGTAATTATGATGATTGTTATTCCTGAAATAAAAATAAAGATAAACACAAATATACTTGGTGTTCTCATTGTTAGATACCTCTTATTACCTAAGTGTTCATTAAATGCCTTGTGGAGCACTCAGTACTGTCTTGGAGGGCAGGGTCAGGGATAATGAAATAGGATACTTGATATAAGATACATTTCTCAAAACTTTGTGTTCCAGTTTCACAACTCTTCAGTTAGCTCACAAATCAGAGTGGTGGTCTTAGATATAGGTGGCTTGACTTTGTTATTTATTCATAGACTTATAGGTAAGAAATTAATGTGAGAAGTAAAGAATAGGTAAAGAATAAACTTAAGCATGACACGTGCTGTTTGAGTTCTATTACAAGAGTGCTGCAGACTGTTAAATCTGTACGTGTTTAGTTTCAGAATGGCTTCGGTTATTGCCTTTCCTTGGTGTACTTGCACTACTTGGCTACCTTGCAGTTCGTCCATTCCTCCCGAAGAAGAAACAACAGAAGGATAGCTTGATTAATCTTAAAATACAAAAGGAAAATCCCAAAGTGGTGAATGAAATAAACATTGAAGATTTGTGTCTCACTAAAGCAGCTTATTGTAGGTGTTGGCGTTCTAAGACGGTAAGATGTCCGCTTGCACGTACTCTGAAACTTTGTGCAGTTAGAATTGTTCTGCTTTTTAAATCCTTAGTTTTGAGGTTCTGTGAGATGAAAGATTTTTCCACAGTATTCAGTACTGAAAATTTATATTCCTAAATTAAAGTTTGCATTTTATGGTGGATACTTACCTACATTAGAAAAGGAAGAATAGAAATCTGATGTTTTCAAAACTGATGTCTGCCCCTTACAGTATGACTTCGGTTGGGCAGGTTACTGAATCTTTAATCTCTGATGTTTTAGGTTTTTGTTTTTTTGTTTTCTGATAATATATCAATATCACAGACATTTTTTAGGATTTAGTAGATGCTATATGTACGGGGCCTTATATATAGATGAGCTAATAAATGGCAGCTATAATTATGGATGATTTTTAATGTGGAAATAATAAAAACAAGTATGGAGTGATGAGTATTATAAGTAGCTGGTGAGATCTGTTTTCTTCGAGTACTTTGATCATAGGTTATTTGAAGTTTTAAGCATAGTAATGTTCATCACAACATTTATTGTAATAGCAAAGTTTTGGAAATAATCTAGGTGTCCGATAATGGGAATGTGATTAAAGAATGGTATAATACAAATTATGGGATATTAGGAAGCCATTACAAGTAATGTTTTTAAAGAATATTTTAATGACAGGAGAGCATGATGTAATTAATAAAAGCACAGTACAGTATGACCCCAATTTTGTTTTTTAAAAAAGAAATACATATAGTAAATGCAGAGGAAAAATTATATAAAAATCTTGATTATTGTTACTTATGAGTGAATATTTTTAAATTCATTTTAAAATTTTTTCAAAAATTTTACAATATGTGTGAGTTTCATGGTAAGAAAACATGAAATAATGTATTTTGAATTTAAATTACAGTTGACCCTTGAACAACATGGAGGTTGGGGCACCAACCACCGGCACAGTCAAATCTGGGTATAACTTTTGACTCCCCCCAAAACTTATTAGCTTACTGTTGGCCAGAAGCCTTACTAATGACATAAACAGTCAACATTTATCTTGCATGTTAGATATATTACATACTTTATTCTTACAATGAAGCTAGAGAAGAAATGTTAGTAAGAAAACAATAAGGAAGAGAAAATTCATTTACAGTACTATACTGTGTTTATCAAAAAAGAAAAAAATCCACAGTTAAGTAGACCCACACAGTTCTAACCTGTGTTGTTCAAGGGTCAACTGTACATTCTTTTCAAATTTAAATAAGTGAAGAGGTGAGCTCTAATTTGGAGCTCCACAGAAAACAAGAGATTATTTTGATCCCCCTTTAAGCCTGTTTTATTGACTCTTGGAATAACCAATCCAAAGCTTTTTATTTAAAATATTTATCAAATAATAAATTAACTGTTTAAAGTTGTTAGATTTGCTGTGATATTGGAATGCAGTTGGGTTAGGTGTAGAATATACATTACTTAGGAAAGCTGTCTGGTGATTTGTTTTTCAAAGTAATGTGCTTTCTTTATAAGAGCATTTCACAAATATTTCTACTTATTGAATCATTTTAAAAATAATACTTGTAATTCTTTTTCCTTTCTAGTTTCCTGCCTGTGATGGTTCACATAATAAACACAATGAGTTAACAGGAGATAATGTGGGTCCACTAATACTGAAGAAGAAAGAAGTATAATAGTAATGAATTAGGATTGAGTTCAGTTGTGTTCTGTAAAATCTCCTAATAATACTTTTTCATTCTTTGTGTATAGAAGATCTTTCAAATGGTGGTCTTAATTATTGCTATTGGTTGAGTAATTATTTCTACCAATTTATTTTCTTGCTACACTACTGTTTATATTTGATACTTTGTATATTCAAACAATCATTTATATAGAAATTAAATTGTACAACCCTTTCATTCTTACTTCAAAGACTTAATGTTATTTTCCTAAATAAATCAACACTCTTGGTTTTAATTGAGAAAAATCTAAGTTTTTGGCAGTGTGTCCAAAGCTATTCCTTTGAATATCAATATTTTCAATAGAATCTACACTTAGAAATTTTCTCTGTGCACTATTAAATATATTGTTTTCCAGTCCTCTTCTGTGATTTTTCCTCTTTGGCCTTCCACACTCTGTTCTTTTTAGATCAGTAAGAAACATGTTGCTCTCAAGAATTACTTGAGTTTTCAAAGAGATAAATGCTTTGCTTTTATAAAGATTGTGTCTAGTAAGTGTGAATATCCCAGTTTCAGAAAAGACTTGAACTGGATAAAGAAAGTTCCAAAAAGGAACAGTTATTTACATTATAAAAAATGTGTTTACTTTACAAAAGTCTTGTTTGTGTCTGTTTAGGTGTGTGTTTTGTATATGTATCTTGAACTCTTTGACTCAATGACAGGATGGGATGGGGTGGCAAGAATACTTATACTAAACTCATGAGCTGCTGCAATTTGAAGGTCAGTTAGAAATAAACATAAAGCATATCTGAATTCATAGTAAAATGATAAACACTTCAGTGTTCAAAATGGTATACATTTTTCTCTTCAAACAGTCTAAGCCAATAAAACATAAAACACAAAAAGTTTGCAAAATAAACTTACTGAAGAATCTTTAAAACTTCTGTAATTTTTCAGCCTAAGAGTCTATTTTGTTTTATTGTATATTACAGTTCTTCTATTAATAGCTATCCTTAAGTCTATTAAAGGTATAGTCCTGTCAGTTTACTGTGTCTTTTTTATATACAAAGATATGCTAATAGGTAGCACATGTATGTACGTGACATTGCACCAAGTCTGGTACCTAGATTTGTAATTTATTACTTGTAACGTCAGTAGATTCTATTGTGTGATCTTGCCTCTGTGACCAACAGCAGGAATTTTAAAACCTTTTTTTTTTAAGTTTTATTTTTATTTATTTTGAGAGAGAGACTGAGAGAGAGAGAGAGAGAGAGAGAGAGAGAGAGAGAGAACAGGAGAGGGGCGGAGAGGGAGGGAGAATTCTAAGCAGACTTCTTGGTATCAGCACATAGCCCCACGCGGGGCTCAAACCCAGCAACCGCGAGATCATGACCTGAACTGAAGTCAAGAATCGGACGCTCAACTGACTGAGCCATCCTGGCTCCCCAAAAGCAGGAGTTTTAAAGTTAGGGTTAGAAATGTAGTTGTGGTTTTGAACAGTTTTACAAGGTATGTGTCCAAAATTGTTAATCTTTCCTCATGTGTGAAGAGGGAGAAGTCTACCACTGCTGTCACTATGGCTCTGGGTGTTCTTTCCTAAAACCTTCTCTTCGACATTCTTGAGGGGCTTCCCTGTCAAAGTAAACAATTATTTCTCCATAGATGATCACAAGATTTTGGGAAAAATCTTCCTTACCAAAAGTTTGAATATCCATGATCTGTGGCCGTGAAATGCTTTTCTTTAAAATAATTTACTGCAGCACAGCAACATGTATATTCTAGTGGTTCCCATACTTAAAGTTTCCTAAAAATGTGGAGACTAAAATGAAATTATCAACTTTAAGTTTTGTCAGCTAAATGTATATAAAGAATTGAAAACTAATTATCTCATAGAAGGTAATTTTAACACCCCAAAAGTATGAGAGCTGTACTCTCAGAATAGTTTGTGCTCCCCACATTTTTAAAGAGCTATGTCCAAAATATTTTCCTACGTGTGCAAATTTTTCAAAAGGGGCTGAGGCTGGTAGCAAGCTGTTTTTTTAATGACTCCCTTTACATAAGCATTATTATCAGTTGCCGTCACTTCCTCTTGTAAATTTATAGAATTCCATCATGTCTGTTTTAAAAGATGAATATCTGATAACCAACTGCTTCTGAATTGTTACAACAGAAGATAACAGCTCTTGAAATACATACCTTGGTTTTCTAGAACTTTAAAGAAAAAACTCTCATTGTCACGTGATTGTTTTGAGGCTTGCTTCTCCTTACTCATTGCCTTACTCAGCAAATGAGCACACCATTACATAAATATCAGGTATCCAAAACTGTTGAGCAGGCTTGACGTATTAATGATTCATTCATATGTGTAATTAAGCAAGTGGTATTATGAAAGCACATGACAGTTCAACTGAGTTCAATGCCTCATATGATGATTCATTAAATTGCTTTTGTATTTTGTAACCTAATTTGTTAATAAGTTGATGGGAAGCTACGTAAGCCAGTTGCTGATCTATATAGTTCTGCCTTCCTTATTGTGATTCATATAGTTTTCCATTAGAAACATGCTATCAGACTCTCCCTCTGCAAAGAGAGTTTTAAAATCTGCTCAATAGGGTTCTTAAATTAAGGTGGATATTTTATTAACTACCTACTAGAAACATCTAAGAATTGAGTGCCTCACAATAAAAAAGAATGAAATCTTGCCATTTGCAACTACATGGATGGAAGTGGAGGGTATTACTCTAAGCAAAATTAGTAAGTCAGAGAAAGACAAACATGACTTCACTCATATGAGGACTTTTAAGATACAAAACAGATGAACATAAGGGAAGGGAAGCAAAAATAATATAAAAACAGGGAGAGGGACAAAACATAAGAGACTCAAATACGGAGAGCAAGCAGAGGGTTACTGAGGGGTTGTGGGGGGGGGGATGGGCTAAACGGATAAGGGGCATTAAGGAATCTACTGAAATCATTGTTGCACTATATGTTAACTTAGATGTAAATTTAAAAAATAATTAAAAAAAAAAAAGAATTGAGTGCCTCAGGTCCCCATCTTCAGAGTCTGCTTATTACTTCACAACTAATTCTAGTAAGTTTGGTTATCTGATTTATGCTCCTGAAAAAAATCGCAAGTATCAACAGGGTCCTGCTAGTGTCAGGTAAACAATAAAATGTAACAGCTGATAGCAGGGGGAGGAAACTAAAAAGTAAATTTAATGTGAACATTAAAAGTATAGCAGCTTAAAATTTAACGTAGGACCCTGCACACTCGTCCCTGAGAGCATCCCTGTGATCAACTTAATCCAAGTAATGTTACTGATGAATTCGAATCAAGATGGGTAGTACGTGGCATTTAAGAAGGCAGGATATGTGTTGCATTTTGTGATACCAGTTTCCACTTCAAATAGTTAAAAGTTTAGCACTTTGAGTGGTATATCCAGGTGGGAAATTTATGCAGAAAATACCTTGACTCTCTCTTTGATATTTGGAGAGTTCTCATGGGAAGTTTTTCCATTTAATTGAAAGATTTTTCAAGTTTAATGACTGTAATTCACTACATAATTTAATTTGTTAAAGTATGAGGAAAATTAAAGGAACATGGTTTGTCTTGCTAGCCAGGGAATCCCTTTGCATCAGAGGCTGGACTGTAGAAGACTCAATGGCTGTTTTGTTTTGTTTTGTTTTGTTTTAGCTATACTGCATCATCTGAAGTTGTGATTTAGTTTGTGATGATCTTTTCCTGGAAGCTCACTTTATCTTACATTGTTCAGATAGTGAAAAATTTTTTTTTAACGTTTATTCATTTTTGAGAGACAGAGACAGAGCATGAGTGGGGAAGGGGCAGAAAGAGAGGGAGACATAGAATCCGAAGCAGGCTACAGGCTCCGAGCCATCAGCACGGAGCCTGATGCGGGGCTCGAACCCATGAACTGCGAGATCGTGACCTGAGCCAAAGTCGGACGCTCAGCCGACTGAGCCACCCAGGCACCCCCAGATAGTGAAATTTTTTATCTTCTGGAGAAATCCAGTTTAGTAAAGTCATGTTCTAGCAAGCAGTATTTTAATATAAAAAGTAGAAAATCCATATTGTAAGCAATTGTATTATGTCATTTTATATTAGTTATGATCTTGAAGGACATTGAAAATCTGTTCAGAGAGGCATACCTATGTTGTTAGTCAGAGATGACATCACCCACTAATTGTCCTTTGGTTTAAATATTTGCTTATAAAAAGAGTGTATCTGTGACTCTATGCTCTATTGTCAAATTCAATATTTACTGTTGTCCAATAGATCAGCCACAATGTTAGCAAATTCCTGATCTCTATTATAAGGCTGTAATTTCCCAAAACGATATAGAAATGGGGAAAAGGGTAGTAAATTGCATAATTACGGAGATGAACCCTGTACTAGAGGGAAAATAAAAAATGTCAAGAAATAATTCACTAAATTTTTGAATTTCCTGTAATTTTCCATTAGTATCTGTCATACATTCCTCTGCCTCATAACACTGAAGATAGGGATCAACACCACCCATTCAACAGATTTAAGGAACTCAAAAACTTAGGGGCACCTGGGTGGCTCAGTCAACTAAGCATCCGACTTCGGCTCAAGTAATGATCTCGTGGTCCGTGGTTTCGAGCCCCATGTCAGGCTCTGTGCTGACAGCTTAAAGCCTGGAACTTGCTTTGGATTCTTTGTCTCTCTCTCTCTCTGCCCCTCCCCCACTCATGCTCTGTCACTCTCTGTCTTTCAAAAATGAATAAATGTTAAAAGAAAAAACCCTCAAAACTTAGAAGTACAGTCTTCAATTATCTTGAATGCTGCCAAGCAGCGAAATAAGATGAAGATCTAGAAAGATGTTCACTTTAAAATGCTGCATACAGGGGCATCTGGGTGGCTCAGTCGGTTGAGCGTTGGACTTCCACTCAGGTCATGATCTATGGTCCGTGAGTTCTAGCCCGGCCTCTGGCTCTGTGCTGTCAGTTCAGGGCCTGGAGATTGCGACCGAGTCTATCTCCCTCTCTCTGTGCCCCTCCCCCACTCAACGCTCTATCTCTATCAAAAAATGAATAAACGTTAAAAAAAATGCTGCATACAGCTGTATAAGCAACACATTGGAAAACCTAGAGGAAATGGATAATTTCCTAGAAAAACATAAATGACCAAAAGCACCCAAGATGAAATTTAAAATGTTAGTAGATTAATTATCAAATGAGAACATAAAAGTGAGGCTTTTAAATTTTATTTATTATATTTTTTGAGTTTTTAAGAGCACACAGGCACATGCACACAAGCAGGGGGAGGGCAGAAAGAGGGAGAGATTCTTAAGCAGGCTCTGCACAGTGGATCTCACAACTGTAAGATCATGACCTGAGCCAAAATCCAGAGTCAGTCACTTAACTGACAGACTGCCAAGCACCCCAAAAGTGAGGTTTTTAAAAAGGAGAGTTTTGGGGCACCTGGGTGGCTCAGGTCATGATCTTGCGGTTGTGAATTAGAGCCCCGCATTGGGCTCTGTGCTGACAGCTCAGAGCCTGGAGCCTGCTTTGGATTCTGTGTCTCCCTCTCTCTCTGCCCCTCCCCTGCTCATGCTCTGTCTCTCTCTGTCTCAGAAATAAATAAACATTTAAAAAATTTTTCTTTAAATAAAAAGAGTTTTTTAAATTTTTGAAATGTTTATTATATTTATTTGGGGGAGAAAGTGTGAGGGAGGGGCAGAAAGAGACGGAAAGAGAGAATCCCAAGTAGACTCTGTGCTGTGAGCATGGAGGCCAACACAGGACTCAATCCCCCAACCCTGGGATCATGACCTGATTCAAAATAAAGAGGCGGCCACTCAACTGAATGAGCCACCCAGGCGCCCTTCTTAGTACTTTTTAAATTATGGACTTAAAAACTCACTTTAGGAGTGTTTGGGTGAATCAGTCAGCATTTCTATGTAGTAGTGGTAAAAAGCAAGATACAATATAGCATGTTTAATCCATCTTTGTGTGTATGTATGTATATATACACTCTTATTTGGGGTCATGTATATGTATATAATTTTGCATAAGATCTTATGAGCATGGAGAAAAATGGGGATAAAATCTTCTAATGAGGGTGACATTTTTTGTCTGGAGAGGGTAGGTGGAATAAAGATGGGAATCTGAGTGGGAGAAAGGAGAGGATGAGCAAAAAAGGGAAAGTAAAGTATTAAATTCCATGTATGATATCCCATTTTGAATTATGTAAATTACACATGTGTATATGCTATAAGAAAATGTAAAATATTAATTGGAACTGATAACATGAAGGTCATTGATGACCTTACCTAGAGCAATTTTAGTTAAGTGGAAGCAAAGAATGAAGTAAAATTCCTATTACAGCAGTTTTAATAATAAATACGTGGTAAGATAGCAGACTGCAATAAACTGGCACTTCACTAAAATAATGCCAATAAAAATAAACAAACCTAGGGGCGCCTGGATGGCTCAGTGGGTTAAGTGTCCGACTTCGGCTCAGGTCATGATCTCGTGGTCCGTGAATTTGAGCCCCGCGTCAGGCTCTGTGCTGACAGCTCAGAGACTGGAGCCTGTTTCAGATTCTGTGTCTCCCTCTCTCTCTGACCCTCCCCCGTTCATGCTGTCTCTCCCTGTCTCAAAAATAAATAAATGTTAAAAAAATATTTAAAAAAAATAAACCTAAAAATCAAGTAAAATATAATAAACAACAGTGAGCAAAAAAACAAAAACAAAAAACAAACTGATGAGGCAAATGAGGCTTCTGTGTATTGGCCCTGGGTTGTTTATTAGCTCAAAAGCCCACTAATACCATACCAAAATTTTACACATCCATTTGTTTTAAACATAGCTTAATCAGATTTTTAGCTACTTAGAGCTTGACTCCTTAACATACCCTGTGCAACTGTCTAAAATCTGCTTGCCACAGATACAATAAGTCTTGGGCTATAAAGACCCTAACCTGCTGCTGCTCTTTAGAATTCTTCAGTCTGACCCAGAGACTCTCTGCACTCAGATGCTGCTTGCTGAGTGACATCATACAAAAACCACCTAGACACATAAGCCCTCTTTCTGATGCCTTTCTCCTCCAGGAGTTCCCTCACTCTCCTCCCCTTCTGAAGGATGGCCTCCAAGCCTTAAGTCTCTGGAAGGTCTTCCCTTAGGGCTTTCCCCAATATGCAAATCTTCAAAGCAACCCCCAAATAAAGCTTGTGTGTGCTACTGCCACCTCATGGCCATATTTGTCCCCCCATGATCAGCCTTGAAATGCTCAAACTCCTCTCCTTTCACTAGATAATAATAAAAGTAAAAATCCACCAGGAAGATATACCAGTTCTAAAATTATAGATACCTAATAATACATCTTCAAGAGTAAAAAAGGCCAAAATAGAATTATGGAGAGAAACTGATAAATTCACAAATACACTGAGAGATTTTAACACATCATTTTTAGTAACTGACTAAATGCACATAAACTTCATAAAGCTATATATATGATATAGAACTATAGTCAACAATTAAAGAATCCCTATTCTTTTCAAGTAAACTTGAAATATTTACAAAAATGGACCAGGTGTTAGGCCTAAAGTTATAACATTTTATTTTTAAAAATTTTTTAAAGTTTGTTATTTTGAGAGAGAGCATGAGCATGAGTAGGGTAGGGGCAGAGAGGAAGGGAGAGAGAATTCTGAACAGGCTCTGTGATGCTACAGCATAGAGCCCAATGCAGGGCTCAAACCCATGAACCATGAGACCATCACCTGAGCTGAAATCAAGAGTCAGATGCTCAACTGACTGAGCCACCAAGGCATCCTTAAAGGTATGACATTTTAAAATTCAGAGACAGACAAAAAAGCACTAGTATTAGAAATCAATAACAGGGAATGCAAACTGGTGCAGCCACTCTGGAAAACAGTGGAGATTCCTCAAAAAATGAAAAATAGATCTACCCTATGACCCAGCAATAGCACTGCTAGGGATTTACCCAAGGGATACAGGAGTGCTGATGCGTAGGGGCAATTGTATCCCAATGTTTATACAGCACTTTCAACAATAGCCAAATTATGGAAAGAGCCTAAATGTCCATCAACTGATGAATGGATAAAGAAATTGTGGCTTAAATACACAATATACACAATGGAATACTATGTGGCAACGAGAAAGAATGAAATACGGTCTTTTGTAGCAACGTGGATGGAACTGGAGAGTGTTACCCTAAGTGAAGTAAGTCATACAGAGAAAGACAAATACCATATGTTTTCACTCTTATGTGGATCCTGAGAAACTTAACAGAAGACCATGGGGGAGGGGAAGGAAAAAAAAATAGGTTAGAGAGGGAGGGAGCCAAAACATAAGAGGCTCTTAAAAGCTGAGAGCAAACTAAGGATTGATGGGGGATGGGAGGGAGGGAAGGGTGGGTGATGTGTATTGAGGAGGGCACCTTTTGGGATGAGCACTGGGTGTTGTATGGAAACCAATTTGACAATAAATTTCATATTAAAAAAAAACAATAACAAAAGGTTATTCAAAAGAGATCCATAGATTTTAGAAATTAAAAACAATTCCAAATAATTTATGGAAACAAGAAGTAATTATACTAAAATTAGAACATATTTAAAATTGGATAAAAATGAAAAGATTACAGACCAACAGGTGTGTAATACAGCTGAAGCAGTACTTTAAGGGAAATTTACCAGAAGCAATTCACATGCATGAGAAGGACAAGAACATACATTTACAGTCTTGCCTGAAGTCTATGGTTAGCTTTTCTACCCTCTGTCATAATACAATCCAAAAAGACCTGGGCTGTCTGGATATTCTGTAAGAATATCACATTTTCCATTATATTGATCAGTTAAAACAGACTGAGGGGATAAGAAGTGGCAAGTATACTGGACATCTGGGACACATGCATCCCTGAGAGTAAGAGAAAACCCTTTGAAGGTTAAGGGACCTACCACATCAATGGAGATTTTCAGGGCCCATTGGTCTGAGGTAGGTTTAAAATACAGGACAAACTATTGCATCTTATATTCCTACCATGAAGAAGGAAGCGCAATGCCTCATAGACCTCTTTGAGTTCTGGAGGTAGCATATTCCAAACTTAGGAATACTGCTCTGACATATTTGCTGAGTGACACAGAAGGCTGCCAGCTTTGACAGGAGCTTAGAATAGGTCCAAGCAGCCCTGTCAGTTGGGTCATACAACCAGCAGATTCTGGCATTAAAGATATATGCAGTGATGGGGGAGGGCGCCTGGGTGGCTCAGTTGGTTGAGCATCTGATTTCGGCTGAGGTCATGATCTCACCGTTCATGAGTTCCAGCCCCGCATCAGGCTCTCTGCTGACAGCACAGAGCCTGCTTTGAATTCCACCCCGCTTCTTTCCCCTCCCCTTACTTGTGCTTCTCTCTCTCTCTCAAAAATAAATAAACATTAAAAAGATACATATGTATGCAGTGGGAAACAGGATCATATATGCTTAAAAAAAGATCACATGTCAAAAACTGGATAAAAGGAACATACGGTATTCTGACAGCTATTAGCCTCTTCATATCTCTTTACATAGTTCAGGTAAATGTTGTAGTATCTCAGAGAATACCTATTTAGCCTTTTGTATTTAGATAGTTGCTTCTAGCCTGATCGTTCTTAGTAGTTTACTACTGGGTGATACAATTTTGAGTTTTGCCAAATTTCTAATTAAAGGGGCTGTAGTGCCACTATGTTCTTGGGAACTGATCTAGTTGTCTGCCACAAATAAAAAGCATTTAGTATCTCTAGTCTCTGAAGCTGAAAGAAAGGAACTCAGTCTTTGTTTAATCACAGCTATGAACAGAAACCAGTTATTTTTTTTCTTGCTGTAAAATACAACTTTTATATACTGGCCTGATCAATTTCTTGGTAGATACATTACACAGCAGTACCTTGTGTGCCTTATTTGTGTTCAATCTGTGTATGTTTACCAACTGTTTAATTATATATGTGCCACACTTGCAAGATAAGACTCTAAAATTTTGGTGATCAGTATGGGTAGGAACCACCTGTGTTACAGCAATGTTATTTTAATGACGAAGAATATTAAAAGTGAAGAAAATGGGCTTTTGGCAACCCAGTATTAACCATATTTTATTATAGAATTGAGTTTAAATTCTCTACAATAGTGATGCTTAATATTTTAATGTATCTCAACACTATACAAACAATAGAGAAAAAAAGATATATACAGTGGGAAAGACACCATGTGAAGCAAACCACAAGAAGAGGAATCACAACATAGTCCTATGGGGTTCTCTAGCAAGGCCATGCTGTCTGCTGATAATTATACATCATATTGAATAGAATAATTATACACCTTAATAATACTGGATTCACCTGGCAATGGGTATTGAGTTACCATGTGACTAGAACTTCCCATTATGAACTTGGTTTTGTTAGACCCACCGAGTCATAAGGGCAACTTGGTCCAACAGTAGCCCATCACAAGATGGAAGTAGCACATTAAAGATCAGGCATAAGAAGCACTACAGGTCACAAATAAACAGTATAAGCAGGAGGTTCAGGTTCCCATGTCATCAAAAACTGTTCCACTAGTTTCTCTCCCTCAGCTTGCAACTATGGTTGTGTGGGCATTCCCATGTTGCTTGGGGAGGAAAAAGGTTAAATTTGGTTTATTGAAGGTTTAGCTCAAGATGTGGCTGGAAGTCAAAATTATATGGCTGCTTACTTTAGCTCTGGAAAGATAACAAAAAGACAAAATCCTCCCAGTAGTCAGAACTCTGGACTGGTTCATTCATTTCACATGTATAGAGAGGTGGCCCAAGGTAAGAATGTATTCAGATTCATGGCCAAATGGTTTGGTTGGTAGGTAAGGAGCTGGAGGAGAAGGCATGGAAGACTGAAGACAAAGAAATCTGAGAAAGAGGCATATGGATGAACCTATGGGAATAGATACAAGATATGAAGATCTTTGTATCACAGTTAATTCTTACAGAGGGTATCTACCAACAACCAAGGTGACAAAATGATTCAGCCAATTGATGTCAGCCAGCCTCTTCCATTGGCCACCTAAGTACTGCCACAATTGATGCATAAATGTAGTGGCAGCTATAAAGAGGCCCAAACAGTAGAAGTTCTTACTGCTGCTGCTGAATGTCCAACTTGCTGGTAACAGCAGAGAACAACACTGAGACCTCAATATGGCACCATCCTTCAATGAGACCGTATAGTAACATAGTGGCAAGTTGAAGACATTGAATCCCTCCCATTTAGGTAAGAGAACAATTAATCTTGATTGGAACTGAGACTTATTCTGAGTATCAGTCTGTCTTTCCTGCTCATATGGCCTCAACCAGCACCACTACCCAAGGGCTAACAGAATATTTGATAACCAACAAGGAATCCTGGTCATCATTACATTGGAGCAAGGAATACACTTGATAGCACAGTAGTTGGAGCAGTGGACACATGACAACGTGCATCAGTAATCCCATCAAAAATCATATAAGCACAGCAATCAGAACCTGCCAAACTGATGAGAATGGTAGAAAAAGCTTTAGAAGACTTTTGAAGCTACAAGGATGGGGCGCCAGAATGCACTCTAGATCAATGACCATTACATGGTCCCATGTCTCTAGCAGACAGAAGATCAAGGGTGGAGAAAGAGTAGCACATTTACCATCATTCACAGTGACCTGTTGGGAAATTTTTGCTTCTAATCTCTCAGTGGTGTTACAAAATGGAAGGAGAGAGGAATGTGGTTGGCACATTCCAAGTGATCCACTGGGGGATCTGTATGTAACAGATATGTAATAAGGAAATCTCTTATTCAATTTTGATGGCTCAATTTAAGTAGACAAGTGTAGTACCATGGCTGAGCGTGGCATTCTATGTTCAGTAGAGGACAAATGATGACCTGGGCTCAAGCACCTCAGGATGATGATTGGGGTCACCTGCCAGGTAAGTGACAGAGACCAGTACAGGTACTAGTTGAGGGTGAGAGAAGTGTAGAACAGATAGTGTGTGGATAGTAGGTGAGAGCGATGATCAGTTGAGGGTGCAAGACCAGCTGCGGAGGTAAGGGGCTATAGTTCATTCCACTAATGTTCCTTTCATAAATTTCCCCAAGAAAAGAAACCAGCCAGAATCCTGGAGGAGTTTTTTCCCAGATGGAGTGAAATTATATGAAGCAATAGAGCCAAAGATCCAAATGGCACAAGGGGTGGTGATGTGTAGCCAATATCCCTCTTTCAGGACTGAGGCACTCATTCCCCTGCCTGCCTTGAGTGTTGTCTGTTGAGGGATCACAACTAAGACCCTCCTTAAGAATTGCCCTCATATAGGGGCGCCTGGGTGGCTCAATTGGTTAAATGTTCTAATTCTGCTCTGGTCATGATCTCACAGTTTGTTAGTTTGAGCTCCACGTTGGGCTCTATGCTGACAGCTCAGAGCCTGGAGCCTTCTTCAGATTCTGTGTCTTCCTCCCCTCTTTTCTGCACCTCCTTTGCTTGTGCGCGTGCTCTCTCTCTCTCTCAAAAATAAATAAACATTAAAAAAGAAGAGAGAGAGAATTGCCCTCAGACAAAAGGAACTATATAGCAGGGCGCCTAGTGGCTCAGTTGGTTAAGTGTCCGACTTTGGCTCCGCTCTTGATCTCACGGTTTGTGGGTTTGAGCCCACACAGCGCTCTCTGCTGTCAATGTAGAGCCTGCTTTGGATCCTCTGTTTCCCTCTCTCTCTGCCCCTCACCTGCATTGTCTTTCACTCTCTCTCAAAAATAAATAAACATTAACAACAACACCAAAAGGAACTACGTAGCCCAATTACACTACCTCCCTGGGGGCAGTACACATCCAATGACTACTTCATTACTTCATCAGAATCATATTAATTATTGCCAGCAATATTTTAAGTAATATGTTGTCAGTGAAAGAAAAACTAAAACTTGAGATGAGCTGAAATGGAGTGGAACTATTAGAAGACTGTTAGTAAGACCAGAGGAAATAATGACGATGTGGCCAGTGTGGGCCACTGATGTTCAGAGGTTTAGCTGAGCAGAAAGCAATGGAGAAAAGGGAGATTTGAGGCCCAGACTTGGACACTGAGCAGTAATAATAAATCTGGGTTTCAGTTTTCTCATCTAGAAGATGAGGAAGGTGGGGCGCCTAGGTGGTTCAGTTGGTTAAGCTTCTGACTTCACAGCTCAGGCATGATCTCATGGTTCATGAGTTCAAGCCCTGCATCAGGCTCTGGGCTGTTAGCGTGGAGCCCGCTTCAGATCTCTCTCTCTCTCTCTCTCTCTCTCTCTCTCTGCTACTCCTTTGCTTGCTCTCTCTCTCTCAAAAATAAATTTAAAAATTTATTTCTCTCAAAAATTTAAAAAAATTTTTTAAATAAAAGATGAGGGAGGTTAGATTAAATGATCACCAAGTGTCTTCCTGCTCCTGTATTCTGTAATTCTAAACTTCTCTGCCTGACATACAAACAAACAGCACTGGGGGACAATACTTTAAACCTATAACTAGCTTACTAATAGAAGATTAATCTTTAATACAAATAACAAATGGTTATCGAAAACCTAGAGATTCCTACACCATGAAGTAATTCTTATGTGTACATTCCAATTGACAATAACTTCTATAAATTCCAATTGACAATAACTCCTATAAATAAGCACAACAAAAATATTGATTTTATTAAAAAATAATATGGCATTAAGAATACTCTCACCAAGGGAGTATAATGTACAGTAGAAATTAATGTAGTATCTAGGGCATTAAATACAACAGTCATTCCTTTCCTTAAACAAATGAAAACCACTTAGACATAGTCTATTCAGTTCTTTCATGAAAAGCATTTATGTTCTCTGATCCACACCCTCCTTCTATGTCTCTCCTTGTGCTGTGAATGTTGGATTGAAAACTTTACCACACATTGCTAAACTGTTCTCGAGATGTAGGCAGAGTAATATGCAAGAATTATGTTCTGCATTTACACAGTCATCTTAAAGTTCATAAGGAAAATTTTTTAAAAAGCAAGGAAAGTCCTAGGGAAAAAGGAGCATTAAGGTAACTAGCTCTACCAGATATTAAAACATAATATAAAGCTTCTAAAATTAAAATATTCTGGTATTAGAAGGTGAATTGATAAATCAGTGGAATAGGATAAAACTCCAGAAATAGACTCAAATATATATGGAAATTTAATGTACAATAAAGACATCTTGAATCACAGAAGGAAAACGATAGTTATTTTAATAAATGGTACTTATTACGGGTTGTGTTCCCCCAAAAGATATGTTGAAGTCCTGAACCTTAGTACTTCAGAATTATTTGGAAATAGGGTCACTGCAGATGGAATTAGTTAAGGTGAGGTCATACTAGAGCAGGCTGAGCCCCTAATCCAATATGACTGACACCCTAAGAATAGGAAGTTTGGACACAGAAACAGACATGCACAAAGGAAGGATGATGCAGAGACACATCAGGAAAATGCCATCTAAAGGCAGAGTAAGAGACTGGAGTGATGCATTTACAAGCCAAGGAACTACCACCAGCTGGAAGAGGCCAGGAAAAATCCTCCCTGGGAGGCTTTGGAGGGAACATGGCTCTGTTGACACCTTCATTTTGGACTTCTAGTCTTCAGAACTATGAGAAAATAAGTTTCTGTTGTTTAAAACTACTCAGTTTGTGGCAATTTGTTTTGGCAGCTCTAACAAACTAATCCAGGGTCAGATAACTGGAAAACCATTTGGCAAAAGATAACATTCAATCCATACCGCACACCATGTAACAGAATAAATTCCAAATGCATCAGAGAAGTAACAGTGAAAAATGAAACTATACAAGTGGTAAGGGAAAAATGAGTGAATTCCTTTCTAACTGTGTATCTAATAGCATAAAGAAAAAGATTCATATATTCAACTATATGAACAGAAAACTCTTTTACTTAAGGAAAGAAGTACCACTAGCAAAATCAAAAGAAAAATTGGAGAAAAGATCTGTAATTTACATCACAGACAACTGGCTAGTCTCTCCTATGTAAAGATCTTTTTAAAATAGAAAAGAGAAATACCAAAAATCTGATAGACAAAGGACATGAACAGATAGTTTGCAGAAAAAGGAAGGCAAATGGCCTTTAAATCAATGGAAAAGATGCCCGCTCATTCATAATCAAAGAAACTTAAAATTACACTGAAATTCTATCTCTCATTTATCAGACTGGAATAATCCTGAGGTTTGAAAATATATGCTCTTGGTGTGATCCTAGAAAAGACTCTGCCCAAGCACACACACGTGCACACACACACACATAATCACACACAAAATACAACCCCATGTGTTCGTTCATTGTGGGATTATTTATAACATCTAAGGATTGGAAAGAACTTTCGTCAATAGAGGAATTCTCAAACTAATGGGACATGGCCATAATATAGTACTATTCAGTGGTTAACAGGAACAAGGACAATTTCTATGCACTGACACTGGACAAAAAAGTGTACAAATTATGCTCTATTTGTGTAATCGGAGAGGAATAATTTTCAACAATAAATTTCCATTTGTTTATATTTACTAAAATATATTTTTTAAAAAAGGAGAAGCCAGAAATTAAATAAAAGAAAAAGAAAATGGGCTCAATTGTTAAGGGACAGGAAAAGAAGCAAGAGTTTCCAAAAATACCTTTTCATATAGTCTTGACTTTTAAACTATATAAATGTTTTATATACTCCAAAATTATATGTAAATCTTATTTAAAGGCAAATCTTGGAACTAAAAGCAAATAGAAGTAAATAAATCTGTATATCAAAGTATATATATTATATAACTATATATATAATTATATATAGAATTTCAAGGATTATTTCAAGAAGCTTTAGAATTTAGTACTTTTAGTGGACGTCTTTGGTGAGACATAGTCTAAGGACAAAAGAACTGCAAAATATCTTAAACTTAGGGGCACATGGGTGGCTCAGTCAGTTGGGCAACTGGCTCTTGATTTGGGCTCAGGTCATGATCTCATGGTTCATGAGCCAAGTGTGGAGACTGCTTGGGATTCTCTCTCCCCCTTTCTCTGTCCTTGCCCCTCTTGTGTTCTCTCTCTCAAAATATATACATAGATATTAAAAAAAAAATCTTAGGACTCAGTTAAGCCTCCAACTCTTGATTTTGGCTCAGGTCATGACTTCACAGTTCATGAGTTTGAGCACCACATTGGGCTCTGCGCTGAGAGTACGGAGCCTACTTGGGATTCTCTTTCTCACTCTCTTTTTCTCTCTCAAAAATAAATAAACATTAAAAAAGATATTAAACTTAATTCAGTAGTTTCTTGTAAGTAATAATATTGGTATTGCTCTCTTAAAATTTTTGAATATTGGAAAATAAAGTTAATAAATACTATGCTAAATATTAAAAATAAATAATATGTTAATAATATTAGGAACCAAGATATTAAGTGTAAGTGAAAGAAGACAGAAGTTAGGTAAAATCCCTATAATAGTTATATTTGATTTAGAAATAGCAACTGATCTCATGTTTTTTATAGTTTTATTTTTTAAATGATTCAAAAACTGTGATAACTTAGGAAACTTTATTTCAAATATTTAGTTATCTTATAGAACTTATGTCCTATAATTACATTGTTTTATATAACATTTACTTTTTCTCCTCATTAATCAGCACTGAAGCAATTTTGACTACATATAATCTATGCTATGAATTGTATTCTAAAATCACCAATAATAGTGAAAACAACACTGTTTTTACTTTAAAACATGTACTTCCTGATTTCTAAAACTTGTATTTTTTAGCAATGCTTACTGAAAAGGTCTAGAAGCAGTGATACTCCAGTTATAGTTAGCATTCCTAACCCTTCAGATTTTGGTTTTAATATGCCCATTTTCATGGAAAGATACCAGTGTCTTGTGGAGAATAGCTGCTTCCAGGTCTGGAGTAGGAAAAATGCATATGAATCTGGGACAGCTTGTTAGTCCTGCAAGGAAGAAAGCATTCAAACACGATGGCATCATGTCCAGAGAGTACAGAAACGATCGTGAAGGGTACCCAAGGGCCATATTTGGGACAATTTGAGAATCGAAAAACAAATTTAAAAAAACCCTAAATTGACATAAAAAGAACACAGGAGGCTTCTGGCTCTGGTGACAATACAACAGCTAGTATTGTACTTTATCACCAGCTGCAAACAACTACAGTACCTGGATCCACCTCCTTCAGGTCACTTCACGGCAGCTACCTTGTAGACTCAGAACCATGCTGCATACCATCCTCTTCACCAAATTGCTCAACTAAGACCAAGTCCTCACTGGACTGCTCAGGGTTCCAGACCTCATCCATTCCAAAATATGCCTGGTGCTATCTGCCCAGCTGTTCCTAGACTACCATTTAATATTGAGCCTAGCTCCTTTATAGGTTCCACAAGTCATGTCAATGGTGTATTGGTAACAGCACAGACAGTGGGCCCAACAACCTCAGCAGCTGCTGCTCTAGCTATTCCTGCTGTCAGTACTCTTCCACAGTACAAATATGCTGGGGAGTTTGCTATCCTCAACATCTTAATGTAAAGCCACAAGTTACCATGTAGCAGCCTGATGTTAATGTACAAGGTCAGGAGCCTTTGACTACTTCCATGCTGGCATCTGCACCACCTCAAGTGCAAAAGCAAATTGGGATGAATGGCTGATTCCTTTTATTCAAGCCATGCACCCTACTGTTGCTGATAAAAATCACTGATGTGTTGTTGGAGACTGATAATTCAGAACCTCTTCATAGCCTTGAATCTCCAGAGTCTCTCTGTTCTAAGGTTGGTAAAGTGTTGCTGTACCACAAGCCTACCAAGCTAAAAAGGCTGCCCAGGAAGCAATTAACAATGTCATTATAGTCCCAACTCTTTAAAATTGATCAGGGACCATGAAGAGAAACTCATGTTTCACCAAAGAAAATTATCTAAGCACCAAAAAGCTTAACTATCATGGGGAAATAACTGCTAAATGTAAAATAAATGCAAAAGAGGAAAAGAAACTATGAGCCTTATGTACTGATCAAATGCCAGGTGTAGCAAACATAATGCTGGTTCTAGATTACTTCCTGATTCAAACACACACACACACACACACACACACACACACACACGCAATCTAAAAACTGGTGTTTTATAGATCCTGGGAAAAACAGTTTTCAGCAAAGTACAAAAATTTAAAGCATTTCTTTAATTTTATAATTCTTTACTTTGGAATAGCTCAGAATGTCATTTCAGTTTTAAATAAGAGAAATAATATCTGAACAAGGAAATGTACTTTGGATTACAAAACTCTTCCTTTAATAAAAATTTCTTAAACAGTAAAAAGTATTAATAAGTAAACAAGGACATACTTGATAAGTTTATAAGGAACAATATTCTTGTATTTACTTGTTTAAATACTATAAACACTAGGATATTGTACACATGGTTAACTGGTTGTAATTTTATTTTTTATTTGAGAGAGATAGAGCATGTGCCAGGAGAGGGAAGAGGAAGAGAGAGAATCTTTTTTATTTTTATTTTTTTTACATTTGTTTATTTTTGAGAGACAGAGAGAGACAGAGTATGAGCAGAGGGGCAGAGAGAGAGGGAGACACAGAATCAAAAGCAGGCTCCAGGCTCCAAGCTGTCAGCACAGAGCCTGACATGGGCCTCAAACCCATGAACTGTGACATCAGGACCTGAACCAAAGTCGGACGCTCAACTGACTGAACCACCCAGGTGCCCCTTGGAAGAGAGAGAATTTTAAGCAGGCTGCACTCTCAGTATGGAGCCCGATGTGGGGCTTGATCTCTTGACCCTGGGATCATGACCTGAGCCGAAATTAAGAGTTGGTTGCTCAACCAACTGAATCACCCAGGTGCTCCCAGTTGTAATTTTAAAATGACATTAATGAAGTTAGTTTTTACACACAGAAACTTTTAAATTCAAATTAAGCCTGAATGCCTGCAATACTACCTTAAAATGTAGAATGTTTTGGTCTAATGGACATATAAATATTAAATTTAATACTTAAGAAAAAAATCTATAAATCACAAAAATGATAGTTTTCTTAATTAAAAAAACCCCATAGTTCGTCATTCTGAAAATGATTTATTGTACCTTTCTCTTTTATTAAGATCAACTTCCTATTTTAAAATCTAATTATCTTATAAATGTAAAATACTATCTTGTGAATATAAATATATTTTCATTTACTTACTGGTAAAATGATATGTCCTTATGATTTAAACATTAGTGATAACATTGCAGAAGTTTAGAATTTTAAATTTTTAGAATTTTAGTATTGGAATTTAGTTGAAAATGAGGCACAAAGTCTATGCTGAGTTGTAAAAATGTACAAGAAAATGCTACTAGAATAGTAGTTATTTTATCTCCTCCCAGAGTTATCTAGGTGTGTTTGAAATTTTGACAGTTTTAGTGTTCCATTTTGTGAAAGGTCCCAGTTTTTATTTTTTTTTTAAGTAATTGCTACACTTCACGTTGGGCTGTACCTCATGTCCCTGAGATCAAGAGTTACATATTCCTCTTCCTTTCCGCACCCCAAAGGTCCCAGTCTTAATAGGAATAAATGCATAGTTTTGGTTGCCTTATAGTTGCTTCACTTTGCAAATTTATGTGTAAATTTCACATTCTGTGCTATTTTAATACCTTACTTATTATATAGAAGAGGGAAGAGAGAAACCAAGTAATGACTAGTTCCTGCATTTGGTTTTTGCCAAAGAAGTCTGAATGATTTCTAAGAAGGCTCCACTAAGGCTATTTGAGAAGATTTTACATGACCCTTCCAACTTTAAAATAAAGAAACTTGAAATAAACTGAAACTGCATTTTGCTTGTGATGGGTTCTATATAAGCATAGCTGACTTCATCAGACAGAATTGAAAGGAGATTCTGTATTACTAAGGAAAAGAAAATCTCACATGGACAAGTCTATCAGTCTTTCATTTCTGTAGGCTGACTTTAATCCTTATTTTATTCTAGTTGAAAAATCATGGTTTATCTCCATTTGTGATTTAATTTTATACCTGTAAATAAATACTACAATATTTCATTTAAAAACTATTAAGAGGTGCCTGGGTGGCTCAGTCGGTTAGGCGTCCGACTCCCGCTCAGGTCATGATCTCACAGTTTGTGGCTTGAGCCCTGCGTCGGGCTCTGTGCTGACAGCTTGGAGCCTGGAGCCTGCTTCGAATTCTGTGTCTTCCTCTCTCTCTGCTCCTCCCCCACTCATGCTCTGTCTCTCTTTCTCCTTCAAAAATAAACAAAAACATTACAAAAATTTAAAACCAATTAAACTTGCAGGGCGCTTGGGTGGCTCAGTTAGTTAAGTGCCTGACTCTTGATTTCAGCTCAGGTCAGGATCTCACAGTTTGTGGGTTGCATGGGGCTCTGCCCTGACAGTGAAGAGACTGCTTGAGATTCTCTCTCTTCTCTCTCTGAACCCCCTCTCTCAAAATAAATAAACTTAAAAAAAGAAAAAAGATTAAAAAAAACTATTAAACTTGTCATTTTAAGGATACTGCAGAAGTAATATAAATTTAATTTTTTTTTTTTACTTAATATATCACTTATTCAGATAGTCACTAAAAACAGAATATAGAATACATATTGTTGACCCACTTAAAGTTGGTAGATTTATTCCTGGCATTTTCCTTTTCTGGTGATCTTTTTAGTGAATGAATTACTAAACTGATGATAAGTTCTACTACTGTTTGGAAGCTTAGATTCTTACATTTCTGTCATTAGGTTCATTTAATTTTTTATTGTATTTAGTTTGTAATATAACAGCAGATTCAGCCTGATGGATTGCTTTAAATTTTCCTAGAGTATTTACAGATTTTTTTGTTCTTGAAATATATAAATACTAAGAGGTCATTCTATTTACATTGCTTTTATTAAATTAATCTTGGAATAAAAAATCATAGGAAAGCTCTGTAATGAAATTACACATTTATTAAATCCTTGGTTCTATGTACAATCTCCACACACTTGTATGTTTTAACTTTTCTCTCATGTAAGATAATTTATTAAAAGAAGCAGGCAGGTGATGGCAAATAAACTTTTTAATGAAGATTTAATTTTGTCAATTTCACATTGATTTTGCTTGGATCATGGCGTGCAAGTACTTTGGGACCCAGTATGCCAATAATTAGAGCTCCATTTGGAGCTGTGATCAAGATGGCTAAAAATGCTATTGTCATCACATCCCTTGAATATGGTTCCAAGTGGGGTGCGCTGATGCTTGCTGTTTCTAGAGCCAGGGGACCTAATACAGCCTGCATTTAGAGGGCAAAAAGATGAGGCATAAAGAAAAATGTTAAAATAGTTATTATATGATAAAAGTTAATGGTTCTGTTAAAACAAACAAAACCTAGTGGTAGGCTATCAGAAAAGAGATGAGCCTTAAAGTGCTGAGGAATTTTCATGAATTACTCATCAATTTTATGTTCTCCCTAGTAAATATATCTGGACGAAAAGTGAAATAGTGACAAATCAGCGTGCAGACATTTGGGGGCTGGTTTCGTATTCTTATTATCTCAGCTTTCCCATTTAAGTATCTTTTTTGAGTGCTCACATTACTCGCAGAACCTCAGGAGTTTTAAACGAAGCAGGGTTTTGCTTATTTGCTTTTATCATGGATGATTAGTTTCTTGGCTGTAACAAGACAACACAAAAAACTAAAGTTTCTTATGGTTCTCTAGGATTTGTTGCTTGTCTTCTCCTTGTTCTTCCTACTTGGGAGGCAGTGTGTATTGTAAAACTGACAAGAGGTGTGGAATCTACAAAGTGGGCACTGAGAGATTAGGAAGTAAGTTGCCTAATGTTATAGGCAAGTAACATGGTATTCAAAACAGCCAGTCTTGCCCCATGGACCTGCTTTTTTAATCATGACACAGAAAATTTTGTTGTATGAAAATTCACAACCTTCTGTGGTGGAGTAACAATGGAAAAAAGAATCTCTGGAAATCAAGACATTATGCTGTCACGTTAAAAAGTCTAACAATAAGTAGCAACATCTTTGAGTAGGAACAGAATATCATTAAATCAGAGGGCAAAACTACAAGGTCTCCCTTTTCATTCATTCATTCACTCCTTCATTCATTCACTCACTCATCATTCATTCTTGTAGATAAGTAATGCTTACGGTATACCTCCTGCATGCCAGGCACTGTGTTAAGGGCTGGGGAAAATATAATGGAAGGAAACCAGACACTATTCCTTGTCTTTCCCAGATAGTCTGGTGGGGAGATTTAGTCATTAATTAAAACCATACAAATTAAATGCATAATTAAAAATAATATATGTGCATCCATGTATGGTGGAGTGGGTGGCAGGGGTAGGAAAGATATATTTTTAAAAGAATGTGTTTCTACTTTAAAGTTGTAACAGTTAGCTCTACAATATTCAGCAAAATGTAAACATTCCAGTATTCAGATATATTCTTAGTTTATATTTTGGGAACATAGGGAAAAAATGTTTCAGAAGTTTAGGAAGTATTTGTCATTAAAAGTATACTTTTTAACTTCAGAAGAATTGCTTTTAAAACAGATTTTAAAATATTACATCATTTTCAACAAGTAGTTGTGATCAGTGAAGCTTTTTAAAAGTAAGGCTAGTAGCCCACATTTTGTGATTAAAGTAACATTATTCATTTAGGATTAAAAAGTCATAAACATTAAAAATTATTAAAATGGCTTAATATGTTCTTACCTGGACTGTAGCTTTGGGGATCCACGATAAAGCAATAAATATTTTCTCCTTAAAACTAAAACCAGCAAAACACATCAATAAAAAAGTACAAGAAATTCGAACCAATAATGCCAAACTCATGGTAACAACACAAATGCCTACAACAAATAAAAACAAACATAAATAATAAAATATTTGGGAAGAAATGGTTCTTTATACCTAGAGATGTGATTTGCAGAAATACTGAAAGCATTTTAAGACTATTGCCTCTTTATGTCTTCATTTTCTTAAGTTAAAATAATAATCATAAAAAATAAAAATATGATTGAAGCTTCTATGTAAAGTGCAAGAGATGATCTTGCACTTTAGAGGTACCATGAAAGATAAGATAGACTACATTTATTTAATTCTGAGTTAATAGACTTTGAACTTTCACTATAAAATAAAGTATTCAAAAGGTGCTGATGGTATGTAATATTTTTTGTCAGAAATGAATTCCAGCCTGCATTTCCTCAGGTCACTCAGGAAAAGATATTCAGGGCTGTCTTTGGTAGCAAAGAGCACAAAGGGTAATATAAGAGCAAATATATGTTATTAACTGTGTCAGTATGAGTTTCTGAAGAAGGTTCTCATACCATTCAAAGCCATATTGTAAACAAAATAAAAATCATTCATAATTTTCTTAAATATTTTCAAATCTTATATTTTTTGTGCCTCTAATTATTCTTACCAATAGCATTTGATTTAAGAGATGTAACAGATACTTCTGATCCAACCAAACCAAAAAGAAGGGGTTGAAAAATATACCATACAGTTTTAATAACTCTTTGGACTCTAATCTGTAGAAAAGAACAATATATTTTTAGTTATTGTAACACATGAAAAGGATTACATTTTAGAAATTAAAGTCTTAATATTTATTGAACTTAAGATATCTTATTTGTAGATGAAATGTTAAAGTTTAATAAAAATTGAGTAGGTGAATTGTTTTAGTCAAACACTTAAGTAGAATTTGGTTAAAAAATCTACAAAGCTGATAGCAACATTATTTACAATAGCCAAGTTATGGAAGCAGACCAAGTGTCCCATCGATTGATGAATGGATAAAGAAGATGTGGTATGTATACACACACACACACACACACACACACACACACACACACACACTGGAATAGTATTCAGCCATAAAAAAAGAATGAAATCTTGCCATTTGCAACGACATGGATGAAGCTAGAGAGCATAATGCTAAGTGAAATAAGTCAGAGAAAGACAAATACTGTATAATTTCACTTGTGTGGAATTTAAGAAACAAAGCAAATGAGCAAAGAGAAAAAAGAAAGAGAGAGAGAGAGAGAGAGAGAGAGAGAGAGAGAGAGACAAAGAAACAGACTCTGAATTATAGAGAACAAAGTGATGGTTATCAGAGGGGAGGGGAGTGGGGGGTGGGTGAAATAGGTAATGGGGATTGAGGAGTATACTTGTGATGAACGTTGAGTGATATATGGAGTTGTTGAAACAATATATTGTACAACCTGAAACTAATATAACAACTGTATGCTAACTAACTGGAATTAAAATAAAAACTTAAAAAAAAGAAGTAAAATAGAAATAAATGTTCCTTGAAACTGGAAAAAAAATCTACAAAGTTACTCAATAAAAATATTTGGTAATCTTGTCATGAAACAAATAAGGTTTTGGAGTTCCAGACATGTTCTGATGTTTCAGTAAGAACCCTAGCTTTTGTTTGTAAGGTAACGGAACAAATACAGAACTAGCACTACCTCATGCCTGGTAAGAACGTACTCAAGACTATGCAAACATTTCAGCTCTCAAAAGGGAGTTTATAAGGCCTCCACTAACAATTATCTTGGGACCCAGGCCCATGAAAGTGAATCTTGATATGTTCTAAGCTACTAGGCAAAAAATGTCAGTAATCTGTCAGGCCTGCTTCCAAAGGACACATGTTGAAAACTTCAAAGTTATTTTTTCCTGAAAACAAAACCAAACCCATATAATACAGACTCTTATTTGGTTGCCTGCCTGGCTTTCCTTTCTGAGAATGAACCCTTCCCAGGGCTACTTCTCCAGTTATGTGGTTACAACAAAGTCCCCTACTGATGCAACAGTACCCTGGCTCGTTTCAAGGAATCTGGATGAAGAGATTTTAGTTTCAGTCTGGGCTTATCTTTTTTTAAAGACACATAAAACCTTCATATCCTTTGTATTGGGTATAAACTATATTCCTAACTATTCCCCTTATGACTGGGCTTTCTGATTTATAAAAGTAAAGTTTAAAAAAGGAAAAAAAGAAAAACAATTTTACTCTTTCTTCTTGGTGGCACATTATCCTAGTTGTTACTTTTAATTTTTAAAACATATTCTTTACTGTTTGATTTCTTTTATCATATAAAAAAGAATTTTAGTAATTTTCATTTTATTTATTTAATTGTAACTTATTATTAACCATTTAATTTATTTTACAGTTATGATACTATTGCAATACTAAACAAAATGTTAATATAATTTTGGGGTCAGGAACTTCTCAAGCTGATTCTAAAGTTTATCTAAGAAAGAATTTGTGTAAGAGCAGTCAAGAAATACTTTAATCCCATTTACAGTTGCACCAAAAACCATAAAATACCTAGGAATAAGTCTAACCAAAGAGGTGAAAAATCTGTACGCTGAAAACTATAGAAAGCTTGTGAAAGAAATTGAAGAAGACACAAAAAAATGGAAAAAATTTCCATGCTCCTGGATAAGAAAAAAAAATATTATTAAAATCCCAATACTACCCAAAGTAATCTACATATTCAACGCAATCTCTATCAAAATAACACCAGCATTCTTTACAGAGCTAGAACAAATAATCCTAAAATTTCTATGGAACCAGAAAAGACCCCGAATAGCCAAAGCAATCTTAAAATTTTAAGAAAACCAAAGTAGGAAGCATCACAATCCCAGACTTCAAGCTATACTACAAAGCTGTAATCATCAAGACAGTATGGTACTGGCACAAGAACAGACACTCAGATCAATGGAACAGAATAGAGAACCCAGAAACGGACCCTCAAACGTATGGCCAACTAATCTTTGACAAAACAGGAAAGAATATCCAATGGAATAAAGACAGTCTCTTCAGCAAGTGGTGCTGGGAAAACTGGACAGCGATATGCAGAAGAATGAATCTGAACCACTTTCTTATACCATAAACAAAAATAAACTCAAAATGCACAAAAGACCTAAATGTGAGACAGGAAGCCATCAAAATCCTCAAGAAGAAAGCAGGAAAAAACCTCTTTGATCTTGGCCCCATCAACTTCTTACTCAACACGTCTCCGGAGGCAAGGGAAACAAAAGCAAAAATGAACTACTGGGACCTCATCAAAATAAAAAGCTTCTGCACAGCGAAGGAAATAATCAGCAAAACTAAAAGGCAACTGACAATGGGAGAAGGTATTTGCAAATGACATATCAGATAAATGGTTATATCCAAAATCTATAAAGAACTTATCAAACTCAACACCTAAAAAACAAACAATCCAGTGAAGAAATGGGCCAAAGACATGAATAGACACTTCTCCAAAGAAGACATCCAGATGGCCAATCGACACATGAAAAAAATGCTCCACATCACTCATCGTCTGGGAAATACAAATCAAAACCACAATGAGATACCACCTCACCCCTGTCAGAATGGCTAACATTAATAACTCAGGCAACAACAGATGTTGGCGAGGATGTGGAGAAAGAGGATCTCTTTTGCATTGTTGGTGGCAATGCAAGCTGGTGCAGCCACTCTGGAAAACAGTATGGAGGTTCCTCAAAAAACTAAAAATAGAACTACCCTATGACCCAGCAACTGCACTACTAGTCATTTATCCAAGGGATACCGGTGTGCTGTTTCGAAGGGACACATGCACTCCCATGTTTATAGCAGCACTATCAACAATAGCCAAAGTATGGAAAGAGCCCAATGTCCATTGATGGAAGAATGGAGAAAGAAGATGTGGTATATATATACAATGGAGTATTACTCAGCAATCAAAAAGAATGAAATCTTGCCATTTGCAACTACGTGGATGGAACTGGAGGGTATTATGCTAAGTGAAATTAGTCAGAGAAAGACAAAAATCAGATGACTTCACTCACATGAGGACTTTAAGAGACAAAGCAGATGAACATAGGGAAGGGAAACAAAAAATAATATAAAAACAGGGAGGGGGACAAAACAGAAGAGACTCATAAATATTTAGAACAAACTGAGGGTTACTGTAGGGGTTGTGGCAGGGGGGGATGGGTTAAATGGGTAAGGGGCACTAAGGAATCTACTCCTGAAATCATTGTTGCACTATTTCCTAACTAATTTGGATGTTAATTTTAAAAAATAAAAATTTTTTTAAAAATTAAAAAAAAAGAAATACTTTAAAAATAAGTACAATGGGGGCGCCTGGGTGGCTCAGTTGGTTAAGCGTCCGACTTCAGCTCAGGTCACGATCTCGCGGTTCGTGAGTTCGAGCCCCGCGTCGGGCTCTGGGCTGATGGCTTGGAGCCTGGAGCCTGCTTCCGATTCTGTGTCTCCCTCTCTCTCTGCCCCTCCCCCGTTCATGCTCTGTCTCTCTCTGTCTCAAAAATAAATAAACGTTAAAAAAGTTAAAAAAAAAAAAAAGTACAATGAGAGGGAATCTTCCATATTAGATTTTGAGACATAAAACTATAGTGATTTAAAATAGAGTGGTACTGGCAGAGAACTAGATAAATAGGATTGAATAGATTCCAGAAATGAACTTGTATGTGTGTGTGTATATAACGTGAGAGTTTAGCTCATGGTAAAAGAGGCACTTAAAAATTATTGAATAATTAATGGATCAGTCAGTACATAATTTAGCAAAAAATGCCTGTCCAGTTTGTGTGCATATATATGTGTCCGTAGATATATAGTATATGTATATGTATACATATTTATAAACACACACACATATATCCTTAACAGCATTTAAAAAAATAAATTCCAGATGAATTAAAGAACCAAATGCAAAAATAAAACAAATAAAAACTAACAAAATATTAGATGATAATATGGAAGATATTGTGTATACAATCTTATAATCTTGGGTGAAGATATCCTTCTTAAACAAGATATAGCATCCAAAACAAAAAAGAAAAATGGACAGGTTTGACTATACAAAAGACGTAACAAAGTTGAAAATAAGCAAAAATTATATGCAATATATGCGTAACAAAGGATTAGCAGCATTAAGATATAAAGAAACTATAAATTAGGAACAAAAGGCAAATAAATCAATTAAAAATGGTCAAAGAAGATGAATAGGTAGTTAAAAAAGAATATATAAAGAGAAGTTTACTGCACTACTAATGTGAAAAATGTAAACAAAGAATAAGAATGTTGTATCATTTCTTACCCATCAGATTGTTTAAATTCTTTGAAGGAATATTTTGCACTACCCATCAAAATAGAAATGTTCCATTTCTAAATTCTGCAATTATGTTTCTAGGAATCTATTTTTATGGAAGTGCTTGCGTATTTGCAAAAGGACACATGAACAGGATTGTTCATGGCAGCACTGTTTATAATAACAAAATGGAAATGATCTAAATGTACAAATAGAGAACAGATTAAAGGAAATGATTAAATCTGGGAAGAGGGGTATGATATTTGGGAGTGCTAGGGGAAAAGGAGTCTTATATTTTATTATATGTGTGGGCCTTTTGATTGTTTTAATCTTTTACAAGCATTTTTCATGTATTAACTGTATAAAATTTTAATGAATAAATAATAAAATAAAATAATTAAATACATAAATAAAATAATAACACTAAATTAAGTAATTTAAATAATTTAAATTTAATTAAAGAAAATAAATTAAATAAATAAAAGTTATTTAATCATATCGCATAAAACTTGGGTAAAAGAAAGCAGCCTGATGTGATAGCTCAACTTAAGATTTCATTTTACTGTATTTCCAGGTCGCTTTCCTAAATATTTTATTTCCTTGATTGATTTATACACTTTCTTGAAGACACAAACTTCTGGAACATCTTCCAACTAGAACAAAGAGATTTTCTAAATGTCTATTATGATGTAAAAAAAAACCAGTTAATTTATCTTAAAAAATGTGTTAAAAATATTCACCTTTTCCGTGGACCAATTTACCCCAGCAACAAAAGACAACGCTAGTGTGAATAATCCTCCAGCTGCATGTAAACCAATATGATGGCTGCCCAAAACAGCGGAAACACACATACTCAAAATAAGGAATGCTCTCTTCAGTGAAAGTTTTGTCTAGAATTAGATATTTAGAAATTAATTTACATTTAATACATAATACAATATTTATATCTTCTATCATTGATTATTGATCTTTTGATATCATGTCTCTATATGTTATATTAAATAATATCTAAAATTTTTACATTCTTCACCACCAAATATTTTAGCAGATTTGGTACCAAGTGAAAAAATTTGTAATTATTACATTTTATCCTCTGCCACATCTCTGATACTAATGTCAGTAAAATGGCTATAATACTTTAGCTGTAAGTGAAGAAGAAAGGAAAGAGACCCTTATGTAGTTCTATATATTTTAATATCTCTTTAGCTAAGACAATTGTTAAGGGGAAATTAAGATGGAAGTTACAGAAATACAAGAGTAATGGCATATCCTTTGGCGGAGGAAAGGGTTGAGTTTAATAGAGTTGCCTTAGCCAAAGGAAGTGGGAGTGAATTTAAGTTAGAAAACATGCAGAGATAAATGGCAATCTATTTCCCCAAAACTGTTCAATGGAAAATTGGAGGGAAAAATCATTAGGGAAAATTGTCAGGGGTCAACAGGCAATTCAATGAATAAAGGGGTGGTGGAATTGAAAAGGTACTCTGGGTTAAGTACACTTTTCTGATATTCTTATTTGCCAAATTAGGAAGCAGAGACTCTAGTCAAGACCATTGACTTGTATCAATCACAGCTGTGCTCCATTTTAAGCAGAGAGTAGGCACTGGAGGCTATTTTGGGGAAAGGAGAATTAAATGTTACATTTAACTGTTTATGGCTCTTCCAAAAGTTCAAATTTTTAAAAGAAATATCTAATAGTATACTTCTAAAAAATAAACTTTTTATTTACCTGATCTTCACTTGGAAAATATCGAACAAAAATTCCCAAAACAGCTCCTGCCAGCACACCAATAAGTATGTCCTGGAAAGAGGCGAGGATATTTTTAAGTACACTGCCTGTAAGGACACACAATAAAGGAAACATTTCTACAGAAATATTTTCACATACTTCACATATCAGAGGATCAAATATAGGTGGTTTCATAAAGAAAGGCACATATTTTCCAGAACAAATATACAAAAATGGTCCTTTAATATTCACATACTTGAAAATATATGATTTGTTTGATAAATTATATATTGTCAAATAATTTAATAAATACACACAATTCAGAAATGTTCATTGAAAATATAGGCCAGAAAACAAAGAAGTAATAAGCCATAATGTGGCTCACCTACACATACAACCTGAAAGACCAAGTGAAGTGGAAGAATGGACAGAAATGGACAAAGGAATACTTCTGGCACCTAGCACATGTTTCTTCTCCAATATACTATTATGACAAAGAAACAAATGACTTAAAAATGAAAAGAAAAATTTAACAACAACAGAAGATTTATTACAGGATCAATCCTAGGAATATTCGAGTCAGGAGTCAATTGAGTTTCTAATATATTTTATGTACCCATATCTGCAGTTTAGAGTAATAAGTTTTAAAAAAGATCCTGAGTCACAAAAAAGTTGTTATGCTATGTGTATTTAGCTCAATAAGGTGTGTGTGTGTGTGTATATATATATATGTGTGTGTGTGTGTGTATACATTCAGAAATGTTCTTTATTAAAAAATTATAGAAATGCAGGGTGACAACAATAAGATAGTAGATTGGGAAGCCCCAGAACCTTGTTCCCTCACAGAGGCATCAATTTAACAACATACAGTCCAAAAGCCTTAATGGAACTCCACAAACCAATTAAGAAGTTGCAGTAAGAGAAAAGTGACTCATCATGTAGAAGGAAGCTCCTGGAAGATTATCAGAGGATTTCAGAGTGGAAACCTTAAAACGACCAGAAGAGGGTGGGATGATAAATTCAAAGAGCTGAAAGAAAAAAAAACTGCCAATCAAGAATATTATTCTACAAAATTACCTTTCAAAATGAATAAAAAATTAAGACTTAGATAAACAAAAGTTGAAGGAGTTCATCATCACTACACCTGACTTACAAGAAATGTTAGAGGGAATCTTCAAGTGGAAGTAAAAGGATGTTATCAATACAAAAGCACACAAATATAAATCTTTGGTAAAGGTAAATACCATAGATGAATTCAGAATCGTGTAATACTGTAACAGTGGTGAGTTAATCACTTTCAATTCTGTTATAGAATTTAAGATAAAGACATGAATATAACCGTAAGACTGTTAATGGATATACAACATAAAAAGATTTAATTTGTGACATGGATTACAAAGTGAAGAGGGTGAGATGTAAAGGATTAGAATTTTCATATGTGATTGAAATTAAGTTATCACTTTGAGTTTTTATAAGGATAGAAAAAGATATTCCATGCAAATGGTAACCAAAAGACAGCAGGGTGGTTATACTTATATCAAACAAAATAAAATTTAAGTCAAATACAAAAAAGTCACAAGAGATAAAGAAGAACATTATATAATGATAAAAAGGCCAACTGACCCAGACCTAATAAGATGAGGTCTCCATATCTACGATATTCCAAAATATAGACGTATTGAAGATCTAACGTAAAAATAAAATCCTGAAAGTCCTTAACATTTTAAGTGACAGTTTATACAGTCATGAGTCAAGAGAAGATTTTCTAAGCATGTAACTGCTTGGTTTTTCACTTTTTCTGTCCTCCTCAAATTAGGTGTGATCTCCTGTAGCATGCTGTGTAGCACCGCATACTATCTACTATTTATCACATTTTGTAATTTTTTGTTTAACACAAACTCCTTGAGAACATGAGCCACATGGGCTTCTCTGCTGTGTCAAATAGTATAGAATAGTACTTAAAAGTGTGGGTATGGGGTTGCATCCCAGTGAAAACTGGGTTTCCAGTTTTGGGTCTGTGACTTTGACCAAGTTACTTAACCTCTGTTCCTTGGTTTCCTATTCTGTAAAATGAACATAGTACCATTGTGACTATTAAATGAGTGAAAATATCTATGGAACTTGGAGCAAGTATCAAAGCAATTACTCAACAAAAGCTAATATTGTCGTTCAGTGTTTATCCTCAGTATTTGGCACAGCTGTTGGCACAATGGAAGAGGAGCACAAAAAAATATTTTTTGAAAGAATTACTGATACTTGTCATGAAGGCAAAGATTTCCAGATTTGACAATAAAAATTTTAAAATTCTGAATTGCAAACAAAAAAAAGATAAAGGTTAAAGTAAAATTACAAATGTCGATAACTATAGAGTATAGGTTATCATTCCTAATTTTATGCAGAATCTTGACAAATCAAAAAGAACGAAAGATGAACACACCTGTAAGACGAAAGCAAAGGATTTCAAGAAAAGCAATTTATAAAACATTCCAAGATGCCAATGGCCAATAAACTTGAATATTTTAAAATACCACTAGTATTCAAAGCACTCCATTTAAAGAAGCCTTGCTTTTCACCTATCAAATTAACAAAGGTATAAAAAGCTAGTAATACCTAGTTTTGAAGAAGGTGAAGAGAAAGTAGCAAGGTTTTTTACCCTGCTAGGACATGACATTGTGGTAATATATGTCAGAAAGCTTATAACTATATATACTTTTATCTCAACAATTCCACTTTTGAGATTATGAAAATATTAAGATTAGGTACAACTATTTAGCTATAAGACATTCAACCATGCATTATTTTAACAGTAAATATTGGAGTCAACTTCAATTTTCAACAGGTTAAGTAAGTATGATACAGCCAAAAGAAAACTACACAACCATTTAAAAGGTCATGGAAATATATTTACTGAAAAGAAACTTGTTAGTGATATACAGCAAAGTGCAAAACAACTCAGGTTACAAGAAAGTATGGCCAATTCTTATAATTTTATAAGAATATTGGGATGGAAGACAGAGAGAGAAAGAGATAGAGAAAGGGAGAAAGAGAAGTCTGGGTGGATTTATATCAAAAGAGTTATTGTAAGTCATTCAGAGAAAGACAAATATATGATTTCACTCAGGTAGAATTTAAGAAACACAACAGATGAACATAGGGGAAAGGAAGGAAAAATGAGAGAAAAACAGAGACAGAGGCAAACCATACGAGACTCTTAAATACAGAGAACAAACAGGGTTGCTGGAGGGAAAGTGGGTGGGGGGGATGGACTAAATGGGTGATGGGCATTAAGGAGGGCACTAGTTGGGATGAGCACTGGGTGTCATATGTAAGTAAGGAATCACTGGGTTCTCCTCCTGAAACCAATACTACACTGTATGTTAACTAACTTGAATTTAAATAAATTAATTTTTTAAAAAGAGTTATTATTCCTGAGGATATGCTGCAGAGTTTATCTTTTCCTTTTTTCCCCTTCTTATTTATTTAGGTCTTGATTTTAAGATAAACTGTACATATTACTTTTCAACTTAAATATTCTGGTGCTTCAATAAAACAGAAGACTGAATTTCAAACATTGCGAATAACTAAAGCATTACTAAACGTGGAAACATTTACTGTCACAATTTGTGCAGAGTGACATTCAAGATCAAATATTACCTTGGGATTCAGAAGTGCTGCAGATCTTGTCCTACCACTACCAAAAAGGCACACAGTTGTCCATACTCTATATATTTAAGATGTCTTAGTAATAGAGCAACCAGCTATTTATAATGATGGCCCAAAAGGTACATTTGAGAAATATATATTAAATATATTAGCAGTACTAATAATATTGCTGCTTAAAAATTTCTATTGAAAACTGATAAAATTTCCAAAGCAACATGAACGGAAAAATGATAATATGGGTTGTCAGATTAATTTAAATCTATGGTTATTAAATAGTGTTTGTATTAAATAGTGATTTCTCAGTCCATTGAAGTTTCTTCCCTGCTCTAGAATGAACTTTCTATGAAGAACAAAAAGACGATGCATGTAAAAATAAATAAATTTTAATAAGGAGGAAAGCCAGAAGTCTTGTTTAAAAGAACCAGAAAAGGCTGTGAATGATGTGGCAGTTGTATTTTGTTTACCTGAGGAGAAGGCTATGCTCAAGCACGCACTGAATCCAGTGATTGCGATGATGTCATCCAAACTGCTAGCAGCTATTAGTAAGGTTGGAATGCCTTTCTTAATACCATATCCATTTTCTTGCAAAAGTAGCATGGAAGGGACAACAACAGCAGGAGAGACAGCGCCTACTACAAAACTAATAGAAAGACTTTGAAAACCAATTTTAAAACATCATTTTAACAAAAGTGTTTTATATTAAATTTTACAACAAATATATTAGCCTTTACAGATTTACAATAACTTCAAAAGTAAAAATTCTGCTTTTGGGTCAACGTCATTTAATAGTGGTAAAAATTTTTCACACATTTTTTAGTGCTGCCTAAAAGTTTATAGAGATTTCATTCAAGATGTTGGTTTGGGCACAAATTGTCTCTACCTTCATCCCTAAATCCTTTGAGATGAAGATGTAAAAATAATAGGAAAACTCATAACCTAACTAGAAAGAAAAAAAAAAAAAAAGGAAGAGAATCCTCAATGGACAAGGAAATACATATAGTCCAGGAAGATAAAAGACAGTTTAAGATTGAAGAAAGAAATTATAAGCCAAGTGTGTGTGAGTAAACATTGCTACAAAAGATATGGTATACTTGAAAAAATTTTTTTAATGCTTACTTATTTTTTGAGACAGAGAGAGAGACAGAGCAGGAGCAAGGGAGGGGCAGAGAGAGAGGGAGACACAGAATCTGAAGCAGGCTCCAGGCTCTGAGCTGTCAGCACAGAGTCCGACACAGGGCTCAAACTCACAAACTGTGAGATCATGACCTGATCCGAAGTTGGATGCTTAACTGACTGAGCCACCCAGGCACCCCGATATGGTATACATCTAAAAATGCTCCAAGCCCAGAAACGGCAGATGCTAGGAGCAGGAGGGATCTCTGAAGAAATCCAACAGGTGATTATTTGGAATGCCACTGTAACAATGGCCAGACAAATGTACTCTCCATCCTACTTCTAATTCTTGAGCAAGTCAATAAAGAACAGAGATGCCTGCCCCAAAGAAGGAACAATGAGTGTGGATGATAACATGCATGAGGAATGGGGAAACTCCTGTTCAGAACATCTTTGTTGGTATATCCTATTTAGTACTTTACCTCATCTCTGCCACATTAACTTTATAAGGACTGAAATATATGCCTTGTGTAGAGATGTTCTTGGTGTCCCAGCAGAAACCGTTTACCAGGCCAGTGCACACATCCCCCAGCTGCTGCTGTTGGCTGCTAACCCCCAACACCTGCAGCTTTCTAGCAGCCTTCTCCTGCTTAGAAGAGCTTACTTGGGGGTGCTAAGGAGGTTTACCTCCCACTCCTTCTTCCAGACAGCTCCTGTCAATTACTGACTGATGTGAGGGTCTGACAGTTTAGTGCCTTTGCCTCTGACTGTACAGTCTTTCCGAATGAGAGAGCCTAGAGTTCTCTGAAAACTTATTTGCCTAGTTCAGTTGTTTCTGAACTTTCCTGCACATTTGAATCACCTGGTATATTATTTATCTGTAGCTGCTCAACAAATTATCCCCAAATTTCATTGCTTAAAACAACAAACACTTATTATCACACTTCTGTGGGTCAGGAATCTGGGTGTGGCTTAGCTAGATGCCTCTGCATCAAGGTCCTCATGAAATGTGTAGAAGATCTGCTTCCAATTTTACTCACATGGCTGTTGGCAGGCTTTCAATCTTTTGTTATGGGAGCTTCTTAACAGGCTACTCACAGTATGGCAGCTGGTTTCCCCCACGATAAGCAATTAAAGAGAATGGAAGAGAAAACATGCAAAGTAGAAGCCATGGTCTTCGCATGACCTAATTTTAGAATTGACATCCTATCATTTCCATTGTATTTTGTCCATTAGAAGCAAGTCAGGTAAGTCCAGCCCATATTCAAGAAGAGGGTATTACACAAAGGTGTAAAATATTAGATAGCAGGGATTACTGGGAATAATCTTAGAAGTTGCCTACTATGTACTTGGGTACTTTTAAAAACACTGATGCCTGGCTCTCATTTTTTTTTCTTTGTTTATTTTGAGAGAGGTTGCACAGGTGAGCCGGCTGGGGGGCAGAGAGAGGAGAAAGAGAATTCGTGCTGTCTGCACAAGCCTGATGAAATGATTCATGTGGGGCTTGATCCCATGAACTGTGTGATCATGACCAGAGGCAAAATCAAGAAGTGGCAATTAACTGACTGAGCCACCCAGGTGCCCCTGCCTGGATCCCATTCTAAGACATACTGATCTAAGATCAGTCTTTGACCTAGTACTAGGATTAAAAAAATGTTTTTAATTGTGGCAAGAAACACATAAAATTTACCCTCGAAACTATTTTTAAGGCACAGTTCAGTACTGTTAACTATATTCACATTGTTGTATAACGGATCTCCAGAACTTTTTTGTCTTACAAAACTAAAACTTTATATCCATTAAATAACTCCCCTTCCTTTCTCCCTCACCCAAGTCCCCGGCAACCATCATACTACTATCTGTTACCAGGATTTTGACTACTCTAAACAGATCAGTGGAATCATACAGCATTTGTCCTGGCTTATTTATCTCAGCATAATGTCCTCAAGGTTCATCTATGATGTAGAATGTGACAGGATTTCTATCTATATTTTACAGGTAAATAATATTCCATTTTAGGTATATACCACATTTTCTTCATCCATTCATCTGTCAGTGTGGACTGCTTCCACTTCTTGACTTTGTGAATAATGTTCCAATAAACATGGATGTGGAAATATCTCTTTAAGATCTTGCTTTCAATTCTTTTGTATATATACCCAAAAGTGGGATTACTGGATTAGATGGTAATTCTATTTTTGTTTTTTTTTAAGGAACTTCCAACCTGTTTTCCGTAGCAACTGCTTGTTTTATATTTCCAACAACAGAGCACAATGGTTCTCATTTTTCCACATCTGTGCCAATCTTTATTTTGTGTTATTTTCTGTTTTTTTTTTTTTAAGATTTTGAGTAATCTCTACACCCATTATGGGGTTCGAACTTACATCACCAAGATAAGGGTTGCATGCTCTTCTGACTGAGCCAGCCAGGTGCCCCTATTTTGTTTTTGTTTTTTGATAATGATCATCCTAATAGGTGTGAGCTTATATCTCATTGTGGTTTTGATTTGCATTTCTCTAATGATTACAGATATTGAGTACTTTCATATGCTTGTTGGCTATTTGTATATTTTCTTTGGAGAAATTTCTATTCAAGTCCATTGCCCACTATTAAGTCCATTATTATTGTTGAGTTGTAGGAGTTGTTTATATATTCTGAACATTGACCTTTTCAGATATAGTTTGCAATTATTTTCTCCCATTCCGTGTACTCTTTCCATTTTGTTTCCTTTGCTGTGTTGAAATTCTTAAGTTTCATGCAGTCTCATCCATTTTCATATTTGTTGCCTGTGCTTTTTGTGTCATATTCAAGAAATAATTGCCAAATTTAATGTCATAAAAGTTTTACATGTGGTTTGCTGAATATAGTATTCTTGATTGGCAGATTTTTTCTTTCAGCATTTTGAATATATCTCATTCTCTTCTGGTATAAAAGGTTTCTGCTGAGAAATCCTATTTTATGGGTGATCTTGCTTTTCTCTTGACACTTTAAGATTCTCTGTCTTTTTTCCCCTCTTTATGTATTTTTTGACAGTCTGAGTATGTGTCTCAGTGTGGGTTTCTTTAGTCTTATTCTAGTGGAAATTCTTTGAGCTTCTTGAATTTGTATATCTATTTCCTTACTCAAATTTGGAAGTTTTGGCAATTATTTCTTTAAGTAGGTTTTCTGAACATCTCTCTCTCTCTTCTCCTGGAGCTCTCATAATGTGTAGATTAGTCCATTTAATAGTATCCCTTAAATCTCTTAGGATCTCTTCACTTCTCTTTTGCTTTTTGCTTCTCTGACTTGTAATTTCAAGTGACCAATCTTTTAGTTCACAGGCTCTTTCTTCTGCTTGATACAGTGTGATTTTGATCCTCTCTAGTAAAATTTTCAATTTAGTTATGTATCCTATAGCTCCAGAATTTTTATTTTTGTTTGCTTTTTACAGATTCTTCATCTTTGTTGGTATTCTCATTTTGTTTATGCATCATTTACCTGATTTATTTTAGATTTTCTGTGTTCTCTTTTAACTCATTAAGCATCTTTATGATGGTTATTTTGAATTATTTGTTGGGTAATTCATACATTTCCATTTGTTTAGGGTTGATTTCTGGAGTTTCATTTCATTCCTTTGTTGGAGCCATCATTTGGATACTTGAAAAAACAGTCACTTCTTCCTGTCTTTATGAACTGTTTTCACTAGAGAAAGTTCTTCACAAATCAGCTCGGCTAGAGATTCTAGGGGTCTCTCAAACATTTCTGGGATGCATCTTCTCAGGGTTGGGTACATTATTGCCAGCTGAAAAGTTTTGCCTTTTTCTGCTCCAGAACACCCCTAATGTCTGTCTGCAGTACTGCAATATCTCAGGAGCTAGAGCAACCCACAGGACTCACCTTTGTTTTCAATGTGCCTCAGTATCCAAAGTGTGCCACTCTTTTTCTGCCAGCACTCTGAGTTAGGTGAGACAGAAACCTGTCCCTTGACTCAAAATGCCAGAATGTAGACACATGTCCCAGCTTCTTTCTTTCCTTCCTGATGGATAAGCCAGGGGTTGGGAGTTTTCTTTTGATTTCCTCTGCTGTGCAGGGCGGGGATGAGGTATGGTGGGTAAATACAATGAAATGTCTTAACTACTCCAATGTGTCTCTTCTTGACCTTGCACTTGGACAGATGGTGCAACCTCTCAAGTGGTTTCTGGAGTTCTCACAAAGGTAATTTGGTTCTTATGTTTTTAAGTCAGTAAGTGGGAGAAGAAGAACCTGGGGCTTCGTATTCTGCTATCTTGCTGACATTACTCTTCTGATTGTTGGGATTTTCAAAAGCTCCCAAGGTGATTTTAATGTACAGCAAAGTTCGGGAACCACTGATTTACCCCATAGTCTATCTGGCTTTCTTCACTCAGAAGTTTCAACTGAGACCTCCCTCAGTACATTACTGCATAAGAATCTTAATCTCAGCCTGAGCTTCTAGACACCTTGCTTGGTAACATTATTGGGCTATTCCCTGCAAGAAGGCAAAAGCCAATAGATAAAGCAATAACAAATTAATAGGAAGTGTAAAACACAAAAATGAGCCCCCATTAAAGTATTACAAAATATTTGGGGAATCTATCACTTTGAATTGAGGAACCACATTCATTAAGTGGAAAAAAAAATTATACCTGAGAAAAGAGATATACTAGGAAGAAAGCAACCAAAACATGATGTTAGAATAACTATAAATATCCTCTGAATCATGAAAGTATATTGCATCTATCCATAAAGTTTTGATGATAGTTCCTAGAAATTAACAATAAATTCTCCAAATTAAAAAAACATAGGTATAAACATAGCTAAAGAGTGACTTAATAAGCTAGAGAACTGTGCAGAGAAAAATTTTCCAGTGTGTACTGCAAAAAGGTAAGCATATAAAAAGTATAAAGAAGGCTTAATAGGTATGGAGGAGGGAGTTACAAAAGGACATAATACAAGAGAACTGAAGAAAGATAAAGGATACAATCAAGACCTGGAAAAAAATAGATACATATTCTTCTGATTGAAACATCACACCAAATATTGAATAGAACATGTTAAGACTCATCTGATTACATTAAGGGATTGTTGTTAATTTAGTTAGAAAAATGCTGTTAACTTTTAGAAATGCATTCTGTAGGATATAGGGGTGAAATACCATTATGCATGTAATTTACTTTAGGATTCCTTAGGGGCTATTAAGTTTAAATTAAGGATATTTGGACGTTTGTTATTTTGTTATTATTCTCTCTACTCTTGTACATATTTGAAAAATTTCACTAAGGAAAAAAGACTTATCTGAGACTGTTCTTTTAAAACTTTAATATGAAAACAAATAACATAAGAATCTCATTAAAATGCAGATTAATTTCAAAAGGCCTGGGATAAGGCCCAGGAGTCTACATTTCTAACAAGCTTTTAGGTGATACTAATGTTGCTGTCCAAGGAATGTACTTTGTATAGCAAGAAGATTTTAATTGGAAAAATTCAGGAAACCAAGCCTCCAAAGGAAAAAAAAAAATGATTGGGTTAGATTACCTAGGAAAGAAATTAATAATTAGCTTGATAAAATATTCCTCATGGGCAAAACTAATACAAGGAGATAACACTGATCTCTTTAAAGTACTGAGGGAAAATAATTTTGAATCTAAAATTCAACACTGAGTCACACAGAAGTTATTTTCAGACATTCCAGGATTCAGTTTATCATCCACTGATCAGTTTGAAAAGAACTAGAAGATCAACTCATCAGGCAAAATATTTAGTACAAAATAAAGGGGTTTAAAAAAAATAAAAGAGTATAGGCAGCATAGTGTAGACATTAAGAATAAAGGCTCAAAAAAAAGACTCTTAATAAAAAAGGAGGGTACACCTGAGGTGCCTCAGTTGGTTGAATGTCTAACTCTTGATTTTGGCTCAGGTCATGATCTCATGGCTCATGGGATCTAGCCTTGCATCAGGCTCTGGCCTGATTGCATGGAGCCTGCTTGGGATTCTCTCTCTCTCCCTCTCTCTCTCTCTCTCTCTCTCTCTCTCTCTCTCTTTTTCTCCCTTCCCCTGCTTATGCTCTCTCTCTCTCTCAAAATAAATAAAAATAAACATTTAGAAAAGTTGCTTAAAAAAATAAATTCTCTAGACATAGTAAAAGGTCTGGATCTATCTATTTAGTCATCTGATGTTAGGAAAACCATGTAACATCTCTTTGTCTCAGTTTGTATGCAAAACAAAAAAATGGTAATAATAATAATACCTATTTCACAGGACTATGTGAAGATTAAATTATTAATTATCAAATACTACACAAAGTGCCTGACACATGGCAAGCACTATATAAATGTTTGCTATTATAATTATTATATTAATTATCATTATTATATTATTATAATTATAATCACAAGACATAATGATGAGCAGTGAAAATCATTGTTAAATCTATAGAAGTACTCATTGTAAAGAAAACTTATAAATAATCTTAGACGAAAATTCTAGATTATATCAACTGGTGGGGAAATATATGAGGGAGTGGAGAAAACTGAAAACATGCTACAATTTTAAGTATGCTTTTTACAAAATTATAGGTAATCACTAGGAGAATGAGTTTGTAATTTCTAAATATTAAAGGAATAAATGAAAGTGTAACAAAGAAAATGCTGGTAATCCAACAAAAAGTAGGAAAAGTGAAAAAAGAATAAAACTTACAGGAATGTGTAATATTTTAAAAGGTGAAATAAAAGCAAGGTTAAGTCAAAATTGACCTACAAAGAATCGGTTGGATGGACCTGTTAAGACAGCTTTTCTGACTGAATTTTAAAAATTTAGTTCTGGGATGCCTGGGTGGCTCAGTCAGTTAGGTGTCCAACTTCAGCTCAGGTCATGGTCTCACAGTTCACAAGTTTGGGCCCTGCATGGGGCTCTGTGCTGACAGCTCAGCCTGGAGCCTGCTTCTGATTCTGTCTCCCTCTCTCTCTGCCCCTCCCCCACTTGTGCTCTGTCTCTCTCTCAAAAATAAAGAAAAACATTTTTAAAAAAATTAAAAAAAAATAAAAATTTATTTCTGAGTTGTTAGTAAGAAATATACCTAAGACAAATGGTACAAAAAAGTTGAAAATTATAAGTATGATGAATAAATTGAATCAATTTCATAAAGGAAAATTTGGTTTACATTAGAAAATTAACATAATTCACTAGAATAGAATTAACAATTCATAGTATTTCAATAGAAGCAAAACAATTATTTGATAAAATTTGGCACCCAATTACAATAAAAACTTAGCAAACTAAGAATGTAGGGAAACTTCATTAATCTAATTAAGGGTAGCTACAAAAAACTTATTACAAATACAGAATCAAGACAAAGATGTCTACTATCACCACTTCTAATCACCATTATATTGAAGAGCCTAATAAGTACCATAAAGAAAGAAAAATAAATGGTATACTTATTGGAAAGAAAGAAGTACAACTGTCATTATTCACAGATGACACAGCTGTACATGCAGAAAAACCAAGGCAACCTATAGATAAATTTGAATTGATGAGCACAGCAAGGTTGCTAGAGACAAAAGCAATATGGAAAATAAATAATATTTCTAAATACCAGTAACAAATATTATTAAAAATGTAAAAGTACTATTTATAATTGTATCAAAAACCATCAAATGCCTAGGAATAAATCTAATTAAATATATACAGGACCTCTATGTAGGAAATAAAAACACATTGATTAAGAAAAATTAGGGGTGCCTCAGTGACTCAGTTGGTTGGGCATCTGACTTCAGCTCAGGTCATGATCTCTCAGTTCGTGAGTTTGAGCCCCTGGCTGTGCTCTGTGCTGACAGCTCAGGGTGTGGAGCCTGCTTCAAATTCTGTGTCTCCTTCTCTCTCTCTGCCCCTCCCCTGCTCACGCTCCTGAGAAACTTAACAGAAGACCATGCGGGAGGGGAAGGGGAAAGAAAAAAAGTTAGAGAGGGAGGGAGGCAAACCATGAGACTCTTAAAAACTGAGAATAAACTGAGGGTTGATGGGGGGTGTGAGGGAGGGGAAAGTGGGTGATAGGCATTGAGGAGGGCACCTGTTGGGATGAGCACCGGGTATTGTATGGAAACCAATTTGACAATAAATTTCATATTAAAAAAATAAATAAACATCAAAAAATTAAAAAGAAAAATTAGAGAATACCTAAATAAATGGAGGGGAAGACCATGAGCATGAATTGAATAACTCAATATTATAAAGGTATCAGTCATCTCCTAATTGATAGAACAATATAATTTCAATCAGAATTTTTTGGTAAAAATTGACAAACTGGTTCTAAATTTGTATGGAAATACGAAGTGTTATGAATCATAAAAGTGACTGGAGATCATAAAAGTGAGAGTTTTGTTCTACAAGATATAAAGACTTATTATAAAACCATAGTAATTAACACAGAAGATAGACCATTGGTTAAGAATAGAGAGTCCAGAAACAGAGCCATACTTATCTGGACACATTATTTATGACACAGGTTATACTATAGAGCAATGTGACTGGAAGAAGTGGCTTTTTAAATCCATTGTGCTGGGTCATTTGGATATTTCTAAATTGACTGCAGAGAAGCGGGGAGAAGGAAGAAACCTGACTCTATCTCATACTAGACATAAAAATCAATTTAAGGTAGATTATGGATTTAAATGTGAAAGGTAAAATAATAAAATTACTAGAAAATAATATACAGAATATCTTTATGACTTTGAATATGGAATGACTTCTTAAACAAAAAGTATTAAGAATGAAGAAAAAGAATGACAGATTGGGCTACATTAAAATGAAGAATTTCTACCCTTAAAAGAGAGAATGGGTAGTTGATGAATGAAAAAACATATTTGTAACATATTTAACACAGGACTAGTATCAGAATATGTTGAACTCTTACCAATAAATCAGAAAAAAACAACCACCAAAAACCCATTAGAAATATGGGAAATAACAGGTACTGTTCAGACTTATTAGAAATCAGAGTAATAGAAATAAAAATCCCAATGAGATATCACAACATACCATATGAATGGTTCAAATAAAAAAGACTGATGATTCCAAATGTTGGCAGGGTTTGGAATAAGAGGAACTCTTACATACTACTGGTAGAAATGTAAATTAGGAATTCTCAAAAAATATTTTGACATAATCCAAAGTTTTAAACATATAGTTACCCCATGAACCAACAATTCAACTCATAGTTAAGTACCTTTAGAAAACCGTGTACCAAGAGTTATTTACAAGAATGTAAGAGCATTAGTAATAACAACCCCAACTAGGAACAATGCAAATTCCCACTGATAATAGAATGATATACTATACAAAAAAGAAAGTAAACTATGTTCACACACAATAACATGGACGAATCTCAAATATAATGTTGAGTTAAAGAGCAGACACAAAAGAATATATACTATATGGTTTCATTTACATAAAGTACAACTACATGCAAATTAAATTATAGTGTAAGAAATTAGTATAGTGGTTATCTGTGGAGAGGATGGAGAGAAGTGATTAGGAGAGAGCATAAGGACACTTCTGGGGTATTGGCAGTGCTATACTTCTTTACTTGGGTGATGGTTACATGAATATTCACTTTTTAAGTATTCAAGGAACTGTACATTCATGTACTTTACACTTTCTGTATCTGAGTTAGACTTCAATAAAAAGTTTAACAATTCAAGGATGGAGAAATTCATTCCAAATAGGGTACCCACAACAAAGCAGGAAGAGAAATATTAGTATCTGACAAAGTAGAATTCAAGATAGATAAGGATTACAATGAGTGAGAAGGATATGCTGAGTGTAGAGATTACTTAAAAATAAAATCTTGAAAAAAAGAATAGCAGATGTGCCATTATATAAATGATAAATATGGCACAAAAACAGACACACAGACCAATGGAATAGAATAGAAACCCCAGAACTAGACCCACAAACGTATGGCCAACTAATCTTTGACAAAGCAGGAAAGAACATCCAATGGAAAAAAGACAGTCTCTTTAACAAATGGTGCTGGGAGAACTGGACAGCAACATGTAGAAGGTTGAAACTAGACCACTTTCTCACACCATTCACAAAAATAAACTCAAAATGGATAAAGGACCTGAATGTGAGACAGGAAACCATCCAAACCCTAGAGGAGAAAGCAGGAAAAGACCTCTCTGACCTCAGCCGTAGCAATCTCTTACTCGACACATCCCCAAAGGCAAGGGAATTAAAAGCAAAAGTGAATTACTGGGACCTTATGAAGATAAAAAGCTTCTGCACAGCAAAGGAAACAACCAACAAAACTAAAAGGCAACCAACGGAATGGGAAAAGATGTTTGCAAATGACATATCGGACAAAGGGCTAGTATCCAAAATCTATAAAGAGCTCACCAAACTCCACACCCGAAAAACAAATAACCCAGTGAAGAAATGGGCAGAAAACATGAATAGACACTTCTCTAAAGAAGACATCCGGATGGCCAACAGGCACATGAAAAGATGCTCAACGTCGCTCCTTATCAGGGAAATACAAATCAAAACCACACTCAGATATCACCTCACGCCAGTCAGAGTGGCCAAAATGAACAAATCAGGAGACTATAGATGCTGGAGAGGATAGGAGAAACGGGAACCCTCTTGCACTGTTGGTGGGAATGCAAACTAGTGCAGCCACTCTGGAAAACAGTGTGGAGGTTCCTCAGAAAATTAAAAATAGACCTACCCTATGACCCAGCAATAGCACTGCTAGGAATTTACCCAAGGGATACAGGAGTGCTGATGCATAGGGGCACTTATACCCCAATGTTTATAGCAGCACTCTCAACAATAGCCAAATTGTGGAAAGAGCCTAAATGCCCATCAACTGATGAATGGATAAAGAAATTGTGGTTTATGTACACAATGGAGTACTACGTGGCAATGAGAAAGAACGAAATATGGCCCTTTGTAGCAACATGGATGGAACTGGAGAGTGTGATGCTAAGTGAAATAAGCCATACAGAGAAAGACAGATACCATATGGTTTCACTCTTACGTGGATCCTGAGAAACTTAACAGAAACCCATGGGGGAGGGGAAGGAAAAAAAAAAGAGGTTAGAGTGGGAGAGAGCCAAAGCATAAGAGACTCTTAAAAACTGAGAACAAACTGAGGGTTGCTGGGGGGTGGGAGGGAGGGGAGGGTGGGTGATGGGTATTGAGGAGGGCGCCTTTTGGGATGAGCACTGGGTGTTGTATGGAAACCAATTTGACAATAAATTTCATATATTGAAAAAATAAATAAATAAATAAAATTAAAAAAAAAACTGAGAACAAACTGAGGGTTGATGGGGGGTGGGAGGGAGGGGAGGGTGGGTGATGGATATTGAGGAGGGCACCTTTTGGGATGAGCACTGGGTGTTGTATGGAAACCAATTTGACAATAAATTTCATATATTGGAAAAAAGATAATAAAAAATAAAAAATATGTAGATATAAGTAAAAAAATAAATGATAAATATAAATATATGAAATTAGAAAAGATGGCATACTCAAAAAATAATGAAAGTAAATTTCCCTTAATTAAAGACAAATGACCTTAAATCTAAAGAAGAGGTCACACAGGAAACAGAATAACCCATATCTAAATAATTTATAGTAATATTTAAGAAAATTAAAACAGGAAATTCTAAAAACATCCAGCGAGAAAGGTTATCAACAAAAGAATAAGAATTAGTTTGACACCAGACTTTTCAATAGCAAGGTTAGATACAAAGAAAAAGCAGAACAGTTTTTAAAAGTTCAAGGAAAATAATTTTGAATATTTACTTATTTATTCATTCATTTATTTATTTAAGATTTTTTTTTAAAAGTGATCTCTATGCCAAACATGGGGCCTGAGCTCATGACACCAAGATCAAGAGTCGCATGCTCTGCTAACTAAACCGGCCAGCCAGTCCAGATGCCCCCATTTTGGACATTTTTAAATCAGTCCAATAGTCATTCAAATTAGGTTTTATAATACTGTGAAAATATTCACAAGCATACAAAGCTTCAAAAGATTTGTCACACAAAGACCCACGTTCACAATCATTTTGGTGAAAGTACTCAAATGGGAGGAAAAATGAATCCAGAAGTTGTTGCAACAGAAATACAAATTAAGGATATTCACATATCTTAGTAACTTCTACACTTATCTTTATTTTAAAAGGAAAAAAAAACTAAGATGAAAGAAAAGAAAATTTATATTGATTATTTAACTTGAATTAAAATGCTAGGTATCAACATGAAGGGATTTGAGGCAGTCATAGCAAAATAATAACATGATCATAAATAAGGCAAAGATAGGTAGGGGTTGGGGGTAGAAAAAAAAATAAAAATAAGGCAAAGATAGCATAAGAAAATAAGCCACAGTTCAGTTTCATTTATGATCCTAAATAGGAGCAAACTGAATACATCAGTTTATTAAAAGAATAAAAATGCTGACCAAGTCTGTAAATGTATGGATGGTTCTGCATTAAGAAACTCTGCCAGTATAATTCATAACGTCAGATTGAAGGGAAAAAAAATGATAGTATTTTTTTTTTTTATTATTATTATTAAGAGACAACCTCTTGACAAACAAGATTCAGGAAACTTTCCTTAACCTAATAAACCGCATCTACTAACACCCTACAGTAAACATCATATTAATGACAAAGCATTAGAATTCTCATTAAAATTATTTTAAAAATAGAAACATCTATTTTTTTCCATTACTAATATTCACATTGATGGGATATTCAATTGAACACAGTAAAATAGAGACAACAGTATAAACACTGGTAAAGGAAGTGACAGAAGTTTAATTATTTGAAGACAGGAAGTTTATATAAGAACTAAAAGTACCGATATGAACATTCATCAGGATAGTCATATATAAAATCAACCTTTAAAAATCAGAAGTAAGACATCTGCTTACAGCTGTAAAAGAATATAGGTTCTGCAATTACCCTCCTGCTGAAAGCACCTGGAAAACCAGACAAAAAATTTCAGACACTGAACAACAGACAGTACAGAACTGTTACAAATGAGAAAAGGGAAACAAATGAATTAAACTTCACCATTGCCCAGGTTTTCTGCTTGGGAACAATTTCAAGGCTGTGGTGGAGAGAAACCAAACAAAGTCCAACAAACTTGCTGAGTTGAGGAGAAAAAAGTCTAGGGAAGCCAAGGCAGCTAAAATTTTCAGAGCAGAGTACCTGAGGGAAGGAAAGAAATTTCCAGAAATTGGCATGAAGGGTTCCCTGTCTTTGGTTGAATACTACTGAGACCAGGCATAGAGTAAAACCCCACAAATGTGGACAAGTACAACTCATAAAGAAAGATTACTGACCATCAGTAAGATGAATAATTTCTAGAGCTCACAGAAGGCTGGGAAAACCTTTGGGTTCCCACCAACTAGAGTGGAGATACCTCATCAAACACATAGGGCATTCAGTAGACTCAGAAGGGCCACATCTTAGAAGCCCTACAGTAAGGCTACTCTAGATAATCCCTAAAAGATCTTAAAACCAAGACTTGAAAGCATCAACTAACTCACAAATAATTTAATGCTGCCTTCTGGGACAAAGTCTAACACTCTAAAGAAAAATTACAAAATCCAGATTTCAACAATGTAAAACCTACAAAACCCAGCATCTGATCACTAGACACATGAATAGGTAGGATAATGTAACCTACAACAGGGGGAAAAATCAGTTAATACATATAGATCCACAAATGACAGCAACGAGGGAACTGGTAGATTAATATATTGTCACAGTTGTTATAAATATGTTACATATGGAACGTATAAATATGTTCCTTAAGAATCTAAAGGAAAACATGAACATAATGGGGGGGGGGGGGAGAAAGCAGCAGACAGAATAAAGAACCAAATGGAACTTTTGGAAATAAAAAATGTAGTATCTGATGGAAACAACCTAAGTTTCTGTCAATGGATGCATGAATAAAGATGTGGTATGTATATGTGTGTGTGTATGTGTGTATGGTATATATGTGTGTGCAATATATATGCAATGGACAAGTATTCAGCCATGAGAAAGAAAGAAATCCTGCCATTTACAATATGGATGGACCTTGAGGACATTATGCTAAGTGAAGTAAGTCAGACAGAGAAAGACAAATACTGCATGATCTCACTTATGTGTGGAATTTAAAAAAGCTGAACTCATAGAAATAGAGTAAAATGGTGGTTACTAGGGTCTGGTGCATGGGGGAAATGGGGAAATTTTGGTCAAAAGAGTATAAACTTGCAATTATAAGATAAGTAAGTTTTGGGGATCTAATGTACAGCATGGTGATTACAATTAATAATACTGTATTATATACTTGAAAGTTGCTAAGGGAGATGATCTTAAAAGTTCTCATCACACACACAGAAAAAGGCAAGTATGTGATAAGATGGAGGTGTTAACTAATGCTATGTTGGTAATCATTTTGCAATATATAAGTGTATCAAATCAACACATTGTATACCTTAAACTTACAAAATGTTATATGTGAATCATTATCTCAATAAAGCTGGAAAGAAATGTAAGATGGCTTATGACCAAAGAAATGCAATATCTGAATTATTAAAAAAATTCACTGGATAGGATTGATAGAAGGTTAAACACTGCAGAAGAAAAGATCAATGAACTTGAAGACACAGCAGTGGAATATATCCAAAATGAAGTATAAACAGTCCAAATGTCCATCATTAGATGAATGGAGAAAGATGTGATATATATACATATACACATATATATGTATATATGTGATATATATACATATATATGTGTATGTGTACATATACACATGGAATATTGTTCAGCCATAAAAAAAGAATGAAATCTTGCCATTTGGAACAACATGGATAGAGCTAGAGAGTACAGTGCTAAGCAAAATAACTCAGCCAGTGAAAGACAATACCACGTGATCTCACTCATATGTGGAATTTAAGAAAGAAAGAAACAAACAAACAAAAAATGAGCAAAGGAGAGAGAGAGACAAACCAAGAAACAGACTCTTAACAGAGAGCAAACTGATGGATTATCAGAGGGGAAGTGGGAAGGGGGGCTGGGTAAAATAGGTGATGGGGACTAAAGAATACACTTAACATGATGAAAACAAAACAAAACAACAAAAACAAACAGAAAAGGGCAAATATGGAAACAATAGACATGGAGCAAAACATGAGTTAGGTCCAGGGTAATGCTCTTTCTCTTTTGGGGGGTGGTGGTGTTGGAGGGGTGATTTAGAATGGTAATTTTTAATGCTTTTTGATGATTCAACATTTGAAACCCCAAATTATATACAAAAAAGCAAAACATCTATGGCACCATCATTGAAAAGCCATTAGGTACAAAAAAGAAAATGCAATATGCTCAAAATATACTTCCTAACAGGGACATAAAGCACTCTAGTAGTAACCTATTAAAAGCCAGCTTCTCTTAAACAAATAGTGTTCTGTTTATATAAAATGGGAATAAAATCAGATACTGTTATCTTATGTAATTACATGTTTGCCTATTTAAAGAAAAGAATTCATATTTTTAGATAGAGTCCAATATACTTAGGTCTATAAACAAAATGCTAATAAAGAAGTATTCTGAGGAAAAAGATGCAAAATTAAGTACAGAGAGTAACATGAGTAAAACAAGTTAATAGAGTACCAGGGACCTACATAATAATATCAAGCAGTCTAACACATGTGCAGTTGTAGTTCTAGAATAAGAGGGGCAAAATACTTAAATAACGGCTGAAAAATTCTAAATTTGATGAAAAACTATAAAACCACAACTTTATTGTTTTTCTCAAGTTTTTATTAAGATTCCAGTTGGTTAACATACAGTGAATATTAGTTTCAGGTGTAGAATTTAATAGTTCATGACTTACATACAGCGCTCTGTGCTTATCACTACCAGTACACCCTCCATAACCCATCATGCATTTAACCCACCCCCATACCTACTCCCCCTTCATCAATCCTCAGTTTGTTCTCTATAGTTAACAGTCTGTTTTATGGTTTCTTTTTTTCCCCCCATGTTCACGTGTTTTGTTTTTTAAATTCCACATGAGTGAAATCATATGGTATCTGTTTTTCTCTGACTTATTTCACTTAACATTAATACTCTCTAGCTCCATCCATGTCATTGCACATGGCAAGATTTCATTTTTTTTATGGCTCATATTCCATTGTATATGTGTATGTGTGTGTGTGCCCCATACTGTTTTCCACAGTAGTTGTACCAGTTTTCATTCCCACTAACAGTGCATGAGGATTCTTTTTTCTTTGTATCCTTGCCAACACCTATTGTTTCTTGTGTTGTTGATTTTAGCCATTCTGATGGGTGTGAGGTGATAACTCACTTTTGTTTTGATTTGTATTTCTCTGATGATGAGTGATAGTAAGCATCTTTTCATTGGTCTTCTAGCCATTTTTGGAAAAACTCTATTCATGTCTTCTGTGATTATTTGTTTTTTGGGTGTTGAGTTTTATATGTTCTTTATATATTTTGGATACAAACCCTTTATCAGATATGTCATTTGCAAATATATTCTGCCATTCCAAAGGTTGCCTTTTAGTTTTGTTGATTGTTTCCTTTGCTGTGCAGAAGCTTTTTTATCTTGATGAAGTCCCAATTGTTTATTTTTGCTTCTGTTTCCCTTGCCTAAAACTATAACTTTGTACCACTACACATACAACTAAAAAATGTTCAATTAAGGAGACACTATGAAGTATAGGAGAGGATGTGGATGGCCTAGAATTTTATACATTATTGGTGGGAATGTAAAATACTACAATACTTCAGAAAATTTTTGGCACTGTTTATTTATTTACTTATTTTTAAGTAATCTTTACACTCAACATGGGCTCAAATTCACAACCCTGAGATCAAGAGTAGCATGCTCTACTGACTGAGCCAGCTAGGCACCCCATTTTTAAAATAAAATTAAATAATGTCTTACCATATGATCTAACAAATCTACTCTTAGGCATTTCTCTAACAAATGAAAACAAATGTCTTCACGAAGACTTGAATGCAAAAGTTCATAGCAGCTTTGTTTGTAACAACTAAATTGGAAACAATCTAAATATCCATCAACAAGTGAATGAATAAAATTGGTGGTATATTTCATACAATGAAATAATACTCTGCAATAAAATGGAATGAATAATATGGATGTATCTCAAAAACAACTTGCTGACCATATGAAACCAGAAATAAGAGTACATACTATATAATTACATTATAAAACTCATTATAAAAAAACTCATTGAGATGTTCACTAAAAATGAGTGCTTATTCTATGTGAACTATACCTCAATAAAATGTATTTTTAAAAATCAGTAGTTTTCTTATACATCTGCAAAAACTAATTCGAAAATGTTATGAAAAATCTATTAATAACATCAATAAAAAACATAAAACACCTGAGAACAAAACTATGAAGATAGACCCAGATCTCTCTAAAAATTATAAACATAGAACTTAATATAATACCTAAATAATGGAGAGATATGTCATATTTATGGATAAAAACTCTTCAATATTATAAATGTGTCATCTCTCCTCCAAATTAATTTATTAATTCATTGCTATGCCAATTAAAATATTCTCAGGATTCTTCATTGAACTTGACTAGTTGATTCTAAAATTCATTTGGGAGAATAAGAGCTTAGAATGAAAAACCAAGTCGATGTAAAAATGAAGATACTGTTTTAGTAAAGGCAAGATAGTTAAAACCATGTAATAATGACATAGAAATAGACAAAATGGATTGGAAGAAAAACAGAACACAAGTATAAAAACAAATCTCTGTGGTGTCTGGGTGTCTCAGTTGGTTAAGTGTCCCACTTAGGCTTAGGTCACAATCTTGCAGTTCTGTGCTGTCAGCTCAGAGCCTGGAGCCTGCTTCAGATTCTGTGTCTCCCTCTCTCTCCGCCCCTCCCCAGCTCACACTCTTGTCCTCTCTCTCTCAAAAAAATAAACATTAAAAAAATTATAAAAAAACACAAATCTCTGGGGTTTGTTACATGACAAAATCAACATTTCAAATCAAGGGGGAAAAAAAGAACTTTTCCATAAATGGTGCTGAGGCAACAACCTATTCATGTGGAAAAAGAATGTAGCTAGATCCCCACACATAATAAACTCTACTGTTTTAAAAGAATTTTTTAAAATGTACTTAAAAGTAATAATAATAATATATAGAAGAATATATTTATGACCATAAATATATGGGTAAAAAGGATCTTTTGAATGACACATAGAAAGGCATTAAACAGAAACAGAAGTATTGATCAATTTGATTACATAAAAAAGCCCTTTGTTATATCAAAAGCAGCTATATTCTTCCTCCCCACGCCCTGGTTTTTCTTTTTGATTTTCAAGGTCAAGGAATGGTTTTATGTATTTGCTCTTCTATCTGTTGGAAATAATAAAATACCCTTTTTAGATTAAAAAAAAAAGTCATCATAAGCAAAGTTAAATATCTAGTGGTATGTTAGGACATGTATTTGCAATACTTGTACCAAAGCATTGATATAATCAATAAGAAAGAAAAGAATAACTCAACAGAAAAATAGAAAAAGGTCTGAACAGGCTCATATAAAAATACTGAAGCTCATTAATAATCACATACATGCATATTAAAACAACAAAGAAATAATCAATTTTTGTTCACCAGATTGGAAGATATCATAAAGTTTGATAATATCAAGACTTGATATTATAATTTGCAAAGATTTGAAAGAATAACAGCCATTTTCATACCCTGCTGGTGATAGGGCAAATTGGTACGTGTTAAAGGCACTTTGATAGTATCCATCAAAACTGAAAATGCGCATAACTTAGGTAACTATTCTAGGAAAACTCACATTTATGCAAAGTGAGACAAACAAAATGCTATTTGTTGGAACACTGTAAGTAAAATCTGGTATTATCACACAATATAACACTATACAACAATTAAACAAATGAGCTACATATTTCTAAGTGTATAAATCTCAAGAATACTGTTGAGTAAAAGAGAGAAAATCACAAACATAGTGATACACTCTTTGATATTATTTATATATTATATATGTATACAGTAGATAAATCCTTGGAAAAACAGAATATTATTTTATCTATTTTCATATAAATATATATTATATATATATTACATATATATAATATATATTCTTTAGAAGTCTGGACTGTTATTTTTAAAGATCTATGGAATAATAACATAAAACTCATAAAAATTGTTACTTTGGGTACGGGTATGGGCACTAGGATTTGAAGGCATGGTTAAAAGACTTCTTAGTTTTATCTGTAAAGTTTAATTTTTCAAAAGTAAAATGCATTTGGGTATTACTTTTATAATAAAAAAGAAATTTTAAAAAATCCATTGGATTTGGCAGTAAGTATATAATGGGTGAACTTTACATTCAAATGGAGGCAAAAGGTAAATATATTGAAAAATGAAAAGGGGTTGAGCATCTAGAGAGAGTGATTATGGACTATTGTTTTGAGGAATTTGGACATGAAGAGAAAATGGATAGTGGGTAAAAATAGATGGGACATTGGGTACAGGGAAAGAGTGTTTTGGTTATAATATCTATATATAAAATCTCATATATATGTATATAATATATACATACAATTTATAAGGAAGAGGCCACTGGATGGGTTAAAACATAGAAATGGAAAACGATATAGGAGAGAAGGAGTAAATTGATGAATTATCTTGCACTAAACATTCAGGGACTGCATGTTTGCTAAGGATATGGTAGATTTAGGATATGGCTCTGCTTCTGACCAACACATTTCCAAGGTTTTCTACCAGTGTGAAAAGAATTTTTTTTAATGTTTATTTATATTTGAGAGAGACAGCACATGAGCAGGGGAGGGGCAGAGAGGAGGGTGGCAGAGGATCCCAAGGGGGCTCCGAACTAATAGCAGGGAGCCCGATGTGGGGCTTGAATTCACAAACCATGAGATCATGACCTGAGCCAAAATCAAGAGTCGGACCCTTAACCAACTGAGCCATTGAGGTACCCCAAATGACTTTTTTTTAAGTTTATTTATTCATTTATTTTGAGAGAGAGAGAGAGAGAGAGAGAACATGAGGTGGGAAAGGGCAGAGAGAGAATACCAAGCAGACTCCATGCTGTGAGCAAGGTGCTCGATGTGGGGCTTGAACTCAAACTGTAAGATCATGACCTGAGCGAAAGTCAAGAGTGGGATGCTAAACTGAGTCATCCAGGTACCCCCACTGTGAAAAGAAGTTTAATGAGAAGCTTGTCTATATAATATTCTGAATATTTTGATAATTTCAAACCAAGCATTCTTAACCGAATATTTTCATAGAGAAAAATGAGAAAAAGTTACCCCAAAAGAAATCCCCATTGCCAGGGAAAATTCATAAGGAAGTGGGAAATAACAGCAGTTGAACATGCCTCTATGAGGCATGGACCTAGAGCCAATCTTAAACAAACTCTCTTCAAATGCTTCAAAGCCTGAAATATAAAAATAGTCACATTTAGACAACTTACAATGGTGAACAAGAAAGTTACTTAAGTAAATTTTGAGACAGTTTTTTTTTTTTTAAGTAATTAGTTTTTATTAAGCTAAATCTTCCAGATTGTCTCACTGGGCTTGAAATGTTAATACAGCTCATTTTATGTCATCACAGATTGGGTTATATATAAAGTACTTCACATTTTATAAAATACTGTTGTATCTAAATTATTTCAAAACACCCATTTCTCTGTAATTAAATAACTATTTCTACCTTCCTTAATCTTTCTTATAAAGAGTATAATAAAAGTATGACCTATAGGTTTATTTCCATCAGTTAACTTTTAGAAATGACCTGTTTGGTTAATTTAATAATTATAATAGAAAATATAAATGTGCCAAAAGAGAAAAATCACTTAAAAACAGCATAATTCACTAAAAAGGAGAACTTTAGAATTTTCTCATTGGTTCAAATTTTCTACTGGAGCTTATAATAAATTGTCACTGTCTTTATGCTTTTGAGACATTTTCACTAAACTCATACATTTGTTGTTTCAGTAGCTGTTATATTTATTCATGAAGAGTCACCTTTTTAAAACCCAAATAGATTTATGATTCCTAGATTGTGATCTTTTAAAAGATTAGCTTCTACAATAATGCACAGATAATCAGGAACATACATCTGTGGGGGAATAAAGTCATTAAATAAAAATGTTACTGAAATTCTTAATCTCTTTGAAAAACAAAACAAAAGTAAAAACCTTTTAGGAGTGGACCTTACCCTTTATTTATTTTTTAAAGTTTATTAATTTATTTTTGAGAGAGAGAGAACAAGGTAGGGGCAAGGAAAGAGGGAGAGTCAGAGAGGGAATCCCAAGCGGGCTCTGTGCCGATGTGGGGCTGAATCTCATGAACTGTGAGATCATGACCTGAGCCAAAATCAGGAGTCAGACACTTAACCAACTGAGCCATCCAAGCACCACAAGTTTACTATTAACTGAAAAGTAAATAGTTATCCATAGAAAAGCCACAGGTCCCAAACAAAACAAATGCTGTACAAGGCAAATTTATCTCTATGAAAATAATTAAAGATGATTTCTAATAGAGATCTTACATCACACTGATTTCTCTTCATATCAGTAATAATGATGACCAGAAGTAGAAATTATAAGATGCCAATATTTCTGCAAAATCTTTGTTCTTTATCTTAGTTTTGCTTACAGACTTCACTTGGAGCAGCTATAACAAAAATTTTGCCTCTTTTTCTTTTCTACCAGCCTCTAATATTTAAAATATCTTTATTCAAGATATAGTTGCAAATCTACCTGTGGATCGAGTCCAAGCCCAGCTTGTATTAGGATAACGGTAAGGGCAGTGTTTCTTAAAGTTGAAGACCATGTGTTATTAATATGGATGTAATCACTGAGGAATGGAACATTCCTGATGGTAAAACCTGCCAGTAACATCCCTTTAAAAAAAAAAGAAAAGAAAACATGTCTGATTCAGTTCATTTTTCTAAGTTAGAAAAGAGAAATGTTTAATTTCCCTTCTCTAAACACACTACATCATTACTTTGGTGAAGGACAGATTACATACAAGTAGAGAAGGCAGCATAAGTAAAGGGCTGGAGATAAGAAATGACATATCTCAAAGGGCTAAAACAGGTAATTCAGTGTTGTTAAACAAAAAAAGGGCAAGGACTGAGTGAGAGAATGGGCGGGAGAGGCCAGATAATATAAAGCTAACCCCCCTGCAGGCTCCATTCCCACCGCTTGCTTTTCCAGAGTAATGTACCATAGGAAAAGTTTTAGGAGGGAGAGACATAGTGCATCTTGTATTTTCTATGTGATGGTTTTGATGAGTAAGATAGACATAAAACTACAGGAGAGAACAATTAAAAGGCTCTGCCAAAGTCCATGGAAGACGTGGAAAACAAATAGCCTAAGCTAGGGTAAGAGTAGAAGTTTTGGAGAGAAAAAAAAAAGATTCAGTGAATACTTAGCAGGTACTAAAAGGGTGTTGTGGACATAGAAAGGGTATTAGCAATATGATGGAGCAATTATCTCTACTCACAGTGTACGGAATATTTGGGTGTATTGAATACTTAGAAGATATGAGACACCACTGATAGAAGTTCTTCCACTAATTTTCCTCTGTCCAAATGGAGAGTTATATAATAATGGTAATGAAGAAAGAGGATGTAATACTGGTTAGGCAGATGACGCATCCATGAATATACATAGTGGAGATGCCCAAACAGCTTAAACCATAAAACTTTCTGGTGCCCTAGTCACTACAGTATTTGAATCTTATCATTGTATTTGAGTTAGGTTATCTACAGAAAAATTCAGTCTTTTCCAAATGTTTCATTTTCTATAATATATTTAAAATTAATTTTAAAATGTTAAAGCAACAGGAATCATATATTGAGTATATTTAAATTGTTTCAAAAATATTTCAGAAAAAATATCTGTGTGCTTGTATACAAAGAGAATAAATACTTCTATAAATGAGCTATATCCACACATATATAGTAAATATAAAAAGAAGCTATAAAGATCATATTACATTGAAATATTTCTATATTATACGTATTCTGACTACAGTATGTTCATAATTTGCATACAGCAAAAACAAAGAAATAAGAGCTAACTGTACACTTACCAAGAAGAGGTGGAAGTTGAGGCACTGAAGGTATTCTAATGAGTTCCAAAATTTTCCCCCCAATCATGGCACCATAAAAAATAATTAATAGTCCAAATAAATTTCCACCAGGGAGAACTTCGGGGCCTGAGAATGACCAGGCTACACACCATAACATAAAAAGTGCAACTCCTGAAATACAAAAAAAGCATATATCTATATATCTACATAGACATAGATATATACATACAAAAGATGATTCTATTTTATCAAATATCATATTAATAGCCAGGCCTATATAATGATACATAACATAGACTAATGTTGCTTGCTAGTATGGTTGAAGAAATATCTGTTTAACATATATTCCAAAGTCCCTGTCAATTTATGGCACAAGTTTTTAACAAAGTATTAGTATTTTAAAAAATATTTTAAGGGGTTCCTGGGTGGCTGAGTCAGTAGAGCATCTGACTCTTGATTTTGGCTCAGGTCATTATCCCAGGGTCATGGGATCAAGCCGTGCATCAGGCTCTACACTGAGCATGGAGCTTGCTTAAGGTTCTCTCTCTGTGTCTTTCTCTTTCTCTCTCTCTCCTTCTGGCCCTCTCCTGCTCATACATGCTCAGTCTCTCTCTCTTTCTAAAAATAAAAATTAAAAAAAAAAAAGAAGTATATGTGAGTCCTTTAAAGTGCTAAACATTTCTCACAATGTATGACATTTAAAAAATTCCATGGCAATATGATGAGCTTTACTTCATTTTATATTTTAGAGTAGCCTTTGCATCATGAATAAAAAGATAATTGGTTGTGATAAGAATTCTCAAATTTATAGTAGATCACAGTGGTAGAGTGCCAACTTTTTAAAACAGGACCAGAATAAATCTTTGTGCTGGAAGGGTACTTCAGTTGATATTTGGCATAAATTATTAAAGGGATTTAATGGCTAGAAAAACGTGAACTTGGTCTTTGGGAGAATATAATGTATCTTAGGTTATATGTAGGAAGTACAGGTAAATAGTGTGAGAAGGATAAGTTAGTAGATATCTTCTTTCTGGCAACTAGATTCTCAGGAAAGGCCCTACTCACCAGGGAATCCATAAGTTTCTGCAAAGGACAAATGATTACACTGTAAATTGCCACCTGCATATTAAACATTTAACATATTTTACTATAAATCATAATTCTTAATACTTAGAACAACTTAAGTGTATTTTTTAGCTGTGACCCCTTTTTGGCTCCATAAAACTGGCAGGATAGAAGAGGAGGATTTTGATAAACTCAAGGCAAAAAGTTAGAACTAAGATTCTTGTTCCTCTGCTCTGACTGTTGCCATCCACAAAACTGGAACACTTGAAGGACTAAACTCTTACTACATGGACCAGAAGATACTATTCTACTGACAAAGGGAAAAGACAGGGCAGTTTGTTTGTCTTAGCTGGTCTCTAGTTGGCAAAATCACCTCTGGGAATTCATATATAAAATTAGGCCTCAACTAACTTAAGGCTAAGTCTCAAATTTACATGATTTGCTTGGTTTGGGAATCCCCAAATCCTAAACACAGCATAAAAAGTATCTGCCCATGGAACTAGGCCTTGAGCAATTAGTAGATTCTAGTTCAAAATATCCCCAATAGACACTCCGGATTCCAAACAGTATAAACCCCACTGAATCTGAATTTAAGATAAAAATTTATAAAATAAGAAGTAATTCCCAATGATTTGGACACAGGAAGCAAAATGATTAAATTATTTTAGGATTAAATTAAAATAGATACTTAGACATAATGTTGAGAAACCACAGACCACCAAAGACAAAAATAAGGTCTTAAAGAATCCAGAGAGAGAAAGATAATCATAAAAAAATAAACATTGGAGCAGATTCTCAATTCTCAATAGCAATAATGGAACATGGACAATAATAAAGTCTTCAAAGTGCAGAGATAAAATATTCAATATTGAATTCTGTAGCCAGTTAAACTATCATTCAAACAAAAAACAAATTAAAGATATTGTCAAGTTAATATATATCTAAGAACATAATCCATTTTCACTGAAAACAAAAACTATTGAAAGATATGTTTTAGGAATAAGGACATAAGAACAAAAAGAAAGATGTAGAAAGAAATTTGCAAACATGTAGGTTAGTCTAACCAATTTTAGAACACATTACTAATCAAAATGGCTAATCAGGGTATATAAAAGTAAGTGGGGAAGGGGTTGTCAATAATGATGACCTGAAGAGATAGGCAATTTATCTCAACAAAAAAATCCCTCCATGTAAAGCTATAAACAACAATAACAACAACAACAACAAACCAATAATTGTAGGATCCTGAAAACTGACTAATGACAGTTACCAAATTGAGAAACATTTATTAAAAAAAAAAAAGATGCTAGGGTTTTAGGTAGGACTGGTTAAAGTCTGAGGCCTTCCTGCCTGGGACTGCTATCATTCCTCCCCTCATTTCCCCACTTACTTCATTTAGGAAACACTGTAGTTTTACCATCATGGAGCTAGCTTAAAAACCAGCCACTTTGTTGTGAGGGGAGGTGGGATAGATATGGAGTGGAGGGAGAAAACCCATGACTTTGCTGGGTAGAAGTGGCAGATTGGTTTCAGAATAGGCAGAGGAAATATGCTGTGGTGCCAGTTTGAGGTTGCAGCTCAAGTTGAGGTGAGTGGCAGATATGGTGAAAATTTAACTGGGAGATGCTGGATATGACAGAATCACAGAAAGGTTGAGGTAAGTTCTCCACATATGCGTGGCTGATTGGATGTATGTGTATGCAACCACAGAGAAGACTCCTGAGAGTATGGCAAAAAGTAAAAACTGATGTGAGATTTGACTACCAGCAGCAATTTTGAATGCATTCTTCAACCCACTTATAGGATCACTTGGCAGAGGGTGGAAGCCTAACTGGCTTAAACACAATGTCTCCCCCAAATCATTAGGTGACTCTTAAGCTATGCAGACAAATTAGAAACCCCTAGGAAGATAGGCTAAAAACAAATAAACAAAAAGTAAGACACCAGGTGCTGCAAAACCATGGCACAGAATGATTCCACAGTTTAAGTACATGCAAATTACCCAAACAACAATAATGAAAACCTTAAAAAAATAAAATTGAATTCAAAGTTGCCATATGTGTAACTAAAATGTTTAATTTTCAGCCCAAACTTACTAGATATGGAAAGAAATGGGAAAATACAACCCACATTCAGGACAAAAAAGCAGTCAATAGAGACTGAATGAATAAGTCCAGGTGCTAGATTTCCAAAGTTTTCAAAACAGCTATTATTCAATGTATTCAAATAATGTATTCAATGTATTCAAATGTATTCAAATAATGAAAATAGGACAATGTGTCAATTAATAGGGAATATCAATAAAGAGATAAAATTTATTTAAAAATGAAAATCTGGAAATGAAATGTATAAGACTTGAAATGAAAAGCTGACTAGAGAGGCTCAACAGCATATTTGATCTTGTGAAAGAAAATATCAGTGACCTTGAATATAGATCAATAGATATTAATCAATCTGACAAGCAAGGAAAAAAAGAATAAAGAAAAATGAACAGAGCCTCAGACACCTATAGGATACCACCAAGAGTACTAACATATGCATAAAAGAAGTCCCAGGAAGAGAAGACAAAGACATAAAGGGGCAGAAAAATACTTGAAAATATAATGTCTGAAAATCTCTCAAAGTTAATAAAAAACATTAACTTATAGATTAAGAAGCCCAACAAATCCCAAATAGAATAAGCACAAAAGATCCACACCTAGAGACATCATCACCATCATCAAATTTCTGACAACAAAATACAAAAGAAAATCTTGGAAGTAGTAAGAAAATGACTCATTATGTACAGGGCAACAATAATGCAACTAACAGCAGCATTTTCATCAGAAAAAATAAAGGCCCAAAGGCAGTGGGGTGACATTTCAAAAATGTAGAAAAAAACCTGTCAATTAAGAATTCAATATCTAGTAAAACCATTCTTCAGGAGTGCCTGCATGGCTCAGGTGGTTAAGTGTCTGATTCTTGATTTCAGCTCACAGTTGTGAGACTGAGCCCTGTGCTGGGCTCTGCATTGGGCATGGAGCCTGCTTGAGATCCTCTCTCTCTCTCTCTCTCTCTCTCTCTCTCTCTTTCTTTCTCTCACCCCTCCATTACCCCCAGCCTCTGTGTGTGCACTCTCTCTCTAAAAAACAAATAAACAAACACCTATTCTTCAAAGTAAAGTTGAAATAAAGACATTCTCAGACAGATGAAAATAGAAAAATTCACCCCTAATGAAATACTAAAGAAAATGCTTTAAGTTGAAAGGAAATGACACAAGATGGTAATTTGGACCAATAAGAAGCAATAAAGTATACTAGATATGGTAAATAAATACCTAAGTATAAAAGATTATAAATATATTCTCATTTCACCTCTTCATTTAAAAAAACTAAGATTATTAAGAGCAGTAAGAATAACAAAATATTGTTGAGTTTATGGCATATAGAGGTCTATTGGCTCAAAGCTGCTATATAACACAGGAATTAAGTGTTGGAGATGATTATTAGAATTCCCAGAGAAACCACTAAAACTAAAACCTCTAAAACACAGCTAAGAAGTCAATAGAGAAATTTAAATAGTGCTCTAACAATACTTCGTTAGCACAAAAGAAGCATGAACAGAAAAACAAAAGACATGACACTTATAGAAAACAAGGAACAAAACGGCAGGCATAAACACAACCATATCAGTATTTATGTTAAACTTGAATGGTTTAAATTCAAAAGGAAGACTGTCATACTGGATTTTTTTTAAAAAAAGCAAGATCCAACCATATGGTTTCTATAAAAAAGATACTTTGTATGAAACAGATAAGCTGAATATAAAAAGATGAAAAAGATATACCATGCAAATAGTAGTCATGAATCAAAGAAGTAATAACAAGAGAAATATATCTTAATGAAAACAAAGCATTTCAGTATTAATGGGATGTGTTGTGCACAGACGGAAATGTATAAGCTTTAAAAAATATTAGAAAGAAAGAATTATCTAAAGTTAACAATAAAAACTTCCACCTTAACAACTTAGAAAAACATAAATAAATCAAACCAAAAGTAAGTAGGATGTATGAAATAAAAAATAAGTGGAAAGCAATTAAATAGAAAAGAGAAAAACATTAGAGAAAGTCAATAAAATAAAAAAATTGATTGTCTTTAGCTAGACTGACAAAGGAAAAAGAGAGAAGGTACAAATTACCAAAATCAGGAATTAAAGAGGAAACATTACTTTAGACCTTACAAAAATTAAAATGATGCTAAAGAAATATTATAAATAATTTCAAGCTAAAAAATTAGACAACTAGATAAAATGGACAAATTCCTAGAAAGATACAAATTACCAAAACTTACTCAAGAAGAGAGGAAAATAGAAATTCCACTTCTGAGTAAAGAAAATAAAAACAGTAATTCAAAAGATACATGTACCCTCATATTTACTGTAGCATTATTTTCAATAGCATAATATAATATAATTAATATAATATAATATAATATAATATAATATAATATAATAACGGAATATTTTTCAGTCATAAAATAGCCAGGGTGCCTGGCTGGTTCAGTCAGTGGAGCATGCGACTCCTGATTTTGGGGTTGTGACTCTGAGCCCCATGTTGGGTGTAGAGAGTACTTAAAAATAAACTCTTAAAAAAGAGTTACTTGAGACAATGTGGATGGACCTTAGAGGTATCAATGTAAGTGAAATAAGTCAAAGTAAAACAAACACTGCATGCTCACTTATATATGACATCCAAAAATCAAACAAACCATAAAACCAAGCTTACATATACAGAGAACTGGTGGTTGCCAGAAGGGGGGGGTTGGCAAAATGGGTAAAGGGGGTCAAAAGTTACAAACTCCCAGTTATAAAATAAATAAGTTGTTGGACATAACGTACAGCATGGTGACGATAGTTAAGGCTACTGCATTATATATTTGAAAGTTGCTAAGAGAGTAGAACTTAAAATTTTCATTACAAGAAAAAAACGTTTCTATGTATGATGATGGATATTCACTAGACTTATTATGTTGATCTTGATCATTTTGCAATATACACAAATATAGAATCATTATATTGTGCACCTGAAACTAATATAAGGTTATATGTCTGTTATACCTCTATTAAAATTTCTTTTAAAAAGACAATTTCAGACAAATAAAAGCTAAAAAGAATGCTAGAAGACTTTTACTACAAAAACAAAACAAAACAACAACAACAAAAACTACAGGTTTTTTAGAGTGAAGGGAAAGAATTCCACATGGGAACCCAGAATGCCAAAAAGAAATGGAGAGAACCAAAGAATGTAAATATGTGGAGAAATATGAAAATTTTTTTAATGAAAAAAAAGACTTTTGGCTTTTTTTAAAGCAAATGTAGCAGTAAAAAATATATATATATATGTAAATGTAGAAGCAAAAATAAGAATGTAGAAGTAAAAATATATACAATTGCAGAAGTAAAATAAGAATGTAGAAGTAAAGAACATATATATAAATCTAGCACAGAGGGCAGAGGAGGAATAAATAAAGTCATACTGCTGCAAGACTCTCCTACATTATCTTGATGTGAGGGATGGTTACAGAGCTGTATACATTTGTCAAAATTCATTGAGCTGCACATTTAAGCCTTAAGTTAACATTGTGGTATGTTAACTATATTATAATTCAATAAGGCACAGTCAATAACAAAAAAAGTTTATAAGATGATGGAGAGGTTTGGGGGAAAAAAACAGGGCAAGTGTTAACACACAAAAATTGGCAATTATGAACAAAACTGCTATAAACACCTATGTGCAGGTTTTTGTGTGTATAAATTTTCACCTCATTTTGGTAAATACTGCCAAGAAGCATGGTTGCTGGAGCATACAGTAAGAGTATGTTTAGTTTTGTAAGAAACTGTGGAACTGTTACCCAAAGTGTCTGTACTATTGGCATTCTTACTAGCAATAAATGAGAGTTCCTGTTGCTTTACATCCTCACCAGCATTTGGTGTCAGTGTTTTGGAATTTGGGCATTCTAATAGGTATATAGTGGTTTCTTATTGTTGCCTTAATTTGCAATTTTCTAAAGACATATGATGCTGAGAATATTTTCATATGCCTATTCGTCATCTTCTTTGGTGAGGTGTCAAAAGTCTTTTGCCCATTTTAAAATCAGAGTCTTTCTTCCATTGCATTGCCTTGTCTCCTTTATCAAAGATCAATTGACTGTCTTTATGTGGGTCTATTTCTGGGCCCTCTATTCTGTTCCATTAGTATATGTGTCTGGTCTTGCACCAACATCACACACTCTTGTTTATTGTAGGTTTATAGTAAATCTTGTAATGCTTATTTATTTTTGACAGAGAGAGACAGAGAGAGAGAGAGAGAGAGAGAGACAGAGAGAATGAGGGGGGAGGGGCAGAGAGAAAGGGAGACACAGAATCTGAAGCAGGCTCCAGGCTCTGAGATGTCAGCACAGAGCCTGACGTGGGGCTTGAGACCATGAGATCATGACCTGAGCCGAAGTCAGATGCTCAACCGACTGAGCCACCCAGGTGCCCCTATAGTAAATTTTGTACTTGGGTAGTATTAGCTCTCCAACTTTTAACTCAGTCTTTTGCCTCTCTATATAAACTTCAGAATGAGTTTATTCATATTCACAAAGTAACTTGCTGGGATTTTGATTGGGGTTGTGTTGAATCTATGGATCAAGTTGGGAATGATGTTTCTTTGTCAAGTTGAGGAAGTTTCCCTCAATTCATAAATTGCTGAGAGTTTTTATTATGATGGATGTTGGATTTTATCAAATGTTTATGCTACATCTATTGTTATTATGTGATTTTTTTCTTCTTTAGCCCACTGGTGTTATGGATTACAAGAATTTGTTTTCAAATATAAGTCAAACTTGCATATCTAGAGTAAATCCCACATGGTTGTGATGTATAGTTATTTTTATACATTGTTAAGTTTTATTTACTAATATTTTGTTGAGAATTTTTGCTTCCGTGTTTATCAGAGATATTGGTCTGTATTTTTCTTTCCTTGTAATGTCTTTGCTTTCGGTATGAGGCTAATGCTGACCTCATAGAATGAGCTGAGACCTATCCCTTTGCTTCTGTCTTCAGGAAGAGAGTATAGAGAATTGGTATAATTTCTTCCTTAAATGTTTGATAAGATTCACCAGTGAAGCCATCTAGGTCTGGTGCTTTTTGTTATGGGAGGTGATTAAGTATTGACTCAGTTTATTTAATGGATATGCCTATTCAGATTGTCTATGTCTTCTTGTGCATATTTTAGCATATTGTGTTTTTCAAGGAATTTCTTCTTGGCTATCAAATTTGTGGGCAAAAACTTGTTCACAGTATTCCTTTAATATCTTTTTAATGGGATCTGTAGTGATGTCTCCTCTTTCATTTCTGATATTATTGATTTGTGTCTTTTTTTTTAATTAGCCTAGCTAGAGGCTTACTGATTTTACTGATCTTATCAAAGAACCAGCTTTTGATTTCATTGATTTTTCTCTGTCGTTTTCAGTTTCAATGATATCTGCTCTGATTTTTGTTATGTCTTTTCTTCTGCTTACTTTGGGTTTAATTTGCTCCTTTTTCAGGTTTCCTAATGTGGAAGTTTAGAAGATTGATTTAAGATCTTTATTCTTTTCTAAAATATTCATTCAATGTTATAAATTATCCTCTAATTTCACTACTTTCACTGCATCTCACAAATTTTGATAAGCTGTATTTTCATTTTTATTTAGTTCCAAACATTTAAAAATACTACTTGAGGTTCTTTCTTTGGCCCATGTGTTATTTAGAAGTATATTGTTTAATCTCCAAGTATTTTAGGATTTTCCAGCTACTTTTTTTTTGAATTGTATTTTAAATCATTTGTGGTCTGAGGGCATCCATTGTGTGATTTCTATTCTTGTATGTTTATTAAAGTGTTTTTGTATGTGTATGATAGAATGTGGTCTATCTTAGTGAACGTTCCATGTCATCTTGAGAATAACGCGTATTATGCTATTATTATATGAAGTAGTCTATAATTGTTCATTACATCCTGTTGATTGATGATATTGTTGAGTTCATGTCCTTATTAATTTTCTGCCTGCTGGATCTGTCCATTTCTGAGAGATTGTTTAAGTTTCTAACTATATTTGTGGATTCATATATTTGTTCTTGCAGTTCTTCCAGTTTTTGCTTCATGTTAACCCCATGACACATGTCAACATGTCTGTTGTCAGACACATATACATTAAGGATTATCATATGATCTTGGGAATTGACCCCTTTATCATTATGTAATACCCTTCTTTATCTCTGATAATATTCCTTACTCTGAAGTCTGCTGTCTGAAATTAATATTTCATCTTTCTTTTGATTAGTGTTTACATGGTATACCTTCTCCATCCCTTTATGTCTAATTTATGTGTGCCTTTATATTTAAAGGTGGCTTCTTATAGATCTTGGTCTTTTGATACACTCTGACAATCCGTCTTTTACTGGTGTATTTAGACCATTCACATTTAAAGCTATTATTAATATACTTAGATTAATATCCACCATGTTTGTACTGTTTGCTATTTATTGCCCCTGCTCTTTGTTTTTATTTTTGTCTTCCCTACTTTTTTTCCCTTTTGTGGCATTAACTAACCATTTTATTTTTTTTAATTTTTTTTTAAACGTTTATTTATTTTTGAGACAGAGAGAGACAGAGCATGAACAGGGGAGGGTCAGAGAGAGAGAGGGAAACACAGAATCGGAAACAGGCTCCAGGCTCTGGGCTGTCAGCACAGAGCCCAACGTGGGGCTTGAACTCACGGACCGTGAGATCATGACCTGAGCTGAAGTCGGACGCTTAACCGACTGAGCCACCCAGGCGCCCCCAACCATTTTATTATATACTTCTATTTTCTTTCCTTTATTAGTATATCAGTTATATTTATTTTTTTCATTTTCTTTTTAGTGGTTGCCCTAGAGTTTGCCACTAATCCAACTCCACTTTCAAATAATACTGTACCACTTCATGGATAGTGCAAGTACTTCATAAAAACAAAATATTCCTGATTCTTTCCTCCTGTTCTTGTATCATTGCTTTCATTCATTTCACTTATACATTAGCTATCATTAGTGAATATATTTTTGCTATTACTGTGAACTGGTATCTGTTCAATAATTTAAGAATATTAAAAACATTTTTGTTTTACCTTCACTTATTCCTTCTCTGATGCCCTTCCTTCTTTATGTAGATCTGGGTTCCTGACCTATATCGTTTTCTTCTCTCTGAATTTCTTTTAACATTTTGCAAGGCAGGTTTACTGACTCAATTTTTGTTGGTCTAAGAAAGTCTTTATTTATCCTTTACTTTTGATGATGATTTTTTAGGATACAGAATTAGAGTCTGGTGTGTTCTTGTTGGTTTTTGTATTAACACTTTAAATACTTCATTTCACTCTCTTTTTGCTTGCATTGTTTCTGAGGGTAAGTCAGACATGATTTTTATCTTTGCTCCTCAATAAGTAAGGTGTTGTCTTCCCCTCTGGCTTCTTTCAATATTTTTTTAATCTTTGATTTTCTGTAGTTTGAATATGATATACTTAGGTATAGTTTGTGTGTGTGTGTATGTGTGTGTGTATGGTATTTATCCTGCTTGGAATTCTCTGAGCTTCCTGGATCTGTGGTTTTCTATCTGAAATTAATTTGGGGGAAATTGTCAATAACTTGCTTCAAATATTTCTTCTTCTGCTTTTTCTCTTCTCCTTTTGCTATTCCCATTTCTTTTTGTAGTTGTCCCACAGTTCTTGTATTTTCTTTTTTTCAATATTTTTCTCCTCTTTACTTTTCAGTTTTTGAAGTTCCTATTGACATATCCACAAGCTCAGAGATTCTTTCTTCAGCTATGTACAGTCTAGTAATGAATCTATCAAAGCCAACATTTCCATTAGGGTTTTTAATTTCTAGCATTTCTTTTTGGTTCTTAGAACTTCTATCTCTCTGCTTACATTACCCGTCTGTTCTTACACGTTTACCTTTCTGTTGGAGCCCTGAGTATTTTAGTCATAGTTGTTTTAAAATCATAGTCTGATAGTTCCAACATCCCTGTAATATCTGGGTCTAGTTCTGATGCTTTGTCTCTTCAAGTTGTGTGGGTTTTTTTTTTTTTGTCCTATTTTTGCTTAAAAGTGAATTATGATGTCCTAGGTAAAAAGGCCTTTAGTAATATAGTGGTAAGTTGTGAGGGGAGGAAAAGAGTTCTTTAGAATTCTTAACCAGTCTTTAGTGAGCCTGTGCTTCTGGGCTGTGAACCTCACAAGTGCCTCTCAGGTTTTTTTTTCCTACCCCATTAGGTTATATAGGATGGCTAGTGGAGATTATATTAGAGGGGGCAGGAGTTGGTTATTTCTCTTTTCACAGATCAATTTGGCTCTGATAAAATCCTCATAAGTTAGGTTCTGACAAAACATTTTATTTGAGGGACAATACAAGAAGAACAGAAAACTGTCATACTGCACATGATTACTTTCCCCCTCCCCTTGCCAGATGGCTCCTGGAGGTAAAACTCATGAAAGTCTGTCTCCCACACCATGACTGGCCTCCCTCAAACTTATCCACACTGAGTTTCTAGCCAATTTGTCAATAACAATTTTGGTTTTCCTATCCTAGCACTGGTTCCTGCTGAGGTTTCTACTCTGATAAGCTATGATTCTCTGTATCCACTTCCTGTTTCCAATTTTACGGACAGTTATTTGCCCTGTGACCTTACTTCTTTGATAGAGCTAAGAACAGTTGTCAATTTTTAAGTTTGCTTAGCTTTTTATATGTTGGTAAGATGGAGTGATGATGGTGGACCAGAAACTGGAAGTGTCTAGGATATTATTTTTGAGCTCTAAACTCTCAAGACTGCTTCCTTCAAAAAACTGATAAGATTTTAATGGAGAAATTCTGGCCCTAAGATTATTTGAAAATCATAGCTGGATGTATAATCAAGCTTTTCTTTCATTTATTTAAAGGCAAAACAACTTCATAAAAATAGTTATAAAATACCTATTATTGAAAATAAGATATCTTTATTGAAAGTAAACCTAAAAGAAACAAAAATGGAGTAATAACCTAAACCTAAACTATTTCCATACAATATCCATTTCTTTGGAACTAGGCAAGCTACCACCTGAGTAGAAGACATAAACTTGATTAAAAGTGATGAGACTGACTTTTGCATGTGGTTGAGAGTTTAGATTTCTTACTTAATTGAACTTATATACACTATGGGATTGGTGAATTAAATATGATTTGTAGAGAAACTGTAGCTCCATCTCTATTATCTAGAATATATGCTATTATCTAAAATATTATCTAGAATATATATGTTTGAAGAGTTTCTTTAGTGAATGTAGGGTGTGTGTGTGTGTGTGTGTGTGTGTGTGTGAGAGAGAGAGAGAGAGAGAGAGAGAGAGAGAGAGGGAGACAGTGAGAAAGAGACACACACACACATAAGACACAGACAGATAGACATGGAGACAGAGAGACAGAGACAGAGAGACAGGAAAAGAGAATATAAGAATATACACTCCCCAAGATAGAAACATGGAGGAAGATCCTTTTCCTATAAATTACTCTAAATTTGAAAACTCAAAAATTAAAGAAAACAAAGGGGAAAACTGGTTACAGATCTAGGTATGTATGTTTGCAGTCTCAATACTGGTGTTTATAAAACTCCTAAGTTAGTTCCTAAGCAAACTGCAGTCCTCAATCTCAATGGAAAATCTTTGGTGATCAATACATTTTCCACTCCTCAGTGCCCCTGACCCTACTCCTAACAAGTGCTGTATAGACACTGCTCATGATATAAGGCATAGGGCCATGGGAATGTGCATGTAAGATCTATGTGTAGAAATTATATTTATAAAGGAGTCCAATCACTTATACTATCAGATGTTCAAATTTAGATTCAGAACTTTAAAAATACTGATGTTAATCTCAAACTTTAGCCTGTACTACAAAGCTATAATCATCAAGACAATATGGTATTGGCACAAAAACAGACACATACACCAATGGAACAGAATGGAGAACCTAGAATTGGACCCACAAATGTATGGCCAACTAATCTTTGACAAAGCTGGAATGAGTATACAATGGAAAAAAGTCTCTCTAGCAAAGGGTGCTGGGAGAACTGGATAGCAACATGCAAAAGAATGAAACTGGACCACTTTCTTCCACCATACACAAAAATAAACTCAAAGTGGATGAAAGACCTAAATGTGAAACAGGAAACCATCAAAATCCTAGAAGAGAAAACAGGCAACAACCTCTTTGACTTCAGCTGCAGCAATTTCTTACTCGACACATCCCCAAAGGTAAGGGAATTAAAAGCAAAAATGAACTATCGGGACCTCATCAAGATAAAAACCTTCTGCACAGCAAAGGAAATAATCAACAAAACTAAAAGACAACCCACAGAATGGAAGAAGATACTTGCAAATGACATAGCAGATAAAGGGTTAGTATCCAAAATCTATAAAGAACTTACCAACCTCAACACCCGAAAAACAAATAATCCAGTGCAGATATAGGTAGAAGACATGAATAAACACTTCTCCAAAGAAGACATCTAGGTGGCTAACAGACACATGAAAAGATGCTCAACATTGCTATGTTACATAAACTTTTTATAATTCTTATATCATATAAAAATTATATGATAATGAGATGCTTTGAAATTTTAATGGGAAAGAAAGTTTTATACACTTCTTTACAAGGCAGTAGTTGTTTTAAAATTGGGGTCCTAATTTTATTAAGAACCTTGATATTGCTAGGAGTATAATGTTCCTTCCAGCTGACTTAAAATTAAATACCAAAAGTATGTTTTAAATAAAAATCTTTAATCAATGCTGTTTCTAATCCTCAAGATTTAACATAAAAAGTCATGAAAAACATTAAAATATATACCTGTTAAGCAATTATTACTATTTTTTGACAGAGTTAAGGAAATATTTCCTCTTTGTCCACATACTGTTTGTAATAGAGCTGAAGTATACAGCCGATTTGATCTGGTTTATATAGATTAAGCAGTGGCTTTGTTGGTTTGTGTTTTAATATTTATCAAATATACCTCTCATTTTCTCTCCACTTACATTTCTTATTTCACATACCGTTTGTAATAACTTTATTCACATTTCCTTGTGGAGGACAAGAATACTTCTTTTCCTTCTGTGGTTTTGTTTCCTCTGTTTGTGACAAGACACTTTCCTTAGTTTCTTCACGTTCACGAATACTACTATCTTTGAGGATCTGAAGTAAAACAAGGAAATCTTTTCAGACATATACTTTCCATACTATTTTATGAATGTACAAAACCACCGAATCTCATAATTAAGTTCATATTATTACTGTCATCATGGAGAGTTACACATATAAGAGAATATTCATGCATTATATCATTAGGTATTTGGGGATGTCACAGGAGTGCACTTTGTAGAGCACTTTAATTTAGCTTTTATAGACTTGTCCCTGCCATTTTCATTTGTGGTTTATGCATACTGGATAAATGAGCCTATAGTATAAGCAGAATAATTAAAAGTGTCCCTCTTCAGTCTTACTTCCAAAGATTATTCCATAAAACTTTTGTAGAATGAAAATACAACTGAGTTGGAAAGAAGGTGAAATATAATTCTACTTGGACTCATTTCATTTGAAAAATTATATAACTGGAAAAAAATGAGAAAAACAGTTCAAGGTTTCAGAAATTCAAGGCTCATGCTTCCACTGTTAATTATAGATAACATCCTTAGGTAGTTCATGAGTTTAGACACATCTTCCAGGCTTTAAATGCTGGTTAGTCTAACTATGAAACTGCCGATTTAGAAAAAAAAAAAAAGGACACTGTAGTTTGTGAGAATATTAAGAGGCTTCTTCCAAGGTAAACAAAACAAGACAAACAAACAAACAAACAAACAAAACAGAATAGAGTTAACCCTAAAATAAAGATCTTCAAATTTGCTTTACTGTCATTATGGTGCGTGCGTGCGTGTGTGTGTGTGTGTGTGTGTATGCATGTATTCGCATGTGCACAAACAGGCCAACACTGTAAGTGTATTGCTAATACTTTGAGTGCAGTGGAGAGAGATGTGAGCCTATAGTGTAAGCAGACGTGTCTCTCTCCACTGCACTCAAATGAAGAGAGTGCACTGTCACTAGAAATGGTAACAAAGGCTAGAGGCATGGACAGATTAAGGAAGGGAAGAGGAAAGAAACATTTAGTAACTAGGGAGACAGAGGCACCACAGCAGCTGATGTAAATGAATTATGTGGTTCTTTAATAGCAAACTTCTTTAAAATTAATCATAATTAATCTGTTGGGAGTTCTGGTATAGAGACTTTTTGGAAAGTCTGTCACTATACAAAAGGGCCAAGAATAGACACAAAGGTGAATTTTGATTAGTTTGGGTGAAAGTGCATATACAGTAAGACCGTATTATTTTAAGTTTTATTATTTCAGAATGTATAATAAATTGATATAGACCAGGGTGAAGTCTTTACAGATAAATAAAATAGTTAGAGTCAATGACAAATGTTTTATATATTTAAAAGAAGACTTTTTGAGCCCTTAAGAACTATAGAAACCTCTTCCTATTTTAAAAAGTAAGCAATTTTTAAAAAGTAAATAATTTATAGTTCTAATTGTGAGCAATTATTATGTAGTAAAACTAGACCAACAAAACGTCTATTACTTACTCTACACACTTGGGAAAATAAAAACTTGGTTCTCTTCAAATATACAGGACAGTGTTTTAGTTAATTTAGATTTGTCTTTACCTCTTGTAGTTTAAATTACTGAGTTTTTCCTAGACGTGGCAAAAAATAATAAACCATATTTCCATTATTCCTAAATCGTGCCTTTTTTAGCCCCCAAATAATCTTTAGTCACCCCTTTCCATCTTTTCGTTCATTTTGCTCATTTCTTAGGACTTATTTAAATTAGTTATTTTCAGGGGTGCTTGGGTGGCTTTGTCGGTTAAGCGTCCAACTTCGTCTCAGGTCATGATCTCACGGTCCGTGAGTTCGAGCCCCACATCGGGCTCTGTGCTGACAGCTCAGAGCTTGGAGCCTGCTTCAGATTCTGTGTCTACCTCTCTCTCTGCCCCTCCTCCGCTTTCACTCTGTCTCTGTCTCTCCAAAATAAATAAAGATTAAAAAATCTTTTAAATTATTTTTAAATGACCACTTCTCATTTTTTAACCAGACATATAATAGAAACTTAATAAGTAAACTTTAAAAATAAAATCTAAGATCCGATTGATTTTTATGTCTTATATTACAAAATAGTTTTAGGTTTTCACCTGAGGAGCTGTAGATGATGGGTTATTTTTATCCTCCAAATGTTCATTTTGTGGTTCTGTGGTGTACATGCTAATATTTAAAAGGAAAATAATTTGAAAAAAAAAGTACTATAAATCCATCTGAAACAAACATGGTTAAGTGGGATTAATATTTTAATGATTTTTTATCATAAAGTTGTATCACAGTCAAGTCAAATACCTTTATAGCTAAGACAGATCCAAATATTCATTGTAAAGTTATTAAGCAAAATCATGTGCATAAGTTTTAAAAACTTATTTATCACACAGAAATTTAAAACTTCTCAGTGGTTCATAATGTTGGGTCATATCTTAAGAGCAATACATCAGAAAACTCAGTTCTTTATTTTATGCACTGAAATAATTTCCACCATTGATTTACTCTATGTTCAGTTACATTCCTGTCAGAAGAGAGTACAAAAGTTTTTAAAATATGATCAACTACATTAATACTTACATCTATAAGTTACTGATACATACTGTCTTTATATGTGGTCCATTTGAAAGATCATCCTTTACCCATTGCATTCCAGTGTCACCTTTGTTGTAAATCAGGTGACCACATATATGTGAATTTATTTTTGGATTCTGTTCTGTTCCACCAGTCTATTTCTCTATCCTTATGCCAACACTACACTAGTACTTGTATAATAGGAATTGTTATCTGGTGGTGTAAGCTCTCTAGCTTTGTTCTCCTTCAGAGTAGGATTGACTCTGTCTCTTTGTGTTTCCACATAAATTTTATTTAATTTTTTTAAAAAATTAATTTATGTATGTATGTATGTATGTATTTTGGAGGAGTGGTGGAGAGAGAACCTTAAGCAGGCTTCATGCTCAGTGGGGAGCCCGATATGGGGCTGGATCCCACTGCCCTGGGATCAGGACCTGAGCTGAAATCAAAAGTTTGGTACTCAATCTACTGAGCCACCCAGGTGCCCCTCCACATAAATTTTAGAATGAAGTTGTACATTCATACACATACACATACACATACACACTCTGTATATATCTGGTGGAATTTTGACTAAAATTGCATTGATTCTGTAGATCAATTTGGGGAGAACTGACATCTTAACAATATTGAGTCTTGTAATACTTACACATTGTATACATCTCTCCATTTATTTAGATTTTCTTTAGTTTACCTTAATATTTGTAGTTTTCAGTGTAAAGGTCTTACATATCTTTCATTAGACTTATTCCTACATAGTCTTATTTCTAGGTAATGATGTTTTTTGAGATGTACCAAAAACAGTACCATTAAAAAAAACCTGTTGCTTGTTTTTTGCTGGTATACAGAAATACAAGTAATTTTTATTTATTTACCTTGAACCTAGACCTTAATAAATTCACTTTATTCTAATAGTCTGTAGATTCTTTTGGATTTTCTAACTATACAAGCATGTCGTCAGCAAATATCTTTTAATTTCTTCCTTTCTCAATTTTATACATTTTTTTAAAAGTTTATTTATTTATTTTGAGAGAGAGAAAGCACGTGCAGTGGAGGGGCAGAGAGAGGGGGAGAGAGAGAGAATCTTAAGCAGGCTCGGCACTATCAGCACAGAGGCTGAAGCGGGGCTTGATATCACGAACCATGAGATCATGACTTGAGCTGAAATCAAGAGTCGGAGCCTTAACCAATTAAGCCTTTTTGTTTTTAATATGAAATTTATTGTCAAATTGGTTTCCATACAACACCCAGTGCTCATCCCAACAGGTGCCCTCCTCAATGCCCATCACCCACTTTGCCCTCCCCCCATCAACCCTCAGTTTATTCTCAGTTTTTAAGAGTCTCTTATGGTTTGCCTCCCTCCCTCTTGAACTTTTTTCCCCCCTTCCGCTCCCCCATGGTCTTCTGTTAAGTTTCTCAGGATCCACGTAAGAGTGAAAACATGTGGTATCTGTCTTTCTCTGTATGACTTATTTCACTTAGCATAACACTCTCCAGTTCCATCCACGTTCCTACAAAAGGCCGTATTTCATTCTTTCTCATTGCCAAGTAGTATTCCATTGTATATATAAACCACAATTTCTTTACCCATTCATAAGCTGATGGACATTTAGGCTCTTTCCATAATTTAGCTATTGTTGAAAGTGCTGCTATAAACATTGGGGTACAAGTCCCTATGCATCAGCAATCCTGTATCCCTTGGGTAAATTCCTAGCAGTACTAGGGCTAGTATCCAAAATCTATAAAGAACTCACCAATTTTTTTCTTTCTTTATTGCACTGGTTGTAACCTGTATTTACAGTTGTTTTATACCCTTGCTGACCTTGGTATTGTCTGTATTTGTTTTAACATAGATCTGTTGGTAATAAATTCCTTCATTATTTGTTTACCTTAAATGTATTTCACCTTCACTTTTGAAAGGGATTCTCACTGAATACAGAATTCCATATTAGAAGCTATTTTTTTAAGAATTTTAAAGATGTTCCCCTGTATTCTGGCTCCCATAACTTCTGTTGAGAATTTAACTGTCATTCTTACTATGGTTCCTTTGAAGATGATATGTCTTTGGCTGATATTAATCATAGTTGTTAATTTTTTTTTCATTGTGGTAAAATATACATAACAAAACTTTACCACTTTAAAGTAGACAGTTCACTGGCATTAAGTACATTCACATTATTAAGCAACCATCACCACTATCCATCTCCAGAACTTTTTCATCATTCCAAACTGAAATTCTGCATCCAACTCCCCATTCTCTTTTCTCCTAATCCCCTGGCAACCACATTCTACTTTTCATCTCTATGAATTAGACTACCTCAAGTACCTCCAATAAATGGATTCACAATATTTGTCCTTTTGCTTCTGGTTTATTTCACTTAGCATAAGGTTTTCAAAATTCATCCATTTTGTATCATGTATCAGAATTTCCTTCCTCTTTATGGATGAAAAACATCCCATTGGATGTATATATCACATTTTGTTTATTCATTCATTCACTTATGGATATTTGTGTTGTTTCTACCCTTTGGCTATTGTGAACAATGCTAAGAACATGGGTGTGCAAATATCTGTTCAAGTCTCTGCCTGAAAGCTGCTAGATCTTATGGTAATTGTTTCCTTTTTCGAGGAACTGCCATACTGTTTTCCACAGTGACTATGGCTATACCATCTTATATTCATACCAGCAATGCACAAAGGTTCCAATTTCTATATATATTTGTCAGCACCTGTTATGTTGTTTTTTGATAATAGCCATCTTAATGGGTTTGAAATGGTATCTCATTGTGGTTTTCATTTCCATTCTCCTAATGACTACTGAGCATCTTTCATGTGCTTATTGACCATTTATATATCTTCTTTAGAAAATATCTGTTCTAGTCTTTGCCCAGTTTTTAATTGGGTTATTTATTTTTTGTTTTCAAGTTGTAAGGGTTTTTTATATATTCTGTGTATTAATCACTTACCTGATACATTATTTACAAATATTTTGTCACTGTGGGTTGCCTTTTCTCTCTGTTAATGGTGTTTTTCAATACACAAAAGTTTTTAATTTTGATGTAGTCCAATTTCTCTCTTTCTTTTATTGCCTGTGTTTTGGCTATCTTATTCAAGAAACCACTGCCAAATTCAATATCATGAAGTTTACTCCCATATTTTAAGAGTTTTATAGTTCTAGTTCTTGCAGTCATAGTCATTTTAACACCTTTGTTTGCTAACTGCTAACTAAAAATTCTGAGTCAACTTTGAATCTGTTCCTATTTTCAATTTTCTATCTTGGCTGGTAGTCATATAGTATTGTCTAATAGCTAGCATGGCTAATAATTTGTATTGAAAACTTGACATTGTGTATAAAAATTCAGTCTCTAGATAATATCTTCCTCCAGACAGAAATATGTGGAGTGGGGACAGTGTTAATCACTAAGCAAATCAGACACTGAGCTTGGTTGAGACAGCTTTGCAACTTTCAGTTTTTATCTCAATGTGTCCCAATTTCTGGGGAATAGTTCTCTAAGAATTTTGCCTTAGATGATGTACTCCCCAAATTATGGTAGCCTCACATATTTTCCACAGATCAGGATACCTTACCACTTCCCCTTTGGTTTACTCCTTTTGTTCTTGCTTTACTATCCCAGAATAGCTGAATAAACTTCTCCACGGTGACATAGCTATAAATAAGGAGTTAGGTGGGGCCAGAATCAGGCAGCTGGTTCCAGAGCCTACACTTTTTTTTTTTAATATAATTTATTGTAAAATTGGTTTCCATACAACACCCAGTGCTCATCGTGACAAGTGCCGTCCTCAATGCCCATCACCCACTTCCCCCTCTCCCCCACCCCCCATCAACCCTCAGTTTGTTCTCAGTATTTCAGAGTCTTTTATGGCTTGCCTCCCTCCCTCTCTGTAACTTTTTCCCCCTTTTCCCCTTCCCTTCCCCCTCCCCCATGGTCTTCTGTTAAGTTTCTCAAGATCCACATATGAGTGCAAACATATGGTATCTGTCTTTCTTTGGCCTGACTTATTTCACTTAGCTTAATGCCCTCCAGTTCCATCCATGTTGCTGCAAATGGCCAGATTTCATTCTTTCTCATTGCCAATTAGTATTCCATTGTGTATATAAACCACAATTTCTTTATCCACTCATCAGTTGATGGACATTTAGGCTCTTTCCATAATTTGGCTATTGTCGAAAGTGTTGCTATAAATATTCGGGTACATGTGCCCCTATGCATCAGTACTCCTGTATCCTTGGGTAAATTCCTAGCAGTGCTATTGCTGGGTCATAGGGTAGGTCTATTTTTAATTTTTTGAGGAACCTCCACACTGTTTTCCAGAGTGGCTGCACCAGTTTGCATTCCCACCAATAGTGCAAGAGGGTTCCCATTTCTCCACATCCTCACCAGCATCTATAGGCTCCTGATTTGTTCATTTTAGCCACTCTGACTGGTGTGAGGTGGTATCTCAGTGTAGCTTTGATTTGTATTTCCCTGATGATGAGTGTTGTTGAGCATCTTTTCACGTGTCTGTGGCCATCTGATGTCTTCTTTAGAGAAGTGTCTATTCATGTCTTCTGCCCATTTCTTCACTGGATTATTTGTTTTTTGGGTGTGGAGTTTGGTGAGTTCTTTACAGATTTTAGATACTAACGCTTTGTCCAACATGTCATTTGCAAATATCTTTTCCCATTCTGTCAGTTGCCTTTTAGTTTTGTTGATTGTTTCTTTTGCGGTGCAGAAGGTTTTTAACTTGATGAGGTCCCAATAGTTCATTTTTGCTTTTAATTCCCTTGCCTTTGGGGATGTGTCAAGTAAGAAACTGCTGTGGCTAAGGTCAAAGAGGTTTTTTCCTGCTTTCTCCTCTAGGGTTTTGATGGTTTCCTGTCTCACATTCAGGTCCTTTATCCATTTTGAGTTTATTTTTGTGTATGGTGTAAGAAAGTGGTCTAGTGTCATTCTTCTGCATGTTGCTGTCCAGTTCTCCCAGCACCATTTGTTAAAGAGGCTGTCTTTTTTCCATTGGATACTCATTCCAGTTTTGTCAAAGATTAGTTGGCCATACATTTGTGGGCCCAATTCTAGGGTCTGTGTTCTATTCCATTGGTCTATGTGTCTGTTTTTATGCCAATACCATACTATATTGATGATCACAGCTTTGTAGTAGAGGCTAAGGTCTGGGATTGTGATGCCTCCCGCTTTGGTTTTCTTCTTCAGTATTATTTTGGCTATTTGGGGTGTTTTGTGGTTCCATACAAATTTTAGGATTGTTTGTTCTAGCTTTGAGAAGAATGCTGGTGCAATTTTGAGTGGGATTGCATTGAATGTGTAGATTGCTTTGGGTAGTATTGACATTTTAACAATATTTATTCTTCCAATCCATGAGCATGGGATGTTTTTCCATTTCTTTGTATCTTCTTCAATTTCCTTCATAAGCTTTCTGTAGTTTTCAGCATACAGATCTTTTACATCTTTGGTTAGGTTTATTCCTAGGTATTTTATGGTTCTTGGTGCAACTGTAAATGAGATCAGTTTCTTTATTTCTCTTTCTATTGCTTCATTATTGGTGTGTAAAAATGCAAGTGATGTCTGTACATTAATTTTGTACCCTGCAACTTTGCTGAATTCATGTATCAGTTCTAGCAGACTTTTGGTGGAGTCTGTCGGGTTTTCCATGTAGTGTAACATGTCGTCTGTGAAAAGTGAAAGTTTGACTTTATCTTTGCCAATTTTGATGCCTTTGATTTCATTTTGTTATCTGATTGCTAATGCTAGGACTTCCAACACTATGTTAAACGACAGTGGTGAGAGTGGACATCCCTGTCGTGTTCCTGATCTCAGGGGGATAGCTCTCAGTGTTTCCCCATTAAGGATGATATTAGCTGTGGGCTTTTCATAAATGGCTTCTATAATGTTCAAGTATGTTCCCTCTATCCCGACTTTCTTGAGGGTTTTCATCGAGAAAGGATGATGTATTTTGTCAAATGCTTTTTCTGAATCTATTGACAGGATCATATGGTTCTTAATCTTTTCTTTTAATAATGTGATGTATCACATTGATTGATTTGAGAATATTGAACCAACCCTGCAGCCCAGGAATGAATCCCACTTGATCATGGTGAATAATTCTTTTCATAGGCTGTTGAATTCAATTTGTTAGTATCTTGTTGAGAATTTTTGCATCCACATTCATCAGGGATATTAGCCTGTAGTTCTCTTTTTTTACTGGGTCTCTGTGCGGTTTAGGAATCAAAGTAATACTGACTTCATAGAATGAGTCCAGAAGTTTTCCTTCCCTTTCTATTTTTTGCAACAGCTTGAGAAGAATAGGTATTAACTCCGCTTTAAATGTCTGGTAGAATTCCCCTGGGAATCCATCTGGTCCAGGACTCTTAATTGTTGGGAGATTTTTGATGACCGATTCAATTTCCTCACTAGTTATGGGTCTGTTCAAATTTTCTATTTCTTCCCGTTTGAGTTTTGGTAGTGTGTGGGTGTTTAGGAATTTGTCCATTTCTTCCAGGTTGTCCAGTTTGCTGGCATATAATTTTTCATAGTATTCCCTGATAATTGCTTGTATTTCTGAGGGATTGGTTGTAATAAATCCATTTTCATTTGTGATTTTATCTATTTACGTCCTCTCTCTTTTTTTTGAGAAGCCTGGCTAGAGGTTTATCAATTTTGTTTATTTTTTCAAAAAACCAACTCTTGGTTTCATTCATCTGTTCTACTGTGTTTTGTATTCTATGTTGTTTATTTCTGCAGAGCTTACACTTTTAAAAGTAAAGTTCCTATAATATGCCAGAAACTGTGCCAGACACAGATGAAAATTTTCACAAGGAAATGGCCACAATAAATCCATTTTCAAAAAGAGAGAAGAAAAATCTATCAAATATCTAACTTTTTGGCTTTTCCATTTTAGAAAAGAAACTATTAAAAATAAGGGCCCTAGAAAAACTTCAAAATAGAGCATAATGAGTAAGTTATAGGGGCTCCTGGGTGGCTCAGTCAGTTAAGTTTCTGACTCTTGATTTTGGCTCAGGTCATAATCTCACAGTTCATGAGATTGGATTCTACGTGGGGCTCTGTACTGACAGTGCAGAACTTGCTTGGGATTCTCTCTCTTTCTCTCAAGTAAATAAATATTTAAAAGAATAGTAACAGAAGGCTAACATTATTTAGAAATAGCTCATAGGAAATCAATTTATAAAAGTGTTACAATCCCTAGCCATCATCTCATTGCCTGTCATCCTGCCCTCTACATGCCCCTCACCTCCCAAGCCCCTTCACTGAGTACTCTGGAACTTCTGCTAGACTATTATCAAACTCTCAGCCTCTTACATTTTCAACCTATTTTCAGAGCATTTTCTCAAATTCTGTGTTCTATCTGAAACCAAGCACTTCCCTTAAGGACACTTCTTCCCCTATGGTTCTCTTACATAATATGTTTATTTGCTACCATTCTTTCTGACACCCTACTGCTATTTCTAAACATTATTATTAAAAAAAATTTTTTTAATGTTTATTTATTTTTGAGAGAGAGAGAGACAGACAGAGCATGAGCGGGGGAGGGGCAGAGAGAGAGGGAGACACAGAATCCGAAGCAGGCTCCAGGCTCTGAGCTGTCAGCACAGAGCCTGATGTGGGGCTCGAACTCATGAACTGAGAGATCACGACCTGAGCCGAAGTCGGACACTCAACTGACTGAGCCACTCAGGTGCCCCACTAAACATTAATTTTAAAAACCTTGCTTTGAAGCTTGTGTAATTTGACAACACCACCTTCTCTCTCTTCTAATCTCTGTAATTTAGTGACCTCATCTTGGTCCCTTTCCATTATTCACCAAAAGCATGAGCACCTCAAATTTGTTATGCTTGTGAGTCTTAAACATACACTTGGATAATTCAGCTACTACCTTGGTTCCTCAGTTCTTTACTTCCTTTCCAATAAAGGAAAGGCCATACTAGACCCTTCCATAATCTGAAATGTTCTATAATGAATAATCACTAATTCAAACATCTACTTCTAAAAATATTACCTTATCTTCTTTCAGTTTGCTTGTTCAATTGCATTTGCTTCATCCCTACCAATTAATCTTTAACATCAGGATGTGTAGTGCAATGATACTTCTAGTTCAGACTTTAGCCCTTTCCCTCATTACTTCCTTTTGTATTTGATGTGTGATCTACCATCTCCAAAATATTACTAATATCCTAGTCTCCTGAAATATGGTTATTATTGCACCTTTTTAGAAAAACCTTGATCCTGCACCAACCCTATTATCTCATATTTTGATTCACTTATATGAGCAACTGAATACTGCCATAGAAAGTTACACTAGAGTAACCTGGCATCACTATAAATTCATAACCAACAGCCTCTAGTGGGCCTTTAAAATGTACCAAACCCAACATATACATTCTGTCAACTCATTTTCCCCAACGACTATTCCAAACCTTTTCCACTCTTCTCAAACCATAGATCCTCCACATATTCCCCTTAATTCTCAGTAGATAACCTTACCTCCAATTTCCATATATAAATCTAGCTTCCTCTCTTCTTAAAGGAAGTGTCCCTCCTCCTAAGGCAATCAGAGCATGTGCATTTTAGATTATATTCCTTCCTATATTCTCAAGAATTTTATACTATCAATGATCCTTCTCTGCCTGTACCAACGATCCCTCCCCTTGTACTTCCTTTTAACCAGATCCTTCCCAATGACTTTTAAATGAGTTCATCTTAATAAAAGTTTCCCAGAAACCCATCTTCCCATTTAGTTACTGCCCTGTCTGTCTCTGTTCCTTTACCAATAAACTTTTTGGAGAGTCAGCAGTTCTCAGTCTTTTTTTCTCCATGAACTACTCACCCCTCATTGTTCTCTAGTTGAAGATTCTACTCCTTTCACTCCAAAAAAACAGTTCTAGCAAAAATCATTAGTAATCTCCAAGTGACCACATGACATGATAAAACACTCTTCTTTTGGTTCTTGTTAAACCACTCTCTCATGTCCCCCCCTCCCCGCCCCCATACCTTTCTTCTTATTCCTTCCCTGTCTCCTTTACAGGATCATCCTCAATTGCTAAAAGTTGGGAATCCTGAAGTTTCTGACTCTCAATCCTCTACCAGTTCACTGGCTTTAGGATATAGATAAAAATATTTAACACGATTGTCTTAGTTCAGATTACCACAACAAAGCACCACAGACTGGGTGGCTTATAAATAACAGAAATTTATTCCTCACAATTCTGGAGGTTGCACATCCCAAATCAGGGTCTCAGCAAGTAGGGTGGAAAGTCTTCTTCCAGGTAACAGACTGCCAACTTCTGTTATATCCTCCCATGGCAAAACGTGAGGCAGAGAGCTCCCTGGGGTTGCTTTTACAAGGGTATTAATCCCTTCATAAGGAATCTACTTTCATGGAACTTCCAAAGGTCCCACCTCCTCATACTATCACATTGAGGGTTAAGATTTCAATATATGGGCACATCTGGCTGGCTCAGTTGGTTAAGCATCCAATTTTTGATTTTGGCTCAGTTCATGACCTCATGGTTCGTAAGATCAAGCCTTGATTAGGGCTCTGTGCTCACAGCAAGGAACCTGCTTGGGATTCTCCCTCTCCCTCTTTCTGTCCCTACCCTGCTCCATGCTCTCTCTCTCCAAAAATAAATAAACTTTAAAAAAGTTTCAATATATGAATTTGGGGAGAGACACATTCAGTCCATTGCAATGACCTATAGGATTCTGCACAATGTGGTCCCTGGCTCCCTCTCTAGCCTAATTCATACCATTGCCCATCCATTTTTCCCCCACTCTTAGCCACTCTGTTTTTTTCAGTTCCCTGAAATTGCTAGGTTCCTTCTGTAGGGCCTTAACACTTACTTTTCTCTCTAATTTGAAACACTCTCTACCACCAATCTCCCTTTCATTTGGTTAACTCCTTTTCATCCTTCAGCTCAAGGAACATATCCTCAGAGAAATATTTATGACATCACCTCTGCCCCTAGCTAAGTCAGGTCCAGTTATTATATGCTCTTACAGTATCTTGATCATTTTCTTCAGAACATTTATCTCAGTTTGTAATTGTGTATCCATTAGTGATTGTTTAATGTGTTAGCCTCATTAGGCTATAGACTCCATAATAGTGCCCATTTTATTTTTCAATTTTCTGCTCATTTTATTTTCAATCTCTTTATCCCATTCTGTTCCTCAGATAAGATAGTTTCTATTTATCTATCAAGTTCACTGATTTTCCCTCATTCATTTCCATTCTGCTGTTGAGTCTATCCAGTTAATTTTTATTTCAGATACTGTATTTTTTAGTTTGAAACTTTTTGTTTCTTTAGTTTCTATTTTTCTGCTATTAATGTGTATCTTCCCATTCATTACAATCATAGTTTACCACAACGAAACAGTTATAATAATAGCTGCTTTAACCTCTGTTTGATAATTCCAATATCTGTGTCATTTTGGATTGGCATCTATTGATTTTCTTTTCTCGTAAGACATTCATTTCCTAGTTCTTCATATGTCAAGTACTTTTGGAGTATATCCTTGACATTTTGCTGTGTAGACTCTGGGTCCTGTTAAAATCCTATGAAAAATATTTAAATTTGTTTGTCTCAGTAGGTAATCAACTTGTTTCGGTGCAGATCATAAGCTCTCTCTTACTTTCTGTGGGCACTGGTTCCAATCTCATTTGTTTTCAAACCCTTTGCTTTGCGGTTTTTGGTGTGTTTCAGCATGAACCACTCAGGGGTTATTCTGTGACTTGGGCAGTGTTTTTTCCCTCCATATTTATTTTAAATTAAAAATTCTTTATCTTACTTTAGTTCTTAAAGCCCTTGCAATGCTGCTTTAGGCCTGTCTCCTGCATGCACAGCTGGAGGTGACCCAAGGCATCTTGTTGTGTTCATATACAGAACTAAGGAACCTCATTCTCCAGCTTTTCCCTCTCCTAAATCTGTACCCTGCTATATCTCTCAAAGTCTCTTTTCCTGGTTTCTCTGGTCAGAAGATGGGGTTTTTTCCTCTGAGTTATAGCTGCCCATAATGTCATAAATAGGGCCTGCCCTTGGGAAAAAAACCACAAAAGGAAAACAACAACAACAACAAGGATTCTTCACATTCTCTTCAAATGATAGAGTCCATTTTCCCAGATCTTCAGGCCATAAAAATAGGTTTCCTATTGTACTTTTAACCTTCTGTGCTGTCCTTGCATGGTTTTATCACTGAAGCCTGTCTTCAGGTTAAAGCTGCAAGAGCAAAAGAAATTCACCGTGTGGTTTTGACTTTCCACAATCCACCTCCTTCTGTTTACTTTTCGATCTCAGGTAGTTGCTCTTCACATTTTGTCCAGAGTTTTTTTATTGTGAGCAGTAAAAAAAAGAGGTTGCAGTAGACCTATTACATCTTGGAGAGAACTGGAAGGCTATATGCTCCACAAGAGAGAGGGACAATATCTGGTTTTACCCTTGATCTACATAGTGCCTACCACATGGTAGGCCCTCAAGAAATATGTGTGCAATAAATACTGAGTGAACTGAGAATTTTAAATGCCAGATATTCAAAATGACAACAAAACCAAAAATATTTCTGCGTGTTAACAAAAAAGGCATCTTTTGTAGAAGAGTAAGATGTCCAACACCAAGAACAGGCTTTACAAATACGATATGAAAAAGGAAGCAATTTATAGAATGACAAAGATCCTTAATGACTATGCCGCAAAGACAGGCAGGAAATCAACAGGACAACTTAGTAAAAGGTTCTGTTCCTATAGAAAAAGACTAAAGAGTAGAAGTTTTGAAGAACTAGGTAGGACCCTGGCTAGGATAGATTTTTGATACAAAAATGGAGGAAGGTAAGGAAGAAAATCCAGATACTCGAGTAATATAGGGCTCAGAAGCAGGCTAGGCAGGGTATTTAACCCTTAGCTCTCTCCCTATTGCCCTCTTCTTTTTTTTTTTTTTTTTTAACACTGTGCTTATCTCCTTTCCTCTTTGATCTAGATATCTCCTTCTATTTTCCTTTGGACTTCTTGCTTCCCCTAGGACCTCTTTATCTATTACATAATCAAATTTTCAAAAGTCGATTTCCTTAATATAATACAAATTTTATAATTTAAAATGTAGTTCTCCTAATAACATTCTTAGGAGTCAATTTCTTGACAGAAAAAATCTGGTCAACAGCTCTGTGCAATTATGTGAAATAAATTTGATATAAGCAAAAGCCTACCTGTATAAATCAGAAGTAATTGTGGTAATCCAGGTGTCTAAGGATTACAGTGACTGTATTCTGGTACGAGTCCTCTCATTATACGTCTGGATAGCTGGCATAATGGAAAGAATGAGGGCTTTGAAATCAGAAATACACTAGTTGTACGATCTTGGGGAAATTATAGTATCTTGTCATCTTTTAATGAGCATAGTACTATCTACTTTTCTTACTTTACACTTACAGCTAGAGAAAGCAGAATAAAATTTGAGACAAGTCCATCAAATTTGATTTTACTAGACATCAGGGCATGCTTTTTTACACTAACAAACAGAAGACTTCAAAGTGGTTTACATTTTAGTATCTTATATTTATGATCACCTCAATTTCTTTTTAAATTTTTAGGCTATTATTTATTTCAATGAGGTTCTTAAAAATCTCATTTGGAATAGGCAGAAATAAATAAATATGTGCCACATATCTTGCTATCATGGGGATAAAGTAAGATATTTGTATAGTTCATAACAAAAGCTATGGTAATCAATTAATTATTTTTATTATAAATAGGAACTGTTGTCATATTGCTAAACTTTGCTTTTAAAGTAGTGGAAAATTTGGGGTGCCTGGGTTTCTCAGTTGGTTAAGTGTCTGACTCTTGATTTTGGCTCAGGTCATGATCTCACTTTGTGAGTTCAAGCCCTGCATTGGGTTCTGCACTGACAGTGCAGAGACTGCTTAGGATTCTCTCTCTCCTTCTCTTTCTGCCCCTTCCCACTCATGTGCTCTCTCTCTCTCTCTCTCTCTATCTCAAAGTAAATAAATAAACTTAAAAAACACACACACACACACAAATTAAAAAAAATAGAGCAGTGGAAAATTTTGATGGATTTAGAGGTTCTAGTTTTATTAGAATGTTTCTTTGACTGTAAATATTAGTAACAGAAACAATGTTGTATTATAGAATTGGGAATTCTAAGCTTCCTGTTTTTAATCTGCCACATAGCATTGAGTAAATTTCTTGTCACTTCATCTTCCTGTACCTCATTTTCAAATTTATAAAATGAGGTAGAGATGAAAGATGTTAGATGATCTAAGGTCTTTATCAGTTTTCTTTCTTGCTTTCTAGTCTCTTATGGACCTACTAAGAAACGGCGTGAAAGAATACCAACACATGTTGGTTGGGAATTACACATCTTATATAAATATCATGTATGTATGTGTGTGTGTATGTATGTATATCACATAATAGAAATTAACTGTCTTTCTCTGGTGTGTGCTCTTGTTACTATACACTGTTCTTTGGGTTTATCATTTTGAAGCAATGTTGTGCAATGGCGACATCTAGTGAATATATCATATATCATTCAGCAAAATTTATGGCCAAAGAATAGTCCTTAAATATGGATAATTCACGTGGTGGTTTAGCTACATACTTTAAAATCATTTCTCATCTCTCTCCCCAGAAGATTTAAGAAATAACAATTAAGTTTGATAGTAGCGTTAAAATTGGATACATAACTGGAATTTCTTTCAAAAATCAGAATACTTACAGAGGTAAGTGTAAACTATTCTAAGTGAGATTGCAACTTGTTTCCTTCCATTGAAAGCAGAGCTGGGATTTGAATTCATGTGTGTTTCAATATGTAGTCCATGCTCCGAGCCACTATGCATTACTGACATATAATGGTCATTTAATGTGTATTTATTACATGAATGTTTGGTAAAACATATGCATCATTATCTGCTTATATGTATTGCTTTAGGATCTTTGGAACTCGTGTTGTCCTTCATACAAAGAAGTCTTTGTGACTGTACATCAAAGACCATTAAGTAAAAACTATAATATAAGCCTTTCCAAACAGATGAATTTGAAAGCTATATCCACAAGGAGAATATTCTTTATGCAGAGCATTCAAATTAGATCAGGGTTTTTTTGCTTGGCTTTTTTTTTTTTTTTAAAGATAATGACTAGCTGGCATATTATTTAATCAGGACAATACAAATCTGGGCTAAACTAGTACTCCAATTCAAATTGACTTTGCCACTGTTAAAATTCCTATGGGAGTTAGTGTTTGTTCTCAGTAATCAGATGTTATCTTGAATTTTTATTCTTTTCAGATGCCTAGATCTTGTTTCCACAATAAAATAGTAAGGTATTCCAGGGTTCAGAGCATGATTTATATCCTTGACTTTTTGTTAGCCCACTACAGTGGTTTTTCTCACCAAATAATAAAGTTACCAACAACTTACCCAGAAACCATGGTTTTCCACAAAATGGCATCAAACCATCATGGCTTTCTCTCTAGTCCTCTTGACCCTACTACTAATTGTTCTCCCGTGCATTTTTGTTTTCTTTGCTTAGAATACCTTCCCACTGCATTTCTTCTTTGTAAATGATACCTATTGCTTAAGGGTCATTCCAATAGAACTTCCTGCAAGTTACAGCACAAAACTAGAAGTCATCTTCCCTTTTTGAATTCTTACATCACTTTGTCACTTGTTCTACCTTCATTCTCTCCCTCTGGTTGTCCTTGGTCTTCTTTTCATCTATCCATCCTTTGAAAGTTGGGGTTCCTCAGCATTCTTCCCTATGCCCTCTTCTCACTCTATATACATTTCTTAAGAGACTTCTTTTACTCTCATGGCTCCAATTATGACCAATATGCTGATGAATCTGGCCTAGAGAAGCTCTGTTGAGATTCTAAGTAGTGTATTTAACAACTTATTGGATATCTCTACTTCATGGTCTTTACAAGCATCGTAAGCTCAATATATGTACAACTGAACTCAAGAGCTTCCCCCACTAAATCTATTCCTTCTTCAGAGAATTTCCTATCTCAGAGAATGAAACCACCATCCACCTACTTGCTGAAATTAGAAACTGAGGACTCATTCCTTCTCTTTCCCTACTGACATTCAGTGAGTTACTAAATCATGTTAATACAAGCTCCTAAATAATTGAAAATTTTGTCCACTTTCTCTCAGTATAAATTGCCACTGTGCCAGCCCAGGCCATAAGCACTTTTCCACATATGCCCTGTAACGGCCTTCCAACTGTTCTCCCCATGTCCAGTCTTGGTCCTCTGCTTGTAATCTCCACAATGCAGCATAAACTAAAATGTAGCATGATTACGGCAACTTCCTGCCTAACATTCCTCAATGGCTTCCCATAGAAGAAAAAAGTCCAAGCTCCTTAAACTCATATTACAGAGCTCCCTTTAATAAGGGCTAACCTTGTCCCTGTCTATCTCCTCATTTTTTAAACTTCAGCCATGCTATTTTAGTTCTTAAAACTTGCCAAGCCTCATATCTCTGAGACTATACGTTCTGTATGCTGTCTTCCAACCCTAAACCCTTGTTTTTTGCACAACTAACTCTATATCAGTTTAGAAGTCCTTCATTTAGAAGTTCCTCTAGGAGGCATCCTTATCATAGCATCCATCCCTTATCACAGCCTGTATCCCACTATTATAATTACTGGTTTAACTCTCATCATTTTTTATTTGACAAATATTCAGCAAGAGCCCACCATATAACTGGTGCTGTATTCATTTTCCTTTGTATATAGAATTTAGTCGATACCGGGTATTGTGGAAGCAATTATTGATTTAACTATTTTAATTATAATTATAAATACTGGTTTAACTATTATAATTATATTATTATATTATATTTATAATTACTGGTTTAACTATCATCATGCTTTTATTTGACAAATATTCAGCAAGAGCCCACTATATAACTGGTACTGTATTCATTTTCCTTTGTATATAGAATTTAGTCAGTATAGGGTATTGTGGAAGCATATATAGTATGTTGGAAAGGGCCCAAGAAATGCTACTTGGTGACTTGCATTTTCCCTACTGGATTAAATCAGTGCTGATTTTGTAATCATTTCTGAGTTCTCTACCTAACACAGTAGATGGCAGGTAATTATCTAATCTCATTAACTGCTGAATTTTAAACACAAACAAAAAGTTTTTAAACTGTAAAAGGCCTCTAGCCAGCCATTACTTTCTACCTAGCAGAGTTTTTTGTTTTTTGGATATTACTTTGGATATAATAGAGGGTAAAAAGCAAAGAAACAAACCACTATGGTAAAAAAAAAAAAAAAAAACCCAAAAACCCAAAAAGCAAACAAAAAACAACCATGGGATTTTGTCAGAACACTGTGGTTAATAATTCTGCCACTTACTCAGTATGTGGCCTTGGTCAAGACCCTTAACCTCTTTGAGCCTCAGTTTCCTCATCTGAAAAAGGTAGTTATAAAATCAAATGAGATACAAGAAAATAAAAACAGCACAAAATGTAAAAGGCTACCCCAATGCTATTATTATCATTATTATTATTATTATTAGCATGAATACAGATCAATCAGGTTTCCCTATTACTGGTCATCCCAGCTCTACAGGCAACAGGATTTCCAAATTTTGTTTTTCATCTTTACTTTGCCACTTAAGAGGTAGGCTTTTGCAATTTAATAAACATATATTGATGGAAGTGGTTAAAAAAAAAACTCACAAAGAAAACAAGCCAAAAAAATTAAATATTAAAGGAATAAGAGAGACAAAAAAATTAAATATTAAAGGAATAAGAGAGACAAAAGCAGCAGCCTATCTAGAATTTGGATATATGGATCAAAAAATAAATCAGATCACAATTTTTTTTTAATTTTTTTATGTCAACGGGAAGGATAGGTGGTACAAAAGAGTAATGCTATGAGCTATTTCTCAGGAAAACTGTAACCTACTGAGTCAGGATATTTGGGTAGAAGATCTCACTTAGCCACTAGAATATCCAGGTAAGCCAACCCTTATGGTCTTATGGCTCCTTGATCTCCTTGGCTCCTATGATCTTTTCCTCCACCCTATCTCAGCTACCCACTTACAAGGCTACAAATCTCAAATGGGCACTTGATCCTGCCTAGCTATGCTACTATGCTTCTGTAGTATTGCTATAGATGAATATTTGTGTCCCCTCACAACTCATATGTTGAAATCCTATCCTCCAATGTGATGGTATGAGGAGGTAGGGGGTCTTTGGTAGATGATTATGTCATGAGAACAGAACCCTTAGGAATGGGATTAGTGCTCTTAATAAGAGTTCTTGGGAGCTCTCTAATCCCTTTCGGCTTTCTATGAATCAGAAATAGGGCTCTCACCAGACACTGAATCTTCCAGCACCTTGATCTCAGACTTCCCAGCCTCCACAACTATGAAAAATAAAATTGCTTATAAGCCACCTAGTCTATGCTATTTTGTTACAGCAGCCCAAACAGACTAAGACAAATGACTTTCTTCCATTCTCTAAAATGACTATTTTATGCCTTCTCTTCCTACCCAAACATTCTTTCTTCTCTCTCCTTACTGATCTTGCCTCAGACTTTCTATTTTATTGAGAAAAAGAGAATCACTATCAGGCAGAAACTCTTTCCTGAGATCACTAGATCTACTCATTTATCTGCATCTCTACCTATACTCACTGCCTTTCTTCTTATTACTACAAATTTTATGTTCATGTTCCTGAGCCAACACTGCTACATATTCCCTGGATTCCATTCCCTCTTGTTTTCTCAAAGACTTCACTCCTAAAATATACACATTCTCTCTTACACTATAATTTTTTTCTTCTCTGCTGAATAATTCCCATTAGCCTAGAAACATACTTAAGTATCCTTATCTTTGAGAATTCTACTTTGACTCCACATACTCCTCTATTATCTACATTTCTCAGCTCTTCTTCCTGAAGTATCTTGAGATGTCTATAGTGGTGTATCTATTCTTCACATTACATTTTCTCTTCATTGTCCTTGTCAAGACACATAACCACTACATGTTGCCAAAATCCAATGATCAGATATCTTTACTTTATTTGACTTTTCAACGTGTTTCAATAGCACTGGCGTGCTTTGTTGTCTTGACTTTTAAGTCACCGCACTCTTTGGATTTTCTTCCTACTTCACTGGCTACTCCTTACCCAATTCCTTTGCTTGCTTCTTTTCTTCTGCTTTACCTCTAATCATTGGAATCCTCTCTATGAATACACTTTATCCAGATAGTTTTTTCTACATGCTGATGTTCCTCAATTTTGTATCTTTGGTTCCTTACACAGAACTCAAGACACCAGATTTACTTTAGATTTCTAATAAGCATAGATCAAATTTTAGGTGAACAAAATAAAACCAACCTCTTCCCAATGCACATCAACACACACACACACTCACACACATGTACTTTTTATTCTTTAGTCTTTTTCATTTGGTAAATGTCACAACCATTCACTCAAATTCAAGACAAAAACCTAGGAGATTCTCTTTTTTTTCTCACCCCCTACATTCATAACATCACCAAATCTGTAGGTTCTGCCCCAAATATACTTTATATCCATCCACTTCTATACTACTTTAGCCCAAACTATTGTCATTCCTTCCTGGATCACAATCGTCTTCTGCTACTAATCTTGTCACCAACCCTATGATCGATTAACCACATAACAGGCAGAACACATCTGTTTTCAATGAAAATCAGATTATATTACTCTCTTCCAGAAGAACTTCCTGCTGGTTTATCATCATGCTTTAAATGAATTCCAAACTTATTCTATGGGTAGATCCTCATGACCTATTCAAAGCCCTGTATGATTTGGCCCCTACCTATCTCAAGGTCAAGTTGTACCACTTAATCCACATTGAAGCTAGAGCAGTCTTTATGGTGTTCCTTGAAAGAGTCAAGCTCTTTCCTACTGTAGGATTTTTGCATTTGGAATTCCATTTAACTGCAATGCTTTGATCCTACTATTTCTGTGGTTTTTGTTTTTTTTGTTTTTTTTGTTTTTTTTTTTTAGATCACTGAGGTGTTAGCACACGTCAGGTCTTCAGAGAGCCCTTCCTTAACCAATCAATCTAAGACAACGTCTTCCCCAGTCTCTCTCACTTCATACTGTTTTACTTCTTGACTACACTTAACATTATCCAAAATTTCCTCATTCATATCTTGCTGCTTTGCTCACTAAATCTTAAGTTCCATGAGAATAGGAATCTTGCCAGTCTTTCTTACCATTGTATTCAGAATAACTGGCAAAACAGATTTCCTAGAGATATTTAATGAATGCCTGTTCCTGAGTGAATCACTCACTCTATCTGATCTCTCACATTTGCAGACTTGCTAGTGCTAGACTTAGCTCTGGGTCCAAGGAATACAAAAACGAATAAGGCATGGCTCCTTGAGGATCTCATCCGTTCGTCTCTTCAACAAATATTTACTGAATGTATATTATACTAAGCTCCAGGTACTATTAAATCTGTTTAGTGAAAATATGAAAATAATGTACAACATGAGATGCACCATAAACATGTTACTTTAGATGGTACTATTATTGCACTTGCCTCTTCCCTCTTGTTAGGTAACGGCAGGAGCTCATGACAAGAGACAGCCAACTGATAAAAATGGCTAATATACATTTTGGTATTCACAGAAGGCAATAAACATGAATGCGCTCTTCATAGGCACATAGTGACTAAACCCTTTAGGGTCATGAATTCTGTAGCTGAGATAGTAACAAGTGTTAACTTTCCACACTGCTCTTGCACAAATTACAATTTTATTTACGCTTATGGAGAATTAGGGAATACCCACGTCAATTGCTCCTCTCCATCTAATTTTTCAGGGACCTGGTATGGGCCTGCAGAGCTCTTGTAACTCCTGAATGCTGTATACTGGACACATGGTACCTGTACAACAGTTGCTCTTAGTCTCTTCAAAAGCATTGAGCTAAAGGGCTTGTCCAGTGTAATAAAGCCAACAGAAACAGGCTGGGGAGGGGGAACTGAGAGGTGGGTAGGTTAGGGAGGAAAGCCTTCCCAGGATAAGCTACCAATCCTGGAACACACGTCCGGTCACAGGAGCACGTTAAAGTTAATTTGCACATATTCACCCTTTGGACAACAGTCTACCCTTAATAAAACTAATTTTGCAGTCAGTCTTGACTGACAGATCTTTTTTCTTACTTGCGAGTTATCTGTAAAATGAGAGGAACAGAGAAGGAAGGGAGAGAATAAAGAAGACAGCGATGTGGGATGAGGGAGTAAAGAAACGAGTCAGGGGGAGGAGAGAAAAAAGGTCTGTTGCTGTTTCCCCAGCTTCTGACAAAGGAGCCCACGTCTGCTCCTGAAGCGGGAGGAAAGGAGCTCCACGGGCCTACAGGAAGGGAAGGACGGCGCGGGATGAGAGGCCAGTGCCCAAGGGCCTGGAAAGGGTGAGAGTTGAGAAAAATGGACCGTACCTACAATTCCTTCAGCATCCCTCGCTACCCCGGGAGCGGTCCTGGCGCCCAGCAACTGCCGCGTAGACCACGCGCCGCTCTGGGGGGAAAAGCTGCCAAGGCCTGTACTCCGCGCGGGTGCAGGGGCCAGACTAATGGCTGCAGGCTCAGCCAAGGGCGGCGGGGCGGGGTCTGGGTGGGGTCTGGGCAGGGCTGGCAGCAGTAGGGCGGGGCTAATGGAGGCCCTGCGTGTAAGCGGCCTGCCGGCTGCTCTGGCCTGCGGAGGCTCGGGTTTGGGGGTTCCCGGGGACGGCGTGGTGTGCTTTCAGTCTATTCGATCCTTTCCTTCCCACGTCTCTTGTGAATGGTTACTTATTGCGTTGTCAAAGTCCAGGTACAGAGTTGACATCACAGGGTCCTTAAGCCAAAAAGCAGCGCCAGGCGCTGCACGTGTCAGAAATGACTTGTCAACTCACATCAGTGTCCCCTTAAGTCAACTTAAATATAGTACAGTTGTAAAAGAGAATAGTCTCTGCGGTTAAGACTGGACTCAAATGTCAGCACTGCCACTTTATAGCTACGGAACTACAGGCAAATACATAGCTTCCCTGAGCCTCAGTTTTCTCTTCTGTAAAGGACATGGTTGGCGGTGGTGCGACTACATGACAAGTGTTTGGAACAGGGCTTGGTACAAATAAACACTCAAATGTCCTGTTATCAGCATAAAACCTTTGTGTTTTTGCCCACATGAGATCTTATGTGGAGACCTTCATATGAAACAAATAAACGCAGTTGAGGGTGGGCCCCCAGAAGCTTTGGGTTCTTAGTTCTGAGGCTCCTCTAATGGACTCTGCAAGCTTCCTAAATAATAGACGAAAAACAACTCTTATTTCTCCAATAAGAATTACAAACTTCTTATAGAGACAAACTGCCCTTTTCTAATTTTGCTCCCCATACCGCAAACAACTTTGGTGCCTGCACACACCATATCCTTTTTTGCCTATGTGTTTTTTCTCAAGTTTTTGGTTAGGACTGTTTTCTTTCTCCTTTTCTTATTGCTCAGGATATGATTTAAATTACAACTCTTTCTTGGGTGATCAAATAAAAAAAACTCTCCTTCACCTTTAGCATGATGTAGACATCTCAAAAAAGATTCAAAGTTATTTTCTCCCTTGTTTCAGGAGAGTAGATAAGATTTCTGTGATTGTAGGGTTAGGGAAATGCTTTGTTCTCATGGTAGGGAAGGGAAAAGCAGGATACTGGTGCAAAGCTCTACAAATGGTAGAGCTGGGAAGAAAGGCTTTTGAGAAGAGTCTGAACAGGGCACTGCTCTGTGCTCCAAATGCAGTGAAATACTGGAGAGTTTAGTGCTTTAGGGTCCATCTAAGGAGGATGGAGGACACATAAACAAGTTCTGTTCTAATTGGAACAGAAAAGGCTCAAGCCAGATTTAATTTGGCTTAGTCCACTAAACCTGTATTATTTGCTCCTAAAATGGCATGAAGCAATTCCTACCTGTTGGAAAGAACTACGTAAGTTATTCATATAGAAATAAACGTTCTGAAACATTTCAAAAACTATGTCCTTCATTTATTTGAAGATAACATGATGAAAATTTAATAATGGTTTAAAAAACATCTAAAAAACACCGATGTCTTCTCTTGTAAAAACTTAATAGAAACTTAAAAAAATAAGTCAGTTATATTTGCAACCATGCCATTGAGAGCAAAACACTTTTGAGGAACAAGGATGACCATATTAATGACAGCATTTTTCACTAAATTTGATATGACAAAAATAGCTGAAAAATATCTTCTATATAAATCGCTCTGGGAGAAAAACAGGGAAGATGGCGGCGTAGGAGAACACTGGGCTCACCTCGTCCTGGTGATCACTTAGATTCCACCCACACCTGCCTAAATAACCCAGAAAACTGCCAGAAGATGAGCAGAACGGACTCTCTGGAGCAAAGCGTAGACAAGAGGCCCACGGAAGAGGGTAAGAAGGGCCAAGAGGTGGTGCACACTACATGGACTGGTGGGAGGGAGCTGGGGCGGTGGAGGGGCAGCCTGCCTGGCAAGGCAGAGCCCCTGAGTCTGATTTGCAAAAGCGGAGGGACCAGAAGCAGTGAGTGCTGACAGCCAGCGGGATTTAGCAAGCACCTGGAATGTTATAAGTCAACAGCTCTGCTCGGAGAGCGGGAGGGCAAGAGGACAGCGGGAGGGCAAGAGGACACCGGGAGGGAGAGGTGTTGAGCTCTGGAAGACAGAGCTCAGCTCAGCAGGGAACAAAGATGCTGGCCAGCACCATCTCCCTCTCCCATCCCCTAACCAAAACCCTAAAGGGAACCAGTTCACCGAACTTGCTTGCATCGCACAAACACCCAATGTTGTGCTTCTGTAGATCCATCCCTCAGACCGGGTCAGCCTCCCTCCCAGTGCTGCAGGGCCCCTCCCGCAGGGGACTTCCGAGGGCAAAATGAGCTGAGCCTGCTCCTCTGCCCCTGTGCACTTTGTGGATCCACCCTGGCTAATATGCCAGATCCCATCAAAGCAGCACCATAAGCCTGGCAGTGTGCAAGTAACCCAGACAGGGACCACACCACTCCACAGTGAGTCCTGATCCTGGGAGAGGGGAAGATAAGGTACACGCCACTCTGACTGTGGTCCCAGCGGTGGGCTGGGGACAGACACTGGGTCTGACTGCAGCCCTGCCCACCAACACAAGTTACTCCAGACACCACAGGGGAAGTGCCCTGCAGTTACGCACCACCCCAGGGACTATCCAAAATGACGAAACGGAAGAATTCTCCTCACAAGAAACTCCAGGAAGTAGCGACAGCTAGCAAATTGATCAAAAACGATTTAAGCAATATAATGGAACAAGAATTTAGAATGATAGTCATAAAATTAATCGCTGGGCTTGAAAAAAGTATAGAGGACAGCAGAGAATTTATTGCTACAGAGATCAAGGGACTAAGAAATAGTCATGAGAAGCTAAAAATTGCTATAAATGAGGTGCAAAATAAAATGGAGGTGACCAGAGCTCGGATTGAAGAGGCAGAGGAGAGAATAGGTGAATTAGAAGATAAAATTATGGAAAAAAAGGAAGCTGAGAATAAGAAAGAGAAAACAATCCAGGAGTATGAGGAGAGAATTAGAGACCTAAGTGATGCAATCAAATGGAACAATATCTGTATAATAGGAATTCCAGAAGAGGAAGACAGAGAGAAAGGGGCTGAAGGTGTACTTGAACAAATCATAGCTGAGAACTTCCCTGATCTGGAGAAGGAAAAAGGCATTGAAATCCAAGAGGCAGAGAGAACTCCCTTCAGACGTAACTTGAATTGATCTTCTGCATGGCATATCATAGTGACACTGGCAAAGTACAAGGATAAAGAGAAAATTCTGAAAGCATCTAGGGATAAACACGCTCTAACATATAAAGGGAGACCCATAAGACTAGTGGCAGACTTATCTACTGAAACTTGGCAGGCCAGAAAGGAATGGCAGGAAATCTTCAATGTGATGAACAGAAAAAAAATGCAGCCAAGAATCCTTTATCCAGCAAGTCTGTCATTCAGAATAGAAGGAGAGATAAAGGTCTTCCCAAACAAACAAAAACTGAAGGAATTCATCACCACTGAACCAGCCCTACAAGAGATTCTAAGGGGGATTCTGTGAGTGAAATGTTGCAAGGACCACAAAGGACCAGAGACATCACTACAAGCATGAAACCTACAGACATCACAATGACTCTAAACCCATATCTTTCAATAATGACACTGAATGTAAATGGACTAAATGCTCCAACCAAAAGACACAGGGTATCAGAATGGATAAAAAAAATAAGACCCATCTATTTTCTGTCTAAAAGAGACTCATTTTAGACCTGAGGACACCTTCAGATTGAAAGTGAGGGGATGGCGAACTATCTATCATGCTACTGGAAGTCAAAAGAAAGCTGGAGTAGCCATAATTATATCAGACACACTAGACTTTAAATTAAAGGTTGTAACAAGAGATGAAGAAGGGAATTATATAATAATTACAGGGTCTATCCATCAGGAAGAGCTAACAATTATAAATGTCTATGTGCCGAATATGGGAGCCCCCGAATCTATAAAACAATTAATCACAAACATAAGCAATCTTATTCATAAGAATGTGGGAATTGCAGGGGACTTTAATACTCCACTTACAACAATGGATAGATCATCTAGACACAGGATCAATAAAGAAACAAGGGCCCTGAATGATACATTGGATCAGATGGACTTGACAGATATATTTAGAACTCTACATCCCAAAGCAACAGAATATACTTTCTTCTCGAGTGCACATGGAAATTTCTCCAAGATAGATCACATATGGGGTCACAAAACAGCCCTTCATAGTATAAAAGAATTGAGATCATACCTTGCACACTTTCAGACCACAATGTTATGAAGGTATGAGATCGTACCTTGCACACTTTCAGACCACAATGGTTGAAATCAGCCACAGGCAAAAGTCTGGAAAACCTCCGAAAGCATGGAGGTTAAAGAACACCCTACTAACGAATGAGTGGGTCAACCAGGCAATTAGAGAAGAAATTAAAAAATATATGGAAACAAACGAAAATGAAAATACAACAATCCAACCGCATTGGGACACAGCGAAGGCAGTCCTGAGAGGAAAATACATTGTAATCCAGGCCTATCTCAAGAAACAAGAAAAATCCCAAATACAAAATCTAACAGCACACCTAAAGGAAAGAGAAGCAGAACAGCAAAGGCAGCCTAAACCCAGCAGAAGAAGAGAAATAATAAAGATCAGAGCAGAAATAAACAATATAGAAACTAAAAAAACTGTAGAGCAGATCAACGAAACCAAGAGTTGGTTTTTTGAAAAAATAAACAAAATTGATAAACCTCTAGCCAGGCTTCTCAAAAAGAAAAGGGAGATGACCCAAATAGATAAAATCATGAATGAAAATGGAATTATTACAACCAATCCCTCAGAGATACAAGCAATTATCAGGGAATACTATGAAAAATTATATGCCAACAAATTGGACAACCTGGAAGAAATGGACAAATTCCTAAACACCCACACTCTTCCAAAACTCAATCAGGAGGAAATAGAAAGCTTGAACAGACCCATAACCAGTGAAGAAATTGAATCGGTTATCAAAAATCTCCCAAAAAATAAGAGTCCAGGACCAGATGGCTTCCCAGGGGAGTTCTACCAGATGTTTAAAGCAGAGATAATACCTATCCTTCTCAAGCTATTCCAAGAAATAGAAGGGGAAGGAAAACTTCCAGACTCATTCTATGAAGCCAGTATTACTTTGATTCCTAAACCAGACAGAGACCCAGTAAAAAAAGAGAACTACAGGCCAATATCCCTGATGAATATGGATGCAAAAATTCTCAATAAGATACTAGCAAATCAAATTCAACAGCATATAAAAAGAATTATTCACCATGACCAAGTGGGATTCATTCCTGGGATGCAGGGCTGGTTCAACATTCGCAAATCAATCAACGTGATACATCACATTAACAAAAAAAAAGAGAAGAACCATATGATCCTGTCAATCGATGCAGAAAAGGCATTTGACAAAATCCAGCACCCTTTCTTAATAAAAACCCTTGAGAAAGTCGGGATAGAAGGAACATACTTAAAGATCATAAAAGCCATTTATGAAAAGCCCACAGCTAACATCATCCTCAACGGGGAAAAACTGAGAGCTTTTTCCCTGAGATCAGGAACACGACAGGGATGCCCACTCTCACCGCTGTTGTTTAACATAGTGCTGGAAGTTCTAGCATCAGCAATCAGACAACAAAAGGAAATCAAAAGCATCAAAATTGGCAAAGATGAAGTCAAGCTTTCACTTTTTGCAGATGACATGATATTATATATGGAAAACCTGATAAACTCCACCAAAAGTCTGCTAGAACTGATACATGAATTTAGCAAAGTCATAGGATAAAAAAATCAATGTACAGAAATCAGTTGCATTCTTATACACTAATAATGAAGCAACAGAAAGACAAATAAAGAAACTGATCCCATTCACAATTGCACCAAGAAGCATAAAATACCTAGGAATAAACCTAACCAAAGATGTAAAAGATCTGTATGCTGAAAACTATAGAAAGCTTATGAAGGAAATTGAAGAAGATTTAAAGAAATGGAAAAACATTCCATGCTCATGGATTGGAAGAATAAATATTGTTAAAATGTCAATACTACTCAAAGCTACCTACACATTCAATGCAATCCCAATCAAAATTGCACCAGCATTCTTCTCGAAACTAGAACAAGCAATCCTAAAATTTGTATGGAACCACAAAAGACCCTGAATAGCCAAAGTAATTTTGAAGAAAAAGACCAAAGCAGGAGGCATCACAATCCCAGACTTTAGCCTCTACTACAAAGCTGTCATCATCAAGGCAGCATGGTATTGGCACAAAAACAGACACATGGACCAATGGAATAGAATAGAAACCCCAGAATTAGACCCACAAAAGTATGGCCAACTAATCTTTGACAAAGCAGGAAAGAATATCCAATGGAAAAAAGACAATCTCTTTAACAGATGGTGCTGGGAGAACTGGACAGCAACATGTAGAGGATTAAACTAGACCACTTTCTTACACCATTCACAAAAATAAACTCAAAATGGATAAAGGACCTGAGTGTGAGACAGGAAACCATCAAAACCCTAGAGGAGAAAGCAGGAAAAAACCTCTTTGACCTTAGCCACAGCAATTTCTTACTTGACACATCCCCAAAGGCAAGGGAATTAAAAGCAAAAATGAACTATTGGGACCTCATGAAGATAAAAACTGCTGCACTGCTAAGGAAAAAATCAACAAAACTAAAAGGTAACCGACAGAATGGGAAAAGATATTTGCAAATGACATATTGGACAAAGGGCTAGTATCCAAAATCTATAAAGAGCTCACCAAACTCCACACCCAAAAAACAAATAATCCAGTGAAGAAATGGGCAGAAGACATGAATAGACACTTCTCTAAAGAAGACATCCAGATGGCCAATAGGCACATGAAAAGATGCTCAACGTCGCTCTTCATCAGGGAAATACAAATCAAAATCACACTGAGATACCACCTCAGACCAGTCAGAGTGGCCAAAATGAACAAATCAGGAGACTATAGATGCTGGCGAGGATGTGGAGAAACGGGAACCCTCTTGCACTGTTGGTGGGAATGCAAACTGGTGCAGCTGCTCTGGAAAACAGCGTGGAGGTTCCTCAAAAAATTAAAAATAGAGCTACCCTATGACCCAGCACAGCTCTGCTAAGAATTTACCCAAGGATACAGGAGTGCTGATGCATAGGGGCACTTGTACCCCAGTGTTTATAGCAGCACTCTCAACAATAGCCAAATTATGTAAAGAGCCTAAATGTCCATGAACTGACGAATGGATAAAGAAATTGTAGTTTATATACACAATGGAATACTACGTGCAAGAGAAGGAATGAAATATGGCCTTTTGTAGCAATGTGGATAGAACTGGAGAGTGTTATGCTGAGTGAAATAAGTCAAATAGAGAAAGACAGATACCATATGTTTTCACTCTTATGTGGATCCTGTGAAACCTAAAGGTTAGAGAGGGAGGGAGCCAAATCATAAGAGACTCTTAAAAACTGAGAACAAACTGAGGATTGATGGGGGGTGGGAGGGAGGGGAGGTGGGTGATGGGTATTGAAGAGGGTACCTGTTGGGATGAGCACTGGGTGTTGTATGGAAACCAATTTGACAATAAATTTCATATTAAAAAAATCTCTCTGTAGTTCGGGGAGCAATAAATAGAAAGATGGTCAACTAATACAAATAGAAGTGTGGTCAGTGATCTATTTGGTATGATTTAATTGCCAATAAATTTTTTTTAATGTTTATTCATTTTTGAAAGACAGAGAGTGCAAGCAGGGGTGGAGCAGAGACAGAGGGGGACACAGAATCCAAAGCAGGCTCCAGCCTCTGAGTTGTCATCACAGAGCCCGATGAGGGGTTCAAACTCACAAGCAGTGAGATCATGACCTGAGTTGAAGTCGGACAACTTAACCAACTGAACCACCCAGGCTCCCCTAATTGCCAATTTTCTTTTCTAGTCCTACCTGTCACTAATTTTTTATCAACCCTAAGTGCCAAATGTTTACTGTATACCAGGCTTTACTGTTTCAAATTTTCCAATATGCTTGTCCTTTATCTAGTTGTTTCCTTCTTCACCTTACTCTAATATTAATCCATCAATTCAAATTGAAGGTCCAATTCGCGTTTATCCTCCTTTAATTTTCCCCACTGAGAACACTATTGAATCATTCATTTGTATTACAGCTATTTGTACATATTTCCTTGTAAGATTCTTGAAGGCAAGTATGTGTTATTCGTATTTGTATTTTCCACAGTGTCAATTTCCCAGTAGAATTTGAGTTCTATTAAACAGGGCTCTCACACATCTTGGTCATCATTGTATCTCTTGGCATTGAGCATAATGCCTGGCACATAGCAAGCATATTATAAGTGTATTTTGAGTGAGTGTATGTAAGGATTTTAAAACATAATCTCCATCAAGGTTATCTCCATAATCTCCAAGGATTTGTCTGTTTTATTCATTACAAAATGAATATGTTAATATTACCAGGTGAACACATGCTTATTTGGAAGTCTCAGTATTCATCATATACACCAAAAGTTCTTCAATCTCTATATCTTCACAGAAGTCAAATATAAAGTGTTTGTTCCTTTTCACCCAACGAATTCAGTGGATGATGTATCGTTCTGAAAATAAGACATCTCCTAGAAGTGCAAGAGTAAAATGTAAAAGAATCAAAATAAAATGGATGTTTATGTTAAGAGTAGTTTCGGTTTTGTTCCTTGTGCTTTTCTGTGTTCTAAATTTTCTGTAATGAAAAGGTCTTATTTTATAATCAGAAAAAAATAGTATTTTTAAAGAGTGTAAAGGATGAGATGATTTGCAAATGTATGGTTGAGGAAACTTTGAGGACATCCAAGTTCAATCAAGGTTATCTGGAGTTAATATCAGAGAGAAAATATTGGAATGTGAAAATTACTTTGACCTGAAATGTAATAAGCCTCTCTTAAAAAACAATACCTCTCAGAGGAGAGATGAATGGCACCAACCTTAGGAAAAGAAAAAGACATCATAGAACAAGAACTTATAGTGATTTCTTAGCAGTGCCTTGGAAGTATGACACCTTTGCTGTGGACTGTTTTCCACCCAGATTCATATGTTGAAGGCTTAACCCCCAATGTGATGCTATGTGGAGATGGGCTTTTGGAGGTAATTACATTTAAATGAGGTCATGAGGAAAGAAAAGACACCACAGAGCTTACATACTCCCCCTCCCCCAACCCATTCTCATCTCTTTCCCTATCACATGATGACACAGCAAAAAGGAGGCCATAAATGAGGTAGGAAGAGAGCCCTCGGCAGAACCTGATCATGATAGCACCCTCATGTTGGAATTCCATCCTTCAGAACTATGAGAAAATGTCTGTTGTTTAAGTCACTCAGTCTATGGTACTTTGTTATAGCCGCCCAAGCAGAATAAAATAGATCAAGAAGACTAAGATCGGAACTGTTATGTGGCAGGTAGTTTTCCTTTCTCTCTCTCTCTCTTTTTTTTTTTTTTTTTTTTTTAGAGAGGGAGAGAGCATGACGGGGAGTAGAAAGGGAAAGGGAGAGAGAGAGAGAGAGAGAGAGAGAGAGAGAGAGAGAGAGAGAATCTTAAAACAGGCTCCACGCTCAGCACTCAGCATGAAGCCTGGTGGGGGCTCGATCCCACAACCCTGGGATCATGACTGGAGCTGATTTCAAGAGTTGAAAGCTCAATTGAGCCGCCCAGGCACCCCTGGCAGGTAGTTTTCTATATTGGAATAGGATCTCCTCAGTGATTCAGTCGATGAAAGTTTATTAAATGCCTACTGTGTTTCATGCCCTGTGCAAAGTACTGCGGATCCAAAGATGACCAAGACAAAGCTCCCACCCCTAAGGAGCTCATGTAATAGGAAACAAGCATGTAAACAAACTGAAAAAAGATTATAAATGCTTTGACAGAAGTATGTATGGGGTACTTACATCCTTTTTTCAGGAACTCAGAGGTCAGGGTAATTGTTTCTATCTGTGTTGGGGTGGTGTAAGTTTGGTTGGCCGGAGTCAACACTCTGTATCTAGTTAACTCTGAGTTCAACCAAGTCAATAGCTGTGACTCATGATGTGGTGATAAGCCTGAGACTTCAGTTACAAACCCTGCATAGGCCCATACTGGACAGTTATAGGCACTTAGATAGTGGCTGCCCACCAAGGAGAGGGAGGACAGAACCTGTTTTATGCCCTCCAAAATGGTATAGGCTATTGCTAGTGGCCAAATGGCCTCTTGCACCATTTCTGTACTGTGAATTTCCACTTCCAATTCTTCTTTGGAGCCTTGAATATTTATAACAACATTCTCATTTACTTATACTAATTGTATTTTGTATATGTTAACAAGCATTCAAAGCTGTTACTGGAGAAAAACTACTGGAGAACATGGGACCTAGCACTAACTGCAGCACCCTTTTGCCTCACATGCCTTTTGCTGTCTATGTTCTAAGCATCCTCCATATCCTAGCCCAGGCCTTACTTTGTCTGGGAGCTGTGTCTGAACTGTACCACCCCTGGATTGTGTGGGTGCTCCTGTTATGAGCCCCCCAGGACTCCTGTATTTTCTGCATCATAGCACATATCATATTGCTTTGAAATCTCTTATTTAATTGTCTACTAGACTGTCAGATCCTTAAGGACAGGAGCAATAATAGTTTTGATGATGTCCCTAGGTCATCAAAGCCTTCCACTAAGTATTTATTGAAGGAATCTAGTTTCAGAGCCTGCAAAAGTAGAGGAACAGATGAGCATTAAGTTTATGTTGCTACCACCAAGGTGCATCTAACCAATGAAGTTCAGTTTGAAATATTTATCTGAATTTCGGCATAAATTAATCCAATCCAAATAAAGAGCAAAAACTAGAAGGAAACACAGTTCCATAAAGTAACCAAAGTCAGGCTGATATAAAAATTGAAGCTATTATGGCTTCATATTATGTTAGCTTAATAAAAATTAAGTTGGTTTTGAACAGAGGTGAAAGTCATGGAGAAAGGGTCTGGAACAGTAGTCTAAGGACAAGAGAGGAATGGATAGGCTTTATGCAGATCAGCTTGGTAGGATCAGAATATTTGTAATCTATTCATTTAACACAATCTATTCCTTTAATAAGAAAGGGCTGAATCAGGGCACTCCTTAAGGCAAACTCAGATGGGCCACTAAAATGGGAGACTCTATGTTGCCACCTAGGAGACAGGATAATGTCTGTCTAGGTGCATAGCTGCAAGAGGAAGAGCCAATGAAGATACTCTGCATACTTGAAATTTTGGTGGGACCAATCAGTTACAATACTACACAGAATGGTAGTAAGAGAGGTACAAATGGAGTAGAGGCAGATTGGCACAGAAAGTGGGGGTAAAACTGATGGGGAATTGCATAAAGTGGGGGTAGAAATTAATGGGGGATTGCATTATGGTATTTAAAAATAAAAAAGAGAAGAGGAGCCAAAAATATGACAAGGCATGAAAGGTCAGGTGACTATGAATCATGAAATTGTGACAGTTACAGTAAGTTAGAACAAGCTGTTGGCTAATAGAATAGGATACTGCATTTGATGTTTTCCATGTTAATCTTAAATTGTGGTAGTACATTTTAGTGTATATGTCCCTAAACAAATTAAGATATATGATGAAGACTTATTTAAAAAAAAAAAAAAGGTCGAGAAATCAGGTTGGAGTTGTAGAATATTACCATACAAATGGAAAGGATAATGGCTGAAAATGCTCTTTAAAGAAATAGCCACACTTTTGTTTCTATTACATTTAAGGTTTAAACATGACATATCTCAATATCCATCTAGATAAAGTAGCCTCTGGCAGTTGATAAAATTAGCTTCTGGTAGCAGCTTTCTAATCATTATATTCAGCATTCTCTCTCTTCACCTCTAAACTTGTACAGAAGTCTCTTCCTGAACTGCTTCATTTTTATTTTGATGTTCAGCTTTCTGGAGAAGCCTGGGGCCCAGCAAACCAATGAGCAGACTGCCAATTGGGGCTGTGATGAGGATGGACAAAAATGCCACTGTCAACACATCCATTCCATATTCTTCCAATTGTTTCTCTCCATGTGATCTTGCTGTGTCCAAAGCCACAGATCCTATGGCAGCCTATACAAGTTTAAAGGTAACATTGTAAACATAAGACAAGCACACAGAAAAAAGGTGAATTATTTTCTCATTTGCAAAAACAAATGGCTTATTCTCTTGCTCAACTAAGAAAGTTCTTAGTCTTCCTTCAAAGCATACTGCAGTTAGTTTTGTCTGAAAACTCTCCCTGTCCTTGCTTGGGGAAAGAATAGTGATTCATATGTACCTATTTGTATAAGGTAGGGTTACAAAAAGTATCAGGCAAATATATTTCAAAACAAAAGGCAAATGCAGACTCACAATATTAATTAACTATAACATGATCTTATATACTAACTTCCTCCTGAGTAAAGCTGAATGTTACTGGTCATCTCATTCTTTTATCTTTAGAATTCTGAATTAAGAAAAAAAGCAAGATGAAAAAATGCAGTGATACTGGAAGATGGTGAAGTTTTAAATAACAACAACAATAATAAAAGCCCATGTTGTGTGTAAGCGATGAATCACGGAATCTACCCCCAAAACCAAGAGCACACTGTATACACTGTATGTTAGCCAATTTGACAATAAATTATATAAAAAAATTAAACAACAAACAAAAGAATATGTTTTGCTTTAGAGCCTAATTATTAAACATCATGAAACTTGAAAATGTTAGGCACCTTCAAAACTTGAAGTTAATGTTATTCAGTATTTAGTTAATTTTTGCCTTGGGAGTTGGTAAAATGTCTTATTTAAGATTTGGCTTTTGAAAAGCCTTACACAATTTTTGTTTCCTTTTTCACAGGCAAAATGCAGTATTATCAGTGCACATGGCAAAATAATATATTAAACGATCTGGTTATTCCCTTATTCCACAGAACACAACAATGTTAGCCTGGAGGATAATCAAATAGAAGAGAAAATATCAGTGTGCATAAGACACATGGCAGAGACTACTAATTGCCCGCAAATATCTGAATGCCCCTTTATCCTTGTATAATGAAACTCTTGAGTTTCAGCTGGTCAATTACCGTACAAATAGACTTTTTTCAGCCTTTTTTACGACTAGATGAAGCTATGTTTCTAAGTTCTGGCCACTGAGAGGCAAGCAGAAGTGATAAATGCTATTAGTAGACTGCTCTCTAGGTGGACGCACGGATGGAAGGCACACGCTGAGGGTAGTAGCCACCCTGCCAGCTCTGGAATGCCCAGATAATTTATTTGAAGGTTCTTGGTTATTGCAGTTTACCTTGTACCATAACTAATACAACATTTCAAGAATTCTTGAGAAGATTTGCACATACTACAATGTGTAGTTTTCAATTTTCTGTTGTGTGTGTGAGTATGCATGTGTGTTTTGGGGCTTGTACATATGCTGAGTTGTGATTTAAAATATATTTCTTATAGTATACATGAGCAAAAAAGTTTGAAAAACACTAATGTAGAAAAAACATATACGACAGTTTTATTTCTTGTGCAGTGGCAAGAGGAGAAAAAATTTTTTATACAATACTTACTTCACAGAACATACATTATTCAACAGGTTCTGGATAATGTTTCCTTATTTTAAAATTGGCTTTGAAAGCAGGAAAGTGTCATTTTCCAAATGTTAATGTTTAGAAACAAATCTTTCATACCAAAGCTACTAGAGTGATTATTTGATATTTACCCACTAAAGTTACCAAAGGTAGTGAGGAAGCTGAAGACACTCTGAGGGAGAAACTATTTCACTTACTGTACTATTAACCTCACAGTATTCTTATCCATTATGTCTCAGACGTCTTTGAAAGTCTGATGGAAATGAAAACTCCTCTGGAATAATGCCGAAGCTCACAGCCACACAAAATCTGGCATAGTTATAGAGCATACATATCCCCAAAAGCTTCCTAAATTAAGAACATCTGATTTTCATTTCATGAAACAGAAATGTGCATATTTAAACAACTGCAAAATAATCAGAGAAGAGACAGTTAAATCTTGTGTGCTATGTTTAGTTTGAAAATATGGAACATAATCAGAAATATATTACATTTGCAACAAATAATAATCTACACAGTTGTAATTTAATTAGTAATTAAATTCTATCAAATACGTGGTCAGTAATTTCAAGCACCTATATTCATGCCTTGCTCATGAGAGTGCACAGTTTTGGGGTCATGTGATTGATACATTTGACAGGAGGTTCGGCTAGTTTGAAAATTTTAATATCAACCAATAATCTAGGAAGGCAATAAAGCATTTTCTTAATTGTTTTTAATAAATCTTTCTCCTTTATATATAAAGACTGTGGTCAAGCATAACTGATCATTAGTCATATGGACACTGAAGTATTTCCAAATACTAAGATGGGCCATGCTATTTCTGTTTCACTCTCTTCTTGGAAGATATTGAATGCAAAGTTGTCAAAAGATTGACAACTATCTTTCTGGGTGATTTAGAGAACTCTGACTGATAAAAATTCAAACACTTTCTTCCTGTGACTACTACTTTCTGCTTAGTGTAGGGATATATTGGATTTTTAGTTGATTTAAGTAAATCTGGTGATCTAGATAAATTTAAATGAGCCATCATATATAGGAAATCAATATACTCAAAATAAAACGTTTAAACAGTAGATTAGTATAAACCCTTTTTGTAAATCAGTCTTCAATTACATTTTTTCACCAAATTTGAATTAGCCCTCTTATTCAAAAGTTCAAGATACCATATATAAATAGGAGTTAAGATGCTAAGCCATCCTATCCATTATTACCTGGACTGTGGCCTTCGGAAGCCATGCAAAAGAAATAAATATCTTTTCCTTTATGTTAAAACCAGCAAAACACACCATCAGAAATGTAGTCAAAACTCGTATCAATACTGCAGTGCCGAGGATGGCAATACAAAGGCCTGTAAGAAATACTTAATTTTTAGATGTAATGAAATACTGAGGGAGAAAATGAAACTCATGGTTATTGATTCAAAATACTATCAACTGTAATTGTCTAAATATATTAAAAAATTAAAAAGACAAAGATGATTAGGCATAATTTATCAAAACATCAACATTAAGGATCAAACCACATGTTTGAAAGAAGTTATTTTTCCTAGATTAAACCAGAAATTAATTAAATATATTTGATATATGGATGAACTAGAGGGTATTATGCTAAACAAAATTAGTCAGTCAGAGAAAGACAAGTATCATATGACTTCATTCATATGAGGAATTTAAGATACAAAACAGATGAACATAAGGGAAGGGAAGCAAAAATAATATAAAAACCAGGAGGGGGACAAAACCTAAGAGACTCTTAAATACAGAGAACAAACCGAGGGTTGCTGGAGGGGTTGTGGGTGGAGGGATGGGCTAAATGGGTAAGGGGCATTAAGGAAGACACTTGTTGGGATGAGCATTGGGTGTTATACATAGGGGATGAATCACTGGTATCTACTCCTGAAATCATATAGTGCCCCTATTGCACTATATGCTAACTAACTTGGATGTAAATTAAAAAATAAATAAATTAAAAAAAATTTAATAAAAGAAAGAAAAAGGTTGAGCACAAATTCTCCATAGCAAAAAAAAAAAAAAAAAAAGAGAGAGAGAGAGATTTGATATATATTACAAAGGAGATGTGAACGTTATTTCTTTTAAGCTGTATAGCAAGAACCACACTTTCTTCCATGTGTTTATTCAACAAGAATTCATTAAATGATAACTATGCATGACAGGATTTGGACTACGTATTGTGTATACAAAAATGCATAATGTGCAGACTTTGCCTCTACGAAATTCAAAGTCAGAGGAGAACAGAAGCATAAACAGCTAATTAATACGCTATAAGGTAAGGGCAATATAAACATACTGGTAAGAGGTCATAGAGGAGGAAAACATTAATGTCTTCATCAAAATGGTTGAGAACTATTTACAGAGTATAAACCAAAGGTGACATTAAAGATACTTATCAGCCAGTATGGAAGCAATTAGCCAATCAGAACAGAGCTGGCTGGGCACTGACCTATCAGAATAGACACTGGCAGTCTACATCTGTTTCACCATATTGGTGTATACACTGAGTGCCCATTAGCCCTGGTTAACGTGCACAGATACTTCATTCAGTCCTTTAGAATCCTTTGCTCAGAGATAAGTTCATCCTGATTTGCAAAAGAAGAACTGTGACTAGGGCTGCTACAGGCTACTGAACCTGAGAAAGGTGCTAACCTGAGCTAAGGTGACTGCTAAGAGGGTGATTTTCTAAAAAGTAACATTTGTTGAGTGTTTACTGTGTGCTAGGTTCTGCATTCAGCTTTAAGTGCACTCATTACTTACTCCTTACAACCTGTGGGGAAGTGTTTCTTATTTTACAGTTGAAAAAAAAAATGAAGTTTAGAAAGGATCAATGACTTTCTCAAGTTCAAAGGTTAGTAAAACACCAGATAGACATTGCTGGAGGATCTACTGTGAATCTGCAATATGGCTTCTTTACAAAAAAGTGTTGTGGCTCTTTATAGAAGAACATTGCTCTTATCATCATTGTTGCAAATCAGGTTGGTAGGGTTCAAAAGTACTTGTTGCCTGAAGTACAAGAAACCAAAGGGATGATTTGGTTCATTTCCAGGAGGAAACATTGAAGGTTTGGGGAAAAGATGATTTAGAAGTTTTGAACATATTGACTTGGAAGTTTTGTGAGATTTACAAGTGGTGATTTCCAATCAGCAATTAGATACACTGATTTAGAGATAAAAATTTTGGAATTATATAGTTTATAATCAAAGCTACTGAATACAGATGAGCCCAGAAAAATGACATAGAGTGAGAAGCACAGAATGCTTTGGAAGAACTTGGATGAAGAGTAGAATTTAAGCCATATACAGTGTAAGTGAGGACTCAAACGGCATTGAAAAATATGAAGTTTCAGAATTCAATGTAAAATGTATTTTAAAGAGGTCAATAGCATCAAATGCTGCTGAACGATCACGTAAAAAAAAAAGACTGATAAGTATTCAATAGTATATTTAGCAATATAACCTTGGTGAGAGCAGGGATGGTTGTACGATAGGTGAAAGCTGGGCAGAGATGTTTTGAAGAACAGAGTGAGAGTTGAAATGGAAAAAGGAGATATAGTTACCTCTTTGGAAAAGTTTGAAAAGAGGAATAAAGAAGAAGCATGGTAGATGGGGGGGGAAGTGAAATGAAGAAAGGAAATTTTATGTATTTACATACTTATATATAAATATAAATTGTGGTAAAATGCACGTAACAAATTTGCCATCATAACCATTTTTTTATTAAGATTTTTTTTAATGTTTATTTTTGAGAGAGTAAGAGAGTGCGAGAGGGGGAGGGGCAGAGAGAGGGAGACACAGAATCTGAAGCAGGCTCCAGGCTCTGAGCTGTCAGCACAGAGTTGGAAGTGGGGCTCACACTCAAGACCTGAGCTGAAGTCGGATGCTTAACTGACGGAGCCACGCAAGAGCCCCCGCATCGTAACCATTTTTGAGTGTACAAGGTAAGTAGCATTAAGTTAAACATTCACATTTTTGTGCCAAATCTTCAGAATTTTTTCATCTTGCAAATTGACCTATTTAACACTTCATTTCTCCCTCCCCCAAGTCCTTGGCACCAGTCTACTTTCTGTTTCTGTAGTCTGACTACTGTAGATGCCTCATATAGGTGGAATCATACAGTATTTGTCCTCTGGGTTCATCCATGTTGTAGTATGTATTGGAATGGAAAGACACTGAGACAGGAGAGATTAGAGTTCGTTTAAATTCTGAAGAGGAAAGAACTGTGACATGGATATTTGAAGATATATGAAAAAAGGGAAGAATCGATGTGTGAGATCCAGAAGAAAGTAGCAGGGACATGGGATTCCTAGTAAAGATGAAAGAATATGGAATGAGCAGAAAGAAGAAATAGTGTGTACATGTGCACCAATAAATTTTTAAATGTGGTGTTATGAATAAAAAGTTTTAATATGATGGCTTTCGAATATATGAATAAATAAATGAATGAATGCTCGAATGGACATTTCTGTTCCATGGGTGTATATTATAGAACTGAGTAGTTATCTTTGCAATTCTGGCCCTTGATAAGAACAAGTCTAACTGAACATTTTTATCTTTAGAAAAAACTTTTAAGACCTGCATTTTCTAGATAGTAGTTAGCAGTGTTACTTTTCTTTACAAAGAATAATATCAAAGGTATAAAATTTATGCCTTAGATTGACAAAGATTACTTTCTAGCCAACTCCTGGAAGAGACTTAGATCATTATTAACTTTTTATATAATTGTGAAAGTAAATTTACCTAATAAAGGTATTCCACTGAATATAAAAGTTGATTGTAACAAAAGTACTACTTTGAAATTCTTACCTACAGTTTCTGGTCTGAGAGATGCAATAGATACTTCTGCTCCAATCAGTCCAAACAGAAGGGGCTGAAAGATGTACCAGGAAACTGCAATAATTTTTTCAACATCTGCCTAAAAGAAACACACCCACACACAGATTTTTATTACATGAAGTTACAAGTTCTAAGAATTTTACTAATTTGAAATTTGAGTCAATTTGACCTGAGATAGGCTTTATTTCTGTGACATCTTTTTTTCTTTTAATGTTTATTTATTTTTGAGAGAGAGAGTGCAAGCAGGGGAGGGGTAGAGAGAGAGAGGGAGACACAGAATCCCAAGTAGGCTCAAGGCTCCAAGGTGTCAGCACAGATCCCGATGCGGGGCTCGAACCCACAAACTGTGCAATTGTGACCTGAGCCAAAGTCGGGTGCTCACCGACTGAGCCACCCAGGTGTCCCTATTTCTGTGATACCTATAAATAAGAGGTTAGCTAAAATAGAACAAAAAACTGCATAAAGATATTTCTAACACAGTTATTATATGAGGTGCTTTAGAGTTGGTTTGCAAGTGGATGTTAATTATAAAAAGTCTAATAAAATAATCTTAGGGGGGTTTCTACTTCTGAATATATGATATGTGTGTATGTACAAATGTAATACCTAGTATTTTATAGTTAAAATTTTATGTTAATCTTCATTTGACAATATGATTTTGAGATCTTATAATAGTAGCACATATATCTAGATACACATCTCATTATTGTTATACAGTAATCTATAGTATGGTAGTACCATAGTTTATTCAATCATTTCTTTATTGATGGCCCCTTGTTTCCCATTTTATTTTATCTTTATAGAAAACATCATTTAAGGTTGTCTCAAATCATGCACAGAAATATAACTCAGGTCTAGTAAAATGCTGTGCCACTTGTTAATTTTTTACACCTTGGTTCCAAATCCACATTTCATTGTTGCTCTGCAGAAAATTAAGCTAAGCCTTTAAATATTTCTCTTTTGCCAGCTGGCATCATATTAAATTTTGTCAGTAGAGAGTGCTGAAGAGATATTGCAAGGAAGATACTCTCCTTCCTGATTTCTGGGGCTCCTCCCAGCAGGATCCTATAGCACACTTGGGTTTCTTCAGCACCCAGGTATCTTCTCCAGTGCTGGGCTTCTATAGTGCATGGCAGCCAGCAGCACCCAGTGGCCAGCAGCCGCTCCTAGCTTACTGCAAGGGAGTTTCATAGCCTATTCCCTTGGGCAAAATACCTCCCCATGCACGCTAGAAGGTGAATTTGGAGTATAGATTTCCAGCAAATTGTCCAAGCAGGGCACCATGGCTGCCTTCTCCACCATCCAGGGAATAAAGGCTTTCCAACATGATCTGGATTCTGAGCCCTGGGGGTGGGAGAAGGTGGGATGGAGTGGGGAGGTCTTAGGGGATGCTCAATCTGAGCGCTAGGGGTTTATAGCTTATTCCTATATTCTTCAGGGGTCCTTTACATCTTACAAGCCAATCTCTTATTATCTGATCCCCTGGTATGGTTAATAATTAACTTTCCCTATTCCAGTTATCATGTGATTTCCCTTGCCTGATAAGATCCTAACTGATAAAAGCACTAACTTTATAACACATACTGCCAAAATCCTAAAAGAAGATGAGCACAACTGACTATACCAAGGCTAGAATGTTTTGTGGCAACAGAAACCACACACAAAGAACAAAAAGATGACAAACCAGGAGAAAATATTTGTACTGTGCATAACAGAATAAGGAGCAAAATCTAAGCAATAAGAAAAAGAAAGTAAAAGAAAAAAATGGGCAATGTATATATACAAGTAATTCATAGCTGAAGAAACACAAATGGCCAAAAACATAAGATGTTAAAATTCAGTAATCAGTGAGACACAAATTAAAATGATATGTCACATTTGAGGAGGCATTACATTACAAAAACTACTAAAAAGTTTTAATAATGTCAAGTATCTGTGATTGTAAGGAAACTCTCACTAATTGGTAGGAGAACAGATTGATAGTGCTTTTTTTTAGAGGGCAATTTAGCAGTACCCATAATAGTATCTAAAAATTTGTATTGAACAGATTTTTCCAGTTAACTAATAAGAATCTATTTTTAGACAACACTTTTACACTTATAACTACACACCTTTGAGGATCTGGTTTTCTATATCTATATTCAGCAGTTTAACAAAGGAAGATTACATTGTGTCTCTGTTTTCTTTATTTTTAAACAAATTCTGGTATGTTTATTAGGGTGAAGATTCTGTTTCCTCTTGGCTTACAAAAGAGCTCATGTGTGAGGGGGCTGGTTGATTTACTTATACAGTTCTATTCCTACATCATGCAAAGAGTTATGTTTTCATATCATAAGGAATCAGATAATAACTTAGGGTCAAATACTGCCACCTGCTAAATACAAGCCACTTGTCCCTCAGTGCCTTATTTTCTTCTCATCTGTAAAATGGGAAGTTTATATAACATCCAAGATCTTTTATCATTTAATGACAATTAAATTGTCCTACCAAAACTGGAGTCCAGTTGCCCACCTTTCTACGTATCTTTAAATTTTACTTTTTAATTTAGTTTTTAGAGTATATCATAGGTATAGCTCAGACTTTAGTTGCTTTCCACGTTAGTGCAGAACAAAAATCAACTCTATTAATCTTAGGTTACTTAGTCTTTTGTTACCATGACTAATTATTTAAGGGAAGGCCTCAAAAATATTTAATGTACTCAGAACTCCAATGAAAGCAGATGGCCTAAAAAGCTTTCTCCATCCAATTATTTTCATTTCTAAACTGTAGACAAAGGCCACCGTTTGTTTTTTTGATTGTAATGCTTAAGACTAGTTGAACATCAGACATAGGTTTATATATTGTAAGACTTAGAAATGGGAGAAGAGTCAAAACGTACCCTCTTAATGCTTTCTCATAACTTCAAAATGAATGTGCTTATAAAGAAAACGGAGTCATCAAATAGGCTAAGTGTAAAAGAGAGCAGAGGAATGAAAACTACGTTGTCCACACTAAATGTTTAAGGCTACTTTATACATCTGTTTGTAGCAGTAGCAAGAATCTTCAAAAACATAAATCACTTTCAAGGATGGACAAAGGAAGAAAATGAGCAGAAATGGAAGTTTTACCATGACTTAAATACCTACGTAAGCTGATACCTCCCTTCTCAGAAAGAGTATTTCAAGATTCAGAAGATTCAAAATATGTCAGAAAAACCATCCCATAGCTACAAAGGTCTTCAGAAGAAGCACTGGATTTGAAAATAGATGAAAAAAAAAATGACAGAGGCTGTAAAAAGGTGAGTGTATTTGAATACAATAAATGGCAAGATTAATGATATATGGAAAAACCAAGTAAAGAAGTATGAAATAATGTCAGAAAACTATAGCATAAACAGTTTTATAACATATTTTAGCTTTTCAAATTATAACTCAAAACTAGCCTTGATATAGCACTGTTGAGTTTACAATCGTTTCATATCTGTTTTCCTACATAGTAGTCACTATTCTTTTGATATTATTATTATTTTCTTCCTATTACAGTTTGAGAAAACAGAGTAATAGAGAAGGCATGTAAGTTTGGGGGGATTATACAGCTACAGAGCAGTAGAATTGGGATTGGAATCCCAATTACTTTATCTTAAATTTTAAGCTCTTTTTATTATATTGTATTGCTCTACAAAGTAGTTACAAAATAATAAGGATTATATTATTATTTACTGAGTGTATTCTATGGCTAAGGATTTAGCTTTGTATAGAGTATAATGGTTAAAAGAAAGTGTGTGTGTGTGTGTGTGTGTGTGTGTGTGTGTGTGTGTGTGTAAGGTAAAGAGATCCATATATGAGAGTTACCAGAGGTACATATGAAAAAAGTGTTCCTAGTTCTTCCACTGGGTTGTAGGATTACATGGACCTATGTTCAGCTGGGTTGAAGGCAATTCAGGCAAAATTATGACAAACGCAGACTAACAGATGCTGTGTTTTGGTTTATAATGATCTTTTCTCTATAATCCCCAGTTTTTGAGAAGAGTGGTATAACTGGAACTGGTCAAAGTTTCCCTTGCCTTGCTGTGTCTTTCTGCGCCCATAGCTAATGCCCACTTGTAACAGGCACTAATCTCCCCTTTGATTTCCCTGTTGCTAAAACTACTCTTACATGTTCCATTCCAAATGATATGGCCCCTTTCATTGTTTATTTTTTATCCTATCACTTAGGGATTTAGAGACTTAATTTTGAAGTGCAAAGTGTAGAAATATAATGTTTCTAAGGTACTTGGTATGTGTTATTCAAATAGATGTCAAAAATATAAAAATGTGCCCTGAACAACAATGCTACAGTTGTATCACAGAGTAGTAACTCTGGTGTCAGGTAAACCTGAGCTTAAATCACAGTGCCATTTTCTAATTTTGTGATTTTGGACACGTTATTTATGTCTTTCTGATTTATAGTCTCTATAAAATAGAAATGGTAATACTTTTTAAAGTTTATTTTGTGTGTGTGAAAATAAATGAGAATATCCACTTAGTGCCCAGCATACAGCCATACAGACTGGCCAAAAAAATTTACTAAAAAACAGGCAGAAGACATGAATAGACATTTCTCCAAAGAAGACATACAGATGGCCAACAGACACATGAAAGAATGTTTAGCATCACTCATCATCAGGGAAAAGCAAATCAAAACTACAATGAGATATCACTTCACACGTGTCAGAATGGCTAAAATCAATAATACAAGAAGTTAACAGGGATCGACGAAGATGTGGAGAAAGAGAAATCCTCTTACACTGTTGGTGGGAATGCAAGTTGGTATAGCCATTGTGGAAAACAGTTTGGAAGTTCCTTGAAAAGTTAGAAGTAGAACTACCTTATGATCCAGCAACTGGACTAGTAAATATTTACCCAAAGAATACAAAAACACTAATTTGATGTTTATAGCAGCATTATATAAAATAGCCAAATTATGGAAACAGCTCCAGTGTCTGTTGATAGATGGCTGAATAAAGAAAATGTAGTATATATACAATGGAATATTACTCAGCCATAAAAAGAATGAAATCTTGCCATTTATAATGACATGGATGGAGCTAGAGTATTATGCTAAGCAAAATCAGTCAGAGAAAGACAAATACCATATGATTTCACTCATATATGAAACTGAAGAAACAAAACAAAAGGAAAAAGGGGGGAAAAAAGAGAGACAGAGACAAACCGAGAAGCAGACTCTTAACTATAGAGAACAAACTGATGGTTACCAGAGGGAGGTGGGTGGTGAGATGGGTAAAAGAAGTGATGGGATTAAGGAGTGCACTTGTGATGAGCACAGGGTGTTATATGGAAGTGTTGAATCACTGTATCATACCCTTGTAACTAATATTATACTGTATGTTAACTAACTTGAATTTAAATGAAAACTTAAAAACATGAAATAATCTAATTATCAAATTAATATTATAAAAAGAAATATTAAAAAAGAACAAACTATTAGTTCCCTTTCCTCTTTTTACCTGTTACAGTATGAAATAATGAGTTGGCTGTCATTTTCGAAGATTTTTAAGGGGGTGACAACATAAAAACAGTTATCCATAAAGTTCAGTTTGAAAAAGCTTATTATGAGCATTTTTGAGAGTTTTCTTGTTGAATAAGTGAAAGGAAATAAACTAAAATATTTAAATAGTTTACAGAGCTGTTGGCTTTAGATGGAGGAACTGCAAATGATTTCTTTCCTTTTCTTTCAGATTTTCCACCTCCAAAGTTAAAAAGTGAGCACATAGTACCTTCATAAAAGTTAAAATAAAGTTAATTTTATTTTAAAAATTACTGTCTTTGGTAATTTACGTTTTTAATGCTGAAAAAAAGATTACTATTAAGAAGTGAATGGACAATTTGTAAAATGCCAATGCAGGCAAACTTCCCAAGTGTTGGACAAAGAAAAGTGTTGTGCTACATTCACAACGTGAATGTAGCAGCATCTTTCACTAAAGTGAAACTGCGACCTCGGTCCTGGGGCAGAGAATAGATCAGAGCGCTTCAAAGAGTAGGGCACATTTGTCAGCAGCCCTGGGGAGGACCCAAGACAGAGAGCAGTGAATCCACAGAGAGAAGCAAAGGAGGCAGTATAGCCCTCAAGTCCAGAGCTGAGATTAGATAGAAGACTGACCAGTGATAGGTGATAACTCTGCTTCAGCCCACAAGCAAAGTGAAGCCATGGAAAAACAAATGTTTTGATAAGAGCAAATGCTTATGGGAGACAAGGGATGATAAGAGTACCTGATTTATGCTAGGAAGTTTGTTTATTCTGTAGCTCTGCTCTGGTCAAATGTTAGGTTACTTGAAATCAGAAAGTAGAATTGAGTAATATAGGTGTTGCTAGGAAAGAAAAAAGTAGACCTGAAATAAGCCTTGTAGCCAAGAGTCTTGCAAGGCAGCAAACCAAGGGGTGCATCTAGTGCATGGAGCAGAGTTTCAAAGGGACTCTCTACTTTCTTCGAAGCCCAATCCATCTCCATGTACTTTCTGGTGGCTTCAATACCGTTCTCTACACAATGCTCCAGGCTGTCCCTACCATTTCTGTCTCCTCTGAAGCAAGACAATTCAGTTATACTTGTCTTAACTTTGTAATCATAGATTACATAGTGAGAGCCTCCTATCTGAGTGTTCTTTACTCACAGGGAAATTGTCTCTATTCTACCTCTGCAGAGATTCACTCAATTGAATTTGATTATATACCTAACCTCCAGCTTTTTAACCCTCACATATTTTTCCATGTGGCATTATTTTAAGCTTAATTATTTTGAACAGTTGTTTCCAGGTTGTCCAAAATGATATAGCTGCATTTAGGTGGGTCACCTACATCTAATTTCTCCATTAAACAGAATAGCATATGCTGCTGTCAAGTTCAAATTTATAAGGATGTAACTTGAAATTAAAATTAGTAAATGACAACCAGCTAATTTCCATAGTACATATCAAAAAAATCAATAATCTTAATGATCATGAAAATCAATAAGAAAAACCAAAACAACCTTTTAAAAAAATAGGCACAGGCTTTTGAGCAAACCGGTTAGTAAGCACAGGAAAAGATGATTAGCTTCACTCATAAAGAAATGTAATTCAGATCAATAATGAGATACATTTTTAACCTATCAGATTAGCAAAATATCTGAAGATTGAAAATACTCAGATCAGAAAGACAGATCTTCACATACTGTTGGTGAAAATATAAACTGGCGCAGTCTTTTAAAAGGGAAAATTGATATCATCAAAATATCAATGTATATACGCCTTCATAGAGCAATCCTGTTTCTGGAAATTTATCCTATAGATAAACTCAAACATATGTTGTATTTTGTTGGTTTTTTTTCACATTTTAAAATTTCTGAAATTAGGATGTCATGTCATAGTTTAATAGGCAGTATTCTTTTTTCTTTCTTGGTAGCATGTAAAATGGTGCTTCTTAGATTTGATAGCATCTTAGAGTTAATGAAATATGGCATAGGTAGGATATTTTACCGAAATACTTTTTGTCTTAGTAGAAAACCAGAAACAATTTAAAATCTGTTATCAGGAGACTGGTTAAATATAGGACAGCTATACCATGCAATACTCTGTAGCCGTAGCCCTTACAAAGAACAGGGAGGCAGCATGGAAATATGACCATAATATATTTTTAAGTCATCAAATTACAGATTGGTATATAAGGGGGAAAAGGATGTCTGTGTGTACACTTGGGCATACATTTACATATGCATAGAAAATAGCTTTTGTGATTAAATAATTTTATTAATTTGATATTAGGAAACATCTGTAAAGAAAAAAATTTACTCTGATCAGAAAGAACTTAAATGAGAAGAACTTGAAATTCACCTTTTCGCCAGCCCATCTCAAACCTGCAAGGAAGGACATGACCAGTGTGCACAATCCTCCTGACCCAGGGAAACCAAAATACACGCTGCTGAACACAGCTAGTATGGACAGCCCCAAAACAATGAATGCTCTCTTCCACACAAGTTTGTCCTTGAGAAGAAAAAGAAAGGTTGATTAGCTCAATTATTTCCTATAACTGATTTTTAATGATTGCTTTTTCTATATTCAGGACTTAGTGGAAAATGAAAATGTCTGTCTAGGCAAATAAATGCATGCCATGACATTTACTTTCTTTTCCTTAATAAAAGTAGAGTCAACACATGGACAAATGCAGCTTCCTCTTCCAAGAACACTAGTTGTATTCTCCTGCAGTTATCCAAGCAGAATTTCACAGGGCTGAATGTAATAGTAGAAAAAAGTGCATGGGCTTTGGAGCCAGACAGACCAGAGTTAAAATTCTAGCTCTTTTACACTACTGGCATATGTAGTGGTCACATAACTTAGCTTCCTCAGGCTTTTTTTCTTCTCCTCCCTGAAAGCAGTTTTGTCACAGTGTTTTTGTGAAAGTTAAAGATGTGATATCTCTAGTATTTTTAGGCTGGTTACTCCTTAATGCCATGCTCTCCTCATTTTTTTTTCTAAACATGATTCTCCTTCCTGTTTATTTATTCATTTGTTTTGTTTTTAGATTCCACATGTGAGTGAAATTATATGCTCTTTGCCTTTTTCAGTTTGACTTATTTACTAGCATAATACCCTCTGGATCCATCCATGTTATTGCAAATGGCAAGATCACATTCTTTTTTATGGCTGTTCAATGTTCTATTGTATATATATCACACCTTCCTTAGCATTTATCTATTGATGGACACTTAGGTTGCTTCCATATCTTGGCTATTGTAAATAATACTGCAATAAATACAGGGGTTCATAATCTTCTCAAATTAGTGTTTTCTTTGAGTAGATACCCAGTAGTAGAATTACTGAGTCATATGGTAATTCTATATTTTATTTTTTGAGGAACCGCCACACTGATTTCCACAGTGGCTGTACCAGTTTACCTTCTCACCAACCATGCAGTGTTCCATTTTCTCTGTATCCAATACTTGTTATTTCTTATCTTTTTGATGTTAGCCATTCTGACAGGTGTAAAGTAATAACTCATTGTGGTTTTGATTTGCATTTTCCTAATGGTTAGTGATGTTGAACATCTTTTCATGTGTCTGTTGGCCATATATTATGTCTTCTTTGGAAAAATGTCCATTCTGGTACTCTGCCCATTTTTAATCGGAATATATATGTATATACATACATATATACATGTATATACATATATATATACATACATATATACATGTATATACATATATATATATATATATATATATATATATATATACACTCCGATTAAAAATGGGCAGAGTACCAGAATATATATATATATATATATATATATATATATATATATATATATATATAGGTGTTGAGTTGTATAAGTTCTTTATATATTTTGGATACTAAGCCTTCTTGGATACATCATTTGCAAATATTTTCTCCCATTTAGTAGGTTTTAGTCTTTTAGTTTTGTTAATGGTTTCCTTTGTTGTGCAAAAGCTTTTTATTTTGATGTAGTTCCAATAGCTTATTTTTGCTTTTGTTTCCCTTGCCTTAGAAGACATATCTAGAAAAATGTTTGCCATGGCCTAAACTTCTTGATCACTTTAGAAGGCAAGTAGGTCTTTAGAAGTGCTTGACTTGGAAGTATCCAGGCTCAGGATTACTAGAGTTCACTCCCAGCTCTGCTGCTTTCTAGCTATATGAACTCGTTCAAGTTACTTCTTAAATCTCAATCTCCTCATCAGTAGAAAGGTACTGATGAATACCATTAATAGTATTCTCTTCATGGGTCTTATGTGGTTTACACTAGATTACATGAGTTTATATGATTGTACTAGATCAGTGCTTCCCAAAAGAACATCCAGTGATGATGGAAATTTCTACATCTGCACCACTGAAATGTTCTCTATCTGCTATAGCCACATGTAGCTGGTGGCTGCCATATTGAATGTAGTGGCACTTTATTGTACTTACTATATCATTTTATATACAGTAAGCAACAAAATGTAAGCCATCACTCTTTTCTTTATTTTGTTGTGTAATTAGAAAATCCTATAATTTTCTTTTATGCATTCATAAAATTTTTTACAATTTTAGTTGGAGGGTTTTGGAGCATAGTAAAAATCCAACTCATCATACTTTCTTATAATGGAAATATTAATTTTTTTAAAGTTCTACTTTAGTTAAGTTTATATTTCCATTCAAAATTCTCTGAAATTTCAAAATAATGCCAGTTTTTATAGGAAAACAAAGACTCTTATATGTTTGTCTATCCCAAGAGACTTAGGAGGGTAAAGGAAAACAAAACAAAAAAACTCTCTGTGAATATTATGAAATTATTGTGATGAGTAAAGAACTTTGATCATCTTGGTGACAAATACTAGACTATATTACAATGAGATGTTAAGGTATAGGTAGTATTATAATCTAAGATATGCTGATACTAAAAAGAGGGCCATTTTACATCTTGACTTAGCTAATATTAATAATAATAATAAAATAAAAAATAAAAACAAAAAGAAAGGATTGCTTGCATATTCTGGAAATGATGTTATTTATTTTTCAGTGAAATGTAAGTTTATAGAATATACATTAGAGTAAAAATTTTAGGATTGCATTAAAACCTTATACAGTTGACCCTTAACACAGATTTGAGCTGCATGGTCCACTTACATGCAAATTTTTTTTTTTTTTTGATAAATACAGTACACTACTATAAATGTATTTCCTTTACGATTTTCTTAATAATATCTTCTTTTCTCTAGCTTACTTTATTATAAGAATACAGTATATAGTACATACAACATATAAAATATGTGTTAATCAACTGTTTATGTTATCAGAAAGGATTCTAGTCAACAGCAGGCTATTAGTAATTACATTTTTGGGGAGTCAAAAGTTATACATGGATTTCTGACTGTGCACAGGGTCAGTGCCCCTAATCCCTGCATTGTTCAGGGGTCAACTGCACATCTAGCCTTGTTCATACACCTCATGGATAGCATTGATTTGGGAATAAGCAGTTTTACAATGGGGGGCCATTTTCTAAATCGTGTTCTTCACGTTCAGGGGACTGTTCCAGAATGTTTTTCCAATGACATTTTAGAGCATGACTTTCCCATAGATTATTTCTTTTACCTGGTCACTGCTTGGAAAGTACTGAATAAAAAATCCAAGAAGAGATCCAGTTGCCATACCAATTACCACCTCTAAAATTCCTCTGAGAACATTAAAAATTGTGGAGCCTTAAAAACACATAAAAAGAAAAACTTCAGGCAGAACTCTAAATCTGTAAATACTTAGACTTTAATTATCAACATAAAAAGCATCTAATTACATAGAAGGAAAGTTATACAGGTATTTCCTGCTCTCCACTTTCTTAAATATATGTGATGTAAAATGTCTAATAAGATGGGCCTATATTATAAGAAACCTATGCATATTATTGCAGATAAATTTCAAAATTGGTATAAACTATGATTTGTGCCCTTCTTTTATGCTTACATCAATAAAAGTTTACTTAAATGGCCTAAGAAAATATGAAAGATAAAATTCATGAACAGAGCTAATTTGTTCTACTATACTATAGGCACAGGCTGGGTGAGAAGACATATCTAGTTTTCAAATTGCCAATTAAGAGCCTGATTTTTTACTAATAATTGATTACGGTAGCTCTGATATGTAAAGAATACAGTAACTTAAAAATTTGGCAGTTAAATCAAGAATCTTTTATTTTTTTAAGTTTTTAAAATGTATTTATTTATTTTTTTGTTTTTAGTAATCTCTATACCCAATGTGGGGCTCAAACTCATGACCCTCAAGGTCAGGAGTCACATGCCCTTCCAACTGAACCAGCCAAGTACCCCAAGAATCTTTTCTTACTACAAGGAGTGTAGGGGACTTACTGTTTCTCAAAAGCTATTTCTAAAAGTAAATCTGAAAACAAATTACTAAAAAAAAATTTTTTTTTAATGTTTATTCATTTTTTAGAGACACAGTGCAAGCAGGGGTGGGGCAGAGAGAGAGGGAGTCACAGAATCCAAAGCAGGCTCCAGGCTCTGAGCTGTCAGCACAGAGCCCTAGCAGGGCTCGAATTCACGAACCCCGAGATCATGACCTGAGCTGAAGTCGGACATTTAATTGACTGAACCACCCAGGCACCCCAAAAAACAAATTATTTTTGAAACTGCTCTTAGAAGAGCCTTTATATGTTGGATTGCTTCTTTGAAGTATCATAATATATATATATATAAGTAGACTTCTGTTTTCTTTCATAGCAAACAGAATTTAGAATACTTTAAAAAAATCTGTTAGCACATTGTACACAAAATCATAGTAAATTGCTCAACACATGAAGTCCTTCCTTCCACACTATTCAAAGAAAATATGTACTGGGGTGCCTGGGTAGCTCAGTTGGTTAAGCGTCCAACTCTCGATTTAGGTGCAGGTCATGATCTCACAGTTCATGAGTTTGTGCCCTGCATAGGGCTCTCTGCTCTCAGCACAGAGCCCACTTTGGATCCCCTGTCCCCCTCTCTTTTTGCCCCTCCCCCACTCATGTTCTCTCTCTCTCTCTCTCTCTCTCTCTCTCTCTCTCTCGGTCTGTCTCTGTCTCAAAAATAAACACAACATTTTAAAAAATGCAACTAGTATGTAGTTTCTTATTATTGTAGTTTAGGGTAACAATATGCCACACCAAGGTATGCCACTTTGGCATAAAGATGATTTTGAGCAGAAGGCAATTGAGAAGAAACAGAATCAAGAAAAGGTATCTATCTCCTCCTATTTGCCTAAAAGGAGAGCATAAACTTTTAAGGGCATAAATTTTTCCTCTACCAGAAGGACAGAAGTTAACCACTGGGACAACTTCAGACTCTTATCATCCCAAAGACAGATTCTACTAAGAGCATCCCTAGATACCATTGGTTACCCTATTTGCCTTTCCACAATTTGCTGCCTCTAAAAGTTCAAAGTTCTTTTCTTTTGTCTTGCATTTCACCAAAATTACTGTTTTTTGCTAAGATGTAATATATACATCACATACAGGTTTGAGTTGCATGGTTCACTTACATGCAAATTATATATATATTTATATACCAAATTCTAACCACCTCTTTGAGTTAGGCATCAGTGAGTAAGTACTCCCCTAGGTAAGCAGGGTGCACATGCTAACAACATGCACAACAGGGTGCACATGCTTTTCTCTTGTTAATTTGTCTTTTGTCATTCTGATTTACAGGGCCCAGCCAATAGACTTAAGGTGGGTAGATGGGCAACAGTTTTTCCTTCCTTACAGTTTTAATCATCTCTCTTATTAAAAGAAAAAAAAAAAAGAATTACCTCTGTAGTAATTTTATTTAGCCAGAGCAGCTCTATGTTAGATAATGGTGTGACTGTCAGAAACATCTAGCTGTGACAGTAGCAAATGTCTCAAGCTATTACAATAAATAATTTACTATAAATGTATAAAAAGTAGCTAATTAGTTTCAGTCTCTAGTATGTAAGGAAAAAAAAAGACTTCTTGGACCCACCTCTAAAAATTCTGATTCAGTAAGCCTGGCAGGGCTTGGGATCCATATTTTAAAGAGGCTCCTGGTAGTTCCCATCCAAACGTCTAAGGACCACATTTAGTGGAGCAGGGTAGAGGGAACACAGCATTGTTGACTAGGAAAGTTCTTTAAACTATCCATAGCCCATACTCCCCAGATTATGAAACCCCAGTACACCCTCCCTCTTGCCCCCTCATCCCTCTTCTTCTCCTCCTGTGTGATTCTAATGCAAACTCTTGCATAAAGCCTGGTTTCTATTCCCAAAGGTTCTGATTTAATTGGTCTAAGGTAGTGCTCACTTACAAGTATTTTTAAAAATTCTCCAGGTAATTCTAGTGTGCAGCTGAGGCTGAGAACCATGGTTTCAAAGGTGTATACCAGGAAGGCAGTGAGAACATAAGTTTGGATAGGTACAGTAAAATTAAAGACAAGGGTGTAGATTTGACCTAACAGGTAATAGAGAATCCTCACTGGTTCTTGTACCAAAAAGTAATACTATGAGAGTCATGTTTTGACAAGGTTAATTTACCAGTGATGCACAGCAGTGTATGGAGGGTGACCGGATATAAGGAACTTGGGGCAGTGGGAAGAGTTGAGGTTCTAGGTAATCAGCCTAAATCCTAAAATGTTATCCCTAGATAACTATGGGAGTAGAGATACTGAGAACATATGACTCCCAAGAAAATGTGTTCCACAATAATTGGAAGCTAAACTCACTCTACAATTACATTTTGTCAATCGCATGGGATCGCAAATCTTATTTCTGAATCTTGGACATGGTTTAAAAATAAACTTGTGCTGTGCCAAAGGATAGTAAAAGTCTTAAATAATAGTGGGAGACAAAAAATGTTTTACACTCTTCTTTTATTACTGCTTAGCACAAAATACATCCATGTCAGACACTCAGTAAGGAAGTAAGATACCTGTGAAAAATCATTGCCATTATTACCCATAAAATGTTACAGAGAGCAGAAACTGTTCCTATTTTAGAAGAATGCTGTTCCTTTCACTTGGACTGTTCTGTGTCATTGTTGTCTTTGAAAAATCTATTCATCTCTGTGTGAAGTCTCAAAGATTGAGCTTTCTCAGAAGCCTCCATGCAAAAGCTATTCTAATCCTTTCTTAAACTTTGCTACTCTGGATCCCTGTCAATGCATTTACCAGACTATTGGAACAGTCCATGTCCAGAGGGTGAAGGGAGTAAAATAAGCTACTGGTCCCTCCTCAGGTATAGAACTAACCTGTGGAGTTGGTTTCTCCATTTTAATCTGCCGTATTCAGTTATCAAGCAAATATGCCCAGTTTGTAACATCATAATCTATGTCTCTGTAGCGCAAGGGAACAGCACATCATGAACTGACCAGTTTACCTGTGGAAAAGGCCATGCCCAAGCATGTGTTGAAGCCAGTGATAGCCAGAATATCATCGAAGCTGCCAGCAGCCATAAGTAAGGTTGGGACGCCTTTTTCAACTCCATAGCCTCCTTCCTGCAAAAGGAGCATTGAAGGCACTACGACAGCTGGAGATACAGCACCTAAAACAAAACTAAGTAGGCAGCGCTTTAAACATTTGTGATAGCAGCTAGCTTACTCATTATTATTATTATTGTTGAAATTATAATAACATCTACTTTTTTAGAGGTTACACTTTAGACAACTACTGTCTTTCAAATAGCAGTGAAGCACCAAACTGGAAACACACACACACACACACACACACACACACACACAAGTTCTACAGAACACTTTTTGAAAGTGTGGCTACAGACAGCCTATATTGGAACCACTTAGGTTGCCCCGAAATATATAGTTATGGGTGGCACAGAAGACCTAATGGGATTAGGTTGCAGGAATCTGCCTTAAAAATAAATAAATAAATAAATAAATAAATAAATAAATAAAGCAAGCAAGCAAGCAAGCAAGCAAGCAAGCCAGGGCGACTGCATGGCTCAGTTGGTTGAGTATTTGACTTTGGCTGAGGTCATGATCTCATGGTTCGTGGGTTCGAGCCCCATATCAGGTTTGCTGCTATCAGCACAGAGCCCACTTTGGATCCTCTGTCCCCTCCCCCGTTTGCTCTCTCTCAAAAATAAATAAAACATTAAAAAAAATGAAGACGAAACATTTATGGTATGAGGTTTGAAAAACACAGCTGCAGGCTTTTTAAATTGGAACTGACTGATATTAGGCCTTCTGTTGGGACTTGGTAAGTAGAATAAGACCACAGATTAGAAGAAGCCCATAATGGCAGTGACAGTGATACTAACACTAGCAGCAGCAGTAACAGCAGAAAACATTTTACAGTGTTTACTATGTGCCAAACACCATTTTAAGTGCTCTACATAAATTAACTAATTTAATCCTCACAACAACTCTAAAAGGTAGCTACAATAATTGTCTTCATTCTGCAAACGAGGAGACTTCATTCTTGCAAACGAGATGCAGAGAGATTAAATAACTTGCCAAAGTTCACATATTGGAGTCACAGAGCTGGGATTTAAATCCAGGCAGTATAGCTCTACCGTCTTAACCAGAAGTAAGGATTTCTTGCTTCTTGCCTACTAATTAGTACTAAATTCTTACTAAGTACTTTCATAATTATTTACTTCTTTTTTTGATGTTTATTTATTTTTGAGAGACAGAGAGAGAGCATGAGTGAGTGAGGGAGGGGCAGAGAGAGAGGGAGACACAGAATCTGAAGCAGGCTCCAGGCTCTGAGCTGTCAGCAGAGAGCCCAACGTGGGTCTCGAACCCACGAACTGTGAGCTCTTGACCTGAGCCGAAGTCAGACACTTAACCGATGAGCCGCCCAGGCTCCCCTTTATTTATTTACTTCTTATGGCTGTTAACCATTAGAAGAACTGGCAGTGGAAGGAAGAGACAGCAGAACCACCCAATCATAACTGTCTGGTGACAAAAGAAGGAGAAAAGAGTGTTAGGTGTTCATTACTATTGATATGTTTATTACCCTTTGTATGGACTTTGAGGTGAGATATGGAATCTCTCTCACCAGCATGGAATAAGGTGTAGGTAAAACACCATTAATTCTTCAACTGTTTAAATCATAATGCCTGTAAAAGTTAGATGTATTCTATAAATAGTATATTTTGAAGTTATAATATTTAGATTATGCTGGAATATCCATGTTGTATTTTCTGATGTCCTTAAGAAAATGCTATTATGCATTCTCTGGTATGGAATCAGAGAAAGCCCCAAACATCCCTGCATTGTTTTCATACGAAAAAGAAAAACCATTACCCCAGGATAAATCCCCATTGCCATGGTAAGCCCATTAGAAAGTGGGCCAGAAGTGCAGATGTGCATGCCTCCACAAGACAAGGACCCATGGACAGTCTTATACAAACACCCTTCAACTTCTTCAGGGCCTGAAATACGCAAACAGAAATACAAAAACAATCATTTAAAGACAGAAAGAGATTATGACATCAGACACTTTTCTTCAGTATTCAGACCATGTTTGGATTATCATGAATTTGCCAGGTAATGAGTTTTATTTAACAAACATTTCAGTGTTTGAAGTGTTTTGGAGATAGCTTATTTAGTCCTCATAGCAACACTATGATATAGGTGAAATTACTATCCCCATTATATTTAGATGTCCTCATCTAAAAAGATACAAGTTAAAGCCATTTGTCCAAGATCATGAAATTGGTAAATTGTGCAGCTAGGTTTGAACTCAAGTAGTATGTTCTGTAGTCTGTGCTCATTAATCCCCAAAGTAGCTGATTTAACCCTCTCAGTGTTAGCTTTATTTATAACTTGTGGCCCCAGAATGAGGCCAGGGTGAAAACCTTCATCCCCAAGAACACTCATTCTCTCATTCAAAAATATACGTTAGTAAAAGCATTAAAAAAGGCATACTTGAGACTCGTCCTATGTATCAAGCAGTTTCTTGAGCTGTATAGTTAGCCTAAGCACTTGCATAAGGCTTTGCATGCCATAAATGTGCTATCCTCTCTCTAGCCTGTTATTTATAAGGATGACCTATATCTCTGTCAGAGAAAAGGGGAGCCTTTATTGTTAGTGCTGTCCCCAGACAGTAATTCCACCTTCCTCCAAGAACGAATATAGGGTCATCTTCTGGGAATAGTCAGTCCTCCATGAAATAAACTCCATTCTTTTCTTTAAAAAAATTTTTTTAACATTTATTCATTTTTGAGACACAGAGAGAGAGCGCAAGCGGGGGTGGTGTACAGAGAGGGAGACACAGAATCCGAACCAGGATCCAGGCTCTGAGCTGTCAGCACAGAGCCTGATGTGGGGCTCAAACTCACGAACTGTGAGATCATGACCTGAGCAGACACTTAACCAACTGAGCCACCCAGACCCCCCTCCATTCTCTTCTTTAGACTGTCACAGTGCCTAAAGCACGGTGATTCTGAATAGTAGCAGTACTGGAAGAGTTCAGTTCCTAGTCAACAATTAGAAATTTATACTTCATACCTTTGAATCAAGCCCAAGGCCAGCACGAACCAATATGATAGACAGAGCTATGCTTCTCAAAGAGGAAGACCACTTATGCTTGATCTGTACATTATCACTGATGACAGGGATATTTCTGACAAGAAACCCAGCAAGAAGCATGCCTAGAATGGAGAAGTCAAACAACTCCTTAGTTGGTTTTCAAAGAGAGAAGATATTTTTGGCATTTTTACTTTTTGAGTTCATGTCTCTTTAATATTCTTTTGTTTAACATTTTTGTTTAAATGGATGAAAGACCTAAATGTGAGATAGGAAACCATCAAAATCCTAGAGGAGAACACAGATAGCAACCCCTTTGACTTTGGCTGTAGCAACTTCTTACTAGACACATTGCTGGAGGCAAAGGAAACAAAAGCACAAAAGAATTAATGGGACTTCATTAAGATAAAAAGCTTCTGCACAGCAACGGAAACAATCAACAAAGCAAAAAGGCAGCCTATGGAATGGGCGAAGATATTTGCAAGTGACATATCGGATAAAGGGTTAGTATTCAAAATCTATAAAGAACTCACCAAACTCAACACCCAAAAAACAATCCAGTGAAAAAATGAGAAGACATGAATTGATACTTTTCCATCATGCAGATGGCTAACAGATGCATGAAAAGATGCTCAATCTCACTCATCATCAGGGAAATGCAAACCAAACTATGATGGGATACCACCTCACACCTGTCAGAATGGTTAAAACTAACACAAGAAACAACAGATGTTGGTGAGGCTGTGGAGAAAGGAACTGTCTTATGCTGTTGGTGGGAATGCAAATTAGTGTGGCCACTCTGGGAAACACTTATGGAGGCTCCTCAAAAAGTTAAAAATAGAACTACCCTATGATGTAGCAATTGCACTGCTAGGTATTTACCCAAAGGATACAAAAATATAGATTCAAAGGGTACATGCCCTCTGATGTTTATAGCAGCATTATCAATAATAGCAAACTACAGAAAGAGCCCAAGTGCCCACTGACTGATTAATAAAGAAGATATGGTGTATATATATATATGTGTGTGTGTGTGTGTGTGTGTGTGTGTGTGTGTGTGTATACACACACACACACACACACACACAATGGAATATTAGCCATCAAAAAGAATGAAGTCTTGCTATTTGCAACAATGTGGATGGATATTATATATCCATATCCATAATATTAGTATATTATATATCCATATCCATAATATTAGTATATTATGCTAAGTGTAATAAGTCAGAGAAAAACAAATATCATATGATTTCACTCACATGTGGAATTTAGGAAACAAAACAGATGAACATATGTGAAGGGAAAAAAAGACAGGGAAGCAAACCATAAGATACTCTTTTTTTTTCTTTGAATTTTATTTTTTTTCTTTTTCTTTTTTTATTATTTTAAAATATTTATTTATTTATTTATTTATTTATTTATTTATTTATTTATATATATCCTAGTTAGCATATAGTGCAATAATGATTTCAGGAGTAGATTCCAGTGATTCATCACCTATGTACAGCACCCAGTGCTCATCCCAACAAGTGTCTTCCTTAATGCCCCTTACTCATTTAGCCTATCTACCTGCTCATAATCCATAAGATACTCTAAATGATAGAGAACAAATTGAGAGTTGATGGAGGGAGGTGGGTGGGGAGATGGGCTAGATGGGTGATGGGTATTAAGGAGGGCACTTGTTATGATGGGCACTGGGTGTTATATGCAAGATGAATCACTAAATTCTATTCCTGAAACCAATATTACATTATATGTTAACTAACTAGAATTTAAATAAAATTTTCAATAAAAAATTAAAATAATATACTATATTAGAGGAGCTAAGAAAAGCCTTTAATATGCAAATAAAAATCATTAGAATCAGTAATGGAGTATTCAGATAGAAATGTGATCAAATTATAAATATAAAATGTTTTAATACAATGCCTAATTCAGTCACTCTTTTATGTGCAAAGTAAACAGCTCCTGAAGTTATTTGCTATGTCAGATTACCTGAATTATCAACAAATACCTATGTGGATTCTATTTCACCCTCAAGCCAGGTAATTTAACAAAAAATACATAACTTGCGAGGCGCCTGGGTGGTTCAATCCATTGAGCATTCTGACTTTGGTTCAGGTCATGATCTCATGGTTCGTGAGTTTGAGCATCGCTTCTGGTTCTGTGCTGACAGCACGGAGCCTGGAGACTGCTTCAGATTCTGGGCCTCCCTCTCTTTCTGCCCCTCCCCTACCTGTGCTCTCTCTCTCAAAAAATAAACATTAAAAAAAATAAAAAAAATAAACATAAAAAAACATTAAAAAAATAAACATGAAAAAAACATTAAAAAAAATCCTTGCTTTCCAAAGGCTTGTGAGTTATGAAGAAATGGACATTGCTCTGTCAGGTCAGCTTCTGATTCTTCTTTCATTCAGCCATTTACTGTTTACCAAATGCCTTCAGTATTTTAGACAGTACAGTAGGTAGTAGAAGTATAATAATGAACAAAAACTTGGTACTACATCTCAACAAGTTTTCAGCCTCTAGGGGAGTGAGATAAACTGACAACCTCAATTTTATGGAAGCATAAGGAAGTGTTGTATGAGTGAGAGAAGAGTAGTAAGTCAGAGGGATCCAAACAAGGGGAAGAACCGGGTGGAGAGTCAAGAAGTTTCTGGATGGGTTAGCAGTTTCTTCCAAGGTATGAAGAGAAGTATGACACATTCTGGGAAGTGTCAGTAGTTGACAGTGACCGAGGGAGCTGAGGAGTTTGCGAGAGAATCCTGCCCTCGCTGATACCACATGCCCCTACAACAGGAAAGAGAGACTTCTCCACCAGACACTGGGCTTCCAGACTGTTCTTCTCTAGCAGTACCCTCTTCTCAGCATGACCTTACAAGCATTACACATTAAATGACTAAACAAACTTACTATTGTTGCAATGTTCTGTATGTAAGCTATGAGAATGGAGACTAATGACAAGCATAGCTTTTGTGACTTGCTCCAGACACCGCTAGGCCAGGAAGCATCACTGCCATTTAATCTAGAAGAAGGTCTCGTAAAGTTTTGAATTCTGCAGTTACGGTCTTTCCAGAATTTTTGAAAGTGGGAACTAGCCAACCACAGTTGTTTTTTAAAGAGTAATAAGGATAACACATGCTCATGGTGAATTAAAACATCACCAACAAGTAGGAAGTGACAAGTACATGTTCTATTCCAACTGCAAACTTTCGATCTTCATTCTCCAAAGATTTTCACTCTTAAGGGTTTTCTTTGCCTTTCCAGAAAAGTTTGTATACCTATGTAAGCATGCCTCAGTATGTGTGTTCGTGTGCCTCATTTTCTAATAGTAGAAATAGTATCTCATTGTTTGGAAGTACTGTAATTTTTTGAACCAATTAATGGACTTTAAGGAACTTTTCAGATTTTTCATTACAAATAGTGCTGAAATGAGCAGAGTTCAAAAGAAGTAATAATCTAACAAGGACTCAAAAATATGTTAAGAGTTTCTTTTGGAGTTTTGGGGGGGGCGCAAGAGGAAGCATTTTTTTGTTCTCCAAATGAATGTGACAACAACTTCGCTGGGACACTGTTTCTGGATGGTCTGGATTGATATGGCCACCTGATACTGATCTGGCAGACGACCCCTTCACTCCTTTGTCAATGATGTGAGTGACTTACAATACATTGAGCCCTAGTTTTGTAGCATTTCTGTCTTACAGTTACTTCTACCATGGTTGATGTTAAGCTACCAACACGATGTCAATGAATGTGCAGTTGGGAAGAGAGAGCCAGTGGCACACCACTATATATTGTTTCCATAATTTCAAGAGCCTAGATAAGGAGAAAATACCGTAAGTGATTAGTTTTGAGTATCTATTGGTTTTATTTTTAATGCAAGTTATTTAATTGTAAATATATATAATTTAATTTTAAAAAATTTCTGTGTTTAACAACTGGCTTACCAAACTCAAAATTTAATAATTGGCTTTTGGCTCCAACACATCAAATACAGAAATATTTTATATTTATTTCCCAAAGCTTCCCAAACTACAGTTTTTAAAATATGATTTAGTCTTGAAGTCAGAAAGTATTTAGCACTTACCTAGAAGAGGAGGCAGTGGAGGTAATGTAGGTAACTTAATGAGCCCCAAAAGTTTACCTCCAATGATGGCACAATAGAATAGGATTATAATTCCAAATAGGTTTCCTCCAGGAAGACATTCGCTGGTAGTAATTGACCAAACTACAGCCCAGAGAAGAACAACCATGGTAACTGAAATAAACCAGGAAAACTAGTTTCTATCAGTAAGTTGTCATATGGTTTCAATATAATATAAAAATTTTAAAAATATCGAACATACATACAAGTTTTTATAACCATGTGTAAATTTTAGAAGGCATCAGTAATATGAACAATTGGGTAATAATTACCAACCATCTTAAGAAATAGGATATTACCAGTGCCTTTGGATCCACCCATATGCCCCTCTTAATCCCATCTCCCATCTCCTTTCACACCGTCAGAAGGAACTACGATCTTGAATTTTTTTATCATTTCTCCTTTTTCCTTTATAATTTTACCATAAATATTCACTCGTTAATAAAAAGGGAAACACTGGCTATCTTTACTCTCTTCATAGGAACATGAGAATACCTGAATAATCACATTCTAGTATTTTAGTTCTGTCTTGAATTAAACACTATTATTGTTTCTTTTCTATAGTCAATGTTGGTTTAGAATTATCCATATACTCACCTATTTTCCGTTTTGATCATTATTCATTATGGCAACTCAAATTTTTTATCTGGGACAATTATTTTGTTGCCTAAAGTATTTCCTTTAATAGAGGTATTTCTATTAGAAGGTGAAACATGTTTCCTTGTTTGAAAACCTTGTGTTGTACTAAAGTTTACACTGAAGTAACAAAGACTCATGGGAAAACAGTTGGGCAGACAACTCAAAGCTTAAATCCTGTGACCAAAGTATTGACAAAAACAGTAATGATCCTAATAAAAATGCTAGTGCAGTTAAATCTCCACTGGCATTTGCATTTCACAGTCTCTTTTTGGCAGACTCAAACCCTTGGAACCACACGTATTATTTCGAGATGTAGAACCTTGAAAGCATTTGCTTTAAATAGTAAGCAGTTCCGTCCAAATCTGATCCAGATTATAGCTTTCTCCAACAATCAAATATTTGTTGTTGTTGTTTTAACTGAGGGAAAGTGTTGGCAGCTACTTTGTTTGTAATGTCAGCTTCTACATCCATATATGGTTTCATTAGATAGTTTAATGGTCTAGAAAGTTTAAAAAGCCTCTGAAACCCCTAAACCAGCAACTAACTGTCTGAAGAAAAAAAAAAGTACTTCTATAGGGAGTTCAGCTTTTTAAAAAGTCTTCATTTTAGTAAGGCTTTATCTTTAATTGTAAGGAATCATATATCTGACCTTTTTTGTCTGTTCTTGTTTTTCAATGCGTTTTGTATTCACATGCCATTGTTTGGTGATGTAAAATATTAACATGGCAGGAGAAATTATGTACAAATGCAAATTTTCATGTTACACTAACACAATTCCTCATTTACCATCATATATGAACTAATTCATAGTTCAGAAACAGTGCACCAGAGCATGCTATATTTCTCATGAAGATCTGTTGGTAACAAATTCTTAGTTATATTGATCTGGAATTATCTTTATTCTCATTCTTAAAAGATAGTTTTTCAGGGTATACAGTTCTAGGTTGAGAGTTACTATCTTCCAGTTCCTTTAAAATACTGTCCCTTGGTTTTCTGGCTTTTATTGCTGTTTTTAAGTGTCTTTTAGGAATTTTTTTTTCCTTTGGCTATTTAAAAAAATTTTTTAAATGTTTATTTATTTTTGAGACAGAGAGAGAGAGAGAGAGAGAGAGAGAGAGAGAGAGAGAGAGAGAACGAGTGGGGGAGGGGCAGAGAGAGAGGGAGACACAGAATCGGAAGCAGGCTCCAGGCTCTGAGCCATCAGCCCAGAGCCCGATGCGGGGCTCCAACTCATGGACCGCGAGATCGTGACCGGAGCCCAAGTTGGACGCTTAACTGACTGAGCCACCCAGGCGCCCCCCAAAAAAATTTTTTTAAAAAAGATTCTCTCTCTTCCTCTCCCTGTGCCTGTCCCCCACCCCCTTTCTCTCTAAAAATAAAAAAAAAAATTAAAAAATGAGTCTCCAAATCACATCATTCATTTATACCCTTTCCCTAATGCAATCACTATCTGTTTTACAGTAAATGTTTTAACTAGAAATGTGCCATGATTTGAATGGTGAAATTTCAAAAAAATAAATAGGACAGAAAAGGTATTAAATTATATGTTGTCTTATCAACTGGTATATATTTTGGAACCTGTTTTTCTCTACATTTTTAAAATAAAGTTTGAGATTTTTTTCTCATGCTAGTTTACAGACTTACCTAATTTTATTAAAAACATATGTAGAGCCTAGAGTATAACTGGGCTTCAACTGTCCCAGTTGAGAATGGTAAAAATGTTTTTCAGAGCTCACAAATGAAGTATAACAATAACTGAGTCTGATTTTTTAGTAAACACAACTTTTAGATCAAATGTATTATATTCTTCAACATATTTACTTTGGGAAGATATGTATTTACTCTAGTGGTGCTGTCGCTCCTCAATATCATTTTGAAATTGTCTTCAAATTCTCATTTATAGGGTGCCTGGGTGGCTCAGTCAGTTAAGTGTTCAACTCTCCGTTTTGGCTCAAGGTCATGATCTCATGGTTTCATGAGTTCGAGCCCTGTATCGGGCTCTGTGCTGGCAATGTAGTGCCTGCTTGGGATTCTCTCTCTCTCTCTCTCTCTCTCTCTCCCCCTCCCCCACTCGCACTGTCTCTGTCTCTCTCAAAATAAATAAATAAACTTAAAAAATTAAGAAAAAGTCAGCATTTATAGACAATTTTCAAAGCCCTTCTTTTTCCTACTACATTTCCTCCAATGTACAAAATACATACACTTCACTCTCTCTCTCTCTCTCTCTCACACACACACACGCACACACACACACACACACACAATTTCCTTTCTGAACAAAAAAACAGGATTACTGAATCTGAATATCCATCTATTCTTCAAATTGATATCATAATAATGTTTGGCTCCCTCCAAAAACCAAATCCGTTCCTCAAAGACAGTATGTGAAATAGTGCTGAGATAAACTCCCAAAGAAAAGTCCTCCAGGGGTGCCCGGGGTGGCTCAGTTGGTTAAGTGTCCAACTTCAGTTCAGGTCATGATCTCATGGTTTGTTGATCTCATGGTTTGTGAGTTCGAGCTCCACGGTGGTCTCTCTGCTGTCAGCACAGAGCCTGCTTCAGATCCTCTATCTCCCTCTCTCTGCCCCTCCACTGCTCATGTGCTCTTTCTCTCTCAAAAATAAATAAAACATTAAAAAAAAGAAAAATCTCCCAAATATTTTAGGTAATAGTGGTTGTACTGGAGTAAGTTGGATTGGAAACCAAGATTCTTACAAAATGATGGATTCATTTGGAAGCATAAATTAAGCTGTTTGTTCAAACATTAGTTGCATCACTTAATAACGATTAAACCCAACATTTATGCAGTGCCTTTCTGTTTACAGGTGATTTCTCATTTTTCTCATTGGAGGCCTAATGTAATCCTGTGAAATTACTCACAGACAGAAAAGGAAAATGTCTTTGATCTCTGCTCTTTTCCTGCTAGCTGGAATGGTAGTAGCAATAGCACTCTAGTTTTTATGTATACAGAAGTAAACTTCTTTTTGTTCTTTAAACCATATTATTTTGGGATCTCTCATGAAAACAATTTCATCTTTTACCGTCTCTTTCTGAATTATTTTTTACCATTTACATACCATTTGTTATCCCTCTAGCCAGCAAGCCATGTGGAGGGCAAGCAAATGTTTGTCCTAGTCTTCGCAAATTATTTGATTCAGTTGGTATTTCTTGTAGCTTTTTTTCACTGCTATTCAGGAGGTTACTTCCTTCTGTTGGTTCTTTTGCATCTATTCCTTTAGAGTTCATAACTGCTTCCTCCTGTGTTTAAAACAATTTAATAATACTTAAAACGGTTATATCTGCTGTACATTTTTATAGCTATCGAGTCATCAAATCACAAATCAAATTTTTACTGCTAGAATCAAGGCTAACACTTTATAGTGGAAATGCAGAGCTATACTAATAGCTAATCAGTGAATGCTTGGAACAAGAATTATGTTAGAGGAATATTTACCATTGAGTCACTATTTGTAGCATTATAAATCCTTGGGGTACACATACTATTTCATTTTGTTTTACAATAGTGGGTTTAAAAATTAGCCTACTTAAGATATTTTTCAAGGCAATAGTTGGTTAATATATTAAAGTGGTTCAGAAAAAATAACTATTTGTGGTAAAAATGAATTCAAATTCATTCATCTACTTGAATTTAAGCAGTAAAAAGGGAGGGAAGTAATCACAACCATTCTAGGGGTGAGGCTGGGAACACAAAGCATTTCACAGGCTCTCTATTTTTCCAGCCTCACGTAGGGCCAGCTGCTAATGAATCTGGGAAAACTGGTAGTCACACCTACTGTACAAATTTGGGGATTAAAAATGGGAAGAACTGTTAATTGAGTGATAGAGCATGAAGAGAACACAACTGTATCAGAGATTTGGAAATATATAGTCCCTCTTTTAAGGAAATGGTTGGAATGCTCTATATTTAATCGTAGGTTTACCTGTGTTTCTTGATATGTAGAGGCTGTGTGGTCCATTCCTGTGGATGGTGTCAAATCTTCATGTTCAATTGCTTTATCTTCATCTCCCATGATTTATAATTAAAAATAAGATGACACAAGGGAGAGGAACGGGAACTGTTTCGAAGGAGAAATAGTACAGATATGTAGCATCAACTTGAGATTTATATGAATGAATTAAGCAGCAATTTGAACAATTTAAATGAATGAATTGTACTTATTTTTTCCCTTGGAACTCTGAATGTCTAAAATATTTTAAATTAGACTATTCTTAACTTTCAATTGCTAACCTTTTCTTTGATTACAATATGTTATACTAATTCTTACTTACTTTCTACCTCTCCTGAAAAAGCCCTTGTTTATCATATTTTTATATGATGTCTTTCCCACCCTGTTTTCTGAGTTATATTTCAAATATTCCAAGCAATACTACTGTTAAATCGTTCTCTCTAATGGTCTGGCTTGATGAAACAGGAAATCTCCAGGCAATTTTTCTTTTCCTTCCTCCCTTCCTTCCTTCCTTCCTTCCTTCCTTCCTTCCTTCCTTCCTTCCTTAATATAATTTATTGTCAAATTGGCTTCCATACAACACCCAGTGCTCATCCCAACAAGTGCCCTCCTCAATGCCCACCACCCGCTTTCCCCTCTCTTCCACACCTATCAACCCTCAGTTTGTTCTCTGTATTTAAGAGTCTCTTATGGCTTGCCTCCCTCCCTCTCTGTAACTTTTTTCCCCTTCCCCTTCCCCTTCCCCAAGGTCTTCTGTTAAGTTTCTCAAGATCCACACATGAGTGAAAACATATAGTATCTGTCTGTCTCTGACTGACCTATTTCACTTAGCATAATGCCCTCCAGTTCCATCCACGTTGCTGCAAATGGCCAGATTTCATCCTTTCTCATTGCCAAGTAGTATTCCATTGTGTATATAAACCACAATTTCTTTATCCATTCATCAGTTGATGGACATTTAGCCTCTTTCCATAATTTGGCTATTGTTGAAAGTGCTGCTATAAACATTGGGGTACAAGTGCCCCTATGCATCAGCACTCCTGTATCCCTTGGGTAAATTCTTAGCAGAGCTATTGCTGGGTCATAGGGTAGTTCTATTTTTAATTTTTTGAGGAACCTCCACACTGTTTTCCAGAGCAGCTGCACCAGTTTGCATTCCCACCAACAGTGCAAGAGGGTTCCCGTTTCTCCACATCCTCGCCAGCATCTATAGTCTCCTGATTTGTTCATTTTAGCCACTCTGACTGGTCTGAGGTGGTATCTCAGTGTGATTTTGATCTGTATTTCCCTGATGAGGAGCGACGCTGAGCATCTTTTCATGTGCCTATTGGCCATCTGGATGTCTTCTTTAGAGAAGTGTCTATTCATGTCTTCTGCCCATTTCTTCACTGGATTATTTGTTTTTTGGGTGTGGAGTTTGGTGAGCTCTTATAGATTTTGGATACTAGCCCTTTGTCCGATATGTCATTTGCAAATATCTTTTCCCATTCTGTCGGTTGCCTTTTAGTTTTGTTGATTGTTTCCTTTGCAGTGCAGAAGGTTTTTATCTTGATGAGGTCCCAATAGTTCATTTTTGCTTTTAATTCCCTTGCCTTTGGAGATGTGTCGAGTAGGAAATTGCTGTGGCTGAGGTCAAAGAGGTTGTTGCCTGTTTTTTTCTCTAGTGTTTTGATGGTTTCCTGTCTCACATTTAGGTCTTTCATCCATTTTGAGTTTATTTCTGTGTATGGTGTAAGAAAGTGGTCTAGTTTCATTCTTCTGAATGTTGCTGTCCAGTTCTCCCAGCACCATTTGCTAAAGAGACTTTTTTCCATTGGATATTCTTTCTTGCTTTGTCAAAGGTTAGTTGGCCATACATTTGTGGGTCCAATTCTGGGTTCTCTATTCTATTCCATTTGTCCATGTGTCTGTTTTTGTGCCAATACCATGCTGTCTTGATGATTACAGCTTTGTAGTAGAGGCTAAAGTCTGGGATTGTGATGCCCCCCACTTTGGTTTTCTTCTTCAATATTACTTTGGCTATTCGGGGTCTTTTATGGTTTCATACAAATTTTAGGATTGTTTGTACTAGCTCTGAGAAGAATGCTGGTGCAATTTTGATTGGGATTGCATTGAATGTGTAGATTGCTTTGGGTAGTATTGACATTTTAACAATATTTATTCTTCCAATCCATTGCTTCTTGGCCTTTTGGCTAAGATCAAGTGTACTCTTCCAATCCATGAGCATGGAATGTTTTTCCATTTCTTTGTGTCTTCTTCAATTTCCTTCATAAGCGCTAGGCAATTTTTCAATGTTGAAATGAGTCACCAAAGAAACATCTATGGATTCCATCATTTTCAGAGAAATTAGAATCACTAATTCTTGTCTGGTTCATATTTCTAAATTAAAGTTAAAATAATAACATTGATTGAGTAGCCACAAATGTCTTAGACAACTGAGACATGTTGGTAGTCACTGTAGGTAATTCAAAGATTACAAAAACATATTTTTTGTTCTCTATAGGCTGACGATATACCAGGAAAAATAAACTTACATGAAGTAACTAAAAAACCTGTAGGACAGACCTATAGCTTGACTCTGTAAACTACTTCAATCTCCTCTCTCTTGGCTTCTCATGCTATATAGGCTGAACAACCAAATACTCCAATTCCTGGCCACTTCTGTAGCTATAGATAGCCATGTGTCACAGTTCTGTGTAATGAGATATAAGTGAGAGTCCCTAGGGAGAACTTTCATTCCCAGACTATAAGGCAAGGCTTTTTGAAGATCATACTTTTATTCTTTGTCCTCTAACATTTCTCCTTCTTCTTCCTAGAATGTAGATACACTACCTGGAGGGCCAGTGACCATCTCTCAACCATGAGAAGAAAAAGCCCTATACTAAGGAGAGTAGAAAATTAAGATAGGAGGAGCTGGTTCCTTGATGATACCCTTTAATTGCTCCATCAGTCTTGGATGCCAAGCTTCAAGTTAATTGTTGAAGCTACTGTTAGTCAAGTGTTATTTTTACTAGTAATCAAACTTACTTCTAATGCAACAAGTATAATGATATTATAATAGAAGCACGAACTACAAACCCTGGTATAAGCAAAGGGAAAATTATGTGAGAGAAGGGAAAATCTAAATCAATACATTTGAGTGTCTAATATGTGCCATACACTATGCTAGGCTATAAAGATAAGGATTAATTAGACAAGACCCCTGCCTCAAGGAATAATTTTCTGTTTAAAAAAGTGCCAAGAGGGGCACCTGGGTGGCTCAGTTGGTTGAGCATCCAACTTCGGCTCAGGTCATGATCTTGTGGTTCATGGGTTCAAGTCCCACATCGGGCTCTGTGCTGATGGCTCAGAGCCTGGAGCCTGCTTCCGATTCTGTGTCTCCCTCTCTCTCTGCCTCTCCCCCATTCGTGTTCTGTCTCTCTGACTTTCAAAAATGAATAAATGTTAAAAAAAAGTGCCAAGATGCTTGCATTTAATATTCCCAAGAAAATTATATCCTTTCTACCACTACCACCCTCACCATCACCATCATCACCATTTTTCTTCCTTACAAAATACAATGTTGGCCAGGGTGGTATCTCAAAAAACCTTCAGTTTGGATTTTATATTACATATAATAAGTTCATGTACATATAATAATATATATGTGTGTATATATGTAGATATAATTTTTTAAGTTTATAAATTTATTCCAAAATTTAGACTCATAATGAGAAAGAATGGCATTTGATAGGAAAAATGTTGGGCTCAGAGAACCCTTGTCTTGAAGGTATGGAGGCATGGAATCCAGTGGGATGTCAGGGGAAACTTTGTTGGAGCATGCGTTGTAAGGCTGAAAGCAATGGCAAATGAAGTGGGAGAGCTAGGATATCATTTCCCAAACCATGGCACTTGCCCTTTACCCTATGTAGAGAATAATCCCCTCATATAGTAAATGATGATCTGCTGGGTCTGGAGTTAGACAAAGCTGGGTCTGTAGTCTAGTTCTATTATATACCAAATTTCTTAGCCTCTTTGTAACTAATTCCTTATTTATAAAACGGAGATAAGAGTGGTTCCAACCATGCACCTGGTAAACATTCAATAGTGTTAGTTATGAGCCACTCCTGTTCCTTCTCCCTACTTAACATAAATCTCTAAGATTCTTTTTGCCTTCCTTATTAAACTAGATGAGGTCCCCCCAGCCCCATGTTGAAGAATTTACTACTTAATCCCACTGATTTTCTTTGATAGTGCCCTTTACCTCTTTCTTTCAAGGCCAACTTCTTGATAAGGTGGATGGAACACTCACCATTGTCAGTTCTTCACTTGCTCATTAGTAGAATCATATAGGAACTCTTGAGCAGTGTTACTAGAATCATCTCCTTTATCAAATTTCTAAAATCAGCCAATTCTGCCATTTATGAAGAATATTTTTAAATAACCAACAAGTATAAATGACTATTTCTAATAGCAACCATGTTCATGGCACTTACTGTTCATAGTTATTGAGTCTTGAAATTACAATAGTATATCCCCTACCAATAATTTGGTTTCAGCAAAGAAATCAGAACATACACAAAAATTACCTTTTAAAGGGGATAAGATATATCATGAAGTCCATTAAAAGTGGGAAGTTTATACTTCTTATAGAGAAGCTCTCAAGTCCTCACTCAGAGCCCACTAACTTTTAAAACATTTCAAATGACTTGATATATATCAAGTCACACACACACACACACACACACACACACACACACACACACACACTGGAGTATTACTTAGCAATCAAAAAGAATGAAATTTTGCCATTTGCAACTACATGGATGGAACTAAAGGGTATTATGTTAAGTGAAATTAGAGAAAGATAAATATCATATGACTTCACTCATATGAGGACTTTAAGATACAAAACAGATGAACATAAGGGAAGGGAAGCAAAAATAATATAAAAACAGGGAGGGGGATAAAACATAAGAGACTGTTAAATATGGAGAACAGAGGGTTACTGGAGGGGATTGTGGGAGGGGGGATGGGCTAAATGGGTAAGGGGCATTAAGGAATCTACTCCTGAAATCATTGTTGTACTATATGCTAACTTGAATGTAAATTAAAAAAATAAATTAAATAAAAAAACCAAAAATAAAAACATTTCAAATGACTCTCCTCATCTGGTTTCTCAGAAGAAAAGATGTTAAAAGTTACATGTAGGAAGAAATTGTGATAGAGGCAAACTGAAAGCACCATAAGTGACAGCTGACAGGAAGGAGATGGAAAGATAGGAATTTAAGGCTATAAAATGTGGGGATATCTATCTTCTCCATATTTGTAGTTTTGGCCTCCCAAACATCTCCCCCCCAACAAGCTTTTTGATAACAGCATACTAATTTTCTTTTGTGGAATCCACATCTTCTCTATTCTCCATCCATGTGGTTCATAGGAGACTCATGTCCTCCTCACGTTCCTTATCTCCATGCTCTACCAATGCTCTGGAGATGAGGACAAGCCTGGCCAATGAGAGAACTTCTTCCCCCGTCATACTGATTGTTTTAGGCATGAGCATGTGATCCATACCTGGCCAGTGAAAGTCAACTTTAAGGTGTTCACTGGAACCATTGAGAAAGAGCTTTCTTTCTGTTGGGGTTGCTAAGCCCAGACTCACTATTGACAACCCTTGTGACATACAGAAAAGCCTTCCAAAGAATGAAGTGACCACAGAGCAAAGCAGATCCTTAATATGGAAGGAGAAAAAAGGAAAGTCCCAAATTAATAACCACATTGTTGATTTAACAGGAAGCAGCTCCTTGTCAGTTATAGGTAAGCTAATAAAGTCCTTACTAGTTAGAGTTGAGTTTCTGTCATTTGCCACCAAATGAATCCTCAGTAAGAACCTTCATACCTGAATTGGCCCTGAAGGATCTCTTGTATAATAACAAATGTTTGGAAGGTGATTTTACATCTTCAAGAAAATGAAAAGAAAAAAAAAAACTGATGTGCTAATACTTTTGGTTTTAAGAGGCATTAAAATACATAGCATGGGTTAGCAATGTAAAAAGAATGTTAAAGAAAATGTGGCATTCAATAAAATAGATGTCAGTTATCCAGAAAGTTAAGTGAAATGCTTTGTTTTCAACAATGCTATCTATCTATCTATCTATCTATCTATCTATCTATCTATCTATCTATCTATCTATTGGAAAAGACAGAATCCCAAGCAGGCTTCATGCCCATCATGAGATCATGACATGAGCCAAAATCAGGACTAGGATGCTTAACTGACTGAGCCGCCAAGATGCTACTTAATAATGCTATTTAAGTAATAAATGCTATTTAAGTGAGACGAATAATATTTTACTGTGTTCATAAAAGTCTTTTAAAATATTTTGTCCCAGTAAAACTTCATGAAGGCTGTTAAACTGAGATACTGGGTGTCTGGAATGGAGAAATTAAAAAGTGGGGAAATATGGAGAAACTAGTTGATTTCCTAGTAATTAAGAATTATAGTTTAATGTAATAATAAAAGTTGGAAAGGTTTTAGAAATTACTTGGTCCAATTTCTTTAATATTCACATAAGAAAACTAAAGCCTAGAGAAGCTAAATGACTGTTTTCAACTAACATAGCCAATATCAGGCAAGCCTCATAAACTGCAGTAAAACTGTATAAATATTTGTGAAATGAGAGAATTCTTTAATCTATATCTTTGATTTCAGGTTATTTCTACTAAATCACTGCATTATATTTTTATATATTTTTGCTGTAATATTTTATTTAAAATCCCACTCACATATAGTCATAATTAACTATAAGTTTGAAAACACATTCCATAATAAGTTTGGAAAATATTTTTATTTTCTATCTTGTATCACCTTCAGCTTTATTCTTTCCCATTGTTATGACTGTGATAGAGTTTATTATAAACAAAATATTTTATTAGTCCATTTAGGTTGCACAACATTGGTGACAAAATAAATGAAACAAGAACTTTATTCTGTTCTCATGACAAATATTGCTTATATATTCTGAAATTATTAGTTAATTGGCTAAGCAATAACTTGCCATTTAAATATGCCCTAAGATTCTAGGGATTAAGGAGCTCTCTTTTTAAAAAATCCAGTTAGTCTACTGTCATACCACCCTGAACACTCTCGATCTTATCTGATAAAAAATCCAGTTAGACTAAGATGCTTTGAGAGATTTTTGTATATAAAAATATGACACTAAGAAATAGGAAGGCAAAGCACATTTTAGATAAATACTAAAAGTGCCTATATACAGAAGCAACAGTTTTTTTCTGCTTCTCAATCAAGACGTTGTATTATTCTGATTGATACACAACAATAAACTACATTAAACAAATTTATCTCACATCAAATGGTGGAATTTTACAGATTTCATAATTCAGTCATGTTAATTTAATCAAAGTTCTGTGCCTTAAATATAGATTTCAACAGAAGAATGTGGTTTGACCTAAGCCAAAGGATGTGGCTGTTATGACTGTTGTGATTACCCACTTGCTAGAAGGTTAGTAGATCAAGTTCTAAAAACATATTCAAAAGTTGTTGGTCACTCATGCCTCTCTTTAGCATTCCCAGTATACAGAATTTCCTGCAGGACTGATCCACATGCTTAGAAACCATCTTGGCTTAATTTGAGCTTTATGTTGCAATACTAGGAACATATGCCACCAAAATCATAGAGCTGTGGACTTGAAAAGAACAGTCTCCTAAGTCTTTCCTCCAAATTTGAGAGAAAATTGCAGATGAAGAATCACGGATAAAGAATATGAACATTATGTATGAGCATTTGCAGGTAAATAAATAGGAAAAAAAAGTCTGTAAATTGTAGTTGCCTTTGGGGAGGGAAATGGAATCAGAGTGGTTGGAATATCATTTTTATTCTCTGTATTTTTGCATTGTTAGGATTTTTACAATAAGATTTTCTTATGCAATTCAAAATACATTTAAACAACGTTATGTAATTTTAAAGCTTTAGAGAAAAGAAAATGATACAGCTTTCCTCAGTAATAATATTTTTCAGAGATAAAATCTGGTAATTTCCCTTTAGATAATCCCATTGCTACAATTTAAGTTAATTTTTTTGTTTTGGGGGTTTTCAGAGACGATGGGGAACTGCCTAGCATCTTCTACAGCAGTTTTCAAATATTTTTTAGGTCAAAAAATAATCTTTCATCAAATAAAACCCTACCCTGAAATCCAACAAATGGGACAAATAAAGGGGACTGCAGGAGCCGTGTCCACTAACCCCTACTTCTCCTGGCAAGTGAAAGACACTTTGAAAATTACTTTTGCAAATATGCTCTCATATACAGAAGGCTGTTAAATCAGCCTTCTCTTTTTCAGGTTATCTTATTAATCTAAATGTTTAAAAGTGCTTTCTGTAATATTCCAGAGGAAATAAAAGAACTCTCAATTTGTGAATGTCCATAGACTCTTGGTCAAGTAAAATATGCTTACTGCTATCAGTTAAATTACTGCTAAAGGATCATTACATAGATAAAGGCTGGTTATTCTTATTTCTGTCTGAGGTAGGGACAGACCAACACTTAATGGGGTAATCCTAATGAGAATTTACATATATGGCTGGAGTACTGTATGTGTTATTTATACATTTGAAAGAACATCTCAGTGACTATCCATTAAGTACTCTATAATAACAAAAACTCCTACCTTTGGTGTTCAACCATAGGTTGGAACACCAACACATGTGTTGGAAGTGGAAGCTCAGTCTGATATGTCTATGTAGAACATATAGAAACCTTTCAGTTTCTGGATTCTGCTAATCAACTGCTGATCTAATGCTCATTCTCCAAAAGGAGACCCACCCAGCAGTGAGGAATTCAGGTCAAGTGAAGGGTGGGACTTAAAATTTCCTTGAATTAGTTAACTGAAATGACTAAGAATGTTTCCCTGAACAAAATAACCTTATCTGAAAGTGTTAGGTGTGCTGACCATATGAGACCAAGCAACCAAAGGAAAACAAGTACTGTTCTATTTGGCTAACTGATACAGTGATTTGGTTGAATCATCGTGAAGTAAAACACTATGTAATGAGATACGAATATAAGGAAATTACTCCTAGGTAAGAAGGGACCCAATACTTGCTTCTCTCCTTTCTAAACTCTCTCCCAAGGACAAATGCATTTAATTAAAATTTAAAATATTACCTCTAGGCCTACTAAAATCTGATTCCAAAGATTCGATCTCCTCAAGTGGGGCAACCCAACCTATTACCTAAGAGCCGTTACTCAGGTATGTCAGTGTGTACCTTCCCCACCCTTAGGGATAAATCATTATTGGTCTAAATCAATCTCTGTAACACCATTCCTTCATGCCAGCTGTTGGTTTAGGGCTGGGCATGATTCACTTCTCACCAATGAAATCTGTGGGCAAGGCTGTTGGGGACCACTGGATATGATATTCCTCCCCCCTCACCCCCCAAAAAGAGGCAAGAACCCTCTTCTTTTAAAAAACATTTATTTAATTTAAAAATTTTAATTTTTTAAAACAATTTTGCAGTACCTTTATTCTTTTTTAAAATTTTTTTTAATGTTTTTATTTTTTTTTGAGAGAGGGAGACACAGCCGAGTAGCGGATGGGCAGACAGAGAGGGAGACACAGAATCTGAAGGAGGCTCCAGGCTCTGAGCTATCAGCACAGAGCCCGACGTGGGGCTCGAACTCACGAACCATGAGATCATGACCTGAGCCGAAGTTGGATGCCCAACTGACTGAGCCACCCAGGTGCTCCAAATTTTTAATTTTTAAAATTGCATCTATCTATTTATTTAGTTACTATTTATTTTTTCTTCTCTTCTTTTTGTCTTTAAACTGTGTATCTGTGTGTGTTTGGGGGGGGAGGGGATGGGGCCAAGGATGACGACTGTGTTTCTTGGAACTCTAGCAGCCATCATTTACCATGAAGAAAAAGACAAAATTAGCTCATGGAAAGCAAACTAAATCTTGATATCATTGGGCTACGGAACAAACCCTGGATCCAATTACCTCCACACACCTTGTGTAAGAAAAGTAAATTTGTATTTTTGAAGACAATTTTAGCTGAATTTCCTATTACCTGCAGCCAAAAGCAGCCTAACCAATACAACAGGTGATTTTGATGCAGAGCCAGTTCAGAGAAGCTCTGATGAGCAGTAATGGGAACCTTTGGCTCATATGTGTTTCCCTAGCTTCTTGACATGGTGCAAAATCTTCGTGGAGGATGAACAATCAGAATACTGCCTCTGTGTTGCTATTTATCAAAAATATTCAGAAAAGAATATTTAAGTAGCTAAAAAAAATCAGTGCCAAAGTTTTTAGTGCCATTCTTTTAGTCAATAGAGATTACAGAGATTGTAAGGTTATATATTTTTCCTTTCCTATCCCTGAGGTTTGGTTGTAATATTTGAATAGTGAATAATAACAAGTTGGGCTTATAAACATTTGATGGTTTTCTAAATGTCTATTCATGAAGCAATTACAACCACAACAAAACAGCACTACTATTACCGCCTGAGGTTTCATTTTTTGCTTTTTCTATCTGGTAAAATTCTACTAGTCATTCAAGATCTAACTCAAATGTCACCTTCTCAATTAGTATTTTTTAACTTCATGTAGACTAACTCTGTACCTCTTTTTTCTCTCTGTGGAGTCATTCATTCACTTATTTAACAAACATCTATTAAACTCTTGCCATATTTTAGCCCTTGTTCCAGGGATTCAAGAATGAACAGTCTGAGGGATGAAAGATACAGCATAGAGAATACAGTCAATGGGATTATAATAATGTTGTACAGTGACAGATATAGCCACACTTGTCGTGAGCATAGCATGACATAGAGACTTGTTGAATCACCATGTTGTACACCTGAGACTAACATAACATTGTGTGTAAACTATACTTCAATAAAAAAAACACACAAAAAAGTGAACAGTCTGACATAGTTCCCACACTCAAAGGCTGTAACGTAGTCAGAGAATGATAGCTCATTCCTTAAACAACCATAGTAAAGGGTGGTAAGTTTCGATATTAGGCACATGAGATAACAACTCTATCCCTTTACAGTTGGTGAAGTTCATCAGACTTTTACTGATTTTCTGTGGTGTGTAAAGCACAAGAGATACAAAGATTACTGAGATGCAGTCTATTCTTGAGGGATGGAAGGAGACTGATACATGTTCATCAAACCAGTTTCCTGTGTGGTCTGGGCACACAGATAGTAGACATTTCCCAGTCTCCCTTACATGTTAGTGTGGCAAGTCATTGAGGTGTGGCCAATGGGATGTGGGCATAAGTAATGTCTGCCACTTCCATTTTTTACCTATAAGAAACTTCCATGCAATCTACAACATACCTCCCTCTACAACATACCCTGTCTAATGTCTGAAAACTAAGAACTTTTAAGGTTTTAGGGGATGACAAAGCCATAATATAAAGACTTTGGGTTCCTCACTGAGTAGAATGACACCCACTGAACACCTGATTGGACTTTACCTGAGTAGAAATAAGCCTCTACTATGTTAAGGTACTGAGATTTTGGAGTTTATCTGTTATAACAGATAGTTACGGCAATTGCTGAGGGCAGAGCCCAAATGAAAGCATTCACATCATTGCAAGCCCCTGAATCTAATCTCTTGGTTTCATTTCCCTTCTAAAGAAATGGAAGAGATTAGGGGATCCTGGGTGGCTCAGTCTATTTAGTGTTCAACTCTTGATTTTGGCTCAGGTCATGATCCCAGGGTTGTGGGATCAAGATTCTCTCTCCCTCTGCCCCTCTCCCCTGCTCATGCACGTGCTTTCTCTCACTCTCTCAAAAAAAAAAAAAAAAAAAAAAAGAAATGGAAGGGATTAGGTTTATGTGACTCTTAGAGGCCACATAGCAAACATATTCATCAGTCAGTGCAGAACATCGAAACCACTTCAGGTATTTTAAGCAGGAAGAGGTTTTACACAGGGAATTAAGTGAATTGTTTAAAGGCTAGAGACTGTTGAAAGGGTTAGAAGAGTAGGTTCTAGATTGGGCCTCCGGGAATGACTTCTAGAACAGTAGTAAATGAACTGTTGAGGAATGTACTATTTTTGCTACAGTCAGAAGGCCCCACAAGGACTACAGAGTTCAAGGACACCATTGTAGCTATGAGTCCGAGAAGCTGGGATCTGGAAGCTGCCTGGGCAGGGAACACAGACTATGTTCACCACTTCCCTCAGTTGCTTCTTGATGGCCACAGAGCTGGTGATTCAATATGATGATGCTGAGTCTGGCTGTCACCACTGTTGTAAGTCCCTCCCCACACCCACAGTTGTGGAGACTAGGACTGGCAAATCCTGGACCTTCCTTGCCAAGAGAAAACAGCAAAAAGTAGCAAGGAGATGGCCTCTGTCTTACCTCTGCCTTCAAAAGCTCAGACAAGTTCATCTACTTGCCAGACACTAATGTTACATCTAGAACTTTGGCTGGATTGGAGTCTAAGGAAGTGTTTTTAGCTCTCCAGTGTCTCCTATACAATAAGGCATGCTGGAAGCAGGTAGGGATCGATATGAGTGCCAACCTTCTATATCCAGCACAGCAACTTTTGGAGTAGACTCCAAGACAGACCTGTATCACTGAGTTCTTCCCATTTTTTCAGAAATCCTTTAAAAAAAAGGGCAAGGGGCATCTGGGTGGCTCAGTCAGGTTAAGCATCTGACTTCGGTTCAGGTCATGATCTCACGGTACATGAGTTCGAGCCCCGCGTCGGGCTCTGTGCTGACAGCTCAGAGCTTGGGTGGATCCTGCTTCAGATTCTGTGTGTGTCTCTCTCTGTCCCTGCCCTGCTCATGCTCTGTCTCTCTTTGTCTCAAAAATAAATAAAAACATTTAAAAAAATTAAAAAAGAATAAACATTAAAATTAAAAAAAAGCAAACATCTACTCAATAGGGTTAGAATTCTAAAGATCTTAATACTCTAGTAAATATAAATTTGTGAATCAGTCACTTTGCTCACGTCATTAGTACAGCATGAATCACTCTACCTAGTAACTTGTTAAGTATATTCTGATCCACTGGATTTTGAGGTATTGAATGGCAGAAACTGTAGTTAGTTCATATTTGTATTTCCTGTCCCCATGCCTGCTTGGCCCAGAGAAGACAAACAGATATTTGCTAAAGTTAAATGTTTCATTCTGAACTTAGAAACAGTAAGCCAGAATTTCATGACAGCAGTTTGTAGCAGCAACAATGTCAGGTGGAGGCCCCATTACAGAGTAGGGGAATAGGGTTTCTGTCTTTCAGTGAAAACAGAGGTTAATGTGGCTAAGGAAGGTACCCGCCTTCTCTGTCCACTGGTGTTGTCCATTTCTTGAAGGGAGGCTAAAGTCAATGGTGGCTTTCTGATATCAATTTTTTAGGGCAACAAATCACCAAAGTCTTCGGTGAGATACCAAGGATGCAACAACAAGGATGAGATAACAAGCTGCTGCCTGGTAAGTAAAAAAAGCCACAGGCAGTGTGCACTTTCAGCATGTGGTTGTTCTCCAGCCAGTGGGATCTGATGGTTCTCAGCATCTTGGCGGTGCTAACGTAGCCCACAGTAGCCACAGCCTCTGGTGTTCGAGAACTAAAACACAAACAAGAAAAACACGCTCTGGACACTCAGTGTCCTCTGAGGGCTACTCACCTGGCGGTCTCCAGCGCAGGAAGAGTGGGAGACGGGCTAAAATATCTTCCGGGGGAGCCTGGTCCAGCCACGCGCGCGCATCGCCCCAGGCGGAGCCGGAGGCTGTGAAATACGCTTATATCTGGGCCCTGGGCGCGCCGCGGCTTTCCGAGGCTCCGCCTTCTCTGCGCGCGCGGGGCGGCCCTGTGGAGGGAGGGCCGTCTGGTCCGGCGGCGCCTGAGTAATACCGTGAGCGAGCCCGGGAGGGACCCGGCCCCAGGCGGCCGCCCCACGTGCCCTCCGCCGGGTCGGGGTCTGGCGGCGCGCAGCCTTCCCGGGCGGGGGGGCCCGGCGGGCCACCCGCCCGCTTGCCGAGATGTCGCACCTCACCGTCGTGTTTCAGTCGTGCGTTCTGGCTGGGCGGCCGGCTCCCGGTGCCGGGACGAGCGCGTCTTCCCCGGGAAACTCGCAGGAAAGGCCGCCCAGCGAGCGCGGACCCCGGCGGTGACGAGAACTCTGGAGAGGACGCGCAGCGCTGGCTTTTCTGGAGTCGGGAGTGCAGGCCCGACAGCCAATTACGAGGTTTAATGTTCCCTAAACCCACTAATACACTTCGGGTTTTAACTCCACCTTTCAGCCGTGCTTTTCGAAGTGTCTTCTCCGATGCGGTGGGAAGATCGCATTCTCCGTTTGGGCGGCCAGTTAGGCGGGATTAAAGACTTGTCCTTCCCCCTTGTATCGCGTCTTTAACAGGAGCCCTTCTTACCGCGTTGTTGTAGATTTGAACCTTCCCATCAGCAGTTTCTTTTTCCATTAAAACTCCCTTCCATTTCTGTGTCTTCCTTTTCTGTATGTTTCCCGGCTCCAGGTGTGTGTATATATGCGCGCGCCCCGTTCGGGGTAATTTTCATTTCCTTCAGAAATAAAAATGGTCTTACCTAATTTTCACTTCTTGGCTCAATTTTAATCACCGCTTTTCAAGCAAGGGGACAATGTCAAGTTAATATCTCCACCAAATAAAAACCACTCATTCTTGTCTTTCAGCCTCCTTTGTGGGCAGGACGGATGAACCTACGTTCTGTACAGTAAACTTCAGGGCATCTAACGTGATTATTACTGTATTTTCCTAAGTCGAATTCTTCCTCTCCTAAGGACTGGGGAAGTTTCTAGTGGTATCCAGCTTCCTCTTACCACAGGAATGAAATACAGTTTTCCTTTTGTTTCAGTCATATGATCTTCATCGACACATCACCCGATTTGAATAACACGACTTTGGAGAGGAACACTGAACTTTTTAGTTAGGTTTTACCTGCACTTTTATTGTTTATAATGTTTTATAGTTTATAGTTGGATGAGAGCATGCAGTCTGAAGAAGCATTTGTTAATTAGAATTCATTTTCAAGAATTCATCATTTGTTTATTTAGAATTCATCTGTCATAGTTATACACACACCCATATACTTGCTCACAGCATGAAGTACTTCATAACATACTTGTAAGTTTCGTTGTTCCACTACTCCACTTGATAAGAAGTTACAGCATTTTGAATATGATACACCAAAAACAAAACACAAAACAAAAACCCAAGTCATTTGGCCCAGCTCCCTTATTTCACAAACCAGAATACTAAAATCTAACATATATCCGGTGACTTGGTCTAGTCACAAACCAAGCGTTCTGTGATGCAGTTGTGGAAACCTGGTCCAGAACCCCAAAACAAATCCTGTATCAATGGACTCTTTGGGAATGCTGGTCAAAATATCCTTTGCTGTCAATTTTAACTTTTTTTCATCAATCACATAATACTCTTCCTCACACATAAAATGTTATCCTCTCAATGTCCATTTCAAAATTTTCCTTGTTAATATTAATATTAGTTGTTAATTAAGTTTCTAAGAGGAAAGACTAAGAATAACTGCCCATTTATTATCTATATTTGCATCATACCATTTGGTCTTTTGAAGTAGCAACAAGTAAAAAACAAACATAAAACCCTAAAACTAAAATAAAAAGAAAAAACTTCCTAATAACCTCTTATACAATTATCATCCATGAATTTGCTTAAACTTTTTCTTGAAAAAAAATTTTTTAACCATTTCTTATTGAATTATGATTAACATACAATGTTGTATTAACTCCAGGTGTAAAACATAATTGAGTCAATAATTCTATACATTATTCAGTGCCCATCATGATTAAGTATAGTCCCTATACAACATTATTATAATATTAATGACTGTATTCCCTATGCTATACTTTTCATCTCTGTGACTTACTTATAACTGGAAGTTTGTGTTTCCTAATTCTCTATTTCACCCATCCCTTGAAAATTATTTTCTTTAATTTAGTTTCCTGTTATATGATTCATTTATATTTATGTATCCAGAGACTGTTTCTAAATTTCATGTCCTCTTACTGTCAACCTGGCATTTGGTGAAAAAAATCTACACTTAATCTATATTCAAACTGAAAATACTGCTGGTTCACTGTAAGTTTCTTAGGCCCATGCCAATGTCATTATTTATTTTAATAAAGATTTTTTAGTTACACGAAGAAAATAGTACTCAATTATGAGTGGTAACATCTGTTAAATATAAATACTTGATGATTATTTTTCTTTTATATAACAGATTAACAATATAGTTCTGAATCTAAACTCTTTTTTTTTTTTAATTTTTTTTTTTTCAACGTTTATTTACTTTTGGGACAGACAGAGACAGAGCATGAACGGGGGAGGGGCAGAGAGAGAGGGAGACACAGAATCGGAAACAGGCTCCAGGCTCTGAGCCATCAGCCCAGAGCCTGATGCGGGGCTCGAACTCACGGACCGCGAGATCGTGACCTGGCTGAAGTCGGACGCTTAACCGACTGCGCCACCCAGGCGCCCTAAACTCTTTTTTAATGTAAGTCACTGAAGCTAAATTCTTTCCTATCTTGTGTTCATTTATGATGGTGTAAAAATTTAAAATTAGAGTCCATGTACAGACCAAGCAGAATTATACGAAATATTTGAATATTGGGAAATAGAAGTAAAATACAAATACTTTTTTCTTAAAAACCTTCCATTTTTCATATTCACATTTTAATTTTATATGTTTACAAATTGTGGTTGATGTTAAACCTCTTCATTTGCAGTGAGTTCATTATCTTTTATGTCGTCTACCTATAATGATTTCAGAAGAGGTTAGAAAGAGATTAATATATTTAAGGAATCTGACTCTTGTGAGCAAAGACATCATAAAAAGGGCTTGTTTTCATTAATAGGCTGTTAATAGGAGAGACATGATGGGTGAGTTTTCTTTGTAACCAGGTTCACTGTGGACAGGAAGAGCCTGCCTTCCCAGCAAGGAGATTTTAAAATCACAAGCTCCAGCCTCCATCAATGATGACAGGATTACCTGTTACGTAGGCAGACTGCAATGACAAACACAAGGAGACAGAACAATTAACCAGGTTTAACACAGGTTGTGTTTCTTCAATTTTTCCATGACTCAGAAACCTAAACAATGTACTCTCATGGTAACAGGAAATCTCACGTAACAAATAGATTTTAGGAAAAATCTGAATTAAATTTTGGATGATCTGAAACTGCTGCATGTTCTTGTGATTTAGAGTTACCTGGCCTCTGGCTAGTGTTTTAGCACATGTCACATTCTAAGCAGATGTTCGGTCTCAGAATCAGAAAATTAAGCTCAGTGATATGCAGCCATTCCCTAAATTAGGATAAAGTATAGGCTAAAACAGTACATTTTCATTTTGAAATTCAGAACTATTCTAAAGCAGCTGAGTTTTATGACATTAATAAACTTTTGAATGTCGTCAAGTGTGTTAGTCATAAAGTGGTTGTGTTAATTACCAAACAGAATTTTTTGTAGAAGATTTTGTATTTTTAGTTGATAAAAATACATAGGTGTTGTCAGAAGCTGAGGCACAGTAAATGTGTTTAAAAAATTTATATGAATAATAATTATATCTATTAAACTATGAAAAAATATTCTATACTAGTTTCAGATATCCAAATCTGTACCAAACTAAGGGAATTTAAAAAAAATTACTATTTACTTTTTTGCACAGAATTTTGCACTTTCCAAAGAAATAAATCTGAAGTAAGCCTTGTGGTAGAGGTTTAAAAATCTTTTAACTTAAACATAGATGTTAAATTCGTGTTCTTATTTTTAAATTTATCTGAGGCCTGACACAATGGAAGAGGCAGGAAGGAAAGACATCACAGTATGAGTACAGACATTTTTAAAGTTCAATCTATGAAAACTAATCACATACTGTAGGTAAACTATCATCAACTCCCCAAAGGTTTTTTAAAAAGCAAACTTTGTTATACATATGGACGCCTTGGGGCTCCTCTAAAAGTCCAAAGGTCTTTTTATTGCAAATTTCAAGCCAGAACATTTCCAAATATTTGGTAAACTTAAGCTCTGGCTAAACAAGGACAATTTAGCTTATCAGCAGTACCCCCCAATTCAAATGAACTCTTCTGCAGATACAGATTCAGAGAAACAACAAAAGCCAATGAACTTGTTCCATTAGTAATTTGTTTAGCAATTTCCCAGCTACTAAAAACTGCTGTTAACAGTCCTGAGAAGTGGTAACTTCGGTCACTAACATTTCAACCACTATTTGTTACATTCACCAACTAGCTGGTGTGCAAGTTACTGTAAAGAAGAGCTAACAGATCAGTAACACACCTCCTCACTCCTGCCTACTCCCCCCCCCCCCCCCCCCCTTCCTCTCATCTCAAATGCTGCAGTTCCCTCTTCATGTAATATTCAAATACATCCAACAGAGGGGGGTGTTTTTGTACTCTTTACCTTACAGTTTCTGCTTTCCTAGTTGCATGCCATTTAAGAATATGCAATAGCCATTAAGGAAGAAATTGATTACTAAATAGGTGCAAAACAGAATGAGATAGAATTGGGATTTCCATATATGATAAACAAGAATTCACAGGAAAAAACCAGCCAGTGGGATTGTCCTAATTAAGTCACCAGTAAAAATAAAAACACCAAATGCCAATTCTGTGTATTCTAGACACAACTAAATCTGGTTAACTCTCTCCCCCTTTCACCTGAAGCTCTCATAATTTTGGAGGTTCATTTGCTTGACTTACATTTAATTCGACTTTCCCCAATTATAATTTTTCAAAGCAACTGTCTCTCATAAAATTGAGCAATTTATTTTTTCAATCTTCCATGTCATTTGCTACAAGATTTAGTGACACATAGAGTTGAATAAGGAAGAGTTGGTGGCTCAGATCAAAGTGGCCTTTCTTTGAGCAAATTAAATTAGAATTTATCCCTATCTTGTAAATGCAACCTCTTATATATGTTGCAACTCTCTAAAATGACATTATTTTGATAAGCAAATCGTGGCCAAATGAGGAATAATGAACTCCCTGGGAAGAACAGTGCTTACTTCATCAGAAGCCAAATACACACAGAGGAGGGCTACTTCTTCTGCGGTTGCAAATCTTCCAGTCTTCTGTCTCTTCAGGAAAGAGCTCAGTGCCTGAGATCAGAAACCATACCAGATATCAGTGATAGGAGGTGAAGTCTGAATTCACCTGCAACTCCTTCAGGAAGTCCGAGGCAAGAGGAATCTATAGAGTTACCATTGGCTTGCTGCCTTGATTAATCATGTATGATACATGATACATGAGAATATCATTAATTGTGGACCAGGTAGGACTAGAATGACTTCCAAGCTACTCAAACTAGTAAAACCTATAGACACTGTGTCTATAATAAAACCTGTAGATACTGTGTCAGATCAAAATACATATTAAAGAGGAGAGCTTTAAAAAAACTTTTTTTTGAAACTGTGGTAAAATACACGTTATTTACCATCTTAACCATTTTTAAGTGTATAGTTCAGTAGTGTTAAGTACATTTACGTTATTGTGCAACAAATCTCTAGAACTCTGTCTTGCAAAACTGAAACTCTGTACCCATTAACCAATAGCTCCCTGTTCTCTCCTCCCCCAGCTCTTGGCAGCCGCCCTTCTGTCTCTGAATTTGTCTACTCTAGGTAAGGAAGAGGACATTTTTCAACCAGAAGATTTAATCGCATTTAAAATAGTAGATATACCTCTTCAGGATTTGGTCTGGCTTGTATTCTTTCTTGTAGAGATGGGGTATCAACTGTTCCTAAATCAAAGGGGGACATTCAGCTTGGTTAATTACTCAAATTGAAAAAGAAGTTGACAAACTTTAAACTTCCTTTCCACATGATACATCAATGAAATCCTTCCCCATGACTTACAATGATAATTTCACCTCCGTGTTTAGGATTTCTAAAAACACAGACCATAGGGGTGCTTGGGTGGCTCAGTCGGTTAAGCATCTGGCTTTTGATTTCAGCTTAGGTCATGATCTCATGGTTGTGAGATTGAGGCCTGCATCGGGCTCTGTGCTGGTAACACTGAGCTTGCTTGGGATTCTCTCTCCTCTCTCTCTCTGCCCCTCCCTCCCTCCCTCCGTCTCTCAAAATAAATGAATAAACATTAAAAACACACACACAGAGACCATAATTCTTTGTGACATTAGGCAAGGACTCTGGGTGAGTCACACAAGCATCCCCAAGATATATTTTAGTCACATTACACTGCATGACACTTTATGGATTTTCAGCACTTTTACATGTATTATCTCAGTTACTCCTCACAACAACCCTGAGTTGTAAATACAGCCATATAAATACTTCATCAGTGAAAGAACCTAGGTTCCCTTAATGATCCCCAAACCATTCTTTGCTGTCAGGTTCACTCTGGGGATCCTCAGACAGGGCCATGCCTGTCACGGTCCTCAGTAATTAGATGGCTCGACATTTTCTTCATTATCTTGCCTATTTTCATTGGTTTCAAATTCCTATTTTTAACCACTGTTTCATGTTTCTCATAAAAAATATAATTTGAATTATCTCACTTAAAGTAAGAATGACACTAAACATTTGAAAACCCCGCTTGGTTCAAGCTCCTACAGAGCAACTTTCCCAGAGTTTCTGTCAATTTTTGTAATCTGTAAATTCTGTTTAGAGGGCCTTTTGGCGGGGGGTGGGGGGTGCTGACAGTACTCTGGGCAACCACACGGTATTTCTAAGGTCATAAAAAATGATTTTAAAGTCATATCCTCTGCTCCTGAGAGTGCCATAGGGATGATGTTTACTAGGAAATCATTTATTTTCTTTTAAAAAAAATTATTTTTTTAAGTAATCTCTGTACCTACCTTGGAGCTTGAACTCACAGTCTCAAGATCAAGAGTTGCATGCTCTATCGACTGAGCCAGCCAGGAGCCCCAACCATTTCTTAATTTTAGCATCATTTGTCATTTCTCTGGAGAGGGTGGAAATCTTCAAATTCAGAAAGTTCTGGCTCCTTTGTGTTTACACCCTTTCTTTAGCTTACCTGTTTCCTCTCACATTTCATCATAAGTGGGCAGCACTTTTGACACTCAGGGTAGAAACTGTCTTTACTAGAAATGGTCACCTGGTTCATTAGGAACATTTTCTACCTTCCACATTACTGCAGGCAATAATGTTGATAAACTTTCTGAAACCGTGTAACAAAGATTCCCTTGTACCCATCTTCTGGTAATATTTTCCTCACTTCCTTCATCCATAGCCTCCTTACAGTCCCCAGTCCTACCAACAGTATGCTCAAGACGTCGTAAGCTTTCATTGAACAATGTCCTCAAAATCCAGTTTTAAAATACAACTTTGACAGCTTCCTACCACTCAGGCGAGGGAGCATCATGTCTTTCATATGGCTGGTATTAATGGTTATTAAATGAAACTACAGAGCAAGCCTATGCCTTGTACTTAATTCCATTGTCCCAACTCTACTGTGTCCAGGGCATGGACCACATAGCATGTCATAGTCTACAAAGGCTGGTGTTGAAGAGTGTGACTATACCACCAGCAGCACTACCCCAGACACACTCACTCCTTGTCAGGTTTTCTGCCGTGACTGGCTCATGAGTCACAGCTCATTCCTTGTCCCACACAGGTTGATAATATATTTTCCAAACTTCTGAAAAGTCCAGCTGCTAAAACAACCACATTTTCCAAATCATTTTTCCATTTTTTCCACTGGGTAAATGGCACCAGAAATAGCTAGAGTCAAGTATCACCAGCGTGTATGTTAAAACCCAGTGAAACTGTCTCTTCTGTATCCTCTTCTTTCTTGGTGTTACCTATGTTTACATTTCTAATCCAAGAAAACTTAAACAGAATACCTCCGTCATGGAAATTCTGTAGCTTGAAAGGTATTTCACATTCCTCTTTTAAACTAATGAGTTAGTGTTTTTTAACCTGAGGGGAGACCATGGTGGATTATATAAAAATCTCATGTGGAACTTTCCAAACTACACACAATTTTCCCCATCAACTCTTTCCCCAAGTTCTGGCATGCACTTCAGGTTTTGAAAAGTTCCATACGTAACTGTGAAATGCTGCTTCTCCCCAACCCCCCAGTACCAGTTGTGAACCACTGAGAGCAAGCTTGATTCTGGATATGTGATATTTAATTCCTTTTTAGAGAAGAAGTTAATAATTCTTCTTAGGCAACCTGTATTCATTTTGGGTCAGTGGAACCAGGTGAAAGAGCATATCTGTTTAATAGACATACCCATAGTCATTAAGAAAATGGGAAGTTATTCCTACAAAATAAGTTATAGAATGCTTTTGTTTGGACAGACTGAATGTCCTTTCTACTAATAATAAGTTCTTTTCTTCTTTCCTTTATATGAGAGGTCAGCATGCATTCTGGTAAAAAGCCAGATAGGAAATATTCTTAGTTTTGAGAACCATTTGGTCTGGCACAACTACTCAACTCTGCCTGTAGCCATACATGTGGCAAACTAGGTGTGGGTGTGTTACAATAAGACTGTGTTTACTAAACAGGTGACGGGCCAGATTCCACCTGCAGGTCATAGTTTGCTGATCCCCTTTTTATAGCATAAAGGAAGGTGTTAATCTCTCCTTTTTGGTTGTGGGTCAGCCCAGGTGATTTACAAGCCTCAGTAACTCCCTGTGTTTTGGGAGGCTCCTCTTACCTTCTTCCTGCGGTCCAGTGAACACGGTCTACTTTTCATCTTTCGCCTGACAAGGTCATCTCTGGTCTACCTCCAAACACCAAGCTCTGGTCAGTTATCTTGGCCACAAGATTTGGAGTTGTTCCACACACGTGTGAATACCATTTAAACCCTTTGCATCTGTGGTTCATTCCTAATGACTGAGAATCTCATTGCCAACATACCGTTGGACTGTTATCTTAGCCTAGACCCTTTTTCATTTGAGATTTTCCTAATGACAGGACACAATATAGCATGTGGTAAACAAACTTCTATGCATATGTTTCACAGTGCGAACCAGGGTTCAGAAAGGACAAGTGCACAGCCCTTTTGTGCCTACCTCACCTGGACAAACACAGTTGCACCTGATGCCCTGCTGGATGAAATCTGCAGCCACAGACTTTGTGAGGCCAATCACGGCCGCCTTCGTGGTACTGTACACGCATCTGTTCACAACTCCTGAGGATGAAAAGAAGGTTTAACCATTGAAGGAACAAAAAAATCTCCTTTAGAAAGGGAACACAAATAACTGTCCTCGGTACCTACTGTCATACTTCCTCCCATGCCATCCTTTTTAAAGTTTGATTCAGGGGGCACCTGGCTGGCTCAGTCGGTTGTGTCTGACTCTCGATTTAGGTTCGTGAGTTTGAGCCCCGCATTGGGCTCTGCACTGACAGCACAGAGCCTGCTTGGGATTCTTTCTCTCCCTCTCTCTGCCCCTCACCCTCTCTCTCTCTCTCAAAATAAATAAATACACTTAAGAAATAATAAAATTTGGTATCAGGTTTTCTCCCTTCCTGGGGCTAGTTTCTGAGTGTGGGAAAATAAGATCATTACTGGCCCAACTCAGTTGAGACCTAGGTGTTGAGATGCTGCATTTAGGTAACGGCAATGGTCTTAGGTTTTCATCGTCAGTTGGTCGAACACTTGGGCAGATTCCAAAAGACACCAAAGGACAATCAGGGTAAAGAACAACAAAACAAAAACCAAACCAAAAAGTCAAGGGGCCAAGGCATTTCTCTACCTTCCTCTCTTCATGCAGGCTCACTGTGTGTTCTTGCAAAGAGAAAGAATGTTATCTCAGCAGTAGTGATTTCATTTTAAACTCACAAACCCATCTGCCAGACTGTGACATTTGACATTATTCCAAATGGCACTGTGATCCTGGCTCTTCAACTTGACCTCTTATTTAGGGCCCAGATCCACCGTCTTTGTGAAGCACTTCCCAAATTGTTACCCTCCCCCATATTGTGCCAGTACTTTGCACAAACCTGTGTTGTAATATTATCATGCTATAGAAGACCTACATCTGCCTGACTCTCTTCCTTTTGCAGTGTGAATTCTTTTGGGCAGGGACACACAGTGTTCAATACATCTTTTTTGGTTAATTAAATGGGTAAATATTTCCTTCTTCCAACTTGATTTCCATTTCTATATCCACTGGAAGGGATTAGAGGAAGGGCAAATGAAACCAAACTTATTTGTTACAATTGGTTTACATCTAAGGCAGAAAGGGCTGATAGAAGGGAGCTTAATAACAATTTTTTAAAAAAAGTGGTGTTGAAATTACGTGTGGGTTTTATAATCCCTGCTATGTTTGTTCCGGAAACCCATATAGGTCATAAAGTTTTTGGAGTATGTGCATCGTGATTCCCAGAGGAAGACGGATCTTACCTTTGAGGCTAGAAGCCACAGAGGACATGTTGATAATGTTGCCAGATTTCTGTGCAAGCATCTGCCAAAACAAAAACAAATTTAAAAAATGCCACTCTGCAAGATAAAAATAATAGCTCTTTAAAAGATTTGCATTTACTTATGGTTTGCAGAACCATCTTCTTAGCTATTAACATTAAGCACGGTTAAGCGTCTTAACAGCCTCACCCAGTCACTGCTGGGAGTTGATGGCATGCTGACGCACTCACTGGCAGGAACATTTCCCAGGGGGATTACTGCCTTCCTTTGGCACAGGAGCATCAGCAAGACCAAGGAGAAACTCTGAGCTGAATGGAAGGTTAATGAACATTAATTATTACTTTGTACTCCCGATGTTGGAAAATTCTTACTTTATTCAACATATATTTGTTGAACACCTACTGTGCTAGATCCAGGAGATACGAAGATAAATGACACACTCTCTGCCTATGGAGAGCTGCCAGGGGACTGGGGGGGCTGACATAACCAGCATCCAACAACAGCGGAGACCTCCACAGAGAGGGGTCGGTGGTGGGAAGGGACCAAACTAGGCTTCAGGACACTCAGAGGAGGGCTCCTGAGTAAGAAAGAGGTGGGCTGATACTACCCCCCCCCCCCAAGCCCCCCGCCAGGGAGGAAAAAGCATTTATTATTTATTTATTTTTTTAATTTTATTTTTAATTTTTTAAAATTTACATCCAAATTAGCTAGCATGTAGTGCAACCATGATTTCAGAAGTAGATTCCAGTGATTCATCCCCTGTGTGTAACACCCAGTGTTCATCCCAACAAGTATCTTCCTTAATGCCCCTTCCCCATTTAGCCCATCCCCCCTCCCACAACTCCTCCAGCAAACCTCAGTTTGTTCACCATACTTATGAGTCTCTTCTGTTTTGTCCCCCCTCCCCATTTTTATATTATTTTTGTTTCCCTTCCCTTATGTTCATCTGTTTTGTCTCTTAAAGTCCTCATATGAGTGAAGTCATATGATTTTTGTCTTTCTCTGACTAATTTCACTTAGCATAATGCCCTCCAGTTCCATCCACGTAGTTGCAAATGGCAAGATTTCATTCTTTTTGATGGCCGAGTAATACTGCATTGTATATATATGCCACATTTGCTTTATCCATTCATCCATCGATGGACGTTTGGGCTCTTTCCATACTTTGGCTATTGTTGATAGTGCTGCTATAAACATGGGGGTGCATGTGTTCCTTCGAAATAGCACGCCTGTATCCAGTGAATAAATGCCTAGTAGTGCAATTGCTGGGTCTTAGGGTAGTTCTATTTTTAGTTTTTTGAGGAACTTCCATACTGTTTTCCAGAGTGGCTGCACCAGCTTGCATTGGAGGTGGGCTGATTTTTGAAAACTGGAGTGTAATTCAGAAAAATAAAAGAGAAAGGTGTTTTAAGGAGTGAGGGCCACATGTATAAAGGCTCTAGCACAGAGCTGGGAGGAAGGGATGGGTCTGGCTGGAATGCCCGGAGTGGGAGGAATGAGGCTGCAGAGGCCAACAGGGGCTAAATTTAGGAATTTGGGCTTTACGCAGGAGGCAATGTGGTGGTGACAATGAGGGGCTTAATGCAGAGAAGTGGCATGTTTAGATTTGGGGAATTCTAAGATTATAGTGGCACAACATAGAGGAGACCACTGGAAGGTGATACAGTGATTTCAGAAAGGACTGAGAAAAGCTGAGATGCAGCAATGTCTGTGAGTTATGCAAGGGGAGGTTGAGGTGGTAAGGGCAGGACGTGGTAAACAGTTACATGAAGTGAGGCCTGCCTCCCTCATCGAGGGCAGTGCTTCCTAAGAACACCTCCCTCAGAATTCCCCCATTCCAAGTGTGAAGGTCTGAAGAGGAGGGTTTGGGGTTGTTTTGTTCTCCTAGACAGGGTACACAGTAGGTGGTCAAACACTGTGATGAATCAAAATCTCTTGAGGGGCTAATTTAAAGTGCAGATTGCTGGGCCCTGCCCCTGACGTACAGGAATATATAAATGAAAAGCTGCTATGAATTAAAAATGTTTTCATATACATTTGTACTTAGTATAATAAGTACGTGTGCTTTCAGGGCACGTAGGTATGTGCAAGAGTGTGGGTACCCATGAAGAAGTGAGACATGGAGAGAATTCCTACTCGATGGGCACTACCTTCTCATTGACATCAGAAGCTCGGAGGATGGCTGTAAAGAACAAGGTTGAGTGGGGGGAATGGTGGACACAGAGAGTGGTGAAGAGTTAAAACAACTGCTGAGAGGAAGTGGAAGACCACCTCCAGAGAACAGAGGAAGGAAAAGCAGGATATCCTGTGCCATGAAAGTCAAGCAAAGAATGAGTTTCTAAGAAGAAAAGAGTCTCAATAGTCAGGGTAGGGAGAGAAGTCACTCCTGCTGGGGTGAGCTTCTCCAGCAGCTTTCAGTCAGAGAGGCATAGGGATGGGGGTGAGTGACTGGATGGTCCAGGGATGTGGCTGTGAGATGGCAGATCTCCCCATGGTATTCTCCTGACTTTCTGTTTTGATACTTAGTTACTGTTTGTTCTCAAGAGCAGAGAATCTACAACAACCTAAGGCATTGTGTTGGATGGATTAAAGGGTACAGGGGAGGCTGAAGTGACCCGATCAAGGCAAGGACACAGTAGGGGTGAAAATATTTAACCCCACTTGTTTGTCTATGTGATAAAGAGGATCATAATGAGATGGGGTCTTCACAAAAACGACCAGGAAAATTAGTAAAGTATAATGGTGTTGGAAACGAAGCCTTAACATTATTCTTTCTTATCCAATTTAGCAAATAATCTGTTTTTACTTATTTTTAGTTTTGTTCCAGTTTCATTGAGCTATCATTGTCATATATAATCCATTTTAATACCTACAGAATACATATATTACAGTAGAATACATAACGATGAGCTACTAAGTAAGTTCAGTCTCTAATCACCGGAAATGCTATAATTCCTCAGGCAAAACTTTGGAATACAGTCTCACCTAGGAGGTGCTAGTGCTGTCCCTTAACACTTGTGCTATCCATTCAGCCAGGTCTGTCTGCTGGATCTAGAGCCCTCAGTCCATGCTCAGCAACCTTCCATGCTGTTTTCTCAACACCAGCTCAGTACCTGCTGGTACGGTGTGGATGTTCTTCCTGGCTCCCCATGCAACGTCCCGCTCTGGCAAATATCACTTGGCAAGTATAAAGTGAAGTGCCTGGTATGTAGTAATTCTAGATGGGACTGACCTCCCAGAAGCTCAGGCAGGGGCTAAGAAAGAGCTCTGAAAATTTCCTCCAGCTGTTGATCTAGTCAGTCCTACCTACCTAGCTTTTCTATCTCCACTGAACTCAGCTCTTAAACCTGGCAGACCTTGGGTTCTTGGCTCTTTGATGATTCCATGTCTCACCTCTACCTGGACTGACAACCTAGATTCATTTATTCATTCAACAAATACTTGCTACAGCATCTCTATGTACTAGAGAATCTTCTAAGATACAGCAAAGGGGAAAAACCTCCACATATCCAAGACTTCCCTGACTTTGGATTTTGCACTGACTTCTTCTTACAGTATTTTCAGCTTGTTCTTTGCCTTTTGACTCACATTCCAGTTTTGGAATGGTTTTGTGTGTGTGTATCCATGATCAAAAATTTCCTACAAGTGTCCCTGTGTCTTGACCACCTGACTTTTCAGATCTGCCTAGACTCCAGATCCTGACTTCCCCTGGAAAGTTCTAACCTGTTGTATGTGCATCATTGTTAATGAACCCAGAAGATCCCAATTAGGGCTGGAAGGGATTGTGTAATCTCTCATCCTCATTTTATTTTTTTACATTTATTTATTTTTGAGAAACAGAGTGAGACAAAGCATGAGTGGGGGAGGGGCAGAGAGAGAGGGAGACAAAGAATGTGAACCAGGCTCCAGGCTCTGAGCAAGAGGTCAGCACAGAGCCTGATGTGGGGCTCGAACCCACGAACTGTGAGATCATGACCTGAACCGAAGTCGGACGCTCAACCGACTGAGCCACCCAGGCGCCCACTCATTTTATTTTTTTAAAGTTAGCCTATTTATTTTCAGAGAAAGAGAGTGAGCAAGCAGGGGAGGGGCGGAGAGAGGGAGAGAGAGCATCCCAAGCAGGCTCCGCGATGTCAGCGTGGAGCCTGATGTGAGGCTCAATCTTGTAAACCATCAGATCATGACCGGAGATGAAACCAAGTGTTGAACACCTAACTGAGCCACCCAGGTACCCCATCTCATCCTCATTTTAAATAGAACAGAGTACAAGTGCCATTTCCCACGGCACATGGTGAAGTAGGGGCAGAGTTCAGGCTGTGATGCCAGAGTTTGAAATCCAGGGTCAGGTTGGTTACTGTCACTTTAATAAGTGGCACTGACTTCTTCTCACTGCCCATCCCAGTCAATAATATCTCTTGGGATTTTTTACAAATGAGTATTAGTGGCTCATATGGATTATTGTTAAGATGCTTTAAATTATAGGAAAACTCACTAATTTGCAAGTTAGTGTTTGATATTTCAAAAGTTAACATTTACTGACAAGTTTGAATTTCAGTGCCGCTGGACCATACCCCATGCCTGCTCCCTTCACTCATATTTGTCAAGCATTGCAGACATGAAGTAGGCTGTTTTTGCACATGTGATAGTCTTACCCACTACGATCTAAGTTTTCTCCTTTTGCCACAACCTTGGCTTCTCTCCCAATCATAGGTTAAGGATCAGGCTTCAAAAAAATAATCAGGGTTCCAAATAACAGATTCTCATGAACTCCGAATAAACAAAAAAATGAAATTTACATTAAAAATAAATTTGGTAGGGGCACCTGTGTGGCTCAGTCAAACATCTGACTTCGGCTTGTGTGGTGATCTCATAGTTCGTGGGTTGGAGCCCCATGTCAGGCTCTCTGCTATCAGCAGAGAGACGGCTTCAGATCCCCTGTCTCCCTCTTTCTGCCCCTCTCCACTCCTCTCTCTCTCAAAAATAAATAAACATTTAAAAAAACAATTTGCTAGTCCCATATCCCATGGAACCACTAAGAGATCCTTTCTAAGCACTAAACAAGTAGATTGAAACAAATTCCTTTGTTATGAAGTCAGTTTTTCTAGTTTTCCTTTCAACATTCACCTGGATCCTTCTTTTTTTCTTTTTTTAATGTTTATTACTTATTTTTGAGAGAGAGAGAGAGACAGGTAGAGAAAGAGGGAGACACAGAATCCAAAGCAGGCTCCAGGCCCTGAGCTGTCAGCACAGAGCCTGACATGGGGCTTGAACCCACGAACGGTGAAATCATGATCGGAGCTGAAATCGGATGCTTAACCTACTGAGCCACCTAAGTGACCTGGGATCCTTTTTGACATTATGTTGAATGTTCAGAGCAAAGCATCAGCCCTGCCTTGCCTTTAAAAAGCTCTTCTCCTGCACTAGGTTGGCAGCATTCAGTACGTCGGCCATCTAATCCAGCTGGGATGGAAGAGAAGAACGGCTCCTCTGCATTTCACTAGGGTTCAGTTTGCAGCCTTGGACTGAGCCGGTTCTGTACGCAGTCAATCCCTTCATTGTCTGAGCCTGTGCTCATTATCGGCTTACAAGTTCATTTGAACTCAATCTTTTTCATATTTACACTCCCCTCTCCGAGAATGCCTAGTGTGTGCTTTTCATCAAAAGGCATGTAATGCTTGTTTGTAAAACAAAATGAAAATTATTAATGAGTTGTGGAAAAGCTGTGGAATTCCAGGGTAGCAGATTCAGGAAGAATGCTCTCTCTCTTTAGCACACACTGTCTCTCACCTCTCTGGTACCTCTGTGGCTCAGTTAAAAACACGAGTGCAAGAAGAATACTCAAGGAACAGAAAAGCAATGAGGTACATCCATCTGACAGCATGTGCCTAGACAATGAAATTCAAGAAGGGGCCTAACCTCCAGGGTTCAAATCCCGGCTCTAACCACTTGCTAGTTATGTGACCTTGGGCAAGTTACCTCACCTCCCAGTTTTATCCTCTGTACAGTGGATGTGATAAAGTAGTACCTACCTTATCCCATTCTTCTGGTCCCATGTACCTCCTTGCTATCCCTCTCTCTGGGACCCTCTTCCTCATATACCTCAATGGTTAGCTCCCTCATTTCACTTGGACCTCCATGAAAATTTCAGCTTATCAGCGAGGCACCCTGGGCTTTACTGATATCCTAGCTTCCTTTTCTTCCTAGCACTTTTTTTTTAAGTGTATTTATTTTTGAGAGAGAGTGAGCAAGCATGAGCAGGGGAGGGGCAGAGAGAGAGGGAGACAGAGAATTCCCAGCAGGCCCCACGCTGTCAGTGCAGAGCCCGAAGTGGGGCTCAAACTCATGAACCATGAGATCATGACCTGAGCTGAAATCAAAATTTAGACACTCAACCTACTAAGCCACCCAGGTGCTCCTTCTTCATAGTACTTCTAACCACTCCCGGAGTTATATGTTTATTTAATTATGTTATCCTGTCTCACTCCCCCAAAATGAGATCTCTCTCATAGAAGGGACTTGTTTTTCTGATGAGTCTTCTGCACCCAGAATGGAGACTTGCATAAAGAAAGTTCTTAATACTTCTTGAATATTTCTTAACTGGAAGGTTAAGTGAGTTTGTATTAAGTGTCTTGATATAAATGTTCAGTATGGGTTAGTCATTGTGGTAGCTACTGTCACTCTTCAGAACAGAAAGGTAAGGGCCCTTTCTGGATGCCCAGTGTGGAGACCTACTTATCATAGTGATGGTGGTCCTTACTTTAGGAAGAAATGCCTTGATCATCAGGTACATGCTGCGGACATTGAGATTCATCGAGAAGTCCCAGTCCTTCTCCTCACAGTCCAGGATGGTTCCATGATGGACAAAACTGGAAGAGGGATTAATCAGTGGGGAAAAATGATCATTTAGGATTTCTATTGTACTTCCTTATCATTTTATATTGTCATTTATTGACTTAAACCTTATGAAGATTTTAGCAATTCATAGAAACACTTAGTACATTAAGTTAGTAAGTATCCAACAGCTTAAGCTAAATAAATTTATTTGAAAACAACATCCTTCTTTTGAAAGAAAGGCAAAGGCTTGGGGCCACCAAACATAAGAAGCTCTATGGCAAGTGCACAGGAAATAGCAAAAACAATAGCAAAAACAAATGAGAACATGATACGCGCCCCAACTCCTATTTCATAAGCAACAGTGCCCTCAGGTGGCATAGATTTAACATTTTCAAAAGGAAATCAAATTGCAAAGGAAAACCATTGTCTCAACATCTCAGGGTAGCAAAGTGATATCGGTATCATATAGTTCTAACATATTGAGTAAACAAAGCAGAACAAAACTCTTAAAGCAACTTTCACTTCTTTTCCAGTCACACTCTTCTTTATGAAAAAAATTTTTTTAGCGTTTATTTGTTTTTGAGAGAGAGTGCAAACAGAGGAGGGACAGAGAGAGGGAGACAGAGAATCTGAAGGAGGCTCCAGGCTCTGAGCTGTCAGCACATAGCTCGATGCGGGGCTCAAACTCACGAGCTGTGAGATCCTGACCTGAGCTGAAGTTGGACGCTTAACCGACTAAGCCACCCAGGTGCCCCTCAAGTCACACTCTTAAATAACCTTCTCATCCTTCGTATGACAGCAGGAACCCACGCTCTATTTCTATATCCCTTACCTTGCTGAGAATTTAATACGTAGATATTAAAAAACCAGTTCTGCTAACTGATTTTTTTGTCATGGCTCTGAGTATATTCTCATATAAGGGATGAGCAGTTTATTTATGTAGCAGATTGTGATAAATTGTTGGTTTGATATCCACACAGTGTAACCTATGACAAACTATATATATATGTATATACATATATATATATGTATACACATATATATATATACACACACACACACTTTTTTGGTGCAGAAACATAATGATTAGGAAGAACAAAAATGTATTAGAAGGCTCAAGAATTTTTCCGTCAATGCGGCAGTACAAATATAACAGAACATAAGAAAAGTGGAATGTCACTTAGTTCCTGTGTAAACCTCGGCTGCAGTCATCTCTACTGTCTCGCCTGAGCAGGGAAAGTCCCAGCACGAGCTGCTCCAGTTCCAGCCTCTCCTCATTCATACACGGTTCAGCACGTTTGGTATCATCTGCGTAAGTTCAATTAAGCCATTCTCTTTGTGCTCTATACAGAGATGCAACAAGGAAACTTCTTTTGCTGGGTGGAATTCATTGTCCCAGTAAGAAACACTGAGCTTGGGATGTGTAAAGGAGTTGCTAGAATGCCATGCCAAAAAATTGGGAACACCTGCATTTCAATAAGCTGAGTACTTGGTTTCTGGTAAATATACTTTGCTTTAAAGACACCTTCTGGAGGGGTGCCTGGGTGGCTCAGCTGGTTAAGTGTCCGACTTCGGCTTAGGTCATGATCTCACAGTTCGTGGTTCAAGCCCCACATCAGGCTCTGTGCTGACAGCTCAGAGCCCGGAGCCTGCTTCAGATTCTGTGTCTTCCTCTCTGCCCCTCCCCTGCTCATGCTCTGTCTCTCTCTGTCTCAAAAATAAATAAAAACATTAAAAAAAAATAAAGACACCTACTGGAAAATGGTTTTTCATTTTATTTTGTAAGTCTTAGTGGAGCGTCCACAGCCAGTCCATTGCTGTAAGCCTAAGACCAGCCTTAAGATTAACAGGTTTGGATTAATACCAGTTCTCTTGAGTAGACCGTCATTTTCCTTAGGACTCAAGTCCATGTCCACTTTTTTTTTTCCTTAAGTTTATTTATTTATTTTGAGACAGAGTGAGAGAGAGTGCATGTGCATGCAAGCAGGAAGCGACTGAGAGAGAAGTGGGAGAGAGAGAGAGAGGGGATCTCAAGTGGGCTCCACACTATCAGTGCAGAGCCTGAAGCCCATGTTCACTTCTATGGCTGTCTTATTTGCTGAATCTTACTTGGAATAAAATTTGTCTAAAACCTAACTATATTTCCTAAGAAATATATTATGGTTCATGATGAACAATTATGCCTTATTATCAAAAATTTTTTTAAAAGTTTATTCATTTTGAGAGTGAGACAGAGCACGAGCCAGAGAAAGGCAGAGAGAGAGGGAGACAGAGAATCTCAAGCAGGCTCCACAATGTCAGTACAGAGCCTGATGCAAGGTTTGATCTCACGAACCGTGAAATCATGACCTGAGCCAAAATCAAGACTTGGATGCTTAACTGACTGAGCCACCCAAGTGCCTCTTACCAAAACTTTTTAAATAAAAGTCATATAAAACTTTCTGTAAGGAGAGTGAAATGAAAAAGTATGAATTACCCAGCAACATTAAAGAGAACATCAAGTCTCTCAACTTCATTGGCAAACTGATCAATTTGTTTCTTCTTTGTGACATCAAGGGCCCGAATCTGAATACCTGAAAAACAAAACAAAGTACACAATTTATCTTTACTCATAGAAATGTTTAGCCTTGAAGATTTAGCTGTTCTGAAGTGTGAAGACTGTAGTATTTGTCCAGTTAGACTTCACAGGATTGTCGGCCATTAGTAGGGTCTTACCAATCTTAAGAATCTCATTAGTAAAAATCTTGAAGTCCTCCCCATCTTTTTTTTTTTTTTTAAGTAGGCTCCACAGCCAGCATGGGACTTGAACTTACGACCTGACATCAAGAGTTGGAGGCTCTACAGATTGAGCCAGCCAGGTGCTCCACCTTGACCTCTATAGTAGATGCTTCTCAGCAAACCAGCAGCAATACCTGCAAGTGGGCTCATTCTAGTCCCGTCTTTCAACCCAGAGGTTGAATCACTGCTACAGTGATGCTGAATTCTGTCTGAGGGGGAAAGACAGGGGCAGTGGGATAAGAGATGGTTTCTATTTGTGCATTTTACCTTTATGTCAATTGTATTATCGATTAGAAATGACTTTGCGGATCACAGGTACCATCACTTATTTCTGGACCAAATTCCAAGAAGAAATGACAGGCCACAAGAAGGGATGAAAACACTAGCCATGAGAGAGTTGGCATGGGGTCTGAGGCAGACACACTGTACTAGCTACTAAAAAAATATGCTCTAATGCTTTCATTAAGCAGCAGTCACAATTTTTATGATTTAAAAAATATATGGTTTATTATTCTATTCTTCCCTTTTGGATATAGAAAAGAAAGATTATAAATAAAGGGAGGACTAGAATGGAGTTTCAGAAGGACTTTCCTTTCCTCTGTGCTTTTCTACGACAGCAGCTTCCCTTACATTTGTTGAAATGATAACTCAGTCTAATTCAGTTAACTAATTCAATTGAACTAAATTATGTTTGATCATGCAACCTATTCTATTTTGCTGAAACAGTTAACTTTGAAATGAGTTCTATGTTCTGATTTCTTTCTGAGTAATGCCAATTAAAGCCCTTTGACGTCGGAGTTAGGTTCGGTGTGGTACAGTAAGGGGCAATATGCACTTGAACAAGTTAATCTCTTATAGTTTCTGATCATGACATGTGATTTTAAGGCTGAGCTGTCTCCAATATGGTGGCCACGAGCCACATGTGGCTGGCTACTAAGCATGGATGGGAAATGCAGCTAGTCTGAACTGAAATGTGCTGTAAATGTAAAATACACATGGATTTCAGAGATTTAGTGTAAAAAATGTAAAATTTTCTATTGTAATGTTTTACAATTGCATATGTTAAAATTATAATATTTTGGATACAATGAATTAATTAAAATACATTATTAAAATTAATTTCACCTGTATCTTTTTACTTTTTAAATGTAGCCACTAAGAAAATTTACACTTGCACATATGGCTCATGTCATGTGTCTATTGGACAGTGTCTCCCCCAGAGGGAGGCAGAGAAGTAGAAAGTCATCATCAAAAGTTAATGTAACAGGGGCACCTGGCTGGCTCAGTCAGTGGAGCATGTGACTCTTGACCTTAGGGTTGTGAGTTCAAGCTCAGCATTGACAAAAGCTTACTTAAAAAAAAAAAGTTAACAACTATTAAATTTTCACATGTAATTTTGTAATTGAGTACTGAATCCTTCAACATTTTGGCTAAATAAAAAAATTTAAGCATACATCTTAAAATTTTGTTTATACATTTAAATGTATAGATTTTTGTCTGTAGGTTCACAGAATACAGATTTTTAAAAAATGTTTATTTATTTTGAGAGAGAGAAAAGTAGAGAGAAGGAGAATGCAAGAGGAAGAGGGGCAGAGAAAAAGGGAGAGGGAATCCCAAGCAGGTTCTGTGCTGTCAGCATAGAGCCCAACATAGGGCTCAGTCTCACAAATCATGAGATCATAACCTGAGCTAAAATCGAGAGTCAGATGCTTAACTGACTGAGCCGCCCAGGAGCCCCACACAGAATATAGACGTGATAGCAGAGAAAAAGGCTCTAAAAAAGGCCAGCAGAACCGAGCAGCTAAGGACTTTTCTTTCAACATGTGAACAATATTGCTTTATAATACCTTGTAGATTCTGAATCCCAAGTTCAAAGTGCTGAGTTGCTTACCAGGGTACTTTTCCAGTTCCTGAAGTTTGGACTCATTGATATCTGTGGCTATGACTTTGGCACCTTCTCTTGCAAAAGCCTGGTAGACACAATGTACAAATAAATCCTTTGTTTATTCGATTTGATTCCATTCTCATGAGTGGAAAGTCATTTAGCCTTTCCTCCCTTATCTTATTTTCATTGTTTTACCTATAAAATAGGTGGAATTTTAAGCTCTCTACTCTCATTTCACCCTTCCCATTGTTAATATTTTTACCATTAATTAGAACAACATGACATACATTGTGCTTGTCATCTGACTTTATGCCTGTAAGCATTATCAAATAAAAGAGTGTTTTTAAAAACTAGGACTCTGTTACTGACACCTCTCAAAATACTATTCTGTGATGTGATAGCCTGTATTTCATTTCTGAGCTAGTTCTTATTATTTTCCATTTTTTACTATATCCCAAATAATAAGAGAAAATGCGTTATTTTCACACTTTTTCTCCTAAAACTATATTACTGTTTTCATAAATGTCAAACCATACCCTATTATACTGTAAGTGCATTAATGAGTTCAGGTGTGGGTTATAATGCACAAGAAGTTGATATAAATTAACCTGATAGTCTTGTATCTCTGGAGTCCTACATCTGAATTGACAATTACAGAAAGCAATACATTCCTGTAGGTCTCCTGCAGTAAATATATCATTGTGCAGAGAAACTGAGGCAGAGAATTAAGTTTCTCAGAGTCCAAGGTTATCACTGATGTTGCATAATAAACATGTGAGGTATTCATTCCTTCACTTACCCTGGGTCAAGGCTAGTGAGTTTTCTTTTTGTAACCTCAGACAACAGAAGCACAAAAGTAAAACAAAACAAAATCAAAGCCAAAAACAACCAAAAACGAGAGCAGAATTAAATAACCACGGGCTGTGTCCACATAATTTAATACCTCAAAAGTTAGTAAGCTAACAAGAAATAATAACTTACTATGGCAGCTGCCCTCCCAATCCCCTGAGCAGCAGCGGTCAGGACGATGATCTTCCCATCAAGTCGACCCATCATGGAACCTGTGGTTCAATCTAGAGACATGTGTATTTAATGGCTTACACTGCAGCATGTGGTGCTGTGCAGTGACACCTAGAATGAACTTAAAGGCAGCATTTCTGTACAGATAGTCCATCAACTGAATTCTCCAAGAATGCTGACTCTAGATACGTAGCTTTGTAAATCAAAAACATTTAGCATAACCCATTGAAGTGATAACCGGCAACAGACAGACATGGGACTTCAACCTACCATTTGGTTTCTTCACTACTTAGAGAAGACAGCCTCTGATACTGATACAGCAGGGGAGGAGTCCTTCCCCTCACTACCACCACTCTCTCTATACACACTTTTTTTGGCATTGTATGTGTCCTTACTACGTGGGGCTGCTTCCCAATTTCTCTGCTATAAATTTTTGTTGGGGTTTGCACTATCAATTGTCCATGGCTTTTCCTTCTCCCTTGGAAAGATTTAGTGGTTGGCCTCAGAGAGTCATTGAACAAAAGAACTGGAAAAATAAAATCATGTCCAACACTCCCGTTTTGTAGAGGGGAAAACTGATCTGACTTGCTTGAGGTCACAGAGCCAGTTAATGACAGAACCAGAACTAAGCTCAATCCTCCCGACTCCTTTGCTATGTGAAATTCCACTCCACAATGCTGCTGATCCTCTCTTAAAGTAGTGACACTTTATCAGATACCATCAGTAATTTTCAAACTGGAGACAGAAATTCTGACATCAGGAAAATAAGATACGCATAAGATATCTGGTGCTTGGATTGTAGATTCTGGGATAAGAGGAATGGTTCATGACGAGATTGGGGGTGGTTAAGAGTCAGATGATGATCAACTGAGGCTGTCTTCAAGGACCTGGGCGTCTTTTCTCAACCTGCTGTACTTCATGGCTGCCTCTGATCTCACGCCAAGTCACAAAATGGCTACTTTGTCGCAAGGCATCTCATCAGCATTCAGGCAAAAAAAAAAAAAAAAAAAAAAAAGGTGGGGGTGGTGGTGGGAAATAAAAGCCAAAAAAGCCTTTCAGAGAGTCCTCACTTTCTAGTCAACAAGGAAGCCCTTGCCAAACATTTCAGCCTACATTTCACTAGCTAGCTCTAGCAGCAAAGGCTAGGAATTTGAGTTTTGTTTTCTGGCCTCTATTAAGAGAAAAGCTGGGGGAAAGGGTGCGTAATTGGGTGGGTACCGAGTGAACTTACTTAAATAGTACATGTACAGATAACCTACACGCTCACTGCTCAATTACCCGCCTAAAAAAATACAGGTAACTAGCTAGTCTTGCCTAAAGGGCTCACATGATCTAGTGCTATCTTTGTGAATATATCTCTGCTGTCTTCTGCCAACCTTGGCATTTTGCTGTAATCAAGCCTTCACACTTTATCTAAGCTCCGAATGCTGAGCGGCCAGTTACTCCTGTGGATAATGGGCACTGAAGGACTGATGAAATGAGTGCAACACAAGAAGACATGTATTTTGGAAAGATCACTGGAGCAGACCTTGGGGAGCAGACCTTGCTGCGGGGGCCTTAAGGGCCGAGCGTGAAATAGCAGGGATGGGAAGGGGGGGCTGGATCAGAGAAGCATTTGAGACGTGACACAAGGCCTGGTCACCAGTGCCCTATCTTCGGAGAGATCATGTGGTCTGCACCCTGCCTCGCAGCTGCGAATTAGGCCTGCGGATTGCAGGTCCAGGAGAGGACCTCGTGGTTCGCGTGGTTCTCGCAGTCTCCGCACGCCCACCCGCACGCTGTGAGACCTGGGCGCGAGTGCGCACCACCACCAAGGCTGACTCTTTTCTGGGGGACACGGGGCTCTTTCCGGGGCCTTGCGGACCCTCCAGTCACTGCACTGCCTTCCTGCCCCGGGGAGGGAGGAGGGGCTCCCTCGTGGTCTGACGGCCGGTTCCCTCTCATTTTCTCTCACACCAGCATTTCCCCTTATAACTCTCCTGCACGTTTACCTCTGTCTTGGAGTTTTGCTTCTCCGAGGGCCAGACGAACAACCCGCTCCAGGGACCTGCTTAGAGTCTCACTGATACTCTCTGGGATTAAATCTGCGTTTGTCATGCGCCAGAGAAACTGAGCTTTTACACTGCCTGACCTACTCTGATGCCATGGAGAAAGAAGCACTTACTACTGAACAATTGCTGGAGCACAGAGTAGCCACTTTGCTCACTCCGATATCTCCCCTAGCTAGCCTTGGCTTTCTGGAACCAGATTTTGGGGCTAAAACCTGTTAGAATAAACTACATTATTAAATATAAATGGGTTTATTTGGGAAAATGAGTGCAAACGTGGCCTTAAATGGTAAAATCCAACGTGAAAAGCACATTGAAAAACTAATATACCAGAGTTTCAAACTTGTTAAAAACACACCCTTACCCTGACCTAACTGCTAAGATTAATGTTGAAATAGGTAACTTGCAGAACAAAGCAAAAATCTAAACCTCTTCTTTTCCCAGGCTAAAATTAAATTTAAAAAATATTAGGAAATCTTACTTTAGAGCAGCAAGTGTACGGCGTCCTCCAGATCCCCGTGCGAGCAACAAACTTGAGACCTTTGTGCAGGAACAAGTCAGGCGCTTAAAGATGCATGTTGGGATTTGTAGTTTCGTTCAGTTTTAAGGAGTCGCACGTTTGTATACTATATACACGTGTGTGTGCTGCCATCTAGTGGAGCTCATCTAGAACTGTTAACTCCAAGGAGAAGGTGAAAACTGGAAAAGCCCCCTTACAGCTTACTTAGGATGTGGAAATCATTTGCTTCACTTTAACGGGTCTTTGTTGTTTGTTGGGGTCTATTATGCGCTCTTCTAGATATTTACATTTTAATGAGTAAGAAATTTCACGTGAAAGAGAGCAGGGCAATAAAATAGAAGGGCCCTAGATCATTTAAGATAGTGGAGGCTTCCTTCCTGGCCCTTCACCAAGATTGTTTTGAGGGAGAGAAATAAAAATTCTCTCATTTTAAGGCATAGTTACGGTTGTTTCGTCACAGTCTACTCTAACACTAGTACATATTTAGTGGCAGAGTGCAGGCATCCTGACTACCCTGAGGAGGCAGGGTCCAGGCAACACTTCAAGCTTCACAGTGTGGAGGAGGTGTGGAGGCTTGAAAGGGAAGGACATGTTGGGTAGGAGCAAAAAAAAATCAAGCTCGGCTGAAGAGAACAGATATTAGAGATTGAAAAGAAAGGATGAGGTCATGTGTGCTAGGCTTAGTCATTCATACTTATCAGGTGTGTAATTGAGCAGGGTGATTGTGTAAGTTATTTTCTGCATGTACTATTTAAGTTGGTTTACTCAACATGCACCCACCTCACTTTCCTCTGCCTTTTATTTTATAAAGGTCGGAAAACAAAACTCTCAAATTCCAGCCTCTTTTGCTGCTAGTGCTGGCCAAGGAAACACAAGCTGAGGAGGACTTCCTTCTTGGATAGAAAGGCAAGGCCACTCTGAAACGCTTTCCATTTTTGCCCTTTCCTTGCTTTTTCCTGGAATGCGAATATTCCTTGGGCCATGGCAGCCATTTTGTGACTTGGTACGAGGTCAGAGGCACACATTAAGGACAGAGCCCGGTAAGGGAAGGAACCTGGTGGCTTGAAGACAGCCTCAGTGCCTCAGCCCTAGACTAACTCCTCTGTGCTCCTTATATGAGAAAAAGTTAACTTCATTAGATTATGTTTTTCTCCAGGTTTTTTTGTCTTTGGAACCAAGTATCTTCATAACAGTCATGATGGTTAAGAACAAAGACTGCGGAGTCAGAAAGACCAAGGTAAGCCCCACATCTTTTCACTAGCTGAGTAAGTAACAACTCTCCAAACCCCAGTTTTCTCATCTGTTAATGAAGGTAACCATAGCACCTACCTCAGGCATGTGAGGAGGGACTAGAGGCATGTACAGATACCAGCACATTTGTTACATTTTTACGTAATAAACGTTAATGATTATTAAAATTCAATTATAGTAGATGGAAAAATTTGATTTAAAAAAATCCCTGATCTAATTTCTGCATACATCCACATACAGTTTTTGGTAAAACTGTCCCTCATTGCCTACGGTAGCTTCCAGTGGAGTCTAATGATCTCTAATCATCCCCAGCTGTGCTCCTTGCCTCAATGTCTTTCCTTTAACTTTTGAGGATTTTAGAACGGATTTTATATGGACATGAGAATTCTCTAATCAAGGCCAACTCTAACACTTTCTTGGTCAACTTTCCTCTGACCCCTTTGTCCCCAGATTTTCCACAATAATGCTTACTCTGTGATAGCCTAAGTAACATGGTGTTGTAAAAATTTGCTTACACATCTGTATTTTCCATGGACTAAATTTCTTCAAGGCTAGGGACCATATCTTTTTCACCCTTATATTGCAATCAGCATACAGTAATTTGTTTTCCAACTAAACATGAATTTCACCAAGACAGTACCTTTTGGTGTCCAGACCAGCGATTGGCACACAGTAAACGACCATTAAATATTTGCCGAGTATGAATGGCAGGCTCTTAGTTTTCTTGAATATAAATCTGCCAGGCTCTCAAGAAAATATTTCCTATGAACAATAATCTATTTGTCTTCAGTCTTGGCTTTATTTTCAGGCCAGTTTAGTGTTTTCTGACCATATTACTGCTTTTTAACATTCTTGCATGTTTCATTGATGACTTTCGTCATTATCCTTTCACAGCCATTCATCATGATATTGAAACTCAGATCTCAAGAGTTTAACATTCTGAGGGAGATGTCGACAACATGGAGGAAAAGGGAGTCCCACCTCTCTTTTCCCCCGAGACACTGATTTAAAACACTAAATGAACCAAAATACCTTCTTAACCTAACTAAGCCAGTTAGGAAGTTGCAGTACCCTTGGTAAGGAGAAAGCTGAGAACAGCTGCATTGAAATGGGCAAGAGCCATTTCACCTCACCTGTGGCTCCACCCATCCCACCCCACCCCTTTCCCAAGCTAGCACAGTTCAGCCTCTGGCTCCTGGTTTCTCCAGGGGAGTAGGGGGAAAGAAAAGAGTGGAAAATTCATCCAAAATTCTTTCCATATGGCAGCCCAAGGGACTGGTTTCTGTCTTGCCTGACTTGGGAGGCTGATGGAACTGGCATAGTTGGCACTAGACGGCCTGCAGTGCCCCAGAAGGAGACTGGAATGGTTCAGCACACTTGGGAGAGAGGAGGAAGAGTGGAGTATGTGCTTGGGGTTCCAACTTTTTGGAAGGCTGTCCAAGATTCATATTTGTCTTATCTACCTGGGGTGCTAATGGGAGGCTGAGATGCTTTGGATGCCTGGGGGCTAATGAGAACAAAGGAGAGCAGGTGGCTTCTTACTGCATTAAAGAACATGTTGTACTGCAGACAGACACCAGAGGGAGCAAGAGATCCAGCTCTCAGAAAAGAAATTGGCAAATTCTACACATAGCCCAGAGAAGTCATATCCCCCTAAGTTTTCAGAGACCCCTGGCATCTATGACCAGGCTGACTGGTGTAAGCATTCCCCTGTGTGAAGCTATCTGTATACTAGAAGAGGTGGCTGCTTTTTCAAATGCATTAAACTCAGCAAAAAATCAGAAAGCACATGTACACACAAAGAGAAGCATGACCCGAAGGAACAAAATAAGTCTCCAGAAACTAACGCCAAAGAAAAAGTGATCTATGAATTACCAAAGAATTCAAAACAATAGTTTTAAAGATGCTCAATGATCTACAAGACAATGCAGATAGGCAACTACATGAAATTAGAAAAACAATGCATGAACAAAATGACAATATTAACAAAGAAATAGAAACTATAAAAAAAGAACCATAAAGAAATTCTGGACCTGAAGAATACAATGACTGAATTAAAAAATTTACTAGAGGGGTTCAGTAGCAAGACTTGATCCAGGAGCAGAAAGAATCAAAGAAAAAGGAATAAAGAAACATGAAGGAAGCCTAAGGTTCTCATGGGACATCAGCAAGTGGACCAACATATGCATTATGGGACTTCCAGAACAGAGAGAGGGTCAAAAAATTTATTTGAAGAAATAATGGCCCCAAACTTCCCAAATCTAAGGAAATGGACATCCAAATTCTAGAGTTGAGCAATATTCTACTAGACTGGATACCTGATGACTGATTACGTTTAATGGACTTAGTTTTATTATCCAGGTGAACCTACTACCTTGAGTTACTGTTATTCAGTGGAGGAGCAGACATTGTCAAGAAACAAATCTGCAGCTCTGCTATAGTGTCTTATTGGGGGAAGAGTGAAAAGGAGAAACAACTCTGAAGGGACTGGCTTGGGGGAGACAGTTATTGGAAGGGACACCTTCCCTTAGCCCTAGTGAATGCCTATGATAGTATATTAAGGGAAAATATCCATCCATAGATTGTAAAATGATGGCTATGGTGTAATTCACAATCTCTTCCTTTGAATGAATTTTATCAAAGAGCCAAGAATGCACTGAAATCACTAACTGTTCTAAACCTTATGCAACTTGCTGTTTTATGTGATTTTTCAAAGTCTTATGATTTAAAAGTAGTAACAGATGCTCTCTAAAACCATAGTTCTTAACCTCCTATAGGGTGACAGATCCCTTTAAGAATATGATAGAAGTATGGACCCAAGTATCCTAGAAAAATGAGTTTACATACAAATTAACATAAAATTTCAGAGGTCTTACAGACTGCATGAAGCCCATCCACAGATGCCTTATGTATGTGTGGGGACTCTGGGTTTCTAAGATTTTCTACTTTGATAGAAACCAGGTGTTGTTTCCTCATGTCTGAAATACAAGGGTAGGATAAATGGTATGAAGTTCTTACCGCTGGGAGTAAAATGCAGCACAGTACAAAGTGTAATAGCAAATCAACCAATTTAGAGTTCTTGTATAGGGAGTGGGTGGGTACAGAAAAACAAAGAGAATTTTTGTATTTATTATAGCAAAACAAAGATCAGACTAGAAAATGAAGAGGTCACAGCACTTTGCTGTCCCTTAGCAACTTAAATCCAGGAAGCATGTATATATTCTTGTAGCAAAATTCTGAAAGTCACCAAACGAGTACAGCCAAATATACCCTGAATACCCCACCAAGAAACCATCAATATTACATAAAGTTGTGATTCAGAACCACTAATTAAACATTTATTCAATGTTCAAGGCACTTAAAAAGTAGTTCATAATGTTAATTAAATGACACTTTATGTATTAGGCCTTAGAATTACCTAAGTCATGGGTAAAACATTACATTAATAAAGATGAATACATTTTGCATATGCATGGAAAGACTGGAAATTTCCTTCAATAATTTTATTCTTTATAAAATATATAAATAAATAAAACAATTCAATTTCTAAAGTATTACCACATTCAAGGAGGTTTTGCTATCAGTCATTCCAAATTATTGGAATGCATTAACCTCCTGTTCCTTCATCTTCCAATTCTAGTGGCAAAGTGAAAACTGAACTGAAATTACGTTGGACTGTGGTAACATTGCCAGGGATAGGCACATAACGTAAAAGTACAGTCATTTCTCAGCAGGAAACGCTGGGCCCCCAGGAAAGTGACAGTAGAGGAGCCTACTGGGTCTTGCACTCAGGCATATCTTTTCTTGAGGAGGTGTGCCAAAGACTTGGCTGAGGACCCACTCTCTCTGCTCCAGCAGTTTGTTCTTCTGAGAAAAAACAAAAAGAAAAAAAAAACCCAAAAGTAACCATATTTTATTAAAAAAACTACACAAAATTCTAATAGAATTGGAAATGTAAACGATGCTAAGACAGCAGAGATAAGAAGAATGAAAAATGACAATATGGTCATTAACCTCATGTTTGGTCATTACAAAGGTATATTTCACTTCATCAGAGTTGGAGAAGTTTATTCCCCATTTTCTCACAAAATCAATTGTTAGAAAAACCATTTTGAACATAAAACCAAGAAGCAATAAAGTCTCATTTGAAATTCATCAGTTTGAGATTCAAAGTGAAATCAAACACAGAGTGAGTCTGATATTCTTTTGCCTGAATTTTAGGGAAAAAAAAATGCTATACTAAACAAATACTATTAATTTTGGAGACTATTTAGCCATCCTTGGAAAACTTTCTTTGAGCCTTTAAAGAGCACTTCAGTTGTGTTTATTTGTTTATAAATAATATTGATTTTCAAATGATTATATTCATATAGGTAAATGTCTCATACCTGGTCTTTGCAATTATCTCAAGTTGTTGAGAAATTTTAAATTATCTTTTATAATTCAAAATAAAAGCATTAAAATTTTCTTAGAATGGTATTTTACTAATTCAGGCTGGGACTATGTCCTTTAAGGCTGAATTGGCCAGTTTTTTGATTCATATATTATTCCAATCTACTCTTTTTTTTTTTTTTTTAAGCTTATTTATTTGAGAGAGGGAGGGAGCATATATAAGCAGGGGAGCGGCAGAGAGAGAGGGAGAGAGAATGCCACATTGTCAGTGCAGAGCCCCAGTGGGGCTTGATCTCATGAACCATGAGATAAGGACCTGAGCCAAAATCAAGAGTCAGACGCTTAACTGAGTCAGCCACTGAGCCACCCAGGTGTCCCTCCAGCCTACTCTTTTATTTATTTTACTTAAAAATAGTACCAGAGTGATCCATATATTGATAAAAAGACTTAAGCATTTCTACTTGTGGTTTCATATCATGCATGTGTCTCTGGCATTATCAGATAAAATCAAGAGGTGATTAACAGTTTCCTGATTTTTCAGAAGACTCTTCTAAAATAGCATGTATGCATATACAGCAAAAGTTCCACATAAGTGTTAGCTAATGGCAAGTGCTTAAATGTTTGTTAAATACTATTCCATAAAATGAATAGTTTAAACATTTTTTCAAATTGATGTCTTCCTATATCCCAAAGAGCACTTTAAGACTGAGGACTTATCTAATATTGATTTTAAAGTTGATGAGAATGGACAGATTTTTTTTAAAGTCACACAGTAGAGTTCCTCACAAATCCACAACCTTCACTTGGGGCCAAAAATGATTTGGCAACTGCTTTCCTTAGGTGTACAATTTTATTGCTGTAGATTTCTACAACTGTGTAATGGGATTTCTGACAGGCAGATATGCAGTCACAAAGGCTCTGGCCACACACACAATCAATGCTGTGTGGTGAGAAGGACTACAAGAAACACAGTATTACAGACTTTCTTCTGCAATGCTCTACACCTCTGTGTCTGGCACCCCTCCTACCATCTAGCCAGGCACCTATGACTGCTTTGACTCCCCTATCCCTCCTGTCCATCCACTTCTCTCTAGCTCTACTGAATCTGCTCAGGTCCACGCTAGTATGACCTCTTGCTTAGACAACCGTCATAAACTCTTGCTCCTATTATTTGTTGGTTACCATATAACTAAGGTGATGTGTTCCAAATTTATAACTCATTATGATCCCCTGCCATTATGTTGTTTAAAATCTTTCAAAGACTTCTTCCATACAATCTACAAATTCCCACACACCTGGCTCTTCTTCTCCTCTTTGCCTTCAGGGCCTCCAACCACAGCAGCTTGTGTTAACTGTGCTGTGGCCATACGATCTTTCTTCTAATGCTTCCCCTGGTTATGGTCCCTCCCACCTTGGGCTGTCACTGTTCTATCTGCCAGAAATACTCTTCCCTCCCCTCTTGGTTAAGCAAACTCACATTAACCTTAGATCTCAGTTTCCTTCTTCAAGGAAGACTTCCTTAATATTCCTGCAACAAAAACCTATAATATGCCTCGTAGCCTTTTATACTCTAGAATTTTACCTGTCTGTTTATTTTTGACTACTTGATTACTGTATCTCCTATTGGACTATACGCTCCAGTAGAGTAAGGGACCATGTCTGGTTTTGCTTATCAATGTATCTGACACATAGTCGGAGATCAAAATTTTTTGTTGATTGAATTAATAAGTAAGTGAAATAAGTCTATGATCTGGCTTGTGTAAAATGAATATAATGCTATTGGAAATGCTGGCCAACTGAATCGATAAGAAGGGCTTCTTCGGTAAAAGTTTTGTTTATAGTGTGGTGTCTTCGTGTTTTTAACAGAGTTGCTTATTTCTCTTAGGGAAAAGCTGAAGGTTTAAGAGGCAGAATAAAGACTTAGCTTGGGGTAAAAAACAATACACGTTAGTGCCATGCTTTGGAGAAACTTTCTCACCCCAGAAATGCCAAATCAAGTTGAGCACCATAGTTTGCTCAACTATATCTTGTCTAAACTTGCCCTTTGGGGTCACAAATTAATGATAAATTCTGACAGATATCCCCTGATTTCTAAGGAACCAGGATATTTACTTACCTGGGCAAAGGCCTAAACCCGAGTTATCAAAATAGCGAACTGGTTGAGGTGTTGGTAAAGACTTTGATCGGCTATCGAAAAATGAAGATTTTGGTGATTCCGTTGGCACAGGATCTTGTAAATTCCGTTCCTTGCATTGAGAAGGTGTATGTGGCCTCCTTTTGGAAGCTGTTCTAGTCATTTTAGGAGACTGTGGAGAATTCTCACAATTAACTTCTTTGTGTGCCTCTCTTTTAAGGATTCTTTCCTTCCACATTTTGACCTCACCGGAAAGATGATGATTATTGCTTGAATGTAGTAGGGGAAAAAAAAAAAAAAAAAAAGAAACTGTAAGTCTGCTCAATTCCTGAAATTTATTCACACTTACATTAAAAATTTTTTAAACTCTGGTAAAATATATACAACATATAATTTACCACTTTGTCTTGTTTTTATGTTTTTAATCTTAAATTTTAGTTCTAGTACAGTTAACATAGTGTTATATTAGTTTCAGGTGTACAAAATAGTGATTCGACACTTGCATACAATACCCAGTGCTCTTCACAACAAGTGTACTCTTAAGTCCCCATCACCTATTTCACCCATCCCATTACCCCCTTCCCTCTGGTAACCATCAGTTTGTTCTCTATGGTTAAGAGCTTCTTGGTTTGTCTCTGTCTCTCTCTCTTTTTTTTACATTTATTTTTGAGAGATAGAGTGAGACAGAGCACGAGTGGCACAGGGGCAGAGAAAGAGGAGGGGACACAGAATCTGAAGCAGGCTCCAGGCTCTGAGCTGTCAGCACAGAGTTCGATGTGGGGCTCGAACTCACGGACCATGAGATCATGACCTGAGCTGAAGTCAGACATCTAATCGACTGAGCCACCCAGGCACCCCAACTCTCTTTCTCTCCCCCCCGCCTTTGCCTGTTTGTTATAATTTACCATTTTATCATACTTATATTCCCACCTAATGCTTCCTGCTTGGATTATTTTCACAGTTCAGAAAATGAAATGAGGTCGCATTAACTGAACAATTGTAATCATGGAGTCCTGAAAAGAAAGCTTAGAGTATGACAGATTTTCAAATGAATCAGTGAGATCATCCAGAGTGGTTTACCTATTGATACGTTGCAGCAATAACTTGACAAATTAATCTTCTGGATAGACTAATCTTTAATGTACCTTTGTTAGTTTAAAAGAAATACTACACCATGCTCCTGAACTAGTTATAGTCTTGCTTGCTGCAGGAAATGTCACCAGCATTTATCCAGTTCCTGCAGAGAGAAGCCTGGGGACCAATCCCAGAGGCCTTGCTCTCCTTTATTTGGTCATCCAGGTCTGTGGACCCAACCTCACACTTAATCTTCCAAATTTATCTCCTTATATTTATCCCAATTGGCTCCATTCTAGTCCATGCCAAAATTATCTTTTGCATGGACTATAGCAAATAGATTCCTAAACTGGGTTTCCCTATTTGCTCTAGAGCCAGAGATGCTATCTGATCTCATCAGGCCCTGGCTTAAAATCCTCCACTGGAGGTCACTTTCTCATTATATTGCAGATTATCACCCACGCCTCCTCAGACTGACCCAAAAAGGCCTGTGTAAGTAACCTAGACCAGTGACCTCTGGCATCTCTTCTTATACCTTAATGTTTCATTCTCTACACCCCAGTCACACTGGGTGTCTTTCAGTTCCACCAACAGGTTATTCTTTCTGATTGAAGCCTGTGCACATGCTGGCCCCTGCCTAGAAGGCTTATATGTCTCTCCTTTCATCTGGCCTAACCTCTACCCTTTTCTATAACTGCTCTTCTATCAGTTTCTTCGCCATCACCCCTCCCCACAACTAGATAATATGTTTTTTTCTTTTGCTGTTTAATAGCACTCATTGCAAAAATTAGTTGTTTAGTTATTTGTTTAATGCCTATTTTTCTTCTATTGTATCATTAGTAAAGTGCTTGGCACAAGATTCTAATCCTTGATAGAAGACAAATAATTAAATCTGTTAGAACTGTTTATGAAGTAAAAGGAAATACGCTACAATAATGGACTTAAGTTCTCCTTTGACTTGGGTGTACAGACTTGTGGTATATTTGAGCTGCCCCTCAAAGATCTGTTTACTTCCTGCTTCTGGGCTTTGTTAAAAATAGGTCAATTGATAGATAGCAAACATCTGGAATGGTGTCCCATAGTCTTATTCCTCTTAAAAGACATATATTACAACAATGCTGATTCGAAGGGGCACACGCACCCCAATGTTTATAGCAGCACTATCAGCAATAGCCAAATTATGGAAAGAGCCCAAATGTCCATCGACTAGTGAATGGCTAAAGAAGATGTGGTATGTGTGTGTATATATACATATAGTAGAATACTGCTCAGCAATCAAAAAGAATCAAATCTTGCCATTTACAACAACATGGATATAACTAGAATGTATTCTGGGGCACCTGGGTGGCTCAGTCGGTTAAGCGTCCGACTTCAGCTCAGGTCATGATCTCACGGTCCGTGAGTTCGAGCCCTGCGTCGGGCTCTGTGCTGACAGCTCAGAGCCTGGAGCCCGTTTCAGATTCTGTGTCTCCCTCTCTCTCTGCCCCTCCCCTGTTCATGTCTCAAAAATAAATAAACGTTAAAAAAAAAATAACTAGAATCTATTCTGCTAAGCGAAATAAGTCAGTCAGAGGAGGATAAATATCATAATTCCATGCATGTGGAATTTAAGAAACGCAACAGATGAACATAGGGGAAGGGAAGGAAAAATAAGATAAAAACAGAGAGGGAGGCAAACCATAAGAGACTCTTAAATACAGAGAACAAACTGAGGGTTGCTGGAGGGGTGTTGGGTTGGGGCATGGGCTAAATGGGTGATGGGCAGTAGGGAGGACACTTGTAGGGATGAGCACTGGGTAATGTATGTTAAGTGATGAATCACTAAATTCTACTCCTGAAATCATTATTACACTATATGTTAACTAGCTTGGATTTAAATTAAATTACAAAAATATATATTTATTACATATACTCTAAAAAATGACTTTCCCCAGATGTGTGAAGGCTTGCCAATTGCAAAAAATATATATGCATATGTATATGCCATCCTCCCCACATGTAATAGCCAGAAGCATAATTTCAGTATCGTGTAAGCAGATCTTACCTTAATAGTTCATTTTTTTGCTTTATTAGCTGTTCATTTTGCTGCTTTAACTTAGAGATTTCTTTTTCTAGCCGTATATATTCACTTTTAAAAATAAGAGCTTTTGTGCTTTGTACGATGCCACTGCCACCTCCACAGGTTAAGGGTTTATTAGAAGGCTGAGAGTCTGTACATTCTGATACAACTGTGAGGAGGGCAAATACACACATTAAGTGATAATTTTAATTATCTCCAAAGTTCAAAATAAAGGGAATGTTACTGAGCGCAATAAGTCACTGTAAAAACCAGACCATCTCAATCATCTCCCTAGAAGCCATCCTTGCCTTCCTCCTTCTACCTCACTTCCTGTGCCTATATGATCAACACTTCTAATTATCTCTAGAGTCCTCCTGCTTCTCTCCAACCCACCAAGTCCACTCCCACCACAGTGCTCCCTGAAATCTTGCACAATGACGGCAGCAGTAGTAATCTCCCCAGTGAGTGTGGTCCTTCACTCTCTCTCCTCTCCATCAGTGGAAACACCCAGAGGGCTTCTTACAATACAGAATGTGTGTGTGTGGGGTCCACTGCCAGTTACTCAGTGCACTGTAAGTTCTCAACACATACTTGTTAACTGAATAAACCTCAGAAAGATACTAAAGCATATATTATTAAGTATTCTGCACTATGTGTGTAAAAGTAATGTAAGGAGTTGTTTTTTAAATTTCAGGTAAAACTGCATTGAAATGTGAGGTGCTTCTACGTAGAATAATCCACTGTGTAACCAACAATTTACAAAAGGGTGGTAAGGTGTGTGTGGGGAAGACACTTAATGTCCATTTTCTTTTGAATTACTTTGGATCAGATACAATATGTACTGAAAGTCACAAATCAAGAGTTAATTATCCTGACCCTTCTGTAACAACAAAGCTTGCTCATTTCTATTTTTATCCCTTAAAGTTTTCCAGGTAGGGGTGCAATTATCCCACAATAGCCACTAGAGAAGTTCAGTCTACATATGTACTAGACAACATCTTAACACTTTCTCATTTTTTTAAAAATGAGTGGATAATAATACACACAAATATTACCTTATGTTTGCTTGACATTTAGAACTTTCAGTGCGCTTTCACACACAACTTTCAGTTTGATCCTTACAATAAGTATATATATAAGCTAGAAGGTCAAGTATTATTGTCCCCATGATTTCATAGGGCCATGAAGTGAGAGTGACCTGTCCTTAGTTCAGTGTTTACTACACAAAGCTGTCCCAAGTACTGTTCAGCATCCTCTCTTTTCAAATGAAACATGAGATAAAAATATGGAAAAAGATATAGGTTGAGGAAATCATATAGAAATTTGATCATTAGATTTGAAAACTGTGTCTAAAATCAATTTCAAAAAGATTGCACGATTTCAAAGAGTTTGCAAATAAGCATCAACTCTGTATTTTCAGTACTAAGAACAAATAGGATTTTATTTCCTTATTTCTACTGTGTACTGATTGTATTTTTACTGTGCCTATGGTTAAAATCTATTAAGATGTGAATGTCTTCACTACTATGTAAAGATGTGATGATCTGATAATGCAAAGGTAAAATTTGTATTTTTTAAGAATCTCCAATGGACAGTTAAAATTATAGGAAACCAAACTAAATTGGGTACAGGATAAATATAATCCCAGTAAGTTCGTTTCAAAAACAGTTCTTTCTAAATTAGTGATTAACATGTTTATCCTTGACTGTCACATATATAATAGTATTCAAAATGTCTAAGTGTATTGAGAAGTAAAATGGAAAGTTATGGAAATATCAGCATTTTCTACTTACGTGAGGTATCTTGCGCTTGTTGATTTCTTCTAAGATTTTCTCTCAATACCCTTATAACTTCTTTTTGATATTCTACAGTGGCTTTTGTAGAAGTAATTCTAAAAAGAACAATGGAAATATGTAAAAGCCTAGCAACTAATTTTTAATGGAAGAATAAACAGAACTGTTTTCAAGAATTTTCTAATAAGATATATCACATACCCTCCTGGTACCAAGTGTTTTATAGGTACAACACCATCAAATCAGAAGCATTCTGTTTGGTTGCAGGAGTAATTTTTTTAAACAATTCTTTTTAAATATCTGGAAGCCCAATAGCTATTAATTGGATACAACGATTACCAGAGCATGAAAGTGAAAAAAACTTCTACCTATGTCTACATTGTCAGGGAAGTAAACCCTGGCTGCAGTCCAGTCCAGTGTGATAGTCAAAGGTCAAACAAATTCTGCTCACTGTCTTCCAGTAGAAAGTGATATTTTATGAACTCCTGGCTTAAGCATTAATCAGCAGTGATAAATCATGAGACTTTCTCCCTTTAGAGACTCTGAAAGTTATCTGCTGATCCTATTCTCTAAGTAAAATTGCTTTTTTTATAGTGAAGAACTTGATAGGTATAAGTTTCACTAAAACCAATAGTCTTATCAATGGAAGGCTAGTCCAGATGCAAAAGCTTCAGAATGCTACTTTTTGGGCAAATTAGGTATCCTTGTTAAATATTTATAGGAAGAACAAAAAGCATTAGGAGCCAGAAGGAATCTTAAGAAATCGTCTAATACAAACTTATTGCTTTATTTATTGAATATGAACATAAAGCCCAGAGAGATTAAACAGCCTATGCAAGGTGATATAATAATGTGGCAATATTATATTTCTAACTCACTGTCTCTGACTCTGTTTCATGTTCTTTCATTACGCCATATCATAAAGAATTTTAGGCGTGCCATTATGTACAGTAGTATACATAAACAAATAAAAAGAGATTATGCATTTGGGTACTAGGTACCATAATTTAAAAGGAAATACAACCTTTACACAAAAACACAACAGGAGGAACAAATTAAATTAACAGAACCGACAGAAACCTTGGTCAAACTGCTAGACACAAACACATACATACAGGTTCTTAACATTCGTTTTCAAGCATAAAAAGGCCATTTTTAAGCTGTTTATATATGACTGAGCAAGAAGCATCAAAAGAAACATTGTATTAGTAATTGGCCAGAACTATGCACATTTTTAAAAAACTTTGGATATGTAATGAGAATTTAACAAGTTTAAAATCTGTGGATGTGGATATTTACTTTAAAAAGCAATAACAGTATTTCCATATATTTTAAAAAGTTAACCAATGCAAAGGAATTTATATAATTTAGAAGGCAAACTTGAGCTATTAAAGTCGTGTTCAATTAAGGCAAAGACGTACTCTTTTTCAAACTCTTTGGCAGTTTTCATCTTCTCTAGGTCTATTTTTACCAGCTTTGTTTTGAGATCTTCAATTTCTTCTTTGTAGGGCTTAGCTCCTAAAGCAACTTTGTCCTAAATTTTTTAGAGAAGAGAAAAAGAAAATAATTTCAGAGCAGTTTTAAAGAGTTAACTACCTTGATTTGGTAGGAACATTTTAAAACAGCAAACTTCAAATATATGAAAAGCAGGAAAAGGCCCAAAATTTAATCCTAAAATGAACAAGCAGATATTTGATGTGAAGTATATTTGAAACTACTGGAAGCTAATATGTAATTAAGAACATATGACTTTCATTTCTTAAAACAATTTTTTTTCCAATTAAAAATGAAATACTTAAGACAAAATGCAACAAATGTTGAGAATAATGGGGGTTGGGGGGGGGGGCAGAGACAGGGAGGGTAAAAAAAACAAAAAGATGCCAGAATGGCAATACAAACAGCAAACTATAACTGAACCAAGGCACAAAGCAGTATAAAGTGTTGTTGGGACATTGTGTACTCAAGGATGGTTCAATCCAGTGCTGTCAATGTATCTACTTCCCATCACAGGAAAAAAAAAAAACAAACAAAAAAAAAACCGTACATAAATACATACTTGCATATATTTAAATCTTTTTTTAATAAACAGATTTTTATATTTTAGAGAAACTTTAGGTTGATAGAAAAACTGAGCAGAGAGTACACAGAGTTCCCATATACCCTTGTCGCACTCCATCTCCCTCCCCACCCTGCCCATTTCCCCCATTATTAACATCACATATTAGTGTGGTATATTGGTTACAAATGATGAGCCAATATTGATATATTTTAGGTTGCATTAGGGTTTTTTATTTGTACTGTACATTCTATGGATTTTGACAGATGTAAAATGGCACATATCCATCATTACTGTATCATACAGAATAGCTTCACTGCCCTAAAAATCCCCTGTGTTTCACCTATTCATCTTTCCCTCCCTAACCCCTTCCGGACCATTGGCAACCATTGATTTTTTTACTGTCTCCCTGGTTTTGCCTTTTCCAGAATGTCATATAGTTGGAATCATAGGGAATGTAGTCTTTTCAGATTGGCTTCTTCTGAATTTTTTTTTTTTAATGCGTTTTATTTATTTTTGAGAGAGAGAGAGAGAGAGAGAGAGAGAGAGAGAGGGAGGGAGGGAGGGAGGGAGGGAGGGACTGAGCACAAGCCGGGGAGGAGCAGAGAGAGAGGGAGGCACAGAATCCAAAGCAGTCTCCAGGCTCTGAGCTGTCAGCACAGAGCCTGGCGCAGGTCTTGAACTCATGAGCCATGAAATCATGACCTGAGCCAAAGATAGACGCTTAACCAACTGAGCCACACAAGCACCACCTCAGATTGGCTTCTTTTAAAAAAAAAAAAAAAAAATTTTAACGTTTATTTATTTTTGAGATAGAGACAGAGCATGAACGGGGGAGGGGCAGAGAGAGAGGGAGACACAGAATTGGAAGCAGGCTCCAGGCTCCGAGCCATCAGCCCAGAGCCCGACGCGGGGCTCGAACTCACGGACCACGAGATCGTGACCTGAGCTGAAGTCGGACGCTTAACCGACTGCGCCACCCAGGTGCCCCTCAGATTGGCTTCTTTTAATTAGCGGTGTGTATTTAAGGTTCGTCCGCATCTTTTTGTGGCTTGTTAGCTCATTTCTTATTATTGCTGAATAAATCACTTTTTATCATTGTACCACAGCCATACAATGGAGAATTAGATATTGAATAAAAAATAAAACCCATCTAAATAGGGACCTAGAGAGCTCTCTTTATTTCTCTAGGCTTTCTCACCCCAAACCCCATAGAAACATTCACATGCACACCATGGCTAGCAAAGACTAAAAAGATGCAAAATGACAGATGCTCAGCTTAAGGAGGCTGATGACAGGGTAAGATAAGCCCATTCTTGGAGAAGCCCACTGTTTGCTCAGTCACAGCACCCGTTCAATACCCCACCTTCTGATTAAGATGCTCATATCAGGGACTCCCTGAGAATGTGGCTGACTGAAGTGTTGTCAGTTTTGTAAGAAGTTGCCAAACTCTCTTTCAAATTGGCTGTCCCATTTGCAGTCCTTCAAGCAATGAATGAAAGTTCCTATTCCTCATCAGCATTTAGTGTGATGTTTTGGATTTTGGTGAGCATGGCATTTTGAGATACCATAGGTGTTATAGTGTAGTGTATTTTGTTTTAATTTGCAATACTCTAATGACATGAAGCTGAGAATCTTTTCATTTGCTTATTTGTCCCATGAGTATCTTCTTAGGTGGGGTGTCTGTTTAGATCTGTTGCCCATTTTTTAATCAGGTTGTTTTTATCATGGACTTTTAAGAGTTCTTTGTTTATTTTGGACAACAGTTCTTTATCAGATATGTGTTTTGCAAAAATTTTTCTTCCGGTCTGTGACTTGTCTTTTAATTTTAACTGTCCTTCACAGAGCAGATATTTTTCATTTAAATATTTTCATTTCAACTTACCAGTTTTTTCTTTCCTGGATCGTGCTTTTGGTGTTGTATCTAAGATAAAGTCACTCCCAAGCTCACGGCCACCTAGATCTTCTATCTTCTCTTCTGGGGGTTTTCTAGTTTTGTGTTTTACATTTAGATTTTTGATCAACTGAGTTACTTTTTGTGGCAGATAGAGGGTCTCTGTCAAGATTCATTTTTTGGCCTATGGAAGTCCAGATGCTCCAGCATCACTAGTTGCTAAATTGAGTCTACTCAACTGCCTTTGTTCTGTCTAGGATCAGCTGACTGCATTTGTGTGGGTCTACTTCTAAGCCTTCTATTCTCTTCCACTGATCTACTTGTCTATATACTGTTTTAAAAGTTCAAAGAACTTTAAAAAAAAAAAGGTATCCACTTATGACACTAAAAAGAAAATGCAGAGATTACAGTTTTTTTTGCCATGGTATAATGAAATAAATGTCACATATAACATTATTTAAAACATTCTTATGTAAGAGAAATCAAAATTGAAAATACCGAATTAGAAATGAAAGACAACAGAATTCCATATTTCAAACATACGGCATGCGACCAATGCTGCACTCAAGAAATACTGAGTCTTAAATAGTTTCACTAATAAACTGAGAAGACTGCAAACATAAATTTGTTAATATCACCTATTTATCAGCTGCATTTTAGATGGATTCAGTTAAGAAAGTTTCCTGGCTCTACCTGAGAAAGAATTCCTTTGAAATTCTGATTTGAATTACATGAAAGTTAGGAATTAACTTGGGAACAACTTAGGCTTGTACAGTATTGAAGTTCCAACCTAGGAAATGGTGTGTTTCTTATAAACCACACGCTCTGTATTTCTTTTTTAAGTTCTCTTGCTCTTTTCATATATGTTTTCCTCATTTTTTGTTAAGGTTAGTCATTCAAGCATTTTATTTTTGATTTTGTGACCATCATAAATAAGATCTTTTTTCTTCTGGGGTGCCTGGGTGGCTCAGGTCATGATTGTAAGTCTGAGCCCCACTCTGTGCTGACAGCTGAGAGCCTGCTCCAGATTCTGTGTCTGTGTCTCTCTCTCTGCCTCTTCCCCACTTGTGCTCTATCAAAAATAAATAAACATTAAAAAAAAAATCTTTTTTTTCCCATCATGCGGGATGTCCCTAAAGTTTTAATGTAACTTAAATTTTTTATAAATTCACTGCTACTCGATATAAACAATTTGTAATGATACAAGGGAGGAAATGTATCAAGACTGAAACAAAATTTTAATGATTCATTTGTTCAAATTACTTTCTTCTCTATTCAATTAATAAACCCCACATTATATTGGACAGCTATATCCAAGATGTTTTCAAATAGTGGGGAATAGGTTAAAAGTTTTTTCTTATGTTGAGTTAAATACACGTTGCATTTTATAGAATATAAGTTTATAACCTTCCAGTTGTCCGGGCCAAAAACTCTGGCATAATGTCTTAACTCCAAGAAATATGAAAGGAAGGCATGTGTGCCACGTCTGGGCCAGAGTCTTCTTTAAGAATAGAGATTTTAAGATGAATTTTGGCTTCTCCATCTGTCCCTTTCCCATGAGCCGGAGCATGAACTGCTTACAACCTGGCTTTAACCATGCAGATGAAAACAGCACCAGAGGGGTGGCGGAGAAACAGGATGGGAGACAAGTGAGCCTCTGAATGGTCATGCAGTATGGACCCTCCTGCCAACCTGGAACTCATACTTTTATATGAGATAGAGAAACAAGATTCTCTCTTGTTTGAGTTGTTGCAGTCTGCTTCCCTTTGTTGTAGCAGCTACAATAAACACACCCTCTTGGATTTGCTTTTCAAAGGGCAGCCTTTAAAATTAAGTCAGATCATTATATCCTTTTGCCAAAATCCCGACGACTTCTCAGCTCACTCAAAATAAAAACCAAAGTTCTTACGATAACCTGTGAGACCCTTTACGAGTTGACTTTCTGCTACTTCTTACCTTCTTTCCCACCTCTGTCCCCTTGCTCATTCTGCACAGGAGACACCGGCTTGTTTCTTAAACATGTCTAGGCTATCTGAGATTTCCTTTGCCTAGAAGGCCCTTCTGCTACCACAGAGCTCACTCATCCCTTCAAGTCCTCTTAATGGTGTGGCTCTGCTCAGCAACGCTTTGTAAGATAAGAGGTTTCCCTCCCACCCTCACTTTCACCCAGCACCCATACACCCCTTGTCTAGCTTAATTTTTTTCCCATTGCACTTTTCACCATTTGACACACATATATACATGGTTACTTTCTGTCTTCCTGAACAAGAATATAAGCAACTAGAAGGAAGGGAGGTACTTTTCTTTCCACTGCTGTATACATGACATCTAGAGCAATGACCAACATATAGAAGACTCAACAAATATTTCTTGATTGAATAAAAATGTGATTTGAAATATTAAATAATTATTCTAAAAAGTTCTAAGGATTTACAATTGATTTTCTTGGTTTTTAGTTTTACATTAAACTATATGAGATTGTTTTTTATTGCCTCTCTGTTTCATGTCTTATTGAATGAGCCAGGACTTTTAGAATAGTATTTATATGCCTTTTAAGAGTAATTTTTCTAGGAATACAAAAATAATCATTATTTTGCATGAAAATATATTCCTACATTTCATTTCTAAGTTTCTGCTTGCTTGCTTGCTTATTTATTTATTTATTTATTTATTTATTTATTTATTTATGAGAGAGGCAGAGAGAGAGGGGGACAGAGGATCCAAAGCAGGCTCCATACTGACAGCAGAAAGTCCAATGCGGGGCTTGAACTCAAGAACTGTGAGATCATGACTTGAGCTGAAGTCGGATGCTTAACTGATTGAGCCGGGGGCCCCTTCACCTGCTCTCTTAAAGCTTGAGTATTGAACTTCATACATACATAGGTAACAGGAAGTTCAAGTAAAAGATGAGAGTCCCAAGTAAACTGTCAAATTCAACAGTAGAAGAAAAAAAAACCCTTTTATTGTAAAATGAGTTTGTTAAGTTACCTGAAGTACTTGGATCATTTCTTTAGTCTTTTCAAGGCATTTATTTGATTCATTAACTTGTGCTTGAAGTTTTGCTCCTAGGTCATTAGTCATCTCAAGTTCTTTCTGCAGCTTTATAATCTTGCTTTCCTTGTGCATAGCACTTTCCTTAGCTTCACGCAGTGAAGTTTCCAACTCCTGAATTTTCTGTGAGAAAAAGCACACATAAATAAGGTATGCCATGAAGGCAGAATCACAGAATATAAGTTTAAGACAAAGACGATAATATACATAGGTATTAATTTTTCAGATTGCATTAAGAAAAGATAGAAGAGAAACCAAATGTCACTCAATTTACACATGTATTATTTCCCTTATTTAGAAGTTGATGATTTTTGGATTAAAAAAGGCCCAAATTTTATATTACAAGGTTTAGTGTTTATCTTATTTACTGGTTAGTACAGTGCTAAGCATATTAAAAAGGCACTCACATTTTAAATTAACAGCACTTAAAGAAAGTACACCTGTTAACTGACTCTTTAAGTAATGCATATAACATAGCTTTCCCTTTATTTTTATTATCTAATTTTAAAATTAAAAAATACAAGCATGTGGAAAAATTCAAAGGCATATAATGAAGGGGAAGTTCCCCCATCTCAGAACCTGAGCTGACCTGGTAACAATGACTACTAAACTCTTTCAAGTGTATCCTTCTAGAAATTTTCCATGCCTATTTAAGTGCTTGTGAGTACACAGTTACAAAAGAGTCAGTCATACACAGAGTAGGAACATACTGAATATATAGTTGTTTTTTAAAAAATATTTATTTTTGAGAGAGAGACAGCGAGTGCACAAGTGGGGGAGGGGCAGAGAGAGAGAGAGAGAGAAAGAGAGAACGAGTCTCAATCAGGCTCCTTGCTGTCAGCGAGAGAGCCCAATTCAGGGCTCGGTCCCATGAACCGAGAGATCATGCATGACCTGAGCCCAAATCAAAAGTCAGACATTTAATGACCGAGTCATCCCAGTGCCCCAATTCTGTTTCTTTTTAACTTGATAATATACTTTCCAGATATTTCCATTAACAACACATAGAGATCTCTCCACGTTTTTGTTTTCATGGATACGTACATCCTGTCTTATAGAGGTATTGTAAATTAGCTAACCCATCAACCACTAGTGAACATCTAGGTTATTTCCAGTTTTTTTCAAATACAAAAATACCTGAATTTAAATACCTGAGTTTGTTCATATTTGTAAGATTATTCACCTACACACACATGCAGGATTTCCTAGAAAATGTTTGTTTTTGGCCTATCTAGAATTTATTTTTGTTTAAATGAGTGAGGTAGGAATCCAGATTTATTTTTTTCCAGGTGGCTAGCTGGTAGTCTGGAATGAAACATGCAGTAAACCATCTTTTCCCCACCGAGTTGGTGGTTACCATTATCAAACACTGAATTCTCATCCTTACTTGGGTGTACTGATGAACTCTACTCTGTTCCACTGCTCCATGTGTCTATTTCCATATCGTATCAAACTACTCTATGCTACTCTAATTTGGCATGATTACCAAATTAATAGTATATCATTTACTATTGGATAGGGTATTTCCTGGGGTCACTGAAGATGGATATTTCTTCTGTTTCTTTATTGCTTTCGTAGATGGGCTTAATATTTCGGCTATTTTTGTCTCCACCAACTGACTGAGGTCTGTAGTGATTAGCAAATCGATAAACTGTACCAGTGATCTTCTAGTTTCCACTGGTAATTGATTATTAAATTAGTGGCTGACGTTTTATTCTGAGTATTTATTTTGCTCAAGATGATAAATTATAATTTCCTCTTAGGTTCTTCACGAAGTCATTTTGTGTGCTAACAACATAAAACAGTATGCCTGCTTCACAGATTCCCAAGTAAGGCTAGGTAACAAAATAACTGAATCATTCAAAAAAATTTTGTTTTACTAATTCTTTATTTTTGAGAGAGAGAGACAGAGCATGAGTGGGGGAGGGGTAGAGAGAGAGGTAGACACAGAATCCCAAGCAGGCTCCAGGCTCCGAGCTGTCGGTACAGAGCCCGACATGGGGCTCAAACCCAAAAGCTGTGAAATCATGACCTGAGCTGAAGTCAGACACCTAACCGACTGAGCCACCCAATGTACCCTATAACTGAATCATTCAAATAACGTATTGATTCTTGGATACAGATTAATCTATATAAGACATCTGTTATATTTTTTTAGGCTTTTCCATTTTATTTATTTATTTATTTATTTATTTATTTAGTTAGTTAGTTAGTTAGTTAGTTAGTCAGTCAGTTAGTTTTTTAACTTAACAGATTGGTGTTCTTCCTGGTTCGCATTTTTATTTTATTTTTTTAACATTTTTATTTATTTTTGAGACAGAGAGAGACAGAGCATGAACAGGCGAGGGGCAGAGAGGGAGGGAGGCACAGAATCCAAAGCAGGCTCCAGGCTCCGAGCTGTCAGCACAGAGCCCGACGCAGGGCTCGAACTCACAGACCGCAAGATCATGACCTGGGCCGAAGTCGGATGCCCAACCGACTGAGCCACCCAGGCGCCCCAGGCTTTTCCATTTTAATTTTCATATACACAAACCAGTTAATTAGAGAAAAGCTGAATTGCACTAACCCTCTAAGCTAGTTCTATATACAGACACAGATTATAGTTTAATAAAAAGTTACACGATTGTGGGGTGCCAGGGTGGCTCAGTTGGTTAAGCAGCTGACTCTTGGTTTTGGCTCAGGTCATGATCTTGCATTTTGTGAGTTTGAGCCCTGCATCAGGCTCTGTGCTGGCAGTGTGAAGCTGCTTGGGATTCTCTCTGCCTCCCCCCCCTTCCTTTTTCTCTGTCCCTCCTCTGCTCATGCCTCTCTCTTTCTGTCTCAAAATAAATAAACTTAAAAAAAAAATTACACAATTGAAGAAATTTATAATGTATAATAATAGCACCTGAGAAGGTATATGTATCTTTAATCAAATTAAGCTATGAGTTACTTCTGCTTTATAATTCAAAGGGAAGATCTCATGTAATATATAGTTTTGTAGTTATTTGAGTGATAGCCACAATAGGACTATATTTAAAGAACAAGCCCATTGGGGCACCTGGGTGGCTCAGTAAGTTGAGCATGTGACTTCAGTTCAGGTCATGATCTCACGGTTTGTCAGTTTGAGGCCCACATCAGGCTCACTACTGTCAGTGCAGAGCCCGCTTCTGATCCTCTCTCCCCGTCTCTTTGCCCCTTCCCTGCTCATTCTCTCTCTCTCAAAAATAAACAAAACATTAGAAAAATAAATAAAAACAAGCCCATCACACACACAAACATGGCCCACATTCCCTAATACATTTGATACTATAATTTTGCTCTGAAGTGTTACATAAAATGCATCTTTAACTCTGATCAATCTGCAAACTGAAAAATGTCTCATAAGAAATCACATACCTCTGTGGTTAGTTGTGTGGCTCTTGATGTAACATGAAGATTCTTATTGTCTTCGGTAACAGCATTAACAAGGACACCAGATGTCAGGGAGATCTTCAAAGTTTGGTAGTTTTTAAATAGTTGTTCATTTTTCTCTTTCACTGATTTCAGGTCATGTTCCCATTCTTTAGTTATGGTAGCATTTCTTTCTTCAAACTCTGTAGATTCATTCATTATAGCCTATTGAATAGTAAAACACTATTATAACTCTAAAATGAATTACATATAAAAATACTATGAAAACTACTAGAATTCTAGGACAAGGCATATGCTGAAATTCATTATTTAGAACACTCTAGAACAGTACTTTAAAAGAATGTGAACATTCTTTGTGGTTTGCATCAGTTTCTAAAACTACAGAAGATGCTGGATATTGATGAGAATAAAAAATAAGGACTGGAGAGGATTCATATTGATTTGCAAGATGATAAACCTCACTTTATTAAGTCAGTGCTAACATTATGGAGAGGAATCTGCAAAACTGTACAGGTTAAAGTTATTATGTTTTATGACATTTGCTATTCAATTTTTTTAATGTTTATTTATCTTAGAGAGAGAGTGTATGCAAGCATGTATGCACGAGAGGGGCAAGGGGGGCAAAGGATCTGTCAGCACAGAGCCTGATGCAGGGCTCAAACTCATGAACCGGGAGATCATACCCTAAGCCAAAGTCAGATGCTTAACCGACTGTGCTCCTGTATTATGATATTTATAATGTCCTATATAAACATTAACTGACACGTAATAGCAGAGCATATTCAATAAACTCAACAGCAATCTATTTTCCAGTTTCATTTCAAATCTCAATGTTTATAGGGAAAATAGTTCACTGACTTTTGGTAATCTGAAAATCTTATATTTCTGTGCAGGAAATAATAGTCAATCAATACCTTTGCTAACTCTGAAATTACCCATATCTTTTTACTTCCTAATTGTTATGGGACGTATTTTTGCTCTCATCATGAATGCCTTATTGGTTTTATATATAACTTTGTGGCTTTAAGGCACTTCTATCAGACTTGGATGCTAACTTAGTTGTGTTCTTGCTGGCACCCTGGACTTTCCTGGGTTCTAGACTACTGGCCTCACACCATACGAAGTTATCATTTCCTATTCTCAGGGTGCTGGAAGAAGCCACATATCTATGCTCATCCACACAGTAGGAATCCCTACTTTCTACTCCCAACTAGGCCCTCAATATTAAAAGAAAAACACTGAATTATACGGGGATTATCTTAGCCAAATATTGGTTTTATATTTTTCCCTGTTGATTGTGGACTCTTCCCCCGCCCCCGCCCTGAAATAGCTCATACTATTCTGCTAGCTTGAGGTATTTAACAAATGGGAATGACTCTCCATAGGAAAACAGCTTTTGAAAATATTATCTATACTTCAGTGTGATTTAAGTACAGTTTCCAGATGAAATTAAAGTGTCAAAAAAGAACTGCCCAAACATATGAAATATGAAATTAATCTTAGAAGCTGTGATGTTTATCTAGCTCCCCTTGCTCCAGTTCCATGTACACAAGCAACTTTCTGATTACTGTGTATTTTACCAGGTATAGAGATAGGGATTACTTCAGAAAGCAGAATGAGGGGTGTCTGGGTGGCTCAGTCGGTTGAGCCAACTTCGGCTCAGGTCTTGATCTCATGGTCTGTGAGTTCAAGCCCGTGTTGGGCTCTGTGCTGACAGCTCAGAGCCTGGAGCCTGCTTCGGATTCTGTGTCTCCCTCTCTCTCTGCCCCTCCCCCGTTCATGCTCTGTCTCTCTCTGTCTCAAAAATAAACATTACAAAAATTAAAAAAAAAAAAAAGAAAGCAGAATGATATCCTCATCAATGGAAAGTACAACAAATTAACAAAAATGATCTTCAGCAATGTTGGTTCTTGTGAATCTATACACTGGAGCCAGTCACCTCGGGAACAGAGGTATAAACCATATCTCTGAACCTCAGAGTTGAAGGATCAGTGCATATGGTAGTGATACTGCCAACATGAAAAGCAAATGAGGCCTCCGCCAAGGAGTTGGCCAGGCTTGTCTATGGCATGACCACAGGTGCTGCCTGCAGCCCTGAAACAGGCTCATGTCTTACCCTGTCTGAGGCTACTGGGGGGAAAAGGCTCAATTCCTACAGAAGGAGTGAGAACTGAGAAAGGAAAGAGTATTCAAGATTTCATGAGTGGAAACTGATTATTACACCCCAAGATTTTATCCTTTTTTTTTTTTTAAAGTTTATTTTGAGAGGGAAAGCAAGCACAAGCAGGTAAGGAACAGTGGCGGCGGGGGTGGGGGGGGGGGGTGGTGGTGCAGATTCCCAAGCAGGCTCCGTGCTGTCAGTGCAGAGTCTGAGGTGGGACTCGAACTCACAAACCATGAGATCATGACCTGAGTGAAACCAAGAGTCGGATATTTAACCAACTAAGTCTCCCAAGCCTCCTAATTTTATCTTCCTTACAAGTGTCAGTTGATTATCTTTAATTATCTTAAAGAAGCATACATAACATATAAGAGGAAGAACATGTTTTACATAATTTTTTCCAAATAAAAAAATAAAGTATATACAAGTAAATTACAGAAAGCATACCTAAGATTAAGTTGTTCTAAGTCTTTTTTAAGAAAGAGGTGGAAAAATCAGAGCACACAACAAAAAAGAATGAGGTAGCACAAAAGAAAATCATTACTTACAATTATCTTGTTATTATAGAAGTTATTCACTTGACAAATCCTATCATTTTCTTTCTGGATGCCATTTTTAAGCTTTTCTGTATCAAAATGAGTATTCAACCATTCTTCCAAAAACTGGGTCATTTCTTTCCTATTACTTAGCACTTGTTGAAATTCAGCCTTTATGCAGTGGAAGTCATTTTCTGAAAGATCTTTGAGAATTTCCTGTGTGAAAAATAAGTATTTAATCACCTGGACATTAGGAAAGTTTTCACCTAAATATCATTTAGATATCATAAAGGGGGGAAAATACCTTACTGAACTTTCATTCTTAATATTTTGAAATAAATATAGTTCTAATTTATTCTAATTACATTAGAAATGTAATTCTAATTTAAAACTTTATTCTAGTGATTTGAATAATACATTTTTGGCAGTATAGGCCATCTAAGAGGAATGTCTGTGAATTCTGCCTGTTAGAATTAACTGTCAAAACTGTCTGTGACCAATAATCACAATATACGAAGTGCTTCTGCATGTAGCTTTCCTGTGCACTGAGGTCTCACATACGTGTTGGGAGTTGGATGCCAGCCTCACACTACTGGGTGAGAGCAAGGCACTCCATGTGGAGTTACTGCAATAAAAATGTTCCTGACTCCCAGCCACAGATCTAGGTTTAGAAAGCATTTGCAAACTTATTCTGGGGTTCTACGAATTCCCACTTGTTGGTACTAAATCTATTTCCTGTATCTGTGGAATCCTGAAAAAGGAGATTAGTCCATTATGTGACACTCTTTACATCTAGCCACTTGTCACCCTGCAACCTAGTTTTAATTTCTGGAAAATGAAAAATGGCTCTAAGCACATGGAAAGGTACCTTCTCTATGTGACATAAAGGCCTAAAATCTAATGAAACCATTTAAATAAATGATACCTCAATATGTAGATCCATATTCTGGCTCAATTTAAGGTCTGTTAATTCTCTGGATGGCACATCATAATCTTGTTGAAGGTGTTGTATTTTAATTAGCAGTTCATTTTGCTTTTCCACTTCATCAATAAAAAACACTTCAAACTTATTGATGGATTCATGGTGTTCTTCCTTTATCTTTGTAACATGGCTTAACACATACTTACAGAAAAACATTAAACAAATTGGGAAATGAACTTTTTATCACATTTAGAGGAAGTTTTAAACCCTCAAGACTAAGAGGTGGGATGGCATCTCTTGTTTATCTATATCCTCTGGTAAGTGAGGAAGAAAGAAAGTGCCTCTCTCTCTATCCCCAGTTTTCTCCTCTCAGTGTCTTGGGAGAAGAACTTCCAGACTTCAAGTTCCTTACTTCGGACTCCCTACTGGATACATCTCATAGATGTTCAACAATTACCTTACATTCAATGTTAAAATGTAACATAATCTCTTTCCCTAGAAACTCACCTTTCTCTACCAATCACCCATGTTTCCCAGCTAGAAGCCTGAGATTCATTTTCAACATCCTGTCCTGCATACCTTGATTGGGTAACCAACATGGGTATGCCAGCCTCAAGATGTACTTTCTACATGTAGTTAGATGTTTGGCATCAAGGTAACAATAATTTGAATGCCATGTGTTCCATGGACCTCTTGGATAAATTCTGGATATCTGATTGCCTGGATTTGTGGAAAAATTTCAGGGCCTGGGGCACCTGTGTAGCTCTGTTGGTTGAGCACCCAGCTCTTGATCTTGGCTCAGGTCATGCTCTCATGGTTAGTGGGATCAAGCCCTGTGTCAGGCTTTGCGCTAACAGTGTGGAGCCTGTTTGGTTTTCTCTCTCTCCCTCTCTTTCTCTGCCCTTTCTCTGCATGCACACACTGCCTCTTTCAAAATAAATAAACTTTAAAAAAAAAAAAAAAAAAAGGAGTATCAGGGCCTGAGAAGCAAACTATCTAGGAAAGACAAATACCAACTCCCTCCCTCCTTCCTCAGTCTTCCACTACTTCTTAACCTCTTACAATCTGGCCCTTCCTAACCACTCAACTAAAACTGCTCTGAGAAAGTCACCAATGAGCTCTATTATCAATCAACAACTTGAGGGCATCTGTTCGGTTCATATTCTGGCTGCGTGAAGTATCTGACACCCTTGACCACTTTATCTTTGACGTGTTGTCCTCTATTGACTTGAGCAACAGCACTTTTGCTTGATTTTTTTCTGTTCCTTTGACGTTTCCAGCCTCAAACCCACATGTTGCTGTCTTTTCTGCTACTGACTGGAAAATTTATCTTTTCTAGATCTCTCTTCTTATCCCATGGCTCTTATTCTTCTATTATGGTTTCTGGGTGACCTTACTCACATATGTTATATTATCTAGCAACTATAAGCTGATGAATTCCAAACCTTTATTTTTTTTTTTTGTTTATTTTGAGAGTGAGCAAGCACACGTGAGTGGGGGAGGGGCAGAAAGAGAGGGAGAAAAAGAACCCTGAGCAGGCTCTATGCCATCAGCACAGAGCCCAAAGTGGGGCTCGATCTCATGAACCGTGAGATCATGACCTGAGCCAAAATCTAGAGTCAGACGCTTAACCAACTAAGCCACACAGGCATCCCAAGCTGCTGAATATTTCTTTAATTTCTTTTGTCCTCCCCATCCCTGTGAATCTTTTTCTGGTAAAAGAGTCACCTATAGTATCTCATCTGACCACTGTAACTGCTTTTTGTCTCTTCTCTCTGCCACAAACTCATTGTTTTTCTATGGTGAAGTAGCTAAAATGGTATGATTGTGCTACTGCCACTACTTAAAATAACTGTCCAGTGGCTCTCCATCATCTGCAAAATGGACTGCAATCACTGTTGCTCAGTCCAGCTTCTACTGCAGTCTCACCTTCTGTGACTCTTTATCTGGTATGTCACACAATCTTCACGTACCTCTATCACCACACTTAGACTACCTGCTTATATATCTGCTTCATGCACTAGACCAGGAGATAACTGAGATGTTATTCCTACCTGTCTCCCGAGCACCTTGGCAGTATCCAGATTCACAGGGAGAGCTCAAGTTTTGTTGAATGAACAGGTCCTAGATGAATACTGGATTTTGCACATACTATGCTGAGACCCATATAACCCTTAATTTGGTAGTAAATACACTAAATAGCAAATATGCCAACTCCCAAAGTAGGACTTAGATATACTGATGTTAAAACCAATTATAGCAGTATTTACAAAGATATTACTAAGAAACGTGGTACCTGAAGTTTCTTCATGACTCTGTGGAATTCCATTGAACATCTCTGGTTTGCAGTAAGAAGTTTTTGAATTTGTTTGATTTGTGGATACGGAAGTGAGAGGTTTGCTCTCACTCTAATTGAAAGCTCTTTTTGGGTTTCAACTTCCTTCTCCAAGTCAAGGGATAGTCTATCTAAGCACTCATAATGATTATACATCTCTGAGTATCTCTTCAGAAGCTCCTAAGGAAAATTAGAATTCACTTAACAATTCATTCTAATGTAACAAAAATAGTCCTTGCCCTAGAATTTTAACAAAACTTATGCTTAATATTTTCTGTTATGCAGAAACAAATTAAGATGTTTGTGTTAAAAAAAGGGGGGAAGGAACTCTTATTGAATTTGGATTACAGAAATACTATTTAATTATTGTGAAAATTTAAAAATTTTAAATATAACACAGAAAACCAGAAACAATCCCTATTAACATTTTGATACATTTTCTTTTAGTTCTTTATGCATTCATGATTTAAATGACCATCTCAAAGTGTAAAAATAAATTTGAGTGAATTCAATCTAGTATATATTATAGTTCAAGACTGAGTGCTGGCTCATGTTCACAGCAGGCAGTGTGAGTTTGTAGATAAAACAAGTGATGAAAAATCGAACTAACTATTTGTCAGCTTGGTGCAGCCTCTCTACACATTTCTATTTCTCTGCCTAGAATCTGAGTTTTCGAACCTTTTATCAGTTAGAGTTCAGGTTCTATCTCTGCTACTTCCTGACTACAGATATCATTGAGCCATTTTCCCAAAAACAAAATAAAGACTACAATGAGTCCCACAAATTTTTCTAGGGGAAAGTAAATATGATATCCATATCTATGTAATCTATGAAATATACACAGACATTATAGCTTAAGGGAAATAAAATTATATTTGTAAAAATGTTTCTAAACTCAAATTCTAAACTTACACTTGATTTCATGTCCTGATTCTACCAACCTACTAGCTATATGACCTTGAGCAACTACTAAACTTCCTCTCCAAGCCTCAGTGTCTTTGTAAATGGAGCAATAAAACGTATCTCATGAGATAAAGAACTGATATAGTGCCTAGCATATGGTAGACACCCAACAAGCCTGGTCTGTAAGTTCAAATGATTAGAGGCCAAGCAGGGGACACACTGGTCAAAGCGCAGGTGGAAGAACACAGTAGTACATATTGCTACAGTCATGTAACAAATAACATGTTTAATTCAGGGTGCTAAATAATAAAACAAGGGGCTTCTGAAAATAATGAGCTTCCTTTTTAATAACTTAAGGAAAAGCTAGCTGTACATTCATTTCCTGCCTTTGGTCCTAGTATGAATCATGTTACAATTATGAAGCAGCACTGTGTAATCATTCATTTGTACTTTTAATAAATACATGTTCCATTAGGAATGTGCTAAGTGATATAGCCACACAAAACACACAACATCTTTAGGGATCTTGCATTCTAATTGGAACGAGACAGTAAATCCTGTTGGCTTTTCCCCTCAATATACATTTAGAATCCAAGCATTTCTCACTACTCCACTGATTCTTCTCTGGGCTGAGCCGCCATCAACTTTGCCTGGCTTATTGAAATTTTTCTCTCAGATGCTCTTCCTGCTTCCACTCTGTTTCCAACACAACAATCAGAGTCATCCCTCTAAAATGTAAGTCAGATAATGTCTCTCTCGTGGTCAGAACTTGTCAATAAATCTCCATCTCACTCAGACTAAAACCCAAAGATCTTTCAAGGCTGCACAGCCTCCATCTTCCTCATGAACTCTCGGACCTCATTTCTTATTAGCTTTCTCCCTTGTTGGATGTTCCTGGAACCCACCAGGCAGGCTTTTGCCTCAGGAGCTTTTACTTGCTATTTTCTCTTCTTATCCCGTTCTTCCCCCAGATAGCTATGTGGCTCAATCCTTTCTCTTTCGGGTATTTGCTCAAATATCATCTTTCCAGTGGGGCCTTAAAATCACCCCCCGCCCCCCCATTTTGTGTGTTTATGTACATACATATGCACATACTTGCACACCTATACTAGATTAGAAAGTTGAAAAAAACTTTGAGCACTATCTACTCATTCCCCAGAGGCTCCATTCTAGGCCTCTGGAAGGGTACCAATATTTATTTGTAATTTTAACATGGGACACTTACTTTTATCCTAGAGCACTTGTCTCTCAGCCTTTCTGTGAGGTGGTGTTTCCCATTACATGGTAACTTTTTTTCATATTTTACTACCTCTTTATGGTTCTGTTGGTCCTGTTTTGATACAAAGAAATAAACAAGGCGTCAACTATAACTACATTCACATTTAATGTCTATATACTTGTCCACTTACATTTTTTCACATCATTTCAATAATGGAATTATAAACTTGTAACTCAAAAACAAAGTGAAAAATGGTCAGAAAATGAGTAACAGTACCACTAAGTAGTAAGTGGCCTTGACTCACTAAGAAAAAATGTGGAAAAACCACATATTTTTTGGAGATAGGATTTATCCCCGTAACCATCACAACTGCAAATTAGATTTTAGGTTTATATCTGGTTCCTACTATTCCAAGTCTCCGAATTAGAATTAGTCTCTGAATTGCTGCCAAATAATATGCTACCAAAACCACCTGAAATATCTCTGTTCACTCTTCCCAGCTCCTTGGAATAGAAAATGCATATCCTGTTACATCTTGGACTTCTGATTCGAAGTACAACCTAAAACCTTTTCTCCCACTTATTTACTACAGTACTTAGAAGAATGATTGTTTAATAAATATTTGTTGAATGAATTAAATCTTCTTATAAAGGGCCCACATAACGATGATTCCCAAGGGTCTCATGTTTCTATTAATGTTGCAGATGACATGGTCTTCTGCTCTGTTGTTGAATTATGAGAATAAAAAAGATTTCTTACAGATTTCATATGATTTCTTATTTGTCTGAATTTTATGTTATTTTCTTGAGGGTTCAATTGGGCTTTTTAAGACATGTGATTCTAAACACCTATAGTCCTACTGGATGAACTTCTTTCCTCTGTGTATCTGGCCACTTCTCTAACTGAGGGACGAGACGAGCCTATGCCTAAAACTCTGTCATGTAGAGGCAGAGAAATGGCGCACTTACTCTTCTACAGATCTAGTCCTTCAAATATTTCTTCCTTAAGGATAATGCCATTTCCTGGTGAAAAAGCCCTTTTAAAAATTACGTTAAAGAAAATAGTCTGCTTTATGTAACAAATATTTTCTTAAAAATAAATAAAATGGCATTTTCTGAAAAATATTTTGGCTTCTTTTAAAACTGTATTTTCTTTTGTGTGAAAAATTATAGTAATAGTTTTCCCATTATCCTTCCCTGTATGTAGAAGTTTCCAAAAAGAAAAGAAAAAAAAAAAAACCCAAAACAAAAAACAAATCCCCAAGCCCCACAACAAAAAACCCAAATTGTTCCCCTTGTCAAGAAAGCTTGATTCTTACAGTTACTAGATAAGGAAGATTCTGAACTCACTCTAGCTATCATTTCTCTTAACGTTTCTCTGAATTGGTCTCTTTCCATTTTCAGAGAATCTTTTATCCTCCTTAGCTCATCTCTTTCCTCAGCTACAATTCTGAGTTCTTCAAGTCTTTTATGAAGTTTCCTGGTCAAGTGTAAGTTATCCACTTCCACACTTTGCATAGATAAAGTTTGGGCCTCAAACTGCTGCTTCAATCGTTCCATTCTGTTTATATTTTTATGGGTTTTATTGACATCTTCTTTCATTTTAAGAAGTTGAAGCTCTTTTTTCTGAAGTTCTTGTATCTTGAGATAATTATAAAACAAGTTAGAATGCAAAAAGAATTCCTGTGTCTATTTGTTATATATGTACATCTATTTCTATCTCTAAATATCTGTATTTATATTCTTTCTCATTCCCCAAGTGATTTTGGACACAGTTACTCCCCAAAGAACAAAATGACATGTACCTTTTTCTGTAATTCATCTTTAGATTTATTTAAACTCTTTTGAATATTTGAAATCTGAGTTGTCTTTTCTGAAACTCTCTGCCTGAATTTATCAATAGTTTCTTGGTATTCTTTCAAATGCATATAGGCAACTTTTAGTTCTTGTTGTGTTTCTAGATCCTTCATTATTAGAAGAAATTAAGAAATATTATGATGTAAAGGCACATTATCTTTTCTTAATGATGAACTGTTAAACAAAATCTTAAAAAATGCATGCTCCCAGTTAAAAACAAGCAGCACAGCACTCCCAAATGAGAGCAGTACAGAAGGCCATAAAGTCAAGTCCCTGTCTCCAGCCTCACCCATTGTAGCTAGGTTTCCTGGTGAACTCTGCCAACTGCTCTTTCTCTCATACCACTTGGACATCATTCTACATCACTATCACAGAAAGAGGGCCCTCTTCTCATGCTAAGTACTCCATCATACAGATGAACCTCACTTAGCCAGTGCCTTATTAGTGGACACTTGGACTGCTTCCAGACTTGTCAGCACAGACAACGTTGCAGTGAGCGCTGTTGTATTTCTGCCCAAATGTGTGAATATATTGGTAGGATAAATTCCTACAAAGCGGAATCACAGTAGCAGATATATACGCTGATAAATCTTTAATAAGGCATTGTCAAACTGTCTCCCTGAAAGTTTATAACATTTACAGTTTCACCAACAGTTATTATTTATTTCCAAAGAAGGAAGCTTCTTATACTAAAAACATGTTTATTGGACAGGTAGAAAGAGTCCAACTCACTCTAGCTATGGTTTTCTGTAGGTCTTCCTTGAGCTGGTCTCTCTCCAATTTCAGATTATCTCTTTCTTTCATTATAGATTTCATTTCTTCAAGGTTTTCATGAAGCTGCTGGGCCAAATTTAAGTTCTCCATTTCTATTTTATCCAGAGTTAAACTTTGGTCCTTGAATTGTTTCTTTAATCGCTCTATTTCAGACATTTTTTTCTGTGTCTCACTGACATCTTCCTTTAACTTAAAAAGTTGATGTTCATTTGCCTTAAGTTGCTGAATCTTAAGATAAGCATAATATAACATGTTAGGATACAGACAGTTTTTAAGGGAAGGATAAAAAATAGTTTCGAAATTAAGACAGTTTTCCCATGTCACTCATTAATATTTTGCATAATTCCACACAAAACTTATTTTCTTTTGAAATATAATATACATAAATACACTAATCTTAAGTGTATTGCTAAATTATTCTCCACATATGTATACATCTATATAATTACAACCCAGATTAAAATATCAAACATTTCTAGCACCCCTTAAGGTTCTGTGTGCCCCCTCCTAGAGTTAACCACTATTCTGAACTGTTTTCATCCTAGATGAGTCTTGCCTGCTTTTGAAGTTAAAAATCACGGGGCGCCTGGTTGGCTCAGTCGGTTAAGCGTCCGACTTTGGCTCAGGTCATGATCTCATAGTCCATGATCTTGCAGTCCGTGAGTTCGAGCCCCGCATCAGGCTCTGGGCTGACAGTTCAGAGCCTGGAGCCTGTTTCAGATTCTGTGTCTCCCTCTCTCTCTGACCCTCCCCCATTCATGCTCTGTCTCTGTCTCAAAAATAAATAAATGTTAAAAAAAAAATTAAGAAAAAGAACTGTCTTTAAAAAAAAAATCACAATGTATTTATCCATTTTCCTGTTGCCAGGCATTTCACTTGTTTTCCATTTTTTGCTGTTATGATTAGAACTATTATGAACATTATTGTACACAGCTTTATGTGAAAGTATGCACTCTTTTCTCTCAGGTACATATCCAAGAAATAGAAATACTGAGCCATAGGCAGGTGTATGTTCAGCATTAGTAAAAACTGTCAGGATGTTTTCAATGTGGTTAAACCATTTTACATCCCCATATGAGTTTAGGCACGAATAAATCAAATACCCAGGGGCACCTGGGTGGCTCAGTCGGTTAAGTGTCCAACTTCGGCTCAGGTCATGATCTCACGGTTCATGGGTTCGAGCCCCGCATTGGGCTCTGTGCTGACAGCTCAGAGCCTGGAGCCTGCTTCGGGTTCTGTGTCTCCCTTTCTCTGCCCCTCCCATGCTTGTTCTCGGTCTCTCTCTCTCAAAAATAAATAAACGTTAAAAAATATATAAATTAAATCAAATACCCAAACAAGCACCTTCTTCATACCTTTTCTTGTAATTTAGCGTTTGAATTTTCTAAATCCATTTGCATATTTGATATTTCATCTGTCTTCTCAGAAACAATGCCCCAGAGTTTATCAATAGTCTCCTGGCGCTCTTTCACATGCATGTGAGCAATTCTTAGTTCCTCTTGTTTTTCTAGGTCCTTTGTCATTAGAGAAATTTTAAGAATGGTGACATAGCTTAACATTAACTAGTATTTTTTTTTATAAAAGTGATATTTTCTTAGTAAAAATAATAAAACTATTACTTCTTAAGCTACATCTTAGATGTTAGAAAGTTACAAGCTTTCCCTTCATCCCTGTCCCTGTCCTCACCTCCCCACAACCTACTCCTACTTTCCAGAGGCAAATACATGATACATACACTATTCTACAGTTTGCTTTTCCCTCTAAGTTATTTGGGCTTCCAAATTAGAACATCCAAACCTATTTCATTTTTTTTTTTTAATTATGTTGCACAGTATTCTGACATACTGTTCATATTTACCCAGTTTCCTTCTGATGGATATTTAGATTGTTTCCTAATTTTTATTACAAATTGCTACAATGGACACCTTGTGGTGTGTGTGTGTTTGTGTATGTACATAAATATACATGTAGGATGAAGTCCACAAAGAAAATACTGCTAACAGAATTAAAAATTTTGAAGAACAGTACCAAATTACCCGCCTTTGTAAAAGGTTCCATCAGTTCACTCACATCAACAGTGCCACTCACATCAAAGCACGGTTCCCTGCTGTCAGAAAAACATACATTTACTCACCAGCAGAGGAAGAGTAACTTACTTTAGCTTCTTTTTCTCTGAGGCTTTCTCTGAGCTGGTCTCGCTCCATCCTAAGCATTCCCTCTGCTCTTCTTAGGCCATCTCTCTCCTCAGTAACACATTTTATTTCTTCAAGGTTTTCATGAAGTTTCTGACTCAGCCTTAACTTCTCAGTTTCGACAGTTTCCAGGGTTGAATTCTGGGTCTCTAATTGCTTCTTCAATTGCTCTGCTTGATACATATTTTCTCTGAGATCATTTTTTACCTTAAGAAGTTGACGTTCTTTCTCCTGAAGTTCTTGGATCTTAAGATAATCATATAATAAGTTAAGATATAGATTGATATTAATAAATAATACTTTCTTTTTTAAAAAATTTTTAATGTTTATTTATTTTTGAGAGAGAGAGAGAGCCAGTGCAAGCAGGGAGGGGCAGAAAGAGAGGGAGACATAGAATTTGAAGCAGGCTCCAGGCTTTTGGGCTGTCAGCACAGAGCCTGATGCAGGGCTTGAACCCACAAACTGTGAGATCATGACCTGAAGTCGGATGCTTAATCGACTGAGCCACCCAGGCACCCGATAAATAATACTTTCTAAATTAAGCAGGCAAATCTTTGTCTATGATTTTAGGCTAATTCATATCCTGTTTCATTACAAAAAAGACCTAATGTAAACTCTCAAATAAAAACCATACCTGTACTTTTAAGGCAGTATCTGTGTTTTCTAAATCCGTTTGCATATTTGATATTTCATCTGTTTTCTCAGAAATAATGTCCCGGAGTTTATCAATAGTTTCCTGGTGTTCTTTCACATGCATGTGAGCAATTCTTAGTTCCTCTTGTTTTTCCAGGTCCTTTGTCATTAGAGAAAGGAAAATGATTTTTTAGAGTGACAAAATTCAAACAATGTGTGGAAAGATAGAGGGTAAGAGGTAAATATGCCTCCCACCCCCTTAGGCCTCATCCTCTAGTTACTCTTAAACATCAATACATGTTAGATACATTAATCCATAACTTACCCCTTTCCTTAAGAGGATACTTCCAAATCACCACCATGGCACTGCCTCATTCTTTATCCATGGCCTAGTACTCTATGGTCTGAGTTTGCTGCACTCATTAACCAGTCTCCTGCTAATGGACAGTTGGTATTTTCCCTGCTTTTGTGGTTTGCTTTGATTTGTTCTTACAACTTTCTGCAATGAATATTCTTCTACAGATATCTTTGCACAATTGCATTACTGTGTGCAGGATAAGTGGCTACAACTGGGCTTTCTGGGTCAATGAATAAACGTATTGAAATATTTGGAAGATATTATCAAATATCCCCTCCTCCAACCTTGCCTAAGGTTGTACCAGTTTTACACTCATACCAATCCTATCGCCCGTGGTTCTTTTAGGATACAGTGTCATATTTACTGGATGGGGGAAAAACAGTAACTCACTCTAATTACGGTTTCTCTCAGGTTTTCCTGGAGCTGGTCTCTCTCTACTTTGAGAGTCTCCTCTACACTCCTAAGATCATCTCTTTCTTTTGTAACAGATCTCATTTCTTCAAGGTTTTCGTGAAGTCTCTGAATTAACCTTACATTCTCCTTTTCTATATTTTCCAGAGTTGACTTTTGGGCCTCAAATTGGTTCTTCAAGTATTCTATTTCACACATTTTTTCCTGAGTCTCATTGACAGGCTTCATCTTTAGAAGCTGATGTTCTTTTTGCTGAAGTTCTTGCATCTGAGAAAACAACAAAACAAGTTAGGACACAGGCAGAAATTTTTAGGAAAAGGAGGAATTGTTTCTGAGTCAAGTGAATCATCTTTACATTTTATCTAATGTATGTAATATTTTCTTCCACAGGGATACAAGGAACACAATAATCAGATGTCAGTTTCCAACTTAATAAGACCTACCTTTTCTTGTGATACAGCATCTGAATTTTCTAAATCTTTCTGAATATTTGCTTCTTGATCTGTCTTCTTTGAAAAAGTCCTTGTACTAATGGTTTCCTGGTACTCCTTCAAAAGAATATAAGTAGTTTTTTAGTTCCTGTTTGATTTTCAGTCCCTTTATGATTGGATAGAAATTAATAAAGCAATAGTGAATATCACTGTTAACCACTTTACCACTATTTCATACCTAAAAAATCATTAGAATAAGGAAACTTACTTCAGTTACAATTTCTTTAATGTTTTTTTTGAGTTGGTCTCTCTCCATTTGAAGGGCCTCCTGCATCCTTTTCAGTTCATCTCTTTCCTTAATTATAATTTTTATTTTATCTTGACTTTCCTTAAGTTTCTCGGTCAACTGGAGCCTCTCGCTTTCTATACTTTGTAGTGATGAATCTTTGACTTTGAGTTGTTCCTTTAATTGCTCCAGTGCACTCATCTTCTCCTGAGTCTCACTGATTTCTTTGGTGGTAATAAATTGTTCCTGTTTCGCATGAAGTTCTTGGATCTTAAAATAATAATAAGTTAATAGCTAAAATATACATACACACAAATCATGCTTATATATATGTGTGTGTGTACACATATAATACATTTTAGTTTTTGAATGAAAAGAACTCACAATGTTCTCCATAACAATTTAGTATGCAAAAACAGTTTCTGTAATTCAGTTAGCTAGCTCCCTCAGGTTTTTTTCCTACACTTCCTTCACCCCCAATTTACCTTTTTCTGTAATTCATCATTAGTTATTTCTAATTCTTTTTGAAGGCTGGACAGCTCATTTTCCGTCTCAGAAAGATTCACTCTTAGCTTCTCAATAGTTTCCTCCTGTTCCTTCATGTGATGATGAGCAACTTTCAGTTCCTCTTCAGTTTCCAGGTGCTTCATTATTAGAGGAGATGTTAAGAAATTTACAGAAACATTATAACCATTATATTCTCTTTTTTCCAAAGGTTTAGTTTTTACAAAAATATCTGCTTACAAAAGTAAAAAAAAAAAAAAAGCACATGGGGGATGGATGAAACTTACCTTAGCTATGATTTCCCTCATGTTTTCTTTGAGCTGGTTGCTTTCGGACTGAAGAACTTCTTGCAGCCTTTGTATGTTGTCTCTCTCCTTAGTTATACATTTCAGTTCATCACAACTTTCCTGAAGCCTCTCGGACATCTCGAGCTTTTCCACGTCCATTCTTTGCAGGGCTGACTCTGTGGCTTTGAGCTGCTCCTTCAGTTGCTCCATCTCGCTCATCATTTTCTCAGGTGCGCCGTCTTTTTCTTCCATATTGAAGGACCGTTCTTGTTTGTCTTGAGCCTCTCGGATCTTAAAAGAATAAAACAACAAGAGAATTGACATCCAAAGATACTTTATTTTACTTTCAGAGAAAAGAAATCAGGACAGTTTCTAAAACAAGTAAGTCAGGACTCAGTGGCTCATTACAGAGCATTCTTTCCACTCTCCCACTTGTCATCACTCAGGTACTGAACACTTCTTTCCTGAGGGCTCAGTGTGCTGTCAGTATCCTACCAGAGGTTAGAGATAAATTGGTAAATGAGACTTATATGATCCTTGCCTTTTTGAGATTTACATTTCAGAGGGAAAGATAGACATTATGCCAAATCTTACCAAACAGGGGTGCTGGGTTCTTGCAGGGTTATGTGGCAACCTAACCAACCCTGAGTGGTTAGGAAGGGCTTCCTGGGGGATGGAAAGCTTCGGTTGAGACATGAAGGATGACAGCAGTAGGTGGGCAAGGCAGTAGGGAAATGCTGCAGGCAGGGAGACCAGAACACCCAAAAGCCATGAGATGAGGAAGCACAATGATGGAGCATGATGAACAGGGGTAAGATGAACAGAAATAAGGCTGGAGACCAGCAAGGTCTGCGATCCAAGGCCTCATAGGCCACGTGAAGGATTCTGGTCTTTGGTTCAAGAGTAGAGATAGGTTATTAAAAGTTTATTTTATTTTATTTTAATTTAATTTTATTTATTTATTTTGAAAGAGAGTGAGAGAGAGAGCTGGGTCAGAGAGGAGAGACAGAATCCTAAGCAGGCTCTGCTCCCTCAGTGCAGAGCCCGATGCAGGGCTTGAACTCACAAAACGTGAGATCATGACCTGAGCTGAGATCAAGAGTCAGATGCTTAACTGACTGTGCCATCCAGGTGCCCCTATTAAAAGGTTTTAAGAACAAAGGATGGCTTGGGCTCAGAATGAGGAATGAATTAGAGAAGTATAGAAATGAATACTGGGAGACCAGTAAGAGGCTACTACAGAAAGCCAGGGACAGAAATAATGGTGGCTTGGATTAGTGTTGGCAATGAGGAGAGAAAGAGGGAAGATTTCTCTCTCCCTTTCTCTCTCTCTCTCTCTCTCTCTCTCTCTCTCTCTCACACACACACACACACACACACACACACACACACACACACACACACACCTTAAAATCAACAAGGTTTGGTGCTTGGATTATAAAGTGAGTGTGAGGAAAGGATACTGGGAAGGGTGATTCTCAGATTTCTGTCTGAGGTATTGAGGAAGTGCTTTATGAGATGCTACAGGAATAGATTTAAAGAAGGAAAGAAAATAGTTTTTCTGGCTTTATCCTTTCTTATAATTTAGCATTGCTTTTTCTAAATCATTTTAAATATTTAAGAAGACAGCTGTCTTATCTAAAACATCTTCTCTCAATTTCAATAGTTTTTTTAGTATTTATGAGCAATTTTTAGTTCTGTTTCCAACCACTTCATAATTGAGACATTTAAAGAAAACACTGCAGTAACATTTTAACTATAACACAAGTGCTTCCTTTCCCAAAGACTTGATTCTTACAAAACACTTGTTAAATGGAAGGAAAGGACGAAACTTACTTTAGCCCAAGTTTCTCTAATGTCTTCTTTCAACTGGTCTTGTCCAGCCCGAACTGCTTCTTTTCTCATTCTAAGGTTGTCTCTTTCATCAGTTAGAGATTTTATTTCATCATGACTTTCTGGAAGTTTTTCAGTCAACCCAAGCTTTTCCATTTCTATGCATGCAGGGGTCATTGAATCCTTGGTTTTGGATTGTTTCCTTAATAGTTCCAGTTCATGCCCTGTTTCCTGAGTACTGCTGACTTCTTTCACATTAGGCAGTAGTTCCTGTTCCTCATGAAGCACTGGGATCTTGTAATATGCATGGAATACCAAGGTTACTATCTGGAGAGCATTATCATAATTTTTCAAATTTTTTAAAGATGAGAATACTGTCCCTAGAAATAAAAGTTATCTTGATCCCATGGCCTATCGTGGATCACAAACTCACAATTTATTCATTTTCTCTTGATTCCTACTAAAGCTATCCATGGCCTTTCTGCTAGTCACATTCTGCCGTAACTTTCTTTGTTTCCAGCTTACATCCAAAGTGAATCAATTCTTATACCTAACTAACACCGTTAATTCAGCCAGTTGCACACGTCTTCATTTTTATACTAGTTCTCAAAGGCTATAGGAGAAAAAACATTGTTTTTATTGAGATTTTATCTCAATAAATGAATGGTCCTTAATTCTCAGATGACCTCCCATGCCACTTCTCATATTCTTTTATATGTACAGACCATTTCCTATGGTCATTAGTGGTTCCATTAACTTTGCATGTCATATTTCTGCATTTGTCCTGCTGGAATTGAAGGATTATTGTATATGCCCAAATTAGGGGGAGAGAAGAGTGTCTTATTCATATCCACTGTTTCAATGGCTGGTACATAGTGGCCTTTAACATATGTTGGTTCAGTTATCCCAGTGTTTCATTTTCTCTATAGCATTTGCCATTATCTCAAATTATCTTTTTCATTTGTTTGTTTATTTACCAATTAACTCTTTCCACTACAAAATAAGCTCTATGGTCACAGAAATTTTGTTCAGCTTGTTCCCATTTTATTTCTATAACCCAAGACCTTGCCTGACACATTAGACACTCAACAAATACTACCCAATAAATGAGCTGTAACAGTCACTACTTAACTGCTCATTTTTCCTTAAAAAAAAAAAACCGAAACCAAAAAACCAAAAACCAAAACAAAACAACCCCCCCCCCCAAAAAAAAAACAAAAAAGAAGGGACAAAAGAGAGAAAGAAGAAGAGACAAACCTTTTCTTGTAATTCAGTATTGGATTTTTCTAAGTCATTCTGAATATTTATCATTTGAGCTGTCTTCTCAGAAATGTTTCTTCTTAGTTCATCAATAGTTTCTTGTTGTTCTTTGAGATGCACATGAGCAATTTTTAGTTCTTCTTTTGTTTCTAGACCCTTAATTAGCAAGTGGAATTTAAAGAATATTATAACAACATCAACATTGCCTCTCCCTTCTCCAACTGGCTCGGTTTTAAAGAAACATTTACTAGATGAAAGAAAAGGGTATAACTTACCGTAACTTCGAGTTCTCTTATGTAATCTTGAAGTTTCTCTCTCTCTATGTCAAATGATTCCTGTAATTCTTTTAGATCATTTCTTTCCTTGGTTATAGATTTCAGTTCCGCATAATTTTCATGGAGCTTCTGAGCCAATTCTAGCCTCTCCATTTCCATATGTTCCAATGTTAATTCTTGGCTTCTTAATCCATTCTTTACATTCTCCATTTCACTCATCTTTTTCTGCATCTCACTCATCTCTTCTTGTACACTAAGAAGCTTTAGCTGTTTTTCTTGTAGTTGTTGGCTCTTGAGAAATAAAATTTTTAATTATCATTTTGCTTATGTTCCCTTAAAATTCTTATGTAAAATATATTTTGCCAAACCAAAATGATTATTATAGTACACAGCTTTGAAAGTAGAGTAACCTTCTAGGCACAGTGTCTATAGTGGGTTGAATAGTGTCCTACCCAAAATTCAAGTATATTCAGAACTTCAGAATATGACCTTATTTTGGAAATACGGTTTTTGCAGATATAATTAAAGTATGAAAAGAAATTCTACTGGATTAGGGTGGGCCCTAAATGCAATGACAGTGTCCTTATAAGAGGCAAAAAAGGACACACAGAGACACAGAGAAACTCCTGTGAAGATGGAGGCAGAGTTAAGACTGATACAGCTATAAGCCTTGGACACCAAGGTAGCTGGGAGCTAAGGATAATTAGAGGAAGGAAAAGATTCTACCCTAGAGCCTTCAGGAGGAGCATGGTATTACCAGCAACTTGATTTTGGACTTCTAGGATCCAGAAATGTGACAAGAAATTTCTGTTGTTTTTTAGCCACCAAGTTTATGGTAATTTGATACAGAAGTTCTAGGAAACTAATATATTGTCACGAGGTTAATCAAAGAGGTAAAGTGAAAATGAGAAAAACTTGAAAAGAGACTAAATATGCAGGTATACCTGCCAAATAACTCTAATTCCTCATTTCTTAAAACCTTTTTGGATCATCTATTTTTATTTCGAAAAAGGTCCTTACAGGTGGCCCATAAAAGACACTGAGGCATTAACTTTTACATAAGTCTATAAATTTCACTTCTTTAGGGTGAGTATGAAACAGACTTCAGGTTCTAGCAAATTAATTGGGTTACTGTGAAAAGGAGGATACATAGGGAAAAGAGAATAAAAAGAGAATACATAGGGAAAAAAAACACTCCACAGAAATACAATGGAAATCACAATATATTATTTATAATGTATGTGGCACAGGCCTTAGAAAAATAGAAAGATCTCAGTGGGTGAATTTTAGAATTACTTGGGCAGTACAATTATTACTAGATTCTCATCTCTTATACAAATAGTACAAAGCACCTTACTTCTATAAAAGAAGTGACTCAGGAAATTGTAAACATCTAAGAGATGGTAGCAGTCACATATCTTACATTTTAGAGAATGACTACCATATTTTTATAAAGGCAGAATCTTTGTGTTATTGATTAATGTATCTCAAGCACCCAGAACAACACCTGGCCTATGGTACTTCCCAATAAGTTTCTTATGAATGAATACATTCCATGATTAGTTTAGATGAATTAAGGCTTTCTCTCTCATCTGAAGACTCCAGGATAATATATCCTCACAAAGGATGTTGGTTAAGATCTAGGTGTGAGTTGAAACTGTGCACGATATTAGCATTAAAATCTGCTCATTTGGGAGATACATGTTATTTCTAGAATTCAGCTCTACTGCCATCAAAATTTATTAAAAAAAAAAAAAAAAGAAGAAGAAGTTTAGGGGTGGCTGGTGGCTCAGTTGGTTGAAGGTCTTACTCTTGATTTCAACTCAGGTCATGATCTCATGGTTTGTGGGTTCAAGTTCCTGCATCAGGCTCAGTGCTGAGCCTTCTTGGGATTCTCTCTCTCCCCTCTCTTTCTGCCCCTTCCCTGCTTGTGTGCTGTCTCTCAAAATAAAAAAGTAAACTTAAAAAAAAAAAAAAAAAGTTCAATTGGAAATCTAATATGGCCAGGAAGGTAACTTTAAAGATTCACCTTTTCCTTTAGCTTTTCTTCAACTTCTGCTAATTTCTCACAGGTCCTAGAAAGCTCTTCCTCTTTCTTCATGGTATGGTTCTTTTCTTGTGTAATTATCTCTTGTTGCCTTTTAAGTTCACCTCCAAGAATTCTTAATTCTTCTTGGTTTTCAATCATCTAGATTTTTTTTTTAAAGTTGAGATTAAAATAAATAATATTAGCTTATTTTTATAAAATCAAGTAAAAATCAGCATTTACCTCAGCCTAAAAATGAAGAAATTATGCAAACTCTATTGGAAAAAACTATCTTACAAAGAAAGTCAGTCTTTAATTTAATCATATAGGATGTCAAGCATATGCTTTTTTATGCTGTTTCTTTTTCTTTCTTTCTTTCTTTCTTTCTTTCTTTCTTTCTTTCTTTCTTTCTTTCTTTCAGGTAGGCTTCATGCCAAAGTGGGGATTGGAATCACAACCCTGGGATCAGGGTTCCACTGACTGAGCCAGTCAGACACCCTTTACACGTTTTCTTTATTGCTCTACTTATATTCTTATCATGAGAATTAGAACTAGATTTAGTATTCTATCTTGAGAGGCTGGCTCATTTTCTAGCCTTAAACCAAAGGAGACTGTTTCTAAGCTTTCATGGACTGATTCTGAGACTACAGTTACAGGCTTTTCAAATGCTAGAATGAATGGCTTTGGTTTGGTGCACCAGTTAACAGCCAAGTTCAAAATGGCAGCCATCCTTTGCTAGCATGACTTGGGCTAATCCTAGTTATAAGCTTATACAGTGGCATTCTCAAGTATCATGGCCACAAAAACATTACAAGCTTGAGACCATGATTTTTATCTGCATTCTTATTTATACTCAGCTCTTTTGACCAGACAATCCCAAGAAATATGGAAAATTACACAAAAGTTCAGGTTCTCCTACAACCCACAGCAAACTTCTAAAAATGTTAATTTCAATCTATATATACTATATTAACCCTAAATGAAGAAACAAAACTAAAGTAGATATGACAATACAGCAAACATTAACAAATAATTAAAAATGAAGTTTAAAAATTAAGACAAAATTAATAAAAGAGAAACATTTAGGAAAAAGATTTAACAAAATATGGACAAGATATGTATACTAAAACCTATTAACATATCACTGAGAGAACATAATTTATAGAAAGATATGCAATGGCCAACAAGCATATGAAAAGATGATCAATGTTCTTAGTCATTAGGGAAAGGCAAATTAAAACAATGAAGTACATACCCAATTGAATGGCTAAAATTAAAAACACCAGTAATGTGAACCATTGATGAAGATGTGGAGCCATCAGACTTCTCTCAATTCGCTGATGGGAATGTGAAATGGTACCACTACTTTGGAAATCAGTCTAGTGAATTCTCATTAAGTTAAATATATGAGAATTTATTCTCATATGACTCAGCTATTCCATTTAGCTGAATAGCTGGAATAGCTGAATGACTCAGCTATTCCATTTAGATACTTACCCTAGAGAAATTAAAAAAAATGATCATAAAAAGATTTATGTAAGAATGTTTATAACAGCTTCACTCACAATAGCTAAATAGTAGAGATAACTCAAATTTCCATCAATAGGAGAAAGGCTAAACAAATTGTGTGGCCTATTCATACATGGAGTATATCCAGCACTGAAAAAGGAGTGTAAAAAAGGCACAAAAGAGTACATGCTATATGATTCTATTTGTATGAAGTTCTAGAAGAGAAAAAGTGATCTGAGGTGAAAAAACATCAGGATGGTGACTATATGCGGTAGAGAGTAAGAGTAGGACTGACTGGGATGAGATGTGAGAGAACCTTGCAGGGTAAGGGAAACACCTTGTACCTTGACTGGGGTGGAGGAAACATAGGTAGAGACATTTGTCAAAAGTCATCAGACTGTGCGCTTGTATCAGATACATTTACTGCATGTAAATTATGCCTCAGTATAATTATAAAAACCGAAAACATGCAAAGACAAAAACATATTGTTAAATGTACAGTGCTACATCTTACCATTTCAATATTTTCCCTTAGGTCAGTCTTCAATTGTTCCTTTTCTGCTGTAATACTCTCTAACATTTGTTGCAGTTCATTTTTCTCCTGTATTAAAGAAAGTATCTTTCTCTGTTGCTCAGTTAGCTCATTATCTTCAACATTTGCAATCAGTGCTTGAGTATTTTTGGCTTTCAAATTCTGTTTTTTGTCTGTGTCAGCCATCTAAAATATGAATAGATTAAAGAAGAATTTCTCAGTTAATAACAATTTGAATAATAATAAAAATTGCCAAAGCTAGTATTACTTATTACTTACCAGGCACTATTTTCGTATTTTGACACATTTAATCTTAACTATAACCTTATAAGGTAGGTATTGGTATTATTTTCATTTGACAGACAAGAAACTTGAATTCCAGAGAGGATGACAGGTCACTTGCCCAAGGTCACTCAGGTTTTGAATCTAAGAGGTCTGGCTTCAGACTCTGTGTCCTTGTACATACTCTTGTTCATGGCTAAGAACTACCTGGACAGTTATGGATAATTAATAATTATCTTCATGTATGATGATAGGTTAACTTAATTTTATGAAAGAGTAAGCCACCTTGAACTCTACCACTTTCTTTCCATCAAAATCTGGAAATGACTCCATATCTTCCACTCCCAACAAATGATAATTTTCGGAAGCAGTCATACTCCCAAAAGGCTGGAGTTTCATCAAATGAGAGGACAAATTAATCTTGCAAGAAACAGATTTCATATTCTAATAGTATAAACCACCTTTTCAAAATATATACTTTCATATATTGGTTAAGAAAAGCATGTTATACCCATTCATTTACCCATAAATAGATCTTAAGCAAACGTAACTTAATATGTGTACCCCTTGATAAAGGGAGACAAAGACTGACATTACAATCACTGGTATGAAATGAGGGTATCACTATATAACCTTATACAACCAGGAAATAAATACAGCTCCATATTGGCCACATATGTTTTAAAAAGTTTTATAATAATCTACAATTAACAAAAAATTGAAAAATGAAGAGAAAAAAATTACCCATGTCACCAGCTTCACAGAACCCACTATTAGATTTCCAGAATATGTCCAAAAAAAAAAAAAAATTCTAGAATATTTCCTTTCAGAGTTTGTCCATGAAAAAATATATTTGAACATAGTAATTATGATTTATATATATATATATATACATATACACACACACACACACACGCACACACATCTATACACACACACACACATACAGAATTATTCATTTTTGCTTTTGCTTTTCCCCACTTAGATCACAGGCATTTTTCCCATGCTGTCACATAATCTTCAAACTATAACTTTTAGTAGTTGCTCAATATTCTAGAGTGGGTATGGACAGAACCTATTTTACTTAACTATTTTTTTTATTGTTGGTAACATGCATGAGTTTCTGACAATGGTAACCACAGAGCTAACTACATGAGAAATTAAGGTAAGGAATACATAGTCATTGGCACTAGCTTGTCAGATACCCTAATTCAGAATCTTGCATCTGTACACCCTAAGTATAGGAATGTACACAAAAACAGAGCAGGCTGAGACAAACTATGTAATAATACCCAAGGTACATTTCAGAATGGAATTCAACCTAGCAAGTATTTCAGCTACCACAGATCTTATTATTAAATAAAGAAAAAGAATTGTGTGCTTTGAGATAAGCTTACTAATCATTGTTTTAAATTTCTGTTGGAACACATGAGAGAAGCTGCATTTCTAGAGAGAGAAATATGAAGCAAGATTGAAAGTGGGCACTCGAAGGGGATTCATTACAGACCTACTAATGCAGCCCTCTGGGGTCCAGATGAACAGAGGGGTCCACATGGGATTCTAACATGAACACGATAACAGAAGAAGCTGATCTTAGCCTTCCATCCCATATTTGAGAAACCCCAAGAAACAAAAGAGCCCCAGTCAGACCTTTTTATCAACATAGATGATTCCAGCATAAACTTAGGAACACAGAGCAGCTAAATATAACTCTCCAGTAAATACAACTCTCCCTTTCCCTCACTCCTCTGCTATTGCCCCTTCTCATGGGGCCACATGATTACAGATTTGCATTTGTCTAAAAGCAGGTATTGATTGTTGTATCTTATTTTTAAAAATCTTTTCAAAAAAGTCTTCCTCTAATGAAAATAAAAGTTATAAATTTCAAATCAAGGTCAAATGCCTTTGGCCCATTTGGTTAATCCAAACTATAGAGAAGCTGAGAACATAAGATATAAAACAAAAATGCTTTCCTAGGAGAGAAGAACTGAAGCATACAGAGAGAGAGGGAAAGCTTTTCCAAGGCAAGAATACTGTACCCTGGGATAAATGGGAAAAAAAAGCTCATTATATAGAGTAGTAGTATATAAATCTATACAAAGATTTATTTACATAAGTTGGGGCTTACTGAATTATTCTGAAGTAGTATTTTTTTTTTATTTAGTAATATGTCCAATCTGGTGATTTTTCTTGCATATAAAATGTAGTTTAAAAAATTATATAACTGTATAAAACCCAGTTTTATGTATATATGTATATATATATATGTGTATACTATTCTGAGCTATGAATGTATGAAAGATTATTTCACCAGTCTCTTATTGATGAATGTTTTCAATTCCTAGTTGTAAATAGTCTGGTTTATATAGTAGTGCAATAAGAATGAAAGACAGTATAAAAAATTCTGTTGATAATATATATCAAAGGCATTTCTGAGAGTAGAAATGTATAGTAAATGAATCCATTGTATAAAACTATAGGCAATCCCCTGTTACGGATTCAAATGTGTTGTCCCCAAATTCCTATGTTGAAGCCCTAACCTCCAATGTGACTGTATGTGAAGATAAAGCCTTTAAGGAGGTTTATTAAGGTTAAATGAGGTTATAAAACTTAGGCCCTGGGGCGCCTGGGTGGCTCAGTCAGTTAAGCATCTAACTTCAGCTCAGGTCATGATCTCATAGCTCGTGGGTTCAAGTCCCACATAGGGCTCTGTGCTAACAGCTCAGAGCCTGGAGCCTGCTTTGGATTCTGTGTCTCCTTCTCTGTCTGCTCCTCCCCTGCTCATGCTCTGTCTCTCCCTCCCTCTCTCAAAATAAATAAACATAAAAAACAAACAAACAACTGAGGCCCTAATCCCATAGAACTGGTGTCCTTTTAAGAAGAGAAAGAAACACTAGTGCTCTCTTTCTCAGCTCAAGAATAGGAGAAAGGCCATGAGAAGACACAGAAGGAAGGTGCCATCTGCATACAGAGAAGAGAAGACTTACCACAAACCAAAGTTTCTAGCACCTTAGTCTTGGACTTTTAGCCTCCACAAATGGGAGAAAGTAAATTTCTGTTAAAAGTTTTAGCTACCCAGTCTATGCTATTCTGTGGTGGCAGTCTAGTAGACTAATATACCTCCCCTTAAAAAAAAAATTATCATTAGCATCTCCTAGCCCTTCTTGTATATAATTAAATAACCAGTTAACTCCTAAGGTATCAGGACAAAATGAACCACACTACCTAGAATAAATCAAGGTGAGATTTAAGCACCTAATAGTACAATTATAGCACAAGCCCTAGAAACAGGCAAAACTACAACATAAACATTGATTTTATAGAACTCTAAGCAAGTTTAATATACAAAATCTGACATAAAACAAGTATTTTAGACATAATAATAAGCAATCTTTCTTACATTCTTAGAATTCAGAGGGGTTTTTAAAGATTCTAAAATACATCGAGGCTCAGGAAATGTCACCTCAAAGTCTGAACTAATTTTTGCCTTTTTTTTCCAAATTGACTGTAAGCAGTTATATCTGAAGTTATTTCAAACACATTAGGGTTATGCTTGTAAATTATCGTTAGTTATTAGCTCTGTGAATAATAGACAAGATTGAGATTATCATTATGTAGTTACGTGTTTGAGGTTAAAGAGAAAGCTCTTCTACACAATTATGAAAACTTTGGACAGAAATATCATTTACCTTTTCCTGGAATTCATCTTTAGTTTCTCCTAAGTTTTCCTCCGTATGCAAATTCCTGGAAGTTTCCTCAGAAATTCTCATTTTTAGTATGTTGATTGTTTCTTGGTGTTGTTTCAAAGACTCAAGAGCATTTCGTAATTGTTCCTGGGTGTCTATATTCTTTGTCAGAGAAACACAGAACAATTTCTGTTAGAATAATAAGAAACGATGGAAGTGATTTTGCAGGGACTACTTGATCATGAATAGTAAGTGACAGCTCCTATGTTTTCACAGAGGCTCTCGGTTTTCAGCATCTAATCAGTCAAAGTCTTACCATGTTTACAGTATCCTGAATGTCACTTTTGAGTTGGTCCCTCTCAATTTGCAGGCTCTCCTGGAGTTGTTTCAGGTCATCCCTTTCTTGGGTTAAGGTTCTTATTTCCACCAAGGTTTGCTGAAGTTGCTCAGCAATCAGTGCTTTTTCCTTTTCTACAGTTTGCAGCCTAGAATCTCTACTTTCTAATTGTTCCTTTAGCTCTTCCATTTCATTTAACACTTCTTGACTCTTGGTTGCTTTCTGCTGAAGTTCTTTGGTTTTTGGACAAAGCTTTAAAATAAGAAAAATAAAATGTGAAAAGCAGAACAGTCTATGGGACATATATGGAGCCAGACCCCAGAATACTAAAGATCACTTCCCTAGAGGGTGTCTTGTACCAACCTCTGTGCTCAAAGCATCAGAACTTAAACCAAGTTTTTGAGCTTGTTTAGAGAGATTTCCTACTTCCTGATTCATTCTTGCATTCTCCTCAAGGACCATCTTATACTTTTGCTCAAATTCAAGATGATTTTTTAAATCTTGGAATTCTTGATCAGTGCTTTTATAATTCATCTGGGTAGTTGCTAGGTCATTTTTAGTTTTCTCTATTTCTTCAAGTAAATCTTGAATTCTATTCTCCTTTTGAACTACTTCAGAAAACAATTTGTCTCTTTCTGATATTATTATATAGAGCTCTTCAGATTTATCATGTATCTACGGAGAGGAAATAAAATTTAGTTATGTTAGCAATGTAAGATCTACTGAAGCAGTTTCAAGGAAAAAAATTCCTATGCAAAAAAAAAAAAAAAGGCATTGAAATTAAGCAAAGATTTGACTGAGGAAATGCAACATTTTTATTGTCACCATTCCTTTAATAATGTATTATCCTGTTTACCTTCAAAGTTTTGTTTTTTAATCTCTTTGGGCTCTAGTAAGGATTGTTTGGAACACACTCAATAGAAACACTTTATTTTAGAACATGCCTTTATTTCATCATCTATCATTCTAAAGTATTTTCTAACTTCTTGGTGTATCAGACATTTTATGGTTTTTCTAAGAATTTGACATATTTTCATCTAAAGCCTTTGAATGCAACTCTTATTTCTAAAAACGTAATCCAAGAATAAATAATCAAGCTTTATTTGAATTATTATTTAAATAAACCATATCCAATTTATAAATAGTAAAATCACTGTGAAAGGTAAGGTAGAAGTGGTGGGAAGAAGAGAGGTGAGCTAAATTGGAGACCAAGGATGGGGGTAACACAGTAGAGTTGTTTCAATCACAGACTAAGGATAGGAGGCACATCTATGTAGCTCAACTATTGGTGCCATAACTATTTGTTGAGCTAAGAACCAGCACCCACTTTAAAGAGTTTTTAGGATGACTAAATAAAATAATGTTGCTAGAGCTTTTTAGCATGATGTCTGCCATATAGTGTTTAAACACTTGTCACTTTTTATTTCTTTTAGAAAGGCAGAGAGAAAAGAAAGCCTGGCAGATGGTTTACAGGATTGTTCACTAGCCTGCAAGATTTACACTGATCTCAACTGTATCAGAGCCCTCCCTTGTATCTCATTACTTTCTTTTATTCAACATAGTGACTAGTAAAAAAAAAAAAAAAAAAAAAAAAAAAGAAAGAAAAAAATGATTTAGAAAAAGGGTGGGCCACAGAACTCTGTTTAAAAGATTTTATTTTTAAGTAATCTCTACACCCTACATAGGGATCGAACTCACAACACCCATGAGATCAAGAATTGCACACTCTACCGACTGAGCCAGCCAGGTGCCCCCACAGAACTCTGTTTAAATGCAACACTTGAGGGCTGTAGAAATGGCTGTACATGGCTCATGATACTAAGTATACTGTTAAATATGCTCTGAAAATGTATTTTTACATCTAGTAATATAAAAAAAATTAGAGGAGGAACTACATTCATTTCTGTTCCTAACAAGTTAGTTAAATGTTTATGGTCTCTTGCCTGCTACTTTAAAATAAACTATGGCAAAATATTTAAAGTGCTTTTACAAAGGTTTTTATTTCAGAAGAAGAGTTATTTGCTTAAAAATGTATTTACCTCTTTCCTTAATATTTCTAATTCTGAGGGTAAAGGTTTCAATGCTGACAGCAAATTAACTTCTTTACGTAAAGCTTCATTTTCTTCAACTTCTTTATTCAGTTCTTTCTGCAGATCAGTAATCTTTCTTTCCAGTTCCAAATTACAGACCAAATCTAGGACATTTTGGGTAAATTAAATAAAGCAGCTTACAGTTATTGGGACAACCTAAATTACACGCAAAATGAAATTATTGACCCAGACTATATAAAATTTATTAAAGAAAGAGCCAATGTTGGTTAACAGGTAATCTAATTGTTAATAGTTCTTCAATTACTCCTTAAAAATAAGGTCCAATTTATTTGAAAAATAACTCCTAAACCTTTATGAATCTGAATGAAGTCCATGGAAGCATTTATAAATATTGATACCAAATGACACCGAAACTTATTAGGTTATTAAAAAAATCAGAGCAGAGAATAATAGATTTTTAATCACTGGAATGTAGCCACAAAATTCTTTAGGTAGGTTTCTAGAGAAAGATCTAAAAAGAGGTAGTCTGAAATTATAAAATACCTTTTGGAACTTTGCCATCTATAAGGGAGGTGAGTTTTGTTATTTCATTAAAAGAAGATTGTAATTCTTTCTCCAGATCAACTTGCATTTTCTTTTTTGCCTCCAACTGGCTTTGATATAACTGAATATCATTTTCCATTTGCTTATATGCATTTGCAAGTTCTTTCTATTGAGAGAAACATTGTAAATTCACACAAACGTATTGATCGTAATAACTTTTTAAATAAATATTATAGGAGTCACTTACCATTTTCTCTTTCAGCTCTAGATTTTCACTTCTGAGAAAGGCGGATTCTCTCTTGGCATCAAGAGCTACACCTTCAGCATCAAGCAGAGTCTGTTTCATTTGTTTTAGGTCTTCAGTGCTTTCCTGTACACATGACAAAAAAATTTAGTGAAATCTAGCTTTCTGAGAGTTGGAAAACACTTTAGAGAACATGTACATAGATGTTATTCTGAATTGATAAAAAATGGTGGAAATATGATAATTACCAAATGTGTATATAGGAAAGATGAAAAAAATAATGTTTTCCATAATAAAAATATTTTTAAAATTCTGGATCTCTTTTTCTAAATTACAGAAGCATTGTATAGATTTAAGAATTTGTTATTGTTGGGCGCCTGGGTGGCTCAGTCAGTTATGCGTCTACTTTGGCTCAGGTCATGAACTCACGATTCATGGGTTCGAGCCCCGCCATCCAGCTCTGGGCTGACAGCTCAGAGCCTGGAGCCTCCTTCAGATTCTGTGTGTCCCTCTCTCTCTGTCCCTTTCCCACTCACACTCTGTCTCTCTATCTCTCTCTCAAAAATAAATGAACATTAAAAAAGAATTTGTTATTGTTTAAAAAAGGCTAACAATTGTTGTTCAGCTAGCTTGTTAAAATCTCCTATGTATTTTTAAGTTATTCTAAAACATGAAAGTAGTTCGAAGTTAAAATTAAGGATATGAAATTACAAATTGAAAAGAAAAAGACAAAAAATTCAATGGAAAAACAGAAAAGATGAATAGGCAACTCCCAGAAGAGAAAATGCAAATGAATGATAAATAAATGAAAAGATCTACGGTCTAATTTTTAGAGAGAAGTGGCATTTTAACATGACTTTAGCCTACATAAATTCAACCACATGTCTTGGCAGAATATTAACCCATGAATGAATGAATGAATGAATAAATTGGATGAAAAAAGAGAAAGAAATAATAATTATTAAAAAGTGGCCAATTCTACTTGATACTCTATCAACAGACACTCCAGGATTATATGAAACCTGCCTTTCTTCCCAGGGCCCCAGAACAGTAAGATCACTTTTATAAAAAATCATTTGTCATTAGTAACAGGTAACAGAAGAGTACTAATAAAAGGTAATAAAAAGTACTCTGAAAAATTCAAATGGAAACAAAAGAACAATGGAAACCAAAGTTCCAGCTAGAAACTGCTGCTTTCTTAAAAACGGTGTTAAAAACTAGAATCAAACTGATACTTTCTTGAAGTAATCAGGAGGACTGAAAGCAAGGAGAATAGAAAGCAAACAGTGAAAATTAACAATTTCACTACGAAATTCAATGTTATTTAATGGTATATCTTCTACCAACTAAAATCATCTAGAGCTACAGTTTCTGAAAAATAACAAACTGATAAAATACTTATTTAAATTATGATAAGCATGCATTAATATTAATCAAATTGATGAAATTTATAAAACCATGCTCAATTACTTGTGATATGTATAGCTCCAGGTATGTATCAATACCAACATAAGTGCTCACCTGAAGATACTAACTATACAGTTCTACATACATGTACATACAATAATTAAAAAAATAAAATAATTCTTAAATTATTGACTTTTAATGGAAGCTCATCCCTAACTTACCTATATTCACTCAAAGAATGGTATCTTCAACTCTCTATGAATGATTCTTTATCCATAAAATGGCAATGATACTAGTAGTCCCAGTTTCATAGGGTTGACAATATTAAATAAAATACTATATGTAAAACAACTACAACAGTGCCTGGCACACAGCAGGCTCAATATAAGCATTTGCTATAACAATGATGATGATGATGTGCTATAAATGTCTACATGAGAACGCAACAAAATAAACCTGATTTTTACCGATGAGTATGACAAGTCCATTTTTGTATCTTCTGACTTCTGACAGTCTATGTATTTCTGTAGCTTCTTAATCTGTTCTTCCTTTTCTCTAAGCAACTCTACTTTTGAACTTAGCTCATTCTAAAAGAAGTGTGAAACAAAAAAGAGAAACATATTTAATTGGATTTATATTTTAGGGGGTTAAAAAGAACTTATATTTAACAGTTTACACTATTAGTAAAATTTAAAAAGTTAACATTGAAAAAAATAAATATATTCTTGTATTTTCTGAAATCATGTTCAATTATGTATGATGTACATTTTAGGCCTAGTTCTTTATCAGTGGAAATACCAACATAAATGCTCACCTCAAGATCCTGATTATATACTTCTGCATGCTTAACTAAATTCTTTAAGTTGGAAATTTCATGAATTAGTTGCATCTGTAAGAGCATGTGAACAGGCAACAGAGCAAACCAATAGTTAATAAAGCAAAAAAAAAAAAAAAAATAAATAAAACAAAAAAAAACACACCAAAAAACCAAAAAACCAAAACCAACAACCCCAAAAGACAGCATTCATTCATCCACCACTTCAGAATCACCAAACAGTAAGAAGGGACTGAGAAATCAATTGTTCAAGCTACCGGTACAGAGCACCTCATTAAACAGAGACAAACTCAACAGAAAATTCCCAATCCCCATAAAACAAGCCAACAAGAAAAAAACCTCAGCATGGCCCAACTAATAGTTATGTCATCTGTTAATAATGCTATAATAAAGTTAAAAGCAAATTAGTATGCATTCCTTGGAGGAAATAAACTTTTAAAAGATACACTTTTAGGGGCACCTGGGTGGCTCAGTTGGTTAAGTGTCCGACTTTGGCTCAGGTCATGATCTCACAGCTTGTGGGTTCAAGCCTCACATCAGGCTCTGTGCTGACAGTTTGGAGCTTGCTTCAGATTCTGTCTCCCTCTCTCTCTGCCCCTACCTCACTCACGCTCACTCACTCTCTCTCTCTCTCTCTCTCTCAAAAATAAATAAACATTAAAAAAATTTTTTTTAAATATTTTTTTTTTTAAATACATTTTTAATAGATTTTTGTTTTGGGGAAGTTAAGTACAGACATGTGTTTATTCTATAAGATTTTTTTCTTCCTGTAAATTATCCATTTAGATTTTATACTGGCATACTTTTTAAGGCTTTGTGGTTTAGAATTTAGGTTTAGATTAAGGTAGCTTCATGTGGTGTTTTTATAATAATATTACTGTTCACCAAGCTACAGAGATAGGTTTGGGATTATGAATTATTACCTTGTCAATTCAGTCTACAGAAAATACTAAAAAGATGATGTTATTGGTTTACATTTTTCAACTGTCTAAAAGTACAAAGAATACTTAAAGATACAAGTATTTCTATTAAAGTTTCCTTTTCACAAAATATCTGGAGCATTAAATATTTGAGTTTCAGGTATTCTTGTGTCAAAGCAAGTAAATGACAATTTACCACAGATAAATGTTTTTTCCCTTAGAATTATTTAATCTTCAGATTTCGATGAATCCTTTAAAAGTAAAGGCAAATTCGAGTAGAATGTAAGGGACTTAGGAAAACAGCATCTTGTTTAATATTTTATGAATGTTTAATTCAGTCCTAACTAGATTTAGACTCAGACTAGTGCTCGTGTTGATGTTCTTATTTTAGGTCAATGTCCTCCAACATTGCCTCCACAATATTATGTGAGCCAAATTTGTAATTTAAGATTTTCTACTGGCTGCATAAAAGAAAGAAACAGGTAGAATTAAGTTTGATAATGTATTTTAACCTAAAATATTCAAAATACTATCATTTATTCATGTAATCAATATAAAAAATGAAAGAAATAGTTTACATTCTTCTTTTTTTCATACTTAATTCAGACTGGCCCCATTTCAAATGCTCAAAATCACCACATGTGCTAAGTGGCTACCAAGTGTTCAGCAAAATTTTAGACATTTATATTGGTTATAACTTAAATTGGCTCCATCTTTTATCTTTTCTTTCCTGTTTCTAAATTTTGTGCAAGAAAATCACATTTACCAATAAAGAAGAACTAAATTTACTTTCATTTTAGAAAATAAACATTTAGAAAGAAAAATTGTCCCACTTTCATTTGAAATACCACTTTAACTATTGGTTCTCATTAACAGAAAAAAGATGGAGTAACTTTTGTAAAGCTCTGAGTGTAACTTCCCAAAGATGTATTAAGATGCTGAGCATAAAGAGAAAGTATATATGATACGATCAAAAGTCAAGTGGTTGCTACATAAAAAAAAAAAAAATAGATTTCAACTGTAATTTGCAGCAGGTGAAATAAAATATTTAACTTAAGACAAAAACCTCTAACTTGTTAAAATTCTAAAACTAATCAAGTTAAAACAGGTAGGGGTTGGAATTTACTTTGTTCCCTGAGCATAATACTTACTCCTTCTAAAATCACTAAACATTCTGTATTTCTATATTCCCATTTGAAAATTATCCATAGCCTTGGTGATTTATAAGACCATCGGCAAACCAGGGCAATACCCACATGTCTTAAGGTCATTATTCGACTTTTCATTCCATTTTCATTAAGCTTTTCCCCAAAATGGAGGTTTGGGAACACATTTTACTGTATATTCAGACTTACATTCTTAGTTTAAAATGGAATGGACGTTGCAAAAAGAGCTCTGAATAGAGTTAAGTTTTTATTACTTAATCTTTTAGGTTACCTTATTGAACCTAGAATTTTAATTGTGTCCAAGTAAAGATGAAGAGAATAGGATTATTTCTCCCCTTGACTGTGGTTAAAAGAAAAAAAAAATTGGGATGTGACAGTAAAGTCATATACTGTGTTATTTTGTAATCTTTTTGTGTGTGAGACAATTTAGTGAGCTTCAGTTTTTATTGATTGGATACAGAAATCATGTAAAAAACTTAGAAATGATTGCTATACTTATGCTCAGTTAGCCTTGCATCTGAGCAGTTTGGCTCCAGAGACCATGGTCTTAACCATGACACTACACCACCCCCTTCCTTATAAAACTCTGTTTTATAGACTGAAATTCATGGGCCAATATATGACATTTTGTATTTTGTTAAAATGTAAATTTTAAACCAAGTTAAATGAAACCCTGTGGAGAACATATAGACTTCCTCTTAGGATATATACCCATAAATGTAGGATTAACTTTAATTTGTATATAGAATGGAAATAATAGTTTTGGCACAGATTTCTTTTTTCCTTATTAAAAAAAATAAGAGGGTGAGAAATGAAACAATGATACTGAGGAAAGAGCATTGTGTTCCTTTGGGCTATCCACACAGAAATCTTAGAAGTAGCTACAAATTAACTCATCATTTAACTACAGCAGTACTGGCTCTTATTTGGCAGGGCAGGAGAGGGGAGTGGGGTAGGGACAGATTCATAGTCTGACAACAGCTATGGATTCTTGTTCCAGAAAAATGAATATCCTTCAAAAATTCTGCAAAATAATTTTATACTGTCTGTGAACTCTAAGTTAAGACTGTGTGCTCTAAGAAATCTTAAATCTCTTGGACAATTTCTAAGTACCTGAAGTTTGAGGGTTTCTGAATTAGGTTCTCTTAACATAGAGCCTAATATATATTTAGAAAATTTAAGTGATCTGTTTCATTTCTAAAAATTGCATTACAAGTATTTAGTATTTAGTTACACTAATTTTCACAATAACTCTCTTATATGGAAAAAAACATGAGCATAATCAGCTTCCCTGTCTATTCTAATAATGTTCTAAATATTTAGGAATATACTTTTTAAAGAAAATGAAATCCATGGGTCCATGGATATGTAGTATCCATGCATAAAACAGTCAGATAGTAAAATTCATATTGGTCTCAGTAGGAAATGGTTATACTATAGACAGAATTTACGTGTGCTCAACCAATTAACTGATAATATACAAATTACAATGAAATAACTTATTCAAGACAAATCCATCAATAGGCAGATGCACCAAACCATCCCAAAGACATTTGTAATTTTTCCTTCTTCTTGTGCGTGAGCACAAGTGAAACAAATATGCTTTAAATATTTTTAAAAGTGACACAAATGAATTATTTCTTAAATTCTTTAAATTGTGTCTACATATGGAAAATGGTTGGATTCTTCGTATATCAACCTTAGAAATATCTTTAAGAGAATGATACTTCTTTGAAAAGTGTGGTTTTAGTTTCATGTTTCCATATCTCTTACCTCCTGATCTTTTTCCGCTTTTCTTTCTAGAGCCTCAAATTCATCCAAATCATTCTTTTCTTTTAATTTCAATTCCATTTCTTCATTTTCTCGTCTCAGTTGTTCATAGTCCAATATCAGATTATCATAGTTGGCACGAAGTGAATTCAGCTCACTTTCTAAGTTTTCCTATTGGCAACAAAACCAGATTTTCAAGACAGTCAGAATTCAAATCATATATTGTTTCTTTTAGATTACTCAAATAATTAATTTAACCTTATATCATGTAGCAACTTAGGTCATTCTCTTCTTCAATATCTTTCTTTTTTATTTTACTTTATTTATTCTCAAGTTAGTTAGCATACAGTGTAGTCTTGGCTTCAGGAGGAGATTCCTCTTCAATATCTAATGGTCTAGTTTCATCCCGGGTAAAATAAAGGGTGTGAATTTCGGTAAACTAGCTAATTTAGAAGAGCAGGCAATTTTGAAAGGAGTATGAAGAAAACATCTTATAAACAATGCTCTGCCAATATTTAACTGGAAAAGTTGTCGGGAGGAGGAATTTGGGGAGGTAGGGTGTATACTGGGAAGTCCATTTGACCACAGTTTTTTTTTTTTAATTTTTTTTTAACATTTATTTATTTTTGAGACACAGAGTGATACAGAGCATGAGTGGGCGAGGGTCAGAGAGAGAGGGAGACACAGGATCCAAAGCAGGCTCCAGGCTTTGAGCTGTCAGCACAGAGCCGATGCGGGGCTCGAACTCACAGACAAGATCATCACCTGAGCAGAAGTTGGCTGCTTAACCGACTGAGCCACCCAGGTGCCCCATTTGACCACAGTTTTTTAAGCTCCTTAGTAATAAAGCTGATAATTTAATTCTCTACCTATCTGATGCCTGTTTTATTTCTCAGACAGGTCTGAATTTAGGAAGGGAAACAGAAATATTCTTCATTGACCTCTAGTTTCATGTTTTACCATACTCAAAAGAGGCCTGTTCCTGTTTTGTATACTATTATGAGAAAGAGATAAACTGTAAGTTATAGAAACAAAAATAAACACCAGGAATTTTTCAACAATAACACACTTCCAGAGGATGTTTTAGGGACATAAAAGCACTTTACCTCTAATACTCACCTAATTATAACTAATATGATGGTTAACTAATGGTAAGAATTCCCAAGCATCACTGCAATTTCACTCTAAAACTAAAATGAAATTTCCTTAACAAATACATTTATAAAACTATACTGTATTTCTTTGGACATTAGTAGCCTAGAAAGTAAACATGGACTCTCTACCCACTGAAGTATTTACTATAGTATTCCTTGTTTACAGTTTTGACAAGGTCATATATAATATATTTACTTTTATTTTTCAGTCTTATTTGGCAATATTACCCCCCACCCCCGATGTGTCATTTTTCTACTATATGCTTGAGAATTTTGACACTTTAAAAATCAGCCTTTTTACCCTTATGGGTCTAAGTAAAAACAAAAACCAACAACAACAACAAACAAACAAACAAAAAATCACGAATACCAAGATCTGCTGGTAAAGAACCAGAAGCAAAGGTTCACCTAATATGATACACCTACATTATGAAATTTTTCGCCTCCTCCGCATGCCAGTTAGCAACTAGCAGTGTTACGAGTAATTAGAACCAAAACTGTTACCGAAATTAAGTCAGAGCTTATAATGTGCAGCAACAATAGTGAACACTAATAAAAAATGAATTTTAAAAAGAGAGTATGTCTATGAAGTACACTTAAATTACCTGACTTAGTAGCTTTGTTGCTGGATTCCACTCTACCTCTGTTAATGGATCAAGAGTGTTACTGAAAATATCAGATTCTGAAGAGATAGCTATAATAAGGAGAAAAAGAAATTTATCCATAAATGTGTTAATAAAATTTCTCAAAAGTCAAAGACTATAAGAAAATCTGATCAGAGGTAATAATAAGATCCAATTAGGTAACATGTGCTCACAATATGAATGCCAAGAATATATTAACAACAGATATGATCATTTATAGTATTGTATGAATTAAGATCCCTGGTTGGAGTTAGTAATATAATATAGATCCTTAATAAAATATAGTTACCTACATTATAGGGACAAAATCTGAATTTAAGATTTGATCATTGTAAGTAGGTTTTAAAATGCCCTTTAAAAATACTGATAATGTTGGAGACGTTATTTTGAAACATGTCTGTGTAATGTCCCCCTTCCAAGATTAAACAAAGTTTAAGGCAGATGTTATATGGATTCTAATTTAATTGGATAATGATTAGAACAAAAACCAAACAATAAAAACATGTCTCATGTGTTTCAACTACAGTGCATTATTCTTAAGAGTCTTGAAAAAAATAGAGAATGTTCACTGTCTTAAAATTACTAATTTTTTATCATTATCTACATCTGTAATCATATCTAAAATTCATACATTTTATTAAATGTGTTCACCACATTAACTGAATTATAAAGAAAGTCTTTCTTTACAGGGATAATTTTTTGTTTTGATTTTGAGTTTTTGATTTTTTTTTTTTTTTTTTACTTTAGAGAGAGGGAGTGCAAGTTGGGGAGAGGACAGAGGGAGTGAGATAGAGAATCCTAAGCAGGCTCCATGCTGATTGTGGAGCCTGACATGGGACTCGATCTCACAACCCTGGGATCATGACCTGGGCCGAAATCAAGTCAACCAACTGAGTCACCCAGGTGCCCCTACAAGGATGCCTTTATAATTAAAAGCAGCTGAAAAAGTACTCACATTCATCAATTTCTCCTATCATAGTTACAGCTGCCTTATGTGTTTTTGTTATATTTGCTGACATATTAAATTCATTTAAATAATTTGAGTCCTTCATTTTGTTAATTTTGCCAAGACACCAAGTGACTCTTCGTTTTCTTTTAGCCTAAGGAGAAAGAAATAAAAATTACCTCGCACAGATCTGGGCTCAAACATCATAAAACAAGGGAATTAGTTTTCATTTTTGGAAAGCACTAACTTGGTAGAATTCTTATTAATCCTATGTAATATCATACTGGGCTTAGGACATCCTGTGAGAACACAAACTTTTAAAATCAGTGTTTAACCCATAAAAAAATTTGATGAAACAAATGTCATGTTTTATTTGAAGGTTTATTTACAAACTTTTCTGGGACTTAATTGAAAGGACTTGGCAGACTCACAACCCTTTAAGTAAGTAATCCAGTGTTCTCCAGAAAGGAAGTTGCTGTTGCCACACCATAGCCACCAAAAGCACGTCTGAGTCTCCAGCTTTAACTGACAAGGGACAGACAGTCCATTTGAATTTCCTGCAGTGAATGAATCTCACACACGTGGCCTTCACAATGCCAGTTCTCTTCCAATTCAGTAAAGCTAATGCCTCCACCAGCACTCCTGACCTCATTGTTCCTTTCTCCCTTGAGACCTTGCTCCCTGGGTTATCTGTTCATGTCATCTTTACCAGTTCCCTCCTATTAGCCTGATAAATGCTCAAGCCTCTTTGTTTACTTTTATTTTATTTTAGTACCTTTTTTTTTGAGAGAGAGAGAGAATGAGATTCTTAAGCAGGCTCCACGCTTAGCAGGGAGTCTGACCCAGGGCTCGATCCCACTACTCTGTGATCACGACCTGAGTCAAAATCAAGAATCAAACACTCAACCAACTGAGCCATCCATGTGCCCTATTTGCTTTTGATTTTTTTTAAAACAAACTCTTCAGTCCTTACTTCTATCTACCATTGTATTCTTCCTCATCATCCATCTACTCCTTCCAGGAATACCTCTGTCTCCCAGCTAGCTGTCCTCACCTCTCACTCTGCTTTGCTGGTTTCTCCTCCTCTGCTTGTGTTTTTCCATATTTCACATTTACCATTTTTCTGTGGTCCCTCTGCTAGGTCCAAGTATTGTCTTATTCAATCCTCTCTACAATCCTATTACTAGGATTTATAGATCCTTTCTATAGATCTATAAATGATCCTTTCTTCTGAAGCCAGTCCTCTCTACTGTGTTCATGATCCAATCCCTTGGGGCCATCTTAACCCTCTGTAAAGTGGCTTCCACTCCTACCACATAACTCAAATTGATTTGTAAATGAGCTTCTTATATCCAAATCCAAAAAGTTTTTGTCTAAATTTATCCTTTATTTATTTTTTAGTTATTTTAATGTTTGTTTATTTTTGAGAGTGAGAGAGAGCATGAGCAAGGGAGGAGCAGAGACACACAGAGAGAGAGAGAGAGAGAGAGAGAGAGAGACAGACAGAGAGAGACAGAATCCAAAGCAGGCTCCAGGCTCTGAGATGTTAGCACAGTGAGCAATGTGGGGCTCGAACTCATGAACTGCGAGACCGTGACCTGAGGTGAAGTCGGACTCCTAACCGACTAAGCCACCCAGGTACCCCATGTCTATATTTATCTTAATTAAGTTCTTAGCAGAATGTGACATTGCTAATCACTACCTCTCTGAAATATTTTCTTCTCTTAGAGACCACATTCACCAGATTTACTTAACTCTACAGCTAATCCTGGGCTCCCTTTGGGATTCTTTTGCCTTTATTGAAAAGTTGTCCTTGGGGTCTTTGGCTCTCTATTCTTTTCATTTTCAACATGCTCCCAGAACAAGACTATCCATTCCCATGACTTTACTTTGGATCTGTAGTATCTAATGGCCACATTGGTATCTCCACCTCACAAATTTCACTTGAATTTCATATATTTGGATTTTCAACTGCATGACACCTTAAACTGGAGATGGCCCAAATAAAACACTGAGCAGCTGCACTGAGCTTCATCCAGTGTTCTTTAACACCAGCAAGCCTAGCAATGTTTGCAAATTATTCTGGATACCTCCCTATCCCTGTCCCTCACATCTAAACAATCATAAAGTCCTGTTGAGTCTACCTCTCACACAGCTCTCCAATTTATCCACATCTTTGGCATCTCCAGAGTCACAGTCCTTGTACAGTCCCAACCAATCTGATGCACACAAGCAGACACACCTTTCTAAAACACAGTTCTGTGTTACATACAAGGCTTTTCCTTGTCCTTAGCATAACACAGTGTTCAAATCCTTCACTATGGTTTAAAATTCCTCTGCCACCAAAACATTCTAAGTCCAAGAAATATATTATGTTGTTTTCACAACTCCGAGCTTTTGTACTTGTGGATCTCTTCCTAAAATATTCTCCCTTATACCTTCTATTGGACTATTTTCTTCTCGTCAGTCTGTCAACAAATAGCTCTTCGAATGTCTTCTTTATACCAACTATGGTGACTTGAGCATAATGTCTATTAATAATTACCTTAATTAAGAGCATACATATATTGAGGATTTGCCCTGTAGAAAGTGTAGTGTTAGGCACAGTCTATGTATTATTTAACTTAATTCTCCCAGCATTCCTATGAGGTGGAGATCTAGATATCTCACAAATAAGAAAATGCAACAAAGTGTATTTAAGAAATTGCCCAAGGTAAAGAGTTAGGAACTGACAGCATCAGGATTCAAATCCAGGCAGTCAAGCTCCAGAGGCCATCCTTTTAACCATGATACCATTATAGCCAAAACATACTTACTTGACCAAAAAAAACCCCCTAACTCTACCAAAAACAAAAAGTACACATACTGGAAACCAGAATTTTCATCACTATGTTGATTTGTATTCTAGATCAATTATCCTGAGATTGATATTCTTTTTCTTTAAGGAGAAAATATTCCCATATACCCTAGACACCTGTGGTTCCCAATCACTTGATCAACTTCATCAGAATTACTTAAGAAGCATATTGAATATAGATTCCTTGTCAATATTCCAGACTTCTTGTGCATTTTTTTTTTTTTTTTTTAATTTTACAGAGAGAGCAAGCGTGAGTGGGGGAAGAGGGGCAGAGGAAGAAAGAGAGAAAATCATAATCATTCATACTCAGCATGGAGCCTGACATGGGGCTCAATCCCATGACCTTGGGATCACGACCTAGGCTGAAATCAAGAGTTGGATGATCAACTGAGCCACCCAGGTGCCCCTATTCTAGATTTCTTGAATTAGGATCTCTACATGTAGGATCAGAGATCAGTATTTTTAATGAACCTTTTAGGTTTTGCTGACACATAGGCAAACACACAAAATGTTCTGGGTTTCCTGAATACACTGTAACAAAGGATAAGAAATGCATAACTATATTATAAACCTATAGGAATACCCATCCTAGTCTCTATATACTAAGTCTGAGTTGTCATTCCTTTAAATTTTACCTTTAATTCCTGTTGTGATGTGAGGGAAGAAGAAGTCACCAGCATCCGTGTTAAGTTCTGAATTTTCTCAATCTGTACTTTTTGAAGCAAATCTTTTTCTTCCAAAAGTTGGGCTAATTGGTCTTTTTCCATTGCCTGGGCTCGAGTCTCTAAAGAAACCTATAGAGTATAATATTAAGTTATATTAATAATAAACATAGCTAGATTTTCAAGCCTTGAAAGTAGCTTGAAAGAACAGAATATTAAATTTGTATGTGAACTATGAGAATTTACATTTTACCGAAATAAAATATATCTTACCTATAGAATACTAATACTCAGTTGCCACAAAGAGTAATTTTTCTAACTTATAATAAAGTAAAATAAACATTTCTTCCCATGTGACTATTCTATGCCATATAGATTATAACAAGGCTGTTAAAGCAATCCTATTAATTGCCTAAAAATTAGGCAGAGAAGTCATAACAGCAGAGACTTGAATACCTACAGCAAAGGAACAAATGTCCTCATAAGACTTCCATTTGATATTTTAGCTCATTATTAAAAAGATAACTAAAATATAAAATTTTTACAAAATATGGGACCACAATAGTTTAAATAAACAAATTACAATGACAAATGATTATGCTATCTTATTAGATTGTTATCTTACAGTCAGAAGAAGAATTCAAGATAATGTGAACATACAAAAGACACTTTTAAGTAATTATACATGGTCTCTCTTTTTTAACCTAACTCCCTATGCATTCATGACAATTTAGAGAGACTATCTCTACTTGGCCCATCTGAACATCTCAAATTTTGCCTTTTGGAAATGAAAAACAATCTAACATAATTTCAAGAAATCAAATTTTTCAGTTTATATTAAATTGAAAAATTTTTATGAGTTGATTTCTTCTTACTTGAAAGCTGTTTTAAATTTAGGTTGTAAAAGGTATAAAGAACTTAACAAACTCAACATCCAAAAACCAAATAATCCAGTGAAGAAATGGGCAAAAAACATGAACAGAGACTTTTCCAAAGAACACATTCAGATGGCTAAGAGACATATGAAAAGATGCTCAACATCACTCATCATCAAGGAAATACAAATCAAAACTACAATCAGAGATCACCTCACACCTGTCAGACTGGCTAAAATTAACTCAGGAAACAACAGATGTTGGTGAGGATGCAGAGAAAGGGGAATACTTTTGCACTGCTGATGGGAATGCAAACTAGTGTAGCCATTATGGAAAATAATATGGAGGTTCCTCAAAAAATTAAAAATACAGCTACCCTACGGCCCAGCAGTTGTACTACTAGGAATTTATCCAAAGGATACAGGTGTGCTGTTTCCAATGGGCACATGCACCCCAATGTTTACAACAGCATATAAATCTTTTTCTTAAATTTAAGAAACAAAACAGATGAACATAGGGGAGGGAAGGAAAAGTAAGATAAAAACAGAGAGGAAGGCAAGCCATAAGAGACTCTTAAACAATTTTTTTTTTTTAATGTTTATTTAGTTTTGAGACAGAGAGAGACAGAGCATGAGCAGGGAAGGGGCAGAGAGAGAGAGGGAGACACAGAATGTGAAGCAGGCTCCAGGCTCTGAGCTGTCAGCACAGAGCCCGACGCGGGGCTCGAACTCACAGACTGTGAGATCATGACCTGAGCCGAAGTCGGACGCTTAACCGACTGAGCCACCCAGGCACCCCAAGAGACTCTTAAATACAGAGAACAAACTGAGGGTTGATGGAGGGGTTGTGGGTGGGGGTTAATAGGTAATGGGCATTAAGGAGGGCTCTTGTTGAGCATGGTGTGATATATGTAAGTGATGAATCACTATATTCTCCTGAAACCATTATTACACTATATGTTAACTAACTTGGATTCAACTAAAATTAAAAATCCAAAAAGGAAGAGTCTCCTGTAAACAAAAATAAAGTTGAATCATGTTTGCATAAAAAAAACAAAACAAAATAAAACAAAAAACCCCCGCACTGTGAAAGTCACTGTTCAGAAAATGAAGAAACAAGCCACAGACTGGGAGACAATATTTGCAAAACACATATTTGGTAAGAGATTAGTATCCAAAAAATACTAAGAACTTTTAAACCCAACAATAAGAAAATAATCCAATTTAAAAATGGGCAACAGATCTGAACAGACATCTCACCATAGATGATATATAGATGGTAAATAAACACATGAAAAGACAATGTCATATGTCACTAGGGAATTGCAAATTAAAACAACAACGAGATACCCACTACACACCTATTAGAATGGCTAAAATCCAAAACACTGATAATACCAGATGCTGAACAATGTGGAGCAACAGGAACTCTTACTTATTGTTGGTGGGAATGCAACCACTTTGGAAGACAGTTTGGCAGTTTCTTATTTGTAAAAAAAAATTTTAATGTTTATTTATTTTTAAGAGAGAGGGAGGGAAGGAGGGAGGGAAGGAGGGAGGGGGAGAGAGAGAGAGAGAGAGAGAGAGAGAATGTGAGTAGGGGAGGGGCAGAGAGAGAGAGAGAGACAGACGGAATCTGAAGCAGGCTCCAGGCTCTGAGCTGTCAGCACAGAGCCGGACGTGGGGCTGGCACTAGGGAGTGGTGAGATCGTGACCTGAGTCGAAGTCGAATGCTTAACCGACTGAGCCACCCAGGCGCCCCCAGTTTCTTATAAAACTAAACACACTTATCATTTTATACTCACTAGGATGGCTATTATATAAAAAAAGTAAAATGAATAACAAATATTGGTGAAAGTGTGGAGAAATTCGAAACCTCATGCAATGTGTTGGTTGTGCAAAATGGTACAGCTTCTGTGGAAAAGTATGGTTGTTCCTCAAAATGTTAAACATAGAATTACCATCTGACACAGCAATTCTATAACTAGGTATGTGTGCAAAAGAACTGACAAGAGGTACTGAAATAGATACTTGTACACCAGTGTTCACAGCAGCATTATTCATAATAGCCAAAAGGTAGAATCAACCCACCTGTCCATGAACAGGTGAATGGATGAACAAAATGTGTTATATCCAGACAATGGATAAAAAAAGACTTAAGTTCTAATACATAGTATGACTTGGATTAACTTTGAAAGCCTTTTGCTAAGTGAAATAAGCTAGACACAAAAGGGCAAATACTGCATGATTCCACTTGCCAGAGGTGTCTAGAATAGGTAAATTCATAGTGACATAAATGAGAGTAGAGGTTACCAGGGGCTGGAGGGACGGGGGAGAAATAGGAAGTAATTATTTAATGGGTACAGAGTTTCTGTTTGGGACAATGAAGAAGTTTGGGAAATAGTGGCAGTGATTATATCAGTACACTGTTAATGTACCTAATACCACTGAATTTTACACTTAAAAAATGGTAAAATTTTATGTTTCTATTTTAGCACCATAAAAACTTACGACACAGCCTCCCCCCCCTCCCCCCCCCCCCCAAAAAAAAATTAGGTTGTAGACCTCAGCTATTGAGGAGTTAAGAATCTCTGGGTATTTGGGCAGCTCTTAGTTCTAAATCTGCCCCTATTCTTTTTTTTCTTTTAATTTTTATTTATTTCTTTTGAGAGAGAGAGTACAGGAGCAGGGGAGGGACAGAGAGAGGGAGAGAGAGAGAATCCCAACAGGCTCTGTGCTGCCAGCATGGAGCCCGACACAGGGCTCGATTCCATGAATCGTGAGATTATGACCTGAGCTGAAATTAAGAGTTGGACGCTCAACCGACTGAGCCACCCAGGCGCCCCTAAATCTGTCGGTTCATACATACCTCCTCTAACTGTTTTTTAAGATCCATTATTTCTTTTCTGTATCTTTTCAGGAGAGCTTCATCACTTGATACCTCATTAACATAAGGAGTATTCTTCATATATTTGGCAGTGCTGGCAAACTGGGGAAAATACAAGAGTGTTAAGTGTTCAACATCAAAAAAATTAATAATATTTAGGTTTCTTGTAATTACGTTTTATAAAGAAAGATCAATCCTCTTCCCAGGTGGCTTAATACTTTTGAACACAGAGAGTATTCTCTATCCTTGTAACTTACCCTGGCTGCTAGTCTTCAGAAGAGTCAGGGAAATATCTTAAAGACATATGCCAACAGAGAACCTACAAATACTGGCTTACTAGAATCCCACCCACCTCTCAAAGTCAAGAGCAAATGCTCCCTCTACTCTGAAGCTTTGCTTCCAGTGGAAAGTACCTCTCCTTCCTCTGAACTCTATTCCATTTATTAACAGTTAATTAATCCAAGCCAATCACGTTGGAAGACAGGTCTTATCTTCCTTATAGTACTTTAAGATTTTTTTTTTAATGTTTACTTATTTTTGAAAGAGAGAGAGAGCACGAGCAAGGGAGGTGCAGAGAGAGATGGTGACACAGAATCCAAAGCAGGCTCCAGGCTCTGAGCTGTCAGCACAGAGTCCGATGCATGGCTCGAACTCATGAGCTGTGAGATTGTGACCTGAGCCAAAGTCAGACACAACTGGCTGAGCCACCCAGGTGCCCCTTCCCTATAGGACTATAAATTGTGAAGTCAGGGACTGTACTTTCTATCTTTGTTTCTTTCATACTACCTTGAGCCAGTGCTCAATAGCTATTTAAAACAATGTTTCTTAGAATGTATCAGAAGTAACTTTAAGTGGGTCCATGAAGGTGACCATTAAATAACATTGAACCCTTGACTGAGATGGCTATTCTATTGACATTTCTCATTTTTCCTTTTTTTTTTTTTTTTAACAGAATATGTAAGCCTTAGGCTCAGAGCAAAGGCAATCAACAATGAGCTAGCAGGAATTTAAGAGTTATTTTATTATAAACACACACACATATATGTGTTTTTTGGGGTACCTATTTGTTGAAAGTGATACTAGTTTTTCATTCATGGGATTGAGATAAAGTTTCCTTCTACAATAAATAAAGTAGAAAAAGTGACTTTCTTAAAGAGAAATGTATCAGTATAATAGTGTTGGATACAGCAAAACTGTGGAGGTGGGATATGAATAATTGAAATTTGGGAAAATTAAGGAATACTATTTAGTAGACAGTATACCAATTTTATCGTAATAGATATAGTATGTCATTAAAAAAAAAACAAACCCTAATGTTAGTGGGTAATTTTTTCTTCTTAAAGAGGATTCCCCACTCCCACCCCATGCCCCCCCCCCGCCCCGGCCTGAATATTGAAATAAAAATCAAACTTACCTGTAGAGTAGTAAGGGTTTCATCAAAAGACACTGGAGTAATTGTGCAGATAATACGTGTTTTTGCATTTCCTCCCAAAGAATTCTGGAGAATTCGTGTTAATTTACTGTCTCGGTAATTTATGAAACCACTTAGCGAGAAAGGAGTTTGGGGAAAAAAAAAAACAGTAAGAATTTTTATTTAACAAAAGTGGTTGGTTTTTAATGCAGAACCTTAAATTAGCTACAATTTAAAAATTAATTCTTTATAGGTTACATGAGGCAGATCAAAACTACTCAGTAAAAAATATTTAAAATAGAAAGCAAATTTAGGAAGTTGTAGTCATATATTTAAGAAGCTAAGCATGCTCACAGAATCGCAAAAGCTTTTGAACATATTGAAGAAATCAGTACGTTTGAGTGTCACTGAAGTATTAAAATTCTCAACCTAATGAAAAATGTAAGCAGTAATAGGTAAATGTACAATGGAATAAACTTACCCAACTTGTCCATCGCTAAGTTTCTTGATCACTTGTCCCAAAATAAATAAACTGCGATTTATATTACAGCCTTCCTTGAGTCGCACACCTGCATTTATTAAGCAAACATAAAAATGAAGACTAACTTCTGTATTAGATGATTAACTCATTTATCAATAAATTGTAAGAGAAACTAGAAATTAAAGGGTTAGATGATAAAGTCTGTGCTTTGGATTAGATCTGAGTCCACCTTTAATACCACTGGTTGAGCTCTTTCCCTGTTCCTCCTACCTAGTAAGTGAATCAGAAAGGTCACCACCTCAGAGAAAGAGCAAAAAGAAAATGATGGCTAAGAAAAAAAATCAGAGGGAAGTAAAGTTCATTTCCCCCAAGAGCCTAATTCCCCAGTTCAAATCTATTTTTTCCAAACCTCCAAATATAGGCAACTATAGACTTACAACCAAATTAATTCCTATTAGGTGCACAACAAAGTTCTTACTTTTAAACTAATATGCTCTCATGAGTCATATACCCCCCCAAAAAAGTACACTGAAAAAGCTCTTTCTCCTGTGCTCCATTCAACCAGTTCCTGTCCCCCTACTAGAAAATCACTTTTCTTAGTTGACTCTTGTAGAGATTTTTAGAAATTCAAGTTCATATATGTTTATTTCTTTTTTACACAAAGAGTAGCACACTATATATGCTAATTTGCATTTTGTTTTTTTTCACTTGGCAATATATCATATCAGTAAACACTGGTGTTTTTATCTTTTATAGCATAAAATTCCATTATATGGACGTATTGAAATTTATTTCCTCAGCACCCTGTTGAGGGTCATGTACGTTTTCAATATACCACATATATAAAAGGTACTACAACAAATAGTTTTGAACAGCTGTTATTTTACAGATGCATTTTTCAGCTATTGCTCTAACAAACCAGCTAAAACAACAAGCATTTATTTCTTGTTTACAGATTGGAGGATCCACTGGTTTGGTGAATAGAGACCATGCTCAGAGGAGTGTCTCTGTGTCAGGCTGTAGGAAGTAAACACAGAAAGGTTTGACATCTTCATGATCTTGAAACTTCCCATCTAAGTATGCTTTTCCATTTGTTTAAGTATTTGATTACATCCTTTAGGTCTGTTTTAAAGTCTTCTTTATTTTGGTCTTGTGTAATTTGTGTTGAGTTTTTTTCCTAGATATTAGATCTTTTAAGTCATTATTGTAAATGGAGTCTTTTTGTACACTAAATATTCTAACTGGTTGTTGTTTGTATTAGGAGTTATTAATATCATATATTAATTTTGTACCTGACTACCTTCCTGAATTTCCTTACTAATTATGAAAATTTAGATGGTTTTCATGGTACTTTCAGCTTTGTAGCCATACAATCCTACCAACTGCATAGTTTTAGCTTTTTAATTGATGCTATAGTAGCCCCAAATAGATAATTTGCTAGATATGGAAGCTGCTTTTTACATTAAAGAGTCTTGTCACAAACTTACTATCTTTATTAGTTTCTAAAATGCAAGGTAGCACTTCTTTATTCTGTAAAAGAACAAGATAACACTTAGGCCAAAACATTTATGAGTTTCCATTACCTTCAGCACCTGTTTGAGCAGCTCTTTCACTGCCTGCAAGATCAACCAAATTCTGTAAGATAGATGAAAATGAAACTTTAGGAAGGGTAACTTGAAATAAAATCCCAATGACTGAAGGAACAATTTTAACACATGGTTTAACAGCATACCCCATCTGTATGCTGGTCTCTCGCTCCACCGGTTAGGGCCTTAACATTTTTGGGTCAAACTGATGTGCATACTTTGTTCCTGCCTTATAATATAGCCTCCATAATGTTGTCAGAATAGATTCTCTATTTACTACACAAAGTTCAAAACCTTACCATGGTGAATATAATTCTTTACAATCTGGCACTTGTGTTCCTCCAGCTTTAAATCCACACATTACTCACTCTGAATTCTAGCTGACCTATTCACTATGCCCTAAATGCTTCATGTACTTCTATGCTTCCAAGAGCTATCTTTTGCCATTCCCTTTGTTTAGTTAGTTCTAATTTTCTAGACTGTCCCTATTCTTTACTCAGGACCAAAGACAACTGTTACCTTCTTAGTGAAACTTTGCCATCTTTATCCTTCCTCTCTCACACCTTGATCTGCTCTTTCAATTGTGTACCCAAGGGTTTTAAAGATACAACTTACTCTTCAGCACTTACTGTGTTGAGCTAGTCATCTGTGTCTCTGCCTACACTGTAGCATCTTTAAAAGCATGGGCCTCTCCTTCATTTCACAAATATTGTTGACAACAAGTGACTGCCTGTCATGCTCCAGGCAGTTTGTTAGGTACTAGGGATATGGCAGTGAATCAGACATGTAAGTTCTCTGCTCTCATTGAACTTTTATTCTACATGGGGCAGGCTGGGGAGAGGAGAAAGTTGGTGAGAAACAAGAAAAAGATAAGAAATGCATCATGGCAGATAATTTTTTGTTGTTTTATTTATTTATTTTGAGAGAGAGCAAGAGAGGGACAGAGAGAGGATCCCAAGCAGGCTCTGTGCTGTCAGTACAGAGCCCGAGGTAGGGCTTGAACTCACGAACTGTGAGATTATGACCTGAGTTGAGATCAAGAGTTGGATGCTCAAGGGACTGAGCCACCCAGGTGCCTCATTAGAGATAATTTAAATAGAGTGCTGGAAGGGGAAAGAGGAAGGTACAGAATAGGTTCTTTGGACTTGATGGCAGGGAAGTCCTCCCATTAAGCTAGAATCTGGAAAGACAGAGAAGAGGGGCCCAGCCATGCAAAGCCTAAGGGAGCCATACTCCAGATAGAAAGAACAGCTAGTATACCCAGTCACAAAGCAGAAATAAGCTTGGTGTGTTCAAAAAATAGGAAGGACAACAGAGTTGGTGAAATGGAGTTGGGACAAGACTGGGTCAGAGAAGTGGGTAGGGGTCAGATGGAATGGGGCATGGTAAGCAAGAGCAAGAACTGTGGATTTTCTAAATGTGATGGGAAATGGTTTAAGCAAGAGAGTGACAGACATTTTGGCAGAGAAGGGTGAAAAGGGTGGGTGGGGAAGGACTGGAGAGAGGCAAGAGTGGCAGCAGGGAGCCCATTAGGCTCGTGTAGGAATCTGAGCAAGAGGTGAATGGCGGCTTGGACTAGTAAGGTAGCATGGGAAACAGTAAGTGATGGAGGGATGTGTTCCTTATTCTTCTAATCTCAGAGCCTGGTACTATGCTCAGAACATGATGCAGTCTCAGCAAATATTCTCAATGCATTAAAACAAAGTCAGAGACTTTCACGGATGGGCAGTAATTATGCACTCCTGCTTTAATTATGTCCTATCTCAGACACTACTTTCTCTAAAATACTCAGTCTAATCTTTCTGGTGTAGCATCTACTACAGAAGACCTAGATAAATAATAAAGGAGCAAAGTAGTGATGAAGGCAGCATGAATTGAGGAATAAAAATGGGAACAAATATTGGTGTTCAAAGACACCAAGAGGCACCAATCTATCTGAGAGAGGGCTCACGTGGAGTAGAGGGAAATCAAATTAGGTTGGTTGAGAGTGGCCAGAATTTGCCAAAGGATGCAACATAACAAAAGCAGTACTTAGTAACATTAGAAATCTGCCAGCAGACCGCAGAAAGGAAGACCAGAGTCATAGAGGCCAGGTCAGGAGATGAGGACCTAAATGAATGTGATGCCCATGGGAATGTTGAATAAGAAATGCTGATGAATGGGCACAAAAAGGGGAAGGCTGAAAAAGATGAGTCGGAACTGACTCGGGTCTAACCTAGGTGACCAGGATAATGTTGGTACTACTGGAAAAAAGGAATATTCACTATGATAGAAAGAAATTAATTTTGTTTTAGACACACTGAAGTTTGAAGTAACAGTGAGACACACAATTATAATCATCTTTATAAAGACATGAATTAGAGCTCAGAGACTCTAGATAAAATACTTGACTGTCATCAATACAGAAACGATAACAGAATGTCTGAGGGCAGACGCAGGAAGCAAGAAAGGCGACAGCAGAACACTCCTATGTTTTAGACAGTAGAGTAGGAGAAAGAATTCCCACAAAGGGAACAGAGAAGAAGCAGAGCCAAAAGGACCTGGATATTATGAACCAGAAAGATCAGAAGATGCTAAAAAAACAAAACAGAACAAAACAAAACAAAACAAAACAGAGCCAGAAAATGATCTTTTGAGGAAGACTTCTTTCCAAGAAGATACTTACAATAAGTAGAAAGGCTGAAGGGTTGGACCAGATGGTATCTATATTTTTTTTTTAATTTTTTTTTAACATTTTATTTATTTTTGAGACAGATACAGAGCATGAACAGGGGAGGTTCAGAGAGAGGGAGACACAGAATCTGAAACAGGCTCCAGGCTCCGAGCTGTCAGCACAGAGCCCGACGCGGGGCTCGAACTCACGGACCGAGAGATCATGACCTGAGCCGAAGTCGGCCGCTTAACCGACTGAGACACCCAGGGGCCCCAGATGGTATCTATATTCCCTAGATGATAGAGTGTCAAAGTATATAAAAAAGTCATCAAGTTGATTACTGAACATGTCGAGAGTATTAAAGAAATTATTAAAAGTTAAAATTGTAGTCAAATATCACAGATTGGGTTTAGAAAACAAAACAGAAGTTAGGTTTTGTGTTTTATTGTTAAATTAAAGCAAGACCATCTACTAAAATAAATTTTATATTGGTATGGTAAAATAACTGAGGTGAACAAGAATTAGAATTTATTAAGACTCTGATTTTTCAAATCTGTAAGTGAATAATTAGAGATTTTTTATTTTTTTTTTCCTTAAGTTTTCAAGAATAATCTTAAATCATATCCTACATGAAGCTAAGAAATTTAGACCCTGAAGACAGAAATAAAGCAATATTGGCAAGGAACAGGAAGCAAGCACAAAAAAAAGAGAACTTCTTCAGTGCAACAAGAAGGAAATGGTGGCTTACTTATGTAGAAAAAAGAAATGTTTACATCATGCTTATATTCACTATTCAGCAAACAAGTACTCAATACAAACTACGTACACTGTGTTGGGGCTATCAAGATGAATAAATGTCTTTCTTCCCTTCAAGGGATTTACAGTCGTAAACACAATGTTTATAATATAAAACACTTCCTGGGGCGCCTGGGTGGCTCAGTCGGTTAAGCGGCCGACTTCGGCTCAGGTCATGATCTCGCGGTCCGTGAGTTCGAGCCCCGCGTCGGGCTCTGTGCTGACAGCTCGGAGCCTGGAGCCTGTTTCAGATTCTGTGTCTCCCTCTCTCTCCGACCCTCCCCTGTTCATGCTCTGTCTCAAAAATAAATAAACGTTTAAAAAATAAAAAATAAAAAAAAAAACAAACATTTCCTTATTTTATTTAAGAATGAACTTGAATAATGTGATTTACTTTTTAACCATCCCAGTTAGGTTTTTGTTGATCTCACGAGTCTCAATTCTTTTGGCTGAGACAAAACAACAGCAACAACAATACCAAATCGCCCCCACCCCCATTTCAAGAATATACTCTTAAATGTGTACGGAAAAACTCTTCCCCAAGAACTCTGGTTAGGAAAAGTGCTTCGCTCTAAATTTTAGGAGACAACAGCAATAACATAACAGGAAGAAAGATGCTCTGAATTCGTCCGATGTTTCAGCTTGTAATCTTATGTTTATAGATGAGACTAAACTACCAATTGATAGGTGTTTTTGCCTGTTTAGTTAACAGTTCTTATGAAACCAAACATCCAGCAGCCAAATTAAATTATGGTTTGGCCCATGTGGTACGGTATCATGGTCCATCAATACTCACCAAATGGGACACCTTGACGGATCCGTCACAATTGGAAGGTTCCCCTTTCTCTCTACTTTCCAAAATCTAGACAGAAAAGACAACTTGTAAAAAATCAGTGCATTTCTAATTGGAAAGGCCAAACAGAGAGTTACCTACCATCCTAAAAATGGTATGAGAACGACTGCTTCTTTGATTCATTTTTGTAATTCCATAATGTCTGTTCTCTGTGAAAAGGGAGTCATATTTCAGGTGTGTATATTAAAATCAAAGAAAAATATTGACTTTTTTTAGAGTGAAAAGTGTGATTTAAAGCCTAAATACATTCAACTGAATAGTTTTTACAAGTGTTTTGGAAAAATACAGTATAAAGTCTTACTCTCTCCTTTTGTGATCCACTTCAAAGCCATTTCTGATGTATAAACAACTTCTTCTGTGAGATCAGCCACATATACATTCCTCTGAAACAAGGTTAAGAATAGAGAAGTCACTAAAAAGTTGCATCTCACAAGAAGGTGTGAGCTAGTATAGAATTCACATGCAGAAGTTACAAATGGAAAATGGATGAAAATAACAAGTAAACAATGATATATACAATTTATTTCTGTACCAAATTCTAACCTGATACTTCCATTTTGCTCTTTTTTAGGGGGCACTTATACCAAAATATCACGGTTGTCAGTGTTTAAAAACGATACATGTTGCTCATATGCTATCTCTATAAACACTTAAGAAACAAAAAAATAAACCATACAAATAGGAGACAGTTTAAAAAATACAGAAATTAAAGGTAAATATTCAAGAACATGAATCCCAATAAGAAAGACTATTTTTAGAACCACACTAACTCTGTTACTCACGTTGAAGTCTTCCCGAATTATTAAAGGCTTCATTTTTTGAGTGTCACAGAGTAAGTCTGTAATGGTTTCATTGTATATCTCCATGTAAGACACGCGTAAGAGAAATTCTCTGTCAGGAAACTAGCAGAAAAAAATATGTAAAACATCAGAGGTCATCCATTTATGAAAACCTAATACTGAATACTTATGTGCTAATATTAAATATTAAAACATTCTGAGAAATTATCTTTGTAAAGCAAACAACAAACAAAACCTCATGTCGTTTTATATCCACAATAAACACAAAAATATAAAAACATGTTTCAGTAATAATGGAAAGTATAGTATCAAAGAATTAGAAGAGGAGAGTGCCTGGTCCAACTCTCTGAACTCAAAATAAAACCTACCAATGGATGTTCAAATAAGAACATTAAAAATCATTAAAATAGTAATGAAAAAACAAACCTAAAACCAGTTCTTAATTAACTAGGTTGCTTATTCTGGCCTTCTGCTTTCCTTGTCTTTTTTCTACATCTACTTTTCTGCTTTTTTTTTTTTTTTTTAATTAAAAAAATTTTTTTTAACATCTATTTATTTTTGAGAGAAAGCACAAGCAGGGGAGGGGCAGAGAGTGAGAGGAAGACAGAATCTGAAGCAGGCTCCAGGCTCTGAGCTGTCAGCACAGAGCCAGATGCAGGGGTAGAACCCACCAACCATGAGATCATGACCTGAGGCAAACTGGGATGCTTAACTGACTGAGCCACCCAGGCACCCCTCTCTGTTCCTTTATAAGCACCGGTAGCAGGGAGCCTGGGTGGCTCAGTCGGTGGGCATCTGACTCTTGATTTCGGCTCACAGTTCATGAGATCGAGCCCCTTGTCAGGCTCTGTCCTAACAGTGTGGAGCCTGCTTGGGATTCTCTAGCTTTCTTTGCTCCTACCCTCTCTTGTGCACATTCATTCCCTGTCTCAAAATAAATAAATAAATAAATAAACATTAAAAAAAAATCACTGGTAGTTAAACAAAGACAACGAGGAGCTAACCATTCTGGTAAGCTTTTCCTGTTCCTCAACACCCACTTTTTGGTGTGATTATTACTGTTTCAGGATTCAAGGAAAAGAATGAAAGAACTTTAAGCTCTACATAGTAAGTTTGTGGGGAAAAAAATGAATCTGTTATGCCTTCTTTACCCATGGCTAATTAAGAGATAACTGTAAATCTACTTCCTTTCATCATTATAAGAAAACATATTAAGGTTTTCATCCTACTATTACTACTTTTCCCTTTATGTGCCAGAAATTTACCTAAGTTATTTACCTTTTTAATTTTTTGGAAAATGTCATGAATTGCCCTGGGTATTACTCCCAAATAATCCTCTGAACCCATCATGGTATATGTTTTTCCTGAAGCAGTCTGCCCATAGGCAAATATGGTACCTGTAAAAACAAAACACACACACACATGCAAAGATTAAAAATGAATCTGTAAGATGTGAAACTATCAATACTTGAACAGAGAACCAATACCAAAATATTTCTACAATGAATACAAACCATTGTAGCCTTGTATGGCAGAATCTATGATTGGTACTGCTATTTCTTCATACACATTTTTAGTAGTTTCATTACTATGAAAGACGCGATCTAAAAAGAAAAAAACACATATACAGAAGTTAAATCAAACAAACCAACTTTGTTTTCATTCTTAGTAGTTGTCCAAAGAAATAAAATGGTCAGGATATGATAAGATAAAATATTTAAGACACAATATTCTCTTCACCTTATTGGTCCTCTGAAAAAATATTCCTCTATAAGGTAAGATGTGTTGGTCCTCACACAGAAAAAATACAAGTCAGACTTCTCAGCTATTCTATGTGCTTTTAAGAGTCAGCAGGGCACAGTGGCTGAATACAGGGTTATTGAATCAGACTCTCTGCAAATCTGGTTCCACCATTTATAAGCTGTGTGACTTTGGGCAAGGTGGTTGATGCCTTTGTGCCTCAATTACCCAATCTGTAAAATGGATATGAATTCTCTTCCTCATAGAATTATTGTGAACCTATAGTCAATACTTAAGAAATATGACTAAGTATTTCCTAGTATACTGAGAAATTTTAAGGTTTATACTTACTACTGAGAAATTTTAAGGTTTATAACATATTTAGCAAGAAGACCTAGCTCAAACTAAAATAAGAAATGCACACATATGGAAGAAGAGACCTAACAAAGCTGAAATGTTACCAGTTGGCTGGCTGCTAAAGTTACCAGGAATGACCAGTTGGCTGGCTGCTAAAGGAGGCTGGGTTTAGAGTACATTTGTACTGATGAATTCACTAGTCTAGGATGTGGTTCTCTGCTAATTTTGTTAGCATAATTAGCACATTAAAAATGGACTACTCTTTCAATGGTAGCCTCATATTAAAAAGCTCACAAGAAATGCATTTCTAAATCAGGAGGGAAATGCATCCACGTGCAATGAGAAATTCAGTGATCACATGGTTTGCATCACGACAACACATTTGCCCTGTTGGCAGAGCTCTATGGAAAATCAAAGTGCCATCTGAAGGCTGCTTAGGGGTTATGATATCAGAGCAAGGACAGATGGCAGGATAATTCAAATCTTAATGCCATTTGCTTTAGATAAGTGGATAAGTCCAAATCCACGATGGGCATACATGGCTACAGAGAACCCATAGATCATGAGTCTGAATGCTTGTGCATCCCTCTCTCTTGGTTTTATAATCTCTGGCATTTATTGTACTACCTTTTTAAAAATTATGTTAATACTCTAAAACAAGTCCTTTACCAGAAATTGTTTTCTCTTCTTTACATCTTTGCTCCAAAACCTTTTATGATGGCTTTCTAGCTTAATGCTAGTTCAACATCCTAACCATTCTTACTCCCAGAGTTGTTGAGAGGGCCTCACTGTTGCCCTGAGGTGCCTAAATGACAGCATGCTAGTGAGTCTGACTCTTCCATTTGCTAGCTGTGTGACTCTAGGCTTATTTCAGTTACTCTGAAATGCAAAGGCACCTACTGTATAGTACCTACCACATAAGCTTGTTATGAGGATTAAATGAGTTAATAAATATGACATGCTGAAAACTGTATCTGGCACAGTGTCAGCAGTAGACCCATATTAAATCAATATACAAATTAGCTGAGTCAACGTTCAGGGCCTCCATGACCTTCTGCCCCAGTGTCGGTGGTACCATTTTAGAAACCTAGACTAGTTATGTCCCACTGTAAATCTCACAAAGCTTATGCTGTCACAAATGTAATTACTTGTTTAAAGCCTCTCTCTCATCATATGAGAAGTTCCACAAAAGCAGGGGTAGGTCTTTGCTGTATTTTAGCAGACAAAGAAGGAATATCTTCACTACTTATTCTTTAAAGAATTTTCTTAAAAATAATTGTGGAAAGTATATACTAAAATCAAAGATCTTAAAGATGACTTGATACCAAGCAACATATTTTAGGCTTATGGGGTTTTAGGCCACAAATACACTAATGAATAAGAGGAAAAAATGTTAGTTTCAACCTTGAGGCACTATGACTATAACTGCATTTTTAAAAATATAATTTATTGTCAAATTGCCTAACATATAGTGTGCTCTTGGTTTTGGGGTAGATTCCCGTGGTTCATTGCTTACATACAACACCCAGTGCTCATCCCAACAAGTGCCCTCCTCAATGCCCATCACCCATTTTCCCTTCCCCCATCAAGCCTCAGTTTGTTCTCTGTATTTAAGAGTCTCTTATGGTTTGCCTCCCTCCCTCTCTGTAACTATTTTTTTCACTTTCCGTTCCCCCATGGTCTTCTGTTAAGTTTCTCAGGTTCCACACATAACTGCATTTTAAATAGCAATTTATTATCTTATTTATCATACATGATGGATGAACAATTTTTGAGTTTTTACTAATGCAGTTTACACAAGGCCTCGGCTGATCTTTAATGACAAATCCAGTATTATGGATAAGCCTTTTGTAGTCCTAATAGGAAAAGGATAATATATTAACTTTTGATGCTATTATAAGCTTACCAAAATTGAAGGATTTACTGCCATCAACTTGATAAATAGCATTATTGTCAGTTTTCCAGTAAATTTGGGTATCTCCTCCAAGAGCTTCTTCTCTGAAAGAATAAAAACGCTGCATTTTAGTAAAACTGGTCATGGAATTCATGTCATATGGCAGATAATTTAAAAGATTCTGTCTTCTGAAAAATATTTTATTTTAGTTAATAAATAAATTTATTTATTTTTAAATGTTTATTTATTTTTGAGAGGGAGAGACAGAGTGTAAGCAGGGGATGGGTGGAGAGAGAAGGAGACAGAATCCCAAGCAGGCTCCAGGCTCTGAGCTGTCACAAAGCCTGACATGAGCCCCAAACTCACCAACTGTAAGATCATGACCTGATCTGGAGTCCGACGCTTATCTGACTGAGCCACCCAGGTGCCTCTTCTGAAGAATATTTTAAAAGATAGTATTGGGGAACCTGGGTGGCTCAGTCAGTTAAGTGTCCGACTCTTGGTTTTGGCTCAGGCCATGGTCTCATGTTTTGTGAGTTTGAGCCCCATGTCAGGCTCTGGGCTGTTGGTATGGAGCCTGCCTGGGATTCTTTCTCTTTCCCTCTGTCTCTGCTCCTCCTGCTCTCTCTCTCTTTTTCAAAATAAGTAAACTTAAAAAAAAATAGTAGTATTGACTTATACTATCTATGAGAAACATGGAAAATCTGCCTTTGAGGAGCCAAGACTTTTAAGTGGGCCAAGACTTTTAACTCCTGCCTTCTCATGGGAGTTTCCTGGTGAAGTTCTTCATTTCTACCCTCCTACCTAGTACTGGTTGCTGAAAAGATACATTCAAAATGCAACTCTGATTATGTCACTCTTGCTCACAACTTTTAAAAAACATCTGAAATTCTTAACATGGCATACTAGATCTGGAACATGTTTATTTCTCTCTTCAACGTCATCTTGCTCTAAGTTTCTATACATGCCTAACTGCATATCAATTCTGACTGCTTATCAGTCCCTTTCAAAAATAAGAGATTAAATATTGTAATTGTAACATAATGGTCTTCTAATGCATTAAGTAATGAGATATTTAAAAATAGGAAATTCCTCATTTATTAACACCTAGTGATATTTAACAAATATTTCTCAAACACAAAATATGTTAGTATTCTGGAGTGAGGGCCACAGATCAGAGAGAAGCAAAGACTTCATTCCCCCCTTCTTTTTTTCTCTGTAGCATGACTCCTGTAACATTATGTCAACTTAACATTCTGTATTTTTTACTTTATTTTCTGTCTGCCCAGTAGAATGTAGATCCACAGGGGCAAGGATGGTAGTGTCTGTGTAGTAGAGTACACTGTACTAAAAAAAAATCAGTATTGATAAATATCAGCCATTCAACGTTCTGAATGTTGAATTCAGTCATTGACTGAAGTCTTGAGTGCCTTTGAATACAACGCAACAAGGCAGACTAGTCCTTGCTCTCAAGAAGTACACAGTAATAAGGGAGAGGCAGTTAAGTGCAAAATGACAGATGAGTACAAATAAAAACCTTTCCGATACGACTTCCTTTAAGGAGTGGGGTGGGGTGGGGTGGGGAAACGCATACGGGGAGAGGCAGTGTAGGGCTGGCGTTGAGGTCTTTAACGTTGGCGAGCCTGAGTTAACATCTAAAAGACTCCTACAGCTGGAAATTGTCTTCTAGATCTTCCGATCCTTCCTCTTGGCCACTACCAGATAAGGACACCGTGGCACAAAGGGGGTAAGAGGCCGAGATACCAGGCAGCAGGAAGGAGCAGCGAGGACTCACTCTGGGGCTCAGGCCCGCGCCAGAGGCCGCAGCTGGGACCCGGTCTCGGTCTGGCCCACCTACCTGCTGTTGAGCGGCCGGACCCGCACGCACACCGCGACAGCCCCTTCCTCCGCCATCCTGCCAGGCTAGATCCCAGGGAACTGGCACAGTTGTTCAGCGTCCCTTCTTCTGAGAGCACCGGCCGCCCCGCCTTTAAGTTTAAAATTTCCCAAACTCCGCGTCTGATTGAGCCGCGGCCTCCTGACGTCATGGGTTGTTCCACTGCGCTCGGTGCGGGGGGCGCGAGGCCGGCGGCGCGTCCACGGATAAAAGGTGGAGGGGGGAATAAAGGATCTGGAAGAGAGTAGGGTAGGGAGTCACAGAGAGGAGATGCAGGAAGCAGGCGGCGAGCGGCTGTTTTGGCTGCAGCGGAGAGAACTATTATCTGCTAAAAGTCACTGAAATGCAGGCAGCTGTTTACAAACCTCACCCCTAAAGAGTTTGCCGTGTGTAGGAAAATAAGGCAGATAATTTTTTTTTTCACAAAGAGTTAAGAGCTTTAAATCCACCAACAGAATTAAGAATCTCCTAACAGCTTTTTAAAATTAAAATCACCTTAAAAGACAAGAATTGAAAGTCACTTCGCTGCCCCGAAACGTAAGAATCTTGTTGTACTCTTTAGAAACTGAGTTTTACGTTTTACATTTTCCTTTTTCTTTAAACTCCTATTTCCAATGGCTGTGAGTTCCTAAGAGGAGCTGTTTTGGAAAGAGAATTATTGAACACTGGAAAAACTCTTTGAGTAATACGGTGAACATTTATTAGCAAGAGTGGGAAAGTAATTCTAAATAATTCTTTCCTGGAAATAGTGCTATTTTCTTTTTTAAAAATATGTATCATAGTAAAGTGTTAACATTTTCTTTAAGAGTGATTTCATTCCCTTTCATAGTTGGTTTAAGGAGCTTCAGGAATTATTCTCTTTCCCTCACCAAAAATATGACCAGAAGTTACTAATAATTGTTTATTATTTAGAGGAGTAGAAAATTCTAGTGATGTAATAAAACTGTTTTGGGAGTAAATTTGGCAATATCAATAAAAAGTGGAAGATATTTATGCCCTTTTTACAGGCAATTCTGCTTTTAAGAATTTATTTATACATGTATTTGAAGGACTGTGCAAGGATATATGTATATGGGTTGCAGGATTGCTTACAATAGCAAATGGCTGAAAACACATTAAGTGCCAATAAATAATAAATCTGAGACTAGTTAAATGGATGGAATATTATCAATAAAATGAAATGCTATGTAGCTGGTAAAAAGAATGATATAGCTCTTAATATGTACTTTAGAAAGCTGTTCAAGGTGTTTCATTAACTGATAGAAACCCAAGGTGTGGAATTGTGTACACAATATGATCTTCTATGATATTTTCAAAGGATATTTATGTGTCTAGATATGCATACATAATTTCTGGAAAGATACACAGAATACACCTAATTTCCTTGGAGAGGGAGGATGAGTTAGATAGTAAATCTACCTTCCACTGTGTAATATTTTATAATTAATAATATTTTAACCATGCAAATATCTAGTTGTTAAACTTGGAAAAACTAGTTAATGGAAAAAAAAACAGTAAATAAAACTGAGTTTGAACATTCAGCTGTGAGCTAGTATAGGTTACTCTTTTTTTATTTTTTATTTTTTTTAAATCTTTTTTTTAATGTTTATTTTTGAGAGAGTGGGTGGGGAGGGGCAGATGTGCGCGCGCGGACACACACACACACACACACACACACACACAGAATCCGAAACAGACTCCAGGCTCTGAGCTGTCAGCACAGAACCTGACATGGGCCTCAAACCCATGGACCATGAGATCATGACCTGAGCTGAAGTTGGACACTTAACTGACTGAGCCACCCAGGTGCCCCTAGATTACTCTTTTTTTAAGGACTAAACCCTGATGATACTTGGCTGCACCTAATAAGACAGAGTTAAGAAAAATATGTTTTAATTGCTTTTTAAAAAATGGTGGTGAAATATTGCACATATTTAGCTGAAGGGAAGGAGCCTATAAAGAGGAAGAAGGGACATGCAATTAATGAGAGAAAATCTCTGACAACACAAAGTGGGGTGGTTCAAGAGCACAGAGGAGGATTGGCCTTTCAGTGTTGTGCTCGTGATTGTGGCCATGCTAGGCTTTGCTGCCATCATCACAGCAGCTAACATTTAATGAGATTTACTATGTGTCAGGTGCTCTGGTGTATGCTCTGCATGCAGTTTTCCATTTAATTTTCCAAATATGTTCATAAAGAAATACTTATTGAACATCTACTATGTGCCAGATGTAGTTCTAGGATCTTATGATAAGAGGAGGTGCCACTTTTTTTTTTTTTTGAAAGAGAGAGCACTCATGCTCAAGAGAGATGGGCAGAGGAAGAGAGAGAATCTTAAGAAGGCTCCATGCCCATCGGGGCTTGATCTCAAGACCATGAGATCATGACCTGAGCCAAAATCAAGAGTGGGACGTTTAGCCCACTGAGCTACCCGGGTGCCCCAAGGACGTGTCATGTTAGATGGGATGCTCAAGAAAGGCCTAAGGAGGGGACTTTTGAGGTGAGACTTATATGAAAAGAATTAGCCATGCATGGGAGGGTAAGGATACCTCTTTTATTTGTCTCAGATAGAGGGACAAGTGAGTCAAAGAACTCAAGTCTTGTACAAGTTTGTCTTGTACATGTCTGAGGCATAAAAAGAAGGCCCCTGTGGCTGAAACATTTTGGGCAATGGAGAGAGGTATGTGGGGCCAGGTCCTGTGAAGTCTTGTGGGCCATGATAAAATGTTAGGCTCTTATTCCAATGGTGAGGGGAATCTAATGGAAGGTTTTAAGGAAGGGAATAAAAAGGGATTCCCTAATTTATTCAAACAAGATTTTCTTTTCTATTTCACTATGAAAATAGAAGCAGCTAGAAGACACTTTGCATTGACTCCTGCCAACCTGGTTACCCACCTGCTTGTCTGTGCCATTTACCTCATCCTCCAGATTGTAACTATGTGAACATCCTCTGTCCTCCACTCTGAAAATCTCTCCATGTTTGCTCTAGATCCTGCCCCTTCTGGCTTAATTTCTCTCTGTCTGATGTTGTCATTTCCCCTTCTCTAATAAATTGGTCTTTAGCAAACATTTGCTTTAGTTTCTCCCATGTTGGACATCTAATATTGGACAGCAAAATTAAACTTTTGCTTGGACAGCAAAATTAAAATGTCTAATATCAAATTCATGATCTTCCCCTCAAAACCTGGTGAATCTGCAGTTTTCCACAACTCAGTTAATGGCAACTCCACCCTTTGTGGTTACCCAGACCACAAACTATGGAGTTACCATGCTCAACTTTTTTTTCTCAGAGTCTACATTTGGTGTTCTGAAAATTCTGTTGGGGCTACTTTGAGACTATTCCAGAATATGGCCATTTACTACAACTCCTGCTATCCGTCTGGTCCGAAATACCATCATCTCTTACTGAACTCATCTCCATGTTTCTAGCTTTGCCCACCCCCACTGCCAGCCTATTCACAACACAGCAATTTGAGTGATCTTTTACAAATATAAGTTAGGTCATATTAATTCTCTCTTAAGACCCCCAGGGCCACCCCCAACCCCAATTTTTCTCAGAATGAGATTACAGTCTCAGCTATCTCCCTGACATGATACTGCCCCTTGCTACCCCTCTGGCCTTACCCCCTACCACTCTCTTTTTTGCTGTTTCCACTCCAGGCACACTGGTCTCTTGACAGTTTCTTGAATAGTAGTCAGGCTCCCTCTCTCTGAAGGCCTTTGCACTGGCTGTTCTCTGTCTGCTAGGCTCTTACCCTAGATATCTATGTTTTCCTTCTTCATTTAGATTTGGTATCTGCTCAGATGTCACCTTCTCAGAACTCTGTATAAAATAACAACTTTCTTGTCTGCTACTTCTCTTTCTTTATTCTTCTTTTAAAAGGTTACTTAAAACTTTCAGAAATAATATAAGTATTGATTTATGTATGTATTATTTGTTTCTTCTCACTAGAGTGTCAGCTCTAACTAGTGGTTAGCAACATTTTTGTTTATACTTTACCTGTGCATCTAGAAAGAGACTTAGAAGGGTGCCTAGGTGGCTCAGTGGGTTAAGTGTCTGACTCTTGATTTTGACTCAGGACATGATCTCAAGGTTAGTGGGTTCCAGCCCCACATGGGGCTCCAGGCTGACAACACCTAGCCTGCTTGGGATTCTCCATCTCCCTCTCTTTCTGCCCCACCCCTGCTCATGCGTGCACACATGGCTGCGTACTCTCTCTAAAAAAATAAATAAATAAACTTAAAAAAAAAGAGAAAGAGAATTAGAGTATAGTAAACATTCAATTAAAAACTTGTTTATTCAGTCATTTTATAAGTACTTATTAACAATTTCTGGGAAAGCTGCACAGAGGACAACTAATCTCCTTTGGAGCAGAGGCCTGTTAGAAAGTAGACCTACATTTCATTGTATACTATTTCATAATTATTAATATCTTAATTAATGAATATTATTTCTCTCAACTTTAAGAAATTAGCTAATAGATAAAAACTGTATGTAAAATAGTCTACTCATTCAGGATTGGTTTTAACTACTATAGACTACTTTAAATGATGAAGATGCTAGGGGCGCCTGGGTGGCTCAGTCAGTTAAGCCTCCGACTTCGGCTCAGGTCATGATCTCGTGGTCCATGAGTTCAAGCCCCGCATCAGGCTCTGTGCTGACGGCTCAGAGCCTGGAGCCTGTTTCAGATTCTGTGTCTCCCTCTCTCTCTGACCCTCCCCTGTTCATGCTCTGTCTCTCTCTGTCTCAAAAATAAATAAACGTTAAAAAAAAATTAAAAAAAAAATAAATTATGAAGATGCTAGGCTGTATCGAATAAGATAAAACAGAGTTAAGGAAAAGCTATGTTTTAAATTGGTCAGGAAAGGCAAAGAGATTTGTTAAAAGTTAAACTGAGACATATTAAAAATTTTGACAGTTTATTTGAGCAAAAATTGATTAAAACCAGGCATCCAATCTAGCAGATAGAAAGGAGCCCCAAGAAGCTATACAAAATGAGACTTATAGGCAGAAGGAAGGGGAACAAAGAGGTCATACTAGGCAAAAAAAAAAAAAAAAAAAAAGCAGGGTAGTTATTGAAAAGTTACTTTCCTTCAAAGGATGGAAGGGGTTTATCAGGCAGATTACCTAATCAGTACCACATTAGGTGATTCCTGATTGATATGGTTTAAGATTCCATTTCTGGGAGAGCTGAAACAGTAATTAAGTCTCAGTTTGGTTATGTGAGGCTTGACATAAATAACTTTATTTTGGGTCTTTTTTTTTTTTTCTTTTTTAACAGAGTAAACAACTTGTCTGAAGTTATGGAACTTCTGGAGAGACAGGCTTCAGATTTGGATGCATATCCTTTCTCTGAAAGGTACTTAAAAGGTTTATTGATTAATTTTTTTCTTACCTGGAAAATTAACACATGCACGTGATGAAAATGTTTAAGTAGTACATGATAAATCACAGTGAAAAATAAACCTTGCTACATCTGATCCCCAGGGTGCCATTGTCATCCCAACGGCAATTTTGGCATTTCCTGAGTGTTCTCCCAAATTAATCTGTACATATGTACATATGTATTTTTTCCTATATTGTATATCTTTTTACAAAAATACTTGCTGTACATGCTGTAGTGCACTTTGCTTAAAGTGTGATCTTTACATAAATATTTGCATTCAGTTTAAGAAGGTAAAGTACATTTTTGAAGCTTGTTAATTGCACACAGTTCCATGTTGATACTTAAGTTACTGTTTTGCCCCCCAAACTGTGTTTATTTCTGCTGAAGCTGCAGAGGGCACTGTAATCCTTCTAAAGCATGGCATAGCCTTGAATAGTGTTTTGTAGTTCTAGAGTGTGGTGCAAATTTTAAGATTCAGAGAAGCTTGTGATATTAGGAATATGCATCAATTCAAATTATTCTCCTGTCCTCATTTATTTTATGCATTTCATATACAATTAATTACAGTATATATTTACATCATGCCATTCCCTTCAACAGGAGTACTTTTCTTTAATTTCCAAAACAGGAGTCTTACCTTTAATTTTGCTATGTAAGTATTTGTAATGATCACAGACATAGTATCCTTTTCATTTTAATCATGGTTACACAGGATTTCTGTGGCATCATAAAACAGCACTGACCTGTGTCAGTCCAACTCCACTGTTTATAAGCTATGCCACAATACCAGAAAATCATTTATCTTTATGATTTACCATTTTTCTCATCTACAAAATGAGGAAATTGGCTAAGAGAATTTCTAAGATTTCCATCAGCTTCAATAAATCTATGACATCTTTGTAAAAAAGAGGAACTTGTTAAAATTGAGTTTGGATGGGTGTCCAACAGAATATGGAATGAGTGAGGGACAGGAAAAGTGATTCAGGTTGCAGAGGATATCTCAGGTAGTCACAGTGCTGCAGAGACGAGACAGATATGGCAGTCCACCGCAATCCTTCTCTTCTTTCTGGACAGACAGCAAGCCTTACAGTTAATGCTGCTGCTTTTAGGCCTAGGTAATAAAAACTTCCTCCCTTGTCCTTGGTGATCAACCTTCTTCTTTCCCTCAGTGATGATTCCAAACCTTCCTCACTCTCCTCATGCCTGGGTCCCATCCTCATCCTTATTGACAAACCAGGCTACCAGGTAAGATGTCTTGTCTCTGAGTTCTCCTACCCTTACAGACTGTGCTCCAATTGATCCGTATCCCCACCATCTATTTCCACACGCTTCTGGAGGATGAGGTTTTGTCATGTCCAAGGTGGAGTCTTCTGTGTACACCCTGACTCTTTCCTCTTCAGTCTCTTCCCGGGCTTTGCTTCAGCAATTATTCTCTATTTCAGAAAAATGCTATCAAATTACAAAAAGAAGGGTCATCTGTAAGTCCACTATTCTAAAAAAGATACATCTAGAGTTGTCAAGTGAATGTTCCTTATTACCCATCAAATTTCATTTTCCTTAAGATGATTATGTTGTTTCTTTCTGACCTTTTCTGAGGGATTGGTTGTAATAATTCCATTTTCATTCGTGATTTTTTTCTGTTTGGGTCATCTCCCTTTTCTTTTTGAGAAGGCTGGCTAGAGGTTTATCAATTTCATTTATTTTTTCAAAAAACCAACTCTTGGTTTCATTGATCTGCTCTACTGTTTTTTTAGATTCTATATTGTTTATTTCTGCTCTGATCTTTATTATTTCTCTTCTTCTTCTGGGTTTGGGGTGTCTCTGCTGTTCTGCTTCTATTTCCTTTAGGTGTGCTGTTAGATTTTGTATTTGGGATTTTTCTTGTTTCTTGAGATAGGCCTGGATTACTATTTCCTCTCAGGACTGCCTTCGCTGCATCCCAGAGTGTTTGGATTGTTGTATTTTCATTTTAATTTGTTTCCATGTATTTTTAAATTTCTTATCTAATTGCCTGGTTGACCCATTCATTCTTTAGTAGGGTGTTCTTTAACCTCCATGCTTTTGGAGGTTTTCCAGACTTTTTCCTGTGGTTGATTTCAAGCTTCATAGCATTGTGGTCTGAAAGTGTGCAAGGTATGATCTCAATTTTTTTATACTTATGAAGGGCTGTTTTGTGACCCAGTATGTGATCTATGTTGGAGAAGGTTCCATGTGCACTTGAGAAGAAAGTATATTCTGTTGCTTTGGGATGTAGAGTTCTAAATATATTTGTCAAGTCCATCTGGACCAATGTATCATTCAGGGCCCTTGTTTCTTTACTGATTCTCTGTCTAGATGATCTGTCCATTGTTGTAAGTAGAGTATTAAAGTCCCCTGCAATTACCACATTCTTATGAATAAGTTTGCTTATGTTTGTGATTGTTTTATATATTTGGGGGCTCCCGTATTCGGCATAGAGACATTTATAATTGTTGGCTCTTCCTGATGGGTAGACCTGTAATTATTACATAATGTCCTTCTTCATCTCTTGTTACAGCCTTTCATTTAAAGTCTAGTGTGTCTGATATAAGTATGGCTACTCCAGCTTTCTTTTGACTTCCAGTAGCATGATAGATAGTTCTTCACCCCTCACTTTCAATCTGAAGATGTCCTCAGGTCTAAAATGAGTCTCTTGTAGACAGCAAATAGATGGGTCTTGTTTTTGTATCCATTCTGATACCCTGTATCTTTTGGTTGGAGCATTTAGTCCATTTACATTGTGTTATTATTGAAAGATATGGGTTTAGAGTCATTGTGATGTCTGTAGGTTTCATGCTTGTAGTGATGTCTCTGGTCCTTTGTGGTCCTTGCAACATTTCACTCACAGAATCCCCCTTAGAATCTCTTGTAGGGCTGGTTTAGTGGTGATGAATTCCTTCAGTTTTTGTTTGGGAATACCTTTATCTCTCCTTCTATTCTGAATGACAGACTTGCTGGATAAAGGATTCTTGGTTGCATTTTTTTTCTGTTCATCACATTGAAGATTTCCTGCCATTCCTTTCTGGCCTGCCAAGTTTCAGTAGAGAGATCAGTCACGAGTCTTATGGGTCTCCCTTTATATGTAAGAGCGTGTTTATCCCTAGCTGCTTTCAGAATTTTCTCTTTATCCTTGTATTTTGCCAGTTTCACTATGGTATGCCGTGCAGAAGGTCAATTCAAGTTACGTCTGAAGGGAGTTCTCTGTGCCTCTTGGATTTCAATGCCTTTTTCCTTCCCTAGGTCAGGGAAGTTCTCAGCTATGATTTGTTCAAGTAAACCTTCAGCCCCTTTTCTCTCTCCCTTCCTCTTCTGGAATTCCTATTATACAGATATTGTTCCGTTTGATTGCATCACTTAGGTCTCTAATTCTCTCCTCATACTCCTGGATTTTTTTCTCTCTCTTATTCTCAGCTTCCTTTTTTTCCATAGTTTTATCTTCTAATTCACCTATTCTCTCCTCTGCCTGTTCAATCTGAGCTCTGGTCACCTCCATTTTATTTTGCACCTCATTTATAGCAATTTTTAGCTCCTCATGACTATTTCTTAGTCCCTTGATCTCTGTAGTAAGAGATTCTCTGCTGTCCTCTATACTTTTTTCAAGCCAAGCGATTAATTTTATGACTATTATTCTAAATTCTTGTTCCATTATATTGCTTAAATCATTTTTGATCAATTCACTAGCTGTCGCTACTTCCTGGAGTTTCTTTTGAGGAGAACTCTTCCATTTCGTCATTTTGGATAGTCCCTGGGGTGGCGTGGAACTGCAGGGCACTTCCCCTGTGGTGTCTGGAGTAACTTGTGTTGGTGGGCAGGGCCGCAGTCAGACCCGATGTCTGTCCCCAGCCCACTGCTGGGGCCACAGTCAGAGCGGTGTGTACCTTATCTTCCCCTCTCCCAGGGTCAGAACTCACTGTGGAGTGATGTGGCCCCTGTCTGGGTTACTTGCACACTGCCAGGCTTGTGGTGCTGCTTTGATGGGATCTGGCGTATTAGCCGGGGTGGATCCTCAAGGTGCACAGGGGCGGGAGGAGCAGGCTTAGTTCACTTTGCTTGTCGGTGGTCCCCTGTGGGAGGGGCCTTGCAGCACCGGGAGGGAGGCAGACCCATAGGAGGGATGGATCCACAGAAGCACAGTGCTGGGTATTTGTGTGGTGCAAGCAAGTTCAGTGAACTGGTTCCCTTTGGGGTTTCAGCTGGGGGATGGGAAAGGGAGATGGCGCTGGCCAGCACCTTTGTTCCCCGCGGAGCTGAGATCTGTCTCCTGGGGCTCAACAACTCTCTGTCCTGGCATTCTCTCACCCTCCCCGCTCTCCGAGAGCAGAGCTGTTGACTTATAACATTCCAGATGTTAAGTCCTGCTGGCTGTCAGAACTCAGTCCTTCCGGCCACTCCGCTTTTGCAAGCCAGACTTCTGTGGCTCTGCCTTGCCAGGTGGGCTGCCCCTCCACTGCCCCCGGCTCCCCCTCGCCAGTCTGTGTTGCGTGCACCACCTCTTGGCCCTTCCTACGCTTTTCCGTGGGCCTCTTGTCTACGGTTGGCTCCAGAGAGTCTGTTCTGCTCCTCTTCTGGTGGTTTTCTGGGTTATTTAGGCAGGTGTGGGTGGAATCTAAGTGATCAGCAGGATGAGGTGAGCCCAGAGTCCTCCTATGCCGAAATCTTCTCAAAAACCTTTCTGACCTTTTCTAAAATAGGTGCAAAAAATCTGTTTAGAGAAGTAACCACATTAATGTTTTCAAGAATGGAATCATTCTGGACTTATTGGTATGCAATTTGATTTTTATGCTAACAAATCAATATGTAGATCTGCCTTCCCCCCCTTTTTTTCTTACTGGATGCCTAATATTCAATTATATGGTTATATTGTGGTTTATTCAGTCATTCCTTTATATGGGCATTTCAATTGTTGTCCCTGTTTTAATATAGCTTATAATACAAAAATCCATCTATATACACCATTCCATGCGCATGCCTTTATTTTCATAGAGTGGATTGCTAGAAGTCAAAATGTTGACCCAAACAATATGCTTGTTTTGAATTATAACAAGTACTACCAAATTACTTTCCAAAGAAGTTGTACCAATCATACTGCAACCAAGAGTATGTGAGTGTCTACTTCCCTATCCTTCACCAATCCATGATGTTATCAATATTTCTGTTTTTTAAAATCTTATAGGGAAAAATATTATTTTAATCTGTAGTTTCCTGCTTGCCAAAGGATTGGCCATCCTTTCATTATTATGTAATATTTTATGTATGTATGTATGTATGTATGTATGTATGTATTTATTTATTATCTTGCAAGACACATTGTATTTAACGTTGAATACTAGTCCATTACATCAATATATCTAATTTTACATAACCAGTCAACCAAATGGAAGCTATATGAATATTAAGGGGTTACAAAGACACTATCAGAAAAAAAATGAAGTTGCAAACACTACAGAATAATAAATAATCCAGCATCATGATAAATTATTATGTAATATTTACATCTTATGTTTTAAATTGTCCATTTGGATTAAAAAATCCTTTGCTTCTTTGCTCATTTTTTTCATGTGGATTTTTGATCTGTTCAAATACTAAAAAAATTTTTTTTAAATGTCTATTTATTTCTGAGAGAGAGAGACAGAGCATGAACAGGGGAGGGAAAAAGAGAGAGGGAGACACAGAATCTGAGCTGTCAGCACAGAGCCTGAGGCGGGGGCTCGAACTCATGAACTGCAAGATCATGACCTGAACTGAAGTCGGACAACCAACCAACTAAGCCACCTAGGCACCACAATCTGTTCAAATATTTTGCTCACTTTTTTTTTGTTTGTTTGTTTTCTAATTTTGGAGTCTTGAGAGTTCCTTATTCTGGATACAAGTCCTTTATGAGATATTTACATATACATACTCCCAGTTTATGATTTGTTTTAGTAGTGTCTTTCACATAAAAAAATGTTTGTAATTTTTATGAAGCCCAATTTACTATTATTTTTTTTACAGATTGTGCTTTGATGTCATATTTAAGAACTGTTGGACTAACCCAGAGTCACAAAGATTTTCTTTTATACTTACTTCTAAAAGTTTAATAGGTTTACATTTTAAATTATGTCTCAGGTCTTATTTTGAGTTAATTTTTATATAAGGTATAAGGTATTGGTCTATGTTCATTTTTTGGTATAAGCATAGTTTTTTGTTCCAGTACCATTCATTGAAAAGATTATTTTCACTCCACTGAATTGTCTTTGTAGCTTTTTGGAAAAAGCTTGTTTGATCTTATTTGCATGGGTCTTTTTCTAGACTATTCAATTCCATTTATATACGTGTCTGTCTTTAATTGTTATTATTCTAAGCTACTATGGCTATTTCTTATATGCTGATACATATAACTGACATAGTCACTATCAAGAACTGTGAAGGGTCTAACATTTTAGTCTTCTTGTAAGCTAAGAAATTAGCCTGCCATAGTTTCATGGATGCTAGTAGAAGATACAAGACTTCTAGGTCAAGGATGAAAAAAAATTTGTTACTTATAAAAATGAAAAGTTTATTACTTATTACTGTCATAGTGATAGCCAGAGTATGAGAATTTTTGTGCTGGTTTTCTGAACGCCAAATCTTATAAGATGGTTCAGTGAAGGTCAAGCGACATCTGTACACAGTGGATTAAATTACAAGAATGTGAACCCTGATTTAGGAGATCTAAATATTTTACAATGGACAATTAATATTGGTCCATAGTGAGATGTTATCTTCATTTTTCAAGGCTGTTCCTTATACAAATATCCTTGGAACAAATGGCACACAGTGCTTCACTTACAAGACCTGTAGAATCATAAGACCCATGGAGAATGGTCTTCCAACAGTCATGATTTCTACTTTCCAGAAATACTCTATGTTTAATTGATATAGCATGCAAGCCATGATACCTAATAGCCACATTTAAGAAGTTTAAAAAGAGGGCACTGTGTGGCTCAGTTGGTTGAGTGTCTGACTCTTGATTTCGACCCAGGTCATGATCTCATGGTTCATGGGGTTGAGCCCCACATTGGGCTTTGTGCTGACAGCATGGAGCCTGCTTGGGATTCTCCCTCTCCCTCTGTCTCTGCCCCTTCTCTGATGTCTTTCTCTCTCTCTCTCAAAATAAATAAATAAACTTCAAAAAATAGTATAAAAAGAAACAAGTGAAATTAAATTTAATAACATCTTATTTAACCAAGTATATCTAAAAGTTATGATTTCAACATGTAATCAGTGTACAAAACATTACTGAGATTTAAAAACAATTTTTTAAGTTTTATTTTAATCATCTGGTGCTCATCACAAGTGTACTCTTTAATCCCCATCACCTATTTCACATATTCCACACCCATCTCCCCTTTGGTAACCATCCAGTTTTCTCTCTATAGCTAAGAGTCTGTTTCTTGGTTTGCCTCTCTCTTTTTTTCCCCTATGCTCGTTTGTTTTATTTCTTAAATTCCATATATAAGTGAAATCATATGGTATTTGTCTTTGACTGACTGATTTCACTTAGCATTATACTCTCTAGCTCCATCCAGGTTGTTGCAAATGGCAAGATTTCGTTATTTTTTATAGATGAGTAATATTCCATTATATGTGTATTCATATCTTCCTTATCCATTCATTAATCAATGGACACTTGGGCTTCTTCCATAATTTGGCTATTAATAATGCTGTTATAAACATAGAGGTAGATATATCCTTTTGAATTAACGTTTTTGTATTCTTTGAATAAAAACCCAGTAGTGCCATTGCTGGATCTTAGGGTAGTTCTATTTTTTAACTTTTTAAGGAAACTCTATACTATTTTCCAGAGTGGCTTTACCAGTTTGCATTCCCACCAACAGTACATGAGGGTTTCTTTTTCTCCATATCCTCACCAACACTTGTTTCTTGTGTTTTTAATTTTAGCCATTCTGACAGGTGTGAGGGAATATTTCATTGAAGCTTTGATTTTGCATTTCCCTGATGATAAGTGATGTTGAACATGTTTTCATATGTCTCTTGGTCATCTGTATGTCTTCTTTAGAGAAATGTCTGTTCATGTCTCCTTCCCATTTAAAAATTGGATTATTGGCCTGAGTGTTGAGTTTTATAAGTTATTCTTATATTTTAGATACTAACCATTTATTGAATATGGTTACATTGCCTTGTAGTTCTGTTGATTGTTTTCTTCTCTGTTCAGAATTTTTTTATTTTGATGTAGTCCTAATAATTTATTTTTGCTTTTGTTTCCCTTGCCTCTGTGAACCTATCTAGAAAAATGTTGCTATGGCTAATGTCAGAGAAATTACTGGCTTTGCTCTCTTCTAGGATATTTATGGTTTCAGTTCTCACATTTAGGTATTTAATCCATTTTGAATTATTTTTGTGTATGGTGTAAGAAAGTGGTCCACTTTCATTCTTTTGCATGTTGCTGTCCAGTTTTCCCAACATTATTTGTTGAGACTATCTTTTTCCCATTGGATGTTCTTCCCTGCTTTGACAAAGATTAATTGACCGTATAATTGTGTGTTTATTTCTGGTTTCTCTATTTGGTTCTATTAATCTATGTGTTTATTTTTGTGCCAGTGCCATACTGTCTTGATCACTACAGCTTTGTAATATAACTTGAAGTCCAGAATTGTGGTGCTTCCAGCTTTGCTTTTCTTTTTCAAGATTGCTTTGGCTATTTGGGGTCTTCTGTGGTTCCATATAAATTTTAGAATTGTTTGTTCTAGTTCTGTGAAAAATGCTACAGGTATTTTGAGAAGGATTGCATTAAATGTGGAGATTGTTTTTGGGTAGCATAGCCATTTTAACAATATTTGCTCTTCCAATCCATGAGTATGGAATGTCCTTCCATTTCTCTGTGTCATTTTCAATTTCTTTCATCAATGTTTTTTAATTTTCAGAGTACAGGTCTTTCATCTCTTTGGTTCAGTTTATTCCTAGGTATCTTATTATTTTTGGTACAACTGTAAATGGGCTTGTCTTTTAAATTTCTCTTTCTGCTGCTTCATCATTAGTGTATAGGAATGCAGCAAATTCCTATAGATTGATTTTGTATCCTACAATTTTACTGAATTTGTTTACCAGTTCTAACAGTTTTTTGGTGGAATCTTTTGGGTTTCCTATGTGTAGTATCATGTCATCTGCAAATAGTGAAAATTTAATTCTTCCTTACCTATTTGGATGCCTTTTGTTTCTTTTTGTTGTAGGATTGTTGAGCCTAGGACTTCCCTTACTATGTTGAATAAAAGTAGTGAGAGTAGACATCTTTGTCTTATTCCTGACCATAGGGGAAAGGATCTCAGGTTTATTTATTGAGGATCATTTTAGCTATGGGTTGTTTTTTTTTTTTTTACATATGTCCTTTATTATGTTGAGGTATGTTCCCTCTAAACCTACTTTGTTTTTATCACGAATGGATGTTGTACTTTGTCAAATATTTTTCTGCATCTATTGAAATGATCATAAGGTTCTTATCCTTTCTCTTACTGATGTGATGTATCACATTGATTGATTTGCAAATATTGAACCAGGTTTGCAACCCAGGAATAAATCCCACTTGATCATGGTGAGTTTTAAAATATTAAAAATATTGTTTTGGTGTAGTTTTAAAAATATTGTTAGATATGGTTTGCTAGTATTTTGTTCAGGATTTTTGCATCTATGTTCATCAGAGATACTGGCCTATAGTTCTCTTTTTTTGTGGTGTCTTTAGCTGGTTTTGGAACCAGGGTAATGCTGGCCTCATAGAATGAATTTTGAAGTTTTTCTTCCATTTCTATTTTTTGGAATAGCTAGAGAAAATTAGGTATTTACTCTTATTTATTTTATTAAAATTATTTTAAATGTTTGCTTATTTTTGAGAGAGAGAATGTGAGCTGGGGAGGGGAAGAGAGGGAGACACAGAATCTGAAGCACAGAGCCCGATGTGGGGCTCGAACTCACAAACTGCAAGATCATGACCTGAGCCAAAGTTGGATGCTTAACTGACTGAGCCACCCAGGAACTCCAGTATTAACTTTTCTTAAATGTTTGGTAGAATTTGCCTGTGAAGCCATCTGGTCCTGGACTTTTGTTTGTTGGGAGGTTTTTGATTACTGATTCAGTTTCTATGCTGGTAATTGGTCTGTTCAAATTTTCTGTTTCTTCTTGTTTCAGTTTTGGAAGGTTATGTTTCTAGGAATTTATCCATTTCTTCTAAGTTGTCTAATTTGTTGACATATAGTTTTTCACAATTGTTTGTGTTTATACTTGTATATCTGTGGTGTTTGTTGTTTTTTATCCTCTCTCTTCAGGGATTTTATTTATTTGGGTCCTTTCTCTTTTTTTCCTGATAGTCTGGCTAGAGATTTATCAATTTTATTTATTACTTTCAAAGAACCAGTTTTTGCTTTCATTGATGTATTATATTGTGTGTGCACAATTGTGTGTATTCTGTTTTGTTTTGTTTTGTTTTAGTTTTTATAGCATTGATTTCTGCTCTAATCTTTATTATTTCCTTCCTTCTGCTGGTTTTAGGTTTTGTTTGTTGTTGTTGTTTTTTAGCTCTTTTTGGTGTAAGGTTAGGTCGTTTATTTGAGATTTTTCTTGCATCTGAGGTAGGCCTTTATTGCTATAAACTTTCCTCGTAGAACAGCTTTTGCTACATCCCAAAGAATGAAACACTGTTGTGTTTCTTTTTTATTTGTTTCCATGTATTTTTAATTTCTTCTTTTATTTCCTGGTTTACCCATTAATTTTTAATAGCATGCTGTTTAACCTCCATATATATGTTATTTCCAAATTTTTTCATGTAGTTTACTTCTAGTTTCATAGCATTGTCGTCAGAAAAGATGCATTGCATGACTTCAATCTTTTTGAATTCATTGAGGCTTGTTTTGTGACCTAATATGTGATCTGTTCTGGAGAATGTTCCATGTGCACTTGAAAAAAATGTGTGTTTTGCTACTTTAGGATGGAATGTTCTGAATATATCGGTTAAATCCATCTGTTCCAGTGTGTCGTTCAAAGCCATTGTTTCCTTCTTGATTTTTGTTTAGATGATTTGTACATTGATGTAAGTGGGATGTTAAAGTCTTCTACCATTATTGTATTATTATTGATTAATTTCTGTATGTTTGTTAACTCTTTCAGGTATTTGGGTTATTCTTTGTTGGGTGCTTAAATATTTACAATTCTTATTGTTGGGTTGTCCCCTTTAGTATTAAATAGTTTCCTCCTTTGTCTCTTGTTATAGTCTTTGTTTTAAAGTATGTTTTGTCTAAAATAAATATTGCTATTCCAGCTTTCTTTTGATATCCATTTGCATGATAAATGTTTCTCCATCCCCTTGCTTTCAATCTGCAGGTGTCTTTACATCTAAAATGAGTCTCTTGTAGGAAGCATATAAATTTTTAATCCATTCTGTCCCCCTATATCCTGACTGGAGTGTTTACTCCATTTACATTCAAAGTAATTATTGATACATATATACTTATTGCCATTTCATTACTTGTGGTCATTTCTGAAGAGTTTCTCTGATCCTTTCTTGCCTTTCTCTCTTTCATGGTTTGCCGATTTTCTTTAGTGATATATTTGGGTTTCTTTCTCTTTATTCTTTGTATATTAGTGGCTTTTGATTTGTGGTTAGTATTACATTTGTATATAAGCTTTTCTGCATATAGAAGTCTGTACTAAGTTGATGGTAGTTTAAGTTTCAATCCATTTTTACTCCTCTCCTTTCCACATTTTAAGTATAAGCTGTTATATTTTATATCCTTTTAATTTGTGAGTTCCTTGACTGATTTTTTGCAGAAATATTCATTTGTACTGCCTTTGTGTTTCTTATTTTCATACTGTCATATTTTGTCTTTATTTTCTACTCAAAGAGTCTCTTTAATATTTCTTGCAGGACTGGTTTAGTGGTCATGAATTCCTTTAGTTTTTATCTGTCTCAGAAATTATTTTTCCTTCTATTCTGAATGACAGCCTTGATGGATAGAATATTCTTGGCTGCAGATTTTTCCCATTCAGCAGTTTGAATTTTATCACGCCACTGCCTTCTGGTTTGGAGAGTTTCTGCTAAACAATCCACTGATAGCCTTATGGGGTTTCCTTTGTATGTAACTCTCTTGTTTGTCTTGATGCTTTTAAAATTTTTCTTTATCACTACTTTTTGCCATTTTAATTACAATATGTCTTGGTCTGGATCTGGTTTTGTTGATTTTATTGGGGGTTCTCTGTGCCTCCTGGATCTGGATATTTCTTCCTCCCTCAGATTAGGGAAGTTTTCAGCTACTATTTCTTCAAATAAATTCCCTGCCCTCTTTTTTCTCTCTTTTTCTTCTAGGACTCCTGTAATACAAATGTTATTACATTTGATAGAGTCTTTGAGTTCCCTAAATCTATTTTTATTTTGCATAATTCTTTTTTCTTTCCTCTCTTGTTCAGCTTGATTACTTTCTGTTACTCTGTCTTCTAGGTCATTAATTTGTTCCTCTGCTTTTTCCAGCCTGCTCTTCATTTCAATAAGCATGTTTCTCATTTCATTTATTGAGCCCTTTATCTCTGTTATGTTATCCTTGTCTCTGTGTTGATGGTCTCACTGATGTCCTCCACTCTTTTCTCAAGTCCAGGGAAATATCCTTATGATCCATGCTTTAAATTCTCCATCAGGCATGTGACCTATATCTGTTTCACTTAGATCTCTGGCCATTGCCTTGTCCTGTTCTTTCATTTGGGACAAATCCCTCTGTCTTCTCATTTTGTCTGAGTCTCTGTGTCTATTTCTATGTGTTAGGAAAGTTATGTTGTCTCCTGTTTTTGAAGGTAATGGCTTTATGAAGAAGAGGTTCTGTAGTGCCCTATAGCATAGTGTCCTCTGTTCCCCTGGACCTGGCACTTCTGGGAGTGTCTCCAGTGTGTGCTGTGTACACCCAGCTGTTGTGTCCTGGATTCTTTATCTTTTAGGCTGGTTGTCTGAAGAACATCTCTTTGTGTTTTGTGGGCAGTGTTGGTGCCTGGCCTGAATGTGGTGCATTTTAACTAGGTGTGCTCTGGTCCGCTTGTGAAATGAGACCTGCTGCTGCAGCCACCTAAACTGAGTCCTTGCAAAACTCCTGGGTAGGGTGATGCAATGTTGGCAGGGATTTGGGCCAGACTTCTAGGGGAGGGGCCTACTGTGCTGGAATGGTGGTTCCACTGGAACGTGGGTTTTTAGGGGGTTTTATTAAAATATGAAATTACTGCTCTTGTAACAGCTCAAAGTAAGGTCTTTAATTGTGTAACACATCAGAAGTCAAGGTGGAAAATGTCAGGATTGTTGTAGCATCTGCCTTTGTGATACCTGTGTGCTCCACATTCTGGTTCTGCCTTTGCAGCAAAAGGGGGTGGCAAGTCACCATGGGTGCAGATGTGCTGTGTAAGGACAAATTCCAAGTGGAGAGTCACCTTCTGGAGCTCCAGCCCTAGCCTCAGGTGTCCTCTTGTCTTGTGACAGCAGGCCTCCGTGTCCTGTCAGACCGTGCACCTAGACTGATCCCTGTGGTGGTGACTGGAGGCTAAATTTGATGTAAGGAGAAGGTTTAATAAAACATTGTCTCAGGAAAGAAAATAAAAAAAGGTAGGTAGGGAGTGTTGGCATTGTGCTACTTTTCTACAGGTGGCCCTGTGCTTATGCTTAGGAGTTGGGAGAGGGAAATGTGGCCAACCAGTTCCTTTGTTCCTGGAAGGGTCTTTCCATGAATGCTATCTCTCTGGGACCACTCTGAGATGAGTGAATAGCCTCCCTATTGTGTGCCCCAGTTGTTTTTCAGGTTGTTTTCTCCAAGCTGTATGTCTGAGGGCGGTTTACCCTGCTTTTCCCTGAGAACAGCCCCAATGTCCTCTGAGCTCTCCCTGAACTAAGCATGCTGACCTTTGAAACTCCAGGTTTTAAGCCTTGCTGGTTGCAAGAACTCATGAAATTCAGGCATCTTGCTTTCCAAGCCAATACTATGGGTATTCATTTTCTCCTTGCACTCCTCAGTGTGCTAGTCTGTCTCTCATCCTTCTCTGCCACCACAGCTCCCTCCCCACTGCAGCAGCCTTGATCCATTTCTCTCCCAAGCCACATCTCTGTACTTCCAACCTTCTTCAGTGTGGCCTCTTCTCTTAGTTATGGAGTTTGTTCTTCCAGCGTTCAGATTGATTTCTGGGGTATTTAGGATGATCTGATGGTTATCTAGTTGTATTCATGGGATGAGGTGAGCCTACCATCTTCCTACTCTGCCACCATCTTCCCCTTCCCATCATTGAGATGTTGTATGTTCTTTTCTTCATATGAAATCCTCAAAATTCAGAACATGTTTTATACTTGCAGCATGTCTCAATTCTGATGTAAATTTTGATCAGAAATACAGATCTTATTTAGAGGTTATACAATTTACCATTGAAAAAATAGATTAACATAGCCTAGTTGTCCCAAATGTACTTAAAAGTTTTTCACAAACTGAATCAATTATAAGGTTTTAAATTAGAATTAAAATTAAACATTTAGTTCCTCAGGTCCACTAGCCACATTTCAAGTCCTCAACAACCCACGTGGGACTAGTGGATAGTATATTGGAAAGTGTAGCTCTGCTCCCTCAGATTCTAATATATATCCCTTCCTTGGTTCCCTTCTTACTCCCTGACCACCATTTTCTGATCTCCTTGGTAAGCTCATCATTGACTTACTCATAGATGTTATGATTCCCAGTGGTTTTATTCAGTCCTCTGCTCTTTTTATTCTCTGTCCCCTGTCATTGTTTTAGCTGCCATTTGTAGGCTAACTCTTAATCTATATCTCTAATTCAAAATTCCTCCTTAGCTTAGACATGAACATCTAACTCTTTACTGGATATCACATGAATATCCCAAGGGAATCTCAAAATTTTCCAAACTAGCCACATATGTTTCACGTTCAGCTCTGCCTCTTTTGTTATAATTTTCAATAGATTCAACAACAATCCAGTTATTTAAGAAAAATAATTGGAAGTTAGTTTTAACTCCTGCTTTTGCTCACAGCCCACAGCTAACCAATCAGCAATCCTATAGGTTTTTTTCTCTTAAGTGTTTTTGAATCCTTGCCTTCTTGTGCATCACTAATACCACTGATGTATTTCAGCTTCCCCTTCCTTTTATGACTAACTGCTATTTTTTCCCCAGAATTAGTTCAAATGTCATTTTCTAAGAAGCCTCTATTTGGTTCTCTGTGTTCCTGTAGCACCATATGTAGTATTTACATCTTGGAGCGTCATATGACTTCCCAACTAGGCTGTAAGCTCTTTGAGAGTAGGGCTGTATCTCAATTTTCTTACATCCTGCTTTGCTAAATTATTGAATACTTGATGTATATCCCTTTGAAATATCAATTGGTGATAGTTATCATGCCCTCAACATCCTGACAATATTTTAAGAAATGAAAAACAGGTACTTTAATAACTGTGAAAAATGACTGTTCCCCGAGAAGTTAGTTTTGTACTAAGAGAAGTAGCTGAAAATACCCATGAAGTAACTCTTCTTGAAAATGTTAATTGATATATTATACTAGAATAGACTCTAATAACATAATTTTTTCAGGCCTAGAGCTGTCTCTAAAATGTAATATTTGGAATACGTGTATACCAGTAATATCTAGAACCACATCATTTCATTCCAGGATCCATGAAGGGCATTGTATATGTAATTAGCAGAACAAATTACCATGTGGGGCACATACTTTTACATTTGCATTGTGGTAAGAATTATTGTCTTGATTATGATTTCCATGTATTTGGTTTTTGCTTCTTTGACTTTTACAATCTTTATATATATCTTAGTACAAGCGGATATAGTGATTTCAGTTAAGTGTAAGATCTGCTCACCAGAAAAACACCCTGGTTTAACCTTATTGCTACATATGTTTCTCTTAAGTATTGTAAGCATGACTGTTTGCTTTATTTTTGAAAGTTATTTCCAAATATTTTTGCAAATGTATGCATGAGAGTGGCATGAAAATTCTTGATACACAGAATACTCATGTAATGGGGTTATTTGAAAACCTGATAGTAGCACTTGCCACAGTAAAACATTGAGCTTTTTGCTGGAATGTACTCTTAATTGTCTGTTTCTCGATTTTTTTTTAAGATTATTTATTTTGAGAGAGAGAGAGAGCACCCGCGCGCGTACACACATGCGCGCGCGCGTGGAAATGGGGGAGGGGCAGAGAGAGAGGGAGGGAGAAAGAATTATAAGCAGGCTGTTAATGCAGAGCCTGATGTGGGGCTCGATCTCATGAACGGTGAGATCATGACCTGAACTGAAATCAAGAGTAGGAGGCTTTACTGACTAAGCCATCCAGGTGCCCTGGTTTTTTAGTGTTTTCTAACTAGGTTTGTAATTAGATCTCTTTGTGAGATAACTTGTCATCTTATAAGCAGCTGTTGGAGAGTTCTGAAAGTAGAAGCAAATCCCAAGGAACCCCTAAAAAATAACTAATCCCTTACTGCCAACTTTTGCTTCTTCAGACTGAAACAAATAACCCAATGATAACAATTTAATCTTGTAGACATGTATGCATCTATTAACTGGAGACATGTTCAGTGCCCACATTACATAGCTAAGAGATTTGAAAGTGGTTGCTTCTTTCAAAGGAGGAGTGGGAGTGGGTAGTAGATAAAGGGTAGAGGGCATAAGGTGGGGAACCTGCTATTTTTGTTTTAAGCTTTTTAGCACTACTTGATTTGTAAAATATGTGCACATGCTATTTTAATAAAAATAAAACAACTTATAAAAAGAAAACTTACAAAAAGAAATTATCAACCTAAACCTGGCTATTCTTGTGTTATTTCCTATAGGCTAGATGTACACCAACTGAAAGGAAGCTTAATTGGTCCTCCCTGAGTGGGGCTTCTTTCAAAGACCCTCTTGGAGTAAGGGAACCCCAAAAGAGAGTGAAACACAGGGCATCAGTGGCTGAGGCAGGAGTCATTTATGACCAAATAACAGGGGGGAATCATTACTTATGTGAAATGAGCCACAGGTGAGAGATTCCTCAAACACTCCCAAAGAGAACAAGTTACTTTCCAATGTTGTTCTCTTCACCCTGCTTTCAAAAACTCGTATGGAAGACTGATGTTTCCTGTCTAAAAGAGAATGAAAACAGAAAATTAGTAGTTTGGGATCCATGGGTATGTGGAGGATATGGATCCTTCACTAAATCTGGTCTTGACTCTGAGAGGCATCAAAGCAGAATTTGCTTGCATCTTCAAATGTGCTTGGTCTCCTTTGCTTGCTAATTGAAGAAATAGTAAAATAAAATGAAAATATCTCTAGCTTATCCAAATTATAATTCTTACCAGTCTTTGTCTTACCAATCTTACCAAACTGTCCCTTGATCAGATTATGTAATTTGACCAAGCATGATTGATACTAGAGAGAAAATTGGCCAGAATGACTTCATGGTTTATGGGGAGAGTTGGGAAGGATAGAGACAAGGATGTAATTCCCCTTCCTCTGCCCATACCTCTGGGCATGGCTTACTGTGAACCCATTGCTTTTGGAGGCACTGAGTTCTGGGTTTTTATCAGTGAAATCCATTTGGGTTGCCAGACCACCCAGAGGAGCTGTCCAGGTGGAGTAAAAGGGAAAGGGAAAATAGAATTTTGGCTGGTTTCCCTGGATTATCTAGGGAGCAGGTTGTTAAAATAGAAGGCAACTCATGTAGGTAATGACTCCCTGTTAGAGAAGGTGCCACTAGATGGATCATACCAGCTTTTCCAGATGGGTGACTGTTGTTGGCTTTCTTCCTGTCTATCCTGGAATTAGATTGTCTGAAACTGTTATTTTATTTTCATTTCAGTTTAGAGGACTTCAGTTCACTAATAAATGAACATTGGGAAAGGTCATGAACTAATGATTAGTTTACCTAATTTTACTTGTTAGTCAGTCTTATTTCTTTAATAGTTCCTTAAATAACAAGAGCCTTAATTATGTTGATGAAATCGAGATAGTGTATGTCAACCACATACTCGTGATTGATGGCCAGTTAGTAACTGAGGGTATCTTTGTGTCAGGAACTAGGAATTTAGGATGCATCTTTGAACAAAACAGATAAAAATATTTTGCTTTATTTTTGCGTTTGTGGTTTTACTTAATTTAGTAATAGCTTCGACCAAAAGCTTTGAAATTCCAACGATATTTCCATTCCCTTAGACCTATTTTTCCTCTCCACACAGACATACAGACACATACACTCACTTACTCACTCACCTCTCTAAAATTTGTAGTATTTAGTGATGAGTGTTGAAATGCAAATGTAGTTTTAGTAGATTTCCTTTCACTACTACTTTTTTTCTGATGCAGACCATCAAATATATCTTTCTGAATCTTTATTATGTTTGCTTATCATTTTTATTTTACTTAAGCTATTGTATTTTAGGAGTTGTTTTTAACCACCAGATCACAAAAGTTAAACGATCATCTACATGCTTTTGATTTTATGTCTTTCAGCCAAAAGCGTTGTGCTTTTGAGCACAATTTTTAAGTTTATTTATATATTTTGAGAGAGAGAGAGAGCGAGCATGTGCACAAATATGGGAGGGGCAGAGAGAAGGAGAGAGGACAGAGAGAGAAGAAGTCCCAAGCAGGCACTGTGCATCAATGCGGAGCCCGATGCAGGGCTCAAACTCATGAACTGTGTGATCATGACTTGAGCCAAGATCAAGAGTTAGACGCTTAAGTGTACCACCCAGGGGCCCCCACTGTTTTATATCTTTAAGTGTTAATTAAATTAATTAAATTGTTTTTTTCTTATATAGTAATGAAAATAGTTCCCTTTTCTATCAGAAATATTATTTAATAAATACAAAATAGAAAGAACAGGTTTATAAATTCACTCTTGAGTATTTCATTATCTCACTCTACTCTCTGTGTCCAAACCTACTGTTAATGCTACATACATAAGAGGAGAAAATTAAAATAAAGTTAGAATTACTATAAACCACAAATGGTATAGCAGTATAAAGAGGTGAAAAGTTGAAGCCAAGGATCTGCTGGGTATTTGGCTCCTGTGAGGTAATGGGGTGAGGGGAAAAAAAAAAAAAGAACCCAAGCCAGGTTTGGTTTGAATCCAGGGGCTACACCAGGATTTCTGTATTAGGCAGAGGAGACTGAAGGTTTACTACCAATGACTGCCTGGGGTTGTGGCCTATGCAAAGCTTGAGTCTGTGTAGGTTTCTGGATATAGTGTTTGACCAGGTCTTGAGGCCAAGCTTCCCTCTGGTGTAGCTAATTGTTTTGCAGTATGCTGAATTTTTACTGCGGGCGGGTGGTGGGGCGGGGGGGGATCTTGGAGCAACCAACGGGAGATTCGGTTCTGGACTGCCAAAATATTGGATGAAAGAGAGGTGAGCAGATTAAAAAGAGAGTCAACAAGAACCTTCAAGTAGAGAAAAGTAGAGAAAAAACCAAAAGTACAGAAAGTACAGAAAAAAAAAAACCAAAAAATCCAAGTTCCAAAGTGTGGAAAATTCATTTTAGGAAACACATGGAGTCAATGGAAGATGAATTCATCCCAGACAGGTCAAAATCAAAGAAAGAATTAATGAATTGCAAGGCAATACTCATGAATTTGCTCAGAATTCAGCCCAGATAGACAAAGTGATTTTGATTAATTAAAAGAAACGAAGGAAAGCTAGAGAGGCTCTAATATTTGCACTTAAATCTAACAGGAATTCCAGAAAAGTGAATAGAGAAAATAAGAAGCAATGTTCACAGAGAAAGTGACTGAGGAATTTTCAAAATTCTCAAGACTGAAAGTGAAGAGCAAAGAGCAAGTAGAATAATTAAAGTAATTCCATACCTAGTCACAGATTTGTGAAATTGGGGAACATCAAGAATACAAAGAAAAAATTTTAAAGCCTCCATAAAAGGAAAAGAAATTACCTAAGACTATTGACCATTAGCAACTTAGCAAATTAGCATATGACAGAAGGCAAGATACTAATTATCTTCAAAATGCTGGGGTAAAATAACTGCCATCTAGATTTTTATGTTTAGCTAACCTATTACAAGAGTGAGGGTGGAACATATTGGCATTTGCAGACATAGAAATAATAAGAGAACTTAGATGTTCATTGAGAAAACTACCAAAGCATGTATTGGAGGGGGAAGAAATGGAATGGAAGAAATTGTGACAAATTTAGGAAGTGGTAAATATTCTGATAAATTTAACTACTGATAGTAAAAAAGAACTTGTTTTTTAGGGTGAATTTTTTAGAAAAGACAAAACTCTAGCAAGTAATAAGGGATATGAGGCAGAAATAGTGTTCACAGCGTAGTTGAAACATGTTCACATTTTTGTTTTGGGAAGAGACTGAAGATCCTTAATAACTTTAGATTAAAAAAAATCAGAGTTAAGAATGTGAAACTTAAGCCATACAAATGAGCTAATAATCTCCTTTATTGTGACATCTAAAAATCCTTTTTAAAATTCTACTGCCTGAATTCAGAAATGTGCTTGGACAAGGCTTTGGAGAGGTCGAAGGTGATAAGTGAGGGCTAGGGTCATATCATGTACTGTGCCAGCCCTACTCTGGCATATGGCATATTTCTAACTCTACATTGGTGAATTGCACCCAGTCCGGGTGAAGTAGTTCTTGGCACAAATCCTGCCTGGCCTAAGGACATAAGTCTGGACCAGAAGGAGGCCATTTGGACCAACTGAATTTCTGATATGCCCCTTAATTAAAAAGAGATTATTACCCATACAAGTTTGCCCACTGGTGAAGCTTTTGGGGTCTCCAAGTTGGATTATTAAACCCTATTTGCTTTACCCAGGTAGTGTCTGTGGTCTGGGATTTCTGCCAATTTGATATCACTAATGACTAGTTTCCAACCAGCAAAGGAAATCTGTAACTACCAAACCAAAAAGAAAATACTGTGTGTGTGTGTGTGTGTGTGTGTGTGTGTGTGTGTGTGTGTGTGTGAGAGAGAGAGGGGGGGGATAGGAGAGGAGTATAGAAAATTTTATTAATCCAACAGAAATCAGGGATAAAGAGGAAAAATAGAATGAGATAGAAAATACCAAGAATAGAAATAAGTTCTGATATATAAAAAAAATTACTGGAAAAAAATTCACTCATTAAAAAAAAGATTATCACTTTGGATACAAAGCAAAAACAGCTAAATGTTGCCTATAAATGACTGATTTGACAAAATGACCCAGGACGATTGATAGTAGAGGGAGGGGAGAGGATATATCAAGCTAATAATGACCAACAGGGAATGGTGGAACAATATTAATATCCAACAGAATAGAGTTTAAGGTGAAAGTATTAAAGTAAGGTACCATATGGTTATAAAAGAGATATTACAAAAATGATATACTAATCATTTATTTGTAAGTGGTGACTATATAGCCTTTAAATACAGAAATTAAACATTGAGGGAAGCTTGAGAAACTGAGGAATTCACGCTTAAATAAAAAAAAATTAGTAAGGCTAAACAAGAGTTAAAGGACATGGTTTGGTTTATTATAGGGCTTTGTTCCTTAGAATAAAGAATATATTTATTTTTCAGCATGCATAGACCCTCTGTAAAAACTACTTATTTTTATTCTGCAGAACCTCTGTATTGTACAAGGTTTAACAGTTCTGTCCTGCTACTACTGCACTTTGTACTGCTGCTAACAACTCATATTAATTCAGCATGTGATTACTGTATGTAAAGCATGTGCCTAATATACATTTCCTCCTTTAGAAAAAGAGGACAATGTTTTATATGTGCATATTTTCTAATTCGAAGGACAAGGAAAATCAATGCTGACAAAATATTTTTTATTATTAAAGTTATAAAGACTATCATTTTTAATGTTTAAGCTACCAGGGATAGTGGTACTTTTTAAAAAGCTGTCTGCCTCAAAAAGACATCACTATACACCTATCAGAATGGCTAGAATTACAACTAGTGATACCACCAAATATTGGTGAGGATGCAGGGAAATTGGATCATTCATGCATGGCCATTGGGAATGTAAATGGTATAGGCACTCTGGAAAATAGTTCAGCAGTTTCTTAAAAAATACAACTCAGCAATTGCACTTTTGGGCATTTATCAAAGAAAAGTTCACACAAAATCTTGTACATGAATGTTCTTAGCAGCTTTATTCGTAGTAGGCAAAAACTGGAAGCAACTCAAATGTCTTTTCAACAGGGGAATGGTTAAACAAACTGTGGTATCTCTATCATTCAATACTAGTCAGCAATAAAAATGAACCATATGCAATAATTTGGATGAGTTTCAAGGTAATAATGCTAAGTGGGAAAAAAAGCCAGTCTCATAGGCTACATACCATTTGATTCCATTCATATAACATTCTTGAAATAAGAATGGAAGAGTGGAAGACAGATTGGTGGCTCCCAGGTGTTAGGGATGGGAGGTGGGAGTGGAGTGGGAGGTGCTATAAAGAGGTCTGGGGGAGTGGTGCCTGGGTGGCTCAGTTGGTTGGGTGTCTGACTTCAGCTCAGGTCATGATCTCACAGTTTGTGGGCCAGAGCCCCATGTTGGGCTCTGCTGATTCAGATTCTGTGTCTCCTTCTCTCTCTGCCCCTCCCCACTTGCGCACGCATGTGCTCTCTCTGTCTCAAAAAAAAATGAAAACATTAAAAAAAGTTTTAATTTTTTAGTTAAAAAGTAATTAAATTAATTTTAATTTAATTTAAAATTTAATTTTGATTTTAATTAATCTTAATGGTGATAGAACAGTTCTGTATCTTGGTGGTGGTAGTCACAGAAATCTACACAGGTGATAAAATTGCATAGAACTGCACATACCTATGAGTACATATAAAACTAGTGAAATCTGAGTAAGTTCTGTAGATTGTACTGATGTAATTTTCCTGGCTTTGGTATTGTACTATAAAGATGAAAGATATTATATTTGGGGGAATCTAGATGAAGGGCATATGGTAACTTCCTCTACATTTTGTTAATTTCCTGTGAATCTACAAGCATTTCAAAATTAAAAGTTAAAAAAGAGGTCTACTTAATGTTTAGCAGTTTCATAATGATTATCCTAATCTATGTGTTAAAATTTGAAAGCCCTGAATTAATATTTAATGAGATAGTTTTTCTATGAACCTGGAAGGTGGACTCTTCATGCTCCAGGTAACACAGTTGTAAGTGTTTTGTTTAGAAAAGGGGAGTTTGTTTTTGTTTGTTTAAAGAAAGCCATATAACCTACAAAAAGTAATTTACTTAATTTTTGTGGATTGCCAATTATGTAGGACTTTAATGTGGGACTGTGTCTTATTTATCTTTGTTTGCTTCCATGGCCCATAACAAATGAGACACAGTAATCATTTTGAACACTCAATACATGTTTGCTGATTTCTTAATTTTGCTGGGCTATATTCTAGCTATGTTCCTAAATTTGCTGTGCTGTATTACTCTAGATGTATAGTAGCTCCCTCTTTCTTTGCTGTTCATGAAACAACAATTGGACCAATTTACTCAGAAAGGCATTTGTGTGGGCAGCTGATTTTTTAGGTGGGAGTAAATTGAGATGGTTGACAGGACACAGTTCATGCAACTTGATATTAAATGTTTAAAATACCTCTTCCTTAAAGTTCTTTGGTGACTTCTCATAGACCAGTTATTTTTGTAGGCTGTAGCCTTCTGCCATGTTGTCTTAACCTTTTCTCTCCATACATTCTTTCCTCTTCTCTCTTTTTTACTTTATCTTGCCAATACATTTCTTCATTTAAAAAAAAATACTGTTTTTCTGGTTTCATTCTTTCTCTCCAACTTATACTTCCGGAGTCCACCTTTCATTCCTAACAGACCATTCTTCCTTAAGTGGGGTTTAAGCACTAGCCATTAATAATGCTTTCAACCTGACTGTAGCAATTGTTAAAGTTGTCTTTAATACTTTCTGGAACAGTTTGGGATATAAGTAAATACAAAAAAGAAAGTTGTGTATATACCACACAGACATACATACATATGTGCACGAAAGACTCATGAAATGTTCATTGCAGCATTATTTGCAATGGCCCAAACATGGAAATAACCAAATGCTCATCAACATTAAAATGAATAAATTATGGTATTTTCATACAAGGACCTAAAATACAGAAATGAAAATGAGTTAAATACTACTACCTACAGTGACATGGGTGAAACTCACAAATGCAATACTGAGCAGAATAAGCTGGACACAAAAAAATATATACTGTTTGATCTACTTTAAATAAAGATAAGAAATAGGCTAAACAAATTAATAGTGGTGTAAATCAGGAATAGTGGTTTCTTTCTGGGAAGAGGTGCATTGTAATTTGGAAGGGGGATTTTGACAGTCCCGGTAATATTCTATTTCTTGATATTCATGGAGGTTGCAAATGTGTGTTCACTTTGTGAATGTTCATTGAGCTGACCCTTGTTGTTTGTATATTATATACGTTATACTTCACTTACATAGTTTATTTTTAATAAGGTGAGTTAAATATTCTAGTAATAGTTCACAGTTGAATCATCTAAACTTAAAAGATTGAGTTATTTGCCATTGAGTGAGAAGTGGAATGCAGCTCCAGTATTTCTGTTCCATCATCACTCCTTTCAAAAAGTATTTACTTAGCGTCCATCTGCATGATTAGACTTTTTCTGACACTCTTCATTCTTTGCTTTTTCTCTAAAAGGCCATGGCCATATAGAAAATATTTTAAGCTTTGCAGGTCATATGGTCTCTGTAGCAATGACTCAATTCTGTCATTGCAGTGTGAACACAGGTATATGCAATTCATAAATGAATGGTGTGGTGGTGTTTTAATAAATATCGACAATGAGACTTAAATTTTAGGTAATTTTTACATATCATAAAATGTCAGGTCTCTTCTGTTTTTTTTTTTTTTTCAACCATTTAAAAGTGTAAAAACCATTCTTAGTCCTGAGCCATACCAAAGTGGGTGTCAGGCTGGATTTGGCCTGTGGGCCTCAGTTTTCCAGCCCCCCTCCTAGGAAGTCTATTTGCGTGTTTACATAAATTGCAGTTTATGTCCATAATTTATGTATTTTTTTATATACATGATCAAGCAAGCAGACCACTCTATATTGTGAGCTCTTTTACATTATAAAATTTCCAGCTTATTTAGCACATCACTAATTTCATGGCTCATAGGTTAAACTAGAAAGTTCTCTGAGGAATAGTTTTGTCCACAGTCTCTCTCTTGTGTTTTCTTTCATTTCTTCCCTTTGCATTTAATGAGAATACACAAAATGTTCTGGGATAAGAACAAAAGGATTTATCAAATGTTAACAGCTGTTGAACCATCTGGTATTGAAAAAGAGTTTGATTAGCACCCTAGGGCAATAAAGCCATTATAGCTCTGGACGTACAGGAGAAGGAGGAAAGAAAGCTTCCCTAACCAATGATGGGTATCACTATTGATAGCAGAGCTCCCCTCCTTTAGAAAAGGATGTAGATAACAAAAGAAGCATTAATTTGAAGACTCTTGATCAATTATCATTCTTATGAGCTTTTATATTTGTTTTGGTGAAAAATATGAAAGCAAGGATAGCATATGAAAAGAAAGAGCTTGGGGAAGTTACTTGCAAATCTGTGAAAACAAAATTTGATTGTGTGTCATTGATTCTCAGCTGGTTTCCTGTGCCATGCACACTATAAATTCTCCCAAAATGTGGTCCTGGATTTTGCTCATTGAGAATAGAAACTATTTTAGCAATGTCTAACAGATTGAACCTGCAGCTGTGAGCATCATAAGATGTGAGGAGTGGGGTGCAACTTGCCACAAGGAACATAGAAGAGGTGCTGTATATCACCAAGTTGGCACCAAAGAAAAGTTGATGGTTACTGGAACAAATTACCTAGTGAGTTTATGGAATGAAAATCAAGGCAGTAAACATATCAACTCGAACAGTTAAAATAGTGCTGAAGGTCATCCAAGAGAACACTAATAATACGTAGATACAACTGCATTTCTTTAAATATGTAGCCAAAAATTCTAGTATTCAAAGTGCACCATGAGCACAATTATGGTCTAAACATGTGTTTCTCAACATGGCAACTATTGGGAGTTTGGGAAGAGTAAATTTTTTTTTTTTTTGGTAAGGATAGCCTCACATGCTTTGCAGGATGTTTATCATTCATGGCCCCACCCACTTTTAACAATAGCATTGTTAATTATTGTGACAACCAGAACATCTTCACATTCTTCCCAGTGTGGTATGGTATCATCATTCCTGGCTCCAAACACTGGTTTAAATGATACAATTCTTCTATGTCACCAACCTTACTCATTCTGGACCTTTGTTAGATTTTTTGTTGGATAGAGGGTTTCCACACAACCAGAGTTTGCAAAAATAGACATCTTGGCAATATTAAATAAAGATAAGAAATATTTCTTTTGCCTTTCAGATAACAAAACAAGAAAGACACATTCAATAAAATATGTGCTCTTCCTAAAATTAATGTACATTATTCTTTGTTCTTTCTTTATATACAAGGCTGATACGGTTAAAATTTGTGTATGGCTATTTCTAATAAGCACAGATTTTCACTAATTTCAATACATCACTCTTACTTTTTCCATTTGGATGACACATATTGCATTTGTCCTCTGTTTCACATGCCAGCACTTCAGATATTTAATTATGGCCTCTATATGTAAATCGCTTTTAGTTATTCAGTTCACACGTAAAGTAGACTGTGTATGCCTCATTGTTTTTGTTGTCCTTTCAACACAGTGTTATCAATGTCCTTTGTAAGGTATGGTGCCCAGAACTAAATCAATTAATGTTGCTGTCCACTGTCAGGTTACAGTGGGTATGGAGTACTATGACCTCCTTTGATTTGGATGTTAACTTCCTGTTAATGCAAATGAAGAAGTCTATTGTCTATTTTAGATTTCATGAGTAATTATTACTTAATATTGTACTTTTCGGCATGTAAAACTTTTTTGGTTATTTTACTGGAATTGTTGTTAGTATTTATTTATTTATTTATTTATTTATTTATTTATTTTTTAATATATGAAATTTATTGTCAAATTGGTTTCCATACAACACCCAGTGCTCATCCCAAAAGGTGCCCTCCTCAATACCCATCACCCGCCCTCCCCTCCCTCCCACCCCCCATCAACCCTCAGTTTGTTCTCAGTTTTTAAGAGTCTCTTATGCTTTGGCTCTCTCCCACTCTAACCTCTTTTTTTTTTTTTTTCCTTCCCCTCCCCCATGGGTTTCTGTTAAGTTTCTCAGGATCCACATAAGTGTGAAACCATATGGTATCTGTCTTTCTTTGTATGGCTTATTTCACTTAGCATCACACTCTCCAGTTCCATCCACGTTGCTACAAAAGGCCATATTTCATTTTTTCTCATTGCCACGTAGTATTCCATTGTGTATATAAACCACAATTTCTTTATCCATTCATCAGTTGATGGACATTTAGGCTCTTTCCATAATTTGGCTATTGTTGAGAGTGCTGCTATAAACATTGGGGTACAAGTGTCCCTATGCATCAGTACTCCTGTATCCCTTGGGTAAATTCCTAGCAGTGCTATTGCTGGGTCATAGGGTAGGTCTATTTTTAATTTTCTGAGGAACCTCCACACTGCTTTCCAGAGTGGCTGCACCAGTTTGCATTCCCACCAACAGTGCAAGAGGGTTCCCGTTTCTCCACATCCTCTCCAGCATCTATAGTCTCCTGATTTGTTCATTTTGGCCACTCTGACTGGCGTGAGGTGATACCTGAGTGTGGTTTTGATTTGTATTTCCCTGATAAGGAGCGACGCTGAACATCTTTTCATGTGCCCGTTGGCCTTTCGGATGTCTCCTTTAGAGAAGTGTCCATTCATGTCTTCTGCCCATTTCTTCACTGGATTATTTGTTTTTCGGGTGTGGAGTTTGGTGAGCTCTTTATAGATTTGGGATATTAGCCCTTTGTCCGATATGTCATTTGCAAATATCTTTTCCCATTCCGTTGGTTGCCTTTTAGTTTTGTTGGTTGTTTCCTTTGCTGTGCAGAAGCTTTTTATCTTCATAAGGTCCCAGTAATTCACTTTTGCTTTTAATTCCCTTGCCTTTGGGGATGTGTTGAGTAAGAGATTGCTACGGCTGAGGTCAGAGAGGTCTTTTCCTGCTTTCTCCTCTAAGGTTTTGATGGTTTCCTGTCTCACGTTCAGGTCCTTTATCCATTTTGACTTTATTTTTGTGAATGGTGTGAGAAAGTGGTCTAGTTTCAACCTTCTGCATGTTGCTGTCCAGTTCTCCCAGCACCATTTGTTAAAGAGACTGTCTTTTTTCCATTGGATGTTCTTTCCTGCTTTGTCAAAGATGAGTTGGCCATACGTTTGTGGGTCTAGTTCTGGGGTTTCTATTCTATTCCATTGGTCTATGTGTCTGTTTTTGTGCCATTATTTATTTATTTTTAAAGTTTATTTTACTTTGAGAGAGAGAGGGAGGGCACAAGCAGGGAAGGGGAGAGAGAGAAAGGGAGAGAGAGAATCCCAAGCAGGCTCCTTGCTATCAGCTGATAGCACGGAACCCAATGTGGGGCTCGAACTCACAAACAGCAAGATCATGACCTGAGCCAAAACCAGGAGTTGGATGCTTAATCGACTGAGTGACCCACGCCCCCCATTAGTCTTTTATATCTTACCTTTAAGTTATTGTGGTTATGTTCCTATGTTTCAAACTTTATATTTTACTTTTGCATTTTTTCTTGTTGGATTCTAGTTTAATAAGACTTAAGAAGAATAGTTTGAATCCTGATTACATCACTTATTGCATTAGCCATTCCTCTTACACTTATGTCAAACAATTTTCAGAAGCATGATTTTCATGTCATTATTTAAATTACCAATAGGAATGTTGAACAGGGCAGAGGCAAGGATAGAGTTCTATAGCAAGCCACTAGAGAGCACTCTCCAGGTTGATATTGATAGGGAAAAATCTATTATAAGATGGCCAACAGGACTGACAGGGTAATTCCAGTCCCTGACCTAAGACACCCCTTCCGGGTTCTTCTTCCCACCCTGCTTGTCTCTGCCAAGTTACTACTAATGAGGAATGCGGAAGTAACAGATTATAAATTTTTCCCTCTGCTTATGCTCCAGGGTCAGACCTCTGGAGAGTGATCTCCTCTGAGCCTACTGGTGTAAAATAAACCTCCTGACTTCCAAGATCTCCAGATCTCTGAGTGCCACTTGGTTCTTCTGCCAGGTGATCCAGACCAGTTTCTGTAACAATACTTTTTAATCAGCAATCTAGTTACTATTCTTAATAGCAGTAACCCTACTAGCTATTTTATCCAGTTCACACCTATGAGTCTTTTGACCTATCTAGTGACTTGAAATAATTACAGTATCTATCTGTTCATGGTATGGATAAGTACTTTGAGTTTATAGTTGAGTAAATTGAAAATCATATTGCAGGATGTTTGTATCATAGGATTATAATTTGTGTTAGTGTATATATATGCTTATCATTTTAGTATGATAAATACTGTTCTCAGCTTCCTTCCCACCCTTTGGTGGCTTCTGCTTTCTCACATTTTTTTCTTCTCCCTAATAATCCAACAGGGGTCTAAACTGTCAGGTACTTCCCGATAGTGATGCAGAAGTGGGAAAAGGAATGAGGTAAAATAGAGAAACAGTCCAATCTAGGAATGAGGGAAGAGATATTTCAGAGGATTGTTCTCAGAAGTTGGATGAAACCCCTTCATTTGTACTAGACGTTGATGGAAGAGAAAGGGGGAATTTTAAGAAATACTGCTATGAAGCATGTGTCCTGTTCACTATATTTGAGAAATAAAAGAACTTGATAATAGCTTTTGTTGCTGAAATTTGTTTCTTCCTTGAATTTGGATTGTGTGGGTTTTTGGCTTGAACAAAGAGAGGGAGAGGGAGAGGAAGGAGAAAGAAGAAAAAGGATGAGGAGGAGGAGGAGGGGAGAGGAGACAGGAGGGAGGGAGGAAATGGATGGAGACAGGAAGGGAGGGAAGGAGGAAGGGAGAGAGAATTTATATGTTATAGAAAGTCTGGGAGTATTGACAATGAAGTGTTAACAGTGATTTCCTCTGAAGAGTAGGCTTGGGGAGGAGGTGGAAAATTTTAACCATCTATAGCTGTTGGTTTGATGCTTTTCAGTGGGTATTTATTTAGATTAGAAAAGTAAGAAATAAAAAAACCCCTAGGTACTCTTTTTATTTACAGGTTATTGAAGTGAAATTTCTATGTAGTGACATGTAGAAATCTTAGTTGTACAATTTCATGAATCTTGGCAGATACATGCCATTTGTATAAACACAAACCTATCAAGATACGAAGCATTTCCATCATTTTCGAAAATTGCCTCCCCTAAGTATTCTTTTACTATCTTCTTTTCTGATGGGGCTTCCATTATTTTCTCAGTGGTACTTGTTTTGCTCTTCTGATTCATGGCAATCTGTTTCCCGTGGCCACATCAACCTACGCTAAAAATAGGAACTCTCAAACATAATAAAGCAGTATTTCTTTGGGCCTCTTCCAGCTATTATAAGGGAATGCTAAACCCACTCAAATACATCTGATGTCTAGTAAAATAGTATGTTAAGTAATCAATAGACAAAATCAATAGCATTCATATCAACCCATAATAATATATTAGGATACAATAGGAATAGAGGATCCTGTTAATGATGGAAAATGAACTGAAATAGAATATCTAGGCATGAACTTAAGAAATATTCAAGCCTATATGAGGAAAACTATGAGACATCTCCAAAATGCACAAAAATTAGATTTGAACAAATGGAAGGAGACACCATATTCTTAGCCGGAAAGACTGAATGATATAAAGATGACAACTCTTCATGAGTTAATTTATATATTTGTCATTATTTAAATGAAAACTGGAGATATACTAGTTTATTCAAATTTTTATGTGAAAGAATGCCAAGCAAGAATAGCCAGAGAAATCCTAAAAAAGGAAGAAAAGTTATTGGGATGCTGGTTTTAACAGACGTAATCAGTGCATTAATTAGGCAGAGTAATGTAATAGACAAATTAATGTAATTAGACTAATAGAATAAAAAAATCCAGAAATAGTCCCAAGTGAAAATAGAAATTGATACAAGATAAAGATAGCATATCCAAAGATGAATACTTTAAGAAATGATAGTGGCATAACTGAATAGCTACATGGAAAATGATGAAAGTTGATCCTTCCTTGAACCATTTACCAGAATGAATTCCAAATGTATCAGAGAGGTCATGCAACTACCAGAAAAAAAAAATGCAGGAATCCCTTCATAATTTGTAAGTGGGAAAACTTGATAAAAATTCAGAAATCTAGAAGACATAGGGTAATGACAGGTACATTTGACTGTGCTAAAATAAAAAAAAGTTTTGCATGGAAAAAGCTATAAGAAAATTAACATATAAAAACATAAACTGGGAAAAGTATTTGTGAATTATATTACAGAGGGTTACTATCTCTAATACAAAAAGAGCTCCTAAAAATATAGCAGAATGAGACTAGTAACACTGAGAAAAAATGGCAGAAGTTAACTAATAAAAGTAATAATAAATTCTAATGGTCCTAAGTGAAATGAAAAGATATTTAACTCATGTATAATAAGAAATGCAAATTAAAAATTACACTGACATATAATTTTTCAATCTTCGTAAAAACAGTGATAAAGAATCTGAAAAAGTATTCCACTGGCTGATGGAAATGAAGAAACCTGTATGGAGGGGGATTGACAATAGCTAGCAAAGTTATAATTGCATTTTCTCTTTGACCTAGTGACCTCACTTCTAGAAGATCATCCAAATATATGGGCATTGCAAAAGTACAAAAGGACATATGCACAACACTATTCATTGCAGAGCTATTTTCAATAGAAAAATACTCGAGTCTAATATCTATGAATAAGAAATAGTTGAATAAACTACTATGCATCCATATAATAAAGTACTATGCCCTTGTGGAAAAGAATGAAGAATACATCTATATACTGCTTTGAAATGAGCTCCAGGGTACGTCATTACATTAAAAAAATCAAGGAGAAAACTATGTATTATGTCTACTGTTATCTAAGTAAGTAATTTTTTCTTTGGTGTGTATTAGAAAAAGAGTAACTCAAACAAAAGGAACAAGTGTTATTTATAGAGAAGCATTTCTCAACAGCAACAATATTGAAAGCTTAAACTGAATAATTCTTTGTTGTAGGACTATCTCTCTCCTGCATTGTAGGATGGTTAACAGCATCCCTGGCCTATACCTACAGATGTACCTGCTTAGTTGTGCAACCAGACATTGCTAAATGTTCCTAGGGGGCACTCTTTTGGGAACTGCAATGATTGTGGAAGGGACAGAGAGGAGGGGTAGAAATGGAAGCTGGAGTTCTCAGAATATATCTTTTTAATTTTAGTTTTTAGATTTGACTTTGGAAACATGAGTATGTTTTACATAACTATATAATAAATTAATCTAAAATTAAAAGGAGTTCCTAAAAATTGGGAGCAAAATGAAACAAATTGAATTAGTAGGTTAATGACACAGAGAGAAGATACTTCAAGTGACTTTAAAACATAGTAGTTTATACGACTCTAGTGAACACGGGCTAAGGAGAAAAAGATATGCAAAGAAATATTAAATTGTTTTTTCAGTAATCAGTGATGATATTGTTCAAAACTAATTAATAAGTAATTATGTTAATGCTGTTAGGAACCAATATTTTTACCATAAGAGAAGAGACATATAAAAGTACAAACAAAAAATTAACTGAAAACATCTTAACCTAAACTTGGATTGGAAATATTAATACGAATTCATGATGATATATTTTCTCTTCAAGCAAGTTGTTTCCTAGCTCTGTCTGCTAAAAAAGTCCTGAGGCAACACTTTATAATACCCAAGCTGATTCTTTAATTTTTTTCCATAAAAAGAAAACAGAGTTTTTGCAAAAATAAGTGTTTCCAGGTCCAGAGCAGAAGATATACAAGAGGAGTCAGAAAGATCTTGTTATACCAGAAAATGAGGAAGCTACCACCTCCTATTATGGATTATGACAGAAATGGCACAGGAGCCAAATTAAAGAGACTTCCTCATATAAGGATTAAGGACTGTATTCGAATACAGGACATCAAATAAGATAAATTTCATGACTTCATAATGATACTCAAATAAATGGATAAAGAAGATGTGGTATATATGTGGAATGGAATTTACTCAGCCATAAAAAAGAATGAAATCTTGCCATTTGCAATAACATGGATGGAGCTACAGAGTATTATTCTACATGAAATTAGTCATAGACAAATACCATATGATTTGATTCATGTGGAATTTAAGAAATAAAACAAACTAGCAAAGGAGGAAATAAGAGAGAGAGGGGCAAAACCAAGAACCAGACTCTTTTGACCATAGAGAATAATCTGATGGTTACCAGGGGGGAGGTGGGTGGGGGGGATGGGTGAAATAGGAGATGGGGATTAAGGAGGGCACTTGTGATGAGCACCAAGTGTTGTATGGAAGTGTTGAATCGCTATATTGTACACTTGAAACTAATATTACACTGTTTGTTACTAAATGGAATTTAAATAAAACTTAAAAAAAAGCCTCATTGGTTACCTTTGAAGGTTACAGAACCAACTCATTATTCTGAATCCTGGTAAAGAAGGGAATGTATCAAATATGTCTTTCTTGTATGAAGAACTTTAGGGTAGCCATATAGGTGATAAGGGGATCTTTATTGAAGCATTCCAGCTAATAAATGAAGAAATCAAATAATGAGAACATTACCACTTTCTGATTTCTAAAAAGTAATAGACCTAGGCAAAGGTCAATAATAGCTGCTAAAAACATTTTAATGGAAATCAGGGTAGCTCAGTTGGTTATGTGTCCACCTTCGGCTCAGATCATAATCTCACAGTTTGTGGGTTTGAACTCTGTTTGAGCTCTCTCTCTCTCAAAAACAAACAAACAAAAAAAAACTAGATATACATAAAAAAAACCTCCCTCACAAAAAGAGGGACAATCGAATGTTGCATACTTCCTAGTAGAAGTACACAACATCAACTATGCCTTATTCTTTAAAAAATTTTTTTAATGTTTATATATTTTTGAGAGAGAAAGAGCATGAGTGGGGGAGTGGCAGAGAGAGAGAGGGAGTCACAGAATCTGAAGCAGGCTCCAGGCTCTGAGCTGTCAGCACAGAGCCCGTCACTGGGCTCGAATCCACGAACTTCGAGATCAAGACCTGAGATGCAGGCAGACGCTTAACTGACTGAGCCACCAGGGTGTCCCTGGACAGAATATCAAACTGAATCTGATCAGACCTCTATATCTAATTATCCATAGGAGACTGAATAATATGTTGACACTCTGGGTGTCAGCAAAATCTAGAATGTGGAAAACTCTGTAGGAACAACAGACTTGTTTCTTAAATTTAGAAAAAAAAAATCTCAAGGCAAAATGTATGAACTAAAGAGATTTAAGAACATGTTAACTGGGGCACCTGGATGGCTCAGTCTGTTAAGCTTCTGACTCCTGATTTCAGCTCAGGTCATGATCTCATGGTTTGTGGGTTTGAGCCCCACGTCGGGCTTTGCACTGACAGTGCATAGCCTGCTTGGGATTCTCTTTGTCTCTCTCTCTCTGCCCCTTCCCTGCTCATGATCTCTCTCTTTCTCTCAAAAGTAAACAAACATTGAAAATTAAATGTTTAAGAAGCATGTTAACCAAATGCAACATATGGGCATGGTTTGGTTCTTGATTGAATCAAATCAACTCTAAATAAAGCATTAATGAAACAATTACAGACATTTGAACATTGACTAGGTATTTGATAATATTAAAAACTTGTTAATTTTAAGAAGAGTAATGGTATTTTTTTAATTAAAAAAAGAATCCTTTTCTTGTAGACAATATTCTAAAACATTTATGGGTGAAATGAAATGTCTGATATTTGCTCCCCATTGGAAAGGGTTACTTAGTCCTGCCTCATTGGCTTTCCAGAATTTGTTTAGAATTTGCTGTTGGTCTCTTAAAAGCTCAGGCAAGCTTAAGAGGCAACATATTGGTAAAGATTGTACTCTTTGGAGAAGATGAAAATGAAATTGCTTAATGGATCTTTCTGCCTTTCCTTTATTATCCATTAACATTCCATTATCTACCTCCAGCAGGAAATAGACATTCCTTGATTATTGCTTCCCTGGAATTAGTTGAAAACATTCACTTATTTTCATGTTTCCCACAATCTCAGCACATCCTGGGCTTAAACCTTTCCAGGGCTATTTTAAGGCTTTATGTCACTTCTGTGATATTTGTGTTTAAAACTTTGAGATCATCATGTTTTTCTTTCCTATTCTCTCGTCAATACACTTTATATCTGCAGTTTGACTATATTGGACCATTTCCAATATTTCCTTCTTCTGCTATTATTTATTTCAAAATTAAGAGGCCATTCCCTATATCAGTTTCTATCATATCTATATCCCAAATGAGTCCAAAATAGAATATTAGTGTTTTTTCAGTTTTGTGCATGAGGATATTGTCAGAGAGACAAGAAGAGAGAGAGAGAGAGAGAGAGAGAGAGAGAGAGAGAGAATATTTCTGAAGCAGAGTGTTTTTTTCTGAAGAAGGATTTGACTTTTAGCAGATATCTGGATTAATTGGTGCTATGATCTCTTGCCTTTGTGCTTGATTTACAACCTTTGTGAGGGAAGTCAGTCCTTTCTTCTCTGAGGGGATCTGTAATGATATCATTATTCTCTTTTTCCCTCATCTAAATGCTCTCCACTAAACTGGCACAGTAGGGCTTATGAATGAACAAACCCTAGTCCTGTATGACATCTAGGTAGCTGCTGTTCAGTTTTCATTTCCAAAATCATGATCTTCATTCAATAGAAGCAGACGAAGCACCACCTGTGCCCCTTTTGTTTCCTAAGTGGGGTTTCAGGGTTGCTCAGGTTAAATTCCTCTACCTTCTGATTATGTTGTTTCTCACAGTGAATCAGCAGAAATGAGTTCACTTCCAATATGGGTTTTATATTTTGCCTGACTCACTTTAGAGCTATTACTTCTCTATTTAATTTTGAGAAATAATTATTATATCTCCACCATGAATCTTATTCTGTAATATTTCAGTGATCTAACTAATTGGGATCATTTAATTCCTTGTGTCAAAATTTTGAGTTGATTTAAAAATTTTAATAGCCTTTATTCCATATACTGTTATAGAGAGACAGCATATTTTAATAGGCCTCTCTCCCCCCACAAAAGAAGGAACCAAAAATATGTGTCAAGGGGCACCTGGGTAGCTCAGTTGGTTGGTCGTCCGACCTCAGCTCAAGTCATGATCTCATGGCTCGTGAGTTCGAGCCCCACGTTCGGCTCTGTGCTGGCAGATCAGACTCTGGAGCCTGCTTCGGATTCTGTGTCTTCCGCTCTCTCTGCCCCTCCCCCACTCATGCTCTGCCTCTCAGTCTCTCAAAAATAAATAAACGTTAAAAAAATGTGTCAAAAATTCTGGCTGTAGAACTTAAGCAGTAGTGTGACTTACTAGTACATCTTAAGCTATACCATTACTTAATATTTGATGACTTATAGAAAATGTGCCACTACTACTCAGAAATGATTCTAAGAATGAAGAACTCATGATGAGAATACACCGAGGGAGAAACAGAGGTATCACAGGTAATGGAAACAAAATTGGATTAAGAATAACAAGAATTAGGTACAAGTACTGACTTTGACGACAGCTGGCTATTGAATGTGTGCATATGTGTGACTTCTTTTACTTATAAAGTCAATGGATTGTCCCAAATGATTCCTATGGCTCTGTTTTATGTATTATGATTTTAGGTTTTAAGTAATATACATGACCATCGAAAATGTCGAAATTGCAATCATTCAAGAAGCCAGCTAGTTAGGTCAGAATGATTGATGTCTAAAAGATTTAATGTAGATTAGGGTTGCAGGTGTGTGTGTGTGTGCGAGAGACAGAGAGAGAGAGAGAGAGAGACAGAGAGAGAGAGAGAGGGAGAGAGGGAGAGAGAGAGAGAGAGAGAGAGAGAATGAAAGAGAAAGAGATTAAAAGAACCTTGAAAATGATGACTATTCCTGTAAAATGCAAAATGGAAGTAAAACTATGCAAGTCTAGTTTGACTTTTATAATTGAGTTACTTTGCTTATTCACTGAAATTGGAAAATATACAGATCCCATCTAAAATGATATGAATGTCTCCAAATAGTTTTTATCAGGTTAATTTTTATTGGTTTAAAATTCAGCTTGGTGGGCGGGGGGATGAGATGAATGGGAAGAGGAGAGTGTTAAAATTGTGGGGAGAAAACCGATGCTAAATTCAGAACCACCATTTAATCAGTTCATTCATCTCTATCCCCAGCATTTGTCACAGTGGCTGGTTCATAATGGGTGCTCAATAAATCTCTGTTGGATTAAATTGTGATGATAAACATCAACAAAAATAAAATATAGGTCAGCTGCTTTTTTATTTGATGTCTATACTCAAATATTTTTGTGTCTATAGTACATGTGGTTACATTTTAGCTTTTTGGTTCATAGTATTCCCATTTAAAGTTTTTAAGGTTTGTCTTGAGTAAAGTATGTTGTCTTGAGTGGGTGGTTGGTATTGTAGTCTCATTCATCTAGTGCTTTATATAGGTTAATCTTTACTTTTATTTAAAAATATAAAATGCTATGGTAAATTACAAAATTAAATAGTAAGAGAAATATTTCTTACAGTGTTTTTAACAGGATAAACAAATTTCCCTTCATCCACAGACTTTAATTTGCATGTGTTTAGTACTACGTTTGTGGTACTTGAAGTTGGAAGTCCTTGGATATACTTAGCAGTCTGGACTCAGTCAGCTTAGAGTAAATGCTTCTGTATCTCTTACTGGCTACTACCTGTGGGTAGTAATAAGTCCTCTGACTTTATTCTATCTTCTGTTGAAGTTGTTCCTCACAGATTTATACTTCTTTATGTTTCAGAATTCTTTCATTTTGTACTCTGAAATGTAGTCCTTTTTTTTTTTTTAAAGTGTATTTATTTATTTTGAGAGAGAGAGTGCAAGAAGGGGAGGGGCAGAGAGAGAGAGAGATAGGGAGAGAGAGAGAATCCCTATCAGTGTGGAGCCTGATGTGGAGCTTGAACCCATGAACCATGAGATCAGACCTGAGCCAAAACCAAGAGTAGGACATTGAACTGACTGAGACACTCCCAAACTGAAATATAGTCTTAAGATAATTCTCTTCTTTTCAAGTAGTCTGTTTTGTTTGTTGACCTTAGTTTAGAGTCACTAACACAATATTTACATTTCATAGAATTGCTCACTCATATTGCTTACTCATTTTTATGCATTTAAAAAAATTTCTCTAAGTTAAAAATTATGTTATTGAGTACAGAGATTGTGTATCACATGAAGTTTTTATATTCTCAATAGCACTTATCAATTGAAATTCACTCAGTTTATAACTGATATTTTATAAGTAAAAATGGTTTTAGGGTTCCCTGGTTCCCTTGCTCCTCTCTTCTTTTATGAACCTGTTTAGCAGCCTGTAATGGATATTATCATTGGCTTTCAATACTGCTGATTTGACAAATTTAGAGATAGTACATGATGTCTCATCCACTTTATGGCTGCAGAAAGGATAGACACACAAATTCGTTATACTCTTAGTGACTCATTAAAATTTCTGTAAACATAATACTAGAAATAATAAAACTGTGAAAGCATAAGTCTGGCGATTATTTTGAAAAGTTTAAATCTTTTTCCTATATTTGGCTATGTCATAATGTCATTGCAGAGAGAAAACATGTATTTCATTCTTCATAGTTTACAGAGATTAAATCTTGTCTGCAATAACAATGTTATTTTTTCCTTGTTAGAACACTATTATCAGAAGAATGTCTGGTTTTAGTTAAATATATGGTAAAAAACAGTCTTTTAGAAAATGCATATTTTACCCTAACTGACTTCTACTTAATTTTCCATCTGTCGCATAGTTTACCTAAACACAACTTCTGGTTTCTTTGAAATATTTGAAAGTCTCAATATTGTATTGGTTTGTGGAATATATGTATTAATTAAGAAACTTGCAAGTTCAAGACAGCATGTCACGCTTATTAATTATATATCATTTTACTTGCTTCAATATTGCTGTGAAAACACTGAAAGTGAAGAATAATTGAAATACTAATATATTTTCATAATTTTTGGATATCTGTTACAACTTAGGTAATTTTCAGTAGACACTGCCAACAATTCTCATATTATAAATAGTATTTATCAAAAATCATTTCATGTAAACAACTATTAGACATGATTTCCTTATTAGGTGCTGGATCTTTAAAAACATGTGGTCTGAAAAACAAAAATTAAAAACATGTGGCCTGCTAAGTTTTGAGAATCTAATTTGAGAAGACCTGATGAGAAAGTTATACTATGAGGAGGATGATGATTATCAGGATAAATTGGGCTATCACTAAGTCTCAGATGATTTCTGTGGCCTCAGGTTCTTTTAGGTATATATTTTTCAGCTTTATTGAGACATAATTGACATATAACATTAGGTTTAAGACGTATGTGATGTTTTGATGATTTGATACACATATATATTGAAAAATGATTACCACAATAAGGTTAGTTAACACCCTCATTACCTCATGTAATTACCCCCCCCCTTTTTTTTTTCAGTGCATAAAGGTGTTTTTATTAAAGCACAGGGACAGGACCCATAGGCAGAAAGAGCTGCGCTATGATTGTGAGGAGAGATTGATTATATACTTTTAAGTTGGGGTGGGGGAAAGATAAAGGAAGTTTCTAAAGGGATTTTCATATATTAAAGATTATTTATAGGGGTGCCTGGGTGGCTCAGTCAGTTAAGCATCTGACTTCTGCTCAGGTCATGATCTCACAGTTCATGAGTTCAAGGCCCGCATCGGTCCCTTTGCTGACAGCTTAGAGCCTGGAGCCTTCTTCAGATTCTGTGTCTCTCTCTCTCTCCCTCAGCCCTTCCTCTGCTCATACTCTGTTTCTCTCTCCCTCTCTCAAAAAAAAAAAAAAAAAAAAAAAAGATGACTTACAGTATCCTGGAGGTCTGGCTGTTGTCCAGCTAAGAGTGTTTTTTGCCTCTAGCAAAGCATTAGCATTAAGGCAGTTGTGAGCTCCTGAGGAATGTCATATTCTGCTTATCTCACAAGTGTGGGCTGCAAGCTGTAAGAAAATTTAATTTAAAATTTTAAATTATTTACATTTCTTTTGCCTTTGTTCTCCTCCTTATCACTATTAGTAGAAAGGGTAACTGCTGGAATCTTCACTTCTATAGACTTTATGGGGCTGGATGAAATGTGGAGGGTGGAGCTTCCTAGTAAGACTGCATTCATTTTTGCAGCTGAGAAACCAGGACACCAAGAAGGGGTGAGACATCAATGCCCCATGGTTTACAGATCAGTGGGATATTTTTCAAAGGAGGCAGATTGAAGGACTGTTAGCCTGTACTATTGCCATTGCACTGCCATGTGTGGAGGCCGCTTTTAGGCAGCCAACTCGAGCAATGGAAACCCGAGTAAGGAGAAGGGCCCACAGTGACCCCCTGGCTGAATACAAACAGGCCCATTAGGTGACCCACTTCAAAATATCCATAAGCCCTAGCTGAGCCAGACACAGGTACCAAAAAAGGAAAATTCCATACATTCCCATCCATACCGCTTCACTTTCTCCCTTAGCTACAGCCCCAGCACTGTTTCCTGGCAGACAGTCTCTCCTTTGCTGTCCTAGCCTCCACTCTCTTGAGTGTTTTCCATAAACTATCTCCTTTGTTCTGCCTTAGGTGAATTCTTTTACTGTTCCTACCACCAGCCTCCACCTGATTGGATTGCCCCACACTATGCACTTACTGATAAAAATCATTCCTTCTCTTCCGTAAACATAATTCTGTATAAAGACACAAAATTATTTTCCACTACAAAGAAGGACTGTTCTGCTTGAAGTATAAAAAGAGACCCCACTGTGTAGTTTTTAAGCATTTCCCCCCCAAATTTTTACTTAAATTCTTTTTAGTTAACATATAGTGTAATATTGCCTTCAGGAATAGAATTTAGTGATTCATCTCGTACCTATAACACACCTATAACACTGCTCATCATAACAAGTGTCCTCCTTAATACTCATCACCCATTTAGGCCATTCCCCACCCATCTCCCTCCATCAATCCTCAGTTTGTTCTCTATATTTAAGAGCCTTTTATGGTTTGCTTCCCTCTCTCTTTCCAATTCCCATGTGGTCATCTGTTTTGTTTCCTAAATTCCACATATGAATGAAATCATGTGGTATTTGTCTTTCTCTGACTGACTTATTTCACTTAGTATAATACATTCTAGCTCAATTAGCTCATATCATTGCTAACAGCAAGATTTCATTCTTCTTGATGGCCAAGAAATATTCCATTGTACAAATATACCACCTCTTCCTTATCTGTTCATTAGTTAATGGACATTTGGGCTCCTTCCATAATTTGGCTACTTTTGACAGTGCTGCTGTTAACTTTGGGGTGCATGTGCCCATTTGAATCAGTATTTTTGTATCCTTGTGATAAATACCTAGTAGTGCAATTTCTGGATCATAGGGCAGTTCTTTTTAAAAAATTTTGAGGAAACTCCATACTGTTTTCCAGGGTAGTTTCACCGGTTTGCTTTCCCACCAAGAGTGTAAGAGGGTTCCCCTTTGTCCACATCCTCACCAACATCTGTTGTTGCCTGAGTTGTTAATTTTAGCCTTTCTTACAGGTATGAGGTTTGTATCTCATCATGGTTTTGATTACCCTGATGATAAGTGATGTTGAGTATCTTTTCATGTGTCTGTTAGTCATCTTGGATGTCTTCCTTGGAAAAATGTCAATTCATGTCTTCTGCCCATTTCTATACTGGATTAGTTATTTTTGGGGTGTTGAATTTGTTAAGTTCTTTATAGATTTTGGATACTAGCCCTTTATCAGATGTCATTTGCAAATATCTTCTCCCATTTTGTCATTTGTCTTTTAGTTTTGTTGATTGTTTGCTTCACTGTGCAGAAGATTTTTATCTTGATGAGGTCCCAATAGTTCATTTTTGCTTTTGTTCCCCTTGCCTCTGGCGACATGTCTAGTAAGAAGCTGCTATGGCTGAGGTCAAAGAAGTTGCTGCCTATGTTCTTCTCTAGGATTTTGATGATTTCTTGTTTAACATTTAGGTCTTTCATCCATTTTGAATTTATTTTTATGTATGGTATAAGAAAGTGGTACAGTTTCATTCTTTTGTATGTTGCTGTCCAGTTTTCTTAGCACCATTTATTGAAGAAACTGTCTTTTTTCCATTGGAGAGTCTTTCCTGCTTTATGGAAGATTAGTTGACCATATAGTTGTGGGTTCATTAATGAGTTTTCTATTCAGTTCCACTGATCTACGTGTCTATGTTTGTGCCATTACCAAACTGATGTACAGGAGTGTAATGTAGGTAGAAGTCCGGAAGTGTGATGCCTCCAGTTTTGCATTTATTTTTCAGGATTGCTTTAGCTAGTTTCATGAAAATTTTAGGATGGTTTGTTCTAGTTCTGTGAAAAATACTGGTGCTATTTTGATAGAGATTACATTAAATGTGTAGATTACTTTGGTAACACAGAAATGTTAACGATGTTTGTTCTTCCAATCCATAAGCATGGAATTTTTTTTCCCATTTCTTTGTGTCCTCTTCCATTTCTTTCATAAGTGTTCTATAGTTTTCAGAATACAGATCTTTTACCTCTTTCATTAGGTTTATTCCTAGGTATCTTATTGTTTTTGGTGCAATTGTAAGTGGGATTGATTCCTTGATTCTCTTTCTGCTTCTTTATTATTGGTGTATAGAAATACAACAGATTTCTGTACATTGATTTTATATCCTGAGAATTTGCTGGATTCATGTATGAGTTCTAGAAATTTTTTGGTGGAGTCTTTTAGGTTTTCTAGATAGAATATCATGTTGCCTGCAAATAGTGAAAGTTTGACTTCTTCCTTGCTGATTTGGATGCCTTTCATTTCTTTTTGTTGTCTGATTGCTGAGGCTAAGACTTTCAGTACTATGTTAAATAGTAATGGTGAGAGTGGATATCCCTGTCTTTTTCCTGACCATAAAGGAAAAGCTCTCAGTGTTTCCCACTGAGGATGATATTAGCTGAGGGTCTTTCATATATGGCCTTTAGGATGTTGAGATATGTTCCATCAATCCCTATTTTGTTTAGGGCTTTTATCAAGGAAGGATGCTGTGTTTTGTCAAATGCTTTTTCTGCATCTATTGATAGGATCATATGGTTCTTATCCTTTATTTTATTAATGTGGTGTATCACATTGATTTGTGAATATTGAACCAGCCCTAGAGCCCGGGAATAAATCCTACTTGATTGTGGTGAATAATTTTTTTTAATGTATTGTTGAATTCGATTTGCTAGTGTCTTGTTGAGAATTTTCACATGCAGGTGCATCAGGGGTATTGGCCCGTAAGTCTCCTTTTTAGTGGGGTCTTTGTATGGTTTTGGAATCAAGGTAATACTGGCCTCATAGAATAAGTTTGAAGTTTTCCTTCTATTTCTATTTTTTGGAACAGTTTGAGAAGAATAAGCATAACTCTTATTTAAATGTCTGTTAGAATTCCTCTGGGAAGCCATCCAGCTCTAGACTTCTGTTTGTTGGGATATATTTGATTATTGATTTACTTTCTTTCCTGATTATGGATCTGTTCAAATTTTTTATTTCTTCCTGTTTCAGTTTTGGTAGTTTGTTTCTAGGAATTTGTCCATTTTTTCTAGATTGCCCAGTTTGTTGGCATATAATTGCTCATAATATACTGTTATAATTATTTGTGGTGTTGGTTGTGATCTGTCTTCTTTCATTCATGATCTTATTTATTTGGGTCTGTTCTCTTTCTTTTTGGTAGGTTTGGCTAGGGGTTTATTAATTTTATTAATTCTTTCAAAGAAGCAGTTCTTAGTTTTGTTGATCTGTTCTACTATTTTTTTGTTACTATATTATTTATTTCTGCTCTAATCTTTATTATTTCCCTTCTTCTGCTGGCTTTAGGCTTTATTTGCTGTTGATTTTCTAGCTCTCTAAGTGTAATGTTAGATTGTGTATTTGAGACTTTTCTCATGTCTTGAGATAGGCCTACATTGCAAATTTCTTCCCTGTTAGGACTGCTTTTGTTGCATCCTGAAGATTTTGGAGTGTTGTGTTTTCATTTTCATTTGCTTCCATTTTTTTAAAATTTCTTCTTCAATTTCCTGGTTGACCCATTTATTCTTTAGTAAGATGTTCTTTAATCTCCATGTATTTGTGGTCTTTCCAGATTTTTTCTTGTGGTTGATTTCAAGTTTTATAGTGTTGTGGTCTGAAAATATGCATGGAATGATCTCAGTCTTTTTGTACTTGTTGAGGATTGATTTGTGACCCAGTATGTGATCTATTCTGGAGAATGTTCCATGTGTACTTGAGAAGAATATGTATTTTGTTGCTTTAGAATTAAATGTTCTGAATATATCTGTTAACTTAATCCAGTCCAGTGTGCCATTCAAAGCCATTGTTTCCTTGTTGATTTTCTGCTTAGGTGATCTGTCCATTCCTGTAAATAGGGTTTTGAAGTCCCTTTCTATGATGGTATTATTATAATGAGTTTCTTTATGTTCATGATTAAGTGATTCATATATTTGGGTTCCTCAAGTTGGGGGCATAAATATTTACAATTGTTAGATCTTGTTGGGTAGATCTCTTAATTATGATATAGTGCCCTTCTTCATCTCTTGTTACAGTCTTTATTTTTCAATTTTACAATCTAGTTTGATTGATCCAGCTTTCTTTTAACCTTCATTAGCATGATAGATGGTTCTTCATCCCCTCACTTTTAATTTGCAGATGTCTTCAGGTTAAAATGAGCTTCTTGTAGACAGCATATAGATGGGTCTTTTTTCTTAAAATCCATTCTGATACCCCATGTTTTTTGATTGGAGCAGTTAGTTCATTCATATTCAGAGTGATTTTTGAAAGGTATGAACTTAGTGCCATTGTATTACCTGCAGAATTGGTGTTTCTGGTGATATTCTTTGGTCCTGTCTAGTCTTTGTTGCTTTTGGTCTTTTACTCCCCACTCAAAGAGTCTATTTTAATATTTCTCATAGGTCTTGTTTAATGGTCACAAATTCCTTTAGTTTTTGTTTGTCTGGGAAACTCTATCTCTCATTCTATTCTGAATGACAGCCTTGCTGGGTAATGTATTTTTGGCTGCATATTTTTCCCATTCAGCACATTGACTATATCATGCTATTCCCTTCCCACAGGCCACATTTTTGTGGAAAATCTGCTGTGACCTGATCTGTCTTCTCTTGTATGTTACAGACTTTTTTCCCTTGCTGCTTTCAGGATTCTTTCCTTGTCTGTGTATTTTGTGAATTTGACTATGATATGTCTTGGTGATGGCCAGCTTTAATTGAATTTAAGGGGAGTCTCTGTGCTTCTTGAATTTCAATGTCTATTTTTCTTCTCATTAGGGAAGTTTTCAGCTATAATTTGCTCAAACCTTCCGTTCCTTTTTCTTTCTCTTCTTCTGAGACTCCTATGACTGTTAGTATGTTTTAGGGAGTCACTGAGTTCTCTATGTCTACATTTGTGATCTAGTGCCTTTCCTTCCCTCTTTTTTTTTAGCTTCATTATTTTCCATAATTTTATCTTTCATATCACTGATTCATTCCTCTGCTTTGTCCATCCTCATCATTGCGTTCATTCAATTTCCATCTTGGTTATAGCATTTTTTGTTTTGGCTTGACTAGTTTTTAGTTCTTTTATATCTACAGTAAGGGATTCTCCAGTGTCTTCTTTTTTTTAAGTTTATTTTTATTTATTTTGAGATATATATAAAGAGAGCATAGGAGGGGTAGAGAGAGAGAGAGAGAGAGGGAAAGAATCCCAAGTAGGCTTTGCATTGCTAGCTCAGAGCCTGATACAGGGCTTGAACTCATGAACCATGAGATCATGACCTGAGCCAAAACTAAGAGTCAGACACTTAACTGAATGAGTCACCCAGGTGCCCCTCACTAATGTCTTCTATGCTTTTTTCAAGCCCAACCGGTATCCTTATGTTTATTATTTTAAATTCTGGTTCAAACAACTTATTTGTATCTGTATTGATTAAATAATTGACCATGAGGGCTTTTGGGTGGTTCAATTGGTTAAGTGTCTGATTCTTGGTTTCAGTTAAGGTCATAATATCATGGTTCATGAGATTGAGTCCCACACAGGGCTCCACACTGACAGCACAGATCCTGTTTGGGATTCTCTCTCTACCTCTCTCTCTGCCCCTCCCCCCTCAAAATAAATAAATGAACAAACAAACAAAAAATAAATCCCTGGCCGTGACTTCTTCCTGTTCTTTCTTTTGGGGTGAATTTTTCATCTTGTCATTTTGTCTGGGTCACTGTTTTGTTTTGTTTGTTTGTTTTCTGATTGTTAGGAAAGCCTGTTGTATACTGCTCCTGAGAGTAATGGCTATATTAAGGAGTCCCTCTAAAAAACAAACAAAAAAACCAAAACAAAACAAAACAAAAAAAGGAAGCCAAATCCTAGGTGTGCTTGTGAAAAGAAGTAGTTCTAAAAAAAACAAAATAAAAAAAGTAGCTAGATCCTTTTTACCCTAGAGCTGAGGCTTTGCAGAACTCTATGATCAATAGATGGTGTGTCTGAGGGGTTTGTGCTCATCTTCTGGGGAGGAGCCTGCTGTGCCAATTATCGATTATCAGGTGGACTTGCCCTAGTGGAGATGCACCTGCAGGGTTAAGGGGGCAGAGCTTGGTGTAAGCAGCTCCAGCTTCTATTGAGTGATGCTGTTTTTAGCTCACTGAAGTCGGTCAGTGCTAATGAGGTGTGGAGGAAATGGCATCACCCCACTCTCTTGTTCCAGCGTGGGTAGTTAGCACCTACCAATCTTCAGGAAGCCCTCATAGAAGAGCAATCACCTCTCTTGTGTCCCTGGCTTCTGCCAGATCCCTGCTTTTACTGTTCCTGTGTCCAAGCTCTCTGCCTGCTGGGCAGCACAGTACTCCTGTGTTTTATTTTGTGCCCAGGGCTGGGTTTCAGAACTCCACATTTTAGAGATTAGTATGGACCCATGCTGAACCTCTGGGGGAGGGTCTTCTTGCTGCACTGTGACTGGTGATGGTTTGTCCCAGAAATCAATTGTGCAATCACACAGCAGTTTGGAGTTTATGGTAAAGCACAGCAAAATGTTGCACCAAGGTTTGCTGCCCTCAGTCATTGTCTTTGTTACTCTACTAGGGAACAAGGCAACACGTTAGTGTGGCCGATTCTTTTGTCCCTGCACTCCAAGAAGAGGGACTGTTTCTCTCCTTGCAACCCAGGGGATCCTCAGACCACTCTGTCCACTCTCTGGTCTCCACCCTCCTTCCCCATTGGAGCACTCCAAGCCAGCCAGGCATGACCCTGGCAATGGCACAGACCTCCAAAACTTCAGACTTTTCACTCTGTTGCTTACAACAACTTGTGGTAGTCGGTCGCTTTCCTTTTCCTGGTCAGTTTTGGAGAAGTGTTTTTCTTGTGCAGTCTCCTGCATATGCCTCTCTCTCTCTCTCTTTGTCTGTCTGTCTCTTCTCTCTTTAACTCTCATTCCTCTGTGTGATCAGGGTTCCCTCTCCTTTGCAACACCTGCAGTTCTTTTCTCCCCCAAATCAACTCTCTGCAGCTCCTACCTCCCTAGATGTGGCCATTTTTCTACTGCTAGTTGTGCAGTTTTGCTCTATCAGTCCTCAGATTGATTTCCTGGGTTTTCAAAATGATTTGATATTTATCTAGCTCTGAGGAATGAGGCGAGCTTAGGGGTCCCCCTACTCCTCTGCCATCTTAATTCCTCCTCCTCCACATACCTTTTTGTTTTGTTTTGTTTTATGGGGAGAATATTTAAGATCTAGTCTCAGCATTTTCAAGTATATAATACAGGTTTGTAACTATAGTCACCATTCTGTACAGGATATCAGAACTTATTCATCTGATATCTGGAAGTTTGTACTCCTAATCAACATCTCCCCATTCCCCCAGTCCCCCAGCTTGGTTAAATTTGACTCTGCTACTTACTACCTCTGTAATTTTGAGCAAATTACTTAAGTTTGTCAGTTCTGTATGTGTGTTTTTTTCACTTGTAGAACTCTTGAGTGGATATTAAAAGAATGTGGGGACAGTCCTTGCTATGCAACAGACACTAAATAGATATATATTTTTTTCTTTCTGGTCTATGCTACTTCTTTTTTTGAAATCAAACTCTTATTGTTCCTTGGGTGATACTGAAATATTAATTATTCATCTTGAACACTTGTTGTATGTATGACACTGTGTTAGTGCTAAATATTTGGTGTGAAAGTGAAGCCTTTCTTTAAACTCATCATGGGTTGTTTTCACATACCTTATGCTCTTTATCTATTTATCTAGACAATTATGGTTATTGAAAATTCAGCCTTTGAACAAGTTGCAAAGTCATAAGAACTTTAAGCTGAGAAGACTTACAAACTTAATGAGTCTATTAGAGACTTGTGAATTTAAAATATTTTATTCTGTAGACTTTTTTATCTCACTTATTTGGATTGTAATGGAGCAAACATGTTATCCTGGATTAGAAAATGAATTGTTTTCAGGCATTTGAGGACAATGAGTTCCATAGATACATCAGAATCTTCAGAACACTTAGGTTAATGATAAAGAGATTAATTGAGAAGGAGTCAAGGTGGGGAAGATCACCAAAGAGTTAGAAACCATGGATCTTTTTTTTTTCCAGTTTTCTTACTCCTTTTCATCCCCACTTATGCCCACCCCCTCAGCCCACTATTTTTTGTGGACGCATATCCTTTTGTTCCATGAGACATGTCTCCATGATAGATGTTGGTGGGAAGAGAGAGGTCACAGTATGGGAACATCATTACCAAACAGACACATATCCAGACTATTTCCTGTCTTTCTTTCTCTCTTTCTCTCTTTCTTTCTTTCTTTCTTTCTTTCTTTCTTTCTTTCTTTCTTTCTTTCTTTCTATTTTTAGAGAGTGAGAGGTGAGTGGCAGAGAGGCAGAGGAGAGAGAGAGAAAATCCCAAGCAGGCTCCACACTGTAAGTGCAGAGAACAAAGAGGAGCTCAATCTCATGAACTGTGAGATCATGACCCCGGCCAAAATTAAGAGTTGGACGCTTAATTGACTGAGCTACCTAGGCGCTCCTATTGAGATAATTTTCTAATTATTCAGGAGAGATATTTTCTAGTAAGCAGCTCTCTAGTGTTTCTAGTCTCCAGATTAAAAATCCAGAGTGTAATAGCCTGGTATAACAGTTGATTTTGATTTAGTTTCCCAAGGTGAAAGCATATAAAAGAGATAATTTTAGATAGCACACCTGAGGGACATGGACTTAAATAAAATCTAATCACAGGTTTTTTTTTTAACTGTTATAATTCTTCTCATTAGTAAAGAAAGATCTCAGTTTGATGGTAGTATGTGTTTAACAACTAACACTTCATAATGTAACTTTGCATAAAGAGACAGCAGATCTCAAACTCTGAGCTCTGGCAGACAACAATAACCAGCTAAAATGTAATAACAGTTTTATTTTCACTTTTTCTACTTTTGGGAAGTGGTGCTGGATTTCCATACGTGACAGTGATATAAAGTTCTCAAAAATACATGTAAGTTAAATGGTGATTTACTTGATTTAAAGATTAAAAATTAAGGAAACAATTGTGTAGATTATTTGAAACACCAACTGTGAGGATACTATTGACTATAACTGAACTGTAACCTGATTTAGCACTTTTACAATTAGTGTATCTTGCCGTCTAATACCTAGACTGGACACAATGCTTCATGAAGTGTCTGACCAATGAAAAATACGCTCAGTCCTGCACAATATACTCCAATTAATACCATCTAAGAGTGCATTAGTTCTTTTGTAAAGCTCATTATGCCTCTGTCTCCTATTGAACATGAAGTCAACTAAATCCCTGAGGTCTTTTTCGTAACAACTTCTGCCAAGTTGGGTTTTCTTCTTGTGACACTAGTACAACTGAGTTTTTGAAAACCAGGATAAAAAGTATCACACTGTTGGGGCACCTGGCTGGCTCAGTCAGTAGAAGATGTGATTCTTGATCTTGGGGTCGTGAATTCAAGCCCCACATTTAGTGAAGAGCTCACTAAGAAAAAAAAATCACACTGTTTAATTCCATCTTGATTACTATATGTGAATGATTCAGCCTATTCAGATTTTTTTGGATCTTGGTTTTCTTTTTTGATTTATTAGCTGCTATCCCAGTGCCATCTTTCTGAAAATTTGTTAAGAATGCTTTCTATGTTTACATACAAGTAATTTATTTGGAAAAGTTAAGTGGGAAAGAGCAAAGGGTTGAAAATTACTGTATTTCATTAGAGACTCCCTTTAGGTTGATGCCCAACTTTTTAAAAATGTTTTTTCAGTGTTTATTTATTTTTGAGAGACAGAGACAGAGCGTGAGTAGGAAAGGGGCGGAGAGAGAAGGAGACACAGAAACTAAAGCAGGCTCCAGGCTCTTAACTGTCAGCACAGAGCCCGATGAAGGGCTCGAACCCATGAATCGTAAGTTCATGACCTGAGCTGAAGTCGGATGCTGACTGAGCAGCCCAGGTGCCCTGATGCCAAACTTTTGATCATAGTAAAATCCCTTTAAATTTATAATTGAAGAAACTAACAATTCATTTCTTCTGTGTGTAGTTGCACAGATTTTGCAATGCACAAATCTATGTGTATATTCATATAGATTCCAATATACCACTGTGTAGAGAATTCCAACTTTGGCTGCTATTTTTAAATTATTGGAAATGCATTTCAGTAGTAGTTTTACTTAAGTAACATTTTCCTATTTTAATCATAAAAATGATATGGAATATTTCATCGAATGTCTTGTTAAAAATCTAAAAAAATACAAAATCAATAAGATTCTCCTTTTTTCCATATCAGAAGAAAACTTACCAATGAAAGAAATTAGATTAGTTTGACATTATTTACTCTTGACCTTTGATTTTCTTAAAAAATCTTACTGATCATATGTAGGTAATTTAGTTTTGAATTTTGTGAAGAATTGCCATTAAGCTTTGACACTTTTCTGAAGCATGTTACTTCAAATAAAAATAATGTGGAATTGATTTTAAAAATTTAACACAGAGAATAGAACTTATACATGGAATTAATTAAAATCTAGAATGTCTAACTTGTTTAATAACTTAGGTAAACCTTTTGTTCTCCTTGCCCTCAGAAAAAATAAAGATTACAAGGATAACAAGTATATGTATCTATTTTTAAGGAATTGTTTGTACTAGTTTCTAGTTTTTGATTTAGAGAAAATTCTACATATGCTACAAATAATCAGGTAAAAAAATTTATATGACATATGAAATTGTGAAAGTTGTTTCTAAGTTTATATTTTCAAGTATTAATAGATAACATTTACTGAATGTTTGTTTTCTTCCAGGTACTTTTCTAGGCAGTTTGCATGTATTACTTCATTTAATCTCCTCAAGAATTTTATGAGCTAGCTCTTTTTCACATAGAAGAAACTGATACATGTTAAGAGTGGTTAAGTGAGTTATTCAGGATCACTCAAGTAGAGTCAGTGTTGACATTCAGCTATGGGGACTCTAGAATTGATTCGCGTACCTATTGTTACATGCTATAGTAGACCATATTATCTAAAGACAATTTGCTACCAGCTTTGGCCAATAATTCTGAGAGGAAATTTTCTCCCATTTTGTTAGAAAAGTGTTAGGGAAAAAGCTTAAAAGTGTACCTCATTTTCATGTCATGTCATGTCATAAAGAATGACAAATGAAAGCCAGTAATAGTTACTACAATAGAAGTTCTCTATAGCCAAACACCACCTCTTAGAGCTTCTTATTAAGAAGTTAGTGTCCATAGTAATTGGAGAGACCTTTCCCTGAGATTCTAGTACATCTCACTAAAACAGAGTTCACATACGTCATCTTTAACCCATGCAAATTTCCTATCTTTTATTTTATTGTATTAAAAATTTTTTTTAATTTATTTTTGAGGGAGGGAGGGAGGGAGAGAGAGAGAGAGAGAGAGAGAGAGAGAGAGAACAGAAGTGGGGGATGGGCAGAGATAGAGAGACACAGAATCGGAAGCAGGCTCCAGGCTCTGAGCTGTCAGCACAGAAACTGAGATCATGACCTAAGCCAAAGTTGGCAGCACAACCAACTGAGCCACCCAGCTGCCCCTATCTTGATTTTATAAATGAGGTAACTAAAGATTGCATCGGTTTATTGGCTTGTCTAGCATCTCTCATGTAATCACAGCTGGAATTCAGACATAGATGTGTCTGATTCTGAAACCTATTCTCATTCAGTAAGTACATCGAACTTACTCAAAGCCTACACTGGAGTTAAGGGAGGCTATAGTTGACTATTTTTCATTTTTTTCTATGGAAATGTTAAGGAGACAACAGATGTTGGCGAGGATGCAGAGAAAGGGGAACCCTCTTGCACTGTTGGTGGGAATGCAAACTGGTGCAGCCACTCTGGAAAAGGTTTCTCAAAAAATTAAAAATAGATCTACCCTATGACCCAGCAATTGTACTACCAGGTATTTATCCAAAGGATACAAAAATGCTGATTTGAAGGGACACACGTACCCAATGTTTATACCAGTGCTATCGACAATAGCCAAAGTATGGAAAGAGCCCAAATGTCCATTGACTGACGAATGGATAAAGAAGATGTGATATATACACATACAATAGAATATTACTTGGTGATCAAACGGAGTGAAATCTTGCCATTTGCAAGAACATGGGAGGAACTAGTGAAATAAGTCAGAGAAAGATAAATATCATATGATTTCACTCATATGTAGAATTTAAGAAACAAAACAGATGAACAGAAGGGAAGGGAAGGAAAAATAAGATACAAAGAGGGAGGCAAACCATAAGATTCTCTTAAATACAGAGAACAAACTGAGGGTTGCTGGAGGGATGTTGGGTGAGAGGTTGAGCTAAATGGGTGATGGGCATTTAGGAGGGCACTTGTTGGGATGAACAATGGGTGTTATATATAAGCAATGAATCACTAAATTCTACTCCTGAAGTCATTATTACACTATATGTTAACTAATTTGCATTTAAATAAAATTTAAAAATTAAAAAAAAAAGAGGAAAAAATGTTAAGGAGATGTAATTTTCCCTGATTCCCCCTCTCAAAATAATGAAAAACTCTGGTGATCAAGTATAGCACAAACATAAGAAGACCCTGGAAGGTAGAGAGAACAAGACAAATGGTTATGGACTCTGGGATCCAAGGAATGACACAGGAGTGAATTCTTTTTTTTTTTTTTTTGCCTTGTATATTCCCAACTGGGTCCTGGAGAAGCTTTAAATCTGAGAATGCCCAGACCACAGACCAGACCAGATAGGTACAGACCACAACAAAAACAAAAACGAAAGCAAAACAAAGAACTCCCCTGCAACCCAAACAAACAGAAAACCAACTCCCCACAAAACACAACCCAAGAAAAGCCTGTTCTCTCTAGCTAAAAGATGTGGAAAGGGTCAGCCTAGAAAGGCAGAAAATATTTAGATAATAAATGATCTGCTCCAGCCAAATAACCACAGGAAAAAAAAAACTAGCTCTATGCGTAGTCCTTCCAGTGAAGAGTGGGTGGGGTGCCTGGACTTCCAACATGCCTGACTGTAAATGTTGTCCTAACCTCCTGCTGGGGTGTCAGAGAAGACTGAGTGAGAAGCTGGGACTTTCATCCTTGCTGGGCACAATGAATTCCCCCTTTCTTGCTTGCAGCATCAGTGGAGTAGTGACATGGCACCACTTACCTTCCTAGCCAGGGCGTCATCGGTGGAGACCTAGTGGGAGCCTGAATTTCCACTCTGCCCAGCAGTATCAGGGAACCCCAGAACCCCTCAAGGTTCCCACAGAGGCTGAGTAGAGAACCTGGATATTCACCCCCACCTAGCAAAACTGAGGTAATGCCCCCTTTCATTCAGTGGAGTGGTGTCAGAGGAAAATTGCTAAAAAAGATTTAAATAAGACAGAGTCTCGTAAAACCCCAAATGGCCAGATATCAATAAAAAATCACTCATTATGCCAGGAACCAGGAGGAACTCAAACTGAATGAGAAAAGACAATCAACACCAACATCAAAGATGATACATGTTAGAATTATTTGACAATGAATTTGAAGAACCCATCATAAAAATGCTTCAATAAACAATTATAGATATGCTTGAAACCATTGAAAAATAGAAAGTCTGGGCATAAAATGGAAGTTCTCAGCAAAGTAATAGAAGATATAAACAAGAGCAAATGGAAATTTTAGAGCTAAAAATTTAAAAAAGCAAAATAAAAACTCAATGTATAGGTTTAGTAGGATAGAGAGGACAGAGGGAAAAAAGTCAGTGAATTTGAACATAGACAGTAGAAATGATCTGATCTGAACAACAGAATAAGTCAGTCAGAGGAAGACAGATATCATACGATTTCACTTGTGTAGAATTTGAGAAACACAGCAGATGAACAGGGAAAGGGAAGGAAAAATAAGTTAAAAACAGAGAGGGAGGCAAACCATAAGAGACTCTTAAATACAGAGAACAAATAGGGTTGCTAGAGGAGAGGTGGGTGGGGGTGGGTTAAATGGGTGATGGGCATTAAGGAGGGCACTTTTGGGGATGAGCACTGGGTGTCATATGTAAGAGATGAATCACTGGGTTCTACTCCTGAAATCAAGACTATACTGTATTGTTAACTAACTTGAATTTATTTATTTAAAAACATTTTTAAAAAAGCATTTATTTATTTTTGACAGAGAGAGAGAGAGAGAGCAAGAGCAGAGGAGGGGCAAAGAGAGAGGGAGACACAGAATCTGAAACAGGCTCCAGACTTTGCACTGATAGCACAGAGCCCAACACAGGGCTCGAATCCATGAACTGTGAGAACCTGAGCCAAAGTGGGACACTTAACCAAATGAACCACCCAGGTACCCCCACCAACTTGAATTTAAATAAACGAAACAAAACAAAACAAGTTAAGACATTGTAGTTCCAGAAGGAGGTAGGAGAGAAGGTACCCATTGCAATTACATAGAAATTCAATTGATTTTGTATGTTGACTTTGTATCCTGCAACCTTGCTGAACTCACTCACTAGTTCTAGTTTTTTTTGTTTTTTTAAATAGATTCCTTGGAATTTTCTCTGTAGACCATCATATTATCTGCAGATAAGGACAGTTTTATTTCTTTCTTTCTAATCTGTATCCCTTTTGTTTACCTTTCTTATTACACTGGCTAAAATCTCCTACACTATGATGAATAACAATGATTAAAATATTCCTTGCCTTGCCCCCTTCTTAAGGGAAAGCATTCAGTCTTTGACCAGTAAGTGTGATGCTAGCTGGGGGTGGGTTGTTTTTTTTTTTGTTTTTTTTTTTTTTTGGTAGACAGTCTTTAAAGTTGGGGAACTTTCCTTCAATTCCTAGTTTTCTGAGAGTTTTTATCATGGATGAGTGTTGATATTGAAACTAAAAGCACAGTGCCATTTACAATCACTCAAAAAAGAAAGGAAGAAATACTTAGATGTAAGTTTAATAAAACATCTTCAGGTATTTATTCTGAAAACTTACACAATACTGATGAAAGGAATCAAAGGGGGTCTAAATAAATGGAGAGTTATGCCAATTTAATGTATTAGAAGAATCAATATCTTAAACATGCCAGTTCTTCGCTAATTGATATACAAGTAATCAAAATCCCAATGAAACTTTTTGGTAGATCTACCCAAGATGATTCTAAAATTTATATGGAAAAGTAGAGGAACTAGAACAGATAAAACAATTCCAAAAAAGAAAATAAAGTGGGAGAAAAAGTCTACTTAATTTCATGACTTATTATTTAGTTACAGTAATCAAGACTGTGGTATTGGGAGAAGGATGACACAGAGATCAGTGGAATGGATAGAGAACCCAGAAATAGACTTTTCCATTTTCTAAGTATGGCCAACTGACTTTTAAAAAAATACAAAAGAAGGGGCGCCTGGGTGGCGCAGTCGGTTAAGCGTCCGACTTCAGCCAGGTCATGATCTTGCAGTCTGTGAGTTCGAGCCCTGCATCAGGCTCTGGGCTGATGGCTCAGGGCCTGGAGCCTGTTTCCGATTCTGTGTCTCCCTCTCTCTCTGCCCCTCCCCCGTTCATGCTCTGTCTCTCTCTGTCCCAAAAATAAATAAAAAACGTTGAAAAAAAATTTAAAAAATAAATACAAAAGAAGTTCAATAAAGGAAGGATAATCTTAAAATTTTTTTCTGATGTTTATTTATTTTAGAGAGAGAGAGAGAGAGAGAGAGAGGAAGACAGAACACAAGCTGGGGAGGGGCAGAGAGAGAGACACACACACACACACACACACAGAATACAAGCAGGCTCCAGGCTGTGAGCTGTTAGCACAGAGCCCAACTCGGGGCTCAAACCCACCAACTGTGAGATCATGACCTGAGCTGAAGTCAGAGGCCCAACTTACTGAGCCACCCAGGCGCCCCAGGAAGGATAAACTTTTCAACAAATGGTGCTGGAGGAATTTTCTGTTCACAGGCAAAATAAAAACAGGCAAAAACAAAACCCTTGAACTAAATCTCACGTCTAATGCAAAAATTAAGCCAAAATGCATCATAAATATAAATGTGAATGATAATATATACAACTTTTAGAAGATAGCATAGGAAAAAAATCTTTGGGATCTAGGGCTTAGTGAAAAGTTCTTAGACATGACACAAAAAACACAATCCATAAAAGACAAAATTCAATTAATTGTATGTCATCAAAATTAAAGACTTCTTTTTCCTTGTGAAAGACCTCATTAAGAGGTTGGAAAGATTAGCTATAAACCAGGAGAAAATATCTGCAAACCACATATATTAAAAAAGATCAATTTTTAGAATATATAAAGAACTCTGGAAACTCACAATAAAAAACAAACAATCCAAATAAAAAATGGCCAAAGACATGAAAAAACATTTCACTGAAAGGATTGTACGTATGGCAAATAAGCACAGGAAAAGATGTTCAGCATCACTAGCCATTAGGGAAATGCAAATTTAGACTACAATGAGATATCACTGTATACCTGTAAGAACAGTTACACTTGAAAATATGACAATACCAAATGCTGACAAGGATGCTGAGAAACTGGATCTGTCATACAATGCTCATGGGAATGTAAAGTAGTACAGCCACCTTAGAAAATAGTATGGCAGTTTCTTAAAAAAGCTAAACATATACTTACCATATAACACAGAAATTGTACTCCTGGGCTTTTATCCCAGAGAAATGAAAACTATATTTGCACACAAATCTGTGTATAATTGTTTATCATAGTTTTATTTGTAATACCCAAAACCTAGAAGCAATCTAGATATCCTTCAGTAGGTGAGTGGTTAGACCAACTCTGGTTTATTCACACCATGGAATACTGCTCAGCAGTATTCAGCCAGAACCAAAACCAAACCAACCACAATCACCACAACAAAAATGAGCTATTGAAATGCGCGTTATTCTCAGTGAAAAAAATGTCAATCTCAAGGGGTTACATATTGCATGGTCCCATTTATGTAACATTCCTGAAGTCAAAGTTATAAAGATGGAAAACGTATTCATGGTTGCAAGGGGATTAGGTATGTTGGAATGGGAGGAAAGAGGTGGATGTGACTATGAAGGAATAGCATGAGGGAGGTCTTTGTGCTGATGGAATAGTTCTATATCTTGATTGTGTTGGTATGACATAAATCTATGCATGTTGTAAAATGACACAAAACTAAACTCACACATGTATCAATGTCAAATTCCTAGTTTTAATATCGGACTATGATTATGTAAGATGTAGCCATTGGAGTAAGCTGAGTGAAAGGTAAAAACCTCTCCTCTGTACTATTTTTGCAAATTCATGTGAATCTATAATTATTCCAAAATAAGATGTTTAAAACTTTAATCTTCAGAGGAAGCCATGCATTCATGCAGTTTCTATAATGGGGAGAGAGATGGAAAACAAGTAACTAACTAGCAAGCTAGCTAACTAAATAAATAACTGACTAGTCTTATCTTTCCTTGGAATGGATAACTAAGATTGCACATGATTCCTAAAGTAATGCTTTCCTTCTCAAAATATCTTTTAAAATTTTTTTTTCAACGTTTATTTATTTTTGGGACAGAGAGAGACAGAGCATTAACGGGCGAGGGGCAGAGAGAGAGGGAGACACAGAAACGGAAACAGGCTCCAGGCTCTGAGCCATCAGCCCAGAGCCTGACGCGGGGCTCAAACTCACGGACCGCGAGATCGTGACCTGGCTGAAGTCGGACGCTTAACCGACTGCGCCACCCAGGCGCCCCTAAAAATATCTTTTTAAATAAAAGTACTTAAAAAATCCTTATTACAATAAAGTGACATTAGACATTTTATGATTTTTAGAAATATAGCCACAAATTTGTGAATGTAAATCTTTGTCCTTAAACCATTTCGTGTCACTTTTAATCCTGCTTTTCTTTGGGAATCTCTCGTTTGTAGCTGTCCACCATTTCTCGGAGTACTCACTCTAGCTTATTTTTCATATGCTCTATTGGTAAGAAGGGATATATTTTAGGTGTGAATCTTCTACAATGATGGCCTCTTTATTTATTTTTTTTTCAATATATGAAGTTTATTGTCAAATTGGTTTCCATACAACACCCAGTGCTCATCCCAAAAGGTGCCCTCCTCAATACCCATCACCCACCCCTCCCTCCCTCCCACCCCCTACCAACCCTCAGTTTGTTCTCAGTTTTTAAGAGTCTCTTATACTTTGGCTCTCTCCCACTCTAACCTCCTTTTTTTTTTTTTCCTTCCCCTCCCCCATGGGTTTCTGTTAAGTTTCTCAGGATCCACATGAGAGTGAAAACATATGGTATCTGTCTTACTCTGTATGGCTTATTTCACTTAGCATCACACTCTCCAGTTCCATCCGTGTTGCTACAAAGGGCCATATTTCATTCTTCTCATTGCCACGTAGTACTCCATTGTGTATATAAACCACAATTTCTTTATCCATTCAATGATGGCCTCTTTCTAATATGGTGGTGTTTACTCAGAGAACAAAGCAAATGTCATTTTATACTAAATAAGTTGTTGGTGACATATTACCCACAGGTAATATGCTAATTTGATAACTTCCTTAATTGAAGCAATTTTTTAAAAGACTTTAAATCCTACATTATGTTCTTTGTTTCAAGTTTATTTTTTCCAAAAATCTTTTCTTAAAAATCTTCAAGGATTTTTAACATTCGAAGGATGAATGTTATATAGACAAATTTTAGCTCAACATAAATAAGAATTTTCTAGTAAACACATTCAAAGATAGGATATGGTCTTTGGGAAGAGGCAATTAAACTGGAGAAACTTTTAATTCCCTTTAACTTTAATATTATGTCAATTAAAAATATAAAATTTATACAGTGGTTTCAAGAGAGAAATTAAAAAATGGCAAGTATTCCTTTTCAAAGAGAAATGATGCTAGCTGAAATCACATAATGAAGGTGCCGTAAGTGATTGAAATAACATCCCTTGTTAATAAATATAGATATTTATTAAGGCCCTACTGTGTTCTAGGCATGACTCCAGGTTCAGGATTAGAAGATCTAGAATAAAAGAAGTCTCTACTTTCATGGAGCTAATATTATAGTGGGTGGGGGGAGGGAGAAAAATACATAGACATAGAATAAATCATGGGGTAATTCATGTGTAGAAAAGCATAAATCAGGAAAGAGGAGATAGGAAGCACTGGTGGGTGGAAAGTCACCTCTTTGATTAGCTGATATTTGAACCTGGACTTAAAGGAAGTGAGAGTATGTGAGCCATGAAGATGTCTGGGGGAAACTTAATTGTTGGTAGAGACGACACCTGTTTTAAGTGCCCTTGGGTAGTGTGATGATTAATTTTATGTGTCAACTTGACTGGGCTAAGGGATGTTCAGATGATTGGTAAAATATTACTTCTGGGTGTGTCTGTGAGGATGTTTCTGGAAGAGATTAGCATTTGAATTGGTAGACTGAGTAGATTGCCCACAACAGTGCAGGTGGGTATCATCCAGTCCACTGAGGGCCTGAAAAGAACAAAAGGCTGAGGAAGAATACAGTTTTTCTCTTTGCTTGAGGTGGGATGTCCATCTTCTGCCCTCAGAAATCAGTGTTCCTGTGCCTCAGACTCCGCCTGGGACTTAACACCATTGTTTTCACATTCTCAGGCTGAATTACACCACTGGCTTTCCTGGTTCTCTAGCTTGCAGACAGCAGATTGTGGAACTTCACAGGCTCCAGAATTGCATGAGCCAACTTCTGTAATAAATCTCTTATATATGTGTATATATTCTATTGGTTCTATTCTCTGAAGAACTGTAACTAATACAGGTGGAAAGGAATTAGAATGTTGGAGGAACAGCAAGGCAGCCAATGTGGCTGGAGTGGAGTAAGGGTAATAAAAGAGACTGGAGAAGCGGTGGTGGAGCGGAGGGCGGACAAATTTTGTAGGACACTGTAAGTCATGGTGGGTCTTGTGGGTTTTACTGTGAATAGGATGGGAAGCTGTTGAAATGATGAGCAGAAAGTGATATCATCTTTCTTACATTAAAAAGGATTTGTCTGGCTATGGAGCACAGCTTGTCAGGTGTAAGAGTGGAAGTAGAGAGAATATTTAGGAAAGAGGTTATTGCAATAATCTAGTAAGAGATGGAAGTCGATTGCAATGGGGTAGGAGACGGGTAGTGGTGTAGGTTAGAATTAGATTCAGCATATAATTTGAAAGCAGTTATTACAGGATTTACTGGCGATTTGGATGTGGACATGAGAAGAAAAATAAAGATACAAGTACAAAATTATTGACCTGAGCAACTGGAAGATCATAGCACTGCATTTGATAATATGTGATTGAAAGGTTTGGTGTTGAGGGATATGTCTTCTTGTTGAGTGAGCCTCAGCATATGGCTGTTCCTGCTCTTTGGCTCAGATTTGTAAACTTGATGCATATATTTACTTTTTCCTTCTTGCCAGTTGCCACCACTTATGTGCCTGGGATACCCCATAATTTGTGGAGGGTGAGTATTGGCCACTGCTTGCATAAAACATATCAGTGACAGAACTGGTTTTAAATATTAGGAGTACAACCCAAAGCACTCAAGCATGATGATTTAGAAGGCCTGTAATTTTGTAATTGCTTTTTGTATCATAAAAATTAAAATTTTTATATAACTGCTTAACTGGGACCTTTATTTTTTCTGTTCCCCCTTTTGCCTCTGACTGACACATTCCTGCCTACCTCTACCTCGAAGGCTAACCTAAGTTATCAGAGTTTTTCTTTCCTTAAAATACACCTTTCAAACCGATAGAAAATGTCTGAAGGCTTCCTTTAAAAAAAAAAACTAGCATATGTTATCTTTCAACATGTCCAATAAAATGTGATTGTCTAAGGTGCCTAGGGTGAATGACAGCATCAATTTTTTTTTTATATGGAAGGGACTTTAGCTATTTTCTCTGAATGATGTTTTGGGGATTTTTAGGGCATATTCTGAGTAATATTCTGGCTGTTTTAATTTGCACAAGAGTTTACCAGTTTTTTGCATGCTTTTTATATGGGTTAATTATACTAGAAAAATCTGTGTAGGAAAAACATTTGTTCATTAGTCTCATAAGAATTGGGAAATAGTGTGGCATTTTGCTTTAGGATACAGTGAGAGAAAGAATATGAGTATAGATTCAAGGGAAAAAGAGAAGGAAAAAAAGGAACCCAGAAACAATCAGAAGAAACCAAGTTGAACATATAACTAAACATCAAAACCATAATAATTAATAAATGTATTATTGAAGTGGATTTTTATATTTTGTATTTTTATTTTTTTAAGTATATTTATTTTGAGAGAAAGAAAGCACATAGAGAGGAGGGGCAGAGAGAGAGAGAGAGGAAGAGAGAGAATCCCAAGCAAGCTCCATGCTCAGCATGGAGCCTGATGTGGGACTTGATCACACTGTGAGTCTCCATCTCATGTTGGTGAGATAGTGACCCAAGCTGACACCAGGAGCTGGATTCTTAACTGACTGAGCCACTTAGGCATCCGTGGAGTGGATTTTTAGATGGGTTCTCAAGACCATTGGGAATAAGGCTCAGATTTTTTTGCTCAGAATAAGCAAAAGTCCAAGATAGAAAGATGTACAAAAGTTTTAGTGGATGAATAGAATACAGTACAGGCATACCTTATTTTGTTGTGCTTCACTTCATTGCATTTTGTAGATAATGCATTTTTTTTCACAAATTGAAGATTTGTGGCAACCCTGCATTGAGCAAGTCTTTTGGCTCCATTTTCCAACAGCTTTTTTCACTTTGTGTCTGTCACATTTTGGTGATTTTCAGAAATTTTCAAATTTTTTCATTATTATTATATTGGTTACGGTCCTCTGTGATCAGTGATTATGACTTGATGAAAGCTCAGATGATAGCATTCTTTTCTTAGTAATAAAGTATTTTTAATTAAGGCATGTACTTTAAAAAAAACATAATGGTATTGCACACATAATAGAGTTAATAGTGCAATGTAAACATGACCTTAATATGCACTGGGAAACTAAAAAATTTCTTTGACTTGGTTTATTGCAATATTAGCTTTTTTGCAGTGGTCTGGAACTAAACCTGCAATATCTCTGAGGTATGCTTGCAGCCCCCCTTATCCATGGTTTCACTTTCAGCAGTTTCAGTTATCTGTGGTCAACCATGGAAACAGACATTGCTCCTTAAGATGAATTGTTAGAAGTCAATAGTAGCCTAATTTTATGTCATGATGGCTACATCATTCATCTTGCTTCATTGCATCATGTAGGCATTTTATCATCTCACATCATCACAAGAAGGGTGAGTACTGTACAATAAGGTATTTTGAGAGAGAGAGAGGGAGGCCACATTTACATTGTTATAATTGTTCTATTTTATTCTTATTGTTGTTAATCTCTTCCTGTGCCTAGTTTATAAACTAAACTTTATTATAGGTATGTAGGTACAGGAAACAACACTGTATATATAGGGTTCAATACTACCCATGGTTTCGGGCATCCACTAGAGGAGATGTCTTGGAACATATCCCCCACAGATAAAGGAGGACTACTGTAAGATACAAATATGTACTTTGAACTAGCACTGTTGAGAATCATGATTGTGAGTAAAATTAGCTGTTGTGGTCCAGCCACAGTGGAAAGAGCTCATTGGTGATGAATGGTGTCATTTAGATTGATGGGTGGCAGTGAGGAGGGAGAGAACTCTCCTGTTATAGAGAACTTAGAATTGCCTTTCTTTAACTTTGTCATGGCATCGCCAATACTCAGTAATCAAAAATGGGCATAGCGGAATGGAGGTGCTTGCCTGAGTGCCATGCTCTGTGGACCCCAGTGTGGCTCAGTGGATAGTACTTGAGGAAGTACTGATCCAAAAGTAATGGGGATTGTCATACTATAAAATGATTCCCTTGTATATATATCTTTAGGCTGCATATTGCTGATTTATAACAACTTTCTCAAAGCTACTCTTTAGGGTTATTAAAAACAACATAGGGCTCTTTGAAGAAGACATGGTCACAGGTACCATAGAACTTTGCAGGCCCCGATCCTGCTCCTGCCTCACCATGTTGGCTCTTGCCAAGGAACAAGTCGGTCAGGAAGCTGTGCCGCAGCCGTGGCTTTGAAAGACACCAGGAAGACACCCCTGGAACCAGAGATAGTGATTCATCAAATTAGAATTACTCTAACCAGCCCCAAAGTAAATGGAGAAAGCATGTGCTGACTTGATCAGAGGCACAAAGAAAAAGAATCTCAAAGTGAAAGGACCAGTTTGGATGCCTACCAAGACTCTGAGAATCACTGCAAGAAAAATTTCTTGAGGTGAAGGTTTTAGACTTGGGATCATTTTCAGATGAGGATCCACAAGCAATTCATTGATTTATACAGCCCTTCTGAGATTGTTAAACAGATAACTTCCATGAGTATTGAAACAGGAATTGAGGTTGAAGTCACCATTGCAGATGCTTAAATCAACCTTTTTAATAAATTGATTATCAGTTAAAAATAACTAACTTACTAAATACTCCATAGGTGACTAGGTCCTCACTTCCTGAAACAAAAACAAACAAATGAACAAAAACCATCAAGCAAACCAAGATGTTCTGAGGGAGGATTCTAGGTTTACCACTTAATTTGGCGTGTAATCCTAAGCAAATTACTTAATTGCTCTGTGCTCCAGATGTCTCATCAATAAAATGGAGTTTTAATAGTGTCTGCTTCATAGGACTGTTGTGAAGAATAAATGTGATAATGCATTTAAAGTGCTTAGCATGTTATGTACCTCAATAAATGTTAGCTTACATTGATAAGGTAGTTAATTGACCTGCTAACACATATCTTTCCATTTCTACAAAATAAGGGAAAAAAACCCATCTCTGTGGCATTTAGTAGGCATTATAGGTAATATTTGTCTTCAAATTTATTATTTTAAAATAAAAAAAACTTTTTAAAATGGTAAAATGCCACTTTTATTTAGTGGCAAGGATTTAACATTTTTTGGTCTAAAATGTTCAAACTATTATAGGAAACTAGATTTTTATGGGGAAATTTTTCATTTTTTTTAAGGTGGATATCTTCTGTTTCTGGTTTATGGTATATATGTTAAAAATATTCTGGAATAAGCTATCTTTCAAGGTGAAGCTAAAACTCAAAATCAGCAATAAATACTTCACATGAAATGGAAAAAGTCAGGAACAACCTGTCTCTTGGTGTTAGAGGTTTCCAGTCAATTACGGGTGTGGAAATGCATGCCCACGTTGATGACTGGCCAAGGGCATCTGTGTTGTTACTTCCTTCTCCTCCCTCTAAAGTTGATTCAGGTTTTTAGTTGTTTTCCTGGCTGGCTTGTGCTGGAAAGCAGCAGGTTTGTTTTCTGTTGGCAGCCCCCCTTTTCATGCTTCCTGAGATGCAACCTTAAATTGATTATGTTGCCCCTTCACCCCTGCGGTCGGTCAGCTAGATAACAAAGGAAAGGGACTCAGGGAACTCAGAGTTAGAAATTCACATACAAACAGCAGCACTTTTCTTTGAATTTCTCTATCAATTTGTCTTTCTTATGACACAGTACACTTTGCAGAGGAATTTTATTTCACATATATCATTTCCCTTACTAGTGAAATGTAGGTGTTAGAGGCATGTAGTTCAACTCCCCCCCCCCCCCCCCCCCCGCCAACTCCAACAGAGTCTCTTCTTGTATACACCCATAACAACTGATTATCTAGCCCCTGCTCCAACATTTCCAGCCATGAGCCATCTTACCTCACAACCTGTCTTTGGGGGAGACAGGTTTCTTCCCTTTTAGTCAGCTGAAACTCCTTTATTGACACAAATCATATAATATTTTAGTTCAAAGATTTTATTTTTGAATACATTTTATTCTAGTTCATTTCATTTTTGCATGGACATTTTCTTCACTGTTCTTTTTTTTTTTTTTTTTTAAAGTTTATATATTTATTTTGAGAGGTGGGGGCAGGGGCAGACAGAGGGAGAGACAGAATCCCAAGCAGGCTCTGAACTGTCAGTGTGGAGCCTAATGCGGGGCTTAACTAACTGAGCCACCCAGGTGCCCCTCTTTACTGTTCTTCTTCTTTTTTTTTTTTAAATATGTTTGTTTATACTTGAGGGGTGGGGGAGAGAGACAGAAACACAGTGAGTGGGACAGGGGCCAAGAGAGAAGGAGACATAGAATCCAAAGCAGGCTCCGGGCTCTGAGCTGTCAGCATAGAGCCCCACATGGAGCTCGAACTCACGAACAGTGAGATCATGACCTGAGCTGAAGTCACACATTTAACCGGCTGAGCCACCCAGGCGCCCCATCTTACTATTCTTAAATTCTTATCATAATTATCAATATTTTCTTGAGTATTATATTAGAGAAATATTTGAACATATTCACCTTGCCCATGAAGTTATTTTTTCACAATTATTTTACTATAATTTTGTAATAAAAAAATGTAAAGTAAACTCTGCTCCCAATGTGGGTCTTGAAGTCAAGATCCCAAGATCAAGAGTTGCATGCTCTACCCTCTGAGACAGTCAGGCACCCCTATTTTACTATAACTTTGAATGAAAGTTATGTTCAGGGTTTTTTTTCCTTAGCATGTCTTACTTTTCTTTGTGAAATTTTGAAATGTTATATAATTAGTCATTTAATTAATGTATTATTTATTATTTGGTTACAAAGGTAATGACCATACCTCTCATCACTGGAGACTTGAGTAAACCACTCACTAGTCTCAGGACTAGTCCAGCAAATTTTTCATGCATATCATTTGAGAGTATTTGATACCACACACAGAGGATCTTAATTTTGGGTCTGGGATCAAAGAGATCCATGAATCCTCTAGAATCAAATGTAAAATTTTGGTTTTGCACAGATGAGCAGATAGATCTTAAGGAGATTTTGGAGACTTTCATCAGGCTTTTAGGGAGTTCTGCAAGTTCCCTTCCCCCAAATGTTAGGAACTTTGTTGCTAGAAAGTTATGAGAGCATGTATGACTTTCTAGGCTGCCAGAACAAATATCACAGACTGGGTGGCTTAAATGACAAAAGTGTGTTTTCTCACAATTCTGGAGGCTGGAAGCCCGAGATCAGGATTTCAGCAGGGCTGGTCTCTTGGCTTGTAGATGGCTATCTTCTTCCTATGTCTTCAGATGTTCTTCCCTCTGTGCATGTCTGTGTCCCAATCTCCTTTTCTTATAAGGACACCAGTCACACTGGAGTAGGGTCCATGCTAATGACCTCATATTAGCTTAATTGCCTCTTTAAAGATTTGATCTCTACCTTGTAGGTATTGGGGGTTAGGACTTCAATGAATAAATTTGGGGGGATTACAGTCCAGCCCACAAGAGTATTTGTATGAAAATTAAAAATCAAAAAGTGAAAACTGCATTCAATTCACTCTAGAGTAAGTTTTCCCTAGTCAGAATCTGCTGGCACAATATTTATTAGCTTGCAATTCAAACATAATTTCTTTTTCAAACTAGCTGCTTCTGTGTGAGTTCTCTGGATCACTGGAGCTAGAATCAATCAGCCATCAATATTTATTGAGCACCCACTGTGTGCAAAAAGCTGTATAAGAGCTCTAAATCTGCGGTATTGATTGTGCCTGCCAGCCAGGGCAGGGTTTTCTTGTGAAACAACTCAGACATTTGCCTTGTGCTGTAAAAGGGAGCAGGAATTTGGAGGTATGCATTGGGTATTTTAAGCTCTGAAATTTAAAGGTTCTTATCATGGAAAGGAAGTTTCCATAGGTATCTTTTATCTATCTTTTCTGTAACCTTACGGTACAGACATTGATGGTGTCTGTATGCTGAAAGTGATTAGATTTTGGAAAGCTTTCTTAAAATATGCACAGTAAAATCCATTCCATTTACAAAGTGTACTCACAGTTGTGGTAGAGAGAAAACACTATTATTTCTAAGCAAATACGGAGGGTTTATCTCAAGGAGAAAACTGTCTTTATTTGGGAACCTCCATTAATAGATATATTTTATTACCAAGATGAGCTTTCCGGGGTGCAGTGAAACATAGATTGCTAAGCTTCTCTGGTTAAGAAATAAACAGAAACTTGGAGAATTCAGAGAATAACAATCTATGAAGGAGAAAGGAGGAAAGAAAAGGGGTGGGAGGAGGGTGGAGACTCTGCAGAATGATGGGAGGCTGGAGCCTGGGAAGACACAGTCATTGAAAATGCTTCAGAGTTGGAAATGGTAGAAGGGAGGTTTAATCCTAAATTGTTGGCAGTGCTGTGCAGCAATGTGAGCCTCATTTGCTCTCTCCAAATTCCAGTGGAATCTCTTGCAGGCACAGCTTTGAGTCTTTGGTTGCTGAGAGACAAGGGTGAGACCGGATGGAGTGGGAAAGAGGAGAGAAACATAATAAGAAAATAAACACATGGATCTACCTAAGCTAAGGAACACTATTACCAATAATGTTGGGTCTGCCTTTACAATATTGTACTAAAGCAAGTAGCAGATTCCCCCAAATTGAGAGGCCTACTTTATTTCATTTTTATTACCCAAGCCATAAGCTATTGCTTGGTCTTTGGAGGCTTCCTCTGGGGCAGTTAGTAGACAGGAGCCATCGGATATGGGTGGTGGCAGCAGCAGTGACAGAAGTAATGGGATTGTATTTCTTAGGCATGGGTGAGTAAAGATTCCTAATTTGTCTTTAGCTTGGTCCCGTAGTGCAAAGTTAGGGGCTATTTATCTTATTGAGGTAGTGCATTTCATCCTTATGATTCTGAATACACATACACAAAGTGACTGATGATGTTGGGAAGGGCAAGACCTTATGCCTGCTTCTGGCAATTGCTTAAACTCATCTCCTCTCTAAGAATGCTTATATAGGCAGGTTTGGGTCCTAAATCCCTAATATCTCATTCTCCATAAGCAGACTCATATTTCAAGCCTTGGTAAGAGCCTTCAGCTTAGCAATATGAATATGAGACCCAAAAGTACACCGTATGTGTCAGGAAATAGATGCCACACTCAAACTGGGTAACTGAGCATAGTTTAATAAAAGTACAATTTATAAAGCTATAGGCAAGACTTAATGAATACTATAAAGGATAGATAGAGTGGCTCCTTAGGGCTGGTATCAGCTGGGGGCCTTGGCTCTCCTAGGTTGAAAGGGGTAAGGGGTGAGAGAGGCTCATGAACTTGGTGAGTAAGCTATAATAGAGAGGGTCCTATGACAGGAGCTGGCTTTTGGGAGACAGACACAGATAATCTGGGTGGCTGGCAGGGAGAATTGAAGGAAGAAAGACTCTGACGTCATTCTTCTCCTGCCTTCTGCTGTCCCACTGGTGCTTCAGGTTGACTGAACCCCACTGGAAGCTTGCTGCAGTCCACACAGGCCAGTCTTCCAGGGAAGACACCAGACTGTAAGAGGATCTGGAGGACAAACAGGAAGAGATCAAGCTATGGGTATAGTTTTCTGTATTTTGAGGGGTTCAGACATTATCCAAGTATAAGCTGTGTCGTATTTGGGGAGGGCCTGTGCTACTAACTTTAGCTCTGCTAAATGCCATTGTCTCCAAGAAGACTTCCTCATAAACCTAGCCAGAAGGAGTGTTGCTATCTTTTGAATGTGTCTAGAACTATGTTTGTCCTACTCATTGAGCACAACAGATACTGCCTTGGATCTAATGTGGATGAAAACCTCTCTATTTGTGTCTTGCTTATATTTGTTTCTTCCAAAGTGCCTTGCACAATGCCGTACACTCAACTTTTTCCATTAAAAGTTTTCTGTTTTTGTTTTTTGAAGTCAGCTCCACAAGGCAGCAGGCAGAATTATTCATGCCTTCTCAAGTATGACAGGTGTTTACCTCATGTTTTCACTGTTACTAAAATGCTCCCAACTATGCCTGGATGGTAATGATGGCATTTTCAGAATGATTCATACCACTATCCTTCCATGTAGTCTCTAAGCCACAGAACAGCAAAAGAATCATAAACTTGAGATGGCATTGGGATGATTGCTTCTTTGTTCTGAAGTTTCTTACGTTTACCTGCTTCCTGCCTTGAGTTACTCCCAGACTATTAGCATCAGTTCTTTGGTCTGGTTCCTTTTTCCTTGTTTCTCTTTACCTCAGGCTCCTTGCCCTAGGTAAGCAAAGTTGCTTGCTGCCTTCTCAGCATGAAGAACATAATTTGTTCCTGGTCCTTCACATGCATGTTGTTCAAGGTCTAGAGCACTGTCTTTTTACCGCCCTGGGCTGTTAGGAGGTTAGCGTTGGCCTGAGGTTATGCGCAAGAATCTTAGCAGAATTGAAAAAAAAAATCTACTTATTTAAGGCATGTTTCCCTAATTTTGCATTTGTGTACAGGAATTTTGGAATCTGTAAGTAGTTATTTTAAATTTTCCCTTTAAAATTTTTTTATCTTGGCTAATGGGTTTATTAGTATAGCCTATTGCATATTTTGGATCTGGATTTTGCTGTCAAGCATATCATTTCTCTAATTTCTGTTTATTTACAATTTTTATAAACAGTGATATTTTCTGTTCACATGTTAGTTTAAGCATAGAAATAGATAATTTATTATTTTTTGAATTTGGTCTATTAACCATTACTCTCTGGTTATCATTCATTTAGCAGTTAAATCACTCACTTTAATATTATCCAGATCACATTTCTCTATCTAATTAGTAAGTATATCATTAAAAACTTCAAATGCCTTGCTGTAATGCAGATATAACATTTTATGCCAGTCTGTCTATGAGAAAAAGATATTAAGTAATTTGCATGATTTATTCTTAAAAGGCTGGCTTCTAGTCATTAACACTTATAAATGTTTTTATACCCTATTAATGATTTATACAAGTTTTGTTTTTGTTTTTGTTTTTGTTTTTTTTGCCAGTGGTTGAAATAAATTTTAGAAATCTGTAGTTTTTAGAAAATATATTTGGAAAAAAGGGGCAGCTGGGTGGCTCAGTTGGTTAAGCATCTGACTTCGGTTCAGGTCATGATCTCATGGTTCATGATTTTGAGCCTCACGTTGGGTTCTGTGCTGACAGCTCAGAGCCTGGAGCCTGCTTTGGATTCTGTGTCTCCTCTGTGTGCCCCTCCCCTGCTCATGCTCTCTCTCAAAAATAAATAAACATTAAAAAAGAAAATATATTTGGAAAATGAAACATTTCCTTGTTAATCCTCAGTTTTCTGTCATCTGTTTCATTCACTATAATGTCTCAAATGCTGACATTTGTCCTGCATTGAATTTGCAAATACTTTTAGTATTCAGGAATAAAATCTATTTTGGTTAACTCACTTTGAACTTAAAACCAGCAAAAAACAAATCAACTAGCCTGAGAAGAGTTTTTCAACTCTCATGTCACCAATTTTGGATTTCAATTCTTCATTCATTCATTCATTCATTCATTCATTCATTCATTCAAAGTTTATTGAGAAAGAGAGAGAGAGAGAGAGAGCACAAGCAGGGAAGGGGCAGAGAGAGAGAGAGACAGACAGAGAGAGAGGGAGAGAGAGAGAGAGTCCCAAGCAGGCTCTGCACTGCCAGCACAGAGCCCAATGTGGGGCTCAGTCTTATGAACCATGAAATTGTGACCTGAGCTGAAATCAAGAGTCGGACACTTAACTGACTGCATCACCCAGGAACCTCTCAATCCTTTAAAAAATAATAAAGGGATTGAAATTGCTCCCTGTTAGGCTCTACAGTAGTCTACAGGTTAAGAAGAAAAAGTGAAGACTATCTAACATCCACAGTGAGGGAAAAGTAGCTAGCAAATTCATGTGCTTTGTTTAAAACTAGCTCTGAATTTGAAATTCTAATTATTTAAAGACCCTGTTATTTGCAAGGATGAAAACAAAGAAATAAATTCATTTTAAAGAGGAGTTCCTTACTAAAATCCACATTTCTAGGACATGACATCTTTAGATTTGTTGAACAGCTGAAGGAGCAATATGGTGAGCTAGTCCTTTTATTTCAGGCACAGCGTAACAAGGAGTGCAGGTGCAAACCCCATTACCCCATTATCTGGCATCACCTAGCTCTGTCTGCTGTAGTATCCTATGTGACCCTACATGAAGAATTAAAAAATGCACAAAAATGGAATAACAAGCTAATTATCACATATCACTTACATTCCTCAAACAGGTTTGAAATAAACTTTAGAACTCTATCCTTTTTTCATCATTAAAAAAATTGTTTTTATTTAACCTTTCACCCCTTTCATCCATTTCTTCTGCCCCTTTTCCCCTGCTTCTGGTAACCACCGGTCTGTTTTCTGTATCTATGAACCTTTTTTTTTATTCCATATATACAATATTTGTGGAATAGGAGACATCATACTGTATTTGTCCTCCTCTGTCTGACTTATTTCACTTAGCGTAATACCCTCAAGGTCCATCCATGTTGTTGCAAATGGCAAGATTTCATTCTTTTTTATAGCTGAATAATATTCCATTGTGTGTGTGTGTGTGTGTGTGTGTGTGTGTGTGTGTGTGTGTGACCTTTTTTATCCATTCATCTATCTATGGGCACTTAGGTTGTTTCTGTATCTTGGCTATTGTAAATAATGCTGCCATGAACATAGAAGGTATATATATCTTTCTGAGTTAGGGATTTTTTTTTACCTTGGATAAATACCCAGAAGTGGAATTGCTAGATAATATGGTAGTCCTATTTTTAATCTTTTGAGGAAACTTCATACTGTTTTTTATAGTGGCAGTACCAATTTACATTCCTACCAACAGTGCACAAGATTTCCTTTTTTTCACATCTGTGCCAACACTTATTTCTTGTCTTTTTGGTAATAGTCAATCTGACAGGTATGAACTGATATTTCATGGCGGTTTTAATTTGCATTTCTGTGATGATTAATGATGTTGAGTATATTTTCACATACTTGTTGGCTATTTCTATTTCTTTGGGAAAATATCTATGCAGATCTGCCCATTTTTAAAAATTTATTTATTTATTCTTGAGAGACAGAGAAAGAGAGAGAGAGAGGGAGTGGCAATCAGAGGGAGAGAGAGAGAATCCCAAGCAGGCTCCACACTGTCAGAACAGAGCCCAATTGGGGCTTGAACTCACAAACGGTGATATTGTGACCTGAGCCAAAATCAAGAGTCAGACGTTTAAGGGACTGAGCCACCCAGGCACCCCCTGCCCATTTTTAAATACAGTTTTTTGTTTTTTGGTATTGAGTGGTATGAGTTCTTTATACATTTTGAGTATTAACCCCTTAGCAAATATATGACTTGCAAATATTTTCTCCCATTCAGTAGGTTGTCTTTTTATTTTGTTGATGTTTTCCTTTGATGTGCAGAAGACTTTTAGTTTGATGTAGTCCCACCTGTTTATTTTCATAGCTTTTGCTTTTGGTGTCAGATTCAGAAAATCATGGCCAAGACCTGTGTCAAGGAGCTTACTACCTGTATTTTCTTCTAAGATTTTTATGGTTTCAGGGCTCACATTCAAGTATTTAATCCATTTTGAGTTCATTTTTGTATGTGCTGCAATATAGTGGTCCAATTTCATTCTTTTCCATGTTGCTGCTGAGTTTTCCCAGCACCAGACTCACTTTACCCACTGTATATTCTTGATTCCTTTGTCATCAATTAATTGTTCATATATGTATGGGTTTATTTCTGGCTCCCTGTTCTGTTCCATTGATTTATGTCTGCTTTTATGCCAGTACCATACTGTTTTAATTACCATAGCTTTATAATAGAGTTTTTTTTAATCAGGAGTGTGTTGCCTCCAGCTTTGTTCTTCTTTCTCAAGATTGCTTTGGCTATTTGGGGTCTTTTGTGTGTTTTCAAAAATTTATTCTATCCAGGACCACCTGAGTGGTTCAGTTGATTAAGCATCTGACTTTGGCTCAGGTCATGACTTTACGGTTTGTGAGTTAGAGCCTTGCATTGGGCTCTCTGCTGTCAGCACAGAGCCCACTTTGGATCCTCTCTCCTCCCCACTCCTCTGCTCCTACCCTGCTCATGTGTATGCACGTATGCGCTCTCTCTCAAAAATAAATAAACATTAAAAAAATTTATTCTATCCATTTTTGTGTGAAGACTCTTCTCTTTAAAGCAAAGAGGGATGCAAAATGGGAGAGTTAATTTTCTCGGTTATTTGTTAGCAGTGTGTGCTAGAAGGTCCAAGTAGTGAGCTTCTTCTTGCTTCTTTGTTTTGTTCCAATTATATTGTTTATTTTCTCCCTACCCCCAAACAACAACAGCAACTAAGCAAAAATTCTCACAACAAACATGGCCAAAATCAAAATTAGTAAACAAAACCAAATTAAAAAACAATCTCCTTCAGTTGGAATGTTTGGTCCTAGGTGGTGAAGACCCAGGGAACAGGGCTGCTTCTAACATGACTTCTGGGGTTCCCATGGCTTTCAGCTATTCTTGCTGTGTTTATTCTGCTCTTTTGCTGTTTATGCAGTTTTAAAATGTATTCAGATGACTTTTAAGTGTACTACTAATATTATTCTTTTGTGGGTTATGAATAAAACTGTAATTGTCCCAGGATCCTGGACCTGTAGAGATAATAGCAAGCATTAGCAGAGAGGTGTTCTCTCAGGTCTATTTATCCAGTATCAGTTTGATTTGATAATCTCACTATAGTATCATTTACTGGTCATAAAATTAACTACTTCTTTTTTAATTTTACCCTTCAACACTTGTCTTTCTTATTTTCCTCTCAGTTCAATGCAATAAAAATTTTAAGTCTTATTTTTAAAGTCTTTCAACTATAACCCCTAAGGCATTGAGCATGAAGAAAAAAAAACTGTGCATAGAAAATTATATTATGCTGTTTCATTTCTGTGTTGTTTTGCATGTTCTAAGTTTGGACCTTTGATCCAATTAGTTGGGTTTTTTTTTTTTTTTTTTGGTAAGCAATGACCCTGATAGGGGAAGCCAGTAGAGCTGTACACTCATTAAATATACTAAAATGCAGCTGCTGAATAGGTTTTCCTCAATGATTTCACCTCACGATATATACAATTACTGGAAACTGCGCTTTTTCTTATCAAACTGAAGACTGAGGAACAATTTAATAATGTTTTCAACTGTAAGAAAACCTTGTAAGCAGAGGGTGATATTTATTTATTATTCATTTTCTGCTGAGGAAAATACAAAGGAATAGATAGTTAACTGCTGAGGGATTGAAATAAATTTTGAGATAAAGTTCTCAGCAATGAGGTTATTAAATAGCAGAAGGAAATTTTACCTACCTTTGGGGAAGTCAGGTGGGGAGAAAGAAGGTATTTGGGGTGGGAAATTACATTCTATAGTTTCTATAGGGGTTTTCCCTACAGGAGGATTGCAAGATGTGCAGATTATATTCTCTCTGGGAATTCAAAGATGATATTGGAGTGAGACTGGACAATAAACAGCATTTTAAGATCTTGGTTAATATTACAGCTCTATGATTGAGTAACCCTTTCAGTTGCAAGTCTATTTTTATAAAAATTACATTCTTTTGTTATTAAACCAAACCATTACACATGTATTGACCACTATTTTGCAGTAGGTGTTTTTTTTTTTTTTTTGGATGTAATTTGTATATTACTAAATTCAGGCATTGGTGCTTAACAAATAAACTCTGGTTTGAATGTGATTTTCCAAGGCTGAGCGTGATTTAGCCTTTTTGTTTCTTTTCCATAGTTATTGTATCCATCCCTTATGTAAATTCCATAGATGGCTAGGGATAAAGATGATTACTCTGAATACTCAGGGTAGATTTTCATGGTTTATGGAACTCCTTTCATCCCACTCAGACTGTCAACTTCCTACTGCCTCGTTATTTTGCAGAAGTTTGAGATTACTACGTGAGGGTTAGGTTTCCTGTACAGTGTCTGAGGCAGTTTCACACAAGGCAGCCGTTGTATGCTGGTCATGTACCATTGAAAATTCTCCAGATGAGATGGTAATCTCTAGTACTACCCTTAAACCCAGACAAATGGAGCCCCTTCTTTGGGTATTGTTATGGGCTGAAATGTGTCTTCCAACTCCCAAATTCATATGTTGAAGTCCTCAGTACCTCAGAGTGTGACTATATTTGGAGACAGGGCCTTTAAAGAGGTAATGAAAGTAAAATGGGACTAGAGTTGGCTCTAATATAACCTGAATGATGTCCTTATGAGAAGAGATTAGGATACAGAAAGCATTGAGAGAGGGACAACCATGTGAAGACACAATGAGAAGGTGGCCATCTGCAAGCCAAAGAGAGAGATTTCAGAAGAAACCAACCCCAAGATACGCTGATTTTGGGCTTCTAGGCTCCAGAATTATGAGAAAATAAATTTCTGTTGTTTCAGTCACCCAGTATGTGGTATTTTGTTATGGTTGCCCCAGCAAACTAATGTAGATATTATGACTCATAATGCCCCATTCTGGCCTTCCTCCTGCCAGTTGCCTCTGTAGGGACTAGGACCAAGGGGATAGGCCCAATTGGGAGGTGGGCCCATTTGGCACCTATGCCTGCCTTCTAAACCTTGCTATGTAGACCTAGACCCCGAAATTCCACTAAATGGCTGGAGTCCACTTTCAGGGCTTGAGAAACCTCTTACTTTGGTCATTCCTCCTGAAGGCAGCTCTCTCCACCTGTGGGTGTGCCCCAAGACCTGGGCTATAGCTATGTGGGAGGAGTGTGGGAGAACAAGAAGAGGCTGGGGATGGAAAAGAAGAAGGGTAAGCCATGTGGGGGGTAGAAGCAGATAAGAGAGATAATGTTATCAGTGCCTCTATGTAATGATGTGGAACTTTGAGGAATCTGAGAATTATAAGTTTGAACCTATCTTTCCAGATTTTGGTCGAAGTATATATTTCAAGGTAGTAGGATAGGACATTGAAAAAAAATTAAAGTTTATTTATTTTGAGGGAGAGGGGAGAGAGAGAGAGCACAAGCTGGGGAGAGGCAGAGAGAAGGGGACAGAGGATCCGAAGTGGGCTTTGTGCTGACAGCAGAGAGCAGAATGCGGTGCTTGAACTCACAAACCATGAGATTATGGCCTGAGCCGAAGTTGTACACTTACCCAACTGAGCCACCCAGGTGCCCCTGGGATAGGACATACTTTATTTACAGTTTTGTTAACTGGATGTGTCATTTTTAAGTATTGTATGTTTTGTGGATCCCCGTTTGTATTCTTATCTGGGCTCCACAATATATTAGGGGTAGGTCTGATATCATCAATTTCTCTATTGTAATTTCCTTTTTTTCCTATATTAGAAGCAGTATATAGAAGCTGGATTTGTGGTTGACATCAATGGTATAATAAAAAATTTTATTTGATCTTAGTTTATTCCAAGTTTGGGGACAGATAAGACTTTAGATACTGAAGTCAGGGTCAGGGGCAGGAAGGAATCCAGAGAAAGGAGAGAGGAGAAAAAGGAGGCCCAGTTTACATGTCCATACCTCTGGGTTTAGATTACCTTACATGAATTTTAAGTTCAGCAGTTTTGGAATATGATTGCATGAGCTCAGGTTCAAGATGGAGTTGGGAGTGTGAGAGCTTTATTGGAGGTCTAGCGAAAGGAAGAAAAATGGTGGAATGAACAAGAGCAGGTGGGCAAAGCCTTCAGAAGACCCTGCTGCTCTGAGAGCAGGGAGAATGGAAGGAAAGAGGAGAGGGTAGGAAGGCCTCAGATTATGGGCAGTTCTGAGAAATCTCAGCCAGCCCTATGCTGAGCTCATGCACAGTTTACCCATAGAGGAGTCCTGAATTGGGAAGAAAGGGCAAGGCCCTAGTACTCCCACCAGGCTCAGTCATTAGTGGGGACTTCTGGGGAGAGAATGACCTCATCTCAAATGCTGCAGTGGATCCTGGAAGTGTTCCAGCTGGAGGGTATTAGCAGATAGTGCTCCTCATGGCAGGTTCTTGGAGGATCCGAGGGTTGAACTACATAGCTGCTACATTTGTTTCTTTTCTTCTGATTGCACATATAATTCATGGTTTTCATGAAAACTTTCTAAAGCCAAAATAAAAACAAAAAAATTCAGAGAAAATAAAAATGTCTCATAATCCCATCCTGTATGGGTAACCATTAATGTTTTGGTAAATGTATTTATTAAAGTTCTCCATAGGAACAGAAATAACAGTGTGTGTGTGTGTGTGTGTGTGTGTGTGTGTGTGTGTGTGTGTGTGTGTGTGTTAAATGTATGTTTGTTGTAAGGAATTGGTTCACCTGACTATGAAGGCTGAAAAGTCCCATAATCTAGCATCTGCAGTCTGGAAGCTCAGGAAAGCTGATGGTATAGTTCCAGTCCATATCCAAAGGCCTGAGAACCAGGGGAGCCAATGGTATAAACACTGACTGAATCTGAATAAGGGAGAAGAATGATGGTCCAGCTGCTCTGGTCAGGCAGAGAGAGAATTCCCTCTTATTCCGCTTTTTTGTTCTATTTGGGTCCTCAGTGGATTGGGTGATGCCAATCCACACGGGGAGGGCAATCTGCTTTACTCAGAAAACTGATTCAGATGCTCATCCCATCCAGAAAACTCTCACAGATATACACAGAAATAATGTGCAATTTAATCTGGGCACCCCATGTTCCAGTTGGCACATAAAATTAACCATCATGGTAAATATCTTTAATTATAGGGATGCTTAAAAAATTAAATTCATATTATGTATATTATTGGCAACCAAAACTTTTTATTTAGGCTTTTCGTATCTTACATGTTTCTATATGTCATTAAATATTCTTTTCCAGCATGATTTAATGATTGCACAGTATGATAATGCGATACTTTATTAACCAATTTATTTCTTATTTTTGAATATTTAGTTTTCTAGTTATTCCCTATTACTATTGTTATTAACTATTAAATATTAATAGTGTTTCCCATACTGTTAACAATAATATGATGAGCATCCTAGTCCACAAAAAATAATCTTGAAATAATTTGCAAAAATGGAATTTCTTGGTCAGAGGAAATTTTATGTTTAAGGACTTTGGCTAAATACTGCCTGAATGACTTCTGGAAAGGTTGTAACCACTTTTGTTTCTCCTTGAATCATGTAAGAGCATCTATTTCCACTCATCTTAGTTCATCTGTGGTGCAGTATCTAATCATATATTATTAGCCGAGAAAAATTAAAACATCTATTTGCAAATTCAACTGGAGCCTCTTTCCGTGCTTCTTGAATTCTCTATGCCCTCTGTACTATGAAATGTGCAGTCTGAGAGGGCATTGCTCAACCCCAAGAGACTGAATATTGGCCTAATGAGTAGACTGTGCCCAGAGGCATCTGGTGGCTTGCTCAAGATTAGCCTGCTGGTTGGTGACAGCCTGGGTATCAGAACCTAGGGTTCTCAACACTTTGTCAATGTGTTTTCTTTATATGGGAAACTACTGGATAAGCATCAAGGAAAATTTGGAACTTGGACAAATTTTACTTATTGAATACAGCCTTACAGAGTATTTCTTATGTGCCAGACAACACTCCAAGTTCTTTGGAAATATTGGACTCATTTATTGTGGGTTTGGCTTTTGGCTTCATCCAGCAAAGCTGGGGATGGCAGAAAGGATTACTCAAGACTCCATGAAAGTCAAGAGTGGTGAGAGGGAGGCTAAGGGAAGTCTCTTGGAGCTGCTCTCAAGCTCCTGTATTTATTGAGGATACACTTAGGGAAACATTGCACAGTACGTTCAGTGGGCTACTGAACGTATAGAAAACGTGCAGAAAGACAAGTTAAGACAGGATAAAATGGTCTAAGGAATTTATGAGCACAGGGAGGACCTAACCCCTAGATATATATTAACTAGATAAGCAAAGTGAGGCCTGCTGTTTTCAACAAGGTCAGAGAGCAGTGTTCTGCTTTGTAATGCATCCCCTGTAATTTCTTAACCCAGGACATAGCTATTTGATTTCCCACAGTTTACTCCTTCTAACAACCCTATGAGCTAGATTATTAAGACTTCTACTTTATATTTGAGAAAATAGGCACAGAGAAGTTCACTAACTTGCCCAAGATCATGTGGGGTAAACGGCAGAGCAGGAATTTGAACTGAGGCAGTGTGGCTTCGAAGATCATCCTCTGTTCTTTAAATCACAAGATATAGAATGTCATGTTTCATCTTTTATCTGAAGATGTATACTTTGAGAATGTCCATGTGCATTGTCTATTGTTATGGCCAGAGAACCATTTTCGTTAGTTTTGTTGGAGAGGACTTATGGTATTTACATTCTACTCAGACACTGCCAAGTATTTCTTTGTTTATTGTGGATCTGCCTCCAGCTTTATGAGGGAAGGTAACTAGTCTGCTCTACTCACTGCTGGACCCCACGCACCTGACCCCAAAACCTCGAACAGGACATAATAAGTGCCCCAAAGCATTATGTGGGTGAATGAATGTTTGGGGAGACCTCTACGATGAAGCTTTGAATGGAGACTTAAATGTGAAAAGGAACTAGACATATAGGTATCTCAGGATAGAGACATCTGGAAGAGGGAAGAACAAGTGTGAACACACTGGTCAGGAACACGCTTGACATGTCTAGCAGACATGAAGAAAGCTCTGTGGCTGCAGTGCGGTGAGTAATATGGGATGAGCTCAGGGCAGGAAGTGAGGGTCCAGGGCATGTTGAGCCTCTGAGGCCAGCCACAGTAAGGTGCTTCGATTTGAACTGTAAGTGGAATGGGAAGCCTTTGTGTGGTTCCAAGCAGGAGGACCGCACCATGTGACTGGGGTCATCACATGACTTCACTGGTTCTGGTGCAGAGAAAGGATTTCCTTTCAGAGTACCCACAGCCATTTTTCAAAATTTATTTTAGTTCATTCATGTTAAGTGAAAGAATCTGCCCTCTGATTGTGTTATGATATTTCATTTATATAAAATAGAGTTCAGAATGATTTCTAAACTTATTTTAAAAGCATGAAATGAAGTTTTCCTAAGAAATTAATCCCTGGGGCACCTGGATGGCTCAGTCAGTTTAGCATCTGACTGCAGGGCAGGTCATGATCTCACAGTTCATGAGTTTGAGGCCTGTAATGGGCTTGCTGCTGTCAGCACAGAGTCTATTTTGGATTCTCTGCCCCTCCCCTGCTTGCTTGCTCTCTCTCTCTCTCAAAAATGAATAAACATTTATTAGAAAAAGAATTAATAACCAATTCTTTTATCCCCCTTAGAAATGCTATTGATTATCAAAGCTTTACTGAGATTAGCAAATGATTTTTAAAAATTTGATATCAAAGTATTTTTCCAAGTATGAAGTACTCCTCCACTTATCCATGGTTTTGCTTTCCTTGGTTTAGTTTTCCCCAGTCAACCATGGTCTGGAAGCAGATGATCTTCCTTCTGGGGTGTCATCAGAAGGTCAATAGCACCCTGATGCTACATCACAGTGCCTGCGTCATTCACCTCACTTCATCTTATTACGTAGGCGTTTTATCTCCCATCATCACAACAAGAAGACAGGTGAGTATAGTACAGTAAGATATTTTGAGAGAGAGACCACATTCATATAACTTTCATCACAGTATAATTGTTTTGTGTTTTGTTATTGTTGTTAATCTCTTATTGTGCCTAATTTATAAATTAAACTTTGTATGGGTATGTACATATAGGAAAAAACCAGTATATATAGGATTTGGTACTGTCCTTAGTTTCATGCATCTGCTGGGGGTCTTGGAAGGTATCCCCTGTGGATAAGGGGGACTATGGTACACAGAATCAACATAAATAAAATTTAAAACATAAATAGATTGATCGCCTTCAGTATAAAGGCATTGTGTGTTAAGGCCTTTCCATTCTGGGAAAGAGAACTACATACTTCATAAAGAAGTATATGTTTATAATCATCACCTCTCAGAATTTAACATTCCTGGAGAAAGTAAAATAAGCTTATTCAGTCTAGTTCTGTTTCTTTTTCATCACATTGTTTTACTTTCTTTTCCTGCTTTTTCCCCCTTGGTTATGTAAACTGGTATTATATAAATCATATTCTATAAATAAACATTTATTCAAATGGCATTTTGATATAAAGTGCTGATAATAAATACGCTTATTTAGTAAGGTGTTTCCATGTAATTATAGTTAATTATGTGGTCAAAAACACAATACACTGACCTGTGGTTTTATATATATATATGTATTTCTTATGTTTTGCTTTTTATGGATAATTCCTGTTTGACGTATTGAATTTACTTTTGAGGGCCAATTCAAGTAATGGTTTCTTAGACTTCCCTGAGTCGCAACTTTCAGGATATTTTTGACATATTGGCAATAATACTTTTATAGAGAAGGTAATGTAAAAGTGAGGATGAAATAATACTAGCCATTAACAAAAATATGTGGAAACTATGGCCTTGTAAATCTCTTTGAGGACTGGAAAATTCTTTGAAATAGAGAAACAAACAAAAAAAAAAACAGGTTACCATATATTTAGATGTTACCAGTGAGTGAAATAGAGAAATTAATTTGAATCTTTGGGTGTCAAATTGATAGGCTGTGTCTAATTTTTTTCTAATGGATTATAAAAGGATTTTTTTTTCCAGAAAGAGATGCTGTTTAGATTTTTCAGAAAGAAGTCTGAGAAATATGCTCTTTTGTTTTCATTTGTGCTATGAGTTTAGAATACTGGGGGTGTAAAAGTGACCAAAGATGCCTTAGGATTTGCAAAAAATTTAATATATGTTTGACTCATAAGTCCATGGTGTGGTAAACCTATGCCCAGCTCAGAATACAATAATATTTGAGCTAATGTTCCAGTGTGTATTACACAGAACTATTTCTTTTTTTTAATGCTCTCCCTAGTGTTGCCAGGAGGAGAGAGTGGCCTAAGACAGGTGCTGCTGACAGGTTAAGTAGTGCGAAAACTGAACATTGACCGCTGGAGTTAGTAACCAGCAGGTCATTTGTAACTTGTCAAAAGCAGTTTTGGTGGAGCAGTGTGGGCACTACCCTGATTGCAGTGGATTTACTAGAGCAAAGGAAGAGTTTAATTGGAAACAGTGTGGTCAACTTGGAGGAGATGTGCTGTAAAAGAATGTAGAGAAATACATAGTTGCTCATGGGAGAGGAGAGCACACCAGAGTTTTTTTTTTTTCAATATTTCTTTTTAAGGTAGGAGAATTACTAACATATTGTGTGTTGATAAGAATGATCTAGGATAGACAGAAAATTAGTGATATGGGAGAGAGAAGGGAGATTTTATGTATTTGAATACGCGAGAGGGGATAGGGGCCAATGCACTGCTTGTGAAAGGGGCACCAATGGTTCATGCACATTAACAGGAAGAAAGGCAGACATAAGGCTCTGGGTGCTTGTAGGCTGTAGTGGTAAAAAGGAAAGTCCGGAGATCCAACTTTCCAAAACCCTACTCCTGTAACCTATTTGGTATATATTATTCTATCTAAGACAGGATTGATGTTTTCGTACTATAACTCTGATATGCAAAGAGAATGAGAAGTATTTATTTAAAAATGACTATTCATGAGCTTCTATCAGGGTGGAGGTGGGGGGAACACCCCAAGTGCAGCCTCCGTCTGTGATCCTGCAGTCCGGTGGTCTGCACTATGCGGTCTTTTTGTATCAATTCCAAATGGATTTTTGTGTGCCTATTCCTGCCATGTTCTCATTAACTCTGCATTCCAGCTTCTGGTTCCCCATATACACTAAGTGCAGACGAGTGGGTTTTTGGAGCTCCAACTTAGGCTAAATCTTATGCCCTGGTTAGCTTTTGCCATGCTATTAGGCTGAGCTGCGGAACTCACTGCAAGACTTTTCCTAGTGGAGCGGATGTGCATAATCAGTAGAATTGCATAATTTACAGCCAGTGGTCAAATGATACTGGGCAGGAGCCAGGGGTAGACCAGGGCATCACAATTTAAAAAATATCTATAGGCATTTCTTTTTTTTTAATATATGAAATTGTCAAATTGGTTTCCATACAACATCCAGTGCTCATCCCAAAAGATGCCCTCTTCAATGCTCATCACCTACCATTCCCTCCTTCCCACCCACCCCATCAACCCATCTTTAGACATTTCTAAAGTACTACTAGGATTGAGAAACACTGTCTTCAAGACCTGCAGAATCTCGAAGGCTTGGCCTCAGAACACTTTATTAATTCCTGCTGTTTTTGAGGTGACTCACACCTACATGTTTCTATGCTCCCTACTCCAAGGTGTGGCCCAAGGATGAGTGTCAACAGGGACGCAAGCACCTGACTTTTTATTTCAACCCTTTATCTCTTGGGCTGGGAGGAGAGGGATTTTTATTTACTCTTCATGGAGAAGATCCTTTTTATGTCATATTTGTGATCTGGGAGCATAAAGCTTTCATGGTTCTGCCATAATGACAGAAGTAGTAACCCCTCTACCCCGAAGATCTAAGTGTCCTGTGCATGCACACGGACACATGTGCACACACACATGCACATGCACACACAGCCTAGACTCCTTTCTGGTTTCAAATATTGGCTTCATCACTACTAGTTGTGTAATCGTGGTCAAATTAACCTTTCTTAAGTTAAGCTAACAAGATAAACTCAGGAGCATTGTGAAGATTAATGTGAAAATTCAGTAAAATCTTTGAATAATGCTTGAAACCCCAGAATAGTCTCTGATGTAGTAGGTATTGACTAAATGGTAGCAATTATTTTTACATTTGCATATAAATATACATATAGATATCTAAGGAAAGTAGATCCTAAGATTCATGCTTTCCTAAGTGAATGAGGTTCCAGCAGTGAAATGCAATGTTGGGGACCCTAATTGATTCTCCTTAAGCAAAAGCCGGTACATAGAGAGATTAGGAAAGACACATAAAATGGGAAAAGCTGAAACTAGATAGTAACGAGAACTTGCATAAAGTGGCATTTGAAAAGAAGAGGAGAAGGATGGTGTTCAAAGAGTCATTATTAGTTAGGAATTTTGTTTCACTATCTATAAGAAAAAAGCTGCATCTAGCTCAAAGTCCACAGTTTTCTCCATTGGATCTAAATGTAGCTTTAACATTTATAGGAATGTTTGACATCCTGTAAACCAAAAGGCAAGTTATCTGGCCCCAGCACATTTCAAATTATATTGGTGAGAAAAAGGAAGATAACCACAATAAAACTACTCATAACAGGGGAGAATGGGAAATACATAGTAGCCTCTGCTCATAACAACGATCAAATGATATCGGGTAGGAATATTAAGAATTTACTGCCTTGGCTGATGGTTAAGGTCCTTGATTAGGCCTTCTGGCAGATCATAGTTCAGATATCTGGGAGAAGTTTTCTAATTCACTGACCTCCCTTATCCTCAGATGGATTTTAACCTTTTTCTTGAATTATACAATTAGAATATTTGATGAACATCTGTGTGTACTAGTTCAAGTATATATATGTAAAGAATTAATTCCTAGAAGTAAAAATTTTGGAAGTTAATTGTATTGAAAATTGAGTAGATATTTCTGAATTGTCCTCTAAGATAGAGTTCCTCTAAAAAAAATAAAATGGAGTTTCTGTTTTAAAGTACCTCTTCAAATAAATAAATAAAGAATTGCATAGACCCGCATCTCACATAGTTTTTGTTGCTTAAAAAGACAATGGCATCATTGTATTTAAAAATATGTAAATTTTAGTTCTCACAACAGCAATATCCTGTATTTGAATAAATGTTCATATAAGCGTAGATGACTCAGTTGATTCATTATGATATAGTTGATTAATTATTAGTTGACAAATGTGACTCAGTTGATTGATAATTCTTGGTACTTTGTGGGTCTGCTGCTCAGGATTTGGGAATCATGACCCTAGGCCAAGAGCTTATCTTGCTAAGGCTTATACTTTGGCCCCCTGTACTAATTGGTACCAAATTTTGCACATGGTTGGTTCTCTGGAAATATTAGTTGATTTGTGTACCTTTTCATCATCACTATTAGTTGCTTCAAATTAGCATTTTTCTCCTCTCAAACTCACCATGAGGGAGAAATGTAGTTTCTCCTAGCTTTCTCCTCACTTTCATGTCCCTAAAATTAGGCTTTTGGAGTTTTTAAGGACTTATTTGGTTTGTTTGGCTTTGGTTGTTGACACCATCAGGAAATAAGAAGAGGGAAAAGAAAATCTTCCACTTTCTGGCTGCCTCCAGTTATTAGACACTGGGATCTGGAGTAGCAGTGGCTCTAAAGGGGCAAAGACACAGATCACTAATAGGAAGAACAGGAATGTAAGGGACTGGGGTGAGTTGTATGCCAAATTGTCATGTGAAAATGTGAATAACCCACTTTGCAGTTATTCATGAGTAGTCAAAAATCTGGACTTGGGGTTCCCTCATATTAATATTGATTAAAAATAAAATATGACATGGGTCGAACAAAACAAGTTTGTGAGCTATGTTTGGTTGCAGTACACAGATTTATACCGTCTGGGCAAGAGATCTTTAGGCTCAAGCTTATATTTAAAGTCATTTGATTTCTCTATATTGTAAATAGCCATCCAAATCTTACTACCGCTCTATAATAATATCATGTCATACATATAAAGGCATATTCCTGACAGCTAAACTCTACGTTCCATTGGGGAAGGGACCAAGATCACTTGGCTTATTACTGTGTCTGGTCCTAGCATAGTCAGTACTCAATTATATACTATAGGCCAGGCAGAACATTTGATTTTTAAATTTATTCGGTAAATATTGAGGTGGGTGGCAATCATAATATCTAATAACAAGTACCACACAAAATATAAAATTTCCCAGAAAAACTTGATAGTATTTCTTCATTTTATGCAGTGTTTGCATTTCTTCATTTACTTTCTTCCCCTAGTATTTTACTTTGTGTATATTGATTTCTTTCCATTTTTGCCAGGAGAGGAAAAATATTGGGTATAAGTTGCTTAGGACCTTTTAGAACAAGGAATTGCTTTTGTTGTTTGTTTTGAAAAGATTTTCTTTGTGGTCATGGAATATACATGTCATTTAAAAAAATTACAGAGATTTCAGATATTCTGCTTCATTTATAATAAACTAGCTAAATGTCTTGACAGTTTTAACATTTTGATTTCCAGGTTGCCTCTTCTCTCAAGAAATCATGCAGAAGAAGTCTTTGGTCAAATTATCCCTAGTGTTTGTTCTGAAAAATGTGGTTAACATTTGTTTTTTCTACCAAATCATGCCACCTTTACATTTTCTCATTTTTCTTTCTTGAAATTCAGTAAAATTATTGGCTTGAGGGCACTCATTATTATCATTTTCCTTCCAGTAAAGTGGCTTTCCACTGCAGACCCTGGAGGTCCCTAAGCCCCTTTTGGAAAGTCCTGTGTGGTCAAAACTATTTTCATAATACTAGTTAAGTTTTTTTTTTTTATTGTGTTAACATTTGTTTCAATAGTGCAAAAGCAAAGGTAGGTGAAATGATTGGAGTTTAACAGAAATTAAGATAGCACATACTTGTAGTAAGACAACACTAAAATAAAAACTCGTATAAGAATGTGCTACTGCATATCAAGTGCAATGGTTGTCTCAAGGGAAAACACTTTTTTTGTATTTAACTTGCAAACTGAGCCTTCCGAAATGATTTTAGTTAGGTTGGGAGAGGGAGTTTACCAGAGAAGTAGTAGAATGGATAGGCAATGTTTAGTGCAAAGTCTCATGAAGGTTAGGGCTTAGTCCAAGAAAAACAATGCACATTTATTTATTTACTTATTTACTTATTTTATTTATTTTTTAAAATATAATTTATTGTCAAGTTTGCTAACATACAGTATATACAGTGTGCTCTTGGTTTTGGGGGTAGATTCCCGTGATTCATCACTTACATACAACACCCAGTGCTCATCCCAACAAGTGCCCTCCTCAATGCCCATAACCCATTTCCCCCTCTCCCCTGCCTTCCCCATCAACCCTTAGTTTGTTCTCTGTATTTGAGTCTCTTATGGTTTACCTCCTTCTCTGTTTATAACTGTTTTTTACCCCTTCCCTTCCCCCATGGTCTTCTGTTAAGTTTCTCAAGTTCCACATATGAGTGAAAACATGTATCTGTTTTTCTCTGACTGACGTATTTCACTTAGCATAATACCTTCCAGTTCCATCACATTTTAGCTCAGAACTGTAAATAAATTTGTGTTGTTTTAAGACATTAATGTTGGGGAGCCTGGGTGGTTGAATCAGTTGAATGTCTGACTTCGGCTCAAGTCATGATCTCATAGTTCGTGGGTTCCATCCTGACATCGGGCTCTGTGCTGACAGCTCAGAGTCTGGAGCCCACTTTGGATTCTGTGTCTCCTCTGTCTCTCTCTGTCCCTCCCCTGCTTGTGCTCTCTCCCAAAAATAAATAAATACACTTAAAAAAAATTTTAAACATTAATGTTGTGGCATTTGTTATAGCAGCAGTAAGAAGCACTAACACGAGGTATTAACAAAATATTTTCAGTGAAACACATAGAGAGTACATCACCTAACCCCCTATACCCAACCCAACACCAAATAAGAAAACAGAGTTTTCTGGGACTGGAGGGCCCAGGATAGGGAAAAGGGGAAAGGGGTGAAATTTCCTCCCCAAACTCTCCAGCAGTTCTATAAAAAACATAGGAAAGACCTGGAAAATTTTTGCCAATATGGTACATCCAGGCTCATTGTAACATGATCAGCCTTCTAGAAAGATGCCCAAGAATTACACTAACTTAGTAAAAAGACACAAAATCAGAATGGCCATGCTAGTTCAAACCATGAGATATCAACTGTAACCTTCAAACTAAGATATTTATTATAGTTATAGATATATATTAATATATTAATTAATATATATAAATATATATTTATAATTATATTATATATTTTATAATATAATTATATTATATAATATATATTTATTATATATTAATATATAATAATTATATATAAATAATATATAATAAATATAAATATATAAAATATATAAATATAAATATTTATATAATTATATAAATAAATATATAATAAATATAAATATATAAAATATATAAATATAAATATTTATATAATTATATAAATAAATATATAATTAATATAAATTATAATTAATTATATTAATTAAATATATTATATTAATATATTTATCTAAATATGTATTAATATATTATAATATAAATATATATAAATTGTTATATTAATTATATTTATATATTATATAATTATATATATTTATTTATATATATTTATATTATATGTATATTATATTTATATATTTATATTAATTATATAATTAATATATTATTATATATTAATATATTTATATTAATATATATTAATATATTAGCATATATCAATTAATTATTATATTAATTATATTTATATAATATATAATTATATATTTATATATTTATATATTTATATTATATTTATATTATATTTATATATATTTATGTCAATTATATAATTAATATATTATATTAATTATAGTAATATATTTATATTAATATATATTAATATATTATAATATATAATATATATTAATTAATATTGCCAAGTAGTAAAAATGCACATTTAAATGATTTTTAGCAAATTTATAGAGTTGTATAGAGTTGTATATCACCACAATTGATTTATTTTTATTTTATTTATATATTTTCTATTTTAATTCCAGTACACTATGTTATATTAGTTTCAGATGTACAATATAGTGATTCAGCAATTCTATACATTACTAAGTGCTCAACATGGTAAGTGTACTCTTAATCCCTTTCACCTATTTTACCCATCCCTCCCCCCTTTCTGATAGCCATCAGTTTGTTTGTTCTCTGTAGTTAAGAGTCTGTTTCTTGGTTTGTCTCTCTTTCTTTTTTTTTTTCCTTTGCTCATTTGTTTCATTTCTGAAATTCCACATATGAGTGAAAACATGGTGTTTGTCTTTCTCTGACTGACTTCTTGCACTTACCGTTATATTCTCTAGCTCCATCCATGTTGTTGCAAATGGTAGGATTTCATTTTTATGGCTGAACAATATTCCATTGTATATGTATACTACATCTTTTTTATCCATTCATCCATCAATGGACACTTGAGCTACTTCCATAATTTGGGTATTGTAAATAATGCCACTATAAACATAGGGGTGTATATATCTTTTAAATTAGTGTTTTCATATTCTTTGGGTAAATACCCAGTAGTGGAATTACTGGATCATAGGGTAATTCTATTTTTAATTTTTTTGAGGAACCATCATACTATTTTCCACAGTGGCTGCACCAGTTTGCATTCCCACCAACAACGTGAGAGGGTTCCTTTTTCTCCACATCCTCAGCAACACTTGTTGTTTCTTGTGATTTTGATTTTTGTCATTCTGACAGGTACAGAGTGTTATCTCATTGAAGTTTTGATTTGCATTTCCCTGATGATGAGTGATGTTGAGCATCTTTTTATATGTCTTTTGGTCATCTGTATGTTTTCTTTGGAGAAATGTCTGTTCATGTCTTCTGCCCATTTTTAAAATTGGATTTGGTTTTTGGTGTTGAGTTGTACAATTTCTTTATATATTTTGGATACTAACCCTTTATCAGATATGTCATTTGCAAGCTTCTCCCATTCAGTAGGTTGTCTCTTAGTTTTGATTGTTTTCTTCTCTGTGCAGAAACTTTTAATTTTGATGTAGTCCCAATAGTTTATTTTTGCTTTTGTTTCCTTTGCCTCAAGAGGCACGTCTAGAAAAATGTTGCTATGGCTGATGTCAGAGAAATTACTGACTGTGCTTTTTTCTAGAATTTTTGTGGTGTCAGGCCTCACATTTAGGTCCTTAATCCATTTTGAGTTTACTTTTGTGTGTGGTGTAAGAAAGCAGTCCAGTTTCATTCTTTTGCATGTAGCTGTCCAGTTTTCCCAACACCATTTGTTTAAGAGACTGTATTTTTCCCATTGTATATTTTTGCTTCCTTTGTTGAAGTTTAATTGACCATATGATTGTGGGTTTGTTTCTAGGCTTTCTGTTCTGTGGCATTAATCTATATGTCTGTTTTTGTGCTGGTACCATACTGTTTTTATTACTACAGCTTTGTAATGTACCTTAAAATCTAGGGTTGTGATACCCCGGTTTTGTTCTTTTTCAAGATTGTTCTTGCTACCCAGGATCTTTTCTGGTTCCACACAACTTTTAAGATTCTTTGTTCTAGTTCTGTGAAAAATGTCATTGGTATTTTGATAAGGATTGCATTAAATGTGTAGATTGCTTTGGGTAGTATAGATATTTTAACAATATTTGTTCTTCCAATCTATGAGCATGGAATGTCTTTCCATTTTTTTGGTGTCACCTTCAATTTCTTTCATCAATGTTTTATAGTTTTCAGAGTACAGATCTTTTTCATTTCCTTGGTTAAGTTTATTTCTAGGTATTTTATTATTTTTGCTGCAATTTTAAATGGGATTGTTTTCTTAATTTCTCTTTCTGCCACTTAATTATTAGTGTATAGAAGTGCAGTAGATTTCTGTATACTGATTTTGTTCCTGCACATCACAATTGATTTTTAAAATGTTTCTAATACTGCCCAAATGTCTTTCAATCTCATTTGCAATTTAGATCAATTTCAACTTCTTCAGTCACAGACAACCACTGATCTGCTTTTTGCTTCTTTAGATTTGCCTTTTCAGAATATCTTATATGAATGAAATAATAAGACATGAGCCTTTTACATCTGGCTTCTATCACTTAGCATGTTTTTGAATTTTATATGTGTGATAGCATGTATTAGTATGTAATTCTTTTTCACTGTAGAATAATAGTCTTTTGGATATATATGTGGATATATCACATTTTTCTATTCATCAATTAATGGATATTTGGATTGGTTACAGATCTTATTTCTTATGAGTAAGAATGCTATGAATATTTACACAATACTATTTTAATTCCTCTATTGATTTTTAAAATTATATTTCTGTTATTATCTTATATTCTATTTTCCAACTCTAGAATTTCCACTTTATTTTTAATTCTGTATAATCTTTATCTTTTCTTGAAATTCTTTATTCATTATTTAAATCATCCTGAAATGGGGTCAGGATATAGGCCTCTTTGAAGGGAAATGCTCACTTGTAAGAGACAGAAAAAGTAAAGGTTAGGCAACTTCTGATTTTTCTTTTCCTTCTGTCCAAAGACTATTTATGTAGTTTGGGACAGAGTGTTTTAGGGATTTCTATTTTTTCAAAGTTTGCTATCATGTTTGTTACCAAAGTTTGTATCATGAATGTTAGGGCCCCAATCCATCACAGTTTTGGATTTTGATATCCAAAAGTTTCCATTTTTGAAACTCAAAAAGCCTTTGCTGTTAAAACTATTTTTCTTCCATGAGTTTCAGAAAGCTATTTTAAATTTTTTTATACTCTATTTTTTTAATGTTTATTTATTTTTGAGAGAGAGAGAACACAAGCAGGGGAGAGGCAGAGAGAGAAGGAGACAGAGGATCTGAAGCAGGCTCTGTGCTAACAGCAGAGAACTGGATGCGGGGCTCAAACTCACGAACTGTGAGATCATGACCTGACCTGAAGTCAGACTCTCAACCAACTGAGCCACCCAGACTCCCCCAGAAATTTACTTTGAAACTCCAAGGCTATGATTTCATTTCTTTTTATTATTTTCTATGATAAAATCCTTGCCTTTTTTTCAATTTAAATTTTAGTTAGTTAACATATAGTGCAATATTGGTTTCAGGAGTAGAATTCAGTGATTTGTCACTTACCACATTCAGTGCTCATTACAACGTGCACTCCTTAATACTCATCACCCATCTAGCCCATGTCCCACCCACCTCCTTCCATCAACCCTCAGTTTGTTCTCTATGATTAAGAGTCTCCTGTGGTTTGTTTCCCTCTTTCCTATTTCCCCCCCTCCTTCCCATATGGTCATTTGTTTTATTTCCTCAATTCTACTTATGAGTGAGATCATATGGTATTTATCTCTTTCTGATTGACTTAACTTGATTAATATATTCTAGCTCCATTCATGTAATTGCAAGTGGCAAGATTTCATTCTTTTTGATGGCTGAGTAATATTGTATATGTATATGTATATACATACACACATACCATCTCTTCTTTATCCATTCATCAGTCAATGGACATTTGGATTCTCTCCATGGTTTTGCTAATGTACATTGGGAGGCATGTACCCCTTTGAATCTGTATTTTTGTATCCTTTGAGTAAGTACCTAATAGTGCAATTTCTAGATCAGAGGGTAATTCTATTTTTAATTTTTTGAGGAACCTCCATACTGTTCTGCAGAGTGGATGCACCAGTTTGCATTCCCACCAACAGTGTAAGAAGGTTCCCCATTCTCTGCATCCTTGCCAACACCTGTTGTTTCCTGTGTTGTTAATTTTACCCATTCCAACAGATGGGAGGTGGTATCTCTTTATGGTTTTGATTTGTATTTCTCTGGTAATGAGGGACGTTGAGCATCTTTTCACAGACGCATCTTTGCACAGAGCATCTTTTAACAGACACATGTCTGTTAGCCATCTTGATGTTTTCCTTGGAAAAGTATCCTTTCATGTCTGCTAAATTCTTTATAGATTTTGGATACTAATCCTTTAGCAGATATGTCGTTTGCAAATATCTTCCCCCATTCTGCAGGTTGCCTTCTGGTTTTGTTGACTGTTTACTTTGCTGTGCAGAAGAAGCTTTTTATCTTGATGAAGTCCCAGTAGCTAATTTTTGCTTTTATTTCCCTTGCCTTCAGTAACGTTCTGGTAAGAAGTTGATCCAGCTGATGTCAAAGAATTGCTGCCTGTGTTCTCCTCTAGGATAAAATCCTTGCCTTGGTGTAAAGGCAAAATAGGAATTTTACTTGATTTGAGAGGAAGGAACATGGGGTAAAATGAATAGTGAGAACTGAAAAATACATCAATTATATAGAAAACTTTATTTCATTATGTGTATATTCTAAAATTCCAAAGATGTCATGATTAAAAAACATTGGGGTGTCCTATTCTGTGACATGGAATATGGATAACAATAAAAAATTATGAATTAGTTGAAATATTTCAACTACAAGAGTAGCTGTTCTCTATCTTATACACCTGCTTAAAACTACCCATTTTTTGATACTAAACCTACTTCTCTCCACCTTTGTCCAGCACAGAGGGTAAACTGATGGAGTATAATTTCTTTGTTTGATACATTCTATTTTATTTTCATTTTTAAGCTTATTTTTATTATTTTGAGAGGAGATAGAGAGCAAGCAGGGGAGGGGCAGAGAGAGAGGGATACAGAACCCCAACCAAGCTCAGCACTGTCAGTCAGCACAGAGCCTGATGCAGGGTTCGAACTCACAAACCATGAGATCATGACCTGAGCCAAAATCAAGAGTTGGATGCTTAACTGATCAAGCCAACCAAGAACCCATGGGCTCTCTATTCTATTTCATTGATCTTTTTGTCTTTTTTTTCTTTTTGCTAATACACTGTCTTGATTACTGTAGTTTCATAGTGATTCTTGAAATTGGATAACATCAGTGTGTTCCAACTTTGTTCTTCTTCAATAGTGTATTGGCTATTCTGGATCTTTGGTCTCTCCATATAAACTTTAGAATCAGTCTGTTGATAACCACAGAATAACTTCCTGGGATTCTGATTAGGATTGCATTGAATCTATAGATCAAGTTGAGAAGAAGTGACATCTTGACAATATTGAGTCTTCCTGTCCATGAACATGGGATATCACACCATTATTTAGTTCTTTGCATTTGTTCATTAGAGATTTAATTTTCCTCATATAGATATTATACATAGTTTGCTAGATTTATACTATATATTTAATATTTTTGAATGTAAATATAAATGGTATTTTTTTTAAATTTAAAATTCCACTTGTTCAGTCCTCTTATATAGAAAAGCATTTGCCTTTTGTATATTAACCTTGAATCTTCAAACTTTGCTATAATTACTATTAATTCCAGGAGTTTTTTTTGGTCAATTATTTCATATTTTCTACATAGAGAATCATGGTTTTTGTAAACAGAGGGTTGTATTACTTTCTTCCCGGTATGTATGCCTTTTATTTCCTTTTCTTGCCTATTACATTAGCAAGGGCTAAGAAGTGGTGAGAGGGGATGTCCTTATCTTGTATCTGATCTTAGTGAGAAAGCTTAGTGGGAAAGTTTCTCATAATTAAATATGATGTTAGCTGTAAATTTTTTGTGAACATTTTTTTTTATCAAGTTGAGAAAGTTCCCAGTACTCCTAGTTTACTGAGAATTTTCATCATGAGTAGGTGTTGATTTTTGTCAAGTGTTTTCTCCATCTAATGATATACTCATGTGATTTTTCTGTTTTGAATTATAATTAATTGATGAATGGTAATTAATTAATGATTGATGAAACAATCTTGCATACCTCACATAAATCCCACTTTGTCATGGCATGCGATTCTTCTTATACCTTGTTGGATTTGATTTGGTAGTTTTTTGTTGAAGATTTTTGCATCTGTGTTCATGAGAGATATTGGTATGTAGTTTTCTTTTCTTGTAATGCTTTTCTCTGTTTTTTGGTATTAGGGTAATGCTGGCCCTGTAGAATGAGTTATAAAATATTTCCTCTGTTCCTGTCTTCTGAAAAAGATTGTAGAGAATGATACTTCATATTTTCAACCTTCATTTTTCTTCTTTCTTGTATTTGATTTCCAAGGTATCAAAGAGATAAATTTAAGTTAGTTAATGTATGTTGATTGTGCTGTATGTCTATCCCTCCTAGATAATTTGTGCAGATTACCAAAAGTCTTTTTTATACAATGCCATACATAAAAAAAGAGAATTTCATTTCTGGCTTGGGTTTAAGAGGGATCAGGGACAGAGGAGGGAGCATTATGGCAGCCAGCAGAAGTTTTGGTACAGGATTTCTCTTCTGATATCATCAACATCTTATTTCATCATGTTGCTTGACTTATTCTGCTGGTTTGAGCCCCACAAGCAGAATAAGTCAAACAACATGATCAGTTTAAGTCACTTAAACAAATCACTGAAGCCTCTTGCATCTGTTATGACTGAATACAGATTTTTATTCTGTGTTTCAAAGATATTTACATAGATTTCTTCCTTTATTTACAAACTTCATTTAAAAAGTTGATGGCATCCTTTTTGCTGTCTTAGTTTATAGTCTAAACTTATTAGTGGGAAAGATTGAAAACTGTGAATTTAAAGGCCATAATGGAGTGAGTCTTTTGCAGTTTTGCAAAAAGTAAAAAAAAAGTAAACAGCGCTCTGTCAAGATTATTCATATTGTGCCACAAAAATGCAAAAAATAAAACCTCTAATAATCTGAAGGAATGACAGGTATTAGCAAGTATTTACATTTAATACTAGAAAAAGAATTAGCTTTATATGGATAATCTGTACCTTCTATTTAATTTACTATATTGTTGTCTATTTTCAGCAGGCTTGGTATTTTAGCTTCATTTAATATACCATTGTTAGGAATACTCTGAGTACAAATATAAAATTATACCTGACATATGTATTATAAAATACAATGAATACTATTATTTTCTAATTCCTATAAATAAAAGAAATTATCTTGTTCATGGTTTTACAAAGACTCCAACTTGTTTAGAAATCATCTCTTATAGAAACATTTATAATTACTTTTTTAACTTTCAGAGAAAAACATTTTCCAAAAAATTGAATCTTTACTTTCAATACCTTATAAAAGATAATAGTAACTGCAAGGAAACAGGCTGTTTCTTTTTTTGGTATGGTCTTATTATTTTTTACAGGGTTGAATTGCACAATGATTTGTATAATTTAGATCTTTTCAATCTTGATTTTTGGATATGCTGATTGAAATAAAGACTCTCCCCCTCCCTAATCAGTTTATCTACACAGCAACTTTAGTTCTATTTTATAAGATATTTATGTCTGATATGAAGCAAGTATTCAACACTTGCTGAATTGATGAATAAATGCTTGTGCTTGCTAAATGTTTTAGAGTAGAAGTGATAAGTGAGCATGAATGTTACATCCATCGAATGAACTCTTTCCTCAGATCGAGTGGCCCAATGTGTTCTTTGCCTTAGTGCAGAAATTGAAAAATAACATTAAAAAAAATCTCTGAATTTGAGCCCTATCAGTGCAAAATTTGGAAGGTCAACCCCACATGCATCTTCTTGCAGGGCAGCTCTGCTTTGTAGGGTGACCCAGGGATGCAAGTGCCCTATCTTGTTTCTTCACCATCCCTTAAAGCAGTACCCTTGACCCTTGAACAATGGGTTTGAACTGCTTGAGCCCACTTATACTTGGATTTTTTATAGTACAGTACTATAAATGTATTTTATTTTGTGATTTTCTAATAAACATTTCCTTTTCTTTAGCTTACTTTATTATAATACAAAATATATGTTATTCAACTGTTGATGTTATTGGCATTCAAATGTATAGGTGTCCCTAATCCCCTCTCCTTGTTCAAGGGTCAACTGTACTTCTCAAATTCCAGTGTATATATAAATCATCTAGGAGTCATGTTAAAATGCATCTTCTGTTATGTATATTCTTGTTAACCAGTTGTACACCTAGTGTCTTTTGTTTTGTCAGATACTTTATGTCTTAATGCAGGATGAGAACCTGCTGAAGCTTGTTATTTCAATTTATTTACTTAAAATATGAATAATCAATAAAGCACCAATAGCTACATTTATTTCTCCAGGTGCACAGTTCAATCCTTGGTTGATGAGGAAATATTAAATTGTCTCATTTCGGTGCTGTGGGAATAATTGAATGCCATTAATGATTAGTGAATCTGGTCTGTGTGCTGTCCTTCAAGGCCTGTTAGAATAGGCCTATTATATACTATTTCAAATCCCTCTTTGTGATTTATTCAGTAAATTGTACTGTATTCTTCCATAATGCCAGGCTTTGGTATTTTGTGAATATCTTTGCCTCTGTAATAATCCTTTCTTCCATGCTCTGAGCTGGACTGCTAAGTTTATTGTTATTTCATTTCCATTGCCTTTTAAATTGTTAATGTCTGCTAGATTTTATAACTTCCCAGAGAAGAAAAGGAAATTAAACATGAACCATAGTGTGCTTGAACAAAATATGTGCTCCTGTTATAGATTGAGTGAATAAATACATACTGAGAAGTCTCTAGATATAGTCTCCTATTAAGAGTCTGGTTTACTTGATTCCACATATTCTTGCTATAGCAAATCAGATTAAAACAATTTTTTTCAATCTTTATTATTTATTTTCGAGAGAGGAACAGTGTGTGAGCAGGGGAGGAGCAGAGAAAGAGGGAGACATAGAATCTGAAGCAGGCTCCAGGCTCCGAGCTGTTAGCACAGAGCCCAACGCAGGGCTCGAACCCATGAACCGTGAGATCATGACCTGAGCAGAAGTTGATACTTACCCGACTGAGCCACCCAGGCCCCCCATAGCAAATCAGATTTTTTAAAAAAGGTATAATTTCTACTATCACAGGCAGTTTTACTTAAATGAATATTGTGTAGTAGAAAAGTGACTACTTGCACAGAGACTGTAACAGTTGGCCATGTAAACAACAGGGTGACAACTGTCTGCAAATGATTGACTATAAAGCAGTAGACTTACTTATGGAGGTGAACTTATTGGCTTCTATTGTGGGAACTCAATTACTGCATGTATGTAAGTGTCCTTTAGACCTCTGTTATATTTCTTACTCTATGAAATGAACTTCATAAGAGTTTATTACCTGAATTTCCAACATTAGAGCTGAAATGAGACCATTCCATGAATATGATAGAGCCCTTAAAACTTCAACAGAAATTTCCATATACAGATACACTCAAGTTTTTAAATATAATTTTAGGGAATTTGTAGAATTCTGAGATTAAGAATAACTGAGGAAAAGAAAGACACATAAAGATCAGGCTGATGTAGAGAGAGGAAGATATCACTGGTGAGATAAAAGAAAACAAGGAAAGAAAATTAAATAATAAATAAGTGTAATATATAGACTATGTTCTTCAGATTATTAGTTTCTGGCTATGTATGCCTTACAGATAGATAACTTCTCTGAGAGTTCTAAAAAAATGACTTACCTCTTAAAGATCAGTGGCAAAGACGAAAAAACAAAGGGAAATTGGTAGTATGTGCCAAGATAAATGTCAATATACAAATGTAGCTGTCACACTTTAAAATTTTATCTTAAAGAAATAAAGTGTGGGTGAAAATATATGTGTGTACGAATGTTCATTTCAGTGTTACAATGGCAAAAATGCAAGCACTCTGAATTCAACAACAAAGCATAGATAAACTAAATATGGAATGTTTTGTCAATACACTACTATGCAATCATGAAGAATAATGTAGAGCAGTGCCTCTCAAATTTAATGCACATGTGAAACAGTGGTGTTCTTGTAAATGTTTAGCAACTGGCTTTCTGAAAAAAAAGTTTTTGTGAAGTGTTTGATGATTTCTGAGATATAAGTATTCCTGCATAGCTGATTTCATGCTACCAAAGTGATGCCACTGAAAGCAGAGTTTGGGAAGATGTGCACAACTGGCTCTTTCAAAATGCAAACCACTTCTAGCATGCTACTGAATTATGAATCACTTGAGTTCTCATTTAAATGCAGATTCTGATTCAGTAGGTCTGGGATAAAGCCTGAAAATTTTCATATCTAAAAAGCTTTTAGATAATGCAGTAGCTACTACTCTGGGGACAATTGGAGCAGTGAGGTTGTAGAATAATACTCATTTGATACCGTGGATTTTAATCCTTAGGCTAGAGGTCAGGATCAGAACTCTAGTCCATAGGTAGGACCTTTGAAAGAATATAGTATACAGGGCCCTGGTTTTTGTGATATTGTTCTGGGTATTTTATGGAATAAAGGATTCCAATTCATGTAATGTATAGAACTTTGAATAAGGCAACCAACTCTTTTCAATATTTAATATCTGTGAAAATACTGGTATGAAGCAGTTATGGGAACATAATAAAAGGGAACATTGGAATATTCTAAATATTTGATTTCAAATACAAGATCAGGGCTGGGCCAGCAGTGAGGGTGATGGATGCTGAATATTAAGTGTTGGATTAGTGTTTCTTACTTCCCACCTGGCAGAGATTGGAATTTTAGAATTTTCTGGTTGGGGCAAGGATGGTGGTGAGAATTTAAGCTTACAGGAAGGAGATGCTGGTGCTGAAAATCAATTAGGTTTGTGTTTGAATTACCTGCATTTGAATCATTTTGAAGGCTTATTAAAAATGTAGATTATCAGACTCTGTGAACTAAGTGCCTGAGTATATGTCAGGGAATCTGCATGGCTGTGAAGCATCTCAAGTGGAATTCTGATGCACCTTGGAATCCAAGAACCACTAAAACAGGTTGTGGCAATCACCCAACATGAGCCTTTGGCTTGGAATGTCTTTTGCTTTTGTCTCTGCTGATACTCTCAGCCTTTAATATTCAGTTCAAATACTATCTCTTTTATTAAGCTATTTTCAATTTTCCTAGATGAAATAAATCACATAGTCTTTGATGCTTTCATTGCACTTTCCTTTATTGTGTTTTGGATAGTGAAATACCCTTATAGCATAGTTTTTGTATATATGGGTCTACCTCTCTTTGGGGAGGGCAGTGCATACATACAGTGGTGAAGAGTCAGTCAGCCTGGATTTAAGACTGACCTCCACCTCTCATCAGCTCTGTAACTTAAGCCAATTGCATATATTTCAAAAAATGCTTCACTTTCCTTATCTGTAAAACAGAGGGAGTTGTGAGAATTAGATAAGCTAATGTAAATAAAGACAAATAGTGTATGACATAACCTGTATGTTCAAGAAATCTTTGCTACTATTATTTGCTGGGGGAAGATTGCATGTTGTATTAATCTCTGTCAAGGACCCAGGGCAGAAGTAGACACTCAGGAAATTGTTGAAATTGAATTGAATTCATCTTCCAAGGCAGTTATAAGGTGAGACAGGGCAATGTTCAGGTGGGGAAAACTCACTTGGCTCTCTGGAAGAAATATGTGGAAGCATGCGATGTAATATTTATGAATTTTGGGTTTGAGAGTGTGAAGGGATCTAATTAAAGATTACAAAAAGAGGAAGCAGGGTGAGAGAATTTCCAGAGTTTCCAAAACAACTCTGAAGTCTATTCAATATGCCTGTAGTGTGTGTCTTGTTGAATGCAACTGCTATGTGCTAAATGATCTATGCCCTTTCTTGTTTTTAAAAGTAGAATGCTTGTTTAGAAGTGCACCACATAAATGAATTCAGAACTATCAGACAATGCCCCATTTCCCATTTGGCTTTTAGGATTCTTATGTATGGGACCTCATCTAAGTAACAGATATTACTAAATAGTAATAAAATTACCAAAAAAAAGTAAATAATCTGTAAGATATTTGAGTTATGGTTGATAATCAGATCTTTGAGTGTATGAATACCAAGGAAAATTTTTCTTTTTTCTCTTCTTATTTAATTACTTCTGCCTTATCCCACAAAGGATTTGTGGTCACTATATAAATATTTTGATAAAAGGCGGGCTTTTCCACGTTCTTAAAATCCAGTTTAAAAAATATTTTTACAAGTGAATCCACTTACATATTTTATAACTCAGTTACTCAGAACATAGAATGCAAAATTCTTTATTTTAAGGTTATGTTTACTGTGCCTTGTCAAAATCTCAATGTGAAGTAAATCTAATGTAATTATACACATATAATTGTATATTATATACGAACATATTTTAATTTCATTTTTTGAACATATTTTTAAATAAAAATACAAGGCTATTATTTTCAACAATAAAAATACATATAACTTTTTTGATCAAGAATTATTGAGTTATCAGTTTCAGGGGATTATGGATAATTCTGACTTGTTGATAGATGATTTAGCTGGAAGAAACTATTCATTTCAAAATTTATAAAATATTTCTATATTATGTAAAATATTCTCTTTGTGTTATGTATTATACATATTGTTTGACAAACATTGTGAGTAAAAGCACCTGAATTCTTACATTAAAATATTCTTTTGAGATTAAATTTTAAGACTTCAGGACACAGATCTATTAAAATGTGTTAGTGAGACCATATTAAAGTTTTAGCCTGTGCTGTGGTATGCAGGTGCAGGCAGCTCTGTTTTGTAGCAGAGGTTCTACCTGCTCAAAACAGTTCTGTTTTCCAACAACAATCCCCAAAGATAATTGGTCCTCTCCAGAGAGATCTCCAAACCATGTCTCAACATAAAGTACCAGTATTCTCATTTCTGGCTTCCAATCATGATGCAGTAACAGGGACCAGATTTACTCTTTTGTTTCTAAAATTTTTTAAGTGCACAAATCATATAGAATGACAATTTTCACATTGGACAACAGGCAGCAAAACACTAATCTCTGAGGGAAAATAAACAAATTAGATGAGCCTTTGATTCCCCATATTACAGGTTCCCAAGCGGGAAAGGTAAACCCAAACAGAACCTGAAGATGTCTCTGAGTTGAGAAAACAGAGTTGAAAGATTGCAGGATTTCAAGGTAGCTAGAATTCATGTGATAGAGTATCACAAAAGAGAGAGTTCCACAGAGATAGATACATTCTAGGCATCTTCAGAAGATTTATTTTCCATGTGTTCAGCTGAGTATCAAGCATTGCATATGTGTGAGGAAAAGGACCACTGGATAGGAGCCAGTAAAACAATCCCTGGAGGTCACAGAGAGTTGGGATAGTGTGTGTTCCCACCAGCCAAAAATACATAGGCAACAATTAGAGTACTCAGAAGGGTAACGCCTCAGTAGTAGGGCAAAATTAGCCCTGGACTGAAGGCTGTACTGTTTCTGACTAATAAAACCTAAAATTGAGTCTCAAAGGGATAACATTTTTTAAATAACTCAACTTTTCATAGAATAAAACTCAAGAATATTTAGAGTATCTGGTAACCAACAAGATAAAATTCATAATATCTGGCTTGCAAAGATGCAGAAAAATATGACCCATAATGAAGAGAAGCATTATTAGATAGAAACAGACCCAGAAATGATTTACATGATAAAATTAATGGACAATAATTTTAAAACCATATTATAATTCTGTTCTATACATTTTTGAAGGAAAGCATGAACATGTTAAGTAAACAAAAATAATATGTAAAAAAGACCCCAATAAAACTTTTAAGAGATAAAAGCACATGGTTTAAAATATATACCTTGGATGGGATTGACAGGAGATTAGATACTTCAGAAGAAAAAAATTAATGAATGTGAAGACATCATAACAGAAACTATTCAAAGAGAAAAAATGAAAAAAATGGACAAAACCTCAGTGAGCTGCAGAACAATTTAAATTGGCCTAATATATAGGAAATTAGAATTCCCAAAATAGAGGAGAGAGAGGACAAGACAAAAAATATTTGTAGAAATAATGACTGAAAATTTTATCATGTTTGATAAAAACTATATGCCTATGGATCCAAGAAGTTCAACAAACCCAAGCACAGGAAGCATAAAGAAAATTACCCCAGACACACTATAATTACAATGATTAAAAGCAGTGATAAAGTTAAAATCTAAAAAGTAGCCAGAGGAAAACACACTATGTACAGAGAACTGAAATAAAAAATGATAGTGACTGTCAGAAATAATGCAAAGTAGAAGACAGTGGAATTGCAATGCATCACAATGAGCTAAAAGTGAAGAGGCAAATGGTGTGATGGAGGTTTGGGAGGAGAGCAAAATGTATAGAATAGTCATTTTGAGATAGTCATTTGAGATAGAGTTCCCTTGAAGTGAGTGGTCATCAGCAGTGGGCAAGGGTAGGGATAGAACTGTTCACTATGGGTACAGGTGATAAGCCACGAATTTTATGTAGAAATTTTAAAACAACTTTATTATTTTAAATAATTTTAAATCTTTTTAAGGATTATTTTATTTATTTTTTAATTTAATTTTTAATTTTTTGAAATTTATTTATTTTAATTCAGTTTTTTAGAGAGGGAGAGAAAGGGCAGGGGAGAGGGGCAGAGAGAGAGACAGAGAGAGAGAGAGAGAGAGAGAGAGAGAGAGAGAGAGAGAGAGAGAATCTTAAGCAGTCTCCACGCTCAGCATGGAGCCTGATGTGGCACTCTGTCTCATGACCCTGGGATCATGACCTGAGCCGAAATCGAGTTGGAAGCTCACTCAACCAACTGAGCCACCCAGGTGCTCCGAAATAATTTTGAATCTTAAATTTAAATGAAAATTTAATTAGTAATTAAATTTAAATTTATATTAAAATTTTAAATTAAAATTGGTCTGTTATTTATTATCATTATGTGTAGCAATTCTAAACAATGTCAGTGATAATGTACTCCTCCCTGAAAAAAAATGTTTTATTAGTCCAAGTTCTAATCTAAATGATTGTTATGATTACTCTTGAGTTTTAATGGCTTCAATTTAACACATAAAAATGTGGATTGCGAATGTCCTTTTTCTTTAATAAATGTTGTATTCTACTGAGTTATTTGGGGGAACCACTGTTTAAAAAATTGGCCTCTGAGCTCCAACACAGACTTAACTTTGGTGGTTTCTTTTGTAATTTAAAATGGTTCATAACCATTTGAGCTTGCTTCCAGTGAATTTGCCTCTGTACATATTCCCAAGGTTAATACTGGATTTGAAATAAATGATGAGAGCTCAGTGACTGTAAAGACAACAGAACCTGAGTTATTTCAATAGTGCCATTCTATTGAATGAAACTTAGAGTTTTTAACTGTTTAAAAATTGCAACTGTGAAGCTAGTTCAAATTGTGAGTTGTTATAGTTTTTTTTTAGTTCTGCCATAAAAATATTCATCATAATTATTATGAACAAAATAATTATTGCGGAGTGAAATTTTGGTGCGTGGAGGAAGAGAGGATGTTAAAATATGACCTGTTCCTGACACTGTGTCCTGTTTACAGCACTGGTGGTCATGAATGTTAGATGAGATCGGCCGGCATGTTTGCGTGTCTCCCTCCACCACTGCTCTAAACCCCCCTCCCCCAGCATTTACAGAAAGTGTCAGTTAATGGCTTTGAGATGGAGACAACACTATGCAAAAGGCAGAGCAGAATATAAGATTCATAAATATGTGAGAGTTTTGGGGATTTAAAGGAGGTAGGGGCTAAGTTCTTTCTATAGAGTTCAGAGAAATGAACAAATAAAATCCAAGTTATCATTGTTAATTTGGCCTTGCCCACAGCCCGATCAAGGTTGAAGAACTTGGGTTACACTTATTTGGACTATAACATCTTTATGAGAAAACAAACACAGGCAGATATTTGTCCTTTTTATCTTTGAGGCATACAAGGGGTAGGTAAAATGCTTAAATATATACAATTAGTAATATTGGTAAATAGGATTTACCTCAAGCTTTCTTGCTTCCTTTTTAGTGGCTCATATATTAATATATATTAATATAAAATAATAAAATAAAATAAAAAAATAAATAAAAATTAAAAAATAAAATAAAATAAAATAATAAAAACATAGGAAAGACCTGGAAAATTTTTGCCAATATGGTACATCCAGGCTCATTGTAACATGATCAGCCTTCTAGAAAGATGCCCAAGAATTACACTAACTTAGTAAAAAGACACAAAATCAGAATGGCCATGCTAGTTCAAACCATGAGATATCAACTGTAACCTTCAAACTAAGATATTTATTATAGTTATAGATATATATTAATATATTAATTAATATATATAAATATATATTTATAATTATATTATATATTTTATAATATAATTATATTATATAATATATATTTATTATATATAATAATTATATATAAATATATAAATAATATATATAAATATAAATATTTATATAAATATTATAGAAATAAATACATAATTAATATAAATTATAATTAATTATATTAATTAAATATAATTAATATAATATAAATTATGTTAATAATTAATATAATCAATACAATATGCTAATATATTAATATAAATATATTAATACAATATATTAATATATTATAGTATAATATATAAATATTATATTAATATAATATATTAATATAAATATATTAATATAATATATTAATACAATTTATATTATATTTATTATATTTAATTAATATTAATTAAATTAATATAATATTTATATATTATATATAATTATATATATATTATTAGTTATATATCTATAACTATAATAAATATCTTAGTTTGAAGGTTACAGTTGATATCTCATGGTTTGAACTAGCATGGCCATTCTGATTTTGTGTCTTTTTACTAAGTTAGTGTAATTCTTGGGCATCTTTCTAGAAGGCTGATCATGTTACAATGAGCCTGGATGTACCATATTGGCAAAAATTTTCCAGGTCTTTCCTATGTTTTTTATAGAACTGCTGGAGAGTTTGGGGAGGAAATTTCACCCCTTTCCCCTTTTCCCTATCCTGGGCCCTCCAGTCCCAGAAAACTCTGTTTTCTTATTTGGTGTTGGGTTGGGTATAGGGGGTTAGGTGATGTACTCTCTATGTGTTTCACTGAAAATATTTTGTTAATACCTCGTGTTAGTGCTTCTTACTGCTGCTATAACAAATGCCACAACATTAATGTTTAAAAATTTTTTTAAGTGTATTTATTTATTTTTGAGAGAGAGCACAAGCAGGGGAGGGACAGAGAGAGACAGAGGAGACACAGAATCCAAAGTGGGCTCCAGACTCTGAGCTGTCAGCACAGAGCCCGATGTCAGGATGGAACCCACGAACTATGAGATCATGACTTGAGCCGAAGTCAGACATTCAACTGATTCAACCACCCAGGCTCCCCAACATTAATGTCTTAAAACAACACAAATTTATTTACAGTTCTGAGCTAAAATCAAGGTGTTGGCAGGTCTGTTTTCATTCTGGGACCTTTTGGGGAAAATTCCTCTCCTTGCCTTTTCCAGCTTCTAGATGCTGCTTTTAGCTCAGGTCCCCTAGCCATTATTTTAACTCTACATCTGTCATCACATCTGTTTTTCTGACTCTTAGTCTCCTAAATCCTTTCATTTATTAGGACCCTTGTGATTACTTTCGGCCCACCTGGATAATCCAGAGCAATCTCCCTATCTCAAGATCCTTATATGTAATAACATTTGCAAAGTTCCTTTTGCCATGGAAGGGAACATATTCACAGGTTCTGGTGATTAGGACATGGACATATTTGGGTGGACATTATTCTGCCTATGACACAACTAAAAATTTCTGATCTGCTGGGACTTAGGCTTTTTGGAAACCGAAAGATAAGAGAAAAATCAGAGTTTTTCTGGTTTTTTTTTTTTTTTATGTATATCATTCTGTTTGAATCTAATTCTTTGTTTATATGAGAGGAAAGAAAAATACCGAGGGGAAAAACCCAACAATAACAAGTCAGTATGGAAAAAATTATTTTATTTTTTAATTTATTTTGTTTTATTAAAAAAATCTTTTAATGATTATTTATTTTTGAGAGGGAGAGAGACAGAGTGCACGTAGGGGAGGGACAGAGAGAGAGAGAGAAGGAGACACAGAATCTGAAGCAGGGTCCAGGCCCAGCTGAGCTGTCAGCACAGAGTCCAACATGAGGCTTGAACTCATGAACTGCGAGATCATGACCTGAGCTGGAGTCGAATGCTTAACCAACTGAGCCACCCAGGTGCCCCTATTGTTATTTTTTACTATCTTCTTAAATTTCAATTTTTAATTTCAATTCTAGCTAGTTGACCTATATGGTAAAATTGGTTACATATAACACCCAGGACTCATCACAACAAGTGCCCTCCTTGGAAAAAAATTGTTTAATCACACAAGACATGCATATTAAAATAAACTTGATTAGCTAAATGGAAATGTTTAGTGGAAGCGTAAGTATTTATTATTAAGTATCTTGTTGTTTTCTGAAAGGACACATTTACTGTTCTTTTTATTTACTGAATACTGAAGATATGAGTCTCATACAAATTAATATACCTTAAATGGGTGGAATGAAGTGAGGTCCTATGATTTCCTTTTTCAAATGTCACGTGAGTTACTTTGCACCCCTAGGTGAAGGGGAATTCTCAGTCTCGATTGGGGTTTCATTGTCTTGCTGTAAGGACCTGTTGAAATGCGTGGAGTGAAACATGCACCACTGAAAGAGAAAGAAGGTGGGGTTTGTGGTCTGGCATATCCTGCCCCCAATCCATCTCCTGACACCTGACAGTGTTGCCTCCTGCAGCCAACATGTATTGCATGCACAAGTGGGTCAGGTTCCTAAAGCTGTCCACCTTGCTCTCCTCAAGGCCAGATGGGCATCTTCTATATTCTTGGCTCCTTTGTCATAGATTAATTGGCCATACAAGCAGGGGTTTATTTCTGGGCTCTCTATTCTGTTCCATTGATTTATGTGTCAGTTTTTATGCCAATACCATACTGTTTTGGTTATGATAGCTTTGTAATATAGTTTGAAATCAGGGAGCATGATGCCTCCAACTTTGTTCTTCTTTCTCAAGATTTCTTTGGCAATCAGGGGTCTTTGGTGATTCCATACAGGTTTTAAGATTGTACCAGGTCTGTGAAAAATGCCATTGAAGTTTTAAGAGGGATTACATTGCATTGATTCTGTAGATTGGGTAGTATAGACATTTTAAAAAAATTAATTCCTCCAATCCATGAGCATGGATTATCTTTTCATTTATCTGTATCTTCAGATGCCTTAAGGTTTTCAGTAAGAATTAACATAGCTACTCCTGCTTTATTTTGATTAGTTTTAGCATGGTATATTTTTCTCCATACATTTACTTTAAATATTTACATCTCTTTATATTTAAAGTGGGTTTTTGTGGACAACCTAGAGTTTTTTGGTCCAATCTGAAAATCTCACTTTTAATTGGTTCTACAGACCATTGATGTACAAAGTGATTATTGATATAGTTGGATTCATATCTACCATATTCATTCCTGTGTTCTATTTGTTGCCCCTGTTCTTTGTTCTGATTTTTGTCTTCCAGTCTTTTTCTGTCTTTTGTGGTTTTATCTTAGCATTTTATATTTCATTTTGTTTCCTTTCTTAGCATATTAGTTATAATTATTATTTTTTTACTTTGTTTCACTGGTTACCCTGGAGTTTGCAATATATATTGCAGCAATTCCATGTCCATTTTCAAATAACACTTCATGGGTAGTGTGAGTACTTTATAATAATAAAATAGTGCTAATTCCTCCCTCTCATCCCTTGCTTGTATCATTGCTCTCATTCACTGGACTTATGCATAATTATGTATATTTGTAAATACACACAATAATAAACATAAGCATACATAACCAAATATATTGTTGGTTTGAAGGAACTCTTATCTATTAGATCAACTAAAATAAGAAAAATAGAAGTTTTTATTTTGCTTTCACTTATTCCTTCTTTGATACTCTTCCTTACTTTATGGACAGCTGAGCTTCTAACCTATATTATTTTCCTTCTCTCTAAAGAACTTTTAACATTTCTTTCAAGGCAGGTCTACTGGCAACATATTTCCTCAATATTAGTTTGTCTGAGAAGTCTTTTATTTCTCTTTCAAGTTGAATGATAATACCACAAGGTACAGAATTCTAGGTTGTTGGTTTTTTTTTTCCAATAAGCACTTTATATATTTCACTTCACTCTACTTGCTTGCATGGTTTTTGAGGAGAAGTTGGATGTAATTCTTATCTTTGTTCCTCTGTAGGTAAAATGTTTTTTTTTTTTTCCTTTGGCTTCTTTCAAGATTTTTTCTTTATCTTTGATTTTTTTATTCTTGGAAAATTATATGCCTATATTCAAATTTTTTGGTGTTTATTCTGCTTGTTGTTTGCTGAGCTCCTGGATCTGTGCTTTGGTGTATGAGATTAATTTGGAGGAAATTATCAGTCATTATTGTTTGAAATATTTATTCTGGTCCTTTTTCCTTTTCTTTTTAAACATTTAAAAAAATGTTTATTTATTATTGAGAAACTGAGAGAGACAGAGCATGAGCAGGGGAGGGGGAGACAGAATGGGAAGCAGGCTCCAGGCTCTGAGCTGTCAGCACAGAACCTGACGTGAGGCTTGAACTCAGGAACCATGAGATCATGACCTGAGCCGAAGTTGGACGCTTAGCTGACTGAGCCACCCAGGCACCCCCTTTTATCCTTTTTAATCCTTCTGCTATTTCCATTATACACATCTTTTATAGTGGTGCCGTAGTCCTTGGATATTATGTTCTTTTTTTTCCCTTAGTCTTTATGCTCTTTGCTTTTCAATTTTTGAGGATTCTACAGATATATTTTCTAGCTCAGAGATTCTTTTCCTCACCTGTGTCCATTATATAAATAAGTCCATCAAAGTCATTCTTCCTTTCTGTTGCATTTTTAAAAAAATCTGTAGCATTTCTTTTTTTTTTCTTACAATTTCCATCTCTTTGCTTACATTGCCCATCTGTTAGTACATGCTGTCTACTTTATCCACTGGAGCCTTAGCATATTAATCATAGTCATTTTAAATTCCCAGTCTGATCATTACAACATCCCTGCCATAGCAAAATATGATGCTTGCTTTGTTTCTTCAAATTGTGTTTTTTCTTGCCGTTTGAGAAGCCTCATTATTTTTCTTGCTAGGCAGACATGATATGCTGGATAAAAGGACCTGTGGTAAATAGACCTTTAGTAATGTGGTAGTGAAATATATGGGGAGGGGGAAGTGTTCTATAGTGTTATGATTAAATCTCAATCTTTTATTGAGCCTATGCCTCTGGACTGTAAAACTTCACAAGAGTTCCTCTGTTTTAATTTTTTTCTCCACCCTTGGGTGGGAGAGGTTGGCTAAAGTGGGCTGGAGTTGGGTATTTCCATTCCTGAGGTCAGTGAGGCTCTAATAATACCCCAGCAGGTTTGGCTTTGGTTAATTAATTTCCCCTGACTGTAGTTCTTGTTAAGAAGAAAAATGCTCTGGTGTATTTCAAAACAGTGCCTTTTCCCTTGTCCCTGCCAGAAGCCCAGGGGGATTTTTCTCTCATATTTACTGTAGGAGTCTGGCCCAGGTCTTGAAGGTAAATCACAAAATTGTGGGATTCCCCTATGGCTGGGTCCTCCTAGAGTTTTCAATTTTCAGAGTTGTCTCCTCTGAGCCTCCAGAAATTCATCAATTACAGTTTAGGTTTTCTTACTCTGGCACCGGTTCCCAAGGATTTTGAACCGGCTCCCAAAGTTTCTTCTTTTGAGTCTCTACTCCTGTAAGCCATGATGACCTGTGTTTTCCTGCCTGTCTCTCTAGTCTCAGAGGCAGCAGGTTGCCCTGGGCTCTCTCTCTTACAGGTAAAAAAAAATGTTGGTTTTTCAGTCTGTTCAGCTTTCTCCTTGTTATTAGGGTATAGTGGAGACTTCTAAGCTCCTTACATGTGGAATAAGAAAATGGAAGTCCTTGTTACTGATTTTTAATTTCTTTGTGGTCAAAAAGCATACTCTTAAGATTTCAGTAGTTGTAAATTAATTGAGACTTGTTTTATGATTTAGCATATGGCTTATCTTGATGAATTGTCCATGTGCACTTGAAAATAATATGTATTATGCATTCTTTGAGTGTTGGGTCTTACAATGTGGTTGATCATGTGGTTCAGATCTTCTATATTCCTACTGAGTTTTTTCTTATTGTTCTATTGATTACTGAGAGAGAATATTAAAAACTGCAACCATGATTATGGATTTTTATTTTTTCTCTCTTTATTTCAGTCTATTTTTATTTCATGTATTTTCAAATTCTGTTATTAAATCACATACACATTTAAGAATTGTTTTGGTTTCCTGGTCTTTTTAAATTATAAAATGTTCCTATTTATCTCTGTTAATACTTCTCTTGAAAACTATCTTTTCACCTATGTATATCCTTATTTTAGCTTTATTTTGTTTATATAGCTTATACACATAATCTTTCATTTTTCATTTCTAATCTGCTTCTTTATATTTCAAGTACATCTATTATAGATTTGATATAGTTGGATCTTACTTTTTTATATAACCTGACAAAGTCTGCCTTTTAATTGGTGTGTATAGTCTGTTAAAATCTAATATAATTATTTATCTGTTTAGACTTAACCCTGTCAGTTTTCTATTAGTGTTTTATTTTTATTTTAATCTCATCTGCTTTTATGTCTCTGTTCCTCTTTTCCTGCCATATTTTGGGTTAATCAAATATTTTATTTCACTTTGCTGTGTTTTAACTGACTTTTAATCTATAGCTTTTTGCAATATACACATTTACCTTATCACATCTGTTTGGAATTAAATTTATACTATGTGTTAAATGTAAAAATCTTGCAACAGTAAAGTTCTGTTTACAACCTATTCTTTGTGATGTTATTTTCATCTAAATTACATTTGTAAATGTTATACATTCCAAAGTACAGTATTATAGTTTTGGCTTTAAACAGTCATATGTATTTTAAAGATGTAAAGAGACATAAACAAAAATTACAGTTTTGTATTTACCATTTCTAGTGCTCTTTATTCCTTTCTCTAGATCTAAGTTACCATCTAGGGTAATTTCTTTTTAGGGTGAAGAGTTTTCTTCAACAGTTCCTGTAGTGCAGGTGTGCTAGAAATTCTATGAGTTTCCATTTACCTGAAATGTTTTCATTGTTTTGATGGATATTTTTCCCTGGATGTAGAATTCTGGGTTGACACATTTTTTTTTTCTCCTTCACTTTTAAAATATCAATCCATTGTCTTCTGATCTCCATTGTTTCTTATTAGGAGTCAACCCTCAATGAAATTATTGTTATATATAAATATGTATAAAATCTGTTGCTATTCTCTGGCTTCTTTTCAGAATTTTCTCTTTATCTCTGATTTCCAACAGTTGTGTTATGATAAACCAAGGTGTTAATTTATTTGTATTCATTTTGCTTGAGGTTAGCTTCTTTGCTTTTTTCTGTTTATGTTATGAAATTTGGAAAAATTGAGGTAATTATTTCTTCAAAATTATTTTTGGTTCCATTCTCTTTCTTCTCTTCTTCTGAAACTCCAATTGCAGATATGTTAGAGAGCTTCATGTTAATTCATTAGTCAGTGATACTCTGTTCATTTTGTTTTTCCACATCTTTTTTCTATCTGCTTTTCATATTGGATATATTTTTTTAAATTTTTATAATGTTTTTATTTATTTTTGAGACAGAGAGAGACAGAGCATGAACAGGGGAGGGTCAGAGAGAGAGGGAGACACAGAATCTGAAGCAGGCTCCAGGCTCTGAGCTGACAGCACAGAGCACAATGGGGCTCGAACTCACAGACTGTGAGATCATGATTTGAGCTGAAGTCGTACGCCCAACCGACTGAGCCACCCAGGTGCTCCTCAGATTGGATATTTCTTATTGATCCATCTTCAGGTTCACTGTTCCTTTTCCACACTATTGTTCATTTCTTTAATTAAACCCATCCAATGAAATTTTCATTTCATATATTATACATCCCATTGTGGATTTTTCATTTGCTTCTTTTTTTAAAATACAAATTCCTTTCCTCTGCTGAAAATGAATCTTCACCTGTTCTTTAAGTATGACTATATTTTTCTTTATATTTCAGAACGTATTTATAATAGATGCTTTAATTTTCTTTGTTACTAATTTCTACACCTGGGTCATATTTGTGTCTGTTTCTTTTGACAGTTTCTTTTCTTTATTATGCATTATGTTTCTCCCTTTTCCTGCATATCTAGTAATCTTGACTGTATACTATACATTGTGGATGATTGTTATGAGTATGGATTATGTATCTTTTTTAAAAGGTATGTATTTTTATTCTGATTGTCTGTTAAATTTTAACATACTCTGGGGCCTGTCAGGCTTAGTATTTTTTATCTTGTTAGGGTGGGAGGGTATATTTTAATTTTTGATTTAGTCTTTGCATGTAACTCTTACTTCAGGGAATACTCTGGACTCCTAAGTGGTGACCCTTTTCTAGTCTCAACTGAAGGGCCAGGGCATTTGGTATGATCTTTCTACACTGGCTAGTACTTCAATATCTCCCAGAACTGTACAGCCTTTCATATAATCGTTCAACCTTTAACCATAGAGGAGGCAGTCTCTTTTAAGCATAGCAGAGTTGGACTGTAGGCACACGTGAGACATTGGTTGTTTTTGGGAGAACAGCGTTATGATTGGGATAGAGGATATGTAGGAACTTTTGGATAACTGACAAAATTTTATTTCTCCCCACCCCCAGCTTTACTGAGATATGAATAACAAATAAAAATTATATATATATATATACACACAAACATGTATATATATGTGTATATATATATATGATATATAGTGTGATGTTTTGATATATATATATAGATTGTGAGATGATTACCATAATCAAGCTAAGTAATATCAAAATTTTATTTCTTGACTTGGGTCATGGTTACATGAGTATTTGTGATGCCTTGTGATAATTTGTTAAGCTTTACCTTTATTTTATGTCGGTTCTTTTTTGTATCTATATTTTATTTTAAAATAAGGTTTACAAAAACAATAAGAATAACCTCTTAAATCCAACTAAAGAATAGGTTTTATCCATAGTTTGGCTATTGTTGAAAGTGCTGCTATAAACATAGGGGTACAAGTGCCCCTAGGCATCAGCACTCCTATATCCCTTGGGTAAATTCCTAGCAGTGCTATTGCTGGGTCATAGGCTAGATATATTTTTAATTTTTTTGAGGAACCTCCACACTGTTTTCCAGAGCGGCTGCACCAGTTTACATTCCCACCAACAGAGCCTAAATGTCCATCAACTGATGAATGGATAAAGAAATTGTGGTTTATATACACAATGGAATACTACTTGGCAATGAGGAAGAATGAAATATGGCCTTTTGTAGCAATGTGGATGGAACTGGAGAGTGTTATGCTAAGTGAAATAAGCCATACAGAGAAAGACAGACACCATATGTTTTCACTCTTATGTGGATCCTGAGAAACTTAACAGAAGACCATGGGGGAGGGAAAGGAATTAAAAAAAAAAAGAGAGAAAGGGAGCCAAACCATAAGAGACTCTTAACAAACTGAGAATAAACTGAGGGTTTATGGCGGGTAGGAGGGCGGGGAACGTGGGTGATAAGCATTGAGGAGGGCACCGGTTGGGATGAGCACTGGGTGTTGTATGGAAACCAATTTGACAATAAATTTCATGTTAAAAAAAAAGAATAGGTTTTATGTGTACCACTTACAGAAACAGTACCTTACAAATATGTTAAAAACATACAAAAGCCCAAGTTTTACATGAATGTAAGAAGTACAAGTTAAAACAATGAAATTATATTTTGACTAATTGGATTGAAAGCATTTCAAGAAAAATAACATGCTAATGGGTTTCCTATGAAATACACATAACAATATATTTGGTATAAAGGACAAATTTATAAAACATCAAAGAAAAGATATTTATCAATAGACATTATTATCTTTAACCTAATAATTTATCTTCCATGAGGGAAATTATAGGAACATGGGCAAAATTTATGTCTAAGTGTGATTATTGCAGTACTATTTATATAAAAAAAATCATTAAAACAACATCATTGTTCAACAACCAGGAAGTGTTTTAGTGGTTTAATAAATTATGATAAACCACAGTGATGAGGTAATCTTTGAAGTCATCAAAAATAATTCAAAGACATGGGAACAATCTTACAAAATTTTGTATAAGGTATGATTCTAATTATGGAAAATTATGTAAAAGAGCTAGAGGTAAATGTGCCTAAAGGTTAATAGCAGTTAGCTCTTTTGAGTGCTTATGGATTATGTTAATTTTCTTCTTTACAGTTTACCTCTTTTCCAAATATTCTACTGTGAGCCAGTGTTTCTTTAATAATCTCAAATTGAACCATTTGGAAATTTATAAAGAAGGTTACAGAATAATTTTTAACAAAAGTGAAAATATATTTAAGAAAAGAGACAGTTATGTGAGAATGTTGTCACATGAGGAAAGGTAGCTAAATTTTATTTGGGTTTCAGAACTTATAAATGTTTTCAGGGTTTGAAGCAGCAAATACAAGAATATATACATGTTTCTGTTATTTCCACCCACCCCCAAACCTGAATGTTATTTTTGAGTTTCCATTATGGATTACCCTGAAGAGGTGGTGATTGTTAAATAAATAAATAAATAAATAAAACCATTCATTCATTCATTCATTCATTCATTTAGTAATTATTTCTTCTTTCCTTTGAATCACCCAATTCAAGTTCTGAGTTAGTAAGGAAAAAGTACATTTATTATTACAAAATTTAGATATAATCACATATAACATTATATTCACTTTAGCTGTATAATATGATGATATCATATTTGCATATATTGTGAAATGACCAACACAATAAGTCTAGTTAACATCCATCAGTATACATAGTTATATATTTTTCTCTTTTTATGAAAACTTTCAAGATTTACTTTCTTACCAACTTTTAAAGATACTATAACAGTATTAACTATAGTCCCTATGCTGTGCATTATATCCCCATGACTTACTAATTTTAGAGCTGGGAGTTTGTCAAGTATATTTCTTTAAGAGAGAGATACAAGGGTGGAGATGAAACTTTCTTTAATCAGCCTTTATTTTAAGTAATTGAATATGAGATATGGGGGTAATTGACTTATTTCTTCTCTTTATAATTCTAAGTCAGTTGATCTGAATTTTGGAGAATCTGCTGTGTATAATTAAAATATACAAATTAGATAATTTTGGAGCACCTTTCTAATTTATAATTCTTTTTCTGAGCAGTTGTACTCCTTATGGATAAGCCCCTGGATACCATTCAGTCATTCATTTATCATCCATTCTCTTTACAAAATAATTGTTAAATGCACATTTATGTCTGATGCAATATAGGGTGTTTGACATACAGTGATGAATAAGGTACGAAAAATTTATGCTTAATGGCACTTACTTTCTCATGGCAAATGGATAAACAAATGGATACACAACAATTTCAAATAGTGATTAATGCAGTGAAGGCAATAAACCAATATAATGGCATGAAGATTGCCTGGGAGTATTATTTTGAATATACTACAATCAATTGGGCTAGCAGCCATTTGAAGTCCCCAATATTTTTAAATGGTAGATAAAACCTAGAAGTTGGGAGTATGTTTATATTCCAAGAGCACTGTACTTCCTGAATGTATTCCCTTTTCACATTATGACATCATGAATAATAAATGAAATATTGGAAGGAGAAGAAATATACAGCAGCTTCTGCACGAAGTCTGTATAGTTGAAGCAGAAAGTTTAATATTGAATAACATGAAACAATGACAGAGGATCCCCTGCACATAGGATATCAGCTCTGATACACAGAATTTACCATTTTGGGGGGCTGCTTGTGGAAATGTGGACACAACTGAAACAGCCATCTTTGCTTCTGGAATGGAAGCTGCATGTTGAGGATGACCGAAAAAGCCTAGATTCCTGGCACTTGTAGCCTTCATAATTGCCTTGAGCAGTTTTACTCAAACTTTTACCTGACTGAGAAATGAATGTTAATGTTAATTAAGCCAATGTTTATTTTGACCTTTGTTTAAGCAATTAAGCCATATCCTCATATCAGATATCTTTTGCCTGTTAGGCAAAAAAACCTTAGGGCTATTCTCCTCTCAGGTCTCAATTTAAATACCAATTCCTTAGCAAAGATTCTCTGATTCCTCTGACTAGTGGAGCATTTTCCCCTAGGACACTTTATTACTTTGCAGATGTTATCACACCTGTAAAGCTTTATTTCCTCAAAATCTACAAGGTAAATGAGGAAGGACACAGGTGGAAGAGCAATGAGCTCAACCCACAATAAGAAGCTGAGACAAGTTAGACTAGCAGTTTGAAGCAAAGGCTCCAGCCAAAACACATCTGAATCAGCTGACATGCAGTTCAATACCTGTTCATGAGAATGAGTGATTTTTGTTTTAAGCTACTGAGTTTTGAGATTGTTTATTTTACAGCAATGGCTAACTTCTGTGTTGTAACGTATATAGTAAATTGGCATCTTGACTTTCTCATGAAATTTTTAGATGAAGAGCATAGGGAATTGAGCCACTAGGTATGGAGTAGCAGCACTTATTTTCAATACTTGCTGATTTGTCTATGAGAGATCTTGGATAGACAGTATAGCTGGTTCATTAGTTCAAGGAGATGGGTGAAAATCCTACCAATGAGTTCTCAGTCTAATGACAGAAAAATAAGGGTAAATGTTGAGGTCTGACCACTATTGACATGCAGATACCTAAGAACTCCAAGGGCAAGTTCTACTGTGTTGGCTGTGGCCTAAATTTGATTCTTGGATACCTATTATGCACTATTATAATTTAACCTTTGTTTATATTTTTAGAAGCTTTGGATTCCCAACATTTATTGAACACCAGTTATGTATTAGGTGCGTGCAACGAATTGGGGCATAAAGAAATTGTCACAGTTGCTTTCTTTGAGAAGTTCCCGGGAGGAAAGAAAAAGATGTGTAAACCAATTGTTACAATATGATGTGATAAATGTTACAGTAGAAGAAACAATAGTGAGAGCATATGCACAAAAGAGCAACGGTTTAGGGAGGGAGGCTGGAAAAGAGTTTACTTAGGTGGTAGCTTTGCAGTTTGGGTAGGACATTCTAGGAAGAGTGAGTACAGCTTGTTGAGTGTGGTAGCAGCAGTGGGTTGCTGCAGTAGATACCGTTTTTTTTTTTGCGGCTAGTACACACTTGGGTGAGAGCGTTAGGGTTCACAGCTGCCACCTCGTGGGGACTGTGTTAGCGGAATAGAAGATTGGCTCCCTGTTATAGAAGCTCTATCATGAAATTCATGCTCCTGAGCTCCCTCCAGGATCAGGCTGAAGCTTATCTCCAGCTGAGCGTCTCCTAGCTTAGCTTTCCTCTGCTGCCCTACACTGCTTCCCTCAGTCCCCTTCTGACCTCCATCAGTCAGTTATTTTTATAAACATCTCCTTTTCAGGCTCTGCTTCTAAGGAACTCCGTTTCAGACTAGCTGTTCATTCACTTCACTAAAAATAAAACTGGAATTTTGAGGTTGTTATCATAAAATAACACAGCTTAAAAAATCAGAGGGTACTCCCCTTTATTGATAGTTTTCTTTCTCTCTGGGTTAATAATCACTTATGTGATTACTTTCCTAAATGGATTTTAGGCATTCATTTTTTTGCAATACGTATAATTCTTATGGGTTGTGGGGATAGAAAGTTGATTTCTCTGTGATTTTTATTCCTTTATTTTGTTACTGTAAAATCATGCCCAGAAGGAATCAAAATAAAAGGTCAGCTTTAGCTTCCCAGGCCACTAGGATAAACAGTTTGAAAAACAGGCACTGTTCTGAGGCTGTCTTTACACACTAAGTGAATTGCACAATTGAAACACTATTGTAATCTAGTTCAAATTCCTACATTCTAAAATGGTTCAAATTAATAGAATATGTTGTTTTCGAATAAAACTGTTCTATGGTTTGTGATTTCCTTGGGGGAATGTCTGGATTAAAAAAAAGACAAACAAACAGGGGCGCCTGGGTGGCTCAGTCGGTTAAGCGTCCGACTTCAGCTCAGGTCACGATCTCACGGTCCGTGAGTTCGAGCCCCGCGTCGGGCTCTGGGCTGATGATGGCCCAGAGCCTGGAGCCTGCTTCCGATTCTGTGTCTCCCTCTCTCTCTGACCCTCCCCCGTTCATGCTCTGCCTCTCTCTGTCTCAAAAATAAATAAACGTTAAAAAAACAAAACAAAACCCTAAGACCCCAGTCCCAGACAATGGTTTACATTCTATGAGATAATGGCCAAGCCTTTTTGAGAAATTTTTAAGTTACTTGCCCTGCCCTGGCTTATGCCATCATTTTTCAAATTCCAGTTTATATAGTTTCATGATTTTGACGCAATTATTTTTTCACTGCTCATGTATGTTTAAAATTTTAATGTTAGCTAAGGGAAAATTGAAATTTGAATTCATGAAAAAAAAAATCAGTTTCCACAAAGGTAAATTGAAGATATATCAAAGAATTAAATGTTAAAAAAGAAAATAATTACAAACTCTGGAGGGAATATGGTGAATACTTATGTCCAGATGAAAACAGATTTGCTAATGGAAATAGAAGAAATCACAAAAGTGAAAATTCAGAGACTTGACTACAGAGTAGGTAACAATTTCTTAACATAAAGAGCACTATAAATGCAATTAAAATGGAAATTCTAAACTCTGAAATATTTATAACAAAGGATGATAACATAGAGAGCTCTCAAAACAACAGAAACCCAACCCCTTGAGGTCTAGCCAAATCTATGGGCACCAAATCTACCACTCTTAGACCAAATATGCATGTATCTCTTAAATATATGAGAGTCTCCAAAAGTCTAACTTCATTACCAATACAAATTAAGACCATGGGATATTATTTTTTACACATCTAATTAGAAACTATTTTATTTTATTTTTTTTAATTTTTTTAACGTTTATTTATTGTTGAGACAGAGAGAGACAGAGCATGAATGGGGGAGGGTCAGAGAGAGAGGGAGACACAGAATCGGAAGCATGCTCCAGGCTCTGAGCCGTCAGCCCAAAGCCCGACGCGAAGTCGGATGCTTAACCGACTGAGCCACCCAGGCGCCCCAGAAACTATTTTAAAAATAGTGAAGTCACAGTGAGAAATTCACTTTTATATATAGCTAATATGGGTATAAACTGATAAAAGCTTTAAAAATGAAATTTGTCATATAGTTAGAGAAAAATTCCAGAGAAGAAAACAATCAGGAACATTTATGTAAGTTTATGTCCAAAGATAATTGATTATTAGAGTATGAATTTCAATAAAATCATCAAAACTGCACCAATGTCCAATAATCAGGAAATAGATTACTAAATTATGGCATAAAAAAGACATTAATATGTAGACTTCAAAGACTTTTAAAAAATCTTTTATTTATTAAAAATTTTTTTTTGGCGTTTAATTTTTTTGAGAGAGAGAGAGAGAGAGACAGAGCATGACTGGGGGAGGGGCAGAGAGAGAGGGAGACAGAATTCGAAGCAGGCTCCAGGCTCTGAGCTGTCAGCACAGAGCCTGAGGAGAGGCTCAAACTTGTGAACTGTGAGATAATGACCTGAGCCAAAGTCTGCCACTTAACTGAACCACCCAGGCACCCTAAAGATTTTTAAAAATCTTTTAAAAATGCTTCTAAATATCTGGGTACAAGAACATATCTGAGGTATAATTTCACTTACGTTGAAAAAAAGGTATGCTTAGTAAAGAGCTCAAAAACTTACTACTGATTATTTCTCTGTTGAAGAATTATGGATAATTTCCTTCTTCAAAATATTAAGTCAAACCTGAATGTCATTTCTGATTCTTTCAGTCTGGATCATGTGATAGGTCTTTTCGTAATTATTCTGTTTCCTTAGAGTCATCCAGTTCTAGCTGTACAAATTTAGAAGCAACTAGAACATGTCTTTAGGAGAGAGGCAGGAGCCTGGAGATAGAATACTCTATAGTGTCTCTTGTTTTTAAATAGAGATTCTTGATCTCACATAATGAGATGTTAAAATGTGGTTGGTAACAAAGTTATCTGCAATTCCCCAACCATTGCCCTGAATTACAGATAACTGAACCAAGGTAACTCACATGAAGTAATATGTGGATGATAACCTTTGGGGTTTTTTCCAGATCATAGTTTCTTTGAAAACTTTCTCAATAAAGTGGATTAGGCAGCTTTGGAGGGCCAGGTAAAGAGAGTAAAGACTAGGGATATCAGATGAACAATTGGATTATAACTGATGATTTATTGATAAGATGAAACTTAGTTGACAGGATGGGGTTGGAGCAAGACATTTTTCATGAAGATAACTGCTTGGGACAAGGATTCAAGGGTGGATTTCAGCTCTGGAAGATAATTGAAATTTCAAGCCAGAGAACCTAGAATTTAGAAATTGAGAACTGGGATCACTTCCATGAGACTTTTTTTTTTAATTGTCCATCTCTGCTTGTTCTAGTTCATCACATATATGATTTATCTCATATTGGACTTTTCTTAGTCCAGGATTCACTAAATTCTTTCTTTTGTCAATGACTTCCCATATTGTGTTGCTTGTCCCTTTCTGCTTCTTCCTTTATTAATACAACACTAGGGTTCTATTTAGTATAAAGTATAAAGCATAGCTGCCCAACTAAATATTTCCCAGAATTCCCTGTAGCTGGTCATGGTCTTGTGACTAGACAACTAGGACATGAGTAGAAGTGATGTGTGCAGTTTACAGGTGATGCTCATAAAGGGTGAGGAGCATGTCCTCCACTTTTCCTCTCTTTGCCTCTGGCTGGAAACTAGACTTGTGAGCTGGAATAGTCATCTTAGACAATGAGATGGAAGCTGCTTGTTGAATAAGGCAGAATAGCAAGAGAGAAGAAGCCTGAGTTCCTAGTCCTGTGAAGCCAACAGATTAGACTTTGCTCATTTTTAGATTGTTATGTGACTTAGAAGTAAGCGATCATATTAAGATGTTGATATTTTGTTTTTTGTTAGAGTCAAACCTAACTTCCCCTGTTCATCCCCTCTCTGCCTACTAAGTTGCCTTTCATCTCTCAGACTTCACCTTATATACCAAAAGGAGGTATTCCCACTTCAAAATGAGTTTGGTTTCTTCCTAGGATACTGCATTACTTTGCGTATCTTATCACATTGTATTTTCTGTTCTTTGCTAATTTACAAGTCCTAAGAGGGAGGAACTGTATCTTTTTTTTTTTGTTCACTAATACACATTAGTGGTTCAGATTGATCAAGGTGGGGACTAGGACAACAGGGAGAGAGGAGACGGCAGATAGGAGGGGAGGTGTGAGGTAGGGTCAGTATGTTCCAGGTTTAATTTGTAAGAAAAGGAAACAGAGTTTAGGAATCTAGGGGCTATTGTCACTGACCATTATATGTCACTGGCCATCCCGGTTGGAGGAAGGCGACTTACTTTATGTCCCTGTGAAACTGGTAGTGCTGACCTAAGAACTTGTATAGAAATGTGCCTGAGGTTATAAGTGTCATCAGTGGGATTAATTGTATGTAAGTATTAGAGTTCTCATCTATAAAACTCAGATAAAGATAAATTCCTCTTTGGGTTGTTATAAGATTAAAAGAGATATTTCAGAGGAAACACTTGGCACACCACCAGTCATATAGTAAATACTCAATATATTAGTTATTATTATTCCTTGTTTAGGAAATTAATCTCATTTAATTTACTGTTAGGTGGACAGCTCCCTGATTAGGAAACATGTTCTCTGAAGTAGCTTAGTTAAGATCATAGACTCTGGAGCCACATATCTTGGATTTATTTCTCAGCTCTGCCATTTTCTAGTTGTGTGACTATGGAGAATTACTTTTATTCTCTGTTCCTTTTTTCCCCCTCATGTATAAAATAGAGATAATACTGCCTTTCTCCTGTGGCCAATATGAAGATTAAATATGTTCACACATGCAAATCACATAGAAGAGTGCTACTTCTTAATAAGTGTTTAATCAATATTAGTTATTATAATTATTAGAAATAATACCTCTGCTTGGATATTTTGACTAAACTTCCTAGATGTGGATATGGTGACATTTTAAAATTTGTTTTCTGACCTGGTAAAGGGTCACAGTTTCAAAAACTGTGACAAGAATCAAGTGTTATACTCCTGTGACTCTGACTTCTTATGATGAATATTCAGATGGGCATCAAATAATTCATATAGGGCTAAGACCTATAGGGATGAATCCTTTTTTTAATCCAGTGTAGTTAACGTATAATGTTACATTAGTTTCTGGTGTAAAATATAGTGATTCAACAATTCTGTACATAGTGCTTCTCATGATAAGACTCTTTATCCCCTCGCCTATTTCACCCATCCCCCCACCCACCTCCCCTCTGGTAACCATCAGTTTGTTCATTATAGTTAAGAGTCTGTTTTTTTGTCTGTCTCTTTTTTCCTTTGTTTACTTATTTTGTTTCTTAAATTCCACATGTGAGTGAAATGCATATGGTATTTGTCTTTCTCTGATTGACTTATTTCACTTTGCATTAAACTCTCTAGCTCCATCCATATTGTTGTAAAAGACAAACAATGTGATATATATATATCACATCTTTATCCATTTATCTATTGATGGATACTTGGGTTGCTTCCATAGTTGGGCCATTGTAAATTATACTGCAATAAATGTAAGTATGCATATCTTTTCAAATTAGGGTTTTCATATTCTTTGGGTAAAAGTAGTGCAATTACTGGATCATATGGCAATTCTATTTTTAATTTTTTAAGGAACTTTGATACTGTTTTCCACAGTGGAAAACAGTTTGCATCTGCATTTCCACCAGTAGTTGTGAGGGTTTCCTTTCCTCTACATCCTTGTCAACACATTTCTTGGGTTTTGATTTTAGCCATTCTGACAGGTGTGAGGTGATGTCTCAGTGTGGTTTTGATTTGTATTTCCCTGATGATGCGTGATGTTGAACATCGACCATTTGTATGTTTTCTTTGGAGAAATGTCTGTTGATGTTTTCTACCTTTTTTTTTTTTTTAATTTACATCCAAGTTAGTTAGCATATAGTGCAATAATGATTTCAGGAGTAGAATCCAGTGGTTCATCCTCTACATATAACACCCAGTGCTCATCTCAACAAGGGTCCTCCTTAATGCCCCTTGCCCATTTAGCCCATTCCGCGCCCCCCCCACAACCCCTGCAGTAACCCTAAGTTTGTTCTCTGTATTTAAGAGTCTCTTACGTTTTGTTCCCCCTCCCTGTTTTTATATTATTTTTGCTTCTCTTCTCTTATGTTCATTTTACCCATTTTTAAATTGGATTATTTGGGGTTTTTTGGTGTAGATTGTGTAAGTTCTTTATATATTTTGGATACTAACTATTTATCAGATCTGTCATTTACAGATGTCTTCTCCCATTCAGTAGGTTATCTTAAAAATTTTTAAATATTTATTTAGTTTTGGGGTGGGGGGAGAGACAGAGCATGAATGGGGGAGGGGAAGAGAGAGGGAGGGAGACACAGAATCTGAATCTGGCTTCAGGCTCTTAGCTGTTCAACACAGAGCCTGATGCGGGGCTTGAACCCAGGAACCATGAGATCATGACCTGAGCTGAAGTCATATGCTCAACTGACTGAGCCATCCAGGAGCCCCAGTAGATTGTCTTTTAGTTTTATTGATTTTTTTCCTTTGCTGTGTAGAAGCTTTTTATTTTTATCTAGTCCTAATAGTTTATTTTTGTTTTTCTTTACCTTATATACACTTGAATCTTAAAAAGATCTGTAAATACTACACAAAAAGGTTTAAAACATGTTAATCTTAATTTTAAAATCAATTTTACTATTTTTGATATATAAATGACAAAAAAGAAGTTTTGGAATTGTTCTGCTGAACTTGTTTGAGGGGCAGAACTAAGATATTCAAATTCCATATCTGAAATTTTAAATTGAAAACTCTTTCAAAGAAGTTAAATGAAAATAATTGAATAATGGATACAGTGCATTCATTCATTAATATATTTATTCATTAATATATTAATATGTTAGTATTAATTTGTTCAGCATATATTTGATGAGGACAATTATATTTTTGGATCTCTACTATTGCAGTGACAACACAACATTAGACTTTTTACCCTATCAAATGTGTGTATAGTGGTAGAGTGCACACAAAAAATGATAAGACAGTGTTGCAACCCAATGATAGAGGCAGTTATGGGATATTATGAAGGTTCTGGTGTGGATCATCTAAGATAGCTTCGTGAGATGAGGGAAGGAGGGTCCCATAATCTGGGAATCTGGGAAAGCTTCCAGGGTAGGATGCCTCTTAACTAATGATTGAAAGGCTAATAGGAGCCAGCCAGTGGTAGGGAGGGGATAGTGGGAAGATCTTGCAGGCAAAATAGCCAAAGAGTAATCATGGTGGCTAGAACAGAATGATTTTCTTGTCTTACTTTTTGTGTCAGGTTTCTCCTCCAGTTTGCTACAGTTTTCATTTTCCTGTGGCATACTTTCTTAAGGACCAATAATCAGCAATTCCTTGATGACTGAACTAAGTTTTTTGCTCTGTATCCTAAATCTGGCTAGCTATTGGTTTGTGTCTTGGCTCTAAACATGCTGTTGGGTGTAAGACCAAGTCCCAGAGACAAGAAGTGACCAAGAAACTAGTGGGCTCACTGGCTGGGAAACAGGAATAGGAGTCAGAGAATGGGGCTGGAGAGGAGGAGTTTGGGCCAGGCACCTAAGTTCCAAGAGGGGATGGATTATGTAAGGAGTGGAGGAAGAGTTATAGGTGCATGAAGACTGGGACAGTGTCACGACTTGGGGAAGTACATGGTGTAAAGTATCTGTATCAATTAGTGCCAAGCTATTTGAGCATTCTACCTGAAAGCTAGACAAACTAGATTATAGGTAGAGTACAGCTACATGACAAGAATTAGATAGAAAGTTGGCTCTGCTGTTTGGTAAATGGCTGGAGGATAGGGAAGGGTTTGTTTCCAGCTCATTTTCCTGGCCTGGTTGGGCAGAGAATCACAAGGCACTCAAGGAATTAAAGGAGAAGCAGGCAAGAATTGATCATCTGGCTGCCTGCCTGGGCCAGTCAAAGGGTCTTATGCCTGAAACTTATTAAGGAGTGTGGGCAAGGAGAAGTGATAATTGTTTCCAAACCCTGTTGGAATGTGAGTGAAGGATCTGGCCATACAGTGTAATTGTTACATTTGTTTAAAGAATTACATTGAATCCTACAGCTATTTGGAATCTCATTTGGGACAACACAGAAAAGACTAGAGTGAGGTAAACAGTAAGATACTCATTGGCACAGGTACTTAAAACGTCCAAAGTCAACTTCTTTTCACTGTAATTACCAATTAAATTATCATTGGCTACCTAGTTATGCTGTAGTAGTATTTACCATTTTGACATATTTTTAAAAGTTCTGGGCAGCAGAACATTGATTGGACACCAGTCATATATCTGGCACTCTGGTAAATAATGCACATACAGAAAAAGCAATGACTCAATTGCTTTCTTTAGGAGTTTCCAGTAGGAAAAAAGAGACAGACATGTGAGATTATTGGAATATGATGAGACAAGTACTACAATAGAATAATACTTCACACTTAATTGTAGAAGCACAAAGAAAGGAGCAATTCTTTCTGGTAGTTTGTGAAGGGGGTAGGTATTGGACAGGTAGGTACTGTTTTTTAAGGGTACTTTTTAAGGTATTGGAAAGTCTTCACAAAGGAGAGAGCATTGGAGTTGGCTTTTGAAGCATGAATGAGAAGATGCTTGATATCGATGCAGCAGTCATAGGTCTTGAATATAGAGGACAATTCAGGTCTAGGTAAATGAATAAACAGAAGCATTTGAACCTTTCAAAGAGATAAGGGAGAGTGCATTGTGGCTGGAGTGTGAGGTGCTTGATGAGTAGTGAAGGGATGGAATTGGAAAGGTATGTGGTGTTGACTTGAAGGTTGTGGAATTTGACAAGGAGTTGGTTAATCATGTTCTTCAAAAAGGAGAGTGACAGATCAGGGTAATATTTTTGTAAACATCTTAACTAATTAGAAAACTATTAATGAATGAAATCATTTATAAGCGACACCTGGAAGCAGAGAAGGCATAAATCAACACAAATCCTTCATAAACAATGAAAAATCATCTTAAATCTGTCTCCTGAAGATAAACAACATTTGTGTGTGTGTGAATGTGTGTGTGAGTGTGTGTGTGTGTGTGTGTGTGTGTTAACATCAGTAAGTTCAAGCATTCCACATGTTAATGCTCATTTTTGTCAGGGCGGTTGTTTTGCAAAAATAAGAAGTAGAATATTTTAGAAGTTCAATTTTAAAAGAATTAACAAATAGAAGGAATGACTTGGGAACTACCAATGCCATTTATTTTGATTCAATAATTCTCAACCTTAGAGGAATATTAGAATGAGGAAATTTTGGGGATGTCTGCATGGCTCAGTCTGTTAAGCGTATTCAGGGAGAGGGGGCCTTTTGAGTCCAGGATTCTAGATGTCCATATCAGAGGAACTGTCTTGGGCTCTTCAGCCCAGTGGCAACCATGAGCGGCTGAAGAATCACTCAGCTAATCCCTGAATAAATTCTGTACCCATAAAATTGTATGCGTTGTTGTTTTAAGCCACTAAGTGTTGAAGTAACTTTTTAATGCAGAAATAAATCTTTTGAGTACTTGGTTATGCTTCTAAAATGCTTCAATGTGTGATTCAAATGTGTAACAAGTTGGAGAATCAAGGCTCTAATTCTTCTCTAAGATACCTGTGAATTGGGAATTCCCATATTGGACAAAATTACAATTTTGGTTATAGTTTTATAATTATGGGTCAAAGCTGTAGTATTTAATAAATCTGCTATAAGGTAAATAGATAAAATATCAACATTACTAAATTTAAAACAGCAAAACAATGCTTCAGGTCATGGTCAGGAAATCTATTTATGATTAAATGTTTTAATAACATTGAGAATTCTCTGGATTTTTCTTTTGATATATATCAATTTAAAATCCATTACTAGAAAAAAGAAGTATAATTGAATAGGATGAGGTGCATGGTGGCTCATTCAGTTAAGCATCGACTCTTGATTTCTGCTCAGGTCATGATCTCACGGTTCTGAGTTTGAGGCCCATGTGGGGCTTTGCCAGTGCACCTGAGTCCACCTGAGTGGACAGGTGGCAAAAGTATACACAAGCAAATGTATCTATATGCAGACTTACAGCATGACGCCTGTTTGGGATTCTCTGTCTCTGTCTCTGTTTCTTTCTCTCTCTCTGCCCCTCTTGCACACAGGCACGTGTGGTATCTCTCTCAAACTAAGTAAACTTAAAAAAAAAAAAAGTATGAGCACTGATTAGGCCCCTAACTTACACAGCCAGCAGTATTTTAGGTTATGACACATTTCCATGTTACACTGAGATATTTACATAGATTACATGAAATTTTCCAGGGAGTATTGCCTTATAAATTGATAGATTCTAGCTTTGTTTACCGTGAACATTAACCAGGGCCGTCCTGCTAAAAATCATTCTGGAGATTCCATAGATAACCATACATCTATTAGCAATGTGTTTACAAGGAACCTTGGCTGTGTTATCTTCCTTCTTTCTTTCCTGATAATGAGAGAGAAATTGATCTCAGGCAAGCTGCTAACAAGCTAATTCAGTAATTGCTAATCCATAGTGCAAGACTGTGGAGACAAACCTACCAACTAGAATACAACTGTTCTTTTTTACTTTCACCTGAAATAAAGAATCAAAATATTCTGCTCAAAAACTGTTGAGATTAATTTTTCCCATCCCTAACCCTTTAGTGCAGTTATGTTATTCATTTAAAATACAGTTAGTTTATAAATAATGCTGCAATAACCATAGGGGTGCACATATCTTTTCAAATTAGCTTTTCATTTTCTTTAGGTAAATATCCAGTAGTGGAATTACTGGATCATGTGGTAATTCTGTTTTTTAAGAGTACACTTAACTTGTACAACTGAAAAATAATATAACACTGTATGTTAATCATACTTCAATAAAAAATTAAAAAATAGAAAAAATTACAGATAGATTAACTTGTTTCTGTTTGTGATTCATTTTCTCTCCCTATCCCTATTGATTTTATTTGATCTATCATCTGTCTATCTACCTACCTGCCTACTACCTACCTGATATTTACCTGTCTACCTATTGATTTATTTATAGACAGCAGATAATATCATTACAAAATTCTCCTCTTTATCTCATTTCCTCCCTTCCCTACCCACCCCTTCCTTATCTTTCCTTTGATTTTTCCTTGATAGGTAAAGCTTTGTTTATTCTTTCATTTCAACATTTTCAAGTAATTTTGCTTTATATTTTTTTGCCTGTTTATAACATGTGTTTTCTTTTTTGATCCAATTCTAAAAGGTTTTTGTATTTAATACATACATTTGTCTTATTTATATTTATTAATATGACAGATATGTTCAATCTTAACTATATCTTTTTTCCCTTTTGGGAATGTTTACTATATTTTTCTTGATTCATTTTGTTTCCTACTTTTACTATCTGATCTCTTTTTGATTACACTGCTCCCCCTCCTTCTGGCTAGAAGGAAGAAGAGAGCTAAAACTTAGAAGATTGACTACTGTGCCATTTATTCCCAAGTGGCAGGGGGAGACCACATGCTGAGCTTTGAGCTTTCTGTTTATCTTTACTCTGGGCTTTCTATTGCATTTCAGGCTGACATACAGAATGGAATTAGGTCAAGTAGATTCATGCTGCTTCTATAACAGGTGCTCACCAACATACATGCTTTGCATTACAATCTGGAAACAAGCTGTTATTTGCTGTTACTGATGATTGAATTATGTAAGGACCATCACAGTCTGTTTTATTTTCTTTGTTTTAAATCTAAGACTTTTTCTGTCAATAGCAGTATAGTTCTTAACAGTCAGAGTCACATGTCTCTAATTTAGCAAATGATAGCTGCACCTGTAAACCAGATGATGCCACTCTTGTACCTCTCTTTTCAGTCCCAGATATACTTGAGGCATGACAGGTTTGTCATCACTTCTCCATCCTTTTGAGAGCTGGATCCTCAATCTCCTACTGAGATTTCCTGTATGATATAACATCTCTCAGGGAATCCCCCAAATGGTGGGGATTTTCCCTGTATGTATACTTCCCCTAGTATAGCTCACTGAGCTCCTTGGCCACTACTACAATCACATGCTTGCCCTGGCATGTACTTGGGGAATAAGAAGGGTAGGGGAGGAGGAGTGGTCACTGTCTTCCCATTAGCATTCTGACCCAAGCATAGGACTTTCTGTTAAGACCTCTTCAGAGGATAGTGAAAATAAGACTACAACTTTTAAAAGATTTTTATTATGTATTCAGAAGGGTAGGTAACCTGATGTGGTTACTCTCAGAACCTATTGATGGATTCATTCTCATGAAATCTCTGACATTGACAGTATATCGTTCTTGTAAACTAAAGTGCTACTTCCTGGGACTAGCTTCTGGGTGATCGCCCAGTAGACTTCCTGACTTATCTCCATGGATACTCTCTATTAAAAATACAGCTGAAAATGTGTACATCTTGAGAATAGAAGCAGAGAAACTCAGTGAAAGGGGGATGCTATTTCTCATTGAAGTCTATTAGCTCACCTATAGAATTCCCATTTTTTCCTCCAAGGTCTACCTCTTTCCATGCTCTCCAAAAATGAGAACATTCATTTGGCACTTTGGGTTGAGAGTATTTCTAGGTTATAACCAAGATTTAAATATTTTGGGAGTTTTAGCAAGATGTACTGTTAATAGCACCCTGATCATAGTAGGGTTCAATAAATATGTAATGATTGAATGAATGAATAAAATAGATATACTGCTAAACATAATGACTTATAATTATACTAATTAGATGATTGCTTATATGATTATCTGTGTAAAGTTTTTTTTTTTTTCATACTGGCATATTAGCTCTAGGAGGTCAGAGAATATGTATGCCTTGTTCATAACTATATCTTCAGTTCCTGGCATATTATAGGACTTTAATTATTACTTGTTGATTGAAGACTTAACCTCATATCTTATAAAAGATTTGAGACAGTTTAAACTGAGGAAGGGGTAAGTTACCAGGTTCTACAAGATAAAAGCACATGATATATACCCTAAATTCTACAATTTTAGCCTAATTTTAAGTTATTATTTTAAAATTGCTTCAAGTTTGACAATTTAATGTTTTAGGCATATGTTCAAATGGTGGCACAAAATACCTTTTTTTTTTTGTTACTGATCTCTGTTGATAATAACTTTATATCCTGGATTTTTTCTTAAACTTTGAATTTGTATAAAATCTACTTGAAAGTGGCTTGTTTTTACAAGGCTTCAGTAAAAACAGAATATATGTCTTTCTCCTCTAGTGTCACCCTATGAAACATTTAAATCAGGATTGTGTCTTTATTATTTTTATTACTGTATATCTTTGGGTTCCCTACCCAACTTCAATGAAGTCTACCCATGCAATTTTGATACTTATTACTGGATGCTAACAGTTGTTTTAATTTTGTACTAAAAATAACTAGACTTTAGTCAGAAGACATTTCATCTAAATGGTTTTAATTATGTGTCTGATAATCTTTTCTCTCTTTATTGCTCTAAAAAATAGACTCTTATTATTATAGGTGAATGTAAACAGTATCGTTGAAACACTGTTTAAATTAAAAATTAAACATAAGATTAAAATATAACTTAATGACAAATTTGAAAAGATGAATTAAAACAATTTTTAAAAACTTATTGAAATACAATTTGCATAGCACCCATTTTCAGTGTAGAATTCAATGACTTTTAGTAAAGTTATAGAGCCTGTGTGACCATCTCCACAATTTTAGAATATTCTCATTACTCTAAAACATCCCATATGTCTTTTTGAATTGTCTTGGTATCCTTGTAGAAAATAGATTGAACATAAATGTAGGGGTTTATATCTGATGTCTCAATTCTGTTTTATTGATCTGTATGACTATCCTCAGGCCAGTACCACAGTCTTGATTCCAGTAGCTTTGTAGTAAGTTTTGAAAACAGTAAGAAGAAGGTCTCCAACTTTGTTATTCATTCAAGATTAGTTTGGCTATTCTGTGTCCTTTGCAATTCCATATGAATATTAGGAGCAGCCTGTCAATTTTTGCACAAAGAAATAAAAAAAAAGCAGCTGAGATTCTGACAGGGATTGCATTGAATCTGTAATCACTTTGAGGAATATTGTCATCTTAATATTAAATCTTCCACACCATCGACAACAAATGAGTTTTAATTCATTTAAGTATTACTTCCAAATCCAATTAAAAAAATTCTGGTTTAAAAAAATTGTGTCTTTAAGAAAATGTCCCTAATATATACAAGAAAGTGTGACAATGGCTCTGTGGGGGGAAGACCTAGCCATGGGAAGGCTAGACTGAGCCAATGGGAAGAGGACTTATGTCTTACTCTATAGCCTTTTGCATATTTTTGAATTGTGAACTATGTACATGTAGAAGTTAATTAAAAATTAAATTTTCTAAAAACTTTCTCCCAGTTTATTGAAGTGAAATAAGATGCACAAATATGGAATAAAGTGTTAAAGGGGCCAGATTTGTGTAATATTTTCCTGTCTTAACTTAGACTTAACTGTACATTGTCTCACCTCTGGCCATCCCATTTTTATTTCTCAACATCTGTCTATTTCCTCTTCTTTATCCTGACACACAGTCTAATCCATTTTTTTTGCTCTCATTTTTCCAATATTTTAGTCAGGTATGGGCTAGTTTGCTTTCTCCTGTCTTAAAGCAGGTACTTATAACCAGGTGTAGATGTTCTCTGCTCCCTTTTCTTGCCCATGCCCTGTTTCCCATCTCCCCCTAAAACTGTTAAGATACCCACAATTTTATCTTACTTTTTTGGGGTAATACCCTGTCCTAGGAAGACTATAGTTCATACACTTTCTTACTCTTTTGGAATCATTAGTTTAGATTTCCTAGTTCTTTCCTTTCCTTTTATGTCTTGAATCTTGCCTTTTCTTTCTTTTTTCTTTTTCTTTTCTGTTTTTTTTTTCTTTTTGGCAAATATGTGTTCTCTTATTAAGTAGTCAGACAGCATACTCTCTCTGTCAAATGAGTTTTATTTCAAAACATAAGTATTAAAATATCAAGTAAAATTATCCCAGCAATTGCACTACTCAGAATTTATCCAAAGGATATAGGAGCACTGATTCATAGGGACACTTGTACCCCAATGTTTACAGCAGTGCTTTCAACAATAGCCAAATCATGGAAAGAGCCTAAATGTCCATCAACTGATGAACGGATAAAGAAGTTTATATATATAATGGAATACTACTTGGCAATGAGAAAGAATGAAATTCTGCCATTTGCAACAACATGGATGGAACTGATATCGTATGTTTTTGCTGATATATGGAACTTGAGAAACTTAACAGAAGACCATGGGGGAAGGGAGGGGAAAAAATAGTTACAAATGGAGAAGGAGGCAAACCATAAGAGACTCTTAAATACAGAGAACAAACTGAGGGTTGATGGAGGGGTGGGGGAGAGGGGAAAATAGGTGATGGGCATTGAGGAGGGCACTTGTTGGGATAAGCACTGGGTGTTGTATGTAAGTGATGAGTCATGGGAATCTACCCCCGAAACCAAGAGCACACTGTATACAATGTATGTTAGCTAACTTGACAATAAATTACATTAAAAAAATAGGTATTTATGGATTAGCAAGTTGATTATGAGATTAATAATCAGTGTCTGTTAGAATAAAACACTCAAAAGTATTTATCATTTTTCATATATAAAGAAAATATAAACAGAATATTTCAAGCAATATATGAGCAAGGTTTAAACAAATATATTTGTAGAGGTACTTTGAGTCCATTCTTTTTAATATAATTGTTTTTTATTATAAAGTAATTTATATTGATAAATCCAACCATTACAAATATAAGGAGTATAAGTGTAAATCAACCTATTATTCTAATCTTTAAAGAGTAACAGGCTTTTTTTTCTACATAAGTACTAAAATGTATCAGTAGAGGAAGCTTTCTGCTATAATTAAATACTGGACCATTTGTGACTTGATCATTTAAAAGGTTAAATTATTTCCCATAATCAAGGAGCTTGAAGATAAGTGGTTCTAGGGTCAGCGAGTTAGCTCTGTGAGGTAGGACCCAGGCTCCTTCCCCCTGCCTTTCTCTACCTGTTTGCTCCCCCCGTGTCCCCCACCCCCCCGCCGAGTTCTCGTTTCATGGTTATAAGGTGGCTGTAACAACCTCAAGTGCACATCTTTATATAAAGGCATTACTGGGAGGAAAAAGCTGAATGGAGAAAGTGGGCTTCCTTTCATTAGGGAGAAAAAAATGTTTCTATAAATCTTCCTTACCCTCATGGACAGAACTGGATATTTGGCACTTTTGCTGCAAAGAAGTCTGAGAAAGTGATTATCTAGTCACTATCTAATGGGATTGACATGAATTCATTTGCCCACATAATTTGGGGGGCAGGGAGTGTCTAGGAAAATTGTTTCTAGAACAGAATTATGATTCTTCTTTTGTTTAAAGAAATGGGAGGAGTGCTATTGAGAAGGCCACTAGCAGTAGCTGCTATACTTGTTCCGTCAATGTGTGTGTAAAGGATTAGGTTTGCCTGTAAGTAATACAGGCCCCAAGTAGCTCTGGTTTAAACAAGAGGGAAATTTACTAGTCTTGTAAAATTTCACAGCAGGGAGTACCGGAAGTGTGATTCCTTACAGATTGCCGCTTTTCCCTCAGTAGAGAATGGGACTCATCTCCATGGTTCAGAATGGCAACTGTATCTCAAGCAGGAGGATTAGAAAGGGATAAAGTCAAAAAGGGGCCAAAAGGGCAGGCACTGGCCTTACCTTTAGGTAAGGTCCCTTAAGGCTGCTCTGAAACATTCTGCTTCTGGTCCATTGTCTGATTCTTAGTGGCCACATGAAGCTGTTAGGGACCCTGAGAAATGCACCTTTTATGACAGATGGCTATGGGTGTAGGTTAAAGTTAGTACCTATTAAAAAAGAAGCCTCCAAGAAAGTGAAATGGAAAGACTGCTAATAGTCTCTGGCATTTATGGGCATAAAAGAACACTCAGTATTATCATTGTAAAAATGGTATCATCCTGAACATATTTATTACCAAGTTTTTTATTTAAAGGAATTCTTTTAGGATAAGTTGTGAAAGCTGTGAGAAGCCACACCTTCCATTTGTTTAAGTTATGCCTAATTCTTTTCCAATTCAGTGTTTTGCTCAGGACTAAAGAAAGTCTTACTGGAAGACACTGGGTTTTTCTATTGCAGACATTTAAAGAAAACATTCTGGAACTTACCATTTTGAGCATGGCTTGAAATCTTTAGTGTTTCCAAAAAAGATAAGGAGAGGAGGACTGAAAGATATCTCGAAAGTCTTAACTTTCTTCAGGTTTTTAATTTATGAGAGCTGTGTGTGAAATCCTGTCACCACAGTGTAATTGCTGGATAGAAAATTTATCTCTTTTCTAAACTTTTCTTTCTTTATTCTTTCTGAATGATTACTAGATGCCAGATATTAAGATTTTATTGAACGGATTTGTGTGAAAAGAAAAGCCATGGTAATCTCTTTTATGTGTATTTTTTTTTGGAAATTGCTTCTGCACAGATTAAATTTTATATCCAAGCTTAGAGGTAAAAAGCAAGCTAGTATCTAATTGTTCTTTGCCTGGTCTGGTCACAGCCTACTGCAGGAAGCTTGTTCAAATATGGGCACTTCAATATTTCAGGCAGAAAATAAAATCTTTCTCTTGTTCACATAAATAATGCCATGTCAGTGCATCCTTACTAATCCTGGCTTTGTGAAATGAAGTTTTAAAATCTGCTAAGTATCCTCTAATTCAAAGAATTGCTCTAGTAGAAGGAGATAAGACAATGGGTTTATGACTCAAAGACCATGTGCCTAGATGCACTGTATTCATTGCTTCAATGGTGGAATGTTGATTTTCAGAGATAAGGAGTCCAATTTTATAACTTCTTTCTACCAGTCATTCTTTGAGTGGTGCGGGTGACCAGCTGTCTGAGAATCTGTTATTGAGGGTTGGCGTCTGCATGCCACATGATGTCTTCTTCCTAATACTGTGTAAGTCTATAATATTCTTTACGGAGTTCTTTAATTGCTTCATTATTCCATGTTGCTAAGCAGTTAGCACCTGCTGGCTACTGAAAGGAGTATTTGCTTCAGATATTTTGCACAACATTTAAATAGGCCTAGATTTTTGTAATATCACAGATGGTGTGGTATAAATAAGAAGGTCATGTGGACAGTGTTAAAAATTTGGATTTTGCTTTCAACTGGGACTTTTGGAGCCCTTCTCAGTGACATTGGGTGGTATGTTTATTTACTATTTTTTTCCTATATTAATATATTAATCATTTAAATTCTACTGTATGCAGTACATTGTTCTGGGTGTTTTCAGAGATATCACAGAACAATAAGATTTTCCCTCATTCATTCATCCTAACTCATGAATAATTGTGTGGGATATAGTAGACATTTCCTCCTTTGCCCCAACATCACCTCCCATATTTGAAGCTTCTTCTGCCTCATGAGATTTCATGTACCTCCCACTAGAGAACCTCCCTCCACAACCTCCCTTGCATCTAGGCTTGGCCCTTGACCCTGCTCTGATAAGCAGATACGTGGGAGGGACCACTCAGAATGCATTCTGCTAAAGGTGAGGTAGTGGCCATTGCTGCATCCACTTTCCAGAAACTGCAGGCAACAGTAGCAGGAGTACCTAATGGCCAGCATTGTTGGGGTTGGTGGAATTACCTAAGGTCTGCACCCATGGGTAGCAGCTGTGATGCCTTCATGAGACCAGTTCTGTGAAATGGACTTGGACTTCTGGGTTCAGAAGTGTCTATAAGTAGTTGCTTGTCTCTTTGGATTCTATGAGTTACTCAGAATATTTAATGTAGAGAATTACTTGCTATTGTTGTAACTAAGGTCATTAATTGATATAAGAAGCTAAAAATTGTCACATCTTTAATGAATCACGAAATAAAGTAAAATCCAAATTTTTGAGTAGGCATATTAATGACATAGGATGGAGATAGGGGCTCAAGAAAATAGGAAAGATTGATGGAAGAGGTAGATAGATGTTGAGCTCTGTGGTCTCAACTTATTCAACAAATACTATGAGCTGCTAGTATATACCACATCTGGTATTAGGTGCTTGGGATAAAAAAAATGAGCAAGAATGACACAGTTACTGTCTTCATGAAGATGAAAGTCTTATGGAGAAAAACTTAAGTCATTACCACAGTTCTGGCAAAAACTCTGTTGGAATATGAGGATACAGTGTGAACTTATATCAGGGACACTTATGTTTTCAAGAAAAGGAAAGTGAGGCTTCCCAGAGGAATGTCTTTAAGAACCAATCTGAACATGGGACACCTGGGTGGCCCAGTCTGTTGAGTGTCCGACTTCAGCTCTGGTCATGATTTCATGTTTCATGGGTTTGAGCCCCACATCAGGCTCACTGCTGTCAGCCTGTCAGCAAAGAGCCCACTTTGGATCTTCTGTCCCCCTCTCTCTGCATCCCCATTTGTGCTCTTCCAAAAATAAATAAATATTTTAAAAAATTAAAAAAAAATGAATCAATCTGAACGATGTGTAAACTGAAGAGAACTGATAGAGGAGGGTCTTTGGGTAAAGAATGTCCAAGTAAAGATAGCATTTGTAAAACCTTTATAGTGAGAGAGAATATGACACATTTGAAAGACCTAAAATTTTCTGTGTGGTTGAAATACAGAATATGGAAATAGCTAATGGCCAAGTGGATCTGGAGAAAAACTAAGTATTTTTTTCTTGTGTATTTAACTTTGTGGTGCTAGTATTCTTCTTCCCAAACAAAGATGATTACTCTGCTTGTCCTTAAATACTCCATACTAAGTCCTGACATTAAATGGGGTTTCTGTACAACTGTGTGATGGTGTACTTGGCCAGAACAGGGCCAGTAGCAGTGTTCAAAGGGATGAAGAGACAAAGACATATTTAAGATATATTTAGCAGAATTTGGTCATTGATTAAAAAGATAAATGGAAAGGGATGCAATTAAGATGTTTCTTCTTTATTAGGAAGGCACAGACTTCTGGTTTCTAAGTGGTCTTTCTGTCCACCTGCAATTACCCAGTAAATAAATACAATAATGTTTATGTTTACACATTTTTTAATTTAATTAAAAGTACAAATACCTTTAAAAACATAATAGTAATGTATCTAAATATGTTCCTCTTCTTTGTTGGTTAGCAAAACTTTAAGTAAAAGACAGAAAATATTTATTTTACTCTAGTGGCTGTGGCAAAATTTGACATTTGCTTTAGATAATACTGGATTTGGATAACACTTAGGCATATATTTGACAAGTTGTATGTAACTTAGTTGTTATATATAACTCTGAAAAATAATAATTTACATTGATATAGTACTTTGTGTTTCTTTTAAAAGATCTTCATTCATTATTTCATCTTATACTCACTTTAAAACTTTGTGAAAGGCAAAATTATCCCCATTAGGTAGATGAGGACATGCTGGCTCATAAAGGTTTAATAATATAAGTTCATCCGTGCTGAAGTAGAACATGGACAAAGACAGGTCTTTGTTCAGAGACAAGGAGAAGAGTTAAGCATTATTTTTATAGTAGGTGCTAGTTTTCAGAAGGGCAAGGATACATATTGTGTAAATGGAGACTCCAGGGTTTAAAAAGGATAGAAGATGGGGCACCTGGGTGGCTCAGTTGGTTGAGTGGACGACTTCCGCTCAGGTCATGATCTCACAGTTCATGAGTTCAAGCCCCACATCGGGCCCTTTGCTGACAGCTTAGAGCCTGGAGCCTGCTTCGAATTCTGTGTCTCCCTCTCTCTCTGCCCCTTCCCTGCTCATGCTCTGTCTCTCTCTCTCCTTCAAAAATAAATAAAAACACTAAAAAATTTATAAAAAGGATAGAAGACACATGAACTGCTAACTAGGTAATGAATCACTTTATGATTTGGAAGGTCATGGCAATTTTCTCTATGTATGTACAACCTGTATCTATTCAAGCAAAGTTAAATAGAGGGTTGATCAACTGTCTCTCAAATATTAGTAAGTAAAGGACCATTAAGGTCATCCATGCAGTATTCTACCTCTTATTCCTTGGGGTTATTTTTGGTTTTGTTTTTATTTTGGCTTGCATTGCTCTTTTAGGTTAGAGTTATCCTCTGTGCTTGAAGGTGAAGACATTATTTTCTATTGTTTGTGTGTTTGCCTGAAGAGCTTGTACAATACTGAGTTGATTGCACTGAAAACTGTTAGGGGCTTAGGAGCTCAGAGACGCAAATGCATAAAAAAATGCCTTTCACAACCCAGCTTAGCTTTAGAAGGTAACTTGCTAAGAAAATGCTTATAGCAATGGGATGACACTATTCAGCTCTGTGAGTTGTAGCTGGAAAGCTACAAAGTCATTGCTTGAAGCACTGTATTTATTTATAGATGGACAATTACAAGTAGCTTTGGGGCTGAAATTCTGTGAAAATATCCACTTATAGAGGTCTCCTGGTTGGCCTACTTATATACACATAAACAGATTTTCTTGGCATGAGGACCAGATAACTGATGATAAACAAAAATGTGACTGTTAAGTAAGATATATGATTACTGGTAACCACAGTGGGCTTTTTGTCAGGTTTAATCAGTTTGAAGAATAAATTAGTGGTGCTTTAAAAATTATGAAATATAATTCCTTGTATAGGAGCCAATTAATTTTTATTTTCTAAAAACAAAATTAATGATAGGTAATCAAGTACAGAATTTAAAAATTGTTAAGTGCTGAAAAACAACCACACACATACACAAACATACAGCTTCCATGTGCATATGTTTTTTTCTATTATTATTATTATTATTATTACTATATAGTTTGTAAATGATCTCTAAAAGAGCCAAAGCCTATTCTGCATATGTTATCAAGCTGAGAACTCTAATTGGACAGTAGCCCATTGGTATATTTGCCAGTGCGGTTAGAGGGAAGGAATGGTGGGAAGAAACGAAGTGCCAGACTTGAGAGTGGAAGACCATCTTGTTATATTATGTCTTAATTGGGTTTGGCTGTGGAAGACTTTGAAAGAGAAATTATTTAGGAGAAACAAGTCTTATTCTCCTGGATAGGAAGTTTTAGAAACAGCATGTGTAATGACTATGTTAATAGAAGTGTCATGTTAAGTACTGTAGGCTTTCTCGCATCACTGAGATTCAAGGAAATATTCCATCACTAGTGAGTCAGAAAGCTTGACTTTTACTGAAAAATGATTAAAGAAGAGGGAAAAGACTGCCAGCTAATTAGTTGGCTGGACTTATATGGACATTATCTTGAAACCCCTTTATAGGAAACTTCAACCGCATGGTCAGACCTTAGAACTGTTTTGATCCAAAACTAATTTCCTCAAGTGAGTAGTTAGAAATTGCTTTCTTGTAACAATTTCAAAAGGAATGAAATAGAGGAAAGAAGTGGGTTCATAAAATGAAGGGCAAATGGTCTGATTAAAACACACACACACACACACACACACACACACACACACGTCCCTCCATAGCAGGTAGGAGAGGTTTGGGGAAGGGAAAAAGAAAGAGAAAAACATCAGTGATCCCCATTATTTTCTTTAAATATTTATTTTTAAATTACTCCAGAAAATTTTTTATCTTTATTCGTTTTAAGAAGAAATAAGTTAATATACGGTGGCATATGAGCTATTTTAAAAACATATGTACAATAATCACCAATGAAAACATTTTTTAGTGTGGAAACTTATGTTTATTCATAAGGTATTTTCTTCCTAATGAACAAACTTGGCGCTTCTTTGATCCATTCTAGAAGCTCTGATATGATTGCTCTGTTCAATCTAAGATTTTAAAAGTGTCTCTTAACTGGATTATCTGTTGAACAACATGAGATGACTTAGAGGAGTTGTAATGCTAAGATTCATTTGCAATGGTAACCAACATTACTATTTAGAGCGTTTGTGGAGATGAAGCTGTCCTCCTCTTCTGAGAGAAAATTGACTAAGTGCCCTTTGAATATTCCATAGGACCCCATTTACACTGTATTTCTTCACCTTGTTCCCTGCAGTGATGACAGCTGTATTTAAATCCAGTGTCCAGGATTCCAATTGCTGTATCCAGATTCTTAAACCATCTCTTAATTGCCTACACTGCCTGAGTATTCTGCCAAAATTCAGGAGGGCAACAGCAGTCTGAGAGGACAATTTCCTGTGAATTCTGCTTTAGCCTGTCCAGTTCCATGAGTTCTTTAGGATTGTTTCTTTTATGATGGCTTTCCCCATGAAGCCTCCACCCAAAGCAGTCAAGGAAGTATCAAGAGGTACCAGAGTAAAAATGAGGTTTTCTTATAAATATGACTTTTTCTGAAAATGGACACCAGTCTGTGTGAGATAGTATTTCAGCATCTTATTAAAAGCAAAAGGTTTGGGGTGCCTGGGTGGCTCAGTTGGTTAAGCATCCAACTCTTGGTTTTGGCTCAGGTCATGATCTCATGATCAGGTTCGTGAGTTCAAGACCTGCATGGGGCTCTGCATGGACAGTGTGGAGCCTGCTTGTGATTCTCTCTCTCTCCCTCTGTCTCTGCCCCTCCTCTGCTCACACACACACATTCTCTCTCTCAAAATAAATAAGTAAACTTAAAAAATTAAAACGAAAGGTTTTATGAACTCCCTTCCTTTTAATAAGTGGTACTTTTCTAATAAATCTCAGTTGGCCCTGGCTAATACTTCTAAATTTGCTTTACACATGTTTCATTGAATCTAAGATGCCAGTGGTTCTCGGATAATGCACTATTTGTTATATAAGATGGAAAAAAAAGATGACATAATACTAAGACCCTGGGCTCCTAAGACTCTTAAAGTTATCTCTATTTCAGAGTAAATGTGATTATAAAATAGAAGGAATATGATATTGCTAACCTCCTCTGCACCTGAATCCACCTTTTTCCTAGTTGGTGAGGCCTAAACCACATAGATACCTCAAATGAGCTATAAACTTGTCATGAATGTAGCCATTCTGGAAAGGTAGAATTTCTAGAATGTTTAACAGAAAAAAGGTTTCAGGCAGCATTGTGGATTCTGTAGCATATGTGGATTTAAGGGATAGATATTTCATTCCTTGAGTTTTACAAATTGAGTTCACTGTCTTATGCTTTACACTGGATCATATCTGTCTCTCCACCCTGCCCCAGCCTGTAGGAATCAGGTAATGTAGGGGATTTGTTATGGGGACCTCAGCTTCCTTTCCCTGGCCCTGCATGAGAGTATGTGGATATATGGGGGCAGATCATGTCAATGCTTTTTTCTCCCTTGGACACTTTGTGTGATAATAATTTTTTATAAGATATAATTAATCTTAGCAATTCTTTCCTTAGCCCTCTTCAAGAGTTCTCCATGGGAGAGAGTATCTATTTCCCAGGGTTTTCTATTTGGTGTCTATGCTGGGTTGTGATCTTCCTTGATGGCATTTTCTGCTTTGAACACTTGATAGAAAGCTGCCTCTTAACCAAATACCTTTTATTCATTTAACAGTTATAGTTTGGGTGTCCTCTTTGTTTCAGGCACTATTATATTATGGGTCATATGGAACATTATTTCTGTAAACAACAAGCATTGACTGTTTTTGGGCAAAGACTTGATGGTGACAAATGAGCCATGTGGATATCTAATGGAAGAGTGTCTCTGAGAGGGAATGGCAAGGACAAAAGCCTTTCAGTGGAAACATGCATAGTGCGTTTGAAGGACACGGCCATGAGGAATAGAGTGAACAGGAAAATAGTGGTAGAAAATAAGAACAGAGAAGTCGAGGAGAGGATAGGCCAATTTAAAAGACTCAATTTTTACTCTGAGTGAGATGGAAAGGCACTAAAGGAATTTATACAAAAAGTAACATTCTGATTTTATTTTTAAAGAATCTCTTGACTCTATGTGGAGAAAACACACTGTAGCATGGAAGGGGGAAAGCAGTGAGACACATAGAAGGCTAATGCTGTAATTGAAGAGAAAGATCATGGTGGTTTGTGCCGGGGATCTAGTGGAAGAGGTGGTAAGTGGTGGCCTGGTCCAGGACAGGGAAAGTAGCCAGGTTTACTTTTAATTTCTTCCCCTCCTCCTCCTCCTCCTCCTCCTCCTCTTCCTCCTCCTCCTCCTCCTCCTCCTCCTCCTCCTCCTCCTCCTCCTCCTCCTTCTTCTTCTTCTTCTTCTTCTTCTTCTCCTCTTCCTCCTCCTCCTCCTCCTCCTCCTCCTCCTCCTCCTCCTCCTTCTTCTTCAAATCTAAATCCAAGTTAGTTAACATATAGTATAATAATGATTTCAGGAATAGAATTTAGTAATTCATCACTTACACATAACACCCAGTGCTCATCTCAACAAGTGCCCTCCTTAATGTACCTTGCCCATTTAGCCCATCCCCCCCACACCCCTCCAGCAACCCTCAGTTTGTTCCCAGTATTTAAGAGTCTCTTATGGTTTATTTCCCTCTCCGTTTTAATATTATTTTTGTTTTCCTTCCCTTATGTTCATATTTTGTATCTTAAACTTCACATATGAGTGAAGTCATATGATATTTGTCTTTCTCTGACTGACTGACTTCGCTTAGCATAGTGCACTCTAGTTCCATCGACGTTTTTGCAAATGGCAAGATTTCATTCTTTGTGATTGCTGAGTAATACTCCATTGTGTCTATACACACACACACACACACACACACACACACACAAACACACACATATACACACACACTACATCTTATTTATCAATTTATCTGTCAATGGACATTTGGGCTCTTTCATACTTTGGCTATTATAGATAGTGCTGCTATAAACATTGGGATGTATGTGACCCTTTGAAACAGCATACCTATGTCCCTTTATTTATTATAAATAAATAGTGCAATTGTTGTGTCATAAGGTAGCTCTATTTTTAATTTTTGAAAATTAAAATTACTGTTTTCCAGAGTGGCTGCAGCAGTTTGCATTCCCACCAGCAGTGCAAAAAGGTCCTCTTTCTCTTCATACTCGCCAACATCTGTTGTTGCCTGAGTTGTTAAGGTTAGCCATTCTGACAAGTGTGAGGTGGTATCTCATTGTGGTTTTGATTTGTATTTCCCTGATGATGAGTGATGTTGAGCATTTTTTCATGCGTCTGTTAGCCATTTGGATATCTTCTTTGGAAAAGTGTCTATTCATGTATTTCACCCATTTCTTCACTGGATTATTTGTGTTTTGGGTGTTGAGCTTGATAAGTTCTTTATAGATTTTGGATACTAACTCTTTATCTGATATGTCATTTGCAAATATCTTCTCCCATTCTGTTGCTTGCCTTTTAGTTTTGCTGATCATTTCCTTTGCTGTGCAGAAAATTTTCATCTTGATGAGGTCCCAATAGTTCATTTTTGCTTTTGTTTCCCTTGCCTCCAGAGACATGTCAAGTAAGAAATTGCTGCAGCTGAGGTCAAAGAGGTTGTTGCCTGTTTTCTCCTCTAGGATTTCAATGACTTCCTGTCTTACGTTTAGGTCTTTCATCCATTTCAAGTTTATTTTTGCGTATGGTGTAAGAAAGTGGTCCAGGTTCATTCTTCTGCATGTCACTGTCCAGTTTTCCCAGCACCACTTGCTGAAGAGACGGTCTTTATTTGACTGGATTTTCTTTCCTGCTTTGTCGAAGATTAGTTGGCCATACATTTGTGGGTCCATTTCTGGGTTCTCTATTCTGTTCCATTGATCTATGTGTCTGTTTTTGTACCAGTACCATATTGTCTTGATGATTACAGCTTTGTAATACAGCTTAAGGTCCAGAATTGTGATGCTTCCAGCTTTGGTTTTCTTTTTCAACTTTGTTTTGGCTATTTGGCATCTTTCAGGGTTCCAAACAAATTTTAGAATTGTTTGTTCTAGCTCTGTGAAGAATGCTGGTATTATTTTGATAGGGATTGCATTTGATGTGTAGATTGCTTTGGGTAGTATTGACATTTTAACAATATTTGTTTTTTCAATCCATGTGTATGGAATGTTTTTCCATTTCTTTGTGTCTTCTTCAATTTCTTTCATAAGCTTTCTGTAGTTTTCAGTGTATAGATCTTTCACCTTTTTGGATAGGTCCATTCCTAAGTTATTTTATGGTTCTTGGTGCAATTGTAAATGGGATCGATTCCTCGATTTCTTTCTGCTGCTTCATTTATTGGTGTATAGGAATGCAACTGATTTCTGTGCATTGATTTTATATCCTGCAACTTGGCTGAATTCATGTATCAGTTCTAGCAGTTTTTTGGTGGAATCTTTTGGGTTTTCCATGTAGAGTATCATGTCATCTGAGAAGAGTGAAAGTTTGATTTCTTCCTTACTTGTTTGGATGCCTTGTATTTCCTTTTTTGTTTGATTGCTGAGACTAGGACTTCCAATGTTATGTTGAATAATAGTGGTGAGAGTGGACATCCCTCTTGTGTTCCTTACCTTAGGACAAAAGCTCTCAGTTTTTCCTCATTGAGGATGCTATTAGCAGTGGGTCTTTCATGTATGGCTTTTATGATCTTGAGGTATGATCTTTCTATCCCTACTTTCTTGAGGGTTTTTATCAAGAAAGGATTCTGAATTTTGTGAAATGTTTTTCTGCATCTATTGAGAGGATCATGTGGTTCTTATTTTCTCTTTTATTAATGTGATATATCACATTGAATGATTTGCAGATATTGAACCAGCCCTGCATCCAAGGAATAAATCCAACTGATTGCGGTGAATAGTTCTTTTAATGTATTGGTGGGTCCAGTTTGCTAGTATCTTGTTGAGAATTTTTGCACCCATGTTCATCGGGTAAATTGGTCTATAGTTCTCCTTTTTAGTGGGGTCTTTGTCTGGTTTTGGAATCAAGGTAATGCCAGCTTCGTAGAATGAATTTGGAAGTTTTCCTTACATTTCTATTTTTCTAATTTTTTGGAAGAGCTTCAAAAGAATAGGTGTTAACTTGTATTTAAATGTTTGGTAGAATTTCTTACATCTTTTATGTCCCAGATAATAAATACACCATCCTTCCAAGGAGATCTGGTTTATTGTAGTGGCGAATGGTATTTAGAAATCCAAATCTGGGTGCTTATTGTTATGATCTGTCATTCTTGTATCACACTGTTTTATTATAGAGGCTTTGTAATGTGTTCTAATATCCTCTAGTGGCTCTTTTCATACTTCATTCATTTTAGTGTTTATTTAGCATTTTAACATGCATTTTTGTTTTTTTCCTATGAAGTTTAGTATCAACTTTTCTAGCCATGGGGGGGGAGTTTTTTTGTTATTTTTACTGGCACTATATTTATAAATTAACTTAGGGAGAACTGATATCTTGATCATGTGGTCAGATCCAAGAAAAAGAGGTATCTGTCCACCCGCTACTACCTATTTTTCTTGTTTTGAAAGTTTTTAAATACAGAAAATAACCAATTATTAAGTTTATTACTAAATATTTTGTCTTTATCATTATTACAATATTTGTATACTTTTCCTTTATTTTTTCTTTTAAGTGGTCATTATTGGTGTATATAGAGGTCTTTGATTTTTACATGTTAATTTTATAGTCTGCTACCTTGCTGAATTATTTTTGTGATTTTTTTTTTTTTGGTCAGTTTTATTATTGATTTTCTAGTGTTTTCCAGGCAGAGTATCATACTATTGGCAAATACACATGGTTTTGCCTCTTTGAAATCTTTTATGCCTCTAACTGATGCCCCCAGAACATTATAAAATATTAGTGGATATAATGGGTATCCTTATCTCTGATTTTTGTGAAAATCCTTATAGTATTTCCCTTTGTATATGATACTGACTAGAGGATTGAGTAATATATTTTATTACTTTAAGGATGTATCCAATCATTTGTATTTTCATGAATTTTGTATTGGAAATGGGCACTGAATTTTGCCAAGGCCTTTTTCAACATTTATGGAGAAAATATGTTTTTTCTTCTTAGATCAAGTAATTTGGTGAATCATATCAATAGATTTCCTAATAATGGGCTATCCCTGTATTCTTAGCTTAAATCCCACTTGGTTCTGACATATTATTTTCATAATGGAGTGTCAGAGTGTCTCTGCTAATATTTAGGAATTTTCCATTGGTGTTCATAAGTGATAGTAATTTGTAATTTTCTTTAGTGCGTGTGGTAAATTAATCAGGTATCAGTTTCAAAGTTATAATTGCTTCATTAACATAATTTGGAAGTTTCCTTAATTTTCTGTACTCTGAAGAAATTTATATAGCATTGGAAATATCTTGACTCTAAAGGTGTGGTAAAATTTCCTCATAGAGTCATCTGACTGGTGTGTGTGTGTGTGTGTGTGTGTGTGTGTGTGTGTGTGTGAATTAGTTCCTCGACAACTTTCTCTGTTTCTTCTATGGAAATTAGATTGACTTATACCTTCTATTTCCACTGACCTCAGTTTTGATAAACTATATTTTCCTATAAAATCCATTTCATGCAGATTTGTAAATTATTTGCACAGAGACTGCAAAGTAGTTGCTTATGATGTTTTAAACTTTGGCTATATCAATAATTATTTCTCTCATTTATTTCTTATTTTGTATATTTATGTTTCTTCCTCTTTAGATTAAGTTAATATTTTTTATTTTCATTGTAGTTTCTGAAAGAATTAGAATTTTGATTTATTAACGTATCTACAGTTTTTCGTTTTTAATCTCATTACTTTCTGCTTTTATCTTTTTATTTCCTTTCTTCTTGTTTACTTAAAGATGTGGTAATCTTTTCCTAGATTTTTAAATTGGAAATTTAGTCCACTTATTTTCATTCTTTTATTTCATTGATAGAGATATTTAAAAATTAGTATTTTCCTTTGTTCTCTTCTTTAAATGCATTCCACAGATACTGTGTAAGAGAAATATTCTGATCCTGGAAACAACATGGATGAATCTCAAAAACATGCTGTCTGAAAGAAGGCAGACATAATAACTACATTTGATGTGGTTCTGGTCACATGATATTCTAGAAATGTATATTTTACACAAATCAAATCAGTGGTTTCTTATTCTGGGTGTGGTGTTGAATATATAGACTGCACAACACTGTGAGCTATATTTTTGTTAGCATGGTTATATGCATGTATAAGTTTGTGAAAACATGAAATGCACCCATAACAGTATACTTACAGGTGCATTTTATTGCATGTGGCTTCTTGTAACTATATCTCATAATTCTAATTAAAAATAAGTATGATAATGCCTCACTATGAAAATGGAAACTTACTGTATAATGTCTACCTAGATTTGTAAGATTCTCAGATTCCTGGTTGGACTGCTTTCTTAATCTGACATTTGTTCAGTGACCATAGAGAAGTTAGTAACATTTTTTTTTTTTTGAGAACAGAGCAACAATTTTCCCTACATTTGAAATGCTGTATAATTTACTTCCTTCTGGAGATAATTAAAACTTGTTTCAATTTTATTTGTTTGATATTAGCATAAAGAGGATCATGTTCAACTTCTTAATTTTAGGATACATTCATAGTATCATAATGCTTCAGTTTTCTCAACTGTAAAATAGGGATAATATTACTTACCTTACATTATTATATGAAAATTAAATGATGTAATGTTTATAAAACTCAGCCTAGTATTTAAATTAAATAATTGATTACAAATTTTAGTAAGCAGTACTCCCAACGAAGCTAAAGACAAAATGATACTATTATTATCTAGTGGGCATGACTGTCTTCCTGCTTTATTTGGAACAAAAAGCATTTGGGAATAGAGTAACAGTACTATAATTACCTAGCTAGTACAATTAAACTAGAGAAAGAAATGAGGTATAAAATGTGCAAATTAAGAAGAGAACCATTATTTTTTGAATGCTTATATAACTGGAAAACATAAGAGAAATGAAATAAAAATTATTGGAAAATATAAGAGAATTCAATGAGATTTGGCTGCAAAGATCCAAAAGTCAATGATAGCTTCCTATATACAAATAACTGCCATTTATAAAATGAATATAAATTTCAACTGTGTGCAAAAACATATTATATGAGGAAAATTATTGCAGCTTTGTTTGCAATATAAAGGAGTAGAGACAAAAACCATCAGTCAATAGAGATCTGATTTAGTAAGTTACAGAATTCTTATGGAATATTAAGTCACTGTAAAAAAATGAGACATATACATACTAGTATATGCATGGTACACTACATTGTATAAAATATGCTTCCACTGTGTAATAAAGGGCATGTGGTGTGCATGTGTGTATGTACACACACATATGTGTCTAAAATATTTCCAAATTTGTACTTAAAAACTGGAAATAGCAGAAGCACCTGGGAGGCTCAGTTGGTTGAGCATGGGACTTCAGCTCAGGTTATGATCTCACGGTTCATGGGTTCAAGCCCCGTGTCAGGCTCTGTGCTGATAGCTCAGAGCTTGGAGCCTGCTTTGGATTCTGTCTCCCTCTCTGCCCTTTTCCTGCTCATGCTCTGTCTGTCTGTCTGTCTCTCTCTCTCTCAAAAATAAATAAACAAAAATATTTATTAATAATAATTAAAAAAAGAACTGGAAATAGTGGTTGCTCTTGGAGAGGGCTCTGAGGGTATGGGAACAGAGGTGGGCCAGTAATATTTTCATTATATATGCCCTTTGTATGAATGTTCTATTGCTGCATAATAAATTACCACAAACTTAAACAACTTAGACAGCTTCAAACAACATCCATTTATTGGTTCAGTCTTTAGGTTAGATGCACAGCTATCTCAGATGAGTTCTTCACTCAGGGTCTCATAAGGTCAAAATCAACTTGCGTGGGCTCTCAGCTGGCAGCTCTGGGGAAGAGTCCATTCCAAGCTCATTTAGGTTGTTGGTAGAATCCAGTTCCTTGAAGGTATAGGTCTGAGGTCTTGTTTCCTTACCAACAATTAGCTAGACTGTTTTCTGTCATAGAGGCTCTCCACATCCCTCTTATATGGCCCTATCCATCTTCAAACCAGCCAGGATGAGTTGAGCCCTTGTCATGCTTCAAATTTCTCTGACTTCTTTCCCTACTAGCCTGAGAAAACTTAATTTTATACGGCTCATGTGATTATATCAGACTCAACCCATATAATATAATCACTGGATGGCAAGGGTCATGGGCCATTCTGAACTTATGCCTTCCATATTTTTATAAGGTTCAGTTTTTTATATGAGAATATTATTCTCCTAAAATAGAAACCTGCTAATAAAAAGATTATAATGAAAGATTTAAAAACAATTTCTAATTATCCTATGTTTAAAATGGACTGATAATAAGTTCCTCCAAGATTAGAAAAAGGATGAAAGAAGATAATGCATATAAAAATGTTTTTTAAATGTTAAAGTCATCAACAAATTTTAGTTATACTTTTTAAAACTATTACTGTTATTATTACAACTATTATTAGAAACATGTTAGTCACGCCATTGCATGAGTATTAATGTGAGAACACACAATAAATGTATTTAAAGGTAGTGATAAGCAGTCATGGTGAGTGATTAAACATATACAAAGATTATGACCTAGAAACAGTGCATATTTAACTTTAGATTCATGCGGATAAAAGAAATAGCCAGTGGTCCTCTAGTATAGTAGTTTTTAAAGTTTCCAAAGATGTATAAAACTTTCCCTCCAATGCTATTTTATTATCCGAGGAGCCCCTTGAAGTTATGGCAGCCATTATCGAGATCACATATTTTTACTCAGTTCCAGAGTCTTGGACTTCCGTTGAACAGGTATTGCCAGACATTGGGAACCATTAGGGTCTCATATTTACTTTCCATGAAGAACTTAATTAAAATTGCTTTTGATGTTTAGAAAATGGGAAAATTAAGGTTACTAGGAATTAAGGAGGAGATCACAAAAATGGCATGACAGATATAATATTTTCTTTAAAATATCTCCACAATATATGTTTGGGAGAGAAATCAAATGTTGCAGACTTTGCAATCCAATGTCCATCCTATTAGGCGAAAGATGGCTAATGTGAGAGAGTAATGGTGGAATAAGAGGTCCTAGCATATTCTGATGGTTTCCACTGGGTTCTGAAGTGGAATTTTGGGGAGGAGGGTTAGAGCTCCTGAACCAGCCTGGGCACTGGGGTGTAGGAGTGAATTCTCCATGGAGATGTACAGCTGTGTAAATGAAGGTCAAAGTTGGTTTCCCCCCCCCCCCCAAAGGTAGGAAATAATGGGGGGAACTGTTGTGTTCTTCTTTCTTTATGTGTGATGCTCTTTTATTTGTTCTATATTGGGTCTGCAGGTTTGCCCAGTTTCACTTCTTCTCTTGCCCTCTTTCTTGCTCCTGCAGCAGCATCTGCCCCTCATACTAAAACACCACCAGCTATTCCCATGGAGGCTCTGGCTCCTTATACCGCATCCAGACTTAGATGAAGCACTGAACCAGGGGCCTGACATAAAGCCTCCCAGCAGCTGACTGGAAGCACTGGGCAAGAATCAGTGCCCTGAGACAAATTTTGACCAATGAGATAGAAGAGATGGGAAGCCAGCAGATAAATTTCTTTTCCATTTTCTACCTGATGGACTCTTCCCAGGCAGGATGATTCCATGGAGGCTGTCTGGATAAGGCCTTCATGATATGAAAGCAACCTTTATTTTCTTTAAAGCTATGGCTAACTCAGCAATTCATATCTTGTATTTGATTTTTCTGTTTCACTTCCTTTTCTTCCACATTCTGGATACCCTGAGATTGAATGACCCAATAAGATATGAGTTATTAGTAGATAAACTTTGCCTCTTGCTGTTTTCTGGGGAATGTAGGCTAAGACCCATTCATTCATTCATTCATTCATTCAGCAAATACTTATTGAATGAACATTATTACTAGGTGAAAATTATTATTAGTGTCTGCTATGTGCCAGGCAGTATTTAAAGTGCTCAGGGCACACCAATGAACAAAGTAGACAAAAACCCTTGCCTTTGCAGAGTTGCTTTCTAGTGGAGAGAGAGAAAATGAATAATAAACATATTACACAAGTAAATTTTAGGGTATGATAGAAAGTGATAAGAAAACATAATCAGCTTCATCTTCTAGTTTTTCTTCCATCATTCTCCTTTTCTTCCCTGAAACCCATCTTCAATACTACTGCTGATAATATTCCTAAAATGTAAAGTTGAAGTCTCATCTCTTACCATCTCCTCTTTTCCTTCACAGACCAGCAACGCTGAACTACTTACAGTTTCCTCTCCTCCGGAGTTCTCCAATGCTGTTTATCCTCTCCATGCCTCTGTGTAGTCTGCTGCTTTTGCTGGAAGACCTCCATATTTTCTAGCTGATCTGAGACTCCACCCCAGATCATCTTTTCAGGAAATCTTACCTGACCATTTCCCTCTACATCTCTAACCTTTTTAGGGGCCTTTATGGGATCCCCAAATTCCCTTATAAATACCTTTATCATTACACACCTATTTTCTTTCCCCTAAGTGTCACTATTTCTGTGTTTGCAGCTTTTATTAATCTGAGAGTTCATTGGCCACAGGGACTATGCCGTGTTTACTGTTTTACTCCTAACACTTAGCATAGTGCTCAGTATTTTTGTTTTATTTTTTTAATTTTATTTATTTTTTCAATATATGAAATTTATTGTCTAATTGGTTTCCATACAACACCCAGTGCTCATCCCAAAAGGTGCCCTCCTCAATACCCATCACACACCCTCCCCTCCCTCCCACCCACCATCAACCCTCAGTTTGTTCTCAGTTTTTAAGAGTCTCTTATGCTTTGGCTCTCTCCCACTCTAACCTCTTTTTTTTTTTCCTTCCCCTCCCCCATGGGTTTCTGTTAAGTTTCTCAGGATCCACATAAGAGTGAAACCATATGGTATCTGTCTTTCTCTGTATGGCTTATTTCACTTAGCATCACACTCTCCAGTTCCATCCACGTTGCTACAAAAGGCCATATTTCATTCTTTCTCATTGCCATATAGTACTCCATTGTGTATATAAACCACAATTTCTTTATCCATTCATCAGTTGATGGACATTTAGGCTCTTTCCATAATTTGGCTATGGTTGAGAGTGCTGCTATAAACATTGGGGTGCAAGTGCCCCTATGCATCAGTACTCCTGTATCCCTTGGGTAAATTCCTAGCAGTGCTATTGCTGGGTCATAGGGTAGGTCTATTTTTAATTTTCTGAGGAACCTCCACACTGTTATCCAGAGTGGCTGCACCAATTTGCATTCCCACCAACAGTGCAAGAGGGTTCCCGTTTCTCCACATCCTCTCCAGCATCTATAGTCTCCTGATTTGTTCATTTTGGCCACTCTGACTGGCGTGAGGTGATATCTGAGTGTGGTTTTCATTTGTATTTCCCTGATAAGGAGCGATGCTGAGCATCTTTTCATGTGCCTGTTGGCCATCCGGATGTCTTCTTTAGAGAAGTGTCTATTCATGTTTTCTGCCCATTTCTTCACTGGGTTATTTGTTGTTCGGGTGTGGAGTTTGGTGAGCTCTTTATAGATTTTGGATACTAGCCCTTTGTCCGATATGTCATTTGCAAATATCTAGTAATTTTGTTTTAAATAAATGACTAAATTAAAATACGTAGAAGTGAAGTTCAAGGATTGTGAGGTATAGAATTCCCACTGGAAGGGCTAGAGAAGCAGGGCATTTGGAGACACAAAATAGGTAACATCAAAGATAAGTGGGAATAGATTTTGGATTGGTTCAGTGAACAGTTGGCTTCCATTTCTGGGCTCTGAATTAGATCCTGTGTAGATTAATTGCCAAAAATGGCTTGATTCCCTACCCAGTCATCCTGTTACAGTTCTTATATCTCTTCCCTTCAGTAATTTGTGCCTTTTTCCTCACCTGTTTCTACACCTCTTGAATTAGGACTGCACTTTTGACTCTTTTAGATCAAAGGAGTTCAGTGGACGTGACTGTTTTGAGCATAAGCTTCCAGAAGCCTTGTGCTTTACTTTCACTGCCTCCTTTAGACCATTTCCTCTGCCATGAGAACAAGCCTGGGGCAAGCCTGTGGCAGTGGAGGTCAGCCAAGTCATTCCAGCTGTGACCAGCCTCCAGCTGACCCACCTGCTCATTGAAGAAGCATGAGCAAGCCTAGTCAAGATCAGCTGAACCTGTTCAGCTGCTAGAACAGCTACTGAACCTGTGAAGCTACTAGATTGGGGGGTGGTTTATTACATAACCACAGCTAAATGACATAGAACAAAGTGACAAAGTCTTTTCAGAACACTCATTGTGGTACAAAGAATTTTCTCATTTTTTAATCAGAGGGATTGTAGTTTTTGTAAAAAATGATACATACGCCCATTAGAAAAGAAACTTTAATCCATACTAAATAATACAGAAAAGAATAAAAATCATACCACCGATAGTAATATATCTATTTATATTTGCTTTATAGTTATGCATCATATTTCAAACTAGGTATTATATAAAATAATATATCAATTTATAAATGTAAATGTTGCCCCTTCACAGTTTAAGAAATAATTTTATTCAAACTCTTCAGTTGTGTGTTTGATATCAATAATTTGTTTATTTTTATTTTTATCTTAATACTGTGTTTTTTTTTTAATTGTTAGAGCTACTTTATGAGTTGCCTACAGTGGTCCAGAGAATATCACATTGACTGCAAGGTTATTTGAGATGCAGTACTCTTCAAAGCCTGCCTAATGTTACCACTGGAGGCTTTTGTGAAAGTGCTAAGTACATATTTCCATACTATTAGAGGGGTTATTTATTCACTTACCCTGTAGGTATATATTTGTGATTCAAAAATGTTACTACTGAATATATTGACTTTCATTCTTTTCAAGGCAATGTTGATGGAAGAATGAACATTTTTATAAAATGTGAATATATTAAGAGTACATGAAACAGGGGTGCCTGGGTGGCTCAGTCGGTTAAGTGTCCGACTTCGGCTCAGGTCATGATCTCATAGTTTCTGGGTTCAAGTCCTGCATCGGGCTCTGTGCTGACAGCTCAGAGTCTGGAGTCTGCTTTGGATTCTGTGTCTTCCCCTGCCCTCTCTCTCTCTGCCCCTCCCCCCTCTTAAAAATAAATAAACATTAAAAAATTAAAAAAAAATACATCATACAAAGAATACCTAGCTTAAGACATACAACATTACCTTTATCTTTGAACACTGGGTCTGATCTTCCTCCCCAATCTACTACTTTCTTCACTCTCAGAGGTAACTTCACACTTAGAGATATTAAATTTGTTTTTTTCCACACATTTCTTCCTAACTTGTTTATTTGTTTTTGTCTCAGGAACATTATTCTTGAGATTGGCCTTTGATATCATGTGTACCTATAATTCAGTAACTTATTCATTTACATTGTTGTTCGATATTCCATTACACAAATACAACATGATCTATTTATCCATTTATATTAGGGAAATAATGCTAGTTGCTATCATGATCTTAACATTACAGTTGCTAAATATGAGATAAGGTTATTTGTCTTTCATTTCACAATCTGACTGGGTCTATTTGTGAATGTGGTAGGGGAAGGAGAGTGAGGAGTGTCTGCTCCACGTAGCCATTCAGAGATCTGTCACAGTGTATCATGAATCTACTCCATACTCACTACATGGCTTCAATATACCTACATCATCCAGTCAGCAGGGAAAGGAAAAAGGACTGTAGAGAAGGCATTTTTGCTTTTAACTGCTTGAAACATAGAAAGTCTACTCACTTCCCCCCCCTTTTTTTTAAAGTTTATTTTGAGAGAGAGTGTGATTGGGGGAGGGACAGAGAGAGAGAAGCAAAGAGGGAAAATCCCAAGCAGGCTCCCCACAGGCAGACTGGAGCCGATGCACTGGGCTTGAACTCATAAACAGTGAGAGAGCATGACCTGAGCCGAAACCAAGCATTGGACACTTAACCAACTGAGCCACCCAGGCGCCATCTGCTCATTTTATTTGAGGAGAAATAGTTAAAGGTCCCATTTTTATGCATGGGGACATAAATATAGGTTTGTGTATGTGTGTGTGTGTGTGTGTGTGTGTGTGTGTGTGTGTATTCAGAGGATAAAAAATTATTTAATGAATACATAGCACTCTTACTTTCACAGATATCTCTTCCAGTCATGGGTCAGACTCACCTTCTTTCCAGGAGAGGCTGTCTAAAGTCTTATCAAAGCTAAAAATCCATATCCTTTTCTGTCTTCTTCACAAGGCTAGGTCTTGAAGGGCCTTGGTCCCTCAACAGTTTTTTCTGTTATGTCTTACTGTTTTCAACAATTTTTCTGTTACGTCTTACTGTTTGGTTTCTAGAAGTTATTCATATTTTCCAGTTCTTCCAGACCCCAAATTTATTGACTCTATTCTCTTGCAAATCAGCAAATTCTCTCCTGGACTTATCTGTTTCTTGTAACAGGCAGCTGATCTCCTGTAGTGGCAGCTGCACGTGCTAGTTTTTTTTTTTTTTAAACCTTTGTTTTTTTTTATTTTTTTTAATTTATTTTTGGGACAGAGAGAGACAGAGCATGAACGGGCGAGGGGCAGAGAGAGAGGGAGACACAGAATCGGAAGCAGGCTCCAGGCTCTGAGCCATCAGCCCAGAGCCCGACGCGGGGCTCGAACTCACGGACCGCGAGATCGTGACCTGGCTGAAGTCGGACGCTTAACTGACTGCGCCACCCAGGCGCCCCTGCACGTGCTAGTTTTAATATTCTCTCTAACCATTTGCCACTACGTGTAAGGCTCAATGCTTTTTCAGCCTCTGATATCAGATTTCTCATCACCCAAAATTCAGCTGCTTAGCCAATGACATATATTTAAGGATTTGTTAAGGCATCATCTCACTTCAAAGCACAAATTACTGTATTAGAATAAGCTAGTGTTGCTAAAAATTTTTTTTTTGGGGAAAGCCTCAGGAGTTGAGTATGCTTATGTCTTGCTCACATCTCAGTTCTAATTGGTATTTTGTAGGTGATGCTTCCTGTGGTAATACGGGGGATCAGCTTCCTTCTTCTGTAGTACTGCCATCTTCAACACATGGCACGTGTAGGAGGGGAGAATATGGAAGAAGGCATGTGGGTGATTGATCATTTTCATCATTTCCATCTACAATGCCTCTATATTATGAAACGTCTAAAATGATCAATATCAAGTGTTTCTCTTTGGGAGATGGCTTTAGAAGTATTTAAAATTTTCTCTTTTGTTTCTTTGCCTTGTTCCTTCTTGGCTTGTTCCAAGATTCCAGGAGAAACATTATATCCCTTTTGTAATGACTAGAAAATTATAACTGAATAACTCGCCTCAGAAATAAATGAGTGAATTTTACCATATAAGCTGATCATTAAATACTAACCTGGTTAGAAAAGTGACATTTAGAAAAAGCTTTTGACTGTTGGGATATTTTAGGTAAAAAGTTTATGTAGCTCTTAACTATGGTAGTTGTTGACTTTTGATCTCAGGCTTTAAAAATGGACACTGGAAAATATTAACAATAATAACACTTTTTATTGTTGTCATTTTATGCCTTTGTAGATCAGATGTTTAATTACTTACCCACTTTGTGGATTCTTGAGTCTTTTGTTTTTATGTTTCTTAGAGAAACTTCACACTTTGTTCACTAAGTCTTCACGTCGATTAAAAAAAAATTGTTTAATGCCCATTGTATGCTTATCATAGTGTGAGTTAAAGTAGAAGCTTAGGACATGTCTTCTTAGGTCTCACACAAAATGAACACCATTATATGTGAGGTGGTGAAGAAGGAAAGCAACCGACTATGAAAAATCATAATGGGTAAATTAGCATTTAAATGGAGAGTTACAGGTGTGGAAGAATTCTCCCGTTTTAGGATTTTAAAACATGTGTCCTTGATTCTTCCTCTTTACTTGGCTTTACATCTCTCACAAATTTTATTTTTCTTGTCAACACACTAAAATGTGTAACCCCATACAGTGACATCAGGAGGCAGTTTACACTTTGGCAGGTATTGAGCAAATTCTGTTGTTCTTAGTTTTGGTCAGATTGGATATTGTTCTTTGTAACTTATTTCTTATTGCAGCATATAGAAGAAGCAGGAAATGATCTGATGTATTTATTATGTTTTGTGTAGGAATATGGGAGGATGCAAGAGGCTTTGAAAATGCGATTAGAATATGCCCCCAGTCTCTTGCTTCATTTCTTCCGAGGGAGTTGTGCTTATCCCGTTATCTGGGGGAAACAGGGAGGGATGTGGAATGTGGACCCATATCTAAACTCAGAAAAGAAGATCCGGCTACAAGAAATGGGAGGAAGTCCAGAAATAAGCAAAATCTTTATGATGGTTGACAAACTATACTTAATAAATACTTTTTGTTTCAAATACTTATTAAAAGTTCTAAGCTATGTCTAATAGAAGATGCTGCATATATATGGGTCTTAAGATGGTCACTTACTCTTTTTATAATGTCAACTATATCTGAATAAAAATAATGATGAAACTATTAAGATAAAGTAACAAATGTGGGAATAAATCATGAGAAGTTCCATAACAAGGCATCTGAATATAAGTAAAATTCATTTGCTGGCCAAATCAATTCTCTTGTGTTTACAGTTATATATAGTACAAATTTCTCAACGTGAACCTGGAAACATATAAGATGGGTAACTCTGACCCTGACAGCAGTTTTGCAATTGGATACCTATCGATTAAGAAAATACTATTACAGAGTGTGACTTGAATGTTAAAAGATTACTTTAGCTAGCTACAACTTTGAATTTTCTCTTGTGGCAATAAAAATGTCTTCAACACATACATTATATACATTTCCCTCTGATTTGTAATATCGACATCTATGAATCAGTTCACCTGTGGATCAGTTCTAAAAACAAATTCTAAGCTTGTTTTTAGATCAAGAATCCATTTAAGAGCATGGTGAAAGGTATACAGTTCCTCTCTAGGAATATGCATACATTTTTACAGAAAATTTCTTATAGACTCCACTCCAGATGCCTCTTTACCGACTCTCTGTTAGAAAACTCTACCCTCAACCATGGTTTCCCTTGCTGGTTTTTGGCACGTCTGGGGTGTTGTCCAACTGCATTCATGGCATTTTCAGCTCTTGGGACTGTCTACGGCAAACAATGTGCAGGTGGGAGGGAAGTATTGAATCCGAGACTGCATTTCTCTCTGGAATAAGAATAGAAAGCCATTTACTTATGTATTTATCCATTAACAAACATTATGCATAGTTATTATATAGAAAGAACTTTTCTAGGCACTGGGGGACATATGATATAAGAAAATCAAACTACAAGAAGAATCCTTGCAGTGTTATTCACACTATTAGTTTATTTAAAAAACAGAGATTCCAAATATTAAAAATGTACAATTATATTACCAAAGCCAATGAAGATCATAGTAAGCAAAGGAGACATGAGACTTTTATATAAGAAATAGGATTTATAAACTCACAGAAATCCCAAAACAAACTTGGTCTAAGGCAGAAAAAAGAACTGTTTATGAAGTTGTTAACTGTAAAACTTAACAGATACTTTCTGAATGACAGCATAAATTGATATGTAGTAGACATCTTACTCAAATATAAAGTTTAAGAAACCCAGTTATAAAAATACAGCTGAAAAAATAGTTATTTGCCAAGTGTCTGTGGGTTCACACTCTCACAAGAAATCATTTCATAAGAAATAATTATCCAGGGAAACATAAGACGAAACTCCCAGAAACTTTCACACATGGCAAAATGTGTTATGGTAGATTTTCTAAGAATAGTGTAAAAATCAAACCTTTGATAACTACAATGAAACCAATGAAAGAACACTCGAATTAATTATAGGAAATATACACTTCTAAAAGTTTTCTAGGACTGCCGTAACAAATGATCACAAACTTATTGGCTTAAAACAACAGAAATTTGTTCTTTCACAGTTCTGGGGGATAGAATTCCAAAATCAATGTGTTGGCAGAGCCATGCTTCCTATGAAGGCTTTAGGGAAGAATGTTTGCTGTCTCTTCCTAGCTTCTGGAAGTTCCTAGCAATTGGTGGTTTGGGCTTGTAGCTCCATCACTCCAGTCTCTGCCTGTAGTTCACATGGCCTTGTTTACATCTACCTGTGTATTCTCCTTTTATGTCTCTGTATAAAAGATCCTCCCTAATCTGGGTTGATTTCATCTCAAGAGTCTGCCTTGTTTCTGCAAAGATCCTTATTCCAAATAAGGTCACATTCTGAGGTTATATGTGGACCTAACTTTTGGAGGCCACGATTTAGCTCACTGTACTATACCACTGATAAAATAACAAAAGCATTTCTATTTTGATTGTTTGACTTCTGGAAAAAGAGGACAAATATTTTATTATTTTTAAACTCAGAAATTATTCCCATAAATTGACCCATCTGAGGAGCTGTGAAGGTGAAATCATACATGTTCCTATCCTGTAAAGCTTCAAAATCTTGTCATATAATAATTCATGCACAAAGGCAAGAGATGTCTGGATAGATCCTAACATTAATAAAATAATGTGTGCTTATGATTACTGAAATGGAACTTTCTAGTTGAACTCTACTATTCTGTAATTAACAAGATAATCTAAATCCATTTATGTTACTAAGAACATCATATGGCAATACGTGACTGAATCTTCAAAGCAATCTTTAAGACTTGCTTTGCTATCAGTGTGAATTCTCTTTTTGTTTAGGTGGGCTAAATTTCATGACCATGATATCATTCTATTATAATGACAGAAACCCAAATAAACTAGTTTAAAAATGAGAATTTATTCAATCATGTATGTAACTCAGAATTCCAAGAGGGTGTGATTATCTTTGAAAACATATAGATTCAAAGAATAATATTTTTGTCTTCCTCTATCTCTCCAGACAATCTCTCTTACATCACTTGGTTCTGTTTATATTGGTATGTTGGCTTCTCACAGTAGACAGGCTTTCTCCATATGGTGGGAGAAATGGTGGCATGGCCACAGACATCTTCAGTATGATAGCATCCTAGTCCAAAGATCTACAACTGGGGAAAGAGATCCCATTTATGTATCCATTTATGTAGTTTCATGGAATGATTATGATTGGCCTGGATTAGGTCATCTGCTGATTTTTAGGCAAATTATACGGTCCAGGGGATGAGACACTTTGTAAGACTAGGCTTGCAACATGTGTTACTATAGTTGGGGTTGTCTTAGTTCAGGCTTCTATAACAAAGTACCTGCAGACTGGGTGGCTTACAAACAACAGAAACTCATTTCTCACAGAACTAGAGCTTGGAAGTCTAAGATCAGAGTGCTAGTATGGTCAAGTTTCACTAAGAGCCAATTTCTCAGTTCTCACATGATGGAGAGCAGAGCATAGAAGCAAACTCTCTGATGACTCTTAGAGTACTACTCCTATTCATGAGGCCTCCATCCTCATGACCTTATCTAGTTCTAATTACCTTCCAAAGGCCCACCTCCTAAAACCCACATGGAGGGATAGAGTTTCAACATATGAATTTGGTCGGGGAGGGGGGCACAGATATTTGGTATGTAACAGGGATTTAGTGGGATGTCATGGCTGGTAGTCTGTAGTCACAAAACAAAATAAAGTTACCTCAGCTATGTTGGAATCCAATACATGAAAGCATTACTGCCAGGTTCTCACCAAAATAACATTAAACATTTTTGATATTGAATTGTTTGGAGATTCTCAAAGTGTTGATAATTAGCTTCCCAAATGCATGTCTAAATAACTGCTTTTTAAAAAAAATTTATTTATTTTGTTTTGAGAGGCCCTGAGCTAAAATCACTATGCTTCCTTAGCTTAGACTTACTTTTGGAAGTCTTCCTTATAACACATTTTAAAACATTGCTGTTAAGATTGGATTAGCTGTGACATTTGGAAATGTCAGAGGTAATTTTGGCTGTGGTAATACTGGCCAAAACATTTCACCTATACAAAATACAATTTTCATGGCCCGGCTGCTCATGACATTGCTAGATATCTTTTTGTCCTGTTTCAGCAAATAGGTTTTAGCACTGAAGCAATCCACTCCTTACAAAGCAATTATCATTAGAAAATGTCACTGCATAAATTGTAGGGTAAAAGAGACAGAGATCTGATTAGTTGTTGATTCAGAAAAGGAAAGCTCATCCTAGTAGAGCAGAGTGCCAGAAATCAAGAACTCATAGCCTGTTTTCACTTCTGCTGAAGAAACCTCAATAGAGGGATTGATTTTTTAAAATTAATTAATTGGTTTATTTTTAAATTTATATCCAAGTTAGTTAGCATATAGTACAACAATGATTTCAGGAATATATTCCTTAATGCCCCTTATGCATTTAGCCCATCCCTCCTCCTAGAACTCTTCCAGCAACCCTCTGTTTGTTCTCTTTATTTAAGAATCTCTTATGTTTTGTCCCCCTCCCTATTTTTATATTATTTTTACTTCCATTCCCTTATGTTCATCTGTTTTTTATCTTAAATTCTACATATGAGTGAAGTCATATGATATTTGTCTTTCTCTCACTAATTTCGCTTAGCGTAATACCCTCCAGTTCCATCCATGCAGTTGCAAATAGCAAGATTTCATTCTTTTTGATTGCTGAGTAATACTCCATTGTATGTATATACCACATCTTCTTTATCCATTCATCCATCGATGGACATTTGGGCCCTTTCCATACTTGGCTATTGTTGATAGTGCTGCTATAAATATCAGGGTGGGTGTGTCCCTTCTAAACAGCATACCTGTATCCCTTGGATAAATACCTAGTAGTACAATTGCTGGGTCATAGGTTAGTTCTATTTTTAGCTTTTTGAGAAACCTCCAGACTGTTTTCCAGAGTGGTTGCGCCAGTTTGCATTCCCACCAGCAGTCCACATCCTCACCAACATCTGTTGTTGCCTGAGTTGTTTATGTTAGCCATTCTGACAGGTGTAAGGTGGTATCTCTTTGTGGTTTTGATTTGTATTTCCCCAATGATGAGTGATGTTGAGCATTTTTTCATGTGTCGGTTGGCCATCTGGATGTCTTCTTTGGAGAAGTGTCTATTCATGTCTTTTGCTCATTTCTTCACCAGATTATTTGTTTTTTGGGTGTTGAGCTTGATAAGTTCTTTATGGATTTTGGATACTAACCCTTTTTCTGATATGTCATTTGCAAATATCTTCTCCCATTCTGTTGCTTGCCTTTTAGTTTTGCTGATCATTTCCTTTGCTGTGGAGAAAATTTTCATCTTGATGAGGTCCCAGTAGTTCATTTTTGCTTTTGTTTCCCTTGCCTCTGGAGACATGTCAAGTAAGAAATTGCTGCAGCTGAGGTCAAAGAGGTTGTTGCCTCTTTTGTCCTCTAGAATTTTGATGGCTTCCTGTGTTACGTTTAGATATTTCATCCATTTTGAGTTTATTTTTGTGTATGTTGTAAGAAAGTGGTCCAGGTTCATTTTTCTGTCCAGTTTTCCCAGGACCACTTGCTGAAGAGATTGTCTTTATTCAATTGGATATTCTTTTATGCTTTGTCAAAGATTAGTTGGCCATACATTTGTGGGTCCATTTCTGCATTCTCTATTCTGTTCCATTGATCTGAGTGTCTGTTTTTGTACCAGTACCATACTGTCTTGATGATTAGAGCTTTGTAATACATCTTGAAGTCCGAGAAATATATTTTCCTACAATTCTGGAGGCTACAAGTCTGAGATCAAGGTGTTAGCATGATTTGTGTCTTTTTTTTTTAAAAAAAAATTTGTTTTAACATTTATTCATTTTTGAGAGACAGAGCATGAGTTGGGGAGGGTCAGAGAGAGAGAGTGAGACACAGAATCCAAAGTAGGCTCCAGGCTCTGAGCTGCCAGCCCAGAGCCTGATGTGGGGCTTGAGCCACGAACTGTGAGAGATGGTGACTTGAGCTGAAGTCGGACACTTAACGGACTGAGCCACCTAGGTGTCCCAGGATTAGTGTCTTCTAAAGTCTCTCTCTTTGGCTCTTTCTTTGGTCCACCACAATTACCTCATTTTAACTTAATTACCTCTTTAAAGACTCTATTAAAGACTCAGTCATATTCTGAGATAGTAGGGTTAGGATTTCAACATATAAATTTGGAGAGACACAGTTCAACCTGTAATGATTCTTTATGAGGTTTGGCCCCTGCTCCTATGTGCTTATAAGCCTTTGAAGTCCCCATGCAAAGAACACCAGGAAAACTCATTTATCATACAAACCTTCTGGCTAAGGGAGAGCACCATCTTGATAGAGACTTAGTAGTGTCTCAAAAGAGAAAAGTTCAAAAAGAGTACTTATATGGTAATATGGGCAGGGATTGGTAAATGAATTTGTAAACTAGGTAAGTTCCTGGAACAACCAGTCGTTGTAATATAGTAGTCCATTATGAGTTGGTGTTAAAAGTGATAAAGTATGTGAGCTTTTATTGTCCATGTGACACATCATGGTTAGGTTCAGCTTATTTGTTTTGAGAGTCATAGTAAGGTTTTACTGTCTGTGGTTTGTGTGTTTTTCTATTTTATCTCTCAGCGCCCCTCTTCACTTCTGGTAATTCTTTAGCCTAAGCTGAAGAAAAAGCCATTGCCATCTGGATATGCTACTGATCCAGATTGGTATTGCTGTTCAATGGGTTCTGAGTCATCTCGATATGTTGTAGTGTCAGTTTCCTGCTCTTTTCATTAGTATAATGATCTGGCATGACTGTGGTGGCACTGGCCTGCTGCAACACAACCAGACACTAAGATAACAATTCCTCTTAGAATTTGCAAAGCTCTTGAAGCCCTGATTATAAACTTATAAATACATGTAAAAATTTGGATATTCCTTACATAAGCAAGTAGCATTTCCCTTTAACTTGGACCTTAATTTTTTAGCTTTGTCAATGTTTGAAGATGTATTTCCAAATCTGGTATTTGTCAAGGATAAGGGTCTTAATAGTACCACTAATAAAGGATGAAGGTGGCTACTGACAATTTAGAACCTTGAAATAGCAGAGAGGGAAGAAAGTTGTAAAGAAGATAGATCTAGGTTTTTTTTTAATTAAAATTTTTTTAATGTTTATTTATTTGAGAGAGAGAGAGAGAGAGAGAGACAGAGTGCAAGAAGGGGAGGGGCAGAGAGAGAGGGAGACACAGAATCTGAAGCAGGCTCTAGGCTCTCGGCTGTCAGCACAGAGCTCGATGTGGGGCTCAGACTCACGAACTGTGAGATCATGACCTGAGCTGAAGTCAGACGCTTAACCGACCGAGTCACCCAGGTGCCCCGATATATCTAGTTTTGTCATTCACATGGATCTAAGCAGGGCAAATCACTGAGTTTCTCTTAGGGTGGAATTTCATCTTCTTCCAAAAAATGAGATTTGTAGGAAATGATAAAAATCCATTCCATCTCTAAAGCCACTACTACTGGTGTAAGTTAAGAGGCTGGGTGGAATCATCTCTGTTCTTCTTGAGTTGCAGCTAATGCCCAAAATGAGGATAGGAGGAACCAAGTATCGCACATTCTGATAAAATCTGCCCTCAAGTTACTCAAAATTGGAACTATCTCCCTAAGGGCTTATGAGGGATAAGGTCTAACTGGAGTTAACCAACTTGCACCCCTTCTCCATTTAGCTCCCAAAACATTTAAGGAAAGGTCTGTGGAGGAGAAATATGCACTTTAGTAGGGAGTACTTGGTGGTGAGAGGCTGTTTCCTTACATTTTGGAAGCAAGGAGAATGAGCTAAGGGCCCAAGGGAAATCACTGATTGTGATTGAGGATGCCTGCAAGAAACAGAATCTCGTAGGTCATCTAGCTTTATCTCATCTGCCTAGGGAGTGGCCTGGTTGATCTGTCCTTGTATCTGTCTGATCAGAAGAGAAAAGTATTGGAGAGAGAAAGGAAGGGGAGGAGCTAGATTGACAAAGATGTATGAGTTTCTCATAAGTCTAATGGGTGGTCAGTCAGGCTCAAGATCTCTTACCAGTTGTGCACCAGGGGGCAGACTGCCAGGCTGTTGGTTGGCGTCTGGCTGCAGGGCTGGGAGATGATGAAATAAGTTGATCCAGAACCAGATATTATTTCAGGGAATTCTGAAGCGGGACATTCCGCAGGGCTCATTTGAGATACTCATGTGCAATCTGTGTGAGAGAGTGTGGACACCTGTCATGCAGGGAGAAGACACAACAGCTGTCAGTGCCATCCAGACACAGATGAGGTGTCATAAGACTGGAACACCTCCTCTTTTTCATATAGCCTACATGGCCACAACACCTGTCTTCATAGGAGGAAAGGGAAAGCTCAGAATTGGATATGAGTTTGGAGTTGTAAATGGACTGGACTAAGTCTGGGTATCCAAAAGTACCTGGAGAAGTAGGAGGTACTTAACATGTAGTTAACACACAGGAGAGAAGAGATCCATCAAAGGATTTTTAATCAGAGATTGGGAAAAAAAGTTGTTTCAGGTTTATATCTCATAGAAGTAAGAATCAATATACCTCTGTGAGAGTGCATACACCCCTTCTTGCTTTAGTCTGTGGGAGTCAGCACGTCCTTCCTTATCTTGATATTCTGTTCTGCAGCCTTGCCTCACAACAAAAGTTGCCATGGGAGTCATGTGCCTTTTCACACTTCATGGTTCCAAGTTATAGTACAGTTTCTAGCTGTGCAAGTTCTGGTTGAGGTTAGGAATGATGGTCTAGCTGTACTCTGACTTGTTTCTTTGTAGAAACCCATCTCAGTACTATCTTTCCCAGAGAGTAAGTAATGAGAAAAACTGGCAGATGTATTTTATCTAACTGTGAATGGTTTATCATTATAATTTACATTTTACTCTGTGCTTTGTCTTGTGACCACAATAAATCCATAAGCAACCTTTTTCTTCTCAGTTATACATAAGGTATGTTATGTGTTAAGATAAGAAAAAGATTTCATGGTATTGTCTCCAAGTCTGACACCTAATTTGCCTAGCAAGGAGCCTTATTGCCTGGCTCTCTTGCATTTTTTCTCTTGGGCTTCGATATCTGAATGCTGGAAGGTTTTATACTCTCAGTTTTGTAGTCTTTCTTATTGACAGAGAAAAAAGAATAAAGCTGAGATGTTTTGCTTTCTCACTGCCACCCATCAGCAGGACACTATTTGTCCTCAAAGAAGATCTATTCTTCCCTTGTTCTTTTCTCATTTCTGACCATGTCAAAAAGCTTTGTTGCTGCAGTCTTGAACTGTCTTCCCAATCAGCTCATTATGGCTTCAGCCTTTCTGTGACAGCTTTTACAGAATGATACCATACATTAATTTTTATCCTTTGATATTTACCCTGTTTATTTTTATTCTTTAATATATAAAATCCAAAGATTTTGGAATTGTTGTATAACTACATTGTTTTTGCTTTTCTTGTATAACTTGTTTTGCTTACCTAAGTAGCCATTTTACAGCCAGGATTTCTTGTTTAAATGCCTAACCTTGGCCATATCATCTTTGAAAGCCTCAGACCCTGACAACATTTGCCTGCCTACCTGTCTTAAAATGCTACTATTACTTTCTGGAAAATTAGAATTGCTTATTGAAACAGCTTGATTTAGAGTATGGATTTTAATAAATAAGCATATGTAATGCAGTTTTGCAAAATAATTGTCACTCACCAGATTTGTAAAAATGTGTCAGTGCTTCCTGTTCCTGAGTCTTCTGGTCCCCATCTCATATTCTCTGCCTCTTTTGGCTAAGAGGAGACCCACACACAGTTCATTGGGTACTGTGGTTTGATACAAGAAAAATCTTGCAGGGGACAAAGAAAACTGTCAAAATTTAAAGATAGAGAATGGACTACAGATACTTAAGCAGGAAACTGATATTATAATCATTTTTTTTGAGCAAGTTTATATCAGCAGTTTGGAACATGATCAGTTGTGGGTGGGATTGGAAAGACAATGGAGGCAAGGAGAGTAACCCCTGGGAGGGACATGTGAGATGAAGGAGCCTGTGGTGGAGTGGGTGACTGAGGAAAAAGAGAGAGGCCATGACTTATTTATTTTATAACTGGATAAGATATGAAAAATACAGCACAAGGAATATGGTCATAATATTGTAATAACATTTTTTATGCTTATTTATTTATTTTGAGGGAGAGATGGAGCGAGCATGAGTGGGTGAGGGGCAGAGAGAAAGGGAGAGAGAGAATCCCAAGCAGACTCTGCACTGTCAGCGCAGATCCCCACGTGGGGCTGGATCTCATGAACCGTGAGATCATGACCTGAACTGAAATCAAGAGTTGGACACTGAACAGACTAAGCCACCCAGGCACCCTGTAATAACATTTTTTGGTGACATATGGTGACGATACTTCTCGTGGTGAGTGTTAAATAAGGTAATTGTTGAATCACTATCTTGCGCACCTGAAATTAACATTGGATGTTAATTATATCCGAATAAAATATAGGAAAGAAAAAGAGAGAGAGAGGCCAATCTAAGGCAGTGATAGAGCTGTAAGGAGGGGACCATTGCATGACTGTCAGAGACACAGAGGAAAGAAAAGTAAATGCAATTTCAAAGTCTGGAGAGAGCCATATCGGAGAGATGAGGATTATTGGGAGGGTGTGTTTAAAGAAGATGAAGAGACAAAGAGCAATTTTAGTTTCATAGGTCAATAAAACATGTTTCTGATGTATCTGTTAGTACATGTTTCATTCAGCCAGTATTTTTTATTCCAATCCCTCCTTTTATATTCATCATGCTTCTCATATTCAGTAACACAGTATGTTAGAATACTCCATCCATTATCCATCATGTGGAGAAAAGTTTACTCTATCATTTTTTTATGATGTGAAGTTCTTCTCAATCATAAATAGTTTATTTATTTATTTATTTATTTATTTATTTATTAAATGAAATTTATTGTCAAATTGGTTTCCATACAACACCCAGTGCTCATCCCAACAGGTGCCCTCCTCAATACCCATCACCCACCCACCCCTCCCTCCCACCCCCTATAAACCTTCAGTTTGTTCTCAGTTTTCAGGAGTCTCTTATGTTTTGGCTCCCTCCCTCTCTAACCATTTTTCTTTAAATAGTTTATTTTAGACTCAGTGATGGAAAACATAAGACCACATATAAGAAATGAAAAAGGATGAGAGAAATTGAATAAAGGAAGCAAAAAAGTAAAATTATTTATCCTCAAAGATTCTACCTCTTGGGAGAAGACCAAAGAGGGTTGAAGAAGATTGTAATCCATTGCCGTTGTAGTAAGTTCCAATTTTTAGGCAAATGTGAATTTGAATTACAGACTTTCCTCTGAAATTATCTATATGTGAGTGAATACTGGAGAGACATTAATAAAATTATGGCTTTAATTGAATGGGAAGGATTCAAATGAGGATTTTGTTTATAATAAAGTCAATTTAATATAACTAACCTGACAAATATCAACAAGGACCATAAATGTCAGTAAATGTAAAAGAACATGTAAAATTTCTAATTTTTGTCAGAATCTGTATAATAGTTAACATCTTTCAATTATGACAGAATATGGTAATTCTGTGAAATTTCAATTATGACAGAATATGATAAACTCTGTGAAAACAAATGACAATAAACAAAAACAAAAACAGCAAAGACAAACAAAAAAACAAGTTCACACTTTTTATTATATATATTACACTTTAATACATTCAAAACTGAATGTAGAAATCCTATGTTCCTTTTCATCAGCATGTTCTATGTTAAGTGATTAAGAACCTTCTTGGACAATAAGAATTAGAAGGGTCATTCCTGCCCTTGAGGACAGTTGTTCAAATGCTATTCCATTGATTCTAATTCCATCACAATTTCTTGGGGCTTATTAAGTAAGGAGATCACTGGATGCTACCACAGATCTATTAAATCAGAATTTGGAGTTTAAGACTAGGAATCTGCATCTTTCATAAGTATTTTGAACAATTCTTATGCTCCCTTATATTTGAGAAACTTTGTTTCAGAAATCCACAATATCTAACATAAGCAATGATTAACATAAATGAAAAGGCCATAGTGAAAAAAATCATTTTACAGAAATCTTTTTATTACATTCATAGGTTAGCCCATGAATGAACCCATAGTAGATGCTTAATATTTGTAATTAATTAGATAGTTTATGTGTTAGAATACTGAATTACCATGGTGATCTAGGCATTTGCAATCTTTAAAGCAACATCTTTAACTGTTTTTGATTGCAGAGAAAGCAAACACTTGTTACTTTTTATTTTTGCAAAGTGCCATACACAAGTTTGTTTTTCATGATTTTAAAATGATGAAAAATAAAACATTGAGAGATCTTGTGGGAGAAGAAATACATGTAGGTCCTAAAATACGCTTAAGATTGACTTTTTAAAAAATGAAGAAAATCCATAATCTACCCAAAGTTTGTTCTATGCTCACTGGCATTATCTTTAATCTCACAAAATACTTTACCCACTGGAAAAGAGAGGGCAACGGATGTAATAAATAATCCATTAATCATTTAGTTGAAACTCCTAAAATCCAACTGGGGCTGATTTTACTCTGATAAAATGAAATAAAAATTGATCCAATTTGTTAAAGCCTTATGCCTGTTAGGAATACATTCGGCTGAAAACAGAGGCTTAATCAAATAAGATTTATTTTTCTCACAAACCAAATCTCTAGGTAGATGAGGGCTGGTGTTAGGTCAACTTCTTTTCAGTGACATCTGGAATCCATGCTCTCTGTACAAGTCTCTAATATGTCTATTCCTCCCTCTCAGCTTCCTTTTAAAAACTTTCTTTAATTTAAAAAAGTTTTTTTTAATTTCAGTGTGGTTGATACATAGTGTTACGTTAGTTTCAGGTGTACAACATAGTGATTCAACAAGTTTACATGTTACACTATGCTCACCACAAGTGTAGCTACCATCTGTCACCATACAATGTTACTACAGTATCATTGACTATATTCTCTATGCTGTACCTTTTATTGCCATGACTTATTCATTCCATAACTGGAAGCCTGTATCTCCCTCTCTCCTTCTCACCTACTTTGCTCACCTTCCTCTGGCAACAATCACTTCTTTATATTTATGGGTCTGATTCTGCTTTTGTTTTATTTGTTGTTGTTGTTGTTGTTGTTTTTAGTTTTGCTGTGTTTAGTTAGTTTTCTCAATACCAATAAAATCATATGGTATTTGTCTTTCTTTGTCTGACTTATTCCACTTAGCATAATAGTCCATCCTCAGCTTCCTTTTTTGACTTTAGTACTCAAGGTGGCTGCTGCAACCCTTGCCTTTATGCCAATATACAAGGAGGAAAGAAGGGAGGAAGGGGTAGTGCTATCTATTGCCTTTTTTCTTTTTTAATGTCAGTAAACAAAAACAAAATCTTTCCCAGAAACTGTTTGCTTGATTTCCCTTTTTGACCCATAGCTCTTTGGCTAGAACTTGGTCACATGACAACATATTACTGTGAGTCTGGGAAAATGGGCATCTAGCCTTTGGATTCGATAGTAGGCAGCAGTAGGAAGGACAGTTGGGAAATGACTTTTGAGTTGGCCAAAAAACAGTGTCTGGTACAACCTATTCTAATTCCTAGTGTCCCTAAGCCTGGACACTTCAAGAGTAAGTTTACTGGAAGTTTTAGCATTAAAAAGGCTTAACTACCATGTAGAGTTTCCTGAAGTTCTTTCAGGATCTTGCTTCTGTAACATTGGTGTGCATTATGGCCTTGCATGTCATGTTTCCTAAACTTTGTCTTATTCCCTCTCCCTTCTTCATCATCCTGACCCTGGAAAGCAATGTGGGTTGGTGGTGGGGAGTGCTGGCTCTGGAGGCAGATGGTCAGGGTTTGAGTCCTGGCTGGGCTACTTACTAGCTGTGCACCCTTGAACTAGTTATTTAACCTCTGTGGGGCTTCATATCCTCATTTTTCAAGTGAATTGCTGTAAAAATTAAATGATATAACCACATGAAACTACTTATTCCATGCTAAGCATATGCTAAGTGCTTGATAAATGTTGTTACTATTAATTTATTACTTTGATTTATCTCCAAATCTTACCAATGTATATAATCACAATGCTTGTTATATACAAGTAGCTTGGCTAAAATAAATAAATAAATAAATAAATAAATAAATAAATAAATAAATAAATGAAGTAGTTCAGCTAAGAATTCCCTTTTAGTTCCCTTCTTTTTGTATAAATGATGCATTTTTATGTAATGGTGTGTGTGTATTACGTTTGTGTGATTTCCGGGGGCTACAGCTGAAATCTTTCCTGGGAAATGTCACAAGCCCCAGGATTAATGCCTCTTTGAAAAAAATTACTAAAGTGGCCTGTATTTGTAAAAACACATTTCTAAGATCTTTATGTTGTCTTTCATTAAAACATCTGCTTTGGCAGAAAATGATAAAAAGTGGAAGTGTCATCTAGAGGCAACAGTATCAGCTTATAAAAGGAAGTGCCTTCCTCCACCTCACCACGTAGGCTGTGAGGATCCCAGGTCCTGAGTAGAGCAGCTGCTGATGGCTGGAAGCTGATTTTCATGTTCTCCTTTCTCCACTGGGAAGATTAGTTACTGAAAAGCTCTTTGTGAAAGTGTCTAAGAATAAAAGATTGCCTCATCTTAAAAAATAATAGTAATAAAAAATTTAGCTAACATTATTTTTCTTGACATATAACCTACAGGGACACTGGGAATGAGAAGACACTGTGGCAGACACAGTTTTTGGCTCACTTAAAAGTCATTTCCCAGTCGTCCTTCCTATTACTGCCTACTATAGAATCCAAAAGTTAGATACTCATTTTTCCAGACTCATGTTATTTCTCTTGTCATATAACATGCACGCTCTCTATTTTTTGTCAGAGCTTTCCTGACTGTTTATTTCTGGGAAGTAGGTATCAATAGAAGATAAAAAGGTACCCCAAGAATATTTTTTCAAGAGCAAAGCACATGGTTTAGGGAGAAGAACAATATGGCTGAGAAATGGTTGGTAGGACACTTGAAGGTGAATGTACCTCAGTGGGAAGAAAGATTCCAATTAAAAATGTGGAGGCAATTCTGAAGTAAACTATTAACTTGTTTACAGTTTCACTTCAGTTTTGGTTTCATCTTTGGATTGAGACATAGTCACTTTAAAATTTATGGAATGTTCTTTCTTTGCCTTTGGTATTTAAGTAATTGAAGTTAATCTTTTTGAAGGAGGTCTCAGTTGGATTGTTGTAAGATTGAAAAAAATCATTAAGAGAAAATTAATAAAAGAAAATACTTTAGGTTGAGTAACACAGATATTCTAGTCTTAGCCCCCGCAATATGACCCAATAGACAGAACAAGCTCTGGAAAAACAGGGAGTATGAGCCAAATGTTTAGCTTCTCTCATTAAAAAACAGGATTATGCAACAGTATAGACTTTGCAAGCCTATTGTTTTAAGAAGGAATTAAACAGAATTTGTTTATTCAGCCTGGAGGGCTCAGCTAATAGATGTCCCCTGAAATGTGGAAGAAATCTCCTTGTTTGTTACAAAAGCTTAGCCAGAGATTGGAGTCTGAATGAGGGGGAGGAAAAAGAAAGCGAAGAGAAGAAGCAACAGCTCTAGGATGAAAGTAAAGCTGTAGGACTTTTGCATCCTGATTTCCCTTCTCTGGGTTTTTGTTTTCTAAGGGATTGATGCAAGGCAGAGACCTCCCATAAGTAAGTAGTATGGCAAGAGCAGAACTTTTTTTTTTTACCTGCTTTCCTGTTTGTGGGATGACATTCCAACTTGTCCATAGTGCAACGTTATTTAGAGTGAAAGGAATCACACTGAGACAACTGGCAAAAATTACAATTTTCTGGACAACAGGTATACCTACTTTGTACCGAGAAGATGCACATAACCAACACAGATAGCACTTCTGTGTGTCACGCACCCTGAGAGGAGAGCCAGCCAGCCTGTTACTAGGAAGCTTCTGGGGAGGTTAAGGTGATCCACAGTAGAGGTAGGCTGGGAGACTGGAGGAAGTAAATGGTAATCACTCCAAGGTTGGCAGCCTATGAAGACAGCATAAATCAAAGAGCCAACCATGATTTTTCCAGAGGTAGCTGGATTATCAGAGTCTATTAGACTGTAGTGACCAGAAGATGAAGGACATTGAAATGAAGGGTGTCCTTGCTTGCTCTTCCACAAGGATGTGTGAGACATATTTTCCCTCTTATATCCCTGGAGGTCCAGTTAGGGAGGGAAACAGGCAATGGGGTGGCTATTTGGGGGGTTAAATATTTTTATTAATAAAATATTAATAGAGAGATCACATGGCCTTTTAAGCTGTGGGGTGGGAGTAAATTTAAACTAGATACAAATTTAGTTGAGTTTCTATTTCATGGACAGATCAGTTATGAACAAAAATAAGGGAGCTGTGTCTCTGCAAATCTAAGTTCTATGAATTGTGTGACCCTTCTTGCTATAATTAAATAACTATGCTATTTACTGATAGGGGCCAGAGATCCCCTCCTTCTGTATTTCTTCCAAAAACTCTTAGTAATATTATCAATTTATTTAATCATTCCCTGGGATCAGTAGTTCTTATAGACTATCTGATATGAATGGTCCTAAGAAACCTACAAAGTAGGCATGATTATCCTACTTTATCAGTAAGTTAGTTAAGGCTAATAGAAATTGAAGGGCTTGATTTAGTACATCTAGCTAATAAGTAATAGAACTTGGATTTAGACCAGGCTAAAAACTTAAATGGCTCGCATACTACCTTTTATGCTAAGTTGCCTTATTTTATTAATAAGTAGATTAGAATTGATGCATTAAGCTCTTGACTTCTAATCTCTTCTTTGCGATTTTAAACCATGACTTAAAATTGATTAATTACTGAACTTTTTACATGCTTATAATACATATTCTCAGGTAGATTTAAAATTCTTTGGTGTTTTCTTCTTGATTGTCCCATGTCTATGTTTCTTGCATTATTGTTGTCTTTAGAATTACACATTTATTGGGGCACATGGGTGGCTCAGTTGGTTAATGTCTGACTCTTGGTTTCCTGTCAGGTCATGATTTCATGGTTTGTGAGTTTGAGCCTGGGCATGGGGCTGGCCCTGTGCTGTGTCAGTGGGGAGCCTGCTTGGAATTCTCTCTCCCTCTCTCTCTGCCCCTCCCCCACTTGCTTTCTATCTTTCCTTCAAAATAAATAAAAATAAACTTAAAAAAATTTAGAATTACACATATATTCAGTAAGTATTTATGGAACACCTATTATATGCCAGGAACTATTTTATGTTTGGGATATATTAATAAAACCCTTGGAGACAATCCTTATTCCCTTGGAACTTGCATTCTGTTGGTGAAGATGAAAAATTAACAAAATGATTAAGGAAATTATAAGATCTAGTGGAAGATGGTAAGTGTGATGCACAAAAATGTAAAGCTGGGTAAATGGAATTGGGAATGCGAATGGTTTGCTATTTTAGCGAAGATGAGAAGAATAGATCCATTGAGAAAAAAATTCACCAGAGAATAGCCTGAGGAAGTGACTTGTATTTGGTCAGAGGAAGAGCGGTTCATGTGGGGGAATACAGTCAGTGTAAGGAAAATTGGCAGTGTGGCCAGAGAAGAATAAATAAGATAAAGTCAGAGAACAGTTGGACTACTGTTGAACAGATCTAATAGGAACTTGAGGGTCATTGCAAGAAACTTCAGATTGTAATAAGGCTTTTAAATAACTTCTATTCCTTCTTAACATCCAGTGTCGCTCTAAGCACATACTTCTTTTTACAGGCAGTTGGTATCTTTACTCTTTAAAGTTCTTTACTAGAGGATTGTGATATCCAGACACGTTATGTTTACATTTTTGTTGATGGACCATAATCTATTATAGATCCTTCTATTAGAAGTTTCGTGGTTTGTCTACTTATGAAGTGATTTTTAGTTGCTAATCCACTGGGAGTCACAGGATTCTCCCTACCATCTCTGACTATTTGGTGTGCATCAACTTTTTTTTTTTTTTAACCGTCATAAACCTCCAGATCAGGTAACATCATGGACATACAGGACATACATTTCAAGAGTTGTAACTGTTGTGGTTGTTCATTTCTTTTCTTTCTTTCCATGTTTAAAATTGTGCTAAGTGATTGGGAGGAAGGAGTTAATAAGGCAGCTTTATTGTCTATGTCACCTGGCTCCCAGGGAGAAAGGACTGGCGATATTTGGTAGCAAGAAAAGCCTTATCTTGAAAATGCCTTCAGCATAATGTCTAAGTGAAGGAAAATTAAACTAAGATTAGGAACTTGGCACCCTGGAGCATGTCTCCTAAACTATGGAAGCCTCTGGGGCATAAAATGAAAATGTCTTAAATTGGGTATTCCCACTGTTGAAGACCCTGTGAACCTCCCCTAGAAACGTTATCCATTCTTGACCACAAAGGTGGCCCTGATCTACCAAGGGGGTACCTGGGGAGCCACACTTGATGTCTTCCTTTCTTTGTCTTATCCTTTTAATTGATATTACTTATTTGGGTGTAATACAGGTTAAAAATCTCTAATTCATGTTCATCTAATCTGGCAACCTAACCTGTTAGCTCAGTATTAGAAAGTGAAAATCTTCAAAAAATATTATTCATAAGAAAGGACCAAATTTACCACAGGTTCATAGATTGTGTTTTTTGTAAATCTAGGGGAACATCAAAGGGAGCAAGCATCTTTTGAATATCATTATTTGGGGAAAAATGAGCTCTAAATATTTTGAGAGGGGTCTGAAGATGAGTGGCATGTCACTAAGAGGTAAGACAACAAATATTTAGCAAATGCAGAGGTAAGAATGTACATATTGTTCTTTCATATTTGATAGTTGGGAACTATTAGCTCATTTGAGAAATTCTGCAAGTTGTTTGAAACTTTTGACATTTCTTTTCTGAAAATTGTTTTGGGAAATATATTTTTTAAAAATTGTCTCTGAATGCAGCACATATTTATTCTTTGGAGTTGTGCTTTATTCTTGGAAAAACTTAGAAGCTACCTAGAAATAAGTGCTATAAATAAGGTAGTTATTTGAGGATTTAAAAAATATGTGACTATAGTTACTGACTCATTTTCTTGAATGCTTTATAAACTAAATGTAAAGATAACTCTCTAAGTGAAATACAAAACTACCTGATCAAAATAGCTTCATTAGAATAAATTCTGCTTTCCCAAGATGATTGCTTGAAGGACAACACTAATGTGGATGTTTCTCTCCTGATCACCTACCCTGATCATCCTATTTAAAATAACTACTTTGATAACTGTATTTAAAATAGTTATTTTTAATCAAGGTCTTTGTTCAATAGATGTTTTTCCCTATGGCATTGTTAATCATTGCTATTTATGGAGATCAGAACTCTATTAAAATTATATATTTTAATTTTATCTTAATAAAGTGGGTATGGATGAGAGCAAAAGACTGCAAATTTCTTAATATGGATTTGAGGGAATAATATTGGGTTTTTATTAGCAGCCTAATGAAACTCTATTGCATTTATCACAAAAAACCCTACAAATACCTTTTACAAATAGCTAATGATTACAAGAAATAACATTTTTGCAGACTTTCTTCTGTGTAACACAAAAAATTTGCCTATTCTCATTACCTACATCTAAACACTATGATTTAGTTTCTGCTGAAGTGATGATTTCTTTTCTAACAAAAAAGGAAGGAGTAACTTAGAAAAGTTGAGATGAGCTAACTAGTCCTAAAAACTGAAAAGTACTTATTCTGCTTCATGCTGTGAGTGAAGTAATTATGTGTGTGCGCGCGTGCGCGTGTGTATACATGGATATTACACACACACAATTTTTAACCCAAATATTATAAGATCAAATAAAAAAAAGTATTGGTGTGTCAGTTGGCATCCTCTAAGACAGTAAGACAGAATTAGCAGTCCAAGAGGCTTAATGGCAGAAATGCCTGTGAGAGGGAGGAAGAAATATTTTGACAGCTGCCAAAAGAAAAGAAGACGGAGCATGATTGGACAGGACAGCTTCAGGTGATGATGCAGATGTGACAGAGCCATGGCCAAACCAACAAGGAGCTCTCCACCAAAGATCGCTGATAGGGGAGTCTGTTGTTAGACAGAAATAACCAGGCTTTAGTACTTACACCATGCTCAATGGTTGGCTATTGGCCGTTGGCAAAGAGTGTGACCTCCACTCATAATCTGTGGTGGACACTGAAGGCACTAACACTGGGAGCTATCGGTAACTGGACTCTTTGCTCCTGAATGGCGAGCTCTTTCTTGAAGATTGATTGAAATAGCACATCTTCATGGCTGCCTCAGTGAGGGCAAGTGCGTGCACGTGTGTGTGTGTGTGTACACTAGTACTGTCAAATGAGAGTAGATACATGAAAGTCCTTTATTATTTAGAGCCTACTATTTTGTAAGATATTCTAGTGTTACAACCCATATAGATTTTGCAAGCTTGCCTGTCTTTCCTTGGAAAAACTACATGTGTTGGCTTGACTTGGGGCAAGTTAAAAGATTACTGAAATAGCCCATACACTTGACCAATGACAACAGTTCTTTCTGTCAGGACTAGGAGGACTTGAAGACCAGGAATGGGATGGGAATGGACGTGCTGAAATCCAGTGCCACACCACAGATCCAATAGAATCCTGTCCTCACACTCATTTTCCTCTTCATATTCAGGATACAAGACATGAAGAAGGGAAAACACAAGGGAGTTAGCAGAGGGTTGTCTGGAATAAATAGTTTATTGTTCAGAGGTAAGAAAATAAAATAATAACCTTTGAAAGAACTGGATTGTGGTCTTTATTTCCCTGATCATTGGCTTACACCCACCAGCATTTAAATGGAAGCAGATTATCAACCCTAGAAGAAACATTGTCATCATATATTACTAACCCTTATTTTATCAATATTTATTTTTATTATATGAATATTTTATGAAAAATTCAGTATGTTAAAAACTCTGTAGCACCAATAATTGTATAAAAGGTGGGTCAATATAATAAAAAGGTAGGGGTACAGCTGGTAGAGAGCTTTATAGGTCAGAAAATATTTTTAACTGATTTTCACACACTTCTGCTGATTTGTTTTGTGCCCATGGAAAGAGAAGTGAAAAAAGCATATGTAACACATTTTGATGCAAAACACAGAAATATAATGGATTTACAGATATTTTTCTTTGAGAAATCTGTACCTTCTTGTTCTCACCAAAGGGATGTTGGTATCATTTTAAATGTCATTTTTGAAATGCAGCTGGTGCACAATTAAATAGATATTTTACATGGTCTAAAGTGGTTTATAGACCTACAGTGTTCAGAACATATCAATTAACCAAGAGGTATTAATTTGGTACCTACTCTATGACTCAGAATTTGGAATGGCATTGTGTAACACACATAAGACAAATAAGATAAAGCCTTTAACCACCATGAACATCTAATCTACTTGAAGAGATGAGAAAAATGCACAAAATACAGAGAAGGACATAACACAATATATATTAAAGGGCTTAACTGTGTAGCATTTCTAAGCATAATGGTGGCTTAGAGATGGGTGAGTTGAATGCCGTTGGTTATAGAAAATTTATGGAGAAAGTTGGATGCAAGGTGGACATTACAAAATGGGTACGTTTGAAATAGACAAAGGAAAACCATAAGCATGTATTCTAAACATGGTTGGGAGCATCAGTTGGTATCATTGTGGTTTATACACATAGGGAGAATAATCTGATTTGGCTGGATAACTTATGTTGTGAGCAAGAGAGAAGTAATATGAAATAATTGGACTCTAAAGCCCAGATTCTGGAGGCCCTGGGCTTACACATGGAGTAAAAGGCAATAAGGAATCATTATAATAACAAAATGTAATTGGGCTAAGTTTTAGTATTATCAGCGCAAGTATAATTGCTGAGGATTTCCCTTCCATTCCACCACGTCTCTGAGGAGTCACCCCATTGTTTTTGGGAAACATGAATGTTCTAGACTGTTGAAAATGGTTAGTCCACAGTGGAGGGTTTGGATGGGACTCAGTGAATTCCTGCCTTTTAGAGAGTGTCATTTCTGCTAATAGTTCTGTTGGAGACATGCAGACAGCTCTCAGAGGAAGACCCTCATCAGGCAGCTACAAACAGCATACCTCACGGCCTCACAGGGCTCCTTATCACAGGGTTGGGCAGTAGGCTTGCCTTGGCTCCCTGTTGCTGGTGCTGGACCTTGACTGGCAGGGTCTAAATGTGATTCCCCTCCTCTCTGGAGTCCCAGGTCTTATCTTCAGCATCTCATTCCAAGCTCCATAGATATCCTACAAATTACTGTGCTTTTGAGTTTTCCCCTTGTGAGTCCTGTTGATTCTTATTAGTCTTACATTGAGTAGAATAGTCAGGGTTATCCTCTTGTCTTTTTTGAATCTATTTTTATGGCATGAACTCTGTGTGTTGTTTCTTTCTGGGCCTTTCTTTCTGATTCTCAAGAGTTTTTACTTCATAATAATCTCGCTTCCTATAAATCAAAAACATTGTTTTGTTTTTGTTTTTGTTGTGGGTTCAAGAGCTTCAGTTAAATAAACAACAAGAACGAAAATTGAATATTAGTAGTTTCTTATAATATTTAAAACTGCTTCACAGTTCTAATCTCATTTAGGCAAAGGAAATGCTTCTCATTGAGGAATTACAGGTGAGGAAATAAGATAAAAAGTGTATTATTTAAATTTATTATCTCACTATAATAATAATAATAATAATAATAATAATAATATTTAATATTGATTAACCACTTAGTCTATGTCAGAACCTGGGACAAAACTTGTGGAGTACCTCAGTTTGATTAAATGATTAATTATTTGACTCATACATATAGTTTTAAGGGGTTTGCACTTGAAATTACATATTTTATGAGTAAGATAGTAGACCTCTGAGAAGTTAACTTATCTTTCCAAGCTTATAGCACTAGTAAATCACTGGCGAAGTTCAGATTCCAAGGTAGGAAGTCTAACTGCAGAGCCTGTACTTTTACTGGCTGTGCTCTCAAAATATTTTCTTTATCAAGGGATTAACATAATTACAAAAGCAGTTTTAGAAGATTAGTCTGGCATCTGCATAAGAGCCTAGAGAGAGGATTATTAGTTTGGAGGTTATTTTAAGAACTGCAGGCATGAACTGAAGAGGATGTCTTAGATGTTTAGCCCTAGTGGACTAGGGTAAAGTAAGCAACATTAAGGGCAGAGGATTTAAGACTAGTAGTTTGAGAAACTACCAGGAAAATATAGAGTATACTCTAGAAGTGTTTTTTAAACTTCCTTGACCACAAAGTTACCTGGAACACTTGTAAAAAAATTACAGAATCCTGAGCTCCACCCAATTGGTCTGTCCGAAGCAGATTTTCCAAAGGAATATCCTTTTGAAAATGAGGGTGCCAGATGATTTTTGTGATCAGATAAATTGGAGAAGACATTCTAGAAAATGTCTTGCAATTTTTTTTCTATAGAAGCTATGTATTACATAATTATAGTGGCTTTCTTAACTCCCTGACACAATTTACTTTTTTACAGTTATTTCCTGATGTACAAAGTGGTCTAGGCCCAAGCCGTTAAAGGTTTTCAGTTCAACTAGTAAATCATCCAGGTGATTTCAGGTTTTATTGCCACTGAATTATTGTTCACAGTAGCACACTATATTGATTTTGTGCCATCTGACACATGGTATGAAGTCACATGCCATAATTCATTCAGCCCTTTAATACTGACAAAGAGGAAGGTGAAATGTGAACTCCTGATCCATGTATGTTTCAAAGAGCTTGTTTCATCACTCAAGTGAGCCAATTTTAAAATAGAATGGGGTGATCTTTCATATAATTTTCCTGGTTCCTTCTGTGGATTGTCAATCAAAGTTCCCTATTCCTTGTGGGCTCAAGCTTTTAAGGTCCAGGTTTAGAATTCAATTTTTAAGTTGTGCTCAGGTTTGAAACAATGCATATTTTACACTGAAAATTCTTTTTAGTCTTTATAATGGCTGGAGAAATGAATGTAATAACCAGTTTGACAGTAAATAATAACAGAATATGTAATCTTTTTTACATACAAATTCCCTCATCAATGTTACATTTAATGGTTGCTAAGTATTTGGGACTAGATATTTTTAGTTCAGAATTCATCAAGTGAATTATCGGGTATACTCCAGGTAGTCCACTACAGATGAGAAGTCTTTTGTTTCCTCCACACACTTACAAACACAGAGAGTTATTGTTGTTTGTCTATTTCCCAGATATTTTTAGTATTAATAAAAAAAACTCAGAGAGTTCTGCAGACATGTAAGTACAAGGTTCTTCCTCTAAAACAGCACACATTACCCCTCTAGAGGCCAATATTATGTACAGTGCAAGTCTATTTTGAACCAGCAGTGTTGAATTCCAGGAAATTCTTGGTTGAGGAGTTCTCTGGCCTTAGTGGCATTGTCTAAATCACCTACTATTTTCTCAGAATTCCCATAGTATAGTTACCATTTCAGTTCTGGTATCAGAGCCTAGTCTTCTCCTTCTTGAGTTAAATTACTTACAGATCCCTTTTTCCTAGAAGACACATGAATGTGCCAAAATGGACCCTGGATAATGTCAGAAACGATCTTAAAAGCAGGCATTAGTGTGCTAAGACAGTGGGTTCCTGTCCATTTGTAGGTAATAGCGAGTAGGCTTTTATACCACATATCCAATACCAATCATTAAGGGACATCCAGTGATTTATCTTTGGGAAAAATGCCCCTCTGGAATTGACAACTAATACTATAACATTTTGGCACCATTCATCAAGAATGGATTGGCACCAGATTGTGATTTATAGTATCAAGATCATTAGATGGATCTAAAGCAAAAGAAAGGTAATATATTTTCCTTGTAAGACCCATGAAAGTGATCCAAATACATATCACCTATATCCTAATCCTCTCCAAATTCTATTTCTGTGGAAGTTCCATTGTAAGGGCTTGCTTTCACAAAAAGTCTCTGGATCTTATTTCAGTAGAAGCAAGAACCTCCTTTTGTATGTATGAAATGATAGGAGGTTTTAGATTCCAGGATGCCTGGATAGGTTTGGTGTTTCCCATGTAAATAATCATCCAATGAATGACTTTGCATACTCAGGAAATCAACTTGTTTATTATAAGGAACTGGAACCAAAGGGAGCTGGATAATTTCCAAAGTGAAATGTGTACAAACCTCATAGTCAATTTGATTGAATACTTTAAAAATATTATTATTAACATGTAGTTGACATACGATGTCATAATTATGATCAGTGTACAACATAGTGATTTGACAATCAGTGCTCACCGTGATAAGCATGGTCACCATCTGTCAGGATACAGCCTTATCACAATATTGTTGACTATATTCCCTATGCCATACTTTTTATCCCTGTGACTTATTTATTTAAAAATTTTTAAAACTTTATTTTGAGAGAAAGAGAGTTTGTATGCAAGTGGGGGAGGGGCAGAAAGAGAGGGAGAGAAGTAATCCCAAGCAGGCTCTGGAAGTGCCGAGTCTGACATGGGGCTTGATCTCACGACCATGAGATCATGACCTGGGCTGAAATCAAGAGTCTAAGAGTTAGTGTTCAACCTACTGAGACAGTCAGACACCCCAATATAACTACAAGTTTGTACCTCTCAGTCTCCTTCACCTATTTCAGTTGAATGCTTTATAGCTAGTTTGTGGCAAAATTACAGCCAGTTATTGGACTCATACCACAGAGTGACAGTGACTGACAGTACAGACAACAATCTTAAATATTAAAAATAGGGGGCTTATAGGGGCGCCTGGGTGGCTCAGTCGGTTGGGAGACCGACTTCGGCTCAGGTCATGATCTTGCTGTCCGTGAGTTCGAGCCCCGCGTCGGGCTCTGTGCTGACCGCTCAGAGCCTGGAGCCTGTTTCAGATTCTGTGTCTTCTTCTTTCTCTGACCTTCCCCCATTCATGCTCTGTCTCTCTCTGTCTCTAAAATGAATAAACGTTCAAAAAAAATTAAAAAAAAATAAAAAAAATAGGGGACTTATAAGCCACATAGTTAAAAATGGCCATATGCCAGCAAGAGGAAGGAAAGTAATAAAGAGAAGAATGCAGATTAAAAAGTGACAACCTGTGGTATTGTTCTGTGCATCTTGGGTGAAAGCTATCTACATCTGAAGACGGACTGTTTTGGATTCCTGAGAAGTCTCAGCTGGAGATCTTCAATAGGATCGGTCTTCCAGTGTTTGAGGATGGTTTATGTCTCTTTGGTTGGGGGATATGTGTCCAAGAATCAGTTATTTAAGTGTTTCACTGCTGTGCTAGTTATTACCAATACCTGATAGGGTCCTTGTAGTTCAGATTGTGACACAGTCTTTTGTTAAACACAAAACTCTGACTGGTAGCTGAGGCTTTAGGGAAGTATAGTCAAACAAATAGTGTTTGTAGATGACAGAGACTTAACATGGCTGTGGTCATTACTTATAATTTTCAAAAGTGAAAGATCTGATGAGAGTTCATTACAGAAATGCAACTGACAAGGGAATTGGTTATTTCTGTGACATGCAAAATAAGCATAATAAAGACAATCTTAAAGTTTTAGACAAAATGTCTATAAGCATAATGATTAAGCATGAAGAATGTTTTAATAGATAATGAATGTTACATCTTATTTAAAAAATAGCAAATGTATTCTTTATAGAGGAAAATATCTTGAAATGTAACATATAATTAACCAGAGACATAATATACATATATCATATCAAGACTATGCTAAGCAGATAACAAATTTGATAAGTCTGGAGTAGGTCTTTAAAAAACCCTCTATTTAAAAAGAACTCTGTGGATAAGTTTGATGTGCATCCTGTATTAAAAAGCACCGTCCTAGAAAGTGCTAGATTCAAATTAAAGAAGTAAGAATATGACAAAGCTAACATTTTTTCTTTAAATGTTTATTTATTTTTGAGAGCAACAGAGACAGAACGTGAGTGGGTTAGGGGCAGAGATAGAGGGAGACACAGAATCCAAAGCAGGCTCCAGGCTCCGAGCTGTCAGCACAGAGCCCGACGCAGGGCTCAAACCCATGAGCTGTGAGATCATGACCTGAGCTGAAGTCAGTCGCTCAACCAACTGAGCTACCCAGGTGCCCCCAAAGCTAACATTTTAAATGATAACTGATATAACTATGATAATTATCAAAATAATTATGATAAGTTATTAAACCGTTGTTGCCTACATCAGGCAGAGTACTACTAACTCTGATAAATAAAAATATATCAAGGTCAGCAAGGGTACTGACAAGTCTCTTGTCATTCTCCTTTAGCACGTACAGTTTCTGAAATATTGAGGCATGTTACCACACAATTTAATCTAGAGAAAGCTGAGCCTTTTTTCTGATTTGACAACTCTTGCCATGGAACTCATCAAAAGTAATATTTCAAACAATCTTAATTATTTCTGGCACCTTCTTTTCTACAGTGAAAGAATGAGTCTTCATACTTTTCCAGGAACCCTCTGGGAAATCCCAGAGATATTTTTAGGAACAAAAGATATCCTGAAAGTTATTTTACTTTGCTTAACATTTAGGATTAAATTTTAGGAAGGAAAAAAAAAAGTTGTCAGGAGATTTGAATACTTAGGAATGTGAGTGTTGAGAAATAATTGGCCATTTAATTGAAAGTGACAATAAACATTTAAAAATAAACAGGGAAGATGACAACTTTTAAGAACTGTAACTCTTTCATAAGTGAGAAAGTTTTGTTTTCTTAGGTAAACAAGAATGTAATAAAACCAAAGGAAAGCACAGAAAATTTTCCTGACAAAACAGAATCTTTGCTATCCATGCAGATAACACAAACAAAAAAGAACCCTTTAGGGGCAGCTGGGTGGCTCAGTCAGTTAAATGACTGACTCTTGGTTTTGGCTTAGGTCATGGTCTCACAATTTGTGAGATCCAGTCCTGCTTTGGGCTCTGCACACAAGAGCACAGAGGCTGCTTGGGATTCTTTATTTCCCTCTCTTTCTGCTCCTCCCCTCTTTGTGCATGCTCTCCCTCTCTCTTTCTCTCAAATAAATAAATAAACATTAAAAAAATAACTCTTTATATTTTAGGTGAAAGCAATAAATAGTAAACTGAGGACACAAACCCATCAAAATTGAGCAAACTTTGCTAGGATTTTAACACATTTCATTGCTTGTCAGACTCATTATCTGTACTTACTATAATCAGAAAATGAAATTCCCTTTCTGTGTGCCTTATACTACTTTTGGTATCCATCAGGTTTTGTCCTTGTCGTTCTAGTTTAAGACAAAACTTTTCTCTTTTTTTTCTTGAAGGAAAACACATCTTATTACTTTGCACATAAAATTGTGTCTCTCTGACAGGACCGTGGTAGAGTCTCATTCAAGTATATTAATTACAACTTTTAGCCAAAGCAATTTCTATTTCACCGAAAAAACTCAAGGGGTTGACAATTGTCAACTGTCACATAGTAGCATCTTAGATGAGCAGAATTTATGATCACACATTAAATACCTTTCTACAGACACAATAATCCCTTGTACAGCTTCTCAAAAAAGAGTGAAAAATAGCTTCTCTATAGAATGTAAACAAGAAGCACAAGTATATGAACTTAAAGCTATGCTTGGTAATTAATCTTTAGTATTCTGACTGCTTGGAAATGATCTAGGTATCCAATTAATACAGATTAGTTAGCTCAGTTTTATAGTAGTCCTAAGGATCTTGTGAGCTAATCTTCTAACTCATATACTATAAAATATAATTACTATTGAAACAAAAATTTCAGAATAATGAATCAATTTGGTTAAATGCCAATTAACATTTTTAAAACTTTACACTTCAGTAGATGACTGGTAGCTGATTTGATTAGGAATTCTACATAAGCATAGGAAGAACATAATCCAAGTAGACTAAAAATGTAAGCTTGTATTATACTCTATGCTGATAAATCAAGGAAGACATAGCTTTTTATTAAACAAAAATAATAAATGAGTCTTATTTGTAAAATTTATATAAAATATGGGAACCTGGATTCTTAAAATATTTGAGTTAAAATTCTATGATAAAACCCAAATATATAAATCAATTAATAACAAAAATAAAGAAACTCATTGATAATAATACAATAATAGTAGGGGACTTTAATACCCCACTTACAACAATGGACAGATGAAGCAGAAAATCAACAAAGTAACAATGGCTTTGACACACTGGACCAGATGAATGTAACAGATCTATTCAGAACATTTCATTTTAAAGCAACAAAATACACATTCTTTTCAAGTACATATGAAACATTCTCCAGAATAGATCACATACTGAGTCACAAATCAGCTCTCCACAAGTACAAAAAGATTGAGAGAATACCATGCATATTTTCAGATCACAATGCTATGTAACTTGAAGTCAACCACAAGAAAAAAATTGGAAAGCCCTCAAGTACATGGAGGTTAGAGAACATCCTACTAAAGAATGAATGGGTTAACCAGGAAATTAAAGAAATAAAAAAGTGCATGTAAACAAATGAAAATGAAAACATGACAATCCAAAACCTTTGGGATGCAGCAAAGGCAGTCCTAAGAGGGAAGCACATTGCAATTCAGGCCTATCTCAAGAAGCAAGAAAGTTCCCAAATATACAACCTAACTTTACATCTAAAGGAACTAAAAAAGGAATAGCATATAGAGCCTAAAGCCAGCAGAAAGGAAATAATAAAGATTAGAGCAGAAATAAATGATAGAGAAACAAACAAAAACAGTAGAACAGATCAATGAAACTAAGAGCTGGTTCTGTGAAATAATGAACAAAATTGATAAACCCTTAGCCAGACTTATCAAAAAGAAAAGAGAAAGGACCCAAATAGATAAAATCACAAATGAAAGAGGAAAGATCACAACCAATATCATAGAAATGCAAACAATTACAAGAGAATACTGTGAAAAATATATGCCAACAAACTGGGAAATCTGTAAGAAATTGACAGATTCCTAGAAACTCATAAACTACCAAAACTGAAACAGGAACAAATAGAAAATTTGAACAGACCCATAACCAGCAGAGAAATTGAATCAGTAATCAAAAATCTCCCAACAAACAACAGATGACTTCCCAGGGGAATTCTACCAGACATTTAAAGAAGAGTTAATACCTATTCTTCTCAAACTATTCCAAGAAATAGAAATAGAAGGAAGGCTTCCAAACTCATTTTACAAAGTCAGCATTACTTTGATTCCAAAACCAGACAAAGACCCCACCAAAAAGGAGAATTGTAGGCCAATATCTCTGATGAACATGGATGCAAAAATTCTCAACAAGGTATTAGCGAAGCAAATTCAATAGTACATTAAAAGAATTATTCACCATGATCAAGTGGGATTTATTCCTGGGCTGCAGGACTGGTTTAATTATTTGCAAATCAACTAATGTGTTATGCCACATTAATAAAATAAAGGATAAAAGCCATATGATTCTGTCAGTAGATACAGAAAAAGCATTTTACGAAATATAACATCTATTGTTTTAAAAAAAAAACATTTATTTTTGAGAGAGACAGAGAAAGGAAGAGAGCAGAGGAGGGGATGCAGAGAGAGGGGACAGAGGATCCAAAGCAGGTTCAGCACTGACACCAGTGAGCCTGATGCAAGATCTCAAGAGCCATGAGATAATGCCCTGAGTGAGCTGAAGTCAGATGCTCAACTGATTGAGCCACCCATGCACCCAATACAGCATCTATTCTTGGTAAAAACCCTCAATAAAGTAGTGATAGATGGAACACACTTCAACATCATAAAGGCCACATACAAAAGACCCACAGCTAACATCATCCTCAATGGGGAAACACAGAGAGCCTTTCCCTTACTGTCAGGAACAAGACAGGATGTCCACACTCTCGTTATTACTATCTAACATAGTACTAGAAGTCTTAGCCTCAGTAATCAAACAACAAAAAGAAATAAAGAAATCCAAATCAGCAAGGAAGCAGCCAATCTTTCACTATTTGAAGCCAATATGATACTCTATGTAGAAAACCTGAAATACTCCACCAAAAAACTACTAGAACTAATACATGAATTCAGCAAAGTTGCAGGATATAAAATCAACATGCAGAAATCTGTTGTATTTCTATACACTGATAACAATCAGCAGAAAAAGAAATCAAGGAATCGATCCCATTTGCAACTGCATCAAAAACAATAAGACACCTAAGAGTAATCCTAACTAAAGAGATAAAAGATCTATACTCTGAAAACTATAGAACACTTATGAAAGAAATTGAAGAGGCACAAGGAAATGGGAAAAAAATTCCATGCTCATGGATTGGAAGAACAAACATTGTTAAAATGTCTATACTACCCAAAGCAGTCTACACATTTAATGCAATCCCTATAAAAATACCACCAGCATTTTTTGCAGAGCTAGAACAACCAATCCTAAATTTTGTATGGAACCAGAAAAGACCCCGAAAAGCCAAAGCAGTCCTGAAAAAGAAAACCAAAGCTGGAGGCATCACAATTCTTGACTTCAAGCTGTATTACAAAGCTGCAGTTATCAAGACAGTATGGTACTGGCACAAAAACATACATGTAGATCAACGGAACAGAATAGAGAACCCAGAAATAGACCAAGAACTTATGGTCAACTAATCTTTGACAAAGTAAGAAAGAATATCCAACAAATGGTGTTGTGAAAACTGGATGCTGACATGCAGAAGAATGAACCTGGACCACTTTCTTACAGCATACATAAAAATAAATTCAAATTTTTATTCATAAAAATAAATTTCATCCTTTGAATGAAAAGATTAAAGACCTAAGTGTGAGGCAGGAAATCATCAAAATCCTAGAAAAGAACACAGGCAACAACCTTTTTAACCTCAGCTGGAGCAACTTCTTATGTTGTTGAAGGCAAGGGAAACAAAGCAAACATGAGCTATTGGGACTTCAACAAGATAAGCTTCTGCACAGCAAAGGAAACAATCAACAAAACTGAAAGGCAGCCTACAGAATGGGTGAAGATATTTGCAAATGATTTATCTGATAAAGGGCCAGTATCAAAAATCAATAAAGAACTTAATCAAACTAATACCCCCTCCAAATAACCCAGTTAAGAAATGAGAAGACATGAATAGACACTTTTCCAAAGAAGACATCCAGATGGCTTAAAGACACATGAAAAACGATGCCCAAATCACTCATCATCAGGGAAATACAAATCAAAAACCATGATGAGATACCACCTCACACCTGTCAGAATGGCTAAAATTAACAACACAAGAAACAACAGGTATTGGTGAGGATGCAGAGAAAGGGAAACCCTCTTGCACTGTTGGTAGGAATGCAAACTGGTGCAGCCACTCTGGAGAACAGTATGGAGGTTCCTCAACAAACTAAAAATAGAGCTACCCTATGATCTAGCAATTGCACTATTAGGGACAGAACCAGGGAACTGGAGTTAAACATTTCCAGTTGTTCACTGTTAGAATAATCTTAGTGTAGTGGTTCATAGCACTGGCTTTGGAGTGAAATACTCTATTCTATCTCCTCACTTGCCAACTGGGTGACCTTGGGCAAGTTACACAATATTTCTGAGTCTTGAACCCCTGGGCAGCTCAGTCAGTTGAGCGTCTGACTCTTGATTTAGGCTCAGGTCCTGATCTCATGGTTTGTGAGACAGAACCCTGCCATCAGGCTCTGCGCTGATGGCATGGAGCCCGCTTTGGATTCTCTCCCTCCCTCTCTCTCTGCTCCTCTTCTGTTGGTGTGTTGATGCCCCCCCCCCAATAAACTTCAAAAATAATCAAAAACCCCAATATTTACGAGTCTCAGTTTTTAAATCTCTCATGGGGGATTATTAAAACCTAGGGTTGTTTTGAGCTTGACTGACGTAAAATATGTAAAGTGTTTATTGCAGCACTGGCATGTACCAAATACTCCATGTATTCTACATGATGATGAGAATGACACAAATTGTGCTGATGTATTGATACATTTGCTGACTCTGTCACTTAGGAAATAGAAAATTGTTGGTGCCATCCTTTGTTTTAAACATTCTGCATATTTTAAAACCTAATGCATTATTTTTCAGCCTTTGATTCTTCAGGTTCAACATTTTCCGCTCATATAATATTGTCCAACACATAAGATTTCCAAATATGTAAGATTTTCATAATTTTCCTATAAACTTTCTTCACCTTTTCCTGTCTTTTAGCTCTAGTTCTCCAGTTTTTTCATAGTATGAAGTTCATTGTATTTTAATATAAAGCAGGGTTATTGCACTCATTATACTTTCTAATTCATTGTTTATGATCATTGTTTTAGCTATCTATGAATCTGAGTTTTTGATTTATAATTATTTTGATTTGTAATTAATATGACCTTTTGGTGGTTGCATTATATAGTTTTGATGCAAAGGTATTAAGCGAACATTAGTTTCTGTTCTCATTTTAAAGTGTTACTGGTATAAACCTTTTTTGATACTCTAGGGTGCTAAAAATACTTCCAGCCAAACAGAGTTTCAGAAAGCTAGACTTTGAGTTGTGCAAGAAAACACTCAAGGTCATTCAGACTAGAGATCCAGTTATTTCAGAAGCAGCTTTTATTGTCACATAAATACTGTGAGGCAAACAATTCTTCAGTAGCCTCAAGCATGTATTTCTTCTGTAAAAGACTGGGACTTGTAGAAGTTTGAGAGTCTAGGCTAGGTTTCTCAACCTTTTCCTTTCCAGGGTGGTTCCCTTATATTTTTTCTCCTTTTCCCATTAATAATTCACAGATCCTAGCTCTGACTACAAAAGTACTCAGTGAATGTTTTGTTGAATACATGAATCAACACGTGTATACAGGATATCTTCCTTAAAAGTTCATCACTTCTCTTTCAACTCCTATCTATTCCCATTGTAGACATAAAGGATATTTACACATATTACTGCTATACAAAAATGCTATATATATATATTTTTGTTAAATGTACACATGCTTGAATTCTTTAGTCCATTGAAATGTTTGACAAGATATTGCATTTCTGGTTTAGGCTTTTGTGAAAAATGTGTATTATCAGGACACCCCAAAACCTGGTCTATGTTGAATAGGGTATGCTCGAAGTGAAGTGTTTCAAATCCCCAAAGCACAATGTGAAGTATTGCCATTAACTTTTGATTTGCTAGACAAGGAAGATAGAGGAAACAGCAGGGTGGCATACAGGAAATGGAAATGGAGTGGACCATTTCGAGCAGGAAGGTCTAGGAAGTTTGGAAATTGGAGTGATCAAATGGATGAACTTAGAGTATAATGTGAGAGTACAAGCTTTAGGGTCAAGATGCCTGAATTTGTACTCTTTATTACTTGCTAGTAATGCACTAGCTATGTGCAAACTTTCTTGTTTTAATTTCTTGATCTATATGGTAGGAATCCCAGTACTTAACTCACGGGTTGGTGTGAGAATGAAAGAGGCACTTTATAAAATACATAGTAGAGCACCCAGCACATACTAAGGATAATATTGTTGTTATTCTTACAGAAGTTAGAAATCAGAAGATTCTTATGTTCTATGAAACTTGTCTTTTCTGGTGAACTCACCTATATAGAGCAGGATCATTGGAAGCAGTTTTGCATATAATTTTGTGAAATGAATATATTTTTTATTGTAGTTTTCTTTTTTTAAATAAATGTTTATTTTTGAGAAAGAGAGAGAGAGAGAGAGCGTGCACATGTGTGAGTGAGAAAGGGAGGGGCAGAGGGAGAAGGAGAGAAGGAGAATCCCAAGCAGAGAGAGAGGGAGAGAGAATGCCAAGTGGGCTCCACACTGTCAGTGTAGAGCCTGATGTGGGGCTCAAGCCCATGAACCATGCGATCATGACCTGGGCTGTAATCAAGAGTCAGATGCTTAACTGACTGAGCCACCCAGGTGACCTTTTATTATAGTTTTCAAGATCACATAACTATCAAGCTTTGACTAAATTATTCTTACTTTCTCTCCTTCTTCCTCCTCTCCATCCATTCCTTCCCTCTTCCTTTCTTGCCTCTTCCCTCCTTTCCTTCTTGCCTTCCTGTCTTCCTATCTCCCTTCTTCACTTCCTATCAGCATATATGACTTAACAAATATTTTCCACATGATTCTAGGTTACTGAGAATTCTTTCTTTCATCATCTATCTATCTAAATGTTTATGAAAAAAGATTGGCTAATTCTAGTTGAATGATTGAAAGAATTTGAATAAGAAATGATATTTAAACTAACTTTTGATTGTTCTCCAGGTGGGTTGGGTAGAGTAGAAGGTGGAATGGGGAAAGAGAGAAAGGATAGAAGGTGGAAGAATTATAAAAGGACAGATATATGAAATAAAACAGTGGTATTTAGTGGTATGAATAGAAATAGAATGGCTTCATTGAGGATTTTGATAATCATAGTGTTTTTAGCAGAGGAGTGACACAATCAGGCTCACCTCTGTTGGCAGTATAGAAGATAGATTAGAAATGACAGAATGATTTTAGGAGATTACTATGATAATTCCAATGCAATACTCTCTGGGAAGAAGTACTCAGGATGAAGAGAATAAATAGGTACTAGGCAGGGAGAATAAACAGGATTCAATCACCAATTAAACCTACAATGATTATGTATATCTTCCAGGCTATGTTCACTTGTGGGAAGCCAAGATGTGATTCCCAGGGGCACATGCTTACCTCTCCTTGATTTGGGGGTGATTCAAGGTCTCTCCCTCCACATAGTGCCAAGTACTCCCCTTTTCCACATTGTTGTTTCAGTCAGTATTGCTAGTGTTGCTGGGGTCTCATTTCTGGCCTTAGCTGCTCTTGCCCCTTCCCTTGGTCTCAGTTTTATGGCTATTTGTTGTCCACATCGTTGTCATTGTTGTTGCTTTTGCTGGTTCTCCTGCTATCGTGTCCGTGGGCAGTCCCAAAATTGTCCAGGACTGTTGCCCCTATCATGTTTGAAGTTCTTACTCATCTGCAGCTGCTAATATAGCTGGCCCTGATCTTGTTTTACTATAAACAGGAAGTATAGGAAAAGCAATAGGCTTTACAACCAATAAAATTCACAGTTCATTCTTAACTCTACCACTTACTAATTTGGGATGCTTTAGGTAAGCTATTCAAACTCTGAGGCTTAGTGTCTTTATTTTTAAAGTTAGGGTAATACCACCTACAATATAAGGTTGATTTGAGGATTCAGTGACTTCAAGCAATTAAAATGCCTAATGTACATTTGCAAATAGTGTGGCATATGGTAACTGGTTTTTATTACTATCTTGATCCTTATCACAGACCTTCTTGAGGTCCACTGCCATTTTTTATTCTATTCTACCTACCAAAGCCGACTGTAATCTTGTTTTCCCAAAGCTTTTGCTTTCTCAAAGTTCTTCTTGGTGATAAAAGGTTGAAGAGATCGTTTACATAATCCCGAGACCAATGTCTGAATTATAGGATTGCTTGATACCTGTGAGTTTCTCTCCCATCCCTATTGCTGCACACACTCATTGGGTTGCTTTTTCCCTTACTGCCATTTCTCACAGATCTTGTCCTTTGGTGCTATAATCCATCAATTTACATTTTCTTGTGGAAGAATACTAATGTACAAATCCACCCTGCCATGTAACTCAAATTATCCAAAGGCCAGAGGAGGGTGGGATGGAAGCCAGACTAAGTAGAACTGTAGTTGGAGAAATTAAATGGGTTATATCAGCCAAACCCTGAAGCAGGTGAAGGGTTATCCAATACACAATCCAAAGAGAGTGGTAAGCTCAGCTATGGTGTGGACATTTATCTCTAAGCAAGAAAGTTAATATGCTGATTCTAGTAAAAAAAAAAAAAAGCGCAGCCATAGCTGATTCCCCAAATCAAGTGGGCCATAGCATTAAAGTTTTGAGCAGTATTATATTCATAGCAGAACTCTAGCCTCTGACAGCCAGTGTAGGAACTGCATATAGAGTATCCCTCTATATTACAGGTGAATGACAGTTGTCAAGAAGAAATGGGCTTGAGACACCTAAATAGGCAAGAGTTCAGGGAAGAGGCCATTCTTTTTTTGAACAGTTTTTTAATGTTTTATTTTGATTCCAGTTATTTAACATGCAATGTTATGGTAGTGTCAGGTGTACAGTGTATGAGTCAACACTTCCATACATCACCCTTTGCCTATTTAACCCATCCCCTCACTGACCTCCCCTCTGGTACCCATCAGTTTCTTCTCTATAATTAAGAATCTGTTTGTTAATTTGTCTTTCCATCTCTCTCTGATTTTTTTCCTTTGCTTGTTTGTTTTGTTTCTTAAATTCTGCATATTAGTGAAATCATGGTATTTGTCTTTCTCTGAGTTATTTCACTTGGCATTATGCTCTCTAGCTCCATCCATGTCATTGCAAATGGCAAGATTTCATTCTTTTTTATTTTTTATGTCAGAGTCATATTCCATTGTGTATATATATGTATATGTATATATATATATGCTGCATGTATATATACATATATACATGTATATATACATATTTACTAGTATATATACATATTTACTAGAATCAGCATGTATGTGTATGTGTGTGTGTGTGTGTGTATACACACACACACACACACATACACACCAATTTTTCTTTATTCATCACTTGATGGACACATGGGCTGCTTCCATAGTTTGGCTATTGTCAATAATGCTCCTATAAACATAGGGGGGTGTATGTGTCCCTTCGAATTAGTATTTTTATATTCTTTGGGTAAATACCTAGTATCACAACTGCTGAATCCTAGGGTAGTTCTATTTTTAACTTTTTGAGGAACCTCTGTACTGTTTTCCAGAGGGGCTTCACCAGTTTGCATTCCCATCAACAGTGTAAGAGGGTTTCTTTATCTCCACATCCTCACCAATATCTGTTGTTTCTTGTGTTGTTCATTTTTGCCATTCTGACAGGTGTGAGATGATATCTCATTGTAGTTTTGATTTGCATTTCCCTGATGATAAGTGATGATGAGCAATTTTCATGTGTCTGTTGGCCATCAGCCTGTCTTCTTTGGAAAAATATCTGTTCATGTCTTCTGCTCATTTTTAATTGGATTATTTGTTTTTTGGGTATTGAGTTTTATAAGTTCTTTATAGATTTTGGACACTAACCCTTTATCAGATATGTAATTTGCAAATATCTTCTCCAATTCTATAGTTTACCTTTTAGTTTTGTTGATTGTTTCTCCACTGTGCAGAAACTTTTTATTTTGTTATAGTCCTAATAGTTTACTTTAACTTTTGTTTCCCTTGCCCAGGAGGCATATCTAGAAAGAAGTGCTACAGCCGATATCAAAGAAGTTACTGTCTAGTTCTTCCAGGACTTTTATGGTTTCAGGTCTCACATTGAGGTCTTTGATCCATTTTGAATTTTTGTATGCGGTACTAGGAAGTGATTTAGTTTCATTCTTTGCATGTAGCTGTCCAGTTTTCCCAGCACCATTTGTTGAAGAAACTGTCTTTTTCCCATTGTATATTCTTGCCTCCTTTGTTGAGGATCAATTAATCATATAATTGTAGGTTTGTTTCTAGATTTTATATTTTCTTCTATTGATCTATTTTTGTGCTTGTACCATACTGTCTTGATTACTACAGCTTTGTGCCATGAACCACCCTTGTATCATGGAAATAAATCCTACTTGATCATGGTGTGTGATTTTTTTTAATATATTGTTGAATTTGGTTTGCTAGTATTTTGTTTAAAATTTTTGCATGTGTGTTCATCAGGGATATTGGCCTGTAGTTCTCTTTTTTAGTGGCGTCTTTATCAGGTTTTGATACCAGAGTAATTCTGGCCTCATAGAATGAATTTGGAAGTTTTCTTTCCATTTCTATTTTTTGAGTAGGTATTAATTCTTCTTTAAGTATTTGGGAGAATATGGTAGCTGTAAAGCTATGTGGTCCTGGACTTTATTTCTTGGGAGTTTTATGATTATTGACTCAGTTTCTTTGCTGATTATTGGTCTCCTCAAATTTCCTGTTTCTTCCTGTTTCAGTTTTGGTAATTTATATTTTTCTAGGAATTTATTGTTTTCTTCCAGGTTGTCCGGTTTGTTGGCATATAGTTTTTCATAATATTCTCTTATGATTGTTTGCATTTCTGTGATGTTAGTTGTTATTTCTCCTCTCTCATTTGTAATTTTATTAATTTCAGTCTTTTCTCTTTTTTCTTGATAATCTGGTTAGAGGTTCAGAAATTTTTTTGTTTTTTCAAAGAACCAGTTCCTGGTTTCATTGATCTGTTCTATTGTTTTTTGTAGTTTCAATTTAATCTAATCTTTATTGTTTCCTTCCTTCTGCTGGTTTTAGGTGTTGTTTGGTCTTTTATCAGTCCTTTAGGTGCAAGATTAGGTTGTTTGAGATTTTTCTTGCTTCTTGAGGTAGAGCTGTATTGCTATAAAAGTCCCTTTTAGAACTGCTTTAGCTGCATCACAGAGGTTTTTGGACCATTGTGTTTTCATTTTCATTTGTTTCCATGTACTTTTTAAATTTCTTCTTTAAATTCCTGGTTGACTCATTCATTGTTTAGTAGCATGTTATTTAACGTCCATGTATTAGTGGTCTTTCCAGACTTTTATTCTTGTGGTTGACTTCTAGTTTCATAGCCTTGTGGTCAGAAAAGGTGCATGGTATGACTCTGATCTTGAACTTGTTGAACTTGTTGAGGCTTGTTTTGTAGCCTAATATGTGATCTGTTCTAGATAATGTTCCATGTGCACTTGAAAGGAATGTGTATTCTGCTGTTTTAGGAGGTGATGTTCTGAGTATGTCTGTTAAATCCATCTGTTCCAGTGTATTATTCAAAGCTATTGTTTCCTTGTTGATTTTCTGTTTAGATAATGTGTCCATTGATGTAAGTGTGGTGTTGAAGCCCCTACCATTACTGTATTATTATCAAATAGTTCCTTTATGTTTGTTATTAACTGTCTTATGTATTTGGTTACTTCTGTGTTGTGTGCATAAATATTTATAATTGTTATATCATCTTGTTGGATTGTCCCCTTCAGTATTATATAGTATCTCTTTGTCTCTTGTTACAGTCTTTGTTTTAAAGTCTGTTTTGTCTGAAATAGGGGTGCCTGGGTGGCTCAGTCAGTTAAGTGTCCAACTCTTGATTTTGGCTCTGGTCATGATCTTGTGGTTTGTGAGTTTGAGCCCCACATTGGGCTCTGCACTGACAGTGTAGAGCCTGCTTGAGAGTCTCTCTCTCTCTCTCTCTCTCTCTCTCTCTCTCTCTCTCTCTCTCTCCCTCTATCTCTCTGCCTCTTCCCTGCTTGCTCCCTCTCAAAATAAATAAATAAATAAACAAAAAAAGTCTATTTTGTCTGAAATAAGTCTATTTTCTTTTGACTCCATTTACATGATAGATATTTCTCCATCTCCCTACTTTCAACCTTCAGATGTCTTTAGATCTAAAATGAGTATTTTTTAGGCAGCATATAGATGGACCTTGTTTTTTTAATCCATTCTATCACCTTATGTCTTTTGATTGGAGCACTTAGTCCATTTACATTCAAAGTAATTATTAATAGATATTGTATTTATTGCCATTTAATTACTTGTTTAATGGTTGTTTCTGAAGATTTTTCTCTTCTGTGTATAGCAGTCTATATTCAGTCGATGGTTGTTTAAGTTTGAACCCATTTCTTTCTCCTGTCTTCCCAATGTTTAAGGTATATGTTATTACATTTTAGATATATATTTTTTTTAGTTCCTGGACTGATTTTTTCCAGAAATATTCATCTTCTCTATTATTTAATTGTGGGGCTTGTTCTTCCAGTTTTCAGATCACTGTCTGGTTTGTTGACTCGGGTGTAGATGATATCTAGTTGAAAATGTGGCATGGGGTGAACTGAGGGTCCCCCTACTCTGCCATCTTCCCAAGAGGCCATTCTTAAGGAGGATTAGGCTAGTGGTTAGGAGCATGGTTCCTGGGGCCAGATTACCTGGGTCCAAATCCCAGTTATACCATTTTCTAACTATGTGATTTCAGGCAACTTATTTAACCTCTTTGTGCCTCAATATCCTCATCTATGAGATAGGGATGATAATGACACTTGCTTCATAGGGTTTTTGTGAGAATTTAATGGATTAATACATTTTAAGTGAAACAAAAAATGCCTGGCATTTGGTTGACACTCAGCAAATATTAGCTATATTTTATTGTTGTTTTTGTTACTTACACTAGGTAGGGAAACCAAGACAGAAAGAAATTTCAAAGATGGGGCCAATAGATTTTTAGTGTGCAGGAAGAAGACAATTCAAGAGGAATTTACAGCCTGAAAAAAACTTGTAAGGACTCATGTCTGGCACATTGACACATTGACAATCATCCTAGGTTAATTGGGCTGAGGTTGTTACTGTACTTCCGTTTCTGAGTCAAGACTACCTGAAGAACAGGAGGAACTGATCCATCAGGCTAATCCTCAGTATGCCCTCTGGAGAAGCTGGAGAAGGTAGGAGTTTAATCCCTCCAGAATTCTTGCTGCCATCCTGCAAGCGCTCCTAGGGGACCAAAAAATGCTTTTGCACATATGAACTACTGTGACCCTAAGTCACACAGAATCTCATGCAACCGTCTTTAGTTGTACTTGAAGTTGATCTAGATGATTCATCTGCTCCTTTAAATTACTTTCAGCCTATATTTAAATGAAGAACAAACATTTCACTCAGATGGATTCATGGTACTTCGTTTCCATATGATTATTTTTGGGCTGAGCAACAAGTAAACTTTATGTTCTACATAAAAGGGTAATGCTAAATAGTCTAAATTAGGTAATGCTAAGTAAACAGCTTCAGTACAGTCTCAATACAGAAATAATATGTAAATTCCAAAACTTTTTAAATATTTTGAATGCATCTGAGATTCTAGTGTTTTTAAACTACCACTGATGATATCATTAAGGTACAGAATTGATTTCTCAGGTGTTTTGACTATTAAAAAGTGTTTAAGTTAGATTATAAGTTGGCAAATGTTATCATACACCTTGTTAAAACTGTTTAATATTTTCAAATGTCAAAGGAGAACCCAGAACTGTAATGTCAAGCATTGCACATTTTGGATTTAATTTTGTAGTTCTTTGTAACATTTACCTTGCTAATCGTTGGTATTAATTTCCTTTTTTTTTGTTTGATTTGCTCTGGGTAAAACTTTAAAGCATTTTTTAATTTTGCATAAAATCTGTAGTTTGCCTTTTGTTTTGTTTTATATATTTTTTTATGAGTGAAGCAAAGCTAAGAATGAAGAAAAAAGTAGGAAAAATACAATTTGCCAACTGTTCTTTCCTCTTTTCTCTCCCTTGAAGCCATTACACATTTATACTCCTGCTCAACCCAAACTATTTTAGGGAGTGGTAAGGAGAGAAAAAAAAGAAAAGAAAAAGAGAAGATAAGCCCTATCCCTCCCAAACACTTCCTTTAACTTCTCCTCCCATATTCTTTTTCATTTTTACTTGACACCATCCACTTCAGTCTCACCCTGGATCCTATTTCCTCTGAGATTCTATTTGACTTGTTTCTGATATCTGGTCCCTAACATCATACTGTTCTACCTCAGGATCCTAGAGCTAGCACTAGTGGCTTGGAGCTGGAGAAATTTCGTCTTCTTCTGGTCGTCATGTAAGAAGTGTTCTATGATCAATAACTAGGATTGTAAGAGGTGAGACATGCCTCTGATACCCAGAATTTAAAGTACAGAATTCCTGTTCCTTTAGCCATATGGTTTCTGTTCTGAATTCTTTCCAGGTTCTAAACAAAGCAATTTATGTATGTTCAGACAATACCTAGTATATATGGGGTGGGGGGAGGAGACGAACAAGTAAAAAGTGTGCTTCCTCTGTTTTGAAGGGCTCAGTTTATTTTCTAAGCATTTAGTAAGACATTTTGTTTGACTTCATTGCCTTTCTTTCTCTTCCTCTTTCTCCCTTCCTTCCTTTCCTCCTTCCTTCTTCTCTCCCTCCCTCATTCCTCTTCCTTCTTCTTTCCTTCCTTCCTTCCTTCCTTCCTTCCTTATAATTGAAGTATAGTTGACACACAATGTTACAATAGTTTCAGGTCTACGACATAGTGATTTGACAACTCTGTTCATTATGCTATGCTCACCATGAGTGTAGCTACCATGTATCACCATGCAATGCTATTATAATACCATTGAATATACTCCCTGTCGTGTACTTTTTATCCTCATAACTTACTCATTGTGTAACTGGAAGCCTGTACTTCCCACTCTCCTTCACCCATTTTACCCATCCCTCCACCCCCTTCCCCTGTGGTAACCATCAGTTTGTTCTCTGTATTTATGGGTCTGTTTCTGTTTTTTCCCTTTTGTTGTTGTTTGTTGTTGTTGCTGTTTTAATTCCACAAAAAAATGAAATCATATGCTTTTGTCTTTTTCTGTCTGACTTATTTCACTTAACATAATACACTATAGGTTCATCTATGTTGTTGCAGTTGACAAGATATCATTCTTTCTAATGGCTGAGTAATATTCCATTGTATATATAAACTACTTCCTTTTTATTCATTTTTGGACACTTGGGTTGCTTTCGTATGTTGGCTGTTGTAAGTAATGCTTCAGTAAACATGAGGGTGCATATATCTTTTTGAATCAGTACTTTAAATTTCTGTGGGTAATACCCAGTGGTGGAATTATTGGATCATATGGTATTTCTATTTTTAATATTTTGAGGAACCTCCATGCTGTTTTCCATAGTGGTTACACCAATTTACATTCCCGTCAACAGTGCCCAAGTGTTCCTTTTTCTCCATATTCTCCCTAACACTTGTTTCTTGTCTTTTGATTTTAGCCATTTTGACAGGTGTAAGGTGATATCCCATTGTGGTTTTGATTTGCATTCTCCTGATGATTAGTGATGTTGAGCATCTCTTCATGTGTTTATTGGTCTTCTGTATATCTTCTTCAAAAAAATGTTTATTCAGGTCCTCTGCCCGCTTTTTAATTAGACTATTTATTTATTTTTGTGGTGTTGAGTTGTGTAAGTTCTTTATATATTTTGGATATTAACCTCTTATTGGATATATCATTTGTAAATATCTTCTCCTATCCAGTAGGTTGCCTTTTAATTTTGTTGATGGTTTTTGGTTTTTTTTGAGTTTGTCATTAAAACACAGAATTTCTATTTTGCTTTCCCTGTTGTATTTGGGAATCAGATTGCTGAAATTTTCAAGCCTGAATTGTACTTAGGATCGTGTCTGAAATAAATTTATTGATTTAAACCAGCTGATATGGCTCCATAGTATGATTTATACTTCCACATACATGTTACTGCATTTTAAACTATCTTCTGAATGCTGAACAAAATTACCCAACAGAGTATACGGAAATTTTAGTAGGTTTCTTACTAATTTTCATTTCTTGCTATTGTGTGCTCAAACTCCAACACAAGTTGTGTACGTTTTCTCAGGGAAATTTTAAGAAAGGATCTTGAATATTTTGGGATACAGATTTTAATTTCCTTAGTAAGTACTGTCCTCACAGCCATCTCAAATATTTTGAAGTTATGGCTATAATATTGATCTGTAATATTTAAGCAATGAAAAAATATTGTCAAATCTCTATTTTAGTCATTTAGAAATTATCCTATTCTTTGGTACCTACGCACATATTTTTCTTGGGAAATATTTTATTTACAATTTTTCTCATTGTTTTACATTCAAAATATTCTGGTACATTTGCGAATGACTATAGTAGGAACCACAATGACTGGGTTAGACTTTGAGTTCCAGCACAGGTGTTATTCATCTTGGGAATGTTGCTCCATCTTTCTGAACTTTAGCTTCATATTATACAGTGAGGATAATAATAATACCTACCAACAATATTGTTATGAGGATTATATAAATTAGTATCTGTGAAAAGATTAGAATAGTGCCTGGAACACAGTAAGGGCTATAGAATTGTTTGTTTTGTTATTATTTTTTGATTATTTGGGAAAGATTAGGAGAAAAGGATATGAAATACAAAGCTGCAGAGGGAATTTTCTACAAAAGGGTGTTACAATAATCTCTTGGAAAAGGGTACTAATTCTCACTGACCATGATTAGATTTAACATTGATGTACAATGAATCAGAGAAGACTTTGTATTGATCAGTATGAGATGGTTAGAAGAATGCTTTAATATCTAAGTAACAACTGTTATATTGAACTCTGCTCCTTAATAAGGTAAAGTATTGGAACAGTTATAATTCTTCGCTACTCTTAAATTTTTTTTAATGCTTATTTATTTTTAAGAGAGACAGAGACAGAATGTGAGTGGGTTAGGGGCAGAGAGAGAGAGGGAGACACAGAGGCAGAAGCAGGCTCCAGGCTCTGAGCTGTCAGCACAGAGCTTGATGCAGAGCTCTAACTCACGAGCGGCAAGATCATGACCTGAGCCGAAATTGGACACTCAACCGACTGAGCCACCCAGGCGCCCCTCTTTGCTATTCTTATTAGGAAGACTTAGGTGAAACAAGCCAATGAGAGCTAAGATCCTACTTCTGCTGCAGCAGAGGGACATTGATGGACTACTCTGGAAATGGCCTGACTGGTTTAAGACACAGGTCATGGATGCGGTGGAGGAGTAGAGAGTGCTGAGCTTTGTCAGGGCTAGGATGGCCACAGTACACAGCACCAATGTGCTTTGAAATCCAGTTTGCGCTTGATCATTTCCTCTATGAGAAAAATATGGTGTACCAGGAAGTCACTCAGGGTTCAAAAGAGCTCATTGGTAAATAAACATGTCTAGTCATTTCCATCCCAGGGAAGAATGCTCAGATAGAGAGTTGTGATCATCTCTTATGTTGGGATCAGGGATGGAAGAATAGAAGAGTGATTTACCCCTCTTTTCTTTTAAAAATATACCATACCCAATGTGTCTGGCTTGAAGAGTATTAACTGGGTTGCAACATGCTTGTGGGCTTGGGGAGAGTTAGATAGCCCAGTTTAGAAGTAATTTACATGGGTACTTTTTATTTTATAAAGCATGTCCTGATGTGCTACATACTTATCTCATATGTGTATCTCCACACCTACTCATTATTCCCCCCCCAAACTGTTTCCTTCATTCTTTATTAATATTATCACAATTCACTTTTATTTATTTTTATTATTATTTTTTTTAATATATGAAATTTATTGTCAAATTGGTTTCCATACAACACCCAGTGCTCATCCCAAAAGGTGCCCTCCTCAATACCCATCACCCACCCTCTCCTCCATCCCACCCCCCATCAACCCTCAGTTTGTTCTCAGTTTTTAACAGTCTCTTATGCTTTGGCTCTCTCCCACTCTAACCTCTTTTTTTTTTTTTTCTTTTTTCCTCCCCCTCCCCCATGGGTTCCTGTTAAGTTTCTCAGGATCCACATAAGAGTGAAACCATATGGTATCTGTCTTTCTCTGTATGGCTTATTTCACTTAGCATCACACTCTCCAGTTCCATCCACGTTGCTACAAAAGGCCATATTTCATTCTTTCTCATTGCCACGTAGTACTCCATTGTGTATATAAACCACAATTTCTTTATCCATTCATCAGTTGATGGACATTTAGGCTCTTTCCATAATTTGGCTATTGTTGAGAGTGCTGCTATGAACATTGGGGTACAAGTGCCGCTATGCATCAGTACTCCTGTATCCCTTGGATAAATTCCTAGCAGTGCTATTGCTGGGTCATAGGGTAGGTCTATTTTTAATTTTCTGAGGAACCTCCACACTGCTTTCCAGAGCGGCTGCACCAATTTGCATTCCCACCAACAGTGCAAGAGGGTTCCACATCCTCTCCAGCGTCTACAGTCTCCTGATTTGTTCATTTTGGCCACTCTGACTGGCGTGAGGTGATACCTGAGTGTGGTTTTGATTTGTATTTCCCTGATAAGGAGCGACGCTGAACATCTTTTCATGTGCCTGTTGGCCATCCGGATGTCTTCTTTAGAGAAGTGTCTATTCATGTTTTCTGCCCATTTCTTCACTGGGTTATTTGTTTTTTGAGTGTGGAGTTTGGTGAGCTCTTTATAGATTTTTGGATACTAGCCCTTTGTCCGATATGTCATTTGCAAATATCTTTTCCCATTCCGTTGGTTGCCTTTTAGTTTTGTTGGTTGTATCCTTTGCTGTGCAGAAGCTTTTTATCTTCATAAGGTCCCAGTAATTCATTTTTGCTTTTAATTCCCTTGCCTTTGGGGATGTGTCGAGTAAGAGATTGCTACGGCTGAGGTCAGAGAGGTCTTTTCCTGCTTTCTTCTCTAAGGTTTTGATGGTTTCCTGTCTCACATTTGGGTCCTTTATCCATTTTGAGTTTATTTTTTGTGAATGGTGTGAGAAAGTGGTCTAGTTTCAACCTTCTGCATGTTGCTGTCCAGTTCTCCCAGAACCATTTGTTAAAGAGGCTGTCTTTTTTCCATTGGATGTTCTTTCCTGCTTTGTCAAAGATGAGTTGGCCATACGTTTGTGGGTCTAGTTCTGGGGTTTCTCTTCTATTCCATTGGTCTATGTGTCTGTTTTTGTGCCAATACCATGCTGTCTTGATGATGACAGCTTTGTAGTCGAGGCTAAAGTCTGGGATTGTGATGCCTCCTGCTTTGGTCTTCTTCTTCAAAATTCCTTTGGCTATTTGGGGCCTTTTGTGGTTCCATATGAATTTTAGGATTGCTTGTTCTAGTTTTGAGAAGAATGCTGATGCAATTTTGATTGGGATTGCATTAAATGTGTAGATAGCTTTGGGTAGTATTGACATTTTGACAATATTTATTCTTCCAATCCATGAGCAGGGAATGTCTTTCCATTTCTTTAAATCTTCTTCAATTACCTTCATAAGCTTTCTATAGTTTTCAGCATACAGATCCTTTACATCTTTGGTTAGATTTATTCCTAGGTATTTTATGCTTCTTGGTGCAATTGTGAATGGGATCAGTTTCTTTATTTGTCTTTCTGTTGCTTCATTGTTGTGTATAAGAATGCAACTGATTTCTGTACATTGATTTTGTATCCTGCAACTTTGCTGAATTCATGTATCAATTCTAGCAGACTTTTGGTGGAGTCTATCGGATTTTCCATGTATAATATCATGTCATCTGCAAAAAGCGAAAGCTTGACTTCATCTTTGCCAATTTTGATGCCTTTGATTTCCTTTTGTTGTCTGATTGCTGATGCTAGAACTTCCAGCACTATGTTCAACAACAGCGGTGAGAGTGGGCATCCCTGTCGTGTTCCTGATCTCAGGGAAAAAGCTCTCAGTTTTTCCCCGTTGAGGATGATGTTAGCTGTGGGCTTTTCATAAATGGCTTTTATGATCTTTAAGTATGTTCCTTCTATCCCGACCTTCTCAAGGGTTTTTATTAAGAAAGGGTGCTGGATTTTGTCAAAGGCCTTTTCTGCATCGATTGACAGGATCATATGGTTCTTCTCTTTTTTTTTGTTAATGTGATGTATCACGTTGATTGATTTGCGAATGTTGAACCAGGCCTGCATCCCAGGAATGAATCCTACTTGGTCATGGTGAATAATTCTTTTTATATGCCGTTGAATTCGATTTGCTAGTATCTTATTGAGAATTTTTGCATCCATATTCATCAAGGATATTGGCCTATAGTTCTCTTTTTTTACTGGGTCTCTGTCTGGTTTAGGAATCAAAGTAATACTGGCTTCATAGAATGAGTCTGGAAGTTTTCCTTCCCTTTCTATTTTTTGGAATAGCTTGAGAAGGATAGGTATTATCTCTGCTTTAAACGTCTGGTAGAACTCCCCTGGGAAGCCATCTGGTCCTGGACTCTTATTTGTTGGGAGATTTTTGATAACCGATTCAATTTCTTCGCTGGTTATTGGTCTGTTCAAGCTTTCTGTTTTCTCCTGATTGAGTTTTGGAAGAGTGTGGGTGTTCAGGAATTTGTCCATTTCTTCCAGGTTGTCCAGTTTGTTGGCATATAATTTTTCATAGTATTCCCTGATAATTGTTTGTATCTCTGAGGGATTGGTTGTAATAATTCCATTTTCATTCATGATTTTATCTATTTGGGTCATCTCCCTTTTCTTTTTGAGAAGCCTGGCTAGAGGTTTGTCAATTTTGTTTATTTTTTCAAAAAACCAACTCTTGGTTTCGTTGATCTGCTCTACAGTTTTTTTAGATTCTATATTGTTTATTTCTGCTCTGATCTTTATTATTTTTCTTCTTCTGCTGGGTTTAGGCTGCCTTTGCTGTTCTGCTTCTATTTCCTTTAGGTGTGCTGTTAGATTTTGTATTTGGGATTTTTCTTGTTTCTTGAGATAGGCCTGGATTGCAATGTATTTTCCTCTCAGGACTGCCTTCGCTGCGTCCCAAAGCGTTTGGATTGTTGTATTTTCATTTTCGTTTGTTTCCATATATTTTTTAATTTCTTCTCTAATTGCCTGGTTGACCCACTCATTCGTTAGTAGGGTGTTCTTTAACCTCCATGCTTTTGGAGGTTTTCCAGACTTTTTTTCTGTGGTTGATTTCAAGCTTCATAGCATTGTGGTCTGAAAGTATGCATGGTATAATTTCAATTCTGGTAAACTTATGAAGGGCTATTTTGTGACCCAGTATATGGTCTATCTTGGAGAATGTTCCATGTGCACTCGAGAAGAAAGTATATTCTGTTGCTTTGGGATGCAGAGTTCTAAATATATCTGTCAAGCCCATCTGATCCAATGTCTCATTCAGGGCCCTTGTTTCTTTATTGACCGTGTGTCTAGATGATCTATCCATTTCTGTAAGTGGGGTGTTAAAGTCCCCTGCAATTACCACATTCTTATCAATAAGGTTGCTTATGTTTGTGAGTAATTGTTTTATATATTTGGGGGCTCCGGTATTCGGCGCATAGACATTTATAATTGTTAGCTCTTCCTGATGGATAGACCCTGTAACTGTTATTTAATGTCCTTCTTCATCTCTTGTTACAGCCTTTAATTTAAAGTCTAGTTTGTCTGATATAAGTATGGCTACTCCAGCGTTCTTTTGGCTTCCAGTGGCATGATAAATAGTTCTCCATCCCCTCACTCTCAATCTAAAGGTGTCCTCAGGTAAAATGAGTCTCTTGTAGACAGCAAATAGATGGGTCTTGTTTTTTTTATCCATTCTGATACCCTATGTCTTTTGGTTGGCGCATTTAATCCATTTACATTCAGTGTTATTATAGAAAGATACGGGTTTAGAGTCATTGTGATGTCTGTATGTTTTATGCTTGTAGTGATGTCTCTGGTACTTTGTCTCACAGGGTCCCCCTTAGGATCTCTTGTAGGGCTGGTTTAGTGGTGACAAATTCCTTCAGCTTTTGTTTGTTTGGGAAGACCTTTATCTCTCCTTCTATTCTAAATGACAGACTTGCTGGATAAAGGATTCTCGGCTGCATATTTTTTCTGTCTAGCACACTGAAAATCTTGTGCCAATTCTTTCTGGCCTGCCAAGTTTCAAAAGAGAGATCAGTCACTAGTCTTATAGGTCTCCCTTTATATGTGAGGGCACGTTTACCCCTTGCTGCTTTCAGAATTTTCTCTTTGTCCTTGTATTTTGCCAGTTTCACTATGATATGTCGTGCAGAAGATCGATTCAAGTTACGTCTGAAGGGAGTTCTCTGTGCCTCTTGGATTTCAATGCCTTTTTCCTTCCCCAGTTCAGGGAAGTTCTCAGCTATTATTTCTTCAAGTACCCCTTCAGCACCTTTCCCTCTCTCTTCCTCCTCTGGGATACCAATTATGCGTATATTATTTCTTTTTAGTGTATCACTTAGTTCTCTAATTTTCCCCTCATACTCCTGGATTTTTTTATCTCTCTTTTTCCCAGCTTCCTCTTTTTCCATAACTTTATCTTCTAGTTCACCTATTCTCTCCTCTGCCTCTTCAATCCGAGCCGTGGTGGTTTCCATTTTGTTTTGCATTTCATTTAAAGCGTTTTTCAGCTCCTCGTGACTGTTCCTTAGTTCCTTGATCTCTGTAGCAAGAGATTCTCTGCTGTCCTCTATACTGTTTTCAAGCCCAGCGATTAATTTTATGACTATTATTCTAAATTCACTTTCTGTTATATTATTTAAATCCTTTTTGATCAGCTCATTAGCTGTTGTTATTTCCTGGAGATTCTTCTGAGGGGAATTCTTCCGCTTGGTCATTTTGGATAGTCCCTGGCCTGGTGAGGACCTGCAGGGCACTTCCCCTGTGCTGTGGTGTATAACTGGAGTTGGTGGGCGGGGCCGCAGTCCGACCTGATGTCTGCCCCCAGCCCACCGCTGGGACCACTGTCAGACTGGTGTGTGCCTTCTCTTCCCCTCTCCTAGGGGCGGGATTCACTGTGGGGTGGCGTGGCCCGTCTGGGCTACTTGCACACTGCCAGGCTTGTGATGCTGGGGATCTGGCGTATTAGCTGGGGTGGGTAGGCAAGGTGCATGGGGGCAGGAGGGGCAGGCTTAGCTCGCTTCTCCTTAGGTGATCCACTTCAGGAGGGGCCCTGTGGCAGCGGGAGGGAGTCAGATCCACTGCCGGTGGTTTGGCTCCACAGAAGCACAGAGTTGGGTGTTTGCGCGGAGCGAGCAAGTTCCCTGGCAGGAACCGGTTCCCTTTGGGATTTTGGCTGGGGGGTGGGCGGGGGAGATGGCGCTGGCGAGCGCCTTTGTTCCCCACCAAACTGAGCTCTGTCGTCCGGGGGCTCAGCAGCTCTCCCTCCCTTTGTCCTCCAGCCTTCCCGCTTTCCGAGCAGAGCTGTTACCTTATGACCTCCCAGACGCTAAGTCCGCGCTTGCTGTCGGAACACAGTCCGTCAGGCCCCTCTGCTTTTGCCAGCCAGACTCCGGGGCTCTGCTTGGCCGGCGAGCCGCCCCTCCGCCCCGGCTCCCTCCCGCCAGTCCGTGGAGCGCGCACCACCTCGCCGCCCTTCCTACCCTCTTCCGTGGGCCTCTCATCTGCGCTTGGCTCCGGCGACTCCGTTCTGCTAGTCTTCTGGCGGTTTTCTGGGTTATTTAGGCAGGTGTAGGTGGAATCTAAGTGATCAGCAGGACGCGCGGTGAGCCCAGCGTCCTCCTACGCCGCCATCTTCCCTCATCCCTCCACAATTCACTTTTAAAGCCATAAATCTCTGTAATTATATTTAACTTTACTCTTCTCATTTTCTGTAGCAAATTCACTATTTTAATCTACCATGTGCCTGCCACTATTCTGGGAACTGGAGGATACATCAGTGAAAAGAAATCAACAACAGCAACACCATGTAGAGTATCTGTCCTTATAGTGTTTATTTCTAGTGGAAGGAGACAAGCCCACACATAGTAATACATAATTTAATATAGTGGAATATTATGTTTTGTTACTATGTTTCATTTTCTTATGTTACTATGATTTGTCTCAGATTATTATTGTCATGAATAATTCTTTAGAAGTAAGAGTAAAGATCTGGACTTAAAGCTTTAAGAGTATTAAAAAATGAGTAGAATCATCAGAAAACATTACAGTAGATTGAAAAGGACCACAAAAACCAAAAATATGATTTTTTATTCATAGAAAAAATATCTTGAGCATTGGGAAATTTAATTAAACAAACATTTATCAGAAGCCTACTACTTACCAACTTCTTCATTCCACAAATATTTCTTGAGAATATCTTAGGAACTGGGACAAAATAGTCCCTGACCTTATGGAATTTTCATTCCAGTGGAGGAGACAGATAAATAAACATGCCCCCAACACACACACATTTCCTAACTGTTCTTTTTCCTAGTTCTCCAACTTGCCTCCCTGTGCCCTCACCCCACCTCAAGGAAGTTTTTTCTACCAGTGCCCCAGTTTGGGGCCTTTTCAACCATGAATCTTGTGTCATAACTGGTCCCAATTCCATCATCCACATTGCTGCAGTTATGTTTCTAAAACATAGAGTTAATGATTGCAGTCCTCTCTTTATAGATCTTGTGATTCTGTATCATCTGCTTTATGATTTCATTCGCATTCTGGCCCCTACCAAGTTTCCAACCCTATTTACTGCCTTAAAACCTGTGTAACATCTCTTTTTAGCTGCCACTGCAGCTTTCAGCTGAATAACTTCTCATACCTCATAGAGAAAATAGAAACAATCACACAGAAGTGCTTTCACCTTCTTATAGCCATCCCATCATCCTGTTTTCATAAGACAATATGTCTCATATTCCTAATCTTCTTTTAAAGCTTATCAATAGCCAATACTTCTGCCTGTGCTTCAGACCGCAGCTTCTCTTGAGTTTTTAAGACCTTTTTGTTTGAGGTAATTACATCACAAGTTTCTTCCTCTCTGGTGGATTATTTTCACCTGTATTTGATAAGCTCTTCTGTCATTCATATATAAAATCTGTTCCTTGATTTCATATTCCCCTAAAGATTTTACTACATTTTTCATAAAAATGGTTGTCTTAACCTGTTCTCCATTCTTCACTTACCATTTACTCATCAACCACTCCGGTCTGGCTTCCATCTCCTCCACTTCACGGAAGTCTCCCCCCTTCCTTTTCCTGCCTTTCTTCCTTTATTTGTTTTTCCAAGGACACCAATAACAACCACTTTGCTAAATCCAGTGAGCCCTTCTGTAGTCATCTTGCTCTACCAGGCAGTGGCATTCAATACAATTCACCACTCATTCCTTCAAGCTTGACCCTCTGGGATAGTTCTTCCTTTTTACTCTCCTTGCGCTGATGGTCCTTTTCCTCTGCATGAAATCATCATTATCCACATGTTACAGCTAGGTGATTTCCTTTAGTCACAGTGATGTAAATGGTAAGAGCTTTGAAATTATATTTCTTTCAATTAATCTTTTTTAATGTTTATTTTTGAGAGAGAGACAGAGTGCAAGTGGGGGAGGGGCAGAGAGAGAGAGAATCCCTCTGTGCTGTCAGCACAGAGCCTGATGGTGGGGCTCTTACTCACAAGCCATGAGATTGTGACCTGAACCGAAGTTGGACACTTAACCAAGTGAGCCACCCAGGCACCCCTTATATTTCTTTCTATCCATACTCTGAGGTCCAGATTTATATATTCAGTTAATTGGGCATGTCTATTAGAAGGCTTAATGGGAATCTCAAACTTGAAAATTTCAAACCAAAACTCTTGATGACTCCCCACTACTAACCTCTTCCTCAAGCAGTCTTTCCATCCCAGTAATACCAACATCCACTCAGTTATGCAAGCCCCAAACCTAGACACGATCCATAATTTCTCCATTTTTTTCTTAACTCTCCTCCCAGAATCCATCAATATGTTCAAAGTATATTTTAAACCCCCCCCCACCTCCCCTTTGTTTCTTGGTTTTCCTCTTTTTTCCCCTGATGCTCATTTGTGTTGTTTCTTAAATTCCACATAAGTGAAATCATATGGTATTTTTCTTTTTCTGACTGACTTGTTTAACATAATATACTCTAGCTCCATCCACGTAGTTGCAAACGTCAAGATTTCATTCTTTTTGATGGCTCGATAATATTTGATTGTATATATATATACACCACATCTTTTTTATCCATTCATCAGTCAATAGACATACGGGCTCTTTCCATAATTAGGCTATTATTGATAGTGCTGCTATAAACATTGGGGTGCACGTATCCTTTCAAGTCAGTATTTTGTATCCGCTGGGTAAATACCTAGAGGTGTAATTGCTGGATCATAGTTCTATTTTTAACTTTTTGAGGAGGCTCCATAGTGTTTTCCAGAGTGGCTGTACCAGTTTGCAGTCGCTTGAACAGTGTAAGAGGGTTCCACATTCTCCACATCCTTGCCAAAACCTATTGTTTCCTGTGTGGTATGGGTCAAATAGATGATGGGATTAATAGGAATTTACATAAAAGCTTGGAAGAAAAAAAAAAAGACAAACTGATTATCCATTTGAAGGTATTTAGAGTACCAAATTCTCTCTTAACCACATCTCCGTAGATGGTTGAGAATATATTCTCACCCCAACAAAAGTCTGAGATTTTAATCTCTGAATGTCTCGGAACTGCAGGATGCCTGGCACAAACCTAACCCTAACCCTAACCTTAACTTACCCTGTTTACTAACCAGGTTTAGTAATCTAATGAATCTAATGAATCTAATACTAACCCTGTTTCTAATCCATAACCCCTAAACTTTACCCCTAACTTTAACTCTAACCCTAAACATAACCTTTGGAGAGGTCTCTGAACTGTAGGATATAAGCCACATACCCTCACTCTAACCCTACTGTAGCTCTAAACCTAATCCTAATCCAAACCTTAACTTTAACCCACTAAGCCCTAGCCCTAAGCCCTAGCCCTAACCCTAGCCATAACACTTAACCTAAAGTTACCCTTTTGGAGGGGCCTCTAAACTATAGGATAATAGGCACCTAGCCTCACACTGGCCCTAACCCTAACTCCTACCCATAATCTGGAAATAATCTCAACTGTAATCTTAGATCTGAGGGAAAAAAAAAAAAGATTTGGTATATATAATGGAATATTACTCAGCCAGTAAAAAGACTGCAATCTTGCCGTTTGCAATGACATGGATGGAGCTAGAGAGTATTATTCTAAGCAAGCACCTAATCCTAACCCAAACCTTAACTGTTAACCATTAATGACTAACCCCTAATCCTAACCCTAACCCTAACCTTAACCCTAAACATACCCCTCTGGAGAGGTCTCTGAACTACAGCATAATAAGCACATAGCTTCACACTGGTCCCATCCCTAACTCTAACTCTTAATTTGGCCCTAAACTCAACCCTAAGCCTAGATCTGAGGGAAAAAAAGAAAAAAAAGATTTGGTATATATACACTATATGTATACCAATACCAAGATTTGGTGTGTGTGTGTGTATACACACACACAATGGAATATTGCTCATTCATTAAAAGGAATGGAATCTTGCCATTTGAAACAACATGGATGGAACTAGAGAGTATTATTCTACATGAAATAAGTCAGAGAAAGACAAATACCATATAATTTCACTCATATGTGAAATTCAAGAAACAAAACAAATGATCAAATGAAAAAAAAAGTAAGAGGCAAAGAAAGAAACAGACTCTTTAAACTATAAAGAGTCTACTTTAACTTAAAAAACAAACAAACAAACTATAAAGAGCAACCTAATGGCTACCAGAGGTGAGGTGGGTGGGGGAGATGGGTGAAGTAAGTGATGGGGATTAAGGAGTGCACTTGTGATGAGCACTGGGTGATGTATGGGAGTGTTGAATCACTACATTGTACACTAGAATCTAATATTACGCTGTGTGTTAACTAACTGGATTTAAGTTAAAAACTTAATACAAAAATAAGACCAAACCAAACCACAAAGTATATTTTAAATGTGTCTACTTCTTCCCATTTTTGCTACCACTACCTTAGTGTAAGCCAGGACAATTGCGGTAGCTTCTTAACTACTATTTCTGCTGCTTCTCCTTGTTCATGCCTACATTGTAGCCAGAGTAAATTTTTATTAAAATATACATCAGATCATGTCACTCCCTTGCCTAAAGCCCTTCAGTGGTTACAATACAGTTGAGGATCTTTACTGCCAAAATTCTGAATGATGCAGCCTCTGGATATTTCTTTGAGATCATCTCTTTAAACCTTTTCTTTAGTTTATTCCATTCTGGCCACATTATCCTCCTTTCTGTTCCTCAGATAAGTCAAGCTCCTGTCCACCTTAGAACCTTGATTTCACTCATATATGCAATTTAAGGAACAAAACAGATGAACATAGGGGGAGGGAAGGAAAAATAAGATAAAATCAGAGAGGGAGGCAAACCATAAGAGACTCTTAAATACAGAGAACAAACTGAGGGTTGCTAGAGGGAGGTGGGTGGAGGGATTGGTTAAATGGGTGGTGGTCACTAAGGAGGGCATTAAGGATGAGCATTGGATGTCATATGTAAGAGAAGAATCACTGATTCTACTCCTGAAGCCAAGACTACACTGTATGTTAACTAACTTGAATTTAAATTAAAAAAAAAAAAGAATATTCTTTCTCTGGCTGTTTGCATGGCAGTTTATTTTTCTTTGAATCTTATCTCAACTATCACCGCCTCAGAGAAGCTTTCTTTACCTTTTTTTCAAAATAGCTTGTGGGGAAGTCTAGAACTAACTATTACGGCATTTTGGTATATTACATTGCTTTTTTTGGAATTCTTTTGCAGCATAGCACATTAATGTTTCATTCATTCATATGCTCATTCATTCACCTAATATTTATTGAGCACATGCTGTGTGCCGAGAATTGTTCTAAGTGTTTGAGATATGTCAAAAAATAAACAGATACAGTTCTTTAACTTCTAAAGTTTATATTCTAGTGAGTGAGATAAATAATAAACAATAAAAATAATAAAAAGTAAATTATACAGTATAAGAAAGACCATAGGTACTATAGGAAAGAAGACAGCAGGGTAAGGGGGATTGAGTGCCTTGGAGGTGAAGGGTGCTCTGAGAATTGTACTATAAAGAAACCAGCACTTCCTGACCTTCTTTGACCATAAAACAGCTATTAAGATCTGATGGAACCAATCTTTCAAAGAACACATCTTAGGAAAGTGTGGTCTGACTACTTATTCTCTGTCTTTCCCTCTGCCTGCAAGGCACACACATTTTATACAGTAGAAACCTGAGTCCCAGAGAAACTATCTAATTTTCCCTAAATCACAAATCCTTCCTAGAATTTTAAGATATGGTCTCTGCCTTACAGAGCTGATTATTAGGGTTATGATAATAGAAATAATAAGTTGCATATCTAGCACATTTGATAGTTGGAGCAGCTTGTTTATATGACAAAATTACTTCCAGTAATAGAAAATGGAACAAAAATAATGGTTAGAAAAAAAAGGGAGACCATGAAATTGTTCTTTTCATGGATTTTGTATATGTAATCATGCCAATGGAAAATAATAATAGATAAAATAAACATTACAGTATAAAAATGGAAACAATAATGGATTAATGTTTTTAAATTACATTAATGTATTTTTACAAAAGAGAACTAGGTGGTCTGTTATATATGCTGATTGTTATGTACTGAATATTTTGTTACCTCTCATCTCCCAAATTCATATGTTGAAATCCTAACCATCAGTGTGGCTGAATTTAGAGTATGGGAGTAATTAAGGTGAAATGAAATCATAAGGGTAGAACCTTGGTCTGACAGAGAGCTCACTTTCTCTCCTTTTCTGTGTGCACATGGAGGAAGGCTTTGTGAGGACAGTTAGAAGGTAGCCATTGGCAAGCTGGGAAGAGAGTCCAAAAACCAAATTAGCCAGACCCTTGATCTCAGACTTCCACTCTCTCAAACTGTGAGAAAATAAATTTCTGTTGCTTAAGCCATCCAGTCTGTGGTATTTTGCTGTGTAATACATCAATGTCTGTTACAGTAATGAATGTATAACTTTACAGTTTTTGTTATCAAAACTTAACTTTGGCAAATTTGATAATTGCTTTGTCAAACTTGATTTTCTGTATGTAGTCTTAATAGATTGTGTAACCAGATTTGTCCATCTGTCTTCACTCTTAATAACTGAAGAACACTTTTTATTCATTTTAATTTAGAAGTTTTGTCCCACAAAGCAACAAATATAAAACTAGAAACAAATCATAAATATAAGCGTAAGTTTGGGAGATATTCATAAAAAAACCCCGTTGTACTGTAGGTTTCAGAAATTTTAAACACAGAAAAAAACTTCAAGTAGTCCCATGGAATGACAGAGCTGACATAAGTCTTGTGGTACTTCTTCATCCTTTCCATGCCTGGGCTATCACTGTTGACACCTATCTAATCGCTGTTTAACTCAGGAATATATAGCTCCACAGTGGTTGGAAACAGCACTCAAAGAGAGCTTGAATGATTAAAAAATGTCATGAATTTACTCTCAAAGTAAGAGTGTGTAGCTGTGTCCACATGTATCAGGGGGTGACTGGATGACTGGGGAATCTTTGAATTAATTTTTATGTAGAATTTTTATTATTGTATTCTACATAAAAGTTAATTTGAAGAATCCTCAGTCATTTGTGCGATTATTAGAACTTAGACCAACAGAAGTTTTTTGAACAAAGGAGTATTTATCACTGACATTGTTTAGAATTACTGGCATGCTGTGATAATAAGCAGATTAATTTTAAATCCGTTTTATCACTGTTTTTTTTTTTTTTACCATCCAGTGTTTAATGAGAAATTCAATGCCAATATGATTTTATGTATTTAGGTGATTTTTTAAACATTCTTTCTGAAATTTTAAATTAATTCTTTATTGCAATGATCAGATATTTTATTATAAAATTTCTAGGATTGGATTTCTTACTATTCATCTTGAGTATAGCTCTTAAGCTATACTCAAGTATAGTCTTTTCAGGATGAAATTTTATCTTTTTTGCCAGCTCTGTAATTTTACTTCTGCATTTAATGTTATTTCCTTTTCCATTATGCCTGCTGATCATTCTAGAATTTATTTTAGAAATACCTTGCATCTTGTTGCTATATTCTCCATGTCTGTTACCATTTTTCTCATACCTTATAAAGGTATTAATTATAATCACTCTAAATGTTTTGTTATTTGTTTCATGGTTAATTTTACATGTGATATATTTTAAGTATAGAGCATATTTATCACTGTGGGACTTTTCTTTATGAAGTTAGTGATTTTCAGATGGGTGCTTCATATCTGAGAAAGCTCATTCACCACAATCTCTATTGCTACCTCGTTCCCATAATCCTCAAGGAGGTAAAGACATGCCATACATCATGAGGTCCTCTGGATGTGGGGAATATCTACTCTTCCTGGGAGTTAGTTACTGCAGGTCTAACACTACCCTAATCTCTGTTTTGGGCATTAATATTTTCTGCTTAATATTTGTGTTTTGTATGCCATCTGAGTTTGCCTGCTTTCTATAATGGTTAATTTTTAGTGTCAACTTGACTAGGCTATGGGGGTCCCAGATATTTGGCCAAACATTACTCTGGGTGTTTCTGTGAAGGTATTTTGCATGAGTTTAACACTGAAATGGTGGACTAAGTAAAGCTGATTTTCCTCCCAAATATAGGCTGGGCCCCATATTATCAGGTGAAGGCATGCTTAGAGCAAAGGGCTGACCTTTCCTCATGCCTTTCCTCTGCCTGACTATCTTCCAGCTGAGACATCAGTTTTTTCTTGCTTTTGGACTGAACTGAAGTATTGGCTCCTTCCGGGTCTCAGCCTTCTGGCTTTCAGACTGAAACTATATCACTGGCTTTCCTGGATTTCCAGCTTGCTGACTGCAGATCATGGGACTTCTCAGCCTCCATTATCTTATGGACCAATTCCAATTTATTCATATGTACACACACACACACACACACACACACACACACACACACACACATTTTACATCCTGTTTGTTGGTTCTGTTTCTTTAGAGAACCCTGACTAAATATACTATCTAATAAGAACTCCTCAGGGGCATCTGCGTGGCTCAGTCGGTTAAGCATCCGACTTTGGCTCAGGGCATGATCTCATTGCTCATGAGTTTGAGCCCTGCATCTAGCTCTGTGCTGACACCTCAGAGCCTGGAGCCTGCTTCAGATTTTGTGTCTCCCTCTCTCTCTCTGCCGCTCCCCTGCTCATTCTCTCTCTCTCTCTCTCTCTCTCTCTTTCTCTCTCTCTCTCTCTCTCAAATGTAAAATAAAACATGAAAAATTAAAAAAAAAAGAACTCCTCAAAATGTCTGTTAGGGAGAGCATGAATCCTTTTGTCTAACATGACTGTAAATTATCTCTTTATTTGCTTTCCCCTTGTATGCCCTATTCTTTCTCTTTTCCTTTCCTTTCATTTTAAAATTTTATTTATTTTTTATCGAATAATTTACATACAAATTTTATTTGTTTCAGATGTACAACATAGAGATTTGATATTTATGTACATTATGAAGTGGTCACCATCATAAGCCTAGTTACCATTTGTTGCCATACAAAGTTGTTACAATATTATTGACTATATTCCCTATGCTGTACATTATATACCCATGCCTTATTTACTTTATAACTGGAAGACTGTTCTGTTTAATTCCTTTCATCTATTTTGTCTATACCCCCATCCCCCTCCCCTCCCCTCCCCTCTGGCAACCATCAGTTTGCTTTCCATATTTATGAGTCTTTCCATTTTTTTGTTGTTAATTTGTTATGTTTTTAAGATTCCATATATAAGTGAAGTCATAGAGTGTTTGTCTTCTTTCTCTGACTTATTTCCCTTAACATAATTCCCTTTAGCTCCATCCATGTTGTCTCAAAGGTCAAGATTTCATTCTTTTTTATAGCTGATTAATATTCTATTGTTTTCTCTAGATATGCCATATCTTCTTTATGAATTCATCTCTTGACGGACATTTGTGCTGCCTCCATGTCTTGGCTATTGCAAACAATGCTGCGATGAACATAGAGGTGCCTATGTCTTTTCAAGTTAGTATTTTGTTTTCATCAGATAAATACCTAGAAGTAGAATTGCTGGATTGTATGATAGTTCTATTTTTAATGTTTTGAATAACTTGCATACTGTTTGCCATAGTGGCTGTGCCAATTTACATTGCCACCAATAGTGCATGAGGGTTCCCATCCTCTCCAGCACTTGTTATTTCTTGTGTTTTTGTTATTGCCCATCTGACAGGTGTCAGATGATATGTCATTGTGGTTTTGATTTGCATTTCCCTGGTGATTAATGATATTGAGCATCTTTTTATGTGTCTGTTGGCCAACCTGTATGTCTTCTTTGGAAAAATGGCTGGTAAGGTTGCTTTTAAATTCTTTGGAGACAAGACACTTCCTTATTCTACTGTCTTGCCCTTGTAAAGTCCCTGATAATAACATAGATAACATGTGTTGAGAACACTAGAGTTAATGCATATTTAATCATTGTGATGAATAGCTCAACTTAATAAATTGGGAATACCCAAAATGCCTTTTCCTACATGTTTTCTGGTGGTTTCGGTCCAAGGTTTTCTTTCTGGTCTAGAGGATTGGAGGTGACTGCTCAAATCCTTTGAAACAAGTAGCTCAACAGATCGAGTTGGGATTGCACATGATGAAGGGGAAGAATGCATAGGGGGAAAGGGAAATATTCTTGGTTTATTTCTCTACATATTTAATCATGAGGTCTTATAGTTGATTTCACTCTCTTTATAATGACTCCCCTCACTGCTGGTTGACAACATCACAATATATAATACTGGTAAAAGTAATTATATTGTTTTCCTATATTCTATAGGTTACTATTATGGCAGTGCACTTATACTTTTTGTTTCTTTACATTAGTCATTTGGGAAAAATTGCCTGCTGTGAATAGAATAAAAAGAATTATTATACTTTGATACAGACAATAAAAGGAAATTGTTTTTAATTTTTTTCTTTCCAACCTTATTTTTATTATGAAAATAAAAGGTATTTAGACCTTTCCCTTTATTTTGTGTTATTTTATTTGTTAAATATGCAACCTTAGTAAATATTTGGTAATCTGGTTGTTCTCCATATCATTTTACTCAAAGGAACCATATCTGTGAGTATTCAAGTACAGCAATACCGGCCCGTATTTTTCTAGCTTATTAACTTGTTTGCTCTACTCAGCCTTCTCTGTCCTACAGGGCCCCATCTGCAGTTTGAACAATATTGATGATTAATTCCACAAAGAGTGGTTTAAACTGCAAAGCAGAATCTGGAACTGAGCTAGATTGGATGAATGCTCTGAGACATCTCTACAGTACAGAAATGTTTTCCAGAGAACATTTCTATTATCTGCTGAAAGATGGTCTAGAAGCCCCAATTCTAAGTGGCTCTGGAGGGTCATAGTAATAAGTTAGATTGTAAAATTGCAATAAAAATGACCCAGTTTAGGCCCTCATGGTGACTGCATGTTAGATAGCAGGAAAGAGGTATTTCTCACAAAAGGGAGACCATTCTGCTTTCTGAATAATTTGTTAAATTTTTCATTTGGAATTACATTTTTTCTCTTAATTTTTGTTGTTACCATATGGTATTTGCAATGGCATCTTAGCAATGTAGAACAGCACCACATTTGAAATTATTATTCACAACATTTATGAATCATGTGACATGGGAAATAGCTTGTTTTTGAAAATTTCATTTTCTTCATTTGTAAAATTCTCCTTCCCAAGATGGAAGACTAAACAAGGCAATGTGTGTGAAAGGATCTGGCACAAAGCATCAGAACTCTGTGGAATTGGAAAGGCCATGTTTGGATATAAGAATTCCCTAAATCTTTAGAACGTCTATATTTACAGCTGCCTGATGTATTATTCCTGAGTTGTTTGGTGTTTAAAAGTCACAAGTAAAAACTCACATATGTTTGTTAAAAGGATTAGCATGTAGATTTTAAACTTAAAACACAATTTTAATTAACTAAAATAAGGTAATTATATTTCAGGTGTTCCTGAAATATAGGACAAAGTTATTTATTTAGTATTAAATTTATTGAAGACATTTACAGATAATTTGTCTCAGTGACTGGTTTTATTGCTAATGAATTATTTGTAAAAAACAATGGGAGGAAAAGAGGCTAGACTTTATTATATAGAATAATTAAAAACAAGATATAATATCAGCATGACTGCCTATGTTTTCAATTCTCCCTAAAATAACTCTCTCTTATATGAAAGCACCTTTATTTTACTCTTGGCTTTATTTATGGTGTATTGTCATAGATTATTAGTTGTGAAAATAAAGTAGGTATTACTAAAAAAACCCCATGAACATTAATATAATCTTCATATTGCTTTAGTTTAAAATATTTGTAAAATTATAGGGGCGCCTGGTTGGTTCAGTCGGTTAAGTGTCCAACTCTTTTGGCTCAGGTCATAATCTCATGGTCTGTGGGTTCAAGCCCCGCACTGGGCTCTGCACTGATAAAATAAAATATTTGTAAAATTGTTATAGTTACTAGTTATTTATCAATTTTATTTAAATAAAATATTTTTAATTCAATGGGATTAAGAAGTGATTTTATTAGTTTCATGTTAGGAATTAAGAAAAAGTTTGCCAATATTCTTGAACTTCTATTATTTAGTAATGCAATTTAGTTATTGTACTTTTTAGACATTTCCAAATTCCAGTCCCACTGTCACTGTCATTGATTGGTCTTCTCATTGGTCCTTTACCTTGATTACTTAAATTGTAACTATTATTTTCTAGTCATGCAATCTTTTATGCTCCATAGTACAACCAGTCATTTCAAAAAGTGAGATCATAACCATTTTATGGTTACTAATACCTAGAAGAAAAAGTTTAAATTATCTATCCCTATGTTAAAAAGTAATAGACTTTAGTAATGCCCTCAACTTTCACTGCTGATGTGCCCCCAGGACCTGTGCCCAATGCACTTAAGATGCTCACTGCATTTTTGATGAGTAAACCAATGAACTTCCCATTTCAGGTTTCTTGCACCTCCCTACCTTTGCCCCATTCCCACACTCAAATCTTGCTTTGCTCTGCACTTGCTACGCTCTTTCCTTGCCTTGTGTCAACTACCCTTGAGCCTGCAGAAAAGACTTAAATAAAATGGAATAAAGAGATTTTATTTGTGAGACTCATAGGAATGTGTCCAGGCCATCAACAAGTGCAGAAGATGGTTGGCATAGTTACATACTACAAAACAAGGGACTCATATAGCCACTGAAGAAAGTATCAGAATGTTTATCACTGGAGCTTTATTTTAATCCTGTCCTTGTTGTTGATTAATTTTATGGTTCTGGAAGAGCAAACTCAGTAAATGTAATAATACTGCATTGTAATGATGAAATCAAATTATTTCTCTCACAGGAGAAACCCCACATTTTTGAAGAAATTTTTGGGGGAGAAGTGGAATGGGAGGCTATAGAATAATTTTGAGAGAGTAGAGAGTTTTCAGTAGGAGCTGTAAGAACTGAGTGATGATAACCCTTTTACCTTCTAGAATGAGCTAATCACACATAAGAACTTGGAGAGAGCAGGATATCAGGGGAAAGAAAGCATGGCTGGATCCTGAAATGTAGGAAGGAATCTTTAAGAGTGAAATGAAAAGGGCATACAATAGCAAAGGGGAAGAAGGAATGATTAAGAGCATCTGGAACAAGAATACCTACTCAGGGCAGGCAACTCTGTGTATGGCATTTTGAGAGCATTGTTTTATTTTCAGGTATAGTATATAGTCATAGGGTCAAAGTAATTAAAGCAATAAAAGCAAAGGAGAGGTGAAAATGTAGTAATCCCCCCTGATCCACAGTCTTGCTTTTATGATTTCAGCTGCTTGTGGTCAATCACAGTCTGGAAGCAGATGCTCTCTTGATGTGTCATAGCCTAACACTACATCACAAAGCCTACGTCATTCACCTCACTTCATCTCATCACTTCAGTGTGTTATCTCACATCATCACAAGAAGGGTGAGTCTAGTACAATAAGATATATTGAAGGAGGGAAACCACATTCACGTAACCTCTGTTACAGAATATTTATTACAATATATTATTATAATTGTTCCATTGTATTGTTATTGTTACTTTCTTACTGTGCCTAATTTATAAATTAAGTTTTATCATAAGTATTTACATATAGGAAAAACATAGTATATTCAAGATTTGGTATTCTCCATGATTTCTTTCAGGCATCTACTGGGGGTCTTGAAACACAACTTGTGGATAAGGGGAGAGGGTACTGTAATGATTACAATGGGTATTTTGGAATAATATTTTTATGTTTAATGGATGAGTTTCTCTTGGAAGATATTTTGTGAAATTTTAGTTTTCTTTTTAGTCAGCAAAAGACAAGACCACAAAATAAGTTATAATTGGAAGAAGAGAAAATAAGACAGAATACACCCATATGTCTATAGTAAAAAAAAAAAATAAAATTAAGAGAATAAAAAAATAAAAAAAATCCCAAACCAATAAGCAAAAACAAATCTCACGTAGGAAGGAGCAATAAAAATGAAAAAAGAGGGGTGCCTGGGTGGCTCAGTTGGTTAAACATCTGACTCTTGGTTTTGGCTTAGGTCGTCATCTCATGATTTGTGAATTTGACCCCCCATAAGGGTTCTGCGCTGACATTGTGGAGCCTGCTTGGTGCTCTCTCTCTCCCTCTCTCTCTCTCTCTCTCTCTCTTTCTCTCTCTCTGCCCTTCTCCTGTTGTGAGCACATTATCTCTGTCTCTCTCTCAAAATAAGTAAATAAACTTTAAAAAATGAAACAAAAGAAAAGTAACAAATTTTATGAAAGGAATTTAAAAAGGATGAAGGTGGGACAAAATGGAGGAAGATATACTACTGGTTATGACCGGTTATGGAGTTGCAGTGACACACCAATATTTTCATACAGAAGAAGAGGACATTAAAAAATGTGACACATTGAAAGCTTGGATTTCCACTTTATTGATGAATGTCAGTAAAAGGTAAAAACCAGGTGCATACATCACTTAATAGAAAAACCAAGGTCTACTTATATAAATAATTTAGAGAAAGCTTAGCCAAAACATGTGGCAGAGGGATGGATCATCACATTGTCCTGGGCACAGGGAGGTACAGGATCCCTGGTCCCAAATCTTGCCAACAGATGCATCATTGTACATGGTAAGGTCTGATGGGAATCTTGTCTGGAAGCATAATTGTCTCTTAAGTCTACATGATAGAGCAGTCCTGCATGTAACCTAGTCTGATACTTGCCAGATAACACCTCATGTTGCAGCTTAATGATCTCAGAGTGTACACCACATAGTATAATTACAAGGTAGAATATATTCAGGAATCAAGAATATCCTCATCCATGATAAACATTCAGTGCTTGTGGATCCTGGTTCCAAGTACATTTCTGCTCTCCATGCTGCAGTCTCAGATCCATTCTCCATAAGTACCTGGGACACCAGTGAAAAGATCTCTTATCAGAATGCCTTAGTGGAAGATGGTTTTACAAGGGAACTTAAAGAAATGGGAAGAATTTTGGGTTTAGGAGTAACAGTTCTAGAAGGCAAATACATAGCACTTACTATGTGCCTGGCACTGTTTGGTGTGCTTTGTATAGGCTGATTTGCTTAATGATGCTACAACCTTGTTCCATTGCTATCCCCAATTTCCAAATGGAGAACTGGAATACAGAGAGGTTGGCTGAATTAAGCCAAGGTCACTCAGCTAGTGAGTGATGGAGCCATGACTTTAACTTAGGAAGACTGACACCACAGATGGCCCCTAACCATTTTTGCTGACCTACTTCTCTATGGCAACTAACCACTCAGTGTTTTATTCTTACCTACTTACTTGTGTCCTTTATTCTTTTTTACATTTGAAGAGACCAAGAGATGGAGGGGTTAAATCCAAAGTCATATAATAAATTAGGGAATTGGGATTTTTTGAACCTGGGATTGTCACATTCTGTTGACAATGGTGTATCTTGTTCTGATCTTGAGGAGTACATCTGTTTCTGGATTTTTCTGCAAGTTGGCTTATTCTAGGGTGTTCCAAGAAAAGGGCACAATGAGCTTTCTTGTGTGAAACCCAGTTAATGGCCCAGACCCACATTTTCCTAAACTTGAATCCTTTTGAAGAGAAAGTTTCATTCTCAGAGAAATAATGAATTATTACATATATGTGATATATCAATTCATATTCATAAAATTAAACGTAAAAGATAATATATGAAAGAGTGCTTGTTTTAAAAGTGCCAGTAACTTACATATAAAGAGTATGTAAGCTAAAATGTTTCCTATTTCTGCACTCCATATTGTTATATGACCTTAAAATTAATAAATCTTTTGAGATAAATACATCTGAAATCTACTTTGTTGTTTAATATGTCTGAATATTATTCCATTACATGTATATTACATTTAATTACAAAACATATGTACATGAGGTAAGGGAAACAAAAATAATATAAAAACAGGGAGGGGGACAAAACAGAAGAGACTCATAAATATGGAGAATAAACTGAGGGTTATGGGAGGGGTTGTGGGAGGGGGGTTGGGCTAAATGGGTAAGGGGCACTAAGGAATCTACTCCTGAAATCATTGTTGTGCTATATGCTAACTAACTTGGATATAAATTAAAAAAATGAAAAATATTTAATTACTGTTCTTTTATTTTTCTTAAATTTTAAAATTTTTAAATGTTAGTGAATGTGATAGCTGCTGACTTATTAATGTTTATCTTTTAAAAAATGTTTAATGTTTATTTATTTATTTTTGAGAGAGAGAGAATGTGAGTAGGGGAGGGACAGAGAGAGAGGGAGAGAGAGAACCCCAAGCAGGCTCCTTGCTTTCAGCACAGAGATCCACATGGGGCTCAAACCCATGAACTGTGAGATCATGACCTGAGCCGAAATCAAGAGTCAAATGTTCATCCGCCAGAGCCACCCAGGCACCCCTCAATGTTTATCTTTTATATGAATTCTCTTAGTATTTCAAATAATGTTTTAATTGGTTCTTTTTGGATTTTGTAGTTAGAAATTTCTATCAACTGATGGTAATATTTTTTTTTCCTTTTCAAGTCATACACCTCTGACTTGTATAGTACTGAGGAAAGGTAGAGAGCAGGGCTCTGGAAATAGTCTTTTTGGGTGCAAATCTCAGCTCTGACTTTTAGTAGTTTTGTGACCTGGAGCAAATTACTCAGCTTCTACATGCCTCATATTCTTCGACTATAAAATGGATTTAGAAATAGAGCCTATAGTATCAAATTGTTGTGAAATGCTGAGATTAGGTCCTTGTCTTAGGTCCTTGCCCAGGTAGGTATTCAGACTTTAATTATTTCTTGATGTTTAATAGCATTGGGTGAGTTTTTTTAGTTTAACTGGTAAAGTATGAAATTGAGTATCAGGAAGTAAACAATATAGGAGTATTTAGGAGAATGGGCACTGTTATCAGGCAAATCCATGTTTAATTCACAGCTCTAAATACCTTGACTGATCTGACTTTGGGTACTTTCTATGGCTTTTCTGGGCATCAGTTTTCTCATCTGTAAAATGGGAGTAAAAATACTATGCATCACTTAGTTTTTTGTGAGAATTAAATGCCTAATGCAAACAAAATACCACATTGTTCAGCATTTAATAAGCACTCCAAAAAAAAAAAAAGATCATTATTTGTCTCTAACTAGCTGATTGATGTTGGAAATGTCCCTAAATTATTCAGGTCCAGGTCTTTGTCTGTAAATAGAGGCAAAGTAATACAATTTTCCCTAACTTCTTTCCAGGTTTAAAATAGAAATCCAGCCTATGATAGACCATGTATATGTCATAGGACAATTTGTACACTGTAATTTATAGGAAAGCAATTGTCCACATAACTAAATGCTCCTTGATATGTTGGCCCCTAGATCCCTAGTTTTGACCTGTGAGGACAGGCAGAACATTTTTTCTCAGACTCTGTTTAGATAATCTGACACAATATCATTATGGGAAATTTAGGATGGAATTTGATATAATCTTCTCTTTGGCTGAAGGGAAGCTAGATGCATCAATTACATTTGCTGTAAATGGGAAAGATAGCTGCAGAGTTATTTAATTTGTTGGCCTGGTAACCATCCAATGCAGCACAAAACAAAGCACTGAGCTCATAGTAGGTGTCTCATCAATCACTTACCCTGAATGATCAATTTGATCTTTCTTTAGGAATTTTTATATTTTCTGGGGAACCTGGGTGGCTCAATCAGTTAAGCACCCAACTCTTCGTTTCAGCTCAGGTTTGAGATCCAGCCCCATATTGGGCTGTATACTGACAGCATGGGAGCATGCTTGGAATTCTCTTTCTCTCTGCCTCTCTCTCTTTGCCCCTCCCCTACTCACACACTCTCTCCCTCCCTATCTCAAAATAAATAAATTAAGTAAAAAAAAATTAATTTTTATATTTTCCAAATAATTCAAGATCACAAGTTCTTTTAGGGAAAGTGCCTTTTGTTACTAATTTATTTTTTACCCAAAGTATCTAGTGTGTTGTTTTGAACACATTAGATCATTAATATATCCTTATTAAATTATTGAATGAATATGTATTTGAGGACTAACTTACTGCTTTTCATGATTTTTTTTCCACACTGATTTTTTACCAACGAGGTGATTCCACCCAAAGTCAGGCTATGGAAAGGCTTTGGTATAGCTAAAGAGATGTGAATTGGGAAAGAAGACATAGGACAGTGCCAAAAGATTGTTGGACACAAATTCCTGAAATACCTGCCAATCCTTAAATGACTCAATCATATCCTGCCTTAAATTATCCATATATTGGGATATTATTTCCAATTTCTTTTCTAAGCAGGAGCCGGATTCATTGGTTTTGTTTTCTGAACTGTAATCTGACAGTCATATATCCTTTGACGACTGAACTACTAAAGAATAGTCTCTTCTTTTTTGTCTCCAAGTTTATTATCTGTTCTTTTATTCTCAAGAAAACTTTAACCAAAGCATGTACACCTGTTTTGGTTTCCATCAAATAAGGCACATTTTCAAAAAAAGATTAGTGAACTCTATAGAATTGATCGAGGTTAGAAATTACCCACCATTCATGTTATACCCTCTATCGTTACTCAGTCGTGAAGCCTGGGGGTCTCACTTGCCCACCCCCAGTGGACTTATTAAAGCACTCCTTCCAGCCACAAACAGACTTTCTGAGAATTCTTATGAATACACATTTGCCTAGTTTGTTTCAAAATGATTGAATCTGAAAGCCTTATTTTAGTAATAAAGCAACAATTTTACAGGAGATAATCTGTTGGGAATCAAGCCTTTCCTGCCCCCCCCATCTCTCCCCACCCAGAAAATCATCTTAGTGTTTACAAATCTCCTGATTTGTAGAAAGAATCAAGTGAACAAATGCATGCAAACTGGAAGCTCTATCCAATTGTAAGACAGCAGTGTAATGGCACAAGGACCCATCTGGTTGGCAGATACAATCACACATTTTTCTAACTATTAGAAACTCATCTGTCTAATAACCATACTAAGGCATGCTCTTTTCTTTTTGTACTTGTTGATATAAAGGATACACGTAGAGCAGGTTTAAGAATTCTCTTAAAGCTGAAAACTGAGGGAGCTTAATTTCTGATTAAATTTCAGCTAGTCAGCTTTGAGTGATAAATTCTGTTTTTTATTCTTCTCAATCCTCTCTGATATATTTAGTGACTGCAGAACAATTCAAGTAGATACTGAAAATGTAGCTGTGTTTACGCAAACACCTCACTAACAAAACATTTAACGCTTTCTTGTGTAATTTTGTTGTGGTAGGTAGGATGATGGCCCCCCAAAGATATTCACATCAAAATCCCTAGAATCTGAGTGTGTTATTTCAGGGCAAAGGAGAATTAAGGTTGCAGGTAGAATTACACTTGGCTTGCTAATTAGCTTACCTTGAAATAAAGACATTATTTTAGATATCTGGATAGGTCCAAACTAATCTCAAGGGTCCTTAAAATGTGGAAGAGGGAGACATAAGACTCTGTGTCACAGTGAGGTGATGTAAGAATGACTCAACCAACTGTTTCTGTCTTTGAAGAAGGAAGGGGGTTATGAAATGAGAAATGCAGGTGATCTCTAGACACTGGACAAGGAAATGGATTCTCCCCTAAAGCATCCAGAAGGAATATCTTGATTTGGGCCCAGTTGAGGCCCATTTTTGATTTCTGACTTTTAAAACTATAAAATAATAAATGTGTGTTGTCTTAAGCCACTACATTTGTGGTTATCACAAGAGCAATAGGAAGCTAATATACTTGCCTAAGAGATTTTAATTCTTGACTAAATAACATAAATTATTTATACCTGAAATTCAGATATAAATTCAGAGTCCAGGCTATAGGCCCAGTATTTCTGCTTTTTACACTAATGGAAAACTCCTACCTTCTGCCTTATTAATTTTTCTTTGTTTGTTTTTTTGGTTGGTTGATTTTTTGAGGAAGTGTTTTTTACTTTCTTCTCGATTCCTTTGAAGTTTCGTAGATAGTTTGCTGAATTCCTGTATTTTTTCCTTCAGCTCTGAACAGGAAGTCTCACATTTGGATTACTGTTTATTCCACTTTCCCCTTATTTCTAATGAGCAAAGCTTTTGTCGTATTAATGAAATCCACATAACATGTGCAGCCTCCTTTAAAAAATTTTTTTAAATTGTGATAAAGTATGCACAACATAAAATTTACTGTCTTAGCCATTTTTTAAGTATACAGTTCTTAGTGTTAACTACTTGAATTGTTGTGCAACCCATCTCCAGAAGTCTTTTCAAAAGAGTTGCACAACTGCAAAAGGAGAGAAAGCAAGGAGGACAGCACATGCAGCAGGCTGTCTGATAGGAGCCCGGGGTGGAAAGCACAGGGTGTCCTAAGCCGATACCTCACTCACTCTCCTTTCTCCTTCTAACCCCTTACTCAAGCCTCCACTGGAGGCCAAAGAGCAAAGGAGCCTATAGAAGCAGTTCTTGCAAGGTAGCTGCCTGGGGCATGGAAGAGGGCACAGAAAAGAGAGCAGATCTGATGCACAAAACAGATGAAAACCAGAACAAGGTATATCCAAATAACACGACGGTGTGACAGTATGTGAGAGTCTAGTAAAATGAAGCACACTGCTGGAACTCCAGCGGTATGGACACCCTGTGTTGTCCTTTTTGCTGTCTCTCCTTGCCTCTTAGGACTGAGGGTGGTCGTAGTTCCCTATATTACCATCCCTGGAGGTACGGCACCCTCTCTTCTGATTCCGCTTACACCCTCCACAAACTTTTGCAGATACTCCTTTATGACCCGGCTGTGTCTGTTTCTTGCTGAAACCATGACTTTTCATGCTTTCTGATAATGTCTTCACCAGACTTGTTTTACTCTAGCTCTGCTCCTGTCCTTGGTCCACTGTCCCTGTTGTGAGGCAAGATGACTTGCCAATAAAGAAAGGAAAGCATATTGAAAAAGGCTCCCAAAATAGACTTTCTTGGGATAAAATAGCAAGTTGAAAAGATAAACAGCTCACAGATAGGATTAAGCTGTAGGTAATGGCATTACATTTTACCCCTAAAAGTCTTTAGAAGAACTATGTGAATTCCTTCTAAAGGAAAATAGACAACTCTTATCTCCCATTAAAATTTTTTTTAAATGTTTATTTACTTTCAAGAGAGAGAGAGAGAGAGAGAGAATGCAAGCCGGAGAGGGGCAGAAAGAGAAGGAGACACAGAATCTGAAGCAAGCTGTAGGCTCTGAGCTGTCAGACAGAACTAGACATGGGGCTCAAACCCACGAATTAACTGCAAGATCATTACTTGAGCCGAAGTTGGACACTTAAACAACTGAGCCACCGAGGTGCCCCGTTATCTTCCCCCTTTTAAAATGATCTGTCATGTTGTCCCCATTTTTTTCTGATAAAATGTGTTTTCTGTCTTTTAGCTATTTTTGTCAGTAGACTTTTCACAGTCAATTCTTTAAGTTTGATTCTGACAAAGACACCACTATATGTTTTTTTGTTTTTAGGAGGTATTGTTCTCAGAAAAAGAAATTCTTAAGGATTGTACTTCCATGGAATTTGACAATAAAATTTTATTTAGGCAAGCATGATGCAGAATCACTCCCTGATAACATTTCTAAGAATTTTATGACTGTCATTTCAAACATTTTTTTTTCCCTAAAAGATACAAGCTTTCCCCAACAAACTGGTCTATTTCCTACTTCAGTATTTCACTTCTCTTGGATTTGCTGATAGGGCACAGAGGACTTGCTCTGTGCTTGCTCTGTGCTTTGGGAACTTGTTCATCTGTGTGGGCTGTGCGTGTTGCAGGATGGTCAATTACTGTTACCCCAGGAGGCTCCTAAAACACGTAGGATGGAAGATAGTTTTTCACTTGGTTCAAAATGGTTCTGTTTCTCATTAGGACCTTCTTGAACATTCACGTTTAACTCCTAGATGGAATCCCAGCTCTCTTTGTTCATGAACACTACAGATGTTTTTCTCCTTCTAATCTCGGTGGTGGAATACACTGAGACTCGCTTTTATGTTATGTGCACACACACACTTGTGCACACAGCTGGTGAGAAGACTGTAGGTGCACCTGTAAACTGCCATTGGCAGATTTTCACTCTAAATAGCCATTTAACCAAACACACAGCATCTCTATTAAAAAATTATACATTTCAGTCATTCCCATTTTTAGCCACTATCTGGAATAACAAGATAGAAAATGAACCCCAAGAGGGGCGCCTGGGTGGCTCAGTCAGTTAAGCGACCGACTTCGGCTCAAGTCATGATCTTGCAGTATGTGAGTTCAAGCCCCGCATGGGGCTCTGTGCTGACAGCTCGGAGCCTGGAGCCTGTTTCAGATTCTGTGTCTCTTTCTCTTTGACCCTCCCCCATTCATGATCTGTCTCTCTCTGTCTCAAAAATAAATAAGCATTAAAAAAAAAAAGAAAATGAACCCCAAGAAAAGGCCTTCTAATGTGATATTTAAAGCAGTATTTGCTTAGAGCAAGAATTCATTTCCTGAATTGGTTTTCAAGACAATGCACTGATTACTTACAAAAAAACCTTGTCTTTCATTCTAATTACTTAGAAAGAATGCCAGAGAGCCTGAGGCTTCTATTAGAAGATATGATAGGTTGGGAAAGTTGCCACATCTCCCTGAAAGTGCATCCAAATTAATGGTCTTATGAGCTAAGCATAAATATTAGTTGTTAATTAAATCTGGTAATTAGACATGAGTAATTTTTACTTTTTATCTGTTCGGGCCCTATTTTCTAAATTTATTTTATTTTATTTTTTAACAAAAGGTCCAATCAGTGCAAAGTTGTCAATAGTGGTTGCAAAATTACGCAGGGTCAGTACTGGACTAGTAATGAGTTAATTTAGAGGATTTAATTTTTTTAAATTGAGATGTAGATATGTAAAGTAAAATGTACATTTCTTTTATTTTTTTAAAAAATTTTTTACATTTATTTTATTTTTGAGAGGCAGAGAGAGTCAGAGCACAAGTCGGGGAAGGGCAGAGAGCAAGGCAGGCACAGAATCCAAAACAGGCTCCAGGCTCTGAGCTGTCAGTCCAGAGCCCAGCGCGGGGCTTGAACTCACCCACCGTGAGATCGTGGCCTGAGCTGAAGTCGGACGCTCAACCTACTGAGCCACCCAGGCGCCCCAAATGTACATTTCTTAGTGTACAGTTCAGTGGATTTTTAAAAAGATATAAAGTGCATATATCCTAAGCATACAGTTAAATGTATTTTAAAAATGTTTGAATTATGTGATCACTAACTAGATCAAGATATGAAAGACTCTGGCCCCTCAGAGACTTCCTCTTGCCATCGTCAAATCAATAAGACTACTGTCACAAGGAAACTACTTTTCTGACTTTTAAAAACGTAGATAAATTTTGACAATACTTGGACTTCATATAAATATATCATATGAATTCTTTTATGTCTGACTTCTTTCACTAAACGTGTATGAGATTGATTTATGTTATTGCATGTAGTATATTCAAAATTTTTATTGCTGTGTATGTATGAATATACCATAACTTACTAAGTCATTCTACTATTATTAGGCATTGGTATTGTTTCCAGATATGTGCTATTGTGAATAAAGCTACAATAAGCATTCTTGTACAGGTCTTTTGGTGAGTATATATTTTCATTAGTCTGGAATATACACACATATACACAAGGTATATTCACAGGTATATACAAGTATACACCCAAGACTAATTAGGGTCCATGTCCACCAAAAGTCTGGCACAAAAATACTTATAGCATGTTTACTTATGGAAGTATTGGCATATATTTAGTGCTATTTTCAGTATTTTAAATTATTTAGCTGTAGTAGAGAATGTTGTCTATTTTTGCCTTTATTTCCTGAGCTTTTGGTGTCATAACCAGAATGTCTTTGCCAAGATTAATATCATAAAGCTTTTCTTCCATGTTATCCTATAAAAATTTTTAGTTTTAGGGTTTCCATTTAAGTCTTTAATCCATTTTGAAGTGCTTTTTGTGTATGGTATAAGATAAGGTCCCATTTCATTCTTTTGTATATGGATTTTCAATTTTCCCTATACCATTTGTTAAAAAGACTGTCTCCATTGGGGATGCTTGGCACTCTTGTTGAAGATCAGTTGACTGAATGTGCATGGATTGATTCCTGGGATGAATTGATTTAGTTCCATTGGTCTATATATCTGTTTTTATGCCTGTCCCATATTGTTTTAATTACTATAGCTTTGTAATATATTTGAAATCAGAAAGTGTGATGCTTCTTCCAGTTTTGTTCTTCTGGCTCAAGATCGATTTCACTTTTTGGGTTCCCATATGGTTCCTAAAAATTTTTAAGAATTTTTTTCTATTTCTGTAAAAAACAAGAGCCATTGGGATTTTGATAAGGGAGGCACTGAATCTGTAGATCACTTTGTGTAGTATGGATATTTTAACAATATTATACTATATGTTAACTAACTTAGATTTAAATTCAAATAATTTGTTAGAAGAGTAGATCTCATGTTAAGCATTCTTACTAAAATAATAATAAAAAAAACCCTGCCAAAATGGTTTCAAAGTCACTTACACTCTCACCATTGCATATGGGTTTCTGTTGCCTCTACACAACAACAATATTTTAGTGTTCTTAATTTTAGACATTCTGGTGGGTATGTAGTAACATATCATTGTAGTTTTGATAAGCATTGTCCTGATGACTAAAACTGTTGAGGATCATTTCATATGCATACCCATGTACATATCCTTATTTTAAAATATCTGTTCCAGTCTGTTCCTATTTTAATAGAGTTGTTGCCTTAATCATTTTTTATTTGTTTCTTTGTATTTTTATTATTACTAATGTGAAACAATTGTTTATATATTTTAAAAACTATTATTTTGTTTATTTTGTATAGTCTCCTTCCATTTTGTGGCTTCTTTTTTTCCCCCCACTTTCACTGTATCCTTTGGAACTATAGAAGTTTTAAGTTTAGTGAAGTTATATCAATCTGTTTTTGTTTGTTTGTTTGTTTGTTTTTGTTTTTTTGACAGACAGAAATAGAGCATGCATGTGAGCAGGGGAGGGGCCAAGGGAGAGAGAGAGAGAATCTTAAGCAGGCTCTATGGTCAGTGCAGAGCCCTATCTGGGGCTCAATCTAATGACCATGAGATCATGACCTGAGCCAAAATCAAGAGTCAGATGCTTAATTAACTAAGCCATTAGGCACCCCTCAATCCATCTGTTCTTGTGTCTTATGTAGGAAATATTTCTTGATTACCCTCAAAATGAATAGTCTTCCATTTTCTTTTGAACTTTTAAAAGTTTGGCTTTCATATTTAAGTCTTTAATCTACCTGGAATTGATTTCTACATATAGTTAGAGGTAGAGTCCAGGTACACATATATTTTCCCATTAGAGTACCAGTTATTCCAGCATCAGGTATTTAATGGACTGTACCTTATCTCCAGATTTCCAGTACTAAGTCTGCAGAACACTGGGTTTACACAAAGGTTTGAGTAGGTCTCTAAATCCTCTGTTGTCTTTTCCTGTACCAATACAAGGTTGTCTTAATTCCCATAGCTTTATTACAAGTCTTGATATCTAGGAGGGAAATCTGGTATATATTTTACCTTGTGCTCTTCCATACAAATTTTGGAATCTGTTTGTCCATATCTACAAAATGCATGTTTTTATTGGAGATATATTGATTCTATTAATCATTTTTGATAAAATTAACATTTTCCCAGTTTTTTATCCTCTAATAATGAATTTATTGCATCTCTACTTATTTAAGACTCCTTTGGGGTGCCTGGGTGGCTCATTCAGTTAAGCGTCCAACTTCGGCTCAGGTCATGATCTCATAATTCCTGGGTTCAAGCCCTGAATCGGGCTGTGTGCTGACAGCTCAGAGCCTGGAGCCTGCTTAGGATTCTGTGTCTCCCTCTCTCTCTGCCCCTCCCTTGCTCACATTCTGTGTGTCTTTTTCTCAAAAATAAATAAACATTAAAGAAATAAAAAAAACTTCTTTAATGTCTTTCAGTAAACTTTCATAATTTTTTCATTAAGTTATTACACATGTTTTATTAGATATATCTTCATATTTATATTTTTCTTGCTATTGTTAATAGAAGCCATTTTTATTAAAAAGTAAATTTTATATAGTGTCTGGCTTTTCATGTCTTAGTTAAAAGAATAGTCAGTAAAAGTTTTTCCTATAGAATCTACTGGAAATTAATATATTAAAGTAAAGAAGCAGTTTACTGAAACTTCTGAAATATTTTATTAAACTAAAATATTAAAATTAATGTTAGTAACATTAAAAACTTTTTATAAAAGGTATTCTCATGATTTCAGTTAAAGACCTAAAAATGAAAGTGGAAATCAACGCAAACAAAATTTTTGTACATTTTTTGTCTTTAATATGGAAGGTGCTAGAGGAAGTTGGAGGTTTCAGAATTATCTCAAAGTAATTTTCCTTCTAAAAACTGCTTTCAAAAAAAAAAACAAAAACAAAAACAAAAAAAACCTGCTTTCATTTTTCTTCATATTCCATTTTGGAAATCCATAATTATTAAAAAGTAGTCAAAGAAGTTAGAACAGGCCCTTTAATCTATAGACAAAATAATCCGTTGTTTAAAAAATTTTAAAAAGTTTGTAATCAATTCCAACAGCACACAGCACACTTGACAGTGTTGGATTTTTTTTCTTTTTTTTGAGAATTCTATATTCTACCTATCGTTAAAGCTCCTGATTGCTATGTTTCCTTCTGATACGGGTACAGAGGTCTTATCAGATATCAATATTACTTTACATCATGATTGATTCCTAGCATTGTATTTCCAGATCACACTCTACACACTAGATTGATCAATGCTGCTTTAAGTTTTCTACACTAAAATTACAGTTTTAGCCACCCTACATCTTCCTCACGTAAGCCTAAGTAGTTCCTAGAGATGGAAACTAATTTTTCTGAGTGACTTTAGTCATTGCACATGTACTCTAGAATGCATGCATTCACCATCTGCTGTCTGGAAAATGTCCGTCTTACTGTCTTTTCTGGCTTGATTTTTGTCTGTGGCAAGAATTCTACACTCTGATTATTTGATTACATTTGGCCTTTTATGAAAAACTCAATATGATTATTTTTAAAGTCTATGTCTTTTTGGTGTTATTTATTATTAGCTCTTCCTATTCCTTTCTGGTACTATATACTAGAAATCATATTAGAATTTTTATTAAAAAAGAAAAAAATCAGAAATTGTATTCTAAAGGTCTTGTGTTAGAATAGATACTTATGAATACAATGATCAATACCAAATATTTGGGTTACCCTATATTAAAATTTAATAAAATATCTGCACTGAAGAAATTGAAACATTCTACTTTTTTGCATAATTTAAGATGCTATCAAGTTTTTCTCTAAATAATAAGTAATATTTTTAGTGATACAATGATATGTTAGCAAGAAAGCCTTTTGTTAGATGTTCAGTTAAAAAAACAAAACAAAACATGTTGGAATAGATATTGCTCTAGAATGTGAACCGTTTCCAATTTATAATATTCCACATAGCTATTCAGATAGGATAAATTAAAATTTTCATTATTTTTTTTTATTTGGATACAGAATTATTTATTAGATCCGATTTTGGGTTTTCAAAAATATCTAAAATCTCTGGACATTTGTAAGTTTAGTAACACTAAATCAATTTACAGTTAATATAGGTAACAGGAGAGCTGTCCATAATTAGTTCTCAGTGGCTTAGAATATGATGGTAGGGTATTCTGGAAGACAGATCCATTTACAATTTTCAATTGGCTATGGACTAGTCTCATAAAAATTGCAGTGTTATAAAATATTAGGCTCAGTTATAAGGATTTTGCCCCATTTCATTGTGAGTTAATAACTGGGCCTATATTGCCAAAGAGAAGTAGAAATTGTTTGCAGGGCAGCTGGTGACCCAGTTGGTTGAGCATCCGGCTTCAGTTCAGGTCATGGTCTCATGGTGCATGAATTTGAGACCCACATGGGGCTATCTGCTGTCAGTGCAGACCCTGCTTTGGATTCTTTGTCCTCCCACCTCTCTCTGCCCCTCCCCTTCCTTCTTCTCTCTCTCTTAAAGATAAACGTTAGAAAAAAATTGTTTGCAATTATTTGACATATGTTTATGAACCCATGGTGTACTGGAACCAACTTATAATGAGAGCTCATAGGGCACATCTTTTTGTTTAGTCACATTTTATTAGTAATGACAGCAGCCCTGGTGGGAGTATTTACACCATAGAAATTGGCAAATGCTACAAATCATGTTCTTTGTTTCTAGAAGGACATTTGTTAAACATTACCAGCATATCACTGATATTAATTTATATTAATTATTAATTTATATTTTATTTAATTTAATCTTCACAATAAACTGTTTTTATCACCATTTCAAAAGAGAGGAAGTTGGAATTCATAAAGATTAAATAATTAATTTTCTGATAACTTAATGCAGAATGGAGTCACAATTCAAACCCAAGTCCATCTGATCCCATGGGAAATTAATTTGTAAATGTTATCCTGTCTCCTTGTTGAGATAGGTGTTTAGGTCATATCTTGATATTACTCAAGTTCTATCTTGAAGTAATTACCTATTCAGTAACATTCTTATTCTTAACACAGGATGTTAGGATTTTTAGGGTAGGCTTGGAGAGAAGGGGGAACTAGAAGAAGAATTCAGTATAAAATTTGTTTTGATAAATCTATATACAGTCAAGGATGGGTGAAGAGCTAAACAGGAAAAGCATACATCATATCTATAGTGTAGAAACCTGATGGGAACATAATTTTTGTTACTCTCAGCTTGAAAAAGTGATCAAGCAGTCCAATATTAAATAAATCAATATTAACATTAATAGTACAGTACAACTATCATTAAGTACTGACATTACTATTATTACTATTACTCCTTCTACCATGTTTTGACTGCTTACCATGGCTCAAGTTGAGTGAAAAATGTTTTAGATAGTAATATCTTATCTGAATCAGTCATTCAACATATGTTTAACACCTGGTCTGTATAAGGTATTGTCAAAATCTCAAATTTTGTAAAGTATTATGGGCTAAATATTTATGTCCCTGCAAAATTCATGCTGAGAACCTAATACCCATTGTGATTGTATCACAAGGTGGGGATTTGGGGAGGTGATTAGGTCATGAGGGTAGAGCTCTGATGAATGGGATTATTGCCCCTACAAAAGAGACCACAGAGAGTTCTTTCATCCTTTCACCATGTGAAGACACAGTGAGAAGATGGTCATCTATAAACCACGAAGAGTGCCCTCACCAGACACAGTGTATGTTGGCCTCATGATATTGGACTTCCTAACCTTCAGAACTGTGAGAAACAAATATTTGTTGTGTAAGCCACCCAGTCTATGGTATTTTTGTTAAAGCATCCCAAATGACTAAGGTAGCTGTATTATTTTATTGTTATAAAATGGGGGTTCATTTTATAGGTGAGAAAATAAGCTTTAGAGAAGCTTCCTAATTTAATATTTGAGTGTCTGGACTCTTTTTTAAAAAATTTTTTTAATGTTTACTTATTTTTGAGAGGGAGAGAGAGACACAGAGTGTGAGTGGGGGAGGGGCAGAGAGAGAGAGGGACACAAAGAATCTGAGGCAGGCTCCAGGCTCTGAGCTGTCAGCACAGAGCCTGATGCGGGACTCGAACTCACCAACTGAAAGATCTTGACCTGAGCAGAAGTCGGACGCCTAACCGACTGAGCCACCCAGGTGCCTCAAGAGTGTCTGGACTCTTAATCCTACCTTATTTATGTGTGATATGCTAGACTTCTGGAATTCCCAGGCAATCGTCTCTAAGATAATACAGCTGTGCGTGACTGACATGAACTATTCAACTAATGGGCCTTGGAGTGATACTGGGGAACATCATCACCTGACCTTTGAGGAGAGAATTTGGGGGCTGGTAAGTTCTTGTGAGATGTAATGATGTGAAACCTACTTTCTTAGCTATGTGAAGCCAAGATGTACATAAAAATTCACACTGACAAAACCCACAGCTTTTAAATCTCTGGGTTTCTCCTGAGAATGAAAGCAAGCACAAATACTTGGAGAAATGGCCAAGGATTAACACAGGGAAAATGATTAAATACATACTGAATAGTTTTAAGTATTCTAATAATGATGAAAATCCTGGGTATTAAGGAGGGCACTTGTTAATGTACAAGTTATTGATTGTTATCATTATTAGAACAATTAGAGCACTGGGTGTTATATGTAAGTGATGAAACACTAAATTCTACTCCTGAAACTAACATTACACTACATGTTAACTAAGTAGAACTTAGATAAAAACTTGAAACAAAAAGAATTCCAAATATAAAAAAAAGGAAATAGATTGTTTCTCTACAAAAGTTCACTTATGAGAAAGACTGAAAAAAATACTTATACAATGAGAAGTCCAGTAGGCATTTTCATTTCTAATTTGATGCAATCTTGCATTGGGGTCCTGACTTCACACCTTAACTTGACTTTGTCTAACACAATAAAAAATTGATTTTATTCAATGGAATTACCCCCAATATTAGATTTTATTATTTTTACTTGAGTCTCATGACAAAAACTCCTTATTTATTTCAAAATGGTATATTGTTACTTCCACCAAGACATGTTAAATTCGATAGTTTTGAGCAAAATGGTGATGACCAACCAGGCAATTTAGTGGTCTCATGATTCAGACTTGAAGCAATATAAGGTGAATGTTATATAATATTCTGTTCTCAAACTAAAGAAGACCATAATTAAGTTGTCAAGGCTAGGTGTATTTTATTTCCCTAGGTATATATTTCAGTAATAATTGCAATTTTGACTTTTATAGGAGATTTGACTACTTAAGATCTTTCCCAAAGCATGTAATTCTTGAGCATTTCACAGCTCCATTAGAGATAAAAGGGTGAATGCAAGGCAGCTATTTGAAGACAATATACGTGACTGTATAGAGCTGATGTGCTTTTATGCTTTGGGTATAAAAGGCATTGTAGAGATCATAGAGTTTACTTTCTTTTAAAACTTTTCATAATGTTTATAACAGAACTGCAAAAACAAACTAGAATGATCAAGAAGAAAAAGAAAAAATGATCATTTAAAATCATTTTTCTTCTTTGTTACTAGCCAAAATATGAGGGCATGTAAAACCAAAAATATATCTTGAGTATTTCTGGGTTTTTAAGTATTAATTCTATTGATAATTAATGATGATCGTTAGAAAGTATTAAATGGTCATTATTGGCCAGGAACTTTTTAAGTACTCTATGTAGATTTCTCATTTGAAATTTCTATTATCATTAGCAGAACTTCCATAGATATTCCTGTAAGACTATTAATGTTATGATCAAAGAGATAGCATTTGAGTTACCCCACAAAGTAAATATTTTGAGTAATCATATTTTCAACAAATATTTATTGAGTGTTAGCGATATAGGACACACTGTTTAAATTCTAAGTAAATAGGAGAGACTAAACTCCTGACCTCATGTACCATATATTCTAGATGGTGAGGCAGGGAATAATATAAGGATAGAATAGGTAGCAATAGAAAAATTAAAATAAATTGAGAGGATAGTAAGTGATGAGGGTGCTATTTTAGATAATGAAAGAGGTTCTGTCTGAGATGTGCCTTTTGAGTAGAGGTGTAGATGAAGTAAAGGGGCAAGCTTTATGAATATTCAAGGTGAGCATATTGGAGAAGGAAGGCTCAGCAAGTCCAAACACTCAGAGATTGGAATGTTCAAGGAGGCCAGGATGGCTGGATGAGGAACAGACCCAGAGAAGGGAATAGGAAACAAGGTCTGAGAGGCAGCCAGGAGTCAGCTGAGCAAAAGCCTTGTAGGTCATGACTACACAGACACATGCACCTTCAACTACCTTGCCCCTTTTTTGCTCCTTTGTAATTGTTTAGAAAAATCACATTCTGGGCAAATCCAAATCTCTGTATACCAAGCCTGAAATGTTTCAGCTGAAACTGGGAGAAAAACAAAAACATTTTTTTCTGTCTGTTCTTATTTGAAACCTATGATCATGAGCCTCAGGTGAGTGAGATTAAGAATTCTGTCCTAAACTTGTTAAGTATAGAACTCTTATTATAAATCAGGTGGAGATGTAGAATTGGATTCAAAGTGAGGAGTGTGGGGTGGGAGGTGTAGGCTGATGGTAAAAATTTGGACCTCATTACTGTGAAAATGGCATGTGATGGAATAAATGTGGCTAGAAAGTAGTCCAAAGACCGAGTCCTCAGGCACACCAACTTATGGAGTATAGACACAGAAGAAGATGCGACAAAGAAAGCTGACAGGGGGATGAATTATGTACGAAGAAAATCAGGGCTTGTGACATCCCAGAAGTCATGTGAAGATAGAGTTTCAAGTAGAATGGAGTGATCACCCATGTCAGATACTGTGGAGAGTTGAGCAAGAAGAGATTGGCCATTTGGTTTGGCAATGTGGATATCTAGGGAAGGGCAAGTCTAATTGGGACAGGCTCAAGAGGATGTGGGAAGAGGGGAAGTGGAGTTGGCAAGTTTGGATATTCCTTTCCAGAAATTTGTTATAAAAAGGATCAAAGGTCAATGGTAGTTAGAACAACATATGGAATCCAGGAAAGGATGATTTTTATGGGAAATGTTATAGCATGTTTGTACAATGATAGTAATAAGCCGGTAATAGTTGTGATAATAATAAGTGATGATGAGAAAAGTATAATTTCAGAAACATTTGCTTTGAGTAAGTGAAATAAGGTGGGATCTAGTGCCCGAGTGGAGAAGTTGGCCTTGAGCAGGACCCCAGAGAGTTTGCTTTTATATTTGGAGAGAAAGTAGGATATGAATGAGTACAGATGAAAGTGGGTAGATGAGGTAATGGAAGTTTGTGGAAGTTCTCTCCTGATTGCTTATCTTTTCTCTGTGATATAAGAAAGATCAGTAGCCGAGAATGAGAAGGGAGACTCTATTAGAGGATTAGGGACAAAGAAGATAGAAATAGTTTCTTGGCATCAGGGGAGAATGATCGAAATGAGGAAATGCAGTTGGTCAGAATTTTTGAACTCATGTTCATAAGTTTAAAGCCAAGGTGTGGAAGAAGTGTCTAGGTGGGGATTTGAGTTACAGCAGGAAGAATGGTTTAGATAAAAACAACCAGCCAGATATTTGATAGCAGGTAGTTTTTTGTAAAATAAAGAACAATAATGGTTTAGAAGTGGTAATATTGAACAAGAAGGGCACCACCTCCCCTCAAAGATCTGTGGTATGAGTGGTTTAGCAGATAAAACAGCCAATACATGAGAGGGCTGCAGAGAAAAAGTGAAAGCATGTATTCATAGTTAAAATCAAGAAAAAGTGTTAGGCTAACAAGTTTAGGAATCTAGTTTAAAGAATAGTCTTCTCGTGTGCCTGTTGGCCATCTGGATGTCTTCTTGAGAGAAGTGTCTATTCATTTTTTCTGCCCATTTCTTCACTCAACATCGCTCCTCATCAGGGAAATATAAATCAAAATCAAACTCGCATACCACCTCACACCAGTCAGAGTGGCTAAAATGAACAAATCAGGAGACTATAGATGCTGGAGAGGATATGGAGAAATGGGAACTCTCTTGCACTGTTGGTCGGAATGCAAACTGCTGCAGCCACTCTGGAAAACAGTGTAGAGGTTCCTCAAAAAGTTAAAAATAGACCTACCCTATGATCCAGCAATAGCACTGCTAGGAATTTACCCAAGGGATACAGGAGTGCTGATGCATAGGGGCACTTCTATCCCAATGTTTATAGCAGCACTTTCAACAATAGCCAAATCATGGAAAGAGCCCAAATGTCCATCAACTGATGAATGGATAAAGAAATTGTGGTTTATATACACAATGGAGTACTACGTGGCAATGAGAAAGAATGAAATCTGGGCTTTTGTAGCGACGTGAATGGAACTGGAGGGTGTTATGCTAAGTGAAGTAAGTCATACAGAGAAGGACAGATACCATATGTTTTCACTCTTATGTGGATCCTGAGAAGCTTAACAGAAGACCATGGGGGAGGGGAAGGAACAAAAAAAGGTTAGAGAGGGAGGGAGCCAAAACATAAGAGACTCTTAAAAACTGAGAACAAACTGAGGGTTGATGGGGGTTGGGAGGAAGGCTAGGGTGGGTGATGGGTATTGAGGAGGGCACCTGTTGGGATGAGCACTGAGTGTTGTATGGAAACCAATTAGACAATAAATTTCATATTAAAAAAATAAATTTAAAAAAAGGAAAAAAATACAGGATAGTCTTCTCTCATCTTCCAGGGCTGGCTAGATTTTATATTAATATCTAAAAATATAAACACCTGGCTATCCTGAATTAATATATCCCTAATGAGAACAAATCACAACATTTTACATACATATTAAAATTTAAATTTCATGAAGGCTTAAAAGAGTAACAACAAAGAGTGCTTAGTTTTAATTTTTCATCCTGTTATTCTATCATTGGCATTAAGAAAACAGCTTGATTTCCTATAGTTGACTTGTTCTGCTGTCAGAGATGAGACTGTGTTTTAGATTACTGATTTGAACGTTTTCTTCATTGCATTCTTCCTTACATCTCTGGAGTGTAGAAAATAATTATTATATAATTATTGCGTTATGTGCTATTTCTTTCATTGTTAATGTTCAACGCAAGCTCCATGAGGGCCAGAACTACATCTGGCATGACCCTTACCTCATTCTTGGTATCTACCATAGTGTTTGGCTGATTGGAAGCACTGATATTTGTTGAAGAATTAATCAAGATCAAGCTTTGTTATTATTTTATTTTTATTATTTTGAGTTCATTCTCAAACAAGATTTTAAGTTCCTCAAGGAAAGATGCCTTAATATATATATATAATATATGCCTTTATATATATATGTGTATATATATATATATATAATTTGACTAAATATATGCCTTATGCCTTAATATATATAATATATGCCTTTATATATGTGTGTGTATATATATATATATATAATACATATATATATATATATAATTTGACTAAATAAATCAATGAGGTATGAGATCACTTTCCATCTCAAATAATAAAAACATAAAATGGAAACCCTAAGGATACATAGTCTTTGTTTTTTTCTTCCAATCTTTTATTATGACTTATTTCCTTCCTCTTGAGCATTAAATATTTGTGGGTGTTGTTTATGTTTTCAAAGTAATTTATGGCTATTTCTTTCCTCAATTTCATTCATCACTATTTGATAATCCACTTCAGTCTTTGCTATTCTATTAAAATTGTTCTTCTGAAAGCACTAGTAACTTCTTAATTGCAAATCTGAAGTCCTATTCTCAGTTTTTATTATGTTTTATTTCTCATCAGCCTTTGAACAGTAGACCACTCACTGAAGACCTTTCCTCTTTTTTTTTTTTTTTGAGACCACCATATACCCTGGATCTCATTCACTTATAACAATTGTTGAACTTTGTCATTTTAGTGTCTCCTTCTGTTTTTTTCTTTTTCTTCTTTTTTTAAATTTACTGATCTCATTCTCGATGGTTTCTCTAGTTGAATCAATCCACTTTCATGCTTTCAATTGCCACCTTGCATTCTGAAGATTCATAAGTATGTATCTCCGTCCCCGTATTTCCAATTGTTGCTATTGAACAATTTCAGTAGATACATTGTATGAACCTCAAACTTGGCATGTCAAGATGGGAAGTTAATATCATCCCATATTCAACTACTCTTACTTCAGTATCCATCTTGGCACTGGGAATGGCATCTGTCCAGACTCCCACTCTAGAGATCATTCCCCTCTCATGTCCAACAATTAATGTGCTGCCTGGTGATGGTGCTTTTACCTTAGAGATACCTTAACCTCAGGTTTCCTTTCTTCCACCGTCAGTTCCATTCTGTTTTCCAAGATAACGTTGTCTTTTGCAATAGCCTTCAAAATGATCTACTCCACCAATTTCTGCCCAGTTTATCCTTCACCCTTTACCAGAATTACAATGCCAAAACCCAAAATAGAGTGTATTGTTTCATTAGTTAAAATATCTGTTCATCCCACTTACTGATAAAATATGAACAAAAACCATTCTGGGATACTAGAATGGGATACTACAACATTTATGAATGTTTTTAAGCTATCCCTTCTGTCCTATCTCTTATTTCTGACTGCCTTTCCACAGGCAACTTATGTGCCACCTGCACTGAATGTCTACCATTCTCCATATCTGCTAGTTGTTTTCAAGATTCTGAAATTGTTTGTTTCCTTTCCCTTCTCCCTATCCCATGTAGGCATGTTCTATTATTTATCTATTCATTGCTTGATCTGGCACATATATTATTATATGACACTATGTGACAACTACTGTAAAAGGTGCTTATAATATAATGATGAGCAAAAGTAAGTATCACTCCTCTTGAAGTGAATTTAAAACATAGTGGGCAAGGGGAGACAAATATTAAATAATGACCCTAATGAATGCAAAATTTAAAACAAAGATAAATACTCTGAAGGAAAGGATTAGGGTACCACAATAGTGTCTTTAAAAGATTCCTGATATATCCTTAGAGGAGAAGATAGTCAGAAACGTTAACATATGAGAAAAGAATTAACTAGGTAAAAAATAGAGGAATGAGCATTCCTGACAAAGCGATTAACATTAACAAACACCTCATGATGGGAATGAAAACAACCTGTATGAGAGACTGAGAGATCTGTGTGGTTGGAAAACAGAGAGAAAGGGGACAAGAAGTAGGCACTGAATTTGGACCGTCAGGCAAGGCGCCAGCTACCAAGGGTCCAGGTGTCTGGGATGAGGATATTGGCCTTAATCTTAACATTGGTGGAAGCCATCAAATGGGATTAAGCATGGCAGGAATATGTGTGACTTGATCGGATGTGGGTGTATTATATTGAGGTAATGGTAACTGAATGAGAGTGGTCAGACTCAAGATGGTGAGAAGCAGAACTTTCCAAAGATATTTAGGAGGCAAAAATCAAAAAGACTTGTTGGTAGATTGGATATGGAAAGCATGGAAGAAGGAAAAAAATTCCTTTTTCCTTATCTAAAAAACTGCTTCTTACAACTCAGTTCAAATATTATCCATTCAGGTTCACATTTTCTAACTCTCCTAGTAGTATTAAAAAGAGGCTAATGTCCTTCAAGTTCTTTTGGCACAATATTCAGATCTCTGTGTGGCACTTAAAATAACTTCTCTGCTGAATAACTGTCTCTTCAGTGGGATTCCTGAAAGCAGTGACCGCACTTTATTTCTTCTTTGTATTCCAACATGTGAGATCATAACTTTGACATAATAGATGTTAATCGAAATCCTATTGACTGATAGAATAAATTAAAATATCCCAAATAAAGCCAAAATTCATTAAATCAGCACATATATTTTTAATAACGAATACAGTTTCATTTTTTGGTATACAAACTACATAGAGATAGGCTTATTTCACTGAAGAAATCAGGAGATTGTGAAATTTGAACTCTTAGGGCTGCCTGGGTGGCTCAGTCAGTTGAGTGTCCAGCCTTTATTTCAGCTCAGGTCATGATCCCAGGGTCGGGGGATTGAGCCCCGCATAGGGCTCTTCACTGAGCTTAACATTCTCTCCCTCTCTTCCTCTGCTCCTCTCCCTTGCTTGTGCATGCTCTCTCTCTCTCAAATAAAAAAAAATCTGGACTCTTAGAAAATATATTTAGTAGTGTGTAATTTCAATAATTATAGAAGACTCTGCAAACTCACAACTTTCAGTTTTCATTTATTATCCCATATCCTTTTCTAGTTCTCTTCAAAGAACTTTTTGGTTAACTGCGCAAACCATATTAGCAAATATATTGACACATGAATTTTTTTAGAAATGTATTAATAGTATTTATTTCACTGGAAAATGATGTATTTCAAAGTTTTAGTAGAACTATATTTTGAAAATGATTTATGAATACTAAAATTATGAAAATGAAATAAGTGAATGAATATGTTGCAATGATGCTTAGTTTTTCAATATCCATATTCTACTTCATTGTTTTCCATACAAATTAATTATACTACCTTTAAGTACTAAATATTTTTTATATTAAGCATTTTTATAAGGGATTTACATAATTTTAGCTATTTTTTCCATGCTATGTGAAGTATAAGTTATTGAATAGATTGTTAGATCTTTTTTTGATTGTTTGATATTTATTATGAATTTTATTCAGTATAACTTATTGAATGCCTGTTTTGTGCAAGGTGCTATTTAAGTGCTAGAGGTTCAAAAGCTTGGGAGTCTCCAGGGGTAGGAAAGAGAGACTTCCCATTTAAAGGTCAGATATTAGAGCAGGGCAAGTAGAAATGGCTGTAGGAGTGTAGAGATGGAGGTGGCTGACTAACTCTTTCTGGGGAAATCAGAGAAGCTGTCACAAAGACATAAATCTTGAAATGTCATGAGGAAATAGATGTTTAGGAGGTAGAAGGAGCAGCATGGTTGAAGGTCTAGGTTGTGAACTATGTGTGCCCAGTAATTAGGAAATGCTAACTATGACAAGAGCAAAATGTTCATATGGCTTAGTGTCAGAAGATGAGGCCGTGTGTTCTTTGGTCTTCCAATAACATGAACAACAACAACAACAGAAAAAAAGAAAAAAATAATCCTTACTATTTAATTAAATAGTATTAATCCTTATCATTCAAAGAGTTAATAGTAACAATGGCAAAGATAGTCTCAACTCCAAACCATTGACCATCAGCTGAACACCAAAAATAATTAAGATATTCTAGATAGAAAATGCCAACATTCACTAAACATGCACTGTTATTTGTAGTATTAATGAAATGTGGACCCATATGAGACAAAATGCTATGGAATGATTCATATCCTCTTAGAATCTGGGTATGGTGGTATCTCTAAAAGTAAGTGCTGTGCTTCTGAAAGATTTCTGTAACACTCCTTTTCCTAGCTTTGAGCAACAAGATCTGAGGCATAAAAGGGCTCTGGAAACATGGCAGGGTCTCTAAAGAGACTCAGCTCTACACCACAGAAACCACAACATGGCTGGGATGTGAAGGGGAGGGAGCATGACACACCATTGTCATCTGCAGTGTAGCCTTTTGCTTGAAGGAGGGCTAAATGCGGGAAGGAGGATAGTGGTGAGTGAAGAAGAGAGGATAAACAGCCCTAGGTTCAACATGAGAGTGTGATTTAAGGAGCTTCTGTGAATTTACCTCCTCAATTCTGAAAAACAAAGTGAGTTATGACCCTAGGCAGAGGACAAAAGAGGTTTGGTAGTAGGACATTCCCAAGTACAAAACCAGCACTGCCATTATGAACCTTTCCCTGCAGCCCACTCTTCCCATGCTAATCCCACAGTTGTGGAAATAGCCAAACAGATGTCCAGATGGAGCAGGCCCTATCTATAAAAACAGAAGGGAAAATAAAATGAAGAAAGGAACGTTAGCAGAGGCATATTTAAAGTCAAAGATAGTGATTTTATTGTCTAGCTTTACAAAAGTGATATACCATAAGCAGGTCTCATTAGCATTGCTGGGGTATATATAGTGAGATTAGACTTTAGGGTAGGGCACATGGTTTGCTAGTCATTCTTTAGGTATTAATTAATAGTCCATATTTTTATGTGTTAAAAGGCAAGTCTTATCTAAATTGAAACTTCAATCTCTCTTCCATTGCAAACTCCCACTGTGTCTCTACCCCCAGCTCAGGCCGGCCCTTGCAGTCCAAGAGAGAAAGAGGATGTGATCTGTCTTCCCTCTTTTTTACCTGTTCTTCCACTCGCTCCTCACCTGGCTGCATTCCTTTACCTCCAGTGTCAGAGCAGGGGGAGGCCTAAGAGGAAATGCTACTATTGTTACTTGGCTTATTGTTGTCTTATTATAAGCATTGTTACTTTGGCCCTCTCTGTGGCAGACACATGAATTTTAGCTTCTCTTTGTGGCACATTTTTGTTATTGGAGAACTCTCCGCACCTCAGCTGATATCTTTGATATTCTCATTCCTGATGCACTGACCTCCACTAGCTTCTCATGGCTCTTGTTCAATAGCTATTGTTGTGGCCTATGTCATGCTTTTTTCTGCTTTGTTCTCATAACTGCAGCAGGTTATTATCCTGGGATAGTGTCCTTTAAAAATTGACCATGCCTGGCTAACTTCTAGAGTATCATTTTGGCTTATGGAAATTATGCATATTCAGGCTCCTCAATCTCTAGAAGTTCATGCCTCTTTTTTCTGCAGCTTTCTCTCTCTTGTTCAGCAACCAGGAGCAGCTCAGGTCAGTTTCTAGTCTTCCAAGTCTTCCAGGCAGAAGTCAAGCTCTAATTTTTGTACCTCATCGCTAAGTTTCTTCAAAGCCTGTCATACTATCTCCTCAGTAGTAGCAGAACAAAGGCTTGCAAGCTTCTGTCCTCAGCAAAAATCCAGTCTGTGGATGAGTCTCTCTTCAGGCAAGCACCTTGCTCTCTCCTGGAGCTTCTTATTCTCCTCTGACTTGGAAGGCAGCCCACCCTTCCTCTGAGGACAGGAGGGAAGGAGAATCCCAACCTTAGCACATTATCACTACTAGGCCTATCACACTTTCCTGCAAATGCCTCCCCCTGGTAGTTCTTAAACATAAATATAAGCTGGAGAGGGCAATAAGGAAGGGTCACAAAGCTAGGAGGGTCCTCTTTTTAGCAATTCTAACATTAATAGCCTATCTTTCAGTCTTAGAAAATACATTTGTTTTCTACTGTGATTGTCACCAATTACCACAAACTTAATGGCTTAAAAGAACACAAGTTTATTGACCTACCATTCTTTTAATTAGAAGTCTAACGTATCTCACTGGACTAAGATCAAGGTGTTGGCAGAATGTGTTCTGTTTTGGAGGCTCTAGGGGAGAATCCACTTTCTTACATTTTCCAGTAACAAAATACCATGGACTCGGTGGCCTAAAGATTAGAAATTTATTTTCTCCCAGTTTTGGATGCTAGAATTTCAAGATCAAGGTGCCCTCAGGTTTCTGACCTTTCTTCCTGGCTTGTAGACAGCCACTTTCTTTCTATGTCTTCACACAGTTTCTTCTCTGTCCATGCACAGAAGTGGGGGGAGAGAGAGGGAGGAGGTAGGGAGTGAGGAGGGAAGCGGGGAAGGGAGGGAGGAATGGTGGGAGAGTAAGGGCGGAGAAAGAGAAGGAGAGACAAAGAGAGACAGAGAGGTCTAGTATCTCTTCTTTTTTCTTAAAAAGACCCTATTCCTATCAGATTAGGGTCCCACCGTTAGGACCTCATTAACCTTAATTTTCTCTCTCAAGTCCCTCTCTCCAAATCCACTAGGGATTAGGGCTTCAACATATAAGTTTTGGGAAACAAGTTTATAACTTGTCATATCTCGTGACTTTCTGTGACTATAGAAAAGAAACGTCCTCTCTTTTTAAGAACTCATAGTGACTGGGTTGGGCCCACCCAGATAACAAGGGTAATCTCTCCATCTCAAGATCCTTAACCTTAATTACATCTGCAAAATCTTTTTTGCCATGTAAAGTAGTATATTCACAGGTTTGGGGGATTAGGGCGTGGAGACATCTGGGGGCCATCATTCTGACTACTACAAGAAATTCTAGATATGGGAAATGTCCAGTTGAACATTCTGTTACATATGTTCTAGTCCAGTGAACACCATTTTGGGGTGTATCAATTTCATTGTCCCTGAACATTTTATTTTATCCATTTATATAGGGAATACATCATCTGGGGAGGATGTTTTAGGCAAGGTAGAAAATCATAATATATTAAGTTATTATATCTGTTGTATTTAGTAATTGTGCCTTTTTTATGACTCAAGGAACGTTTTCTCTCAGTTTGTGAGGCATATGATTAGCCCACTAAAAGCATCCACTACAGGAAGCAAATAACTTCAAAAGAAAGCAATATCAAAGAACAATGCAATTTTGGAAGAGATATGGAAGTTTGCAGTTTCTATTGAAACTAGGTTTCAATATGTACTAAACTGCGAAGCAGAGGATATAAAAGACACAAGAGGAAAACATTTTCTGCCAAAGTACTCAGCAAAACTTAAGGAGAGTTTGGTAAGCAATAGAAGAAAACATCTTGATTTATAGGGGTGTGTAATGGGTCACATATGTAAATTATCAAAGCAACAACTATGTAGATACTTGGCAGTCCCAACTTACCATCACTTGGGAACAATTAATGATAAAAAGAGAGAATTTATTGAACTACATGTTTCTGTAATTACATGGTAGGTTTAATCCTGTGTTATGTCTTGGGGATATGAACTTGCAGCTGGCTTTGCATTTTTTGGAAGGCAATTGGAGAGTGCCAAAAAGACATTTCTGAAATATCTCTACGACCCATACCCTACAATGCCTAAAATTTCACTATTGTGTAGTTGCTCTTTTGGGAGTGAAGTCTTGCTCTCTCCAGGGTGTGGTAATGAGACTTTTAAAACATAAATATATTAAGTTATGAATATCTTCACCTAAAATTTATCATATTGCTGACTTTTTTCAGGGGGGTCTAGAAATAACAAGAGAATACTATGAATTTGTAAGGGAAGGACTTCTGCAAGGGGAGATGATATAAAAAGGAGAGCTGGAAATTACTTGGGACTTTGCCTTCTTTCTTACAAAATGGGGAAACAGTGCCTTGGTTTCCCAGCTATTCAGTTTCTCCTCACTCAAAACTCAGAGCCGTGAGTGAAACTCTGAGGAGTATAGAATCTAACAGTTTCCATGTTCTTTCCTAAAACTAGAAAAGTACTGGGATGTGGGTGTTGTATTGGACTGGAAAGTGTGTTTGGATACTGGCTGAAACAAATAGGGAATATGAATGAAGATGGAGAATTTATAACATGACACTTACTTTTCCAACTATTTAAAATAGCAACACATATGGACAAGGACAAGATCATAACATGGGAAAAAAAAAGGGGGTTAAGTTAGGAGCAATGTTTTACTTTTAAAAAATTTAAATTGTTATTATTATTATTTTTTACAATAAGACAAGAAAAAATGTTTGAGGGGTGAATTAGAAAAATTGAAATTCTCAACAAATTCAGTTTTTAGAGGAAAAAATCACCTATATTAAATTCACTTATTTAAAGGAGATGGCAGAAGACAACTAAATATGTCTAAATAAAATTTGATTCTTGTTTTTCCTGAACTGTAAGAGCATAAATCTGAAAAATCAAAAAGACTTTCAGTATTGGTCATGATTTCTTATAAAAATACTTAGACAAATATATATTTTGGAAGACCTACTACTGGAGTTCAGTTTTATTCAGTAGAATTGTTTCTGATTTCCAAAATATGAAACATGCTGTGGAACATGTCAGGCAGAATCTTGAAAATAGTCTGTAAAAGAAAAGTGAATTTGAATTTTCTTCTAAAACATGTGTTTCTACCAACAATGAATGAGAATTCTGTTGCATTGTATTTTCAGGTTTTTTTCTTTTCTTTTTTTTTGATTATAGGATTTTGATAGATGCATACATAGTGGTATCTCATTGTTTCATTTGCATTTCATAATGAAAAAGGATAGCATCTTTTCATATATTTGTTTGTTATATGTATATCTTCTTTAGTGAGGTATCTGCTCAGATATTTTGCCTATTTTTAAATTTGGATTTTTATTTTTAAATTTGGATTTTATTTTTAAATTTGGATATATATATATATATACATATATATATTTGCATTATATATTTATATTATGCACATATATTTTTAAGATATATATATCGGCACCTGGGTGGCTCATTTGCTTAAGCAACTGACTCTTGATTTTGGCTCAGGTCATGATCTCATGGTTCATAGGATTGAGTCCAGCATCGAGCCCCACATTGGACTCTGCTTGGGATTCTCTCTCTCTCTCTCTCTCTCTCTCTCTCTGTCTCTCTCACTCTGAACCTCCTCTACTTGCACTCTCTATATCTCAAAATAAATTAATAAACTTAAAAAAGTTATATATGTATAGATAGATATAGATATAAATATATATTTTTTGGATACAAAGATTCCTTGTTTATTTTGGGTCTAACCTATATTGGATATTTGTTTTGCATATATTTCATCCAATCTGTGGCTTGTCTTCTCATTCTCTTTACAGTGTCTTTGGCAGAGCAGACTTAACATTTAATAAAATCTAACATCAATTTTTGTCTTTCATGGATCATGTTTTTGGTGTATGTAAAATCTCTTCACCAAATCCAGGGTCCTGTAGAGTTTCTCCTATGTTTTCTTCTAGAAGTTTTTATCATTTTTCCATTTAACATTTAACCCTCTGATCAATTTTGAGTTAATTTTTGTGTACAGTGTAGACTTGTAAATTTTTGACATGAACAACCAGGTGCATAATGGTAATGTATACTAAGATGAGAAAGACTGAGCAAATCAGTTTTTGAGTTGGAGGTTGGAATGAAAAAGTTCAGGTGTGGACACCTGGTTCTATTTGATAAACGTAGTTATGTCAAGTAGGCAGTTGATAGAGAAGAGTAATGGATTTCCACATTCCAGTAATATTGGGAAGTCCAGGAACATGATTTATACGCTCACCAGGTATAAATCAGGTATGAACACCACGTATAAATCCAGTATGAACACCAGGTATGAAGTCAATCCTTCCTCGCCTCTCCTTCCTCCTAATATATATTGAAAAGATTCCAATTTTCTGTTTTCAGGAATTTTGTTACTTATATAAAGTATACATAGGTTAGAGCCTCTCTTGTCCGAGTCCTATTTTTATGCCTAGTCTGTGATGGAGAAGTACTATTAGTTGGTGAAATTTGACCTTAGTGAGACCTATTCAAGTTATGGAATAAGAGCAAAGCTTACAGATACTGTGACACATTTAACCCAAGGTGTAAACTTTTAAAGTTTTGCTCTTCCATCCGCTGGTGAGGAGACAAAAATGGAAGTTCTAGGCAAACTGTCCAAGTGCTTTTGGATTCAAATTCTTTCTATCCCAGTGGGATTTGCTTTGACAAATAAAGAGATAACATGTATGAAGCACTTAGCATTGTACTTGGCATATAGTAAGCACTTGTTATTTATTTTTTATGGTTTTATTTATCTCTATTTTATTCTTTATTTTTTTCAAATTTTTATTTAACTTCTAGTTAGTTAACATATAGTGTAATATTGGTGTCAAGAGTAGAATTTAGTGATTCATCACTTACATGTAACACTTGGTGCTTATCACAACTGCTTCCTTAATACCCATCACTTACTCTTGTTAAATTGGTTGGTTCTTCTCCTTCCCCATACATGCAACAATGTGCAATCACATTCGACGACCAGTTGTTCAAGTGGAAAAGAATGGCATAATAGATTTCTGATCAATTTAATGAGTACAGTGAAGAATACTAAAAGTTTAGCTACAAAGATATAGCAAAGAAACTTGCTTTTGGCAACAACTGGGTATTTAAAAAGAATATTTTGGTAAAATAATGGAATTCCTACAGCTCAATTATGATTAAGAAGCAAAGTATAATTTCTGTTGCTGTTTATGTATTAAATTAAAGAGGTACTCTCATATAATTAATTAAATTATAACACATATTTGTATGGTTGTACCAATGGCTTGATTTATCACAGCTTTTATTTTTGAGGGGTTATCAGAACAATAAAGGCACTTTAACTATAACTTAAACTGTTGCAGGAATACCCATTAGTAGAAATAGTGTGAAAATGAAAAGATACATTTCTTCTTACAACTCAGCCAAAGAAGCATTTTGCTGTAAGACCTCATCTCAAGAATTCCCGTGGCTTCAATTTTCTTCTATATCTACCACATTCAAATGTTTATTTCTAGCTGAAATCTCTTTTCTGAGCTCTATACCTATATAACTGCATACCTAATAAACATCCTCTACTTGAATTATTCACATGCACCTTAAACTTAATCTGTGTAAAGTGGAACTCATGATCTTGCTTTTTATAGTTGCTCTTCCCTGTCTTAACAAGTTTCATGACCATTGCCATTCAGTTGCTCCAACTGGAAACTTATGAGATAGCACTGACTTTCCCTCTCCTTTCGATCTGTCACTTACTTCTAATTCTTGTATGGGTTATAAGGCTCTGCATAAAACATCCCTTTCCAATATTTCCAGTTAGAATAGACTAAACTACTCTGACAAATAGACCCCTAACCTTAAGAGTTCAAATTTATTTCTCAATCTTATAAGAGTCCAGGGTTGATGTTCCAGGTGAACAGGTGTTCTGCTCCACATTGGGACCCACGCTGATAATCTCAGCAATCTTTAATACTTGTCTTCCAAGGTTGTTCTTGACATTGCCTGACAGTCATACTGAAGGAAGAAAAAAGAGGATAAAAGGCAGGCATGGGGTATTTTATGGGTAAGGTATCACAGTGGAACACAATTTCACTGTCACACCAATGGAAAGAACTTAGCCACATATCACACTTCATTGCGAGGGAGGTTGGGAAATGTGATGAGCTGGACACTCACATATCCAATAACTATGGAAGAAGTGGAGAAGAACTTTGGTGAATCACTAGCAGTCTCAGCTCCATTTATTGTTCTTTCCTTCTTCCTTCTCTATGGTCCAGAGACACTGAGTTTTAGTTTCTTGATTGTTCTTTTCTTCCCTGAGAGTTTTGCTCTTGCCATTCTCTCTGCTTTATATGTATTCATCATTTTCTTCACAGCTTAAAGTTATTATTCAGTCCTAAGAATATGTTATGTTCCTATGGAAAGTTGTTGTCTCCTTTGTAACACTAGGAGAACTTGTAATCACTTTAATGACTGTCTGTCACATTAGAGTATAAGTCTCAGGAGTAGAGGAACTGTCAGTCTTGTTCTTCACTGAATCCCCAGGATCTGGCACATAGCAGATGCTTAGTAAATATTTCTTAAATGCATACATGGATGGATGAATGGATGGGTGAGTTAGTACAAATACAGGTAAACTTAGAGATGAATGGGAAATAAACTGATACAACTCCAGTGTGAGTGAAGCCTTTGGTTTTCTCTATAAATGCTATCTGTAAAAGCAGGGTAGGTATTTGCAGAAAGAAAAATTGAGGATATTGATACCATTTTGGATATATCTACAAAGAAAAATGATGAAGGGAAATTAATGAGAAAAAGGAAAATAATTGTTGAACAATGTTGAATATTTAATTGTGATTGAAAACCATAGCTCTGTAGTGGTAACTAACCATTATGATTTTCTCTGGCATCTTTTAGTTTCAGAGAAAATGCATTTTGGTATAAGTTTAGCGCTTTACATGATAAGGAAACTGAAGATCAGAAAAATTTAAGTAAATGGCCTGAGGACGTACAATTACCAATCAGAGGAGCTTTGGTTTATACCCAGTCTGTCAGAATTCCAGGATAGAGATTGACAAAGCAGGCTGGAAGAAGTGTGAATGTGACAGGAAACTAACAGTGCTGGGGAGTGTCTTTGAAGTACGGTTCCTAGGGTCACTTGAGTAAAGGAGGTTTCATGGATGTTTAATCAGAAAAGGAATAGATAGTGGTAGAGGTATAAAGATAAGTGTGCAAATTATATTTTCAAATCTCAGATCAGAAAATGAATTTGGGAAGACGATGAGACCTGGAATAGAGACTTTAAGTGTTTTGTCAAAGCGGAATGAGAGTGAGGTTTGTTAGATGGCTGTCCACAAGGATATTGTTTTTCAGAATAATGACTCTGTGGAAAGGCTATAATCCAGATACCAAAGTCCTTGATAAATGTGGCATAAAGAAGTGGCATAAATGACGGTGATAATGACGAGGAACACAGAGCATAGTTTAATTTTCAAGGGCTCACACAAAGAGGGGTTTTTGGATGAGTATCAAATGTAGTGAGAATGAAATGTAATGAGAACAAATACTGAGGAGTAAGATAAACATATATCCTCACTATAAAATGCAGGGAGAATTAACAGTTTCTTTTAAGGACTTATTGAGCAAAATTATATCATTATAGGAGAGCCAGGTTATAGTTAGGGCTAAGAGGTGGAGGAAACTATTAAAGTCATAGAGAAGTTTCTTTGAAATAGGATGAGATTCAATGGGGTTCCAGTGAAAAGATGTAGAAGTAGAATCAGCAAGAGAATGATAGCTCTGAGAAGGAGAAGATATAAATTAGAGGGAAGGTTTGAAATGTGGATTATAGATCAAGGGCACTAGAAAGGCAAGGAATACAGAGGAAGATGGAACATACTTGAAAGTAACTAGCCTCAGGGTTCCAGCTGGGCTTTGATGGAAGTTGTATTCTTGCTGCCACATATCTGGATACAAGCATTCCTGGGAGCTGAAGAACAAGAGATGAATTGTAATATAATATTAAGGAATCTAAAATGAGAAAAAACTTGTATAAAAATGTGAATTAAATTTTAAGTGGAATTAAAATTTAAAAGGGCATGGTAAGTTTGAAGGAAAAATAAGAAAAAAACCCATCTATTTTATAAATTTATCTTTTGTGTTACTCATTGACTTTACAGTGATCAAGGTGGCCTTAATGTTCTCCTCAGCTAGGCAGAATTTAAGGCAGGGTTCTTTCTGTCTCTATGCCCCTCCCTCTCACCCCCGGCCCTTACAGAATCTACACCCTAGAGGACCTTCCCTTCCCTTTTCTTAGAGCATTCAATTTAGAACACTTGTAATTATAAATTCTTCCTCTGCTCCTTTGAGATGTAAATATTTATTTTTTTTTTTTACTATTTTTCTTCACTTTTAAAAAATTTTTACTATTGAGCTATAGTTTGACATACAATGTTATATTAATTTTAGGTGAACAATATAGTGATTCAACTACTTTAAATATTAGTACTCACTATGATAAGTGTAGTTACTGTCACCATACAATGTTAATTATAATATTATTGATGAGATTCCCTATGCTGTACTTTTCATCTCTGTGACTTACTTATTTTACAACTTGAAGATTGTACCTCTTAATCCCTTTCACCTATTTTGCCCATCCCCAACCCCTTTCTCCTCTGGCAAACACCATTTTGTTCTTTATATTTATGAGTCTGTTTCTGCTGTTTGTTTTTTTAGGTTCCACGTATAAGTGAAATCATACGGTATTTTTCTTTCTCTGACTTACTCTACTTACATTAATACCCTCTAGGTACATTCATGTTGTGGTAAATGACAAGATCTCACTTTTTTTTATGGCTGAGAAATATTTCATTCTATCTCTATATCCAATCTTCTTTATCCATTCATCTATTGATGGACACTTGGGCTGCTTTCATATCTTGGCTATTGTAAACAATGCTGCAGTAAACACAGGGATGCATATATCTTTTCAAATTAGTGTTTTCACTTTCTTTGGATAAGTACCTGGTAGTGGAATTACTGGATCATATGGTCATTGTGTTTTTAATTTTTTGAGGAACCTCCTTTCTGCAATGGCTTTACGTGTATATTTACATTCCCATCAACACTGCATGGGGGTTCCCTTTCCTTCACATCCTTGTCAACACTTATTTCTTCTCTTTTTGATACCAGCCATTCTGACTGGTGTGAAGTGATTCTCATTATAGTTTTGGTTTGCATTTCTCTGATGATGAGTGATGTTAAGCATATTTTCATGTGTATGTTGGCCATCTGTGTGTCTTCTTTGGAAACGTGTCTGTTCAGTTCCTCTACCCATTTTTTAATTGGATTCTTGTGGGTCTTTTTTTTTTTTTAATTTTTTTTAACATTTATTTATTTATTTTTTGAGACAGAGAGAGACAGAGCATGAACAGGGGAGGAGCAGAGAGAGAGGGAGATACAGAATCTGAAACAGGCTCCAGGCTCTGAGCTGTCAGCACAGAGCCTGACGCGGGGCTCGAACTCATGGACCGTGAGATCATGACTTGAGCGGAAGTCGGACGCTTAACCGACCAAGCCACCCAGGCGCCCCTGTTGTGGGTCTTTTGGTGATAAATTGTGTAAGTTCTTTCTTTCTCCCTCCCTCCCTTCCTTCCTTTCTCTTCTAAGATTTTATTTAAATTCAAGTTAATTAACATATAATTAAGTACTATATGGTTTCAGTACTAGAATTTAGATTCATCACTTACATATAATGCCCAGTGCTCATTACAAGTGCCCTCCTTAATACTCATCACCCTTTTAGCCCATTCCCCACCTACCTCCCCTCCAGCAGCCTTCAGTTTGTTCTCTATAGTTAAGCATCTCTTATGGTTTCCCTCTCTCTCTGGTTTTATCTTTTTTTTCCATCCTTTCCTCCAGGTTCATCTCTTTTGTTTCTTAAATTCCACATAAGAGTGAAATCATGTGGTATTTGCTTTTCTCTGACTGACTTATTTCACTTAACATAATACACTTTCTAGTTCCATCTACATCATTGCAAATGGCATGATTTCTTTCTTTTTGATGGCTGAATAATATTCCATTATATATATATAATTTATCCACATCTAATTTTTCCATTCATCAGTCAGTGGATATTTGGCTTTCAATAATTTGGCTATTGTTGATAGTGCTGCTATAAACATTGGGGTGCATGTGCCCCTTCAAATCAGCATTTTTATATCCTTTGGATAAATACCAAGTCGTGTCATTGCTGGATCATAAGGTAGTTCTATTTTTAACTTTTTGAGGAAATTCCACACTATTTTTGAGTGGCTTCACCAGTTTGCATTCCCACCAACAGTGTAAGAGGGTTCCCCTTTCTCTGCTTCCTCCACAATGTCTGTTGTTACCTGAGTTGTTAATTTTAGCCATTCTGACAGGTGTAAGATGGTATTTCATTGTGGTTTTAATTTGTATTTCCCTGATGCTGAGTGATACTGAGCATTTTTTCATGAGTCTGTTAGCCATTTGTATGTAAGTTGTATAAGTTCTTTATATATTTTGGATATTAACCTCTTATCAGATGTATCATTTGCAAATAACTTCTTCCATTCAGTGGGTTGTCTCTTTATTTCCTTTGCTGTGCAAAAGCTTTTATTTTGGTGTAGTCCCAATGCTTTATTTTTCTTTTGTTCCCCTCACCTAAGGAGGTGTAAATCTTTTTAAATGCCTGTTGCCAGTTTTGACAGTACCAGAACTATCTTATTCAAGGACCTGGGAGCCATTTCTTTGAAATGTAATCATTACAGAAGATGGCGCCCCCATCTCCTCCTCTCTGTAGGAAGGTGGGTGCCTAACTTCAGTGCATACTTTTCTCCAAGTTATAAAACTGTCTCTTATCATGAAGAGAAGAAAAAGTTTGCTTTTTCTTTTGGTGAGATCCACTGGCAGACACCGATGACCAGTGTTTTCCCTCTCACCATGCTAAAAAATGGCCCCACCCTTTGTTTCAGGGGGTTGAGCACAGACTGACTTCTGATCTCTCACCCTTGTTACAATACACTTAACTAAAGTCTTCCTTAGTTGTTTAATTTTGTTTGCTGGAATTTTTTCTTTGGCGGTAGCTTATAAATTGTTTCTGTCATTACTCTAAAGACTGACTTTTGAAAAGTAGACAGTTTTTTAACCCCGGGCAGGCAAAAACAACTCAAAATATCTTAGGAGATTTGATTGCTCAAAGAAAAGTTTCCAAGCCTGCTAGAATTTCTGGAAGCTATTTTCACAGGAAAACAGGGTATGTATGTATTCAAGTTAGCTTCTTTTCCTGGGCATGTAAGAATGCCACAGAATACTTACTTACAAAGTCAAGAATAGACATTTGCCTTTGGATTACCAGTATTGACCTCCCACCATTCAGTGAGTCATCTAATGGGATGATTACACCTTCCCCCAAGTTGGTCTCTAAGAAATTTTGTTGCTTTGCCAGTGGACACCATTAATGATGCGTTATTTCTTTTACAAATCACCCTCACCTTTATGCTTTTCCATAAATGACAGATCAGGTATTTTGCCACTGCTTGACTGTGACAGCCTTTACCCTGTTTATAGAAGCAAAGTTTAGGGTAATGCATGTTAGAAAATTTATCAAAAGTGTGCTCAATGAGATTGGAGATGGTTACATTAGGAAGCTTCTTGGAATCCTTGTCTTGGAACTTTTGAAAGTGTGATTTTGATATTTTATAGGTCATAAGTGCTAGTAAAACAACTTTCATCAATGGATGTTAATTTTCTTCTCAAATGTTTTCTTACATTGAGATTATATATATATATATATATATATATACACTAGATATTAATTAGGGAAATGAGTTAATCATCAAATATTTGTGAACATGTAAGTAGTACTATTATATTGATATGAACCTTGTCCTTAAAGAAATAATAATCATAATAACAATACCTATGAAAGAATGGCTATACATTATGTTGTGCTAAGTGCTTTACACATATTATTTAACTTGCACAACAGATACTTGAATCACCCACACACACACACACACACACACACACACACTATATAATATATTGATATTTTTCCAGTAAGAAAGCTGAGGCTTAAAGAGGTCATATAAGTCACCTAAGTTTACATAACTAGGAAGGAAAGGCTGAAAACACAGGTCTATTTGATGAAAAGTTGGGCTCTACATAATACTGCCTACCTGGGGTTTATATTTGAGATACAATGAATAAAGAGGTAAATAAGTATTTATGTTTCTACTTTAGAAGTATGTGCTTTTGCTTTCCCAGCTTTGGATCATTAATGCTCCATCAGCCAGGTGCAGCATTACCATCATCTGACATCAAGTGGGAGTCCTGGAGGTCAGGGTGCTTGGGATAAGAGCATTACTCACCTGGCTCCCATGCTTCCATTGGTAAGAGTGAAGAGGAGGCCTCACAAATCCAAGATTCTAGTCTCTTCCACTGCAGACAATTGTAAACTCCATGAGTTTTTTCCCTTCTTCAATTTAGCTCGAAGAGGAGGCTAGACACCCATTGCCCTCTCGCTCAAGAGGCAACCACCGTAATGCTCTCTACTTATACGGATTTTTTTCATTTTTTATGTAGCTTGAAGTTGTCAAAGGACCTGTTTGCATAGCTCTTATTAAGTTTGATGTGCTTCTCATAATGATTCATCCATTTTATCCAGCTTTGAGGCATCAGCTGAAATGTCAAGATAGCAGGAAAAGGTCTATTCTATATCTCAATGCACTTCAGTTGTAAATCTGTTCCACCTTATCCTCTAAATACACAACCGTGCTTAATTTCCACTTCATTTTCTTTAAATATAAATAATTCACAAAGGGAAAAACTGGAAAAGAAAAGATAAAAAAGAGATTAGAATACAAACTCACACTAAGGCAAAACAAACCAAATTTAAAACTAAGCCTGTCAGTCTGTATGAATAAAATGTCACAGAACTGGATAAATGTCTAAGAATAAAGGATTAGGTTATAATCTTTAAAAGCCATTGAGATATTATTTTAATTGTTTTTTAATCCTTTCTATCTTTTTCTATCTTTTGTTCTACAGGGTTGAGTTTTATAGAATTCTCCCACAAACCAGAGAGATTAATGTACTCGGAGAGGCTAAAAAATCAAACTCTGGTGTGATCTCCCTAGGAAACCATTTGGAGCAAGCTAGTGGTCTGTTCTACCGTAACTGAGAGGGGTTTTTTTTGTAGGGAAACATGAGGGTCAATTTCTATAGCAAGTCTGATTCAAACTTATTTGAGGGGCACCTGGGGGCTCAATCGGTTGAGCATTTGAATTTGGCTCAGGTCGTGATCTCCCAGTCCGTGGGTTCCAGCCCTACTTCGGGCTCTGTGCTGACAGCTGGAGCCTGGAGCCTGCTTCGGATTCTGTGTCTCCCTCTCTCTCTGCCCCTCCCCCTCTTGCACTCTCTCTCTCTCTCTCTCTCTCTCAAAAATAAACATTAAAAAAATTTTAAATCTATTTGAGAACATTAGCTGCTTTTGATTCTCTTCAGACTCAAAATGAACTCAAAAAGCATTTATTTTCTCTGTAACTGCCTTTAGTATTATAATATTTCTATTCTGGTCTTCCCGGTGTCCTGCGAGCATGACTACACAGGACAATGGGCCCCAATTAGGACTACGTGACACTGATGTCTGCATCCATTTGGGATGAGATTTTGACTACTCTGTGTGTGAGCATAAGTTTATTTCTCTTGCATAAATAGCCAGGAGTGGGATTAGTATGTGTGTTTTAACTTTTCATAAAGTTGCAAACTGTTTTCCAGAGTGGCTAAGCCTCATGCATATCCTCTGTTACTTGGATTTTTTTCTCTGTACCAGTCATATGCTGAAAACCAGGACCTCCCAAGAATAAAAGAATTATGTTAATAAGGACTATGCTGGCAGTGGGATGGAATTAGGAAGAAACAGCTTTCCAGAGTGAGTTCCTTAAGCTGCAAGCAGTATAGCTGTGGAATATATACATCCCTGATTTTCAAGTTAGTCCAGACTTCAGGTAGGGACATAGTCACAGTGTTCAACATCCAAAAGAATGAGGAGAAATTTCCTTTTATAATAATAAATAGCACAAGAAGTGTCATCAAGTTCCATGTATTGTTATTCTTGTTATTCCTGTGTAAGAGTATATTGTTTTTTAATTTAATACCTCAAGGCTTGGTTCAAGATCCCACCATACATATTTAGCAATAATTAGGGTTTATCCTGGGATTTATTAACCCAAAGCATTAAAAATTTGTAATTATAGAAGTATGCGTCATTTATAACAGTGTTGCTTTGCATGGAGATCCTTTCATTCAAATTAATTAGCGTATGTATAATGTTCAACAGTTTTACTCAAATTAATTAACATATGTATAATGTTCAACAGTTTTACCATACAAAAAGCTGTTTGGTAATGACCTCTTCTCATAGGAGAAGAAACATTTTGGCTCAATGTTACTTCTCCCTGGGAATCCTTTAGCTCTGGAGGTCTTAAGATGCCCAACATGAGGTCTAGAGAAATGAGAACTGAGCACCAGTTGTTTGACTTGTGCTCTCATCTATGGGAAAATGTTGATAATGATTTCTGATAATCTGCTGATTAGGGTTTAAGGCACAAACTCAAGGACTTCAGCATCCTTAAACCTTTTACTTGTTTTTACTGCAATTTTCTCCCAATTCACTATGTTTATTTGAGGCTTCAAATCACTTTGTTCTTGTTGCACTGATGCCTTCCCCCCTTCTCTCTGGTTCATTCCTTATTTACCATGTTTGAGGGCAGAGCCCAAGTGAAGCTTCACAGTGAAGCTTCCAGTAGCTTCTCTCAATCATATTCGGAATAATTTATTTTGCAAACTGATCATGTGATCTAACTTTGATATCCATTTAGTGAGATTATTAAGATACTATGTAGTAAGGGCACATAAAAACTAGCCATAATGTGCATATAGAACTAAAGAAAAATACTCACTTCCAATAATTTTTAGTCCTTCCTTTTTTTCTGCATAACAGCACGTTGGATTTGGCAAAAAAAAATGTTGAGGATAGGGACTATGTCAGTCCTACATTTAGGTTTTGCTGCATAATGTGGATATTTAAGTTTAATAGCTTTCCCTGTCTTGACTGTTAGACTTCGTAAATATCTCTATTCTATCCTTGAAAATCCATGATGATTCTAGAAAAGCAACTGACTGGAAATGGCATAGTATTTGGTACTTCATTCTAAGTTCAGCTTTTCTGTGGCCACTGTGGCTGCCTAATTCCCTTCCCTCTTCTTTGTGACTCTCCTAAAGGCTTTTGGCAAACTGTGTCTTTACCCCAATCTCCTTAGAGTCACATTAAGTTTAAATAACATAAAGCTCTTTTCCCTAGCAACTATTTTCCCATCTCAAAATTACATCTTTTGCAGAATGAGGTTATCTAGGGAAGTATCTGTTAATACATATCAGCTCAGATCAATATGCACACTTAAGTAGTTTTCCTAAGTAATTAAAGGAATAACTTTTAACTTTCTGTGAAGAAAATAGTTGCTGAGTTAATTTGATTAAATACAGGGAAATAATTGTGTTTGCATTTATTAAAATTTTTCCATGTAGTAAAACTATGATTCACAGATCTGCTTAAAAGTCTATCATATAGTTCTCTTAGTAGAAATTGTTTTAGTACAAACTAAGTATAATACTGATCCTAGTGATACAACATAAGTTAATCTGCAAAGATCATACATCTTAGTTCAGTTTTAGGGCATCCCTAGCAAGATGGTTTTGATTGATTAATATCAGCTCCTTGGCATTAGCTCTGGAATTTAGTGCTCTGGATTTTAAATACCAATAATTTTGTGATTTTTGAAACATCCAGTTTCTCTGCTCTAACTTTTATTTGTTTTTCTGGGGGATAATTTACTTGGTAGAATGATAATCTGTAAATATTATTTTCCTTCAATAAAACTGCTCTCCTGCAAGAATAATTATTTTTAATTGGGGGTTATAATCCAATGCTAACATTGTTTATTTTGTTGCTCAAATTTTTTATCTTTAGTCATTGGGAGCTTCTTCAGGTTGTCTTCTGTATATTTTTTGAAATATCAAATTTTCCAAGCTAATCTTGAATTTTCCCTGACTTTAGACTTAGCATCAGGTATTTTCCAAGGGGAAATAAATTCTTCATTTTATTGGAGAATGATATTTAGAGAGCATTATCTGGGCACTGGGTGTGCTCATTGCTGTTGGGGTGTACTGCTACTAAGGTCTCTAAATGGACAGAGTAAGGAAATATTTGTATGTCTATGACTATGTATACACATATATCTGTACTTGTTTATCTTTGTGTTTATATAAAATAATTATATATTTATAGTAATATATCCAACTCTAATGCAGTACCAGAGGGTTTATTCTAGCCTTCCTTCTTGCTTATTTGTAACTTTTTTTTTCTGACAGTGAGTACCCTGACTCTCATTATCTACAGTTTATTTAATTATTATTTATATATTGATATACATACCTATACATGGCACATATATATTTGTGTGTTTATATATATACACATGCACACACATATATACATGTATATGTATACATATGTATATGTATGTATGTATATGTATGTGTGTGTGTGTATACATATATATATATATACACACTATACCTATGTAATATACCTATTACACTATATATATATATATATATATATATATATATATATATATACACACACACACACACACATACACAGTGTAATAGGTCCAGAATTGCTAACCTGTATTCCTGTGAGAATCAAATTTGTCATTGATAATATAGTGTTTAGGGGTACCTGGGTGGCTCAGTTGGTTAAGCATCCAACTCTTGGATTTGGCTCAGGTCATGATCTCATGGTTTTTGGGACTGAGTCCCACCTCAGGCTCTCTAGTGACAGCACAGAGCCTGCTTGGGATTCTCTCTCTCCCTCTCTCTCTCTCTGCCTCTCCCCTGCTCATGCGTGTGCCTGTGCACATACTTTCTCTCTTTCAAAATAAATGAATAAACTTAAAAAAAGAATACAGTGTTTATATGTAGTTTTTTGGGGTCTTTAGTCTTGCAGTATCCAGTCAATATGCTCTTTTCCAAAATTACTTAGATAAGCTTCTCTCCCCCACCCCAATCCCCAAATGCCCTTCAGTGAGGTTACACCAGATATTTGCAATGCAGTTAGATTAATTTCACAGTCTGCTTTCTATCCTGGGATCTCCCAGCAGTCTGTTAATTTTTTAAAACATTGTATATAGTAAAGTTTATTCTTTGTGGTATACTGGTTTCTTGAGGGGGGAGGGTGACAAAAATAAATAAAGAGATGTGTCCACCACCACAGTACTACACAGGACAGTTCCATTACCTTAAAATTTCCCTTGTACAGCCCTTTTATAGTGGGAATCTCCCTCTCAACCTCTAGCAATCACTGATCTGTTTTTCATTTCCATAGTTTTGCCTTTCCAGAATGTCATACAAATGGAATCATGTAATTTGTAGGTTTTGGGTTTGACTTCTTCTACTTTGCAAAATGCAGTTAAAGTTTCTCCATATTGTTGCATGAATCAATAGTTCATTTCATTTTATTGCTGAATACAGAACTCCATTGTATGGATGTACCACAGTTTTTGTTTGTTCGCTTTTACTTTTGTTTTTATTTATTTATTTACTTGTTTTTATGAATTTACCTGTTAAAGGACATCTTAGTCATTTTAGCTTAGGGCAATTATGAATAAAGCAGCCAAAACATATGTGTGTAGGTTTTTGTGTGAACATAAGTTTTCAATTCACTTGAGTAAATGCCTAGGAGTGAAATTTCAGGTTGTTGGATAAAGGTTTGTTTACCTCTATAAGAAACTGTCAAATAGTTTCCCAGTTACTCTATTGGTTTGTATTTCCACCAGTAATGAATGAGAGTTCTTATTGCTCCATACTGGCTTTTAAATGAGTTAAAATTCCTTTTATTTTAAACTGTGCACAGTCTCAAAGTCACACTGCAACTAAGCTGATATAATATTATTAAAAAAATGTTTTACTGAGTAGTGCCTGGGTGGCTTAGTTGATTAAGCATCAGACTTCGACTTCGGCTCAGATCTCATGGTTCCTGAGTTGAAGCCTCACTTTGGGCTTTGCGTTGACAGTGCAGAGCCTGATTGGGATTGTCTGTCTCCCTCTCCCTCTGCCCCTCCCCAACTTGTGCTCTCTATCATGTATGTGCTCTCTCTCTCTCTCTCAAAATAAATAAGTAAGCTCAAAAAAAAAGTTTTATTGAATAAAACGACACAAAGCAAGGTAAATTATTAATATCTATAAAGCTAAGGGAAAGGTAACTTGCATCATATTTTTGTGTTGTTATTTATAGTTTTATCCAGTTTCTTTGGAGTGGGCTGCTCTCTTTTAAAACTAATGATCCATAAGAAAAACTTTTTTTTTTAATTTTGGAATTAAATATTTTTAAATCCTAAAACAATAGCAGCTCTACATAAAATGTAAAATTTAGAAAAGTTTCCAAAAAAATTAAAAACTATTTTTACAAAACAAGATTAGGCAGTAAACTTGCTTGTTTTATTTCTATGTAGGAAATAATAAGGAAATATGAAAAAATTTGGAGATTTAAAAGTAATGATTTACTGTGTGATAATGAAGTTATAGAGATTATGGCATGTATAATCAAAGAACATAGTAAGAATACAGTAGAGGTACTGAGAAAAAAATGAGTTAAATCTGAACATGTAGACTTTTATGCCTTAAGCCATACTTTAGAAAACTCTAGAACATAACAGAATGCACAAGCATGCTTTCCATTAGCTATCAGAGTGATGATGTCATCATACATCATTTAATCTCCAGAAAACACTACCATACATTTATGAAGAATGGGAGTGAAATGGGCAACTTACATTTTCAGCTTATTATGAAAATAGTCATGTGTCTGTCCACTACTACACACTGAGAACTGCTGTTTTAGGCTGTGACTAGCCACTGACAGGTTGGATTGAAGGAGAAATATAGGAAAGCATAACTAAAGGTTTAAATTCTTAGGTGTCTTAGTCATGGAACATTAGCAAAGTGAGAACATCTTAGTCTTTGTTAAAATAAGAGACAAAGTCAAAACCACTTTGTATATCTGTACTATTTGTTTTTACTAATAGAGCCCATGAACTTTTTTTTCTTCCAAGATTTTATTGAACTTCAAGTTAGTTAACATATAGTGTAGCATTGGTTTAGGAGTAGAATTTAGTGATTCATCACTTACATATAACACCCAGTGCTCATAGTAACAAGTGCCCTCCTTAATACCCATCACCCATTTAGCGCCACCCCCCCCACTTCCCTCCATCAATCCTCAGTTTGTTCTCTTAACTCTCTCTTAAGAGTCTTTTATGGTTTGCTTTCCTCTGTGTTTTTATCTTATTGGCCCATGAACACTTTGATAAACATTTATTATCAAAATTTGATAATGCAATAGAGTTTTGTCATCAGTAAGCAGGTAGGCCAATAATCTGTTATCTAAACAGAATGAAAGGGGTGTTACTAATTATTATGCGGAGCCAACAGATGTAAAACAGGTTTGTCCCAGGGGACAAACCAGACTATAAAGTCATCTTATCTTTGAAACATATGTTCTGGAGCTTGTTGGATTTCTAAATCCGTGAACACTGTAGCTTATACATTTCTCACATTAAGACTCAGTAAAGTTTAAATTCCTGAGGGTTGCTGAATTTTTATGATAAATAGCAACATTTAAGCAATGATGAGATTTGAATGCTGAAATTTTGATTGGCTCACTCAGTAACTAAGTTACTTCTGTATATCATTTTGACATAATTGAATCTATTTTATATATGATGGAATTGAATGAAATGAAATAATGAAAAGCATTATCTGGTCCTAAATTATATGTAGTTACCATTAGTATGTTCTGTTGACTGTGCAAAGGCTTCACATCAATGCCAAACATACAAAATAGGTGCATACCCTTTGTGAAAAGAAAAGACCAGAAGTAGGAGAATGAATCTTTAGCCCAATAACTTATTATTATTGATGTTATTGTTATTTTGGTTATATGTAAGTGTGTTATATTAAACAAGAATAATGTTGACAGTCTTATGAAGAAAAATATTTAAGATTGTACCTTTATAAAGGTATATTTGGTGGCAGAGATAGCCAATGAAAAATGATTTGATACAGTTTATTTCTTTTTTATCTACTAGTGGCTATAGACCAGGGCAATTACCTTGAACAGAAACAACAGAATGAAATATTTATGAGGATTGCTTTAGAAAAATCTTTGGGAAGTAGTTACTGTTTTTACAATGTTTTCATCTGGGTTTTGCAATGCCGAGTGATTGTCATGTGTGGTGTTTGTTCCTTTAAGAAGGAAGGAATCCTCCCCAGACAAGTGGAGAGCTGACACATGGACATGAAGGAACGGTCTCAGAGATGCCACTGTCTTGCTTTGCGTAGTCTTGAGCCACTAACCCACCTTTCCTTCAGTTGGTAAAGAATGGATTATAGGAATATTGCACTATTCCCCAAAAGCCATTGAAATGAGTAATTAATAGGAATTATTACAAAGCAGTAGTTTCTGTTTTGTAGCCCTCCATGGGCCTAATTATCCACTTTCCAAGTTGTCTAGGATCCTCACATTGCCTTCTTTCTTATGCTGCATGTCTTTTTGGATATTTCTTCCTGAAATAATGCTTTCAACGGAGAAAGAGAAAATTCGTTAGTCTACAGCTTTTTTTTTTTTTTTCTGTCAGTGAATTTAATATCCAACATTTATTGAAAAACTAATTAAGGGTATTTGAAATACAATAGCCATTTCTTCCCACCCTCTTAAAAGACTGTTTTCTAGTCACATTCCCCCAAAACTCTCATCATGAAGCTCTCCATCTACAAAGTACCTTATCCTGCCAAGCTTTGGATCAGGGTGTGGTGAGCTCATTTCTTAAATCATCCTCTACCGCATCTGAATTCTTTCATAGAATGTCACATTTAAAGCCTTTATAAACAGGCTCTAGCTCTGTGGGGTTTTTTTTAATTGTAAAAATAATAAACTGTGATAGATGATTATTTCAATACACATGGCCTTTAAAAAACTTCATTAAAATTCCATTAAATTAGTTCAAAGTCTCTATAGTTTGATTGAAATCTGTGGATCTTGTCTTTCTTTTATTGACTCTTATTCTTTTTGTTTGTTTTTTTAACTGCTTTTTGTCTAAACCTTTTGAAGAAATCTTCTGCTTTCTTTGGGAGACATTTTATTAATGAATTAATTAAAAATGTTTATTTTGTGTGTGGGGGGGGGAGTGGGAGAGGGGCAGAGCGAGGGTGAGGGAGAGAGAATGAATACCAAGCAGGCTCCCTGCTGTGCAGAGCTCTAAACAGGGCTCCATCCCAGGAACCCATCCCAGAGACCATAAGATTGTGACCTGAGCCAAAATCTAGAGTCCTACACTCAACTGACTTGAGCCATCCAGGAGCCCCAGGGAGACATTACCTTTACAGTGAGGAAAGGTAGTATAGTGGTTAGGATGTGAGCTCTGGGCCCAGACTGCCTAGGTTCAAGTGAGGATATTAATTGGGCCTTCCTCACAGGGAAATTACAAATATTAAATAAGTTAATTCGTGTAAAATGCTTAGTATTACGACTGATATGAAATAACTATTTAATAAAATTTATTGAGGGCCTACTATAATTCAGGGCCGGTGATGTAAACACTTAGGGATATAGCTACTAAAAAGAGAACACATCCTTAAGAACTGAGTTTAGAAGGTGAAGTGCACTTTAAAACAAATAAATGGAATGGAATGCAAATGGAAACTGCATTGTACTGACATCATACTGGTTATAGAGCCTGTATAAACCTGGGTGGTTCTTCAGTCTTCCTAGAGGAGGAGTATTACAACTAATCTTGAACTTCGGCTGGATAATGAAGAAGAATAGGCCGGCCTCTGTGACTTTGGAAAGACAGAGCAGGTGGCATCCTGGGCAGGTGGGGTCTGTGATGCCCTTGCTGGAGTCATTCCTAGGGACTTGCCCAGGGTCCACTTCTCAAGCATTCTAATGATTTAGAAAGTTCAAGGAATTAAATTGCTTTTTGCCCAAACTAGGTAGAGTAGATTTATATACTTTTTTCAGTAGAACCCTGACCAATATAGTGACTTACATATATTTTTTTCCACATTACTTTTAAAGGAAATCATACTCCTGACAACTGTCTGCTCCTAATCTTGGCCATCTGTTTGCTGTCAATCAAGTAAGGTAGGAATCACATCTATACTTCTGAAATGCCAAGTCATTTTCTGGATCATATTTTTAAAATGTATTTTAAATATACATTAGTATCTATTTGTACATTTCAAAGAAATTAACCTTAATGAACTCCAACTTGCTTAAATGTAAAATATAGACACTAATATCTATTATATATTATGTATATATATAATATGCATATTATATATGCTGTGAAGAGACAAAATAATTGTTTTCATCAAAATGCTTTGAAAACTGCAAAGGACTAATGTAAACATTAGACACTAAACCTATTTTTTTCTATGATCAAATCTTCAGGAATTTTTTGTAGTGAAACACATAAAAGGTACTGTTTCTGAGATCACATAATTAGCAATAGAAACAGACACAAAAGCACATGCGTTAACCTATGGAAAGGCTAATAAATATTTGACAATCTAAATGGAAATTTAATGTGCATCTATGTTATAGTTTCATTTTTCTCTGTATTTGTGTTTGGAAAAGCATATTAATGAAAGCATTAATTGAATGAATTAATTAATGAAAGCACTAAAGGGTGTGATGGCAGGCTATGTCATCCTATTTTCCTGAGTGAAGAGCTAAGGAATTATATAGATACTTCCAGTCTTTAAATATTTTGCGTTTGTTTTCTGATCACTCCAGACATTTTCTTATCTTGAATTGTTAAAGCAATCCTCTGAATTTGTATGAATTATTTTCTTGTGTTTCTGTTGTGTGAATCATTTCTTTTGTGGTGTTAGGTTTTGAGAACATTTTTATGGTCTAAGAGTCATCTTAAACATGTTTGTGTGGTTCTTTTAAGATTCTTATTGTTTTTAACATTTCGTGATGGACCAAACAGGAGTATATTCAAGTCCCTTCCTGCTGAACGCAAGCAAATGATTTCACTGCTACAAGTACCTCAAAGGACTTTCCAAGTAACTTTTTAAATAAACAGCTAATACAACCAATAATTGAGTTCTGACTTAGATTCAAAAATGGTACCAGTGATGTCAATATCTTTGGTATCTTTTATCTCATTTTCCAAAATATTTTCTTGCTCTTTTTCTAATGTAGACACAGCCATATAAATCCTTATTTATCTATTTTCATTCCAGTAGAAAACATATAAGCACCAAGAAGAAAATTTGGATGAAACTGGTATTGTATTGAATCCTGTTAGAATATTTAATCACATAGTCGATCACAGATTGACTCAAAATACTTAAGTTGTGAGTTCCTTTGAAGGAATGCTTTGGAAAGGATTTTGAATATCCTTTTACTTGGGCAGGCAGCATTCAAGGAATGCAAAAACAGTATGTGACAGAGACCAGCTATTTCCTTTTATTTTTATTTATTTGTTTGTTTGTTTGTTTGTTTATTTATTTATTTATTTAATTTTTTCAATATATGAAGTTAATTGTCAAATTGGTTTCCATACAACACCCAGTGCTCATCCCAAACGGTGCCCTCCTCAATACCCATCACCGACCCTCCGCTCCCTCCCACCCCCCATCAACCCTCAGTTTGTGCTCAGTTTTTAAGAGTCTGTTATGCTTTGGCTCAGTCCCTCTCTAACCTCCTTTTTTTTTTTTCCTTCCCTCCCCCATGGGTTTCTGTTAAGTTTCTCAGGATCCACATAAAAGTGAAACCATGTGGTATCTGTCTTTCTCTGTATGGCTTATTTCACTTAGCATAACACTCTCCATCCATGTTGCTACAAAGGGCCATATTTCATTCTTTCTCATTGCCATGTAGTACTCCATTGTGTATATAAACTACAATTTCTTTATCCATTCATCAGTTGATGGACATTTAGGCTCTTTCCATAATTTGGCTATTGTTGAGAGTGCTGCTATAAACATTGGGGTACAAGTGCCCCATGCATCTGTATCCCTTGGGTAAATTCCTAGCAGTGCTATTGCTGGGTCATAGGGTAGGTCTATTTTTAATTTTCTGAGGAACCTCCACACTGTTATCCAGAGTGCTGCACCAATTTGCATTCCCACCAACAATGCAAGAGGGTTCCCGTTTCTCCACATCCTCTCCAGCATCTGCTGATTTGTTCATTTTGGCCACTCTGACTGGCATGAGGTGATATCTGAGTGTGGTTTTGATTTGTATTTCCCTGATGAGGAGCGACGTTAAGCATCTTTTCATGTGCCTGTTGGCCATCCGGATGTCTTCTTTAGAGAAGTGTCTATTCATGTTTTCTGCCCATTTCTTCACTGGGTTTTTTGTTTTTCAGGTGTGGAGTTTGGTGAGCTCTTTATAGATTTTGGATACTAGCCCTTTGTCCGATATGTCGTTTGCAAATATCTTTTTCCATTCCGTTGGTTGCCTTTTCGTTTTGTTGGTTGTTTCCTTTGCTGTGCAGAAGCTTTTTATCTTCATAAGGTCCCAGTAGTTCATTTTTGCTTTTAATTCCCTTGCCTTTGGGGATGTGTCAAGTAAGAAATTGCTACGGCTGAGGTCAGAGAGGTCTTTTCCTGCTTTCTCCTCTAGGGTTTTGATGGTTTCCTGTCTCACATTCAGGTCCTTTATCCATTTTGAGTTTATTTTTGTGAATGGTGTGAGAAAGTGGTCCAGTTTCAACCTTCTGCATGTTGCTGCCCAGTTCTCCCAGCACCATTTGTTAAAGAGACTGTCTTTTTTCCATTGGATGTTCTTTCTTGCTTTGTCAAAGATGAGTTGGCCATACGTTTGTGGGTCTAATTCTGGGGTTTCTCTTCTATTCCATTGGTCTATGTGTCTGTTTTTGTGCCAATACCATGCTGTCTTGATGATGACAGCTTTGTAGTAGAGGCTAAAGTCTGGGATTGTGATGCCTCCTGCTTTGGTCTTCTTCTTCAAAATTACTTTGGCTATTCGGGGCCTTTTGTGGTTCCATATGAATTTTAAGATTGCTTGTTCTAGTTTTGAGAAGAATGCTGGTGCAATTTTGATTGGGATTGCATTGAATGTGTAGATAGCTTTGGGTAGTATTGACATTTTGACAATATTTATTCTTCCAATCCATGAGCACGGAATGTTTTTCCATTTCTTTATATCTTCTTCAATTTCCTTCATAAGCTTTGTATAGTTTTCAGCATACAGATCTTTTACATCTTTGGTTAGATTTATTCCTAGGTATTTTATGTTTGTTGGTGCAATTGTGAATGGGATCAGTTTCTTTATTTGTCTTTCTGTTGCTTCATTGTTAGTGTATAAGAATGCAACTGATTTCCGTATATTGATTTTGTATCCTGCAACTTTGCTAAATTCATGTATCAGTTCTAGCAGACTTTTGGTGGAGTCTATCGGATTTTCCATGTATAAGATCATGGTGTGCAAAAAGTAAAAGCTTGACTTCATCTTTGCCAATTTTGATGCCTTTGATTTCCTTTTGTTGTCTGATTGCTGATGCTAGAACTTCCAGCACTATGTTAAACAACAGCGGTGAGAGTGGACATCCCTGTCATGTTCTATTTCCTTTTAATAGAAATTATTTGTTTCCTTAAAAAAATCAATAAGACAAAGGTAAACAACCACCACTATATCTACTAGTAAACTTTTCTATGAAAAAACCACAACCTCCAATAGCTCTAAAATTAGCTTAAAATAATTTATTTAGCTCCCATTGCCTCTGGGTTGTTCTGATCTGGGTTAGCCTTGCTGATCACAGCTAGGTTTACTTAGGTATCTATCATCAGCTGGTGTGGTGGCTAGGTCTGACTGGTTCTGTATGGCCTCAGTTACATGTTTGCCAAATGCCTGGAATGACCAAAGAGCAGGTGGACCATATATCTCTCCACATAGGTTTTAAATGCAACAATAAGCAAGCTCTATTCTTGTTCCAAGCATTAAAAACTAATTCTTGGCAACCTTCTACCTTCATAATAATGCTTGCTAATGTTCCATTAGATGAAGTAAGTCACATGGCTAACCCAGATTCAAGGGCTGGAGAAATGGACTCTTCCCTTTGATGGGAGGAGAAGAGTTGGTAGCCATTTATGCAGTCAGTCTCAACATCATTCAAAACTCTTTGAAAATACAATCACTCTCCAAATTTCTATACAGCTCTATGCACAAAGCTGCAATGATCAAAGTATTAGTAATAAAGTAGATGATCTTCTATTGACTGAATGTGTTTCCCTAAAATTCATATGTTGAAACCCTACCCCTTAAGGTAATGGTATTAGGAGTTGGGACCTTTGCGAGGTAGTTAGGATTAGATGAAGTCATGGGGGTGAAACCTTCATGAATGGGATTAGTACCCTTATGGGAGTCACCAGAGAGCTCACATCTGCTCTCTATTATATGCCATGTGAGGGTACAACAAGAAGTCAGCAGTCTGCAACCCAGGAGAGAGCTCTCATCAGAGCCTGACCATGCTGGCACCCTGATTTCTGACTTCCAGCCTCCAGAACTGCAAGAAATAAGTTTCTGTTATTTATAAGGCACTTAGTTATGGTATTTTGTTATAGCAGCCTGAATTGGCTAAGACGATGCCCTTACTGCTGAGAAGTACTTTTCTCTAATGTTAAGTCAAGACACTTATTGTAGAGAGGCTGCTATTAAAATAAACACGTTAATGTGCACACCCTGAGCAGTCATCTAAAACTTAGTTCTTTGCAGAGGTTCGGATGAGAGTTAGTTTTTCAAAAGTTAATGTAGGTTAAGTCCATAAAAAAATAAAGATACACTTCCTGAATTGTATTTTCTTCTAGAAAGAAAGTATATTCAGTGATAATAGTATAGGGAGATCTTTGTGTAATATATTAATGTATTACATACAACATGTATAATCACATATATTTTATTTTCTCTAACAATTATTAGGATATTACATTACAGGGTTTAACATTATTTTTTAATATCTATGTTTATTCATACTGATGGGAACATGTACAAAGTGGCCATGATGGGAGAGATGGAAGTATGTCTGGGCCTAACAGTATACGTCTTGACTTATCTAGGTGGATGTAGCTTTGCTACTGTTGAATGTCTAACTTTCCAACAACCGAAACCAATGTTGAGCCCCAAATATTGGAATGGCTGAATAGATTGGGCCTTTTCACTCTGAAGCTCTTTTGAGAGGAATATATACATACTGCAGGTAATGGTTTGCCTGCAGGGTCTCAGCCATCACCTTTATCTGAGAGTATAGTGTTTGATCCACTGTCATAGAATTCTCAGAATTCTTCATCATATTGGATGAAGAGACCCAATTTATAGCAAGAGTATATGGAAATACACCCATGAACATGGAATTCACTGGTCATATGACATTTTGCACCACCCAGAAGCTGCTGCCTCGTAGAGGGTTGTAATGGATTGCTGAAGGCCTGGTGAAGTTCTGTTTAAAGACAACATTTTAGTAGCATGGGGAGTCATCCTCTAGATCTCAATATATACCATAAGTAAAAGACTTTTCTATGGTTTTGGTCCTCAAAAAGGGTAGTACATGGATCTGGGAAACAAGGGGGTCTAAGCAGGACCCGTTGCTTGCTATCATTCCTATTGACCACGTTGGAGAAATTTGGGTGCCTCATTTCTAGAACTCTGGGTTATTGAATTATAAGCCATAATTCCACTTGTGTCCTCTGTCCTCCTCCTGGCAGAGGTAACTAATTCTTATGATCAGGACAGAGTATGGACATTATTACAAATTGAGGGCAGGAAGAAATATGTTTGACTAGCAAGCAATCCACTCAGTACCCCCCTTCTTAGTACTCTCCTGCCCATTTTTTTAAATAGTCAAAATAGTTTATTTTGTTTATGAATATGGGTCTTGAGTCAGCCCAGGTAGGCTGTTCTCACTCAAGTTTTCTCATGCTGTTGTGTTCAGATAGTGGCTAGAGCTAGAGTCAGCTCAAAGGTATCTTCACTGATGTGTTTGGGGCATAGTCTGGGGAGACTCAAATAGCTGAGGGCTGAAATAGCTGGGAGTCCTCAGGCATCTCTCTCTCTCTCAACAGCCCATTAATTTTTGTTGCTGTGTGCAAAATTGCTGTTGCTCTACTTTTTTGAATGAATATACCACAATTTATTTATCCATTCTACTGCTGATGAGCATTTGGGTTGTTTCTAGCTTGGGGCAATTATGAATAGTACTGGTATAAGCATTCTTTTTTTTTAATGTTTATTTTTGAGAGAGAGAGTGAGTGAGAGAGGGGTAGAGAGAAGGAGACAGAGGATCTGAAGAGGGCTTTGGGCTGTCAGCATAGAGCCTGATGTGGAGCTCAAACTCACAAACTGGAGATCGTGACCTGAGCTGAAGTTGGATGCTTAACTGACGAGCCACCCAGGTGCTCTGGTATAATAAGCATTCTTAAAAAATTTTTTTTTCATGTTTATTTATTTTTGAAAGAGAGAGAGACAGAGTGTGAATGGGGCAGGGGCAGAGAAAGAGAGATGCAGAATCCGAAGCAGGCTCCAGGTTCCCAGCTGTCAGCACAGAGCCCAACATGGGGCTTAAACTCACAAACTGTGGGATCATGACCTGAGCCAAAGTTGGACCCTTAACCAACTGAGCCACCCAGGCACCCCTGGTATAAGTATTCTTGAATGCATTTCGTGGTACACATATGGGAACATTTTTAAGATATATACCTAGGACTGGAACATTACAGGTTTAAATTGAAAATTAACATCTTTCAAAAACAGTTCTAGTGTATGTTTGAACAAAGTAGTGATAAAAGTTTCAACAGCTGTTTGCTTTGCTTTCTTTCTTCCAACTGTCTCTCCTTCTACCACCAACACAAGGGTTTTTTATATCCCTCTGATCTGGTGCTAACCACAGTTGTAAAATGAATGATTTGCCTTCTCGAATTTGACCATCTTTTACATATAAATAAATGAAAAGTATTTTTTCTCTGGATGAAATTGTTGATTGTGTCAACATTTTTCTGTAGTTAAAAACTTTTCTGAGTTGTGCCTGAAACTTATAAAATCTTTTTCTTGGGATGGTAGTCAATCCATCCATCATCCATCTATTCATCTATTCATTGTTTAGCTCAGTGGGCCCAGTGTAATCATAAGAATCTTATAAAAACAGTATGTTTGATAGAGACATTAGCATCATTCCCCCCCTGTGATGGGAGCAAAACAAGTATGACTACTATCATTACTTCTGTTCAGTATTTTACTGGAGTTCTTAGCAAGTATAAAAAAGCTAGAAATAGAAATAAATGTTAAAGAACTAGGAAAAAAAATAAAATTGTTATGGTTTGCAAGTGATATGGTGCTGTTTGTAGAATATACAAAAGAATCTGTAGACATATTTTTAGAACATATGAGTGAATTAACAAGGCTATCCAGATGCAAAATCAACATACAAATATCAATTTTATTCCTATGTACCAGAAACAAATAGGTATAAGATAAAATTAAAAATTGATACCATTAATATAGTATCTTAAGATACCTAGTATTTATGAATAATTCTAATGATTTCTACACAGAAACTTACAAATTATTATTGAGAAAAACAAAAGAAACTTAAAGGAATGGAAGTATATATGTTCATAAATTAAAAACTCAATATTGTTTAGGTGTCAATTTTCCTCTCATTTATTCTTATATTCAGTGCAATCTCAACTAAAGGTGAACAATTTTCCTGTTAAAATGACAGGTTAATGCCAAACTTTAATGAACCTAGAGTAGCCAAGACTGCTGGAGGGATTTCACCTAACACATTATCGACTTACTAAAAGCAATAGTATTAGGACAGTTTGGAACACAGATAAGTATACCAATGGAATAGAACAGAATCCAGAATCATATGTACACATATTCATACTGCCAGAAAGTGGCATTTCAATGTGATGAGGCAGGAGAAAGATGGTCTTTTTAATAAGTGGTGCTGAAGCAATTAGATATATGTAAGAAAAAAAATTTTGACACATACTTCACACCATACATAGAAATCATTCCATACAGATTCCAGATCTAAATGTCAAAAGTAAAACAAAAAAGATTCTAAAAGAAATCCAAGGAGATTATGTTCATAAATTTGAGGTAGACAAGCATTTCTTTAAAGACACAGAAAGCACTAACCATAAAGGGAAAGATTGGTAAATAGTAGTATATTGAAATTAAGAACTATTATTCATCAAAAGATATTAATCAAATCTTAGAAAATTCAAGCCATACAGTAGAAGAATATATTTAAATGCACATAACTGACAAGGTACTCATACTTAAAATGTATAGCTATCCTACAAATCAATTAGAAGAGACAAGCAATCCAATAAAAATTTGAGCAAGGGTCTCAAGTAAGCACTTCATAAAAGAATAGATTAATATTGCCAATACATTTTTAAAAAGGTGCTCAACTTCACTGGTCCTAAGTAAAGAATTAAAACAGTAATATAACTTGTCCTGGCAGGGGCCAGGTCAGCTATTGTGAAAAAGATAACCCAAAAGTTGATGAGGGTGTGGAGCAACTAGAAACAATAGGAGAATAAGTTACTGCAACCACTTTTAAAACCTGTTTGGCAGCATTTACTAAAGCTGAACATACATATGCCCTACAACCCTATGACAAATGCATCTAAAGACAAATATAAGAATACCACTTGGCATCACTGTTCGTAATGACCCAATACTGGAAACACCCCAGTGTTCAACCATACAATATAGTATGATAACTACATACAGTGGAGTACTATACCACATTAATCTAACATACCAATTTTCAAATCTCATACAGTAAAAGAAGTTCCCAGTGACTACTTTCAAATGTTACTTAAGTTTTGCTTCCAGTGTTGAATTTTATTTTTGGTCATGCGCTATGGATTTGACATAGTCTTAGAACAAGAATAGAACAATTTCTGTCATCATATAATAGATCCTATGTTGTATGTTGGAGATGGTGTGAATGGAAATAATTTGGGGAAAAATGTTCAATGTCTGTTTCTGATAAATGTTTGGTTTTAGTGTTGTACACAATTTCATAGAAAAATCATGTTTCATGATGAAATTAATCTTTCTCTTGTCAATGAAAGTTTGTTAGATACATGTCATGATCATTTCTCAATAATGTAAAATGTATAGCATTTGTAGCTCAAAAGGATGAGGGAAGTTGAATTGCGTTTCAGCTTTTTAAAACTGCATAATAATTTTTCCACTCTTTTAATACCAAGCACCTACATAAATTTTCAGTGTAGCATTATAGCACTGTGACTTTTGTATATTTCTACACAATTGTCCTGAGCCTTAAGCATTGTTTGAGAGATAGTATTTAATATAAATAATAAGATTATAATCCAGTCAAATGAACTGTAAAGGGAAGACTTTCTCTCATAAATACTTCTTATTAATAGCTTACTTATTTTGCTATTATTTGAAGGGTGGATTATAACTAGAAGCTGGCAAGGAAATTATACAACTTCTATTCAATCTTCTTAAAGAAACTGTCTAGCAACTGAGTAATCTGAATGAATTGGAGTTTGTGATTCTGATTTACTTATTTCTGTGTGTTGTCTCAAATTTTATTAGAAGCTGACTGAAGCAGATAGTTATTATTATTATTATTAATTATTATTATATTCTAGGAATTTCTTAGAAAAATAAAAGTCACCGTATCTAATTTAATTCCCAGAAAACCCCTGTGAAATCGTTATCATGCCCATTGTACTGAAGAAAACTAAGATTCAGAGAGATCATACATTGGGATTTAAACTATGGCCTGTATGAATCCAAACTTTATGCTTTAACAATTGCATTCCTTTGTTTAATTCATTTGTTCTTTTAACCATTAATTTTTCATTATATGTCAGTCATAGCTCTGGATCTGAGACTGCATTGGTAAATAAGCCAACCAAGATTCTTGCTCTCATCAGCTTTCAGTCTGGTAGCGGAGACAGATATAAAGGAAATGAGCAAATAAATAAACAAGAAAGATATCAGATAGTGATAAATGTATGAAGGATATTAAAAGATGATGATATGATAAGAGATTGAGAGATCAGGGAATATTTCTAAGAGGAGATACAATTGTAACTGAGATCTGATTGACAGTAATTAGCCAGCCATGACAAGATCAGAAGGTACTCTTTCCAGGCAGAAAGAGCAACTAATGTAAAAGCCCAAAGGCAAAAATCTAGTCCTAGGGACAGAGGAAGGTTAATATGGTTGAAGCAGAGTGGGTGATGTAAAGCATAAAGCAAGATGAATCAAGGAGGCAGGCAGAATACAATCATTTAAGACTTTGTAAACTAGGGAAATATTGTATATTTTAAGTGTGATGAAAAACTACTGGAGTTTCTTTAAACTGACTGTTGTGTGAATGATGAATTGTTTATGATCAGAGTAAAGGCTAAGGATCCAGCTCCGTGGTCACTGTAGTGATACAGGTGAGAGATAATGTTAGCTAAATGTAGGAAGTAATGCAGATGGAAAGAAACAGTTTTTAAGACAGAATTGACAGGACTTTTAAACTGGTTAGTTTGGGTAGGAGGGAAAGAAAAGAATCAAAGATAGCTTACTGGCTTAAGCAACTTGTTGGATGGTAGCATCATGTATTGAGATGTAGATCAGAGGAAGAGTTAGTTTTGGGGGTGTTATGACCACCTCCGATTGGTCCCATTGGTGAAGGAAGGATCCTATCCCCAAAATCTAGGAGATGGTCAAACGTCCTGATACTGGATGGATGAGATTGACAGCAGTTTATTAGTCATGTATTCTTAGCCCAGGGGAAGAGGGCACTGCATGCTAGATTAGGCCATATAGGTGTTGTACTTGGGAGCTGGCTGAACCAGACGGGCTGTGGAAGGCAGGCCTTGTAGTAACAAGAGGGTGCAGGGCCCATTGGTTCCTGCAGAGGATATGATTAGCTTGTTTGAGGAATTTCATGGGCCAGCTGGGAGGTGAATCTGTTAGGTTGAAGACGAGGTGGGAGGGGTGCATTTGGTCCAGCTGATCTGAGAAGTACTAGGGGAACCTTTCCCACTGGGTAGGAGCACTTCTGGAAAGAGCAGGGGAGCTCACAGCTAGACTTTTGAGACCCTGTGAGACTTGAAGACATCAAGATAGCACTTGAAATGTTAGTTCTTATAATACAGGTGGGGCATTGAGTTCTTTTGACCATATTATATTTGAGATGCCTGTGTGAAGATTCCGTTCACGTAGAAATGTCAAGTTGGATAAACACAACTAGAACTGGAGATAATGATTTAGGAGATAGAGATATGTATCTAGAGGTCAGAATTGGAGGTAATGATTTAGGATATGTAACTAGAGATCAGTATTGGAGGTGATGATTTAGGAGATAGGGATATGTTAAATGATAGGTCTGGGTGGGAGAGTATATAAGGGCCCAGGATTTAGCTTTGGATACATTTCCACATTGAGAGGAGTATCAAAAAGACCAAGAAGAGTAGCTGGAGAGAGAGGGAGAGGGAGAACGGAAGGGTGAATTACCATAATCCAAGAGAAGCACTTCAAGAAGGAAGTGATCATAAGTGACAAATGTTCCTGAGTTGTCTTGTAAAAGAAGTAATCGTTGGATTTATAACCTGATAATCTTGAGCAGAGAGTATCTGTGGAGTTGTGGGAAATGGGGAGAAAATTGGACATTATTTGCTGGTCCCTATTTATAGTTCAGCGAAACCAGTGTTGTCTACTGGTCTCTAGCATTTTGTTATTGTTTAATTTTGACAGTAGCAACAACAAAAAATACCCGATGGAATCTGAGCCACATGCATATAGAAAATAAGCATTCATTTTTTTTTTGCATGGGAAGTTAGCCTTATCTCTCTTTCAGAGGCCACTGTAAGAATTTGTGAGGTGGGTATTTATCACATGAGATACTGCAATAGGGCAGAGGTACAGCAACCACCACATGGCCCTGCTTCCTCTCATGTCACACTCCCTCAATACCTACGCCAGAGCCTTGCTCACCTTTTGGTTTCACAAGCAAGACAGGTCCCTGCTTCAAAAAATTGGATACACTTTTATCTGTGCCTGAAAAAATAATCTCCCACTTTCTTCTGGATAATCAGGATCATCCTAGGTTTCTGTTTAAATGTCTGTTTCTCAGGAAAACCTCCCTGGCCTCTCAAATTAGGTTATGTTTCCTTCCTAAGCATTCTCATTGTGATTTTTTTCCCTTTTCAACTCTTCAATGGTCATAATTAAATGCATACCCGGTAATTGTTTTGAGTACCATCTCTTCACTTGTCCGTAAGTTCTAGGAAGTCCTGATCTCTATTTTGTTCTTAATGATATTTGTAGTGTTTGGCACAAATCCTAGCATAGCATGAATGAACAGTACATGTTTTGATTTTTTCTCAGTCATAAGTAGAAGTGGAAAGGATTCATTTAACAGTAAGGATAAGAACAAAGCCCATTTCAATTTTTTTTTTTTGTTTTACCTATGCCTAAGATGACTTATTGGACTAGTTTTTTTAGAATATTAGTATTGTGTATTCAACTTTGTTCTTTATAAAAATCTACTCAAAGTTTGAACTGTCATATTAACTTAATAATAATAATAATAATTCCAAACAGGGCCACCCTAATTAATATAAAATTCTGCAACAAAATAATTCTATCTATCTATCTATCTATTATTTTAATATTGCATATGTCTCTTAAACAGTAATAAATGACAATTATGGGAAGGCTTTGTTAGTAATGGAATAATGCCTCAGAGTTACTTCATGCATGATCCTCACTCCAGCTTTGACTCATTCTGAACTTGATGTCACTCCATTCCAATCTCTCCATATATCTTTCTTCCACCTTAAGCCATTTATCTCTCCACTCAAACTTGATCCTTTTCTTTTCCTTCATCTCATCCCTGACGTTAAGAGGTTAGTGTCAGACATTGAGCGAACACATACGTTTTATTTTTTAATTTTTTTTTTCGTTTTATTTATTTTTGAGACAGAGAGAGACAGAGCATGAACAGGGGAGGGGCAGAGAGAGAGGGAGACACAGAATCCGAAACGGGCTCCAGGCTCTGAGCTGTCAGCACAGAGCCCGTCGCGGGGCTCGAACTCACGGACCGTGAGATCATGACCTGAGCCAAAGTCGGACGCCTAACCGACTGAGCCACCCAGGCGCCCCTGAACACACATGTTTTAAATACCATGGTAATAAAACAAAGCTATATATTTCATATTAAAGTCTTCCTGAAATAAACATAAATTATTGCATTAATGTTTCTGGGTCAAAATAAAATGTTTTGTATCCAATAAAGCCAACGGCTTATACCAATAATGTAGAAGAATAAAAAATCTATTTCATTGCTTGTAATGATTCAGAAAATTCACTTCACACTGAGTTTGATCTGAAATATTATAGACAGGAAAGGCCTTGGTCATTTGTAATCAGATTAGTGTCCATTCCTATGACTTTGATGAATGGCTGGAAGAACCTAAGGAGAATGTGAGGAAGATTTGAGCACTTCTTTGGTTGTGTGAATCTAAATTGATATTGTAAAAGGTAACTGGTTCTATCTGGCAGGAGTAATTTATTATTTGGCATATTCAAACCTTAAGGCAATTTTAGTGTTGCCTAATGATGTACCATCATCTTTACTCTTTTTTTAAAAAAATTTTAAAGTGTTTATTTTTGAGAGAGAGAGAGAGAATAGGGAGAGGCAGAGACAGGGAGACACAGAATCTGAAGCAGGCCCTAGGCTCTGAGCTGTCAGCACAGAGCCTGACGTGGGGCTCGAACCCACAAACCGTTAAGATCATGACCTGAGCCAAAGTCGGACACTCAACTGACTGAACTACTCAGGGGCCCCTACCTTTCTTCACTCTTAATTTTGAAAGTAATTTAGAGTTAGTGGGAAAAAAACTTGTGGATTGTTTAGGCCTCTTTCCCTCTGTGCACTCTGATTTCTATGCTTGACTTTTTCTTCTCTTTGAGAATGCCTATTTATCCTTCAGGATCTACCTCCAGCATCACCTGTGAAAATTATTCTCTATCCATCTCTTCTTTCCTTGTAATTCTTCCAGGTAGGCAGAGGTGCTCTCCTCAGTCTGTTCCCATGGCACCTTACCATATATTTTTTAATAATTTATTTTGTTGTAGTGAAATTATTGTTCACAAATGACTGGGCTTAATGTTTTGAGGATTCAACAAGATAGATGTTACATTTATCAACAGTGTCTTTGTAGCAGATAAGAATTGCAGTCCGAGGAAAAAAATAGAGAAAGCCAATAAAAGAAAATGACATTATATAATAGCCTTTTTTGTGATTCTGTGTTCTTCAATTTCCTGAATAATTGTTTTTCCATGGAGGAAATTAATGCGCCGTTTGGCCAATATTCTGATATTTTCTCCAGTTCCCTGTGAGTTTTGCTAAAACAACTCTCCTGATTTGGAATCAACCCTGGGATACCCTCAGCTTAGAATAAGAACCAGGACAGGAGTTTATTCATCAGGATAACTAGACCTCGTGAAATGTCTCAGCATCTTATGGATCAGCATCTTCTCTGAAACACCACATATTTTGAGAGGTTTGGAAGTAGTAGATCATCTACTTCAAAACTGCCACATAATATTCACACTTTAAAGATTAAAATCTCAAAATGTGTCAGGGTTGTTTGTTTCCTAATATAATTATTAGAGACAGACATATACAACCTTTATTTCACCAAGGTCATGTGGCTGGATCTCACTCTACTAGTCGAAGGCATAGGTAGTTTTTGGAGTCAGACTGCCTGGGTTCAAAGTTAAGCTTTACCAGTAGCAAGTTGTGATTTGGGCAGGATGTTTAAAATTTCTGCTTTAATTTCTTTATTACTTTATAAGATAGTGTGAAAAATTAATAAGCTATTCATGACTAAAAATATAGACTAAGTGCTCTAATTGGATAAGGAGGGTGAGGGTGATTGAAGCTGGTGATGAACTTGATTTGCTGAAATAAACACATTAACTTAAAAGTAAATCTCCTACTAAATTGGGCATGCTTTTCTCTTGCCTTCTCACAAATATTTGCTGTTCAAAACAGACAAAATAAGGAATAAATTGAGCATCCTCTAAGTCTACGTTGAAAGGAAATCTTCATGGCCTTGGTAAAATATTATGGACTATTGTGAATGGTCTATACCCTAATAGTCTATATACTCACTATATTCTCCGAGGATGGCCATAATAATAAACTGAATTATTATTACATAACGTGTAATTATATTTATGCTAATTATGCAATGTTTAGATATTTTTAGTTTCTTTCACTTTTATCTATAAAGGGCTGTCCTTCATAGTCTGCTTTTCTGTTATCATATGAGGTAGGTGGGGACTACCTTTTATATTTGACCATGATCTCCATGGACTCTGACAGGCATAAAAAGGAAATAGCTGATTCATGGATGCAGGAGTTCCTTCGATTTCTGAGAGAAATCAGGAGATGAAATCTGAGAGAGGCTAAGCCAGGAGATGAAGCAGACATATCTAAATTTAAGGCAATAGGTTTCTCAGCCTGAGGAGAACAGCTAGCATGTAGATTTTAGTTGTCATACTCAGAGTCAAAAGAACTTGCAAAGAGGTTGCTTAATTTTGGTTCACTAAGAATTTGAACCTCCAAGTCTGAAAGAAGGTTTCCCATAATCCAAGAACAAAGAAGGATACTTCCTATAAAATCTTTCTTGCATGCATACTCACAAAACTTGAAAACAATTTTTTCCTAAAATATTTAAATCTTTTAAATTAAGAGTTCCATTCTTCAATGTTCATATAAGACTGGTTAAAATATTTGTTAATTGCCTAAGAAAATATAGCACCTTTCAGTATGTAAGAGTAAGCGATTGAATTACAGACCAGAATATTAAGAAAAACTTACATGTAATTAGTGAAAAATAAGTGTAATGATTAATGATTTTGCATGTTTATTTGCATATAAGGAGCACTTTTACTTATTTTATGTTTTGATACCCATAGTCAATAGTAGAGGAAGCTAATGATATCTCATTTTTCCATTTGAGTATATACGTATGTTTGTGGTGCATATGTTTTTATTTTATTTATTTAAAAAAATTTTTAACATTTATTTATTTTTGAGAAATACAGAGAAACAGAGCACAAGCAAGGGAGGGGCAGAGAGAGAGGGAGACATAGAATTCGAAGCAGGCTCCAGGCTCCGAGCTGTCAGCACAGAGCCTGATGCAGGGCTCAAACCCACCAAACGTGAGATCATGACCTGAGCTGAAGTCGGACGCTTCACCAACTGGCCACCCAGGTGCCCAGGTGCATGTGTTTTTAGATATGACAGCCATTACAATGGGATACTAAAGGAGTCCATTGCCAAGAGAAGAGGTATACCCAATACTTATCCTCTGGAATTTCATCACTGCTAAGGACCAATGCTGGCTGTGTGCTTCCCATGCTTCCCTTTTCTGAATTTGAGTTTGTAATTATGTTCATTCTGTCCCTTCTCCACCATTGTATACTGGATGTGGAGTGGAGCAGAAGGCTTGCCATTTTAGATTGTCGATTGCAGGACCATGAGTAACCCTATCCATATCAGATGGAGAGGACTGTACGCCACCAGGATATCCTGGTCTTTGAGCTGGACACAGTAACTGGGTGCCATTTTGTGATGCCTACAGTGGGGTGTGTGGGGGTATATTCTGTGTTGAGCACTAATGTTGCGCATAGATATTTGATGATCAAATGGGTAATCTGCGGCAGAAGCTAGATTTCCATCAAAGAATTATGCTGCCCTGCCACAGTGCAAGGTTGTTGCTAAGAAGCAGCTGCCTAACCAAGGTCTATATTTCTCTGGCTCTCTTGCTTTAGGTGGTACCATGCGTCTAGTTCTTGTCAGTGGAATATAATTAGGAATGAGGTGTACCTAAACTTTCCCACATGCCTTGATTCAAGAAAACTCACTCACATTGGAAGCTAAGTTTAGAAAATACCAAAGCCGCAGAGGAAAAGAGCTTAGTTCATTGAGAGCCACATACTCTAAAAGCAAGAGTTCTATCTTTGGACTTCATATGAAAAGTAAACTGTTTAAGGTAAAGTTTTTGGCATCATACATTTAATTGATCATTACTTAATGCAAATATGTATTTGGTATTTAAAAGTCAAATTATCAAAGAAAAATTATTTAACTTTTATTTTCTGATGGCTTTAAGTTGACTGTATGTTTGTAGAACTATTTTCAACTTTTGTCTGTAAGTGAATGCCGCATCTGATTTTTAAAACTATTCTTCATTTTTTTTTTATTGAGGTAGTTGTCAACTTTAGTAAATTCATCATAGACCTATCTTTTCCATACTATAATCTTGTTCTTTAAGTTGTAGAGAGCTAAGAAATCATTTGTCCCTCTGGTTCCTCTTAAAGCTTTTCGGTTTGTAGTCAACTATCTCTTTATCATTCCCACTGTAAGCATTCGCAGACCCTACCTTGGGCTAACATAAGTGTAGGAAAAAGGCAGAACACTGACTTGGCCAGGGGTGGTATGGGACGGAGGGAATGGATGAGATGCAACTGGAAAGGAAGAGATGGAACGCCTGTGTAGCAGCAAGGTCTACCCTGGTGAGTAGGGAGGTAACGTTTCACAATTGTTTGGACCAAATAGTCTGGATGACTATAATTAAGTAAACAAACACTGTTATTCTGACCTATACTCACAAGGCCTTGAATGAAAGGGTAAAGTGTTGTGTAGGAAATTGATGCTCTTTTTGATCTCTTGTGCCTTTATTATGTAAGCAGAGAAAGTTTAATTTCAGCCAAATCCTTTCATTTTTTTAGTAATTAGTCATATTTGTCAAGATTGTCATTTTAGCATGAATTCTTTGAATATACAAATATATTTTAAGGTATGCAAATTGTCTTTGAGATGTCAGGGTCCTTTTCCTAGTACCCAACATTTTTAAGTCAATTTCTCTTGCTTAAAAACCTCATTCTACTCTTCATTGATCCAGGGTCTCCATTGGACCCCCCACTAGGTCAGTTTCACTTGGTTTCTCTTTGCTTAGTTCAGGTTCTCAGTGGCTTCTTGGGCGCTCAGAATTTGTTGGTGTCATGATTACATATTTTGATATCAATTAGTTCAACCATGCATCCTGCAAACTCTCTCCACCCACTATGCTTACTTATGTAAGACTTAATGGTGCTATGTTAAATAAAGAGTCATTTACTTTTGGGGTCTGCCTTTTAGGAACACAAAGTTGAAGCTTTACATGTTTTAGTGTTTTCCTTAGCCTGGTGCATAAACATATATGCTCAGGGGATAAATTCATTAAAATACCATTTATCTTCTCAGGCCACCTAAGGCCACCCACACAGATCCACTCTTGGGCTATTTGGAGGTTGGAGGCAGAAGGGACCCAGCAATTGAGATCTCTGGTACAAATGAGAGTTCTGATTTAGCACACAGAACCATATTCTGATGCCTTTTCATTTATACACTAGGATCTTTTTCTGTAGCTTTTCCAATATACTTTAAAAGGAACTACAGTTGTCTTGTTATAAACTGAAAATAGCATTTTATTGATAATAAAGTATAAATTAATCAAAAGAGTTCTTCACCTAGTCCTCCTGAAATCTCAGACTGGGAAGAGTTTCAAGTTCATTAGGAGGAGTTTGGGTCATTCCTCATTCCTTGTTTGTCTTATCAGAGTCATAGAAGCTATTTTAATTAAACATATATCTATGAAGGTGACATTATATCTAGACAGCAACTATGTTAATTTCCCCAATGGTGATGTCATCTGCCAATCAGTAGCCAAATATTCTAACCTCTAAAAACTGTATCAATTGTTCTTCATGTTCGCTAGCCACAGTAACAATAACCTTGAAAAAAGTGAAGAAATTTCCTGAGAATTCAATTAAAATAAACAGCTTCACCTTTTTCCTCAGAATAATGCTCTTGAAAATTTTGTAAAATATGGTTAACAATAGCCATAAAAATAAATAACCGAAATAAAAGGAAAATTGCAAACTGTGCTCGTAGTAAATAAGATATTTACATAACATTTAAATACATTTTCTTTCCCCAAGGCACCTGTAACAGACATCTATCATTCTTACTGAATACCTAGCGTGTGTGTTTGGGGAATTTCCACTTATAAGGCAGAGCCTGTCTCCCATGTTATAAACAGAAAATCTAATAGTCCTTTTCAACTGGGCTTGGAGCTAAGGGCAAGCACCCAGCCTAGGCTGTACCAACAATGCAGCCACTGCGGGCTTTGGATTGAAAGCTAGTGAAGCAAAGCAGCAGAGATGCAGGAGGACCCATTCCAGTGGAGGTGTGGCTGCGGTGGCACCGACATGCGATTAACAGAGGCTAAAGCAGCGGCAATACTAGCAGCAGCCTTGGGTGCCTGGTTTTGGTGATGAAAATTCTGCAAATGATAATGATTGTGCCCAGCAGTTCTGGTGGCAGTATTGCCACTTTTACGGCTCTGAGATGTTCTTTTGTCTATGGCCAGTGACTGCATTGCCCCAGGCCTGATGTTCCAGCTCTCAAAGAGAGTTGGTGAGTTACCTTAATGTGTTTTACAAAATTCTTTTTGACTAAGATTACCTGAATCCATTTCTTTTTTTTTCCTTAATTAAAAAATATTTTTTTAAATCTTTGTTTTTGAGAAAGAGAGAGACAGAGCACAAGCGGGGGTGGGGGTGGGGGCAGAGAGAGAGGCAGACACAGAATCCAAAGCAGGCTCCAGGCTCTGAGCTGTCAGCACAGAGCTCGATGAGGGGCTCGAACTCATGAACCTTGAGATCATGACCTGAGCTAAAGTCAGACATTCAACCAACTGAGCCACCCAGGTGCCCTTGAGTTCATTTCTATTGCTTGTAACTAAAAATACCGAATCACTGGATTACTTTTTATTATATGATTGGAAACCTATTGCAACATGCTTCTGAGTCTAGGGTAAATTTTATCTATGGGCTGGGATTCTCTGAAGGAAATAACTTAAGTTCAATTTCAGGGTCTTTTGGTTCCTGGACCCAGTTCCAATGTGTGTGTGTGTGTGTGTGCGCGCGCAAGTGAGGTCTTCCCACACAACACCAAGCAATTCTCAGATACTAGCAGGGAGTGTCTGAGAATTCAACTCAATTCTGACACTGTCTACCTGGAGGTAGCATCAGGATCCACAGGTTAGAGGCTCGGTCCTATAAGACTGACTGCTTCCCCAACTGGCTCCACCTCATATGCCAGTCTCAAGCCAAGGTTGCTACCTGTGTTTCTTACCCTTTGGTGACAGACTGGAGTTTCCAACAACCCTCTCCAATTCAGGATGTCAATTGCAAGTCCTGGTTGTTACCTGTATTTCTGACCAACTGGCTGTAGATCAGAGGTTCCCATTACCTCCTCCTGGGGTTCAATTAATTTGCTTGAGCAGCTCACAAAACTCAGAGAAATATTTCACTTACTAGATCACTGGCTTATTATATACTTATAAAGGATATACAAGAACAGCCAGATGGAAGAGACGCATAGGGCAAGGTGTGAGGAAAGTGTGTGGAGGGTCCATGCTCTCTCCAGGTGGGCCACTCACCTAGTGGAGACTGTGTTCACCAACTTGGAAGTTCCCTGAATCTAGTGCTTTTGTGTTTTTATGGAGATTTCATTACATAGGCATGATGGATTAAATCATTGGCCATCAGCAATTGATTCAACTTCATTCCCTCTCCTCTCTCTGGAGGTAAAGGGTGGGACTGAAAGTTTAATAATGTGGTTAGTTCTCACGGCAACCAGTCCTAATCCTTAGGTGGAGCCCAAAGTCACTGCATTAACATAACACCTCATTATTGCTCTCAGAATTTAGGAAATTCCAAGAGGTTTATAAGCTTTGTGCTAGCAATGGGACGTAGGACCAAACACATATTTCTTATTATAAATCACAATACCTCATAGGATAATGGCCATAATAAGGGCAAACATTATAAGAAATTCAGTTGCATTTGTAAAAGAAGAACCAATCCTTCCACTAGTTTGTAAGGTCCTGTTAAGGTCTGTTCAACCAACAGTTTTTCTTGCTGATTTGATGGGTTTTTCCCTTTGGGCTCTTTTAATGATATAGGATATTGATATTCCCATTAGATTTGCTCCTTGAAATTCTTATTCCTTTTTGTTCAAACAGTTTTATTGATGTATAATTTATACCTGGTTAAAGCATACAATCCAATGGTTTTTAGCCTGTTTCAGAGTTGTGTAGATAACACAAAAATCTAACTTTAGAGCATTCTCATCATTCCCCAAAGAAACCTTGTACCCACTAGCAATCACTACCCTTTTCCACTCCTTTCTCTCCTCTCCAGCACAAGACAGCCAGGGAACAGCAAATCTGCTTTCTTTCTTTCTAGATATATCTATTCTGTTCATTTCATATAAGTGGAATCATACAGTTTGTGGTCCTTTGTGACTGGCTTCTTTCACCTAGTATAATGATTTTGAGTTTCACCTATGTTTGTAGCACCATTATTATTTCATTTCTTTTTATAGATTGCCAAATATTTCATTTTATTGAAATATCATGTATTGTCTATTCATTTGTCAGCTAGTAGGCATGTGGATCATTTCCACTTTTTGTGAATTTGAATAATTCTACTATGAATGTCTGTGTACAATTTTGCGTGGACATGTTTTCATTTCTCTTGGGTAGATACCTAGGAGTGGAATGTCTGGAACCTATGGAAACTCTACGTTTGACGTTTTGGAGAATTACCAAACCCTTCCACAGCAGCTGTACCATCTTTCACTCAACTCAATTTCAGTATATCCACGTTTTTGCCAAACTGTGCTATTGTCTCAATTTTAATTATGGCCATCCTAAGTGGATGTGAAGTGGTATCTCACTGTGGTTTCCCTAGTGACTAATAATGTTGAACATTTTTCATATGCTTTTTTGGACATTTTTATATCTTCTTTGGAGAAATGTCAATTCAAACCCTTCAACCATTTTGTTTAAAACTTTTTTTAACGTTTTGTTTTATTTTTTGAGGGACAGAGAGAGACAGAGTGTGAGTAGGGGAGGGGCAGAGAGAGAGGGAGACACAGAATCCCAAGCAGGCTCCAGACTGAGCTGTCAGCACAGAGCCTGATGTGGAGCTTGAACCCACGGATTCATGACCTGAGTTGAAGTCGGATGCTCAACCAACCTGAGCCACCCCACAAACCCTTCATCCATTTTTAAACTGGGTTTTTTTTTTGTCTTTTTGTTGTTGAGTAGTAGGAGTTCTTTATATATTTTGAGTATGAAACCCTTATCAAACATATGATTTGCAAATATTTACTCCCATTCTGTAGGTTGTCTTTTTACCTTCTTGAGAATGTCCTTTGATGCTCAAAAGTTTTCAATTTTGCTAAAGTCCATTTTATCTATTTTTTCTTTGTTGCTCATGTGTTTGGTGTCATATCTAAGAAACCATTGCTGATTCCAGTGTCATGAAAATTTACCTCTATGTTTTCTTCTAAGAATTTAATGCTTTCAGTGCTTATCTTTAGGTTACTGATGCATTTTGGATTCAGTTTTGTATTTTGTATTGTAATTCTTTGCATCCTTATTCTTTTCTTTTTTGTGAATCCAGTTCTCCTAATTCCATTTGTTAAAGAGATTATTCTTTCCCCATTTAATGGTCTTAGCACTCTTGTCAAAAATCAATTAGCCATAGATGTACAAGTCTGTTTCTGGACTCTTATTTCTATTCCATTGGCCCAAGAATATGTCTGTTTTTGTGCCAGTACTACACTGTCTTTATTACTGTAAATTTGTACTAAGTTTTGAAATTGAGAAGTGTGATTGGAGCCCTTCAACTTTATTGTTCTTTTTCAAGATTGTTTCATCAGTGTGGCTACCCTGCAATTTCATATGGATTTGAAGGTTGACTTTTCCATTTCTGCAAAAAAATGCTGTTTATAATTTTAATAGGGATTGAATTGACTCTTTAGATTGCTTTGGGTAGTATTGATGTCTTAATACTAAGTTTATTATTTGTTTGATCCATGAACATAGAATGTCTTTTCATTTATTTGTTTTTAACTTCTTTTGGCAATGTGTTGTAGTTTTCAGTGTATGAGGTTTTCACTCCCTTTAGTAATATGCTGTTGGATTCAGTTTACTAGGATTCTGTCAAGGATTTTTGTAACTATATTCATAAGGGATATTTGTAATTTTGTTTTCTTGTGATTTTTTAAATCTGGCTTTGTTATCGGGTTAATGCTGGCCTCATAGAATGAGCTGTAAAAGTAAATCTTCCTCTTCTAGTTTTTGAAAGAATTTGAGAAGGCTTGCTGTTATTTTTTCTTTAAATGTTTGCCAGCTGTTCTTAGTCTTTTTGTTTGTATGTATGTATGTATTTATTTATTTATTTATTTTTTACTAATTCCATCTTTTTACTTGTTATAGGTATTTGAGATGTTCTATTACTTCTTGATTAACCTTAGGTAATTTGTGTATATCTAGGAATTTGCATTTTAACTGGATAATCTAATCTAGTATTCTTTTATCATTTTCAGTTTTGGTTTTAGTTATTTGCATATCTCTCTCTTTTTTCTATGACTGTTTAGCTAAAAGTTTGTCAAATTTGTTGACCATTTCAAAGAACCAAGTGGTGGTTTTGTTGATTCTCTCTATTGTGTTTCTATTCTCTATTTCTTTTATCTCTGCTCTAATCTTTATTATCTCCTTCCCTTTAGTAGTTTAGGGTTTAGTTTGTTCTTATTCTAACTAGAAAGTGTGTAAAGTCGAGCAATTGATTTGAAATATCTCCTCTTTTTTAATGCAGCCATTTGCACCTGTAAATTTCCCTCCAAACACTACTTTCACTGCATCTCATAAGTTTTGGAATATGTTTTACTTTTCATTCATCTCAAGTATTTTCTAATTTCCCTTGTGATTTCTTCTTTGATCTTTTGATTGTTTAATAGCATGTAATTTAATTTCCACATTTAATTTATGTCCTGATGCTTTGGATATGTGGTGGTCAGGTGAAAATATCCTGTTTCTTTTTTTCTCTTCTGTTTATGGCAAGTTGGTAAGATAAGGTAGGGGACACTTGTTTCTATCTGAGTGGGACAGAGGAATGGATCAGGGATAGAGGAATGGATCACAGCAACTCTTGGAAATGGGTAGGTAATGAGGGTCATTGCTGACTCCTGACACAGAATTATCTTTGTGCATTCTTCTCAAAGCACATGGGAGAAGGCGTTGAGAGAGCAGTCTGTGGAGCTGCCCAGGAAGCCTACAAAGAAATTTTTCTGCATTCTCAGCTATCAGCTGGTGGGACTTAGGTTTTAAACTTGTCTGTTGATTGTTAGAGCCCTGAAGTCATGGCTCTACAATGCTATGTTATATACTCAACTTCATACTGTTTCAGCTCCACATTCCAATTCACTTGCTCCTGATATCCACACCGAATATTTTTCTACATTTTGGTAACTTTTCTTTCTATAGATTTTTTTTTTCCTGCATCAAGTTAACTTAGGAAAGCTAGATATTTTTAATGAGAAAAGATAAGGAAGGATAGTTCTGAGGGTGAGTGTGTTCAGACAAGACAGGACCTTCCATAATATATGTTTTGCTAGCCAGTAGGAAAATATTAGGGCTGCTTTCATTTTTAATCCTATTTTTAATATTTTACAGAAAAAAAAAGCAAAAGCAAATCTGTCAGATATTACCACATACACAAAGGGTATGAATATATTAAACCCTATTCAGTACAATTACCACAACTTAAAAATACTTTATTCACTAGTTACAAACATTATATTCATTTATTTCTTATATACACAGAGTTTTCACCAAGCTATTTTACAACACACAATCACTGACCTTGTACAGAGAGCTGTTGTACTTTATTCTTCATTCCTGCTTGGCCCTAAGGGAAATTATTACAATATTATTCTACATGACCAGCGTCATGCTTCATTTCCTTAACTTTTGGAACACTATTGGCAACTATTGGCACTATTGGGATCTCAACTTGTTACTGTTAAACCTGTGAGAAGTTGTAACTCTCCTGCGTTTGCGTTTGATGGAATCATTTACCAGACACGAATCAGAGGTTTTCTGCTGAAATTCTGCATCAACAAAATTCAAGTTCAGATTAGAGCTGGCCAGCATTGATTTCTCACATTTATTTTGTGCTTCTGAGGTTTGATACTAAGCTCCCTGGCATTCTTCTATGTGCTTTGTAAGAGTGGAGGTCACTTTGAAGTTGGTCGGATCTCTGCTGATAAGAGACTGGCAGGATCTGGAAAGCAATATAGATTTGGCTGCTGGGTCAGAAATGTCACCATCATGAAATTGGGAGATGGAATAATGCAGCAGCATACTAAGCTTACTAAAAAAATAAAAGCTGTTAGATAGGATTCTACAATAATCATGTTGCTTTAATTTTTTCCTATGCAAGTAATTTCAAAAACACTTTTTCCAGATGCAAAATAATGAAAATACAACATTAACTATTTATTTATTTTTGTCTTTTATAAGTATTTAAAATGATGCAAAGCTTCTTGATTCTCTCAGATTTTTCCCAAAATATTTTGTATTTTTCTGTCACTGATATAAATCCAAAATATCCTAGGATATTTTAACTATCTCCCTAGTATTTCTAGCCAGTTTTTACCTTCAAACAATGAAAAAGATTTGCAGTGAACTTTAACCTCAGAAGGTAGGGTGAATTTTGGAGAGAAATTATTCCAAGCCCTGACAAATGTGAAAATATCAACATAGCTTTATTTAAAGTGACCTCTACTGAAAATTACTTCCATGTGTATTATTGTATCATTGTCAGTGTCAGAATTCAGACAAAAGGGCTAAAGTCTTCTCTCTTTCATACTGTTCTTGTTTTATAATTATTTTTTAAACTTTTGACCTTAAAAAGTTCCGCTTTATAAGTTTTCATTTAAGAGTCACAAACAGTGAGTTAATGATGTCAGTTTCCCCTTAAAAGTGTTAGAAAAGTACTATCTGGACCTCAGGTATTTCTATCACACTCAAAGGATGATACTTGCTACACCCAGCAACACCAAATCTACTGAAAAAGACCAAAAAACCAAAGCCAAACCAAACAAAACAAAACACCAGATTGAAGGACTATTTTTCCTTGGATGTTTTAGCAAATTATACTAAGTGCTCCTACTATGTGTGAAGGCCAAGAGTTATGTTTTTCAACCTATATTTGGTGGTAGCTGACTACAGTGAAACTGAAGGCCAAACTTCACATCCACATTCTGCAGCTAAAGATGGTCCTGTGTATCTAGAATGTTAATTAATGCTAGTCTCATAATCATTTGTAAGTTTAAGGAGATAATGTGTGCTTTAAAATATTAGACTTTTGTTGACACTTTGACATTGTATGATAAGCATTTACATGTTTTGGAATGAACATTTAAAAACATTATATTCAACAATGAGATACTAAATAATGATAAATTTGCTTATCCAAAGCATGCACACAAGCTTCATAGTGTATTGAACTGTTTGTGGCAACCCTGTAATAACCATTGACTATTTTAGCATTCAAGTTTGAATTTAGTTCTTTGAAGTTACATACATTGAGATGATTGTATTTGCATACTCGTGTCTTTATGTATGTGTGTCTGTTTATTGGTGTAATCAGAAGAAATCAGTTTACATACATGGTGGAGTTGTTTAGACTTTGAACACTTTGTAACAATCAAATATTTCTGGCTTTGGGTTCAAAATAGGAAAAAGGATTGGAAAACTTACTTTAGTGGTGGCAACAGACTATGATTTCCTCTTGAATAATTGCTTTTATCTTGTTTTTCAAAACAATAGTTGACTCTATATTGATGGAGGTATAACAGTCGAGTAAAGCATTACAGGTAATTATTTTAGCTGGATAGCTTTAAAAAAACTAACTGAATATTTTAGACTTTCTGAAAAGTTTGTGTGGTACATCCACATTCTCAGAAGGTTTCTGCTTTTTTGAGGAAGATTGACAGTATCTTTAATTCAAGGAAAGATGATTTATAAGCACTGAGGTCTGGAAGATAAATTCTACACTTAAAGTAGATCTTATTTTGTTATGGCTCTCAGAAATATGTCAGTAAATTTTTGTTATAGTAAATAGATGCTTCCTCAGGACCATTAGCTCACTTCTTTCTAGGGGGCTTCTGAATTACTTAAATAGACAAAATACACCTCTCTGTGGAGTGGTGTATATCATACTCTTGTTTGCCTACTATTAGTTCACATACATCCAAAATATTGTCCTGCTTTCTATTCTAACAATTGATTCACCTTTCTACATATGTTTATTAGTATATACAGGTAGTACATAGACTTTCTTTTCTAAGGATTTTCATTTGAGTATATCTTCTGATACTTTTCCCTAGTCCTTACACATTTTTCAATGGGAGGAGAGAGAGGATAAGGATGCTCCAAAATTGATAAAGTTGATGTCCAACTTCTTTGTTTCTCTTTGAGTTCTGGGGGAGAGACACTTCTTTGGTGCTGGTAGATATTCCTGTCTGCCATAATAATTATGAGTTTCTATCTTTAATTCTTGCCTACAAAAATTGGTAACCCAGTCTCAGAGACAATTGGGATTCTCCCCTTCATTAGAAGGCATCTTTAGTGTTTTATAATCTGCCTATTTTCTTTAAAAAATTTTTTTTAATGTTTCTTTATTTTTGAGAGAGAGACACACACAGAGCGAGAGCAGGAGAGGCGTAGAGAGAGAGAGAGAGAGAGAGAGAGACACAAAATCTGAAGTGGACTCCAGGCTCTGAGTTGTCAGCACAGAGCCTGATGCAGGGCTAAAACTCACGAACCATGAGATCATGACCTGAGCCGAAGTCAGATGCTTAACCGACTGAGCCACCCAGGCGCCCCTATAATCTGCCTATTTTCTAAAAATTTTTAAGTATTTGTGAAAAATAAAGAGGATCATAGGAATTTGCTTTGTCCTTTTAAGATCCTAACTTTGGCTATTTCTTAGCTTGGTATTTAAAAATATGTAACGGTCAAAAAGTAAAGGATTTTTTTTTCTTTTGATGCCACTTTCTCAGAAAAAATAATAAAAAGAGTGACATGTATGTTGTATAATAATTTTACTAGATTTCCTTTCCAGTTACATTTCATGGAGAAAAATCTTTAAATCTTTAAAATTTTTCATTCTTCCAAATGAGTTCATTTGAGTAAAGATTTTCATTAATTCCTACTCTTTGAGGCTAATTTTCTTTCATTCTAATGAGAAAAATGAGTCATTTAACTTTTTTCTGTTTTATTAGATGAAAATGTTTAATTTATATAGATTTTGTTGTCACTCACCACAAAGCTTCTTTAATCTTTTGGAAAAATCATATGTCACTTTAGTGTCACAAATACATATGCAATTTTAAAATTTCTTTTATTTTTAAAAAAATTTATTTTGAGAGAGAGAGAAAAAAAATCATGAGTGCAAGTGGGGGAGGAGCAGACAGAGAGAGAGACAGAGAGAGAGAGAGAGAAAGAGAGAGAGAGAGAATCCTAAACAGTCTCCTCACTGTCCATGCATGGCCTGACTAGGGGCTTGAACTCACCAACAGTGAGATCATGACCTGAGCGGAAATCAAGAGTCTGATGCTTTAACCGACTGAGCCATCCAGGCACCCCTGTAATTGCAACTTTTAAATGAGAAAAATGAAACATTTTAGAAGTATTTTTCAGATCTATGTTTAGTTTGTTGCATGTAATAATTTGGAATTTTCAAAGCATAAATTAAGAGCCCATTTTATTTTTGAGGGGGTAAATCTCTTAATAGTGTCTTTGTTACATTTCTCTGCTACCTTTCTCAATTGAAGCATAACTGCTCCAAAATTGCCCTCTGTTTCCAGAGAGTAGGTAAGACAGGACTGCTAAACAGGAGAATGGGGGCTTATGCTGGCACCATGATGCCCTAACGCTAGTCTTGCACTTCAGAAAATGGATTTAGGAATATTCTTCCGCGGAGGTATAGGGTGAACTTATGAAGCTTGACGTGGTGGAGGCAGATTTGGAATTCCTGCGGGAACAGCCACTGAAACTTGGGTCTCTTGGGGTTGCTCTCTTTTTTCGACTGGCTTTGGAGTTGTCTGGGTCACTGGGCTCAAACACCACTGTCACGGACTCCATCCTGGTCACCGTGTAAAGGCTGCTTTGCCGAGTCGGGTGAAACCTGGTGGTCTTGAGCTCCAGCTCATCATAGCTAGAAACTTCAATGAAAGGGCACCAGCGAAATGCTCTCTTGAAGCCAGCTCGAAATCTGAAGAGAAAGAAGCAGGCCACAGAGAGAAAAAGCCATGTTTTCAAGTGGAAATTTCCTTCAATTGCCACAGAAAACCCTATTTAAGGCAATTAAACACAATCAGTTTTTGAATTTGATTTTCTAGTCAAACTCTTAAAATGTTAGCCGCACTATTGGTACTAATCTTTTAAGTTTTCTTCATGAATTGAGTCTTAACTTCCTATCAGTTAGAAGCAAGTCATTGAATAGTAAAGTTGTCCAGCATCAGGTAATCCATATGCCAAAGAAACAGTGTACATTTCTTCAGTAATTTTATACATCTGCATAAGTGTACTTGAATTAGGCTTGCCAGTTAAGGCACTTAAAAATGATGCATTTCAAAATAGCTTCTTTTAGAAATGATTACACATTTATAAATTAAAGTCTCGTTTAATGTTAGAATTAATTACTAACCTTGATGGTTTTTATCTAATCATATGTGAAAATACAAAATCCTTTGCTTTGTAAACCATTAAGTGAAGTTGATGAAAAACAGATGTACTGCTTGTGGGTGGCTTGAATTGATATATGCTTTATGCAGTTAATGAAAGAAAAGAAGAATTAAGTAATTAACAAACGTAAAGCACTGCATAGTGGAGGCCAACTGGAAAGAGAGCCTAGGATTTAGCTTACAGTTACTTACATGAAGTTCTGTTTCTAGTTGTGCTCAAAACACATTGGTTTATTTATTTTTTTTAATTTTTAAATGTTTATTTATTTATTTTTGAAAAAGAGAGAGAGAGAGAGACAGAGGAAGAGAGAGCACACAGGCAGGGGAGGGGCAGAGATAGGGAGACACAGAATCTGAAGCAGACTTCAGGCTGTGAGCTGTCAGTACAGAGCCCGACACGGGGCTGAAACCCACGAACTGTGAGATTATGACCCGAGTCAAAGTCAGACGCTTAACTGACTGAGCCACCCAGGTGCCCCAGAACACACTGGTTTATTAAGGGAATTATCAATCTTCTGAAATTTAACCATGCCCTTCCATGTTCTGACCATTACAACCAAGATGATTTTATCTGGAAACGATTTTATGATTCTTTCCAGTCTTAAATCTGACTACAGTCAAATACTGCTTTTTAAAAAGTTTACTTTAAAAGTAGCTTTTCCTGGGGCGCCTGGATGGCTCAGTCGGTTGAGCGTCCGACTTCGGCTCAGGTCATGATCTCACAGTCAGTGGATTCGAGCCCCGCATCAGGCCCTGTGCTGACAGCTCAGAGCCTGGAGCCTGCTTCGGATTCTGTGTCTCCCTCTCTCTCTGCCCCTCCCCCACTCATGCTCTGCCTCTCTCTCTCTCTCTCTCTCTCTGTCAAAAATAAATAAACACTAAACAAATATTTTTTTTAAGTAGATTTTCCTGAGTAGATTTTCTGGGTGGCTCAGTAGGTTAAGCGACCAACTCTCCCTTTCGGCTCAGGTCATGATCTCACAGTTTTGTGAGTTTGAGCCCTGCATTGGGCTCTGTGCTGGCAGTGCAGAGCCTGCTTGGGATTCTCTCTCTTTCTCTCTCTCTTTCTGCCCGTCCCCTGCTGATGCTCTCTCTGTCTCTTTCAAAATAAACTTCTTAGAAAAAATTGAAAGTAGCTTTTCCCTGGCCACCTCAATTTCTTCAGAACTCATTTCCATGGAGGCTGCACCCTCTCTTTACTCACTGACCTCATTATATAGGAAGGAGGGTTGGAATTCTCCTTGCCCTGACTGTTGCTTCTAGAACCCTCGCAGCAACATCTTCTATTTTGAACTGTATTTACAAAACATCCTTCTTAATAGAGTCCACTCACATATGCCATCATCTTTTCATTTTGTAGAAATTATCTGTACATTTCTATGAATTATCTTCATTTCTTTGAACTGGGCATTTTTTTTTTTCCTGCGCAGACAAAATTCTGATGGGTTTGGAGGCAGAAATAAAAATTTCCCAGTTAGAACTTCTAAGCATATTGTTTTGAGAATGTAATGGTTAAGGTGGGATACTTCATTAAGTAGGAGGAAGTCTAGAAAAAAAATCATGCTCTGTACTGCTGTCAGTGAATTTTTCAATTTTCCCTTCTTTTTGCGTTAAAAATTCTTTTTAATATTTCTTTATTTTTGAGAGAGAGAGACACAGAGCACAGATGGGGAAGGGGCAGAGAGAGAGGGAGACACAGAATCATAAGCAGGCTTCAGGCTCTGAAGTGTTAGTGCAGAGCCTGATGCAGGACTCGAACCCACGAACTGTGAGATCATGATGTGAGCCAAAGTCAGATGCTTAACCAACTGAACCATCCCGGCACCCCTTACTTTTGCATTTTTAGTGCAAAAGGGGGAACAACATTATATGCTTTCAGCTAAGCCAGGAGTGGCAAGAAACTTGCATTTAGTAATTTTGTTTTTACCTTTTATTCAAACAGCAGTAGATGATGGGGTTGTACATGGTGGAGCTCATTGCCAGCCAAAAACTAGCCAGGTAGACCTGCTGGATGTATTTCCATCTATTCAGCTGTTGATAGATTGCTGTGAGGATGAAGTAAATATGATAAGGCAGCCAGCAGATGGCAAATGTCACCACGACAATTATCATCATTTTTACAACCTAAAAGGAAAGAAGTAAAGAGGTCAGTTTTGGAAAATTCAAAAGTCATTAAATGTACTGCAAATCATATTTTTCTGCCAATACAGTTAAATACATGGCATGCTTAAGGCTTAGTATTAGAAAAGTAAGAGGGAATACAGGGACAGCTGCCTAAGGTAAGCCTCAAGAAAGCATGCTAATGTCACTAATCCTTCTTTACCTAGCCCACATGAATGGGTGGCACTAACTCAAATAGAAACAAATATATCTTAACTGGCATGAAGACAGTAAGTGTTTACAAAAACCCAAAGAGCTTAGGGGAGAGAGGAGCAAGATTTGGCTGTGCTAGCCTGCACAGTAAAACAGCCCAGATATTATACCTAGACAAACTGCTGCATCACTGGGGATAATTTAGGCTGTAAGGGCTGGGCTGGTTCCTCAGTATTTATTATAGCCTGACTATAGTGAAGACTATTTGGTTTTCTTTACTCTCATACCATGCTCATGAGGCAACCTTCTGAATATTAATATGGTTTCTCTTATAATCTGATATTGGGGAAGCTTTCTCTGCATAGTGATGATGAATATTCACATTAGTCTGAGGAAATACCATTAACTTTAAATTTGTAAATAGGCAATCATCTGGCTTATACATTAGGTCTTTTGGTAAGCATGAATCATTTCCTCGGTTTCCACACCTCTGAAACAAAATATTCTAGAAAGCCCTGGCTGCAGAAGAATATCAACCTGTGTTTCTCTACCTCTAGGCCTTGAGTTCCTAAATGGCAAAGAGAATGTCTTAATTATCTTAATATCCCCAGCATCTAGCACAATCCCAAGTATATAGCTGAACATAAACAATTAGATATAGAATGAATGAAAAATGAATGACAGTATACAATTTGCAATAGTGGGTTGAATGAGAGGATGTTTTATGTGTCCTTAAATAAAATAAAATCTGTGCATTGTCTGTGACTATAAGAAAGGTAAACTCAAAGTAGCTTGGCTTTGTGTGGAAAAGGAAATAATACTACTATCCTATGATGACCTCATTTAACATTTCTCATTAGCAATCTATCTACTAATTTGTTCATACTTCTTTTGGCAATATGGAAATAGTAAAATGTTTAGAATAATATATGCTAAATAAACTAACTTGGGAGCTTACCCATAACAGATCAGAACACAAATCAGAGAAAGTCTTGACATAAATGACCTATGGTGCATCTTAGAACTATGGAAACACACTATTTATGACCCGGGCTTGTCATTTCTCTGCAAGCTAGGGATTCAGATGAAATGTTGGCAAGGTTAAGAGTCAGGAGAGATTCTAGAACAAGGCAAATCATGAAGTGGATCACTGTGGAAGGCAAAGCTTTCCTAAGGGTCTCATCACTCTAACATCCACGTGACTAGCATTGATCTGATGGACATTGGTCATCAGAGCTGAAGATCCAGGTCAATAGCTCACAGAATGTCATCACTGGGTGCACCATCTAAAGTCTTTTTTCTCAGCGCTCTTTAAAATGCATTTCCACCCCCTGAAAAGCTATGTTCAGATTTCTGTATTTATCTCTCCTATTTCTCATTCATGGATTTGTGGCATACAAGTTAAGAGTTATATTTTATTACAATTCACACTTATACAATGTTTCACATATTTAATAACTTATTAGTTGGCTTTCAATGTGTTTTAAGAAACTGAGGCAAAGACCAAGAGTTTTGACCGCTATGGTTCATGAAACTAGGCTAGATTTTATTTATTTTTTAATTTTTAAGTATATATTTTTTATTTTTTTATTTCAAGAGAGGGAATGGGAGGGACAGGGAGAGGGAGGGGGAGAATCCCAAGCAGGCTCCGTGCTGTCACTGTAGAGCCCGATGCTGGGCTCGAACTCATGAACTGTGAGGTCATGACCTGAGCTGAAATCAAGAGTCAACCAACTCAGTCAACCAACTGAGCCTCCCAGGTGCCCTTAGGCTAGAGTTTTAAAAGTAAGATTTTTAATTCTTTTTTCCCCCTTGCCTACAGTTAACATTTATTGAATGTCTGGTAGGTCTCAAAAACAGTATAGAGAAAAATAATGAATAGACGACTATTCCTTATCTTGAAGAAGCTTACAATATAATGAAAAAAATGTAAATTAAAAAATGCATGGAAATGTGAATATAAACATGTATATAAAATTGAAATAATATTTATAAGAACTTACTAGTTTATTTTAAGCAAGAATGATGCAGTGCATGGTAACTGTAGTCTCAGGGGATGTAAGAGGAATGAAACGAGTTCTATTGCCTTTTTATCTTGAACATATGAACATCATACTATTCCTTGAACATGATAGGCAAGCTCCTGCCCAAAAGTATTCTCCCTCCAGAACATTCTTCCCATAATTATTCCCACTGGTAACACCCTCATCTCCTTCACGCCTTGGTACAGCTGTCACTTTCTCTGCTACTCCTATTCTGACCGACCTGTTTAAAATTGCAGTCTGTCTTTCCAGTTCCCAACCCCTTAGCTTGCTCTTTCTTTTCAGTTTTTTATGTTTATTCTTTACTTTCTGTCTCCTCATGCTAGAATATAAAAGGGCAAGAATTTTCTTCTTACTTTGTTTGTTGATGCATTTCAGGCACATAGGCTGGACTTCACATATAATCAGCTCAAAAATTTTTTTAAATTAATGAATGAAAATGAATACAAAATGAAAGAAACTAAAGGACATATAGTTGGTTAAGAGATGTCCATAATTTTATCCAGTCATTGATTACTGGTATCATTTGTCCTCCAAGTTTAAAATGGGCATGCATATATAAAATGAGCATGACATTTTATTGCTGTTTCATATTTCTAGGCAAACAAATTCAAGAGTATGAGCATACAAACAATATAACCAATATATTTTTTGGGGTGCATGAAAGCATTAAATTTTATTCTGAATAAGTGTTAAGGGCAAAAAAAATCTGTAACAATGTGAACAAGGTACAGGCTACTATGTTAAATATGGTATGAACAAATATGCATAAACACTTCTTTGAATGCTTTTTTGCAGGCTGACCACAAACTCCCTATGCATGAAATTGTTTTCCAATAATAGTTAAAGACATACAAAGGCTATCAGAGTCTTTTACGTGACTTCCAACCACGTGGAAGAAGTCCATAATGGGGCAAAATTAAAGTGTAAGTGGAGAATTAAATGAAAATGCCTCTGGAAGAGAAGTTTCAGATAACTTCTAATTCACATATATAGAGCCTTACGGACCTTGATATAAAACATTTCAAAACTTATTTGACAATGTTTAGGAAAAATCTAAAAGACCCTAAAAGAAAAGATCTTTCACAGTGAAACACAGCTATAATATACTTCATTCATTTATTTCTATAAAATACATTTTGACTGTTAGCTTCAGTCTTTGCTCACAAAACCTTGTGGAATTATTTCTGATATCAAACTTTCAGGACCCAGGTTTAATGTAAATGCAAAAGTGGGGTCTTGGGTGGGAGTAATTGCATTACTTTGTGAAGTGCCAAAGTCATGAAATTGTAATCTTACTCTTTAAATTGCTAAGGAAAAGAACACTTTGAAACACAAACCATGAGCAGTGACAGCTGTGCACATGCTGTGAGCAGTTCCCCTGTGTCTCATGGCTGGACAATGGCACTAGCACATAAATACGAGGCAGGAAAGGCATTCAGTTGGTAGACTTCCTAAAAATCCCGAAATTTTTAGGCAAGATAAAGAGACTGAAATGGAGATGATTCAAATCTTTCATCATGTCCTAACAAATTTTGTTGTGACTTGATAAAAACATTGATTGATGTTGAGTATTTCATGAATCTGAGACATGTGCCTGCCTCTGAGACAAGGGGATTTGTTTTCCATGGCAACATGGACAGTTGTGGCTACCCACCACTGTCCTTGGCACAGACATTTCCTAGCAGGAGGAAGAAGGGAGGTGTGACAAGCAAACATAGGCAGGATGGAAATGCATGTCTTGGTTAGTGAAAATGAGCTTTGGGCACCTTTTCTTAGTGTATCGAAGGGGAAAAAAATCTTTGATTTTTGTATTCTGTATAGGTTAGACTGGAATGCCTGCAGCTGTTCTTATCTTTCATATTAAATTAGTGTAGGGTGGATGATTTTGAGGTTTAGGTCATAAAAGAAAAAACGTAAGTCTAGCAAATGAAATAAAATACTGCCAACCGTAAAAAAAAATCTAGGAGTCATATTCTTCAGTGCAGGATTTATTCTTTATAAATGTCCGAACTGGAAATTACCAACTCCATGTGAGAGCAAGCTTCTTGTTTTGATTAGAACCTCTTCAGACCGTGCATTCTGGAGGACTGTCCCATGGATCACACCCTAACACTGGCCCATGCCTTTTGTCTGCGCAAATGTTCTTAAATGGACCATTATATTTCTTTAAGTCAAAATTTCAGGCCTGTTCATTCTAACCACACATTAGCAAATTAAAATGATATTCTCAGGAGCAAGATATGGAAAAAATGTCAATAACAGCATCAAAATTTGAGGTACCATTTCATGGGCTACTTAGGCTGAGCTTTTGCTACTTCTGTTTCAAAGACTAGTCTTAAAAAGTTCAGCCTCAAGTGAGAAAATAAGAACTAAGCAATGATAGCTGTGAAAAAAGTGCAGGGTGGTCCAGAAGCCGAGTTGAATTTTGCTAGCATGAGAATGGATGAGAATATGGGCATACTGGGTTAGTGCCATCCAAGAAATGTGACACTTGTGCCAACTCCAAGTAACATGTGCATGTAATTAACATTAACTTAGAGTAATGCCTATAAGAAATTATGTCAAGGGGGTATGTTTAGAACTTTTTATCCAAAAACAGCAGAATACACATTCTTCTCAAGTGCACATGGAACATTCTCCAAGACAGATCATATGATGGGTCAGAAAACAGCCCTCAATAAATATAAAAGAATTGATATCATACCATGCATATTTTCAGATCACAATGCTATGAAACTTGAAATCAACCACAAGAAAAAATTTGGAAAGTCTCCAAATGCATGGAGGTTAAAGAACACCCTACTAAAAAAAAAATGATTGGGTCAACCAGGCAATTAAAGAATAAATTTAAAAATATATGGAAGCAAATGAAAATGAAAACATGACAGTCCAAACCCTTAGGGATGCAGCAAAGGCAGTCCTAAGGGGGAAAATACATTGCAATCCAGACCTATCTCAAGAAATAAGAAAAATCACAAATGCAAAATCTAACTGCACACCTCAAGGAACTAGAAGCAGAACAACAAAGAAACCCCAAATCCAGCAGAGGAAGAGAAATAATAAAGATTAGAGCAGAAATAAACAATATAGAATTCTCTCCCCACCCTGCCCAAAAAAGAAACAAAAACAAAAACAAAACCAACCAACCAAACAAACAAAAAACCCCCCAGTAGAACAGATCAATGAATCTAAGAGCTGGTCTTTTGAAAAACTAAACAAAATTGATAAACCCCCAGCCAGACCTCTGAAAAAGAAAAGAGAGAGAATAGATAGATAAAAATCATGAATGAAAGTGGAGAGATCACAACCAACACCACAGAAATACAAACAATTATTAGAGAATACTATGAAAAATTATATACCAACAAATTAGACAACCTGGAAGAAATGGACAAATTCCTAGACACCCACACACTACCAAAACACAAATGGGAAGAAATAGAAAATTTGAAACGACCCATAACCAGCAAAGAAATAGAACTTGTTATCAAAAATCTCCCAACAAATAGGGGCACCTGAGTGCCTCGGTTGGTTAAGCATTTGACTTCAGCTCAGGTCATGATCTCATAGTTTGTAGGTTCAAGCCCTGCATCAGGCTCTGTTCTGACAGCTCAGAGCCTGGAGCCTGCTTCAGATTCTGTGTCTCCCTCTCACTTTGTCCCACCACCTCTCATGCTCTATCTCTCTCTCTGTCAAAAATAAATGAATATTTTAAAAAATTAAAAAAAAATCTCCCAACAAATAAAAGTCCTGGGCCAGATGGCTTCCTAGGGGAATTCTACAAGACATTTAAAGCAGAGTTAATACCTAACCTTCTTCAACTGTTCCAAAAAATAGAAATGGAAGGAAAGCTTCCAGACTCATTCTATGAAGCTAGCATTACCTTGATTCCCAAACCAGACTCCACTAAAAAGGAGAATTACAGGCCAATATCCCTGATGAACATGGATGCAAAAATTCTCAACAAGATACTAGCAAGTCGAATTCAACAGTATGTTAAAAGAATTATTCACCATGATCAAGTGGGATTCATTCCTGGACTGTAGGGCTGGTTCAATACTTGCAAATCGATCAATGTGATGCGTCATATTAATAAAAGAAAGGATAAGAAACATATGATCCTGTCAATAGATGAAGAAAAGGCATTTGACAAAATACAGCATCCTTTCTTAATAAAATCCCTCAAGAAAGTTGGGATCGAAGGAACATATCTTAGCATCATAGAAGCCACATATAAAAAGCCCACAGCTAATATCATCCTCAATGGGGAAAAACTGAGAGCTTTCCCCCTGAGATCAGGAACACAACAAACATGTCCACTCTCACCAGTGTTGTTTAACATAGTATTGGGAGTCCTAGCTTCAGCAATCAGACAACAAAATGAAATAAAAAGCATCCAACTTGACAAAAAAGTCAAACTTTCACTTTTTGCGGACTACTTGATACTCTACATGGAAATCCCTAAAGACTCCACCAAAAATCTGCTAGAACTGATACATGAATTCAACAAGTCGCAGGATACAAAAATCAATGTACAGAAATTGGTTGCATTTCTATACACCAATAATGAAGCAACAGAAAGAGAAACCAAGAAATTGGTCCCATTTGCAATTGCACCAAGAACCATAAAATACCTAGGAATAAACCTAACCAAAGATGTCAAAAATCTGTATGCTGAAAACTATAGAAAACTTATGAAAGAAATTGGAGAAGACACACACACACAAAGGAAAGACATTCCATGCTCATGAATTGGAAGAATAAATATTGTTAAAATGTCAATACTACCCAAGGCAATCTACACATTCAATGCAATCCCAATTAAAATTGCACCCAATTAAATTTGCATTCTTCTCAAAGATAGAACAATCCTAAAATTTATATGGAACCACAAAAGACCCCAAATAGCCAAAGTAATATTGAAAAAGAAAACCTCAGTGGGAGGCATTACAATCCTGGACTTTAGCTTCTACTACAAAGCTGTAATCATCAAGACCATGTGGTATTGGCACAAAAACAGACACACAGACCAATGGAACAGAATACAGAACCCAGAATTGGACCCACAAATGTATGGCCAACTAATCTTTGACAAAGCAGGAAAGAGTATACAATAGAAAAAAGACAGTCTCTTTAGCAAATGGTTCTGGGAGAACTGGACAGGAACATGCAGAAGAATGAAACCAGACCACTTTCTTACATCAAACATAAAACTAAACTCAAAATGGATGAAAGACCTAAATGTGAGACAGGAAACCATCAAAACCTTAGAGGAGAAAACAGGCAACAACTTCTTTGACCTCAGCCACAGCAACTTCTTACTCGACACGTCTCCAAAGGCAAGGGAAATAAAAGCAAAAATGAACTATTGGGACCTCAACAAGATAAAAAACTTCTGGCCTGCAAAGGAAACAATCGATAAAACTAAAAGGCAACCGATAGAATGGGAGAAGATATTTGCAAATGACATATATTTATGGGTTATATTTATGGGTTAAGGGTTAGTATCCAAAATCTATAAAGAACTTACCAAACACAACACCAAAAAACAAATAATCCAATGAAGAAATGGGCAGAAGACATAAATCGGCACTCTTCCAAAGAAGACATCCAGATGGCCCACAGACACATAAAAAGATGCTCAACATGACTCATCATCAGGGAAATACAAATCAAAACCATTTTGAGATACTGCCTCACACCAGTCAGAGTTGCCAAAATTAAGAACTCAGGAAATAACAGATGTTGGTGAGGATGTGGAGAAATGGGAAACTTCCTGCACTGTTGGTGGGAATGCAAACTGGTGCAGCTGCTGTGAAAAACAGCGTGGAGGTTCCTCAAAAAATTATAAATAGTACTATCATACGACCCAGCAACAGCACTACTAGGAATTTATCCAAAGCATACAGGAGCACTGATTCATAGGGGCACTTGTACCCCAATGTTTATAGCAGTGCTTTCAACAATAGCCAAATCATGGAAAGAGTCCAAATGTCCATCAACTGATGAATGGATAAAGAAGATGTGGTTTATATACATAATGGAATACTACTGGGCAATGAGAAAGAATAAAATCCTGCCATTTGCAACAACATGGATGGAACTGGAGGGTATTACGCTAAGTGAAATAAGTCAGTCAGAAAAAAACAGATATCATATGTTTTCACTCATATATGGAACTTGAAAAACTTAACAGAAGACCATGGAGGAAGGGAAGGGGAAAAAATAGTTTCAAACAGAGAGGGTAGCAAACCCATAAGAGACTCTTAAATACAGAGAACAAACTAAAGGTTGAATGGGGGGGGTAGGCAGGGGAGAGGGGAAAATGAGTGATGGGCATTGAGAAAGGGCACTTGTTGGGATGAGCACTGGGTGTTGTATGTAAGTGATGAATCACAGGAATCTACTCCCAAAACCAAGAGCATACTGTATACAATGTATGTTAGCTAACTTGACAATAAATTATATTAAAAAATAAAATAAAAAGAAAGAAATTATGTCAAGGGGTGCCTGGGTGGCTCAGTCAGTTGAGACTCTTGATTTCAGCCCAGGTCATGATCTCCCATTTTGTGAGATTGAGCGCCATGACGGGCTCTATGCTGACAGTGTGGAGCCTCTTGGGATTTTCTCTCTCCCTTTCTCTGCCCCTTCCCCATGCGCATGCACTCTCTCTTTCAAAAATAGATAAACTTAAAAAAGTACGAAATTATGTCAAGCCTAACAAATGAAAAAGAAAACTATGTGTGTATGTGTACAAATGTGGAAAACATTTCTGTCTACGTGTGTGCATGTGTGTGGTATTGTACTCTACTTCTTTACGTGTTATTGGTCATGCTTCATTTTTAGTGTGTTTTCATTTTTTCCATTGGAAACTTAGACTTTGAGAACATTGTAAGATTTTAAGCTTATGATTATCTAAAGCCAAAGAAAATGATGCAGCCATAAAAGGGAAGATGAGATGAAATTAGAAAAGGAAGTACATTATGGCAACAAGAATAAAGACTGATGTTATGGGATCCTGGTTAGAGATGAAAATGAATGGAGGCTTCTTATGGACCGAATTGTGATCCCCCATTTTTAAAAAATTTATAAGATTTATTTATTTATTTATTTATTTATTTATTTATTTATTTAGATATAATTGATATATACTGTGTATGTTTAAAATGTACAATGTGATGATTTGATGTATTGAGAGATGATTACCACAATAAGTTCTCTCTCTTCACACGTAGTTACTGTTTTTGTATTTTTGTGCCTGGTAAGTACATTTAAGATTTACTAGCAACTTGCAAATATATAACCCAGTATAGTTAGCTACAGTCACCATGCTTTACATTAGATCCTCAGGACATATTAATTTGGTAAGTGGGTCAGTGGGAGACCTGCAGGAGAGGCATTTCCAGTTGCTTGTGGATGGGCCTCTGGTGGAGTCCATAATGGGTTAGCAGAATCCAAGTGCTTCTGATGATAGGTTCCGTTTACCCTGCTTGCTGTTTTCCCAATCACCCACCAGCTTCCTAGTCCTGCAGGTCGTGACTCAGTTCTCTGTATGGAGAGAGAGAGACGTGGGCCTTTTCGGCAGCACCTGCAGAGCTGGGGTAGTGGATACTCACTCACTCACATGCTCTCATACCCCCTTGGGAGGAATCACCTCTGAGAAAGACTCTGTTGGCATTGGGCTGGGTCACTTTTAGGGAGAGGCAAATTTCTCTTAACTTACAGCCAAGGGAGCTATAGCCAAGTTCTCAAGGGTCTCTAGGTGGGACTTCGTTTCAGCCTCCTGGATGCAGGCCTGCCTTCTCAAAATGATTCTCCTCTTTCTTGGACTGCATCAGAATAATCAAGAGTGTCCTATTTGGATCCTTCAACTCCCCAAAAGGCACTTTTGCCTGTGGATAGATGCCAAATTGTTATTGAGTAAGGATATGACAAGACATGTCTTATTTGGTCATCTTGCTGATATCACTTTTCAAAATTCCTGTTGAAGTCCTAATCCCCAGTATGTCAGCATATGACTATATTTGTTGATAAAGTGTTTAAAGAGCTAAGTAAGTTAAAGAGTTCATTAGGTTGAGGGCTAAATCAGTCTGACTGGTGTTCTTGAAAAAATGACTAGAACACTGACGCACAGAGGGAAGACCATGGGAAGACAGAGGTTTGCAGCAGTCTGCAAACCAAGCAGTGAAGCCTGAGAAGAAACCAACCTTGACGACACCTTCAACTCAGACTGCTCACCTCCAGAACTGTGAGAAAATGCATTTCTGTTGTTTAAGCCACCAGTCTATTGTATTTTGTTATGGCGGCCTGAAAAGACAATAATGGTGTTTGAAATGCTGAGGATGCTAGGTAATATGGCTTCATACCAGCAAAATAGGAGGCAAAATACTATGCGGGGTCCCAGAAAATGGAGATTTCTAAAGAGGTTTGGATTGCTTGTAGAATTCCTTTTAGCAATATTGCTTATAGCAATATAGCATATATAGCAAGATAGACTACGATCTCTATTTACATCAGTTGATCCTCTTAGGTTATAGATGGTCTTCCTCATGAGCACTATTTTCCATGATTATTCCTTTGCAGCAGAAATAATGTCAAGCACATAGAAAGCTTGCTTGCTGAATGAGATGATAGATTTTTCTTGGTTTTTATACAATTCAAAATCCAATTGATTAAGGCAAAACTTCTTTGTTATCACACTTAGGTGTTCACCTCTGAAGGAGCAGGGCCGTTATGGCTTATAGGTTAGAGGAAGAGAATTAAAACAGAAAATAGCCAGAAAACAATTTCTATAGTTTAAAAAAACAGTAGAAGTAGATTTCTTTACCATCATTTCACGGGTATCCAAATAATCAAGAGCAATTTTAACAAAAGCTTTTTTTAAAAATTTTTTAATGTTTATTTATTTTTGAGAGAGAGAGACAGAGTGCAAGCAGCGGAGGGGCAGAGGTGATTACATTACAAAAATGTAATAAAAGTATACTGTTCACAACATATGGACAAAACACAAAAATACTAATTCATAATGGACTATGAGAAGGTGGTCTGATAACGAGAATAGAGTCTGAAATTCTTTGATCAGTGTCTTGTGCTGTTACCTGCCGAGAGGGGCTGGGTTGTTAACATTTTAACTGGAGAGCAGTAAAGAGCTCGTTCCTGACTCTGCATTTCAAATTTCTCCCTTATATAAAACTCTAGAAGATACCCCAGTATTTTCAAACTAAACTTGTGCTCTGCTTACTGACGTTTTCATCCTACCTTTCAAAACTTCTATTCCCTTATTACCTTCCTGCTCCAGTTTCTGTTGATACAGACTGTGTGCTACAGAATGCAATGCCCAGCACGAGTGCTGTAGAGTATGCATCGGCCAGGTAGTTCTAACACTCACTTTGAGACTCAACAAAGGAAAATCGTGCTGATAGCAACATTGTCATTTGAGAGAGGCAAGGCCAGCAGATGCATTTGTGGGTAACACTGATGGATGACCCAGTGGAGTTGTGTTACAGGCTTAGTAACAGGCTTAGTGCTTTTTATACTCATTAAAAAAACAAACAAACAAAAAAAACCTTTCAAATGTATGAACTTATCATGATAAACCTTTGACCACATAGTTTCTTTATTTTATGAATAAGAGACTTAAAACCAAGGAGGTGGAGTGTTTTCTCAAGATCACATAGACAGGTTCAGAGCTAGGACTCCTGGGTCTCTTAATTCTTCATTGGCTAAGGACTCATTTTGCATACATTCTGCTTCTCAAAACCTTTAGAAAAATAGCCCTTGCTTCTTTCTGCATTTAGATGCTCAGGGGATGTGTAAGTAAAGGATAGTCAAACATCCATTTTTGCTGAGGATCTACCCACTTGAACTTAATGTGAGATGAGACATTTTCCTAAAGCTAGAAGATGAAAGAGTGAGAAAAGAAGTTGGAATGGTGGAGTGGGCCGGGAACAAGAGGTTAGAATTCGGTTTGTCTAATGCAATGTGAATATGGACAGATTTATGTACACTAAAACTATGAAATAGGGATTCAGTACTACAAATGTTTTATGTGCTCATGTGGTACCATTTACTTCGATATATTTCATTTATGTAGAGCGTGTTTAAAGACAAATGGAAAAGAAGTATAAGTTCTTAACAATGCTGTATTCTTTACACCCGGTAGCCATAAAGTAGGTCTACTGAGAAGACTACTTTAGTCCCAAATAAATAGTTGCTGTTAGGATTTAAGACCCTTTGACATTCACAGAAGGGGAGAGAGTGAAGAGAATTTTTTCCTCAGTTACCTTTCCAGGGAAGTGAGTGTAAAAGAAAAAAACAACTGCAACCAGTTGCCATAGGGCAACTCCTTTTCTGTGCCAGGAATTTCTGGGGTAGATCTGGTATCTTGGGAGCATGCCTGGCCAGGAAAAAAGGCTAGGCTGACATCCTTTGCCAGACTGAGAGATTTTGTCTTCCTCTATATTGACATCACTTGTCCTTTTAAAAACACACTGTTACTAAGGGGTGCCTGGGTGAGTCAGTCACTTACGCATCCAACTTCACCTCAGGTCATGATCTTGCAGTTCATGAGTTCGAGCCCCATGTTGGGCTCTGTACTGACAGCTTAGAGCCTGGAGCCTGCTTTGGATTCTGTGTCTCCCTCCTCTCTGCCCCTAACCTGCTCGTATTCTGTCTCTGTCTCTCTCAAAAATAAATAACATTTTTAAAAATTAAAATCAAATAAAACACTGTTATTAATACATTGTGGTCTGAAATGTTGATCCAGCCAGTGTTTTAAGATACTTTTGCAGTTGGCTTTTTATCTTGAAGGTGTGCACACTTTAATTGCTTTTTGAAACCGTATAAATCTAGAATGTTTAAAATTATGCTTTCCAATATCAAATCTAGTAGAAAATAGGATCAGCCACTGAAAATTAATATTTTTCTCTATAATATATGATAAACTAAGAAAGCATGGCTTATAAATAATGTTATTATCCTTATCTGTAGTTACCTTGAAATAAATCTTTGTGATTTGCACATGCTTATCACTTTGCCTAGAGTGCCCTGATCTGATACCTTTCCATGTAAACTTCTCTATCCATTTTTTAGGAGGTCACCTCAAGTTCACCTCTCTCAGTAGCTTCTCTCATTTCTTCATGCAAGTAGTGTTAGATGCTGTCTAATTGACTTAGCATATCATGCTTATATCTTATAACACAGATACATGTTACAGTCAAGCATGCTTCTGTTTCCTTCAGTCCAGATATGGGCATATGCATTATACTTCTTTGTGTCTCCAGAACCTAGAATAGTTCTTGACATTGAATAATTACCTGTTGACTGAAGTTATCTGATTTTCCCACTCATTTTGTAAACACTTTAATTGTAAGAAGCATATTTATCTTTGTTTTACCAGTGTTTTGCCCTATTATGCATGTAATAAGATTTCAAAAATATGTATTTTTGAACATGGAAGGAAGAATTTCATTTTCTTTTTTCCCCCTTATGCTGTGCTTTTTATTCCCATGCCCTGTGCTTTCCATAACAGGAAGCCTGTATCTCCCTCTCCCCTTAACCCAGTTGCCCATCTCCTCCTTCCCTCCCCTCTGACAAGCATCAGTTTGTCCTTTGTAATTATGGGTCTAATTATGCTTCAAAAATATTATTTAAGTGAATAAAACAAAAATGCATTTAAATATCTTATATCTAAATTAAAATAATTATTATTGCCCCTGACTTTTGTGTTTAGCAAGATATTTGAAAAGAATAGCTATTTGAACCATGTGATGGCACAGCCTTCAGAAGGAAGTCAATTATTTTTGCTTATCTAATTTATTGTACACTTAGATTATGAATGTTGTACAATAATGCCATTTTTCTAAAGAAACCAAGGCCCCAGCCTCTAGAGATACAGTGCTAAATTAAAAAAGAAAAAAAAGTGGGGCACCTGGGTGGCTCAGTCGGTTAAGCATCGGACTTCAGCTCAGGACATGATCTCACAGTCTGTGAGTTAGAGCCCCACGTCAGGCTCTGTGCTGACAGCTCAGAGCCTGGAGCCTTTTTAGGATTCTGTGTCTCCCTCTCTTTCTGCCCCTCCCCTGCTCATGCTCTGTCTCTCTCTGTCTCAAAAATAAAAAAAAATAAAATAATTTAAAAAAAAGAGAAAAAAGTTATCTATTTCCCCACCATTTACATCCTATTAATGAGACATTTATTAAACAGTAAATATAAAAATACTGTGAAATTACAAATTATGATAAGTTCTATAGAAAAAAAACAATCAGGGGCACCTGGGTGGCTCAGTCAGTTAAACGTCTGACCTTAGCTCAGGTCATGGTCTTGCCGTTCTCGAATTTGAGCCTCACGTTGGGCTCTGTGCTGACAGCTCAGAGCCTGGAGCCTGTTTCAGATTCTGTGTCTCCCTCTCTCTCTGTCCTTCCCCTGCTTGCACGCTTTTGCTCTCTCTCTCTTTCTCAAAAATAAATAAACATTAAAACAATTAAAAAAAAAGAAAAAATAATCATGTCTAGATTTGTAGAATACTATGGAAGGTCTACTTGAGGAAGCACTATTTAAGCTGAAACCCAGAGGATGTACAGACAGATGAATAAACGGCACATCATTTTAGGCCCTGATAATAGAGTGTAAAGACCAAAACATGGCAGATAGCTTGATGTGTTCAAACAACTAAGAGCCAGTGTTACTGGAACATGGTGTGTGATGGCAAAGTGGTACAGAACGAGGTTGGCAGAGTAAGTGACAGCAAGGTCATGTAGGAGCGTAAAGCTTATTTTCAGGATTTGCAATTTCCTTTATTTATTTTTTGCAATTTCCTTTATTTATTTTCTTAAGAATATTGGGAAGCTACTGAAAAATTGCAAGCTGATAGTGAGTTGATTTACATTTTAATATTTATTTATTTATTTTGAGAGAGAGAGACAGTGCTCTTGGGCTTGCATGAGTGGGAGAGGGGTAGAGAGAGAAGGAGGGAGAGAATCTCAAGCAGGCTCCACACTTACAGCTTGGAGCTGAGTTGATTTATATTTTAAAAACACCATTTGTAATATACATCATAGTGGCTATATTACTAACACTGTATTGTATACTAAAAGATGCTAAAGGAGTAGGTTTTAAAAGTAATCACAAGAAAATAAAGTATTTTTTTTTACAAGAAAAGAACTTTTAACTATATGTGGTGATAGATGATAACCACACTTAATGTAGTGATCATTTTGTAATACATACAAATGCCAAATCATTATGCTGTACACTTGAAACTAATAGAACGTTATATGTAAATTATATCTCATTAAAAACTCATTGTGGCTGCTGAGTGAAGAATGAATTTAGTGTGAACAAATGCAGACCTGCAGAAGTGAGTGGGAAGAGACTGTTGTGGTAGACTTGTTGACCATGATAGAATCTTGGAGAATTATTTCGATGGACACAGAGAAAAGTACAGAGATGGGAGATATCTTAGGGAGGAAAACCATTAGGATTTAGTAGTGGATCAGGTGAGGGCGAGAGAGCAAGGAGGGGGCAGTTTAAGAATCACTCTTCTTACAAATTAGTATCTGGGTAAATGGAGGTGTCATGCACTGGTATTTGGAAAAGTCAGACATGGAGACTCAGAGATCAGTTGTGTATCTTATATTTTTAAATACCTGAGAAATACTCAAAGCAAGGACATCAAGTATTTAACTGATCACATAAACTTAGAGTTCATAGAAGTAGTATTGATTTATAATATGCACTTCAGAGTCAGTGATCTATAGATGATATTTAATGTCATGGGAATGAATGAACATAGGAATGAATATAGGAATATAAGAATGAATGAATTATATATATTAAACGTATTCATATATATGAATTAATTATATATGTGTGTAAATATATATGTAAATATATATATTTCCTGTTGGTTCTGTTTCTCTGGAGAACACTACTACAACTATGACATCCACTGTGCTGCACAGCTCCCTATTATATACTACATATTTCCATATTTTTGGCTTTCCTAGAAGCAGCCAATTTCTAAGCATTTTCATATAAAAAATGTATTTGATCTAAGAGAGAATACATTTTTTTTCCTGATTATCCAACCATTTGTAATCAGTTTAGCTAATGGCATTATGGCATTGCTTCATACTTAATTAATTATTTCTGCAAATATATTGAACATTTTATATGTGTGGTCTTGGTTCACACAACGAGGAAGGCTGAGTAATGCCATGATTGCCATGTGCAGGCTGGAGACCCAGGAAAGCTGGTGGAGAAAACTGATGTCTCAGGTGGTCAGGCAGAGAAAAATTCAACTATCCTGTTTTTTGTTTTTGTTTTTTCCAGACTCTCAACAGATTGGATATTCACCTACACTGGGGTGGGCCATCTGCTTTACTCAGTCCACCAATTCAAATGCTAATTTATTCCCGAAACACCCTCAGAGACACACCCAGATATGTTTAAGTAGATCTCTGGGCATCCTGTGGCCCTGTCAAGTTGATGCATCAAATTGACCATTACAGTAGCATAGCCTTCATATGCTCTTGGATTTGACTTTGATATGCCACAAATAGAGTAAGTTAGATACATGTCTGTGTTGTTCACTGCATTTTATTTCAATGGTGGCTACAGAAACTATTTCCACACACAAACTTATTTTTGTAGAATGTGATCTTGTGTCAGGATAGATTTATTTACACCCTAAGGCAAATATAAGTCAATATAAGCTTGTGCTTTTGTCCTTTAATAGCTGCAATGGTAAAAAAAAAAAAAAAAAAAAAAAAAAAAGAAAAAAGAAAAAAGAAAAGGAAAGAAAAAAGAAATGACTTTTCTTTGTAAGTAACTCAAAAATGTAACAACATGTACTTTTGGTTTTATAAGACAGTTTAGGAAAGAGGATAATACATACATACATACATATATACATACATAAGTACATATATACATACATATCTCAAAAAATAAAAGTAAAGGACAAACAGTTGTCTCCTAAGTTGAAGGGAAACTAAAATTTGTTGAGAAATTGTTACCTGAAAAGCACTACGCTACATGCACTGTATGAGTTACCTCAGTTTCACTAATGCCAATTGGTACATATGGGAGGTGCCTGGCAGTGTTTTAATTACAGTTAAATGTCAAGTAGATACGCATTTCTTCTCTAACAGGGAGTATTGTCAAGAAGTACAAGAAGCTCATTCTGGAGATAAAGATAAATAAAACATTCTTTTTTTTTTTTTGAGTTTATTTATTTTGAGAGAGAGAGAGTGGGGGAGGGGCAGAGAGAGAAAGAGAGAGAATCCCAAGCAGGTTCCACACTTTCAGCGCAGAGCTCAACGCGGGACTTGAACTCATGAACCATGAGAACATGACATGAGCCGAAACCAAGAGTATGACACTCAACTGACAGACCCCAGGCACCCCAATAAAACATTCTTGTATACAGTAAGTTCTTGGTTATTCAAGTGAATGAATTCATATCGCTAACCTAGACCTCTCCTCTAACCTGTTTTTTTTCCCCTCATAATCCTTAGATGTTTCGTATATTTGTATTTTGATATATTTCTTCACTTCTCAATGGTGACATCTTTTTTAAAAGTTGGAGTTTTACATTTAAAAATCATATATTTAGTCTCATATCATAATTAAATGATCTTATCTTTTGTGTTTTAGTTCATGAAGTATAGCTTATTGTTGGTATTCTGCTTCTTGTTTCTAAGCAGCTGGGTTCCCTATGGTTTGTTTTTATTTCTTTTTTTAATTCTTAAAGATTTATAAAAATTTAAAGTAATCTCTACACTTACCATGGGGCTCGAACTCACAACCCTGAGATCAAGTCACAAACATATTGTACCAACTGAGCCAGCCAGGCACCCTTGCTTTTATTTCTTTTATCCAACTCCAGGCTCTGTTCATCCTTGCCTGTGAAGATAAACTGGAAGTGTTCTCTTCAAGCAGCAAATCTGCTTATGTGTTCTTGGAAGATGCAGAGGGTAGTCTGCCCCACGTGTACATAATGGGAGCTTTAACATTCTCACAGTCTCAGCAATGATGAGGTGTATTTCACACACCCCTCTGAGCTCTGCCCACTGTCCTATCTCAGTTGCTGCTTCACTCAGGAAAATTAGCAAGTTGTAGATGAGAAGGTAGAGCTTCAGGCCACCATCTTCCCCCGGATAGATGATTCATCGGGATGTCTTAGAGACATCTCAAAATTTTATGTATAAAAAAAGCTTCCATTCTCTTCCCTTCTTCAAAGCTGGTTCTTCTGTGAATGTCCCTATCTCAGTAAGTGACACCACTGCCCATCTAGCACTGGAAGCCAGACACTCAGAAGACATGCTTGTTTCTTTGTACCCCTCATTTTTACTGCTGCATTCATTGCCGAGGCAAATCCTGTTGGCCAAGTCACCAAAATATGTTTTAAATCTCTTCATGGCTTTTCATCTCTACTACTATAGCTTCTGCAAAAGTTACCATTATCTTTCTCCTGGTTGAATGTAATAATAACCTACACTGGTCTTTACTTTCATAGCTAGAGTGACTTAAAAAAAAATGAAATAGATTGACTCTCTAGTTAAAATGATTTCCTCATCATATCTGGAATAAATAAAACCAAATCTTCTTACTGTTGCTTAAAATTTCTACCGCATTTGCTTCTGCCCTGTTCTCTAGTCTTACCCATTACATATTCTCCTTGGTTCTTTATGCTCCAGCATTCGTCTTTCTCATCCTTAAACACGTCAATCTCCTGTTCCAGGTATTATTACCAGTACATCTTTTCATTATTTTGTTTATCTAGGGGGTCTCTCTGCTCTGCTTGAATGCAAATCCCATGAGGGTCTTGAACATTTTAGTTTTGTTTATCCCTATATCTCTAGAATTTAGAACAATGATCCATACAAGACACGATTACGCTTTTTCAGATAAATAAATAAATCTATATGTGAACGGAATAGTATTTAATATATAAAATAAAATATAAAATAAAATAAAATATAAAGTATAACATATATATTTTAGAATTTTTTAAAAAATGAAATAATTGGCATTCTTATACATAGTCCAAGGCTGTGGCAGTCTGAATAAAATATACCTTTATCTTCATAGAGAGAGAGCATTATAAAGTTTCTCCTTGGATTCTCTCTATATTGCAGAACTAATTAATATTATATGGATAATTTTGCACTGTGCAAAAATAGTCTTTAACATTGTCATATTTTTAACAGTGATAGATGGTGCTAATGCTAATGAGTCTTCACATATGCAAAGCGGTTATTATTTAGTCTCACAACATGGGTATGGAGGTAGAAGAATGGATGCAGAGCCAGGAGATAAGAATTCTAGTCACACAGCATCACTAGCAAATTATCTGTGTGATCTTGTGCAAGTTATTTAATCTCCCTAAACTTCAGCTTTCTAGTAGGATTGTGATGAAGATTATTTAAAATAATGCTTTTAAAGATTCCATGGGGGAAAACTGTCAAAACTACTATGATATTTTAATAGCTGATAATAAAATAATGGTGTTAGCTCACGCTGCTATAATAAAATATTGTAGACTATATGGCTCAAATCGCAGACATTCATTTTCTCATAGTTCTAGAAGCTACGAGTCCAAGATCAGGGTACCAGTATAGTCAGTTTCTGATGAGAGTCCACTTCCTGATTGTAGGCAGCTACCATCTTACTGTGGTCCCACAGGATTTCTTCTTTGTATGTTCACAAAGAAAGAGAGTGAGCTCTCTGGTGTGTCTTCTTATTAGGACATTATTGAATCAAGGCCCCATCCATCCTTATGACCTCATTTAACCTTAATTATCTCCCTATTGGCCCTATCTTCAAATACAATCATATTAGGGATAGAGCTTCAAAATGGGAATTTTTGGGGGCCGGGGGGACACAATTTGGTCCTTAGCAATAATAAATGTAAGATATTATATTTTCAATTGCTCATTTATGGATGTGTTTAGTTCTTTTATTTTCTAGACTTTTCCTTTGAGTTGTTAATTATCTATTGATATTTTCTAGAAAGTAATGTTTTTCTTTTGATATTAGTTTTAATATTTATGTTAATATATCACAATTCATTGTTTGGCCTAGGAAGAATGATTTCCAAATTTGGAGAGACCCAAAACACAGAATTTATTTAAGGAGCTGCAGAGAGGAATTCTTTCCCTGATATTTTAAGGATTTATTAAGTTGGTTCTATTTAGTGTTGAGGCCAAAAAATTTTAATCATTCATCAAATGGCTAATCAGTGGTGTATGTTTAAGCACAGACTCTCTGGAATAGTTACAAGGAAACTTGAAGACTTCACTGCACAGAAATATATATGGTGTCAAGAGCACTAGACTCTAAGACTTGATTTAAATCTAGGCCTTGTTCAGAAACAGCTCTGTGGCCTTCAGAAAATTACTTAATCTTTCTTCATATAAATAGTGTTACTAGGAGGGAAAAGACAAGAACACTCATCATGCAGGGGGTTGTGATGTTTAAATGGAAATGTGGATGCCAGGCTCATAAGATACTCTGGGCATGCTGAGATATTCATTTTTATTTTATTCCCAAATCTGACTAATTTATATGTGTGTTTTAAATCATTGACACACTGGCCTAAATTGACTATAAACATGCCTTTTTTAAAGGCAAAGAGAGGCTATGGCGGCAACAGGGGGATAATGGGTAAAATGCAGACTGAGTACTAGAGAGCCAAGAAATTTTGTCAAATTTTATAACAGAAAATGTGCAGACAATAGGAGTTTAAAAAACAGCTCTTTTTTCATTATAGTCCCTGTTATTCGTGTATATATGTGTGTATGTGATTGTGAATGATAGAGACAGAGATATTAAGAGAGAGAATAAAAAAGTGAGAAGTGGCATCAAATCTGTTTTCCACTGCAGTGAAACAAAATAACAAGCCTAACTATTTTATACTTAACAGTGGCTTTGCCATTTCTCCAATATAACATATTTCTATAAAATAACAGGATAAAATGTATCCCTTGAAAAGCTATCCTATATTAAACACTATTATATTACCAGGAAGAAAAAGATTAATAAATGTTCTGTTGTTGATACTTGTTTTAGCTTTACCACTGGAAAATTAGTAAAGTGAAACTTATTTAATAAACTATTAATTGAACAATAAAAACATCATAAAATTCTTAAAAAGTTAAAAAACAGTTTGACTGTAATGACCATTTAACTGTTAACCATAATACATAGAACATAAAATCAATTCAAGGCATATAATCTCAGGATTTTTTCCTATTACTATTTGAGCTTTCAGTTGGTTTGTGAAGTTTATCTGAGAAAAAAGAACATAACCTATGTATCTACTCCTTTAGATGCATGAGTAACTTCTGGGAAAAAGTGATATTCTCTGCTCTAATGATTCCAGAAATATATTCTAAAATAGAAAATTTAAGTCTTCCTCATCATGTGTCAGGAAAATTGGAAGTGATCTAGAAAATTAAATTTTGGGGGTTCAATTAGATCAGTAATGTCAGAAACTAATGACTTGTGTTAGAGGAAACTCCTAGCTGGGATATTGGAGAATATGAAATGAAACATTAGTCCAGGTTCGTGGGTCACTACATAGTACAAAAGGTACAACCAAAGATAAAGGACAGGATGTATATAAAGTTGTTTCCAAAAAAACCCCCACTGATATATTATGTAATTTCTATATAATGTACACAAGTATATATAGAGGGTATATTGTATTGCATACAGTACATAGACAGTGGCTTGTATATGTATACACACAGGTACACATACGTATATGTGTGTATGCACATAATTCATTTTTCCCAAAAATAGTTATAAATTCTTAAAAAAATATAAACAACAGTAACAACAGCAAAACTGTTTCATAACACTGGAGAGTGATCAAAAGGAGAGTGAACATGCATACATACATATATATATATATATATATGTATATATATATATATATATGTATATATATGTATATATATATATATGTATATATATATATATGCAAACTTTTCCTAAGTCCTTGGCAGTCCTACACTCACATGTGCAGGACCAAGGCTATGAGCAATTTGGGAGGTAAACAATAGCTAAAAGGATGCAAGAGTGGAGAGATTTTAGCAGCCACTTCTAAAGGGGGAGACAGAATTTTAGAGTTTGAGTCTCACCAAATTAGACGGTCTCAGTAAACATCTTGGGTTTTTCCAGAAGAGCTAGGCCTTAAGAGTAAATGCTATACCCACAGTTAAGAGATTAACCCTAAAACTAAGGGCAAAACTAAAGTAGATTTACCCTAACAAAGTATAAAACCAATTTCCACAAATTTGAATGATCCACCAGTAATTTAACTGACCGCGAGAAGAAAGCACAGCAGTTTTCAGATGAAGATAGTAGCATACAGAGTCTCTTAACATCCTATCTCATGATATCCAGTATAAAACCAAAAATTATTATATAAGCACATATAAAAAATGTGATCCATAATCAAGGAAAAGAGGAGTCGATAGGTTCGGCAGTTCGCATATAAGGCCTGTAAATAACTATGATAAATATGTTAAAATAGTTACAGGAAAAGGTGATTATAATGAATTAAAGGATGTAGGTTCTCAGGAGATATATCAAAACTGTTACAAATGAAAATGTTATAACAATACCTGAAATCAATACAAGGTATTAGATATTTCAATTATGACTATGTGAATACTGATAATTACTTGATAATACTTGATTTGTTTTGTCAGTATTTCATATCACTTTCCAAAATTATACTCCTGTAATACGATTTTTTTCTATCACTACTAGAAGGAAGAATAATTTTCTTAGAACCTTTAAACTAGCAAAATCATTGAAGTGTTGAGTTCCCATTAATTGCTGCTATTTTTGACTGGAGTCTATTCTTGTTAGCAACTTATAAAACATGAAAATTAGTGTACAATGTCTTATCAAAAATTAAAACCAGATTTGGAAAGCCAAAATGAGTCATGATCTTTTAATATTTGAATCATAATATTAGAAGACCATGATTCACTTGAGTAATGGCTTAAGACACATAAGCAAGCAACATATAGCAACCTTTGATTCATTTGAAATATTCTATTCTTCACATTATGTATAAACTTTCACATATGATAACAATTATTTTTAAAGTAATGACTCATTTGAATAAAGGAATAGCAGAATTAAGCTATCATCTATCCCCACTTTGAAAGAATTATGTTCATCAGGCATCCAGGAGAAATGTCAATTATTAAAGAAAATATACCTTGAGACCTCATGAAGCTTATAGGTAGAGAAGAAAAATGAGGAGTGAAAATTATGCAAAATATTGAAAGTTCAATGTCTATGAATTTAGAAGTATCAAATTCTCACTGTTTTTCAATCTTCTTTCAAGGGCATTTGGTTATCAGAAAAAAAATCCAAGGAAACAGCTCCATTAGTTCATTTTAAAAGCATTCATAAGAGTTCCTGAATTATGCTAGACACTCTCTAAATTGTTGAATATCTAAAGATGAATAACACATGAACGTTGCTCTTCAGCTTTGTAGAGTTTGTTGGAGAAGATAGTTAAGCAAATGGATATTTTCTATATAATGTAGTATAAGTTGCATGCTAGAGTTTTCCATATGATATTGTGAGTGTCTGAATGCAAATTGGGGTGGAGGTATCAAAGAGGCTTCCTACAAGAAGTGGTTGTGATATAATCAAAAGACAGAAAGGAAATAGCCAAGTGAGGGGAGCAGAAAAGGAAGGGGTGAAAGAGTAGGGGATAAGAGTGTCCTGGTCACAGAAAATAAAATATGCAAAATTTATGCCTTACTCTAGTAGTACAAATGGTTTGACCCACTTGCATATAGTGTATAATATAAGACGTGCTGATGACGAAGTTGGGAGGAGTAGATGGAAATGAGATTAGGGAGGGGCAACATGCCGTTTATAGGCCAGAGAAGCCATTAAAGGATTTTATGGAGGGCATTAAAAAATTCAGATCTTAGAGAGATCACTTTGAAGACACTGGAATGGATTTTATCTGAGTGAGACTTAATGGAGGCAGGAGGTTCTTTCGTAGGCAAGCATATAACCTGGGGAGAAATTATGTATATCTAAATAAGAGTAGAGCAGGAACTTACCAAAGAAGGTAATCTGAGTGCTTTCAGAGTTAATTTGACCTTGTTATTGATTCTATTTCGGTTGATAAAAGGGAGATGTTACAGATTATTTCCAGGTTTTGTTGTTGTTGTTTGTTTTGTTTTTTGTTCTGTTTTGTCTGGGCCATTCTACAGCTATTAGTAATATTCTATGAACTGGGGAAGAAGAATTCAGAAATAAAGATGATTATTTCATTTTGACCAGCGTATTTTGAAACATTTATTATACTACACATAGGACTGGGGTGAGAGATGATTAATAGAATTTTAGTCTGGAGCTTACAGCCTGGACCTCAGAAGAAAAGTCTAGATATGGGCATAATGTAAATGTAGATTTGAAGTAATTTTCAAGGTTGTTGACGTAGATGAAATGATCCCAATAAGACAAAAGCTATAAAAATAAGAAGGATGGGCCTCTGGGGTAAAGGGTAGCATTTAGAGGTGGCTAGAAGAAGAAAAGCCAGATAAAGACACTGAAGAGGAATGGCCTGAGGCAAGAAAAGAGACAAATAACACAGGAGAGACATGGCAAGTGGGAAGTGATCAGAGATATCTATTTCTTCTATCTGGTCAAGGACTGAATATATCCAATGAATTTAGCAACAAACATGGCAAAAGTAACTTTGGCAAGAATAGTTTCAGCAGAATAGTGTGTTGGAAGCCACAAAGCTTTGATGAGAGGAGTAAAAGTTTGGTTAACAAGAGGAGAAAGTGGATGTAAACAAGAGATGGAAGAGATATGAGCATGCTTGAATTTTGAGGGGAGTCATAGTAAAGTGAAGGATGGTTTAATTGATGGAAGACTGCTCTTGAGAGGAAAGTGCAAAGATCAGAGCCCAAGCAATGCGTGGATAAAGAACATGCGAACACTGTGGCCAGAGGAAGTTCGCGGAAGCGTGATGAGGTGTGTAGACGATGAGCCTTGTGAGTAATAAGGTCCACCCTGAAGTGAATCCAGATAGAATTCCGGGAATTGTTCAGTACTGCAGAAGAGCTGTGTTGCTGTGGAGCTAAGATGAAGGAGCAATCAGACCCAGAAGTGACCATTGTTAAGGCCTTAAGGGAATGGCATTTACCAGCTTTAAGGAGCCATACTTCCTAAAATTAAAATGAAATGCATATTGAAGTTTGAATCAGAATGAATTGGAAGACAAAAATCAGTAGAAATGCTTTAAGGTCATTTGCTGGATCTACCCACTCTCAAATTGGAGTATAGCTACAACACTCTTAGGAAAAGGATTCAAGGGGGCACTTGGGTAGTTCAGTCAGTTAATTATCCAACTCTTGATTTCGGCTGAGGTCATGATCTCATGGTCAGTGAGATTGACCCTTGCATCAGGCTCTGTGCTGACAGTGTGGAGCCTGCTTGGGATTCTGTCTTTTCCCACTCTCTGCCCTTCCCCTGCTTACTCTCCCTCTCTCACTGCACCTCTCCTACATGTGTGTACTCTCTCTCTCTCTCTGAAAAATAAAATAAAAGAAAGAGAATTCAAAATGAATAGATTCATCCTTTTCTTCTTAAAATTAATATAAACAAAACTAGAAGCTAAAAAAGAACCTAGAAGCTTTTTTTTTTTTCATCCAACTAATATAACCTGGTACTTTAGTTGGATGAAAAAAGATGATTGTGTGTGAGGCAACATATTGCAGAGAGATAAGAATCTGATCTGTGTTGTTCAATCACCCAAAGACAGGGATTCTGTGACTTTTTTCCAAAACCTTTAGAAAATATTAACAACTTCACATGCTGGAAAACAGTTCCTTTTGCTTATGGCAAAATATTTTTTGGTTTGTTATATAATGGATATAATCAAACAGCCATTTGTGTATCACATATGTATTAAGAAATGAAATCACTATAGCAAAACATTCCTGAACTATGCTTCCTTTTAGGACTATGGGGCTTGAGGAAGGTGTGGGTAAAAACCTTCACATCTGAATCATTTTCTCAAAGTTGCCTAAATTCTAAAATATCTTATAGGAAGACAGGAGATCAATAGAAACTGAGTTATAAGGTCTATGGTTTCCCACTCAGTGTATTACAGGTGATCTCCAAGTAAATGCAAGTTGATTTATTAATTGTCTCCCAGCAGTGGAATTAGAGCTCCCTGTACAGAGTCCTTCCTAGTAAAAATCCTTGGTCTGGTAATGAAATGTTCTGTGAGATGTCCTATGAAATCTTATGGCTAGAATGTAGCCTGGGGTTATGACGATGGAGACCTGGTTTATTTTCTCAGTCAAGTGAACGAAGCAGTGTCTTCTAGTTGTCCATGAAACCTCGTTTGAAAATAAACCAGTCTGTGGGATTCAAGCTGGATTAACTGTGGTATATAAGCTATGACCATCAATCATCAGTTTTCAATTTCCAGTGAGGTGCTGTTAATATAAAGGAAATTACTATCTCATACGTGATCTTCCGCCTTTTATTCAGTATGGATAGCATTGAAGGACCTGTTGTTTATTCTAATTAGTACTGGAATTCCTGTTCTTTTTTGGTATGCAACTGCTATTCTATCCATTGTTTTCAGTTCTTTTAAGATGCTCTTTTCCTATACAGAATTAATATGTGAAACATATATGTGTTCCTTTAAGGTGTCGATGTGAAAATCATTCTTCTCAGCTGGGCTTAGATGGCTGTGGCAAAAGGCTTTAGAAATTCCTATTTCAGAGATTTGTATAATGCTGCCAGATCATGTTGGAGAATGATAAAATAATGAGGCAGAAATAATCTGAGGATAATACCTGAGAATGAAAACATAAGAAAAATTCACAATGTATGACTTCACCAGTTCTAAATATTTCCAAATAAAAACAGATTAAAGAGAGCTTTGGAAGGAATATAAGTGTATTTATGTATTATGTATTAAAAAATACATAAATTCAGAAATACACTGAGGAAAGCATATAGAAATACAGAGAATCATGGTCCTTTAGCATTAGCCATCTACACAAAGGAGTAAAGTCTCTCTGAAATCTTTTCAGAGATGAAATGAAAATAAAAAAAGGAGCAGAAAGACATCTGAAAAAGGCTTAGAGCAAATAATTAGAATCACATACATAAAGGGCTTATGCAACGTACTGTGACAGAAAACAGTGATGCCGCCGACAACAACAACAACAACAACAACAACAACAACATTATCTTTCTATTTGTAACCATCTCCTGTCTTGGAGTGGAGCAAAATTGAGTATAAAGAAGGATATATTGTTTGCTGAGAAGGGTAATAGACATAGATGGGAATTTGCCAGTTTGGACTTATTTGAATTATAGGAACAGTGCTACAGTTTGAACTAAATTTGGGACAGTGCTAACTTTTTCTTTAAAAATTGTGGGTGCATGGGTCTTTCTGGAGCAGAGAAATGGATCAAGCAGGGGCTGCAAGAAGGAAAGGTGGAGAAAGAGAAGATAAAGAGGGAGAGAGAGATGTACATAATTACCTGGTTGCTGACTTGGGAAGACATGCCAAAGGAGTTTTATGTTTTGAGAGACAAATTCTCCCTTTCCACTAATCTACAGTCCTTGGGAAAATTTACATTTTTCATTCAGGACACACGAGAAAAAGTGATATACATGAAGTTAGTTAAAAACCAGGTCACATAACTGATGGTCAATGAAAATGGGATATTACTGGGAACTGGCTCTCATTAACCATGGGTGGGAGGGGGGAGTAAGAGTCATAGATCACTGGGTTGGGGGGTGCAGGTATCATGCCGGGCACTTCGAATCACTGCAAAGATTGTGTAAAGTTGGGAAGGTGAAATAGTTTTAAAAGGAACTGTTCCATTGAGGGTAGGGATGAAAAAAAAAAAGGGGCTGGAGGATAACGGTGGTGAAAGGGCTCTCAAAAGCAAACTGCCAAATAAAGATGAAAAAGAGTAAAATGTTAAGTCAAACAAACACAAAAATGGTTTCGACTTTTTCGGTTGACAATAAGCCTATTGAATGAAGTGGAGGGGAGCACTAACCTAGCCACTCTCAACTTGTTAAGGAACTTACATCTTTGTAACAGCAGAAATAGAAATACTCCTTGGTGCCAGCAAGTTCCAGAACCCTGAAATGACTTAATCAGAGGATTTCTTTCTAAAAGTTATGAATAACTTCTTTGTTAAGGGCCGAATCGTGCCCGCCTCCCAAATTCATGTGTTAAAGTTCTAACCCCTAGTACCTCAGAATGGGACTGAATTTAGAAACAGGGTTTTTAAAAAGCTAAATAAGGTGCAGTGAAGGTCATATGGGTGGATCCTAAGTTAATATGACTCCTGTCCTTACTTAGATACTGAAGGAACTCACCGGAAGATTCTAGAGGAAGATGGTCATCTATAAGCCAGGGAAAGAGACCTTAAAGAAACCAAACCCTACCGACACCTTGATCTCCAGGCTCCAGGGCCTCGGGAAAATAAATTTCTGTTTTTAAGTCACTTAGTCTGTGGCTGTTAATTATGGCTTCTCTATCGAACTCATACATTTTCTTTGCACCTTTCTCCCCCACATCACCTCAACACTCCTAAATCATATCTGGCAGATATTTTGAAATATAACTGATATGCATATTCTGTTACCTAACCAAGGTAGATCCACGGTGAGCCCTATACTTACACATGTGGAATTCACATAGCTGCTACTCCAGTGGCTGAAGTGGCTAATGTAATCTGATATCTTGTACTGGTTGCCTCCAGCAGAGAGAGAGCCCTTGATTCTGTCAACCCCTGTGTCCTAGATGTCAACCAAAGGGGCACTAAGAAAGAAAAGCTTGTTCTTCAATGTATTCTTTGGGTTTTGGGAAGGGAGTTTTCTTTCTTTCTTTCTTTTTTTTAGGAAAAAGACTTATAGCTGAAGTTTACCATCTGAGGGCATGGGACAGAATGGGAAGTTTGTGGAAATGTTTGCTAGGCTAGCAAGTCTGCTATGGAGATACAAAAATCTTAAGCATAAAAGTATACCCTTGCTACCCATCATTCTGTTAACTGAACCTCTTGATTAATTATTTTACATGGTCAGGCAATTTATATTTGATATTGATAAGGGCTGAATTGTGTCCCCCTCCCAAATTCATGTGTTAAAGTTCTAATCCCCACTACCCCAGAATGGGACTGAATTTAGAAACAGGGTCTTTAAAAAGCTGAATAAGGTGCAGGGATGTGTTTTTCTCCTTTATGAAAAGAGGCATTTTTTTTTCTAGCATAGTTTTATACTAAAGGGATTTAGAATCGTATAATGAGTATTATATGCATAATATAAAGTCTTTTTACTGACTAGACTTCTCAGCTTATTGGAAGAATCTGTACAATACGGAAAGTCCTATACCATATTTTACTTGTGGCTGGGCTGAGAAATACTTTTATTTAATGAAATATGAAAACTTTTCAAGAGCAGTTTAACTCATTCAGCAATAGATAAGTAGACTTCATTTTTAGTGCTGAGGATATTAACATAGTTCTGAAGACACTGACCTTATTCTGCAGATTTAGACTCAAATCTTTCCTGTGTGTGCTGGGACGAGGGGCAGAATAGCAGGGTGGAGCTCAGGAAGTCTAAATTCCAGACCTCGTTCTTCCCTTCAATGATTTTGACTTTTAACAAGTCACATCAGGTGACTTCACATTTTATAATCTATATAATCAGTAGGTAGCTGATCCAAAACCTTTTTCTTTCATCCATCCATCCATTCATCCAGAGGCATTATGCTAAGCACTGAGGATACAATGGTGAGTAAGGCATATCTCCTACTCAGTATTCTACAATAGATCAGAAGCTTTACCTGTGATAAAATGACCCACATTTGTTAGGAACACTACAAACATAAGTTTAAATTAATTTTAATCTACTGTATTCTTTCAATACTCTGTTTTCTCTTCAGATCATATAGATCATTTGCCTTTTTAATCTACCTTATTCTTTCATTCTCTACTTTTTAGAATACTCTAAAAGTACTCAAACTTAAATACAGCTTAATTCTAAAATTAAATATTGTAAATGGTTATTAAATAATATGTCATTGTTGGCAAAGTGGATATTTCATGTATGCACACATAGCCTGGCTAAAAGTTTTTAAGTTTACATTAAAAACTGCTCAAGCATGTGAAACAGGAGGACACAGCATTTAGAGATGGACGTTAGTCTTGGGAGGGGGAAGAGACATTAATGTTTATAGAGATTTACTTTATCAGATAAGAGGTGGAAAACATTGAAATAAATTCTAACAAGAATCTTGTTAGCCTCAAAGCTGTATGTACTGAAAGTGGAATGAAAAGTCATGAATGAAGAAGAAAATTATACATTAAAGAACAAAAACCAATCTGTTTCCAGATAAGAGATTCCATGTAGAAAGATGGAAGATTATGTCAGCACTAAATTAAAACAAATCTAACATAAAATTCCATGATGAATGGAACATTCATGGATAATTGAAAGAGGTGAGAGGTACTGTGAGTTACATGGACAATAGAATAAGACTGATTTAACTTATGGAAGGAATTTGTTTTTTTAACATTTATGTATTGAGCATTCATTGTATAAAAAGCTAAACAGTGTTAGAATGGTAACATGAATTATTTCCCTTCTTTTTAAAATCTCTTTTACTGACATTATGCATAATGTACTCTAACGGTATAAAGGGAGATAGGATAGCAGTGGGTTATTTCCTTGACTTTAGTGTTAGTTTAGGATCCAAATAAGATTCCTCTACTCACTTAATACATAATTTTAAGCAAGTTAAACTCTCTAAACCTTGGTTACATCAGCCGTTAGGTAGTACAGTAGAACCTCAGAGTTAGTGAGACTATTAAATGAGATCATATACGTGACTCATGAGTAGGTAGCTGATTCAAAACCTTATTCTTTCATCCATCCATCCATCCATCTATCCATCCATCGATCCATCCATCCATCCATCCATCCACCCATCAGTGCTTAAGCTTCTGATCTTATTATAATTAAAAATAGTTAACTAAAGAAACATTGAGTATCAATGTTATCAAATCTAGATTTTATAATCCTAATGGCCATTTATTTCAAAAATGAATAAAGTAACAGAGGTCCATGCTAGCTTATTTACTATGAATTTGAATGAGAGGACTTCTGTCTTCATTTGAATTGCTTAAAAAAATGGCCATCTGGTTTTATGAGCTCATTTTCTTAGGGTTTAGGCTAGCTGTATTTGCTTTAATTTTTTTTTACCACAGGTATCCCAAGTTAGCTCTTGTTCCAACAAATGGGGTCTTTTGAAATGGAAGCTGGAGAAAGTATATAAATATGAGTCAGTACCAATCAATCTGTCACCATGCTGAATAAACAGCTAGAGTCATCCCCTGCTGACAAAGTGTCAGAAGCTGAAGACTACACATGACTATTAACACAGCCTGTATGACAATGATGCAAAATTAAATAGGAATAGAAGAAAACAGGTGATATTCACTCTCTTCCTTTTGGAAGCACAAAAATAGCTGCATAAATGATCACTCGGCAATTCGTCTCTTTCAAAGAATGTTTTACTAACCTGTTATTAAGTAGTTACCTCTAGTAAAGAGGAGCAATGCTATCAGTGGAATTTTCTGCATTGGTTGAAAGGTTTTTTAAAATGAATTGGAAATAATAAAAAGTTGAAATAAAATAAATGTAAATAGGAGCAGGTAGTTCTGGCAGAAGGAGTTTTCTCTGCAGCTCTGACTTGGGCTTCAGTAGGTTGTTGGTGTGGAGAATGGAAGGAAGGAGCAAGAGAGATGAGCAGAGGAATTTGTGCTCACGATGCTCAGTAGGTGGTTGTGCCTATATTCACTATTATTATCCTTCAGAGGATGTGATATAATGTTCTTCTTATGAAAATTTGGGGAATTTTTATGGTTTGTAATGATCAGAAACACATTTTTAGTGCACATTTTTACATATCTAAAGTAGATGCCTCTTCAGTTGGGTAACTGCATGCAGTCTTAGTTTACTGATGAATTGTTTATTAAGAATTAATTTTTAAGTTGATTGCTGGTACTAGAAATAAATTTTAAGTTGACTGCTGGTACTGGGAAATAATTATTTTTCCAAAACATTGTTATATATTTTGGTTAGTTTAATCTTCAAATGCCTTTTAACTCAGAATATGTCAATAAAAATGGGGCACCTGGCTGGCTCAGTTGGAGGAGGGTGTGACTGTTGATCTCAGGGTTGTGAGTTCAAGCCCCGTGTTGGGTGTATTATTAAATAAATAAAACTTAAAAAAAAGAATGTCAGTAAATATATAATAATGTAATTCAATTGTATTATTGCTAATTAAACAAATCAAAAAATAAGTAAAGAACTACTTTATCTTATTTACTTCCCCCCTTGAGCAACATACAGAAATGATCAGTGTAATAGGTTAAGAGCACATTCTCTAGAATAAGATTTGCTGACTTCAAATCTTTATTATTCAATAGATGAGGCAGTTCCTTAACCTATCTATTGACTGCTTCTTCATCTGTAAAATGAAATAATAATAGTTCCTTCCCCATGTGGTGGTCAGAATTAAATTGGCTAATCTATTTAAAGTACCAAAATCAAGTGTCTGGCACAGAACAAGCACAATAAATGCTTGTTGCTTTTATAAAGCTACCATAAGCATTGTTCTTTTTATTGGTGATCATAATTAGGTTTATTTTTGTCTCACGAATAGATGAAAGTGAGAGCAGACTGGAATCGCATATTCATGAGCATTAGGTACCAGACACTTTAATACATACATTATCTTGATTAGCCCTCATCAAAAAGTTTCTAGAAAAGAAAAAGTATTTTGGTATTTTATAAATAAGAAATGGAAGGTGAGAGATTAAGAGTCAGAGAACCAGTAGCTGACAATCCAGGAATCAAACCAGCCGATGTGACTCCACAGTTCATGTTTTGTTTTGTTTTTCCCATTAACCCTGAACAAATATGTTACATGTGTTTGTTTTAGGTATGATGTCAGAAATGCAACGAAGTCATGATGGCCCTTTTGTTACAAAGAAATCTTTACTTATGGCTTAAGAAACTTAGCAAAAATAAGTATATATGTGACAAATACAGTTGAAATACACAAGACACGTAATAAGAATCAAGAATAGAGACAAATATTTCAAATATCAGAATCCTATAAGCAAAATGTTAAAGGAATCTTATTTTTTCTAAGAATCTAATGGTAGAATTGCTAATTTTCTTCAATTCTTACTATATTATCACAGTAAGTGAGAGTAAACACTGGTTGTATAATAATTAGTTGGTTTATTGTTCTTATGCCTTTTTAGAGCATCACTGATAGGAATATGGCAGTCACTACCCAGATGTGATGATTTAAATTTCATTTTGCATTAATAAAATAAAATAAAATAATTTTCATTTCTTGTTATAGTAGCTGTACTTGGTGTTAATTCATTGGATACATGCGGCTAATGACTACCACATTGGACATGGCAGATATGGAACCTTTCCTTCATTACAGAAATTTCCATTGGACAGCACTATTCTAGAGTAAGCTCAGATGTGTAACAGAATGACCAGGCAGAAAACTTTAATGAGCAAAATATTGGTTAAGGGTAGCTGCCAATTCTGTGCGTTGAACGTAATGGAAGGAATGGTTATCTTGCATTCCATAGCACTAAATGGGTTCCATGTGTACAACTACCAGCTGTTTAAGCTTGGGCAACGTTCACCTTCCTAGAGCTTTAATTCCCTCATTTGTTGAATGGAAGGAAATACCTTCCATGAGGCCTACTTACTGTGGAAATTATGAAGGTCAGTACAGACAATGTATAGGAATGTACCTTGTATAATACAAGTAATAGACATAAGGTATCATTCTGAAACCTAGGTCTTTCAACTAGTTCTCTAAAAGAACACAGCCCTAAAAACTTGTGTCCAGGATTCAAGTCCAAGTTCTGCCACTTACTAGTTTTATAAGTTTGAGACTTGGTTTCATTTTTTCTGTAAAGCAAGAAAAATTCATATAGCTATTGTGAGAATTAAATAATATGTATGTGGAAGGAAGTCAGTGTAGGCAGGTGGACGGATGGATGATATAAATGAAGGGGATTAAGAGCACAGACACAATGTAGGTCAATATTATGTTTAAAAAGACAAATGGCCAACTTTATACCTCTTTAATTTGCTACCACATGATGCTTTCTGATCTCTACAATACTGGCATGTATATTCATGGTAAAATGCCTAAAGTAACAGATATCAATTACTGAGAACAGTTCTTTTTTTTTAATTTTTTTAAACATTTATTTTTGAGACAGAGAGAGACAGAGCATGAACGGGGGAGGGTCAGAGAGAGAGGGAGACACAGAATCTGAAACAGGCTCCAGGCTTCAAGTTGTCAGCACAGAGCCCGACGCGGGGCTCGAACTCACGAACTGCAAGATCATGACCTGAGCCGAAGTTGCATGCTTAACCGACTGAGCCACCCAGGTGCCCCACTGAGAACAGTTCTATGAGCTAGGTACTTTTTGGAGACTTAACATGTATTGCTTCACTTAATGTCTATACAACCATATGGATATTCATGCATTATTATTATTTTCACTTCATTTTAAAAGGGTTGTAGCCTCTCTGGGGCTCAGGTAGTTTATACTACCCAAGATATGCCCCAGAGTCAGCATTTGAACTTGCCACACTAAGAAATCTCTGCTCCCAGTCATTACATTCAATTGTCTCAAGTAACATAAAAGAATGCCATTGGTTTATCCACTCATTAACCCTTTCTGTTTCTCCTTACTAAATATTTATGGTCCAGTTCTCTCAAAGTTAATAAATGTTATCATCTAATTCCAAAAACAAAAATCATTTTTAAATAGACAAATGTTTTTATAAAATTTTTATGTAAAAGTAAACAAGTAAAAATAGCTAGGAAGATTCTGGAAAGAAAAAAGACAAATGCAGTGGAGAGTTGCCCTGTTAGATATTAAAATACATTATAAAGTTTCATTAATTTAACCAATGTGGTGATGAGCATGAACAGCTCCATAGAACAGAATAGAAAGTTGACTGAGTCTCAAACACATTTGAGGAATTTAGAATATGATAGTTGTAACATTTTAAGTTAGTGTTGGAAACGATGGGTTATGCAATAAATAGTGGTGGATACAACAGAGAAGCATCTAGAAAATAAAACTGGAATCTCAATCCACAGCTCATATAAATAAACTTGAGCTGGATCTAAGTTTTAGATAACACACATCAGTAGATGAGTTTTATTCAATCTCATCTGTCCATATAGAGAGTGATTTTGTAAAACCTATAATAATTGATACTATGCTCATGTGTACATTTATGTGTTTGTGTGTCCTGAAGTATTGAGAATTGTAAGACAGTGGTCCAGTTTCATTTTTTTGTATGTATCTGTCTAGTTTTCCCAATATCATTTATTGAGCATACTCTCCTTTTCTTATTTTACATTCTTGGCTCTTTTGTTGTAAAATAATCAACCATATATGTGTGAGTTAATTCTAGGCTTTCAGTTCTGTTCCATTGATTGATGTGTCTGCTTTAATGCTAATGCCATAATATTTTAATTACTATACATTTGTAATATAGTTTGAAATTAAGGATCATAATACCTCCATTTATGATACCTCCAAGTTTGCTTTAGCTGGCTATTCAGGGTTGTGTGTGTGTGTGTGTGTGTGTGTGTGTGTGTGTGGTTCCATTCGTATTTTAGGATCGTTTGTTCTATTTCTGTAAAAAAAAAATTCTATTGGAGTTTTGATAGGAATTGCATTGAGTCTGTAGATTGCTTTGGGTAGTATGGACATTTTAACATATTAATTCTTCTAATCCCTGAGCCTGGACTTTCACTTATTTGTGTTACCTTTAATTTCTTTCATCAATTCCTTATCGTTTCAGTGTACAGGTCTTTACCTCCTTGGTTAAATTTGTTCCTAGGTATTTTCTGTCTTCTGATACAATTGCAAGTGGGATTTTCATTTTTGTTTCTGATAGTTTGTTATCAGTGTATAGAAATGCAACAGATTCCTGCAGATTGATTTTGTAGCACTTGTTATAGATTTCACACACTAAACTTAATTTTCCTGTGAGAAATCCATGATTTCTGAACCTGGTCCCAATCTTCCTGCACCTGTGATTGCAGAATGAGAAATATTAATAGGTAATCCATAGAGAAATCTTTTCAAGTGATTGCCAAGCACTGAAGGGCTGTAGATATTTCCTCCTAAAGTGCCATCTTTTCAAAAAGGAGTAAACAATTACTCTTTTTGAGTATTACTGGAAAAGCAGAAATAAATATATAGAAACTTTTCTAGGCTTTTAAAAATGATTCCTATCCACTGCCACCCATAGAGAACAGGGAGAAGATTTAATCAAAGGTTTTAAACCAAGTGGCATTTGCAGTCAATGCAAAGCTCAGGTGCAGGAGGCACTCCTGATTGCGGGTTATAGCCCCAGGTGGGGTAAAAGTTAGTGGACTGAACAGGTATTCGTTTTCTTTTTAAAAAAATTTTTTTTAACGTTTTTATTTATTTTTGAGACAGAGAGAGACAGAGCATGAACAGAGAGAGAGGGAGACACAGAATCAGAAGCAGGCTCCAAGCCATCAATCAGCCCAGAGCCCGACACGGGGCTCGAACTCATGGACCGTGAGATCGTGACGTGAGCTGAAGTCGGACGCTCAACCGACTGAGCCACCCAGGCGCCCCACAGATATTCGTTTTCTTTAAGCTTCACTGTTTCAGTTAGAAGTACTTCATGGTAACATTCTTCCTATCTACCATAAATTACAAGTATTTTTTTACTTTGTTTTGATCTTTGTTCTTTTTCTTGAAGACAGTAAGGTTTTTAAAGACCCAATCATATAAATATTCATTGTGTCCTGATGGACTAAAATATTTAGATAATTTTCAAAGTTAAAAAAGCAGATATGTTCTAATGATTCTCATTGATCCACCAGCCAAAGCACAAACTTTTCTCAAAGTGCCTGAATGAAAAATGGTTGATAAATTATCAAGAACTTCTATATAAAAGTGCTTAAAATATCTTTCTTTATGGAGGAGATATTTTGTGATACATGATGAAAACTTAAAAATATATTTTATAGTTCTTGATTTCATTTCCCTAGAAAATCCTACTATTATAATACTGATTTTGTACCTGGACGATAATATACATTTGAAAAGAAAAAACACATGAGAAGATGTATATTTCTTAAAAATTGAGATATTTGAAAAGGGATATATGGTTTTATGATTAATAATATGAATAATAATATTGTGCCAAGTTATTGGGGAAAGATGCATGGAAATACATGTAAATGTGTCATAGAGGCAGAGAAATGAAGGAGGAACACAAAGATAGGAAAATCACACTGCATTATATACAAGCTTGTACATCTACATAATGTATTAATATTTGAAGTCTAAATTATATCAAGTGTTTTTATTGCAACAAAAACATAAGGATTGAACAATTGCTTATGGAGAAAGAGTTCAGACACAAACTTCTAGTTTATTCACAAAGCCAACATTTCAGCAGATTTTCAGTTAATCTGGACATTTGCCACTGCTGACTTTGCACAGTGAGTTCTCTTTTAGAAAAATGTGCACACGTTGTATTACTTTATTTGCTCCAGCTGGGTAGCTAAAGGAAGACAATTGTTAGGAAGAAGTTCAGATTAATAGCATAAAATTTGATGTAAATATTAAAACACAGAGAAGGAAATGTGCTATTAAATTATTGATTCACCTTATTTTAATGGAAAATTTCTAGGAATAAGGGGTTTATAGGGTGAATTTGAAAAGTTGAAGCTAACTCTTTTTCTCCCTGTGGTTGAGCTGTTGTTGTACTTTGGTTAAATGTCATCACAGGAAATTTTCCATTTATATATTTTTTTAAATTAATATATAGGAAAAAACAAGCAACTCTAGGCTTCTTGAAAACTGATTTTATAGTTAATGTATTTCAACTCTAAGTCTTGATAAAACCTACAGCCATCTTAAATGCAAATCACTGATTTATTAAAAGGAGTAAAATGAGAGTTGGGTGTAAATGTCCAGAATTGAATTCTGTATTCAGTTTTAGGTTCTCCATATTGAAAATGATAGAAAATGGCATGAGAAGAGGGAAATACCAATAAGAACCAAGTGCTTGCTAGGTAAAAGGCATGGTGCTAGGCATTAGAATCAAAGAATTTTAATCCCAAAGGGGCCTTCTTCAAACCTCCACAGTCTTCAGTAAACAGGGCCTAATAAAGTTAAAGAGATGTGTCTAAGATCACATGTTGATAGCGCAATAACTAGAATAGAGATCACTGACATCCAAACCCTGCTCTTTCTGGTCAGCCATGGGATCAAGACCATACAAGTGTGGACAACTTATCATGCATATGACACTGTGTTCTTGGCCTTCCTAGTTATTGATTCAGTCATCTAATATTCTGTCTCTATCTGTAGACTTATTTATCATGGCCACAGAATTGATATTCATGTTATTTATCAATTCTGATGAGCTAGTACTAAGAGTAGATCTCTGTGGCATGCCCCTCAAAGCCTCCATTTAGACTGACTTCATTCTTTTCATCAGCACACGTGGAGCATCCAAATTCAATATTAATGCGATTTGCAACAGGGCCATTTTTCTTTACCTGATTTATAAGAATATCACAAGACAAAAAAAAAGAATATTACAAGACAGCTTTTTTTTTTTTCTGATATCAGACCAACTTTATCAATGATCTTTCCACAATGGGAACTTTTAATAAATCACCTTTGATGAATGAATTAAAGTTGATCGGATATAATTCTTATCATTGGTTTTCATTCTCTATCTAGCCACATTTATTTTTCTTATAGATACATTTAATAATTATAATTAAAGTATTAAGCTATTTTTTATGTCTACCGCATATATCTATTAAGTATAATTTATTTTTTCCACCTTGCTGACCACTGAGCTTCTGGAATTTAAGTTGTACATGGTTACTCCAAGATGCCAGCAGACTCATACATATATTTTGGGATATATTTTGTCATTGCAAAGAATTTAGTATCATTTATAGGGGAATGTCACATTGCCAAAAGTAGTTAATTTATGAGAATACTATGTGAGAGACGGATAGCAACTCTTCTGTTTCTAAAGTGAATGAGTTCAAATCGTAGCTGTGTAGATTTAGTTGTAGATAAGATCCTAACTCAAATAAGCATTACAATGGTTTATGAGACAGTATCTCTAGTTTTCTGACTCCTAGAAACTGAAGGAAATGGAACAATATGGACAAAGCTGAAAAAAGTCAAAGTATGTCTGATTTCTTTCACCAAAACATCCTAAATATGAGATATTAGCACCCCCTACTCATTTCTTCCTTATACTGCATTTGATTTTAATCTAGAATAGCAGTAAGAAAGGGATTCATTAAATTTTAGCTTATGATCAGAGCTATCATTCTAGTATAGATTTTTTAAACTGCAAATGTATTTTAAATCAGCTTGTGAGTTATGCATTTGATATTTAAAAATTTTTTAATGATTATTTATATATATAGAGAGAGTGTGTGCAAGCAGGGGAGGGACAGAAAGTTGGAGATAGAATCTGTACCAGGCTCCAGGCTCTGAGCTGTCATCATCGAGACCAACAGGGACTCGAACACACGAGCCGTGAGTCATGACCTCAGCCAAAGTCAGATGCTTAACTGACTGAGCCACCCAGGTGCCCCTGCACTAGATATTTAAAATCTGACTTTTTATATTCCAACATAAAGAGATACAGTTTCAGATTTTGGTGTATAATTGTTATGACTTCAAGTAGATTACTTTCATACATGGTATCTTAGCCGGGCTTTTAAAGGTAGCCAAAATCTGTGGCTATATCCACCTGTAAGTAGAATAAAGTAGACCAGGGTCAGTTTTTTCTTCTAGACACTAAATTATTCTCACACTGGAATGTAAGCATTAGTATAACAAGTTCAGTAAACAGGATAATGTTAGAAAAACATTCTGTCTTAAAACCTTAAAAATATTTCAAATTCAACTTTCAATTTGAATATTATAGCAACGTAATGTATGAAATAGTACACATTTCCTGAAGGAGAGCTTTGGCAAGAATATTAACCAATTACTACAAAAATAATAAAACTAATGAGAGCCAAGACTTTTGGGATTGTGTGGTTTTAATCAATACTTTATAATTTGCTACTATTTGAAAATACTCTTGTTTGAAGTGCCGAGATTCTCAAAGGATACAAAAATGCTGATTCAAAGGGGCACATGCACCCCAATGTTCATCGCAGCACTATCAACAGTAGCCAGATTATGGAAAGATCCTAAATGTTTGTTGACTGACGAATGGATAAAGAAGATATATATATATAATGGTGTGTGTATAATGGTGTGGTGTATATATATATATAATGGAATATTACTTGGCGATCAAACAGAATGAAATCTTGCCATTTGCAACAATGAAGATGGAGCTAGAGTGTATAATGCTGAGTGAAGTAAGTCAGAGAAAGATAAATATCATATGATGTCACTCATAATGTGGAATTTAAGAAACAAAACAGGTGAACATAGTGGAAGGGAAGGAAAAATAAGAAGCAAAAGAGAGAGGAAGGCAAACCATAGGAGGCTCTTAACCATAGAGAAGAAACTGAGGGTTGCTGGAGGGGTATTGGGTGGGGGGATGGACTACCTGGGTGATGGGCATTAAGGAGGGCACTTGTTGGGATCAGCACTGGGTGTTAGAGGTAAATAAATCACTAAATTCTACCCCTAAAATCATTACTATATTATATGTTAACTAACTTGGATTTAAATAAAATTAAAAATTAAAAAAAATAAAGTGCCAGAATTCTCAAGTTAATCACTTTATTACATTAAAGGTACATTATTAAGCCAATAGGTATATAACATACAGTAATTTAAAATCTAGAACATTTACTATAAATTAAGGATATCTGGTTGTGCAATGAGGTATACAATGTGCTTTGAAGTTGTAAAATACACTTATATAAGAAAGAGTTTGTTAGTGTGATTGTTACCATTTTTTTGGAAGACTAGTTCTATATATGTGACTCAAATATCAGACAATCCTTCTAGCGTTTAGTGAGCTTTGTAGAGTCATTGGATTTTAATAGTGATTTTCATTTTCAGCACTCCAGTTTTAATGAGGAAATATTTCCAGAAGTACTAACTTATTTCTTAGGACTAATATTTAGTCTTTTTACCTGGTGTTGGCTAGAACTAGTAGTATTATTTTCAAACAATATATATATACTTAGGTAGGACATATGTCAAGATTGAACAGGGAAGTTAATCTTCAATTATCTGAAAGTTTCATATTAGTTTAATGTTTGGATTGATACATTCTCTTTAACATAGACATAGTAATTTATTTTACTGACTGTTCTTCAGAGAATTTAATCAATGTTTGAAATTGAGCACAATTTCTGCAGATTGGGGGAGAAAGAGAAATGAAAGCAATGTTTCTCAACAGTTGCAAAGATTTCAGTGATTTGACTAAAATTTCTTAAGCTTTCATTTTTTCATGTATTTGGGGGTTCCACTACTCATTTATTACCAGGAGGCTGGCTGAGAGTTTCTTATGGAGTTGTTTCCCCCCATGGTCATGATGAATTTGCACTGTTATAACCAATACTCTCTTGTTTAATCTCTGAAATCCAATCTATATTATCAAAGATTTATTCTCCAGAAGATAGCGTATAATTAAAAATGCTCATCCAGAGCAGGGTTTATATTTTTGACCTAAGTTGTCATATTAAAATATAAAAATCATATGGGGCGGGGCACCTGGGTCAGGTTGAGCGTCCGCCTTCCGCTCAGGTCATGATCTCGTGGTCTATGAGTTCCAGCCCCACGTTGGGCTCTATGCTGACAGCTCAGAGCCTGGAGCCTGCTTCAGATTTTGTGTCTCCCTCTCTCTGCCCCTCCCCCACTCATGCTCTGTCTCTCTCTGTCAAAAATAAATAAATGTTAAAAAAAATTAAAAAAAAAAATCATATGGGGCACCTGGGTAGGTCATTCGATTGAGCATCTGACTTTCGCTCTGGTCATGATCATGGTTTGTGGGTTTCAGCCCAACATCAGGCTCTGCGCTGATAGCTCGGAGCCTGGAGCCTGCTTGGATTCTGTATCCCTCTCTCTCTGCCCCTCCCCTGCTCGTGCTGTGTCTTTCTCTCTCTCAAAAATAAACATACATTAAAAAAAACCCAAAACATATGATTACTAGATAAAAAACTATATTCCAAGCCATATCAGACAATATTTTAATTTTGGATACAAATAATTAAGAGGAAAGCCAGCTCAATTTTGAAATTTTAAATTTTTAGACAAAATGAGTATTACTTCTGAGATACTGATGATCATACTAATAAATGCCTGTGAACGAAATCCAAGGACAAGTTGATTTATTATGAGAAGTTCATGGCATGAATGTCATTTTGTATTATTTTAGCCCAGAACACAATCTCAGAGAAATATGGACTGGAGCTTTTAAATGTCTGACTTTCTTAAAATGTTCTAGAAGGGTCACTCTCTCAGTTTGAGTTGATATTCATACTTTGAAATTGAAGAGTAATGAAATAAAAATTAAATATTTATGCCTTACTTTCATCAGGTATATAAGGCCAAAGACAAAAATATTCTTTCTTGCTTTTCCTGTCCCTGGGACTCAAATCAAAAATAAAGAGGAACAGTTAGATTAACTTTTCATTTCTTTCTAGAAGATATCACGTATATGAGAAAAAGAGAACTATAATCAACAAATACTGGGCTTATTTTAATTTGGTTAGGAGTAAACAGGGAAAAAATGTGAAAAAAGAAAAAAAAAGATGCCTAAGCCATAAGAAGGAAATGAAAGATGAGAAACTAGGTGAGTAATACAAAGACAGACATTATTCTGAAATCCGTATCAGTTATTTAATGTGATGAACCTGAAGTATAGCTATAAGAAAATAGTACCTGCAAAGAGTATCTTGCAATATGAGCAAGATGTTAGCAAGTGAGGGTTGAAATTACAAAGTAGAAAGAGAAACTATTAATTTAAGGTCACCATGTTGTTGAAATTCTTCTAGTTTTAGAGGCTTTTTTTAAATTTTAAATTTAAATTTTTTTTAGATGCTAAAGGCATGATTTAGTTGTTTGTGTACTTCATTTTTAAGGTAATTTTTTGAAAGAGAAATAAATCCATAATATTATAGGCTGAAATGACTAAATTAATGTGAACTTCATGCTTACTCTTTTGTTTCCAAATACTAGAGACCATGGTGAAATGTTAACTGAACATAAGTCTTATGTTCCACTATTTACCGATAACAGAGGAAAAACATATCAGTACTAAAATAGAATCAAATTTCTACATTAGATTTTAAAACCTGATTGATCTTTGTTAAGTGAGTGTTTGTAGGTAAGTGGTTTTTAAATTGTTGAGTGTTTTTTAAGGGAAGTGTCCATGTGGTAGGTAGTAGTTCTACATAAATAAGTGAATCGTAAATGGAATAGATAATAATTGGCATAATCAGTATGACTCTTATCTTTGGGAAAGCATTTCTGATTTGCATTAGGAATACATCGACTGAAGAGAGAAAGATGGAATAGATGATTGTAAGATTCTTTTTAACTCCACACATTTGTTTAAAATTTCACATATTGAGTCACATGATAGTAAAAACATCTTAATGAAAAAATAATCCTAGTAAAATGTCAATATAATAATCTTTAGAAGCTTTTTGTTTCATGTGAATTGTTCAAAAGTAAGCTTCTTCATGCATCCAATAAGTTGTAGAAGAATATTAATGCAGCTCTCATCTCTTAATCAGACATACATGATGGCTGTGTACAGATGGGGATGAGGGAGGGGAGGGGCGGGTTGGAGGTAGGGGAGGGGCAGGAGGCGTGGGAGAGGGATAGGAGGATGGATATTAGGAAACTATAGCACATACTAAGAGAGATCCTGGGGATAAAGGAAACTGCTGGATGATTAGAGGGCATCCGAGGCATTCTGTTCAATAAAGGACAAAGATAGCTACAGCTGCAGAAATATAATCACTGGGCTTAAAGTGAAATTTCATAAGTTGCAGGTGGAGTAATTGAGAATACTCTATAAAAGGTAAATAAAAGTCCTGTAAGAAAGTGACTATTCCAGACCGATTCTGTGCATGGATAGTGCTTATAGAAGACAAAAAGAAATTAAAAGAAAGAGTTGATAAAAAGAAAGAAAACAAGACAAAAAAATAGGAGTAAAGCATTAAATCATATTATATTAAAATGTCATAACTAGGTTTTTCCTCTCTGATGAGCCGCTTACACAAACGCTGGGTAAAATTATATGAACAGTACCTTTCTTTTAGCCTTTAGCTGCTCATGGTACTTGTCGCAGGTGTCTCCTGGGATCTCTCCTCCCCAAAGAGTAATTCCAACAATGGTGTATGTGACACCCATGACGAGCAGTGGGAAACAGTACACCAGTACAATGACAATAATATGGTAGCTGCAAGAAATAAAAACAAACGAACAAACGCAAGCTGAAGATCATATTGAGATGCAATATGTGGGGAACTTTGAATTCATTTTCTTTTAAATCATAATTGAAAATTCCAAAGATTATTTCCACATTTTCTCCAAGTCCTCATTTCACAAATTTATCAAAATATCATGCTCTTGTCTACTATATTTGTCCAAATGCTACCAGCTGATCCTTGCCAATCTTTGATTCATATACAAAAAGTATAGCTGCATTGCAGTGCTAATTTAAACTGCCCATGCTCTCCTTGCCTAGAGGTTCTGGACGAATGCCATTTCTCTGCTTGGTAATTGTTGAGCTAACCTAATTAAATTATCATCAGAGACAAAAAGATGAGACAGAATAAACAAATCAACTGACAGGTATTTTCTCATATGCAAAATTATTCTATATACCCTTGCAACATCAGTAATATTTGAAATAAATTGTTTTTATCCAAAGGAAAAAAATGTAACTAGATATTCTAAACCACACTGGATCCACAAGATGTATGACTATAATTTAAAAAATCAGGTAAAGACATTTACATGCATTTCTAATGTCATGACACATTTGATAGCATTATTAATTTGGTAAATAACATTCAGGTGTGTTAGTCACATCAGTGTCAAGATACTATAAATTAGCAAACTAAATTCTACGTTTTTATAGTTTTAAGTCAAAGTGATAAAGATGTAGGGGCACCTGGCTGGCTCAGTCAGCCAAGCATCCGACTTTTGCTCAGGTCACGATCTCATGGTCAACACAGAGCCCACTTCGGATCCTCTGTCTCCCTCTCTCTCTGCCCCTCCCCCGTCTCTCCCTGTCTCTCAAAAGTAATAAATAAATATTTAAAAAATTGATAAGGATGCAGTTGGGGAGGAATAGAAGGGCAACTGATAATATAACCACACAATTAAAATTTGTATAAAGTTTTGTGTAGTTTCCGCTGTCTTAGGAAGGCTTTAAGGAAATTAAAGAATTCGGTATACTAGTCTTCTCAATACCTGTTTCTTTGTAAAGGGAATCTTAAACCTCCGTGCCTTCCAGTTTCCTGATAGCTTTTTAAGTATTGAGTTACAGTCAGTGGGAAGCGATTCAGTCAATAAATAACTTAATTTTATTATTATGATTACTTTTATTTTGTTATACAGCTAAGATTTATTAATATCAGATAGAATAACAGTATTCAGTTTAATAACTATTTCCTGCTTTTCCTTCAATTAAATACTTCCTAATATTTTTCTTTAAAAATCTGGACTCTGGGAAGTCAGAGAAAAACAAATACCATATGATTTTACTCATATGTAGAATTTAAGAAAAAAACAAATGAGCAAAGGGGAAAAGAGAGAGAGAAAAATTAAAAAACATACTCTTAATTAAAAAAAACCAAACTGATGGCTATTGGAAGGGAGGTGGGTGAGAAGGGGTGGGTTAAAAAGGTGATGGGGATTAAGGAGTGCACTTCTCATGGTGAGCACCAGATGATGTATGGAATTGTTGAATCATTATATTGTACACCTGAAACTAATATAACAATGTATCTTAACTAACTGGAATTATAATAAAGACTTAAAAACAAATCTGGACTTTGGGTAGAGAAGTTTGATAAAGTGACTTCTTTAAAAAATGACCGTTATATTAAACGTCCTATTTCAGCTCAGGTCATGATCTTGTGGTTTGTGAGTTCGAGCCCCATGTCCAGCTTTGTGCTGACAACTCAGAGCCTGGAGCTTGCTTTGGATTCTGTCTCCCTCTCTCTCTGCCCCTCCCCTGCTTGTGCTCTCTCTCTCAAAAATAAATAAACATTAAAAAAATTATAAAAGATTACCATTGTATTTGCATCATTGTTTTTTTTTTAAAGAAAAAAATAGGACACTGCATTAGATTTTATTGAATTAAAATTTAAATTATCGGAATAAAAAATGCAAACAGTTGCCCAATTACTTTTTTTCCTTTTGCTTTTCTTAAGATGTGTCCAAAATATGAAATACCAAATTCTATTGTATAACATTCATAATTATTTTCCAACCTAGTGTTTATGTTTCTTTAATGCTAAAACAAAGGAGCACAACCAAGAACCTACCAGAACTGCCTTTCCCTAACCAGGACTTTAAAAGGACAATCAGCACCTTTGGGCTTCAGTTCTTCCTTTCCCATTCTTTTCTCAATTAATAACAACCCTGCTTTCCTTTGTGCATTGCTTTCATCTCCAGGGATTTTATCACTTCCTCCAGGAAACTCTCTAGAGTTACCCCATATAAAAGTCATCTCATTTTTCATGTTAGTAACCTTTGTAATTTATAAAACTTATTGACCATACCATATTGTAGTATTTTAAACTTTTTTTTTTAAAAGATTTTAAGTGATCTCTACACCCACTGTGGGGCTCAAACTCACAACTCCAAGGTCAAGAGTTACTCTACCAACTAAGCCAACCAGGCACCCATGTATTCTAGTACTTCAATGTGTCTCTTTTCCCAAATAACATATGGACCCTTGAGGGAAATGTTTATGTTTTATTTGCTTAATTGTTGCTCCCAACCTATAGTTCTTTAAATGTTCAATAAATTGAATTGAAAATCACAATAGAGAATTAACTTACGTGAAATGTTGTTTAGGACCCTCTGGCCATTGCACGTAGCAAAGAGTACGGCCTGGCATGACTTTAATTTTGGAGTAAAGACACTGAGGGAAGGCAAGTAGAAATGCTAGAATCCAAATACTTCCAATGACGATCTTGGTTGCTGTGGCAGATAGTCTGGGTTTCAAGGGATCAATAATGGCCATATACCTATACAAAAACAAACAAAACCATTTTGTTGGTTCTCTTGCTAGCAGAGTTAAAAATGGAGTTTCAAAGGAGTTATCTGTCTCTGGTAAGCAAGTTGATAAGGATTTTGCTTTGTAGAGGCAGCATGGAATGATAATCATGGCATAGTCTTAGGAATCAGGCATACTGAGGTTCAAATCCTATTCTGTCACTTATTCAAACTTTTTGAACCTCAGCTTTATTATTTTAAAAATAGAAACAAGAACATTCACCTCATAGGGGTGAAGTCAAGATCAATAGAAATAAGGTAAGTGAAAGGTGTTGATTATTTGCGCTGTGCCTTGCACATTATCAGAATTCATAAATGTCTGTTGAATGGAACTGAAAAAGTGCATAGTAAGTGCTTAAAAATATGAGTTCTGTACCTCAAGACCTCCATTTTTCTTCTGTATGTTTAACTTTTTAGAAGAAAATTCTGGAGAACTAATATGGATAAACCTATCTGACAAAAATGAGGAATCCCTTACAAAGGATATCATCAACAACTCCATCTAAAAATATCGAGACAAGATCAGGATTCAGATAATAATAAATAAGTCAAGTTTGACTGAGGCCATGCCTTGCTGTTACCTCTAAAATTGAATTCATGGTTTACCATGAAAATCTTCATAGTGCCTGTGTAACTATGTATAACATAATAGTTATAGAAAAATATACTTGAGACTCTCAAAAACACACATATGATTTTTAGAGAGCAAAGTTTTGGGAAATTGGAAACTTTGAATATGGTAACAAAAATCAAGTTTTATTCACTTGTTAAAATATTAATAATATGTCTGGGAGAAACAATTGACAGTTTTAAATTGGTCAATGTGCCTAATTGCCAAATTCTGGCTAATAGAGTAGAAAATTAATTTGAAATTATACACAAAACTAATTATATTTTTACATTTCTATCAACAAAACATTGTTGACATTGTTTTTGCTATTGACCATTATGTGTTTCTCAAATATATTTTGATTTATGTAAAATTTTCAAAGGCAACAATATAATCAAAGAATGACTATTACTTAAGTCCAAAACATTTTAATTTTAAGAATAAATATTTCAAGATAAGAATAATGTTTTTTTTTTTAATTTGCTTATTGCCCTTTGTTTTAGGACTATTAGGCAGAATTGGACCTTTAATAGATACATTGGAACTTACCTATGTACTACTCATCATATTAACTTTAGTTGAAATTTACTTAAAGGAAATATCCTTAATTTATTATGTATGACAGCTAATAGGTAAAAATGAATGTTAGGTAAAAAATCATAAAAACAGTACCATATATTTGGAAATAAAGTGAACCACACAATGAAAATAAAATGCCTATGTTTGTTTGTTTGTTTGTTTTCCAATATATGAAATTTATTGTCAAATTGGTTTCCATACAACACCCAGTGCTCATCCCAAAAGGTGCCCTCCTCAATACCCATCACCCACCCTCCCCTCCCTCCCACCCCCCATCAACCCTCAGTTTGTTCTCAGTTTTTAAGAGTCTCTTATGCTTTGAAAATGCCTATGTTTGAAATTGAAAATTGTTTTATAATTTACCTCTTATGCTTATGTTGGTGAATAATAGCAACATTTCCTGACTGCCAACCATAAGCAGGCAATTTATTATACACATTATATATATTTAACATCCAAAACAGTCTACTCAACCAGATAATATTATTATTTCTATTATTATTTCTATGAAGCTTAAATACATTAAGTAGATTGGTCAAAATGACCCAGATGGTAAGAGCTGGAATTCTAAAACAGTTCTGCCAGTCTCCAAAGTCCATATGGATACAGATGAAGACTTTGAATATGGCAGTTCATATAAGGAATTGTGGAAGAGAGGAAAAAATATTCAAGGTAGATACCATCCAAAGAATCCTATTTTGCCTCTGAATCTGAAAGCGTTTATGTGCAATATTAAAGACAAGAGTCAAGCATAGAAAGGGAATAATTATAGTTGGGTATTTCTGTTTCCACTGCTGTTGGTTATGATTCACCACAGCATTTCTCTCATTATATTAGCTGGTTGCTTAAGGAGTTTCTAGAGTCAAGCACAGCACTTATCAATAAATTTTGTTGTACTGAACTGAATATTCTTCAACTCTATCATGATATTTTGCTTTTTTGCTTGCCTGGAAGTTTATGAATGCAATTTGGATGTTTAGAGAGTTGATTTTTTTGAGACTGAAAAGAGAATTTGACTGGCATGTGCAGTGTTAAAGTCCTGTATTACTATTACAGCACAGATAATTCAAAATAGTACAAGTTGCTTCTTGATTTTGATGTTAAGTTACTCTATATTACAGAAATTATTTCCAAACAGATAGAATATTGTTTTGTTGGGATTATATGAAGACAGTCAATTTATGTTCTCATTAACTAACACTTCAGTGAAGGCAGAAATTTAGGAACTTCAAGCTGACATTTTTGTCATTTCTGGTGTGATCTGTTATTCATTCAACCAAACATTTATTGAATGCCTACTGTGGTATATGAAACAATAGTAAGGAGAAATGACCTTTACAGAGCTCACAGTCTAGTGAAGTAGACAGATAATAACCAAGGAATGTAAAATAAACAAAATTACAAATATGATAAGTGTTAAAAGGCAAGGAATATATAGCCATGTGAATGGATTTACTGGGAAAAACATATTTAGGTTGTGACTCAGTCTTTCCTAAGACAAGTCATTCTGGGTTGAAATTTGGAAAGGTAACTAGGCAAGGTGGCAGAAGAGTAAGGGTTGCCAGGAAGATTTCTGGAAGAACAAATGACATGTGAAAAACGCCTGCATAAATGGTGAGTTTTTATTGGTTGAATTGTGTCCCTCTAAAAAAGGTATGTTTAAGTCCTAAACCCCAATACCACAGAATGTGACTTTAGTTGTAAATGGGGTTTTTATATAGGCAAGTGAGTTAAAATGAGGTCATTAGGGTGGGCCCTAACCCAATATGACCGATTTAAAAGAAATTTGGGAATAGAGAGAAACATACGGAGAATGCCACATGAAGATGGAGGTTTGACTGATGCATCTAAAAGCCAAGGAATGCCAAAGACTTCCAGCAAACCACAGAAAGCTATGAGGAGGCAAGGAAGGATTTTCTTACAGTTTTCTGAGGGAGCATGGCCCTTGCCAATCCCTTCATTTAAGACTTCTAGCGTCCAGAGCTGTTAAGACAGTAAAATCCTCTTGTTTCCAGTCACTCTGTGGCACTTTGGTACAAGAGGCCCAGGAAACCAAAGTGAAGGGTAAGGATGGGGAAAGCATTGTGCACTTGAATAAAGACTACTGTAATGGAAACAGAGTGTGAAGGAGGAAGTGGTCTGAGATAGAGTTGTAGAGCAGGTCGTAGATTTTTTGTCCTATGGAGAAAAATCAAGGTGATCAGTCAAAGGAAGAGAATAATCAGCCTTTAGTGAGGAAATTTTAGTATTAATTGAAGGAAGGAAAATAATGCAAGCAGTGGGAATAAGTAAACTGGCTATTGTTTTGTTTTGGGTGAGAGATGATTGCTGCTTGAAATAAGGTGTTACCAGGGAGATTGAATTATGGTAATGGTTTGAGGAAAATAAAGGAATGTTAAAACATTGTAGAAAGGGAGAGCCAGTTGGCCATAGAAGTAGGTACAGTTGCCAGGCACTGCTGACAAGATTAATTTGAAACTGGTAATTAGGAATTCATTGGGGCATCAATATTTCCTGTTCTGTGGCTCTCTCCAGCAATAACAATTTGCTCAAAAGTAGGCATGAAAAAAATGGATCTTTAGGCTCATCCAAATAAATATCCTCTGGACCTTGAGAAGAAATAATCCAATCTGCGATATAATATCACTCAAATGATTGTTAGTACTTTATTTCTCCTTTAAAGAAATATGTATCTTTGATATGATCACATTAGCTTTTCCCAGGTTTTTGTCTGAGCTTCTCACTACCATTCTTACCTTTACTAAACAGATTCTCAAATACATTAGTGCCCTTAGTATGATCATTTGATAGGTAATAGCTAAGATTGGATTCTTCACTCTTTCAATTAGCATATCACTCAAACAAGTTTAAAATTATGTTTTATAGAGTCTGTAATTATCAGAAGCATCCACTGAAAGCTCCTATTTTAAATGCCATCTTTTATCAATTTTCCTTTCCATTCTAAGACAAGACCACGTTCTTTTACCACTTACTTTTCTGATATAATTGAAGGGTCTTTTCTGGTTCTTTGATGTCTAAACAGAATATTTCGACATACCGTTACTTACTTTCAATAAGCAAGCCTTTTCCATGTGCGATTGTTCTTGATATCTGGTATGATTCTTCCTTTTGTTAGCATTTTTAGTAAGCTCTGTTTCTGGATTTTATATGCCTCTACACATTTTAAAATTTTGGTATGAAAGGCAGTGTGCAGCCTTCAGATATGCACTTGATTAACAATGCAAAGAATATTTGCCTCAAATGATGTGGATTTTGCTGTTTTCCAATTTGCTTCCGGTCACGGTAGACAATGTTTTAGGCTGTAAAGCCCATATATATAATGCTGTCTGCCTATTGTCTGTACAAAATAAAGATTCGTTGTAACAGCTGTTCATGACCCATACTGTTTCAACTTCTGGCCTTTGGTGCTAAGGCATTTTCTGCTTTGAAAAAATCACTAGAGAGAAATATAATCTTTTTTGAAATGGCATTTTGCAGACAAATTTTATTTATGCTTTTTCATAAGTATTTTAAATAAGAGTGAGCCAGTTAATTATTTTGTCATAACTATTGTCTTAGTGAATTTTGAAGGGAACAAGTATTTATTAAAATAAGCTTGTATATACATACATTCAAATATATGTACACATATAATAGGAACTTCAAAATACTATCAAGCAAGAAACAAATAACTTGCTTATTTACCCAGATTTTTTGATTTTTATAAGTAAAACTTATAGATTAGCACTTGAGGAAAATTAGATTAAAAAAATAAAGTTTCGGGGTGCCTGGGTCAGTTGGTTAAGTGTCAAACGCCTGATTTTGGCTCAGGTCATGATTTCAGGTTTCCTGAGATTATTGGGCTCCATGCTGACAGTGCAGAGCCTACTTGAGATTCTCTCTCTCCCTCTCTCTCTGCTCCTCCCCCGCTTGAATGCATGCATGTGTGCTCACTCACTCCCTCTCTCTCAAAATAAATAAATAAAACTTAAAAAAATTTTAAAAATAAAAATAAAGTTTCATAATAGTGAAAGTACTTGACTTTCATTTTATATACTTTTGGTTTAAATTCAGCAATTAGATTTACCTATTCATTTATTAATTGACTATCAGCTATTTGTTTTCAATTATTTCTTGAATGCTTTTTTTCCCAAGATTTTATTACATTCTTTGACCATATTGATAAATAAGATAGATATGGTTCCTACTCTTGTAGAATTCAGAGTCTAACACAGAAGAAAGACATTATTCAAATAATCACAATATATGTAAGAAATCACTACCTAAATGTTCTTTGGGAAACATCGCCTCTTGGATATTTGGTTAAACTTTCCATGGAGCTTTACTGTAATGGCCTGTGTGAGTTCAGCACCTTCCCCCATGATTTCTAAGTGAAATACAATCTAACCTATTTGGTACCCTCTGTTTCCATTCTTGAATCTGTATAAAATACTTTCATGTCACCCATTATGAACCTGAATGCAAACTTGTACTGTCATATGATTTCCACAACAAATCCAATTATATAAAGCATTTCAGATTTCAAAATTTTATTGGATTTAGGAATTTAGGGGAGGGGAGAATACACCACCACTTTTTATCCTATGATTCAAAACTTGACTTTTCTTCTCTTTGTTATACTCATTTTATATTCTGCAATTTTTAAAGAACTCTACATGTACCATGGGTGACCCTGTCATTTACAACCCCTTGACAAGTTTAGCCCAGTTTTGAATTTCTGTCAGTAGGCTAGTTTATCTAGCCTAATCCTTTAGGAAGTCTGCAAAATTATCTCCACTGTGTACACAGTGTTAAGAAGACATGTACTAGTAATCATAAAGCATAAAATAGGCAATTTGACCTAGGCTGGGGTGTGGGTTGAAATGATGGTAGAGATATTAGTAGGCTTCTCCGAGGAAGCAACATTGGTTTAGAACAATAAATAGGAGTTAATTAGAATTGGGATTTGAAGAAAAAGTGGAACAGCAAGTACTGAGGTTGGAGGAAGCAAGAGGTATTTGAGAAACTAGAAAGGCCAGATTCTCTACAGCACAGAGGAAGGAAAAGCAAAGATGTCAAATAAAGCTGGAGAGGTATTAATCATGACTTCACTGATATATATCCAATATGTATTTAGGTTTTCTTTTTTAACAATAAAAGCAATAATTGCTAACACCTGTACCAGACTCTATTCTAAGAGCTTTATATATAAATCAGGTAATCTTTAAATTCTAATTATTTATAATAATTACAAAATGATTTATAATAAAATGCTACCTCATTAGTGAGTACCACATAAAACAATTTCTCCTCAACATTTCAGACCTCAATTTAGAAGTAGTTTTCTATATTAACAATATAAAATTTACTGTTAAAAATTATTTTATGCTATTTATATTATCTCTGATGATAAATAATTTAAAAATCAGAAAATAATAGGTTATTTCATCTATGAAATACCATAAATACTGTAAAACTATAAACCCTTTTTTTAAAGTCCAATTTACTAATATTTTGTGTCATCTCTATATTGTCTCAGAAAATTAATGGGAACATATATAACCACTTCTATATATCACTTTGAAAGTGCTGCTTTCACAAAGTCATCTTTATGTTATCAATCATATATTGAAAAGTTAACTTTGTTAAGAAACTGGTTCCGGGGCGCCTGGGTGGCGCAGTCGGTTAAGCATCTGACTTCAGCTAGGTCATAACTTCACAGTTTATGAGTTCCAGCCCTACATCGCGCTCTCTGCTGACAGTGTGGAGCCCGCTTCAGATCCTGTGCCTCCTTCTCTCTCTCTTCCCCTCCCCTGCTAATGCTCTCTCTTTCTTTCTGTCTCTTAAAAAATAAACATTAAATAAATTATATATATAATATATATAGAAACTAATTCCCCATGAGAATAGTTTTGAACTCTTGGCAGATTATTTTCTTGAAAGCAATGCTTTCATTAAAATATATTTGAAGCTGAAAAGGACTTATATTTTTAGTATTCAATATTTTATACAGATAACACAAAACACTAGATGTAATTGTGTATAGTGTAATTATACATGATATTCTATTTATACTATAAGGTAATATGCTTCCTAAAATGCATCCAAAGCCCTTTTTCAGGTCAATAAGAAAAAAAAAATTCAATCCAATTTTATTTCATTCTATAAGGAAAAGAGTTTTTAGATGAAGAGAGAATTCAAAAGTTGGCCCCAAAATGGAGGAGTTAGAATAAGAGCTAAAGAAACTCCTAGGTAAGGGCAATAGACAGGTCATATTATAGTCAATGGGTAAAGGAAATGAAATTTCTTAACCAGAAAAGACTTGAGACACTTGCAAGCTTTAGTCAAATGTTGGGGCACCTGGGTGGCTCAGTCGGTTAAACATGTGATTCCTGATTTTAGCTTAGGTCATGATCTCGTTGCGATATTGAGCCCCAAGTTGGGCTCCACGTTGGGCATGGAGCCTGCTTAAAAGTCTCTCTCTCCCTTTCCCTCTACCTCTCTCTTTCTCTCTCTCAAAAAGAATATATACAATATATAATACATAAAATATGTTATATATTATATAAGTATATAATTATTAAAATATATAAATATAAAATAGATATTAATGCGCATATTAATATATATGTGCTTATATATTTATATTAATTTACATTAATATAAATATAAAATAAGTATTAATACACATAAATGAAGAGCTATAGTGTAGATAGTAGAGCAGTTTTAGACTGCTACAGGAGGTAGAGCTCAGACCACATTTTCTGGAGAAAGATGAATCACAACTCTGTAGGGCACAATGGACTGTCTCCAGTGGTAATACTTTTTTTTTTTTTCCTCCGTTGTTGAAGGCACTGAAGAATCAGGAATAGAATGAATCACCACTTACTGAGTGAGTTAAGGGATTATAAACTTCAGGTGAATTGTTGAAATAGATGAAAGTAGTCTCCCGCATAACTTTGAGATTATAATTTTAATCAGAGGGAGGTTGTCTGAAAACTAATTATGGTTCCAGGCCCTTATAATCAGAATTATGACAAGAAGCAGATTGTTGGGACAACCGAGTGAAGTAACTTAGTTTGTGTAATTTGCAGAGTACTACAGTATGACTTATATATCAAATAGTATTGAGCCAAAATTTCCTTCCATCTATTAGCTTCCCCTTATAATTACTTGGCTTTCCTTTTATATGTCTTTTATATACATGTGATTAAGTAAAACCACATATTATAACTGGTACTGCAAATCCATAGTTCTGGCAGACAGTTTTATTTTTTTAAAAAAATTTTTAACATTTATTTATTTTTGAGAGACAGAGAGAGACAAAGCATGAGCAGGGGAGGGACAGAAAGAGAGGGAGACACAGATCTGAAGCAGGCTCCAGAAACCGAGCTGTCAGCACAGAGCCCAACATGAGGCTCAAACTCACAGACTGCGAGATCATGACCTGAGCCGAAGTCTAATGCTTAACCAACTGAGCCACCCAGGCCCCCCTGGCAGACATTTTTTTTTTTAACCAACGACATTAAGAGCTTTATGAGAATGGATGGAAATGATTTTATATATACACTTTTACAGTGTGAATATCTTCAGAAAAAAACATGAATATTACTATGCATATATGAAAAAAAGCTTATGTTTCAATAATAGGTTTTTCATTTTTGAAAAATGAATACTTTTTGAGTATACTCATTATAAATATTATTTGTATATATGTATGAGTTACTCTGAACCTCTTTCTTCTTTTTCTCATTTCCTTTGCACAATCATAAATGTTATCAGTCCACCTTCTGACATCACCAAATCTGTTCTGTTCCTCTCTTCCAACTCTCAATGCCTGGATTATTGCAACATCACCATAATGGGTTTCCTGGATGCTACTCTTTCTTAGCTTTCTTCACAATGTCTTTCAAGTTATCTTTCTAAATAATTTCACTGTTTCTTCACTTTTGACAGGATTAGCTGCAATTCTGCACACATTTTACTACAGTGGCACTAAATATCTTAACTGGCACTAAATATCTTAACTTTTGCTCAAACTTGCTATGTTGTATAAGTCAGAGCTCCAGGAAAAACAATGGCACACTCCAGTGGGAAAACTGAAGAGAGTTTAATAAAGAGGTCATTTACAAAATTAAATAAGCCATTTACAAACCCCATTTTACAAAGTTGTTAAAGGAAATCAACTTGAAATGAATATTCCTGGGACTAGCAACAGCAAAGAGTTGGGAGGCATGGGTGTCCTCCTGCCCAGGTCTCAAGGATGAAAGGATGCTATAATCTGAACTGAGGAGATGAACACTTCGGGGAGTATCACTTGACAAGAGATATGGATACTGTTTTGGGCTTAGCCAATTTGCAGCAATCCTGAATGGAAGGAGAGTGGATACATTCCAAAGTCGCTCTCCTCTCTTCCTCCCATCTCCTTCAAGTGTCTCCCACTAGGCAAAGCCAAAGAAGAGGCCAGAGAGCAAGGGACCCTTTCGATGCATATAGTCCACAGAAATATTCAGCCTGGGAGGAGGGGACAGAAAAAAGAATAGAATAAGTAGAGAGAAGATCTGACTTGAAAAATAGAAATTGTCCAGCTCACATATCCTTTGACAATTTCATGTTTCTCACATGGTAGTTTCTTTGCTGGAATGATTTCCCTCTCGCTCATACATACATTATTGTAAAGTTCTACGACTGCTAAACTTCTAGGCATCCTTCAGTTTCCACTCAGATTACAGAATGATCACTGTGGATTTCTTCCCTTCCCTCTGTCCAGAGTTAGTTTTTAACCTTCTCAGTGCTCCAACAGTATTATGCTCATACTTTGATTTGAACTCATTGGAGATTCTGATTTATTCATCTCTGTGTTCTGTAGCACCTAACAAAGTATCTATAGGAGTCAAATGAGAGCTGAATACTGACTGCAAATGGCTATTGCATATTTGGACAGTTGAATATTTGACTACTTCTAAGGTTGTTGAATATTTGGATAGAGTGAATAACTGTTTACAAAAGGAGACTTCAGCATGTATGCACTTTTTTTTAAAGGAATAGTTTCCTTAACTTTACTAAATGGGAATAATAGAGTATGATCATGAGGTTAAAATGTCATTAAATAACACACTATATACAAAGAGATATAGATAATGTCAGGCACAGTAGACACTCAATCTAAATCATCCCAAACTATGTTGAATAAAATTAAATTAACACTTAGGACAAAAACAAAAATAAAAAACCAGCTAAAGAGGTGAGTTTGAGATAAAAAACAAAAAAATTAACGTGGTTCTTAAAACTTGTGATTGGCATGGAAAGAAAAATAAGTTTATGCCAAATTCTAATCTAAAGATTGGAAAATCTTTTGATATTGTCCCTAGCTCTCTAATACAAACCTATCCCATCAGGGTGGTACAGTATATCAGTTATTTCTTTTCTAAATCTCCATCTGAAACATATTTCTATACAGAGAGTAATGCAATTTTCTACGCAACTTCAATAAGAACAACTCCTGCTCAATGGTTCAATGATTAAATGGGAACATTCAGTGTTACACTTGGAGATTGTTAAATTTCTTTGCGTGTACTAGGAATTAATTCCCACCAGTTTTGTCTAATGTGGATCTACACCACATCCGACTGCTTTCTGAAGTAAATACTGGAATGTAGCAGCTCCATTAGATTATCCTTAAAATCATAGGGATGATGACACTCATCAAGCAGGAGGATTTCCAAATCTGTGAGTATTTACATTGTGATGATGTAAAGGCTTATTTAACTGTGCAAATGGAAGAAAGACAGGCAATGGATAACCTTTAAACTTGGATAATAAAGATGGAAAATGAAGGCTTTTTCATATCTTATTTTTCTTTTTAATTATATTTTCATTATATCTCATGAAGGTAAATTGTGCCCACATTATTCAATGGTAGGAAGTGATGGGAGAGCAATTTAAAAATGTGTTCTGTTCATCCATTCAGCCAGTCATACAAGAAATATGTAGAGTGCCAACTATATGTAGTCAGTATCCTAGATGCTATGAATATAGTAGGAAACAAAATAGTAGTAAACATTGTGAAGGAAAATAAATCAGAAAACGTGGATAGAAAGTAACATGAGGCTACTCTTTAGATGGTGATCACTCAGTTCACACATGAGATACACTGAGAAAATGAAAACGTAGTTATTCACTTTTTTGTAAGAGTTGCTTCTTTCTCCTCTTACAATGCACCTGTAAATATAAGATAATTTTATCTTAATAGTCTTTCTTCCTTGTGGGCCATAACTGTAACAAGTCTTCCTGAACAACAATATGCCAACAAATTAGGAAACTTAGGTGATATTGAAGAATTCTTTTTTTAATTTTAGTTTTTAATGTTTATTTATATTTGAGAGAGAGAGACAGAGACAGAACACAAGCAGGGGAGGGGTAGAGAGAAAGAGGGAGACACAGAATCTGAAACAGGCTCCAGGCTCTGAGCTATCAGCACAAAGCTCAACGTGGGGCTCGAACTCGGGAACAGCAAGATCATTCCTGAGCCAAAGTCGGACACTTATCTGACTGAGCCACCCAGGTGCCCCCAAATTGAAGAATTCTTAAAAGGAAACAAAAGACTGTATACTCAAAACTCTTCCAGTAAACAGAGGAGGAAACACTTCCCCCTCTCATTATGTAAGGTTAGTATTACCATGATACCAGAACCAAAGGGTGCATAAAGGTACAAACTTCTAGTTATAAAATAAGTAAATCACGAGGATGTAGCGTATAGCATGGCTACCATAGTTTATACTGTTTACATAGTTGAAATTTGCTAACAGAATAGATCTTAAAAGTACTCATCACAAGAAAACTATTTTAACTGTGTGGTGATGGATGTTAACTAGACTATAGTTAATATAATTTTATACAATAAAATTTTATAATTTATACAATATTATAAATATTGTATACTTTATAATTTTATAATTTATACAAATGTCAAATTGTTATATTGTATACTCAAAACCAATATAATGTTATATGTCGGTTATTTCAGAAACATACGAAAAGTATTATCCATCGTGGAAAAGTGGGTATTATTTTGGAAATTCAAGTTTGATCTGAAAATTAATTAATGTAATATACTATAGTAATAGGATAAAGAACAATGACCACATGATCATGACAACAGATGCAGAAAAGAATTTACCAAAATCCCAAATCTTTTCAGAATAACAACTCTCCACATACGGGGAATATAAAGAAACTTCTTCAACTTGATAAAATGCATTGATGAAAAAATCTACAATTAACATAATACTTAATTGTTAAAAATTTAATTCTTTCTCCCTATAATCTGGAAAAAGGCAAGGATGTCCCATTTCATCAGTTCCATTACAAGTTGTACTGGAGGTTCTAGCCAGGGTAATCAATCAGGCAGAAGCCAAACAAACAAAAATAAAAGAAAAAATAAAGAAAAGAAAAAAAGGAAATAAAAGGAGATTATTGTTATTATTAATATATTAATTAATATTATTATATATTTATTAATAATATCAATAATATTATAATAATATTAATATTAATTAATTATTATATTAATATAATAATATTAATATTAATTAATTATTATAATTAATAATATTAATATGCTATTATATTAATATATTATTGATATATAATATATTAAGATATATTTATTAATAATTATTATTAATATATTAATATATTATTAATATTATCACCCATATTGAAAGGAGAAAGTAATGTCTTTATTAGCAGATGGCATGATCTTCCATGGTGAAAATCCTCAGGAATCCACAAAAAACAAAACTCATTAGAATTAATCAATAAGTGCAGCAAGGTCACAGGATACAAGTTCAATCAATTGGATTTCTACATACTAGCTATGCACAATCTGAAAATGAACTGAAAAATTCCATTCAGTAGCACCAAAAATGAAACCATTATTACATTATATGTTAACTATCTTGGATTTAAATAAAATTAAAATAAATAAAAAGCCGATCTTAAAAAAATTTGGAAATGAAAATCTCCTAGAATAGTCAAAACAATTTTGAAAAATAAGGACAAAGTTGAAGGACTTACACTTCCATATTCTAAAACCTAGTACAAGGCTACAGTAATCAAGATAGTATAGTACTGGCAGAAAAATAGACATATAGATCAATGAACTAGAAATACCAAGGGTCCAGAAATAAACACTTACATTTATTTCTTGATTTTTGACACATGTGCTAAAGCAACTCAATGGGGGGAACTGTAGTCTTTTCAACAAACAGTACTGGGACAATTGGATATTCACATAAGAAAAGATGATTTATCCTGTTATCTCACACTATACACAAAAATCATCTCCGAATGGATATCATATACAAATGTAAGATCTAAAACTATAAAACTATCAAGAAAACACATAGAACTGAATCTTCACTATCTTGAAGTAACTAATTATTTCTTAGAATTGACCACAAAAGCACAATGAAGGGAAAAATGATATACTGTACTTCAGCAAAATTAAAAATTTTTGCTCTTCAAATACACCATGAAGGAAGGGAAAAGACAAGCCAAAGACAGGGAGAAAATATGTGTAAATAATATGTCCAATTAAGGACTTGTGTCCAAAATACACCAATACTCTTACAATTTAATAAGACATATAACCCAATTTAAAAACAGAGAAAACAGGGGTGCCCTGGTGGCTCAGTTGGTTAATTGTCTCACTCTTGATTTCAGCTTGGGTGGTGATCTCATGGTTAGTGAGTTTGAGCCCCACGTCAGGCTCTGCACTGACAGTGTAGAACATACTTGGGATTCTCTCTGTCTGTCTCCCTCTCGCTGCCCCTCCCCTGCTTTCTCTCTAAACAAACAAACAAACAAATGAACAAATAAATAAATAAAACTTAAAAAATAAAAACAGAGAAAACAATTTGAAGTATACACAAAAAACTAGATATTGTATGATTCTGTTTATACCAAATTCCAGAAAAGAAAATCTATAGCAGGAGAAAATAGCATAGTAGTTGTCTAGGTATGGGTGTGGATCAGGCAGTGACTACAGTTACAGTGAGGTTTTTCTCTGAGGTAATGAAAATGTTCTAAAATTAGATTGTGTTAATGGTTACATAACTAAAAACTTATGAATAATTATTGAATTGTGTACTTAAATGACTGTATTTTATGGAATGTAAATTATGATTCAATAAGGCTATTAAAATAGTATCTCAACTATAAGAAAACAATCCAATTGAAAAATGGGCAAATGGTTTGAACTTCACCAATGAAGAAATAAATATTAGTGAGAAGCACATGAAGATGTCCAACATAATTATCCATTAATGAAATGTGAATTAAAACCACACTGGGATACAGCTGTACACACACTAGAATTGCTAAAATCAAAACAAAAATTCTGACAGCATCAATTGCTGATGAAGATCTGCAATAAGTAGAACTCTCATATACTGCTGGTATGAATACAAAATGGTACAGCCACTGTGGAAGACAGTTTCATAGTTTGTTTCTCTTTTTCATTGAAGTATAGTTGACATACAATATTATATTAATTTCAGGTGTACGTCACAGTGATTTCACATTTATATACATTGCAAAATGCTTACCAAGATGAGGGTAGTTACTATCTGTCACCATACAACGTTATTATAATATTATTGACTGTATTTCCTATACTGTGCTTTACATCCTCATAACTTACTTATTTTACAACTGGAAGCTTGTACATCTTAGTCCCCTTCATCTGTCCCGCTCATCCACCCACCCACCTCCCCTTTGGCAACCACCAGTTTGTTCTCTATTTATGAGTCTGTTTCTGTTTTGTTTGTTTTATCTTTTAGATTCCACATAGTAAGTGAAGTAATATGATATTTGTCTTTCTCTGTTTGACTATTTCACATAGCATAATACCCTCCAGGTCCATCCATGTTGTCACAAATGGTATGTTTCGATTCTTTTTTTTTTCCTTTTCCTTTTCCTTTTTTTTTTTTTTTTTTTTTTTTTTTTTACAGCTGAGTAATACGCCATTGTATACATATACCACATCTTCTTTATCCATTCATCTACTGATGGACATACAGGTTACTTTCATATCTTGGCTATTATAAATAATGCTGCAACGAACATAAAGGTACATTGTTTTTCATATTAGTGTTTTTGTTTTCTTTGGGTAAATACCCAGAAATGGAATTGCTGGATCATATGGGAGTTCTATTTTTAATTTTTTGAGACATTTCCATACTGTTTTCTATAGTGGCTGTTCACCAACAGTGCACAAGCGTTCCCTTTTCTCTACATCCTCACCAACACTTGTTATTTCTTGTGTTTTTGATGACAGCCATTCTAACAGGAATGAGGTGGTAGCACAACTTTATACCTTTATCATAGGGTGCAGCAATCTCACTCTTTGTTATTTACCCTAGAGAAATGAAAGCTTTTGTTCACACATAATTCTGTGCATGGGTGTTTGTAGCAGCTCTATTCACAATTGCTCAAAACTAGAAACAACCCAAATATTTTCCCAGGGGGGATGAAAAAACTTTGGTACATCCACACAATGCAATATCCTCAGCAATAAAAAGGACAGGCTTTTGAAGCACTCAAAAACTTAGATAAATCTCAGAGATGGTAGTGAAAGTATCCAGTGTCAAAGCGTATATATTATATGATTATGACCAAACTGCAGTGGTGGATGATAAATCAGTGATTACAGGAACTTAGGCCAGGGAGAGGGTATGAATACAAAGGTATAGCATGAGGGGAAAAATTGTTTTGTGTTCTGTTTGTGGTGGCTGTTAAAGGAATCTATACGTGCATTAAAAGTCCTACATTTGCATATCAATTAAAATCAGTTTTACTGCATGTGAATTTTGAAATGAAATGAAGTTATATAGTTGGAACTCAGATTCCCACACATCACTGAAATCAAATTTGTGATTTCTAATAATATTAGATATTCTTGGTATAAAACCATTTGCACAGTGGAGGTTATCATGTAAACATTAACTCCCCCAGAAAAGATTGGCTGTGTAAGTATCACAAACATTAGACTTTAAGGCATGAAGTGATACTAAATAGAAGAATGGACATTTAATAATGATAAAAAGATATATTTAAAAGGAAAGCAAAACAAATCCTAGAATTGTATTAACATTGCTATAAAATATGCAGAGCAAAATGGACAGAACTAAAATGAAAAATACATTCTCATAGTTGGACTATCACATACTTCTCTCAGTAGCTGATAGAACAGAAAACAAAACAATGACTATAACAAAACCTAGTAAAGATGAGGAAGATTTGAAGATGATTAATGAACTTCATAAAACTACAGAGGAAAGTTCATCATATCAGACAATGTCAACAATTTTCTCCATCTCCATTTATTTTGAATCTTTATATATGTGGTGCTTGTAGGATTTTTTTAAACAACCTATCAGAGTGTTTTTCCCTGAAAATTAACAAATCAAATAGTTGAACTGTATCCAAATAGCACACACATGGGAAATACTGTACAAAGGGTCATTAGATATCCTCTTTTATATAACTCCAGAGATTTGCAGAAACAGGTACATGTAAAGAAACTCAGGATGAGTTCTAAGGAACTGGTTATAGAAAAGGCAGAACCATTGTCCAGGCTTCTGTGGAATAAATCAACAAAATAACAGAGTAATGAGAAAGCATATGAACATTCAGGTCTCACTACAAAATGAAATTCTGGAAAAATAATCTTATCCTGCTTTAGAGAAAGTTACAGTTTTTCCCCAGATCCTAGGGTATGCGAAGAAAATACAAATTCCCCCACAATCCTCCTACTGAAAGACAACATTGCTATATATCCTGGTTCATTTCTCATTTCCTTTATGTGATTTTATTTTTGTGTATGTGTATTTATTCATATATCATTATATAATTATATTTTTTATCTATTTAAATAATTACCTACATTCTCTTTAATTAATATTTTATTGCATGCTCTTTGAATATAAATATTTTCAAAACACTATTCTTAATCACCATATAATAGCCTAAAACATGCATAAGAAAGTCTATTTCTGACCTATTGTAATGTGAAAAAATTACAAACAATGAATCATTCTTTGCAACTTTATTTTTTATGGCTAGATACCTACAGGTAAAATTGTTGTGCTTAAAGTAATGAGCAATTTCAGTATATACATTACCAAATTGATTTCTTGAAAGGTTGTTCTGATTTCTATTTCTGCCTGCTTTTTTCTTTAGCACTGTATTAATATAAAATATTTGTAGGTATATATGCATCTATTTCATTATTGTGAAGATAAATATTTTTCATTTATTTATGTAATAGTTTTACTTTTAAAAATTTTCATGTTTTGCATTTTGCATTAATATTATCTTATTGATTTATAGGAGTTCATTATAAGTTAAAGTTATTAACCCTGTGTCTATCACTTATATTGAAAATAATGAAAGCAGTTTGCTTGCTATTTAATTATGCTTTTGATTTTATGGTTAAACTGTCTAATGATTTGGTTATACAGTTTCTTACAGTCAAATCAACTGATATCTTTCTCTATATTCTTCTGCTGCCCTATTGCTTAGGAATTTTTTCCTAGCTAAGATTATTTAATGATAATATTTTGTTTTTTCTTCATGGTTTAATTGTTATATTTTAAATATTTAGTCTATCTGATATTTATATTAGCACATAGTGTAAAGTGAGGCTCTAACTTGTGTTTTCCTAATTAGATAAATTCTGAATTTCTTATTTTTTTACTAATTATTCTTTTTTTATTGCCTACTGGTATTTTCTTTGTATAATCTTACATGTCTAGGAATTTCATTACATATACTGTCAACCCTCCTTGGTTCTTGTTCAAGTTCCAAATTTTCTCTTTTATTATAATTTATAGTATTTTCTCATTCTTATTGGCAATTTCCTTTATTATTCTTTTTATTATTAATAAACATTTCTTGATTAATCTAAGCAACTCCTTCTCAAAAAATTTTTAGTAGACTATTTTAGATTCTATTCAACTTCCACTGTGGTTTTACTAGAATTACATTGAGCCTTAAAACAATAGATATATTATTACTATTTAGTTATTTTTTACTATATATCTTCTGTTTTCAGGCATGTGTGTGTGTGTGTGTGTGTGTGTGTGTAAAGTTTATTTCATGTAATTCTGACATACTGTGTTTGGGGATAAATATTTGGTTATCATGTTAAGAAAATATCATATATTGTAATTCACCAAAAATTGTATTAGGAATGTGTATTGAGTTATCCTGCATGCATTTCAAAATCTATTTAGATGATCATTGGCTTTATTTTGACATCATATATACATAGTTTCTGGTATTCAGCTGTTCTTATTTGTCTGGGTTGTCTTTCCTTGCAGATGTTTCCTTTCTCCCATTTCCCTTGCAAAGCTATATAATTTGTATCTCTGACAAAGGTACTTTTTTAAAGTTTGCATTTAAATTCTATTAGTTAACATGCAGAGTAATATTAGTATCATGTGTACAATATAGTGACACAACACTTCCATACAACACTTGGTGCTCATCACAAGTGCACTCCTTAATCCCCATGACCTATTTAACCCAACCCCCCACTCACCACCTCTCTGGTAACGTTCTTTACAATTAAGAGACTGTTTCTTAGTTTGCCTCTCTTTTCCTTTTGCTTGCTTGTTTTGTTTCTTAAATTCCACATATGAGTGAAATCATATGAGTGAAATCATATGGTAATTGTCTTTCTCTGACTGAATTATTTCACTTAGCATAATACATTCTAGCTCTATCCATATCATTGTGAATGGCAAGATTTCATTCCTTTTTATGGGTGAGTAATACATTAGTTATATTTGGTGAATAGAATGGTTTATATGTGCCAACTAGCAAAATAGTGTGCAAATGTCTCAGAGAAAAGTATCTATTTATTACCAAACTTAGGCAATTAGGTTGTGATATTTGACATACAAGCAATTCTCACTTTGGAAAGTATTAGGGGAACATCATATTGACCATGCAAGTTGAAACTGCAAAGTAATCTTAATAATCAATGAGAAAAATGACAAATTTTCTGTGACCTTTAAAAATTTCTGTCAAAAAATTTAAAACTCTTACTTTCAGTTACATATACATAAGGAAATGAAAAAATAGTAAAACTAATATTGAATACAGTGTAATTTGAAACATTAGAAATGTTAAAAAATTAACTTTTTTATAGAAAATAAGCATCATGGGACTTCTGGTTTCTGGTTCTGTATGTAGGGAGATTGGAACTTGCTACTCCATCCTAACAAGTAAAATGGTGCACAGACTGAAAAATCAACAACTTTTCTTGGGTCTGTAAGAGAGGGGAGGATGCACTGCCCCGAAGCTTGGTAAGATAGACAAGCAAATACCTGAGCAGAGGGTCACATGCAAAACCTCTGTTGGAACTAGTGTCGAGGTAGGAAAATCTGAGCTATAGTAGATGAATTGCTGGAGGCCCAGAGTGGACATGACTGGAAGTTAAAGACTTCCTTTATGCTTGGGTCCCCCACAGTATCATCAGATTTATCTCCAGGAATTTGACCACGTTATCACATTAATTATTGGAGGAACAACCCCTCATGCTCTGGCAGGGAGAGGGGAAAAGGGACCATTTTGAAATGTATCAAAGACTGTTCTTCTTAGCAAGGCCTGCCCTCAGAGGAAATTAGCCAGAGCCTGATCAGACAGAGTACTATCAGAGTCCAACTGTCCTAGGGGAAGCGTATAGCCAAGTCCAGCCCCATATAGCATTTCCAAGTAGGAGAAGGGAAGTATCCCACTCTAACCCACTCTAGCCATCCTGGCCCATCTAAGGGGGTAGTAAAAAAAAAAAATAAAATAAATAAAAAATTAAAAAATTAAAATAAATAAAATAAATTTAAAAAAGGAAAAACACTTATGAAGTTCACAGGCCAGAGGCATATGCTCACTCACACTGAGACCATGACAGGACTCTAGAACACCCACTCTTTCTTCACACTTCACCAGTACATTTCAGTTAATATGACTTAGTAACTGAAATTTTAGCCATGTTCTTGAGAGGACTGATATTATATAACTAAATCTGGTAACTGAAATTTGTGCAAAGTATAAAATTGGTAAACTATTTATACAAATATTTATTTATTTATTTATTTATTTATTTATTTATTTAATCTTTAGCATGTGTATTCTGTTTGCGAGCTGCTAAAGCTATAAAATTGGTATCTATTTATATGTTTCTAAGCAGATCTGTTTCACTCCTGGCCATTGAAGATATTTATCAGCAATGGTTCTGTGACTGGCAAATGAGGATTGCCAGTAATTTCTTGGATAGGAAAGATTTTTTAACCTATTATTTTTACTTTTTAATTTTTTATTTTATTTATTTTCTTTTGTTTTTGAGAGAGAGGACACAAGTGAGCAAGGGGCAGAGAGAGAGAGAGAGAGAGAATCCCATGAGGGGCAGAGAAAAAAGGAGAGAGAGAGAAGCAGGGGTCACCTGAAGCAGGACTCATGCTCACCCGAAGCAGGACTCGAGCTCACTAAGTGTAGTTCAAACTCACCATGTGGGGCTGGAACTCAAACTATGAGATCATGACCCGGGCTGAGGTCAGATGCTTAACCAACTGAGCCACCCATGTGCCCAAAATCTATTATTCTATTTTTAATAATATTGGATTATACCTGTTTTGTTGGATTCTGAAATGCTAGAGCCTGCAACATGAAATTAGGATTATGTAAATCTTTGTTGAAAAGATCTTGAAAGTATTTTGATTTAAGAAGTAAAATATTTTAAGCTAATGAAAACATGATGCATAGTTTAAGAATTTTGAGCTCATCCTGGGAAGATGGCGGCGTAGGAGGACGCTGGGCTCACTGCGCGTCCTGCTGATCACTTAGATTCCACCTACACCTGCCTAAATAACCCAGAAAACCGCCAGAAGACTAGCAGAACGGAGTCGCCGGAGCCAAGCGCAGACGAGAGGCTCACGGAAGAGGGGCCCCTCCTGAAGCGGATCTCTGAAGAAAAAGCGAGCTGAGCCTGCCCCTCCCACCCCTGTGCACCTTGCCGATCCACCCCAGCTAATACGCCAGATCCCCAGCACCACAAGCCTGGCAGTGTGCAAGTAGCCCAGACGGGCCACACCACCCCACAGTGAATCCCGCCCCTAGAAGAGGGGAAGAGAAGGCACACACCAGTCTGACTGTGGCCCCAGCGGTGGGCTGGGGGCAGACATGAGGTCTGACTGCGGCCCCGCCCACCAACGCAAGTTAGTCAAGACAGCACAGGGGAAGTGCCCGCAGTCCCGCACCACTCCAGGGACTATCCAAAATGACGAAAGGAAGAATTCCCCTCAGAAAAACGTCCAGGAAAAAACAACAGCTAATGAACTGATCAAAAATGATTTAAACAATATAACAGAAAGTGAATTTAGAATAATAGTCATAAAATTAATTGCTGGGCTTGAAAACAGTATAAAGTACAGCAGAGAATCTCTTGCTACAGAGATCAAGGGACTAAGGAACATCCAGGAGGAGCTAAAAAATGCTATCAATGAGTTGCAAATAAAATGCAGACAACTACGGCTCAGATTGAAGAAGCAGAGGAGAGAATAGGTGAACTAAGGGATAAAATTATGGAAAAAGAAGAAGCTGAGAAAAAGAGATAAAAAAAAATCCAGGAGTGTGAGGGGAAAATTAGAGAAATAAGTGATGCACTAAAGAGAAATAATCTACGCATAATTGGTATTCCAGAGGAGGAAGAGAGAGGGAAAGGTGCTGAAGGGGTATTTGAAGAAATAATAGCTGAGAACTTCCCTGATCTGGGGAAGGAAAAAGGCATTGAAATCCAAGAGGCACAGAGAACTCCCTTCAGACATAACTTGAATCGATCTTCTGAACGACATATCATAGGGAAACTGGCAAAATACAACGATAAAGAGAAAATTCAGAAAGCAGCTAGAGATAAACGTGCTCTAACATATAAAGAGAGACCTATAAGACTCCTGACCGATCTCTCTACTGAAACTTGGCAGGCCAGAAAGGAATGGCAGGAGATCTTCAATGTGATGAACAGAAAAAATATGCAGCCAAGAATCCTGTATCCAGCCAGTCTGTCATTTAGAATAGAAGGAGATAAAGGTCTTCCCAAACAAACAAAAACTGAAGGAATTCGTCACCACTAAACCAGCCCTACAAGAGATCCTAGGGGGGATCCTGTGAGACAAAGTACCAGAGACATCGCTACAGGCATGAAACCTACGGACATCACAATGACTCTAAACCCATATCTTTCTATAATAACACTGAATGTAAATGGACTAAATGTGCCAACCAAAAGACATAGGGTATCAGAATGGATCAAAAAACAAGACCCATCCCTTTGCTGTCTAAAAAAGACTCATTTTAGACCTGAGGACACCTTCAGATTGAGAGTGAGGGGATGGAGAACTATTTATCATGCCACTGGAAGCCAAAAGAAAGCTGGAGTAGCCATACTTATATCAGACAAACTAGACTTTAAATTAAAGGCTGTAACAAGAGATGAAGAAGGGCATTATATAATAATCACAGGGTCTATCCATCAGGAAGAGATAACACTTATAAATGTCTATACACCGAATACCAGAGCCCCCAAATATATAAAACAATTACTCACAAACATAAGCAACCTTATTGATAAGAATGTGGTAATTGCAGGGGACTTTAACACTCCACTTACAGAAATGGATAGATCATCTACACACACTGTCAATAAAGAAACAAGGGCCCTGAATGACACATTGGATCCGACGGACTTGACAGATACATTCCCAAAGCAACAGAATATACTTTCTTCTCGAGTGCACATGGAACATTCTCCAAGATACATCACATACTGGGTCACAAAACAGCCCTTCATAAGTATACAAAGAATTGAAATCATACCATGCATACTTTCAGACCACAATGCTATGAAGCTTGAAATGAACCACAGGAAAAAGTCTGGAAAACCTCCAAAAGCATGGAGGTTAAAGAACACCCTACTAAAGAATGAGTGGGTCAACCAGGCAATTAGAGAAGAAATTAAAAAATATATGGAAACAAATGAAAATGAAAATACAACAATCCAAATGCTTTGGGATGCAGCAAAGGCAGTCCTGAGAGGAAAAGACATTGCAATCCAGGCCTATCTCAAGAAACAAGAAAAATCCCAAATACAAAATCTAACAGCACACCTAAAGGAAATAGAAGCAGAACAGCAAAGACACCCCAAACTCAGCAGAAGAAGAGAAATAATAAAGATCAGAGCAGAAATAAACAATATAGAATCTAAAAAACTGTAGAGCAGATCAACGAAACCAAGAGTTGGTTTTTTGAAAAGATAAACAAAATTGATAAACCTCTAGCCAGGCTTCTCAAAAAGAAAAGGGAGATGACCCAAATAAATAAAATCATGAATGAAAATGGAATTATTACAACCAATCCCTCAAAGATACAAGCAATTATCAGGGAATATTATGAAAAATTATATGCCAACAAACTGGACAACCTGGAAGAAATGGACAAATTCCTAAACACCCACATGCTTCCAAAACTCAATCAGGAGGAAATAGAAAGCTTGAACACACCCATAACCAGTGAAGAAATTGAATCAGTCATCAAAAATCTCCCAACAAATAAGAGTCCAGGACCAGATGGCTTCCCAGGGAAGTTCTACCAGATGTTTAAAGCAGAGATAATACCTATCCTTCTCAAGCTATTCCAAAAAATAGAAAGGGAAGGAAAACTTCCAGACTCATTCTATGAAGCCAGTATTACTTTGATTCCTAAACCAGACAGAGACCCAGTAAAAAAAGAGAACTACAGGCCAAGATCCCTGATAACTATGGATGTAAAAATTCTCAATAAGATACTAGCAAATCGAATTCAACAGCATATAAAAAGAATTATTCACCATGATCAAGTGGGATTCATTCCTGGAATGCAGGGCTGGTTCAACATTCGCAAATCAATCAACGTGATACATCACATTAATAAAAGAAAAGATAAGAACCATATGATCCTGTCAATCGATGCAGAAAAGGCATTTGACAAAATTCAGCAACCTTTCTTAATAAAACCCTCGAGAAAATCGGGATAGAAGGAACATACTTAAACATCATAAAAGCCATTTATGAAAAGCCCACAGCTAACATCATCCTCAATGGGGGAAAACTGAGAGCTTTTTCCCTGAGATCAGGAACACGACAGGGATGTCCATTCTTACCACTGTTGTTTAACATAGTGTTGGAAGTTCTAGCATCAACAATCAGACAACAAAAGGAAATCAAAGGCATCCAAATTGGCAAAGATGAAGTCAAGCTTTCGCTTTTTGCAGAAGACATGGTCTTATACATGGAAAATCCGATAGACTCCACCTGCAGTGTGCTAGAACTGATACATGAATTCAGCAAAGTTGCAGGATACAAAATCAATGTACAGAAATCAGTTGCATTCTTATACACTAATAATGAAGCAACAGAAAGACAAATAAAGAAACTGATCCCATTCACAATTGCACCAAGAAGCATAAAATACCTAGGAATAAATCTAACCAAAGATGTAAAGGATCTGTATGCTGAAAACTATACAAAGCTTATGAAGGAAATTGAAGAAGATATAAAGAAATGGAAAAACATTCCGTGCTCATGGATTGGAAGAATAAATATTGTCAAAATGTCAATACTACCCAAAGCTATCTACACATTCAATGCAATCCCAAACAAAATTGCACCAGCATTCTTCCCAAAACTAGAACAAGCAATCTTAAAATTCATATGGAACCACAAAAGGCCCCAAATAGCCAAAGTAATTTTGAAGAAGAAGATCAAAGCAGGAGGCATCACAATCCCAGACTTTAGCTTCTACTACAAAGCTGTCATCATCAAGACAGCATGGTATTGGCACAAAAACAGACACATAGACCAATGGAATAGAATAGAAACCCCAGAACTAGACCCACAAACGTATGGCCAACTAATCTTTGACAAAGCAGGAAAGAACATCCAATGGAAAAAAGACAGTCTCTTTAACAAATGGTGCTGGGAGAACTGGACAGCAACATGCAGAAGGTTGAAACTGGACCACTTTCTCACACCATTCACAAAAATAAGCTCAAAATGGATAAAGGACCTGAATGTGAGACAGGAAACCATCAAAACCCTAGAGGAGAAAGCAGGAAAAGACCTCTCTGACCTCAGCCATAGCAATTCCTTACTCGACACATCCCCAAAGGCAAGGGAATTAAAAGCAAAAATGAATTACTGGGACCTTATGAAGATAAAAAGCTTGTGCACTGCAAAGGAAACAACCAACAAAACGAAAAGGCAATCAACGGAATGGGAAAAGATATTTGCAAACGACATATCGGACAAAGGGCTAGTATCCAAAATCTATAAAGAGCTCACCAAACTCCACACCCGAAAAACAAATAACCGAGTGAAGAAATGGGCAGAAAACATGAATAGACACTTCTCTAAAGAAGACATCCAGATGGCCAACAGGCACATGAAAAGATGCTCAACGTCGCTCCTTATCAGGCAAATACAAATCAAAACCACACTCAGATATCACCTCATGCCAGTCAGAGTGGCCAAAATGAACAAATCAGGAGACTATAGATGCTGGAGAGGATGTGGAGAAACGGGAACCCTCTTGCACTGTTGGTGGGAATGCAAACTGGTGCAGCCACTCTGGATAACAGTGTGGAGGTTCCTCAAAAAATTAAAAATAGACCTACCCTATGACCCAGCAATAGCACTGCTAGGAATTTACTCAAGGGATACAGGAGTACTGATGCATAGGGGCACTTGTACCCCAATGTTTATAGCAGCACTCTCAACAATAGCCAAATTATGGAAAGAACCTAAATGTCCATCAATTGATGAATGGATAAAGAAATTGTGGTTTATATACACAATGGAGTACTACGTGGCAATGAGAAAGAATGAAATATGGCCCTTTGTAGCAACGTGGATGGAACTGGAGAGTGTGATGCTAAGTGAAATAAGCCATACAGAGAAAGACAGATACCATATGTGTTCACTCTTATGTGGATCCTGAGAAACTTATCAGAAACCCATGGGGGAGGGGAAGGAAAAAAAAAAGAGGTTAGAGTGGAAGAGAGCCAAGGCATAAGAGACTGTTAAAAACTGAGAACAAACTGAGGGTTGATGGGGGGTGGGAGGGAGGGGAGGGTGGGTGATGGGTATTGAGGAGGGCACCTTTTGGGATGAGCACTGGGTGTTGTATGGAAACCAATTTGACAATAAACTTCATATATTGAAAAAAAAAAGAATTTTGAATTTATTTTATACCACGTAGTTAGCTTATTGGGAGAACCTACCTACAAATATGCACTCAATTTGAAGGTATAAAAATCAGTACACATGGCAGTATGCCATCTTTTAAACTCAACAGGTTAATTCATCTGGGAATTCTGAACTGTGATTAATAGTATTTATCCAACATAAAGACTCAATTTTGTGAGTATTTCATTTTCTTCAAAATTGTTCCATATGCCTATTTGAAAATCTCCAAGTCTTTTTCTTCATAGATAATTCAGCTTAATGTTATAATCATTCATTAGGCTGGTAGAGTAGTTAAAATGTTTTGTTTTTATTTAAATGCTAACTACTCATAGTCAATTTATTAGGAGATATTTTCTATTGCTTTTTAAATGAACTTTAAAAATGCTTCTACAATTTTGATTATTTTCTGCTCTAACACTCTACATGTGCTTTCCCCTATTATGTGTTCTCATGGTTACCACAAACTTTATTATCCATTCATTCAGTTGAAATACAGATCTAACCTAGTCCTCATGGAACTTACAACCCAGTAGGACAGATAGACAAAAACCAATAAGCAATAAAGATGAGCTAATTATATGGTATTTTAGAAGGTGGTGCATGTGATTAAGAAAGAATAAAGCAATTTTAAGTAGCTTAGTCATGGTTCAGAAGCAGTACAGGGAATGGGCAATATGGCTATCTGAAAAAAGCATGTTTCACATAAAATGTAAGATCCTGGGGGCACCTGGGTGGTTCAGTTAGTTAAGAGTCACCCTCTTGATTTCAGCGCAGAGAACCATGATCTCATGTTTTGTGGGATTGAGCCCCGTGTCAGTTTTTACACTAGCAGTGCAGAGCCTGCTAGGAATTCTCTCTCTTGCTCTCTCTCAAAAATAAAGAAAATAAACTTAAAAAAAAAGAGTGTAAGATCCTGAAGTAGAAATATGCCTTGTATGTTGCTGAAACAGTGAAAACTAGTGATGGTGGAGCCGTAAGTGAAAGAGATAAGATCAGAGAGTAACAAAGGACTAGTTACTTATAGACCACTGTAAGAACTTTGATTTCTACCCTGAGAGAACGGGGGAACCACTGGAGAATTTATTGAAGGGGAAATGATCAGAATCATTATTAACAGGATCACTCTGGTGGTTGCATTTAGAACAAACCAGAGGAACAAGAGCAAGAGTAGGAAAGTGGGTTAGGTGAGACATGAATTGACTCAGACTAGGGAGGCAGCAGTAGACATCTTAAGAAGTGATTAGATTCTACATATATTTGGAAAATAAAGGTGCTAGATTTGCTGATGGATTGGATATGGAGTATGAAAGAAGAGATGAGGCAAGATTACTTCCAAGAGTTTTGGCCTGAGGCTCAGATTTTGACCTCAGAAGAGTGCAGGGGTAAGTTTGGAGGAATATCAGGAACTCAGTTGGGATGTAAACTCTGGGGCTATCTCAGTCTCAGTAAAGTCTGAGCTGCCTGTTAGACATCTGAATGGTGAAGTTGAATAGGTTGTTGGATTTAAAATTCTGAAATACAGCTGAAGGGTTCAAGATAGATATATTAATTCAGCGTTTCATTGGGGTATGGGCCATATCTAACTTGTTTATTCCAATGTGCACCATACCTACGTTTAGTAGTTGGAAGGTACTCGAGAAGTATCTGTTAAGAGAGTAACTACAAATATAGTGAGTTATGTGCTGGTAAATGTTTAACTACAAGAGCTCTGAGGGGGAAAAAAAAATCAAACAGAAAACAAAACTTCTGATTTCTAGTGTCTTCAGATTTTCAAAGTGTAAACTCTAACCATGATTTCAAGCTACAAAAGTAATATCACTAAATGCTGAGTTGGGAAGAAATGCATGCAATTGATTCCCTCTAGCCAGCTCTAGAACACTGAGCCCACTTGCTTGCTTAGTGATATAGTCATATACATATTTTCCTTACTTTACAGGTATGCATAAAGATAATTTTAAATAACCTTGATACTTGAGCAGATGAGAAGAAAGATATCTGATAGATGATAAAAAAGCTCAAAATGGGGGATTTAAGCAAATATTTAAAAACCTATGTCACCCACCGGGATACAAGTGTGCTGTTTCGAAGGGACACATGCACCTCCATGTTTATAGCAGCACTATCAACAATACCCAAAGTATGGAAAGAGCCCAAATGTCCATCGATGGGTGAATGGATAAAGAAAATGTGTTATATATATACAATGGAGTATTACTTGGTGATCAAAAAGAATGAAATCTTGCCATTTGCAACTATGTGGATGGAACTGGAGGGTATTATGCTAAGTGAAATTAGTCAGTCAGAGAAAAACAAAAATCATATGACTTCACTCATATGAGGACTTTAAGAGACAAAACAGATGAACATAAGGGAAGGGAAACAAAAATAATATAAAAACAGGGAGGGGGACAAAACAGAAGAGACTCATAAATATGGAGAACAAACTGAGGGTTGCTGGAGGGCTTGTGGGAGGCGGGGATGGGCTAAATGGGTAAGGGACATTAAGGAATCTACTCCTGAAATCATTGTTTCACTATATGCTAACTAATTTGTATGTAAACTTTTAAAAATTAAAAATAAAATAAAATAAAACCTATGTCACATACCAAACTAAATTTATCCTTGTACCTTTAGCCAGGCTTTTAAATTACTCCACACAGCTGAGATATCATTATACAATTCCTGGGAAAAAGACTTCACAGCCTATAAACTAATCTGTTATAATGTTAATAGTACTGTCTTGCCAGAGATTTCTTCATAAATTTGAATTCAGCTTAGAAACTGTGTTTAATAATGTTGCCATAACACATCTACCACAAAAATGTCTGTACAAAGGTTAATCAAGTTGTTGTTCTATTCTGGAGTCCAAACTGTTTGGCATATACCTTAGAGTCACTATTGGTTCTTTAAAAATATGTATGTTAATTAATATTTAAAAAACTTGTATTGTGGCAAAATATAAATAAAATTACCATTTTAACAATTTTTTAAAAGTTTATTTTTTTTATTTTGAGGGAGAGAGAGAGAGAGAGAGAGAGAGAGAGAGAGAGAGAGAGGTAACTGGGAAGGGGCAGAGAGAGAGGGAGAGAGAATCCCAAGCAGGCTCCATGCTATTAGAGCAAAGCCCTATGTGGGGCTTGAACTCACCAACCATGACATTATGACCTGAGCTGAAATCAAGAGTCAGATGCTTAACTGACTAAGCCACTCAGGCACCCCTGTTTTCTCTGTTTTTAAGTGTACATCTCAGGTATTAAGTATATTCATATTGTTGTGCAGCCTTCACCATCAATCTCCAGAACTTTAATTATTTGTTTCATGTAAAAGAAGTGCATTTTGTTATAGATCATTAAAAAAGAAAAGTACAAAGCAAAATAAAATTACTGACAAAAGTCTCACCAATCAGAGCAAGTCAATCTTACTGCACGTATAGAATTATATTAGACTGTTAATCCACAGTCTAAAGATTCTTCATGTGTTAGAGAGCCTGCTGAGTCTCAGTGGGATTCAAACTCTGTGTCTAATGAAGTGGTAGGTCTGCCAACCCCAATTTTATATTTTGCAGAATTTATTTAATGTACCAGTGATCAAACCTCAATAAAAAGGATTTATGTTCAGAGTGATGAGGCATGGGGGAGAGGAGGTATGGACGATTCCTCATCCTGGACATGCCATTTATTGTTGAGCCCCAGGGAGAGAAAGTTGCAAGTAGAAGATGAAGGAATATTAGTCATTAAGAAATTGTTAATGGAGCAAAGATTAGGGACAAGATCATTCTTCCAAAGTCTCTTTCAACACAAATAAGCGTAACAAAAATTTCAAGCCGAGGGCAAAGTTTGTGACTTACGAGTTTTGCAGATTTAGATGAAATTTGCCCGAAACAACAATCTGGAGTAGGACTTGGCTTCCCCATCCAGAGAAACTGTCATGCTCTGGACCAATGTAAGGATGCTGATTTTCCTTTCTTTTCTTTTTTCGCTAGTGTGGGATGGGGGGAATAGAAATGCTAAAGAAGACTACTGATGAACTGTTTGTCAGACCTCCCTAGGGACTCTGAAATCATTGGAGACCAGTAAGAAGGGGTTTATAAGGAAAGGTTATAACATTTTAAAATTTTTGGATATTTATGCTAATGTTACCACATTAATACATGTGTACCTGGAGACTTGAGAGGACCTATGTTGTATTCAAATGTGATTTAAAAACTGAGAACAAACTGAGGGTTGCTGGGGGGTGGGAGGGAGGGGACGGTGGCTGATGGCTATTGAGGAGGGCACCTTTTGGGATGAGCACTGGGTGTTGTATGGAAACCAATTTGACAATAAATTTCATATATTAAAAAAAATAAAAGAAAATAAAAAAATGAAAAAAAGAAAATAAAAAAATAAATTTCTACATGGAATTTCATTTTTTAGATGCCTCATTATTTACTCTATCATTTTCTTTTGTTGGAATTTTTAATGTTTTCAGTTCTTTGAATTTTAGTTTGAAAAATATCCTTGAATATATTGGCAAATTGAACTCTTGAAAAATTTTGACAAAATATACACAACTGCTAGGTTAAACCATACGAAATAGTAATTGACATTTTAAATGATAAAAAATGGCAGTTGCATAAGGTTCAACCTGAAAGTTTGTGTAAAAATGCCCTTTTCACTACATACGTGCCAATGTCTGATAATTTTAATAGACAAAGATTTATATCTCATTATTTAATTTCCATTTGTTTAATTACTCTTCTGATTCATTTATTCAGCAGTCTGGACTGTGTGCTTATCATGTGCAAACCGGTATGACAGGCATAAGGATACAAAGAGCACTCAGATCAGAATGAAACCTGTGTTCATGGTGTTTACAAATCTATTAGAGGAAATTATTAATCACATAGTCTTAAATATAAATATGAATTTTAATATGTGAAAAATGCCATGACAGGCATATGCTAAGAGAGTCGATAAAGGGACATCTATTTAAATTAGAAGGCTCATAGAAGGTTTCCCTGTGAAAGTGACATTTGAGCTCTTATCTAACAGATAAGTAGAATAGAAGAGTACACTTTATAAGAATAAATAGAAGAGTACACTTAACTTATGAAGAATTGGCAGAGGGGAATTTGAAATGGTGTACTGTGTTCAAAGATTTTGTGGCAAAAATATAGCATCATACATTCAGGGACTTGAAAGAGGATAGGAGTGGCTGGAACAGAGCTTAGGCAGTTGAGTTATAGTATGAGATCAAATTGGACAGGTCAAGAAATCAGTCATTATTGTCTGGCTTAAGAATATTCTTTTTCTCTCATGAGCAGTGGGAAAACATGGTAGGAGTTTTAAGCAGGGGTGAAGAATCATGTTCTTAGATATGTTTTGAAAGCATCATTCTTTTTTTACAATAGGACCATGATGGTAGCTTGGACTTGGGAAGTGGAGACAGAGACAGAGAAAAGGTAATAGATTTGGGAGCTATTTGAACAACTGAATGGATCCTTGTGCTGTGTCTTGAAATGGGAACAGTGGAAGAGAAAAATATTTAGGGGTAAGATAACATGTTTGGTGGAGTTTAAGGAGCTTTTCAGACATCCACGTGGAAATCTCAAGTAGATAATTGAATATACATGACCAGAGCTTGAAGAAGGTTTAGATACAGGACTTTCAATTGTGAGCTGTTTATTTTTTGAGTTTTAAACCAAATTTATGTATTATCTATTAAAAATTAAAGAACATTATAGAGTAAGATAAATTTCTAATTCTCATATCAAATAATGTCTAAGATTTATAATTTGTTCAATAAATGTTTAGTAGTTTGTTAAATTAAAAATGACATAATAATTTTGGGCACCTGGGTGGTTCAGTCATTTAAGTGTCTGACTTCTGTTTAGGTCATGATCTCACGGCTTGTGGGTTCTAGCCCCACATCAGGCTCTGTGCTGACAGCTTGCAGCCTGGAGCCTGTTTCAGATTCTGTCTCCCTCTGTCTCTGACCCTCCCCCACTTGTGCTCTGTCTCTCTCAAAAATAAATAAACATTAAAAAATTTTTTAAGTGACATAATAATGTGACATTATTTTAGTAATTTAAGGAAAGAAATCTATATTTATGCATGTGTATAATTTACTGTGCACCAGAGTGTGTGTATATATATCATACATATATGTGAGATATATATAAATATATCATGAAAATGAGAGCTGGATATTTGGAATTTTTGCACTGTGAATATAAGCCCCTTAAAATGAATGAGTGACAAAATACATTGCAATGAAAGACTGGTATAGAGGATATATAAGGATCAGAGATTAGGGGCTGGAATAAAGATGATTTGGAGAGTTTTAGCTGTGTATTACAACTTTGAGTTATCTGCTTCCCAAGGTATATCCAAAGTTCAGGTGAGGAAAATACTTCTAGCAGAAATGTGCTTTATCCTTTCTTATAATTTCTTCAGTGCATCAAATCTGGCCACCTGGAAACTGTTCAAATAGAGATTTGGTTCCCTGAAGACTTCATTCACTGAATTCTGCTTTGGCACATGCCTCTAGCTCACCCAGAGGAACACTTAACAAACATCTGTAGGAAACCTGCTTTTGCATTGTGACAATGTTGTTGAGGACAGTGTCTTCTTTATTACCCATACAAAGAATTTCTTGAAACTCAATACTAGAAATCCCTTAGCCCTTAAGGAATGTGTATGTATTGTTTTTATAGATAGTGTAAACTATATTACTAATTGTATTCTTTTGCATGTATATTAAGAGTCTCAGACATATTTCAAGTTCACCTTTCATAAATGATTAGGACTCTTTCTTTCATAAATGTTAGGACTCTATCCATGTTACAACTTCACACTGATTTTGTTTGTATTTTCTCTCTTTATTTTCTCCAGTCTTAATTTTTAATTCATTTATATTTGTCTACTGTATAGATTGTTATGCATTTTTATAATCCAAAAGGAAACCAATTTGATAATAGAAAAAAATGGTAACTCTTTATTCAAAAGTGAAAAATAAAGCCATGGGTTTAGATGAGTTTACTTGGGGAGAGAGAATAAAGTTAGGACAAGATCAGGCCCAGGATTTAGCATTGAGGAACCTATATATTTAATCACTACATAGAGGCAGAGAATCAGAAATACAAGCATGGAAGACAGGCCAAAGAAGAAGGAGGGGACCAGGGAAATTGGAAGCCAAGAAACAGTAGCCACATGATAGGTGGTAGCCACTACTGAAAAATCAAGGAAGTTGAGGACTGAAATGCCCCCTGGATTTCACAACAAGCCTCTCTAGATAGAGTGTTGGGAGATGAAATCAGATTTAAGTAGCTTGAGGAGCAAATAGCAGGTGAAGAAACGGAGATACAGAATGTAAGCAACCCATAAATTTATGTTTGTTAGACATTTTAATTTTTCTTCTATCCACTCTGTTTATGACTTTGGTTCTTTTCATATAGTACTATATCTTCTTATTTGTGTGTAAGAATGTGTTATATATTTTAAAGGTTTTGTTTTTACACTAGGTCTGTTAAATATGCTGCAAACTCTTTTTCAATATATTCTTTCCCATTATGGTGAATATAACCTTAATATCAACTGGAGTTCTGCTAGTTATATAAGAGCGCTTGTGATGACATATGCTGTGATGATCTGATGTTTTACCCATTCGATTAGTGTATATTTATTGCTTTCACTATGTGCTCATGACTAATTTTGTAAGAATTTGCAGTATAGGGGTGCCTGGGTGGATCAGTAGGTTAAGTTTCTGACTTTGCTTAAGGTCATGATCTCACTGTTGGTCAGTTTGATCCCCACGTAGGGCTCTGTGCTAACAGTTTGGAGCCTGGAGCCTGCTTCAGATTCTGTCTGTCTCTCTCTCTCTCTGCCCCTCCCACACTCCACACTCACGCTGTGTCACTGTCTCTGTCTCTCTCTCAAAAATAAATAAACATTAAAAAATTTCAAAAAAATAATAATTATCCATACTTGGTGTGTCCCTGGATTTCAAGAATATAAGGTATTTTTTGTTATTTTGTTAATGTTTCTGGACTATTAAATAAAACATACTGAATTAGTTCCTTAAGGTTTCCAGGTAAGAAACAGCGAATGTCATTTTAAAAATTCTTTAATTAAATATTCCAATTAATACTGGCCTATGAGCTTGGAAATTGTTCTTTACTATATATTAATAAACCTTCCTAGAGCTTCTAACTTGATGTCAAAAATGCACTTAGAAAATGGAAGAAAATATTTTCTGTTTTTTAGTATTCCCATATATCAAGTAGTATATGCCATAAATGAATCAAATGACAATATTTTTATATATTTCCAATATCTACATTCTTAATTAAAACAAAGGTAATATATATATATATAAGATGTGTTTATTATACATGTAAGAGATATAATATATATAGTTATATAGTTTATGTACTATAAATAAGCACTGAATTCTAATTTAAATGAAAGTAATAATTTTTGTCTAATTAAACCCTTCAATCATCAGAATTCCTTAGGAGCCGTAATAGCGTAGAGGCTGAGAATAGCACAGGCCCTTGAGTGGATTACAGTGGTTTGAATCTCGGCTTTATCGTATGATCTTGGGAAAGCTTAGCATCTTTTAGATAAATGTTATATTTAAATGTTAAAATTCAAAATGGCAAATTTGGGAAGGATGGTGAAGAGAAACGGTGACCTTGTTGGCAAAGAATTCCAGTATGTGTGTGTGTGTGCATGTGTTTGTGTATTATGGGTGTGTAGGGATGCTGAAGTAGCCTTCCAGGCAAAAGGAAACTTTGTAGAACTGAAAGATGGTTTCTAAGCCAATAAAAACTGTTTTGCAGATTTCGAATAAAGCAGAAGGTAATGTGTCTCAGGATGAGACCATAACCTGTGATCTCACATTCAGATCGTTAGTACGGATACTAATATTATACAAAAAAAAAAAAAAAAAAAAAGTGGAAGTAGAAAGCAAGCAATTCTCTCAGTGCAGAATGAGTACCAAACACTTAAAGAAATACGCAGTGCCTTTTATTCAACAAAATGTGTGACCGTTACCGTAAGGTTCTCCATTTATGAAATACAGGTGTTCATTAAGGGATTATCTACAATCAGGTCTAAAATTTCCAAGTTCATAGGAGATTGCAAGCATTTTGCTGCAGCTGAAGAAAATCCATTTGTGCCTGTGTCAAAGCTGAAATAGTTTTTAAGCTCAGAAGATCTTTTGATTTTATGCAGAAGGACAGAGTGAGTTAAATATGTTTTCTATTGAGGCTGGGAAGATACAATTCAGTTTATATTAAAGGAGGGTAGAAAATACAATTCAGTAAGACAAGTGTTCACACTGCAGTTTAAATGATGTATTCCTTTATCAATAAGAACTAATTAGGGAACTAATAACCTTTGTGATTATTTCAAGAAAGCATTAATTATACAGGAAAATATGATTTCTGTGAGTACATACTGTTACCTATGTTCTATATGAAGTGGAGAGTCTATGCAACCATAACCAAAGGCGCCATGACTCACCTGAAATATCTCAGAGGAGGTCAAGCATGTAAACTTGAATCTATAAAGTAACTGCAGATATCACAGGACTACTTTTCCAGTTCATGTTTGATAAGACACCAGGGCAGAAAGATTCTGTGGAACGGTAAACTTTGGCAATTCTAATAACTTATATGTCTTATTTTATTCTAAAAATTTTCTTAATGAGGTTTTTCTGTATTTCTGTATTTCTTTTCATCAGTGGTCTACCCAAAGTCTTACTATAAATTACAGTTTTTAAAATATTTTCAGGATCTGAGCTGAGCATGCTTCAAATTTTGTTGCAAATTTCATGCTCCATAAATTTTGTATTGTTTTGGTGATTAAATAATGTTTCTACTAAAGAAATAGTAATGAATAGTAAAATATTCATTAATTTCAAGCCAGTGACTGAAATAACATTACATTATCAATTAAAGTAATTCCAAGACCACTTCAGATTTTGTATAAATGGAAAAATACCCCTTTCGACCCCTTAGGCTTGAAACATCAATTTCACACATACTAAATTTTCATCAAATTTCATAATGAATTATTAATATCTCAAGAAGAATATTCAGGAGAATTTTATAACATGATATGCTAATGTCCCTCCTGATCACATTAAAAGTCACATGCTTACAAGTAATGGATTAGAAAGGAACCCAAAACAAAACAAAAAGGCAGATGCTCAAACCAAAGGAACATTCATTTCTATCTTGGTAGAGCAAGGTCAGAGGCAATTTCTCCTGTTCCTCAACTTGGAGCTGATTTTTTCAGTTCCTTCTTTATATTCACTTCTGACCCCATAAAAGTGAAAGGGTGAGATACATGTAGACGATCAGGGATAAAGGGAAGATTAGTAGTTTCAGAGGCTTTTGAAAAATGTGATTTTGTGCTTATTTATCCTCATTAGTGGCACCTAACCATTCCTCTTTCAGTTTAATCCTCTAAGCCTAGCATGTGAAAGTAGTTTGTGCTCACTGTTTCAAAATGGTAAATGCAGAGGACGGATTTACGGAAAGAGTTGGTTTTGTCTTATTTTTTCTCATAGTAGTGGCTTCATGTAGTGAGAATATTGTCTCATTTTATTTTGAAACAGTTTTGTTGATATAGAAAGAAGCTCACTTTTCTTTTCAAAGTTGAGGACATTGAGTCTTGAAGTTAAAGTCACTTCACCCCCACACATCTCCCGTGAAGCTGCCAATCACAAAACAGGGACAGGATCAACTGTTATTGATTTTTTAGAATAATATTGAATTAGAGTATAAACAGCTTTCAATAATAGGTAGGGGTTTACCATTGTCTTGACACAAATATGCATAGTTCATAATGTTCAATAGGAGAGAGCAAATACAAACAGAAACTTTAAAAATTTAGATACCAGAAAAGTATTGGAGCTTCTTTTAATTGCTTAAGAATCTCAGAATCCTCACTGTAGATGGGGGAACATTCTAAAAAATTACCTTAAATAGCTATGTATAAAGTGGTGTGTATCGTTTTGTAACCATTTATTATTTGGGATTTTGTTGTTGTTGCCCATTATCTGAAACATTAGATTGTATGTAATCTTCCAGGCACAGGGTGTATCCAGCTTATAGCCTCCCCAGATTATTAAAAGTGAAATCTAACCCAAGACCCTGTAGAAACTTATAGCATACAGCAATCTTTTGGAGAGGTATTATTACCTCTGATGGATGTTCCATGACTGGGAGGCCAAACCACTATTGGCTTTGGAGCAAGGATAGAGAAAGAGGAAGGAAGGATGGAGGGTGACTCATTGTCCATTTCTCTGACAGAATAGTGACTAACAGAGAAGGAAGACCAAAAAATACATTTTACAGAGAACGTAAGTTTTGCAGCAATTGTTTGAAGCCATTTGGGAAAGCTCGTATTAAGTGTTTCTAGCTGAGTTTGTCCTACTTGGAATGACAGACTTTCCCTATCTCCCTCATTGGTCTTCTCAGTCCCTCCAGATGCCATTAATAGAGATCAGGGGGCGTTGAGGGAGAATGGGGGAAGCCATGGAAGCAGAAACTGGTTCAGCCAGTTGGGGCATTATCAATGTGTTCGTGACTTCTTTCTCCAAGAGCTCTTTCCTAGTCCCTTTCCTTTTATCAAATCCATCTTGTCACCCTGTCATCGGTAACATTGTCCCACTGCCCAGCTTTTCTCTCTCCCTTCTCCCTCCTTCCTCCCTATTCTCTCCTCACCTGTCCACGGCAATGGCCGTCATAGAGTAGATGCTGGCGAACACCGCTGTGATGGGAAAGAAGTTCTGGAAGCGACAATAGTTGGCGCCGAAGTACCACTCGCTGTGAAGCGCATAGATGAAGTTGACCAAGGTGTTGAAGGCAGCCATAGAGGCGTCGGAGAAAGCCAGGTTCACGAGGAAGTAGTTGGTAACGGTCCTCATGCGCTTGTGGGCCAGGATGATCCAGATGACGATGAGGTTCCCGAACACCGCCACCGCCACAACCACGCCGTATGCCAGGGACCAGAGCGCTATGCGCCAGGACGGCTGCACGAACTGGTTGGTGAGGTTGGCCCGGGGTTGCGAAGGCGCCGGGGAGGCAGCGGGCAGTCCTAGGGCAGAGGACGAGGCCGAGAGGTTGCCAGCTTGGACTAGCAGGTGCAGCCACTCAGCCTCAGTCGCCCCCGGAGCGGCCCCTGCCGCGAGCGCAGCGCTCAGGTTCCCGGGATCCGCGCCCGCCGTGCTCGCGCGGTCGGTCCAGTTCGCGGCTGCGGGGAGAGAACCCATCGAGGCTAGTCTGCAGCCCCGATCTCCCCACTCACGGACGCCAGCCGAAGGTCTTCTCTGCTTCCTGGTCCCTTTGCTGGTGGGCAGACCTCAGCTCCGCCTGGAAGCAAGGTAGAGAGGCTAACGCAGCCCTTGATGGTTAAGAAATGCTTTGAGCCAGCAGGTGATGGGTAACGGGGGAAGCACTTTTTCCGAGGATTTTGCGTCTCTAGCCGGCAGGAAGGATGAGACAGTCGAGAAGCGAGTTGTTAGGAGCTGTCACCTGAGGGGAACTCCGGGATCGCCCCTGCGCGAGTTCCCGGGCACCGGCTGGATCACTGAGGTTCAGGCGCTGCAGCGGGCTTTATAGTCTCTTACAGTCCCGGCTTTGGTGACGTTGTGGGGGCCGCGGAGCTGACGAACCCCTTCGAGGGCTACGATTGCACTCCTTTCCTCCGTCGCCCCTTTTGCATTTCATTCATTCGCTACTGGTAGCCGCGCAGCAGGCGCTCGGCGCGGTGAGACGCGCTGGAAAGACTGCACTTTCTCAGCTGTAATTAAAATCTGTACGAGATTGTTTTTCCTCTTTTAACTTCAAGATATTTTTACTGAGGTCTGTGTTCTCAGACATCTATTGTGGGCTGCTCGTTTCTAAACCAATTAAACTATTCACCTCTAGGGCGAGGGCACGATGCGGAGAGATTTGTCAGAAAGAGCTTGTGTGGCTATTACCTGCCGCAAGCTGGGGGCACAGCTAGACGCGCATTTTGTTAGGTGTCACTGGCTCTTGGAATTTCTCCCCACTTGCTGCTTGTTTATGTTCTCACGTACCAGATCCCTTTTCCTCTCGCTCCCATTTGCAAAGTCTACCCGTTTCTCCTCTTCTAATCTCCGTCACCAGAAACCAGTCTCCTCCGCCTTCCTCCCTGGCAGAGACTATGGATTCTCCTGGAGGATTCTGCTCCCGTTGGAATGCAGTTACCCACCGAGGATAGATCATCGATTTTCTTGAAATACGATGAGGAGACTTGCATCTTTTCATTTCCCTGGCGTGAACATATCTTGTAAGCAACTTAAACATGTTCATTTGGTTATACGGCTTTGGACATTTGGCGCCTTGGTTTTCCGGCCTGTCCTGAGGACACATTGATAAGGATGCATGACAGTAACCTTAGTGTCCTGTGCAGACCAGAGGGCCTGACTTCTGAGCTTTGGCTGGCAACATGTGAGCAGCAGGGCTCTGGAGGGTACAAGCAAGAGGAAGTAGTCTGTGCTTAGATGGATGTTACAGGCAATTTATTAGTATGTTCCAGAGCAGAAACTCTTCTTTATTATTTTCTTGGGGGCAGGAATAAAGGGATTTAGGGCTAAACATATTAGCAACTCCCCCAAAACATTGAACTCTTTGAAACTCAGTTTTCTCATTTGAAAATGAATATTAAAAAAAATCAAATTTACATAGTTCTAATTATATGGAGCAAGTAGTTTCAACAACAGGAAGCAAGAGGGAGACCTATATAAATGTTAGCACCCTTTGCTGTTGTTATCATTGCTCATTTTATCTAAACGTTTTCAAGTAAGATAGACTAGCATAGCAAGTTTTACTTGCTTCAAGAAAATGTAGTGTGTGATTTGTGAACATTCTGTATTCTTTAGTTTCCTGGTGTTAGAACATATTTCTCAAAAACTGCAGTGATCATTGTTCTTTTTTTAATTTTTTGATGTTTATCTTTTAAGAGAGAGACAGAGTGTGAGTGGGGGAGGGACAGAGAGAGAGGGAGACACAGAATCTGAAGCAGGCTCCAAGCTGTCAGCACAGAGCCAGATGCAGGGCTCGAACCCATGAACTGAGAGATCGTGACAGGAGCCGAAGGTGGAAACCTAACAGACTGAGCCACCCAGGCACCCCACTGCAGTGACTACTGTACAAATAGACTTAGGATGATTGGTAATGATACTGTTTTCCTTATTGTAATTTTTATGATAAACAAGGTACTATATAGAAATAAGTTTGAAGCAACCTGATAATAAATATATTATACAACTCTGCTTCAAAATAAATGCATGCTGAAAATGATAATTATCAAGTTATTATTTACTTCTCAGTTATTATTTCTTCTCAGTGAGGCCTATGAAAATATGTGATAAATCGTAAGTGAATTTGATAGAGATTCCACATGTCCTGCTTACTAATTCTAAACTAAACCATTTTCTTTTGAAAGGTAGATTATTTCTTTCTGCCAATTCACCATTTAGAGATTACTTGAGTTACAAATGAAAACTTCTTTCTTCTCTAATGAAATCAAGGAAGAATTAAAAAAATTTTTTTTTTGTATGACATGCACCATTCATCAAATGAGTCATGTGGTGACTTGGTAATAATTATGCATATTTTGATCAAATATTTAAAGTTGTAAAATTTCCTACTTGTGTAGAAATCCATTCAGTTTACTCTGTTGCTTTACTTATCATGTCTGTGATTTTGCCTTTATTGGACTTTGCCATGAGTGGAAATGATATGAAAAAAAAGTGATAATGATGGAATTAGAAGTACTTAACAATAAAAGGGGTTTAATGAGTTCTTTCAGAGGAAGAGAGGAATCCAGGACATGGCTTTCCTTTTAGAGCTACCTTCTATAGAATCTATCTGTTTCCCCATAGAGGACTTATTGTTCATTCATTGCTTCAGTCATTCCCCTCATCGGTATTGAGTATATTTCCTTCCAAGAGCTGTGCCAAGTACAAGGAATGTAGCAGGTAAAACTAAAGATATAAGCCAGATATGAACCCTATCCTCACTGAGCTTGTAGTCCAACAGTATTTTTAACATTAGAGCAAGTATTATGAATAGTGGAATAGGAAGGTATAGAGAAAAATGGGAGTGTGCAACTGAACAAGAGGATGTGTTCATTGAATTCTGGATTCTGTCAACTTCTCTTAAAGAATTTCTTTGTGAGGAAAAGATATTTGTACCCCTCTGTTTACTGTAGCATTATTTACAATAGTCAAGATATGAAAGCAACCTAAGTGTCCATAGATAGAAGACCGGATAACGGAGATGTGGTATATACACACAATGGACTATTACTCAGCTATAAAAAAAATGATATCTTGCTATTTGTGACAACATGGATGGCCCTAGAGTGTATTATGACAAGTGAAATGAGTCAGAGAAAGACAACTACCATATGATTTCACTTAAACATGGAATCTAAAAAACAAAATAAAACAACAAAAAAGCAAGAGCAGACCCATAAATATAGAGAACAAATTATTGGTTGCCAGTGGGGAAAGGGGAGGATGGGCAAAATGGGTGAATGGTAGTGAGAGACACAGGCTTCCAGTTATGGAATGAGTAAGCCATGCAGGGATGAAAGGTACAGCTTTGAGAATATAATCAGTGGTATTGTAAGAGTGTAATATGGTGACAGATGGTAGCCACACCTGTGGTGAGCATAACATAAAATATAGAGTTGTTGAATCACTATGTTGTACACATTGTATGTCACCTACACTTCAGGTAATAAAAATTTCTTTGTGAGGATGAAATGAAATGCCAAATAATAGGCTTATCAGAAGAGTATGCCTTGAAAAGTGGGAAGGCTTAGAAGATAATGGCTAAGAAACATTTCTTAGCCTTCTTCCTAAGACAATTTGATGAATAATCTGCTCATTATAGCTCCAGAGTCTGAATCCTGCCCCTACCTGAATACAGTCTGCTGGTATTCCTTTTTCTCTTACTATAAGAAAGCCAAAAGTTTTAGTCTTGGACTCCTGAGGGAAGGAGAAGGGGCAGAGGAAATGTTAACATAGCAGAAGGCATCTCTTAAGATCCTATACTCTTACATTCAAAACTTGGGAGTGTGGCTTTTCTGTCCCTTTTCCCCTCCTCCCCAGTGCTGCTCAGGTTACATCATGCTAGTTCAGACCTCTGGGTGCCTGCTGAACTAACACCACGATGGCTCCTCTCCAGCTACCATCTATGATCATCCACCAGGACTTCATCAGTCACGATGAGATGTTCTCTGACATCTACAAGATTCAGGAGATTGCAGACCCACTGTGTCTGGAGGTGGAGGGGAAGATGGTCAGGAGGACAGTGAATAACATGGATGACTCACTTACTGGTGGAAGTGCATCCACTGCAAGGCCCTAAGGGTGAAGGTACTGGAAGTACAGTAATCACTGGTGTTGATATCGCCATGAACTATCACTTGTAGGAATCCAGCTTTGCAAAAGAAGCCTACAAGAAGTTTATCAAAGATTATATGAAATCAATCAAAGGCACACTTTAACAACGGAAGCCAGAAAAAGTAAAATCTTTTATGACAGGGGCTGCAGAACAGGTCAAGCATATCCTAGCTAATTTCAAAAGCTACCAGTTCTTTATTGGTGAAAACATGGATCCAGATGGCATGGTTGCCCTGCTGGACTACCACAAAGATGGTGTGACCCCATATGTGATCTTCTTTAAGGATGGTTTAGAAATGGAAAAATGTTAATGAATTTGGCTGTTACTTTGGATGTATCACCCATTGTCATAACTGGCTAATTCTCTTCCTCCACACAACACTAGAACTTAGATGAATGGGACTGATGTCATCTGGAGCTCTTCAGTTATTTTGACCTTGATTTACTTGGAATGGAGGCATTGTTTTTAAGAAAAAAAAAACATTTCATGTGGGTTGTCTAAAAAAATGCGTTTAAACCAATTTGAGAGAAAGGCTTTTAGTTCATTACATATTTAAATCCATTCTGTGTAGTGTCCTGGAGAAGCTAGAGCCTGGTTGTAGACTACTGCTAGAAAGCATAAGACTGCCTGAAGAAGTGAAAACTACTTCTGGGACTGGAATATTAAAAAACAAAAACAAAAAACAAACCAAGAACCAAAAGTCTTAATTCTGAGTTCAAGTAAAGGGAAGGACCATGCTCATAGCTGTGTGAACATTTGAAGTGGATTAATTCTGAGTTCAAGTAAAGGGAAAGTCTTAATTCTGAGTTCAAGTAGAGGGAAAGACCGTGCTCATAGCTGTGTGAACCTCTGAAGTGGATTCCTTATACATTTCATCATCAACAAACAGAAGTAGTTAACCCTAGAAGAGATTTCCAAAAGAATAAAAAGAGACTAATATAGTAAGAAAAAAAAAAAACCTCAGGAGTGTGTTTGAGCACATTTAAAACCTATGCAAATGCATGAGGATGCTAGGAAATAAGCCAAGCATGGTATCATGGGAGATGTTAATAGATTTTACATAATAGTGATTAAATCTTGATTTGCCTGCATAAATGTTAATACAAAGTATGATCTTTTATGTGAATGTTATTTATTCCTAATGACAAAGAAATATGTATCTATTTTATTATGCTAATAGATTACATTTCTTTCAAATTTTATTTGTTCTCCATATTTTTGCTTAGAAGACATATTGGTAATGTGCCCTAGTACTTTGCTAACAACTTATAATAATAGAATGGAAACTGATGACCTGCTTATTCCCTCTCTTTTCTCCTTTTTTACTCTTACAACTTAAGGAAACAGTATGGCACATTTCATACTTGTATTTTTATTTTAACAGTCCTCTTAAAAACAAGTATGATAGGGGCGCCTGGGTGGCGCCGTCGGTTAAGCGTCCAACTTCAGCCAGGTCACGATCTCGCGGTCCGTGAGTTCGAGCCCCGCGTCGGGCTCTGGGCTGATGGCTCAGAGCCTGGAGCCTGTTTCCGATTCTGTGTCTCCCTCTCTCTCTGCCCCTCCCCCGTTCATGCTCTGTCTCTCTCTGTCCCAAAAATAAATAAACGTTGAAAAAAAAAATTAAAACAAACAAACAAACAAAAAAACAAGTATGATAAGGTGGAATTTCAGGTATTAGTGCTGGCCGGTGGAGAAGTTATTTTCAGAAAGAGGAGCTGGTCAGAATTTCAGATTTCTCTGACATCAATCTTCTCTTTGACAGTTCTCTCACACTTTTGGTTTCAGTATGTTCAGCGTTCCCACTGTGTTGAGACTTCTTTTTTCTTATGAATTTCAGATCTGATAGTCCACACTTTGACTCCTGCTTTGCAATTTTTTCTTTGTTATTTCATCATAGCTGCTTTACAATTACATTGGGTCATTTTCACTGAGTTGTGGGCTCTTACAATCAGTTTACTGAGTATTGCTGGTAATCAACGAATAATCAACAATCAATACAACTCCACTCAATTGTGTAGACAGGTGCTACTTGAAAATTCTTGCTCTCTACCATATACCCTTTCATGTGGGTTTGTCTGTGATCAGTTCTTATTTTCCCGAATCCCAACTTGCCTTCAGTGTTCTTTCTCCATCATCCTTATTCTGCTCAGCAAGTTGTCTCCACTTTATCTGAAAAAAATTAAGAACATCAGTCAAGAATTTCACATTTCCATGTATTTCAACCATCTTTTCATCATTTGTTATCATTTTGGTGAAAGTGGTTTATCTTCTCCTAAGACCCATTCTTTCATCTCTGCTACCTGTTCTTTCAACAACTCTTTCCCTCTTTTTTTTTTCCTTTAGGGTTGAAACATATGTAAGAATCTACATTCAAATAGCCCTTTTCTGACCACATTTCCTGTTAGTTACTACTTTTCTCTCTCTTCTTCTATTCCCACATGACCTTCTTTACCAAAATATCTAAACTCAATATTTTCACTTCCTCACTCACAATAATATTCTTAAGTATTAAATCTTAATACTCTTCTGTCAATGCACTGTCCTATCAATTACCTGCACGTTAAACCAAACTGTCACTTTCCGCCCTTAACTTCCTTGACCTCTCTGTAGTATTAGCATTTGACATTTATATTAGTTTCCTAAGGCTGTCATAATAAATTACCACAAACTGAGTGGATTAAAACAACAGGAATTTATTCTCTCACAGTTTGGGGGGCTAGAAGCCTGAAGTCAGGATATGGGCAAGGTTGGTTCTTTTTGGAGACTCTGAGGGAGAATCTATTGCATGCCTCCTTCCTAGTTTCTTTTAGTTGCTGGCAATCTTTGGTGTTCCTGGGCTCGTAGATGCAACACTCCAATTCTGTCTCTGTCATCACATGATGTTCCCTGTGTATCTTTACATCACCTTTTCTTTGTCCAAATTAACCTCTTCTAATAATGAGATCAGTATATCAAACTCATTATATAGGGTTTATATAAGGTCAGTATATCAAACCAACATACCTCATCTTAACTTGATTATATCTGCACTTTATTTCCAAATAAGGTCATATTCACAAGTACTAGGAGTTAAGACTTGAATATATTTGAGGGGGGGGACACAATGTTGAAGGTCATATTTAAGGAATGTTTTAAATTGAAGACTAACAGCTCAACTGCTGGGTATAGATTTGCAAATCAAGCACTGGGTGGGAAGCAATGACTAAAGAGACTATGAGTGAAGATACCATGAATCCCTCCCCGCTTCAAAATAATAAACATTTTTAAAACAATGGCCCTCAATGAAGTGTATGAATTACTAAGAAAGTGGAAAATGGTATGATGTAAAGTAATATATATCAAGAATCTTAAGTAGTACTTGGCAATGAGAAAGAATGAAATCTGGCCATTTGCAACAACGTGGTTGGAACTGGAGGGTATTATGTTAAGTGAAATAAGCCAGGCAGAGAAAGACAGATACCATATGTTTTCAGTCATATGTGGATCTGGAGAAACTTAACAGAAGACCATGGGGGAGGGGAAGGAGGAAAAAAAAAAGTTACAGAGAGGAGGGAAGCAAACCATAAGAGACTCTTAAGGATTGAGAACAATCTAAGGGTAGATGGTGGGGTGGGGGAGAGGGGAAAGTGGTGATGGGCAGAGAGGAGGGCATTTGTTGGGATGAGGATAGGGTGTTGTATGGAAACCAATCTGACAATAAATTATATTTTTAAAAAAAGAATCTTAATTATCTCACTCTTCAAGTACAATAATTTCACTCCTAGTGCTTTGATCTAAGGAAGTAATCAGAAAATCAAAAATGTATGTACAAAGATGTATATTGGAGCTATATTTGTGAGATCAAAAATATAAAAGTCATAAATGTAAAATAATTTTGGCATATCCAAAAATTGAATCCTACTATCATCAAAGGTGGGCTTTTCTCCTATCGTTAGAAGAGCATGTTTTAAATGTTCTAAAATTAGGTAGAAGTGATGGTTGCACAACACTGTGAATGTACTAAAAGCTACTGAATCGTACAGTTTAAAATGGTTAAAATGGTGGATTTTATGTTATGTAAATTTCACCTAAAACAGGAAACAGTTCCTAACAGGACTAGAGAACTAATAGTTCAGAAGGATTCATCATGTCACAATCAAGATTTATGCAAAAGAATAAAGTCAAGACATAGTCAAAGGAAGTTACAAGACCACTGGACTTCTAGATAAAGAAATAATATTATATGCAACAGGCAAAAAAGTCAAATCACCTGTAAGTTTAATAAATTAACAAATTAACATAGTCTTGAAATTTTATACATTACTTGCTGGAAGAGAATTGAGGAATTCTTAAAAATTCTTAGGGAAAGGAAAATGTATTCCAAAAAATGTATCCCACTAATGAAACTCTGTTTTCAAACATAAAGCTGACAGAATGACATTTTCAAACATGCCAAGACAGATATTCTAGCACTGATGACAAAAAATACTCCAGCAAACCGACCAACAAGCAAGCAAGCAAGCAAGCAAAGAGATAATCTCTTTGGAACTGAAACCCAGCCAACAAAGATGGACTGGAGTAACTATCATTTGAAGACTGGAGCCATGGACCAGAGTTGGGTATGAACCACAGTGATGACTTTGAGGTGATTTATATACTCACTCCCAATGTTTCTAAACATATGCATGCATAACATAGTCACAGATTACATGAAGAGTGCTACATTTTGTGTGCAAGAGAAAATCACGTTACCAAAGTTGCCATAAAGAATTCTCTATATCATCTATAAAATATGATATATGTACACACCATATTTCCTAAGGAACCAAATAGCTAGTCTTCAAACTGGCATCTGTTGCTGCTTCTTCAGTTGAGCACAAGATAAATTACTACATTGTATTCAGAGTCCAGATGGTGTACAGGGTACATTTTAAACACTAGTATCATACTTATTTCCACGGAATTTTTACACAAAGAGAGATGGGAATGAAGAATGACTAAATTGAAGATACATTTCCCCTATCTCCTCTTCTCACTGGGACTATGCTAAATCAAGAAAATGGAAAGTGTATTAGCTGAAAACGTAAATTACCTCTCTTCTTCCTTTTTTTTCTTCCTATCTTTTTCCTTCCTTATTTCCCAAGTATATTTATTGGAATTTTAGAAAATTAAATGCATGTGTGATATAATTCCATAGAAGTATATAGTGATGATAACTTTGCTACCTGCATTTATACTCTAAATTAATTTGGAGATTATTTCCAAAGAAACAAAAATATATTCATACAAATTCATTAAAAGAATTCTAGCAACATTAAGATTTGTTTGCTTTTTTTGTAAAAAAGGAGAAAGGTTTTACTTAAGTAAGTATTGGGGTGGTAGGTCAGACATCTGTTGGTTATCTACAAATACTGGCATTGCCTATGTTGATTTAAGAGATACAGGTGACATAATTAAGAGAAAAATTCATCTTTCAAAACTCGTTAAAGTGTCTATTACTCTAAATTAAAAACTGCTAAGTATGTGTGTGCGTGGGAGTAGCTGGATAATTCAGCTTTTTTTTAGTTCTCAGAATAAGAGCTCCTTAGAGAACTCCTATCTGTTAATTAAATCAAAGTTAATCAGTGCAATTACAGCATTCCATGATTGGTATATAATTTCTGTGCTACACATTCACTTACTATCATTTAAAGGAGGAATCAGAAATTAGTGCGTACAGAAGTGCTGATATCTTTATTTACATATGTTTCATTTTGGTTGGTATAATTTTTAATTTCAAATATTATCACTGCGTAAACTCCACAAGAATGGAAGTTTATCAAAGAGAAAATAGGTAAAATTTGCTCATAATAATGCACAAAATTTTCTGAATATGCATTTATTCCAAAATGTTCTTAGTGGTCTAAGAAGATTTCTAAGAACATAGTCTATAATAAGATCAGCGCTTTATATGGCTTAATCTATATTTGGGTATTTATGAACAAATTATATATATATTGCATTATTGCACTAATATATTATGTACGTTTACTATATTAAAAAATAAAAAAGAAAGATGAGGCCATTAACAATAGTTTTAAAAATATACATATAGGGGAGGAGTTAAGATGGCTGAGAATAGGGGGACCATGGGCTTTCCTTGTCCCTCAAACACAGCTGTATTGACATCAAATTACTTGGAACATCCAGGAAGTAGATCTGCAGAGCAGCAGAAGGATCTCCACAGTTGGAAGGAGACAGCTTGGCGGATGCCAGGTACATGGATCTGAATTGGGGGAGAGAAAACAGTGGAGCCATGGAGGGGAGGGAACCCTTTCTGTGGAGAGACAAAAGGGAGAGAAAGAGAGAGGAGTTGAACGAGTGTGGCATAGAGTTAGCACAAGAGGAAACGTCGCCGGACCCTGGACTGTGGAGCAAGAAGCACTGAGTGTCCCGGTTCTTTTTTGCAAACAGCTTTTGGAGATCAAACTTTGAGGTTTTGGAAGTGCTCAACTTTCCCAGTTCTTGTTTCAACAGCTTTTGGAGCTCAAACTCTGAGGTTTTGGAAATTTGAGACTTTCTCTGGAGAGGAGCCTTGGTACGAATTCCTGGGGAGAAGAGAGCTGGCTCCGGAGTGCATAGCATGGTGTCTACATCTCGGGTGCACTGGGAGAGAGAAGTCCCCTTCTTGGGGTACTTTTGGAAGAGAGTTTATTGCCCCCCCCCCCCCCCCAAGGACAAAAGACCCTGCAGATGCCAGCCAAAGGCCTTTAGTCAGCTGGGTGGAGAGGCTCTACTCCAGAGGAGGGGAATGGATCCGTGCTGAGTCCTTTAAGACTTTGAGTTTTGAATCCAGCCAATCCACCAGGGAGAAGGCGCAGGATAGTTGTGGAGCAGGACGAGCTGACTGCCATCGCTATTCTGTGAGGGCTGCCTGAGCAGTGGGGATTGAGATTCCCTGGACTGAGGTTGAAAGATTGGGGTGGTGCCATTTCCCGCCAGCCCCCCTTCCCCCCCCCCCCCACCACTGCAGGACTTCAGAGAGCAGCACTGCAATCCCCATTAGAGGCGGGACCCACTTACACCAAACCCTGCTCTTCTGTGCCTGGCAACCACTTATTTACAGGGGCAAGGCTGACTGAGCCAATGCAGCTGGCCTCTTCTCGAAAGCAGCATCTCCAGAGCATCACAGCCACCACCTCCTAGACACTAACAGACAACTCCTCCCATTTTCTTTTTTCCCTCCTTTTTTTTCTTTTGTAATCAGGCACGTAGTTTCTGATTTGTTTTTTGTCATTTCACCTTTTTTTCTTGGACCATGCTTTTTAAATTCTTTTCTTTTTCCTTCTTTTCTCTTCTGCTTTTTGTTTTCTTTCTTTTCTTTTTCCTTGGAATCAGCCTTACAGTTTTTTGGTTCTGTGTGTGTGTGTGTGTGTGTGTGTGTGTGTGGTGTGAGTGTGTGTTCCCTTTCCTATTCTCTTTTCATTAGGCTCCCCCTGTCCCCCACCGCTTTGTTTTCCAGGGTTACTTCAACAAACAAATCAAAGCACACCTAGTTAAAAGTCCAAGCACTCTACCACTGCAAGCAAGGAGGAGCTCTGCAGAGGACTGACAAGTGGGTAAGAGCAGCCTAAATGGAACAGCAGAGTGCACACGGCATAGACCAGAAACACTTCCTGGAGTGCCAGGCCCTGGACAATGTATGACCCCTAAAAGTACTCTCAGGTGCAAGACACATAGCAAGCTTTTAAAATATGCAAAAGACAAAAACTTAGCCAATATAATAAAAAGGAGGAATTTTCCCCAAAAGAAAGATCAAGAAGAAATCACAGCCAGAGACTTGTTCAAAACAAATATAAGCAATATAGCTGAACAAAAATTTAGAATAATTAACAACTTAGGAAACAACAGATGTTGGTGAGGTTGTGGAGAAAAGGGAACACTTTTGCAAGTTCATGGGAATGCAAACTGGTGCAGTCACTCTGGAAAACAGTATGGAGGTTTCTCAAAAAATTGCAAATAGAATTACCCTACAACTCAACAATTGTACTGCAGAGTGTTTATCCAAAGGATTAAAAAATGCTAATTTGAAGGGACACATGCACCCCAATGTTTATAGCAGCACTATCAACAATAGCCAAATTATGGAATGAGCCCAAATGTTCATCAGATGATGAATGGATAAAGAAGATGTGGTGTATATATATAATGGAATATTACTTGGCTATCAAAAAGAATGAAATCTTATGGTTCCTAGGTGGCTCAGTCGGTTAAGCATCCAACTTCAGCTCAGGTCTAATCTCGAGGTTCGTGGGTTCAAGCTCCCCATCAGGCTCTTTGCTGACAGCTCAATGCCTGGAGCCTGCTTCAGATTCTGTGTCTCCCTCTCTCTCTGTCCCTCTCTTGCTCGCGCTGTCTCTATCTCTCAAGAATAAATAAACATTAAAAAAATTTAAAAAAAAGAATGAAATCTTTCTATTTGTAACAATGTGGATGGAAGTCGAGTGTATTATGCTAAGTGAAATAAGTTAGGTAGAGAAAGACAAATATCACATGATTTCACTCATATGTGGAATTTAAGAAACCAAACAGATGAACATAGGGGAAGGGAAGGAAAAATAAAATCAGAGAAGGAGCAAACTGTAAGAGACTCTTAAATGCAGAGAACAAACTGGGGGTTGCTAAAGGGGAGAAAGAGGGGGGTGGGCTAATGGTGATGGGCATTGGGAGCACTTGTTGGGATGAGCGCTGGGTGTTATATGTAAGTCATGAATCGCTGGGGTCTAGGCCTGAAACCAATACTATACTGTATATATATACACATATATGCATATATATATATATATATATACACACATACATACTTGAATTTAAATTATATATATATATATATATATACATACACACACATACATACATACATATATACATATGAACACACACATGTGGGATCTCAGTACGTAATCTACATTCACATAAAATAGATTTGGTCATGGATATGAAAATTCTCCTACTGTGATTAATTTGGAATGATATTAATGATGTTCCATAGGTACTTCCCTCACACAACTTGTACAAATAAGTGTTTAGTAGCAGGCTGCTATATAGCTGCCTATACAGTTGGGAGTCAGCAGGTGTGTGCAGAAATGACTATCCTACCTTTTTTTTTTAATTTTTTTTAACGTTTATTTATTTTTGAGACAGAGAGAGACAGAGCATGAACAGGGGAGGGTCAGAGAGAGAGAGGGAGACACAGAATCTGAAACAGGCTCCGGGGCTCGAACTCACGGACCGCGAGATCATGACCTGAGCTGAAGTCGGTCGCCCAACTGACTGAGCCACCCAGGTGCCCCTATCCTACCTTTTATAACATTGATATGCTTCCTAATTAGTTTAAACACATAGTTTCCTTTTTTCTCTTGGAAAGTTTTATCCTTTTCCCTGGGAACATTTAGAGTTCCTCAGTATCCCAACAGCTAAAGATATGATACTCTATACCAAAGTACCTGTAGGTGCTAGCTGGCATGAGATTGGCAAATGAGGGAATGATAACTCTATTACTGGGAAGTTGGTGCATTTTTAATATGTGTTGAGGCTGCCTCAGTCATGTTGAGCAGCCTACTTTGGTAGTCCAAAGTCTCCCCCAGGACTGATTGCAAGATTTGATAGTGCTCTTTTTATTAAATTGTATACATTTTGAAGATTGTCCTTGATCCTTTTTCTCCATAGGCCGTCTTTTTTTTTAATGTAACTATTTTTTTTTCCTGAAAGAAGTCTTTCAGGAATATACATAAGACATTAGAGTGGGGTTGACCCTTGAACAACAAGGGTTTGAACTGCATGGGTCCACTTATATGCAGATTTTTTGCATTAAATACAGTATAGCACTGTAAATGTGTTTTCTCTTCCTTATGATTTTCTTTTCTCTAGTTTACTTTATTGTAGAAATATAGTATATAATATATGTAACATACAAAATATGTTAATTATGTTATCAGTAAGTCTTCTGGTAGACAATAGGCTATTAATGTAAAGTTTTGGGGAGTCAAAAGTTTGGATTTTTGATTGTATAGGAGGTCAGTGCCCCTAAACCCTGCATTGTTTGAGGGTCAACTATAAATATGTATATAGTCCAAAAATATATTTAGAAATGTAATGCCATAATTGTTAACATCTGTATTTTATGAGTGAGGAAACTAACAGAGAAGTAATTTGAACTTAACTGACAGGGCCAGCATTCAAATCCAGATGTCGTAACAGCAAATCCCACAGTCTTAATCAACCACTCTTTGGCCTCAATTTGATTGGAAAATTATTGGAAGAGACTAATATGGTTTTCTATAATCATCACACAGGTTTCATATAATCATTTCTATACACATTACGTGTGTAAAATACACAGGGTGAAATGAATAAACAATACATCAGCATTCTCTAAAAGTCAACAAATAAAGGGAAAGTAAAAGGGCACATATTTTAAAATTATTTATAGTTCAATGTATATTTAATTTCTATTACTGTACTGGTTAGATATATTTTTTAATTTATTTTTGAGAGAGAGAGATTGAGGGTGGGAGGTGTAGAATCCAAAGCAGGCTCCAGGCTCTGAACTGTCAGCACAGAGTCTGACGTGGGGCTCGAACTCATGAGCCATAAGGTCATGACCTGAGCTGAAGTTGGACACTTAAGTGACTAGCCACCCAGATGCCCTGATATTTTGAATGGAAATTAGCTCTTATCAATTTCTCAAAGAAACAAAGCACCTTGGAAGGCATTTTACTTGAGAGTTTTATTATTGATCTGAAAAATTACACGTTCTTGGCAGGGGTAAATTACTTGACAGAAAAATATCAAGTACTTCTAGGAAATTGTGGCCAAATATCTAATGGTGATAGAGTCTAAGGTTTACAAAATTTTATGATAAAGGGCAGGAAGTATTTCTCTTTTTTCTTTTCTCTTAAAAAGAACTCTGATCTTAATATGATAGGTATATTTTAAGAAAAAATGCATTTTCTAATCTGTAAAGTAAATTGATTTTAGTTTGATGCTTAAATATGAGAGAACTATATTACAGGCATATCTTGTTTTATTGTGCTTTATAGATACTGAATTATTTATAAATTGAATGTTTGTGGGAACACCATGTTGAGCAAGTCTATCATCATCATTTTCCAACAGTGTTTCCTCACTTTGTGTCTCTATGTCATATTTTGGTAACTCTCACAGTTTTAAAATTTAAAAGCTTTTCATTATTATTATGTTAATTATGATAATATGTGACCAGTGATCTTTGATGTTACTATTGTTATTGTTTTAGGATGCCATAAACCTCACCCATATATGCTGGCCACCTTAATTGATAAATGTTGTATATGTTCTGGCCATTTTCCCATATCTTTCCCTCTCTTTGGACCTCCCCATTCCCTGAGACACAACAATATTGAAATTAGACCAATTAATAACCTTACCCTCTAAGTTAGCCAACTTGTGAATGCAAAGGAAAAGCTCTTGAAGGAAAATAAAAATACTATTCTGGTGAACACATGAACAATAAGAAACTGAAACAGGCTTATGGCTCATATGGAGGAAGTTTCAATGGTCTGAATAGATCAGATCAGTCACAACATTCCCTTAAGCCAACACATAATCCAGAGCAAGGCCCTAACTCTCTTCACCTCTATGAAGGCTGAGAGAGGTGACAAAACTGCAGAAAAAAAGTTGGAAGCTAGCAGAGGTTGGCTCCATAACATAAAGTGCAAGGTGAAGCATCAAGTGCTAATATAGGAGCTTCAGCAAGTTATCCAAGATTTAGCTAAGATCATTAATGAAGCTGGCTACACTAAACAACAGATTTTCAATGTAGACAAAATAGCCTTCCGTTGGAAGAAGATGCCATTTAAGACTTTCATGCAGCTGGTGACTTTAAGTTGAATACAGTGCTCATTTACCATTCCAACAATCCTGGGACCCTTATGAATTATGCTAAATCTTCTCTTCTTGTGCTTTGTAAATGGAACAGCAAAGCCTAGATGGTAGCACTTCTGTTTACAATATGGTTTGCTGAATATTTTAAGCCCACTGTTGAGAACTACTGCTCGGAAAAAAAGATTTCTCTCAAAATGTTACTGCTCATTGACAATGTACTTGGTCACCCAAGATCTCTGATGAAGATGTACAATGAGATTCATGTTGTTTTCATGGATGCGAATACAATATCCATTCTCTAGCCTATGGATCGAGAAATTATTTAAATGCTCAAGTCTTCTTATTGAAGAAATATATTTTATAAGGCTATAGCTGCCATAGATAGTGACTCCTCTGATGGGTTTTGGCAAAGTAAATTGAAAGCCTTCTAGGAAAGATTCACCATTCTACATGCCGTTAAGAAAGTTCATGATTTGTGGGAAGAAGTCAAAATATCAACATGAACTGGAGTTTGGAAGAAGTTAATTCCATTTCTCATGGATGATTTTGAAGGGTTCGAAGTTACTTCACTGGAGGAAGTAACTGAATATGTGGTAGAAATAGTAAGAGATCTAGAATCAGAAGTGGAGCCTGAAGATGTGACTGAGTTACTGCAATCTTATGATGACACTTTAACAGATGAGCTGCTTCTTAAGGATGAGCAAAGAAAGTAGTTTCTTGAGATGGAATCTATTTCTGGTGAAGAAAATATGGAAATTGTTTCAGTGACAACAAAGAATTTAGAATATATAAACTTAGTTGGCAAAGCAGTGGCAGAGTTTGAGAAGACTGAGCTCAATTTTGAAAGAAATTCTACTCTAGGTAAAATGCTATCAAACAGCATTGCATGCTACAGAGAAATTTTTTCTGAAAGGAAGAGTCATTTTATGCAACAAACTTCATTGTTGTCTTATTTAAAATTTTTTTATTATTATTATGTTTCTTTATTTTTCAGAGGCAGAGAGAGACAGAGCATGAGTGGGGGAGGGGCAGAGAGAGAGGGAGACACAGAATCCGAAGCAGGGTCCAGGCTCTGAGCTGTCAGCCCAGAGCCCGATGTGGGGCTTGAACCCGCAAACTGTGAGATCATGACCTGAGCCAAAGTCGGACGCTTAACTGACTGAGTCACCCAGGTGACCCATTGTTGTCTTATTTTAGGAAATTGCCGCAGCCATCCCAACCTTCAGCAACCATGAGCTGATTAGTCAGCAGCCATCAACACTGAGGCAAGACCCTCCACCAGCGAAGAGATTACAACTCACCCAAAGCTCAGATGATAGCATTTTTAAGCAATAAATATTTTTAATTAATGTATATATACTGTTTTTTAAGATAATGCTATTGCACACTTAATAGACTACAGTATAGTGTAAATGTAACTTTTAAATGCACTAAGAAGCCAACAAAATGTATTTGTCTCCCTTTATTGTGATATTCGCTTTACTGTGGTGGTCTGGAACTGAACCTGAAATATATACAAGGTATGCCTGTAATTTGGAAACAACCCTCATAATCTTATTATTTTTATTATTTCCTATGGCAAAACAAAATTTCCAAGATAGTTTAATCTTTAAGTTCAAAATTCTTAAAGGATTTTTGAAAATGCATTAAGTTTATACAAAATAAAATAGTGTGAAAATCTGAAAAAACTGAGAAAAATAACATTTGAAAATTTCTAGGAGTAAGAATTTATCAAAGAATAAAAAAGGGAAGTATTGTTTCATCCAGATGAATATAAATGGTTCTAATCCTAGTATCTCTTGTTTATACCATCATTCTCCAAGTGAGGTGCAAATATTCCACATAGTGCTAAAGAAGATTCATTAGGATGCGGGGGGGACATATTAGAACTGTTATTATTTTTATTATTTATCTCACCCTTTAAATGTTTTATGCTATTGGTATATATTTTAAAATTTACATAATGTATTAGTAAAGTATAAAAAAGGCATAAATTATACGATAATGATTGTGTGTGTGCATGTGCTGATTTTCAATTGGTGAAAATCTGTTATAGAAGATCATAATGCTGTACTTCCTTTTCCTGTCTCTTTTCTCTCACTGCCACCACAGTCTCCAGCCATAGGGAAGGCGCATTGCTTTCAGTCCCTGGGAGATTTCCCCCTGTTGACTTAGAATAGCAGGACGCAAGGATGCTGACATGACAGAAAACTACATTTCTTCTCTTGTTTGTGCCACCTTCCTGAGTCCTAGGGGTGGTGTAAAGAGTAAGGCCACCTACCTGATGGATTTTGTTGAATCTTAGGAGATTATAGTTACCATTTCTACTCTATATGGCAGACCCTTAATCCAACCCTGATGTCTTGCGTTCTATTCAGCTAATATTAATCTTTGATTCAAGTATTTAACATTATTTCTCTAGAAATACTAGACCAATAGACTTATCGACATTCTTCTAGTTTCTTTACATTAGGGTAGATCAGGTATAATGGTGGAGGAAATGCCTGAATAAATCATTCTTAAAATGGGAAAATTCTGATCTTAGTCTTTGCAGTGATTACTGCTGGTCTTTTTTGGCTGCTACAATTTGTTGATGATAAAAAGTATTATCTAATGAGCTATAATTAAGACTGTGTTTCTGAAATCTTAGTGAATAAACTTATGAAAAATTCAGTTTATTTATAGAATTCTTCAGACAAGAGTTTATAGACCCAACTGTTTTCCCTGGGCCTAAAAGAAACTGATTATTTTCTCTGCAGAAATAATTTCCTTGGATGGCTGAAGAAATAAAATCAAGGGAGAGAAAAATTATTCAGAAGTCTCTTATTTTGGAGGGACTGTAGAGATCACTCAATCCAAAAACCTTAGAGATAGAGTGACTGAGTCACCAGGAGTCAAGAAGTTCTTTGCTTTTGTGTAAGTACAATAGCGTGGGGGTAGTGAAGAAATTTTATTAGTATTGCTAGACACTGGTGCCTATTGTACTGCCATACCTAGTTAGCAATTGTTAACTTCTTGGGCTTTAATTGAAGTTTCTATTGTTGAACGCCATGCAAGTATTTTGAGGCCTCAGATACCTATTTTGTTTTGTGTTATATCAGATCTTCATCCCAATAGGATAGGAAGTACACAGAGACTTTTCTTAGTAAGTAGAAATGGAAATATTCTTGGTCCTTGGAAGTGTTCAAGAAATGCAACAGGGGAAATCATTGAGGGTGCCAACTACATAAATGAACACACAGCTGCTTGCTATTCTTTGCATCCCATTCTAAATCTTCCTGAGGAATTACCTAACATTCTGGCTAAATGGGCCCCTCCCAGTGATCAGTTATTTGAGGGTTGTAAAAATGCAACATAGCTGACAGATAACTCAAGAGAGGAAGGTTAACAATATGGAAAGCATTTGTACTGTGACTGGTTGATAATAATATGGTATATATTTTTTAAACATATATAGGGAAATAGCTAATGAACCAGCAATATATATAGAAAATGACACATAGGTAACTGGGAAGTAAAAGTAATCTCAGTGGGTGCTATGTTATGGAAAATGTTGTGGATTTAGCAAGTGGGAATCAAAGTGGGCCATATTGATGCCCACCAAGGGAATGCCATCAAAATTCAGAAAGGGACTAAAACAAACCAGTAGATACTCCTGATGGTCCCTGAAAAGTCATCCCTTGCACACATGAATGAGTTGGCATGGGAGGGGTACCAAAAAATACACAGACTGGCAGAGAACTATGTATCCTACTGTCTCAGAATCTTACAGCATTTACTTGTTTGTCAACAAGAATATTAAAGACTAAAAGAAGCCATGGCTGCATGTTGAGCAGATCTAGGAAGGCCCATAGTTTATAGATTACATTGGCTCTTTACCCATAATGCCGGATGGATACCAAAGGGCCTTAACCAGTGTAGACACTTATTCTGAATTTAGATTTACATATCTATTAACTTAAAAAAATATACTTCTAACACTGTAATGCCTAGAGCAGGAAACCTTTCAGTTTGGACCTTCTGCTTATATAGCATTTGAACAAGGAACTCATTTTATTGCTGGTGCAGTGAGAAACATTGCATCTTACCTTCTACAAAATGGTAAAGAATTAAAAATTTGAATGTACAATTGGAACAGCTGCTTACTACCTTGCAAAATTGAACAAATATGTATTAAAACTTAATATATGTGAACATAAAGGGGGTTCATAATTGGACGTATCATTCAGACATTGTGCAGAAAATAGAGAAGAGGGAATGAGGGATGGTACAGGCACATAGCATTAATTTCTCTCCCACTTCTCATACTTTTTTTCCTTCCTGTCCCTGATTCTATTGTGTGCATCTTGGATTGCATTTATGCATTCCAGAAGAAGAAACGATTTTTAATATTTAACATTTTTTAACATTTAATCATAAGGTATGATTCATAACAATATCTCTAAAGGAAAATGAAGTAAAAAATTAATAAAGTAAAAAAAAAACTCTTCAAGAGAAAATTAGACATGCAAGGACTATTCAATATACTATGATTAGCATCTCCAAAGTGAAAGACAATGAATGGACTAGAACAAATACTAATAATTATAAAAGAAATCATGAAATAAGGTGATACTTAAATCTATGTACTGAAACACTTCAATACTATATGTGAATTCCAACTGAGAATGATCAACACCAACAAATTAATGAATGTCAAAGATCTTTAAAAAGGGATTTGGAAACCAGGAAAGAATTAAATTACTTATAGGGGAAAAAAAGCAAATGGGTACAAAACTTCTTGAACATAATATTTCATAATAGAGCAACTTAACTGAACATATTTGAGGAAGCAAGGATTTTATATCCATCCAAATACAGGTCACAGACAATTACGAACATGAGAATAATTGATTAGTGTTGTCCCATGAACTATTTACGAATAATCTTCTAGATAATTATTTTAGTCATCTGAGAAATTATAAGGGAAGTTTTACTATTAGGTATAGTGATAAGCATAAAGTGTATTAAACTGTATGACCAAGCTAAATGTTTAGCTTGGCTGATGCAAAAATTACAAATATATATGCTTTGGCATCATAGATATAATAGAACTATCATAAATTGGCAGATAAGAGAGAGATTATATAGAAATGAAATGTTTACTAATTGCTTTATAGGTATTAAAAAGTAAAATAATATGATTTTAATCAGACCGTTGGGGCATAGGGAGAAAAAGGGAAGAAGATTTTATTAGCTTAATTATTGTTGATAGTAGGAATCATAAAATAGTGTGTGAAAAAGAGAAGACCTAGAATATTATATATGATTATTGTTAGCAGTATAAAGCCAATTGTCAAAACAAAAAATTATAAATTTATCTACATAACAAAAGATATGACAAAATAAAAAGAAATACACCGCATTATGTAGGCTTTCAATAAAATAAATAATGTGACAGAATTGAGAACAAACGTTTGGTCATATCAGTAAGTATAAGTGACTGTAACTCAGGCATTTTTAAAAATTTTTTATTTATTTATTTTTTTGAAATTTATTGTCAGATTGGTTTCCATACAACACCCAGTGCTCATCCCAAAAGGTGCCCTCCTCAATACCCATCACCCACCCTCCTCTCCCTCCCACCCCCATCAACCCTCAGTTTGTTCTCAGTTTTTAAGAGTCTCTTATGCTTTGGCTCTCTCCCACACTAACCTCTTTTTTTTTTTCCTTCCCCTCCCCCATGGGTTTCTGTTAAGTTTCTCAGGACCCACATAAGAGTGAACACATGTGGTATCTGTCTTTCTCTGTATGGCTTATTTCACTTAGCATCACACTCTCCAGTTCCATCCACGTTGCTACAAAGGGCCATATTTCATACTACTCATTGCCACGTAGTACTTCATTGTGTATATAAACCACAATTTCTTTATCCATTCATCAGTTGATGGACATTAGGCTCTTTCCATAATTTGGCTATTGTTGAGAGTGCTGCTATGAACATTGGGGTACAAGTGCCCCTATGCATCAGTACTCCTGTATCCCTTAGGTAAATTCCTAGCAGTGCTATTGCTGGGTCATAGGGTAGGTCTATTTTTAATTTTCTGAGGAACCTCCACACTGTTTTCCAGAGTGGCTGCACCAGTTTGCATTCCCACCAACAGCGCAAGAGGGTTCCCGTTTCTCCACATCCTCTCCAGCATCTATAGTCTCCTGATTTGTTCATTTTGGCCACTCTGACTTGTGTGAGGTGATATCTGAGTGTGGTTTTGATTTGTATTTGCCTGATGAGGAGCGACGTTGAGCATCTTTTCATGTGCCTGTTGGCCATCTGGATGTCTTCTTTAGAGAAGTGTCTAATCATGTTTTCTGCCCATTTCTTCACTGGACTATTTGTTTTTCGGGTGTGGAGTTTGGTGAGCTCTTTATAGATTTTGGATACTAGCCTTTTGTCTGATATGTCATTTGCAAGTATCTTTTCCCATTCCGTTGATTGCCTTTTCGTTTTGTTGGTTGTTTCCTTTGCAGTGCACAAGCTTTTTATCTTCATGAGGTCCCAGTAGTTCATTTTTGCTTTTAATTCCCTTGCCTTTGGGGATGTGTCAAGTAAGAAATTGCTACGGCTGAGGTCAGAGAGGCCTTTCCCTGCTTTCTCCTCTAGGGTTTTGATGGTTTCCTGTCTCACATTCAGGTCCTTTATCCATTTTGAGTTTATTTTTGTGAATGGTGTGAGAAAGTGGTCCAGTTTCAACCTTCTGCATGTTGCTGTCCAGTTCTCCCAGCACCATTTGTTAAAGAGACTGTCTTTTTTCCATTGGATGTTCTTTCCTGCTTTGTCAAAGATGAGTTGGCCATACGTTTGTGGGTCTAGTTCTGGGGTATCTATTCTATTCCATTTGTGTATGTGTCTGTTTTTGTGCCAATACCATGCTGTCTTGATGATGACAGTTTTGTAGTAGAGGCTAAAGTCTGGGATTGTGATGCCTCCAGCTTTGGTCTTCTTCAAAATTACTTTGGCTATTTGGGGCCTTTTGTGGTTCCATATGAATTTTAGGATTGCTTGTTGTAGTTTTGAGAAGAATGCTGGTGCAATTTTGATTGGGATTGCATTGAATGTGTAGATAGCTTTGGGTAGTATTGACATTTTGACAATATTTATTCTTCCAATCCATGAGCACGGAATGTTTTTCCATTTCTTTATATCTTCTTCAATTTCCTTCATAAGCTTTGTATAGTTTTCAGCATACAGATCTTTTACATCTTTGGTTAGATTTATTCCTAGGTATTTTATGCTTCTTGGTGCAATTGTGAATGGGATCAGTTTCTTTATTTGTCTTTCTGTTGTTTCATTATTAGTGTATAAGAATGCAACTGATTTCTGTACATTGATTTTGTATCCTGCAACTTTGCTGAATTCATGTATCAGTTCTAGCAGACTTTTGGTGGAGTCCATAGGATTTTCCATGTATAATATCGTGTCATCTGCAAAAAGTGAAAGCTTGACTTCATCTTTGCCAATTTTGATGCCTTTGATTTCCTTTTGTTGTCTGATTGTTGATGCTAGAACTTCCAACACTATGTTAAACAACAGCAGTGAGAGTGGACATCCCTGTCGTGTTCCTGATCTCAGGGAAAAAGCTCTCAGTTTTTCCCCATTGAGGATAATGTTAGCTGTGGGCTTTTCATAAATGGCTTTTATGTTCCTTCTATCCCGACTTTCTTGAGGGTTTTATTAAGAAAGGTTGCTGAATTTTGTCAAATGCCTTTTCTGCATCGATTGAAAGGATCATATGGTTCTTATCTTTTCTTTTATTAATGTGATGTATCACGTTGATTGATTTGCGAATGTTGAACCAGCCCTGCATTCCAGGAATGAATCCCACTTGATCATGGTGAATAATTCTTTTTATATGCTGTTGAATTCGATTTGCTAGTATCTTATTGAGAATTTTTACATCCATATTCATCAGGGATATTGGCCTGTAGTTCTTTTTTTTTACTGGGTCTCTGTCTGGTTTAGGAATCAAAGTAATACTGGCTTCATAGAATGAGTCTGGAAGTTTTCCTTCCCTTTCTATTTTTTAGAATAGCTTGAGAAGGATAGGTATTATCTCTGCTTTAAACGTCTGGTAGAACTCCCCTGGGAAGCCATCTGGTCCTGGACTCTTATTTGTTGGGAGATTTTTGATGACTGATTCAATTTCTTCGCTGGTTATGGGTCTGTTCAAGCTTTCTATTTTCTCCAGTTTGAGTTTTGGAAGTGTGTGGGTGTTTAGGATTTTGTCCATTTCTTTCAGGTTGTCCAGTTTGTTGATATATAATTTTTCATAGTATTCCCTGATAATTGCTTGTATCTTTGAGGGATTGGTTGTACTAATTCCATTTTCATTCATGATTTTATCTATTTGGGTCATCTCCCTTTTCTTTTTGAGAAGCCTGGCTAGAGGTTTATCAATTTTGTTTATCTTTTCAAAAAACCAACTCTTGGTTTCATTGATCTGCTCTACATGTTTTTTTTAGATTCTATATTGTTTATTTCTGCTCTGATCTTTATTATTTCTCTTCTTCTGCTGGGTTTGGGGTGTCTTTGCTATTCTGCTTCTATTTCCTTTAGGTGTGCTGTTAGATTTTGTATTTGGGATTTTTCTTGTTTCTTGAGATAGGCCTGGATTGCAATGTCTTTTCCTCTCAGGACTGCCTTCGCTGCATCCCAAAGCGTTTGGATTGTTGTATTTTCATTTTAATTTGTTTCCATATATTTTTTAATTTCTTCTCTAATTGCCTGGTTGACCCACTCATTCTTTAGTAGGGTGTTCTTTAACCTCCATGCTTTTGGAGGTTTTCCAGACTTTTTCCTGTGGTTCATTTCAAGCTTCATAGCATTGTGGTCTGAAAGTATGCATGGTATGATTTCAATTCTTGTATACTTATGAAGGGCTGTTTTGTGACCCAGTATGTGATCTATCTTGGAGAATGTTCCACGTGCACTCGAGAAGAAAGTATACTCTGTTGCTTTGGGATACAGCGTTCTAAATATATCTGTCAAGTTCATCTGATCCAATGTATCATTCAGGGCCCTTGTTTCTTGATTGACTGTGTGTCTAGATGATCTATCCATTTCTGTAAGTGGAGTGTTAAAGTCCCCTGCAATTACCACATTCTTATCAATAAGGTTGCTTATGTTTTTAATTGTTTTACATATTTGGGGGCTCTGGTATTCGGCGTATAGACGTTTATAATTGTTAGCTCTTCCTGATGGATAGACCCTGTAATTATTATATAATGCCCTTCTTCATGTCTTGTTACAGCCTTTAATTTAAAGTCTAGTTTGTCTGATATAAGTATGGCTACTCCAGCTTTCTTTTGGCTTCCAGTAGCATGATAAATAGTTCTCCATCCCCTCACTTTCAATCTGAAGGTGTCAGGCATTAAAATAATAAAAGATATTCAGATTGTCTAACAAGGCAAAAGCCATGAAGTAAACAAGACACATACAAAATTAATGGTAAAAGTATAAAAGCAAGTGTCCTAATTTTATTAGACAAAATAATTATCTGGACAAAAAAAAATAATGAATGAAACAAAAAAGGTGTTTTTAATGCTAAAGTTCTAGAATATGGGTCTTTTTTTCTTTAACTGTGTTTTTATTTTTTTTTAAAGTTTTTATTTAAATTCCAGTTAGTCAACATGCAGTTAGAGAAAGACATGTCAGTCAGAGAAAGACAAATACTATATGATTTCAGTATATGTGGAATTTAAGAAACAAAATAAATGATCAGAGGGCGAGAAAGAGAGAGGTACAAGCCAAGAAACAGATTCTTAACTATAGAGAACAAACTTATGGTTACCAGAAGGGAGGTGGATGCAGAGTTGGGTTAAATAGGTAATAGGGATTCAGGAGGGCACTTGTGAGGAGCATGGGTGTCCTATGTAAGTGTTGAATCACTAAATTGTACTATTTTTAACTTTTGAGGAGCCTCTATACTGTTTTCCAGAGCTGCTGTGCCAGTTTGTATTCCCACTAACAGTGCAAGAGGGTTCTCCTTTCCTTGCATCCTCACCAAAACGTGTTGTTGATTTTAGCCATTCTGACAGGTGTGAGGTGGTATCTCATTGTAGTTTGGATTTGTATTTCCCTGACGATGAGTGATGTTGAGCATCTTTTCAATGTTGGTCATTTGATTTCTCCAACAATTCTGAATAAAAAGAGGTGGTTGAGGGGAGAAGAATGAAAGAACTGATAGAATAAAAGAAACTTCAGAAGCATAACTATGTGCAATGTGTGGACTTGTTGGAATCCTAGTTTCAATAAATTAAGTCATGTTTGAGACAATTGGTGTGGATATGGGCTGGATATTATTAAAATTATCTAAGTAAATAATTGTTAATTTTGCTATGTGTGATGGTAGCAAGGTTGTGGTATTTTTTAAAAGTCCATACCAGAGATATAGTGAAGAATCTACTGGTTAAATGACATATGTTTGGGCTTTTCTATAAATATAAATATCTAATACCCATAGTATTTATTCTCAATAATAGAAAAATGAACAATCTCATTTTGGCAAGGTTAGGGAACAACATGTACTAATTTTTTATAAATACTGCAATAGTGTCTCTTTTCGAAACAGAAAAATGTACATTTTTTAGGTAAATTTCAAAGGAGTAGTCTGCTTATTCCTCCCAAATAAAGTATTTTAAATATTATTTCATTATGCTGTGCCAAAGGAAAAGAGATGTAGATAGTGTCAATACTTTCTAAAAGATAGCTCCATTGTCATTTCTGTTTCACACACAGACCCTTATGATACAAGGGAAAGGTGAGCAAGCAATTGATTCTAAAAATATTAGAATTAATTTGACCTCATAAGGAAATGGTTTATTATAAAAACTCATTATTTTGTAACTCTAGATGTTTTTATACAATAGGTCATAAAATAAGTTTTGCAGGAGAATTTTTTTGTCATATGTTCATTTTTAAAAAAATTTACAAACAACTTATTGAGAACTGCTATTAGCCAGACACTCTTTCGGATATTGAAATGTAATAGTAAAAAAATAAACAAGCTTATGATACTTTAGCTATTAAATTTAATGAGGATACAACAAAATGAATAAACAAATATATTCTATAGTATCTATAATACTAGGTAATTACATTATTGCAATGCCATCTAATACACAGAAATGAAGGATGTTAACTTTTAACATTAGTCTATTTTCTAATAAATGTATGTCATCACAGCAAGAGTAACATTGTATGTACCTATGTGTGAGGGTGTTTGGTAAACAACCTTTGTACACTTAAGATGAGAGTTTGAGACATTATATCTGTGTATATACCTTCTCTTGAATGTTTCAGTTTCTATCCTGAACTTCACCATTTTCTCTTTCTTTACCTTTCCTTTTCCTCATTTCCCCCTTTTTTATCCTATCTCCTTTCCCTTCCCATCATTTAATTTATCCTCCATCCGTTCATCAAATGGAAATTTCAGATCTCTCCTACTTCCTTGTCTTTAATTGTATGTTGCAGGAGAATTTTTGTTATTGTGGAGAATGAAAATTTTGTTAAACGCAGTCATCATCACTCTGAGTTTGTACCAAAGGTGGCACACATTTAGAGAATGAGATACCTAGAGTGCCTTGAATACTATGATAACAAAAAAATGTTTGATTAATAGCCATTTTGACAGAAGTCCTAAAATATGAGATTATTTCAGAATTCAACAGACCACATCTTACATATGAGAAACTTTGGTCTATCCTGCAATTGCCAATGATAACATTTATGGAATGGCAACAGGAATAACATGGCTTAAAATAATTTGGCTTTCATATGTGACTAGATTTATGCAGACAGATATCCATTAATATTAGTGTATTTTGCTTTATATACTTCATATTAAGCATATCCATGATAGAATAAAATTATTTTTTCTCTTCCATGAGGTAATTTCTTGTCATGGTAAATGCACATACACAAAACTATATGTATTTACATTTTAAATATATGTAAATATTGGAATGCCTGGGTGGCTCAGTCGGTTAAGCCTCTGACTCAGTTTCAGCTCAGGTCATCATCTCGCGGTTCCTGGGTTCAGGCCCCACATCAGGCTCTGCGCTGACAGCGTGGGACCTGCCTTGGGATTCCCTCTCTGCCCCTTCTCTTATCTCTCTGTCTTTAAAATAAATAAACTTAAAAAAGTTAAATATATGTAAATGTTATACAGCTATAGAATTATATAAGATAAATTATTACATATGATACTATATATAATTGTGATATATATATGTAATATATATATAGTATTTATTATGTGTGTCATAATATGTAGTAATATTGCTTGTTCATGTATCTGTCATCATTTTTACATCATCTAGGGAGCTATGGATGAACTGCATGGCTGTGAAACTGGGGCAAGAAGTCTGATTCAATCTTTTTCCACACTCTCTCTTATACTCTCCCCTCTTTAGCATTGCCCCAACTTCTTTAATGAAATAGTTTAGTAGTTTGGATCTTTAATTTTATTTTTAATATCCCCAATGTATATAGCTCTCTTTTTTAAGAAAATTATCAACTTTGATACATATTTGTTTATCTTTGAATATTTTTATCTAGTTTTATGTATATTACAAAATTCATTTGTCACCACTATTTTTTCTTATTCTTCCTCTATCTTTAACTTTCATGGGTTGTATTCCTCTTTCATGGAAGTCTGTAGATACTATTCTATTATTTTTCAGCTGCTAGTATTATAAATGAAGAGTTTCTATATAAATTTGATTTGGGGAGTTAGTGTTTGCAGACAGGGTTTTTATATTTGTGTGTAAACTTGTATGATCCTTTTTTTATTCTTAGATTTCAGAGTTTTTAAAATTCAGAAATGACATGACTAGTTGTGAGCTTTTTCATGAGTTCAGCCTGAGTCATTTCAATCTTTAAGCCTGTATGTTTCTCTTCATCTTGAGGACATTTTCTTGTATTCTTGGCTTGATTTCCATCCCTCTGTATCTGTCCCTTTTTTAAACTAGTTTGTACTTTAGGTACTATTAATATATTCTCTAATCTCCTCATCTTTTTCTTTATTGTGTCTATTGTTTTTATAATTTTGCTCTGTGAATTACATATTTTTTAACTTGATTTTCCAAGCCATTAACTTAAATACGACTGTTTCCGTCTCCTCATTCAATTCATTTACTGACTTGTTTAGCTGGTAAATCACTTTTTTGTTTTGTTTTGTTTTGTTTTGTTTTTGGATTCAAAAAGACTTTTTCAAGCCACAGCAAAATTTTCTCAATTCCTGTCAACATCATCATCATCATCATCATCATCATCATCATTTTTAAGGTCAGGTTTCTGTCTCTTCCATCAGCTCTACTTTGCTGAATATTTTTCTGTCTCATTTTTCTCTTCCTTGGCAACTGGCCAAGGCACTAGGCAAAAGCTTACTTCCTTCTACTTTGCCATTGTGAGAAGCAAGGATGACAGAGTAGCTCCTTCCGATTCTTAATTGCTTTCTTGGGGCCAGAAAAACTAAACATGGTTGAACCACCTGATATTATTCTATTCTCAAGGGCTCCTGCAGATCTTTAGGAATAAATTCATGTCCAGACAGTGAACTGTGGCTTTGCAATACAGTGTCTTTCCCAAAGTGGTCTCTAAACACACCCCTCTCCCACAGGTGAATAGTGCACCTATTCTCAGTAGAGACTCTAACAGACCTGAATCAAATACTCTGAAAGCCTCAGAAACCATTTGGCTCAAAGAGAAAGATAGAATGGGGAGGAAGCAAGGAGGGAAGAAGCCCTGCCCTGCTAGTTTAGTTTTGTTCTCAGAATCCCTTTATATCTACTTCAATAGTGTCATCATATGAAAGTAAATATAAATTTAAGAATATGCTTATAATCTTCCTGAGGACAGAGCATGAGCTCTATACCTTTTAAAAAAATCCCTTCAGTAGAAGATACACAGCATACAATGTTAAGAGCTAAATAAAGATTGCAGAGGCTAGCATTTCAAAATTGTATTTATGAACATCATTCTATGTTCCATCATTTCAAAAAACTATTTATTAAGCCTCTACTACCTGAATTTGAAACAAATTTTTCCTCATACCATGTATATATCCTTTTAACTTTTGCTTTTTTTCCTATGAGATGTTAACAATTTCAAAGAAATGTGTACATATAAACAACTATTTATACATAGTTTTGTATTATGATTTTTTATTTCAAAGATAACAGAAAAATACATGAAAAATTATATTTTAAACGCATTTTTGCATGTTTAAATTAACATAATAATGTGAATACAAAGAAGCAATCTTCAATATTTTCCTAGGAAAGTGAACCAAATATATAAAAACCTTTTACTAATTTGAATGAGTTTTTAAAAATCTGACATTTCTTTAAAGATTTTTTGATTCATAGAATTGAAACTAAATAGCATTTTGAACAAAATCATATTTCCACTAACTTACTAGAATAGCTCAACGGAAGGGAGTCATTTGTCAAGTAGTGAAGAAAAGAAATGGCAATAAATGCTCTTAAAGCTAAGGGTCTATGATCTCAGAATACATGTCTTCCTTGGCATTGGTTATAGCCAACTTTATCTCCCTGCTTTGTACAATATTTTTTTTAAATGTTGTGTGATGGCTCCTATTATAGTTAGTGTCCACCAAAGGGTATGTACATAGCTTGCTTATAGTGGAGAGACATTTTCTCATTAGTTTTCAGAAGCACACCACACAAAAGTTATAGAACACAAAACATACCACAAACACCAAGCTAGCAAGAAGAAAGAAACTTGTGGTGATGCCATGTGAACATCCTCTATTTCTATAAGGACTCACGGTATTTGGTACAATTCTTTGTGGAAACATAAGTATAGCTCTACAGATTATATATAACTGGCTAGGATCTGGTTTTGGATATTGTATGTAGTTGCAACTGTTCTTAGGGGATTTGGAGTAAAATGGAGATTTTCTCTTTGTGTATATGAATGTCTAAGGTTGAAGAAGTAAGAGAGAAACCTATTCAGAATTTGAATGTGACTTTATTCTTAACTGCTCTAAAGTATTTGTTTTCTCACTGTATTGTGAATCATTGTAGGGATGCCACGGAGAGTTTCTCTGAAGCCTCAGAGGGGATTAATGGGAGAAAGTGAACGGAAGTCTTATTTTCTCTCTTCAATAAGATTAGATTTTATTTTTAAATATTTTATATAAAACTTCTACCATTACAAAGTTTAAAAACAATGCTTGAGAGGGTCTGGTAATCTCAAAAGAGAGAGGTCATGACGAACAATTCCTATGAGACTATTCAGATTGGGTTGAGTAAATTACAAAATATGCTGGTCAGAAGTACACATTAATTGTCCTGAATATTCTAGAAAGCTAAATTATTAATTCACATTTTGGAGAGTTGGATGATCTCAAATTGGATCAAATTTATTCTCCCTGGGAAGTGTTTACAAGATAATGCCAATTAACTTTCTTCCAGGAGGGTGTTTAATAGTGTTCTTTAGAAGTGCTTCATAGGATTATTATAGAATTGGGCTATTCTTTTTTCCACTAAAAAGTATTTAAATTATTTCTTTTCAAGCATGTAGATAAAAAACAATTGCCAAGAATATAACATCCTCTAGAGTAGAACAGATATGACAGAACTCTCAGATACAGAAAGGCAGAGAACTTCACAGAACAAAAATGATTTCATAAATTGCATCAACACTTGACCATCTTGAGTTGGATAGTTTCCTAGACTAAAGCAAAACTTCAGTAGACTTCAGTAGGAAGAACAAGCAAATAGACAAAAAACAGCATTTAAAAGCTTTACTTTGAACAAGAACATAAACATGCCATGTGAACACGGTCTAACACGGTAGCCACTAGTTATATGTAATGAGTGAACCCTTGAAATATGGTCAGTCCAGTTGAGATGTGCATTAAGCACTTACTATGAAAAAATAGTTAAAATATCTCAGTAATTTTATATTGATTACATATAGGAATGATAAGGACATATTGGTAATGGGTTGTTATCTGTTTCTTTCTAAGACTAGAAAAAGGCTATATAAGAACCCACTGATAATTATTTTATATGCGTATATAAGCAACTGTATATAGCTCAAAACCTAGAATTTGGTTCAGTCATTTTCAACAAATGTTATGCTATTTTTAATCCTCTCAATAAAAGGAGTCTTTCAGATATCAAACTGGGTGAAACTTATCTGATTATCAGAGTAAACATTTTCAGGCCTAGAATGGACTAAATAATGTAAACAATTTACTCCCAGATTTTGGTTAAATGAGACCATTTTCTATTTATAAGGGATCAAAGTTTTGTGTCACCTGAGTGATATTATAACATTTTTGTGTCTCTAGTTATTAAATTAAATTTAATAAGTATTATTGAAAATGATTATGTATATTGCACAGAATTTGTTCTTAAGGGAACTAAAATTAAATACTATGTCAGCAAATGTACAATTAATTCATTTTTACAATACATATTTTTGACACATCTATTCTGTGTGTGTAGCACTATTAGGAAATATAATATTAAAAGACTAAATGTATTGTATGTTAAGAGAGGTCACACTTTGTGACCTTCACAAATTTATTTACTGTGACCTTACTAATTTATTGTCATTGCGGCAGTATTATAAATTAGGTTCTTTTATTATCATCACTTTTATAGATGAGAAAATTCAGCCAAAAGAGGTTGAGATGACATAACTTACAGCTTTTTAAGTGTGTCAAGAAGGATCCAAACTCAACAGTGTGGATACATATATTTAACCATATATTTAACCTTCTGGATATTGGGAGAAAGAAATTTATGATGGAGCAGATAGCATAAGGAAGCAGGACAACAAAAAAGTATGTATGTATTTAGAGAATATTAACTGGCCTTGCTACAGGCACCTGGTTTGTATTGACTCAGATTCTTTGGTAGCAACAAAACCAACTCTTTCTAACTTAAGATTTTTGGCTTGGTTGTTTTGGAAGGCTATTGGGTTCACACGTTAATGGAAATGCTTGAGATGAGATTGAGAAACGAGAAAAATGAGGCCTTCTCTAAATGTTCCAGATTTTGCTGCCATAATTAATACCCTCCATCAAGTCTTTCATTTTATTCCAATAACTTTGAATCAATATTAATAAAGATTCAAAGTACTGGACTCCGACCATAAACCATTAACGAAATAAACCGTAAGGACTGAAAGAGCTGCAATAAATTTTTAACTTTATAGAGTAGATTTGCTTTTAATAAGTGGTATTAGTAGTGTAATCATGAAACTATATTTTAAAGGCACTGTAAGAGAGAAAATACGTGAATATGAAATATATTTGGAACTAGGGTTCTCATAAGGGGGAATGGGAGGCACAAATATTGAATGATAGAGAGATAGGGAGGACTCAGAATGTTGGGTTTGAACTGGTGATATCACTGTGAACTCTTGACTTAGTTTCCCTACTTGGCTCACTGAAGGAGGCTAGAAACAATGACAACCCACTTTCAGTATCCACAACTAGAGGTTAAGTCTTGGTTTCTAAATACTATTGTACGCTGAAAGAAGCCAGGAGATATTAGAGAATTAACAGCTTTCAGAACTGGGGCAGATAAAACTGTTTTGTCTTATCATGGTGAAAGCAACGAGGTGCTAAAAAATTGATACAATCATAGCAAAAGGACAGAGAACCAACTTAAAGGGGTTTCCAGTGGTCAAATTGGACTAAATCAGCATTAAAAAAATAATAATGATAGTAATGCATATAATGTATTGAATACAATGAAATCGTAAGTTCATTTTAATACTAAAAGAAGTGGTGTGGGACAGAAGGCTTTTCTTTACAGAAAAATACCAATTAACACATATGTAAAGAATGACATAGTAAAGGAAATAATCACTTTGAAGTCTCAATATAATATTGATTCAGGGAACCATTATCAATTGATGCTCCAATGCACACAAAAAGGAAAATATATGCATTGTTTAATCTGCTATTCAAATACAGCTATTCTTTTAAAAGCATATTGTTCAAAAAACAATCTTTCTTATATTCAGACAGTTTTTAATTTCATCATAAAATTGATTCCTTGGGAGCATGACTTCAAGGAGGTGTTATTTAGTGGCTTTTCAGTAGTTTTAGGAGAGATGTGATAACGCATGACAATAGCTATAATCAACTTAAGAAAGATCACCACAGAATGATTATTTCCAAATTGCCTAATGAAATATGACAGTGATATTCACTTCTGCATTTATTTCTTTCAAAAGAAATGAGCCTCAGAGCTAAAATTTATAAAAGAGGAAGACAATATTTAGCCATTTTATACAACAAGTAGTTATGTTCACGTAGGTAATGTGGTCATTAGTCAATTAGGTTTATGTCCCTTTTGTACCATATAAACTCATGAGCTTTTTAAATATTTGAACGAGTAACCAAGCTCACTGAGCATTGAATTAGTAAAAGATGGAAAGCTATAGTTTATTATTTAATAATCATTGTTGTCATGAATGAAATCTTGAGCCATTACATTTGGTAGATCAGAAATAAAAACTTTATGCAAGTACTTTTATCATATTCATAGACTCAATTTTTTATTTTTTTGTTTTGTGAGGTTGCAATGAGTGGGGAGGGGCTGATGACAGGCTACTGGAAATCTGGATGAGAAACACTGGGGTTCTGAACTCAGAAAATGGCGGTGGTTGGAAAGTGCTAGAACCTTTGTGTAGGGAACAGTTTGAGAAAACAGAGATGACAACAGTAGCAGTTTTTCCACGATAATTTAGAGGTACAAGTCTTTGATATAATATTCTCATTTATATTTTGATATTTTTATTTATTAGGTGTGTTGAAAGAAAAAACAAATGGAGACCAGCCTTGAAAATACCCTAAGCAATAAAACCAGTTTAGTCATACAACAAAGCTTAATTTAGTTTATTTTGCAAGAGTAACTTGACCTGGGTCATTTCTTGCTTATGCCTCTGGAAGTCATAAGCAAAACTTACACTGCTTCCCAAGGTTGATATGAGGTAACCTGGGCCAATTACTTATTGTTTATAACTAATCACTGTGAAGAATAAATGGTTACTGCTGTCTCACTATATATGACAATATACCCCTGAGTCTCATCCTATGTTTGAGTTGGGAGTGCTCCAGGTTTGCAAACTATCTTTTTGGCACAAGAAACTTTTACTAATTACTATTTCTTTGATTCATTGGTTTTACTTCTTTTATTTCTGAATTTTTCGTAGTTGTATACCTCTGGGTAAATCACAATCTCCTTTTGCTTCAATTTCTTAATCTGTATAGACATTACTATTATCTGCCTTTTAGGATTGTTGTATTAAAGAAGATACTTTATATTATTTCACATAGATCTGCTTGACAACATATTTAGGGCTTAACGTTATCTGTATTTTTGCTTTAATATGGGGTAAGGGATGAGAAAGGATGTCAAAAAAATCTGTTCTAAATTGAATTTTAGGTTTGGACACATTTTCTCTTTCAACAAATAATTCCTAAAGTTCATCTGTTCCATTTCTCTCTCAAAAATTTCTATGGCTTTTCGTTCACTTTCTTATTATAATGTAGGGTCAAAAGACATGAAAGTAGATAGGAAGCTCCAGAAGATTCCATTCTCTTAATACTGATACTGTCAGTTTATATGAAATTCAAATTGTAAGGACTACTGATATTTTTAAAATATAAATCATACGCTTGATCCCCAACCAAATTAAGTACTAGTTTATGTAATTTTAATTTTATGCAATTTGGATAGGTTTATGTAATTTTCAGTAATGCGACATGTTGTGATTATCAGTTGTCTTAGCTTTGGATATAGGAATGCATACTGTATGTTCATTCATGATCTTAGAGGTAATGGTAATCAACTAATAATGATCAATGACATGCACTGAATTATTGGGAAAAAATGGAGTTTTAGTGCCTAATATTATCTATATATATAAGTACAGAGAGATATAAGGAATATACATCATGGCAATAAATATACTTGGTCTCTGACATGCTGAAATGTAAAACACTGATTATACTAAGAACCTCTCTAGGAAAAAAAGAAATATATTTAAAACTTAATAATTTACCTCCATTTTCACCCTTAGAGTATAATCAATTATAATGATTTTATAAATAATATTTTACCTAGAATAATTTTAAATTTAGAGAAAAATTGCAAAGTAGCACAGAGATTTCACATACACCTCATAACCAATTTTCCCTACTGTTAAAATTGTATATTAGAATGATACATTTGTTAAAACTAATTAACTGATAGTAATGCATTATATAAACTAAAGTACATCTTTTATTCAGGTTTCCTTTGTTTGTCCATAATGTCATTTTGCTATTCCAGAATGCCATCCAGACTATCATAATACGTTTAATCATCATATCCTTTAGGCAATTCTAAGCTATGACAGTTTCTCAGACTTCTCGTGTTTTTAATGATCTGGACCATTTTTGAGAGCTTCTGGTCAGTATTTTATAAAATGTCTTACAGTGTGGGTTCATTGAAGTCTTATCTCCTGATTAGACTGAAGTTACATGGTTTGGGGAGGAAGATCACAGAGATAAAGTATCATTCTCATCATATGGTATCAGAGGTTCATGCTATCAATATGGCTTATCTCTGTTGATGTTGGCCTTGATCACTTGAATGAGGTAGTGTTTGTCAAGCTTAGCCACTTCGAAGTTATTCATTTTCCTTTCTCTTTCCATGCTATATTTTTTGGAAATAAGTCACTGTGTGTAGCCCATGTTTTAGAAGTGCAGACTTACGCTCCACCTCCTTGAGGGTAGAGTAGCTACATAAATTATTTGGAGATCTTCTGCAAGGGATATTTTTCTCTTCTCACCCATTTATGTATGTATGTATGTGTGTATCTATCTATCTATCTATCTATTTATTTATTTATTTATTTTTTAAATTTTTTTTAACATTTATTTATTTTTGAGACAGAGACAGAGCATGAACAGGGGAGGGTCAGAGAGAGAGAGGGAGACACAGAATCTGAAACAGGCTTCAGGCTCTGAGCTGTCAGCCCAGAGCCCGACGTGGGGCTTGAACTCACGAACCACGAGATCATGACCTGAGCCAAAGTTGGACGCTTAACCGACTGAGCCACCCAGCCTTCCCTCTATCTATTTATTTATACCATACAGACTCATGGATATTTATTTTATATTTTGGATTGTTATTTAACACTTTATTTTTATTTTCTTGCTCAAATTATTTCAGCTTTTATGTAGTAGTTTATTTTGGGAGGAGGGGATCTAGAATTTGAGTGCTGAGATAAGTCATGTAGGTACTGCGTGCTTGTGTGACTGATTTCCAATAAAAGCTAAGACATCAACACTCACACGAAATTCCCTAGTTGACAACACTTTTCATGTATTCTCACATGTCATTTTTGGGAAAATTAAGTGCATTTTTGTGTGACTCCCTGGGTTAGGATATCAGGAAGCATGTGCCTGTTTTCTCCTGGACTTTGCCCCATGTATCATTTCACTTGCTGATTTTAATCTGTATTCTTTCACTGTAATAAACTTCAATCATGAATGAACAGCTTTTCCTGAGTCCTGGGAGTCTTTCTGGTGAACCAGCGAGCCTGAGGGTTGTCATGGGAACTCCATCACAAGCCCTTAACATACTAATCATAATTATTTTGTATTTCCTTTCTGATAACTTTAACATGTGTGTCATATCTGAGTCTAGTTCAGATGATTGTATTATTTTTTCCCCACTGTATGTCTTGCCTTTTGGCATACTTTATAATATTTTGTTGAGAACTGTACAGGTTGTATTGGATAATAGGAAATAAAGTAAATCAGCCTTTAGTGCAAGGATTTATGTTCATCTGTCTTGGCATTGGATTGTATTTAATTTTTTTTGCAGTTACAGGTACCAGAGGGTTCAAATTCTTCTAATGTCCTTGTTTTTGTCTTCTATCCTGTCCTAGAGGCTTCCCTATTATTGTTCCTCAGAGAGAGTCTGTGCTTTGGAGCTCTTTCAGTTGTTATATTAAAGCCCTTTTGCTATGTTGGTAAGATGTTGGGGAGGGGAAACTTTCTATAATCTTTTGATTAAACCTCAGTCATTTTTGTAAGTTTTTTTTTTATTTTGAGAGAGAGAGACAGAGAGAGAGAATCCCAAGCAGTCTCCATGCTGAAAGTGCCCACACAGCTTGATTTTGGTGAGATCATGACCTGAGCAGAAATCGAGAGCCTGATGCTTAGTCAACTGATTCACCCATGTGTAATCTTTTAGTGGGGTTTTGACTTGGACTGTGTCCTTCAAAAGTGTTCCTGACCTTCCTCCAGTTTATAGCTTTTTTTTCCCTTAAATTTTCCATTCCCTGTCTGCAGTATTGCTAATTTAAATCCTTAAAGCCCCGTTCTCTTGTTGATCATAGTTTCTTCCCCATAAGTGAGAAAAGAAGGTAGGAGGAGCACAGTGGACAGGAATTCCTCTCACCCAGCTAAGACAGGGTTTCAAAATTTTGCCTAGGCAGTTTTTTTTTTCCCCCTGGAAAGTAAGCTTTGGGAGTCTCTCACAATGGTTACTCTTCCCCTTATCCTGCCAAAGTCACAAGAGGAACTTTCCTGGATCCTTACAGTGAGTACCTGGTAGAATTCTCGGAAGGAAAGCCTATGAAAGTGTGAGTTCCTATAAGACTGCAGTCCTACTTTCGTGCTAGTCTATTCTCTGTCTCAAAATTACCATGTTTCTTCAACTTAATGGCTCTATATGCTTCTGCTCCAGGTAAGCAAATCTTGGTTGCCATACTTTCTGAATATACCTCTTTCTCCAGATTTTTGGGGTGGCATCTGCCCTGTGACCTCAATTCTCTGATGGGTCCAAACAAAGTCACCAATTTTCAGTTTATCCAACTTGTTTTCATTGCAAGGATGAGAGTGAAGACTTCTAAGATCTTTAGATGTCAGAGTTGAAACTAGAAGTCTTCTAGTGAATTTCTAGAACATATATTTATTCTATGATTTGTATGTCATCAAAGTAATGATTCTTGATATGTATTGTTTTATACATATATGTGTATTTCACAGTCTATTCAATACAACATTGTGTATTAAAATGATTAAGTACAATTAGAATAGACTACATTTCATATAGGAACATTAAAAATCAAGACAGGTCTACTAGAAAGTTGAAACAAAAATAGAAAAGGGGCAGTGTTTTTAACACATTGTGGTATTTGCCAGTCAAGGAAGAGAATGAGACATGGTTGCTTAGTGAGAAATATAGTTTACAGATGTACATAGGTAGTCTAGAGGGAGCAAATGGGGTTCTATTATTTGGATAGCATCATGACAGGACTGCGCCAGGTGGAAGAGTGTAAGGTGTCATTGCACAAAGAGGTAGAGGGTTAAGAGCAAAGCAGGACTGACCATATAAACAAAGATTATAATGGTCAAGAAAAAATTATATCAAGTATTGGTAGATGAAATGCAGCTGCTGAAGAACCAGTATTTCAAAAATGGCCTATTGGCTAAACCATATTATTTGTGGCTCAGTGCACCTCATAATCCTTAGATGTGTTCACCAAACAGACATAACCATTCAATATAAGAAACAGCAATTTATGATGTAATGCATTTTTAAGATTTGAAATCATTTCAGTTGTCTTATTTTTATATTTTAAACTTATTACTACTAATATACTTAACCTTTTCATTACTAATTAACAATATGCTTGGACACTAGACTTAGTGTATTCAGAATTGCTACTTAGATAGCAGTTTTCTTTATTGTAAATTACTTTTTAAGTAAATCAATCCTTTCTTGTTTTTCAGAGAAAGAATGCTATATCTAGCAACTTATATCCTGAAAATATTTTTTTGTAAAACGAATCATTTGTTTTGAATCAGGTAGGCTGGCAGGATTTTTTATTCCTTAGGTTCTAAGTGTTCTAAGTTATTTAAAGATAACCAAAAAATGTTGTTCAAAAGATGTTTAACATGAAAATGGAAAAATTCATTTATGAATATTCTTTCAATGAGTAGTCTATAATTTCCACCATTCTTTCTTTAACCTGAGATTTTGTGACTACTTATAATTCTGTTCCTTTTCATATGTTAAGCAAAATTGTGTGCTAGCTGTATTAGGAAAAATAGTTATTATTTTACTATTTTCTAGCCTATTTTAGAAGATCTTACTCATATTTATCATTGTCAAGATATCAAAGCTTTCTTCTTTCATTTATTTAAAAAATTTTTTTTTACTGTTTATTTATTTTTGAGAGGGGGAGACAGAGCACGAACAGGGGGAGGGACAGAGAAAGGGAGACACAAAATCTGAAGCAGGATCCAGGCTCTAAGTTGTCAGCACAGAGCCTGATGCGGGGCTCAAACCTACAAACTGTGAGATCATGACCTGAGCCAAAGACGGAAGGTTAACCGACTGAGCAACCCAGGTGCCCTGAAACTTACTTCTTTTAAATACTAATTCTAACAAGAAATTGGCAAACTATAATTGGTTCTAAGCGGAAAATGGAGACCAGATGGACATCAATATGTTCTTTTTTCTCCAAGCATATAGGGATTGTTAAAATATAGTACATATCTTTCAAGGCCCAATTCAGGGCCAGTCTCTTCCATAAAGTTATTTGTTGCTAGAGTCACTTTCACTGATATCTGCAATTCCTGAACTTCATTCATGCTTATAGTATATTCTCCAAAATTTGACAATTAATTTGTTTGCTTTTAATATAATTTTTACTTATCTTTCATTGTAATGCTATATCTTTGTAGCAGATTATATTTTACAAAGATGGCTACACTAATATTTCCTATCCTATATGTTCCTTGAAAATGTTATCTTGACACTTTGTCCCCTACCCTTGAATTCTGGGTAGGCTTGTGAGTCAATTGTAACCAATAGAACCCAGTAGAAGAAATGCATCATGACTACAAGGCTATGTCAGAAAAATTAATGAACTGATCACTGGGATATTTGCTTTTGGAGCTCTGAAGTGCTATTTAAGAAGTTTGATTACTCTGAGGCAATCATATTGGGAGGAAGTGCGGGCCTTATGAAGAGGTTATATGGAAGTCTCAGCTGTGGTCCCACCAAACAGCCATTTTCAGTTACTAGATACATGTGTAAATAAACCTGTAGTTGACTCCAATCCTAGGATGTGGGACAATGATCACTGTCAATCATTCAGTCTTCTCAGCAGAAACAAGCCATATTTGCTCGGCTCCATCCAAATTCCCCATCAACAGAATCCATGAGAATAAAAAATAATTATTTTAATCAATTAAATCTTGAGGTATTTTGTTATGTAGAAGTAATAAGCTTAATCATTTTACATTGAATGATAAGCTTTGGAGGGAAGCAGCTATATATTGCAATTCATCTGTCCCTGTGGAGTTCTCTGGAACAAATAGGGAAGGAAGTTTCCTCCATCTATGACACAGCCCTTCTTTCACTAAAGAGGAATTTTTACAGATTGTCCAGCTTTGAGGGCTCTGATTGGACCATGATGGTGAGTTGGCAGAGCTGCTGGATTAGGTTGTGCACAAAGGTACAGAGCTGTTCTTCTCCGTTTTGTGGTAAAGGGCCCATACTGCTTCCACACAGGAAAACATCTGGTCTTCTTACTTACCTTCTACTCTCTTCTTCAAAGTTACTAACCAGATTCTAGTAAATTTCAAAGATTCAGGTCAAAGCCTTGAAGGGAGAAAAGTTCCTTAAATTCTCTACATAAGTCAGTACTCTAGCCCATCTCTATATTATTCCTAAGATTAGGATTTGATACTCAGATCCAACTATATTAGATGGTAGTTTGTTTTGTTTCATCACTTCCTATCCGGTGTTTTCGACTATCTTGAAGCCTTCCCTCTCTTGATGGCAGGGGTATAAGTGCTGAAGTCTAACTGATCTTCATTGATTCAGTAGTCAAATACCACTTGCTAATTCTAATTTCTAAGAGTAGACAGAGATGATCCGTGAACTTCTAATTGGAGAAGTCACAAAATACTGGTGAATTAGTTGATCATTAACAACCAAAATCTATTACTTAAAAAATATTGGTAATAATAATAATAATAATATCAGCTAGAATTTATTGAGAACTTTCTATGCCAACCTCTTTCTAAACCCTTTTCATATATTCTATCTTTTAATAGCTCTATCAGACTTGTGGGGTAAATAATTAGATAATATTTTAGATCGCATATTTTTACTTTGGACATGAAGAAACTAAGGGACAATAATTTTTTTCTAGGTCACGTAGCTAGTGAGCCGTAGCACAAGAATAAACCCAGGCTATCTGACTGGATGGACTTCTTCAACCTACATGTTTTTGAAACTTGGGAAGATTTGCTTTTTTTATTGCTATTGTTCAAAGATTATTTACATCTCCAAGCACGTGCATGCTGACTAGAGTCTTATTTAGAAGACTAAATCTGAGAGTAAGAAAATATTTTCATGTATGAAATACTTTAATTATTGAAAGCTCACATTTAAAATTTTCAATATAGGGGTGCCAGGGTGGCTCAGTCAGTTAAGCAGTGGACTTCACTCATGTCATGATCTCACAGCTCATGAGTTCAAGCTCTGTATAGGGCTCTCTGCTGTCAGCACAGTTAATATGAAGTTAATATGAAGTTATTGGCATAATAAGTCTCTTTATACAGACACTGAATACAATTTGAATAACTATTATGTTCTGACAGTGGAGTCCTCCAAATCTCAGACTTTTTGATTGTCAAAGCAAACACAAGTTTTTATTGTTCCCAAAAGAGTGAACATTTTCAAAAGTTAATGATGAAGAAATCAGTTTTGTTCAACTGTATCAATCCAGTGTTAGTCTCACAAGGTGCTGATTCATTAAAGCGTTGAGCTCATTCAGCTGGCTTTCCTTAGCTGTCTCCGGTGTGGTGTGGTGGAGATACAGTGGTAAACGAGGCGTGGCAGTGTCTACTCTTGAAACCGGGAAGACAATCCAGTGGATAATCACAACTGGGAGGATGATCACAGTGTCAGCTTGAGTGGGAGCGTAGTGTACATCTTTCACAGAGCAGGTAAAACAAATCCCATGACATCACAACTCTTGGCAAGGGTTCAAGGCAAATTTTTCTCTAAGAATTTTAAACAAAAAACAAGATATTTTTAACTTTAGATTATTTAAATACTACAATGCAATATCAGAAACACACATAAGAGGTAAATTGACATTATCATATACAGTTAGCATAACATTATAATGCATAAAGGCATAAATTACTTCTAAAAATTACTTCATAAGCTTCACAAACGATTTCATAATCGGCTTTCATAAGCATTTTCCCCCATTATAAAGTATTTTTTTCTACAAAGAAAGTTTCTATTTATATTTCACTGAAGAGTTTTGCTTTGGTTTAATATGATGAAATTCATAAATTATACTTCATAATATTTTATATCTGATAAATTGAGAAGAACGGTTGTGTGGGAGAAGATAGGTACATAGATTTAGTTCCTAATTTATTTTTAAAACTACCATTGTTCTAAAAATTGCTTCATGATATATTAACATTCCTTGACATTTGTGGGAAAAATGGTTTCATGATAATGGAAGTCACTAATAGCTGCTTATTCAATATCCCATATGCCTACATTCTTTACGAAGAGAAGCTCAGTTTTTATTGTAACAATATGATTGGTCAAAGTCATTAGTTCAGCCTCCCTTAGGCTAAGTATAAGTTGTCAGTTCTGGTCAATGAAACTTCGGAAGAAATTTTCTGGTGTTTCTGAAAAAGTTTTGGCATTTCCTTTTTCAGATGAGAGGCTGAGGGCTGACAGCCATCACGGTAATATGAGGTGATTTTGAGAGTGGTAGGGGAGAAGTTAGAACAAATTTAGGACACTGATGCTTTATGGACTGACGTAAGCCACTGTATACAGGACTTCTTATTTGAAAAAAAACATTGGTTAAAGTCTCTGTAGTTGAGTCTTTTAAATGCAGCTGAACTTGTGCAATGACCAAATAAGCAAAGAGTTTTGTTACTACAAAATCTGTTAAGTTCTGGTAGTTCTCAAAAAGGTTTTTGGCCAAAGAATCCTTTATTCAAAGAATAGTTACTAATATATCAGAAACAATGAAACCAACATGACAAATCATGACATTGTTGATTTTGTTTGATTTGCATTCCCATGTTCTTCCTACCTTACTATATTGCTCCCAGAAAAATCATGATATAATAATACACAGCACTTTCATTACTTTTGTTTTATGTGTGCTTAAAACACGTTACTAAAGGTTAACTAAATGAAAAATCTAACTTAAATAAGATGCGTTTAAAAAATAAGCTACTGAGACTATATGGTTTTAGTAAAGTTCTCAAGAAAGAACTTTACTGCTATTTAACTCAAGGAGGAATCATACAAAGGAGATATTTTTCTTGTTACTAATAAGACGTGTGTTGAGTAATTAATTAAAAAAATATATACAAACTGCTGCTTATTATACACACACACATGCAGACACACACACACACACACACACACACACACCTGTGTGTTGTACCTGGATTAGTGGAGACTAAAATGCCTATTTTTTTTTTATTTTTTTTAACGTTTATTTATTTTTGAGACAGAGAGAGACAGAGCATGAATGGGGGAGGGGCAGAGACAGAGGGAGACGCAGAATCGGAAACAGGCTCCAGGTTCTGAGCCATCAGCCCAGAGCCCGACGCGGGGCTCGAACTCACATACCGCGAGATCCTGACCTGAGCCGAAGTCGGCCGCTTAACCGACTGAGCCACCCACGCGCCCCTAAAAGGCCTATTTTAGATGCATTCAGAGGAGCAAAGAAGAAGGAAAATTATTAACTTTTGGTGAGGTTCCCCTTGGAGATGTAAAACTGGAGGTGAGGTTTGAAAATAGCTAGAATTTACCTGGATAGGGAATGAAGAAAAGTTACTCCCAGCAGAATGAACGTGAAGAGTGCAAAAGCACCGAGGGGCGAGAGTGTTGTTGGCGAATAGATTGGGTGTGAGTTGGCAAGTAGTTTGATCTGAGACTGATTATGTAGACTAGAGTCAGAGCTATGAAGTGCTTTGTGTCTCATGCTCAGAATTTAGACCTTTATCGTAAAAGCATTGAGGAATCATCAGGAGGAACTTTAGAGGTAGAGTGATACTGCTAGATACAAGTTTTTAAAATAATTTTAGGAAGCTAATATTTATAGCAGAGGTAAATAAGCTGGATGGTAGGGAGTGGTAGGAGGGAGATGGAAGGAAAAATATTGGTTACTGTATTTCCTTTAAATCATTTAGTTAACATACAAAAATAAGTTTGCCAGTTAATTTGAATTCTACAAACCTAAGCGAACAGTAAGACCACAAAAAGAAGAAGATAAGAAAAAAAAATTATAGTCCATATGAAATGTAATGGTACACTTAAATGGAGGCTCTTGAATTCTTTAAAACTGGTAAAAAAAAAAAAAAAGTCTACGATCGGCATTTGTAGTTTCATCTGTGGATATTTTCTGTTTTCTTCCTCAAGTATCCTTGAGATGAAGAGGGGGTGTTAAAATGTTTACCTGCAGTTATATGTCTCTGTATCCATGATGTGATTGTGCTGTGTTTGAAGTCTGTGATATGGCACATGGTGGCCGAATTATGATTATTCAGTTGCTTTCTTCCCCAAAGTTGCAAAGGGTTTCCACTAGGTTAATACAACTATATCTATGCCATTATTTCAATATTTTTACTTGTATGAGCAGTTGCCAAATGAGCAATGGGACATCATTAATTCTATACTCTCAGGGCCTTATTTACGCGAGTAGATACTAGTTAAAAACTCAGAAAACCAGGCTGCGTTAGTTTACATTAAACACTAAATAATAGAACACTGTTTCTTATATATCACAAGGTAATATTGTGGTTTCTCTATGAGCAGGTTATCAATTCAGAGGCCAAGTATAATATTGATATAAGTAAAGTAGAACACAGCAGAGAAAATAACTACACAGAATATTCAGCCCAAATTGTTTCGAGTTGTGCCAATGCTTTCTGCAATGGGGAAGTAACATTTATTTTGATGAATCTAATACCACCAGCTACAGGTACTTTTGCAATAAACTACTTGGAAGATAAGAATCAAACAGAAGCATATGTTGGCAAAATAAAAAAAAAGAGACATATTCTCAGTTTCTCTGGTTTCTGCAATATCGTATTTATTGCATTATAGCTAAGTGCCAGCTACTGGAGAGAGCAGTATCATCGTTGTTAAAACCTTGGCCCAGGTGGCTTCTGACTGGGACTGTATTAGTAGGAGGCAAGGCTGTTAGATACAATTGAAAAATTGCTACATCGTGTTTTCTAGCCTCCGTGGTCATCTCAGTAAACAAAGTGGTCTTCACCTTCATAATCTTATTTAACACATTGTTTGTGATAAATTTACTCATTTATTTAACAAAACTTATCAAGATCATTTTATGTACCTGAAAGTAATTGTGATATATATTCTATTGGTCTCATTCCCTGAGGAACTCAGAGTACAGTGGACAGAATGAACAGCAAATCGACATTACATTTTATTGTGTGAGAAGTGCTGTATTTGGGATATAGAGAAGACTCTTTGGAGACATTAAAGAAGGGAATTTTGTGCAGGTTTGGAAGAGGAAATCCTTCCTAAAGCATTTGACATTGGCAAGATCAATCGAACTAACTTGGAGATGAGTTAGTGGTGAAGGTGTTCAGGGAGAGAAAATACCATGTATAAAATCACAGACCAATGAAATGGGTTGGTTTCCCTGAGAAGGGTTGAAGCTAGAAAGATGTAGGAATGAATCAGATCACCATATGTCCTGTGTGCTAAACAAAGGAGTTCAGATCAACAGAGTATCATTGAAGGCTTTTAAGAAACCATGTAATGATGAAACCCCAGTGGCTGAGGGGAGAATGGCTGGGAAAGAATGGGCCTGAAGAAAGGCCCCTGCTTAACAGACTAGTGCAGTGACTCATGTGCAAAGCTTTAAGGAACTGGAAGAAAATCCTTAGCTCTTAATTTTCTTGGGTCATGAGCTCTCCTTCAAGAGTCTGATGAATGCTGTGCACTGTGGCATTGCATACTCACATTTATTTGTGATAAGATAGAAAATACTATTCCAGACTGCAGAGGTTGCTCTTAGGAGAAAAAATAAAAAGTCAGTAATGAGACCACACTGCACTTCTCTGGAGATTTCAGGCTTCCGAGTGATGTGTATAATGCAGTGTAGGAAGATTATGGGTAGTAAGCAGCATGGGAATGGCAGAAAGACATGGCTAAAAGGGAGTATTTGGAAAATAAAATTAATTCTCTCAAAATAAATTTAAGAACTGAATTCAACAGAGGAAGTACCTGGGGCGCCCGGGGTGGCTCAGTCGGTTGAGTGTCCAACTTTTGATTTTGGGTCAGGTCATGCCAGGGTCATGGGATCGAGCCCTATGTTGGGCTCTGTGGTGAGTGTGGAGTCTGCTTGGGATTCTCTTTTTCTCTCCCTCTGCCTGCTTTCCTGCTGGCATGCTCTCTCTTTCTCAAATAAAAAGAAAAAAAATAGAGTAAATAACAGAGGATTTTAAATTTCTACCTTACCCCAGAAAACAAAATAAATAAATGGATCAATTTCCAATGACTTCAGAAAAATTTTAAATGTAAAGAAAATTGTCAAATAAATATCCATCCTTCTCTCTCCCTCCCAAAATACGTATGCCCAGAAATCTTCACGAGGGAGTTCTATGAAACTGTTAAGAACTGATAACTATAATGTGAATGAAATAGAGTGTAGAAAAAGAAAAAAAATCTTCCACATTATTATCATATAGGAAACATCATAGTCATAAAAAAGACTGACAAAAATCGTTCAAAAAACTTTAGATAAGTCTCAATATGAATATTGATACAAAAATCCTAAAAATATATCTTGGCAACATAATCCAGTGTAATATAACTTGAGCAAGTGGGATTTATTCCAGAAATGGAAACACACTTGCATAACTCATAATATAAACATACCTAAAGAGAAAAATCATACAATCTCATATAATCATGTCCATATATACCAAAGGGCATTTGACTGAACATAGATTTTTCGATAAATTCTCTTAAGAAAATATTTCTTTTGGGGCATGTGGGTGACTCAGTGGGTTAAGTGTCCTACTCTTGATTTTGGTTCCGGTCATGATCTCATGGTTCATGGGCTCGAGCCCAGTGTTGGGTTCTGTGCTATTGACATGGAGCCTGCTTGGGATTCTCTGTCCCCCTATCTTTCTACCCCTCCCCTGCTCTCTCACTCTTTATCAAAAATAAATAAATAAACATTGAAAAAATTTTTAAAGAAAATATTTCTTTTACTGTATAAACTTTATGTACATCTCATCTTAAATGCCAACATTATGCTTAATATGAAAAATATACATCGTGTTAAAGTCAGAAAAGGACAAAAGTGTTCATGGTCACACTATTATATTTTTCTGGATTTTAACAATCATTTTAACTCCCAAAATTTCTAATATATTTAACGGCTTTTAACACTGTTGATGCATAAAGAAAATCAGTTTTATAGGAATTAATATTCCCTGAGGAATGATGTTTGTTTGTTTATTTATTTATTTTTATTCAGTCAGTCATCAGTCATTTTATTTATTCTGAGGATATAATGTCCCTGCCAATGCAGCTTTTAAAAATTAAAATGGCAAGCATTCACATAGTGCATACTATGTGTCAAGAATTTTATGAGCACTTTACATGTATTAAGTCACTTAATATTCACAATGACCCTGAGTGAGACAAAAGTCAGATACAGAGGAATGGAGTCATTTGCCCAAGGTCATGTAAGTAGCATGTTGCAGAAGCAGGATTCAGCATGGAATCCACTACTGTCTATCTGGCCCCCATATAGCGATAGATTTATATTTACTTCTGATGAGATTAGTCAGTCACTTGATCTTAAAATTAGGGTATTCATCCTATTAACTTTTCTCTCCAGTGTATATAGCTTTCTCTGGAATTCTCTTTAAAATTACATGTTCGGGGCGCCTGGGTGGCTCAGTCGGTTGAGCGTCCGACTTCAGCCAGGTCACGATCTCACGGTCCATGAGTTTGAGCCCCGCGTCGGGCTCTGGGCTGATGGCTCAGAACCTGGAGCCTGTTTCCGATTCTGTGTCTCCCTCTCTCTCTGCCCCTCCCCCGTTCATGCTCTGTCTCTCTCTGTCTCAAAAATAAATAAACGTTAAAAAAAAAGAAAATGAACCCCAAGAAAAGGACTTCTAATGTGATATTTAAAGCAGTATTTGCTTAGAGCAAAAATTCATTTCCTGAATTAAAAAAAATTAAAAAAAAATAAATAAAATCACATGTTCATTTTGTACATACCCTCAGCTTCTGGCTTTTAAAAACACTTTCAAGATGAGCAAAATCCTGATATGTCCAAAATGAGATGTTATTTTTCTTTTAAATTGGAAAAAGTAGCTTTCCTGTTTGGTTAAATTCTTAGATGTCCCACTTTCTTTCCTAGTTAAAAACATGCTTTTAAGTAGAAATTCAACAGGTATATAATCAAGGTTATTATGAATGGTAATTGAATTAATGTATATAATATCCTATATTTAACATTATATATGACATATAATATGTATGCTATTACAGGTATAATATATAATGCTACACATATGTAATATCATTACATATATGTATACATGAAATAGATATATTATTACATAAATGTCAATATAGTGACACATTCATATTATATACCTAATTATGTAAAACATAAGTATTATTATATAAATATATATACTATTACATATGTACATATTGTATATCTACACAAAATTATATATATCATATATATAATTATAGTTGCTATGTTGACATATATATATATGGGATAGTGCATGTATATATGTCATACATATTACTTACATATATAATAGCATATATATATATATATACATAGTTTTTAAATACATATTTGTTGTTGCTATGTTGACCCAGCAGTTTTCTCTCTGAAAGCATGTAGCTTTGATATATGCACTAATTATTTCAACAAATTAGGTACACTAGAGTAATAGTAAAATTATTTTGGAAAAACAACTTACTAAACATGATCTGTATAATATCAATAAAAATACAACCTTAGTTGCATACCAGATTCATCTGTGGAGGCTTAATCCAAACCTACTAAATAAACATTTCTTAGATAAAGCTCAGATATGTATCGCAGATGGTTCGGATCTATAAAGAGGAATGAGTTCATCTAATGTGGTGCCAGAGAGCATACCTTTTGGAGTGACATGGCTGTAGGTTCTGAGACAGGGCTCCTCCATTTACCAAGTAAAAGCTTCTCTGCGCTCGGCCCTTAACTATTTGTCAGTACGATACCTTTAGAATCATATTCTAGTAGGGATAAAATTCATTTTTTGATTTAACTAATACAACTCTTATTATTATGTAAGGCACTATTCTAGACACCTTGGATACAGTGGTTTAAAACAAAGTCTCTGCCTCAGTTTGAAAAAACTAAATCAAGTAATATTAAAGTCCAGTTATAAGCTATTCAGTAAAGAAAAGGAATGCAGGGTAAAGTGATAGAGGCTTATCTTTCTGAGAAGATGCTATTTGGCAAAAATCAAGTAAAGCAAGTCAATGGGGAGACTAGGTGGCTTAGTCGGTTAAGCATCTGACTTCAGCTTAGGTCATGATCTGACGTTGGTGGTTTTGAGCCTGGCGTCAAGCTCTTGGCTGACAGCTCAGAGCTGGAGCCTGCTTCAGATTCTTGTCTCCCTCTCTCTCTACCCCTCCCCTGCTCATGCTCTGTCTGTGTCTCTCTCAAAAATAAATAAACATTAAAAAGAAAGAAAGACAGAAAGACAGAAAGAAAGTAAGAGAAGAAAAGAAGGAAAGAAAGAAGAAAGAGAAGAAAAGAAGGAAAGAAAGAAAGAAGAAAGAAAGAAAGAAAAAGAAAGCAAGCAAGCAAGCAAGCAAGCAGGCCAATGAATCATGGACATATGTGGAGGAAGAGCATTCTAGGATGAAGGAACTGGCAAAGACCCCTGAGTCAGGGACACACTTGAGAGTTTCTAAAGTATCTCAAGTTGTCCAGTCTGGCTGAAGTGGAATGATGTATATGATAAAGAGAGGTGATTGATGCTGGAGATACAGTCAGATGCCAGATCACAGAGACTCTGTAGGTCTTTTATTCTAAGGCACTTTTAAATGATTGGATAGTTTTCAGCAGGTAAGCAATTGATCTGAACTTAGTATGACTTGCATTTTATCTGTATTATAGGAGTCACGTGAAAAGAAAGAACCCATAACTATGACTATAGTTTAGGCAAGAATTATCGGTGCTTTGGACTATGAGTAGTGGAGGTGGAGACACTGTGAAGTCATCAGCTTTCATATATATTTAAAAAAATAATGTCAGCAAAATGGATGTGAAAGCTCATTGTACTGTTTCTGACCCAGATTCCTTTTTGCATTTCCTTTCCACTATTGTTTTAACATTTTTGTATATTTCAAAAGAAAAATCTGAAATCTCCCACATCAACCCTGTCCTCAAACAGTTTAGGAAAGAAAATTTTGTTCAGTATTTAATAGATTTTTCATATTTCAAGTTAAATAACAGAGCTTTAATGAAATATTTAAAAATTCAAAACATTAATCATTTCAACAGAAACATCAACATATTTAGCAATAAATATACATTAGTTAAACACCAGCAACTTTCATCTGCTAGACCATGAAATTTAGTAGCTCTGGCTTCTTGTTTTCTCTGTTCATCATGATGAAATCACCACTCCTGCTAAGTTGTTGACACAAGGGGAGAATTTCAAATTTACTTCCTCCATAATGGGCAGTAGGGAAATAAAACCAACATCAGTAGTTTTATTGGAAGCCAAACAAATTCTTTAATAAATTTTTTTAAATGTATAGCTATTATATTTCATCATGTCAAATTTTGTTACAAAGTTTCTGGAATCTTTGTTCTGAAATTCTCCTCCTGAAGATTTACTTTGTTCTATTTCAAGAATTTGCTAACATTGCAAATTACAATAAAGTTTTCTTACATGTCTCTACATGTATAATATTTTGTGTGCATCTCTATCTAGCTTCAAACCCTTGCTTTGTGTTATTCTCTTCATAATTTATTTTGCTTAAATTGAAAACTTACTTTCACAGACATTTCATACTTATTTTCAGCCATTATAGATCATATTGAGATGAACATATTTGTAAAAAACTCTTAATCTTTTTCTCCGTTTTTACTTTAGTTTAAAAGTTGTGAGCACGTTTGTGGATCTTGCTATATATTTTTATATTGCTTTCCAGAAAATTTCCATGAATTTATTGACCTACCAACCATGTGTGAAAATGCCTGCTTCACTTTATTCTCAACTATAGAACTCATTAAATGTAAGTCACTATTCTTTAAGACCTCATGAGACTGTTAGTAGGTTACACAAAGTATTAAATATTTTTATCAGCTCTTTGAAAATATATCAGGGACATGGTAGGAAGCAGTAAAAATTCATGTAAATTGCATAGATATTCTCATTCTTCCCCTACTTAATAAATTTGAAGTCAATGTCAATGTGACTGAGTAAATCAAACTTACAACGCTTCTAACTTCTAACGAATTAAATTGGTATTTCGTGCTTGTGAGAAGTAAACCTGCTGACCCAATCAAAGGAAGGACACAGAGACTCAGAGCACAGTGAAGTGAGGCTTTAATCAATGTTCTTGGAAGAGCCAGTGTCTGATGGACAGGCACACTCTGAGCTAGGGGTGACAGCAGGCTGTTTATCTCTTAGCATGCAAGTCCCTCCCCTGATTCCTCATTGGCTGAGTACTATAGAGGAAGTCTGGTATTCCCATGTAAGGCAAAAAGTAGTGTGATTGGAACAAATGTACATTCCTTGAGGTGACACAGAGACTTCAGTTCTTTGATGCAAAGCCAGTGAAAAGTAAGCCCCCAAAAGGAAGGTGGGGGGGGAGGGAGAAGAAACAGGAAGGGAAGTATCTAAGGGTTTGGGACTTTGTTGTGAAGGGGTGGGTCCTACATATTTCCATAGGTTGTAAACTTATTGTTGACTACACAGCACAGCTTTTATTTGGCATTTCTAAAAATGAATCATCTCCCTTCTCACAGTCTTTAAAATAATTCATTTAAGAATCACTATTTAGGAAAGAGAAGGGTCAGTTTATTATTTCTACTGCTACTACAGGTAAAGATCTTGGTAATGATTTGTAATAATAAATAAGCTGAAAAAAAATAGAATGTGGAAAATGTTTCATGATAAATTAACATATCAATATGCAGAATGTGAGGGCAGTTAGAAGTTAACAAAAAACAGTTAAGGTAACTGTTTAAACATCTCTGTGATGTTGTAGTAGCAAATAAACTAACTCCCTGGATTGAGTAAAGTTGCCAGATATCTTCTCAGCTCAGAAAATGATTTGTTCTGAGATTTTAAGAAAAGAGAAAAGTCTCCTAAGGCCTCAACCTCCTCCTCTTGGAAGATATCTGAATTTATGTCAGCTTGAAAGTAGTGTGATCATACAATCCTTACAACTTGTACAATTCTAAGCAACCTTGTATGTTGAACTGTATGTATTAGAACTTTGTTAGTATTCTTTGAAAGACATATATGACATGGATTTGCTGGGTCAAAGTGAATACATGATTTTTACGAATATGTAAAGTCAAATTTCTGTATAGAAAGGCTACTTTCTTATACTCTCAACAATAGTTCATTGGAGTACCTATTGTTCCTGTCAAACACTGGATATGATTGATTTTTACTGGGTGAATAATTATCTTTGTTGTTTTTAATTTGTTTCTTTCTGATAGATAGGAAAGTTGAACTTATTTTTTATTGGCCATTTATGTTTCTTCTACTGTTACCTGGCTCATAACCATTATGCATTTACCTATTTAGACATTTACCTCTTAATTTATATTTATAGGAGCTTTTCATAGATTATACATACTAATTTATGTTGCGGGGTGCCTGGGTGGCTCAGTCGGTTGGGCGTCCGACTTTGGCTGAGGTCATGATCTCACTGCTCGTGAGTTCGAGCCCTGCGTTGGGCTCTGTGCTGACAGCTCAGAGCCTGGAGCCTGCTTCAGATACTGTCTCCCCCTCTCTCCGCCCCTCCCATGCTCATTCTCTGTCTCTCAATAACAAATAAAATGTAAAAAAAAATTATGTTGCAAGTGCTCCTTTGTCCATTAACTTTGTGTTGTCTTTGTCATAAAGTTTTAATATTTAGGTAGTCAAATTTGACAATTTCTCTTTTGCTCTAGGAAGAAATTTTTTCTTTACGGTATTTTTCCTGAATACTTTTATAACCCTTTGTGTGTGTGTGTGTGTGTGTGTGTGTGTGTGTGTGTGTGTTTAATGTGCATTTGTAGTTTATCTAGATTGTAATAAAATCTTGAGATAGAAATCTAATATTGTTTTCCCAAGTGATAGCCATTTGTGAAGTAGTCTCAATTTTCACCCACGTAAAAATAAATGCCCATTTACTTTCTATTAAATTCTCACGTTAACAGAAATCACTATCTGTGCTCACCATTCTGATCCGTTGATCTCGAAAGTACAAATATATGTTTTTATTAACCTGGGCGTTCTTTCGCTGCCCTATTATTTTTAATTTCCTAAATTAGCTGTTGTTGAATTTTTTTTCCTAAAGTAACTTTATAATTAATTTTCAAGTTCCATAAAGAATCCCTTAACATTTTATTTGGAATTACTTTGAATTCTTAGATTGTTCTTATAATATCAAATTTGTCCATAGAGAAGCATGAGAAATCTCTACATTTATTTGTGGCTTGTTTTTTTACATCTTAAAAGATTCTTTAAAAATATTTATTTATTTTTGAGAGAGACAGAATGCGAGTGGGTTAGGGGCAGAGAGAGAGGGAGACAGAGAAGAGAAGCAGGCTTCAGGCTCTGAGCTGTCAGCACAGAGCCGGACGTGGGGCTCAAACTCACGAGCTGTGAGATCATGACCTGAGCCAAAGTTGGACGCTCAACTGACTGAGCTACCCAGGCACCCCTTATTTTTTTACATCTTTAAATGAAGCTTTATAGCTTTTCTGAAGGGGGGGAAGTTATCTGATCTTATCAGTTTTTAAGTTTATTACTTGCATTTCTGTAATTTTATTTTTATGGATTAGGAAAGGCAAAGGGAAAACTTTCTTTTTTAGTTGTCTTGCTTGGTTAGAAAGCCTATTCAATTTTTCATCTGTTGAAAAATGGAATAAAAATATTCACCCTCATATGATTTTTTTATTGATTGAGATGATATATGAAAAGAATTTTACTTACAGGAAGAATTAGGGAAATTAAGGTGATGTTACTATGAGAGTTTTAAAGATAAGGACTAGGCCTATTGAAATGTTTTATGTTTAATAATATATACATTTAATATATACTACATATAAATATATAATATACTATATATAAATATATAATATATATATAAAATTTTAATTTTGAATGTTCAAACTTTCTATATTTGGACAGGTTCTATTTAACTATTAACTATTTCTCTCCTCATTTCCCATATTAATAATACTCAAGTAATAATGCCCAGGAGTCTAAACATTATAAATACTATGTTAATCTTGAAAATAAACAGTGTCAACTTAACATTATTTGCTTGTCAGGTAAGTCAGTTTTAACAGGTTAGGAAACATGGCTTCAATTAACATAAAGTCCCAAACAATAGTTCCTGTTATATTTTGTCACATGAAAGAAATTTAGAGCAAGACCCTTGTCAATGTTGATCTCTCTGTAGCATAATTCCATAAGAATGATGTGATTTGAAGTGATGTTCTGGGGCCAATGGCCAAGAAATAATTTTTAAGATGTTTTCAGTGCAAAAAAAAAAGGTGTTTTTATTACAGCAATGTGCAGAACCCATGGGCAGAAAAAGCTGCACTGGAGTTGTGAGGAGTAACTGGTTATATAAGATTTTCTATCCTATAGAGGGATGGGTGATAGTAGGATTCCAGGAAATTAAGTCTATAGGTTTCTGGAGGTCTGGATATTGAGGATTCCTTTTTTCTTGTAAATCATTAAGACAGTTACAAACTGATGAAGATTCATGTCCTGTAAGTATGAGATCTGTATCAGCTAACCATTGTTTTTTCCCCTTTCTTTGTTTTTGGGCAGCCAAGAGTGCCAGTGGAATGGCCACACATATCCCACCTAGGGGTTGCAGGGTATTAGCTAGTGCTTTGCCCTAGCTTGTCTTTTGTTCTCTCATCAGGAAGACCTAGGTCATCTCCATCTTTATGTTCTGCCATTACTGACTGTGTGATGATCTCTACTGTTCTCATTCAAGGCAAAAAAATGACACCCCCATGCCCAAGTAAAGACGATCCTAGCAGTATCCATATACTTTTATTGGGAAAATAACAGCTTTCCCCTGGAATCCTTCCTGTGCAAAGTGATGCCACATAGACAACCCTAGATTTGAAAGAAGACCAAGAAATGGGTTTTACCTTTGCTAGCCTTTGGTAGACGCAGATAAGAATACAGAGGTTTAAGGGGTTTCAAAATATGTTTTTAGATCAACCACTCTACATTTCCAACTTAATAAATTTGAGAGGAAATGAGCGAAAAAAAATAAGATGTTCATTGACTTATGATTTATTATCACAAATGACCTTTATTTTCATTATTTTAAATGTACCTGTATTTTTAGTAGGTCAAATGACTACACACAGAGAGCTTTATGACATTTTTCAAAGAATCACAGATAAATAAAAACTTTTTCAAACGTAGCAGCAACATGGGCCATCAGGAATCACATATTAGTACACAATTTCCACAATTTGTTCTTCTCTCAGCTATGATTCATCATTGAAGCTGGGAAATATTTTTATCTATTAAGAGTAAACTGAATTATCTGAAGGATGAAATAAAAAGCACATACATAAATATATTTTAATGGATAGTTATGAGACTATTCTAATCTTGAGTAATAACCAAATTAAGGGAAACTGTACCAAATATTCAGTGTCTATATTTGACAGGCAGTATCTTAGGCACAGTGGACAACATCTTTAGCAGTAGAGATAGAATCCCTGCTCCCCCATAGCTTACTGTTCAGTAAATTAAATAGAAGAGTAGCTTTGTTTTAGAAATTTATATGCATAATATATAATCAAGGCCAAGTTATAATGTAGGCATTATTAATCCCACCTTTTGTTTAAAGGAAAGAAAATGAGGCTTAGGAGAAAAAGTGACTTAGGCAACAACTTAGAGTTCCGAAAAGATAAAATATTAGTTGAATAAGTCTGAACACAAATCTCTTACATTCCCTTACACCACCATCCGGTGCTAAGTTTATATTACACTGAGGTTTAATTATTTATATTTTACCCCATTATAGTGTTTACATCTATCAAAATGCTTCATGTATCAGCCAAATGTTCTACATCTATCAAAATGCTTCATGTATCAGCCAAATGTTCTAAGTCTTAGCTCTTAAGTTCTCTGGATCTTGATTTTGTCATTTATAAAGCAGATAATAATGTCTCACAAAATTGCTGTAAGATTTCTCTCTATCTCAAAAAAAACCTTATAAGGTACACTTTTTTTGATCCAACAATTGCAGTTTCAGTTTATCCTGAGTAGCTTATCAGAAATTCCATAAAATAATTAACATATGAGACTGTTTGTTGTAACATTTTTTATATTTATGATATAATTAATTATATTTATAATTTAATTAATTATATTTATAATTTAATAATTATTATTTATGATAATAGTGTTCTGAACTAGACTTAAATAGCTTATGGTTCACCCATACAGAATACTAATATGCAACCATTAAGTGAAATTATCTTAACAAATACTTACTAATAAGAGAATTTTTCAAATCTAGTATTAAATGAAAAACACTACTGATTCAACTATCCAGGCACTATAGGGATCATGACCGTACTTGTGTAAGTTAAGAACTTTATCAAGAAAACATGTAATGTCAGGAACCTGTATTAATTTCATATTGCTGCTGTAATAAACTCCACAGAGTGGCTGAAAACATTATAACTTTAATCATGGTGTAGAACCAACCTTACGTTTTTGGAAAAAAATCTCACTTTCTGTATGTTGCTGGATTTAATTTGCTGGTATTCTGTTGAGTATTTTTTGTGTCTATATTCATAAGAGATATTGTTCTGTAGTTTTCTAATTTGTATTTTTTGTCTGGTTTGACTTCAGGGTAATACAGGCCTCAGTACGAGTTGGTTAGTGTATTCTGTTTTCATATTTCCTGAAAGATTTTTTTCAATAATTGACATTAATTCCTAATTAAATATTTGGTAGAATTTAACAGTGAAACCATTTGGGTTTGGACTCAACTCTATGAGATTTTTTTTTTAATTTTTAGAGAGAAAAAGAGTGTGTGGGTGGGGGAGAGGAGAAGGATGAGGAGGAGGAGGGGGAGGAGAGAGAGAGAGAGAGAGAGAGAATATCTTGAGCAGGCCTCATGCTCAGTGTGGCCATGTGGGGCCAGACCTGGGCTTGATTCCAGGATCCTAGGATCTTGACCTAAGCTGAAATCCCAGAGATGGTTTTAAATTAGTAATTCAATCTCTTTATTAGTATAGTTCTAGTCAGATCTTTCAGTTGTTTTTTTGAGCCAGTGTCAGTACTTCATTTCTTTTTAGAAATTTGCTAATTCATCTAGGTTATCTAATTTTATTGGGATATAGTTGTTCAATCTTCCGTTATAATCTTTTGTATTTCTGTAAGGTGGTATTAATGCCTCTTCTTTCATTTTTTGTTTTATTTGAGTCTTCTCTCTTTCTTCTTGGTCAGTCTACTAAAGGACTGTCAATTTTGTTGATCTTTTCACATAACTAACTTTTGGGTTCATTGATTTTTTTTTTATTGTTTCTCTACTCCCTTTTCCATTAATTTCTTCTTTTATCTGTAAGATTATATTTAAATGGATTTCTTCTGGATTGGATTATACTTTTTAATTCATTGGATTACACATTTTACTTAATTCTGACAATCTCTGATTTTCAATTAGAGTGTTTAATTACCTTTAAAGTATTCATCTTGTTATCATCTTGCTATTTGTTTCCTATTTTTCCCATATGTTTTTGTATTATCAGCTAAACGTTTTGTGTGTGTGTGATTTTGGTTGCTGTAGAGTTCAGTATAGATTTTTATAGTTTAGCAGTTTAGAGTTTATAATATACATTTTTAATTTATTACATTAATCATCAAGTAATATACAACTTCACATCTATTATCAGAAACAAAGCATTTTTTACTTCTCTACTGCAGATCTTTGTGCTGTTGTTGTCATACATTTTACTTAAATATATATTAGAAACACCACAACCTTCTGCTTTGTTTTAATCAGTCAATATTTTTATGTGTACTTATTCTGTTGCTATTGCCATACTGTTTATTCCATTGTGCAGATCCACACTTATGTATGGTGCCATATTATTTCTCCCTGTAGGACTTTCTTTAATATTTCTGGCAGGGTGAGTCTACTGGTGATGAATTTTCCAGCTTAGCCTTTCTTTTGGAAATATATTTTTGCTGGATGTATACTTCTAGGTTGACGGATTTTTTTCCAGTGTTTTAAATATGTTGCCATATTATTCTTGTTTGACTCTTATTTTATGAGAATTGTACCTTATCTGTGATGCTCCTTACAATATGTCTGTGTTTTCTGGAGCTGTTTTAAATAGTTTTTTTTTCTATGCCTGATGGAAACCTTGGAGTTTCCCAACACATTTCTTGTAATTCAAGTTCATTAAACTTCTTGGATTGATAGGATTATAGTTTCATTAAATTTAATAAGTTTTGATCATTATTTCTAAAGATATTTTTTTCTGTCTTCTGTTTTCTCTGTTTTAGGGATTACAAATACATTTATGTTAAGCCTCTAGAAGTTGTTCATTTTTTAGGAGTTTTGTTGCTCTGTATGTCATATGATACTTTTTTTATTGCTTTGTCTTCAAGTTCACTATTTTTTTTGCAATATCTATTCTGTCATCAATCTTATCCAGTATATTTTTCATTATAGTTTTCATCTCCACTAATTTAGTTTGGACTTAAAAAAATATTTTCCAAGTATCTATTTAAAATGTTCAATCATTTTTCTGGCTTTTAAAGTATATAGGATGCAATTATAATAACTTTTTAAATGTTCTTGTCTGCTACTTCTAAAATTACAGTTAGTTATGAATTTGTTGGATTGATTGATTGTTTTCATTTTGGGTCATATTTTCTTGCTTTTTAAAATGTCTGATAATTTTTTATTGGATATTAACATTGTGAACTTTACCTTTTGGGTGGTGGATAATTTTGCATTCCTACAATTTTTGAACATTTTGGGGGAAAAATTAGAAATAATTTGTTCTTTTTAATAATGATTTAGTTACTTGGTATGGTAGACCAAAGCTATTTTTAATCTGGGATGAATTATTCTGCACAACTGAGGCAAGAAACTTCTGTAAGTATTCTGTTCAAAGCCAACTGTGGCTTGTGGGAGAAGACACTATTCCTAACTCTTCATGAGTGCTGGGTACACTCCCCTCTCATGATTTTGGGTGTTTTTCCCCCTGGGATTAGTCTCTTGCATGCATATTCTGATCAGAAATCTGCAGAAGATATGCACATATTGGCAGTTTCCTCTCAGTGAAACTCCTTTCATTGATTTTAACAGACTCTCATCTTGGCCTTAAATGGATCTGTAACAGAAGAGAAGCCAAAGTATCTAAGTGCAAGTACTTAGATGGGGGTAGATGTAAGGGTGGGAGCTCGTAGTTTTCTTCTGATTGTTTCAATTTTCTTACTAAAGTTATAAGACAACCATTGGGTAAGAGAGAAGATTGGAGTAGATGTTTTAGTTGTGAGAAGAGAAAAAATGAAACATCATTTCAGAAAAAATGGTAGAATCAGTAGTTTTGAGAAATATATTATCATTGGTAGCAACATTAAAAGCTTTCTTGAGATTTAAGTTCATGAATTGAAAATGAGAACAGTCAGCATAATTGTGTTGCCCCCTAGTTATGTTCTATTGCTCATGGGCAAATGTAAAACCTAGGATCTACCAAATAGGTTTGTAGAAAAAAAACAATGATTCATATTATGGAATATAGGTGAACTTAAATGAGGCACCATACTTTTTGACAGAAACATGTTGTTTTATTATTTTTAATAATGAAAATGTAATGTTTCATATGTAAAGTTCTAAGAAATATAGAGGCATATACAAATAGAAAATGCAAGAGGCTTTGGATTCAAACACCTCTTTATTTGAATTTAAGTTATGCCATTTGCCTTTGTGACCTTAGGAAATATATGGATGCTTCTAAATCATAGGAATAAAAACACAAATTTGAAGGAAGAGTAGCTTTAAATAAATGAGATAATCTTTGGTCTAGTATTTATGAAAAAAAAATCAATACACATTTTACTTTCCTATAGAAAATAGAGAATTTAATGAAAACATTATTATCAAATGGATTAAGTATATATTAACACAAAAAAAATTTGGAAGGAGGAGGTAATGTCTTTCATCATGGGCTGAGTTTACTTTAATATGCTTCAATCAGACTTTAGAATTTCTGTCAAATGAATTACTTTCATAGGAAGTTATACTTTATCTTCATATCTGCATTTCAAGTTTTTAATAGATATTAAATATTATGCAAGAGAATTTAAGGGAAGGAACCGTGTCAAAATGGTAATCAAAACTTTGCCTCGACAAGGTGGAAGTATATGCTTTTGTGAATCTTTCTGTGCAGCAATAACATTTTTTTAAAAAATGAAACATATCCCTAATGAATACCACTTTACCTTTTTGTTCTTCCCTGAAATGGGAATTTGAATGAACTTACTGAATCCAAATATATTTTTCTTTTATGTTGATATACACTATTCTTTCTGCAATTCAGAGGTGATGTATCTCCAATTATGGGAAGAAGGCTTTATCAGAAAAAAGAAAAAACAATAAATGGCATAGAGTTCAAGAGCTTCTATTTATATGTCCCAAGGAAAAGGAGACTGAGCAGAAACTAACATTTCATTAGGAGCTTTCAGCAAAGGACAAAACTCTTCATGCTGGGAAAATTGCAAAGTCAAATAAGCACTTCTTAGTATTATAAGAAACAATGTCCTACCTTTACATCAAAAAATTGCTAATAAGAGAAGAGGATATTAAGCATTGGCTAATACCAAATGTGCAATTGTGCAACTGTGCAATTGTTAAAGGTAAGTTTAATTTGTTATGGATGTTATTTCTGTTTTTCCAGCATTTTGCTGGAAAATAAAGGATTTTCACAATTGTCCTCATCTATTCTTCACAAAGAGATAAAATTATGTTAGCAATAGTATAAATGCTGGGAGAGGCAAATAGAAATACACTATTTTAAGTTCCTTAAATTTTATCACATAAGTGATATGTATGATTATGTAAAGGTATATGCTATCATCCCTATTTCAACCGCCTAAATAACAAAACTAGAATGATAGCTAATTAACAAAAGAGATCAAAATGAATAAAGGATACTCAGTTTCAAAAGTGGGCAAGAAAAAAAGGTAAAATAAACAAAGTAAACATGGGATAAAAATAAAACATAGGGGTGCCTGGGTGGCTCAGTCTGTTTAGCGTCCAATTCTTGTTTTAGGCTCAGGTCATGATCTCACAGTTTGTGGGAATGAGCCCTATGTTGGGCTCTGCGCTGACAGTGCAGAGCCTGCTTGGGATTCTCTATCTCCCTCTCTGTGTGCCCCTCGTGCACATGTACTTTCTCTCTCTCTCAAAATAAATAAACATTAAAAAAATAAAACCAATAGCAACATGGCAAATTTAAACTTGGCAGTATCAATTATTCTAAATATAAACATCACAATTCAAAGGTATAAACTGTCAGAGAGGTTGAAAAACCAAGCCTGACTATATGCTACCTACAAATCTTATTTATTTTTTAAGTGTTTATTTTTGAGAGAGAGAGAGGGAGAGAGAGAGCCCAAGTGTGGGAGGGGCAGAGAGAGAGGGAGACACAGAATCCAAAGGAAGTTCCAGGCTCTGAGCTGTCAGCACAGAACCCGACCAGGGGTTCGAACCCTGTGAGATCATGACCTAGCTCAAGTTGGACACTTAACCGACTGATCCATCCAGGCGCCCCTACAGATCTTATCTTAAATAAAAGACACAAGTTAAAATTAAAATGATGAGTAAAGTTAGACTATTCTAAAGTAATCAAAAGAAAGCTGGCATAGCTATATTAATGTCAGACAAAGTAGATTTTAGAACAAATAATGTGAACAGGGATAAAACTGGGTCATTTGAAGATAATCGTGAGGAGGTAATAATCCTAAACCTCTATGGACATAATAATAGAGCTGGAAAATACATGAAGTAGAAGCTGATAGAACTGGAAGGAGTCATAAACTAATATATAATTGAGTTAAAGCTATAGTTAAATTCTAGTTAAAGATTATAATTCTAGTTAAAGATTTCATAAGCTAGTATATAATTAAGAATTAAAGATTATTGTTTCAATAATCAGTAGACGAAATAGACAAAACATCAGTAAGGATATCAAAGACTGCAGCAACACTATCAATCAAATGAACTTAAGTGACATATATAGAACATTCCACCAATAACAGAAGAATACACATTCTTCTTGAGTTTATACAAAATCTTTTAAAGATAAACTATATTTGGATCCATAAAACGAGCTTAAGTAAATTTAAAAGAATTCAAGTCATACAGAGTTGTTGTAGGATCAAAATGGGGTTAAGATAGAAATCAATAACAAAGCTATGTGGAAAATTATAAAATAATTAAAACTTAGATAAAACACTGCTAAATAATTTATAGTTCATGTAGAAATAAAAAAGGAAATTAGAAAATATTTTTAACTGAATAAAAATAAAGACATCATATAAAATCGTTTGGATTCATCTAAAAAAGTACTCAACTGAGAGAAATTATCACAAAATGTCATTACTAGAAAGTTCCCAAATACATGAACTCAGCATACATTGCAAGAAAATTGTAAAAGAAAAGAAAAACAAAACAAAATAACAACAAAAAACAAATAAAGCATAAAAAACAGTAGACTAAAAAACCAGTGAAAGAAAAAAGAAACAAAACAGGATAAATAAAAACCAAAAGCTGTTTTTTTTTTTTGAGAATATAGATAAAATTGATAAACTTCCTCCTGACTAAATGGGAAAAAAAAATGAGACAATAAAATTATCAATTCCAGGAATTAGAAATCAGCACTGTAATCAACACAGATATTAAAAAAGAGAATAAGTGAACGTTATAAACATCGTTACACCAAAAAATTCTACAACTAAATGAAATAGACAAATCTTTGAAAAGCACGAACTACTAAAGCTCACTCTCTATGAAACAGATAATCAGAATAACATTCCACTAAGTAACTTGAATTTCCATAAAGAGAATCCATGTCCAGATGGCTTCACTTGTAAATTCTACCCAACATTTAAGGAAGGAATACTACCAATTTTATGCAGACTATTTCAGAATATTAAAGAAGACTAAATTCATTACAGTGTTCTCTGAGGCCTGATTCCAAAGCCCCACCATAACATTACAAGAAAATAAACTACAGACCAATAAAGTCCAAGTAAGTAGATAAAATATTTTGTAGCAAAGTTTGGGCAAGTGGAATTCAATGATGTATCAAAAAGTTAAAACATCAATGGCTAAATGGGAATTATTACAGGAGATCATGTTTGGTTCAAGATTCATAAATCAAAAAATGTAACTAACCATGTTCACCAGCTAAAGAAGAAAATCCAGATGATCATCTTAATAGATATATGGATGGGCATTCGAAAACATCCTACATCATGTCCCCAACTTGATAAGGTGAATTTATAAAGAATATATAGATTATATTATACTTAATGATAAAAACATGAATCTTCGTCTATTAAGATCAGAATCAAGGCACACATGTTCACTCATCACTTCTATTCAACATTGCACTGGTCTGCATACTAACACAAGAAAAAGAAATAAAAGGCATCAAAGTTGGAAAGCAAAAAGACACAATGGTCTTTAAGGAAATGGTCTATAAAGGAAATTTAGTATAAAATACTTTTTAAAGCTGCTAGAATTAAGCCTGTTTTTCAAGGAAACAATATACAAAATCAGTATAGAAAACAATTATATGTCTATATGCTAATGATGAAAAATCAGAAATTGAGATTTAAAAAAATATTATTAAAATAGCATCAAGTATAAAAGCACTTCCAGAATATCAGACTAAGAACTTCTAAAAATCTGCTCTTCAATAAAAGCAATGTTAATGTAGCAACATTTTTTAACTGTTTCAAAACTCTAGAAATTAGCCAAAGGCTTTCAAAAATACAAGGACCATTTATTCAAGAAAAATGGCTGAATTTCATAAAGAACCTTCCTATCTTCTTTATGAATGGCAAGGAGGGATTAGGAAATGTCAGGACATTTTGCTGAGGGAATGGAGGATAAGTAGCAAAAGCATTGACAACTCGATGGAACTGTGCCTTTCAATAATACATTAAGTAAACTGTGATAGAAAGCCTTCTGAAAAGGTAATTTCAGATTTTAGCTTTATATTTTAGAGTATAACATACAAGTTCCAATGTAAGATATTTTTTAAAAGGCTAAAATCATATTAAGATAGACAACAAAACAATTGCTTATAATGTTTTAATTAATTAGCTGGATCAATTATTTTGTCTCCATAAAGCTATGACTCATTCTATTTGTGGATATAAAAATTGCTTTAGGTAGCTAAGATACTTAATATGAATTTATGAATTTTTAAGTATCTTAAACTTTTAAGTATCTTATGAATTTATGAATTCACTGATATTAAGCATATACATAACTATTTTGTTCTCAAGCAAGACAGATATTTGCTGAAAAATATATTTTATAGGACAGATAGGTGTTACCTGATATACTGCAGTTTTGCCATTTTTAAAATGTTATTTTTGTCCAATGGTTAGCCTAGCTTAGAAGCTACAAATTAAGCTTAACTGTTTTCATAAGAAGCAGACTGATTTGGAGACTATGGACCTTACTATTGTTATTATTTTTATTTTAAAGTAGCTTCCTACAGGTGTGTAATTCAGATCAATTATTTAAACCCTAAAGGACATAAACAGAATAGAGTCTTGATTATATTTGCTTTCTGAAGTTCTTATTGCTAAAAATCTAAAAAGCTGGAGAAGGGTGGTCTCAATGTATTGAATTTGTAACACATTACATTCTAGGAGATACGGACTTGGAATTAAAACTCAACTTGACATTTTTAAACTTTATTAAATTTACTATCAGTCAGCACATCCTTTAGAACAGAACATTTTCATTGAATCTACGGCAAACTATTTTGGTTTGGCATTTAGAACTCAATTACTTTGGAAGGACATTTATCCATAGTTTACTGATTCATTCATATTTTGTACCCAAAGATATCATAGTTAAAAAAAGGAAACTCCATTCCTACTCCGTGTTATTTATTAATGCTGTTCATAATTGAACTTACGTTTCTGAAACAATAGCTTTTTTGAGGTTAGTTTTACTTTAGAAATATAGTAAATACTAATGTACTTAATTCAGAAATTAAATTAGTGACACCATGAGAACTCTCTTTTAATGCCCACTCATATTTAGGTAGTATTCAGCATCCTTAATAAAATAATTAGCCACTTAGTTCTATTGCTCTATCAATAAGTAGATTAGTTATGTTATTTCCATGGCGAGATGAACTAATACAATCAAGGATTTTGTTGAATGCCTAGGGAATATATGTTTATGAACATTTTCTTCTCAGATCTTTAAAACAAATTGGCCTTCTAAGCATTATAATATTTTAATTTCAATTCTTTATGAAAGCAGTCCAAAATCTTTATGGTGACTCTTCTGCAAAAGTAAATAACACCACCACATAAACTAAGAGGAAACACAGTTGATGTCTAAACTGAAAAACAAAACAAAATAGAAAATTTCTCTTTCCTGTTTGTCAAGTCCTGTTTTTCACAAACCTCCATAGGCCACTTTATCTCCCAGGCCCATCCAACATGCCACCTATTAAAATCTCTTTGTCACTGTATTACAAAACAACAACAACAACAACAACGACAACAACAACAACAAACTCTGCAATGTTTTCTTGGGGTTCTGCAAATCTCTCTCTTTAGGTTTCTGCCTCCTTGGAAATACTTTATATTTTCATTACTCTTCACATTGTTGCTTATGAAATGAAGTTTTTAACTGTCTTATCAAGAAAACCATCTTTTTGTGACATTTACATATTCTGTATCAGAGATTTTTAATCTTTTCTTGTGCTGTGGACTTCTTTGGCTTCTATATCCTTCCTGAGAATAATTTCTTTTGAACAAAGACTTTACTTTTTTAGAGAAGCTTTAGGTTCACAGCAGAATTGAGAAGGTACAGAGGTTTCTCACATATCCCTTACTCCCACACATGTAGGCTTCCCCGACTATCAACATCCCCCACCAGAGGGGTATGTTTGTTACAACTGATGAACCTATAATGACACATCCTAATCACTAAAAGTCCATAGTTCACTTTAGAGTTCACTCTTGGAGTTGTAAATTCCATGGTTTGAGACACATGTATAATGACATGTATCCACCATGGTAACATCCTACAGAATATTTTCACTGTCTGAAAAATCCTCTGTGCCCTGCCTATTCATCCTTTTCCCACACCCCACCCCCAGGTAACCACTGATCTTTTTCATGTCTCCACAGTTTTTCCTTTTCCAGAATGTCATATAGTTGGAATCATACAGTATGTAGATTTTCTGGATTGGCTTCTTTCAGCTAATATACATTTAAGATTCCTCCATGTTTTTTTAATGACTTGCTATCTCATTTCTTTTTAGCACTGAATAATATTTCATTGTCTGGATGTACCACAGTTTATTTATCCATTCATCTACTGAAGGACATGTTGGTTGTTTCCATGTTTAGGCAAGTATGAATAAAGCTACTATAAACATCCATGTGCAGATTTTTGTGTGGACATAAGTTTTCAACTCCTTTGGGTAAATACTAATATGTGCAATTACTGCAAGGTACAGTAGAAATATGTTTAGTTTTATTTGCCATAGTCAAACTATCTTTCAAAGTGGCTATACCATTTTGCATTCTCACCAGCAATGAGAGTTTCTGTTATTCCACATCCTCACCAGCATTTTGTGTCAGTGTTCTGGATTTTTGCCATTCTAAGGGCTGTGCTGTGGTATCTCACTGCTGTTTTAATTTGATAACATATGATGTGGAACATCATTTCATACATTTATTTCCATTTGAGTATCTTCTTTGGTGAGGAGTCTTAATGATTGGCCAATTATTTAATTGGATTATTTTTTATTGCTAATTTTTAATTTTCTTTGTATATATTGGATAACAGTGCATCAGACTTTTGCAAATATTTTCTCGCAATGGCGTATGGTCTTATAATTCTCTTGATATTGTCCATATGTATTCTGCTGTTGCTGGATGAAGTCGTCTATAAATGTCAGTTATGTCCAGTTGACTGATGATGTTGTTGAGTTCAACTATACCTTTACTGATTTTCAGCTTGCTGGATCTGTCCATTTCAAAGAGAGAGGCGTTGAAGTCTCCAACTATGATAGAGTATACACATATTTCCTTTGTATTTTCATTCATTTTTGCTTCACATAGTTTGACACTGTTGCTAGGCACATACATGTTAAGGTTGTTGTGTCTTCTTGGAGAGTTGATCCTTTTATCATTATGTAATGCCTGTATGTATCATTATGTTTATCCTTGGTACTTTTCCTTTCTTTGAAGTTTTCTATGTTTGAAATTAATACAGCTACTCCCACTTCCTTTTATTGTGTTAGAATGGTATATCTGTCTCCATCCATTCACTTTTACTCACAGCTCTGGTAAACAGTGACTGTATTCACCTGTTGTCTCTCCAGCCTTCAGGAAAAGGGGTTGCCTGATATCCTCCTCTTTTTTATGGATTTAAGAAGAGTTGTTGTTTTTCAGTCTATTCTATTTTTTACTTGTTTTTAGGACAGAGTGGTGATATCCAAGCTTCTTTCCATGTGGAACCAGAAAATGTAGCTCTAGAAAACAGTTTTTATTTATTTAATTTTAATGTTTATTTATTTTTTAGAAAGGAAGCACAAGCAGGGTAGGGACAGAGAGAAAGAGAGAGAATCCAAAGCAGGCTCCACTCTGTCAGTACAGAACCTGACATGGGCCCAATCTCACCTGCTGTGAGATCATGACCTGATCCGAAATCAAGAGTCAGACACTTAACTGACAGAGCCACCCACCTCAAAACTTTTTTAAAAAGTTTTTTAAAGATATAGAATAAAATACTTTGGATTACAGAAGAAACAAATTATACTAAAATCTATTTGTCAAAATAGTAAAGAATAACTTTATGATGTAGTAATATATGCTTCATTATGAATTATTAATAAGTTATAGAGATAAGTTCAATAATTATTGTAATTTTGAAATAGGGATGAGATTAAACTATATTTTGTTATCTCTATAATAACTAAAGTGTGATATGAAAATCTGAGTCCAGTTGAAATATTGAAATACTGGTGACCAAGTCACTGGCATTGGTAACGCTGTGGATTGATGCCTAGATTCAGGTGATCTGTGGACCCCAGGACAAGGATCTTGCTTTTTTATCATCTTGTCTGCTGAACTAGATATCTAGAACAACATTCTCCTTTTACCACCTAAATCATTTCTACAAAGAATCCTCAAACATGAAGTCTTAACAGCTACAGGGTAGAAAGACAATTTTTACTTTGAATAAACCTATCTTTTAGTACTTTGTTGGCCTTTAAAGTTGCTATGAAAACTTTAAAAAACAAATCAGAATCTCTTGTCTACCTTAAACCAGCTTAATCATATCTGATGTGATTTTCTCTCTATAGATAGTCATGTTGATAAAGTAAAATATCTTAAAAATTACTTTTCTTGGTGCACCTGGTTGGCTCAGTCCGTTAAGCGTCTGACTCTTGGTTTTGGCTCAGGTCATGATCTCACAGTTAGTGAGTTTGATCCCCACATCAGGCTCTGTGCTCATTCTCTCTCCCTCCCTCTCTCTGCCCCTCCTCTGCCCATGCTCTCTCTCTCTCTCTCTCAAAATAAATAAATAAATACTTCTTGGGGCTCCTGGGTGGCCCTGTCGGTTGGGCATCCGACTTCAGCTCAGGTCATGATCTCACGGTCCGTGAGTTTGAGCCCCACTTCCGGCTCTGTGCTATCAGTTCAGAGCCTGGAGTGTGCTTTGGATTCTGTCCCTCTCTCTCTGCCCCTCCCCCACTCACGTTCTGTCTCTATCAAAAAATGAATAAACGTTAAAAAATTTTAAAAATTACTTTTCTTTTTTATTCATATTATAAGAAAGATATTTTGATAGCTTTGATTAATTTTATATTTGTCTTTTCTAGTATGGGCTTCTTGCTCCTGCCCCAATGAAGAGATAGTGGGAGATCGTTAAGGAGATAGTTTAAAGTAGGGCTGGAATTTTTACAAACGGTGTTCAAAGAGAAGTACAAAGGTAATTTTAATCTTTTAATAAACAAAATAACATTTTTCAGTAGAACAATAGCTGTAAAGCCATTCTTAACAAACTGAGAAATAATTTACGTATCACAGAATTCACTCACATTAGATGTACCATTAGATGAGCAAAACCATTCAATTTTAGAACATTTCTCTCACCCCCAAGTGATTTCCTCATTCCTACCCTTAGCTCTAGGAAACTACTAATGTATTTTTTGTTCTTACTCTTTTGTCTTTTCTGAATATGTCATATAAATGGAATCATGCAATATGTGATCTTTGTGTCTTGCTTTTTAAACTTAGCATTGTTTTGGAAGTTCATTTATCTGTCAGCATGTATCAGTACTTTCTACCTTTGTAGTACTGAGTAGTATTCCATTTTATGGGTGTACCTTTGAATAATGCCACTGCAAACATTTGTGTACAAGTCTTTTTTGTGGCTTTACATTTTCCTTTCTCTCAGGTAGGTACCTAGGAATAGAATTTAACAGTCATAAGACCATAAACTTATGTTTAACTTTTTAAGAAATTACCAAACTGTTTTCTAAAATGACGGTACCATTTTACTTTTCCCTATAAATATATGAGAGTTTGAGTTTCATATACTTGTAATTTATAAACATTTGTAATTGTCTGTTTTTGATCCTAGTCATTCTGTGTGTGTGAAGTGGTATCTCAATGTGGTTTCACTTTGTATTTTCGTAATGACTAATGATGTTAGCATCTTTTCCTGTGCTTATTGGCCATTTGTATATCTTCTTTGGGGAAATATCTATTCAAGTGTTTGCCCAGTTTTAACTTGGGTTATTTGTCTTCTTCTTATTGAGTTGAAGAGTTTTTTATGTAACCTCAATAAAAAGTTCTTTATCACATATATTGTTTGCAAATATTTTCTCCCAGCCTGTGGCCTTTTATTTTTCTTTTTAACTTTCCTAAGGGTGTTTTCTGAAGCACATGAAGCACAAACATTTTAAACTGGGATGAAGTCTAATTTATCAATATTTTCTTTTATCACTTGTGCTTTTGATATCATATCTGAAAAGAAATAATTTTTTTGCCTAAACTAAAATTGTGAGAATTTACTCCTATGTTTTCTTTTAACAGTGTTATGGTTTTAGTTCTTATAGTAAGTGTAATTTCATTTTGGGTCATATATTAACTCTAATTAGGACCTAAGATATAAACTTAATTTGAGTGCAGTATGAGGTATAAGTCTAGTCCAGCCTTTGTTTTTTTTTTTAATTAAGAAAAGATTGTTTAAATTCTTTTCTCTCTTAATTTTTCAAAATTAAAAGTGGTCTGAATAAAATGATATGTGGAAAAATCCAGAGAGAAGTATAAAGAAATTATTTCTTTTTTCAATATCTGAAGAAAATGTGAGAATGAAAACAAAGGAGAGAAACAGTTTCAGAATTGTGTTCTGTTTCCCCCCAGTCTAGGCCTTGCCTTAATTGGGGAGTACGTAATGTAAGTGACAGTAACTGAGGGAAGGAACAGACTCATTTTGCTCAGTTTAGTCCCTGTTCGGGCCTGTTTGTGAGGCTTCTCACAACTGGCTGTCCTGCTCCAGCTGTTATGCAGCTGCCTCAGGGTAAATTTGGTAGAACAGCAGGAGTTGAGTAGCCAAAGGGAGATGGCAAAGTTGAGTCCAATGTTTCATTTCTCTTCCCTTTGGAAATCCATGTACCCATCTTTTGCTCTTCACGGGTCAGATTTTCAATGACCAGTTCTAATATTTTAAACATGGATTAGTAATTGCAAATAATGGTTTACCTCACAATAAAGGACCTATTCCCAGTAGACTGTGTCTCTTTATGGCACAGATCCTTTCCATTGAAAACTCCAGCTGGAAGTCCAAAGCCATCAGTGGACTCCCACTTAACAGCCCTCTTTTTCCATCACCCATCTCCCTGTTGTGATTATCCACTACCGTAGTTGTGAAGTCTTTCTTTGCTGTCTTACTAGTTACGACAGAAGTAAAATAAAATTTAAAGATTCATCTTAATACATGGCTATCTCATGAGCCACATTATTGTGCCTAAGTAAGTAAACACTTGTATAAAAAACTTGACTGAACCTTTTGACCTCCTTTAGGGGGGTCACCTAAAAATTGGAGACCCACAAAGCCCTTCAAAAATAACACCTCTTTCCTTTCAAGTTATTTCCTTCTTTTTGTCTTTCTCCCAAACATAAGAATTACCACTTAAAATAGATTCTTTATATAACTAACATTTTTGAACACTTTTTGTGTTAAACACTGTACCAAATCCCTTGAAGGGATTATCAGACTTAATCCCCACAATCATTTTATGAGATGTGGTGTCTCATTTTGGGCATCATTTCATTTGAAATATATGAATCTTTTTTCTCAAGAAGGGTTTGTGGGATTTTGATTTAAGCTGTTATTTATGTACTCATTTTAGCTCTCATTCCTGCCAGTATATGCCTTTATAGATAAAAATGACTATTCCTTCAGGAAGGAGACTCTTGTTAACTTTCCTGTGCATCTTCCTCAGTTGGTTCCAGTTTGCGTCACAGTTGATGAACAGACTTAAATTTAGCCTTGCTAAAAACAAAGAAGAATTACTTAAATATTTTCATGAAGAGGAATATATCTTTAAGAAGATAGAAGGAAGTAATAGCACTTTATAAATGATGGAAGATAACTGAGTTGCATACCTCATGTGGAGAAGGATTCATATAATGCAGTACATTTTGCCTGTGGAAAATTGACTCATATAATAGCTCAGTTTCAAATTTCTATTATCAAATATGCCATTTCAGATGGTTTAAAATATGTCTTGTCAAAAATTTAGTACTTAATTTTTTTAGTTTTACTGATGTACATTGAATCAAATGAGTCTCTCTCTCTCTGTATATATACATATATACATGCATATATATATATATATATATATATATATACATGTATATATACATATATATGATTTTTTTAACATTTATTTATTTTTGAGAGACAGAGACAGAGACAGAGACAGAGTGCAACTGGGGTAAGAGTAGAGAGAAAGAGAGGGAGACACAGAATCCGAAGCAGGCTCTAGGCTATGAGTGGTCAGCACAGAGCCCGATGTGGGGCTCGAACTCACGAACCATGAGATCATGACCCGAGCCAAAGTCAGACACCTAAACAACTGAGCCACCCAGGCGCCCCATATATGTGTGTGTATATATATATATATATATATATATATATATATATATATATCAACATGGAATCCAGGAAGATAAGGGAAGATAAAGGTTAGCAGTTATTTGGAAAATTTGTATCTGAGTGAAAGATGATTTTGTATACTATATAGTCTTAGACTATTTAGTTTATAATATTATACAGATATTTGCTTAAACTGAAGGACACCTTTTGTCACCCCACAGACTTTTTGTGAATATTTTTCAGAGGGGGGAGATGGATGTTGGCAACTATATGTGATTTTGATCAATCATACACATTGGTAAAGGTGGCAATATATATTACCTTTCCAGGATTTTAGGCCTTGGAAACTGATATAATTTTCATTTTTGTCTTTTTTTCCTTCCTTCTTTCCTTTTTTGGGGTATATAATAGTTTCAGCCACTAAATCCCCAATAAGATTAAGCAGAGACTAAATATTGAATGATTTCATGCACATATAAATATATGTGAAAGTATTAAGTGCAAACATTGAACAAAGAACTTGCATGTGATAAAGGGGTTTTAGTTCTCACACAGCTAAAGAGGTTTGAACTTGATATTTGAACTTGATAAAATCCTAATTTTGTTGTGCTTTTTAGACCTTATCTATTTGTGAGTCATTGATATTCTTCCTTTTTCTTCCCTATGAGTAGTAGTAAACGTCATTGTAAATGTGCAGGATTTTGAGCTTGACTCTCTGAGGTTTTTATTGTATCTCCACGACTTGTTAGTTTTGTGGCTTCAGGCAAGAGAGTCCACCTTGATATGCCTTGGTTTTCCAGTGTAAAATGGAGAAAATAATACCTCCTCATAAAATTGTAAGCCTTACTAAACTGTAAGGTATTTTAAAAAATAATGTAAAAAGTACCCCCTATTTTTTGATGTTCCAGATTTCACAATACCTAATAGTCTCCTTAATTTTAGAAATCAAGTTAAATTTATGAGGCCCATGCTTTTAAAATAATTTCTCAGTTGAAGTAAAACACATTCATAGAAGTGCCAGAATTATACATGCTCACTTCAGTGAATCATTACAAACCAAATATCTATGTTCCCTATGAGGGCCCTATGTCTGTCCCTCACCATTATCTCAACCTTCTTTCTCAAAGGTGACCTCTGTCCTGACTTACAATACTATATACTTATAGAGATGTCTTATCTCTTTATATAAATTCTAACAGTGAACTTTAATGTTATAAGGAAGCTTCAGTTCCCACATAATGTTTATGTGTGTATGTGTATGTGTGTGTGTATTTAAATGTTTATTTTGAGAAATTTCAAACAAACAAAAAGGGGAGAGAATGTTTCAGTGAATTTCTATGTACCATTACCCTGCTGCAAAAATCATTCACTCATGGCCAATTTTTAAAAATTATATCCCAAAGTCACTGCCTGCACAATTTGGAATCAAATCCAATACATCATATTTCATCTTGAAATATTTAGCCAATAGAGAACCTTTTTTGAAAACTGAACCAGACATTAATTATATCTAAGATATTAACAATATTTCCTTAATATCACAAGTACATAATCATGCCACCAGATTATTCTGTTTGGTCTGCATAGGGGTGTGTGTGTATTTAATGTTGAGTTTTTTGGGATAAGTTTTGGAAACAAGGCTTACACACTATATTTGGTTGACAGGTTTTCTTAGTGCTTTTTAGTCTATAGATTCTTTCTGTTTTATTTTTCTCCTGCAACTTATTTGTTGAAGTAAATGCACCATTTATCCTAAAGTTTTTCACATTCTTGTTTTTATTGATTGAATTCCTGCAGTGAGAACCATGCTTCTATTAACACATGTAAAATATCCTCAGTATAAAGTAAGAAGAAAATAATGCCATAACATTTCTAACTAATTGCACAAGGCCTGCTGTACCGAGAAATGAGCTCCAATGTGTAATAGTTCAAAAGAATCACATTCTTCTGAGGATACACCAAAGTTTTTTTTTTTTTAATTTATTTATTTGTTTTGAGAGAGAGAGAAAGAAAGAGCATGCACATGAGCAGAGGAGGGGCAGAGAGAGAGGATCCCAAGCAGGCTCCTTGTTGGCAGCATAAAACCCAATGTGGAGCTCGAACCCACAAACCGGGAGATCATGACTTGAACCAAAATCAAAAGTCAGGGGCCCAACTGACTGAACCACTCAGGCATTCCAACGTGGAAGTTTTTGTGTGCACATGTATAATATATGGAAGTGCAGTTAGTTTGAAAATTCAAAAGTGCTAATTGATAGGCCACTTTAGTGTATTTCCAACGTGCTTTTTTCTCTGCTGAAAATGAGTTTATTTGAAATATTAGTATGTTTACAAAATGTAGCTAGTCTCTTTTCTGACATGAATTGTTCTGGTGTTCAAAGGGCAATTCAGTATCTGCTTTAGAAAATACTGATGTTAAGAGTTTAAATGATTGGTGGATTATCAGTAAGATTCCACACTCATTGACATCATTTGGGCCAAACTTATAATAATATTTTAATTTGCTCTTGTTAAATCCTCATAGAATCAAATCAAGACTTTAAGAAACTTCCACAAATTTAATTCCACATGTTTCCCCCATTCCGAACTTATGGCTTAATCCCTTACTTTACAGAGAAGAATTGACTTTTCTTGAACTCTTCATATTTGAAGAAATAGGTAAGTTTTCTCAGAGAGATAGAGCACAGTTTTAGGATGAAGTGTGTAAGGGCCAGGTGTCAGTGGTCTGAATTCACACTGAGGGTCTACCACTTACAAGCTAAGTGGCTTTGGGTAACTTAGTAATACTTCGAATTTGTCTCCTTTTCTATAAAATGAAATTAAAATTCTACTTTACTCAAGTATTGATGTGACTATTAGTTGAGATAGGCTCACTATAAAGTGTTTGACACAAACTCAGCACAGAGAAGAGTTCTTACTGTTAACTAACAACACGCTATATTAACAATAATCATAATGATGCCAGTAGTATGAAAATCTCCTTCCCACTTCTCCAATGCCACGCATAGACCAGTTTTCCAGAGGTACATATCTCATCACCCATTCACTAATTCACAAATGTATTATCTCACAGGTACTTCGTGTGAGTCATTGCTCTAGGAGCTGGAAGCACAGAGATGAATAAGATAGGGTTCTATTGAGAGGCTTACAATCTATCCCTCATTTTAAGAAACTCAGGGATCCCTAATTGCCTTTGGACTGATTCTAAGGCCTTCATATTTAAGGCTATCCCTAATATGTCTGTTAACTGCCTATGTGACCTCATTTTATCACTATTCCTCTGAGATGATCAAATTGAGTTATTTATTATTACTAAACTTTAAAGCTTTTCCATCTTTAGGTGTAGGTACCTGCTTTTTACATGCACCTTCATGTCTGCCTTAAGATCTACAACCCATTTTTTTCTTTAATGTTTATTTATTTTTTGAGTGAGAGAGAGAGAGACAGAGGGAGAGAGAGAGAGACTGAATGCCTGTGGGGAGGGGCAGAGAGAGAGAGGGAGACACAGAATCTGAATCAGTCCCTAGGCTCCTAGCTGTCAGCACAGAGCATGGGGCTCAAATCCTTGAACTGTGAGATCATGACCTGAACCGAAGTTGGACACATAACTGACTGAGCCACCCAGGTGCCCCTGCCACCCATTCTTTAAGTAAATTTTATTGAGTTTTATAACTAAATGCTGTAAGGATAGACAAATTTTCCCTTCTTCCCTTCCAGGTTCTTTGGCTGGTCTAATAATTAAATTGACATAGACAGATTAACAGAGGAAAAAATAAATTTAATTTTGTATGTACAGGAGCCCCAAAGATATGAGACCCAAGGGCAAGTCAGGCAGTTGAGGCTTAGGTGCCGTCCTGAGCTAAGGAATGGGACAAGGGTTTGGGGCTTCAAAGGGGAGGAAGGCCATTCACAGGATGGTAAGAACAGCATATGTTGGCTAATTACAGGTTTGCCCTGCCATGCACAATGGCTTTCAGATAAAAAGTTATCTCTGGTAATAGCTCTTTTTCTGGTATAGGCTCCTTATCTAAATTCTTTTAGTTAGTGAAGGGAGAGGTAGAAGTTTTTCCTGAGTCAGCTGGGTCTTGATTGCTTTCGGCTCAAAATAATCCACATGCCAAAGCAGCATATTTTGGAGTGGCATATTCTATTGCCCTTCAATGCAAACTTTGATTTTTCTGAACCCCACCCTTTAGCATCACTGTGTAGTTCTAATGGCCTTTATCAAATTCAGCCTTCTGACTTAATTAATTAAATACTTGTATTTGTTCTCTGCCTTCCAAGTCACATTAGACATTATTATAAACTCCTTGCTAGCTGTAACTGTATCTTATGTATTTTTGTGAGCTTTAGCACCAAGGGGAATGGTTGTACATATAATAGGATAGGACTTCTCATTTAAATAAAAGTAAATACATTCAAGTCACTATATTACATCACATAAATAGCAAATATTTCTCTTTTTTGATATGTGCTTGAAGTAAAGGGTGGTTTTCTTCCCACATAGTTAAAATATCCTATTCTTTTTTTTTTATGTTTATTTATTTGAGAGAGAGAGAGAGAACACGTTGGGGAGGGACAGAGAGAAATGAGGACAGAGAATCCAAAGTGGGCTCTGCACTGACAGCAGAGAGCCCTATATGGGGCTCAAACTCATGAACTTCGAGATCATGACCTGAGCTGAAGTCTGATGCTTAACCAACTGAGCCACTGAGGTGCCCCTAAAGTATCCTATTCTTTATGAATGGTAGAGTAAAGGTCACTACTTGCCTTCTAATATTTATTCTTCCTTTATCCCTTAATAACAGAATTTCTGGCTGAGTACATGATTGCCCAATTAAAGTGTCCCTTGCTTCTTCGTGTGCTGAAATAACTGCATCCAGGTCAATGAGGTATGAACAAAAGTGATCTGTATGACTTCCAGGTCATGCCCTTAAAGAACGGATAGGCACACTGCTCCTTTTTTACTAGCTGCAGTGTGGTGGTGGTGATGAGCCTCCTGAGAGTGATGGGAGTAACATCAAGGGTTGATGGGAACAAGATAGAAAGAGCCTGGTGTGTGATTTCAGGGAGTTAGCAAACCAGCTTGGACTTCTTATGCCCAAATATTTATGTGAAAAAAAAATTAACTCCTACCTCGAAGAATTTTCTGTTGTAATTGTTTTTATTTTTATTTTTTAATTTTATTTTTTGAGAGACAGAGAGAGATACAGCACGAGTGGGGGAGGGACAGAGAGAGAGGGGGACACAGAATCCAAAGCAGGCTCCAGGCTCTGAGCTGTCAGCACAGAGCCTGATGGGGGGCTTGAACTTGTTGGGAAAATGAATACAGTTTTACCCCATAAGATGGCCGACTGGACTAAAACAAGCTCTGGTCTTTAGCTTGGAGACCCCTCTTCCGGGATCTTCTTGCACTGTTTGCCATGTGCGCAAAAACCCACCACAGATATGGAAGCTGGCAACTATAAGTTACCCTCGCTCCCTTCATTTGGGGCTCAGATCTTTGGAGAAACGGTCTCCTCTGAGCCTGCCAGTGTTAAATAAATCTCTGATCCACCGAGATCTGTGAGTGCCACTTGGTTTTTCTGCCAGTGTTCCAGTCTGGTTCCATAACAAACTCATGAACCGTGAGATCATGATCTGAGCCAGTCAGATGCTCCACGGACTGAGCCACCCAGACGCCCCTGTTGTTGTAATTGTTATAGCAGCTTAGCTCTATCATAAATAAAACTACTGTGTGTATAAACTTATTTTTAAATTCACAAAATTTCTGTATTTTGTTTTAAACAGTAGAGGTAACTTTAGATACATAAGCCAGAATTCTAATGTAGAAATTTGAGAATAAATAAGCAGGGCATTTTCACTTCTACATATTAAAAATGAAAATACTTTCAATACAGAAAGAAATTAAAACAAAAAGAAGACATTTTTATGAAAAAAACTATTTTCTTTCAATCTTAAGTAACAATACATGAATATATTCAAGATATCCAAAATAAATGTTACCATATTTTTAAAGCTCTGTATACTTAAAGTAGAATGGTACAGAATATTATTGTTAATGACCTGAAGGTTAAGGTTATTACTAGTGAAATGCTTAGGTTTTAAACCAAATCATGTCAATTCACATATAACAAATATTAAGGTATTCTGCTTAATATGAAGATGACAAGGCAGCATAATTTGTGGTCCTGTGTTCTAAGGCTTACCATTAGATTCAGATTTGTGTGAGAAACTTTTTAAGAAAATAGTTTTATGTTATTTATTTATATTTTTTAGCGGGGGGAACATAGCGGGAGAGAGAAAGAATCTTAAGCAGGCTCCATGCTCAGTGCACAGCCCGGCATGGGGCTTGATCCCAAGACCCTGAGATCATGACCTAAGCCGAATTAAACAGTCCTATGCTCAACTGACTGAGCCACCCAGGTGCCCTTTGTGTGAGGAACTTCTATGGCATCTTCCTGTGATCTCCTGCAGACTGATTTATTCAACATCTCTGAGGATGCCTCCAGCCTCCTGAGTCTCATTTGTATTTAAAAAATTCCCGGAAGGTTGTGATGATCAACAATGTGAGCACAATTACTGTGAAGTATAGTTCTAGTGCTCCAGACAAAAAGTTAAAAATACAAGTCAGAGAAGATCTTGAGGGACTTGTGATTTAATGTGAAGAGACAGAACAAAGACTGGATAGTAATTTGAAAACACTAAACCATTCCCAAGTTTCAGAAGATAGTTCTGTGCAGAAATTTCAACACTAAAACTGTTCTCTAGTTGTAGTTTTATAGAGTTCTTTGTTAACTGTTCTTATTTGATTTCTCAATGCATAGTTTTTTTGTTTGTTTTTGGCTTCAATTACTTACCTTTTTAAGCAAAAGCTTTTTTGAAGTTTCAGGTAAAAAAAAAATGTGTAACAGATGGATACAAATATCTTCTAGGTAAAAGAATGCAAGTATTAATTACCCTATGGCTATTGTTAACAATCAGGTATAAGCTATTTTTCATATTTTAGTAAAACAATGTCAGCATAGATATCAATTATGCAGCTTTGTAAAAAATATGACTATAAAAAATCCCACTTTTCAAATATGGTGCTGCAGGAATGTTTTTACCCCTAGAACTATCAGTTTAACAGCATGATTTGCTAATTGCTTGAGTGGGAAAAACACAATTATCAGTATCTTTTGATTAAAATAATTGGTGATGGATTGAATCAGTCATCTTCCTCTCTTAAATCCTTTTTGTGAATTAGAAAATTACAAATTAATAAAAAATTAAAAATATCAGTTGTTTTCTTAGACTAGAGCACATAGTGGGTGTTCAATATTTGTTTCAAATATATTTTAATTGAATCGAATCAGATCAAATGCTAAACTTCTGAAGGAAAAATATTAAACTATCAAAAGTGTTTACCCCATTAGATTTTGTCAACCAAGGAAAGACAAAATAAAATGTGTGCATTTACTTGGGGTCTTGGGGATTGCAATTCGGGAGACATAGAGATCAAAAGCATGCTCTGGAGAGACAAAGGAGTTAGAGCTTTTAAAGAGGAAAGATAATTTACATAAGTTGCTTTGAATAAAATGTGAGTGATGCTGATATAGCTACAGTTATGCTAATCTATATGTGATTAGTTGCTAGGGCTAATGTTAGGTGCAAAGTCCATTTACATCCATGCAGTAGGTGTCTTAATTTATAGCTGAGGTCAGCAAAAATTTTAAGGACGTGTGACAGAACACATACAGAAGCCCCAATTCCTCAGTGTCCTCCTGGCTCAATTTTAAAGAACCCTGTAAACACTGCTTACTCCATTTTTTTCCTCTCCGTTATCAGTTTGTGAACTTGCTGGGAACAAGGGCAGTATCTGGCCAGATTCCTTCCATAACTATGTCTAGAACATGGTTAAACAACACCCACCAATAGTATTGCTTGCCATTTCATAATCCATTATAACTGCAGGAAAATTCATATGCAAGGCTAAAGATAAAGAATTTGACCATTTGACCATTCATTCTAACTATTTAAACTCACTAATTAATTATATTTATATTTATATATTTATATATTATATTTATATATTATTATAAATTATATATATTATATTTATATATTATTTATATATATTTTATATATATATAAAACAGCCCAAGCTACCAGGTCAACTGTATTTTATTTGGATCATTTAATTGCTTACTCTGATTAAATGAAGATTTCTTTTTCCTTCCATAAAATCCTTTGAGATGTAGGATTCTTGGCAAATCTTTGACCTTTCTCTCAAGTCCAAATAATACATATACAAAAGAAATTAGTTTCAACTAAATATCAAAGGTCACAGTGATTTCAAGCTATCACCAAGGGACTTCTTTTCTTCTCCTGCTCACAGTTAAGACCAAGACGGGATTAACATGACAAAACTAAACACATTCTTCTTCATTAAGTAGCAACTTTGAGTGAAATGTCTTTGTATTCTCCTAGTGAAATTTTGAACTCAGTACAAAGGGGTTTACAACTATAGCAATAACTCTCACAATACTTGCAATTTTTCTCTACTTTGGAGTGATTTGAATTACAAATATGTCTGGGAAGAGACTCCTAAAATATTAAGACTTGTGACTTAGTGAATTTCTATGTGTAAGCAAACATGTATTTATCTTTAGCACATGCTATGGCCAAGCAGCTACTTGGCAGTATTAATTTTAACAAATTATTTTGTATGGAAAGAGCATTGTTAAGCCAGGAGTGCACTGGGACATGTTAACATTTTAAATTTCCTGTTGTGGAGGATGGGATTAATTTTCCTCTTACTCTTCCAGTTTCTTGGTTGAGAACTCTCCATCATAAAAAGTCAGATTAACAGGAGAAAAACAAGTGAAGTTTAACATGTAATCTTCCTGTATACCCAGGAAAACTGAATAAATCAAATGGCCTAAGCCAACACCTTAAATACTGTCTTCAGCTAAAGACAAAAGAAGATGTTTTGGGGGAGGGAAGCCAGTTATGGGAGATTATCAGACAAAGCAAGTAAACAATGGTTGTCATTTAAGTTCCATTGTTTTTTCCACTGATATGAGTTGTTCTAGGTTTAGTTATCCTCTTCCTCTTAGTATAGAGAAGACATCCTTATATAAATGGAGATTTGCCTTGTAAATGTCTCTTACAAAAGGGTAGTTTCTAGTAGGTTTTCAGAGATTCTGCTGTCACCTGTTTCCTAAAAATAACTGGCTCTAGATAATCCTTATGCCAAAGAGGCGTATTTTGGGACGACAAATTCTGTTTCTTGTCAGTGTATCAATCTGAAAATAAAGAGGCACAGTGTGAGTAAAACAAGTGTCTACAAGGGACCAAAGAATTGCAATTTGAGGAGCACAGATTCAGGTCAATACCCAAATAATGTTCCTGCTTCTAGGGTGAAAGAAAAGGATTTTTATGAGGAAAAAGAAGGGGGCCATTACATGAGTTGAAGAAAAGGAAAAAAAAGTATTTCTTATGGGTGTTAACAAACTAAGGTACTCTGGGTTATATACTGATTAACTGCTGATTTTATCTTCAGAACTTCTGTAACTGTCAGTTTTGTGGTTAGGATGTGGTCAAAGTAATTGACAATTACTTAAAACATTTGTGGTTTTGCCCAGTCCAAAGGTTTTGGTCCAGTTCAAGCAAGGCAAGTAATGTGGTTTCTGTACAATGGCTATTTCAACTCCATTTTAAAATGACTCCAGTCACGTCAGTTTTTCACATTTCCCCCTTTTGATCTAGATCTTTCTCTGAAAACATCACCCATTGGAAATTATTGTTGATTGACCACTGGAAAACATTGCTGATGAGCCATCAAGTGTCACAGATCCCTCCTTGCCAGTAAGACTTATTCTCAGTGTGTCAAATCCCTTGGGAAAGTGATTCCTTAGGAGCCTTAGGCCACATTTGACCAACAAGAGTGCCAGAGCCAAGAAAGCCTTTCCTGTCAAGTTTCTTAAGACCACATATCTTCTGCAGTTTCTGGAAATGCCCCACGTCGTGTCTCATAAACCTTAGAACTCATTTCTAAATGCTGAGTGACCATTATCTACATGGTGTCCATTGAGCTATACAAAGGAGACAAAGTTCTGTGATGAAAAAATCCCAAAAAGAATAAATAAAATGCTAAGTACACATTGAAGGAGTAATCTGAACTAGGAAGCAATTCCTGAAGGTAGCCAGCTAAAAAGATCAAAGAACCAGTGGGCTCTGCATTTAACTACTTGGTTTATGCCCAGATTTTATCTAGTTTCTGTTTCTACTTTGCCAGAGGTGTTCACCCAAGTCCAAGATGTGTTTATTACAAAAAAACTTTACCTTGTTCTACTAGGAAGAATCAAGAGAAATTCTATTATCTTGTACAACTTGTGCAAGAGAGTCCCAAGATTTTTCTTGGGCGGCTATTGTTTTAGTGACAGATTTGGCAATATCCCTCAAGGTTTTAGATAGATTTCTGATCATATATTCCTTTACCTACCAAACTATGTTATACCCAGAGAGAATCAGGGAATTGCTTATTTGAAAACCTCTTTAATCTTTAGAGCTGAAAATGGATAATTTTTTTACTTTTTTTTTTTTTTTTTCAGAGACTGGTCATTTACAAAATTTGTTCTACTATCTTTTTTTTCCTGAAGAGGTATTCTGACCTTCAAGTAGCATTTAAATTATACATGATTTCATAACCTAAAGTCTTGTAGTGATCAGAAAGCACAGGCTGGAAGAAAAGGATCTATCCAATACATTACTGTGTGTCGCATCTAAGACAAGTAGAAAAAAGAAACCTATAAATCAACACTGAACTTCAAATTAAAATGGATTATTGGGTAGAGGAGGAGGACAGATTATTGTTAAAGGTATGAAAATAAATAAAGGAAACCTCATTTAAAACGGAGTCTGAAGCACAAAGGGGGAGCTCTCACGGGTACTGCTCTGAGCCTGCATAACCAGTGGGAAGAAAGAAGGTAATTATGTCAACAAGACAGGACATTTTCACGGAGAATTTATCTCCTGACTTTAAGAAAAGGAAAGAAGATCCCTTCCTGCCCACATAACAACTACCTGCAGCCAATGCGGACTATTGAAGCCTCAAAACTTTCCTTCTCCAATAAATTTTTGTTCAGAACATTCCTCCTCAATTTTTCCTAAAACCAAGTAAAAACTGACCTTCGTCAGATTTGCCTATGGTCTGCCATAGCTTGCTTGTCTCAAATTACAATTCCTCTGCTTTCCCAAATACACTCTTTAAAAAAAAAATAAAGTTGCTTTTGTCCTATTTAAAGTTAACAAAAGTATGGGGGCAGGACTGTATACTTTGCAATACCTTTTGTACCGTCCACGAAGCAAAGAGCTTAGAACCACACATATACCAACACTATACCTGACTACAGGTTGGAAGAGAGAGAAGTAATTGAGTGTGCTGAACCAATACCAGGAGCAAGAGGAAGGAGCTGGAGTTGACAAGCTGAATGCTATCCCAGAATTCAGTGAATGGTCTTATTTTCTCACAATTCTTCCTTCTGGTTTAAACTGGTATCATTCATCTAATTGGATGAGAAATTCCAAAGTGGAGCAAAGCAATTATCTTTCTAATTCTCTTGAGGACAACACAAAGCATATATTGTTACTTTATTGAAAACTGCTATTTGCCAGGTACTAGGTTGGCCCTGGAAATTTCTAAATAAATTCACCACAGTCCCTATCCCTTAGGAGATTGATATTTTATTTGAGAGACAGAGGAATAATAAGTTAATAGTGATGGTGATTTCACAGGTTCTATACTTAACACAGTCTTGGAGAACAGAAAGTATTTTGTGATGATCTGACAGTTCATAAAGGTTTGTCAGGAATTGTCTAGGAGAGTGGAGGCAGTGGGGATAGGAGTGGGGCATGGGAACAGAAGAATGAGATTGAGAATGGAAATATTTTGGCATCTCATGTTACAGATAAGAATTCTTATGCTAGTGTTGTTTTCATTCATTGTAAGTAGTGCTGTTTTTTTAATCTGTAATAAGCTTCATTTTTGTTGTTTTTTGGAGTTGACAATTTTATCAGGATATGTTATCTTTTTTTAATGTTTGTCTGTATGTTTATTTATTTATTTATTTATTTATTTATTGAGAGAGGGAGAGAGAGTGCACAGGGGAGAAGTAGAGAGGGCGGGGGGGGGGGGGAGGGAGAGACAGAATCCCAAGCAGGCTCCACACTGTCGGCACAAAGCCCAATATGGGGTTCAATCTCACGAACTGTGAGATCACAACCTGAGCCAAAATCAAGACTGAAACACTTATCCAGCTGAGCCACCCAAGTGTCCCAGGATGTGTTCTTTTTTAAATATATTAATATCCATGTATTTTAACATATAATTTTAATCTGTTTGCACTATATTATCTAGAAATCATTTTCTTTATTATTAAGATTATAAACTAAACTTTCAGCTCTCTTCATTCTCCTAGTCAGCGCTTTTAAAAAAGTTTTACAATAATGTTTTAAAGCCCATGAATTCATATTTCTTCATAAATTCAGTCTGTGCTTGTGAGGCTTGGCTAATATATCCCATTCAACAGAACAACTATATTTTTTCATGAATTTATATCCAAAAATTTCTATATGTTTTGTAGATTTATATTCCAACATTCTTATGAATTCTATGTATGTTAATGAAAGCATTTTTTTTTTCTATTCTCCAGCATCAATCAGCCTAAATAACTAGTGCCAGGTTTAGTTGAAGAGTTGACATGCTTATGTTTCTTAAATACTAAATGAAAACAAAATAGAAAAGTTAAAATCTTGCTGAGGCATAATAGTAAAGGTATTGATGCATATTCTTGCCCTTGCCAATTGAAAATAGATGTTTTCTATATCTTTTTGTTGAATAAAGACAAATCGCCATCATTTTAATAGCTATACACCGTTTGCTAGGAGATGTTTTGATATGTTTCAGTGAGAAAACCACATATAGCACAGCAGTGAAAATTGAAGATACTATTTGCTTGAGTGGATCATAATCTGTGCTTACTTTCTATACCCTGTCAATATTCTACATAATCCAAGCTGGCCAACGAGAGATAAATATACATTGAATTGAAAAACATTGCATGTACTCTTCAATGTGGTCATCAACCTCTCTGAATCTCCATGAATGAAGTGAGGTTTTATAATTAATGCTAGATTTTTGGTTGGGAGAGGGGGACCATATGGCTTCCAAACACATCTCCTTACCATTATATTTTCTTTTCCGTAACCGAAGAAGTCAGTAAAAAGTTTCCACAATTACAGAAGATGACTATTCCAAACCTATCCTGTGTAACTTGAGAAGTACAACTTGTAGTGTTCAGGATCCCACAATCATGTATTCCAGGATCCTATCTCTATCATGTGGCACCACCATTCCCTACTCTGACTAGAGGACCTGGTTGCCTTGTGTGTCTAAGGAATTACAGTTGTTATCAAATAAGCTCTGACTTTTTTGTGTAGTCCTCTTCCCCACCCCACCGCCTTACCTTGTTATCTGAATAAACGGCGTAGGTAACTTTGAGAAAAATTAGAGGATAAGATCAAAGTGTGCATTTGTGTACCACAGCAAGATCTGCACTCGAGGATATTTGTCATACCTTCACATAATAACGTAACAGCTCATGACTGCATTTAAGTCAGAGAAATGAATGAGGGGTAGTAACTCTAGTTTTAGGGCTACGTTTGTCTTCTATTCAATAGTCCTGAGTTTATTTTTAAGTTGGTGTTTTCTTGTTTTTGATTTTATTTTGTTTTGTTTTTGTTGTTTTGTTTTGTTTTTGCTTTAATTTTGACCTTGGTATACTTCATGGTAGACTCAGTAGGATGGTAAAGACTACTTGGTGTCATTTTGCAAGTTTACTTCACCTGACATTTTATTTTATTTCTAGGAACTTACAAATTTTTAAGCATAGGTAGAAGTCCATGTGACTTATCGTATGGATGAATGTTTTATCATTCAAGTATAAACTTAATGGGCTGACTTTTAATTCTATATCTAACAAGCTCATGATTTATTAACTATAGCCTGAGGCCTATGTCTATTTCATATCATTATTAAAGTGCTAAGTGCAATATATGTCCAGTTGACTGTTGTGGTAGCTAACCTATTTTGTGTCTGGAAGTATATTTCTACTGCAAAAAAGACGCTAACAGGTATTTGCAATCACTGTCACCAATATTCCTCTCTCTCTGATAGAAGAGTGAACAGGCTGTTTTTAAAACATTTAGCTGCTCCAGTCCCCAGTCTATTCTTCAAAATCTGGCATTGGGGCCCTGTTGGGAATTACCGGGTGAGAAATAGCAAAGCTAGCATTTCGTCCTGTAATACCATTGAATTTATTTCTTTTTTTCCTCATGATACTATTGAATTTCTTATTTTATATTTGATGGCCATAATCTTCAGTATAATATAAAATGAGTTCTTGTTATAGCTACGATTGAATTATCTAACCTATTAAATTGCTAGAAATCAGAGATTTCCACCTGTGTTAGGATATCAAATAAGTTGTCTCTGTTAAATGCTCTCATATCCATAAATTCTTTATGACTTAAATTTGTAATTTTTTTTGATAGCGTGCCTTTTAAAACCCATTCCTAATTTGTTTCTTAGACATTTTTTTATGATATAAGTTAGAAAGTTCCTGTATTTCTTTCTTCATGTGAGCTTTTTCTTTATACATTAATTTTTAAGTCTATACCCAAGCTATAATGCTAAAAGATTCATGTTACAAGCCTACTTACAGTCAGAGGTGAGAGATGAGGAGGTGTTAGTTTTAAAATTTTCTGCAAAGAAACTATTTTATCTGACAAACTCTTCCAATGAAGGAGCAGAAACCACTTAGTTGGTCAAGTACATAAAATAAGTTGTGTTTTCAAAATAGTTGAGTAAATGGATGCCACATTTCTTCTAAATCCATCTAGATGTCCTCCGGTGGATATTTGGACTATACTATTTTATATACAAGACATGACAAAGCTGTGAATTTAACTGATGCACTAATTCTGCAGAATCCAACTCTGATTATTTCGTGGTCTGAGCTTCATGACAAAATAAATAAGATATAACTACTTTCTATAATGCAAATTTTCTGAACTTTATTCTGTGGCTTGAGGTGAGAATTTACAGATCTGAATTTTGTTGTTTCATTCTTTATGTTCAACACAGTCAGATGCAGCAAAATATTTACTTGCTGCCTTGTTTGCTTACTTATTTGTTTGTTTATATATATATATATATATATATATATATATATATATTCTATGGCAATAGCTACCTGGTTATCCAGAGCTTTTCCCTGATTATAGCAACAATTTAATTTACTCTTTTGATGTTGTACTATAAGCTTTTGGTCTCCTAATGTGAAATATCACTTTTTTCTCACTGCTCAATATTCTTTCTATCCAGGTACCAATTTGAGCACAACAATTTGTTCCAAGATACTTCCTAGAACTATGTCTTTTGAATGAGTTCCTTACTACTGAAGTTATTTGATGGCAAAAAATTTAAAACCATTTTAAATATTTTAAATAAAGGAGAAATCATTGGGAGAACATGGATTAGCTTACATAATCCAAAAAAAAAAAAAAAAAAAGAACTAGGCTTAGAAACATAACAGTCTGAGTTTTCAAGTGGTGGGAGCTATCAGTTCAACTTTTTGGATAGTTTGGCATCAATCTATTTTCTGCCTTTTTATCATTTCTTTAGAGTCAAAATCTTGGGAGGGAGACTTTAATTATCCTAGTTTGCATCATCTGTCTGCACCTTCCTTGATTTTTATACTCAAGCTTGGATTCTAAACATAACTTCATTAAACACAATGTTTGATTGAAATTTTTATTAAGACAGCAAACAATGAGGAAGAAATAATTTCTCTGAAGAAAATCTGATGCTATTATCAGTAGAATAGGAAATTGATACAAAATGCCCTAAACTATTACACTGTATCCTGTGTAATTATTAATAGTCAAGTGTTTTATTTCCCATGTGATAGTATGATAATGGTGGATATTTCTTCCATCATTTCTAATTATTGGAGACAATTGTTGAGTAAATTATAACTTTTTGTTAGGTTTGAGGATAAAAGAAGCCAGGTTCAAGAAAACTAGAGATAAACAATTGTATTAAAATAGCATTTAAAATTAATTTAATATTATTATGTTTAAACTATCCTTTTTTCCTCTTTTTAAAATTTATTTTGTACTATCAAAGAGAATGTCCATAAACATTGAATACTAAAGATCTGTTCATGGCATTGTTTTACCAAAGTTCTTAATGGAGTGTATTTTATTTTCTGAAATATCCTTCATTTACTAATGATGAGGTAGATGAACTGAAGCAATTACTTAAAAAATAATTCCAGACAAAAACATCCATTCTCATTCTGAATCCGTTGATCAGAGTGACTTCAATGGTTACAATAGCACTGCTGGTTAAGAATTAACTCCCCATGGTAGGAAGCCATTCAGGTCCTCTCAACAGGTCACACAGGTCTCTCAGATATAGGTGCCATGTTTGAAGACTCACACAAAATGTCTGTGTCACTTGAATTATACAATGTGGCAGTATTTGTTCCATGGGGACATAATCTTGAAAGAAGAGGCAAAGTAGAAAACACTTTGTTAGTATGTTATATGTGAATACCTTATTGGACTGTGCATGGATATGAGGACATTGTAGCCCCTGTTAAACAGTAATTCCACTGGTGAAGCATCTGTCAGTTCCCAGATGTTCCTGGTGCTGAGGGTGTCTCCTCATATCCCCATGCATTGTAAGGTCAGGGCCCTCTTCACCTACCCATTTGGCTCAGATGATTTGAACTGAATTTGGTTGTCCTTCTCTACCATCCAAGCTTTATTTTCAGCCTCAGGATACGTGGGATACTTGACCATTTGTATCTTCTCTCGTTCTTTGCATCTAGAATTAAATTAAGTATTGATTTGTGTTAAAATAATCAATGCTTATGCTTCCTCCCATTAGTCTGGCAAATGTTATAGTTAGTAATAATCATAGACCTATAGAGAATACACAATGTTTGTGTGAATTCCCTCCAAACTATAGTAACTTGCCTTTATTTTCAATACTATTAGATTTTTAAAAATTATAGGTAAGAAATATGTGCTTACTGAGCATCGTTTAACACTGATTCATACAGAAAGAAAAACTTGCTGTTTTAGAATAAGAGACTCCCAACCTGGAAATTAAATGAAATAAGGGATGCAGATTACCTAGTACAGTACAGGGTACTTAGCAGGCACTCAAAACATCTGTTATAGACAACTTAGAGTCAACTTAGGCTATATGTTCCAAAGACTAATAAAGTAAATTCACTGATGTATTTGTTATCAATTGCTGTGTAACATTATAATCACAAATTTAGCAGTTTGTGACCTAACATTTTCTGTGGGTCATGAATCTGAGCACAACATCGCTGGGTCCTTTGCTTTGGGGACTCAAATGGCTGCATTCAAAGCACTGGCCACGCATAGAGTCTTATCTGAAGCTCAGTGGCAGAAAGATTCACTTCCAAACTCACATGGTTATTGGCAGCATTCAGTTCCTTGAAGTTGTATGACTGAAGGCCTGCATGTCTTGTGGGCAGCCCTCATGTTGAGGGCTCCCTGCAGTTTCTTGCCACTTGGGGTTTACCCTCAAGGTGTCTTGCTTCCTCAAAATCAGAAAAAGAAAGAAGGATTCCAATAAGACAGGCCCTATAATCTTGTGTAATGTAATCACATGGTCATATACACATAAACCCATACATCCCTTCAACTTTCTTGTATTCTATTGCTCAGAAGTCACAGATACCATTGAAACTCAATGGGAGGGTATTTATTGCATGAGGACATGAGCACCAGGGATCCACCTTATGAATCTGGCTGCTACAACTGAATATAGAATATATTTACTTTATTGAGAGATTCTTTTGACATAGTGTAGTTTAGTTAGTCTGGGTGGCATTTCCACTTGACAGATGCTTATACATTCCAGAGTTGCTATTATGCAGAAATGCAGGCACATGCTCTAGTATGTTATTAGATGTCAATCTGTTTTTCTTTTTTTTTTTTCCACGTTTTTATTTATTTTTGGGACAGAGAGAGACAGAGCATGAATGGGGGAGGGGCAGAGAGAGAGAGGGAGACACAGAATCGGAAACAGGCTCCAGGCTCGCGGGGCTCGAACTCAGGCACCGCGAGATCGTGACCTGGCTGAAGTCGGACGCTTAACCGACTGCGCCACCCAGGCTGTTTTTCTAAATAGTAGTTCACTACCCATTTCTAACAAAAAGAGATTTAGAAGGCAAAGATGAACTTCTAGTTTATCAGCATGCTTTTAAGCACTCACAAATGAAAGAAACATTATGTTTTGTAGTCTCCTTTTCTCCTTCAAATTAAAAACAGTGGCAAAACATATTTAGAAGATACAGAGATATAAAATTCAACTTGCTAATTCACATGGTATTAGCAATATTTTATATTTATGCTGTGTTCATTTTATGCATATTTTAAATTGATTACTGTTGATCCTTTGATAGCTTTGTGTGTACCAATCATATGACTGAATTGATATTTATAATTTTAAAATTCTTATCCAAATAGAACTTTAATATCACCAAATCCAAAATTTTAGAGATGAAAAAACTGGTTCAAGTGTGTAATGGATTGAATTGTGTCCTCAAAATACATGTGTTGAGGTCCTAACCCACAGTCCCTCAGGATGTGAACTTATCTGAGAACAGAGGCATTGCAGATGTAATTATCAAGTTAAAGTGAGGTCATTAGAATGGGCTCGGATTCAGTATGACATGTGTCCTTGTAAAAAGGAAAATTTTGGACACAGAGACATGCACATAGGGAGAACACCATGTGGATGATGAAAACAGAAATCCAAGTAATGCTTCCATACATCAAGGAATGTCAAAGATAGCACCACCTGCAGAAACTAGGGGAGAAGTGTGGAACAGGTTCTTCCTCACAGCCCTCAGAAAGAGCCATACCTGCCAAAACCTTGATCTTAGAGTTCTGGGTTCCAGAATCATGCGGGATACATTTCTGTTGCTTAAAGGCACCCAGTTTGTGGTAGTTTATTACAGCAGCCCTAGTAAACTAATACAGAGTGTGATTTTGTAACTTGTCCAATAACCAAAGTGATTTCTAGACTACAAGTTTAGTAGGCGTTTATCAGTCTGTAGTGTCCAGAGAATGCCACTATTTCTGGCAGCATTCTTTTAACATTTTTAATTTTTCATTAAAGAAACAAATAAAATTGGTTATTTAATGAAATTGTTTCTGTACCATATGAGTTTTTCTAAAATACTCTATTATAAAAATAAACCAATATTTTACTGATTAGTAACCTATGACTCAAAGGAGTGTGTTTACAGTGCTTAGTTCTTATTTTAAGTTGGACTAATGTTATTCTCAGGGAGGACATACATTAACTTCTAAATAAACCATGCTATAATACATTTAAAGTTCTAGTTGTCTGTGAAGTCATCTTTAGCTCAACATAATGGTTTGAGTAGGATTTAGAATATATCAGGGTCACCTAATCAGAGTTTCTTATGTAGGTCCCCCCCCCCCCCGTATTCTATTACAACAACATTCTTAATCAATGCCACATGAAAGAAAGAAAGAAAAAAAAGAGTAAGGAGCACTCAAGGCAATTTCCAATTTATTTATAAGTTTTGTATGAAAACGCACTGATAAGTCAGTCTTTTGATTTTAAAATGTATCTTCTTAAGGATTCAGTGTACAACCAATGATTAAGTTCCAAGATCCCCTGCAAAATCTATTTCACCCACTTGAAATAAGGCTAAATAAATATCTTAATTTGAAGCCATCCACTCTGGTTCCTTGGCTTCAAATGTGGATTTAAAGTTTGGGGAAGGAATGACAGATTAGGAAAGGATAGATAGAAGGTGTAAGATAAGGGGTTCCAACCCATTTTTTGGAATAACCCAGGATTATATTCATTTTTTTTTCTTCCAAGGATTTCAGAGATTCTTACACCTCCACTGACACTGTTCACTTCTTACCAGAATTTGCCCCTCTACATGGCCTACTAAGGAGCAAAATTAAGACTTTCTCCTTCAGCCAGACTTTGAAGCAAGTAAATATCCATTAATTTTTTTTCTATATTTTTACTTCTGCGAACAATAGGAAAAGAACCTAGTATAAGGATTATCTGTTTGCTCCTCATATCCTATTTTTCTGAGATTATATAGAGAAAGAAAAATGTGGAGATGGAAAAAATGACAGGTTGTTAAGTGTTCCAAGTACTGAGTAAGATTATTTTGCCTTTCAGAAGAAGCTAGGGTTGAATAAATCTTGTGGGTATGTAATTCATATGTGGATGTACTCTCATTTTTGCCATAATTCCTAAAGAGGATGTTTATAGCTTTAAATCATCATAAGCAAGCAAATAAAAAACACATAAAACTCTACAAGGCACATGTGAAGAAAGAAGACTTACTGAAAATTTTATAAGAGAGACTAAGATGGGATTGATTCTGCCCAATATAAAGAACACGTCTTGAACAATCTTCCTTAAATACATTATTCAACTCTCTTTTCCTGGTCACTGAAACTTCTGTCCCATTTCACTCTTTCTTCATGCAGCAAAGCCACTTATGCAGAATAAAGTAGCTTCATGCATGCTGTCTCTCCTTGGTGTCAGGTGACTAGTCTAACGGCCCAGATCAAAAGATGGCTAAACAAATAATCCACATACTCATGGTAGGTCTTTCTTTGGTGGTCAGAAATGAGGCATTCCTTTATCATCTGCTAATTAAAATAAGGTATTGTAAATTTCATTATAGATATTTTGTGTGTAGTTTAATCACATTCACTAATGTAAAAAAAAAAAAAAGGAGAAGAAATTAAACAGTTTTCTGGACTATTGGCTTCAGGGCTGAGAAGGTTAGTGAGCAGAATCCCCTAGGGTAGAAGGGCAGGAGTGCTGGGTTCCTTGCTTTTCTTCAAACTGCTTTCCTGCCAGTGAAGTCCCTGCTCTGCGGTGAAGACTTAGGAGACTGGGAGAAGGGAGACCTGTGTCAACAGACAGTTCTCCAAGGGTGAGGTGAATGCAAGAAAAGAGAAGAAAGAATGCTTAAGTTGTAGCATCTAAGAAAGAAGAGCAATTTCTATAATCACTGGGAAGTGACCTTGTTTTGCAATACATACATACATGTGAGGAACATAAATACATGTATGGTAAGTTGGGGACTGGCTAGGGTCCAGCATTTTCTAATAAGACTTTCTCTAAAGCTAACAATGCTCTGTATCTGTGCTGTCCGATACAGTAGACACTAGCCACATGTGGCTATTTTAGCATTTGAAATGTGGTTAATATGACTGAGGGCTGAATTTTAAATTTTTTCTGTTTTTATCAATTATAAATTTAAGTAGACAATATGGCTAGTGACTACTGCAATGGATAGTATAGGTGACGGTGCTTTCGGTCACTTTCTTTCTCATCTTTACCAAATGCAATATATGCCCAATACAGTGCAAATTATTGGGAATCATGAAAGAAGAAAAATCAGTCCTTGATTAGGTGCTTTCCTAGCACTAAAGACCCTTCTCTTTAGTGAAGGAATGGGAGACTGTGTGAGGGGGAACTTGTATCAGCAGAAAGTTCTACAGTGGTGAATCAGTCTATAGGAAATACTTTATGACAGAAGTTTGGTAACATTATCAATAAATGGATAATGAAAAAGAAAATTTTGATTTTTATTAAAATAGAAAATAGACTCGGTTGTTCAGAAATTTGGGAGCGGCTTGACTGAGAAATACTAAACAGATCTGTTTGTTTTAAACTACTAGGTTTGGAAGTTGTTACCCAGCAATAGGTAACTAGTACAGTTAACCCTTGGACCATGTGGGGTTTAGGAGCGCTAATTCAAATGCAGTAAAAAATCAGCATATGACTTTGACTTCCCCAAACCTTAACTACTAATAGCCTACTGTTGACCAGAAGCCTTACCAATAACATAAACAGTCAATTACCACATATTCAGTATGTTCTATATATTATATACTGTATTCTTACAATAGAGTAAGCTAGAAAAAGAAAATATTAATAAGAAAATCATAAGGAAGGGAAAATACATTTATTGTACTGTACAGTATGTATTGAAAAAAAATCCTCATATAAGTGGTCTTCCAGAGTCTAAATCCGTGTTGCTCAAGGGTGAGCTGATCTATGTTCAAAGGTATCATCGGTTGTTGGTTGTTTGGCTAAGTCTGTCTCCATCCCCCAGTCCCACAGAGATCTTAGTACAGTGTGGCCTGGAGAATGCAGCACAACCACTCTGTACATGTATCGGTACTGGTTCTTTCTGGAGGTAGCATAGAAATTGTGAGAAAGGAGAGCAAAGGAGATGACACTCAGAACTGGTTTTCACCTGCTTAGACGTTGAGCTGTGAGATAAAGCAAAATAAATAAATAAATAAATAAATAAATAAATAAATAAATAAATAAAATTATTTTTATCTGTTCATGATAGGATATGCTCCTAATGGAAAGAAATGATTATTCTGTTCTTTTGTCTAGTTAAGAAACATTTGGATGATTTTATTTCATATGACTTGTTTATCACTTTGTCAATAGAAGGTATAGTTTTCTAAGTTCAGAGGCTTCTGAGGACAACTGTCAGGAAAATTTTAAAAGTGGATTTTGATATTGACACTCTTGGAACCCTGAAGATATGGTGAGACTGTAGGTGATATTTTTGCAATCCCTCTAAAGTTAGTGAAAATGTAGGAGAAAATCATATCTACCAGGCGTTAAAACCTGGGTTCTACGTTCACCTTTGTATCTAACTAGCTGTGCAACCTTAGACAAGTACCATACACTTTTATTTAGTATAAGGAGCTGACTTAAAGATATCTAAAATACCATGTTATTTTAAAGTTTTTATAGTTTCTTGTTTGATAATACTTTAGTGAAAACTACCTGGATTAGCATTTTGGTTCTGTCTGCCATATTTTAAAAAGAATATAAAAAACACTGGGCTAAAGCTAATGAAGAATGGAGAATGACTTTTCAACTTATTACAGTGAATTTCAAAGATATTAAAGAGTTTTTGAAAAATTATCATCATACTAGGACTGTGAATGCTGTCAGATGAGGGAATTTTTGTAGGACATCTTCAAAAAAAGTCAAAGCAAGATCATGAACAAAAGTTAAAGGTCAGGCACAAGATTAAGCTGGACAGCCTTGGAAGCCAACTGTTAAAATAAAGTCATGGGACAATTGTCAAAAGAACATTACAAGTAAAACCTTGGTGAGGTACAATAGGCCCATTTCTATAAAGCTTTTAAATATGTTTTATCTATGACCCAGAACATTGCCTTTTGGAATTATCCAACAGACATAACCATTACTGTAAATATGGTATATGAACTAATTTGACATCTATTTGAATTCTCAATATTTCAAGCTAAAAACAACATTTCCCAGAGCCTGCTATAGCTAGAGTTCTGGATACAAATTATATTGCTAATTTAGGCTGTTATCAACAGCAAACAAGAACACAGAGACATGGGCTTCTCCAGCAACAGTGTTCCAGTATCTGGGCAGTTGTTTTTGGGGTGTGGTGGGAAAAATACACTCATAATTCTAGTATCTAGTCATCAGCTGTATAGGTTTCAGGTGATGAATATGGCCTCTTCCTGATCTTAATTTTTTGATTAGTTAGATTTTTGAATAGCTAGATTTCAGCTATGGTGGTGAAGTTTTTGAATTCAAACTGCCCCAATGGTGTTATTTGATTTCCCTCATTCCTGGTTGTGTCATAAGTGGTCATTTCTCTGGAAGGGCAGTTCTGTGCAGCCTTTTCAATGATTTTACAAGCTTGTGCATTCTCGTATTAAAGTTGTATCTGCTCTTAGATTGCGTTTTTCAAAGGCAGACTCTGAGATAAGGATTCACACCCAAATAGTTTATTAAGAAAATGCTACCAGAGAAAAAGTGAATGGAGAAGCAAGACAGAAAAGGGAGAGAATCAAAAAAAGGGAAGCATCTCAGGCAAAGTCCTACAGAAGATAGTTTTAGCCTTCTTCCCAAGGAAAATTCACACAATAAGTTACTCTCATACCTTTCACCCAGCTAGAGCATAAGATGTGAGCTTTCGTACTTCTCTACACCTGTCAATCATTGATTAATTGCTCTCCCTGACAGGAAACTTCTGGCTCTCTGGTACTGGGCAAAGAGGACTCTACTATCCCATAGCAGTGTTCAGAGTAAACTACAGTGACTTGTCTTTGAATATATAATATACAAAATCAGGAACTAATAATACAAAAATGGGGAAAAAAAAGGATCTGAAGGGATCTGAGATAATCTGCTACGGTCCACTCTTTATACTCAGACCACTCAATCTCACGTACACTTAGGTTCACTCTATACAGTCATGCATTCTTGAAGATAGTCAATGGTCACAATTTGTGATGAGAATGTACAAAAAAGAGGATTAGTAGGATAACCTACAGGGGTTTCTGCTGTAGGAGGTGTCCAGGTCTTCCTTTTCCTTTTATATTTCCCTTACCTGTGGCTACCACTTGTGCTGGTCTAGGTTGCTTGATAATTGGGGTAGTCAAGTCTATGTCAGAAAGAAGTCTAAGGTGCTGGTTAGCATATCCATGGTAATTACTATAATAGCCTGTTTATAGATAGAACTTGATATAAAAGTACCAAAAATACCCCAGTGATTACTGACTTCCTAATGTACCACTCCTGTCTACCATATGAAGAAGAAGTGATCAGGGTGAATTGCTTCTGCCAGTTTGGTAACTTCTTTCCTTCAAAACTCTTCTACTGTCACAAAAAGTCTAAAATGACCTTGCGTCATCCCATTTTATGATTAGGAGAGCTCTTAGTGTCTCCTGGTGGAAGTATTTCTTCTCTGGGAAACAGAACCTCTAGAACTATAGAAAATAAATAGGTAGGACAGATTTCTGAAGTGGGTCATGTTGAGGGACTGAGCATGAAGCCACTCCTTTGTTCACAAACCCAGATATTCTACCTAAAATATGACAATATAATACTGTTTAGTCATGGTCTGTATTGTGTGGTGACTTTTTGTACAGGGTCGTTTCTAAGATGGCATCTTTTAAAATTATTGAGGAACAGAAAGAGCTTTTGCTTGTGTAGAAATCATAACTGTGAAATGTTTAAGAGATTTGCTTACTAATTTATTTTTAAATATCAAAAATAAATTCATTACGTGTAAACACAAATAGCATATTTGTATGGAATGTAACCAGATTTCCCAAAAAATAATTCTCTGAAAGTGTCTTGGTGACTCCCAGAAAGATCTCCCATGGGACTGTGGATGAGGCTTTAAGAACTCCTGCTCTAGGGTCATTTTCTGAGTCCCTTCTTGTGAAGAGTTCAATCTCTCTGAAACCATCACCCATTTTATTTTTTATTTTTTTAATATGAAATTTATTGTCAAATTGGTTTCCATACAACACCCAGTGCTCATCCCAAAAGGTGCCCTCCTCAATACCCATCACTCCCCCTCCTCCCCCCCCCCCAACCCTCAGTTTATTCTCAGTTTTTAAGAGTCTCTTATGGTTTGGCTCCCTCCCTCTCTAAGTTTTTTTGTTTTTTGTTTTTTGTTTTTTTTTGTAGCAACATGGATGGAACTGGAGAGTGTTATGCTAAGTGAAATAAGTCATACAGAGAAAGACAGATACCATATGTTTTCACTCTTATGTGGATCCCGAGAAACTTAACAGAAGACCATGGGGGAGGGGAAGGAAAAAAAAAGTTAGAGACCATTACCCACTTTAAAGTGGGATGTTTTCTTTTAATTTTACTAATTTATTTCTCTGGTTTATAATACCATACCTCTATGAAGGCATTCTGTTTATAGGCGTTTCATAGCTTTAAAAAGTGTGAAAATCTTTGGTATCAGCTAAACAATTCATTTTATAATGACACCTAGATTAATATACAATTATAGAAAGGTTAATAAAAATATAATAGCAGGACTATAAATATGCTTGAAAAAAGATTTAGTTTACTTTTTAGGGTATTAGTAAAAGTATGATAATGGAACATATACACTGCAAAACGCTTAGAATTTAGATGTTCAATTAACTGAAATCTTAATAATGATGTTGCCAGTTGATTCTTTCAAATTATTAAAGTGTATACATCAGAGTTTAAGATAACAAATAATTTTTTAAGGTACGATTTGAATCAAAATATACTTATTCTGATGAGTAAACATTTAACTCTCTTTTCATCTCCAAAATAGAGGGCGAATTCCTCAATGGAAAAACCAAGAGCCAAAGACCATGAAAACCAAGAACATTGTTTGAAAGACAGACAGCTGTAGCTTCTATATTTAGTTTCTTGTTACTTCCAAAAAATTTTCTCATAAAGACAGCAAAAGAAGTAAAACCATACAAAAACAGTATTTTATTCATTCAACAAATATTTGCTAATTACTTCGAATGCACCAAGCATCTTGTCAGCACAGAGCATTCACTTTTGTGAGATATACAATTTGCAGCTTAAAATAAGTCCATTTTAATATTTGAAGGAATTGTCATTAACTACTGTAATCATGCTACTTAGCTGAAAATCGCAACTGGTGATCAACAGCATATGTTTTTCCTCCTGAAATTACAAACCCGCCTGGGGGAAAGAAGGCAGTTGAAGAGTGTCCACCATGTCTGTTTTCAGGATCGGACACTGAGAAACCATCATGCTTGTGAAAAAATATTTTTTGATTAACCAGAATTATTTTTAAAAGATGTTCGAAAATGTTTTAAATTTATTTTGGGGGAGGGGCGGTGGAGGCAGAAAGAGGGAGAGAGAATCCCAAGCAGGCTTTGCGCTGCCAGCGCAGAACCAGACATGAGGGTCCATACCAGCAACTGTGAGACCATGACCTGAGCTGAAATCAAGAGTTCGATGCTTAACTGACTGAGCACCCTTGATTAACCAGAATCTGTAAAGCTATTCACTCTCAGGTTTATCATCTTGCCCTCATCATAATTTCTGAGGATATAACAGGTCATAAAAGAGAGACCAGACTGGCAGTGGATGTCACAGCCATTTTATAAGAACAAATTACTTTTAGCAGATAGAGTCCAGGAAAAAGTATTTTATAACACAGGATCTTCTGTATGGTGCTAACATATAACCTTGAAAATTATATAGAACAAGAATTAGAAAAAATAAATTTCAATTAATTGCCATTCTCAATATGATTCAAAAGGCTCTTTCCTCCTTCTGGTTTATTGTGTATAGATACCATAAAATATATAATCTCATTAAAAACAAGGCAGTAAGGTGGTTGATAACATGGGATTAGGGGTAGACAAAACCTAACTCTTGGCCAACGTTTTAGGAATATAAACACTACTATTTGGCAAATTAATCTCTCTAAGCCTCAAAGTTCTTATGTTGCCTACCCCATGGAGATGGTAAAATGAAAGAGAGAATGCATACAAAGCTCCTAAAAGTTCATGGCACAGTTTAAACAATATGGTGGTTGCTATTATTATTGTTAGCTGTGCTGATGTTATTAAAGAATAAATTTGCATTTACTCTCAGTGAATTCATTTTTAATCTTTATAAAGCTACAAATTATTATTGCACATACACACACACACACACACACATACTCACACACATACACCTGTTTACAGATGAGTTTTATGGTAAATATTAGATATGTTTTCCTTTATTCACACCATCTTTCTCTCCTTTCTTAACAGGATTTATTTCTCTACAAATTCAGCCTGTATTTACTGTATAGGACATATATGATTCATCAAAGAACATTGAGAAATCATTGACGTGTTTACATTCTTCAACTCTTGCTTTCATTTCTCTGCAGTGAATCCTAACAGCTCTGCCAGTCAGGTTACACTTTACTTCTTAGTTCTTTTTTTCTTTAATTTTTTTAAACATTTATTTATTTATTTTTGAGAGACAGAGACAGAGCATGAGTGAGGAGGGGCAGAGAGAGAGGGAGACACAGAATCTGAAGCAGTCTCCAGGCTCTGAGCTGTCAGCACAGAGCTTGATGTGGGACTTGAATTCATGAAATGTGAGATCATGACCTGAGCCAAAGTTGGATGCTTAACCGTTTGAGCTACCCAGGCGCCCTTTTACTTCTTACTTCTATACACACTTTATTTCTCTGCTATGCAATTTTACTTAGAAGAAAATAAAATTAACCACTAATATAAAAGTTACACTGAGAAAAGAGTTGGAATGAAGAAGATATTTCAGATTCAGCAACAGAGCTAGGTGCGTGTACCCTATTGGGAAATTTCTTCTTCCAAAAAGAATTTCCATATTCTTAAAATATTGAACAAAGAAATAGTAGTATTATAATAGTAAGCTAAATCAAAAAGAGTACTAAATTTCCCTTACAGTTGACTTAAATTATAAAATGACTATATCTTCAGAGAAATGATATAACCATCAAAAGCCATCAATTGGGATTTTTGAAGGGCACAAACATAAAACTCAAAGTCAGGTTAATAGCTAAGGAAGAAATCAAGCTTTAAAATAATTAATTGGGAGCATTCTATGTTACTACAAGTGTTCTGTGATTTCTGTCTCTGTCTCTACATATTTATATATGTATGTGTATATATATGTACATATATGTACATATATATATTTGCAAATAATCCTCAGTACAACACTGTAAGGTAGGTACTACTTTACTTTACCTTTGGAGAAACAGAAGTACAGAGAGTTTAAATAGTAAACTAAGACCAAACAGTGTGTAAGTGTTATGGGATGGATTTAAACCCAAGTTTCTTACTCCAGCACCTATGTCTGAAGCACTACATGAATAACTATGTGTTTTGTACATAACTATTGTATTTCACAATCTATTATGTGAAAATATCCATTATGAATGAACATTATAAAATTCACAGGAAAGATTTAATAAGTAGGAAAGCACGGATATGAGAGCATTAGTGGAAGTCAAAACCAGGAAACCAGGTAAAATTTCTCTTTATAATTAACAATGTACCTTAGTCAAAACATAAAATGCACTATGTTTTAATCCCAGGAATGGCATTATTAGTATTAGATACTAGTTTAGAAACTATTCAACCATGTTTTATAAAAAGACACCTTAGCTGTCTTATTATTGTTAACTATGAATATTAAAATATATAGTTGGCTAAATAAAATGTTTTTGTCTGACTGGTCAGCATTATAATGAGCTAAATCATCTGTTTAATGAATGCATTAAATTGAGTATCTGAATGTCAAATCTATAAAAAATTATTATATGAATCCTTTAAAATAAAACCCACGTCTTTTGTGAATGTAAATGCATGATCTTAGTTTTGGTTTCACGTTCATGAATTAGGGGTTTTCTCCCTATTCTTAGTTCTCTTTTGTGTAAAACTGACAAGTTTATTTTTGATAATTGATGCTAAAATAACTTCTGTTATTTTATGTATGTTCTGTCTTGCAATTTTCCCATATATTTCTTAAAATTAATACTGGGGGGGGAGGAATGTCAGAAATATTCATACCTCGATTCAATAAAATTTAGGGCTTATTTTTTAATGATTAAATGGATTAAAACTACCGATTACTATGCACTTGACTAAAATCAATATGCCTGACTTGCAATATACTTTCCCCTTAGGACTGCCTTTGCTGTGTCCAAAGGGTTTGGACTATCATGTTTTCATTTTCATTTTCTTCCATGTATTTTTTTATTTCTTATTTAATTTCCTGGTCAACCCGTTTATTCTTTAGTAAATGTATTTGAAGGCTTTCCAAATTTTTTTCTTGTAGTTGACTTCAAGTTTCATAGTATTGTGATCCAAAAATAAGCATGGTATGGTCTCAATCTTTTTGTGATTGTTGAGGGTTGATTTGTGACCAAGTATATGATCTATGCTGGAGAATGTTCCATGTGCACTCAAGAAGAATGTGTTTTCTGCTGCTTTAGGATGCAATGTTCTGAATAGATCTGTCAAGTCCATCTGGTCCAGTGTGTCATTCAAACCCATTGTTTCCTTATTGATTTTCTGCTTAGATGATCTGTCCATTGCTGTAAGTGGGAGTGTTAAAGACCTCTACTATTATATTATTATCAATGAGTTTATTTATGTTTGTTAATAATCGATTTATATATTTGAAGGCTTCCAAGCGAAGCCACTCTGGAGAACAGTATGGAGGTTCCTTAAAAAACTAAAATAGAACTACCCTATGATCCAGCAATTGTACTATTAGGTATTTACCCAAAGGATACAAAAATACAGAATTGAAGGGGTACATGCATCTCAATGTTTATTTCAATGTTTATAGCAGCATTATTACTAATAGTCAAACTATGGAGATAGCCCAAATGTCCATTGACTGATGAATGGATAAAGAAGATGTGGTATAGCTATACAATGGAATATTACTATGAAACTGGAAGTGTCTAATGCTAAGCGTAATAAGCCAGTGAGAGAAAGGCAAAAACCATATGATTTCACTCATATGTGGTATTTAAGAAACAAATCAGATGAACATATGGGAAGGTACAAAAAAGGAGAGAGAGAAATAAACCACAAGAGACTCTTAAAGATAGAGAAAAAACTGAAGGTTAATGGAGAGTGATGAGTGGGAGATGGGCTAGATGGATGATGGGTCTTAAGGAGGTCACTTGTTGTGATGAGTACTGTGTATTTGTGTTTAAGCGGTGAATCACTGAATTCTACTCCTGAAACCAATATTGCACTGTATGTTAACTAAAATTTAAATAAACAAAAAATAAATAAATAAATATAAAATCAATGTGTATATGTTTTTCAGCAAAATTTTCCCTTTGATAATGTTTTCAAACATCACTCAAATCAATATGTGCTTTAAGTACTTTTCAACAAATGTAATTTCCCCTCCATCTCTTTTGTTATCTTCTGAGCCAATTTGTCCATTTTTTTTCAGTTTCTCTGAAAAAAAGTATGAATAAACCTAGATCTTTAGACAAAATTAAAGTTTAATTCAGATAGTGAAATTAGAATTTTTCCAGTATGCTTTCACCTTTAAATGGGATGTTCACAAATCACTCCATTGTTAATTTCTGAAAACAGGCAATTCTTAAATTCATAGACTAAAGTGGACATTTCTATCATGATGAGAAAATCTAGGAGCTTTGAAGACTCCTAATCTCTAGGATAAAGGCACTAAAGCTAAAGATTTGACAGTGGGGATTTCATTTTCTTTCTTTACAAATATATGCAGTTTCTATATTTCCAGCATACATTTGGTAGCACATAAATAACTTGTTTTAATTTAATAATATTTCTTTTTTTATACTTATTTAAAAATTCTTTAAATAAAAATTTTAAATGAATAAATATTTTGGTTTTTATGAAAAAAATGTTTATTTTTGAGAGAGAGAGAAAGACAGAACATGAGTTGGGGGGGGGTGGAGGCAGAGAGAGAGGGAGACACAGAATCCAAATCAGGCTCTGGACTCTGAGCTGTCAACACAGAGCCTGATGTGGAGCTTGAACTCATGATCAGAGAGATCATGACCTGAGTTGAAGTCAGATGCTTAACTGACTGAGCCACCCAGGCACTCCTCTTTATACTTATTTATGTTGTATTTATGTATTTATGTATATATATAAGTACCTAAATATTTACTCATTTATGTATCAATTTTTCTAACGATAGTCATCATTGCCAAATATATTGGAGGAAGAAAGTATTTTTACTTTGTTATCTCTTCCATGGAGAGGTTGGTTCTGTGCTCCTCTCCTTGAATCTATCTGGGTGGGCTCATGACTACCCTGATGTACTGATGTGACACCATGTGACTTTTGGCCTTAGGTCATAAAAAGTAATACAACTTCTAGTGACTTGCTTAGGACGTTTATTATTAGAACCCAACGATCATTCTTTGGGGAAGTTTTAAGCAGCTACACGGAGAGGCCATGTGTTGGGGTCCATCAAGCAGGGAGCCTCAATCATAAGACATGTTGATGAGGAAGCCTTCAGATCTAACAGCTCTCAACTGTTATGTCACTTCCAGTCTCCTAGTCTTTTCAGCTGAAGCCCCAGCTATGGACCAGAGACAAGTTACCTGGATTTTGCTCCATTCAAATTGCTGACCCATAATATCTTTGAGCATTTTTTTAATATATATTTTTAAGGTTTATTCATTTTTCAGAAACAGACAAAGCTGCGAGTGGGAAGGGGCAGAGAGAGAGGGAGACACAGAATCCGAAGCAGGCTCCAGGCTCCGAGCCGTCAGCACAGAACCCGATGTGGGGCTCGAACTCACAAACCGCAAGATCATGACCTGAGCTGAAGTCGGACACTTAAACGACTGAGCCACCCAGGTGCACCCCCTTTTAAGGTTTAATATCTTTGAGCATTTTAAGTGGTTAGTTTTATGCCATTAAAATTGAGATGGTTTGTTTCATGGAAATAGCACATCTCAAGCAATTGAGTAATTTCATTAGAATTATTCATCTTTCATCTGCTTCTCAAAATATTTAAGAAAAACAGTTACATCAAACCATGGCTTGTAACACACATTGAATCTTCCTCTTTATCACTGTCTTGGAGTAATTCTTTTCCATCAGTTTTTCTAAAGATAGTCATCATTGCCAAATATATTGGAGAACAAAATTAAAGCTTGCAAGTGATTACATAAGTTTATATTATGTTACAATGTATATTTAGTTATTTGAGAGAGAGAGAGAGAGCAAGTAGTGGAGGGGCCGAAGGAGGAGAGAGAGAATCCTAAGCAGGTTTTACACTGTTAGCGCAGAGCCGGATATGGGGCTTGAACCCACAAGCTGAGCTGTGAGATGGTGACCTGATCCAAAATCAGGAGTCCGGTGCTCAGCCAACAGAGCTATGCAGGCGCCCCTATGTTATAAATTTATATAACCAAAGTTAGACCAAGGTTACGTCAAATATCTTTTCTTATTTGTGATATCATCATATTTGAAGACCTAATAAGGGCATTTCAGCTCTGTTTAGTTTTACACATAAGTGAATAAATAGCTGCACATTTTTCTTCATCCCTTGATAGACGTGTGTAGAATAATTATTATATATATAGAATCTCTGTTACTTGATTATGCACTTCTCCGAAATCAAGACTACATGCTACTTAACACATTTCTAGGGCTCATTCACTTTTATTCATGGGTCTTGGTGTGGCCTTCATAACATCTGGCTCTTTTGACAGGTAGAAATCATGGTGCTTGCCTTCTGAAATAGAAGTCACCTGAGTATAAGGTTTTCTTGTATCTAAGGCTACAAATACTGCCTACCATATTTGCTCTCTTAACTGTTCACTTAACCTTCTAATAAAACTATTAACTTGACCTTCATTTTTGTCTCAATTTGTTCCCTTCATAAATCTCAACTGATAGCTTCTGACTGCTAGTTTCTTCTTGATCCCCAATTTATGGCAGTTCCAATTCTGAAGCTTCTTCAGTGCCAGGACCATTATTTGTTTCCTGTTTTGCTTGGATTCTTTGGTTCTGGTCTCTTGCCATACAGCACTGACATAAATCAGATAGGAAGTCCAGTTAGGGAAGAAGCAAGGAAATTAAATACCATTCTCATAAAGATATAGTCTTAGTTTGTCAATTTTAAAAAAAATGTTTTATTTATTTTTGAGAAAGAGGGAGGCACTGTGCGTGAGCAGGGGAGGGGCAGAGAGAGAGGAGAACAGAAGATCCAAAATGGGCTCTACTGACAGCAGTGAGCCCAATGTGGGGCTACAGCTCACTGACGGTGAGTTTATGACCTGAGCCAAAGTCAGATACTAGCCGACTGAGCCACCCAGGTGCCTCTAGTAATCAATTTTTTTAAAGGGAGCTTAAAAGCTATAGTTTTTCCCCCATATCATAGATTCCCAATCCATGTTATTATTTATCTGGGCATGAGCACAAAACAAAAATAAAAGACTCATTAGGCAATGAGAATACATACAACTACTTTACACAGTCTTGCACACGTAGGTGAAAGTTGCCATTATTAGGGAAATGACTCAGATGCCACACTACAGTGCTGTCACTCATGCCTAGCACCACGCTAGCTTTTCTACCATGATCTTCCTGCTTTCCAGTGGTTGACTGTTCTTTCTTCAATTGAGATGAGAAAATAAGCTTCATGCAATAAATAGCCAATGTTTAGAAATAGGAAGCTAGTTTATTATGATAAAGCTGGCCTGGAAGCTTTGCGATGTTAGCTGGATACATAACTTCTGAGTCCTCCTCTGTAGAATGGACATGATCATAATTTCCTACCTCGTAGGGTGTTTATGGGGATTAGATCATATAAACTAGATAAAATGTTCAGAGAAGTCCCTGGCATGTTGGGGAGTTCTCAATAGTTTTGACGTCTTTTATTTCAGAGCAGCTAAACAAAGCACTTTGAAATGTGACCCACTGGATCAATGGTTTCTTCATTAAGGACACCATATCACTAAGAACGAAGAACACCATACCACATCCAGGAAGATCTAGGGTCTGATGGCCTGTTTCATTGGCTCCAGTTGTTGGAATACAAACCCAATTCTTGCTATCCTCATATTGGATTGAGTCACTTCTTGCCTTTTTTCACCTGCACTGGCTTCTGAAACTACATGCTATCTACTTATCAGCTTTGCCTCTAAACCTCTATCTCTTGGATTAGCACTTTCTTTCTAGCCTGCAACACAAAATATGCTTTCTTTTCATAAGGTTATATTCATTGTAGACAACCAGGAAAGTTTGGAATAGAAAATTTAAAGTATAGATACTTTTGGCATTTTTGTTTTTCTCCCTTCTAATCTTTTTTCTTCACATATGTATATTTAAGCAATTTTCCTAAAATACTATATATACTATTATATATGACAATAGGATGTTATGATTTACTTTTTTGCCAGTAAGTAGTAAATATAGCTCGTCCTGACTTCTGCACCTGGTTAGCTTGCTTCTATTATTTCATCCGAGGTTAGCACTCCGGCCTGACTGTAGCTTGGTCAATTTTCCAGCTTCCCCTTACTTTCATCCAAATGCCCCTCACTCTTCCCATTCATTGAAAAATGACTGCATATTTTCAGGTTGAAAATATGCTAAGTGTTGCTGCTCTTTCCAAAATTAATACAGACTTCGCCTCTGTTGCCCTAGTTCCTTATCTGATATGTAGCAGATATATGGAGTTCTAAGTAATCATGGGCAAGTAGGTGAACAAACAAACAAACAAACAAACCTTCCTTAACCAGCAACCTGTTTAGATGGTAAACTCTTTACCTGAGGCCCTGGATGAACATCAGGGGGTTCCTATACCAAAGCTGGTGGGGAGGGGTGAGAAAGAATCCCAGAGTTTTTACCAGGTTCTCCACTTAAAGTCCATGACATAAGAAATTTCAAGACCTACCAGTCTAAATAATAATTATTCCCAAGTGAACAAGATTAGAAGTAAATTTAGTAAGGATTCTGTGTAGCACCAAAATATCTGATAAAACTAATATATCACAAAAACAGTAAATGTATTATTAATGTATAAACTATGGTGGAAATCAAGAATTCTGAGATTAGATTAAATGTTCATGAATTTTGGTAGGAAGAAATGTCTCTCATTGAATTTGATTCAGCTAATCAATTCACATACACACACATACCACATATAAAAATGAGTTAAAAATGATGTACCTTTAAATAGCTTACAGAGTAGCATAGGATGTAGTTGAATATAAAACTAACTGCTGGGGTGATACATGAGTAGGCTGCAGGAAGTGTTACATACAAGCAAACCAGAGTGTGTATAGAGAGAAAGGATGGTGAGGAAATGTAATCAAAGCAAGGATAAAACCTGATGAAACAGGAAGTTAGATGTAGTTGCATAAACACTTTTTCATCACTAGGTGAGCGCTTTCAAATCTATGGATTGCCAGTATCCAAAGGAACTTTCCCAGAGAGAGGAGAAATAGGAGAAGTGGAGGTGGGAGGGCGAGGAACTGGATGGTCCCTGAGTTACCCAGGTGTTAAGATGAAAATCAGCTAAAATTACAGTCAACTCTTCTTTATTCTTGCTACTAATATCCATCATGCCTCACTCATGACTCACTCACATTCGTTGAATGCTAAATGGAATTTGCTTCATTTTGTACACTAAATGCATAAATCATTCTTGTTCCTTTTATACCTAGACTGGTAACTGTTAGAAAGATGAATTTCTATCAAGTAATTTTCTTTTTTTTAAGGTTTATCTATTTTTGAGAGAAAGAGAGTGAGCATGAGCAGGGTAGGGGCAGAGAGAGTGGGGAACAGAGGGATCGGAAGCAGGCTCTGTTCTGACAGCAGAGAACCTGATTCGGGGCTTGAACTCAAGGCGTGCCCTATCAATTAAATTTCTGGACTCTGCGCTGGATATCTAGTTTCCCTTCTCTTTCTCCTTAACATCACATTTATGATTATCACCCTTATCAACATTACCATGGTCAGTTTATAAGAATTTTATTAATAAAATGTTATTTAATTTATTGCATCCTTCTCTAACTACAGTGGAGTGTAAGATTGTTTCCGCAAACTGGTTGAGGTGGAATATCAATTCATTTTGACATTGTGTTAACTTTTATACTCAAAAAGGATATTTATCTAACATAGACTAGACTGGACAGAACCACCCACATCGTAAGAAAATTGCCTTACATATTTATTGTGCTTTATAAGATGTGTGAAATGTTTTCAGGTTGTTATTTTGTTTGATCACTATAAAGTCTTATGAGATAACAAAGTATATAATTTTTATTATTTCCTAACTGAGGAAACTGAATTTAGAAAAAAAAAGCAATGAATATGCCCAAAGTCACATAACCTATATAAAAACAGAATCTTCTAATTTCAAGTTAACACAGTAATCTCAAAAAAAATGATTATTAGCTTTATTCACTTCCTTATGCTCAGTACTCAATATTAATTTTCATTATCAGTCAAAGCTTGTCTTGTCTCTTTTTAAAAAATTTTCTGGCCAAACCTTGATTTAACCTACTTTTTTTAATTCACTGGGAATGATATAAAATTAGAAGTATGAGTATTGTGCAATAGAATTTTTAAAAACTGCTTTTGTTTGGTCCTTAAGACTATCACCTAAATTTGAATTGCTAAATTTGCCTTATGTCACACTCTCTGAAGACTGTAAAACCATATTGCAAACTAAAAAAGTTTATTGTGTTTGGGGCACCTGGATGGCTCAGTTGGTTGAGCATTCAACTGTGGCTCAGGTCATGATCTCATGGTTTGTGGGTTCCAGCCCCGTGTAGGGTTGTGTGCTGACATCTCAGATCCTGGAGCCTGCTTCAGATTCTGTGTCTCCCTCTCTCTCTGCCCTTCCCCTGCTTGTGCTGTGTCTCTCTCTGTCTCAAAAATAAATAAATGTTAAAAAATTTTTTAAAAAGTTTATTATGTTTAACAGCTTCATCCAAATTCACCTAGAGATATCTCAACCCCAAATGATATATTGCTGGTGTTATATTCACGGTTTCCTCAGAGCTGAACCCAGTGTCAGGTGAACACCAAACATTGAATAAATGCTCTGGGTTTGTTTGTTTGTTTTCAATGACTTGTGTTGGATTTCTCTTGCATCATATTGATAAAAAAGTACTGTTGTGCTCACACAATTGTTCATGGACTTCTCTCCAAACCTGGGTTTTGATATGATGAAACAAAATTTTAGTATTTAGCACCTACCCATAGGATTATTATTTCCAAAATAAAAATCTGAGCTATTTGAGGATGGCCTTAAAATCAGCATCCTAATATATCAACATTCATATAAATAGTAATTACAAATAATTAATGGCAACATTATGAATTTAAGTCATCTTTGCTTCTAGGCAGGCTTGTCTTTCTCACTCCTATTCCTAACTGTAAAAACAGTTCAGTTCAACCTACACTAATCATCTTCAGAACTGGAAGCATGATGTTGGTTCCTTCTCAATTCAAATAGATGTTATAAAAATAATGTAAAAATATGGGCATGACTAAGACAAGTATGATATAAACAGAAGAATGTTGGTTTAAATGTAAAATACTTTGAGTTATTTAGTTCTGTGGTGATCATCAGTTACCTCTTAGGCATTGATAACCTCTCCCGACCTCAATAAATTTGATGCAGAGATTGTTGAGTGGCTTAGAAACATTTCACTTTCTCTTCCTCCTTGTAGGCAATTAAGACACCTCCATGTCACATCTGAAAGCATCTTGACTTCAGTCATCTCCATGTCCCTTGGTGATTTGTCTCACTCCAGTTGTCTCTGAGGGGACAATCTCTGTGTGAACTCTGCCCATCTGCAACAAAGACAACCAACAGTTCATGATTCCAGAGAATACTTCTCTCCCACTGTACATTTAAAAAGTCTTAAGGGAAATTCTGATCTACTTTAAATCATATGATCAACATTGTGGTCAGGGTAATGAGTATTTTGATTGATCAATGTGGGTCACATGTTCAGTCTGCATCAGGGTCTGTGTGTTTGGTGTGGTGGAGAGCAGGGGGAGCTCATCCAAACTATATTGAATTAGTTCCTTACAGAAAAGTTGTGTTACCAGAAGAATGAGAGAAAATGTAAAGAAAAAATTCAATATCAAAATCTCTCATTTCTGGTAACATAAGTAGAGAATGGAAACCACAGGCAAACAACGTTGTAGCAGAGATCACACATTCTGCCACCTGCATACATCAGAGATCTGATTCAATTCCTCAAACTTCTCTGGGACAATTCATCCATCTGTGCAGAGAACCAAATGAGTCATGGTTGGTATCTGAATGGAATATTCTATTTCATTCCCTCACCCCAGTCTCTCACCCCCAAATCCCAGTAATCACACTGCAGGTGAATTCTTTACCCAAACAGAGTGGGGAATATCAGATGGCATGCTCACTGGGAATACCCTATATTGTCAACAATGATGCAATAAGTGTCTAACACATATACAGGACTGGAATAAGCCCTCCTGTGAGTTAAGGAGTTTAGAGAATAAGTTGCTGCTACTTACTGTTGGAGCAGTTAAACTAACCTAAGGGCTCCCTGTCAACTCTGTAAATGAATGATTAGTGAGACACTCTGGAGAAGCCAGAAGCTTCACTCTTGCAATCAGACAAGAGTAAACCAACAGTTAGTTATTTAAAAAAAAATCACCTAGCACTTGATAGAGTTTAAGTGTAAATTAGAAAGTTATTGATTTCATATAACTTGTCCCTAATGATGCTCAGGAGGGCCTTTACTGACTGTTTGTCAGAGCCAGCAACCCTGTATTCACATCCTATTAGGAACACCTAACACAGGGCCATCTATGCACCGACCTAAGCTTTGGCATCGTAGAAACTCCACTCTAAAAGGATGGATCTGAGTCTCACAGAATCAAGATAATAAATAGGCAATCTTTTCTTGTCAGTGAGATAGGGAAACTGTTTTGTGAAGTAAGCTTATAAGCAAAATTGGAGTGCTCATTATAGTGCTGAACACTATATGGAAATTATCAAAAATAAATAGATGTTAATCTCTTTGAATTTAAAAGTAATATTCATTAGATTTCTTATTACAATTACTCATTGGACAAGATGAGGGGATCTCAGATCTGACATAATAACATTCAAACTTCTAATTGGGGCTTTTTTTTTCTATGATACTAACTGTACTTCTATCTATAGTCATCCAAACCAGAAACATGTGAGTGATTTCCCTAATATCTACATCCAACAGTATACCATTCATTAATCATTTCGATGTGGCTTGTGCTATTGTAACAGTTATGCAGATTCTGATTCCTAAGAAAGAGTCATAGGACCCAAAATAGCAATGCTGATAATTCTCCAGTTTATTGCAGAAAAAAAAGGTACAATATAGACACAGCATTCAAATAAGGATATAGACACAGCATTAAAATAAGGATATGCATCACAGCCAAAGCTTCCTCACAGCAAAGTATCTGGAGAGGTAGGTGTGAGCTCCCACTGTCCTCCATCTGTAAGGGACATCCCATGACAAACTTCTTTCTTCACTAGGACACAACCAACATGTGAATGGAACTCTTCAGAATATAGGGACCCCAAATTCAGTCTTAGTTGGGTTCCTTACATCCTGCGATCATGCGGGCATATTCTTGATACATAATAGAGGGGTCTTACCAAGACCAGGGGCAAATCACTAGTCTCGTTGTTATCAAATGATGTTTAGAACATGGTGCAAACTCCCCTGCGACTTACGGCCTATGGCTACCAAGCAACACTTAATCAATATGTTTCATGCTGTTTGGAAGTCAATGCCAAGCGGGTACATTTACAAATGTACTGAAATGAGAATAAGTTCAAACCTGCTAGAGTTAACTCTCACAGCACAAGACTTCATCTCCTATCAAATAAAGTTTCAATTTCTTAGTATTTTATCGAGATCCACTGTGACTGGTATCTATTAGTTTCTTAACTCTTGATCTTATCATCTGTGCTGCCAAGAGGGACTTGCCTGTGGCTCTCTATGTATGTAATGCTGTTGCACAAATCCTTGCTCAGAATCTTTCCTAGTGTCTACCAGACTAAAAGGCTAGGTATCTTTCCTGTTTTTCACCAGGAAAACTCTGTAGGGCAATACTTGCTACATTTGGGTTTCTAGAGAGTTTACCATGTACCTCAGAACCTCCAGCTATGAACTTGACTTATCTTTGGTATATGCTCTAAGTTAAGCAGTCTGTCTTTTGGCCTTTATATAATAACAGATCTAATAGTATTCAAAGTATCTGTGCTAGGTCAGGGTATCTCAAAAGGTCTATGGCAAGCCCTGGTTGAACATAGGAAACTCAAATTACAGATTTTTGGGTTCTTGGAACAAAAGTCTTTTGCACCTTTTAACTATAGTACTTTTTCTTGGAAAAAGCGTTCCTGGTTAGATAATAACATTTGAAAAAAATAGACTGAAACTGATCTTGAAAGACCAGAAAGTAACTACACAACTCAGAACCACCCAATATCAACCGGATATGATTTCATCTTCCTAGACAAAAAGTCAAACAAGCCTGATAGCACCAGTAATGTTATATTCAGAGCCTGTCTGAATAGGGTCTGGGGTCACATGTAAATTGTATAAGATTATTGTTCAAAATCCCAGCATGCTTGAACCTACTCACTGCCATCTCTCCTTCATGTACGGCCAGCATGTACGGCCTCATGAAATTATCCCTAAAACAACCTGTATGAGTATGAAAAAATAAGATCCTGACTTTGAGATGGTTCTGCATGATATAATATCAATAGTCATAAACGGAGAAGACAAATTATCCCAAATAACCATTTTGTTATCCACTTTGCATGGAATAGATGGACAGAGATAAGGATCTTCAGATACATGAGTATAGATCTAAATGTCAAAAATTTGCACAGTTAAAAGATGAAGATATTTGTGACAAGGTTTGGTAAAGATTTGAAATACTCTCAGAGCATGAAAATAAGTGCCCAACATGAATGCTTATCAATAGGACCACATAGAAGAATAGAAAGGGTAACTCTCTTGTTCAACACATCAGCCTCCTGTGCTAGATATTGCCCATTATTATGCAGAATCTCTCTTCAACCTCTTCAATATTTGTTCCTTATCACAAGAATTAGAAGGACGATATTTACATGTTTCATATTCCTTAAAACTTGTGGCTGTGAATGAAAGTTTGGTTCTGTCAGGGAGATGCAGATTTGTGGTATTTGAAAGACAGAAGGGAAGTAGAAGTCCTCTTCTGATACCTACGGTGTTGACAACCAACTTCTCACAGACAGACAAGTTTGCAGTGGTGAGGCCCCATGTTGTGATGTTCAGTCAACAACTTTCTGAGGGTTTGGCAGTTGTAATGAAACACCAATGGAGTAGCACTTCCAGGTTGCAGCACCAGTGGTTATAGCCCCAAATCTAGGAGTCCAATTAATGTCCATGACTTTCAGTCTTCCATTTCTTTCAACAATTTTATAAACATGTATTTTCGTGTTGTAGATCCTTTTCTCCTTGAAATACATAGGGTCGCTTCTTTTTCCTGTGTTGATTATTGATAAATACACATTCTTTCCCTACCATCTCAGGGCTTGTTCAATATTGTTTTTATTAAGCAAGTAGCCAAATCAGGGATAGAGAATAAACATATGCTCAAGACGATATCTCCTTCTTTTCACAAGCTGCCTCCACTAATGAGTGCCCATTGCTCCAGTGGCTCACCTTAGATTCCAAACAATTCCCTTATGCAGAGCAGGCAGCCACCTGGAACACTATATTTCTTTCTTTGTGGATGGTCAGAAGTTATCCTTACATGGGGCAAAACTAATTTTTAATTTGATTTTCTTTCCTGCCTCCATGGTCTTCCTATAATCATCCTATTATTTTCCCTACTGGCTTACATCAAACACTAGAAAAATCTTCATAAATTGGATCATTCAAACTATATTAACTTCTTTGTTGGTACTTTTATGACTATTTATTTGTTCACTTATTGTAATATACTATTCACTGTTTTGTTTATATTTTCTCAAGGGTTGAGCTCTTCTGGATTTGTGTGTGTGTGTGTGTGTGTGTGAGAGAGAGAGAGAGAGAGAGAGAGACAGAAACAGAGACAGAGAAAGGCAGAGTGTGATGGGGATAAATTTTTTTTATTTTACTTTTAATTTTTTTACATTTATTTAGTTTTGAGAAACAGAGTGAGACAAAGTGCGAGCGGGGGAGGGGCAGAGAGAGAAGGAGACACAGAATCCAAAGCAGGCTCCAGGCTCTGAGCAAGCGGTCAGCACAGAGCCTGATGCGGGGCTCGAACCCATGAACTGTGAGATCATGACCTGAGCTGAAGTCGGACGCTCAACTGACTGAGTCACCCAGGCGCCCCGAGATAAATTTTTTAAACAGAGTGGAAAAATGCAGAGAATGTGGTCCCTTCCTTCAAATAACTTATGATCTAATAGGAACCATAGAACACACACACATACCCCCAAAAGAGATCAACCATTGAACAAATATTAATATGGTAAATAATTAAAGAATGTTAAAAAAGAAACAAAATACAATAGAAGTTAATTTAATTTGGCAAAGCCAAGTTTTTGGAGATTTTCTCCCATTTGAAAGTAGGGGAAAATTAGCATAGACACATATATGCAAGGACATTGATCTCTGAATCCTAAGCTCATTCCTAATATTCAAACTTCACCACACTTTTAATGTAAAAGAAACCAAAGATGAACAGGAAATTTCTGTCAAAAACTTTATAATCCCAACTCATTATGACTCTACTTACTTCAGTAACAATACACATGAACCAAAAAATATAACTCATCTACTTTGATATTATTTTCTCAGATTAGTTATTTTAGTAGAGTATAATTATAGTAATTAAAACTCAGAATGAAATTATAGTGATTTAAAATTTCTATAGATATAGGCTTATTACTCTTGACAATTGGCACATACAGCATTGTTCCTAATTGTAAGTGCTATAATTAGTGCTATAAAAAAAAAAAAAGAAAACAAAAAACAAGGGCGCTTAGGTGGCTCAGTCAGTTCAGCTCAGGTCATGATCTCATGGTTCATAGGTTTGAGCCCTGCGTCGGGCCCTGTGCTGACAGCTCAGAGCCTGGAGCCTCCTTTAGATTCTGTGTCTCCGTCTCTCTGCCCTCTCCCACTCATGCTCTGTCTCTCTCTCAAAAATAAAAAAAAAACATTTAAAAAATTAAAGCAATAACAACAACAACAACAACACAAAGGCTGATGGTGCCTTAGCATATCCTGCTAAGTATATTTGTCATTCTATGGTTTGGCTCTGTAATTTTTATTATTAATTTAATTAACTCTTTGTCTCCATGATAAAATAATATTTAAAAAAATCTATAAAATATTTGGTAAGGAATTAAATAAACTTAAACACAATTCTCTTGGAGAATCAATACTTCTATAAAAATGTTTTCATCGAGTATTATACATTATCTTATCTTCTAAGAACTAGGTAGAATGGCAGACAAATTGTCTTCTAAGTATACTAATAACAGTACTGCTCTCTTGCACTTTGGTGAGCCAGAGAATGGCCTGAATTATTTTAAACAATGAAGTATTAAGAAGAGTTTTGTATTATTTTAAGAGAAAGAAGATATATATTCAGGGGCAGTATAGCCCTGTTTTAAATTTCTTTTAAAAACAAACAAAAAAAGAAAGCCCATCTCATGAAATGTTTCATGCTTGTCACATTAAATTCCCAGAACTCCATTCTTTTCTGTACTAAAACTATACCCTGAGCTGAAGTCCAAAGACATGATCCCTTTTCCATTAGTGGAGCATAAACGGAACTATTATTGGATGAACTGAAGTTTTATTCAAGGGCTTTTTATTTTTTATTTATTTTTTATTTTTTTTATTATTTTTTTTTGTTTTTTAATGTAGGTTTTTTTTTTCTTCAATATATGAAATTCACTGTCAAATTGGTTTCCATACAACACCCAGTGCTCATCCCAAAAGGTGCCCTCCTCAATACCCATCACCCACCCTCCCCTCCCTCCCACCCCCCATCAACCGTCAGTTTGTTCTCAGTTTTTAACAGTCTCTTATGCTTTGGCTCTCTCCCACTCAAACCTCTTTTTTTTTTTTTTTTTCCTTCCCCTCCCCCATGGGTTTCTGTTAAGTTTCTCAGGATCCACATAAGAGTGAAACCATATGGTATCTGTCTTTCTCTGTATGGCTTATTTCACTTAGCATCACACTCTCCAGTTCCATCCATGTTGCTACAAAGGGCCATATTTCATTCTTTCTCATTGCCACGTAGTACTCCATTGTGTATATAAACCACAATTTCTTTATCCATTCATCAGTTGATGGACATTTAGGCTCTTTCCACAATTTGGCTATGGTTGAGAGTGCTGCTATAAACATTGGGGTACAAGTGCCCCTATGCATCAGTACTCCTGTATCCTCAAGGGCTTTTTAAACCTGGGATCAGTTACACTCAACAGTCCTTGTAACAACTACTCAGGCTTTTCAAGGTCATCTATTTTGCCTCTTCCTTTCCCATTAGATTTTTTTCATAGTATCCTAACTCTGGATAATTAGCTTTTTAGGATAAACTATCTCCTTGAAGATTTTTTTTTCATCAATAGTCTGAAATTTAGTTTATTTAAATCCGCTTTCCTCTTTCATTCCCCACATGTGCCAGTCACCAGTTCTTACCTGCCTTGGAATTCTCTCCACTTCCTTTCCCTGCCCCCACTGAACATGTGCAGTGAGCGCTTTTTGTATGTTTCTGACTCCGCTCTCCTATCTCTTCTTTGACCATTCAAATGCTCTTTTTCTCAGGTCTAGTCCCAGTCTTCTCTCCTGAGAGGAAACTTCCTCAATTAAATTATTCCATTCAAGTTTTACAAAATCTTAAATTCTTAGTGTTGGTTTCGAACAAGTTAACAAAATTATGTAATCTTTTTGTTGTTTTTCTAATTGTTGCTATGCATGATCCTTGAGTTAATAAACCATAATAAGCTTCTGAAGGGTACAATTCATCACATATATGTTATATTATTATATATTATATATAATGTTTGCATTATATATTACTTATATTTATTATTTATGTTTATAATAAATTATATATTACATATATTATATAATTAAATTATATACATATATAATAAATATATTACAATATACAATATGTAATAATAAATATATTATTATATATTTAATTTTCATTATATATATAATGTTTATTTTTGAGAGAGAGCGCAAATGGAGAAGGTGCAGAGAGAAAGGGGAACAGAGGATCCAGAGTGGGCTCTGGGCTGACAGCAGAGAGCCCAGTGCGGGACTCAGTCATGAACCCTAATATCATGACCTGAGCCAGAGTTGGACACTCAACTGACTGAGCCACCCAGGTGCCCCTCATCTTCTATTTTTTATATGGTTATCTTTAACTAGCAGTGCATGAAATAAAGGTGATCGTTGAATATTTTATTAGTGTGACAATGATGTCTCAATTTTTACCACAGATCTCATGAAATGATAAAATGCCATAATATTTTCAAAACTATATGAGTCATAGTGCTTGATTGATGATAGGTATTCTTTTTAAAGAACTTTTTCATTATTTTTTTAATTTTTTATATTTTATTTTAGAGAAAGAGAGAGAGCACGCATAAGCAGGGGAGAGGGGGCAGAGGGAGAGAGAGAGACAATCTTACGCCACCTCCACACTCAGCACAGAGCCCACACAGGGCTCGATCCCGTGACCCTGAGATCATTACCTCAGCCCAAATCAAGAGTCAAGTGTTCAGCCAACTGAGCCATCCAACCCCCCACTGACAGATTATAGGTGGTTTATAAATATTTAATTATTTCAGATTAAATATTCATTCTTTTGTTTGCAAAATGTCAATTGATTAGGGCCTATGATTGGGAGTAATAAAACCTCACATTTTATGTAAAAAATTGAGAGCATTTCATTAAAAAATTTCATTAAAATGATAGAATGTTAGAGGTGGATTGAACATAAAGAAGGTATTCACTACTATTTTGCTTATACCTGAAATCTTGATAGGGTCCTGATGTTCTTTTATATAATCTTATTTTTAAAATATCAATTTAAATTGTATAATATTTTTATTATTCCAAAGTGAATGCTTGTAAAATCTTGGGTGATAATAGCACTGTTGAAACCTTAAAAAAAAAAACAAAACAGATTCAATAGCAACTGAATGTCAAATTCAGAAAAAGTTCAGGAACTATTGTTACATGTTTATTCAGCCATTCACTTATTCATTATTTTATGAAGTCAACAAATACTATATGTGCTAGTTGCTTGGTATACAATAAAGGGAAAAAACTTCTTTCTATGAGTTTTACCACCTAGTGAGGAGTTTTTTTTAATTAAATATTCACTGAAATAAATATTCAATTACAACTCTGATAACTTCATAGGATTATTTTGAAAATTAAAATAATTTGTACACAAAAGTTATTATGTCTGGCACATAATAAACACTAAACAAATAGCTCAAGAATAAAGTCTTCTGTCCTATTATTGGATGGCTTTTACCTATGATATAGTACTGTTGTCAGGAAAGATTTCCCTGAGAGAGTGCTGGTGAGCTGAAATTTTACGGGTAAGCACACATTAACCAGAGGTACAGTGGGGAAGTGTCTTCTGGGGAAAAGAAAAAACAAGTACGCTTTTCACTAAAGGAAGAAAGTTAAGTACTATGGAATGACAGAAATTTAAAGTTTCCTGAGCAGAAAGAAAGGCATGGGAAGGGAGCTTATAAAGGAGAAAAAAGAAGGTCAAGTTATATAAGGTTTTGTTGACTCTGCTAAAAAGTTTTTATGTTAAGAATGACAGGAAAGCATTTAAATGCATGTGTATATGCATGCATGCTTACAACATGATCTTATTTGTATTTCAAATGAATTCCCTGTGGGGAATTCTGTGGGGCAAACCCACTGGAGCTAGGCAAGAAAAGCTCAGGTTATGATCTAATGGTTCATGACATCAAGCCCCATGTCTGGCTCCATGGAGCCTGCTTGGGATTCTTTCTCTCCTTCTCTCTCTGCCCCTTCCCCATTTGCAAGCTCTCTCCCTCTCTCAAAGTAAACAAACATTTAAAAAAAATGAATATACAATTAAACTAAATGCAGAGTTTGAGAGAAGACGGTCACGTCACCTCCAGGGTCAAGTGTCATGGATTGTAAATTCTGTCAGATATTTAAGAAAGAAACTATGCAAAAGTCCTTCAGAGAAAAAAAAAGCAACATTTACTCACTCATTTTGTAACACCAGCATTAATTCATATATCAAAACCAGACAAAACATTACATGAAAGAAAAAACAGTGATACTGATCACCATTCCTCATGAACATAGACACAATAACTCAACAAAAGGTAAGCAATTTGAATGCAAGGATAAAATGATAATGATCAAATTGATAATGCATTTTGATAGTGGCATTTACCCCAGGATTGCAAGATCACTCAGCATTTGCAAACAAATCAATATAATCCACCATATCAAAAAAGAAAAAAGAAAAAAGTATATGATTATTTTGATAGATACAAAGAAGCATTTGACAAAATTTAATAAAATATTTATGAAAAAACTCTCAGCAAAGTAGAAATAAAACAGATCTTCCTCAGTCTGATATAGGACGTATAATGAAAATCTGCAACTACGACCATACTTAAGAATGAATGCTTTATTCTCCAACTTGTGATGAGGTTTTAATTCCTAGTGGAAGCAGTAGTGTGTGGAGCTTAAGAAAATGGTTGTGGAATAGGGTTTCCTGGGTTTGAAATTACATTCTATACCTAGTACTTTTTGTTAATCTTTGGAAAATTATTTAAACTAAGTTTCAGATTCTTATTATGTGAAATGGAAATAGTAACATAAAATACTACACTGACATTACATTTTTAAATAAAAAAAACATATAAAATGCTTGTTTTGATATCCAGCATGTCCACTTGTGGTCAACACGTTACTTAGAAGTAATATAAGATCACTGGATCTTATGCAGATTGGGGAAAACCTGACAGAAAAAAAAAATAATGTGTAAGAATCAAGCAAGTATGGAGTTTTTTGTTTTTGTCTTTCAAAAAGTTATATTTGTAAACTTGCTGCCGTATTGCTAAATTGAAAAAGCCCAGGGGCTCCTGGGTGGCTCAGTCGGTTAAGCACCCAACCTTGGCTCAGGTCATTATCTCACAGTTTGTGAGTTTGAGCCCCACGACAGGCTCTGACAGCTCAGAGCCTGAAGCCTGCTTCGGATTCTGTGTCTCCCTCTCTCTCTGCCCTTACCCCACTTGCACTTTGTCTTTCTCTTTCCCTCTATCAAAAATAAATAAACATTAAAAAACATTTTTTTAAAAAGCCCAAGTTGCAATTTCTAAATAAGCTGAGCAGCCTCATTGAGTTGAACTGAGCTCACTTCCTCAGATGGGTGGGTGTACATCCTGTGAAATAGTTATCTCCGAGTAGTCATGCTGCCATCCAAGTGACAGCTCAAAGGAATGAGATGAATATTTATTTATTATTGCATATTTCTAAATACAATTGTAGATAAGAATATTTTATTTTTTACTTTTTTATTCTTTTTGAGAGAGAGAAAAAGTGCATGCGCAAGTCGGGGAGTCGGTAGAGGTAGAGAGGGAATCCCAAGTGAGCTCCACGCTCAGCATACAGTCCGACACAGGACTCAGTCCCACAACCCTGGGATCATGACCTGAGCCAGTACCAAGAGTCAGACGCTCAGTCTACTGAGCCACCCACGCACACCGATAAGAATATTTTAAAGTAAAACTTACTTACCTAAATGTTTTAATCTCAGAGTTTATGTTATGGGATGAATTGTGTTCCCCTAAAATGGATATGTTGCAGTCTTAACCTATAGTACTTCAAGATATTGACTGTATTTGGAGGTAGGATCTCTAAGGAGGTATGGGGCCTCAGGGCCTCAGGCCCAGTTAGAATGGGACCATCAGGTGGGGGCTCTGATCCAGTGTGCCTGTTGTCCTTGTAAGAGGAACTTTGTACATAAAGCAAAGACCATGTGAAGATGCGGGGGTAAGATAGCCATCCACAAGCTGAGGAGAGAAGACTCTGAAGAAATCAACCCTGACTGACACCTAACTAGAATTTATATCCTTCAGAATTGTGAGAATGTAAGATTCTGTTGTTTAAACCATCCAGTCTGTAGTACTTTATTATGCAACCCTAACAAACAAATATAGGACATATTTTCTTTAACTCGTTTATTGGATAATACATTACCTGTCATAGCATTTCAAAATCCTTAATGAAATTCAAACGAGGAAGGCTAATCATTTTTTAATGCCTCAAAGACTCATCTTGAGGTATTGGAAATGTAGTTTATTTACTTGATTTACTGAGAATAAATATTGGTAATTTTTGATACTAGGTGTTTAGTTGAATTTTATCCACTACTAGAAATTCACTTCAGGGTCTGAGGAATCAATACTGTATCTGAGTAGGAATTTCTCTGAATTCTAGTCAAATTCATAATCTCACCATAAAAAAAGGCTAAGGATGATCAGTGTCAAGTTCATTTATGGAAGGCAGGTACTATGATAATGAAGTAACATGACAGTGGAAAAAAAAACATTTTAAAGATCACTGCAATTCTTAGTGTTGCTAGCTGACTTCTTTTTTCTTTTTCACTAAAAGAAGCAAACTAGATGAGACAATAAGAAGTAGGTTCACATTTCTAATCATTGACCTTTAGGATGAATAAAAGGAAATGGTCCTCTAACGTGAGATAAAAATCTTAGAAGAGTTGACCAGCAAAAAAGGCATCTGGTTCCAGTGAGAAGATAGAAAAGAGTAGGTTGGGGAAAATAGAAACACAAAAAGACACAGTTTGGGGGTCAGAATACTGTTGTTCATAGAGTGTGAATGATGATTTGAAACCAGACCAAATCCCTTAGCTTTCCTGTTGGAACAAGCAACTGAAGGCTGAGGACCAGAAGTAGTTAAGCCACGTTCCAAAGGGTGCTAAAATCACATCCATCACCATCCAGAGCCATCTCAACAGTTAATGCCCCATGGCAATGATTTCCTTTGCCCTCAATACTTCTTGCTAATTCAAGGGTCAAGTGGAACAGTATCCATTATAAATGACACGGTTTTATAAACGGGCATTTCAAATGCCATAGACATTTGAATGAACATTTTCTTCCATCCATAATTACTTAATTATTATCAATTAAGAGTGTGGCATGAGCATATGGTAGCTACCCATCTGCTCATTTATTCCTCTCAATTGCCATTAATTTAGTTGATGGTGACAGTGTTTAACCAAATCAAACTAATTAATAACAATCCACTAGGTCGAGGCCTTTCTCTTTGCATCACATGCTCATTCATCAATAGCTGACTACTACAATGTAATCAAATTTGAGTAGAATACAACATTTCAGGGACTTAAAAACATTATGATGAAAATTATTTAAAGATTCCAAAATTTATGTCGTTTCTGATTCCTGAAATTTACATTACTTTATTTTGAATATGCTAAACATTCTAAACATTCTTTTCCATTAGGTTTTTCAGGTTTTATTTTATGCAAATAAAAGTTATAAACTCCTCTGGGTGATACACCTTTTCTTGTCTTAAAAATTCATAAATGTTCCCTATGGTGCAGTATAAGTTAGGGGGAAACATCACCCTTAAGTATTAGCTCTTTTCCAGTGAGAAGTATTGGTAAGTTTTTATCTGATAAGATGCTACTTCCTCTTCTGGTGAAGAAAAGTGGCCAGGCTACTTGGCTGCATCAGTTGTCAGACGAAGTGTCAGGTGGAGGTATGTGGGTATATTTACTGGAAAAATAGACAAAATAATTTTTATGTCTTACATATTTTGTGAAAGCATCATGAAAAGTAAAGTAAAGTACATCATGAAAAGTAAAGATATAGCTGTATCTATACACTAGTTCCTTATCTGAGAACAAAACCTTGAAATCAGAAAACTAAACTTAAATTGGGCAGACGGATAGCTGGGCTGAGCAGCCCCAAGTGCGTCTCCTGAGTTTTTTTTTTTAACCCTTTCTCCAGGTTCTCTCATCCCAAATATCACTTCCAAATTCTCACCACAAACAAGACCCTCAGAGCTCTGGCTTTGTCATAGATAACACACGTCCCATGGAACTGATTGCACACAGCTAAAACTTTTAACTAGTTTTATAAAGGTATAAGACTAGCAAAATAAATGCAAGTACAAGAGTGAAGGAGTCTCATTTATTAAGTTTTTTTTTAGTGCTTATTTATTTTTTGAGAGAGACAGAGAGTGCAGCAGGGGAGGGGCAGAGAGAGAAGGGGACAGGGGGTCCAAAGTGGGCTCTGTGCTGATAGCAGAGAGCCCAATGCAGGACACAAACCCACGAACCAGTGAGATCATGACCTGAACCGAAGGCAGATGTTTAACCATCTGAGCCACCCAGGTTCCCCCACAGTCTTGTTTTTTAAAGACAGCACCTAGCTAGGACCCATGGGCCTCATTTCAAAGTCTCAGGTTACATATATACTAGTCCTGCACTTCTCAGTGTTTGGTTTCCAGACTCCTTCACCTTCTTAAAAGTTATTGAGGACACCACAAACTTTTGCTTATGTAAACTAAACCATCAGTCATTACTTTACTTTATGGGGCACCTGTGTGGCTCAGTCAGTTAAGCGCCAACTTAGCTCAGGGCTCAGGTGACAATCTGGAGGTTCGTGAGTTGGAGCCCTGCAACGGGTTGTGTGCTGACAGCTCGGAGGCTGGAGCCTGCTTTGGGTTCTGTGTCTTCCCCTCTCTCTGCCCCTCCCACACTCATGTTTTGTCTCTCTTCCTCTCTCTCAAAAATAAATAAACATTAAAAATGATTACTTTAAATTAAATAGATATTCTGAAAATATGGAAGTGGCTCTGTTTTAATATGTGTTCCATCACATGTTGACATAAATAACACATATTTATGAAAAGTAATTGTATTTTCTAAAATAAAAATAAATGCAGTAAGAAAAGCAGGATTGTTTTGCATTTTTGCAAGCACTTTAACATCTGGCTTACTGAAATAGAATTGAATTATTATATCTATTTCTGCATTCTAATCTCTCGCAATATGTTGGTTTGAAATATATGAAGGAAACCTGACCTCAGTTAGTCATGTAGATGGAAAGCATAGGAGATATTAGTATTTTGATATCTTTTTCAGATAATTATAAATATTCTTCTTTGATTCTACACAAAAATTGACAACTGGTAATGTCTTAAAGGCTTAGCTACAATGTACAATCTGAAACAACATAAATTAACTTTTTGTATATACTTTGTTATAGTAAAACCTATTGTTCTAGTTTACACATTGAGTGGAACTTTCACTTTTCATCGTGAATAATAATAAAATACTATCCATTAATTACTTGTAAAGTATTTGGTTCACAGAGTTTATGTAAAACTTAGGGGTGACAGAAACAAATTTTCCACATGATAATTCACTCTGTTTCCTTTCCTTAGAGAATGTTGCTAGAACTCAATACCTATGTTTGTTGCCACTGGAATATTGTTGTTTCTAGGCCTTCTCAGTTGACAGAGAAAGGAACTATATGCGTGTATACAAATTGTGTGTGTGTGTGTGTTTGCGTGTGTAAGCATTTATGTATACGAAGGTAAACATTAACTCATACCAATGTCCTTAACTCTAATCCATTCCCACACAGATTATTCTAGCCTCCTCACCTTCCTTATCTGTGCACTCATTCTTCACCAGTGAGAAATCTCCTTTCAACCCCTTGACATTTATTTACTTAATTGCTCAATTCCAGTATTCAAAATTAGTAGCACCATAATTGTTAACTGGATCCCAATGGGAAACGACTTCATAGAGTACAGTGCTTTGTATCATTTCCTTTGCCTTTAGTCTTACCAGATCTATTTATTTCCAAAATTACTTAAGTTAGCAGTTTTTTTTAATCCCATCCCTTTAGTGAAGTTAATTCATACATTAATAAGACAGTTGGATTCTCTTGTCAACAAAGAATGCATTCCATCCTGAAATCTCCTGACCTCCTTTTAAAAATATCATGCATTAAGTTTCTCTCTTTGTGCTATAAATTCTTTGAGTTTTGACAAAAGCATAACTTTATCCCAAATTCTATAATACAGAATAGTTTCATCATCCTAACAAAAAAACCTATACTTCATCTATTCAATTTTCTTCCCTTTCTCCCAAGCCCCTGGAAAAAGTGATTATTTTTTAGTATTACTATATTTTTGCCTTTTCTAGAATGTCATGTAATTCAAATTATACAGTATGTAGCCTTTTTAAGTTAGCAATATCTATCCATGTCTTTTCATGTCTTGATAGTTCAATTCTTTTTGTTATTATTATATATTATATATTATTATATTATTATATATATTATATTATTATATATATTATTATTATATTATTATATTATATTATATATATATAATATATATATTATATATTATTCTTTTGTGTGGATGTACCAGTTTGCTTATCCATTCACTTATTGAAGGACATCTCCTTAGCTTCTAATTTTTGCAATTATGAATAAAGCTGTTATGAATGATCATGTGCAGGTTTTTATGCAGATATAAGCTTTTAACACTTGAGGTTTATGGTCTGAATGTTTATGTTTCTCTCAAGTTCACATGTTGGGATCTTATGGGTCAATGTGATGGTATTAGGTGATGGGGCTTTTGAAGATGATTAGGTCATGAGAGCATGAATGGGTTTAGCACTCTTCTAAACGAGATCCCGCTGAGCTCCATAGCCTCTTTCACCACGTGAGGACACAGTGAGAAGTTGGCAGCCTGTAACACAGAAAAGGACCTTCACCAGAACCTGATCTTGCTGGCACCCTGATCTTCCAGCCTTCTGAACTACAAGAAATAAATGTTTGTTACTTATAAGCTGGACAGTCTACAGCATTTTGTTATAGCAGTCCAGATGGATTAAGACAGTTGGGTAAACACTCAAGAGTGTGATTGCTGGATTGTATGGTAAACCTACATTTACTTTTATAAAAAACTGCCATTTGATGTTTATAAAAAATAAGCATTTGATGCTTGATTTCGGCTCAGGTCATGATCTCATGGTTCATGAGTTCAAGCCCTGTGTCAGGCTCCATTGCTGACAGCATGACGCCTGCTTGGGATTCTTTCTCTTCCTTCTCCCCCTGACCCCCTGGCCCCTTTCTTCTCTCTCCCTTTCTCTCTCAAAATAAATAAATAAACTTAAAAAAAAAACCCAGAAAGTATCTATCAGAATAGCCATGATACGTAGATGAGCTTTGAGACACTGTCCCAAAACTAGTGAAAAGTAGCACAATTTGTTATTTGTTATTTTATTGCTAACATTCTATTAAATTGTCAGACACTATCTTAGGAAAAAAAGAGAAGTTTGAAACATGGCTTGCACTTTACAATTATGTCATTTTAAAATCATACTGGTGATATATGGACTATATAATGAGAGCCACAGGCCCAGTTTGGGGCATATCTCTGCAATGTGAAGATAGGGTGAAGAAATATACTTTTAATGTTGAAATATGCTAAATAAATATAAAATGATATGATTAGAGGATTTTAAAATATATTATAATGCTACATAGAACAACATATTTCTCCAAAATTTCCATGTTTCCTCAAATTCTTTCTTAAAATGTTACCAGGAAAATATAAATAGTATAAGGTTATAAAGGCCAATTTTTTAATACTTGCATCATGACATAGTTAACAAATCAATGTACTGACATAAGCTAATGATAATTGACGCGCCTTTTGAAGGAAATGAGTGAAAAGCAAAGTTATCCTGGTAAATATGATCCTTTAATGACAAATAACTGTTTTAGTACCATTACTAATATGGAGTGAAGCTAGAATAAATCATTAGGTTCTAATCGCAATCCAAAGAGCAAGCTCCACTCATTTTCTGACTGACTCAAAACCTGTCTAAAAGATGATGTGTGGAGTAAGCAGTGGATAGAAGATTCTAGTCATTGATAAGTTTTATTCTGTATTCTACTTTAATATATTGGCTTTGTAGTTCCTGGAATCCTTTCTAATTAATTAGTCTTTTGTCGTATTAGCTTTTCATTTCAGTTTTGCCGTACACTTTATGCTTCGATTTCATTATTCTAGTCTTCAGGCTTATGATCCATTTGTCTAAATTACTTTACATATTTTTAATTCTTTATCCGAAAGCAATATTTAATTACAAAAACCCTGAATGTTGGGGGAGCCTGGGTAGCTTTGTTGGTTGAGCGTCTGACTTGATTTTAGACTCAGGTCATGATCTCACAGTTCATGAGATCAAGCCCTGCATCAGGCTCTGTGCTGATAGTGTGGGGTGTGCTTTGGATTCTCTCTCCCTCTGCCCTTATCCCGCTTGTGTGCTCTCTCTCAAAATAAATAAACTTAAAAAAATTAAAAAAAATCTGCATGCTGTCAACAAGAAAATATTGAGATTATTTAGACTGACACAGCTTAGTAATAAGTAATTGAAATTCTAGCCCAGATTTTGGCAAAGACTGTTGCTCTTATTTTAGGATTTGGAACAGGGGATCTTTGCTCACTTAAAGAAAAAAAATTAACAATAGAGAGCTATATACTCATTGACTTGCAAATATGTATTTTTATTCCATTTATAAAATGCTGAATTTAGTAAATATTAATGCAACTTCACCTTAAGAAAACAGAATACAATTTTTTAGTTAACTCCAGCTCAGTAAATTGGATTGATATATAAAATTCCATAATTCTGAATTTCAGATGCAAATATTTCCAGCAATATTAAATTTATATAAATATATAATAATAACAATACCCCACACCATGGTTTATTGTGGTACAAGTTGCATTTGAGAGTATTTGCAGAATGCAAAGATCTTTACAAATACTAACTGTAATTTATTTTCTTTATCATAAATCATGGCAATAATAATAGACTCACAGGCTTTGATCATGTGAAGATACACTGCTTGGATTCATAGCCGCAGCCCAGCTATCGATAGATCATCATTACAGAATGCTACTGAAATGTTGTCAGGTGAATTGGGGCTAACTGCATGTTCCCAGTAAATTTAATTTGCTTATTATCCTTCAAACATAATCAGAAATTTGGATTGTATTAAGGCGAGAATTAGCTTGGAAGACCCCAAATACAGTAGACAGAAATAATGAAATTTGCAAATTGCCATATAGAAACTTTACTGCTTCTGAATGCACTCTTGTCGATCATGAAAGCTTATAATCTGTGGAATATATTCTTGTCTTTTTAGAAGAATATTTCTAAAGATAGTAATAGATATGAAAAAAGATATTTTGTCTGGGTACAATGCTTAATATATAGCAAAATGTTGGCTTACAATGAAATTTAATTAAAATAGTGCTGATTCTCTTCCTTAGCCTTGTCTGAGCGTCTTGCCACAATATGTCTCATTGTGGTAGTAGCAATACAGCTAATTAAATAACTTTTCATTAATTTTATCTGTATAACAATATTCTTTCACTGGGTCTTTCACATGGTTTGTATTAACTGTAACATTATATAATCATTCTGATGACATTTTTATCATTCCATACCAAAAAAATGTTTATAAAATTGCATTAAAGCAGCCACAAAAATCCTTGTCCACAAATAGACATCACTCAAATCTTTGAAAAACATACTTTCAGTAAGTAAAATGGTCTTTAAATTGAACTTCATTTCTTTTATAGTTTTATGTAAATTGAGCTTCTAAAAAGTTATATGCTTAACATTCAGTTGAGGGATACAAAAACAGATTTCAAAGATTCAAAATTATATCAAAGACAGTAGGAAGTGAATGTTTTGACAAAGAAATATTAACCAGTGGCTTCATCTGACAAGAGACTCCTGATCTTTTGAAATTATAACATAAAGTGCACATATTTGTAATGTCAACATGTAATATAATTAGGCATTTATAATGACTGACTCCATCAATTGGCAGATGTTGATTTTGCTTTTGAGCAAAACCATTATTTATTAATTTTACCTTTTTTCAAGGTAAAAATTCATAATAATTTAATGGAAAAAGATTAGATTGTTATACATTCTTTTCCTGCAAATTAGTAATTTGGTACAGGAGTCAGTGAGCCTGACACAATGTTATACTCTTGATGTAATATTGAGTTATCATGAAGTAGATTAACGCATGTGTATGGATCACAATTTTTGATGGTTATACGACCACATAAAGATTTGTAAATTTTCCAGTTCTTTTCTTTCCCACCCACCCCATCATTGCTCTTTATAATCAATGAAATAACACTAAATATTATTTACCAAAGATAAATATCTACCTGAAGAAATTTATCAAACCCATTATAGTAGATGTTTATATAGGAAAGAGAATGGTTGTTTGAATGAAGAATGAAGAAGAAACAATAAACAATAAAATTAAATAGTAGCATTGTCTAGAAAGCATCATAATAGTCTGCTATGAATTTAGGTACAAGTATAACACAATGCTGAATGTCCAAATTAAAAAAACAACATATAAAAACTAAAATATTATGAAACTGACAAACTGAAAGGTGACTCAAGACCCTACCTTACTTATTATAACCTCTTAGGAAGACTCCACTAGCTATATAGCCTGGAGGAAATCTCAGGTGGATCTGAAGCTAGGATACACAAAGAAAAGACAACAGGAATAGACATGTGGCCAAACCATTTGTAGAAGGAGGGAGAAAGAAAATAAAGTGCTCAGTGACAGAAGAATGCTTATTGGTTATTGGTTTCCTTGGTAATAGCTACACATTCTCTGCTTGTCCTGTAAGAGCCAGTCAGATCAATCAAACTGAGCTCTTTGGCACAGTAAGAATGGTTTGCCCAGGATCCCTTGCTGTGTATGGTGCCCAGTTGGTAGTGCCGACCTCTGGGGAAGAGACTGAAATAGTGAACTGATGCCATTCAGCATGTCTAGGAAAGGCTACCTCTCACTGTTTACACTTAGGAAACAAAAAGAAGTTCTTCCACTTCCCCATAGCAGAGAGTCATTTCCCTCTATTGCGACAGACAAATTGCAACAGGCCTCCTACTTTGTATTTTATCACGTACATGAAAGAAACCATCATCCTGAAAGCATTTCTGAAAAATCACATCAATTGACATGAAAAGTTAAAGAAAAAATACAATTTTATTTGGAGGATTCAATAATTCTATGGATATAAACCAACTCAAAAAATAAGAATAGACAATCATTTAAAAAATTAAGTTTATTTTGAGAGAGAGAGAGAGAGAAAGAGAGAGAGAGTGTGAGTGGGGTAGGGGCAGAGGTAGAGGGAGAGAATTCCAAGCAGGCTCTGGCACAGTAAACCCAGAGCCCAATGCAGGGCTCAAACTCAGAATACTGAGACCACAATCCAATCCGAAATAAAAAGCTGGATGCCCAACCGACTAAGCCACCCAAGAGCCCCGAGAATACACAGTCTTGATGGAACAAGTCATTAGAAAATGTAGGAAAGAGGAATGCCTGGGTGACTCAAGTCAGTTGAGCATCTGACTTTTGATTTCGGCTCAGATCATGATCTCATAGACCTGAGATGGAGTCCTGAGCCAGGCTCTGTGCTGAGCATGGAATCTGCTTGGTATCCCTCTCTCTGCCCCTCTCTTACACTCTCTAAATACATACATATATACATACATACATTCATACACATTTTTTAAAAAGAAAATGTAGAAAAAATAATTGTAAAAGTTATGAAAAATTTTAAGGAGACAAGTACAAAACAAAAATACTTTTTGGAATTCAGAAGCATTATTTTCAAATTAAAACACACAACTGACAAATTTTATTTTATAGGTAGTTGCTATCATTAAATTTTCAATAGCCCATGTCAATTTATTCTAGTATCTGAAGTTTTCTCCTGTTTCTCCCTCCTGTCATTTCTGTTTGTTCCCAGACATCGTTCCTTATTTTCCTCTGCACCCAAAATCTTTGATTTTATGTTGACCATTTCAAAACCTATTTATATAGGCTTTGCAAAACCACAGCTACTGTGTTCTAAGGGCCTTAGTAATCCTGAACTTCTTTAAACTTCCCAGATCATACAAACACAAGCTGTATATTTGCATGGCAGTTGGATTAAACCTGGCTCTTGCTTCCATTGAGGGTGTACAGCTTTGGGTTACTAACTCATTTTATGATGAGTTCAATCCCCAGTATGGGCTCTAGATTTTTTATTTAGGTCCACTTTTATGTTTTATAATCAGAACCAGTCTCAATTTATTGTAATTTTCTATTGCTTCTTAGGAAAAAAGAGGGGTGCTTCAGTATTCAGTAGTGTTCTATTTTCTCTTTACTTTTGACCTTAGAATATGTTGACCTTAGTATATATTTCAGCCATTTTGTGACAAGATATTTTTAAACTTTCCCCATCATGCTTAATTATTTTTATGATTAAATTTGATCTTAATAATGAAGACCATTGTCAGAAATTAGAAGCTTAAAGCTTTAACTTTCTAGAATTTCCTTCGGCCTGTATTATGAAGTATTTTGTAATATTTTCCTAAAATGAATAGCTGGTTATGTCAACATTATGTTATGTTGAGATTACTGTTGTCCACTATCTTTCCATTGTATTTCATTTCTTATGTATTACATAAAATGTATCTATATATGCAGAGGTCTTTTTCTGAAATTTCTCTTCTCTTAAATTGTTTTATTTTTTATTTCTGTATCTGTAGTGTTCTTTTCAAATTCCTGTCAATTTAGAGTATTTTAATATATATTTAATCAAGATCTTGTCATTCTCCTTTTTCAAAATTAACTTAGCTCTGCTCATGTGCTAATATTTCCCAACAAATTTTAGAAACAACTTTTAGAGTTATGTAAAATTGAATTTGAATTAGGATTTTTGGATTAGACAGAAATATTACCTTTGTAATCATGAGTATTCCAAAACAATTATATATGTATATATATATATATATATATATATATATATATATATACATAATTATATACACATATATGTATATAATTTGTATTATTTAGTTTTATTTAGTTTGTTTTTATATTTTTGTTGTTCCATGCTTAATATTTTAAAATAGCCCAGTTTAGGATTATTCAGATGACCCTTTGCATAGTAGATGTTATGAGAAATCTTCTCATGTCTTCTGGGAAATAAGTCTATGAATTTTTTTGCGTGTGTACATAGACATGGACTCACTGAATCATTTGTTATATGTAAAACTTTAGTAGATAATACCAAATTGTATTCCAAAGTGGTTAAATCAGTGAATCTTATGACTTTCAGTTGCTTCATATTTAAAAAAATAATAATGTTTATTTATTTTTGAGAGAGAGAGAGACAGAGTGTAAGTAGGGGAGGGGCAGAGAGAGAGGGAGACACAGAATCCGAAGCAGGCTCCAGGCTCTGAGCTGTCAGCACAGAGCCAGATGCGGGGCTCGAACCCACAAACCGTGAGATCATGACCTGAGCCAAGTTGGATGCCCAACCGACTGAACTACCCAGGCGCCCCTCAGTTGTTTCATATTTAACCAACACTTGATATTATCTATCTTTTTTTTTCTGGTAGCTATTCTGGTGGGCATGTAGAGGTTTGTGTTTTAGATTATACTTCTATGATTGCTAACAAAGTTGAGCACCTTTTTATATGCCTATTTATCATTTGGGTATCATTTAGTGTGAAGTGTCTCGTGAAGAATTGTAACAATAGAGATTTACATTTCAGCGTGTAGAACTTTTTGTTAATCATGGATGTCAAATGCATATATCCCAATATTTGGGATTTTTTTCACTTTTTATTATAAGAAGTTATCAACATTAATGCATCCAGTTTTGCAGTTTTGCCTTTATTAACGGAGCTTTTGGCATAATCTTTAAGAAATTTTTACCTACCTCAACATCATGATCACCCATTTTTTTTCTAAAGGCATTAATGATTTTACCAATCAGACAAATATGCATAATTCATTACAAATTATTTTTTCCATTTGAATATACAATTTACCTAGCATCATTTATTACATCCCACAGCCTTATATCAGATGAAGATACATGCATTTGTTTCTTGACACACTCTTCTGTTCTGTTGGTATCATTGTCTAGCATTGTGCCTGTTTTTTCTTGATTATATTTTGTATAATTTTTAGATCAGTTTGTCTACACACACACACGCACACACACACGCGCTCATAACGAGCTACAATGTTCTGTGGGAGGCAATTGAGTTTACCCTTCACTTGAGAAAACCACATCTTTACAACACTGAGTCTTTCTAGCCACAAAAGAGCATCACTTTAAATTTATTCTGGTCTCTTTAATTTTGCTAAATATTTTTAAATAGATTTTTAGCATAGAAGTCTTTCAGATCGTTTGTTAGATTTCTCTTTAACATTTTTTTGTTTAAGGTAAATGCTATTTATTTTTGTATTTAGAGTTTTTTTTTCTTATTTTGATGCATATTTATAGATGTGTAATTGATTTTTCACACCAAGTGAAGTGGATAATTTAGTTATTAACTCACTAATTAACTTACTAAATAGTTTGTAAATTCTGCTGGAATTTTCTATGGATATAATGATGCCATCTATAAGTAATGACAATTTTGTTTCTCCCTTTCAAATACTCTATCTATATTCCTTCCTTCCTCCCTTCCTTCACTCATTCATTCTTCATTTTTGGCTTCCCTTCCTCTCACTAGAATCTCAACTATAATGCTAAACAGAAGTGGTGATTTTAGGCACTGTTTCTTATTCCTCATCTCTGGGGGGCGTAATTTAATAAGTTGTCCATTAGTTATGATGCTGATTAAAAATATGGCAAATGCTTTTTATCCAAGTGAGAAAATATTTATCATGTAGTATGTAATGGTTATCATGAGTTTTTAACATGTATGTGATTTGAATATTAGCAAATGCTTCTCCATCTCTCATGTTGAAAATGATTTTCTTTTTTCCCCCCCATGTGTGTGATAATGCAAAGTTTGGCTTTTCCAGTGTTAAAATCAGTAAAAATAATTTATTCATGATGTGTTAAATGAATTTGGATCCAATTGCAATAAGTGAATATTTAAAATGTGTAAATTTAGGGGCACCTGGGTGGCTCAGTTGGTTAAGTGTCCAACTTTGGCTCAGGACATGATCTCATGATTTGTGAGTTTGAGCCCCACATCAGGTTCTGAGTTAACAGCACAGAGTCTGCTTGGATCTTCTGTCTCCCTCTCACTCTCTGCTCCTCCTCTTCTCCTGCATGCATTCTCTCTCTGTCTCTCTCTCAAAAATAAATTAACGTTAAAAAAAATAAAGAGTGCAAATGTATGTTTTGGCAAAGTATCTTCCTGTGAAAACATCAGCACAATCAAACTAAATAGCTATCACCCTCCCCAAATGTCTAGTACTCTTTGGTGATCTCTTTTCCCATGACTTGAAGCCTCATCCCACCACCAGAAAATCACAAAGATACATTTTTGGTCACTATATATTCTCTAGAATTTTATACAGATGATATCATACACCAAGTACTTTTTTGAGGTCTAGCTTTTTGTTTCTCTGAGGGTAATTGTTTTGAATTCATCTATGCTACTATAGGTATTGATAGTTCATTCTTCGTTGGTTGCTAGGTAGTATGAAAATGCCACAAATTGACTTTTGATTCACCTGTTGAAAGGCCCTTCAGTAATTTCCAAGTCTAGGTTTTCGTAAATTGAATTCCTATAAATATTGTACACATCTCTTATATAGCACATGTTTCTATCTAAAATCATTTTCTTTCTTCCTAAAAAACTTCTTTACCATTTATAATAGAAAAGAAGTATTTCCTTTTTACTTTTTAAAAATATTTTCACTAGTATAGAATTGAGGTTTTAAGATGTTGTTTTTCATTTAGTCCTTTAAAGATACTAAAGAATGAATCTGGGCCACTTTATTACACCATACACAAAAATAAGTTCAAAATGGATGAAAGACCTAAATGTGAAGCAGGAAACTATCAAAATCCTAGAGAGGAAAACAGGCAGCAATCTCTTTGACCTCGGCCATAGCAACCTCTTACTAGACACATTACTGGAGACTAAGGAAACAAAAGCAAAAAGGAGCTATTGGGACTGCTTAAAGATAAACATCTCTTGCACAGTGAAGGAAACAATCAACAAAATTAAAAGGCAGGACATCTGAGTGGCTCAGTTGGTTAAGTGTCCAACTCTTAATTTCAGTTCAGGTCATGATCTCATGGTCATGAGATCAAGCCCCATGTGGGACTCCGGGCCTGTACATGGAGACTGCTTAAGATTCTCTCTCCCTTCTCTCTCCCCACCAACTCTCACGTGTGCTCTCTCACTCAAATAAATAAATAAAAACACCCACAAAAACAAAAACTGACAGGCAACCTACAGAATGGGAGAAGATATTTGCAAATGATATATCAGGCAAAGGGCTAGTATCCAAAATCTATAAAGAACTTATCAAACTCAACACTCCCCCAAATAAATAATCCAGTAAGAAATGGGCAGAAGACATAAACAGACATTTCTTCAAAGAATACATACAGATGGCCAACAGATATATGGAAAGATGCTCAACATCACTCATCAGGAAGGAAATACAAATCAAAACTACAATGAGATATCATCTCATACCAGTCAGAATGGCTAAAATTAAGAACACAGGAAACAACAGTGGTTGGCAAGAATGTGAAGAAAAGGAATCCTTTGCACTGTTAGTGGGAATGCAAACTGGTGCAGCTACTCTGGAAAACGGTATGGAGGTTCCTCAAGAAACTAAAACAAACAAACAAACAAACAAACAAAAAACCTATCCTATACAAATTATACAGATTTGAAGGGGTATATGCAACCTGATGTTTATAGCAGCATTATCAACAATAGTCAAACTATATGTCTATCAACTGATGCATGGATAAGGATGTGGGAAAAACTGCTCTGAAACACACACATACAATGAAATATTATTCAGCCATCACGAAGAATGAAATTTTGCCATTTGCAACAACATGGATGGAGCTGGAGTGTATTATTCTAAGTGGAATAAGTTAGTCAGAGAAAAAAAAATACCACGTGATTTCACTCATATGGTCTGTTCCATTAAAAAAAAAATTTTCCAGCACCAAAACAGAGTCTAGTACACTGATGGAATCTGAGACATCTTAAAATATAGGTATCCAGTTTCGAGCTTAAAATAATATTTCTTCCCTAAGCAATTTGATTTTTTTTATAAGTGTGGGGTCACATTCTTTTCCCACACTTTAAAATTAAATTTTATTTTATTTTTAAAAAATTTTAACGTTTATTTATTATTAAGAGACATAGAAAGACAGAGCATGAGCACGGGAGGGGCAGAGAGAGCGGGGGAGACACAGAGTCTGAAGCAGGCTCCAGGCTCTGAGCTGTCAGCACAGAGCCTGACGCAGGGCTGGAACTCACAAACTGAGAGATCATGACGTGAGCAGAAATCGGAGGCTTAACCGACTGAGCCACTCAGGTGCCCCTAAAATAGAATTTTCTTAACTCTGTGTAAACAGGGCCTGACTGGAGGAAAATGTGAAAGAATCAGATATTGGGAGAACACTTGCTATGAGTCTAAAACTAAGTTCTAATAACGCTCCCGTCCATTTTTTTATTTCCTCTGCAAAATCTGCCCTGTTTTTGTCTGTGCACACTGAACCTGTGGTGCCTTTGTGGTCTGTCTGAAAGTACATTTCCTTTCTACTACTTCTTCTCTTTCATATTCCCGGATGCTTCTTACTCCTTTTCTACATCCACAGCTCTGATCTTATTTATATTTTATGGAAATAGATACGACAGTTCCATGAGTGGCACATTCCAATTCATTTCATTATTGTATGTCTATTACATCCTTTACCCTGGGGGTCAAAGGAAAGGACAATGCTCACTTTGGAAATACATATACTAAAATTGGAATGGTACAGGGAAGATTAGCATATCCTGTGAGCATGTGCACACGTAAGTTTGTGACACATTTCATATTTTTCAAACAAGTGTATGAAAAGGTGTTCGACATCATTCTTCAAAGAATTGCAAATTATGGGGCGCCTGGGTGGCTCAGTTAGTTAAGTGTCCGACTTCAGCTCAGGTCATGATCTCATGGTTTGTGGGTTGGAGCCCGGTATCTGGCTCTGTGCCAATAGCTCAGAGCCTGGAGCCTGCTTTGGATTCTGTGTCTCCCTCTCTCTCTGCCCCTCCCCCACTCATGCTCTGTCTCTGTCTCTCAAAGATAAATAAACATTGTAAAAAATAAAAAAAAAAGAATTGCAAATTAAAGCAACAATAAGATTGTTCCCATTACACATACATTAAAATGACTAAAATCCAAAACATTGATAACATCAAATGCTGGCATGGATGTGGAGCAACAGAGAAAATACAACATTCATGCTGGTGGGAATGCAAAATGGTACAACTACTTTGGAAGACTGTTTAGCAGTTTCGAACAAAACTAAAGATATCCCTATCATACGACCCAGCAGTTGTGCTCCTTGGTGTTTACCCAAATGACTAGAAAACTTATGCCCACACAAAAATTTGCACATGAATGTTTATAATAGCTTTATTTATAATTGCCAGAACTTGGAAGCAACCAAGATGTCCTTCAGTAAGTGAAGGATAAATAAACTGTGGCCCATCCAGACAATGAAATATTATTCAGTACTAAAAAAAAAACTGTTAAACCTTGAAAAAACATGGGAAAACCTTAAAGACATGTTACAAAGTGAAGGAAGATAATCTGAAAGGCTGCAAACTGCATGATACTAACTATATGACATTCTGGAAAAGGCAAAACTATGGAGATGGTGAAAAAGATCAGTGGTTGCCAGAGTATAGGGGGAGGAAGGGATAAATATGTGGAACACGGAAGACATTTAGGGCAATGAAACTATTGTCTATGATACTATAATGTTTGATACATGTCATTATACATTAATCAAAACCCATAAGACATATAACACCAAGAGTGAAGTCTAAGGTAAACTATGGACTTTGAGTGATGATGTGTTACTATTGGTTTATTGATTGTAAGCAAATGTAACTCTCTGGTGGGGGATGCTGACAATGGGGTAGGCTGTGAGTGTGTGGGGGAAGGAGGTATATAGAAATACTGTACTTTCCACTCAGTGTGGCTGTTAAGATAAAATTGCTCTGAAAATAAAGTCTTTTCTTTTTTTAAGAAGGTACAAAGAAAGTACTTTTCTTAATTGGACTTCTTGAACCAGACACAATTTAGCGATGGTAACTTTAAATAATTGCTTTGTGAAAAGAACTCCCCAATTTCTCTAAATCAACAGAAGTCTGTGATCAAAATAGATGAACTATATTTTTAAAGAAATAATATATGTATTTATTATAACCAGACAGATGGCATGGACTGAATAGACATGTTATTGTCAAATTAACCTGTATATAATATAAAACATTTTTTATGGGGTGCCTGGGTGGCTCAGTCGGTCCAACTCTTGGTTCAGGTCATGATTTCATGGTTTTTGAGTTTGAGCCCTGTGTCAGGGCTCATGCTAACATGCAGAGCCTGCTTGGGATTCTGTCTCTCCCTCTCTCTCTACCCCTTTCCCACTCATGCTCTCCCTCTTTCAAAATAACTAAACTGAAAAAAAAACCCATAATTTTTAATAGTGTCACATGTAAACTATGCTTTAAATTGTCACAACCTACACTTAGAATGAGAAAAATCATTGTAAGTGAGTCATATTAAAAGATTATACATGATATCTACACTACAAAGGTCATTGGGAAATTTTAGCCAGGTTGACAATAATCTAGAGTAAAAATTTGGTGATCCATGGACAAAATTCAGCCTATTTCTTTATATTTTTAGTCCCTAAGTAATTTGTTCAGTGGATTTGAAATTCTTGACACGGAGCACATATATTTTCTAGCTCATCACTAACCATTTCACTCCCTATTTACCTCCTTCTAGCCTGCTTCACACATTAACAAATCACCTAGGTTTTGAAAACAAGCATTGCCACCATTTCCTCATCTAATCTATTTTGTGATAATGTTCAGAAATACTGAAAAGTCAGTATGTTCTAAATCTTTGGAAATAAAATTCAACTGAAAATAGAAGCAATTAAAATTTTTATGTGTGACTTCAGCAAAACCAATGGAGTGGGAAACTCCACAATCCTGTCCCTCCATAAAAGTAGTGAAGACTATGGTGACAGATGGTGACCACACTTATTGTAGTGAGAGTTGAATATCAAATCACTATACAGTGCACCTGAAACGAATATAACATTGTGTTCCATGAAAGGGAGGCATACGTAAAATAACCTACAAAGACCAAAAAAAGCCATAAGACCAAAGAGGAAGGCTGACAAGTTCAGCTTGACAAGAAATGATTTGTTAAGGGGACTTATGAACAGAAGTATGTCTGACAGGCCACAAGACAAGTAGACCTTTGCAACCCCACTTCCCATAGAACATTCTTTTATTGCCCTAGGGGCCTAGGGGTACTTGCTGGGGGACCACTTGAGAAGAAATGTTTGAGAATCATAATCGTATCTCCATAGCAGATCAAGGACGTTATGCCCCAATGGTGTGGTTAAACAAAAAGACATAATATTGGGGGGCAGCTGTGCTCAAGAAGGTTAACCAACTACTTTTAAAAAAGGAGTGAACGATCTGGCAAACTCTGTGAGAATCAACTTATCAGTCATAAAAATGATGTACTGATACGTCCTTCAAAGATCTTCCAAACAGGTCAAGAGAAAAATCACACTTCTTTGAGAATATGATCTGTTGTGCCCCCTTTGTCACTAGAGACCTATCCTGCGAAACTTGAGGTGTTGTATTCAAGATCATGGCAGGGCTGGGACATACAGTGTTGGGTCAGCACAAGTTAATGCACCACAAAGCTCCTTTACTGAGATTCAGGTCTTTTTCTCTTGATTAGTATTCCCCTGACAGTGTGAACTTCTATTAGTTTCCACAAAAACCCTACACATTGTGAAGTTACATTTATTTTAAATGTCCAAAATAGGCAATTCACAGAGACAGAAAGCAGATGAGTGGTTGCCAGGGCATAGGGGGAAGGGACGATGGTAACGACTGCTTACTGGTACAAGGTTTCTGTTTGCAGTCATGAAAGTGTTCTGGAATTAGATACTGGTGATGCTTGCATAACACTGTGAATGTCCTAAAGGCCACTGGATTGTACACTTGAAGGTGATTAAAAAGACCATTTTTGTTATGTAAATTTCATTCAATAAAGAATGTGCCTTTTCTAATCTTGCCAAATATAACTGCTACACTCTTTTCTCCAGCAATTATATATCATTTGTTCTTCTGTGCTTAGCTTAAACTACATTTCAATGTAGACTGTTCTCTATTCATTTATTTCATTATCTAGACAAATATTTATAAAATATCTAATATTTCACAGGTGTTGTTCTTTTCATTGGGTCTACAGCAGTGACATAACAGATTGAGTCTTCTCTTTATGGAGCTTGACTCCTGATAGAAGAGAGTCAAAAAAAGTCATCAAAAATTAAATAAAGTGTTCAAGTTACATTTTATTCTCCCTTCTTCATACAAAAGAATTTTTCTTATTCTTTCTCTCTCCTTTGTACACCCACCAATGCACGAACATAAACTCACAGATACACACATACACACGCACACACACACACACACACAAGCATACATGTATGTACTCATAGACTTTGAGACAGATACCACATATTCTCATTGATGGGCCTCAGAAAAATAATGATATCTAAGGACACAATCTCTGCTACTTTATGCCATGGATAATTTCCTTCTCAGTGACTTATTTTCCCTTGAGATTCTTTGCAGTGTGCTGCTTCTTGGAAAAAACAAACATTTTTGAATGAATGAGAGACAGAACAGGGGCATATGAATTGTGAAGGACACTGGGTAGACTATTTTCTGTGATTGGTTTCAACTTTGAAAGTGTAAACCATAATTTGTAAAGTCACAAGAATATTCTTTCTATGAAATTTTAATATTATAATTCCCTCCAATTTATGCCTTGTTCTTAAAGGGATAAGCTTTAAGCTCTTTGTCACTTGTGGAAATATGAACCCGAACTTCCACACTAACAAAATCAATAAATATTTAATTCCTCAGCAGTGCAAAGTGTTATAATGCTAAGTTCAATAATTTATCTTGTTCTTTACTTTTTGGGTTTTGTGAAATTAATTAATTCTTTGGAGCCCAGAGATAGATTACATAATGAGACATGTTAGAAATATTGAGAAATTACTGCAAAAAATCTCACAATTGTTGCCGACTTACAGGAAAAAGTTATCCCCAACTTTGCCGATACTGTGTTCTTCTGCAGCAGACTGGTAGGGTGTTAACCCCCAGCCAGGAGAGGGCTGTTGGCAGCAGTAAGGAAAACTGGTGATGTAAAGTGTCAAGAAACTTGTTTCCTTCCTCACCTACCTCTCCAATAAGACATGATACCCGCAAGATAAGAAGTGTCTGCCATGTCTAACTTAGAGTCACCTAGCTTGGTTGAGCAGAATGACTATGATGCTCCCCCTGCTCCTCTATCAGAGGAGAACCAGTCTTATGTACCAAACTCACTCTTCTTAAGGGTTAGGACCAAGGGTGTTCAATCATTTACCACTTTTTAAGCAAAGATAATAGACTCATAAACAAACCAGAAAACAATGCATAAATAAGAACTAACGAGCCCTCTTTTAAAAATTTTTTTAATGTTTATTTATTTTTGAGACAGAGACAGAGCATGAGTGGGGGAGGGGCAGACAGAGAGGGAGACACAGAATCCAAAGCAGGCTCCAGGCTCTAAGCTGTCAGCACAGAGCCCAACGTGAGGCTCGAAACCACGAACCATGAGATCATGACCTGAGCCAAAATCAGACGCTTAACCGACTGAGCCACCCAGGCGCCCCTAATGAGCCCTCTTAAGTCCAAATTTATTTCTGTCTCTTCCCCAAGTCTCCCTTTGATCTCCATTCCCATGCTCATCCTACTGATATTTTAAAATTATTTTTAGAATATAATGTTAATGTCCATAAATTCTATCATTCCTGGTAAAAGACATGTTACAATCTGTTGACTGTTTTCTTTTTACCCCTCCCACAAAAAATGAGAAATTGGTATCATATGAATAAATAGATGCCAGCATATTTTTTAAATGCTAGAATTACTGATTTTACAAATCAGTTAGGTGAAAACATTACTTAGAAAATAAGATAGATAGAGTGATACTTGTCTTCATGCAATTCTCAGTTGATTGTCTCCTTTTCCACTAGAAGGTTCATTCTTCCTAATCAAGTGCAGTGATTGCTTACTGCAGTTCAGAGTTGAGAAAATCAATTTTTCTAACAAGAGGGGCACTGAATGATTTAAAAATACAGTCAACCAATGGAACATTTTTCCTTTTACTTACCTGAAAAAGCAGCTGAAGAATCATTTGGTTGTTCCTCAAAGCACCAAATAAGTCAACATGTTCTATGGGGGAACAGAAGTAAATTTCGTGATTGAAACATCCAAACATTTTCTCATCCAGTAAAAGGAGCTGAGGATTGGTTGTTGTATTTGCTTTCTAGAGCTGTCTTAACAAACTACGACAAACTGGGTGATGTAAAACATTGGAAGTTTATTCTGTGACCGTTCTGGAAGCTTGAGTTTGAAATCAAGGTGCCATCAAGCTGTTATTCCCTCTGAAGGCTCTAGGGAAGAATTCTTCCTTACTTTTTCCAAGCTTCTGGTCGTATCTGGCAATGTTTGGTGTTCCTTGGCTTGTAGCTACACCACTTTACTCTCTACCTCTGTCTTTACATGGTCTTCTTCCCTTGTGACTCTGTGTATTCATCTCCTCTTCTTATAAGGTCACCAGTCATTGGAGTTAGGGTCCACACTAATTCAGTATGGCCTGAGCTTAACTTATTACATTGGCAAAGACCTTATTTTATTTTATTTTATTATTTTATTTTAATATATGAAATTTATTGTCAGATTGGTTTCCATACAACACCCAGTACTCATCCCAAAAGGTGCCCTCCTCAACACCTATCACCCAACCTCCCCTCCCTCCCACCCCCATCAGCCCTCAGTTTGTTCTCAGTTTTTAAGAGTCTCTTATGCTTTGGCTCTCTCCCACACTAACCTCTTTTTTTTTCTTCCCCTCCCCCATGGGTTTCTGTTAAGTTTCTCAGGATCCACATAAGAGTGAACACATATGGTATCTGTCTTTCTCTGTATGGCTTATTTCACTTAGCATAACTCTCCAGTTCCATCCACGTTGCTACAAAGGGCCATATTTCATTCTTTCTCATTGCCACATAGTACTCCATTGTGTATATAAACCACAATTTCTTTATCCATTCATCAGTAGATGGACATTTAGGCTCTTTCCATAATTTGGCTATGGTTGAGAGTGCTGCTATAAACATTGGGGTACAAGTGCCCCTATGCATCAGTACTCCTGTATCCCTTGGGTAAATTCCTAGCAGTGCTATTGCTGGGTCATAGGGTAGGTCTATTTTTAATTTTTTGAGGAACCTCCACACTGTTTTCCAGAGTGGCTGCACCAGTTTGCATTCCCACCAACAGTGCAAGAGGGTTCCTTTTCTCCACATCCTCTCCAGCATCTATAGTCTCCTGATTTGTTCATTTTGGCCACTCTGACTGGCGTGAGGTGATATCTGAGTGTGGCTTTGATTTGTATTTCCCTGATGAGGAGCGACATTGAGCATCTTTTCATGTGCCTGTTGGCCATCCGGATGCAAAGACCATATTTTAAAATCAGGTCACATTCTAAGGTTTTGGGTAGGCATAAATTTTGGAGGGACACTATTTAACCCACTTCAGTTCTCAAGGCAAATCCCAAAAAATGTAAGTCTGGCTGCCAAGGAACTAAGAATAATAAGCAAATTTCTTGTCTTCCATGTGGGAATAAGTGTCCACCATTTGGGAGAAATTTTAGCATCAAAGGAAAAATAAGCTTCACCATAAACTCCATGGAAAGTGTTTACCAGTGCCTGAAAACATAACAAGATAACTTTACTCTGTTAACATTTTATAGAGGTTTTATATTAACATATATTTAATTAAAATACTAATGTGGAAAAATTCTTTAGTATCTACATAGACCCTATTCACCTCTGAAAAACATAATTGGATGCCCATTAACTGCATATAGATTTCTTTTCAGTTCTTCTGTTTGTCTAACTAATTATTTTAGGCATCACCCCATTGCTAATAATTTTATGGTCATTCTAGTCTCTACAAAGGAATTCAAAGAAAATGACACAGTAAATAGTAACCTTCACTCTTTCTAGAATGAAAAATATTCAACTTGACATCATCAAAAGTAGGAAAGCAAATCCTGACTCCCCAAATCCTCTATTTTGTCCAAGTGATATGGGCTATTTACTCCAGATAATACAAAGAAATTTGATTCTTGACATTATGAAAATCTAAAACTTCCTTTCTGCAGTCCATCAGTAAGAAAAGATTTTGTGATATCTACCTGCAGGTATGAATTTTATTCCATGTTTCTGGAAGATAATAATTTCAACAGCAACAAAAAAAAATACTAGTTTGCTTTATTTTTCTAAAATCAATTAAAATCAAGTTCTTAGTTCTTATCATTTGGTATGTGTTGAAAAATCCAGTTTATCTCTCCTTACTTCCTTCCCCACCCAAAATGTATGCATTGGATCTGGGATCCTCACAGAGTCCAGAAGATACTTGGAGTTTCTTTTGCTTGTTGGCACCCAGTACTTACCAACATGCTTGCATTCATTGTCCAATCAAGCAGTCTTTTGAAACCGTTTACTGGTTCTTCTCCTTTCCCTACTTACACCCAGGAATTGCTCAGAACCTTAATCACAGTGCCTTAGGCTGAACTCTCTCATGAGCATCTGGACAACCTTCCTGTTCAAAGTCCTGTCTCTTCCATTGCAAAAGGGTAGTCAAATCCAGAAACTCCTGTTACCTTAATAGTACACCTCCTTCCTCATTGACAATGATCCCCTTTTCCGTTCCCAAAGAACTGACCTTTCTATACCTTCTCCTTCAATTCTTGCCTTCCTCTTTCCTTCTCTGAGCCACTCCATGTTGTTTCCTTTTTTTTTTTTAATATATGAAATTTATTGTCAAATTGGTTTCCATACAACACCCAGTGCTCATCCCAAAAGGTGCCCTCCTCAATACCCATCACCCACCCTCTCCTCCCTCCCACCCCCCATCAACCCTCAGTTTGTTCTCAGTTTTTAACAGTCTCTTATGCTTTGGCTCTCTCCCACTCTAACCTCTTCTTTTTTTTTTTTTTTTCCCTTCCCCTCCCCCATGGGTTCCTGTTAAGTTTCTCAGGATCCACATAAGAGTGAAACCATATGGTATCTGTCTTTCTCTGTATGGCTTATTTCACTTAGCATCACACTCTCCAGTTCCATCCACGTTGCTACAAAAGGCCATATTTCATTTTTTCTCATTGCCACGTAGTATTCCATTGTGTATATAAACCACAATTTCTTTATCCATTCATCAGTTGATGGACATTTAGGCTCTTTCCATAATTTGGCTATTGTTGAGAGTGCTGCTATAAACATTGGATATTTCTTACTAGACCCTCTCCCTTGGGCAAGAATCATTTACCTTATGTAGAAAACAACATGGATGGAAGGAGTAATCCATGTTGTTTTCACATAAGGTAAATGATTCTTGCCCAAGGGAGACGGTCTAGTAAGAAATATCCAGTCCAGTAAGTTATCTCTTAATTTTTAAAATTTTTTAATGTTTATTTATTTTTGAGAGAGAAAGAGAGAGCGAGAGCGAGAGCGAGAGAGAGAGAGAGAGAGAGAAAGCATGCAAGTGGGAGAGGGGCAAAGAGAGAGGGAGACACAGAAACCAAAGCAGGCTCCAGGCTCTGAGCTATCAGCACAGAGCCTGACATGGGGCTCAAACCCAAGAACTGTGAGATCATGACCTGAGCCAAAGCCCGGTGCTTAACTGAGTGAGCCACCCAGGTACCTGTCTTAATTTTTAATTAACTTCTTAAATTTCTCATAATTGTAGATTTGCATGCACCTGTAAGAAATAATACAGAGATCCAGTATATCCTTACCCAGTTTCTCCAAATGACGACACCTTGCAGAAGCATAATACAGTATCACAATTATGATGTTACATTTATGTAGTCAACATACAAAACATTTTTATCACCGCGAATATCTCTTATGTTGCCCATTTGTAGACACATCCATCTCTCTCTTCTACCCCTATCTCCTTGTTAATCTCTGACAACTGGTACTCTGATCCCCATTTCTATAACTTGTTATTGCAAGAATGTTATATAAATGTGATAATATGGTATATAATCTTTTGAGATTGACTGTTTTTTCCACTAAGCATAACTCCTTGGAGATTCATCCAAGTTGTCTCATGTATCAACTTTCGGGGTGTTTTTGTTTTTGTTTTTTTTTTGGGCTTTTTTTTTTTTTGGTTGTTGTTATTGTTGCTAAGTACCATCCTATGGTATTGAAGATCGACAATTTTTTTTAACCATTTACCTACTGAAGATATCTGAGTTGCCATGTTTTGGATATTATGAACAAAGCTTCTATAGACATTTATTTACAGGTTTTTGTATGTATGTAAGCATTCAATCCTTTGTGATAAATGCCTACGAGTGCAATTTCTGGGTCATATGGTAGTTGCATATTTGGTTTTCAAGAAACGGCCTAATTGACTTCCAGAATGGTGTACCATTTTACATTCCCACCAGCAATGTATGTGTGATCCACTTTCTCCACATCCTTGCCAATATTTGATATCGTAACTCTATTTTATTTTAGCCCTTTGGGTAGGTATATAGTAATTTCACATTGTGGTTTTAATTTTCATCTCTATAAAGACTAATGATGCTGAACATCTTTTGCATGATTTTCATTTGCATATTTTTTGAAAAAATATCCATTAATGTATTTCTGCTGTTTTTTAATTGGATTTTTAAAATTTATTGTTGATGGCCAAAGAGAATTATTCTCAAGCCTAAAATCCAGTGAAATCTTCCCTGCTACATTTTACACTTATCTGGGACCTGTGACCCCTTTCTTTTTTCTGATTTCTTCCTGTTAGAATGTGAATGTCTCTCCTATGCTTATCCCATTATTGTAGTTTGAAAGTAGATAACTTATCTGATTTCATAGGTTTGCAGCTGGAGAAGAATTTTGGCTCAGGATGAATCATACCTTGAGCATCACTCATGTCTGATTTGGATGATAGTAGATGAGATTTTGGACTAAAGGTTGATGCTAGAATGGGTTAAGACATTTGGGATCTTGAGATAGAATGAATGTATTTTGCATATGAGAATGACATGAATTTGGGGGACGAGAGGCTGGAGAATTATACATTGAATTGTGTCCTTCCCAGATTCATATGCTGAAGTCGTAACCCCAGTATCTCAGACTGGACCTTATTTAGAGATAGAGACTTTCCAGAGGTAATCATGTTAAAATGAGGTCATTAGGGTGAACCCTAATCTAATATGACTGTTGACCTTATAAGAAGGGGCAATTTGAATATAGAGACATGCACAGAGGAAAGATAATGTGATGTCACAGCAAGAGGATTAAGAAGAAGGCCATCTACATGCCAAAGAGAGAGCCTAGAACAGCTCCTTCCCTTATAACCATTGAAAGAAAAACCCTGCGGGACACATTGATTTCAGACTTCTGGTCTTCAGTGAGAGAAAAAATTTCTGTTGTTTATGCCACCTAGTTCACTGTCCACCCACTAGCAAACTAATACAGTTAAGTCGTTTGTTGCTGGAGAGTCTTTGAGGAAATATTTTTAGCCTAAAAATTTGATTTGACAAAATCTAGATATGCAGGTATTAACATGTTTAACTTTTTTAGTGGGCTTTGGTAGTTTGTATCTTTTGAGGACTTTTTCATTTTCATCCAACCTGTCAAATTTATTGTCATGATACTTTTTTATAATTCTGCTTTGTTATCATTGTTATATCTCTAGAATATGTAGGATGTCTGATGCTGGTGATTTATTTCTTTTGTCTGTTTTTTCCAGATCAGGTCTTGCCAGGGGGTTATCAAATTTATTGTTTTTCTCAAAGGTTCATTAATTTTCTCTGTTTTCTTTCTGTTTTTTATTTCATCAATTTTTCATCTGAGATTATTTTCTATCTTATACTTACTCGTGCCTTCATTTGCTCTTTTTCTCTTCTAATTTCTTAAGGTGGATGATGATGAATTAATGGGTTTTTTTTCTTTGGTTCTAATATAGGTATTAGTGCTATACATTTTCCTCAAGGTAATGGTTTAGGGGTGCCTGTGTGGCTCAGTCGGTTGAGTGTCGACTTCGGCTCAGGTCACAATTTTGTGGTTATGAGTTCGAGCCCTTCATTGGGCTCTGTGCTGACCTTTCAGAGCCTGGAGCTGTGTCTCCCTGTCTCTCTGCCTCTTCCCCGCTTGTATCCTGTCTCTGTCTCTCTGTCTCAAAAATAAGTAAAACATAAAAAAAATTAAAAAGAAGTAATGGTTTAGCATCCTACAGTTTTTGATATGTGGTGTTTTCATTTTCATTCAGTTCCACATATGTTCTAATTTTCATTTTGTTTCTTTCTAGAACCATGGATTATTTAGAAGTTTGGTTTTAAAAAGGTTAGAGAGGGAGGGAGCCAAAACATAAGAGACTCTTAAAAACTGAGAACAAACTGAGGGTTGATGGGGGTGGGAGGGAGGGGAAAGTGGGTGATGGGCATTGAGGAGGGCACATGTTGGAATGAGCACCGGGTGTTGTATGCAAACCAATTTGACAATAAACTTCATATTAAAAAAAAGAAGCTTGGTTTTGTTTTCACTTTTTTGGGTTTTTCTTTTGTTTAGTTTAGTTTCAAAATAATTAAAGATTTTCAAAAATCTTTTTATTATTGATTTCTAACTTAATTCCATTGTGATCAGGGAACATACTTTGTATGACAGAAATCTTTTTTCTTTTGATGAGGCTTGTTTTGGGGGCCACAATATTGTCTATTTTAATGCATATTCCATGTACACTTGAAGAGATTATAATCCACTATTGTTTACTGTTGTGTTTTATACATTTTACTTTTGTAAATTTAGTTAATAATTTTGTTTGAGTAATCTATATTTTACTGATTTTCTTTCTTCTTCTTCTTCTTCTTATTATTTGGTATAGATATCCAGGGTAATAGTATTTCTATTTGCTTTGTTTTTAAATTATAATACTTAAAGATTTTTCTCAACTGGTAAAAATATCTTCCGGTGTGCAGTGTTTCCATCAAAAAGCATGCTATCATTCTTACTGTGTTCTTTCCTATGTACTGTGTTATTTTCTCCCAGGTGTTTTTAAGATGATCTCTTTATCATTTGTTTTAAGCACTTTGATTATGATTTGCCTTGATGTGTTTTTATGTTTGTCTTTTTTCTGGAGTTTATTGATCTTGGATCTGTAGGTATACAGTATTGATCAAATTTGGGTGGTTTTCAGCCATTATTTATTCAAATGTAATTTTAAAGTTTATTTATTTATTTTGAGAGAGAGAGAGAGAGAGAGGGCATCCAAGCATGTGAGTGGGGGAGGGGCAGAGAGTGAGAAAGAGAGAGAGAGAGAGAGAGAGAGAGAGAGAGAGAGAGAATCCCAAGCAAGCTCTGTGCCGTCAGCGCAGAGCCCTATGCTAAGCTTGATCTCACAATGTTTTTCCTTTTACTTTTTGGACAATTTCTGTTACCCTCCTTTCTACTTCACTAATCTTTTCTTCTGCAGCTCTATATCTGCCTTGAATCATTTTTCTCTTATAGTGTATTTTATATTCCCCATATCTCTATTGAACAGGCTCAGTCTTTCTTCTGGCTTTTAAATATACAAATATTAGTAAATACGTATGTATATATTTTAATATATAAAAATATTCTGGCTCTAAAATAGTATGGATATTGGAACTTTAAAAATATTATTGTTGGGGTGCCTGGGTGGCTCAGTCGGTTGAGCGACCGACTTCAGCTCAGGTCATGATCTCATGGTTTGAGAGTTCAAGCCCTGCTTCTGACTCTGTGCTGACAGCTCAGAGCCTAGAGCCTGCTTTGGAATCTGTGTCTCCCTCTCTCTCTGCCCCTCCCCCACTCATGCTCTGTCTCTGTCTCAGAAATAAATAAACATTAAAAAAAATTAAAATTATTGTTTATAATTTTATCATCGGTGCTATTTCCAGGCCTTTTCCTATTGGCCAATTTTCTCTGTTATGGATTTATTTTCTTACTTCTTTGAATATTTGGTTATATCTGATTGGATAATAAACCTTGTAGGGTGCTAAATTTTGTGTTCTCAGAAATGTGCTTGAGTTTCTTTCTGGGATGCAATTATATTACATAAAATCCATTTGCAATTCTCGATTTTGAGAAATTCGTAAAAATAAATCCTTACTTTTTTTCATATATTTGCAACAAAGTTCCTCTCATAAGGGGATATAAGAACTACTACTTCAGCTTGAAGAGACATGGATCCTGATATCTGGAGACACTAAGTGCATATTCTAATGCTTAAAAATAAACCTATGGGTACTTCCGTGACTCAGTTTGTTGAACAGCTGACTTTGGCTCAGGTCTTGATCTCATGGTTAGTGAGTTCCAGCCCCACATGGGGCTCACTGCTGTCAGCACAGAGCCCACTTAGGATCTTCTGTCCAACCCGACCCCCCCCCCCCCGCCCCTTCCTCACTTGCGCTTTCTTTCTCAAAAACAAATAAATATTTAAAAGAAAATAATAAACCTATGGACCAATGGCTCACATGACCTACTTCAAGTTGTCTGAGGAATCCATGGCTGCTGAGCGAATTTTCCAGTGTGGGATTCAGGCTCCCTCTTGTGGTCTTTTGATGGTACTTCATTGCAAAGGAGGCTCTTCAGATCCCATCTGGAGATTCCTCCTACCTCCAGTCCTATTGAACTGAGGCAATTTGCAGAAAGGAAGAGAACTCGTGCTTTCAAAAAAACAAGTCAAATATTGTCTAAACACTAAAACAATATATTTGAATCTGAATCCTAAATTCTTTGGAGGTGATGGGCATCTGTATTACTTCTGTGGTGATGGTAACACAGTGTATACATACATTCCAACTCACCAAATGTATACACTAATTATGTGCAGTTTGGGTCTACCAATTATACCTCAATAAAGCTGGAAAATTATCCTAAGTTTTCTGATAATAAAAGTAATAAAAGTTAAAAATCATGGGATTGTGTAAGTTTCATTGCTGATGCCAAAAAATATACAAATTCACCTCAAATGAAATGTCTACAAAATTAATGACCACAGTCTGCCTCCTTCTGAGCTGGAAGTGAGTGAATTATAATTCACATTAAAACAAATATTTGTTCTGTCTAAGTCTCAACCTCCTGATATCAATATTTAAAACAAAGTGTTATTTTTTAATTCACCAGACATTAAGTGACATCTGCTTCTTTCATTTTTTTATGAGATATAAAAAGTACATCTTAAATTTAAAAAGCAAGCAAAAAAATTACTTTACAAAGTAACTTAAAACCACAGTTGAAATTGATGGTTTAACTGTGAATAGGAAAAGCCTAATCATATATCCAGATTTGACTTCATCAGCAGCTCATTAGCATTATTTTCTGGCTTTGAAGAAACTGTTATAAGTCAGTGGCAAGGTATCTATGAGGATAGGGCACCTCAATCACTAGTAGTCCAGAAGGTAGACTTTCTGGCTCTACCAAATTTTCACTTCACTCTAGAATACCAGGAATCTTCTGTGATCCCCTGCTATGAGGACCTAAAAGTACCATCTTTCTGGGTGACTCATAGGCTAGCCAATTAATGAATTGATTTGGTGAGCATGGGAGGATAAAGATAAGGCTTTACATTTAAATATTAACAAACCTAGTAATTTCTGCCTCCACTATGGAGGGCTACATTAGGGCTCTAATGTAGATTTCATCGTATTTATAGAAAACCTGAGAGGTAGGTATAATCAACTCCAGAGTCAGGATAAGTAGTTCTACCACTTACTTGCATAGTAATCTCAAATAAGCCCCAGCCCTGATCCTCATGTTTCTTAACTGTCTAAATAATTAGAAATATATACTCTTGGGCTCAATTTAAGCTCTAAGTTGGAAATAATTATCATATCTATATCATAGTATTAAATTCAGAATTACCTTACACTGGTGTGCCTGGGTGGCTCAGTCGGTTAAGTGTCTGACTCTTGGTTTAGGCTTGGGTCATGATCTCATGGTTCCTGAGTTCGAGCCCCACATCAGGCTCTGTGCTTGGAATTCTCTCTCTCCCTCTCTCTCTGCCCCTCTCCCTGGCTCACTGCCCCTTTGTCTCTCTCTCTCTCTCTCTCTCTCTCTCTCTCGATAAATAAGTAAACTTAAAAAAAATTACCTTACACTTACAGTGACAGCCATGTGGACAACATTTATAAGTGTTAGCTAATGAGAAATGGTCAAATGAAATACAAATGCAAATATTAAAAAAAAATCATTATTAGTTATATCCAGGAATGAATTCTAACATGAAAATGCATGTTAAGAAGAATCAGATATTACATTATTTTCATCTTGGCCCTTATTGTTAAATTTACAATATGTAAGAATACTTGTCTCCTAGAAATAAATATAAGCTTAGAAAATAAAAATTTCAGGTGGAAGAAATGGACAATAGCAGGATCCAGACAGGATCTGAGAGACTATCACAGGAGGTCCAAGTGTTTTGTGGGCAGTGAAAGACAATGTTGCATAAGCTTCAGTGCAGGACTGTATCCCATTCGTATGTGCATAAGGAAATTTCAAAGTGTAGGGCTTATAGTAAGAGTTGAGTCATTATTTCTTGATTGAACTTATCCTAATGTCAAACACAAGGAGTGGCTTTCTCTTTCAAAGAAAACAGCAAAATTCAAGAATAGGAATAAGGCTACCTAAACAAACATGCTTTATAATCTCACAGGGATTTGATGGGAAACACATCTTTGGACCACTGGTATGGACATGAAACAAAACTTCCAAAGACAATGAAAAAGTTAAGTAAGATCAAAGGTGAAGCTTAAGTTGTTTGGTGACTACCTAACTGTATGTATACTGTGATAAAACATGATTTGTCTGCAAGGTATTAGTTACTTTGCTTTGATTTCTAGTCAAATTCTGCCCTCTAGTGGCAACATTAACCTTTGGCATTGAAAATAATAGTGAAATTAGATGTAACTGATCCCACCTCCCACCCTTATCCCCAGCCCCCAACCATAACGCCATAAAACGTATTGTACTTCTTCCTGAGGTAGAAAATTCAGGTAGATTTTGTAGATACCTGTGAATTTGCATGTGTGTATGTATGTGTACTTGTCTATCAGGCATTAGATATTTTATTCCATTTCTGTAATATTTGTGGAAAATATTGAGCATGAAGAGAGTGAAAATTGAGCATATGAGAAAGTATAGTTAGGGATTTCTACTAATTTTCAGGTACTTTAATACTGAATATATTGTTTATTTTAAAATATTTCATTTGGCTCATCTTAGATTTATGTAGTTTAGTTATTCTACCTCCCAATACAGACTTAATCAATGACAGATTTGTATTTATTACTTTTCTTATTTTAATCATAATTTAAACATCTCTTTAGCATGAGGAGGAAGAGGAGTTGGTAAACTTTTCTCTTCACAAGGATGTGAGATCCTAATCAAGCTCCAAAAGAGCTTGAGTTGAGGTAAGAGTCTAAGTGTCCTGGTGGTAGACCAAGCTATTGTGCAAACTGCAAACCAGCCAGTAGCCTCAGGCAGCAGTTTGTCTAGTTCTGTCCTTATGCAACCTCCAGGCACAAGCAAAAGTGTCTTCGTGAACCACATGCTGTCTAGTCTTATACCAAAGTAATATTTTTATTGTTATTAGAGAATTGACACAGACAAGGTACCCCAAATGTCTGAAAGTTAAATTAGAACAGGCAATGAAAGAATGAGAGGGGAAAGAGAGAAAGAGGAGAAACAGTGCTAACAAGCAGGAGAGGACACAACACTTTACAGAAAAATAACTTCCATTCCAAAAACTCAAAAGAAATTTGGTATCATCATATTAAAAAATTGTACTTATAAGTAAAGAGGTCCATTAAGGTAAAATACATTAAAGCAAAACCAAACAGGGGCATGTGGGTGGTTCCATTGGTCGAGCATCTGACTCTTGATTTTGGCTCAGGTCATGATCTTATGGTTCATAGGTTTGAGCCCTGATCAGGCTCTGCGCTGACAGTGCAGAGTCTGCTTGGGATTCTCTCTCTCTCCTTCTCTCTCTCTGCCTCTTCTCTGCTCATGCTGGCTCTCTCCCTTTATCTCAAAAATAAATAAACTTTAAAAACAAACAAACAAACAAAAACACAAAGAAACCAGGGTAGCGTAGGTAAGAAGTTGGTGGTAATGGTGGTGATGATATTTTCTCAAATTTTTTCCTACTGTTTTCCAGGAGTAAGAACACATTGAAATGCTGATGCTAATATCCAGTCTCATTATATATTTAGTAATATATTTCTCTAATGCATGTGAAGGAATCAGACTATCAGACTCTAAGGTCAATAAGCATTAAGAGCACATTACGTATTAGGCCAATTCTCTTAAGCCAATTTCTGACTTACCAACTGATCTAATTTTTTGGCTTCTCATCGTTTTCCTTAAATAAGAAACTGAAATTAGCTTTATTGATGTGAATATCTGACCTCTTTGGAAGTTATATTTCTCCTTACAAATCAATAAATTCATATTCTGATATATGTCTATTTTACATTTAACTAGACCCACGTGGTGTCCCTGAGGCTGACCAATCCAATATATCTGTCTCCTAAGACTGAGAACCCAAACACAGGCCAAGGAAATGCACCTTATAAAGTCAGTCCGTGGGCAGTTAGCAATCTCCTTTGTGGTGACGGGCTATTAATCACTGAGCACCACCCCATCATCCTTCCCTTCCAGAAAACTCTGCCACACTTACTAAAAGCTTAGTGTCCACATCTTCTATGTGTATCTACTCTCTATGAAATTAGATAAGGGCATTCAGTTCCAATTAAAATGAGATGAACACATTCAGTTCTGAATAAGGAAAATTCTACTCAGAAGCTTAAACAATTAGATGGAGGAAAGTGACGTTTCTGAATGTGAAGTAAAATAAAACCTGAAAGAAGTAATCCGTGAGCTTATAAGAAGTGCAATAATTTCTCCCCTCCTCCTCTCTCTCCTTACTTAATTGACTGAGGAGTATGCCATATGCTATCAGAGCAATCTTTTGTCTTTTTACAAGAAGAGAACTCGTGGAGAGGGAAGTGCTATTGGTACATGATGTACCAAGCCCAGTAAAAAGGTTTCAGCGTGAATCTTCATGCTCCAAAATAGTTGACAAAACTTAGCTAAGTAGCATCTAGTGAATCGTTCAGTCTAGAAATTTATCACCTCTGTGATAAAGGGGAATCTGAGTTCATAAAATTGTCTGAATGTGACATAATTGAAGTATTTAATCGATACATCAATAGCTATACACATGAAGAAAAGACCAGTTCTTCCAATAATGAGATTATCTTAGTTCTCCATATTGGATTCAGCTTAATACATCGTTTTTGCTATATAAAATTCAGCATGTAAAGATGGGTAAAAAACACCCACAGAAAATAAACACTTCATTAACAAGCCTTTTAAAAGCTAAGGTTTTAGGGGTGCCTGGGTGGCTCAGTTGGTGAAGCAAACAACTCTTGATTTCAGCTTAGGTCTGCACTGAGAGTGCAGAGCCTGCTTAGGATTCCCTCTCTCTCCCTCTCTGCCCCTTCCCCCCAGTAAATAAACATAAAAAAAAATAAAACCAATAATTTGTAATTTGGGGAAAGAAACAAATAAAAAATAAAAGTTAAGGTTTTAATATTTTCAAACTAGAGGGATTATTTATAAAGCTGATTAAAAATATATACAGAATATATGTAAAATATTTTATATAAGATATAAAAAACTATCTAATGTATTACATACACTTAGATATTTAAAAGCTTTCATCCTGGATTCCAATAGTTTTATTTTATACACAATTTTGTGTAATGTAAATAATGATATTTGTTCAGGTATCTCACATGGATCCCAGCTAAGAAAACCTATAGTTACTTTAGCTTAATTAATATCGGCATGATGCATATTCATTATTTTTGAGAAATTCTACAATTTCTGGTGAAATTTTTGTTGAGAAGTAAAAATCTGTTGAAAAGAATGTGTTGGGAAATGCAGTAACAAACTCTGAAAACTGAAAGGAAAACGGATGAGGCACATTTGGGGAGTGGAACACAGAGACACTGATTACACACGAAGAAGGGCTCAGAGAATCCAGAGGGAAAAAAGAAAAAAAACCCAAAACAAAACGAGTGTTGTTTGGAGCATTTTTTACTATCATAAATAGAAAATATGAAAGAAAATTGGTGAGGAAAACAGAGAAAATGATTAAAACTAAAAAACAAACAAACATTGGTGGGCTTCGTTGAGTGAGGATTTCAAAAATCCAGACAGACTTAGTTTCAAATTGGATTAGTTCATTGAGAAGATTCAGCAACTCAAAATTCTGGAATAGTAATCAAGGGAGGAAGGACACACAAAAATGAGTGAAGATTAAGAAAAAAGACACACAGCAAATGGCAATAGGAAGGAGATGAGTCAATAAATCCTGGAAATGCCTGTTTTCAAGAAATAGGCAGAGAGAAACGAGTTGGCTATGATGCCAGAGGGAGAACGTGGTGACTGGAGAGTGTTTCGGAAATGAAATAGGATAAATTACAAGCCAAGTATAGAGAAATAAGAGGAAGAATATTTGAAGGGGATGCTGAACATTTTGAGGCCGAGGTGCCTCGCTATACTTAAATGTCCAGTTCGCAGCTCCATTTATAGGCAGTATCTGGGGAGAAGGAATGCAATGTAGATAAAGACTTGGAAGAAAACTGATGTGGTCTGTAGTTGGCTGTGCAGATGTGGGAAGGACCACAGGCTTTCTGAGTTTTATTTTCAATTTGTTTATAGCTCCCTCACCAAACCTTCTTCCTGTAACTATACATAACACTGTCTAGTTTAGTTTTTTTTCATCTACCTTCTAAACAGTTCTCAAATTAATCACTTTATGTTTGGCTCTACCACCACAGACTTTGTTTAGATTCTTATTTATTTATTTATTTATGAGAGAGAGAAGAGTATGAGAAGAGGAGGGGCAGAGAGAGAGAGAGAGGGAGACACAGGATTCAAAGCAGGGTCCAGGCTATGAGCTGTCATCACAAACCCAGATGAAGGGCTTGAACTCACAGACTGCGAGATCATGACCTGAGCTGAAGTCAGATGCTTAACTGACTGAGCCACCTAGGTGCCCCTAGATTCTTTTTTTTTTAAGTTTATTTTTATTTATTTTGAGAGAGAGATAGAGAGCAAGTGGGGGAGGGGCATAGAGAGAAGAAGAGAGAGAGAACCCCAGGCAGGCTCCTGGCTGTCAGTGCAGAGCCGCAGTGAGGCTCAAAGCCACAAACCATGAGATCATGACCTGAACCAAAATCAAGAGTTGGATGCTTAACTGACCTAGCCACCCAGGTGCCCCAAGATTTTCAAAGCATCTAGTTTTAATTTTTATTACAATTTTAACCTGATTACTGAAGATCATCCTTCTTTAAGTTTTCATGCTCTAATTTGTTGTCCCTAATATGGATTGATCACTTGATCTGTTTAAAGTACAAATAATATCACATCCACAACCTTAAAATCTTGTGTGTCATACACATGTCTCAAAGGCCTAGAACCACCTAGAAGACCAGCCTCCTTGCACTTCATGCTTGCTATCAGAATGCTCTGACTGCTCCTACACCTCACTGTTTCGTGTTTTTATGCCTTTGCACTTGCTGTGTGTTTTGTCTCAAAAACCTCCCACACTCTCCATGTCATTTTTCAAAGATTTGGCTCAGGTGCCATATTCTCCAGAGAGTCTCTTAACACTTCCCCTAACTGCAAAATACCACTCACTACTTTTAAAAACATCCTCCACGTACTTTTACCATAGTGCTCCCTCCCACCTCCCTTAACAGGCCTTAACTCCTTATTCCATGGGGCCATATCTTATAATTTACTAGAACCTCAATACCAGTAAATGTTTTCTGGTACTGATTCCTTGTAGACAAGAATATTTATGGGACAGGCTGGGCAGCAAAGAAGTAGAGAACTTGACAAAGGAAACTGAGTAAGTCAGAAATGTGTAAAACTGTCACCCAAAACACGATAAAGTGAGAGTAATAACTGTCCTATATGTACCATGAAAGTTAGAATTAGAAAATGCATATATTTTATGAGGGCATAAAATACACTGCATGAAAAAGTCATTATTGTCACACTTGCAAACTGAATAGCATTAACTGTTAACTCTCCTGGGCTTGGAAGTTAGCCTGACTTCTCACCTTGATTCTGAAGCCTTCTTCAATTGGGATTTCACATAGCCACAGGGCTACTGTCGCAAGCCTGTCATGTAGAGGGCTGGAGTTTTGTCCTGGAGGAATCTGTGCTAGTCTCCAGCCCCTGTGGCACTGCCCAGAGCACTAACTTCATGGACTTTAGTCCTAGTGGAGCAAAGCAACTTTAACTGGGTTAAGATACACATCCAAATGCAAATAAATTGCATTTTGCATGTTTACATATACACAGGGGCATATTTATTTAATAATACCTACATCAGCATTTTCAATTACCCTATAGGGCAGCAAAGCCACTTTGGCCATGATTCTGTAGCTAATGACTATACTAAGTCTAAGGAACAAGTGAAAATAAAGCATTTTCAAATTCTGAAGGCAAATCACAAATTAAGTCCATTATATTTTATTGGTTAAAATCCTAGTTTATTTGTCTTTTCCTTTTTTTTTTTTTGAGAGCGAGAGAGAGAGAGAGAGAGAGAGCTCATGCACGTGCACATGTGTCCCCATGCATGAGTGGGGGGAGGGGCACAGAGAGAAAGAGAGAGAGAGAATCCCAAGCAGATTCCATGCTGGCCATGGAGCCCTACTCCGGACTGTATCTCATGACCGGGAGATCATGACCTGAGCCAAAATCAAGAGTGGGAAGCTTAACCAACTGAGGCTCCCGGGTGCCCCCAAAACCCTAGTTTATAGTAGAAATACTGATATTTTAATCTAGAATTTCAGTGATTTTCTCAAAAACGGTTTTATATTTTTGTTAGTGTGGGTAAAGAAAGCAAAGTTCATTTCACTCTAAAATTTTCAATGAAGTTCAAAAATTAATATTAATAGTATGATATTTTCCAAAAGCATAGTTAGTAATTACCCTGCAAAACAATTTTGAAATTATGAGATTGTATCTTGACAAGATAATCAGCCCTGTCTTTGAAAGTTCATTACATTCAAATATAAATAAAAATATGGACAAAGTGGATAGGCACTTTATAAATGTTTTATTTGGTTATATTTATTTTTATCATAGTAAAATATTAAAAAGTGAAATATTTGTCATTAGGAATGATCAATGTGATTATTTCACATAAAAGTATTAATAGTCATTCAAAGTGATGAATCAGATCTATATCTATCATGATGAAAGATGTTTGCAACTTACTATTGTGTGTTGTTATCCCACAAAAATCCCTCTTACTTGTGGTACAAGCTTTCTCACAATGGTCACTTGAAAACATAAGGAAGACGGTAATTACAACACAATCTAGAATTCCCTCTCTTTTCCCAACTTACTCCACCTTTGCAATGACATTGACCCTGATGTAGCAGATATGAGAGGCTATACTTAACATTTGTCCTTAGATACTTATCTTCAGATATACACGTATCTCTGGAACTCTGGGTAAGATAAAGATAGATGATCCATCCCAGCCCCTCTTATTTATTTATTTACTTGTTGACAGTCATTCAAGCTCCGACTCCTCAGAGATTCAGACATTTATAGTGTCTGATGAGGATGAGGAAGCCCAGGCTACCTGGTCATTTATTTGTATGAGTGCTTTCACTGGAGAAATAGAGCTTGCTGAGGACATACTTACATTTGGTACCTGAAATCTATAAAAATGAAAAACAAAACAAACACATAAACACATGGCATTTATCCTCTACCCAGTTGCAGTGACTAGTAGTGAGCACTGCGGAGAAAAGAGCTATGCCAGTTTCCAGGATTGGAGATGAAGATGGCCAGGAGGGAAGCCCAGGATTTAAGTGACAAGTTTTGCTCCAGGGTGTAGGGGACAGTATACTACAAAGTCAAGGAAGAGAGAATTCTATTTCTGGGCACTTTGAGAAATTCCAAATGCCATTTCATTTGGCACCTCAACACCTGAAGTTTTGGGGACCACTTGGAAACAACACCTGGGCAAACAATTCACACTCTCATTCAGGATGTTCATACCAGGTGATGACTGATGGAGAAATCATGTGACACACTGAATTTCCTGGAATTGTCTGAGAGAGGCTTAGAGGTCTGAAAGAACATAAAAGAAGAACAAACCAGAGGGATCTGCTATATTCCAGTCAATGTAACTTCACTTGCACCATAGATACAAGGGTTAGGATACATCAGTTAATACTTATCTATCTTCCTTTATTTTATTGAGTCCCAGGACCTAGCACCATTTCAACCATGTGATGTATGTGCCACAAACGTTCATTGAATTAGATCATGAGTGTTGGCACATTGAAAAAATACAAGGGTCTTTTTTTTTTCTTTTCTTATGCAGGCTCCATGCTCAGCATGGAGCCCAACACAGGACTCCATCCCATGACCCTGGGATCGTGGCCTGAGCTGAAATCAGGAGTCAACGTTCAACTGATTGAGTCACCCAGGTGCCCCAACATTGGATGCTTTTATGAGGAATATCTACAAATATATCCTAGGACTAATGTTTTACAGAACATAGTTAGGGAAATACAGATTTAGGCAGATTTTAATTATAATACTTTATTTTCTTTGAACATATGTTAATGGAAATAATTTTCCAGAATTTTATATATCATTGATATGTGAAATCTGTGTGGAGGATAGATATTGATGAGGGTTGGCAAAGAAGCTTAGTCTGGAATGAACACATAACACTGTGGTAACAAACAACCCCCAAATGTGACTCACTTAACATAGTAAGGGTTTATTTGTTTTTCCCCATAACATGTTCATTGTCAAGAAGTCTCTGGTCATCATAGCCAGTTTGGGACTCAGGCTGAGGGAGCTGCTATCAACTGATATGCAGTCGGTAACTATGTCAGAAGGAGGTAGATTTTGAAGGTCTCCACTTGCTAATTAAATGTTCAGGCCAGAAGTGCCAGCATGCCTTCCACTCTAAAGTTATGGATTGGATTTAGATTTAGAACTCCATTCAACTGCTAGGAACCTGGAAGTGCAATCATTTTATTGTGTCCAGGGAACAAGTACGAATGCTTGTTCTGTCAGAACTAATGATCACTGCAGTCCGTGGTAGTTAATTCTAATGAAGTGGAAATGTAATGGCCCTAAAGGAATGAAAACAATCTTGAAATAGAACAAATTTGAGGAATTCACACTGTCAGTATTTGATGTTTGCCATAATACTACAATAATCAAACCAGTATAGTATTGGCCTAAGGATGGACATATAGTGGCCAGAAATAGACCCAAATCTAAATGGACAATTGAGTTTTAAGAAAGATATCCTAAAGATTCAATGGAGTTTTGAAAGTATTTCCAACAAATGATGCTAAAATAACTGTGCAAATGAAAAGAAGAAATATTCAGCTCATGATCTATCTCATAGTCTACATCAAGTCAAATCAAGATGTGTCCTAAACGTATGTCTAAGAGTTACAGCTGTAATGCTTCTAAAAGAAAACAAAATAGGATATTGTCTTGGTGACCTCGGGGATAAGTAAAGATTTTACAGTTAGTACATAAAAAGCATAACCATAAAAAAGGACAAAGTGGAATTTAGAACTAAATTTGGAACTAAAACTCAAAACTTCTCATCAAAGACACTGTTAAGAAACTTGAAAGGGAGAAATATTTCCATTAATTACATCTGACAAAGGCTTTGTATTCAGAATATGTGTAGAACTTCCACAAATCAATAATGCAAAGATAAACAATACCATTAAGAAGTGGGAAAGGCTTGAGCAAACAATTTAATGAAAATAATCAGTGGCTAAAAATGTGAAAAGATGATGAACATTATTACTCACCAGGGAAATGCAAATCAATACCACGATGCATGTATTTTCATACCTGCAAAAATGACTAAATGAAAAAGAGTGATAACACCAAATACAGGTATCCCTCACTTTTTGAAAGTTTGCATTATGCCATTTTGCTTTTAGGAAAGACCTACATTAGTACCTTGTTTTTCCTAAGCAAAAGAAATCCATAGAGGATTTTTGCTTCTACAAGAAAGGTGAAAGGCAAAAATAGTGTTGGGTGTTCGTTTTGCAGGGAGCCACCATGGAGGCTGTGTCAAGTCCCTTCTCCAGGAACTACACTCAGCATCTCAGCTATCAAGCGCCATAGCATTGAACTGGTCTGTGAGCATCTGTGCCTTATGTTGATTTATGTTGTACATCTATTAGCAAGATGTGTCCCAAGGTAACAGAAAAGCCAAAAAGAGATGATTTTCTAGGTCAGGGAACACTCACATTTTTTTCCTTATACATTGATGGTAACTACTTCTTTATGTCATTATGTCATTTTGGCTTATGTAAGGTTTCATAAGAATGTTTTTACTTTTGGATAGCGAGGGAAACCTGTGTTGGCAAGGATTTGGAGCACCTAGAACTTTCATATGTTGCTGACAGGAGTGTGAGGTGGCATAATCTATTTGAAAAACGTTTTGCAGTTTCTTACAAAGTTAGACATGTGTCTAATGATACAACAATTCTGCTCCCAGGTATTTATTCAAGAAAAAAAAAATAAAGCATCTATTCACAAAATGAATTGTACAAAAATATTTACAGCAGTTTTTTCATAATCCCCAATCTAGGAATAACCCAAATGACTATAAACAGGTGAACGGAGAAGGTATAAAACATATTCCTGAATAGAACCCTGTTGAGCAATAAAATGAATGAAGTTCTGGAATACATGACATTGTGGATGAGTCTCAAAGTATTCTGCTGAGCAAAAAGATACCTAGATCTGAAAGAGTGTATACTTTATGTTACCATTTGTATGATGTTCTGGAATAAGTAAAACTAATCTATGGTAAAATACTATTTTTTTTAAAAGTACTGCTTCAGAGGGTATAGATTGCTTGGAAAGACGTAGGCAGTAACTTTCGTGGTAATGCAAATGTTTAATATCATGATTAGGATGTTAATTACACAGGCTTGCATATTTATCAAAACTCATAGAATTATATACTTAAGAACATTGCATTTCACTATATGTAAATTAAAACACACACACACACACACACACACACACGCACACGCACACGCACACATTATGATACCATTACATTTATCTGAAGAGCTAACATGAAAAAAATTTAGATGGTATTAAATGTTGGCGATAATGTGGAATAATTGGAACTCATTGATGTCTGGGCATGTTATTTGCAGCAACAACTTTGGATAACTTTTTCAATGCTACTCATTGAGCCTGAATATTTGCATACTTAATGTCAAAATTATATTTCTAGGTACAACAAAACTTAAAAACATCCATATTAATACAAAGGTATGTACAAGAATGTTCCCAGTGTGTTTTTTTTTGAGTAAAAGATGTTAATTTTTATGAAATACTATGTATAAATTATTTTGTTTATGGTTTTTGTTTCTTGTGTACTCCTAAGAAAATTTTGCTCAAAAGTCATTTTTAAATATATTTTCTTCTAGACAGTTTATAATTTTCCTGCTACATTTAGGCTTATGATACATTTCAACTGAATTTTTGTGCATGATGTTAAGTAAGGGTGAGGTTTATTCTCTTCCAAAGGAATACCCAGTTGTTCTACCAAACTTTGTTGAGATGCCTGTGTCAAAAATCATTTAACCATATGTTATGAGGGTCTGTTTTTGGAGAATCAGTTCTGCTTTATGGATCTACGTATCTATCTTTATGACAACATCACACTGTATTACTGTAGGTTTATTAAGTATTTAAATCTATAAGTTTAAGTCCTAAAAATTTTAGTCCTTTTCATAATTGTTGAATTTAAATAGAATATTTAAAATTAGGCAGCAACTATGGGAAATCGTGCTTTACTTGATTTTTTTCATATGCACTTGAAAAGTATTTGTATTCTACTGTTGAATGGAGTTTTGTGAATGAATAAAATAAGTAAAATTGAGTGATTTCCTATACAATTCTGTCTAATTCCTGATTTCCTATACAATTTTTCTATCAGTTTCTGAGAAGGAATGTTGAAATACAAATTGCATTTGTTAATTGTTCTATTTCCCATTCAGTTCATCAGTTTTGCTTCATGTAATTTGAAACTCCATTATTGTTTGTATACACATTTAGGATAGTTATATATACTTGATGAATTGACCTTTTATCCCTGTGAATTGTTCCTTTTCATCACTGGTAATATTCCTTTTTCTGAAGTATATTTTGTCTGATATTAATATATAGCCATTCCAGCTTTCTTATCGAGGAACTTACGCAGTATATCTTTTCTATCCTTTTACTTTTTACTGATCAGTGTTTTTATCTTTAAAGTGGAAATCTTGTAGACAGCATATAATTAGTTCTTGTTTTTCATCCAGTAGGACAGTGTCTGCATTTTGACTGGTTTGAAGCACGTACCTTTCCCGTTATTATCAGTATGGTTGTGTTTAACTCTCCCATCTTGGTATCACCACCTATTATCCTTTTGTTTCATTCTTAGCCTTTTTTCCCTTTTTTTAGACTTTTTTCCTATTCCATTTTATATCCACTAGTTATTTCTCAACTATACTCATATATATATATATATATATATATATATATACATATATATACATATATATATTTAAATTTTTTAATGTTTATTTTTTGAGAGACAGAGACTGAGTGTGAGTGGGGCAGGGGCAGAGAGAGAGGGAGTCAGAATCTGAAGGAGGCTACAGGCTCTGAACTGCCAGCACAGAGCCCAATGAGGGGCTCGAACTCACGAACAATGAGATCATGACCTGAGCCGAAGTAGGACGCTTAACCAACTGAGCCACACAGGCGCCCCAACAATTCTATACGTACTCACTGTTCGTCATGATAAGTGTACTCTTTAATCTTCATCACCTATTTCACCCATCTCCTCACCTACCTCCCATCTGTTAAACATCCGTTTGTTCTCTATAGTTAAGAGTCCATTTCCTGGTTTGAGTCTCTCTTTTTTCCTTTGTTCATTTATTTTGTTTCTTAAATTCCACATATGAGTAAGATCATATGATATTTGTCTTTCTCCAGCTAACTTATTTCACTTAGCATAATACTCCAGCTCTATCCATGTTGTTGCAAATGGAAAGATTTCATTCTTTTTTATGGCTGAATAAATTCCATTGTCTATATATACATCCCGTATTCTCTATCCATTCATCTTTTGATGGACACTTGAACTGCTTTCGTAATCTGGCTACTGTAAATAATGCTTCAACAAACCTAGAGGTGCATATAGCTTTTCAAATTAGTGTTTTTGTATTCTTTGGGTAAATACCTGGTAGTGCGTTTACTGGATCATAGTATAGTTCTATTTTTAATTTTTTTGAGAAACCTCTGCACTATTTTCCATAGTAGCTGCACCAGTTTGCATTCCCACAGTGCATGAGGGTTCCTTTTTCTCTATATCCTTACCAAAACTTATTTCTTGTCTTTTTTATTTTAGCGATCCTGACAGGAGTGAGGTTGATTATCTCATTGTAGTTTTGATTTGCTTTTCCCTCATGATGAGTGATGTTGAGCATCCTTTCATGTGTCTGTTGGCCATCTGTATGTCCTCTTTGGAGAAATGTCTGCTCATGTCTTCTAAGTACTCTTTCTTATATTTTAAGTGGTTGTTCTAATGTTTACAATATGCATCTTTACTTATCACAGTGTGCCTTCAGGTAATGGCATATTGTTTCATTTATAGTAAGAAATGAACAACAGTATGCTTCCATTTCTCCTTTCCATGTTTTGTTCTATTTTTGTCTATTTTACTTCTACATACATTACAAACCCTGTAATATAATATTATTAATTTACTTTAAGTATTTAGTTTTCTGTTAAGGACATGAGAAAGCAAGAAAGAAGATTTTCTACTTTTATATTTACCCACACAATGACCTTTCTTGGCACCCATCTTTCCTTTATGTGGATCCAGGTTTCTGTCTTTTATCATTTATCTTCCACATGAAGAAATTTGTTTATCATTTACTCTAAGGCAGGCTTACTAATTGTGCTCGCTTGCTAGTTCAGTCATCAGTAACCCAAATATCACCCAGGTTTCTTTTTGTTTATTGATTGAATTTTTCTGCTTGTTATGACTTGAAGATTTATGAATCTCCAAAATTCATGTATTGAAATCTAATCTCCAGTGTGATGGTATTTGCAGATTGGGGCCTTTGGGAAATAATTAGATCATGAGGGTGGCACCCTCATGAATGGGATTAGTGCCCTTATAGGAAGAGGCAGAGAGCTGGCTGGCTCTCTTTCTGCCTTGTGAATCTGGAAGAGGCTTCTCATCATGCTTCCAGCCTGCAATACTATGAGAAATAAATTTGTTATTTGTAAGGTGCCCATTTCATGGTAGTTTGTTATAGTCATCTTAACTAAAACTGCATCTTGACATATCAAGTAATTTGTTTTATTAAACAAATTTAATGTTTGTTTACGATGTTGCACTTCGTAAATGTTTTCTCATTAGGTGTCTTGATTTTGTTTTTTTTTTTTTTTAGTGGTTATTGGGCTTTGTCTTGGCAAGCATATATACAACCTGTAGAATATTTGATTTCCCTACCCCATGGGAGCTCTGTCAATTGTTCAGTTTATAATTTCTGGTCACTATTTCCTGATTTTTTGGAATTTCTATGCCTGTGTGACCTAGTACATATTTCTGGACACTTTTTCTGCATGATTTTTTTTTTTTTATTTCCAGAATAGTACTTTGGAAATTCTAGGTCACTCAGCATTCCTGACTCTGATCTCATTCTCTTCAATGCAGCATGTCCAGAAATAAGTTGTGTTTGGATTTTCTCTCCCTGTGCCTACACTTAGAGTTGCTTCCATACAAATTACTGGGGCAACTATGGGATTCATATTATTTATTTCCTTTTTTTCAAAAGTCACAGAAATGTGCTGGTTATGGCATAATGTGTATAAACACATTTGTCAAGTATTCTAATTTTTTTGAGAGAAGTTAAGTCTGTGTCTAATTACTCATCATGGTTGGAAATGGGAGTCTCTCTCCCTCTCTCCCTCCCTCCCTCTCTCTCTCTTATATAATATATATATATATATTTACACTTATATATATATATAAATACATATATATTTAATTTCTTTCTTCAATCTTTTTATTTCTTTAATCTCTACACCCAATTTAGGATTCTAATTCACATCCATGAGATCAAGAGTTATATGCTACTCTGACTGAACCAGCCAGGCACCCCTATGTGTGTGTCTATATATATATATATATATATATATATATATATATATATATAAAGTGTATCTTTCTCAAGCCTCTCTGCTTAATAATAACCTAGTTCTTTTAATACTCCCTTTCCTCACTGTAAAATATCTTCATAAGAATTATTTATTCTTAAATAACAATATAGTCCACTAAATTGTGTTCTCAGTTTTTTATGGCATTAAATTATACATCAAATAAAAGTAACAAAATCAGTGTTTCTTTGGAACAAATTTATGGATGATTAAGAATACATGTTGATATCCCATGGAGCAAAGTAGGGCTGCAAGTTCCTCTATAACTTAGTTTCATTAACCTATCCAATTTTTTTCTGTCAATCCACTGTTGCCATTGGGATGGGTTCTCACTGGCTCCATCCCCATAATAATGACATTAACTCAAATTATTTCTGGTTTTGGATTAAAATTGGATGCAATAATAGCACTGTACTACATTTTTATTCGACTGTAAATAATCCTTATTTATTCTGGGGTACATAACATTTTAGTTGTCTTTACCTATGCTGCTTAAATTAAACCTCACCAAAAAATTCTGTAAGGTGCATAGTAATGACTGGATGGCACAAATGAAGTTACGGCTTTTAGAAGTTAAGTGACCTGCTCAAGTTTATACAGTTAGTTAATAATCGAGGTAGGATTTACAAATGATCTTAATTCCAAGTCTGACCCCTAATACTAATTTTAAAAGGGCTTTTATGTTAAACACATTTAATTTAAAAGCCTCTTCTCTGACTCATTAGACACATGACCCTGAACCAAATAGATAATGTATTTGTCACAGTTTTCACTTCTGCAAAAAGGGCAATAATGTTATTAGCCTCACAGGGTTGTTTTAAGAGTGAAGTCACGTAACATTAACGAAAGTGTCCAACAATGTTCCTGGCATACTCAAGGCATTTGATAAACAACATTGTGCTGTGTTATACAAGGTCTACTCTTCACTCTTCTACTCTTAACTCTGGGAGATTGATATCCATTAAAAAAAAAAAAAGGACAAACACCAGAGCGTCAGTTAAGTTAATGTTGAATGACAGCCTTAAAAAGATCAGAGAGAGACAAACAAGAATCAGGATATTTATTCTACTCCCTTGTTTCTCTAACTGGAGCCTCTTTATTTATGGTCCCTCAAAGTAGCTTCTTGTAAAGATTCCTCCTCTATTCTGGTAACTCCTTAGAGATTTCCTGGTGCCCAGGTTTTCTGCACTATACCTATTGGTTTCCATTTGTATTATCCATTCATTTGTAATTAGACTCTTTGTAAATAAATACCTTTGAGTTGTTCTGATTTGAGGCTTCCATTTATTTCCTGTTGGGTACATAGCTGACATATTTTTCTTGTCTTTCTTTTTCCATTATACTGCATTTCTTTCACTTTTCAGAGTTTTGAATGCCTTAGATCATGACAACTAATGCTCAGATTACTTGTAAAATTAGGGGGGATTAAAATCCTAGTTGCAAGAATTATGGTGAGAACCTAAAGAGATAAGGTATGTGAAATATGTTTTCTTAGAAAAAATAGAATTTTATCTTTTTATTGCATTTAATATTAGTAATGCTTTAGTATGTCTTAGTAATGTTTTACAACAGTACATATTTTTGTATGTATATAATTGTGTGCATATATATGTACAATTACGTAAACATGTATGTAAACATGTATACATACATGTATGCATCTATCTACTTATATGTATTTATCTACCTATCTACTTTGAGAGAGAAAGAGAGAACGAGAGAGAGTGAGAGAAGGAAGAGAAAGGGAGTGAGAGAGAGAGAGAGAGAGAGATTGAGAGAGAGAGAGAAAGAGAATTACTTGGGGAATGTCCTAAAAACTATCTTTAGCCAAACTGTTTACTGTGGTAGTTAATTTTGAAATTAGTCATGCCTTTCCTTTTGCTTTTAATCAGATGAGAAAAACAAAAAAAATACAAGGAAATTACCTCATTCCTATATCTTTATTTCAATATGAAGCCATAGAAAAGGATGGCAATAGGTAAAAAAAAAAAGTAAATTAGGTTAATGTCTTAAGCTAGCACAAAAGTGATACAAGTGTAATTGCATATTTTTGGTTTTTATCTGATGTTATAAAATATTCAGTTCATAATTTATCATTAAAATATGCTGGATAACTTTTTTATGATAATACATTAGAAGCGAGTCTCTTGTTTTATTTATTTGAAGAAACCTCCCATCAATTGCCATTTGTTTCAAGTTTGCTATCATTAGTAGGAGACGAGTGCCCTCTTCTGGTTCTGTAATAAAACTGTTGATCAATTAATGCTACCTCTGGCTGAGTCATTTTCCCTTCATAGTCTAACTTCTTTTTGCAGAGGTATTTAATAAAATCATGTGCATTTTGCCGTGTTTTATCCTCTGCCACAGCAGCATAATAGACAGCCATTACTTCTAAACAATTGTCCCTTCTTGGTCTTCATCTTGTTAACCTTTCTCTAGGGCACAGCTATAAATGGTTGTCTCTTTAATGTTTTTATTCCTGGGTTAGGGAAACAGATTTTAAGTATCAGATTCTGAGCAAGAATGTCACATTTTCTTGTAACAAGTTTGAAGTAAACAAAAAGAAAGAAGGGAATTGGAGAGAAGGTTGCTATATTTAGCAACTCAAGGCAGTCTTAATTACTTGGATGATATAGTGGGAGGATACTAAGAACATGCCTTCTCTCTGTCTGTCTCTCTCTGTGTCACACATAGGCAAACTGACCTATCAGATGCCTAAAAATACTTATTATTATTCTTAAAAATCATTTTTGACTAGTAATTTGTTCACCTCTGTGTTCACTCTATATGTTCTTTGTGGGAACCCTATGTGCATTTCTCTCAGCCCGCACTTTAAGAAAAAAGAAAAACAACACAAGCAAAAGGCAAGCAAAAAATCTAGACCGTGGGAGCATAATGTTTTTAAAAATAAGGATCTATTTTGCTTCTCTTGTCATCTTTAGAATAGCCATGGATTCCTCTGACTTTGGTTGCTGATCAACAGTCAGGATCACAGCCAGTTTTGACACGATCGGAATATGCTGTCAAAACAGTGTTGAGTCAGGGTCAAGAATTACATCTCCAGTAAGCTATCTTTTGAACACACGTATTCCACACGGGAGGCTCACTTTATTTTAATGTTTAATTGGCAGGTCAAGCCAGAAAGGGAATGGAATTTCCACATTTTGCTCTTAAAAACCTAGATTTTTAAATCAGTGGTCTTTGTCTATGCAAGGAAAATGATCTTGCAATTTAGAATTGAAAATATTATCACACCAAGGTAGGAGGGGTTTCTTGCCCCACAGAATCACCTCCTAAAGTATCAAAAGCATCAGATGGTCATTCAAGTCCATTTTTCTCTTTGCTCATATAAATAAAATACTGGTGCTAGCACAACTGCTATAGGCAAGAAGGGAGAGAGGAATTTATTTGCAACAAAGTTTTAGGCAATATTTTAGGCAATTTGGATAAAAATTCATTTTTAATGGAAAAATAAGAAACTATTATTTCCATATTTTCCCTTGCCAATATTCTTAGATACTTTAGAAGAGCCAATATTGATGTAATCATTTTTAATTTTAAAGATTGATTCTCTCAGATTAGAGAATTGTTGTAATTATCCTGATAACCCAGATCTAAAGAGGTTTTCAGAAACAAAACAAAACAGAACTGGGATTACCCTATCTTAGTCCCACTATAAACCAAGATCGTGAATGAGTATTGTTCCCTTCATTTTATGTAGCAGAAAAGCATTGCTGGAAATCCCTCCACATGAAATGAGAATCAACTGACTCTGTGTTTTTTTAATATTTTACCTAATCATTTAAGACAAAAAAAGTCCTGAGTTGCTTAGGCTTTTAAAAGATTGGCTATGAATGTCGAAAATCAGAGCAGCAATAGATGGCACTAGAAGATCAAAAGTCTCAGAGGCAAGCCTGCTCTTTATTTCTTTGGTCTGTCCCCAAAATGCCTTTGACAGGATTGTCAAAGTTGGGGGAGGGGTGAGGCTGGAGAGAGAATCAAAGCCGCAGTGGTAAGGGTACTGATTCTCTTGCCTACTTTTTCTGGAAAGAATCCTGGAATGCTTTGGGGAAAAGCAAATGGCCAATTTCCTACTAAGATTCTGCTAAAGGCACAACATTAACTGTCCCATAGAGTTCAAATAAAAAATAAAGGAAGTTCCACCCAGATTGTTATCAGAGGTTTCTGCTGTTTCACTTGCTGCAACTGGTAATTGAAGTTTTGCTGTCTAGAGAAAGCTCAAGGAATGTTATTTGTCATTAAGGCAGTTATTACTTTTTTTTTTCATAGATGACTCACAATCACTTAAAAAAATACACGTTTCTATTTTTTTTCCCAACGAAGCTGACACAGTCCTTAAAACATTCTTTCCTTTCTTTAAACGTGGCATGGAGTCTATGTTATGGCAATGGATTTATTTAATTTATTTTTTATTTTATAAATCCTTCAAGGCTGAACCCTGTCTGCACAAAACTTCGCCCTGCCTCAGCTTGACTAACCCACAGCCATGACTCATCTTTAACAGTGGCAGCTTTTGAAGCACATTCCAGCCCTGCTTTTTCCCACAGCTCTCCTAATCCTCTTTCACATGACCATGAAGCCTGCCTTTAAATCCAACAGAAGATGTTTCTGACGTTTTTTTCAAGGCTATAAAAACTATTTCCAGGTCCAGGAGTGGGGAATGATATGTGGATGTTTGGAGAAAGTCCAGGGTTATCGTTTCTCTTTCCAGCTAGCTACTGAGAAGGGTCTTAAAAATCTCAGTATTCTGTAAAAATGCATCCAAAGAAAGATTGCATTTCCAATACAGTATTTTCAGTGGTAAAAAAAAATTAAGAAATCATCAGTTTCTGAAGATAAACTTTAATCAAATCTGGATTTAGAGAATATTTTTAAGAAATATTTAATGGCTCAGAGAAATAGTGTGGAATATTTCTGCTTTATTTTCTCACTAATGGGATTTGTTTTCTCTTATTTTATTCCTCTTTATTGGTGACCAAAAGCAGAAAAGATTTATCTAAAAGTAAAATTTAGTAACACATGTGATGTTAAAGAATTTCTATTATCAGGGATCATCACTGGTCACTACCATAGAAACCACGGATGTGAATGGGAAACATCGTTCTCTTTTTTCTTCTTCCTTTCCTCCTCCCTTGCTCCTGTCCCCTCTTTTTTCTTTTTTCTTTCTTTTCTCTTTTCCTCAACCCTCCCTCCTCCTTCTCTCTTTTTCTTTTCTTTCTGATATACAGTCCATAAGCATTTTTGAATTCTTATTCTGTTCTTGAACATTACCCACACATTGTTTCTTCTAAATTTCCTAATTGTATCTATCCATTGACTTTTAACAAAGAAGAGTGGTCTGAGGATATGTGTGTATATAGAGAAAGTATTCTGTGTTTTGAGAGAAGCAAGAATATTAGGATGTTTTCTGCTATTTTCCAAGTCGGTGTGTTCAAAGAAAAATGTATATGGATGGTATTATATAAAACATTAGAACTGAGATGGATTCTCCTTTGCACATAGAATGAAATTAATTACGCATCGATATTAAGAAATTGAGTGAAGCTAAAGAATTGATTTGAATCATTTTTCCTGCATTAATTTTAAGTAGTCTGCCTTTGGAATTTCATTGTGCACAGCAACATTACCTGAGATTTTTTTCCACAGAGGGATACAGGAACTAGATTTCTTGTTGAGAATTTTTCTGGTCTAATGACTATGACATTTAAAGCATTAAACTTCACTTTTTCTTTTTTTTAATGTTTATTTATTTTTGAGACAGAGAGAGACAGAGCATGAATGGGGGAGGGTCAGAGAGAGGGAGACACAGAATCTGAAACAGGCTCCAGGCTCTGAGCTGTCAGCACAGAGCCTGACGTGGAGCTCGAACTCATGGACCGTGAGATCATGACCTGAGCCGAAGTCGGACGCTTAACCGACTGAGCCACCCAGGCGCCCCTAAACCTCACTTTTTCATGCAATAAAATTATGGTGAAAGAAGACTAGGTAAGATTTGAACTAGTAGCTGGAGAAAAAGCCAGCTGTCCAAAAAGGATGTAGAGACAGTAGTCTACTCCCCAAGGTAGGGAGAAAGGAGAAAATAACAATCCGTTTCCTTGTCTATAATAAAACTGACATTTTCTCTTCCAGGTTACTCCAGGAAAATCATGTTTTTTTAATAGCAGTAGCCAGAGGCTTCTTATTATAACCTAGTAAATCCTGAAGATTGCATTTAATCTTGCATTTAATGCTATCACAGATTTCCCTCCAAATTATCTTACATATTAGAAGAATCTTTTAAATCTCGACCCATCTATTAAAGGAATTAAGAAGACTCCCAACAAGATTTATAGGCTCAGGTCTGGAAAATATTAAGGACACAATAATAAAAATCTATGCCAGAACAGATTTAGTGATGTACATCAGCGATTGTCAAGTTTTTTACTCTTCACAATGCTTTTATTAAGGGAGTCCAACAGGCTCTATCTTACTCATCCTAGTAAAGATGTTAGAGGCAAGTGTAATTATTGGCATCTTCCTGTCACTAAGAATAATTATCATATCTATGAAGACAAAGTTTTAAGCCTCAATTCTAATTCTGCCCTTCCTTACTTACGAAGCACATTCTTTACCATATCTTGCTTTAAAAAATAAAACCAGCAAAAAATATTCACCCAATTATTGTGTAGGAAAAGAATGAGCACATATATTGAAAGTACAGAGGAAGAACAACAATTGGATGCCATAATTTACAACTGCAAAGATGAAGCAGGTTTCTGGATTGTAGCCAGTAGGAAGAATGTGTGCAAAGGAAATATGGGAAGCAAGAATGATCTGAGATGTGGGCAGACAAGAAGGCAAGAGATGGACTGCAGAGGTCCTCATAGAGAGTGCTCAGTCTTTATTTGAAAATGGATGAGACTCTACTTCTTAGTTTTTGTCAGGCATGAGATTGGAATGATTAGATTGAGATAAAAAAATTTTTTTTTGGAATATGAAATGGCAATTGGAAGAGGAAAAGTAATTTCATGGAGGGCATTTAGGATGACACCTCAGAAATTCAAGTAAAAATATCAGAATTGGATGGACTAGGTTGATGGTTGCAAAGATTGAAACAGTAAAGTTATTTAAAAATATAATGAATAAAATGTAGGAAGTGAAGGAGATTATGGCATAGTGTGTGTAATGATTATGGCACCCGTTGAGTGTTGAGCTAAGTTTCAGGTATCCAGGTAAAGAAATTGAGTGAGTTACTGGATATCTGCTCCTATACATTAGCACAGAAGATAGATGTGGAGTCATAAATTTAGAAGACAATATCACACTGGTGTTAATTTATGCCATTGGCATTTATGAGGGTATGAATGGGATAGTTATGACCAGGGCCACATGGTAAGAAAGGTAAGGAAGAATTTTGACGTACAATTTATGAGTTGTATGAGGCAAGAGCAGTGGAATGGTGGTTCAACTGAGAATCAAACATGAGGCAGTTAACATGAGAATGGAGTCATCCTTGCAGCAGATTTATACAAAAAAGTTCTATGTTAGTGAAATAAAACACATGCGTTTCTCAAGACTATAACTTTAGAAGTCCAGACCAACTTTGGCATTTATTTCACACGGATGTGAATTACCCTGAAGGGAAAGGATCCGCTCTGTATTCTATGGAGACTGGAGAATTATCAGGTTAATCTCAGAAGCAGTACAAGCTGATCTTTCAGTGTTGGAACTATATTTTGGAGAAGTCAGCAACTGTGGCAAAGGGGCACTTTCTGGGTACTTTCTGGATTATTCTACCTAAACATTAAGGCAAGAGTAAAGGGAATCTTTGGGGCTGGGTAAGTATTCATGGGCAAATTAACAAAGACTTTTTTGGGTGCAAATTACTAAATTCAAATAAACCTACTTAATCAATATATAGTAGTTGCTGGTGTATATAGCTGCCTGTGGCTCTCTGATATACAACATGGTTAGATTCTATTTTTTAAAAATGTTTATTTATTCTTGAGACAGACACAGAGCGTGAACAGGGGAGAGGCTGAGAGAGGGAGACACAGAATCTGAAGCAGGCTCCAGGCTCTGAGCTGTCAGCACAGAGCCCGACGTGGGGCTTGAACCCACGAACTGTGAGATCATGACCTGAGCCATTGTTGGATGCTTAACCGACTGAGCCACCGAGGTGCCCCCAACATGGTTAAATTCTAAGTCTTGAATATTATCAGAGCCCATCTTCTTTTTTGATATAAATTTATAAGTCTCTGATTATTTCTCATAATAACTCCATAGTTGAAGTCCCAAGATAGGGACTCTGAGTGGCCTGGTTTAGATAATGTGTCTATCTTAAACCACTTACTATAACTAGAGGATTATATATTGTGCTGGTCTGGGTCATGTGTATAAGCTTTTAGCCTAGAGAGACAAAAAGGTCCATAGAAAAGAGGGATTCTGTTATTATAAGAAAGGAAAAGGGTTTTCTTAACAGATAGAAAATAATTCAAGTCCATAAAACTGGGATCCTTACTATACCCTAACACCCCCTGCTCTGACATTATTTTTGACCATTCTTATTTTCTACTCCTCTCCAGCCATCTTGCTCTTCCTTGAATACTCAGAGGTTATCACAGGTCAAGACCTTTAGAGTGCTGTTACTTTTGCCAGAAAGCTCTCTTGTAGATATTTTCACAGTTGAATTTTTCTCAGATTTCAAGTCTTCCCATCTATGATCATTATAATAAAAAATGGTAACTGCTTTAAAAATTTTTTTTAACATTTATTTATTTTTGAGAGACAGAGAGAGACAGAGCATGAGCAGGGGAAGGGCTGAGAGAGAGGGAGACACAGAATCCTAAGCAGGCTCCAGGCTCTGAGCTGTCAGCACAGAGCCTGATGAGGGGCTTGAACTCACAAACCGTGAGTTCATGACCTGAGCTGAAGTCGGACGCTCAACCAACTAAGCCACCCAGGTGTCCCTACTCACTGCTTTTTTTAAAATATATTTTATACAGAACAGAAAATAAAATAGTGTGCACTTTATTTACAACTAACCAAGTGCTGATTATATACATATAAACATATATATACACATACATATATATACATATATATCCATGTATATACATGTGTATATATATGTATGTACATATGTATATACATGTATATATATGGATATATATATATATATGTATATCCATATATATATCACTGCAGCCGTGATTCTACATCAAAACTTAACAATAGGAATTGGGCATTTAGTCTGCACATCATGTATCAGGCAGGCCTGGCAGAGGAGGACAACTAGCTCCATCAGAGTCTTAGGAAGAAGAGGCCCTTATGGCCAAGAGTGAGAGCCCCTAGATACCTTGATTCCAAAACCAGACAAAGACACCACCAAAAAGAAGAATTACAGGCCAATATCCCTGATGAAAATGGATGCAAAAATTCTCAACAAGATACTAACAAATCAAATCCAGTAGTACAATAAAAGAATTACTCACCACGTTCAAGTGGGATTTATTCCTGGGCTGCAGGCGTGGTTCAATATTTGCAAATTAATCAACATGATACACCACATTAATAAAAGAAAGGATAAGAAAAATATGATCCTCTCAATATATGCAGAAAAGGCATTTGACAAAATAAAATATCTCGTCTTGATAAAAACCCACCAAAAAATTGCTAGAACCAATACGCTAATTCAGCAAAGTCACAGGATATAAAATCAATGTACAGAAATCTGTTGCATTTCTGTACATCCATAATGAAGCAGCAGAAAAAGAATTCAAGGGATAGATCCCATTTGCAATCACACCAAAAACCATAAGATACCTGGGAATAAACCTAACCAAAAAAGTAAAAGATCTGTGCACTGAAAACTATAGAACACTTATGAAGGAAACTGATGAGGATGCAAAAAAATGGAAAAACATTCCATGCTCATGGATTGAAAGAATATATATTGTTAAAATGTTGATACTACCCATAGCAATCTATGCATTTAATGCAATGCCCATCAAAATACCACCAGCATTTTTCACAGAGCTAGAACAAACAATCCTAAAATTTGTATGGAACCACCACCACCACAACAACAAATAACCAAAGCAATCCTAAAAAAGCAAAGCAAAGCTGGAGGAACTATGATTCTGGACTATGAACTTTATTATAAAACTGTAGTCATCAAGACAATATTGTACCAGCACAAAAACAGACACACAGATCAATGAAAAAGAATAGAAAATCCAGAAATGGACCCACAGCTGTATGGTCAACTAATCTTCAGCAAAGCAGGAAAGACTCTCTAATGGAAAAAAGACAATCTCTTCAAAAAATGGTGCTGGGAAAACTGAGCAGCAACATGCAGAAGAATGAAGCTGGACCACTTTCTTACACCATACACAGAAATAAATTCAAAAAGAATAAAAAACTCAATGTAAGACAGAAACCACCAAAATCCTAGAATAGGACACAGGCAGCAACCTCTTTGACCTTGGCCATCTCAACTTCTTACTAGACACGTAGCTGGAGGCAAGGGAAACAAAAGCAAAAATGACCTATTGGGACTTCATCAAGATAAAAAGCTTCTGCACAAAGAAGGAGACAATCAACAAAACCAAAAGGCAGTCTACAGAATGAGACAGAAGATATTTGCAAATGATATATTGGACACAGGGTTGGAATCTATAAATCTATAAAGAACTTATCAAACTCAACACCCCAAAAATAGACAATCCAGTTAAGAAACGGACAAAACGTATGAAAAGACACTTTTCCAAAGAGGACATCCAGCTGGCTAACAGATACATGAAAAGATGCTCAACATCATTCATCATCAGGAAAATACAAATCAAAACCAAGATGAGATACTACCTCAACCTGTAAGAATGGGTAAAATTAACAACACAAGAAACAACAGATGTTGGCAAGGATGCAAAGAAAGGGAATCCTTCTTGCACTGTTGGTGAGAATGCAAACTGGTTCAGTCACTCTGGAGGACAGTATGGAGGTTCCTCAAAAAGTTAAAAATAGAACTACCCTATGATCCAGTAATTGAACTACTAGGTATTTACCCAAAAGGTACAGAAATACATATTCAAAGGGGTACATGCACCCTGATGTTCATAGCAGCATTATCAACAATTGCCAAACTATAGAAAGAGCCCAAATGTCCATCAATTGATGAATGTATATCTATACAATGGAATATTACTCAGCCATCAAAAAATTGAAATCTTGTCATTTGCAACAACTTGGATGGAACTAGAATGTTTTGTGCTAAGCAAAATAAGTCAGAGAAAGACAAATGCTATATGATTTCACTCATAATGGGGGATATAGGAAACAAAACAGATGAACATATAGGAGGGGGGAGAAAGAAAACAAAGAGAGAGGGAAAAAAACATAAAATACTTTTAAAAATTGAGAACCAACTGAGGGTTGATGGGTGGTGGCTGGGGGATAGGCTAGATGTGTGATGGTATTAGCAGGGCACTTGTTATGATGAGCACTAGGCAATGTAAGAGATGAACTGCTGAATTCTACTCCTGAAACCAATATTGCACTGTATGTTAACTAACTAGAATTTAAATAAAAATTTGAAAAGAAACAAAACAAAATAAAACAAAATGAGACCCTATGTGGAAATGGGTCAGCTGGCCAGCTGGCCCTGCTCCCCACAGAGCATGTGAGCAAGAAGGAGCTGTGGTCTATATCTCTGGTATGTCTCTCTATGTTCCTCCTCGGCCACTGAGGGTGGCACATGGGCAGAGCCATGATCAGCACCAAAACATTTATGCTATTATCCTCTCTCATCTTCAAGGATTAACACTATAGCAAATTAAGATATTAATTAGTTTATTTGCATACTGTCTTCTTTCTCTAAAACACTTAATTGATGAAAACAAGGGCTGTCTACCTCACTTGATTCTGTATCTAAGCACCTATATTAGTGACTGTCACCAGTAGATAAGTGTTTGTAGAATTAATGAATATGAATGATTCGCCAGAACATTTTTTCAAAACCTCTATTGTTTACTCCTAAAACTTTGAGACAATTAGCTCAAATCTGCACTGCAGTTTACTAGGATATGCATATTACTGTGATCTCACTTATCATCTCTAATTCCAGAAACCAATCCACATGGACACCTGAAACAATGCTGTTCTTTATTCTTTTTTTTTTTTTAATAGGCTTCATGCCCATTGTGGAGCCCACCAAGGGGCTTGAACTCACGACCTGAACTCAAGACCTGAGCTAAGATCAAGAGTTGGATGCTTACCCACTGAGCCACCCAGGCACCCTGTTGCTGTTCTTTATTCTTAATGTGTTCCTGCAATATAGTACTTTATGAAGATGGCAAAACTACTATTTTGGAAATGACCTTGTCTATATTTCATAATAAAAATGTCACTTAGGTTATTGTACATATTTACATACAGTGAAATATAACAGGCAGCTTTATCAAGCATTTATATTTATCTGTTTCCATAAATACACTTAATGTTGAGTGACATTCTCTCCATGGGTCTCTTACATTAATGGACATCTGTAACTATAAGTTCAAGGATATTTCTATAGTAAATAGCCATTGAAGATAGAGCAGAGGGCAGGGTTTTTCTTCCTCTGTTTGGAGCAGAGGGCAGGGTTTGTTGTCTTCTGAGTATAATAAAAAATAATGTCTCCCTTTGGACAAAAATTGGGCAGACTTCCTGGCCAATTTATATTATATTATAAAAGACCGAGGATTCATAAATTTAGGATTTCACAGCTGTGACATAAATCCACCAAGTGTATAAGATGCACCTGGGCTGCTCTGCATCATCCCTGTGGGAATTGAGGGGCAAGAGACCATAATACAAACAGGAAATTCTTGCTGTTTGCTGTTCCATGAGTAATAAGTCCTTTGTCTTTGACCTAGTAGTCTCATATCTTTGGCCAGCATCTGTGAAAGTGTGGCAGGCTGGCCTGTTTGCTTACAAGTAAAGTTTTAAACCCGTTATAGTTCTTGACACTTATTTTTAGTATCAGCTTCTAGTCCCTGCTTGCTAATGAAGTGTTGATAGCCTTAACCAAAGTTATGGTCACCGATTCATTCTGCATCCACTATGGCATGTTTCATGCCATTCTTGTCCCATTCAAATCTATGCATGAGTGTCTAGCTTTAGAGACCTAATTCTTTAATCACTGCTTTTAATTCATAAAATAGCTTCCCCATGCTTTATCTCTGCCTAAGTAAATATGACATACAACAATATCCTTTTATAAGGATGATGATGGTGGTGGCGAACTTGTCGGTCTAGTGGTGTATTCAGTAAACTCTGAAAATGGCAGAGGTTTTTAAACCTATTTTGTTAGAAAACATCTTTTCTGCCTTACAGAGTAGTTGAAATCAATTACTACTTTGCACTTAACACCATTAAACTCTCCTCCCTCCCCCAGCCAGCATTTTAAATTCTTACAGTATAATCACTTAATGCTCAATAGTGTGTGGGTATAGCCGAATCTCTCATTCTCCTTTTCTAACATTTGATCAATGGACACTCAAAATGCCAACAAAAAGTTGGTATTATTGTTATGGTTATTGTTAATATTCCTGTTTTTCCCTTCCCAAACATCCTTATCATACTAAGTATTTATAATTTAATATTCCACTCTTCTCTCTGCACACTTCTTATAACCAGTTTCTTAATAGATAGATCAAGTCTAATTAATAGCAAGCGTGGTTGGGTGTGTGGGGAGAGAGGTGACAGGCTGTTATTATTTAAATTCATGTCTTCTCAAACTGTCACCAACATTGCTTACCTGTTCTGCAAATAAAAAAAATTATCATTGTTTAAGATTATTCAACCACTGCCCATATTGAATATAAATGAACATTTTTGGGGTGCCTGCATGGCTCTCAGTTAAGAGGCCAATTCTTGATTTCGGTTCAGGTCATGGCCCCACGGTATGTGGAATGGAGTCCCAGCTTGGGTTTTCCATTGACAATGTGGAGCCTGCTTGAGATTCTCTCTCTCTCTCTCTCTCTCTCTCTCTCTCTTTCTGTCCCTCCTTCTCTCTCTCTCTCAAAATAAATAAACTTTAAAAATTTAAATAAACATTTTATGGCCAGCTCCATTCTGTTTCCTTCTTCTTTTGAACAACATATAGGATTCACCCCCATAACTCTTTCATGCCTATGAATTAGGGTATTTCAATTAACAAGAATTAAACCATAGTATCCCTGCTACACTAGCCTAATGTTGAAAGTGTATATGTTCAAATCAGCTTGCATCTGTGGTAGCTACTTCTTTCTCTTAGAATGACAGTCAATTTGCAAACAATCGATGGTGTCACTGAATAGGTATTATGATTTTACTATTAAGACAACACAAATAGCTGACCAGGTAAATCTTAATGAATAAATCAGAATAAAAGTACAGCAGTTTGGTTAACATTTGTCAGTCAACAACTATAGGGACAGAATGAACAACTCTTTCCAAAAATACCTCATCTGACAAAGGATTGGTTGCATACAGTGTAAATTCTAGTTTCTAAGGAGATCAGGTAATGGTAATTTCTCTAGACTTAGTCCAATCAACCACACTCTAGCTGGTAGTAGAGTCCACTTAATAAACAAGACATTGTGATGTCATGTGAAAAAGGTACTCCAAATCGATTTTTTAGTCACGTATTCTGAAGTACAATTTATATAAAGTAAAATTCACCTTATTTTGGTTATAGTTCTATTTTTTTCACAAATGATGCTATTATTTAAAAATTACCACATTCTGGATATAGAAATTTTCCATTACCTCAAAGAATTCCATTATACTTCTTTTTGCTGATAATACCTTCTGCTATGTCCAGCCTTTGCAACCAATGACCTATTTTCTATGCTTATAATTAAGCCTTTTCAAGATTTTCTTATAAATGATTTCTTCCATTTGGGACATTTTATTTGAAATCCATCCCTGTTATGACATGTTGCAGTAGTCTTCCTTTCTTTAGTAAGTGATATTCCATTTTATGTATGTATGCACCACGTAGTTTATGTATTTATTTTGGTTTTCTTGGATCTTTTTCCATAGAAAGTATCCAGTTTTTTCTGCTTCATTTAATGAGAAGACTTTCCATTTTCCGTTTTTATTGCCTTGGTGCCATTGCTGAAAATCAATTGACCTTATAAGTGAAGATCTACTTTTGTTCTCCCTATTTTGTTACATTCATCTAAATGTCTTCTTTTGCCAGTTCCACAGTTCCCAATTATTGAAGGTTTATAGTGAGCCTTGAAATCAGGCAGTTTACATTCTCTTCTGTTCTTTTTCAAGATTTTTACAGGTATTCTAAGCATTTCCATTTTTATTTGAGAATCAACTCATCAATTTCTACATAAAAGACTGTTGGAATTTTGAATGGGATTCCTTTGTATCAATAGGTCAATTTTTAGAAAATGGACAACTTTACAATATTGTCATCCAATCCATAACCATAGTGTATCTCTCTTTATTTAGGATTTAACTTTAATTTCCCTTAAACAATGTCTCTGCTTTTCTATATAGAAGTTTTCACCACCTATTTTGTTAAAGTATCTCCAAATAGTCTAAGTTTTTGTCAGTATTATAAAGTGATGTTATTATAATTAAATTTCAGTTGGTTATTGGCAATATAAAAATTATATAAACATTTTGGAAGGTTATTTTTTTCTTTAAATTTTTAATGTTTATTTATTTTTGAGAGAGAAAGAAAGAGACAGAACCTAAGTGGGGGAGGGGCAGGGAGAGAGGGATACACAAAATCCAAATCAGGCTCCAGGCTCTGAGCTGTCAGCACAGAGCCCAACACAGGGCTTGAACTCACAAACCACGAGATCATGATCTGAGCCAAAGTTGCCTCCTTAACCAGCTGAGCCACCCAGGCGCCCCAGAAGGCTATGTGTTCTGATTAAATGAACTTTATATCATGATAAGAGTTCTCTCTTCTCTGCAAAATTCTATGACACTCTGTTTATGGTTTATCTGATATTAATGTAGTCACTTCAGCTTTTTTAGGATTAGTGTTTGTGTCATATATCATTTGCCATATTCTTAAAACTAAATGCAAGTCTTGTAAAAAAAATATAGCTGCAATTTTCATTTATATATAGTGAGACAATATTTGCCTTTCATGTGAAATGATCAATTCATTGAATTTTAAATATGCCTATCATTTCATGAAGTTGTTTTCCATTTATCTTTATTTTGTCTTCCATTTTAATCTTTGTTTTCTTTTGATGAAGAATTTTGCATTGTTATTATAGTTACTTTAAATAGTCAATTGTATATTTTAAATTAAAAAGAAAAAAGAAAACCTGGGGCATCTGGGGGGCTCAGTTGGTTGGGTGTCTGACTCTTGATCTTGGCACAGGTCATGATCAGATGGGTTTGTGAGTTGGAACCCCATGTTGGGCTCTGCACTGGCAGCACAGAGCCTATTTGAGATTCTGTCTCTCCCTCTCTCTGCCCCTCTCTCCCTCCCTCTCCTCTCACACTCTCCTTCTCTCTTAGGATAAATAAACTTAAAAAAAAAAGAAAAATAGAAAATCATTTTCTATTTATTTGAAGATTTTCATTTTTGGTGCTCTTTATTCTTTTGCTATAAAGGTTTTCATATGGTATCCTTTTTCTTCAGCATGAAGAATAGCTATTAAAATTTCTTGAAGGGCAAATCTTCTGGTATGCATCCTTTCACTTTTGTTTATTTGAAAAATGTATATGTCTTATCTACGTATGTGATGGATATTTTCACTGAAATATAGAATTCTCTATTGACATTTTTATTTTAAAAGTTTATACATACCTTTTTATTTTTATTTTATTTGAATTGTGTGATTGGAAGTCACTAGTTGTTCTTATTATTGTTCCCCTATATATGTGTATTATTTTTCTTCATATTCTTTGAATATTGCTTCCTCTAGCTTTTATTTTCAGTAATTTATCTATGATTTGTTTCAGTTTGTTTGTGTTTAACTTTTTATCTATTGACATCTAGTTAACTAGATGCCTAATTTGATATTTGAAAAAATTCTTAGCCATTTAAAAATATTATTTATTTTACTCCACCCCCTTCTGAGATCACACACAAAATAGGACACCAAATTTAGGGAAGTTCAGTCCCACAACTTACCAGCTATGCAGCCTTGATCAAGCTATTTGAGTATATTTACCTCAGTTTCTTCATCTATAAGATGGATAAAATAACAGAACTTAAACTTACTTAAAATTGTAATTCCATTTAATATACTCACATAGTACTTACTATGGTCCAAGAGATATTCAAGGTACTTTAAAAGGATTAACTCCTTTAATCTTTATAACAACACTATAGGGCAAATACTACTATTATTAATCCTATTTAGTAAAGGAAGTAATTTATCCAAAGCCATACTGGTAGCAAGTGACAGACATATGATTTGAATCAGGCATTCTGGCTTCTGGGTCAGGCTCTTGATTCCCATACTGTGCTGCTCATTGAATGAGTTAAACATGTTACACACTGAGAATGATACCTGTCACACAGACAGTATGAAATACATTTCAGTGTTTATTATTAACAAATGTATATTTTACATTTGTTGTTGGATCCACTGTATTTCTGGAAAGGCTTTCTAAAACTTGGAAGATTAGAGTGTATTGGATTTGAATAATTTTAGTAAAAGAATCTGTAGTCTAGCAAAATATTTCCTCAGTACTCTGTGGGTCATCAGGCCGTAAGGAGGGCAAGCATTCAGTGCCTCCATGGATATGTGTCTTGTCAAAGGCCAGCCGGGTGTGCGGAACTAGTCTGATTGATAGCTATGGACAGTCAGTGCACTACTATATTTTGCTGAAAGTTAGTCAAAAAGAATGCAGTCCAGAGCAGGGATTCTGTGGATTTGTAGAAACTCAGGACCTCCTCATTAAGACATTTAAGAATGAAAACCGATTCTTCCAGATCCGGGCCATAGTAAGGCAATGAGAAAGCAGGGGAAGGTTGTATTTACAAGTTATATTGCCATTCCTGTTTTTAAATAATATCTTTTTCCTTTTTAAAAATTTTGGTTGAGGGGAGTCTGGGTGCCTCAGTAGGTTGAGCATTCAACTTCGTGTTGTCTCAGGTCATGATCTCACGGTCTTGTGAATTAAAGCCCCATACAGGGCTCTGCGCTGACAATATGGAGCCTGCTTGGGATTCTCCCTACTCATGCTGTCTCTGTCTCTCTCAAAATAAATAAATAAACATTAAGAATATTCTTTATAAAAGTTTTGGTCAAGAAATACATTTGGATTAAATGGAAACAATTTTAATACAAAGTATTTGTGGAAAAGAAAAGAGGAAACTTTGTTGAAAGAACTTATTCTGGTGAAATTTGATTATTAAAAATGATCACAATGTCCTCAACTCTAATGATTTTTCTCTCTTTGTTTTCCTTTTTCTTATCTAAAGTGGTAGGGACTTGGCATTTGGGATATTTAAAATAAGCATGTGAACCTTTTACAACTACGTTTTTTTCATGATGATCTTTCAATTATCTTGACTTTCCTCACCACTTAAGCTTTTTTAAAGGTTTATTTATTTATTTTGAGAGAGAGAGAGAGAGAGAGAGAGAGAACATGCATGCACAAACAGGAGAGGGGCAGAGAGAGAGGGGAGACAGAGAATCCCAAGCAGTCTCCCTGCTGTCAGCCCACAGCCCAATGAGGAGCTCAAACTCACGAGCCTTGAGATCTTGACCTGAGCCAGATCAAGAGTCAGACACTCAACTGATGGACTCAGCCAGGCTCAACCAGGTGCCCCAACTTTCCTCATCACTTAAGTTACATGCATTAAATTTGCACTTTGTCCTCACAAATGCTTATGTCCTTCAGTAACATTATATTTTTCATAAGGAAGACTTTATTCATCATGAATGTTGGCGTGGTGGGGTAAGTGGTTCTAGCATTTAATTGGGAGTTTGAAATTTTAATTTCTTTTTTAAACATTTATTTATTTATTAAAATTTTTTTTAACATTTATTTATTTTTGAAAAACAGAGAAAGACAGAGCATGAGTGGAGGAGGGGCAGAGAGAGAGGGAGACACAGAATCTGAAGCATGCTCCAGGCTGCCAGCAAAGGGACAGATGTAGAGCTTGAAATCATGGACTGTGAGATCATGACCTGAGCTGAAGTTGGATGCTTAACCGACTGAGCCACCCAAGTGCCTCAAAGTTTATTTATTTTTGAGAGAGAGAAAGGGAGAGAGTGCAAGCAGGGGATGAGTAGAGAGGGAGACCTAGGAACAAAAGTGCTGTGCTTATCGCACACAGCCTGACGCAGGCTTCAAACTCAGAGCTGTTAGATCATGACCTGAGCTCAAGTTGGATGCTTAACCAACTGAGCCACCCAGGTTCCCCCGAAATTTTAATTTCTAATTGTTCACTGCATTTGGATTCTTATGTGACCCGGGCACAATTATACTCACATGATTGCATTTGGCTTCTTATATGTCATGTGTCCTCATTTGCAGAAATTTGTAGTTCTTTCATTTGTAAAGTGAGAGAACTATGATTAAGAGATCATCTTCAGGTTCCTTAGTGAAGTGATTCTCCTTCAGGTTTACCATTCTTTGCCATGTGGGTTACCATCACTTTGAGATTAGACAGTGTGTCCTCTGCATCTTTAAAGAAAATCCTCTATATCATGAGTCATGTGAGATAATTGCTTGAATAAGCAATAGTTAGTTATTTTAGCATATGACTTGGTTTGGAAAACATTATAGAATAATGAAATGAGACCTTTAGATATATTTTATACTTGCTATTCTAGCACAGATGTTAGGTATTATAGATATTAGAGGTTAAAATGTATCAGAGAGATTATAAGCTTAACACATGATGGTTATGTGTGAAGGGGGTGGATTCAGAAGTATTTTGCAAACACATTTTTTTTTGTTCTGGTAATGTTTCTTTTTTCCTGTGTTATTGTTTAACAATAACAAAATCCAAAACCCACAAAGTAATATACAAAAAAAAGGAGGGGGGCAATTTTCACCCATTGAAATCAATTTTATTTTAATTTTTGGCTTTCTGTCAAAATTTCTAAACTTAAAAATCTAAAAAGTTGGATCATTTTTTAATGTCCATGTCATGATAAAACTCTTTAAAAAGCTTTTTATTAAAATACTTTAATTGGAAAAATTTGAGTTTCTAAACTTCAATTCAGCATCATTCTGTATTAATAGTCTCTTACCCAACTCTAACTCTTGTTTTATTTTATTCATTAGTTCATTCATTCATTTTTCAAGATACACTTACAAACTTATTGTGGAACCATCATTGTTATTGACAAACTACTGTAGGTGGGGTTCTTGGTCTTTGTGTATTTACCAGTGTGTTAAATTTGCTGGAAACTTCAGTGATGGTCATGGCTCCTTGTTGTTCACAGCTGCTGAGGGATGGAGTTAAACAGTTTTGTCTACTCACCCCTCTCCCAATTCTCCCTGTGGCAACAGACTTACCTTCCTGACTGTAAAGGTAAACCTATGGTTAAGCCTGAGTCATTGGTATCTTCTGTATCAATGGCTGGTTCAAGAATGGGTATGTGACCAAGTCAATCTAATATGAGTCATTCCCGATATTATTTACAATGAGAACTGGTGGGGAAGATCCTTTTCTTGTGTCTGATTATGAACACATATGGAGTAAACCCCAATGCTTTTTAAGGACAAGTTCCCTGCTGTATGAAAATGTAAAACCCCACATTCATATGACGAATGGGTGAACAGAGGCTATATGGTGTTTGAATCCCTGGTTCTCATTTTAGAAAGACCATTTCTCCCTCTATTCTTCATGGTTATACCAATTAATGAATTATCAACTGATTTACTTCGATTAAATCAATTTCAGATTCTGTCACTTGTAATCCAGAAGTTCTGACTAATTAAAACAGCTACACACATGACTGTGTTGCAAGATAAATAGAAAGTACATCTGTCTTTTCCACTTCTCCAGCACAGCTATATACATGTGTAGGAATGCATAAAGGGAGGATTTCTTTTCTCATTGCAGCTATTTTGTTTTTAATTCTCCCCATTTCAACATATCTCTGCTGATCCTAATACCTCAAACATGACATAGAGATAAAGTTTAGTATTAGTAATTGATAATTGCATTGTAGTTTGACATTTTTGCAAATTTTTCAAAAATTTAGGAAACATATTTTGACCCTTGTCTTTTATTTTACCACATGCTTTATGACTTTTATTCACTGCTTCATTCATTAATATCTCCACCAGAGGATGGTTATGACAAAAAAGCTACAATCCTACTTTGGTCCTTTAAAGATTTGGAGCTTGAGGCTATTGGATTCAATGAATGTGAATATTTGTGAATAACTATGTATTTCTATTTTTAATGTACTTGATTGCAATTGGAAATTGAGGGTAGGCAGAAATTTAGGATTGTGGGTTGTAATGACAGATATTCCTACTTGTAAAATACTCCCAAGACATAGCAGCATGTATATGTTTGCTATGGCTGTGATTACAAAATACCACAGACTGGCTTAAGCAATTGAAATATCTGAAATCAAGATGGCAGTGGGTTGTTCTAGTGCCTTTCTTGTTGCCTTGTAGATGGCTTTCTTCTCCCTGGATCTCCACAGTCTTTTCTCTGTGTGTCTATATCCTAATGTCCTCTACTTGTAAGGACTATAGTCCTTTTGGATTAGAACCCACTCTAAGGTCCTCATTTAAACCCTTTAAAGACCTTTTCTCCAAATACAGTCACATTCTGAGGTAATAGGGCTAAGACTTCAATGTATGAATTTTGGGAGACAAAATTTAGTCCACAACATTGCATAACAAAAATTCGGTTCTCTGATCTAATGTCACCTCCTCGAAAGTGCACCTTCACTTGATTTTCAGTCAGAGAACCCTATTTTCATTTCCCCATAGCACTGAAATTATCTTGTGTGTTTTTCTGATTGCTTGTTTATTCTGTCTCTCCCACAAGAGGACAGTGTTCTTGCAGGGCTGATTCACTGCTGTATACCCAGTACCTAGATCAATGATGGCATGTAGTAGGTATTCAATAAATAATTGTCAAAATAAATAGTATTACTTATACAATAAAGATTCAAAATACTTTTATTTAAGAAGGGATATTTTGAAAAAAAATGTTTCAAACTTAAGGAAATTTTGTTACATATAATATAAATTTAAAACAAATATCTTATTCAAATAAGAACTTGTATAAGAATTTACAAAAGTCTTTCAAATATTCTAGCAGATTCTGAAATATAGAGTAAAAGAAAACCATATTTTAAAAGTAGTAGAACATGTAATAGTTCTGGTAATTTTAGTGTATGTGGATTAGTAAATGACTATAATAGGAAATTTGCATCTGACTTCACAGCAGGCCATAGGGCTTAATTGAAATTTATAACAAGACTCATTTTTCTTAGTAATCACACAAAAAGAATGTAATCATTATTCTTAATCTCTATTTAGAATTTGTCCTTGTAAGCATAGCATAAATTTTAGTCTCATGAATTTTTGAACCATATGAAAGAAAATTTTCTGAAAATGACGTCCATAAAAGAATTGTTAAAGAACAGGCAGAAGGCATGACTCCCCAGCACTATTGTGCCTTTGAATTGGTCCCACTGTTTCCAATATCATGGATTTAAAAAGTCAAGGAATGAAAATTCAAGAGGTTGGCGCACAGTAGCGTAAACACCAGTGGTAGCATTAGAAATGTCATCCAGATTGAAATTATAATTACTCAATCACGTTATAGTCCAAGCATTACATGCTCATGAATATTGAATGTTGTTACTTGGATAGCACTCTGAACCAGCAGACCAGGAAATACTATCATGAATGTCACCAAGTATTTTGGCCAAAATATGCTTTCCAGAATTGAAATTATATGTTGGTAATGGGCTGGGCATAGTGAGTAGGTTCACTTTTTTCCCTTTATTTCTCACTGCCTTATAAGATAGCTCTTGCTGTCTGGCTCAGTCTACCCTTACACTTATCTTTGCCAGGACTCTTTTGGTTGCAAGTGGCAGAAACCTGACTCAAAATGGCTATAGCAAAAGGGAGTATAGTTGGATCATTTAACTGGAGGAGACAAGGATGACTAAAACCAGCAGCTCAGATGATGGAATTGGGACCTACTTGCTTTCTATTTCTCAGTTCTGCTTTCCTTGTGCTAAATGTTCCAAGGATCTAAGTGGCAATTCCCAGAATTTCCAGGTTTATGTCATCATACTGTTTATACTTTTAGTGAGAATATTGTCCTTTCCCAATATTTCCACACAAAATATCTGGAATTGGATTGCATGGATTCTGGCTTGTTACATGACTTTCTTACACCAATCATTCCATAATACCTGCCCCAGCCCCACAAGAGGCATGTGAACTAAGAGTGAGGTAAGGTAGATTTCAAATGGAAAACCACAGTGCTATCCATGTAAATGCTGGAAATTGATGTCAAGCAGTTAAAATCCTTAAATGTCCACGAAAAGGCCCTTTGCCATTGAGTGTATGGTGAATCTGATATGAACCTTTTAAATGAATTGAACTTTAACACTGATGTGCTTGGAACAATGTGGCTTATTAATTTCCATATTTGGCCTCTTTGTATTGTCCACTGCCTTATATTACAGGTGTTTATGAACTTAACTTTCTATATTGTGAGCATTTTGAAGACAGTGACTATATCATCTTTACCACCACAATCCCTTCAATGTCCAGCATCAGAATTCAATACATTTTCAATAACTGCCGAACTAATGATGTTTTAAATAAATCTTTATGTTGTTATAAAGATAAGGAAAACATGATGGACACTATGAAGTTCAAAGTAATCAATTCCCACCTTATTAATAAACGATGTTTATACTATTTGGATCAGTTCCTCCTTTGTTAAGAATGTCTTAAAAATAAATGGTGGGAATACCTATGGCCATGCTCTCTCTCCTTAGAATGTTTTAAAGCAACATTGTGGGTGGTAGAATGCATATTTAAGGAAACTAGCAGATGATAGATACAAATATCTGAAGATACTGAGTCCAGAAATATACAGGATGGCTTTTTGGTAAATATTGCTATACCCTTTAATTTTCAGATCTGAATAAGTTAATAATACCTATCACTTTCTCCTCTGTTTTCTCTTCTTGCCTCATAGATCTCTTGAGCCACTTTGCCTTAACATAACAAGAAAATCTTATCATTACAAGCTATGCAGGTGAGTTTTTCTTAAAATTTATCTTGTTATTAAAATCTGAGCTATTTCATTAATGCATTATATGCCTGAAACTAATATAACATTATATGTGCATTATACTTCAATTAAAATAATTAATTACTTAAAAAAATCATAAGGAAAAAATATTGGAGTTATTTCAGTTTTTAAAAATAATGATGTTACGTTTAAGTTTATCATACACATAAATTCTCTTATCACCTTCTATCCTTAGAAGCTTAGGGTTGCTTTTTGATAGTCTTATCTTGTCACTTAACATTGTGTGACAAAGGAAAAATACTGAGGTAAACTCTAAAAATAGCCATCCATTTATTAATGTTTATTAAGTTCCTGCTGTCTATAGGCCCTGGAGATACCAGCAGACATATGATATAGCCACAGTGCTCTAGGATTGTGAACGTGCATTAGAGTAAAAGACATGTACAAATATAGTGCTTCATTTAGTTTTTTTTTTTTAAGTTTATTTATTTATTTATTGGGGGGGAGGGGCAGAAAGAGAGGGAGAGAGAGGGAATCCCAAGCAGGATCTGCACTGTCAGTGCATAGCCCAATGTGGGGCTTGAACTCACAGAACTGTGAGATCATGAACTGATCCAAAATCAAGAGTTGTTTGCTTAATGGACTGAGACACCCAGGCGCCCCTGCAGGTCCATTTCAAATGCAACACACTAAGTAATAAAACATTGTATTAGGCATCAGGAGATAGGAAAACTATCTGGGGAAGCAGTTTCTTTCAAGGCAGTGAGAGGAAAGAAAGAAACAAAGAACTTGGCAAAATCACTGGTTTGATCATCACGTGTTTCCCTGGAGCATTGATGGAAATGGGTCCCAACAAAAAAATTAAGGAGGGCAGTCAATGTTTAGCATGTATCTATATATATCACCTGAATCATGTCTTTCCTCTCCACTAGCCTTGCATCAAGGAACCAACAGAAAAGAAGAACAATTCTAGGTCTCAATGGTCAAGGGGAAGAACAATTCTAGATCTCATTGGTTGAGGGGTGCTTCTGTAGCTCTAGCCCTCTCCTGATTGCAGAAGTTAACACACTTCTTATAAGCATATTTCAAGGTGGGAATTACAGACAATAGAGATGAAACACTCAACTTACTTATCTCAACATTCTTTCACATTCCTAAGGTATGTGACAAGGAAAAGATGCAGGACAAGAGAACATTTACACTAGCTTGGCTTCTCCTTATAGGGGACTGCATACTTGTGTCTCTTACACTAATTATTGGTTATATCTTATAAATATACCACCTCCAGTTTTCTTTGGAAATATTTCCATTTGCCATTGGATGTAGTCTCAACAGGATTTTTCATCAAGGACTCATACCTTTCCCCTGGTAAATGGGTAGGCACCTGACCCCACCTACCTCAATCATGAGCAGCTTGCAGAATTTTAAACTGGGTAAAAGGAGATTCAAGGTCTGAAAGAAGTTGAAACTAAATAATTTTGATGACAGCACTTTGAGAAAAGACAACTGTTTACTAGTTCCTGGTATTTACATGCCAGGAAATATTTTGGTCCCAGAAATTTCAGAAACTTTATGCTTCAACTTCTTTGGGCCACCCACATCGGTCACATATAAAATTATCCAAGGGTGGTTTCTGCTGACTGCAATGTCTTCTCTCATTCTACTTATTATGCCTTTTCTTCTTTACCTCATACTTTAAGGCTTAGTGCAAATGATGACCTCTATGAAAACTTCTTAATGCTGATTTTCCCCAGAATACATTATTCCCCAAACCTCTCTCTTGTGTCATTTTTTAATATTTCTCTCTTGTGCTTTTACATTATATAACTGTGGTTAGTTAAATACATGGATGGTGAGTTCTTTTCAGAGTAGTTAACGTATCCTTATAATTTTTGTAACTCGTATGTATCTCAGAGAGCTGTTCATATACTGAAAACACATGAAGGTTATACACATGTTTTTATTATATTATATATATTTATGAGATTATATATGTTTTTATAAGTTTTTATGAAGATATATATTTATGTATGCATGCATGTATGACTGGGGTGTCTCCAAGTGACAGGTGGCTATTTTCCCAGACTGTTCTTTAAACTGAAATCAGAAACTAATCTGAAGTAAACATATCTTACCTTTTTCACCATTATAACTAACATTTCATTTTGGATTTACAAAGCTGTGTGGGTTATTTGAATAAACACAATTATGAAGTCTGAAAAATAAATAAGCATTGGCTCAGGAAAGAGTGGAAGATGTTTAGAATATTTAGTTTCCAATGAGGGTAGCCAATATTTTTCAGAGTTCTACAGATTTTAAAGGAAAAAACAGAAAGAGTATGAGGCTTCAGCTGGCCTCATTCTATCGTGTGATAACTTATTTATAATTTATACCCTGCCTACTTCCAGGATATGAATTTTGAGGTTCCTTAAAATAAAAACGTACCTAATAGAACTGGATAAAGCTAAAAAAATCACAAAATCATTAAACTTGGGAAAATAGTTTCTCCGATAATTTAAGTTTAAACTTCTTGCACCAACAACACGGAAACATGATGGTTTGTAAGTTTCCATCTGCTCATCTGAAACTAATTTAACATTATGTGTCAACTATACTCAAATACATTTTTTTAAAAGAAAGTACGTAGTTATTCACTAATTTATGAATGTTTGGCTTTACATTCTTGACATTTATCACAAAGACTTTTTAGTAAGAAGAGCTGGAGTTACACAAAAGACATTTTGTAGTCTTCCAGTTATACAGTTCAAAATTAAATGACAAAAAAATTAAAAAAATAAAGTAAAGTAAGATTCATTGACAGTGATAATGGACAGAAGAGTACCGGAAATGCAAACCTTGTTGGTGTTTCCTTGATATTTACTTTTAAGAAATAAATTGTTGAGGTTTGTTTTTTAAATGAACCATATTCTAAGGTTCTAATTCTGTCTTAACTGTTTTCTGGGGGGCACAGTCATTTCACATTATAGAATGAAAAAAAAGTATAAATCCAGCCAACAGAAACAACAATCCTATATTAACAATTTTATTAAGCTGAGAACCAAGTCGTAAAATTATAGCAATATAGTTAAACAGTAAAATGTTACCACTTACATCCATAGTAAGTGTTCATCTCTCTCCCCCTCTCTATCCCTCTCTCTCTCTCTCTCTCCATATGTCACATATATATTCACTGAATGCCCAAATTAAGAGCAAAGTACAGTAAGGGCAATTACATCGGAATTGATGTTAGTATATTCAAGTAGAAATGATTCTTTACATTTGATACACATACACTGGTTTTCGTTGTGGATGCTCTCGATTGCTCAGCCCTGATCGTTTCCACGGGGCTGCACTCTCATGGTGCAGGTGCCACAAGTGTGCATTAGTGGGCTTTCATCTCCAGAGAAATGCCCTTGGCCTAGATATGCGTGGGAGATTGCAATATTCCTCTCCTCACAGGACCAATGTCGGACATATGGAGAACACAAGGGGTAGAAGAAGAGCCCGGCCCTTGCTTCTCAAGGCAGGACAACCCTGCTGGGCAAACTGCAGTGTATACGCCAGACTCACGTTCCCCTCAGTGGATTAGACCAGTTCTAGACTTGATGAGAAACCACATCCTTGCTCAGCGCCTTTCCTCTCCCTGGCCTGTGTCATCTTTCAAAGTGTTTTTCCTTCTGAAGTGTGCCACCAAGGTAAGTCCCTGCCTTGCGTTCCGCCTCTGGAGAACCTGCTCTGGGGCCATTTGGGATAATATGCTATCTTATGCATTTTAACATTGAAAGTCTTATTTAAAGAAAAATGTTTAAACGCCAGTGCTGCAGTTGCTATCCTTTTGAAGCCCAGGTGGACTAAAAGCAGGCAAATTCCATCAGGTTCGGTATCAGGTGTGTACTAACTGCCGTGTAAAGGTCTCTTCTTGGAAAGAATCAAAGGTGGTCGACCGTATGAGCAGTCATCAGAATGGTGTAATTTTTCACCCACTTCTGTACTGAGTGTTTATTTCCTGATAAAATGGAAACTTGGTTCTTCAATTCTAAATCCATTATTTAAAAAAAAAATCTATACACCTTATGAATAAATTAAATATAGTTTTGCTAAACTCTTAACTAGCCTTCACTATAACTCATGCGCATAGCAAGATAGGATAGGAATTATTTAATTACAAATACCTTTTTTATCCAGATTTGGTGAAATATTCTAGCCATGGATATTTACAGACTTAGTTTTAGCCTAGGTAGTCAATATTTTTCTTTCTCTACTCCTCTCTATACCCAACATGGAGCTTGAACTCACCACTTGGAGATCAAGAGTCACACGCCCTTCTGACTTAGCCAGCCAGGCACCCCTGCCACAATATTTTTTTGTTTTATTTAAACTGGCCCAGCAGCGCAGAGCCTGATGCGGGGCTGGAGCTCCCGAACCATGAGATCATGACGAGCTGAAACCAAGAGTCAGACGCTTAACCTACTGAGCCACCCAAGTACCCCAACAATATTTTAAATTCCAGATTCAGATGTGCTAAGATACTGATATCTTTGTGTTCTAATAAGTCTGTTGACTTTTGCAACTTTGGACATTGCTTTGTTGCACTCCTCTGCCTGCTTTCACAACCTGGTATCTGTACATTCTGCTGTTGCTTCCCTGCAAGAATTTGTTTGCTTCTACTGCAGAAGTTACCTTTCTGTTAGCCTTCTGTGTTCCCTTTTAGCACTGTGTGCAGTGTTTGCCTCTCCAAACTGTACCCTAGCTGGCCACCTGCTTGGACTATACTTGTATGTCTCTCTTTTTTTTTTTAATGCTTATTTATTTTTGAGAGAAAGAGAGAGAGAGAGAGAGAGAGAGAGAGAGAGAGAGAGAGAGAGTGGGAGAAGACAGAGCGTGAGTTGGGGAGGGGAAGAGAGAGACAGAGACACAGAATTTGAAGCAGCCTCCAGGCTCTGAGCTGTCAGCACAGATCCCAAAGCGGGGCTTAAACCCATGTACTGTGAGATCATGACCTAAACTGCAGTCGGAAGCTTAATCAACTGAGTCACCAGGCGCCCTGAATCATATTTGTGTCTTAATGGACTCCACCTTAGAAATAGTCACTACGTCAATAACTTCATCGATCCTTCCTTTCTAGCCTTGGTTGACCACCCCATTTAGATTGATTGACAGCCTCAAGACCAATATTAAGCATCCTAACCACGAAAACTCTTCAACTTCTCTGTCCTTTAGTTCTCAGTAAGCCCTTTCTGTTTACTGGGAAAATCTACTTATTCTGCCTTCACAAGAGTACTTTTTGGAATACTGTGTACCTGGCAGCGACAAGCATCTTCCTCTGTGGTCTTTTCTTGTCTCTACCCCGCACCCCCCGCAATTGTACCAAAAGGAAAGAAAAAGTAAAATTGAGGCTCAGGTTTAGACTTTTAATGAGTTATTAGACAATTCTTTTCTTATATGTATTTAGTTAGCAATTACTTGCTAGCAATTAGTTGCTAGGCACTAGGCTAGGCATAGGAATAGAGGGATTTCCACAAAAAATATTCTTACCCTTTAAGAGTTTAATTTAAATGAGAACATTCTTATTAAATATTTATAACAGTTAATTAAACAGCTAATGTTTAACAGGGGTAGGAAAGACTACGTAGAAAAGGATGCTCCAGTACTTATGGAAAATTTGGAGCCAGGTACACAGACAAAGTGACATGAACTGGGTCTTGAAAGACAAGAATATTTTTTATCAAACAGATAAAATAATGGGGATAGGAAATCCAAAGTAGAGACTGACACGTACAAAGGCACAGAAGAATAACAGAACATAGGTCAGACAAAAACTGGGGGACTGTACTAGATGGGGATGTAGTGAGACTTGGGAAGGGAATTTAGCAAGATGAAATTCTAAAGCTAAGTTATTTTGTAACGATCTTCAATGGCCCACTAATGGCTTTGGACCTCTTTTTACAGATGAGTGGTAAGCAACTTTTGTGCAAGTGGAAAAAATCAGAAAACATTAAAAGCTTTACAGGCCACATTTTATTTTTCCAGTTCAAACGGAAAATAACATTGAGTCTTATGATGGGTGGTGTGTGTATGTATGTGTATATATGTATATATATGTGTGTATATATATGTGTGTGTATATATATATGTGTATATATATGTGTGTATATATATGTGTGTGTATGTATATATATACATAAGTTATGTTACTTATTTTGATGAATATATAAATAAGATAATTAGTATTCTATTTTAGTCACTAAAACATTAATATGCAGAGGCATTTATGAATTAGCAGTGCAAAACAGCTTTCCAATGCTTGCTACTTTACATTTGTATGATAATGTAAAGAACATAAAATATATTCATATGCATTACTTCACTTTATTCTCAAAACCACTCTAAGAGAGGTATTGCCATTACTTCTATGAACAGAAAAAGGGAGGCATAGAGAGTTTTACCCGAAATCACACAATGATTTAACAACAGAATTATATCAAGAACAGTACAAAGCATTGGGAAATTAGCAAGATGTAAAACATTGTTTCAATAATATGGCTCCTCTTCCCATAGTTTAGATTGACCAGTAGCCACAAAGCCAATAAAAGTCACACCCTAACCATGGCAACTCTTGAATTTGCAACCCAGAGAAGCATCATTGTCCCTAGTTCTTAGAACATGAGGGTTCCTGATTCTTTCTGTTATGCTGCACTAAACGAGACAGATTCTGGCATTACCATCTTGAGGCTCTGCCCTGGCTGTTTTTAAGGGCAGTGTGCTCTTTCCACAAGGCAATTCCACCACCATTCCCCAACCTCTGCCACTGCAGCCATGATCACCAGGCCAGATGCTCTTGATTTGGCACATGATTTTTTTTTTTTTACTCTTTTTGAGTCCAGAGGGTTTGCTGTGAAGAATTTGTCTACTTATTTCCATGCCTTGGGCCAGCAAGGAGAACAGGCAGGATGCATGCCCACTGAAACAGAAAGTTGCCTGCATTTTTATAGGCAATGTAGGGACACTGAAAGCTGTACATTTCTGTTCTAAGAAGATAACTCTGGTGGCTGTTATCTTTTCTGCTTCAGTACCTCATTCACTAAAAATAAAAACCCCATAGGTTTAATGTCTTTATTTCAGGCACAGTCCAGGACATATTTGAAGTTGGCACCTTTTAGAAAATATTTCTCCTTTAAATATGCAAATGTGGCTAGAGGGACAAATCCTCTTGGGGGAGTCCTATCACCTTTTTCCTCTCCTCTCAGTGGACATGTCCTAGTGGTTTTTGAAGCCCAAAGAGAGTCAAGTGTATTGCAATCAAACAATAAAGATTTGCAGTGAGTTTAATGTCATTTAAATGAATGAATAAAAGAGATTTATTAACTTATATGGCTGAAACATGCATTGTTTGTGAATTAAATCTGTGGAGAAAAACGGGAGGAGGGACTAGAGTGTAAAGAATCCTGTGAAGAAAGATGTTGACAGCAACAAAATGAAATTGTTTCAGAGTTGATATTAACTGGGTGATTTGAGTATCAATTAGGTAATTTGGGTATTAATTAGATAATTAGTTTCTGCTGCAGAATCTTATGAACTAGAATTGAACCTATAAGGATGGTTTGGTTGTGTGCGTGTGTGTGTGTGACTATAATACTGGGAATGGTGCCAAACTGAAGTCCCCAGAAAACTGAAGTCCTCAATTTACCTGGAGAACAGGTTCAGTGGTGTTAGCAGAAGGTTAGCAGTAACAGAGATGAATTATATTCAGGATGACCTAATACAGATATCCTCAAGGTTGGAATGTCCTGTTCTCTTCTTCACATTGAAAAGAGAGTCAGTGGCTATTCCTTCAAGGAAAATCTGGTTTAAAAACCCCTAGTTTTAGGGATTTGTCATTTTCATGGATTACTATAATTTGGGAAGATCACTGAAAACAGAGTCAGTCAAATTTACAAGGGCCAAGAATCCTCAGAAGTGAATTTTGCACCATTTATTCAATTTGGTTGACATTGGCTGACAGAATAAGTTAGCATTTTCCAGAGCAAAGATTCAAGAATCCTTGTCTTCCCCGCTAGAAACAAAACTGAAATACAGTCACATCTACTGTAGACTATGAAACACCACAGTTCAGTTTCCTCATTCTTTAAGGGAAAATTACTTAATTTTTTTAAGTTTATTTATTTACTTTGAGAGAGAGAGAAAGAAACAGAGAGAGAGAGAGCACATGTGAGCATGGGGAGTGGCAGAGAGAGGAAGAGAGAGGACCCCAAGCAGACTCCAAGCAGCCTAGATCCCTACACGGAGCTCCATCTCATGACCATGAGATCGGGACCTGAGCACAAATCAAGAGTTGGACACTCAACCAACTGAACCACCCAGGCACCCTGAAAATTACTTTTTATTAAGATTTTACTAGCTAACACTTGCTTATCTAGAGTATTTGTTCTGAGAGAATAAGGAAGTTTTCTTGTAAATCGCTATGCTTAAAACACTGCCTTATACATAGCAGACCATTGGTAAATATTAGTTGCCTATATAAATGATGCAATCAGTAGAATTAAACAGCTGTTGTAGCCTCTACCTCAGTTAGAAGTGTTTAAAGTTATGAAGTCAAATTACTGTGAATGAAAATATTTAAAGTGACCAATTACTAACTAATGTCAGCAAGGAGAAAAAATACTCCTTACTCTTAACTCTTTAAGGCCCTGAAGTACCACCAAAGTGGCTTTAGTTCAGTTTGAATATATAAAGGTTGCCTATTTACCACTTGCCAGCAGATGGCCTAATTATTCCATCATTTGCCAGGCATCAATGCTGTTCTATATAAAGAAGAGCACTGGATGAGGACTACCTTTCACGTTGATTTTTTTTTTAACAGAGATGATGTTTTAGTATATTTCCCATTCTTTTTCTATGGATTAAACAATTGATTAGAGATGCTGATTTTAATATAGCCTAGTCTAACCAATAAGGAAAGTATATACTTTTTTTTATATATGCCAAATCACCTATAAAGATCTATAGAGATGACATACTAATATCATTGCCTGAAGGATAAATTGGCTCATCAACATCCATGAGTAAATGAAGATTTTTGTTTTCCTCTAGATGGTCCTTACAAGTCATATAAAACATTATCTCATTTAGATGACGTTTACCAACTTTCCTGCAAATCAATGTAAAAGAACTGTTAATGTTCAGACTCAGTTTACCCATAATGAATTTCTTATGAGTTCTGAAGTTATTTAAAAATTATATAATTTGTCTATAAGAGAAAAGTGCTTTTTCATGTTAACAGTATATTGAGTTGGGACGAGCACTGGGTGTTGTACGTAAGTGATAAACCATGGGAATCTACCCCCAAAACCAAGAGCACACTTTGCACACTGTATGTTAGCCAACTTGACAATAAATTATATTAAAAAACACAGTATATTGAATTTGTTCTTACTGAGTTAACATGAAAAAGATGCTATGAAGAAAAAAACAAGAGCAAGAGGAGGAAGGTGGAAATTTTGATTATATATAAAATTGTCTTGTTTGATATTTTATTTATTAACTCTACCTATATAAAAGCATTCATTCCATTAATTTTTTTTTTTTGGAAATATTGTCTCTTTGGGACTTTAAGTATTCATTTGCTTTCCTCTACTTGAATGTTAACACTTATGAGGGTAAGTGCTTTGTCTCTCTTGTTGATTATCTTTTATATACTGACTATCAATAACAGTGCTTGACATATGGAAATAATTCGTTTAATAGTTATGGAGTGAAAAAAATTGATTCTGAGTATTTTTTCTGGGGTAAACTAATAGGACATAACAATGAAATTTGGCATCATGAACAAAAATCTCAATTTTGGGACATTCAGAAATTTAAAATAAAATAATCTGACAAATTATTTTTCAGACACTTGCCCCATCAGATCTAGTTATACCTTGCAACACGCCCCTCACTCTCTTTGATGTATTACATATTAAATATGTTACCCAAGATAAAATATTGTTTTTGTAGAAAACCAATGGTCTATCTCCAATCCTAAAATGTCATCATAAAAAAAAAATTAGAGGATAAAGCATTAACACAAATAGTATCAATAGGCACTCTTAAAATTAGGAACCAGGTTCACAGTGTTTGTTTTATTATTCTTTATAAGTATAGTAAGTCTTTCTGGACATACTAAATTTTACAGAATAAAGATATTTTTAAAAGAAAGTGAAAAGGAGGTAGAGTGATTTAATCATTTTGTCCTTGCTACCTCATTTTCTTTCCTTTGTGGTTTTACCACGATTTTGAAAGAAGGAAAACAGGCCCTTTTACCCTCATCATGACATCTTTCTGATTAGTCTTCCTAGATGTATTTCATATTGTATGGATATTGCCTTATTAATTAGAAGAGAAAGTCATTTTTGCTTCCCAGTAGAACTGTTACTGCATTCTTTTTTGACAGTTTACAATATTGTTTTATTTTTTGCTAAGCAAATCATTGGAAAATTATTTCTTGTTAAACATGAATGTGGTATTTGGGGTTTATGATTGTGTCATTTTTAATTTGTATTTTTGAGGTAAAAACTCTCATGGAAAGAACATGCCATTATTAAATATATATTGAAACTGATTTCACTGATATAAATGCATATTTTTAATTAGTAATGAGAATGTTAAATTTTTTTAAAAAAACCTAGACATCTTAAGAGAAAGTTCACAGATCTCAGAATATTCTGGAAAAATGCTTGGTATTGTCAGGCTGATTTTTTATAATTTATTTATTTATTTATTTATCCATTTATTTATTTGATTTCACCTCAGAATTGTATCTCCTTTAATCAGCCCTTTGAGTATGTAATCAAGAAGGAGTCTGCACAGTTTGCTATTTTAAAAAAGATTCGTAGAAAATTTCTCAAGTCTGCTGTAGAGTCTTTGGGCATTAGTAACAGTAAAGACAAAATGTTAGCACTTTTATGGTCTTAGTATTTGGATGCTTTTTGATTTCAAGATTTCACTTATATTTTGGAGATCTAGCACATCTATGCTCTGTTCACTTACTATCAACAAAGAAAAATTGGTTTAGATACTTCACAATGGATATTATTTTATCTAAATTTTCTAATTTTTAAAACAATTCAAAAACTATACTGTAAACAATACTTGGAATTTGAGATTGCCAAGAAACAGTAAAATATGGTGGGTGTAATTTCTTTTTTATATAAAATAGATATTTTATACAAATATACAGGAATACTCTCTCTAGAGATATAGATATAAATACATAGAGACTGGGCTTACTAGAGGCCAGAAAGGCCATGTATTGTTCTAGACACAATAATGAACAGAACCAATTAAAATCTCTGCCCTTAAGAATTTACATTCTAGGAGAGGGGGAAGCAAAGGATACAAACAAAATGTATATTACAAAATGGTAAGCAAGAAAGCAAAAAATCTATCTGGCTCTATTGTTTACCAGCTAGATGATATTGGTCAAGGAATTTATTCTCTCTAATGCTCACTTTCTGTATTAAAAATGAGCCTAAAGCTTACTACAAATGGATGTCATAAAAAGCAAATGAGATAATAAATATAAAGTGGTTATTTAAGTGCTTGATATATAATCACATCCAGATTAAAGGTGCAATAATAATTTTAATTATCAATATCTAAAAAATTCTATTTAATTGGGGAGATAGCATATAAGCAAAACATTGATTGATAGCTATATAAAGTGTTCAAGGAGAAGAAGAGATAAAGAGCTTAATTTCAATAAGATGGATTTATGGATGTTGTGGTTTTTAAACTAAATTTTACAAAGTTTGTTTTTTTAATTGAACATTAAAAAAATCACAGATGAAGAAAAATTACATATATGAAAAAATGACAAAGGATTTCTCAAAAGATCCTTTAGAGCATAGACACCACAGGAAAGGACAGGTAGACAACATCCAGTACTAGGCTTTAGATCAACTCTTGATACTTTTGTTGATTAAAAAAAAAGCACATTCGCTAGGCAAGTGTGTCATCCAAGGAGATATTAAAACAAAAACTGACAACAGAGATTTACTAACTGGATAGAAAGGAAAATTAAGGGCAGGCAAGGCTTGAAACAAAGTAGTGAACATGTATCTATTTCTAGATGTGATGAGAAAAGAATACTAACGTGGCCAGAGAAGGCTACTCTTGCAAATCCCGGTAGCATTGTGACTGACGGTGGGTGCTCTATCAATGAGCATCTCTACTCCAGTTACCAAGCTGTGGGCGGTTACTGTTCTCTGATCCCTGAAAACAGATCAAATAAACAAGGGTAATATTGGCTTCTAGTTGTAGAAGGTGACTCTTGTATTAAGAAAGTCACTAAAGCATGGTATCAGATTTATTTTTAAGGTAAACGTAGTGGATTAAGCTCAATTTAAAGAAATAGCTCATAGATAATGGAAGCTAGATAGAAAGAAGTGAATTGGGAAACAGAATGAGGCAATGCAATGATGGGGATTCAGAAACGACAGTTTGTTTTTCATAATTGAGTTCTTGGCTTACTTTGGAGTTTTTGAGCATTATTTAGGGGAAAATTTGACTTCTTTTCCTAAAATTTTTCCTGGAAGTCTAATAGCTGAGAGCCAGTGTGTTTTTTTTACTGTGAGAAAGAAGAAAGAAGAGGCAAAGGACAAGATTGAGGCAACAAAAAAAGCTTGAGTGGAGGAAAGAACCAGTAATGTATGGAGAATTATCAGGCTAATTGTTACCTGAAGATATCCAATTCAAACAATATCCTTTAGAGCTTTGTTGAATAAATTGATCTAATTATTTTTACATTCCTACTTTATTCTCTACAAACATAAAAGAAGACAATAGCCAAACCATAGGCCATCTTTGCCATTGCTCCCCTGAAATGCCTGCCTTTCATCTTCAGAGGGCTTTCATTGGGCAGGATAAGAGATCCATGGAAGAAGATAGGAATTTTGCATTAAGATAACAGGTATTTTCTATCATAATCTAAAATGACAAATGTCTGTAAGTCTAGGGGATAGAATATAAAAAGTGGGTGTTTTAGACACTACTTTCCTAACAATCTTAGTATTTGAAGGGGATTACTGATCTACATTCTATGATAAATGAACATGAGTAAATACTTTAAACCAGGTATGTTTGGCCAGAGCCACTGTGTTATTCCTTTTCTGTGATGTATGTACTAATAGTTATAATGAATGAAAGTATAAAACAGTTTAAGTATTCATGTAGCTATTAAATTTGTCTTAATGCAGAAATTTTAAAAATACACAAGAAATAAACATTGTATGTATGTATGTATGTATATATGTATGTATTTACAGAGAGAGAGAGACAGCACAAGCTGGGGAGAAGGGCAGAAGGAGAAAGAGAGAGAGAGAGAGAGAGAAAGAGAGAGAGAATCTTAAGCAGACTCTATGCTCAGTCGCTGGGCTTGATCCCATGACCTTGGGATCATGACTTTGGCTCAGGTCATGATCTCACAGCTTGTGGGTTCAAGCCCCGCATCAGGCTCTGTGCTGACAACTCAGAGCCTGGAGCCTGCTTCGGATTCTCTGTCTCCTTCTCTTTCTCTGCACCTCCCTTGCTCACTCTCTGTCTCCCCCTCAAAAATAAAGACTAAAAAAAAAATAAGTAAACACAAAAAATCATATATACACATATACAAAAACCGTATATATTTTAATTTCTACTTTCTTGCCCTTTGCTGCTGGTAGATAACCTTAGTATTTAAAACTAACAGCAACAAACACGATGGAGTGACAGACATCAGAGGATACAGGAAGAGGTCAAACTACACAAACAAAAATATAAAATAGAGAGTACCTCCTGCTTAGATATTTTAATGGATGTCTGAATACTTGGTCAACCATGTGTGCAATGAAATAACCCATTATAACTTAATTGCGCTATATAAACACAAATGCACACACCACAATGACAGGACTCACACGCATGCGCATTATGTAGTGTAAACATTCGGCACCTAAGTTAAACCAGTATTTATTTCATTCGAAGCTTATGTTAATTACATTCGAAAATATTCTGTAATATTTAAATTATACATATAAAGTTACATAAAGCTTATTTTATGAAATTGGGAATCTTAAATCATATACAGTTGTATATGAATTACATCTGTGTTTATTATGCTCCATACAGCAACAGATGGGGCATGAGTCTATCAAAAGTACAATTCCATTCTTTGCTCAAAGGATTTAGTTAGGATTCTGCAAGATACCAAATACACACACACACACACACACACACACACACACACACACCAATTCTTAAGTTTTTTCTTGCTTATTAACCCTCAGCCATTTGGCCTAGTCTCTCACGTTCACTAGGCCTCAACAAAGACACTAAGTGCTTTCCGGAACATAGATTTAAATGAGGCCCCTGCCCAGTGGGCTTACAACCTAATTAGACAGAGACAGTTGACCAACATATGCCCACAGACTACAGTTGGCCACTTATTTATTCTCTAATTAACATAAAGCAGCAGGGCAACAGATCCGCCTGTGCTCAGTGAGCAGGAGAGCGTCTATGTGCGCTGTAGAACTCTGCGGGAAATGAGGCTGCTTCTTTCTGCGGGGCTTTTCAGTGTGCATTCTCTTGCTTCTTGCTTGTCTCCGTAATTAATATTCCTGGGCATATCTTGCTGTGACTATATATGTCCAAGCAAACAGACTCTCATGGCACAGCAGAACCATTTAGTTCAGCCGTCTTGATGATCAATACAGGTCACTGGATGGTTGACTTTATGGTTGCACATGTAACTGTGCCGAAAAGATAGGCCAGAACAAGTCCAAGTGCTTATTCCATGCTGTGATTTAGTCTTTTCAGCCAAACAAGGAAGATTTTCACCTGATGGCATTAGATTGTCAAGGTCCAGTGGCTTCTTTCTGCTATTCTCACTGCCCTTACTAACCACTCTTGCGATCTCTTCAGTTTTTGAAATTTCTCCCTTCCTAAGTGTGTTTGATGTGATTCTAGAAAAGTATTTGAAGTGACATAAACATGTACAGTGCCACACCGTTAAAAAAATAAGTACATGCGAATACTACGATGAGAGAAAGATGAGCACGAGGACCCATCAGATAAAGTTTGAGAAAAAGTTGGTACCTGAAATGCATGTCACAAGCTCACAAGTATTCACTAAACAAAATCCTTCATGAAGATGGTAGATGAGTTGAGAATTCAATCATTGTTTATCCAGAGAGAAGAATGCAAGCAGGAAAATCATATTTTTTCCCTAACTCTAAGGATATATTTAATGGTGGAAAAAGGTAAAATTCATTTATTTTATGTTACAGACACATGTAATTGCCAGTTACTACCTCTCTTAATGTTCCCTTTAAAATTCTATTTAATGCTCTTGACCTATTATTAATCCTGATTTACATCTTCTGAGAATGAAAACCTTCACAGATTTGTAGTCATGAGTTTTTCACCCTGTGGTTTTCAATCTGTTATTGGGGAAACTGATTTTTTGGGGGGAGGGGAAAGAGGTATTGTTTCTTTCCTCATTCTATACTAGGTCCTAAAAAATAGTGTAGATATTGGAGAATATAATTTCCTATGATATCATTCTTCCTTTGTTTAATTCCAAATTTTCAAACACACATAATTGCCATGGGGTAGTCAACATCATTATTGTTTTAAAGTGTTTCTCAGATGAACTTGAACATAACATAGAAGATATTTGGACTATTGGGAATTTAATACTTATATAGACTATTCTCATATTTCTCTATAAATTGTGATCCTGTAAACTTACTACTATGCTGCTGAAGTAAAGAAATATAAACATTTAAAGTATAGTTTAAAAAAATTTGGGGGCCTAATGACACTATAAAGGAGACTTGCTTTCACGAGTCAAGTAAAAGACAAAAGGCCTGAGTCAAAATGTGAGAATCTATATAACTCATTATATAACTGCTTCTAAAATAGAGTCCCAGAAACACCAGCAATATTGTTTTTGCATGATAAATGGAGTTGGTACAATCAGACTGATCACATTTTAGAATTTAGGTATCCTGATAAAGATTCTTAATCTTAAGCATCTTATGGTTTAGAAATAAATGATCATTTTAGTCTCTTTGAGTCAAATTGTTGCTTTAATTATTTTTTAATGTATATGTGAACATGCTCATCATGGTGAAAGTAAAACCCAAGTTGAAATGAATATCTAAAGCTAATGCAGTTTTACTTATTTCTACCAAAAACTCTGTATCTGGAACTTAAAACAATGCAATTTTGTGTGGGGTTTTTTTTTTGAGGGGGTATCCCTTTTCTCTCTCTCTCTCTCTTCTTCCATCTTCCATTTTCATTGTGAAAATCTTGTGCAGCAAAATAGGAAATTCCATCCACGATGATCTAACCTCAGGGCCTCCTCTAAGCATGCTGGAGAATCAGTGCTCTGTCACCTCTGAGAATAGAATTCATTTTGGATTCTTGTATTACCTGCCTCTGGTACTTGGGCACTTATTTCCTGACTGACTGAGTTATTGTAACTTTGGTATGTTGTAAATGTCCTTTATTGCACAGTTTCCAATTTAGTATTTTTAAAATCAAGACGAACTTGAAACAGTGCCAGGTATTGTGCCCCCTCCCAAACAATAAAGTACTTAACTAAACATTTCAAAGGAAGAGTAATAAATCAAAGCTAGGAAGCACCATTTAAGATGGAATTATAGTGTCATAATTCTCAAAATTCAAATTATAGAATATTTTCATTCGTCCAAATACATTTCCTTAGCAAATACAATGATTTGCAAATGATCACAACTATAAGCAACCTAGCACAATAAAAATATTAATAGCTGTACCAGCATCTGTAGGATTTAGTTGTTTTGATGGTACTTAATAGGTAGAACTAGTATTTCTGGGCTCCTGCCAGTTGACCATCTGTCTAGGTAGTCCGTGGAGAATCAGAACAACTGAACTTGTGGCACATCCAATTACACTGAGCAGCCACCAACCCTGTTTTAGGTTACAACAGAAGAGAGCATCACCAAAAGAGTATGTTAATTGATTTAATGCTGAGAATTTGGGGAATCTGGAGGTAGTCATGGGAGCATCTCCGCCTTAGGGAGTTGAACCCATAAAAAACATAAATTAATTAAGGGCTCTTTCTCTTATAGGTGTTTTGCTATAGGCATTTTGAAGAATACAGTGATAACATAATCCTTGCCCTTTATTGCATACAAAATGATATATGAAATAAAATTTATGTTATACATATCTCTTAAGGAAGGCAGCCAAACATGTCAAAAATATCGCTACTTTTGTTGTTGGAGTACTGGGAGGACAAACTACTTCCATATGGAGATCAAGAAAGTGGATCATGAAAGGCATGTCATTTGTGTTAAGTCTCAAATATGGACATGCCTCTGAGAAATAAAATTAGAGGTGAAGGTTTTACCAGGCTGAGGGACAAGTAGACTAAAAATAGTGAAGTGAGTTGGGGAATTAAAGCAGGCTAAGATTGATTGGGGCCAAATCAAAGTGAGAAATCATTTTAGAAATCCAGATTTATGTCATAGAGAGCCAGTAAGGAATTCTGAGCAGTGGAGCCATAACATTGTGTTAAGTATGATACGTAAAAGAAAGCGTAGTTAGAAGAATCTGGGACGAAACTCCTACAATGATGCAACTTGGAAGAAATAGTGCCTTCTCTGGGGCAAATGGAGAGGGAAAGAAAAAGAGGGTTGATTCATGAGATGCAGCTGAGACAGAAGTGAAATATTTCATTTGAGTTTATGTAAAGGGAAAAAGAGGAAACAAATCAAGATAGTTCTAATGTTTTTGAGCAGCAGGGACTATAGTGTTATACAATCAAATGAGGTACAGAATTCTGCGAATGGCACAGGTTTTGAGATACGTTATGTGATCATTAAGGCCATACAAGTGCCTGGAAGGATAAATTTTGAAAAGTGCCACTACTGAAGAGACAGAGGAAAGACAGAGAAGAGCCTGGGAAAGAGAATGAGGAAAGGAAAATATAGGAGATTCAATGGAACTCAGTGAAATGAAAAGTATTCGTAAACAGGTGGTCACCAAGGTTAATTGCCTAAGAGATGTTAAGGAGAAGGAGACCTTAAATAAAGTCACTGGATTGAGAATACAGAGGTCACAGGGGAATTTCAGGGGAATAATTGTAGTTGAGTAGGTAAGTGAGAAAGTCATATTATATTCATTTTACTTCTAAAAGAAGTGCCAAGTTTGCTAGTGAAAGAAATTGAGATAAAAGAAAGAGATTAGATAGATGATAAATGGTAGATATTGACAGATAATCAGACAGACACAAAGACAGATATAGAAAATCATCACTTAAGAAAATGGTTAGGAGTCGTGTGTGTGTGTGTGTGTGTGTGTGTGTGTGTGTGTGTGTAAATGGGTAGTCAGGGAAGGCAAGACAAACGCTAGCATTTTATCAAAGAATGTAAAATAAAAGGACTGTTACACAGAAGTTTGGGTAGGGGTAAAGAAACCAACAAAGGATGTTTACCCTCTTCTCAGTCCTAATTCTGAAGAGGAAAGCAAGGAAATAGAGGACCCCAGTCACTGCAAGGAACGTGGTTCGCAGCAGACAGGGGAGGTAGAAGAAAGTCACACTTCCCTCCCCCCAAACTCTCCCCCCAAGCCTCCTGTCTCCTGTCTCTTCCTGCCTTCTGTTAGCAGAATGAAATATAAACCCTGTCAGCACCGAGCTTTTGTTGTACAGTTCTTGGGAGTCCGTTTCTTGAAGCATAAATCAAGGCACAACGGGTATGGAGTGGACAGTGGGAGACAAGCATATTCTTTTTTTCTTTACGCTTATTTATTATTTATTTTGAGAGAGACAGAGACACCATGAATGGGGGGAGGGGCAAAGACAGAGGGAGACAGAGAATCCAAGTAGGCTCTGCATTGTCAGTGTGGAGTCCAATGCAGGGGCTTGAACTCAGGAAATTGTGAGATCGCAACGTGGGCCGAAATCAAGAGTTGGACGCTCCCGGGTGCCCAGAGAGACAAGCATATTCTAAGCAAGGAAGAAGTCCCAGGAGAAAAAGAAAAAAAAGTGTAAGAAAGAAGATGAGATAAAAAAGTGGAAAACAGTTCAGGATAAGATGAAAGAATACATAGAAAATTTAAATTAAAAAGTACAAAAGAAGAAAAGATGGGATGCAAAGCACTTTTGAAGTGGGAATTGGGGCTTGTGTACAATGGGTGTACAGAATTTGCCTTTGCCAACCTAGACATACAGGAATGCAAACAGTTACAGATTCACAATGTTATCAGAACTTAACCTTGATTATTTTTGCAATGCTTAACTAATACTTTATAATTATTACCAAGTGAAGACTTTATTAAATACATTTACTATTAAGTTTAAAAACATCTGTAAAAATAAGTACACTTAATGGCTGTAATGTACATATAAATGTGTGTGTGTATATATATATATATGTATTTTATATATATGGAAAATAATATTTCAGTAAGTACAGTGATCAGGCGTTTTGTTAATATGTCCTATGGAATAGACTAGAAAGGAAAGTATCACAATAGTTATTTTCCAGTCATCATATCCTTGTTTCAAGCAGTGAGATGGAGAAGGGGATAAAAAGGGATACATTTGTTCACTTTTTAAAGGTTTCCTGAAAGCCCACAAGTGTCTTTCTGTGTATAACTTAGTCACATGGGGCTGCCTAATTCTGAGGAACAATGGGCCTTCTAGCTGAGTGTTAGTGTCCTAGCAGGGAATCAGTATTCTGGTCACTAAAAGATCGGGAAGACACAGCTTTGTTAGGCATCTACATTTCCCTCCTTCCTGTGTTAAAATGAAGATGTTCTTAGAAAGTGCTTTTGTTACTCATGTAGAATAAATTCATAAGTGAGTATTGGAGAAACTAAGGACACTACTCCTGATTTGAAACACTACTCTAGGGGAGAAAGCACTTGAACATCGAACTCTAGGGGAGACAGCATGAAGTAGGGAAAAATGTAAGTCTGAAATGAAAAGGTAGGCTTGGAGAGTATCAAAGGCAATGTAGAACATATTCCTGGAATCAGCTCTACATTGGAACTTTAAAATAATTCTGAAAATCATCAAGGACAGAAAAGATTTGAAAATACATATCCCAAGATGAGATCTCTTTACTCCCCTTAAAGAAATTCTTTTTGGAGGATATTAAAAATAATGCACTGATTTACAGAAAACTCTAATCCATAGTGAACAATGTCATAAGTGAACATTTTCACTAATTGGCAATAATGGCAATGGTCTCATTCACTAATCAACATATGTAAGTGGAATCAGACTGGGGTGCCCGGGTGTTCAGTTGGTTAGGCATCGGACTTTGGCTCAGGTCATGATTTAACAGTTCTTGAGTTATAGCCCAGTGTCGGCCTCTGTGCTGACAGCTCAGCTCCTGGAGCCTGCTTCGGATTCTGTGTTTCCCTCTCTCTCCCTCTTCCCTGCTCGCGTTCTGTCTCTGTGTCTCTCAAAAATAAGTAAATATTAAAAATATTTTAAAAACAAGTGGAATTAGACTGTGCATTGGACAGCAATTTATAAAGATTCAACTGGCCAGGAAACTAGTCCCTTGAACCCACACGAAACTTTTATATAACAGATATTTAATGGATGGAACACTTAGTCTAACTTGAGTCTCCTAGCATGACACCCTCAAACTGTGGTCTGGTTTTAGCTTTCTGGAACTGGTGGTCATACCTCTGTAAGATAGGAAATTTAATTCCCATGTTCTTTTAGTTCTGAGCTATGAATGTTGCAGTACCAATGAGGAAGGAGCTGTGACAATCATCACAGTATGTTTGAAGCATGTGCACTGGCTCAATCTTTTTCGTTTTACTAAAAAGAGACTAAAAATTTTCAGCTTAGAAAATGTATTAAAAACATTGTTGCATAAATACCCATATCATAAACTCTAAGCAATATAATAAAAGTGGTAAGGAAAACAAAATTATTACATCTACATTATCATAATTCTGCATGTTCTTTTAACATCATTTTGTGCAGAAGACAGTAATCTATAATGTCTTGAATGAGGTGTGGGGCAAAAAGCCATATGTCTGTTAAACAAATATAATCATTCTTAGTGATTCTATTAAGCTACATGACAAATGATATATTCAATGGGTTAATTTTTAAATTCTGCATCATCTTTTCTATACATAATTTATTACCATACCTAGCTGAATCAAAAGTGTATCACTTGATTAACATTTACTCTCAATTGTCTTAAAAATTCTTTTCTATTTGTATATCTTAGAGTTTCAAAGATGTCCTTCAATAACTTTTTTTTGCATTCAGTATATATTATAGACATAATATTATAATTTTTGTTCTTGCAGAATACAAATGATTTGGAGAAAAAAGTGGATTGGTGAATAATTTTACCTTGGTAAATTAGGAAATGGTTTCTTGTGAATATATAGAATATGAATGGCACAAGGGCAAGCTAATACTACATAGGTACAGAAAAGATGACAGAAGAATGGCAGATTTTTAAAAAGGCAGTCATATATACTCCATAAGAAACCAAATGAAATTTGGTAAATTAAGGCTGTACAAATATATAAATCCAGGAAATTATTAGTAAAAGCAATAGCAGGTAAACGTCTAGAAAAGAACCTTTGTGCTCAGGATACCTGGATCCCAGATAGCAGAAGTGTTTAATTACTGAAGCGTTTACCCATTGGCTCTCAGGGTATTGTTTGTAAAAAAGAAAGGATTGATTAGAGTGTCTAACTTTTATTAAATTCTTACACATTGTTTCATTTGATACCTGCAACAATCATATTGAAGGCAATATTATCAGCCTCATTTTACAAATGGAGAACCTGAACTTTAAAGAATGTAAATAAAATGAAGTTCACAAAACAAGCAAACAAAAGAACAGGCCTGGAACCTGAGACTAGTTGAAAGCTTAAGTCCAATTTTTTACCCACTCTAAGGATTGTTTTTTTCTATGCATGACTATTTCTTCTTGCTAAGGAAGCCACTGTGCTAAAAGTCCTGGATATAAGTAAAAGAATTAAAAAAACCCACACATTTCAAAGAAAGAGATGTAGTAAGGAGCAGGGAAGCAGCATATGAATTAGTATTTATTTAATAGGTTATAGTCATCAAATTGAAAGTGTGTCACATAACAGAGCATATTGAAACTTCAGATCATGCATTTTTGATGATTTACCAAATATCTTGACAAATGGTATTTAAAAAGTATTATTTGCAATGTGGAATCTAAAATACTATCAACAAACATTTTGTATTTTTTTACCTTAAAATCCATTGGTCCTTACAAAAAAATGCAATGTATAAAGGTGTGTATTTATTTATTTATTTATTTTTTCAACGTTTATTTATTTGTGGGACAGAGAGAGACAGAGCATGAACGGGGGAGGGGCAGAGAGAGAGGGAGACACAGAATCGGAAACAGGCTCCAGGCTCTGAGCCATCAGCCCAGAGCCCGACGCAGGGCTCGAACTCACAGACCGCGAGATTGTGATCTGGCTGAAGTCAGACGCTTAACCGACTGCGCCACCGAGGCGCCCCTAAAGGTGTTTAATTTCAACAGCAGTGAACTTACTTTCTGGTTATCTTGTATAAGGAGGAAAATATAGGTCCAGAATCTCTCTTGTGTGAGAACTGGCCCTACCAACTGGGCAACTTATATGCTACTGCTGAATCTCAATTTATTCATCTTTAAATAGGTAATAAATATAAAACTTACATAATACTTTTGTTGTTTTACACACATCCATACATGAACCATTTTGAAATTCCTGAAGCAAGTTTTTAAAAATAAATTTTAGTTTAAATTATTTTTACTATTATGGACATTTATAAAATGTGAAATATTTTTGGGTGCCTGTGTGGCTCAGTGGGTTAAGCATCTTACTTCGGCTTAGGTCATGATCTCATGGTTCTTGGGTTTGAGCCCCGCATTGGGCTCTGTGTTAACAGTTTAGAACCTGGATCCCACTTTGTATTCTGTGACTCCCTCTCTTGATTCTCCCCTGCCTGGGCTCTGTTTCTGTCTGTCTATCAAAAATTAATAAAATTTTAAAAAATAATTTATAAAACAAAATAAAATTTTAAAAAGTGATTCTCTTTTTCATATACAATTTTTTGTGCTTATTTATTTTTGAGAGAGAGAGAGAAAGACAGAGAGTGAGCAGGGCAGGGGCAGAGAGAAGGAGACACAGAAGCCAAAGTGAGTTCTAGGCTCTGAGCTGTTAGCACATAGCCCGACGTGGGGCTCGAACCCAAGAACCGTGAGATCATGACCTGAGCCAAAGCAGGACACTTAACCGACTGAGCCACCAAGGCGTCCCTATTTTCTTTAATCATGGCTTGCTTATTTGAAAATAACAAAAACAGTGTTCTAAAAATAGATTATCAGGGCGCCTGGGTAGTTCAGTTGGTTAAGCATCTGACTTTGGCTCACGTCATGATCTCATGATTTCACGGTTCTTGGGTTCGAGCCCGGTGTGGGCTCTGTGGTGACAGCTTCGGGTTCTGTCTCTCTGTCTCTCTCTCTCTCTGCCCCTCCTCTGCTCATGCTCTCTCTCTCTCTCTCCAAAATAAACATTTAAAAAAATAAAAAAAAAGAGATTATCAAAACATTCCTCAATATTTTCAACAGCCTATGAGCTATTTAAGTACAGGACCCCAGATCCTTCATCTTTGCGTTCCCGAGACCCAGCACTTAGAGGATGAATATTGATTCATTCTGTATGAATGTTGATTAAGTAAGTTAATCAAATATCTAATGTAGGTTCACTTAAATCTTTGCATCCAACTATTGGAAAGTTGTTCATCTATAATAATCTAATACTTCTATGATGATTTAAAACTTAGAAATAACTTCTACATATGATCACATGTGCCCTTACTACAACTCCATCTGATATCAAAAAGGCCTTTAAATTATTAATTCAAATAATATTTACTGAAATTGCCCTATGTACAAGACATTTTACTAGGTGATATTTGCAAGTGAGTTTAAACATGTAAAAGATATAGTCTTTATTCATGAGCTTTTAATCTATGACCTTAATTTGAAACAAGTTATAAAAATGTATCATGGATTTCCAGTTTCCTGTTCCAGATATAGGGAACATGAAAGCGCAATTCTATCCTAACAGCAAGTAAAAAGCTGAAGGGCCTGAAAAATCAACAACTCTTTCTAGATCCGTAGACAGCAGAGGTCACAGGGCAAACCGCAGCCCCTTAGACTGGAGAGAAGACAGGTGAATACAAGATATCATGGCTCACAGAAAACAGACTCAAAGGCAGAAAGCAGTATGGGAACCAGTGCCTGATACAGTGTGGCTGGCTGTCTCGAAAAATTACAAGGTGTACCAGAAGGCAAAACAAACAAACAAACAAACAACAATTTGAAGCTACAGAGCAAGCATGAGAGCCAGCCATGGTAGAGATTTTGTAGTTATCACACCAGCAACTTAAAAAAACCTATAATTGATGTACTAAGAGCTCTAATAAACATAGTAGATGACATGCAAGAACAGACGGACAGTGTAAGGAGAGAGATGGACATCCCAAGAAAGAATGAAAAATAAATGCTAGAGATAAATGTATCACGTCACAGGGGAGGCAGAGTAACCGAGTTTCTTGTCTGTAAAGAGATATTAACAACAACTTCTACCTTTGACTGAAATATGTCAAAATTTGCATACATTCATAGGTGTGTGAAAAATCTACATAAACATGGCAGTTGCATCACATAGATTTTCTCTGTTCCCTTTCAAAACACAACTAATAATAAAGCAATCAAATTGTGTTAGTCTACTAAGACAAAGGCTGGCAGAAGTGAAAACAGCAGGTTTGAAGGAAGGAAAGCGGTGATTACTGAGACATCCAAATGGCAGAAGTTAGAATCTATGTGCTTACAGAGAAGCTTCACAGATCCAGGGGAGAGGTCTAAGGCTTAAGGAACTCAGGTGGTGGGATGAGAGGAAGTCATTAAATATCTATGTAATTCATAGCTCTGTTTTTTACCAGTTTCTGCTCTTCTCTTCCTGGACACAAGATGGAACTAACTTCACTTTCTGAACCTCTCATGTATGGTTGGAACCTGAGATTCATCTTGGCTGATTAATTAATTACAGGATAAAGTAATCTATGTCACTTCCAGTCTGAGGGAATAGCCAATGTGGGGCTCTCCAGAGATCTTTCTCCTTTCCAGAATGGTTACCAACAAAATTTAAGATGACTGACGTCCCATCATGATAAGCAGAAATGTAACTTAACCTATGGTAGTCATGCAGCATGATTAAGAAACAAACCTTGGTTATTTTAAGGTTGAAGGCCTGGAATTCTTTGTTACTGCAGCAAAATCTATTCTAACTTGACTGATACAGTCTAGATGTGGGATATGATAAGTCTTCCTCACTATGCATAATTGGGAAATTCTCTACACCCCCGGGTTAATTCTCTGGAGGGACTGACCTTAAAATGGCTCCTGGGGCCGCCAAGCAGGGTATAGAGTTAGCCATAAGTTAAAGGACTAAAGTCAAGGGTTTATGTGAAATATAACACACTAAGCAGAACTGCTTCTATCCAGCATGAGAAAGCTAACACTCAGATGTGTATTTGCCAGTGAAGGATTTGAAGAATTTTCTGTAGTAACTGACCAACCTCAGAGAAAGGCCTGCAGATACCGATATTGGAAGTTGCCTTAATGAGAAGACCTGCTCATTGCTTTACCGCATCATAGCAGTGTATCTCCCTTCATCCCACATATACACACCAGACTGGTCAATGGTGAGTAATGAGGTCATTTATTTAAATTAGCATTTAAACAAATAAAAAGAATGTAAGATGTCAGAATGCACTCTGAGTATGTTAGACATTGTTTTGTGAATATTTGTTTCAATTATAGTTTCATGCATCTGTGTACTGGGATACAATGCAAAATGTACTTATTAGTAGGACTGGTAGATTTAGCAAATAAAAATTCAGGATGCCGAGGAAAATTAGAATTTTAATGTAAATTTTGGAAATTAAGGAGATGATAGGCTTTAAAAATCAATAAGGACATTTAAAAATCAACAAAAAAAGTTGCAAGATTTTGTTGTAAAAACAACTCTTGTTTCGCTTTTTTTTTTATCACTGACTGACTTATTTTAGAACTGGAAGTTTGTACCACTTGAAAGTAAAACAAAACAAGTAAGAGTCTGCAATATATGTAAGTAAAGTCATTATGCTGCACGCTTTAAACTTGCACAGTGCTATATGTCGACTATATCTTGATAAAATTGAAAGAGAACAGTAAGAGAAGAAAAAAAGCCAAAACATGGAGAAATATCACAGGGGGAACAGGGAGATATAGAGTGTCTCCAGTGTAAAGAGGCTTGCATATTTTTGAATTAACTGAAAGATGGAAAATTATCAAAGAAAGAATACAGGATATTGCCCAAACTGAAAACATGAGTCTTATAGACATACAGACTATGTCCCATACTACAAGAGGTAAACCACCGATGTTATATCATATCACCATGGACATTTTTTTAACATTAAGGATTTGAAAAAAAGCCCCTCAAGTAAGACAAAGACTTGTCTCAGGCAAAGGCTCAAGAAACAAAAGTGAGTAAGAATCCTTAACTTTATGAGAAGATAGTAGAGCAATACAATATTATGCAATAAAAAATGTTTTAAAGTCTAGATTTCAACACACACACACACACACACCACACACACACACACACACACCATTTCTTGTGTCACTTGCTACCATGGATTTTCTGCATCTATAGGACGCTTCATTTTGGAAATAGTTAAATGTCATTTTATCCTACATAATGGGTAAGACATATTAAGAATAACTGAAATCACTGTTTCTGGTATGAATTTTATATTATATTGCTTTTAAATTTCTTCATAACTTTTTCTGTTTTATTCCTATCTTGAATGAATTGTGTTAATAAACTTTATTGACCTATGTCTATAATGTACAATGTCAAATCCTATAGTTGGTAATCTTTGGACTAGATCACATCATCAAAGTCATTTATTTCTATTACACTTTAATTTGGACAAATGATATTTCATTTGCAGCTATAGGTGCATATGGATGTTGTTGCTATAGGTCTGTGGTAAGGTCTCCAATATTAAACATGTCCATTCATTCAGACTGTTACACTATCACTGCTCACACACACATAATAACTATATTGACCTCAATAACTTCACTGGCTTCTCTTTGTTGTAAAGCTTATCATTCTCCCCTGCTGACAGCATAGAGATTTCTAATCTTTCATTTGCATTAAATCTATAGCATTTTGGATTTTTTTAATAACAAGGAAGCTGTATGTGACAGAAATTATTCTTCCACATGCACCATGTAAAATCTTACCCATCCCAAACTTTATTTGCCCTTCACAAGTCATGTTTTGGATATATATTAAAAGCTAATGAAACAGTGGTGTATAAGCCACCTGAATGTCCTCTAAAAATGCTTGTGTGTATGTCTGGAATTTCTTTACATCATTTATCACTACCACTGCCACCACGCCAGCTGAATTGCCATCGCCCCTCATGGGACGACTGCCGTTGTTTTATGGAAACCTACAAGCAGTTTCTATGAATGCTGTTCTTGTGCTCAGAAACTCTTTTCTTTTCCATCTGCTTAAGTCCCGCTCGCCATCCTCATCTCAACTCAAGGGTCATTCATTTCCTGGTCACTTTGACTTGGTGAAATGCCTTTACTACAGGATCTTGAAAAGTGGACTTCTTTTGCAATATACTCGTCCACAAAATATTTTGTCATGTGTGCAAGGATTAGTCTGTGTTTATTCAGCACATGAAGTTAATACGTATTTATTGAATCAATGAATACTAGTTTAGTTTAATAATTAAATTATAATTGTTAATATGTGTCTTCTAAAGCTAAAGGTCAAGTGCTGCATTGTTTTAACTTACTATCACAGGCAAATCAATTTAATTGGTTTTCTAATATTCAGACAAAATAATTACAAACATATCTCATGAATTTCCTTTATTTACATCCCATGGTACATTATAGTCATTAAAACCTTTCTTTCTATTTAAGAGGTAAGCATCCTGAAAAGATAACTTTCTTAAATCATTTTATTTTATTATTTTTATGATGATAAGTGTGTTATTAATCCCTATCCCCTATTTCCGTCATTGCCCCACCTACCTCCCTTCTGATAACCATCAGTTTGTTCTCTATAGTTAAGAGTATATTTCTTGGTTTATTTCCCTCTCTCTTTCTGTCTCTCTTTTTTCCTTTGCTCATTTGTTTTGTTTCTTAAATTTTACATGTAAGTGAAGTTACATGGTATATGTCTTTCTCTGACTGACTTATTTCAGTTAGCATAATACTCTAGCTCCATCCACATCATTGCAAATGGCAAGATTTCATTCTTTTTCATGGGTTAATAATATTCCATTATATATATATACCACATTTTTGGTATCCATTCATCTATTGATGGACAATTGGGCTGCTTCCATATTTGGCTGTTGTAAATAATGCTCTAATAAACATAAGGATGCATGTATCTCTTTGAGTTAGTGTTTTTGTATTTTTTGGGTGAATATCTAGTAGTGTGATTCCTAGATCACAGGATAATTTTATTTTTAGTTTGGACTAAAACTCTTTTATTTTTAGTATGGACTGTTTTCCACAGTGGTTACACCAATTTGCATTCCCACCATCAGTGCACATCAGTTCTATTTCAGATTAGGGTCAAGCTGTGACACTGACAATCATTCAGAGCCCTAGCCTCCTCTTGATCTGAATATGCTGTGATCAAGGAGCAACGTAAGTTTTATACAATGGACAAGAAATAAACAGAAAGAAATAAATGATTGAGTTATTGCCATTCAACAATAGCAGTTGAGCATTCCAGTATCTTCTGTCAGAAAAAAGAAATGAATCAAATTGATATCTTCTCACAAAACTTACAATTTTGCAGAAGAAATAAGTGATTCATAAAAAATGATAATATATAGTAGCAAGTTATACAGGTGTCCTATTATCTGAGGATGTTACCATTTTTACTTCATGTTTCCAGTAATTTTCTTTTAGGAAAAATTGCATTCCTGGTTTTGAAAGTTTAGGGACTCTTTTGGACTAAAAATGAGGTACTAATATATGCCTCCCCTAAAGCTCGTCCCACCCTCTACATTATGAAATATTGACAATCTTCTCTGTGTCTTTATTTTTTTTAAGTTTATCAAGAGAGAGAGGCAGAGAAAGAGAGAGAGAGGGGGAAAATGGGGAGTGGCAGGCAGAGGAGAGAGAGAATCCCAAGCAGACTCTGTATCGTCAAGAGTGGAGCTTCATGTGGGAGTTGAACTCAACAAACTGCGAGATCATGACCTAAGCCGAAATCAAGAGTCAGATGCTTAACCAACTGAGCCACCCAGGCACTCCTTCTCTATGCCTTTAAATCCCTGTATCTTCAAATTAAAGTTGATTGCTTTCATGGAATGGTGTCTGCCCACTGTTTAGCATTAATAAGTGAATGATATATTCTTTTAATTGTGTTTGCGAATCTGAATTTTATAGAACACTTTCTCTCCACCCCTTTATTATCCTTTTTTGCATGTGTTCAGGGTAAATGCTGGAGGGGTTCCAATTTTGAAGTGTTAAATTATCAAGTGAAATCATAAAAGCAATTTATAAAAGAGATAGCTGGAAATTAAAATACAAAAACCGCTCAAGGTAAAATTCGTGGGGGGAACTCTCTTGTCACCACCGCGAGACCCTGCAGAACAGATGGAAGCAACTCTCCAGCTTCTGCTTGGGTACCTGCTGTTTAATTATACCCTAATTAATTAAAGGAAAATCTCCTGTGTGGTTTCAATAGTAGTGAGCAGGAGGGCAGTCAGAAAGAGACACTTGAATTCAAAAGACTTCAAAATTAACACTAAGAGGCTCAGGAAAAGCAGTTACTGTTTACTCATCGTGGTCATTTTCCAAAAGCAGTTGTTAAAACAACAAATTGACTCTCTTACATCCAAAAGAATACATAGTATGTCTTCTTTTCAATAACAAAGCTCTGTAAATATTTTATTACTATTTTAAGGCTTACTAATAATTTTTTAGTAAACACATGAGGACTTTTGGGACCAGAGTAGCATGCATAAAGTTAAACTCAATGTGCTTCTTTAGTGGTTATTTTTTACGAAAAAAAAAAAAGGAAAAAGGAAAGGAAAAGAAAGCTTACACACTCTTGTGCTTTATGAAACTTGCTTGGCAAATATTACTTCCAGGTTTAAGGTTTCACCCACTTAATGTCTCAGCCAACTGCCTGCAAAAGTAGCAGGTAAATACAAGTATAACACATCTAGACAAATGGAATGCTAGTGGGGAGCTATTGTTCTAATCAGGTGTTCAGTAACAATTCATGCGTGGCCTTGCCATCCACATTCTGTGTTTACTTATGCACACACACTTGTTCTTCTGGCTCTCTGAGTTTCTCTTCTTTAACACAGATGTCATTAGAGTATTATAAGCCTTTTGGCTAGCTATATAAAGACATCAAGACATTTTTTGTAGAAAACCAATCAACAGATAAAAAGAGCCCATTGGTAACCTGCATTAGATAGGGCTGTGTAGATGTTCATGCATCTGTTGGAAATGTCATCAACTGGTAGAGCAACCCATGAGCCCAAGGCATATTTGCTAAAATGAATCCTGTATTCATCAACTGTTATTTTACATGTGGCCTTGAAAACATTAAATAATATATTTATTTAACTGAATTAAATTTAATAAAAATAAATTAAATAAACTTAATTTAGAGGCATTTAAATAAATTAATTAAATTATATAAAGATTAATATTTAATGATATATATAATATTTGTTTATACTTATTTGTTTTATAAATAAAATATTAAATATAAATAATATGTAAATATTATATATAGGTTTATTCATTATTTCCTTCTTAAGTAGACTTCATAAGGTAGTAAAAAATCCAATCTCACACAACTTCCAATGTGCTTATAGGGATTAAGTCAATTTTATTAAGCCAGATAAAAAACACACACACCAGATCTGGATCTATAGTAAGTAGGCATGCAATAGATTTTCATTCTCTTTGTTATTTATAGGTTTATATTTGAGAATTGTAAAGGATAAAATTACTGAGTTTGAAATATAATTGTCATTGTAGGGAGACTATTTGAGATCATTCATTAATATTAACATGAATTATTGATACTACTAGTGATTTAGGTGGATTGAGACTCAAGAGTTCTTTTTTGCTCCACGTAGGAACCTGGAAAAGAAGTTAAGCTTTTACATTAATGTGGCCTTGAAACATGCAGTAAAAAAATCTCTTAGTTGTTAGGGTGCCTGGGTGGCTCAGTGAGTTAAGCAGTTAACTTCAGCTGAGGTCATGGTCTCATGGCTCATGGGTTCAAGCCCCGTGTTGAACTCTGTGCTGACAGCTCAGAGCCTGGAGCCTGCTTCAGATTCTGTCTCCCTCTCTCTCTGCCCCTCCCCCACTCAAGCTCTGTCTCTTTCTCTCTCAAATATAAATTCACATTAAAAAAAATTTAAAAAATCTCTTAGTGTAAGGAATATTAGTGGGGAGTTACTTTTCCTGTTTATGAATATATTGCACATAGAATATTACTAAGAATCCCCAAATAATAGCTCATAAGTCAATTATATGTATGTTTGGATATGATCTTGTCTGACCACTATATGATGTACTATATGATACATATATGGAAAGAGAAATTGCCAGGCCAGTTATTTGACCATTGGCATTTTGATTATTTTTAAAAATATAGGTTTGTTTTTTAAAACAGCATTATTAAGGTATAATTCATATACAAAATCTGTGCATAGTTAATGTGTACAACATGATGAGTTTGGACATATGCAGACACCTGTGAAATCATGGCCATAATCAAGGTAATAAACACACACATCTCCCAACAGTTTTCTTGGGTCTTCCTCTTTTTTAAATTTTTATTTAAATTCTAGTTAGTTAACATACAGCGTAATATTGGTATCTGGAATAGAATTTAGTGATTCACCACTTACATATAACACCTACTGCTCATCACAGCTAGTGTCCTAACAGCCATCACCCATCTAGCCCATCTCCCACCCACCTCCTTTCATCAACCCTCAGTTTTTTCTCTGTAGTTAAGAGTCTGTTATGGTTTGCCTCCTTTTCTCTCTTTTTTGAGAGGGTGGGGAGGGGATGTCTTTCTTTTTGTTGTTTTTGTTTCTGTGGTGTGGACAACTTGACATGAGATCCAATTTCTTAACCAATTTTTAAGTGTATATATTAACTAGAGGTGTTAAGTTGTGCAACAGGTATCTAGAACTTTTTCATCTTGCATAACTGAAACTTTGTACCCACTAAACCACAACTCCTAGTTCTCCACCCCCCCTCCCCCCGCATGCCCCAGCCCCTGGCAACAGCCATTCTATTCTCTGCTTCTATAAATTTGACTACTTTAAATGCTTCATTTAAATGGAGTCATGTAGTTTTTATCCTTCTTAATTTTTTTTAACGTTTATTTATTTTTGAGACAGAGAGAGACAGAGCATGAACGGGGGAGGGTCAGAGAGAGGGAGACACAGAATCTGAAACAGGCTCCAGGCTCTGAGCTGTCAGCACAGAGCCCAACGCGGGGCTCGAACTCACGGACCGTGAGATCATGACCTGAGCCGAAGTCGGACACTTAACCGACCAAGCCACCCAGGCGTCCCAGGATTTTCTTATTTTTAAAGACTGAACAATATTCCATTGTATATGCATGCCTTTTTTTCTTTATCTATTCATCTGTGATTAATTTTCAACTTCCAAAAGTAAAATGAGAACCAGCGTATGTTGGGGAAAATCACAAATAAAGCACGATAGAAAACAGTATGAACTTAAATGTGAATTTGCTTATTAAGCATGGTATGGATATGTCCAGATAATTGATCTTCGTATTGTTTGGTAGAATGCCGTCAACTATATTTTACTGTCTGTTTTGTTTTCATTAATGGGATTCGAAGCAAGAGGTATATCATGACCTAGAAGGAATTCAGATTGATAACTCTTCGAGAAAATGCATTTGTGGTACAAGAATAATACATGGGTAGAGAGAAAAAATAGGACAGCTTTATTCTATATACCTCTTTCTGGCAAAAGTCAAAACTATATTTATTTGGGGGGGCCATATGTAATAATAATAATAATAATAATTAATAATAATAATAATTTCCACTTTAAAATATCTATGCATTCTAATTACATTTCCCTTTTCTTTAGAACTCTGAGAATTTTAGTATCCTAATGAGGTATCTAGGTGCCTGTGCAGTCTCAGGCCCTGAAGGAGATAACTTAGCCTGATTTCTAAATGGCAGTTTCTCACTAACTAAAACTGCTAATCATGCTTCTCTGGGGTTTTGCTGCTATGTGCAGCACCTCTGATTGCTTCATAACACAAGGATTCCAGAGGAAAGGTGGTCATGATCTTTGAGTCATTTTCTCCATATCCCGACACTGGTCACCTATTTGGTTCATTTCTCTCTGAAGAAAAAGGACAAATTTTTGGAGGAAGCCCAATAATTCTGAAATATGTACAAGAAGCCTTTTCAAGCTACCGCATTTGGGACTTCAGATGAAACTTATGCACTGATAAACCTGATTTCTCTGGAAAATGTGTGTAAGTACTAATCTTTACATAATGTCCCCAAATCAGGGATTCTCCCCTATCTGGAAGACAGTATTTTACTAACTCTTCTTACAGGAGAGAGTGGGAGAGGGTGGTCGCAGTGAGGAAGGAAGGAGAGAAAAAGAAACAACCCAGAAAACTACAAAGAGTACAGATAAAGAAGAAATCATCTTCAGACTTCCCCAAAACCTCTTCTTGTCTTTTCTCTTATATCTGGTATTAACCAAGGTCAGAATATCTTAAATACCTTTCATTATCGGCTCAGCATGGGCTGGTCTGCCATGGTTTGAAGTGTTATATGATTTCTGAGCATAAACTGAGCTGTCTTTACTCTGGAGCTTGGCTTCAATGAATTTTTCATTTAATTTTTCTTTAGAAGACCATCAAGAACTTTGCTGTTAGAACATAAGGGAGGCTATATCGAAGTCTCGTTGTCAATAGATTTATTTCCCAATTCCATTTTCAAAACACATTCTCATCACGTATTCAAGTATTTCAGACTCGATCAAACTGCTTCCTCTTTTTGTAGTAGTGAGAAAAATTATTAATTCATTTTCATAGAAACCAAGCAAATTTACATGGAAAAATTTATTTTTTTTCTTTCTCACTCTCTCCTTTTTTATTTTTAGTAAGCATGATTTATTCAGTTCTTCATAACTTGATTAATTCATTAAGTGTGAATGACTCATGGGCTGTTGGGGGAGAAAAGTTTACAGATTAAAGAATTTCTTATTGTATCCTAATAGAGGTGTGGAAGGTATAATTACCCCTACCCTTTCAAATTGATCCCTCCCCCCCATTTTATTTTTTAGAGGGCCACTCTGAATTATAGCATCCTATTGGTTTCATGTAATGGGAAGCACTGGCAAGAGACTAGAGGGCAGACAGAGAAGGAGGCTTTGGGATTTCTCACTTGTTCCTTTATGACTTTGGAGCTTCAATTTTGACAGGACCTATGTTATTATAGATAGGCTATAGATATAGCCTATCTATAGGCTGACTACAGATCTTGCCACTCAGCCCCTTCTCCCGGGCTCAAGCTCTCACTGCATTCCAGGAGCACACTTTCTCCTCTGGCCCCTTCAGGGCTAGAGGTAGCATCTCTCCATGGCTGCTAGTCTCTGCTTACTCTAGTAGCTCCTGTTGGCTTCCTAAATCCTGCCCAAACCTCCATAAATTGTCTTTTGTGAACGTCTCTTCATTTGAACCATTTGATTTAAATATGTTTTCTGTTGGGGCCTTGACTTATGATAAAAAGAACAACATCAATACCAATAATCTAGGACATACAGAATACTTACCACATGTTGGATATTATGCTAAGTGTTTCATATGTGCTATTTAATTGAATCTCTCAAAAGTTCTTCTCTCTCTTTATAAGGATTAAATTGGGGTATAGAAAGGGGATCATCACTCAAGGTCTACCCAGCTAGTTAGGGGGCATCAAGACTCTAAACCTCGTCTGTCTGACTACAGAGCCCTTGCTGTCAATCACTAACTTTTCCCATCTCAAAAATAGTGATAATAACTCTTCTCCCATGGGGTTGCTGCAAATACTGAGTGAAATGAGATGTGCAAAGTGATTAGCCTAGTGCGTAGTACATAATATACACTCAACAAAATTAGTTACTGATTTTGCTGTTATTATTCTTATTATATTCCTTTCAAGGTAGCATCTGATAAGTGGTCTAAAATTGGTGTAAACAAAAATCTGTTAATAGGCAGTGAGTCATTTTGTCTTATTATTCCCCACCGGATTGCTCTAGATTGTAAACTATTTTTTGATGAAGGCTACAACTAAGGCTAGGCCAGCGGTTTGCCTGGTTAAATCAATAACTTCCCTCAGAATGAAATAGCTCACTCATAAAAAAAAAAAAGGGGGTGGGGAGAGAATAATCATTTATCCCATATCTATACTGAAGAACAGAGAAAGAGAACAAAGAAATGAGAACACACTTTATAAGCTTTGAAGCGATATACAATGATCATGTATTATGAATATCAATTTCATAAATACTGGTTGACTGATTATCTTAAGCCTATTTTGAAAGAAAGGAACACAGAGTGTTGTATTCATTTTCCAGAAAGACCATGCATTGTTTCCCTGGAGCCTCAAAATAAAGACTTCTGAATGAAAATGTATCTTTTTTTTTTCCCCAGCACCCTCTGCTTACGTGCCAAACCTTGGCACGTTAAAAGTCATTTTTCTTATGTAACCTCTGTAATCATGGGGCAGTGCCAGTGGCAAAAAGCACAATCTAAATTGAGATGCAAATCAGCAGGTTCTAAGCAACAGCAAATATTCAGAGATACTTTTGCGTTGTGGCTCTCAGTGCAGAGGATCTGAGGACAGCAGCTGCGTCCCTGTCTTGGTTGCTGTCAGTCACGTGAAGGTGTGAAGGCCCTATTTAACCCCGTGCTCTCTGACCAATGATGTTGGGAATTCACGCATCATTCAGTACCTCGTACATGTTCAGAGTTCACATCAATACAGGAGGTCGCCACGAACAAGCTGTGCAAAAATTTTTCTCATGTTTAGGCTATTGAAAATTATTTTTCAGCAAAATTGACTCCACCCCTCCAATTCTGTTTTCAATAAATTATGATGCTTTCACTTTTTTTTTCCCCTAGAGAATAAGAAATATTGCCTTCTTCTCCTTTTATTGCTTTAAAATGAGAGATAATGAGAGGTAGGGGCACCTGGGTGGCTCAGTTGGTTAAGTGTCTGACTTTGGCTCAGGTCATGGTCTCACAGCTTGTGGGTTCGAGCCCTCTGTCCGGCTCTGTGCTGACAGCTTGGAGCCTGGAGCCTGCCTCAGATTCTGTGTCTCCCTCTCTCTCTCTGCCCCTTCCCCACTCATGGTCTGTCTCTTTCTCTTTCTCTCTCTCTCAAAGATAAAAGTTAAAAAAAATTTTTTTAAAGAAATGGTGAGATGTTACTAAAAAAGTAGTGCAATTTTGAAGAAGCCAACTCTTCCCTCCTCATTTTCATTCACCCCTATTTCTCCCATTTCTGTTATCTCTAGGCAAACAATTAAATGATTACACAAATAAAAATCCTCTACCCAGTAAAATAGTTACTTCACAAAAAACTTTACAGAGAAAACTTTCATTTTTAAAATGAATACACTAATAGACAAGTGATGTGTAATATTTATTTTGGCTTCATCTCCTGATTTTCTAAATTTAGTATACACTAATTTCTTTTAGGCCTCAGGCCACAAAATCTACTATTTTCTGTCATGAATAGTGTGTTCTCTTGCCTTGGGATGGGCATGTAAAAATACCTGTTCCTTATAATGGATGCTTATCTACAGGAATAACTAAGGGTGTTTAAAGGGTTACTGGCAGAAACTTCACATAGTATCACCTAAAAATTTCCCTGAATCTTATCTCAGTGAAATAAAATTTCAAGGAAATCTCAGGTGATTTTAGAGATGCTGTAGGAGATTTTTTTGGGGGTCCCTTTATTCTCTATATATCAATATAAAATTCTCTCCATTGAACTTTTCTGCTTTTGAAGTGTGTAACATCAGTGTATTTCCATTGAGGATAAAAAGAACTTTAAAAATTTCAGTGTGCCTTTCTTTGGGGTTTACTCTCTAATATAAACTCACAAGAAGAAATATAATACTTATTTATATTAACTTACAGAGAGCTATTGATTTAAAAAATAAAACTCATTAATCTTTTAACATCAGCACTTGCTGCACATAAGTATTGTTTACAAATCATTTATATTTTAATAAAGGTATTAGGATCAGTAAAGAAGAGACAAAGAAATTTCAAACTAAAATTTTAGGGTCAGCTGAAATTCAAAAAACAATTAGATATATTTACAAAACTGTGCAGAAAACAAGTCAATGTTGGATATTGGGATTTAATTCACAAAAGTTATTTGCTGCCATAATTAGTTATTTCACCTCTTATAAAAATATGTCACCAAATGAATTATACAAATAAATAACTCACTCCTATGACTCATGGATAGAAAACATTCATCAGATATGTACAGACTACTTTACTAAAATAAAATGACCACATTTTTTCTGCTATTATGTCCTGCATACTTTTTATTCCATGGTATCTGATCTCTATAAATTATCCCTGTATATAATAATAATAGGGATATCTTCCCCATATATAATAATTTTATTCCATGATATCTTCCCTATATAATACTCCTTATTTTTTGCTTAACTGATAACTCATTTAGTCTGTAGTTTCTCTAAACTGGTAGTTTATGTCTAGAGGTGTTATTAGGTTTAAGATCAGTTTAGGGGAGCAATACATCTCTGGAGGTGGTTATGTGGACTTTCTAGTAGGCGAGCTCATGAGGCACATACCCCTCCCCGGTTATCAAACTTAGAAATTCAGCTTTATCTTTTCGTCCATGGCGAATTTCCCCGACAGCACTTCACCCTACTAACTTCAGAATTATAAATGAAGAAAAATTGTTTCATTCAAGTTTATGAATGGTAATTTTAAATGCCAATGTCTTTCCCCTACTTTTTAGCTATGATTCTCCTTTTAAAAGCATGTCATCAAGAGTGTGGTTGGTTTTTAATACCAACCAAAATGAAAATAATGGTAAGTATACATTCTTTTCCTTATTAATCGGTTTTAGAATGATGTGCTGATGCCCTAGGAACCTTCAATGCTGACCAGTGAGAGTATTTCTGTTATTATTAAGAGCTCTTAGACTTTTACACAGTTGACATGATTCAATTTTTGTAGTTGTTTTCGTTATGATCCTTCAATTGTTCCACCTGATGCCAGTGGAAGATGATTCTAGCTGACACTTTTGACATGATCACATTAATCTTTGAGAATTTCCTTATTTCTGGAAGAATAAACTACTTCAGGTTCATCTTGCACATTTAGTACCTTAGACCTCGAAGCAAGAATTTCTCCAAACTCCCTGATTATTTTATTGAGAAATAATTTCAGATTAAATTATCAACACTAGGGTTGCCCATCATGACTTGGGTTTTAGAATAAACAAAGTTGAAAATATACATTTTTCAGGAGAAAATATATGATAGTTTCACTTTTTTTTCAATCTAGTAGGTGGGAAATGGTATCTCAGTGTGTTTCATTCAGATCTCTCCTATTTTAATAAAGGCTGAAGTTTTTTCCCCCTCATATATCACAGGCTTATTTTCATATTTTAAAAATCAATGATATATTTATATCATTTGCCCATTTTTCTAGCAGATTCTTGATGCTACCCAATTTCAAAAGCTCCTAATATGTTAGGAAATAAGTGACTTGTGATTTGTCTTTTTTGATTTTTTTTACAATGCATAAGTGTTTTTTTTATTTGTTTCTTTTTCATTTTAATAATAGTGGACTGTAATATGAACTGAAATATCTACCTGAAAACAGGTGGTAAATTTTTAAAAAGTATATGAAACATCTGCTCTAAAGGATTCACAGATTGTGAATAATTTGGAAGTCAGGATTCAAGGAAAAAAAAAAAAAGTCAGCCAGGAGGGATGAACCTGGTAACAGGAGCAATTGTTCTGCAAGATGCCTCTGCCAATTCCTAAAGCATGGCTAATGGGCAGGAAGATCCACTTTCCATGTCAGAGGGAAAACAAAAGCATTGGAATTCAGGGCCTGCCTGGAGTTAGCCAAACTGTGAAGGCTGAGGGCACAATACTCCACAAGACCACCCTCATGTCAGACACCAACTGCAGGTTCAGAGAGTCCTGAAATCACCACCTCAGTTTTGATAATTCTCTAGAAGGACTCTGAGAACTCTAAGAAAGCTATTTTACTCATGGTTATGTTTTATTACAAGAAAAGAATACAGTTTAAAATCAGCCAAAGAAGAGATGCATAGAGCAGAGTCTGGGAGGGTTCTAAATGTGAAGCATCCATTGTCCTCTCTTGTGGAATTAAGACATGTTACTCTCTTGGCATCAATGTAAGGCAACACATATAGAGTATTGCCAACCGAGGAAGCTCACCTGAGTCTCAGTGTTCAGAGATTTTATTGGGCTTTATTACATAGGTATGGTTGATGGGTTAATTGCCAACATGGTTGAGCCTATTCTCCAAAAGTATGACCCAAAGCCCCTACCGTAAATCCCATGATTCGTCTTTTAGGCCTGGCTAGCTCTATCCTAAGACTATAGGGTACAGTTGGTTCCACTATGATATCCAGTGTGGCCAGCAACCACTCTAATAAAGACACTCCTATAAAGAAAGATATGTTATCTCCTAGAAGCTGATGACATGACCTCTTTTTTAAAAAAGTCTGAATTCTTTACTACACAAGGGCTCAAAAGAAACTCTGGTATACCTCCCAGAGTGAGATTGTGAAAGTCCACATTCTTTGGAGTAAGACTGAATAAATTTGGAAGAGTCCTTATAGGAACTGAGGGCCTATAGAAATTCAGATTAATTCTGATAATTGAATTAACTGATATGTAATTGCTACTGCCTATAGCCACTTACCGGAAAGAAACTCAAATACCATACAGAAGAATGTAATAACAAACACTCAAACTATTTTTATTAAACGAAGGGGAGCCTGGGTGACTTGGTTAAGTGTCCAATTTCGGCTCAGGTCATGGTCTCACAGTTTGTGGGTTCAAGCCCCATGTTGGGCTCTGCATTGACAGCTCAGAGCCTGGAGTCTGCTTCAAATTCTGTATCTCCCTCTTTCTCTGCCCCTCTCCCACCCTCACTCTGTCTCTCTGTCTCTCAAAATAAAAAATTAAAAAAATTAAAAAAATAAAAATATTAAATGAATATAACCAATTAAGAATAATCAGGCATAAAAAAACTCAAGGTAATCAGGGCACCTGGGTGGCTCAGTTGGTTAAGCGTCCGACTTCAGCTCAGGTCATGATCTCACAGTCTGTGAGTTCAAGCCCCATGTTGGGCTCTGTGCTGACAGCTTAGAGCCTGGAGCCTGCTTCGGATTCTGTGTCTCCTTCTCTCTCTGACCCTCCCCTGCTCATGCTCTGTCTCTCTCTGTCTCAAAAATAGATAAAAACATTAAAAAAATTGAAAAAAAAACTCAAGGTAATAATCACAATTTAAAACAAATAAAATAGACAGTAGGAACAGATCCATAGGGTATTCAGAAAATAAATACAAATAAAGACAAACACTAGACTTAAAATCTATGCACACTAAATGAAATATTAGACAATATTCAGAACTTTTGAAGAGAACCAGAACCACAAAAATTAACCAATGGGAAAGTTAAAATTATATATACAAATGCAACCTTAGAAATTAAAATGCAAAATTTAGTGGAAAGGTTTATAGAAGGTAAGTATAAGGGAAGAAAGAATTGGTAAACTAAAAAAAGTACAGAAGAAAATATCCAAAATGAAGTATATGGAAACAAAGGTATGTGAAACGTACCAACCCACATACATAAATATTAGACATGTCATACTGGAATGACTTCAGAAGAATCTAGAAGGTGGAGACTTACCATCAGCGTTTCTGTACTTTTCTAAGACTCTTTTGTTCAATACATGGAAGAAGTTAATATGTGTGAAAACACATTAAAACCAGCATTGTCTGATGATTGCTGGCATTCTTCCTCAAAATATAGATAGTGATTTCCAGGCATGATTGAGGGTATTGACTATAAGTTCCAGAGTATTCAACTTTAGCTTTGAAGTTAAGTTCATTAAAAAAAAAAAAAAGGAAAAAAAATTCTCACATTTTACAGCTATGCTTAGAATGCTGGTCAGCTATTCTAGAACTAGAATTTCTAGAATTGTTTTTGCTATACGTTTGTTGGCAACAAGAAAATGTTGTAGGAAATTTGAAAGGTGGAAGGAAAGCAGCATTTTCTGTGTTTGGATGGTTGGTGCAGAGCACCAAATACTCCTAAAGCTCACGCATGTGGGATTGAACTAATGGCTTAACATGCTGGCCTTTGTGCCAGTAAATACGATAGCTCACCCAGATTCCACAGGACCTGCTCTTTCAGTGTATTTTACCTTTGGCACAGGTATATGCAGATTGGTGGAGAAGATGTCAGCTTCTTCAAAGCTTCCTCATGGTCAAGATTGCAGGTGGTGAGGGATAGATTCTAGTTTGTCCTCATTGATTCTAGTTGGCCCAACCTCTCCCTGCTTCCTGTGCAGCTTTCCTTCCCTACTGCTGTCCTGCTAACATACAGTAACTTGTAATCTGCCATCAGACGCAGAGGCAACAGCTTTCTATAAACTTCTTCACCAAGAACTACAAATACAGAAGATCAAAACTTAAAAAAAAGTCTCTTCGTGAGCTGCTCCCTGCTAAAACCATAACTGATACTGGAATTGATACTAAAGTAGTTCTAGGGAAATAAAACCTTAAGGATGGATTATATACATATTTTCTGGGATATCTGGAATTGATTTGCTAATATTGAAATTAACTATATTAATAACCCTGTTGCAAGTGATAAGGGGGACATTATTAGTCCATGCCATATAATGGCAAAGCAATTGCTTAAATGATTAAGAAGACACCCAATGGGGAATGACGTTGAGCATCTTTAAATGTGCCTGTTGGCCATCTGAATGTCTTCTTTAGAGAAGTGTCTATTCATGTCTTCTGCCCATTTCTTCACTGGATTATTTGTTTTTCGGGTGTGGAGTTTGGTGAGTTCTTTATAGATTTTGGATACTAGCCCTTTGTCTGATATGTCATTTGCAAATCTTTTCCCATTCCATCAGTTGCCTTTTAGTTTTGTTGATTGTTTCCTTTGCAGTGCAGAAGATTTTTATCTTCATGAGGTCCCAATAGTTCATTTTTGCTTTTAATTCCCTTGCCTTTGGAGATGTATCAAGTAAGAAATTGCTGCGGCTGAGGTCAGAGAGGTTTTTTCCTGCTTTCTCCTCTAGGGTTTTGAGGGTTTCCTGTCTCACATTCAGGTCCTTTATCCATTTTGAGTTTATTTTTGTGAATGGTGTAAGAAAGTGGTCTAGTTTCATTCTTCTGCATGTTGCTGTCCAGTCCTCCCAGCACCATTTGTTAAAGAGACTGTCTTTTTTCCATTGGATATTCTTTCCTGCTTTGCCAAAGATTAGTTGACCATACTTTTGTGGGTCCAATTCTGGAGTCTCTATTCTATTCCATTGGTCTCTGTGTCTATTTTTGTGCCAATACCATGCTGTCTTGATGATTACAGCTTTATAGAAAGTCTTCTCACGCCAGTCAGAGTGGCTACAATGAACAAATCAGGAGACTATAGGTGCTGGATGTGGAGAAACGGGAACCGTCTTGCACTGTTGGTGGGAATGAAAACTGGTGCAGTCTTTCTGGAAAACAGTGTGCAGGTTCCTCAAAAAATTAAAAATAGACCTACCCTATGACCCAGCAATAGCACTGCTAGGAATTTACCCAAGGGATACAGGAGTGATGATGCACAGGGGCACTTGTACCCCAATGTTTATAGCAGCACTTTCAACAATAGCCAAATTATGGAAAGAACCTAAATGTCCCTCAACTGTTGAATGGATAAAGAAGTTGTGGGTTGGGGCGCCTGGGTGGCTCAGTCTGTTGAGCATCCAACTTCAGCTCAGGTCATGATCTCACACTCTGTGGTTTCAAGCTCCGCATCGGTCTCTGTGCTGACAGCTCAGAGCCTGGATCCCACTTCAGATTTTGTGTCTCCCCCTCTCTCTGCCCCTCCCCTGCTCATGCTCTGTCTCTGTCTCAAAAATAAATAAAAACATTAAAAAATTTTTTTAATAAAAAAAGAAGTTGTGGTTTATATATACAATGGAATACTACTTGGCAATGAGAAAGAACGAAATATGGCCTTTTGTAGCAACGTGGATGGAACTGGAGAGTGTTATGCTAAGTGAAATAAGTCATACAGAGAAAGACAGATACCATATGTTTTCACTCTTATGTGATCCCTGAGAAACTTAACAGAAGACCATGGGGGAAGGGAAGGGGAAAAAAGAAGTTAGGGAGGGAGGCAAACCATAAGAGACTCTTAAAAACTGAGAATAAACTGAGGGCTGATGGGAGGTGGGAGGGAGGGGAAAGTGGGTAATGGGTATTGATGAGGACACCTGTTGGGATGAGCACTGGGTGTTGTATGGAAACCAATTTGACGATCAATTTCATATTAAAAAAATTAAAAAAAATAAAGTGTCACAAAAAATAAAAAAATAAAATGTAAAAAAAAAAGAAGACACCTAAAATCAAACGACTATAGAAGGCAAAACTATAGGCTAAATAGTGCTAGTTTAGAACATTTTTTTTGTGAAAATAAAGACCAAAATGGAGTTTGTTGGTTACTTTGAAATGTACCAGAGAACTTAAAGAAAGAAAATGAATAATTCAGGGCTTTAATTTTCTACCTTAAATTATGGATTTGAAAGCAACGTTTCAAGACTTTGCACTAAATAAAGACCTTTAATTCTTCTAGACACAGGGCAGAGATTTCTGAAAACCAAACCTCAAGTGTAATCATGAGAGTGGCTGCATTACAGAAAAATAATGTATTCATAAAGTCATAGAATTGCATATGTTAGATGTAGGGAATTCATCAGAGGAGGATTTTACTTTCAAAATGGGGAGAGCACATGTGGGAATATTTCAGTAAAATTGAGTACCTTAAAACTATATTTTCCTGAACCTCCTATGCCAGTAGAAGTACCTCTTCCTCCCCTGACTAAGGAAGGTTGTCTTAAGAACCTATAATGACCATCCCAAAAGTACAAGGAAACATTGATCCTTCTGATGATGTACCCTCACCAGTCTCATTGTTTTTAAACCTATAACCAGATTCAAGTCCTGTCAGGACTAATGAGATAATACATAGATGAAAATTAGCATAATATTGACTATTCCAGATATGGGTATAGATCCTTGATCGACTAGGGTAAAATGGAAGAAATATGTTGGATCTGACTGAATTTGTTGATATATTTGCTTCAGTATAGATTCTGGATTCAATAGGCTAGCCCCAATAACTAGAAGAAATTCTAACCATTCTTGGAGAGAAAGCAGAGCTTTGGACTTAAAAAAAGGTCTATAAAACAAAGGGAAAATTCCACATCTCCCTTTTTTTTATTATGAAATTTATTGTCAAATTGGTTTCCATACAACACCCAGTGCTCATCCCAACAGGTGCCCTCAATACCCATCACCCACTCACCCCTCCCTCCCACCCTCCATAAACCCTCAGTTTGTTCTCAGTTTTTAAGAGTCTCTTATGTTTTGGCTCCCTCCCTCTCTAACCATTTTTTTTCTTTCCCTCCCCCATGGTCTTCTGTTAAGTTTCTCAGGATCCACATAGGAGTGAAAACATGGAATCTGTCCTTCTCTGTATGACGTGTTTCACTTAGCATAACATTCTTCAGTTCCATCCATGTTGCTACAAAAGGCCATATTTCATTCTTTCTCAGAGATCAAGGGACTAAGATCCACATCTTCCTTGGTACACTATAGAAGTAAGTAACCAAAGGCTAAAGAAGGTAAGAATTCTAGTGTGGATTTATCATGAAAGACAATCACTTAATTCCTTATATTCTTTGGAATGACCAAAGATTATTTGCTTCACCAAAGCTGTGAGAAATATATCCAGGAAGGGATTCTAGTATTCTTGATGATCTCAGTATTGGCTATTGTCTGTAGGTTGGGAATGACAGTGGGAACTACCATAAGTGAATTGTAATCCTTGATGAAAGGGTGATACTTACTAGGGTGATAGGGACCAGCCTGTGGTAGTTAATTTCCAGAGTAAGCTTGTTATAAAGGTACTAGAAATGGTTACTAAACAAAGCCAAAGCATTTGTCAGAATGACTTGAAGTTCAGATATTGGTGATCTTTGCTAATTGTTCATGATGTTCTTACAATGAAAAACAGTCTACTAAATCTTACTTAATATGATAAACAGAAAAGCTTTAGTCTGGTGAACAGAATTCTGACTTGAGTCACAATACAGTTGCAACCTCTAAACAAATTCTCACTCCTGAGCCCTTTCATAAATTCAGAGTACCTTTCATGAAGGGCAGACTGGATCCCTTGAGAAAGAAACTTTCTACACATTTAAAAATGTATATTGTAAATCATCCTTATGGCCTTTCCAAAAGAGATATGCAGACTTTTACATGATAACTGTGCACTGGAAAAGTGTATATAAGAAGGGTTTAGGGATATTATTGGACAATGGCTCTGAACTGCCACTACATTTTTGAGACCCAAACCCCAGTGTGGTTTATCAATCTGAGTAAGGTGGAGTCCAGGGGGTTAGTAAGTTCTGGTTAAGGTCCATCTCACAGTGGACTCAGTGGGTTCCCGAACTAACTCTGTGTTTTATTTCTTCAGTCTGGAAATCATATTTGAATAGACATGCTTATCAACTGACAGAATCCCAATAATTAGCATTTCTTTTTTCAACACAGGTCTTCCTAAGGAGTCATTTTATTTCTTCTTAGAGGAGTTTGGAGGCCATTATGTTAGGAAAGGCCACACGGAAGCTGCTAGAACTGCTTCTATCAAATAGATGTTGCATCCTTGAAGTTTTGCAGAAATTGGTGCCATTATCAAATACTTGAAAGATGCATGGCATGGTGAATCTTACCATAGTTTCATTCAAATCCCCTATTTGGCCTGCACTGAAGACAGTTGGATTTTTCAGAATGACAGTGGATTATCATAAATTTAATCAAGTGGTGACTTCAGGTGGAACCACCATTTCAGATGTGATTTTGATACTGGGGCAAATAGACATGCTTCCCAGCATGTGGCATTATCAATTGATGTAATAAATGCTACTTTGATATCTATATTCTATCTTTTTATTGGGGACTGTTTGATTTCACCTGACAGGACCAGAAATACACATTCACTGTTCTACACTAGGGTAATATCAGCTTCCTATCCCAATATCATAATCTTGTCCATAGATACTTTGATGGCCTCCCAATTCCAGAATAACTCTAAGCCATTCAATTAATCATATGATTCTCATTGGACATGCTGACAAGAAAGAAGCAGCTTTTCTAGATCCACTGATAATGTACATGTGTATTAGACAGAAGGAGGTAACTGCCACAGAAATTCAGTAGTATGCCATTTCAATGAAATATCTAGAGTCAAAGCATCTGGAACATGTCAAGATATGATTTTCAGGATGAAGGAAATGTTGATGTGTCTGCAAATTGGCTCATGTTTATGGAATTTATTGATTCCCATGATCATCATCACACTGCAGAAGCTAGCATGATCAAATAGTGAAAAAGCCTTTAGGAGATTCAGTTACTGTGCCAGATGGGCACATCAGCTTCTGGAGTTGAAATAATGTCCCCTAGGATGTGATATATGTTATAAATCAGTAACCAACATTTAGTGCTATTTCTCCCATAGCACACATTCATAACTCAGGAAACCAAGGATAAAATTGGGGGGGGGGGTAATTCTCTTACTTTTACCCCTAGCAAATGAACCATTAGTGAAAATTTTGCTTCCTGACCTCATATCTTTGAGTTCTGCTGCTTGATATGTCTTAGTTCCCATGGAATTTATATTCTCAGAAGGGGCCAAAATTGTTTTATTAAACTAGATGTTGAGATTGCCACCTGGCCACTTCCGAATTCTCAAGACACTGTATCTGCTGGCAAAGAAAGGGATTTCTATGCTCTTTGGGATAATTGATCCTGACTCTTCAGAGGAAATCAATTTGCTACTATGGGGTGAAAGGACATAGGCCTGGAATGAAGTAGATACCCTGGATACCTCTTAGTACCCCATGTTCTGTGAAAAAGTTAATGGAAAACTGTAAATACTCAATACAAACAGGACTGATAAAGCCCAGACCTTTCAGAAATGAGGGTTTGTGTCGTCCTGTGAGGCAAGGAACCATGAACTTTTGAGGATCTCATTGAGTGCAAAGGAAATACAGAAATGTCAAATTATAAATATCAGCTACACAATCATATTAGGGCTTTCTTCCTTATATTTATTTGAAATATGTGCATGAACTCATTCAATTCTTTTTTTAAATCCCATAATTTGTATAATTTAACAAAAGTATTCTAATAATACTTAGCCTTATTTAACATTTTAAAAGTGCCTCAGCTAGAAGAGAAAAGAACATCACCCAAAAAAGGGATAAAGTGACATTGGGACATTTTTATCCTTTTTTTGGAGAAAGGGTTAGTGTGTTTTTGGTTGTATGAAGTTCAGTTGCATCGTTAAGTAGAGTGTGACTTTGCTTTTATCTTTCTTTGGAGGTTAGGTATAGTTAAAAGATGTGTACATGTATCTCAGGTTGACAAAAGGTGAACTGGGTTGTTTCCCTACGTTTTCAACTTAGCTAAACTAAACAACATTTTCTAGAGTTCTTTATATAGTTTCAGGTTAGGGCTGTGTTGAGAGTTCATCTAAACGATTTCATAATATTGCTGCCTCAGCATCCATTTTGTGTGATCAAGGAGCCTGCAGGGGCCCTGAGCGGAAACACTAGCTCCTCCTGTGAGCACATGCCATAGATAACACTCTGAAGAGGCACAAGTAAATGTGATGTAGTTCCTGATATTCTGATATTCTAAGATGGCTTCGACATAAGCAGCTTCTCCTGCCTCCCAAGTCCTTCTCCTTATAATCCCCCCTCAGATAAGGTCCCCAGGAAGATTTCTAAAACCTTACTTACTTTGGTTTGAATTTATCCATCTGGCCTTGGCGTGGAACCCCAAAAGAACTCCACCAGTGGACCCTAGTACAAGCGTGTGCTCCAAGTTCTACTGGACTCTCTCTGTTGGCACTCTGCCTTTAGGTCCCTTTGTGGCCCCCTTGAGGCACACTGTGTACTTCCTCCAGGGATCTGTGAGTGGTAAATCTCTCAATTTTGACTCCCTTGTGGTCTTCAGTTAAACCCTGGTTCACCAACACCCTGGGCTCTATTTAACAAATTTTAACAAAGTCACAATACGATGGCCACAGGAGAAATTTCTGTGAGATTCTGAAGGAAGTAACACCTAGTCATTCCATTTAAAGGTGGGAGTTTGGCATCAGGCAGCCCTGCAACTTTTGAATGTAGTTAGTGAAGTCTTTTTGGAGTAGGTCTGCATCTTTTGAGCTACCAAAGATCTCCTCATGCTTGTTTTGGGGTCAGGTAATTGTGCAATTTGGCAGCAAAGGGCATCAACTTCTGCAGATTATATAGGTCACTGAGGGTGGAAGTGGGGAGAGAGACATGATTGCAATTTCTCAGTTTTTCCTCATGTGTTCTAATTGTTTTCAGCTCTCTCACTTCACATCTGGCTGTTTTTCTGAGGGTTGGCTGTGCTGATCAAGAGCTTCATCCACCACCAGAGTCAGAGGCAGCTGCCTTTCACAGACATTTTACCAGTATCCATAATTTCATTTGGTTTCATCCCTCTTCTAATTTTGTGAATTTACATAATTCCTAGTAGTCCTTTTCCCCTAAATAAACCTCTGATGGTTATTTGTCAACTTAACTGGACCAAGGGTGTCCAGATATTTAATTAAATGTTATTCTGGGTGTGCCGATAAGGGCATTTTTGGATGAGATTAACAATTGAATTGGTAGACTGAATAAAGCAGATTGTCTTCCACAATGTAGGAGGACATCATCCAAATCATTGAAGGCCTGAATAGAACAAAAAGGCTGAAGAAGGGAGATTTTTCTCTTTTTGCTGGATTGTCTTTGAGGTGGAATACCAGTCTTCTCCTGCCTTTGGACTCATGCTAGGACTGGAACTTATACCAGCTTCTCTCCTGATTCTCTGGCTTGTAATCTCAAATTGGTCCTGTGCCTTCAGCTTGCTAACTTGCACATCTTGGGACTTCTCATTCTCCGTAGCCACACAAGTCAATTCTTTATAATAAATTGAGGAAAATTTTGAGTGTCATATTTCAAGAAAGACATTTAAAAGCTTGAATGAAGACATTTTATAGCCAGAAGAACTAAAAAGCATATGGCGGCCCTCTTTCTCATGTGTTACTCAAAATAAATATCAATAATAATTTGTAAAATAAACACAATATGCCCAACTAAATGCTAATTATTTCCAAGGTAATTATCTTAATAAATGAAAAAATACATATTAAATACTAAACACTTTCAAATTATCTCTATCCCCTGCCCCTGCTTTTTAATGTTTCTGGTTTTTTTCTAGTATGCTAAAGCGTATTCTTAGTCTAACTATAGGAAATTGTAGTAGACTGCAAAAAATAGTTCTAATTTTTCTCTCTCTCTATCTACCACCTTTGCAAGGTGACCTTGCAGATCTTTCCATGAGGAGGTGGAGTCTTTCCCATCCCTTGAATCTGGGCTGACTCTTAACAAATGTTGGTCAATATAATATAGTAGAATGGCATGGGTGCCAGTTCTGACCTTGGGTCTCAATTGTCCTTGTGCTGCTTCCCTCAGTGACCTGTGCAAGTCTGATCTAGCCTACTAGGAGATGAAGACCATATGGAAGAGAGGCCCCAGTTGCCCCAGTTGAGGCTTCCTAAGCTTGTCTACTACTAGCAAATATTAAGAAATGTGAGGGAGCTCAGCCAACCTTGCCAGAGTTTTTACCTGACTCACAAATGTCCAAACATATGAGAATAAGTCCAACTGAGATATAGACTCATGAGGGATAGAAGCTGGTTTTTCCTTTAAACCATTGGGTACTAAGGTGGTTTGTTATATTCCAATGGCTAAATGATAGAGAAATCCAGCCCTGGATGTCATTAAGATGGAATATATACGGAGAAGGGTGATTAGCCTGTGAAGAGGTCTGAAAATCAAGCTGTAGGAGAATGGATTGAAAGGACTAGGATATTTAGCATAGAAAGCAAGGATTTGGGGAGGGACATAGTGACTTCCCTTAAATAATTGGCAAACTGTTACGTAAACGGGGATTATATTTACCCAGAATAAATTTAGAAGGCAAGTGGTAAACATTGGAAGATATTAAGATGATGAAAGACATTGTAATAGAGATATATAAATTATAGAATTTGCTCGGATTTATTTGGTGGGGATGGTGCTTTACAACGCAGTTAGTTTTGTCATTAGAAGTGTACATACAGAATAAATGACCTTTTCACATGTTTGTTCCAAAAGGCAAATTTCCTCTTTGGCTTGAAGTTTTGACTAGATAACATATAACATTACTTGAAGTCCAAAATTATATGTGTTGTGATAATTTATATGTTTCCTTTCTTTAAATATACTTTTCATAATTATTGGTATTCAAAATTTCTATTGTTTAAATACCAATAATATAACTGTTTGATCTTCCATTCATTTTGATTTGAATTGATTATATCGTAGCCACACTCTGAGTGGAATCATCTGAAAATCTATCCACCATCTTACCATCAATAGAGCTGTTAAAATGTGTTCTGGGTTCCAAAAATTCACTTCAAAAGAAACTGTTGGGTTACGACCAATAGTGAAAGTGAAGACAAAAAATTCATGTAGAAGTAATATAAGAAGTTTATTTCTGTTCCTTTATTCAACAAATATCTATTGATTTCCTGTTATTTGCTGGACACTTATTTAAGCACTGTGGAAATGCTTATAAACAAGTGAAGGCATTACCTTTAGGAAGATTATCTTCTAGAAAGGAAGGAAAACACTAAATAAATATGAATTCCATTTATTGTGTGTTGGTTCACAGCCCTATCAGGATCTTTGCAGGTATACTCAAAACTGTCCCCCATACTCAGAGGGCAGGGAGAAACCAAAGAAAGAGGCAGGCACTCTAGATTAGGAAGTGGAAGCTTTAATAAGCAAAAGTAACTTATGTACATGGCTTATGTTGGGCAGCAGCAAGATGAATGGGCCCCCACAACCACCTGCCAAATCTTGAAAGTTTAAATAGAGGCCGTAATGGGTTCAGTCACATACATTGGGCAGGTGTTCTCAACACCACATCCCTATCTCAAGCCTATGTCCTTGGAAGAGTATCTGGGAGCAGAAAACGCTAGTGAAACCCACTTTCCAAGGACAGGCAAGGGAGTCAGGAGACTAAGTGCAAGGACCCACCCAGTTATATTTGGCAGTCACATCTTTTTGATGATGTTCCCCAACATTGTGAGGTGTGATAGTGTTAAGAAGAAAAATAAAGCAGGGTAAGGAGACATAAATTAATGGGTAAGTCAATCTTTTAGAAAAGGGATCAGAGAAGTCCTCTGTGGGGAGGTAACAATTTGAGCACAGGCCTAACTGAAGCTAGAACAAACCTAGTAAACAAGGGGAATAATTTACCAAACAGATGGAAAATATGAAGAAGAAGTTGTGCTAGCCATACTCAATGAAATGCAAGAAAGGCTCCATGCTGAAATGAGGTGAAGCAAAAGAGAGAAGCAGGAAGAAATTGGAGCAGTAATGGCTAGTCACATGAAGCATTATAGGTCATGATAAGAACTTGGTATTTTATTTAGAGTATGATGTAAAGCCATTGGGAGGTTGGGACTAGGCATTTGGCAGGATATGTGTTCCATTTCAAATGGCTCACTCTTGCTTTAGGGGGACATAAAGCTACAGTGGGGTGCAGTAAGGGGCAGAGGTCATTGTCCCTTGACTCAACTGCTTTCATATCCATTCTCTCCTTTCTCAAGTCCTGTTCTGTATCAATGGAAGAATGGGAGGAATACAGCCCTGGTGCTGTATTTTCTAGGGTTTTTTAATGATACAGCTGGGTGAGACACTGACGGTGGAGGGAAGAGAGAAGCCAGGCCATTTTTTCAATCTTCGTTCTCTCTGCTCATCACTTACTATGAGTTGAGAGAATTATGGTGGTTCTGCTTTCACTGGCATCAGTAGTGAGTATAGTTTTGTGCTCTGGTTATGCCTCCTTTTTTTCCATCTAACAAGAAGACAGTTTCGTTAATGATAGAAACAGTACAAATTTCAAAACAAGCTGCAGTTATTCTTTTCAAACACCAAAAAAGGTCCTCGTTTTCAGATGGTTACATTGTCAATTCCATAAAAACGTTTATAATAACATTACTGTTTTTTTTTTCAGGGACTGGACTGCCTTTGCTCTTGACACATTTGCTTGTGACATGACCAATTCTATGTCCTTGACCTCTACATCTCTTTCATCAACTTCTTCCTCTTCACTCTCCTCTTGTTCAGGTGGAGTCTGTGTGTTTTCTTGAATTTTTGAGACAGTTTTTCCTTGAATTCTGAATTTCTCAGCAGTTTCTAGTTGTGCCTGCTGAGATAAATCCTTGATCTTGGCTTCCCCCAAAACAATGTAGGTAACTGAAACTGGGCTTTTATGGACGTCTGGTTTTGTGATGACAAAGAGGGTTTTCTTAGATTTCCAGATAGTGGCTCTTGTAACCCCTGCAACCTGTCAAAGACCCAGTTTGGACATAGCCTTCTGTGCCTTCTTTTCACTCCAGCTCTGTTTTGCTTTACTGACTGGTTCTTCATTGATTTCAGCTGTTGCTGCCAGCTGGGCTTATTGTGTGGTTGGCTGTGTGGAATTCTGTTCCTCAAGCTCTGATACTGATTCATCATTGTCAGATTCTGTTCCAGATCCTATCTCAGCCTAAGACCATGGCAACTCCTGCTCTCCATTAGGGATGGTTTCTGTGGCTTCACCAGGCATTTTGTACAGGGAACACGGAACCAAGATGGCAGAAGAGAGAGCAAGCCATGCCTCTTCTTTTTGAATCCCAGCCTATGGGTGGGGAAATCTCTAGAGTGACTTGTTTGTCTAGTTGGACTCTGACTGAAACAAGGGGCAAAATTGAGGCAGGAATACTGTCATGAGACTATTTCAGTAATCTAGGCAAGAGAAGAGCAAGTTGAACAAGTTACAGTGGCACCATGGACAAGGTGAAAAATGATGAAATTTGGGATCTCTTTTGAATGTAAAACTAACATGGATTGTATAACTAATGCAATAAAATAAAAGAAATATAATGTCTTCAAACTTTAGTTTGAAAAACTGTAAAGGTGGTATTATTGGTAGATGTAGGGAAGATTGAGAAAAGAGGAGATCAGGAGGCAGGGTATATGAATCAAGAGTTCTGTTTGGTAAAAGTTAACGTTGACATAGCTATTTGGTATCTACTTAGGAGATCAAGTAGAAAGTTAAGTATATGAATTCAGAGTTTAGGAAAGCACTTCAGTTTAGAAATCTACTGGATGGGTGGATAGGATTATTGGTATAATAAAGTCATGCAATTTGAAATGATTACTTAGGAATTGGCTCTGCCTAGAAAAAAAATCCATGACTGAGGACTAAGTCTTAATGACTCCAATGTTTAGAAGGAGAGAAAAGAAAGAAAATTGGATAGAGAAAAGAAACCATCATAGGAAACTAAAAAGGCACATATAGCAAAGCAGAAGGAAAAAAATAAAAGAAGTACTCCAGGAAGCCAAGTGAAGAAAGTTTTTCAAGACCTTCCCCCTCCTCCATTTCTCTTTCTCTCTCTCTTTTCCCTTACTTTTTTCTTTCATTCCTTTACTCAGTTATTTAGCTAATATGTATTGAGAACTTGCTGGATGCACTGTGATAGTTAATTAAGAACTCAGATACAGGAGGCTTTGAATAAAAATTTTTAGTGGTAGTCTTGTGGATGAGAGTCAATTTTTTTTAGACAGCTCCTTTAAATAAAGAATGATAAAAAATTATTTTTAGAAAACATGGCATAAGTTAATCTGGAAAACAAATCCATTATTATACACCTTAGGAAAAGAATGGGATTTTTACCTTGCTTAACACTTTATATGCATTTACTCATACAAATAATATCTATATATACATAAATATTTTACATTCAGTTCTATCATATTTACTTACAGCACATCATCTTGCAATGAAAAAAAATTTAAATGTCTTCTTATGTGTCTATTCTATAATTTTATTTTGCTGCTTGGAAATGGCAAATGCAATTGGGATTTTCTCCAGAGCTGCTCAGTTCTCTGTGACAATCCAAGGGTTAAATTAAAGGAGAAGTCAGCTCCTTGTCCTTGGCTCAGAGGAAAGCTGAACTGTAGCCTTCATTTATTTCCTTCACATTCTGTTTTGCTCTTTCCTCTTTTAGGACTGAGCATGTAGCCTTCACTTTTCTTATCCCCAGCCAAGATGCAACTCTACAGTGGGGAGATAGCCAGAATATGGGTTGGATCTAATTCTTAAAATCAAAGATAGGTAAGCTCCAAGGTTAAATTTGGAAAGCTCAGGAAATCCTAAGTGCAAACACCACCTTTCAATCATCTGCAAATCATTTCCTGCTCCCTTGTCTCTGAAAGGCAGGATTGCAGCCTCACTGTAATTTTTCTTTCTAAATTAAGCAGCACATTTCAGGTGTCTGAGAAGCAGCTGAGTGAGGCAAGGGATTTTAGAACTGGATTCCATTCAACTTTGCTATTGGTTTATTTTATCATTACATTTTCACACATGGGGTGAGAATTTTAGAATTTAGCGAAGGTCATTAAAGGAAGAAAATATGGCAGCAAAATAGGACTTGATGTTTTAGAGTTAAAAATAGGAAAAATGAGAAAGAATATATGCTATTAAAATTCTATATTTTTAATCCTTTTTTCCTCAGCATAATTCTGAATTTCAGGTGACAAACAAGGTACATTAAGTAGACTGAGCCTGGTAAATCATTGTACTTAACTGCAGGACTTAACTACAGGACTTTTTGTCTTCAACTTTATTGGAACCATTAAAAACTTGTTTATATGTTTATACCTTTTAGTCATTAGGATTGGGATGTAAATGTAACAGAAAAGACAGGGGCCAGGACCCAGTATTAATTTACTGTTAGCTCACGAGAACAGCCAAACCTCTTGAATAAAATACAAAATACATATTTTCGTCTCCTAACAACATTATGTTCTATTGTGACTAAATTTATTTCTGAAGTATGTGTATCCAGAGTGTACCTAGAGAAATTCAATCTACAGAAGAATTTAGTGACTTCAGATAAAAAAAATTGTTATATTTTGCTAGGTTAAAAAAATCAGATAAAGGAATAATCTTTCCCTCTTCATTTCTCTCATTAGAAGTGATATCTAGCAGAGACCAAGACCTTTTTGTAAGGCTTTTCATCTGCCAGTTTGCCTGGATAGTGAGGATATATGGTAAATAACCTCCAATGAAGGTCAAAGAGTAAAGAATTAAGATTAAGATATAATTGAAGGGGAAAAAAGAAAAGAAAGTAAGAGAACACAAAACATTGTAAATGCCTGGAAAAATTAGATAAAAACACAAATCCTAAGATCACGTTGAATATTCCCTTCAGTCTGCCCTGAGGTGTGAAATCCAATCATAATATCAGAGTTACCTATCCCTTACCATTGGGTTCCACTGGTTTTCATTCACTGACAAAATCTAAACATTTGAGAAGACAATGAACTGCTTTCAGATGTTTAAGAGGGAAGGGAATGTGTCTATTACCACTGAGTCATAAGTAGATATTATTTGTGGTAGGCAGACTCTAAGATAATAACTCATGATCCCCGAGTCCTCATATTCATACTTTTATGTAATTCTTTACCTTGAGAATGGCTAGATTTGGTGACTCACTTCTAATGAATTGAACACAGCAGAAGCAATAACATATCAGTTCAATTATCAAGTCTTAAAAAAGATCGTCACTTATGTCTTGGAATCTTTCTTTCAGGGTCATCACCCTGGGGTAACTAGTAGTCATGTGAGAAGCCCCATGGAGAAGGCCACCAGCAAGGAGCTGATACTTCCAGCCTTCAGCCAGTAAGGACCCAGAGACATGTGAACAGCCACCTGTGTAAACTTCAAAGCGGACTCCCCTCCAGCTGAGTACTGAAATGACTGTAACCCCAGATAATACCTTGACTCCAGACTTCTGAGAGACTAGACCATAAACACCCAACTAAATCACAGTAAGATCTTGACTCACAGAGATAATAAATGGTGTTTGAAGCTTTCAATTTCAAAAAGTATCTTTTTAGATTGTCTCGTGAGTTTTCTATCCTATGTTTATTTGATAAAATATGGGATATACCTCCATTAATCCACAATTACTTAAAATAATAATTTTATAATAAAATAATGATACTGAATTATTGCCTGCCCTAAGGAGAAGCTTAGTTATTTCTTGACTATTAGTTTTTGTAAAAAAAATATCTGTTTAAGATTTCTATGAAAATAAGAATTTGTTTCTGAATTCTGGCCTCCATTTTCTTCACTCTGCTTCCATCTGATCCAGCATAGAGACATCACTGAATTCAACTATCAAAACATATATTTGTTTTTAAAAGGAATTAAAATCTATCCATCTCTTTTCTTTAATTACAACTGGGAATTTATTATGAAAATATTTTTCCATTAAAGTTAGAAAACATGATATGAAATGGGATTGAATGATCTCAAATAAAGATATTAGAATATCTTTAAATAGAATTAGCCTCAATAAAAATAGTTCTTTCTTCTTTATTTCTTCCTTACCTATACCATTATTTATTCTTTATTTGTATTAGTTTAACATGTTAAAAAGAGTCATTTCTTAGATACTTAAGCTGAATATTCTGGTGACTAAAAATCTTTTTTAGAGTGATAAGAAATAAAGATAATTTTCTAATTTCTTCCCAACTATGCAGTTGTAAAATCTTTACAATTGAGAAGAGTAATTATTCATTATGGTGGCAAAATAATTTTCTTAGAAGAGAAAGTAATATATTAGCAGACAAAGTAGATTGTGGCCTAATTCTTTGAGTACAGAGCAGTATGGAGGGGAGGAAAGAGCCACACTACATCAGAATTTGGCATTCCACTATAGAATAGCTGGATATCTCCTCCTTATTATTTTAAATTGAGCCTCTTTAGCTAGACCAATGAAGATAAAAAAAGAGAAAGAGATCCAATTACATAAAGTCAGAAATAAAAGAAGAGACATTACAACCAATGCCACAGAAATACAAGGATCATAAGAGACTACTATAAACAATTATGTACCAACAAACTCAATAATCTAGAAGAAATGGAAAAATTCCTAGAAAGATACAAGCTACAAGTACTGAATCATGAAAAAATACAAAATTTGAACAGGAGAATTACAAGTAAGATGACTATATTAGCAATCAAAAACTTCTTAACAAAGAAGAGTCTTAGACCAGATGGCTTCACTTGTGAATTCTACCAAACATTTAAATAAGAATTAACAGCAATCTTTCTCAAACTCTTCCAAAAAAAATTGAAGAGGAGAGAACACGTTCAAACTCATTTATGATGCCAGTATTACCCTGATGGAAAAAAAGGGAAATGATCCTTGATGAGTATATATGTACAATTTCTCAACAAAATAATATCAAACCTAATTCAACAGCATATTAAAAGGATCATATACCAATATAACTGGGATTTGTCCCTTAGTGCAAGGATGGTTCAACATATGAAAATTAATTCATGTTAAACACCACATTAACAGAATAAAAGATAACAATCACATGGTCATCCCAATAGATGCAGAAAAAGTGTTTGATAAAATTCCTCAACTCCCTCATGGATAAAATCTCTGAACAGTGAGAAATAGAAGGAAAGTACTTCCACATAATAAAGCCTGTAAATGACAATCCCACAGAACACATCATTCTCAATAGTGAAAAAGTGAAAGCTTTTCCTCTAACATAAAGAATAAGGTAAGGATGCCCACTCTCACCACTTGTATTCCACACAGTATTGAAAATAGCTTAGAGCAATTAGGCAAGAAAAACAAATAAAAGTCATCCAAATCAGAAAGAAAGAATTAAAATTATACTTCTTTGCATATGACATGATTTCATATATACAAAACTCTAAAGATTCTATAAAAAATTAGAGTTAATTAACAAGTTCAGTAAAATTGCAGGTTACAGCATCAACATATAAAGTTCAGTTGTGTTTCTATACAATAACAGCAAATTATCTGAAAAGGAAATTAGAAAACAATCTCATTTACAGTAGCATTAAAAAGAATAAAATATTAAGAATAGACTTAACTAAGGAGGTGAAAGATGTGCATACTAAACATTACAAAACATTAATGAAAGAAATAGAAGAAAAAACAAATAAATGGAAAGGCATGCCATGTTCATGAATTGGCAGACTTAATATTGTTCAAATGTCCATACTACCCAGAGCAATCAACAGACTCAATGTTATTCCCATCAATAACTTTTACAATTAACAAGGAAACTCAAAAGACCACAAATAGCCAAATTATTCATGAAATAGAAGAAGAAAGCTGGAGTCATTACATTTCCTTATTTTGGAATATAGTACAAAGGTATAGTAATCAAAACAATGTGGTACTCATGTAAAGACAGATACAGACAAATGGAATACAATAGACAGCCCAGAAGTAAATACACGCATATGTAGGCAACTGATCTTCAGCAAGAGTCCAAGTGCAACAATGGAGAAGCTTTTCAATAAACGGTACTGGGAAACCTGGATATACACATGCAAATAATGAAATTGGATCCTTATCTTACACCACACACAAAGTCAACTCAAAATCAATTGAAAACTTAAACATAAGATCTGGAACTATAAATCTCCTAGAAATAAATATAAGGGAAAACCTTGATGGCGTCAGTCTTGGTAATAATTTCATGGATATAATGCCATAAGCATGACAACAAAACAAAAATAAGCAAGTGCAAATGCATGAAACTAAAAAGCTTCTTTTCAACAAAATGAAAAGGCAACTTATGAAATGGGGGGAAATATTTTCAAACCAAAGGGTTAATTTCCAAAATATATAAGGAACTCATGCAGTGGAATAGTAAAATAACAAATAGCTTGATTAAAAAATGGGGCTGACAGCTTAAATAGACATTCCTCCAAAGAAGATTCACAAATGACCAACACACATATGAAAAAATTCTTCACATCACTAATTCATCAGAGAAATGCCAAATTAAACCACAATTAGATATTACCTCACGCTTGTTAAGGTGGCTATTATGAAAAAAACAATTGTTGGCGAGGATATGGAGAACCTAGAACCCTTATACACTGTTAGTGGGAATGCAAAATGGTGCAACTGCTATGGAAAACAGTATGAAGTTTTCTCACAAATTTTTCAAAACTACCATATGATCCAACAATCTCATTTCTAGGTTATCCTAAAGAATTGAAATCAGGATCTCTAGGAGATGTTAGCAATCTCATGTTCATTGCGGCACTATTCACAATAGTGAAAATGTGAAAACAATATAAATATACATCAGTAGATGAACAGAGAAAGAAAATGTCATATACATAGAATACAATTTGGCCTTATAAAAAGTCAAATTCTGCAACATGGAGGAATCATGGAGACTTTATGTAAAGTAAAATAAGTCAGTCACAGAAATATGAATACCACATGATTCACTTACATAAGGTAACTAAAATAGTCATGGAATTAACGAGTGGAATGGTGGTTGCTAGGGGAGGAAGAAAAGTGTAGTTACTAATCAGTGGGCATAAGGTTTCAATTAAGCAAGATAAATAAGATTAGCTACATAATAAATTTATGTACATTAAATATGTTATGTATATAATAAGATAACATATAAAGTATAATTGGATGTACATTAAGCTCTTGAGACATGTGGTATAACGTTGAACCTATAGGCAATGACAATGTATCATATACTTGAAATTTAAGAGGGTAAATGTTAAGTGTTCTCGCCACAATAAAGTACTTTTTAAGTGAGGGATAAAAACATGCTGCGTACATACAAAATGTGCCAGGCATTTTGCTATATAATCATACACATATCATCTTTTTAAAAATTAAATTTTCATAACAAGAGGCAAGTAATGCAAATTAATAATAACAAAGCATTAAGAAACATATTTCAAAACTGATTCTTCCAGCTTAAATTATGATGTAAGACATTTCATCTTTTTGAGATTAGTCTGTCCATCTGCAAACCAAGGTAAATAATTTCTGTCTTAAATATTGTATAAGGATACCAAAGCAAACAAACAAACAAACAAACAAACAAAAAACCCAGTGGGGGCTGGCAGATAGTAGGATTCCAGGTTTCCATCCATGTCAAACTTAAGTATTATGACTAAAATGTGCTGGAATTTTCTAACCTTTCAGAAGAAAATAATGCAGAGTTCTCTACATTCATTATTTTATAATTGGTCTTATGTAACACAGTTCACCTATGGTGAAGTATATGCTCCATTTGGATTAGCTGAGCTCGAGATTTAGAAATAGATAAACAGCCTGATGATATAATTGTGCCTCCTTTCCTCTAATTCCACCCCCTGTGGTGCACAGGTGTCCCACCCAATGTGTCAACATTCATGCAAAGTCAGGTTCACTTCCCTTTTTTTTTTTTCCCATTTTCTTAATGAAATAAAACTGAAATGATTGCTTAGGTAACCTGAGCTGTCAATATTGCCATTTCTTCCTATGAATGCTGCTCATATTTTCTTCTCTCCTTTATTTCTACCTCCTTCTCAAACCCTCTTTTCATCCTTTTAATTAACCAGGCTAAAGGTATGCTTACTAATTCTTGAATCTTAATGTCTCTTCGATTTCCTCTTTCATTGGAAGCTGGCAGGTTCACACCATAGCTGGATCTTTCATGCGATCCTGAATGAGAAATTCTAAGGATAAACTGCACTTTTTAATTAAAAAAATTTTAAATGTTTACTTATTTTTGAGAGAAAGAGAAAGAGAGAGAATGAGCAAGGGAGGGGGAAAGAGAGAGGGAGACACAGAATCTTAAGCAGGCTCCAGTCTCTGTGCTGACAGCTCAGAGACGCATGGCTGGAACCCATGAGCAGCGAGATCATGACCTGAGCCGAAGTCAGAGGCTTAACCGACTGAGCCACCCAGGTGCCCCTGCACTCTTTAATTTCAATATTAGATGGCCTGTGTACTCAGTGAGTGGGGTGGTTTGTTGTTCAATTATTCAATATCATTATTACTATAGATGGTACTTATTATATGTTGGGAGGTATTACTGCCTTGCCACTAAGTCAGATTGTCTGGATTTGTATTCTCCTTTAGTCCTGATCATGTGATAACTGAGTCACGTAGCTAACTTTTCTAAATCTCAGTTTTCTCATCTGCAACACATAGAACTGTTATGAAGATTAAAACTAAATTACTACACCCATTTCCTGCATTGTTTTTCCATAATATTTATCTAAATCTCTATATATTTTTCTTCTTCTGAGTACTTACTGTCCTCATTTAATATTTTATAAGAATAGATATTTTTGTCTGTGTTTCAGTGTGGTATGGATTGCGCCTAGTGTGTAGACAGAACTTAATAAAGGGGTTATGAATGAATGAAAAAATGAGATATGATTAATGTGATTTTTAATACATGAGTGCAGACTATTATAATTCACATAAGGATTATTAACAATCCTTCCAAAACCTTGTAAGGAGGTTAACGTTGTTATTCTCATGTTAGTCATAAGGAAACTGATGCTCAGAGAGTTCCCACAGCACTGGTTGGTGGAATAAGGGTTCATTCCATCCCCTCTAAGTTTCAGAGGCTACCCCACATGTAAGTTTTAAAATTTGTAAGTAATATCAGTAAAAGGATGTCTTGGATGAGCCTCCTGAGAGACAGAACCTGAGACAAGTATTTTGGTGCTACATTCTTGGAGTGCCCTCAGAAGACACGTGTAAGGAAATAAACTGAGGCAGGATAAGATAGATCAAAAAGCTAAGCCAAAATACGGTTTTTACTGAAGTCTTGACTGAGCCTGACCTCATGGGGAGCTCTGGAGTGTGAAAGGCACCACAGGGTTTTCATGCCTTGAAATAAGTGGGTTTGGGGCCACAATTTTGCATCCCCGTATCAGCTAGCCAGTGGCTGATTTTTGTCCTCCTCGTTAGAGGGTGCTTAAGCTCTCAGATATCTTCTGGCGAGACAGTTCCTGCCAGTCAAGGAGAATTCTCTGGAGAAATGTGCAATTGTACTTAATGGTAGCCAGCACTAACAGCAGTAGGTGATAAATGCATTGGTCCAGTAAAGGGAATCTGGGCAAAACACCAGCAGCCTCTCTCAAGGGGAAATCTTAATTGTTCTGCTGTCTCCCATGCATCCATTTTACTCCAGTAGCTTACACCCACATTTCTGAGACTGTATCAGCCTAAGGTCAACCTATGTATCTGCTTTTCATTTTGAGCAATAGTGAATCTAATAAAGGAAACAAGGGGAAATTAAGGGAGCATTGTACCAGTAGCCACGTTATCATCAATAGGAATATTTTATGGTTGGTTCTACTTTAACTTGATGCCACAGTCACCAGTTACTGGGCTTATGCCTTTCCACTAGTATTTTCAGATAACTGACACCTAGAATTATACTGTATTCTGTACCTGTTGTGACTCCAATCTATGTTTTGCTCTATGGAAGTCCATTTGTGTCTGCTGTTGGATCTTCAATGAATGTTTACCCTGCCTTTGGGATTCTGCCTAGAACTTACCTACTTATGCTTACATCCTCTGTGGACTATTTCCTCTGTTAGGAATTCCTCTTTCCCTGTGTACAATTACATGACATGTTTAGTTTCAGAGGCATTATTCAATCCTTTGGCTCTGCCTGTTTCTAAGCCAAGCTCTCCACATCCTGTATCCGGTGACCCCCAGGGATGACAGCATCTTTTTTCCCCCAGAAACTCAGTCACAGTGGCTTCCTTGTGGAGACGGCAAATATTTATAAAATATTTTGAAATGCAGAGCATTTAATTACACAGAGAAGGTTAATGCTAGAATTTTAAATCCCTTGAAGACTCTATACTTGCCCATTGCAACCCCCATAAATGTCAATAAAACCACAATCTGCAAATTAGAAAGCGAGAAACCACTTCTCAAGACAGCTGAGGTTTAGGTGAACCACAGGGAAATGCCTTTACCTGGAGGCCAAATAACCATGGTAAAAGGGCAAGGAACTCTGGAGCGCATTATTCTAAATCATTGAGAGCCAGGGGACCTTAGATTTCATAAAAAGGAATCTTTTACTTTCTAACATCCTACACTGAGCACATGGGTGTTACTTACATTTAAAATAGTTTTTTAATGGTTTACATATGTAAACCTGCTTTTGGATTTCCCGATAAACAATAGTATTGACAACAACATCAAAAACTCATTAATAATAATAATCGAATAATAATAATAGAAGAAGAAGAAACCACTGCTGCCACCACTACCAGATGTGAATCTTGTCTTGGAATAATTTTCCAAACAAATAAAAAAACAAAAAATGCAGGCAACAATAACAATGAAAAGTAGTAGTAATAGTAGTAGTAGTAGTAGAAGAAGAAGAAGAAGAAGAAGAAGAAGAAGAAGAAGAAGAAAATAATAATAATAAACCATAAATCTCACAACCTTGACTTCTCTATTGGAATTTTTAAGGCTATGAGTTGCTAGTGTGCTTCTACATGGGGAGATGCATGTGCAAAGAATTCATGAGACAGTTTTCTTATAATTAATGGGCTTAAAGTTTAGCAAAGGTAAGTGAACCATGTGAAGACTTAGCCATTATAAAATGTTACATTTGTTATATTGCCCCCAACAGAGGGACAAGACAAGAAGCATGAAGACAAGAATTCTATGTGTGCAGAAGTGAAGAAAGGTTTCAAAGAGTAGACAATTCAAGGTGAATCTTGAAAAACTTCTTTCTCCCTGTCCTCCCAGCTTTTCATTTTGTAAAGCAGTTAAGGATGGTTACTACTACCTTTCTTTGTTGTGGAAGAAGAAATGTAAATAAGTTATCTCTAGAGGTAAAGAAAACAAAAAGCAAGGTGTAACACTGAGTAGTATGGAGGTGGTGGTGATGTTTGAAGTGATGAACCAAAACACAGAGGCTTTGAACAAAGAGATACAGTAAAACCTTGGTTTGTGAGCATAATTCATTCCAGAAACATGCTTATAATCCAAAGCACTTGTATATCAAAGTGAATTTCAAGAACCATTGGCTCAGTGTGATCATGTGACATTCGCTGTCACGTACTACTTGCATTGCAAGACCCCTTGGTTTATCAAGTAAAAATTTATTAGGAATGTTTGCTCGTCTTGTGGAACACTCGCAGAACAAGTTACTCGCAATCCAAGGTTTTACTGTAAATATTAGAGACAACATCTAAATGCTCGCCTTCTGTGAGGTGGCAGGATTACTGCCTGAAAGCAGATGAGTTATGATGGCAGTTATTATTCCTGATGAAAGAAATATAATTAAGACCAAGAATCACAAAATTGCCAATTATTTTACCATTTGAAGTTGTTAAAAAATGTATTATTTAGCTATAATGCATATAGGAAACCAACATATTACTCCTTGAGAATAGTATGGGCTTTTTGTGAAAGCCAAATTAGCATTTTTATTAGATAAATAAAGTCCCCCGTGTTCATGCAATTTACTATCTAGTAAGGGGCACAATTTAAAGTTATACAAATACATACACAAATATATACCTATATGGGTTGTCTTTTGACATATGACTGAAGCTTTAACTCATCAAGAAGATCTTAATGGAGAATCTACCACTTGCTAGAACTACTAGATTCTGCGGGGAATAGAAGAATGAATCGGAAATAGATTCAACTCTGCCGGAAATGTCAGTCTAATCAAAGCAATAGGGCATAAAACTAATGATAGTTCAAAATGTAGAAAGAGTAAGTGTCATAAGAATATAGATTATACCATAGGATTCCTGAGGAGAAAGAGATTACATTTTAGTAAGAGAAATAAGGACATTCTGATAGAGAAATTGGCAAGCTCTCTAAATCTTGAATAAAAGTTCATAGTTTGGATATGTGCACAAGGGTATTCAGATAAAAGGAGAAATGTGAAGAAAGCAGTGTATTTGTTTGCTAAGGCTGCTATAACAAAGTACTGCAGACTGTTGAGGGGGAGAGGGGTTGAACAAGAGACATTTATTTTTTCACAGTTCTGGAGGATAGAATTCTGAGATCAAGGAATTGATAGGGTTGGTTCTTTCCGAGGTCCACGAGGGAGGGATCTGTTTCAGGGCTCTGTCCATGGCCTGTGAATGGTTGTCTTCTCCCTCTGTTTTTACATTGTCTTTCCCTTGTACATGTCTGTATTCAAATTTCCTCTACTTATAAGATTTATATGGGGTTAGGGTCTACCCTAAGGACCTCATCTTAACTTGATTATCTCCATAAAGACCCTATCTCCAAACACTATCACATTTTGAGGTAATGGGGGTTAGGATTTCAACATATGGATTTTTAGGGAGACATAATTAAGACCATAACAAGGACTGAGGAAAAGAATTGTGGGACATATAAAAAGGATGGTGAATTATAGTTTGACTAAAATACAGTTACGTAAACTAACATAGGATTCAGACTGGACAAAAGACTCAAACCAGATTGTATAGAGCTTGAATTTCAAGCAAGAAAGTTTGGGCTTTGTTCCTCCAGCATTAGGGAACCGGAAATGAATTTGAACAGAGGAGTAGTGTAATAAATACAAAATTATCGCATGCTTGCAGTGCCAGACACCATGCTAAGTGTTTCACCTAATTATCTCGTTTTATCATCATCTCATTTAATCTTTGCAATAATACCTTTCACCAAGTTTTATTATTCTTGTTTTACAGAGTAGTAAACTAAGGTTAAAAAAGTTATTATAGTCTATGAATATTAGAGCAGAGAATCTAATTTAAGTCTTCATAATCTGGCATCACTTCCAGTGTACTTTAATCTCAGACATTGTAGTTTTCATCTCTAAAATTTCATTTTAATTTTTTTTAATGTATCATCAATGGCTCTGCTTCAATTTTGAACATATGGGATAAAGTTATAATCACTTTTTTATGTCCTTCTTTGATAATTCTCGTGTCTGTGTCAGTTCTGGGTCAGTTTTCCGTGATTGATTTTTCTCCTTATCGTGGTTCCTGTTTTGCTGCTTCTTTGGATGCCTGGTAATCTTTGATGGGATACCAGACATTGCAAGTTTTACCTTGTAGGGGTCTGGTTATATTTTTTAATAAATATTCTTGACCTTTGTTTGGGATTATAAATTACTTATAATGGTGTAATCCTTTTGGGGGGGTCTTGCTTTTAAGATTCATTAGGTGAGGGTGGAGACAGACTCCAACCAGGCCAAATGTTCTGCATTCCTGATGCAAGACCCTCTCTGTACTCTACCCTATATATCTAGAGATTTTCCAGTTTGGCTGATGGCAACAGGTACTGTTCTCTCTGGGTATGAGCTGGGCACTGTTACCTCTAATCTTTTCCAGTGGTTCTTTCCGGGCCTCAGGTGGTTTCCTTAGGTGTGTGTACTGATCAACACACTGCTGATTACTCAAGGAGCTCCTCCGCAGATCTCTGCATTCCTGTCTCTGTACAGATCCCTCCACTCCAGGGCTCTGTCCTGCAAACTCTACACACTTTAATCTATTTAGACTCGTGGATCTATCTGAACTCAGGTGTGCTCAGGGCTCCACCTGCGCTCCTCCTGCTCGTGCCATAGCCTGGAAACTCTCCAGGGCATTAAGCTGGGACACTTGGATGTCTCACCTAATTGGCTTCTCGTTTCTTAGGAATCCCCATCCTTCATTTTCAAAGATAAGTTGGATCCCTTTCATTTAATGTTGGTCTGAAGCCAACACCAACCTAGGAGTCTTAAATTTTAAAACATTGTTTTCCACATAAAATTTGAGGATGGAGGGTAAAAGGTGGGGAGCAGAGCTCTAGCATTAAAACATGCTTAAGACAAATCACCAAGATAAATATGACATTATTAGTGTGACTAAGAGTGGAGCAAGTAAAGAAACAGACTTACAGGGTGTTTTCTCCCAGCAGCGGGAGGGTAATAAAAGTAATGCCTCGTTACTATTGCTGCTGCATAACAAGACTTCTGGGTCACTGGGAGTCCCACTCTGCTCTAAAATAGTCTTCTAAAGAGGAATCCTATCCTTTTCTCTCTTCCTCCTTTCCTTCCCTATCTTAGCCCAGGTTGGTCTGACAGCCATGCAGTCCTTATCTTCTCTTTCTTCCTTGTGGTGAAAACAGCACCCTAAATGCATAGGGCATCTGATATTGTTTTAGTTGCTATTTAATGATGCTTTCATATCCTCACCTTCCTGTTGCTAATGTGCTGAAATGAATTTCAATATCCCTTCAACATCTACTAGAAGCCCATTTGTGAATATGATCCTCATTAAGAAAGACATCATAGAAATTTGGTGAGCATTTCTTTAACATCCTGGAAGAATGGGCTTCACGGACACAGTCCTGAAAATGATGTGTGAAATGTGTTTTAAAAATTGAATTATATTTTAAATATACTAGTAGATCTTGGTTTTTAAAATATAATTTTAATGCTTGTTTGTACATAATGATTACATCTGAATTATCACCGAGGAAATCTAGCATTTTGTTAATTTAATATTTCTGGTCTCCATATAACTCTGCCCTTAGATCAATATGTCTACTATATTTCTTATTAGTAATTTTCACAGTAAAGGTTAGACACAGCTAGATAAACTGCGTACCTACTCACTATTTGTTGTAATTTAGAAATCCTCTAATGGAAAGGATTATTTGAGTTATAATTAACATTGAAGACTGAACCTTTTTTTATTTTTCACTTGAATGAAGTTATATTGAATGAGAACTATATCTTGCTCAATCACATAATTACAATTTCTGATAACACTTTACATATGAATCATGTAAACACAGAAAAGTGTCAAGTTGATAGCTTAAGTATCTGAAATCTGGGAAAAACATTTTATTTTATTTTGTGGGGATTTTTATTTCTTTACTCTTAATATGCTAACGGCAGGATTAATTGCATTCCAGTGTATATAGTTAATAATATATAATTGATAGATATTGGTAGAAATAACATATTTGATATTTACTTTATATATTTGATGTTGATTTTATTAATAGATAGGATAGATCTCATATATATCAGTGTTTGAATGATTAAAATGAACATTATTTAACTTTACACAACTTTGCAATAATGCTTCAACTTCCTTCTGCCATTGATTTTAGTATGTTCTATTCAATTAAGAGAATATTTTGGACACCTTTGGGACATTTGTTTATTTAATACATTCCTTTTAAGTGTGAAAAATGTTTATGTATTATTTTAGTGTGTAAATTATGCTTGAAATCGTGCAACACAAATCTTACTCAGACACACGATACCAAGAGTTAAGAAATGATTTTTTCCCCTGTTAACTTACATGCTCTTTTATTTCTGGGGGCTGGGTTAATTGTGATATATTGAAAAATAAAAGCTGTGCAATTTGTGCCTTTTTTTAATTATCATGGCTTTTAAATGTCAGGCCACAGACAAAGGTGTGTGTTAAGAAAGTAATCTTGTATGTATGCCCCTAAATAGAAAATAAAGCAAATGTACTCTACTTGCTTGTTTTTACCACCCCCCACCCTGCCTGTCTTCCCTGTCCTTCTTGAAAATGAATGATTGAATAGAATGGCCTAGACATAGAGCCCATTTCTCTTTGTGCCTTGTTCAATGTGAAGATCCTACAGCCTGAAGCAATATCTCCTTTAGAAAACAGGGAATTATTTAGAGACTGCATCCATCCTGTGATTGCAAGGGAGGATTCCAGGGTTTTGTAAAGGCAAAAATAATGCTTTCAAATCCACACAGATGTCACTCAAAGCACAAAGCTAAGTGGAAAAAAGAATTAGGCAGCCACGATTTTTAGATTTCAGGCTGAAAGATGCTATATAAGCTGAAATTTGCATTTTCATTACCTAGTTAATAGTCATCCAAACTAATAAAATATACTGCAAAGAAGAATAAAAAGGATAGATATGATTTTTATACTTACTAAATAATAGCTGAGTTAGAAGAAAACTGTTAAAATGTTAATATTTTTATGAGGTTACAATATTATTAATTCTTAGCAATGATAAAAAAAACATTTTTTTTAATCATCAGATTCTCTTCTTCAGTGCATGCTTTCATTTCATTTAACCAGATTTTTGAAATGTCCTTATCAAATTTTGGTGTGGTTTTGGTGGTTCATACTATTTTTTTAGGTTAAATGAAAGGTTTCCTAGGACCTAATTGTATAAAAACGTGACAATGGCCAAGACTAATTTGGTAGGTTTGTTTTAAACAGTGTATGTTTGAGGATCAGGTTGGAGTATGAGAATTACATTCAGTCACAGGCTTGGTAAGCAGGTCTGTTCACTTTCATGGGCATGCAGAAAACCAGGCCAGGCCAAGCAAAAGCAAGGAGCTTTAGCATAAAATTAGAGGGCTATCTGGCTAGCTCTCTAAGAAGAATAAAATTGAAGCTAGAAAAAAAATGTTGGGGGATGGGTAGAGGAGAAAAAGTCAAGAATTAAGGAGAAAATAACTCTTTCCAAAGAAATCATCCTGAAGATTAGTAATTTCTCTAAATATTGATGCTCTTGAAAATTAAAGTGCATAATGAATGATTCAAAGGACACCAGAAACTCTCAGGCACATATTTTAATATCAGGTAGGAGGAAAAAGGTAGACTCTTGAGCATGAAAAATGTTTTTATTAAAAAATATGGTTTGTCCACGAGGCAGGTTTCTTTAAGCTCTCAGAGTTCGCTGCACATCCTCAGCAATTTAGTGGGCTATGCCTCAGAATCATCATAAATCAATGAGAGGATGTCTTGAGCCATGGGGAATTAGCTGGCTCGCTTATGTATGAGGCGATTCACAGCACTTCCATTCGGAAACCTGGAAACCTTTTATGAGCCCACATGCTTGCTTGTCTGAGACATACCTATGTCTAGGGCAAGGATAGCTTTGGCTACGTTATGTTAGTTTCCCCTGTATTTTTTCTGCCTGACTGAAGGAACATTTTTTCTAGCCAAATCCTTTCTCCTTTTGGGCAGGGCTCCTGATTTAGTTCCTAGTTGTCTGGACCAGATTCAATGCCGTAGACTACAATTAATATTATCAGCTCCAGGATACACAAAAATTCAAATGTGACTAATGTTAGGGAGTGGAGGAAATCCGTTCTTGAAATCACAGATTCAATCAGAATCCTCTGATGCAATCCACCAGGGGGCAGCTCCCTGGTGATACGCTCACAACATTTGCCTCTGAGCCTACAGCCTGCCAGAAGGATTTCCACAGACTGGAACTACACCGGTCCTTGTCACTTTTCCATTTAACCACCAGAAATCCTGCCTCAAATTCTTGTTTTGTGTAGCAGTGCATGTACTAGTGAAGGTTCTGAAAGGAAAGTAAACGTGGCTGTTAGAGGGATTTTAGTATCAAGAAACTGAAAGACTTCTTAAAAGCCACACCAATGCCAAACTACTAAATAAAAGCCTAGAACCTCTTCAGCTGGATAATGTTATTATTATTTCCTGGAAGAAACTGGCATTATCCTGCAAATAGAGAGCTTCAAATGAAAGAATGTTATAATCCAAATAAAGAACACCTGAAAAAGGACACTTTTTAAATAACAATTATGGTAAAGAGGACAGTGACTCCTACCATGTTATTAAATCTCATTCAACAGTGGCTAACATTTAACAAATTTTACTGGGATTCTACACTAAAAGTCACGGGTGGTGAGAAAACGTGGACACCACATTATAGGAAATCAGAAAGTCAAAGCAGAAGTTAAGCAAATTGTTCTATATCAAATGCATTAACAATACCTCCCATACTTACACTATGGTTTATTTACTTCCTGATAATAAACAATTTTACAATGTTCCATCCTAACAGTATTTCCACATCTGATATAGAATGGCAGTGAATAAAACTTGCTTTTGCATTAAGAAGTTCGTGTATCCTGAGAAGACTTTTATAATACACTATTAGTGAAGTCTATAACACCTGTGCTGTCGAAAGTTCTTATTTTTAAAATGTACAAAAATGTGGTAAAAAACAAAAACAAAACAAAAAAACTCCCAGCAAGATGTTGAGAGGGACCTACAAGGGAATGGGGGAGAGAAATGACTGAGACTTTCTTCAAATTAATTTTAAACAACACAGTCTAATGTAGATAATGGATGGTCGACACTTCTGGACAAGCCTAAAAAACATTATTGTCACCACGTATTTTCTATTCTATTGTACTAAATAATAATTCCAGTTAGCATGCATCTAAGTTAATAGAAATGTTGCCTGGAACAAACTGTTGGTATTTCTAATTCTGAAATGTTGTTGACCCTTGGTTGGCTACTGTGGAAAAACATGAAAATAGCCAATTTTCCAATGTCCTGGCAACTCTGTAGGAAACCCCATTCTTCATTTTATTAAAACTAAAGTGTTCTTATATGTCTCCCAGGCTATCTTCATCAAAAGTTATATTGGGTTACAGGGTAGGCCATGGTGACAAGTTATCCTGAGGAAGAGTGCTTAAACAAGATAAACATGAATTGATTTCTCTGTGATGAAACTCTCCAGGCAGGTGATTTAGGTATGGCAAAAGTACCCAGAGGTGTCAGAGATGGAAAAGCCTTCCACTTCTTTGGCCGTGACATCCTCAGGCTATTATCTCATCCGTTTGGTTGAAATTGGTCACCATGTCCACCTTACAGCCCATAGCAAAAAGAAAGAAGAATTTGTATGCAACTTTACTTTTAAGAACAATTTTTTAAAACGTTTCTTTTTGAGAGACAGAGAGAGACAGAGCACAAGCAGGGGAGGGACAGAGAGAGAGTGAGACGCAGAATCCAAAGCAGGTTCCAGGCTCTGAGCTGGTGGCACAGCTGATCATGACCTGAGCTGAAGTCGGATGCTTGACAGACTGAGCCACCCAGATGCCCCTGCATGCTTCTTTACTTTTAAATGTATGATTCAGAGGATGCACACTTCAATCCTGATCATATACCATTGGCCAGAATTGGACATGTGACCTACCTGGCAAGAACGGAGATTGGAAATACTATGGTTACCTCGATACCCACGTACTCCATCACATTACCTGTTTGTATCCATGGAAAGGGGAATGAATTTTGGCAAAGGCAATTGGCAGTCCCTGCCACAAGTGTTCACAGATTGAAGGTACAGAAATAGTAATCAGGTAGACAAAGGTGCCTTTATTTTAGCAATTCAAAATTCCTCATAAGATTTTATGTAGACCAAAGTTTTACATAACGGATAGCGGTCTTTGCTAGAAATGAAGATGTCATTTTCTGGATTTTAAGCCTAAGTTGGACATGTTCACCAGAGAGTTTGCAGCTCCCCTTCAGGCATCTGTAAGGATTACTCTTTATATCTTTCAATATTTCTAATTTCATTTTGCAGATTTATGATTTTTCATTTCTAATTTGTTTTCAATCAATTATAGCAACTCCATCCTTTTTATAATAGTGAGAATGTGAAACTGTGTAATGACCAAATGTTGAAGAGCTAATTATAACTAACTATGTGCCCAAAGAAAATAATACAGAAATAGATACACATCATCAAATATATTTCCAAGGCCAGTTTTTTAAGTAAGTCATTTTAAATTTTCAAGGAACAGACAATACTAATGCTATGTAAACTACTACAAAGCAGAGAAAAAGGAGAATTCAAATGCCAGGTTTACTTTAGAACAGAAGTTCCTCATATGCGTCCTGTTTCTTTTTGTGCACTCCTATCCTAAGACATTGCCTTAAACATCATGGACACGTAATAAAACCCTGAGTGTCATTGATCGTGAGAGTAATTTATTCACTATTTTAAAATTATTTCCAGGGTGCCTGAGTGGCTCATTGGGTAAGCGGCCAATTCTTGTTTTTGACTCAGGTCATGATCTCACGGTTCTTAAGTTCGAGCTCCTCATCGGGTTCTGCACTGACAGTACGGATCCTGCTTGGGACTCTCTGTCTCCTTCTCTCTCTCTCTCTGCCTTTCCCCTGCTCATGTTCTCTCACTCTCTCAAAAATAAAATGCTTTAAATGCATTAAAAATGCTTTAAAATTATTTTCAGAATACAAAGGGAGATAGCCTCTGTTTATTAAGAATTATGATAGCATTTAATTTTTCAGTTTTGGTGAGTGGGTACACATTCTAGTAGACCTTGTTAGTTGTTCTTTTTAGGTTATGACTTTCTCCTTCACTGAAAAACTACTCTGACTTAGTGATTTAGAATTAGACTACTACTTACAGAACAAAAAGTTACTATCCAAATGTTATATAATCACAATATTATTACTAAAAAGATAAAGATGTTGATCATTTTATTGATCATAAGCTTAGGATTAATTAACTTCCATTAAATCAAAGCATAAAACTAAACATAAAGTAGAAGTGGACTGTACCTTTTTATAAGATTTGTACTAAGTTTATTTTCTCACTCATTCAAAGCCCTGCTGAGACATCTATATTCAAACCTCATTACTACTCACTATTCTGCTAAGAGCCACAAGGTACTGAGAGGCCTGGTTTATCTTATCCTGATTACCAAAACATTTTATCCACTTTACCAAAAACCATCAGGATAGGCCATTCTTCTGAAACAAATCCTTTTAAAAATTATTTTCCTTGTCAATCTACCTTCTTTAAGCTTCATTTTGAAACTAGTCTTCTGTCTCTAACTAATTTTCCCTTATATGTTAGGACAAATATCCCATTTGCCTTACTTTGACTTTTTGACATCCTCTTATATCTGGAATCATGTGTCATTGTACCTCAGTTAATGTTATATCTTTTATAGTTGATTGGAAGACTTATAATTCCCTTTAAATAAATAAAATGAATAAATAATTAATTCACATACAAGTTAACTTAAAGCCATATTTTATAAGTAGAAAATCCATTCAAAATTAACGTATATGTATTTTATATTTCTCATAACTTTTTAAAACACTCCTCATGATTTATATCATTATGCTTTTACAACAACAATAGCAATATAAGAAAATGTAAGAGGAAGATATTTATTTTCCTTGCTTTGGAGATAAAGCATTTGAAGTGCAACAAATGTAATAATGAGACCAAGATTACTGAATGAATCAAGGCAGTGCTGGTACCAGGACTTGAGTCTTCTGATTATGATCCCATAGATCATTCCACTAGATTGATAATCTCCATTGTTTTCACATCTTTATAAGTAAAAATCGAATTCAGTGTTTACCCTTAACGCGTGTATATTTATTTATTTATAAGATATATGCAGGTGCTATTACGTTAATTCAGTTTATACATTTCATTTAAAAACAAAAGAAATGAAAAAGAATAGGATAAAAATGGAAGAAAATAAAATTTTCAAGATTTTTTACATATCCTAATGAATCATAAGCTACTCCCTCTAGGTAAATTCTATTAACCTCATTTGGAGTCCTATCCACCATCTCATGCTGAGGTAAGGCATTTCAACTCTAAACTACTCGTACAGTTTACTGATATCTGCAAGTACCAGATAAGAAAATGGGTATCCATTATTATGAAAATATGTTCTTTCCTTTGTTTGCATCTCCTTTGCATCTCTTCATTTATCCCTTCACTTTTTATCATCATGAAACAGCCATATTTTCCCCCAGGCACAAAGAACAACAAATATTAAAGGAGCAGCTTAAAAATGTGTTCTCACTGGCCCATTTCCTTAATGCCATTTCATTTCTTGCCCTGAAAGATCTTGTTGGTCTCTGGTTCTCTGAGGTCATAAAACTCAGTGCTTGCCTTTGACCAGAAGTAGCAGAGTGGGAAGTTAACCTAATGATAGGTGAACACGCTCGACACAGCAGAAGGCCAACTGAGCAGTAGGCAGCTGCTGTTGCACTGGACAGCCTCCTCACTTTCAAGCAAAAAGTGCTTACATGAACAACTGTCCAAAGTGCTGGATGAGGCCATTAGCGGCTAGCTTGTATAGTGCAAAATGAATGTGTTTCACTCTATTTGAGCTACGAAAGATTTGGAGCTTCGGTGACATAAATTGGACTCCATTATCACTTAGCAGCTCTTCTGGAATTCCATATCCAGTGAATAGTGTTTTAGTTTGGACTGGAGAGAGAGAATTTCATAATAGCCTACAGCCATTTTCAAGAAATAATAAGAGTACTAATGACTATATGCAGAGTTTAGGAAGCCCACTTCCCACCTTTACTATTTGTTTAGCTAATATAAGAATTTCAAAGATATTTATGGCATACCCATGTTACATGAGAAAATTATTCTTTAGTTGATATTACCTACAAATCGATCCTAATGTCATTATAGGCCTAAACATTTCTGCTTTTGTTTTCCGATTTCTCAATAATCCTTTGTAAAGCTGTAATCCCTCAATCCGCTTTCTTCAGTGAATAGTTGGTATGTTTCAAAGATAGACTTTATATATGTGTTATGTTGATTCAAATGGTAATATGACACTTGAGTATCCTAATCATCTGTATATATACTATAGAACCATAATCCTGGAAGAAACCTCCCAAAGCCATATTGTTTTCTTTCCCTGCATGCATATTCAAGTATAAGTAAAATTTCTTTTCACTTTAGTTTGTGTCATTTCCAAGACTTCTAGGTAAGATTTCAAATATTTTGTTATAACTTTTTCTTACACATATTTACGTTTATTCTCATTGAGAAGTTAAAAAAAATAGTCACACATGAGGTTTTCTCAGCCAGTTTCTTCTTTCTTTCATTAATTCAATTCCCGTTCTGAACACTTTATATGTTTATTTGTTTCAGCATCACTGCTATCTTAGTCTTTGGCGGGCAATACTATTTATTCTTCTTAGATAGCATTAGATTTCACATCTACCCTTAAATCCTTTCTTTACATCTTTTTCCAGTCGTTGCCGGCTCTCTAAAAGTCATTCACTATGGCACAATCAGAATCAAATACGGCCGTATACTTTCAACAATATTTTTTCTTGGAAAGTGGCTGTCATTGCTTTTCAAAACGTGTATAGTCACTATTACTAGTGGCTTACTGAGTATAATTTCCACATTTCATCTTTTTTTGCCCTTTAGTTCCCATTTCCTGTTTTCTCTCAGTGATCGCTATAACACCCTTGTGTTCCAATGCATAAATTTCTATTTTTATGAGTATAGACAATCTTCAACATTTTCTTGCACATAAATTATCTAGATTCAATATTTGAATCTTTAACTTTGAACCTCAACTTCTCCACATTTTTTACAATATTCCTTGCATATGCCAACTTTTCCCTTTCCATTTTGTCATGAATTTGCAGCAAAGTTTATATTCACGCTATTTGTATAAGGTGGGCATCTAGAATTTAAAATTTATTTCCAGGATTGACATGTTGGGACAACAACAAAACTGTGCTACATTATATAAATAATTCTGTCTCTGCAACCTCCCACCTTCCCCTGTAAAGAGATAATTTGGATTAAGTTTTGTTTTTTGGTCATTTTGTTGCAAAATGGAGACAAATTAAAAAAAATTCAAGACTACTTTCTATGACTGAGAAGATCAGCAAGTCTTCTCTCCAAAGAGAGATTTTACTGTCACAAAATTGACAAAAGCTATTATTTCATTGCTCTGGAAATTAGCCAAAAGCATAGAAATGCAGAAATATTTATGGTTGCAAAACTTCTGAACTTTGTACTATTCCTTCGGCTCAGTGTGGCATTTACGTCAGGTCTGCAAAGCTGTGAGGATTCAATTTTTCTCTCTGGAATGTTGGGTGATATCCCCCTTCCAACAGCATTATTAGAAGTGACTTGTTGAAGGCAGGCAAACAGGTGAGAGTCAACTGCTTGGCTCTGCTAGCCTTAGACTCTGGAAGAGATTGGGCCAAGCAAGTTTCTAGCTGAAGCTGTGCATGTGTCCACCTGACATTAGAGTAGGTTCAAGACATTCAAACACTCCTGAACACATGCACATGTGTAGAAGGCTTGAAAGCGATCAGAGGGAAAGGTAAAATTTAGGCAACTTGAAAATGGCCTGATCATTGAATGTGTTCCCCTACTCACAAACAGATCTATCTGCAGAGGATAGAAACCTTACATCCGACTTCCATGCAATCATTGGATAATCACTAAATTACATAGACACAGAAGCATCTAGGAAGCCACATTAAAACAAACAAATCGGAAGAGAAATGAGTAGCCGCACACTACAATGGAGACAGATATCACAGATTATGTGTGGGAAAGTTCCAAAAACAAGAATAAGGAAATAGTAAAATAATAACGACTACCCCTTGAGACAAAATATAAAAATCTAGAGTTGCTACAATATATAATCTAGTACATAGGTGATAGATGGATAGGTGGTAGCAATTCTGAAGTTAAAGAGTACAAAAACTGAACTGAAAAAACACATGTGAAAAGAGGTTCCACAGCATATTCCAGATGGCAGAAGAAAAAAATCAGTGAAAAAATAACGGACAAAGACATCCTAAATTTGATGAGAAATATTAATCAACAAATACCATTAGGACAAGTACAAAAAACAGTCACAACAAGGTACATATAATCTATTCTTTTAAATCCAAATACAAAAAGAAAATCTTGAAGACAGCCAAGACAAAAACAACTCATTTTGTACAGGAGTGAATCAATGAAATTAATAAAATAGCTGATTTACCATCAGAATTAAATGGAGTCTAGAAAGCAGTGGAATGACATGGTAAAAGTACAAAAAGAGAAAACAAAATAAAAAATAAAAACAGTTAGTCAAGTATTCTATATCCAGCAAATCTATTCTTTCAACACGAGGCAAAATAAAGACATTCCAAGAAAGCAAAGACTGGGGATATTTGTTGTTAAATAGGCTTGCCTGCAGTAAATACTGGAGAAAGTCCTGCAGGCTGAAAGGAAATGACACCTGAGGGTCACTAGAATCCTCTGAAAGAAATGATGAATACCATAAATGATCACTATGAGCTAACATAAAAGATTTTACAAATGCATTTTTATCATTTCTTTTTATTTTTTAAAAGGACATCAGATTGTACAAGTAACTAAAGTAACACTATATTATATTACAAAATATAGAGACCGAACATGTGATAATAATAGTGTAAAGGAGGAAATGGAACTATACTGCAGCAAAGTTATTACATTTTATCAGAATTAAGTTAGTATTAAGTTAGAGTAAGTTAGTATTACTCTGAAGAATATTGTAACAAATTAGAATACATAGTGTAATCTCCAGAGCAACTACTAAAAAAAAAAAACTCAAAACAAGGAAAAAAACCCAAAGAATTTAAATGATATGTAAAAATATTTAGCACTAAAGAAATTAGATAGATATAAAAAGATGAAAAAGACAAGAGGCTTACAGAAAATAAATAGTAAAATGGTAAATGAAAAAAAACCATACAAAAATTGTATTAAATATAAATAGTGTAAATACTCTAATAAAAATGTAGAGATTGCAGATTGGATATGAAAGCAAAAATCCAACTACAGTTGACCCCTGAACAACACAGGTTTAAACTGTGTGGGGCCACTTACATGCAATTTATTTTTAATGAATACAGTAAAGTACTGTAAGTGTATTTTATCTTCCTTATGATTTTTTCTTTTTAAAAAAAAGTTTATTTATACACTTTTTGAGAGAGAGAGAAATAGAACATGTACAAGGGAAGGGGGAGAGAGAGAGAGAGAGAGAGAGGGAATATCCTAAGCAGAACTCGATGCAGGGCTCAAACTCAAACTGTGAGATAATGAATGATGATCTGAGCAGAAATCAAGGACTGAATGCTTAACCGACTGAGCCACCCAGGCACCACATTCCTCATGATTTTCTTGATAACATTTTCTTTTCTCTAGCTTACTTTTTGGAATAATACAGTGTATAATACTGTACATAGATACTATTTGTTAATCAACTGTGTAATCGTTAAGGCTTTTGGTCAACAGTGATTAATAGTTAAGTTTTTGGGGAGTTAAAAGATATACATGGATTTTTGACTGTGCAAGGGTCAGCAACCCTAACCCCTCTATTGTTCAAGGATCAACTATACATGTTCTCTAAAAGGTAAAAAAAGATATACCACAAAATCAAAAGCTGTAAGAAAACTGGAGTGCCTATATTAATATCAGACAAAATGGACATTGGAAAAACACATTTTTATTAGAGAAAGAGAAATATTTCATCTAATAAAGGGTCAGTTAATCAGAAAGATATAATAGCTATACACGTTTTGTTTTTGATTTAGAAATACCTTTATATTAAACGATATACTAATTGGAAAAAACGTATTTTCTTGCTTAGAAAATAGAATAGTTTATATGTTGTTCAAATATCAATTTTCTTTTTTTTTTTTTTTAATTTTTTGTTTTCAACGTTTATTTATTTTGGGGACAGAGAGAGACAGAGCATGAACGGGGGAGGGGCAGAGAGAGAGGGAGACACAGAATCGGAAACAGGCTCCAGGCTCTGAGCCATCAGCCCAGAGCCTGACGCGGGGCTCGAGCTCACGGACCGCGAGATCGTGACCTGGCTGAAGTCGGACGCTTAACCGACTGCGCCACCCAGGCGCCCCTCAAATATCAATTTTCTACTTTCAAGTTATTTTCTTAATTTTACTCATAGTAATGTGATATACATCTATTTCTATTCTATTCTATACATGACATTTTTGTTTTCACATGCAGTGATTTGTTCTAATAAATATACCAATCTTCCATCACTGGAGTTAACAAAATTACAGTAAAATTAAAGATAAACTGAAATGATGAAAACATCTAAAAAATTAATTTCTTGGCCTTAGAAATATAGTATGCAATTTGTAGCTGTGTTAATGCCTAATATAATTCCTATATGCCTTATTTTAGTATATTTTCTTTTCTTCTTAAACAAGACAGAAGAACTTGGGAAGAACTTGTATTACAAAGTAACTCTTGGTCCCCTACCTTTCCCTCTGCCAACATATTATCCTACACCTACAGGTGAAACTATTCTCTTTAGAGACTTTTTTATTTTATGGTTTTCCCCCTTTTTTATTGTAATTATTCATTTATTTTATTCCACTTAAATTAAAATGAAATTAAATTAAAATTTTTCTTGCTATGATTATAGGCAAAAATCAGAGAATACATAATTATTATAGATATATTTATTATATGTATTTATTACTATAAAACTGTTTTAGGGCCTATGTATACTTAGGAGAATATCTTGAAAAGAATTATGGGAGAAGAATTTCTTGTATGCTTTTTCTTTGTTATTTTTTTAATGGCTTTTGGATTTTGTTTATTTTAGGTAATTGATTTCAGTTCAGGAAGGTGTTAGTCTTTATCTCATTTCACAACTTCCTGGCTAAATGATCTTTGGTCGAGTTTTTCAGTTATTCAACTTTGTCTTCTTTTGTTTAAGTATTTGTAAAATGGAAATAATAACACTGCCAATTTCACAATGTTATTTTGCTTTTCAACATACTCATTTTCTACTGTAGTATTCAGTAAAAGCTTAATAAATTAATTCCTTTCTTTTCTTCCTTTGAAGGTTGCCAGTGAAGCCGAGTTCTAGCATTAAAGAGAAGAAAGAAATATTTAGCTATTCTATTATTGCTCAATAGTTTCAGCTCTGGACAGCATGTGAATAAATGTATGAAATATATTTTGAGTTTATTTTCTTAATGCAGTATTTTTAAATCAGAATATATTTTTCCAATGCTAAAGAAAACCCTCCCTTAAAAAGGGAAGAAAAAAAGCATGCATTTAAGCAAAAGTACTTTTCTAATCAAATTCTCTATTCTACAGGAATTTTTATTTTAAATATTTAAATTTATTTGAGCAATTGCCCTGAAAATATAGCAGTTTTTCATATAAACCTAGCTTCTTACAGTTGGAATGTTATTATTAAAGAATTTGGATTTCTTAAAAATAACTGTTATTTTAGACTTTTATATTTATTGATCTGAAACAAATGTCCTTATTCATTATTTTGTTAACATAGATTCCCTGTTACTTTTTTCCTCCAGTAGCTAAAAATATATGGAGAAAACATTGATTTTGGAATCTCTGAAAGCTAAACTTCCTAATTATTTGAAGTCTAATGCATAGCGAGATACTTTTTTTCTTTAAGAGTCTATCTTCCATTTGAAGATTTTTTTTTCCTTAAATTGTGTTCCCATCTGCACAGACACATAGGGTTGCTTGGTCTGGATAATGTTGTCTAAAGAGTGGTAGGTAGATCATGTCTCTTTGCTGCTGGTCTAATACAATTGCTCAACCTAGGAGAGACAGATAAAGGGTAAATGTTATACCCTGGGAAAAGTCATCACTTTGAAATCTTAAGCTGCAAACAGTAGAAAGAGGCAGGTTATACGGTTTCTCTAAACACTGATTTTCAAGGTTATAGGGAGCAAGATGAAGGAAGATAACACTATTTCATCCCAAGGTTAGTTTTCTCTGATGCTAATTTAGAAGGAATAGATGAAGCTAATGAGGAGAGAGGTGCAAGAATATATATTGTGAAAATATTCACACTGAGTCTATGATACTGTCATCTGGAATTTCTTCCAATGCAAAAAATATATACAATTTTAGATCTTTTTCTTAAATTTTTTTAATGTTTATTTATTTTTGAGAGAGAGAGGAGAGAGAGAGAGAGAGAGAGAGAGAATGAGAGAATGAGCAGGAGAGGGAGACACAGAATCTGAAGCAGGCTTCAGGCTCTGAGCTATTATCACAGAGCCCCATACGGGGCTCGAACCCACAAGCCATGAGATCATGACCTGAGCTGAAGTCAGACGCTTAACTGACTGAGCCACCCAAGGGCCCCAATATAATTTTAGCTCTTTTTTTTTAATTTTTTTTTTAACGTTTACTTATTTTTGAGATAGAGAGAGACAGAGCATGAACAGGGGAGGGGCAGAGAGAGAGGGAGACGCAGAATCTGAAACAGGCTCCAGGCTCTGAGCGGTCAGCACAGAGCCCGACGCGGGGCTCGAACTCACGGACCGTGAGATCATGACCTGAGCCGAAGTCGGACGCTTAACCGACCAAGCCACCCAGGCGCCCCTAATTTTAGTTCTTAAAGACATCATATGAGACTGCATGGTGTATTGAGAATGACATGGCCATTGGAATTAATGTAATGAATTCAAAGTTTAACCTTTCCTTCTTCCCTCCCTCCCTCTCTTTCCTCTTCTTTTCTTTCTTTCCTTTCTTCCTTCTTGTTTGAAAAGGACATTTCTTTGTGTTTACTAATGGTACTTCACGCACTCTATCAGGTGGGATCCAGACCATCTCATCTCGTTCTAGTATTAATTCTCAGAAATACACACAAAAGAATAATGTGTAAAAACCAAATACAATTCAAGAGAAGTTACTTTTACGAAGATAATACGCAGGAAAAATGTATTTTAAAAACTGATTTTAGTGAAAAGAAAAAAAAGGGCAACATCTACTTTAGGAGCTTAACATGATAAGAAAAAAAAATGACCTTAAGATATATAACCTGTACAACAAGAGGAGAGAAGTAACAAGAGATGAGATGTTGTTAGGCAAAGCTGCCTACCAATGTGAATAAAGAGCCATCGGACACAGTGATTAAAAAACTTGTTCTTACCATATAAATTTAATAATGAGAAAAAAAAGTCAATATTGCTTTGCTGTTATGGTGGTGGTGTTATTCTATTGACAAGGAAAATCAGAAAGGATTTTTTAGAAATGAAAACTGGGTTCTTAAATAAAGAGAGAAGTTATTTTAGAGTGTAAAATAAATCAAAACCACATGGATTAAAGGAATCTCATAGATAAAAATATAGATAATAAATAATTAAATTATAATAGGAAATTATATAAGAATTATTATAATAAAAAGATAATTTAAAAATAAGACTGAAATATTTCCTAAATAAAAATTTTATAAAAAGCCTATTACATCCTGAAAAAGAAAAAAAAAACTATTAAAAGACAAAATCACACATATGCTAGCCATAATTGTTCAATTTGGTAGATAAAGAAAAAAGACAACCAAATATCCAAAGCAGAAAAAAATTCTACTTTAAAAAAAAGCTTCTATTAGACTTCACAAATAAGAGTTAATTTCATATAAAATTATTTGACCCTCAAGGCTCAAGGAAGGACTCTGATTATAAAATTCTATACTCAGCCAAGTTGTCATGCATAGCTTTGAAAATTTACAGAAAGTTGTTTACAAATATGGTAAATTCCTGTGTTACTTTTTTTGAATATGTTGTTAGAGAATATTTAATTCTGGCCTTTGATTTTTTGGAAAATTTATTTCTAGTCTACGAAGTGATCAATAAAAAAATTAAAGACTCAAGTAAGCAGGAGTTCTGTAGAATAGGAAATGGTGAATGCTAATACTAGTTAACTCTTCAGATGTAAATCTAAATAGTTGTTGCAACTCTAGCTCTCAAATTAACTGCAGAAGATTGTAGTAATTATTTAAATACAATCATATCTCTTAGATTATATTAATATAATCATAATAACAATTTAAATTATTTTCCTAGAATAAATTAAGAAAGCCTGAGAGTTTGGAGAAAACAGGAACATTAATTCTTCCTCTTTCATAGGGAATAGTAAAATTTTATTATTTAATTCTGGAAAATTTATTTCAACTTCTTCAATTAAATTTTTGTAATGTTAATATTTTTAAGAGAGAGAAACAGAGTGCAAGTGGGGGAGGGTAAGAGACAGACGGAGACACAGAACCTGAAGCAGGCTCCAGGCTCCTAGCTGTCAGCACAGAGCCGGATCCGGGGCTCAAACTCACTGACCATGAGATCATGACCTGAGCTGAAGTTGGATGCCCAACCAACTGAGCCACCCAGTTGCCCTACTTCAGCTTTTTAAAGGAACACTTAAAGTTACTTTCCAAAGTACAACGGAAGATAAAGCAAATAAAGCATGTCTCATGTAGCAGAATATAAAACAAATGTCACATTAAAGAAATATGAGAGTAAAAAGAATAAAATAGGAATAGAAGTAATGCAGCATCATTTGATATTTTGTGTAATTAATTTAACTAATTTATTCAATCATAATGTGTAGAATACTTTCTGAGTTTGTTGGTTTTGAAAAAGAAAAAAAAAATCCCTCCTGTCTTGGAGCTTTAATTCTAGAGACAAAGTGGAAGGTTAAATATAAGTAACATACATATAATTATATTGAAAAAGAATATTCTCCTTTTGGGATCAGAAGCAAAACTATGGATAGATGAAATGATTATAAGAGACATCATTATATTGACCCAAAATATTCCTACCAAATTTCTCCTAACTCTATTTCACTGGCACTTATTTTTTAATCTTTTATTAAAACATGCCACACTTATAGCAGGTTGAATAGTGCAGAGACAGGGGGCCATATGAAGATGAAGGCAGAAAATGGGGTGATGAAGCTAAAACCATGAGACACTAACTATTGTCAGAAGTCACCAGAAGCTAAGGGAGAGAGGCATGGACAGATTCTTCCCTATAACGTCAGAGAAGACACAGTCCTGTCAACACTGTCATCTCAGATTTCTAGTCCCCAGAACTGTGAAAGAATAAACTTCTGTAAATTTCCATAAATATTAATAATTTTATTAAAACTTTGTAGTTTTAAGCCACCCAGTTTGTGATGTTTTTGTTACAACAACCCAATAAAGCAAACACAGTTACACTTATATGATTTTAAATGAAAAAAATAGTGATAATAAAATAAATGGTGAGAATTCAATGAACTTCTGATTCTTCTCATCAGGAATATTATAATGCTTCTTTAGAAGCATCAAATGCCTTCCAGATACTTTTTCTGGTGGCACTTCTTTACTAATTTCCTTAGTTTTTGTTTAGTCTACTAGCTAAATAATCCTGTAATCCTATATGGTAAACTGTAATCCTACATAGTAAGCAGTTCATAAGAAGATCTAGCTTAACTCTTTCCCTCCAAAAATCATGTTTTAAATGAATATCTTAGACCACACTTTTCCCCAAATCTTTCTCTCATTGGTCTACCCAGCCACATCTCAGTTAGGAATTTACTAACTCAAGATTCCATAGTAAATATAGTAATTGCACCCACGACTATCTCAGGAATAATAGAGAATAGGTACCTAATACACATGTGATGACTAAAGATAGATACAGCAGAACAAATAAAAAGATTTAAAGAGATGTACTTATTTGCACGTAGCCAAATAAACATACATACTGGAACTCATGCCTCAAACTTCCAAGTTAAAATACCAACTAGAAATGCCGTCTTGAGTCAAACAGGAAGAGTGACTTCCCTTGTCTTCTGATAGCCATCTATGGTATAGAAGAGAAAGAGCTCTGTAAGTCTATACAAGCTTCTTCAGAATCTGTGAGAGCCATTAGCCTGGAGTTACACTGCAAAGCAAAGAATACTGATATAGTTCAGCAGTTAGAGGCAAAGGACTGTGGTAAGAATCAGCCCAGAGTACAGGGTGATGTTACAGGCTTAGACTCCTTATGAAGAGGCCTGGGGTGGCAAGTACAGAATGTGCAAAATGTAAAAGAAGGCAATCCAAGGAAAGAACTGGTACAGTCACAGTTTAGGCTTATTCAGTTGTAAATGTAGAAGAAGCACTCTTTTCATGTTAAAAAACAAATACAATGAGTAAACCTTCTAGGCAAGAGTTGATTTCTAACCTAAGTAAAGAAATGGTCTAAAAGTATGTCTTCCAAAATATATTCCTATGAATGTGAGCGTAATAAAATTTTCTGTTACATCCAAGGGGGTGATACTGTGGTTTTATTTGGGAATACATGTCATATCATAAACCCTTTGATATTATCAGAATGAATTTTAGCGTTTTCAAGACTTTGAGAAGTCATTAGTTTTGCATTGTGTTTATCAGCCTTCTTGATCTACTGAATGCCTCTTCTGCTGCCACTCCCAGCTTCTTTTCCCCTCAATTAACACTATCCAAGATAAAGAGCACACTTTGGGTAATGCTAGTCCAAGAGTATGAGCATGTTAGCTATCAGAGCTCTTCTATAATCTACTTTCTATATATTAAAAAATATCTAACAATGCAAGCCTTGTAGTTTAATTACTTAGAGATAAAATCTAGATATTAATATCTAGGTAGCAAGATTGAACTTGGCTGTCAAGCACAATATGGCCAATATCAATGAATTAATTTGGAATTTATAAGTTACTTTGGATGTAAAAATTATCCAAATGCTCCTAGGTGAAAATTACCCTGAACATATTTATACTAAAACCCCTGAAAATACTCCTATAATGCCTGACAGCAAAACATATGTTTAAAAGGATGTTTTTCTCTCAAAAATGGCCAAAAACATTATTAAAATGAAAGATAAACATAAATAAAATTGCTAGAAATGCTACCACCCATAGTGAAGAGCTTTTTTTTCCCCACAATATGTGGCTAGAATTATAAAACTCTACAAAATTGTGCAGCAATTCTGTCACTATATTGACAAAAAAAATGGGAAAAAGCAAACCAACAATTGTGGTGCATGGCAACGGTAAGGGGATGGAAAAAAATCATCTAGGATAATTGTAAAAAGACATCTAGCTCATGATTATAAGGTTTCTGTTGGAAAATGCTCTAAATCATAATACCTACAAAATCTAGAATAAGCCTAATAAAACAAGAAAAAAAATTACACAAGGACAGAAATTGGAAGAGCCATATCTAACTAAATAGGTTCTGTAACTTATTCTGTTAATGTTACAGGTACCTTCCTGTCTTGCTATGAATATCACCGGCCTCATTCTCTCCTTAATGGTCAAAATCTTTGTGCTTTCCTTATACCTCATATGTGACAGTAAGAATTTCAGCAAGCATTCTGGCCATATTGCAAAATTGTTACACAGTCAGGGGAAATGTGAAGTTAATCTCAGAATCATGAGATTTCAGATCTAAAGAGAGCATTGCCTAATCCATCCCTTGAGAAACACTGGTAGGAAAAAGTGCAAATCACAACATGCCAGGGTTGAAGATAGGGCTGGAGATGTGAAGATTCACTAGTGCACAGATATGCATGTGAAACATACAAATTATGGCTTATCATTTCTAATGAGGAAAAGACTGTAGCTCTTGGATAGAGTACCTCATGCAAAGATTGTTGACTGAGAGCAGGACTAGTGTGTGGCTAGTGTTTCTTTAGGGCCTCTTTAGTCTGTTTTTGGATGTAAAAGCAAGACATAAAAAGGATTGGAGAGTCGGAATCTCTAAATGTTACATGTCTTTTCTACCTATTTCCATTGATTTATATATAACCTTACAATGAAAAAAAAAGCAAAATGTCTGGGTGGCTTAGTGGGTTAAGCATCTGACTTCAGATCAGGTCATGATCTCGCTGTTGGTGGGTTCAAGCCTTGTGTCAGGCTCTGTCTGTGCTGACAGCTCAGAGCCCAAAGCCTGTTTTGTATTCTGTATGTGTGTCTCTCTCCCGTCCCCTACCCCACTCATGCACTCTCTCTCTCTCTCTCAAAAATAAATAAACATTAAAAAAATTTTTTTTAATAAGGTAAAAAAATTCTTTCTTGAAGGCTTTAGGATTGAGGGGGAAAAGCAAAGTTCCTGTTGACAAACATTTAAGACTAACCACTAAATTCTATTAAAAAATTAATGTTTTATTTATTCTTTAGAGACAGAGAGACAGAGTGCGAGCCGGGAGAGGCAGAGAGAGAGGGAGACACAGAATCTGAAGCAGGCTCCAGGTTGTGAGCTGTCAGCACAGAGCCCGAAGCTGGGCTTGAACTCACAAACCGTGAGATCATGACCTCAGCAGAAGTCAGACGTTTAACCCACTGAGCCACCCAGGTGTCCCACTAAAATCTATTTTTAAAAATATTTCTGGGGCACCTGGGTGGCTCAGTCGGTTGAGCTACTGACTTCAGCTCAGGTCATGATCTCATGGTTCATGGGTTCAAGCCCCATGTCAGGCTCTGTGCTTACAGCTCAGAGCCTGGAGCCTGCTTCACATTCTGTGTTTCCCCTTCTCTCTGCCCCTCCCCAACTCTTGCTCTGTCTCTCTCTCTCAAAAATAAACATTAAAAAAATAATAATAATAAATAAAAAATAGAAATAAAAATATTTTCTAATATAAAATCCTTCTTTTTATGTTTCAAAAGGTCAAGAAACAGGCAAGACAAAATTAACATATGTGAAAAAAAAGTGAATTTTCTACGAGCTAAATTACCACTTTTGTTCTATCAATTCTTTTGCATATTTAATTTTTAAAATTTTTTTAATGTTTTTTATTTATTTTTGAGACAGAGTGCAAGTGGGGGAGGGGCAGAGAGAGAGGGAGACACAGAATCCGAAACAGGCTCCAGGCTCTGAGCTATCAGCACAGAGCCCGACGCGGGACTCGAACCCACGAACCATGAGATCATGACCTGAGCCGAAGTCGGACGCTTCACCGACTGAGCCACCCAGGCGCCCCTCTTTTGCATATTTTAAGATGTGCATTAGGAAAAGACACTAATCTACCTCTTGGGAAAGGATTAGGCCCCAGATACTTTTATCCTTTGGAGACAAATACTCACTGGGAGTACATGCATGTGTAGTTGCTGAAACTACCAGATACTATCACTTCTCTGTGGCATAATTATACAGAAAGGCAATTAGACAAGTCCTTTAGGGGTTTTGGACAACTTGACTTGGGATTTCATTGTTACCAGATCTATATCATATACTCCACGGACCTTAAATTATTTAAATATCTTTTGGAAGTCAGTTCTCAGATCTATGCCATTTGTTGCATTTCGAATCCCTTTAGTCATCACGTGCCCACAAATAAATAATAACTTAGCCTTAAATAATCATTTCCCACCTTTTTTCAATCTATCTTTTCTTACTTTAGGGGTTTTAATTTGGATGGTTTTAGCTCAACTCATTTCTCAGTGTCACTTCCACACAGTCTGCATCTCCAATTTTCTAACTTTTGGGCTGGTCTTTTCTTTCTTTTTAAAAATAATCCTAAATTTCACCTCATCATCTTTTTTTCTTTCTTGAGAGTTGCACATCCAGATTACTCCTTGCCATCAATCTCTTTGTTTCCGAGCTGAATTAAACATTGCTTCTAGAACTGCAATGATCTGTTTTCTTTTTTTAAGTTTAAAGGAAATAGTTTCAGTCATTTCACTCAGTAAAAACCATGCCCGTGATGTCCCACAGTCATGATAGAAACAGAGACATCCTCAACATTTCCTTCCTTACAGATTTTGATCCCTTTATTATAATACCAGTGAGCAAGGTGTTTGCGTGTTCCTGCAACCTCCAGCTATTGCAGAGAACCATATACTTTCTTTATTTCTCTCTTCGCACTGTCAAATACACTACAGAAAGGTGCATTGTCTTCATTTCTCTAGACCATATGTCCCAGCATCAGGACTATTATTTACATACTGTCACTTCCTGCAAGTTTTGCAGTTACATTGCCTTTTGGGCACCTTCAATGGACACCAAGAAAATGTCCTAATTCACCATTTGCAAAACTCAGTTCTCCCCAGTCTTACTCTTTTTCTATGAAGAAGAATAGCACTTGTTCCTCCTGCACTTTCAGTGAATCAGAAGGAATTTTACCTTGATCATTTTACATCTCTGTTGCAGAAGGATACGGCACTAGAAATCATGGAATATACATTCCAACCTTGACAGTCACAAAGTAACTTCAGGACTTTAAAAAAGTTCCTTAGTCATTATTATTTCCAAAAGTTGAAGGGAGAAGTCAGACTATGCACCTTTCTTGTCTGTGAATCTATTCCTCATTTTCTCTCTCACAAAGATATGATTCTGAATATTCTATATTTAATTCATATGGCCACAGATTTTAAATATCTCCTCGTGTGTCTCAGTTTATGAATTCAGATTGTCACAGCCATGTTAAATTGTTTTATAGGAGACTATTTTAGTCTCCTATCCAAGCACCAAGTTTAATTAGCGTCCTCTTAAAACATTTTTGAAAGAGATCAGGATATTAATTGGTAAACAAAACAATATATTGATCACCAGCAATATAAACCACATTCACAAATGGTAACTTTGAACATTTATGCAATTATACCAAAAATGGAGCACTGGGGGTACTGAGATGGGTCTGAGAACATAGTCTGTCTTTACATTTTGTTTTTCTTTTTTTAAGTTTATTTATTTATTTTTGAGAGAAACAGGGAGAGAGTGAGCCGGGCAGGCGAGGGGCAGAGATAGAGGGAATCCCAAGCAGGCTCCACACTGTCAGTGCAGAACCTGAGGTGGGCCTCAAACTCACAAAACAGTGAGATCATGATCTGAGCCAAAATCAAGAGTTGGCTCTTTAACCACTGAGCCACCCAAGGCACCCCATGTCTTTGGTTCTACATTATAAACACCCTTCACATCCTCTGATTCTGTGTCCTAAACGTGTAGGTAACTCCTCAGTATTTATAAACTGGAAATGGTCATATCTTTTTAGTCAGCAGTGTAAGAATGAATTGTCTCTCTATTGACTTATGTTCCCTTTTGTGGCAACACGTGGGAAAGCCTGGTTAAGAGGAAGAGTTTTAGATTAATGGTTCCAAAACACCGAGACATTACATATGAAAGAAAGAATTCCAAAGTCTCTTTTCAAAATGAAAGCAAAGTTTCACTTTAATACTCAAGAAAACTTCACCAGCTGGCTGCATTGCATATACTTGGCATGCTGGTTGCTAAGTTTATTAGATATTTTATAGTCCTGGAAACTAAAGATAATGGAGCCAGCTCTCATACCTGACGTCAAGAATTGGGAGTCAGTGAAGCTACAAATACATGATGGAGGAGTGAATACACCAGGCTATCCAGGCTTAAATGAATTGATGTGAAGTTGTTAAAGAGACATCGTCAAGCTTTTGCCACATTTAGCTTTTAATTCTTGTCTATTCTCCATTGGTTGCCATGCCCTTTTGAAAGATTTACAAAGGAAATATTTTCCTTGGGATTATTTTTCCCTTTTGAGTTCATCAAAATTCACATTTCCTCTATCCACTCTCAGCCATCTCCGCTCAAACAGGAAATAAAAAGACACAGATTGTGACATTATTTTTTTTTGTCCCAAAGGCTGTTTACTATGTCATCTAAGTATTAACTTAAACAATATTAGGTTATAATTTTTAGGTAAAAAATTCATTCACAGAATTCATAAGGTTCAATTTAATAATAAACTATTCCAAGAAATGGTATGTATCTAGTAACTGACTGCAATATGTACAATAATTTTCTACAGTGAGTAGCAAAGAGATTTTACAATATCAAGGATATACATTTATAGAAGAGATTCTTTGTAAGCAGGTAAGTAATCAACAAGCATGAATGCCGTCTAATACACAGTCAATATCCCTACTCTAAAATACTGAGAACAACATCTGAACTGCCCCAAAATGTACACTAATGTTGACTAATAGAGCCTGAAATCTATGCCTATAACCAATTAGGCCACTCTCTAGAAATACAATTTGGGGGAAATTTCTTATCTTCTCTGCATTGCATTTCTTCATCTGTTAAGATTGGATGACTGGCAAATGGTTAGATACATGAGTCCTAATATTTTAACAACCCTTTATAGTATAACCAGCATATAAATTCTAATGAAATATTATAGCGAATATTTGAGGATGCAGAATCACAAAGGTAATGAAAAATAAGTCGAAGGCATTAAATCAATCTCAACCTTCTTCAGATTGGATACTTTGGGGCCTGTTTGTACCACTAGGCAGGAAAAATGACTTAGTTTGGCATGTGGGGTGAGGGGAAAAAAGCTTCCAAGAAATGAAATTGGATAAATTTAGATGTTTTGTGATTGTAGCTACTGAACATGTTTTATACTGGCAGAATATGCTCTCTGATATTGGAATACCGTCAAAATCCATTTAAATCATGCCAGAGAAATGTTAAATGGTGATGAGAGGGCTGGAATTTAAGCTGATAACAGTAGCAAAGACCTACTCACACTGACAAATTTGATGAGGGAATCTGACCTAGCAGATCATCAAGGATTGGAAGTGTCTTCAAATGGCAGCTTTATCCTGGAATTCACAAGGGGATGACACTTTGGCAAAAAGCTATTCCCACCCCTATCTCCAACCCCTGCTGGAACGTATGAGGTTTTACAGTCAAATCACATCCAAGGAAAGAACCAGTCTAATTTATAATCTGTGAGAAACATGGAGATAATAGTATAAATTTGTGTGACTACTAACCGAAATGTCAACTTAGGAATTTAGGTGATGAATATTTTCTCTTCAGAAAGGTATCAGTAATTAACTTGCCAGAAGCAAATCATTTTTTTTCTTTTTTGTAAATTTAATGAAGACAGGGCAGAAAGGATACGTAGGAAAGAAGGCAGAAAGAAAAAAGAAGAAAGAAGACAGGAAAGTGATAAAGTCAGAGATAATGACATGGAGGGGAGAAAGGAGTGGGGGAAAGAAGAAAAGAAGACAGAACGTCCTCTTAACCCAAATGAAAAAGAAAGAAGAAACAAGCCAACAAAGGTGAAAGACATGTAAGCAAAGTAGCTTCCAGTTTAATATGTAAATATAATGTTATATTCTTGGAAATTAACAAAAGGCAAAATGAAAGCAATTATTTTTAAAAATCAAAAACTGTATGCAACCCTATGCACTTTATGTTCATAATGATTCTTTCTTTCCTCTGCAATTGTCTGAACAACAATTAAGGGTGGAAATATAGAAATTGGAATAGATGGTCCATAGATTACTGGAGCCAACTATTTAAATGTAGCTGGAAAGACAAGACCTACAAAAGACTATATGAAATGGAGTGGAGAAAACTGAAATGTTCTGTGTGAGTCAATGAAATGGGAAGAGTGGAGGACATAGTAGAAGACTAACATCCACATCATGGAGACAGACTAGGGCTTTTTTTCCCCCTTTTCTTTTACATTAAAAATGTCTTCGATTTTAATTGGTTTATATGTAATACTGTGGAAAAGATCCATTTACTCAAAATTTTAGTGAGCTTATTGCTTAAAGGTATTCATTTGTGTTTTATAGAATCAAGGAAAGTTCCTAAAAACTATATGGATGAATATAGTTTAATTGGCACCAACATTTATGCATCAGTGATATTATATATGCCAAATGAACTAACTCAGTGGAATCCAGAAGAACTTAGAAGCTAGAATTCAGGCACAACTGATCAAAATTTGAGAATAGTCTATAAGATATTAAATAGAGCCTCCCAGCTACTCTTATTTAGATTTCCAGAAGCAGAGAGACACAGTTAATTTTGGATTTTCTTTTCTGTCTTTTTTTTTAATTTGTTTGTTTTATTTTTAGCGTTTTATTCATTTTTGAGAGAGAGAGAGAGAGAGAGAGAGAGAGAGAGAGAGAGAGTCAGAGCACGAGTCAGGGAGGGACAGAGAGAGAAGGAGACAAAAAACTCAAAGCAGGCTCCAGGCTCTGAGCTGTCAGCACAGAGCCCGACGTGGTGCTCGAATTCATGAACTGCGAGATCATTACCTGAGCCAAAGTCAGACACTTAACTGACTGAGCCACCCAGGCGCTCGAATTTTATTTTCAAGTGTTGTGCAGGATCATAGGATTTTGTTAATAATATTCAGCTGTACTTGGCTTATATCAAGGTGTTACACATTAGCCTGGAAGTTTCCCCAGCCTGACTGCCTAAGAGGTGATTCATACAGCAAAAAAAAATGGACAGTGTCAATTGACCCGGTCTGTTTATATGGCTCTGGGAACTCCTCCTTTGACTGAGAAAGAAGTTTTAGAAAAAACTCAGAAGGTGGTTCTATGACCTTTGAAAGCCTCTGCATTTGAGATTTGATGTTAGGCTGGCAATTCAGATGTGTGTAATACTGTAAACTTACTAGAGTTCCCTCATGAAGTATTAGAAAAGGGACAACCCTGGAAACTGTGGATAGGTAAGATTTGGAATACTTTATGGGGGAGAAATGACAGTGAATGGTACCTGTCTGGAGTAGTTCATAGCTCTTGCCTTATTTCATTTGTGACAAACACTGCTAGAGATAGGACTCGGACCTCTAAGTAGAGTGGCGTACACTCTATGTAAGTACTTTCTGAATAGACTCAGAATGTTCAGTACCTAAGATAGGAAGGGAATTCATGAATTTTTGTGGGAATATGCCCCGAAGTTTTATATGGTAAGAATCTAAGAAGGAAAAAACAAGTGAGGGGTTTAGATATTTTATGACTATAAGGAGTTACACATATTTGCAAAAGCCACAGATGCTTCAATGTCTATGGGCTAGGTATGCTAGTTTTTGAAAGGGTATTTTATAGTGTGAAGATAAGGTGAGAAGCACACAAAAATGTTTTGATACACGAGAAGGTAGAAAAGAACTCAAGTCTTGTGACTTCTGCAAAGAAGAATATGGAAAGATATTCATAATGACATTATACTGCATTAAATGATTACTTGGATCTTAATGTTGAAATTCAGCTGAATAAACTCAACCTGCTGCAAAAAATCAAATAGTCTACCAAATTGTCCCTGTTAGTAAATAAAAGTTGTGAGATGAGAGTAAGAAGTTGAGCTAAAATTATTTGTTTTTAGGAACGAAGAAACAAAATAGAGCAGGGTTTGAATTGGGATCTTCAGGTGAAATTTGAAAAGTAGGAATGGAGGTAGATATAATTCAAGTACCCAAGTTGAAGATTCCAGGAAATTGGGAGAAGTTCTCCCTAGAGCCTAGATAATCAATTAGGTTGCTCCTTAAACAAATCAAATGACTATTGCAGGATAGGTATGGCCAATCTGCAAATTAACCCATAGGGCCACAGAGACTCATGTCTCCAGGGATGCAGAGACTAAGAACATAGGAGAGACAGCTAAGGATGCCCCTGGTAATGGAAGAGGTACTGCTGTTCACTCAATGGAACTCTTCCTGAGACAGAACTGCAGATTCTGATAAAACAGAAATGGCTACTGTGTTCTGTTATTGCCACGGGCATAATAGTTTTTAGCCAACACAATGTTGGAAATCTGACTCTAGTTGTTCAGAGGCTGGGTCAACAGAGGTAGAGTCAAAAAAGTAAGCCATACTGAACCCACAGGAAAATAAATTTAATTAACATCATTTCTTTTCCTCTTTGTAAGACGGAGAAGCTGGAGAAAACATGATGTCCTTCCTAAAATACTCTGCTCCAGTGTATAGAGTAGGAAAACAAAGAAGACCCTCCATGTCAGGAGGAAAAGAATATGGCAGGGATGTAGGCTATCTTCTTGACTGTGTTAAACTTTTATATCACGTATTTGAACCAAGGGCTATTGTGTTCCTAATCACCCAAATTCCAAAAGCAAGTAATTGGGAACTAGAAAGACTCGAGACAGAAAAGTGCACTTTGGTGGAGAGGCCAAGAAGTTATCTTGTTATCTCAAGTTATCCAGGTAATAGGACAAAACTGGGAATAAATTCTGCAAACAGAAACTGAAATGTCTATCCAAGATATTTAAGAAAAAGAAATGACATTGGACAGTCCATTGAATAGTGAAAATAGGATAAACCACATATAATAATAAGGTCAAAGCTCTTATCCTTCAAGACAATAATCTAAATGCAAGACCCACTGAACAAGGTAGTCCTTCCAAAGAGGCACTAAAGAGCCAGTTGCTGTAACACTGCAAGATGTGTAAGGAATTAATGGCTCTTAGAAAAGAAAGACAAAAAGCAGTCATGTATGTCAGTAGTAATGATAAATGTAAGCAGACTAGACTCTAATAAAAAGACAATGTCACATTGCATGTAATTTATAAGAATTGGAAAGGAAGAACCGAATTTTTCACAATTGGCATACATTACCCTGTATAACCCATACAAACCTACATAACCCCACCACCCTCCAGAGAAACAACTAATTATTAGAATTTTAAAGAATATTGTGCAATTTTTCTAGATATAAAGCTGATACGTAAACAGTAATTGCATTTTCATATATTATTCAAAAATACCTAGAATTTAATTTAAGAAGGTATTTTCAATGAAAACAAAATGATAATATGCCTAGAGATAAATCTAACAAAAAGTATGTAATATGTTTATGTAGAAAATATAAAAATATTGAAAGAAATCAGTGAAGAGACTGGCTTTGGTCAAGGATAGGGGAATCCAATTGCCATGAAGTAGTTAATTATCCTCAAATTGATCTATAGATTAAGTGTATTCTAATCAAAATACAAATAGGATTTTTGTTAATGAAAATTAGCATGCCGATTCTAAAACATATGGGACATCAAAAAGCCATGACTAGCTAGGGAATTCCTAACAGAAAATAAACTTGTGAAAAGATTTATCCTAGATGTCAAGAATTATTATTAGGTAGAAGTGATCAAAACATGATGTTAAAGGTACAGGGATGAAAAATTGAAATCAATGTAATAGAACAGAGGCCTAAAAACAGATCACCATATACAGAAATTTAAAATATTATAGTGTTTTTATATGGGAGTGGGAAAGAAGTGTGGAAAGAATGCAGGATTTAATTAATAGTGCTGAGAAAATAAGTTATCCACATGGAGAAAAGGGAGATGGGATCTATAAATGAAAATAGTTAAATGAGATCACATTTCATACCACAGAGAGAAATCAATTCTAGATCAAGTCTTCAGGAGTTTGAGATTATACCCATGGGACCCGGACCCATGATGAATAGTTTTATGTGTCAACTTGACTGACTCACAGGTTGCCCAGGTATTTGGTCAAACATTATTCTGGGTGTTTCTGTGTTACTCTTTTTGGATTGGATTAAAATTTAAATTGGTTGACTGAGTAAAAAAGATTGTGCTCCCCAGGTTGGTGAACTTCATTCAACTAGTTGAAAGATTGACTAGAACAAAAGGCTGACTGTCCACCAAATAAGTAAGAATCTTCCTGTCTGACAGCCTGAAACTGGGATGTCAGCTCTTCCCACGTCTACAACAGCCTCCAAGTCTTTGGACTTGAACTGGGATATCAGTTCTACAAATTTGGATTTGCTGGCCTCCATAGTCATGTGAGCCAACTCTTTATTAAAAATCTCTTTCCATATTACATTCCTATTGGTTTATTTCTGTGGAAAGCCTTTAACTCCTTCAGTAGATTTAAAACTGAGTCAAATATAGAAAATTGATTTATTCTTTCAATGTTTGCCATCAAACGTTGTCCTGGCCACAAAGCATAAATTGTAGTACACAGTGTGTGTACATAAGAAGTTAGTGTGTGTATGTACGTGGTTTACAAAGGCAAGGATCTAAGAGCTTTCTCTTAAATGTTCTTCATGACATCAGTCTACAAATCGAACCTGGTCATGCTGTGATCATGAGTGGTGGACTCAAGAACACAGGGGAAAAACATGGTGCTACAGTGTTCACATTAATAGTATACTTACATTAATAGTAGATATTAATATACTTACTTATATATTAATATACTTATGTATATTAATATACATTAATAGTATAGTATACTTACTATCAAGTACTTATTAAAAAAATAAAACACTCTGCAGATCAGTTAATAACTAGGGCAAACTCCCCGTTTCATGTACTACTCCTCTGAAGATTTTGAATTAGAATGTTTGAGGAGAATGTGCATTTTTCACAGTAACTTCAAGGTGATTTTGATACACACCAAAGTTTAAGAACAATTGACCTGCTGGGGAAAAAAAGCTAGAATCTAATAAAGAAGAACTTATCCAAAGACAAACAAATGTGGGGGAGGGGAAGAAAGGTAAGTAAATACCCCACAGAGTTACCGCTATGAGATGGTAAGTGTTTTCGTGCTACTGTGTGTACTGATAGCGTTTAACAGCTGGTGTAGGCCTTAATCATTAACTTAGAGCAGATTAAAATAAGTTAAAAGCTGAGAGGAAGAGCCTCAGCATGAACTGAGGGTCAGGAAAAAGGCTGAAGCCTGGAAAAAGTATCACAATGTTTCAAATATGCTTTTTGAATGAAAAGAAGGGCTAGAATTACTGCATGGGCAAGGTCCTATAAAGTTCATTGGTAACAACAATGGACAACATTAAATAAACTAACTTGTTTCTTTCATAAAGGAACACAATCAACATGCTGAAAATGATAAAAAGTGGCATCATGGAAATGAAGCCCCAGGTAGAGGAAAAGGTAACGGAGTTCATTTTCAAGATCACTGAAGGGGTCTTGATTGACTTGACTGAAGGGGTCAATGTCTGCCACTTCTCTACACATAACACCTGTGCCATCAGCTCTGTGCTACTGCAAGTGGTTAGTCATCCATACTCTTTCACACTTGCATGGCAAGCCAGAAAGCTAAGCCCACCTTCTTACCAAGAACTAGCCTTTTCATTTTGTTAAATCCAATTTATCTTTCAAACTTTTGCCTGTGCATCTCCATCTTCGAGAAACTTCTTCATATGGTGTTGTAATTCCCATGCAGTTGCCTTATAGCATGTGTATACCTATATTATTGTACATTCCCTTTTTGTAATTTTTGTTTTACTGATATAGCTCTCCCTCGATTTTTTATATGACCCTTGTTTGAGGTATAATTGACATCTAACATTATATTAGTTTCAGGTGCATAGAGTTTAATAAATAATGTTTTATTTCTTTATATCCTTAATCAGTAGAACAGTGCAGAGAACAGAATGTAATTAAATATATATAAACACACACACACACACACACACACACACACACACACACACACACTGTATTAATTTCCTAGGGTAGCCATAACAAAAGAGCACAGACTGGGTGACGTTAAAGCAGCAGAATTTTATTTTCTCACAGTCCTGGAGGTTAGAAGTCCAATATCAAAGTATTGGCCAGTTTGGTTTCTTCGAAATACTATCTCCTTGGCTTGTAGATGACCGCTTTCTTGCTGTGTCCTCACATGGATTTTCCTCTGTGGTCCACATCCCTGGTGTCTCTCTGTGTGTTGTAATGTCCTCTTATTAAAAGGACATCAGTCAGATTGAACTAGGTTCCACCCTAAATGCCTCATTTTAACTAGGAGTTAGGGCTTTAATGTATACACTGTGGGGGCATAATTCTGCTATATATATATATATATATATATATATATATATATATATATATATATCATATATATAAATGATAAATGAATAAACAAATTAGAGAATAAATAATGCATTATATGCCAATGTACTGAACTTGTGACTGTGACTATGACCTAACCATTAATAAAACTGAAACACAGTGGGAATTTAAAAATATGCTTCTGACATAGAAATGTGTGAATCTCGTTCTGTACTCCAAAGGTGGGGCAAGAAAAGTTAAATACAACGCCTATAGATAGAAGAGCCGCAGTATACTTTATGTTCTGGCTGGTTCACCCCTCCAGCCTCTTTCTTTCCACACCTATATGCTCTCTTTGCTCCAGCCAGAGCAAACCTGCTCATTCCAGTTTGAGTCCCTATTGTCTTTGCTTCTATTTTTGTAAATGTTATTTCCTTTGTGCTAAATATTCTTCTTTTCTCATGAGGCAAAGTGTTATCCACTTTGGCTTAAATACTCTGGTTTTACTTTTTCTAGGAAATATTCACTTATCAATCCCTTTTCTCACACAGAATATAGGTTATATGCCAAAATGAATTTGATCCATGATTTAATGTATTGCATCATAATTGTTTTCTTGTTCATAACTCCTGCTTGACTCACAACTCCAGATCAGAAGTCAGAATTTCCTTGTTCACAAATATTTTCCCCATCATATTATTTACTAAAATGCATAAAGCAGAGAAAAGTTATTCAATAAATATTTGTTTGAAAAATGAATATATATATATGTGTATATATATACACACACACATATATAAATGTGTATACATATATATAAATGTATATTTATATATATACAGAAGCATCCACACTAAGAACCAGTAGAGGTTCACTGTGAACAAACCATAAAGTAACTTCATTTGTGTTTTGAAGGGTTACCTGAAGAATAGAAAGTGAAAAATGATATCACCAATTTATAAGTCAAAACATCTAATTATATTTATATTAAGGGTATAGAAATACTGGATAATAATGCAAATATCTGAATCTATAACATATTTCTAAAAATCTTTGCAAAAAGGATAAATTCATAGAATCATGCCACACTAAGGTGAACCCTTTAGTGACAAGTCACAGGTTTTCCTTCATTAGCTCTGTCTTGTTCAATGTTTTCATCAGCTAAAACATAGAGATTGGCTCATTAGATTGGAATAGCTAAACTTTCAGATAAGAGGTTCAGTGTTAATAATAATTTCAAGAGATTTAAATAAATTGTTACCGTTTGAGAAATGTAGTTGACCTTTAAGATTGTAATGCTAAGGGCTGAATTCAGGTATAAATATTAGTTATATAAATAAAATATGAACAAGACCTACTTTTATTTGTCTGGAAACTTAACATAAGAAAGCAATATAATACAGCTGCACATTTTACTCTAATCTAGACGTAGAATTAATTCACTTTAGAGGCTATTAAATAATAATATCTTATGGTTTTTAAATATAATTACATAACAGTACTCTGCTAGATATTATATATGCATTATATGATTTAATTTATCCAATAACCCTAAAATGTATGTTCTACAATTATTTCTACTTTAGCATTGAGAAAGCTGTGGTTTCGTGTTTAATTTACTCATTCAAATTCAGGTAATATGTTGTAGAAAGAATTTTGAATCCACGTCTTCACGTTTCCTAACTTCAGAATTTTAAATGTGATTTAAGTTACAATTAAAATATGGAACTGTATAGCCAAGGCAACTTTCTATTATAAGCATCTTTAACTGTTCTCAGCTGGAATTCGGGGTGCTATAATTTGAAGAAGCATGTTTATATCGTCCCTCATTTCACAACTTATTTCTGACAATTTTTGTGCATTTAGAAATAATGTCTTGTTTTCAGAATGTCATTTTTTTAAAGGCAGAGAGGTAGAGGTGGGGATTCACACAGGGCTTCCAAATTTTGAATGCCAAAAGTAATGACTGGTTTTTGTTTTTCGAAAGCTGACTAAAAGACTCCCCATTCTGCCGCCTTTTTGTTGTTCACTTTCATTTTGTTTTTATTTTATCTAAAGCAGTTAACCAGCTGCACCCTCATTGAGTCTGGAAGACACAGTCTCATGTATGACAACACTTTTAACATATGTTTTTAAGAATAAATTATTCCAGTTTTAAGAATAATGGCTGCAATTGGTTTCGAGATCCCTACACCTGTATAAAATTTGAATAAATATGTTCTATTGCTTCTATATGTTATGTTTCATCTTATTGATTCAATTCTTATATTTAAATTCTAGTGTGTCACCAAAGCAGGAATTTCTCTGATCCAATTTCTCAAATCAAATAAAACCAAACACAATATAAAATCCTAAGTAAGAATGAATATCTGACTAAAATCAATAATTAAACTTCTTATCCTATTAATGCTCCTTGAAGCTAAATTCTATAACCCCCTATTATCTCTGAGTTTTCCCTAATACACAATTTTCCCTAATATATATATATAATTATATATATAATTATAATTATAATATATAATATAATATATTTTATTATATATATTAATATATAATATATTAATTATATAATATAGAATTAATATAGAATCATCAACACTCACCTGGTATTTCTGAGGTAATTATCATTGACTTGGTATATCACCTTGCCTGAGAAATGTATTCACTAAAATCATTACCTGAAACACAAACAGAAATCCAACAAGTAAGCAAAAAATAAAAAAATAAATAAAAATAAATAGAGGAAAGCAAAATCACTGTCCTAATATTTTTGGAATATGTGGACTAAGGGGTATCTGTTTTGCCAAAGAAAATGCAGTTAATTCTTTCCTCTGAACTTACTGACATTATTTGGAGCTTGTATTATATTTCTGAATCTTGATTCTAGCAATTATATTTATTCTTTTAAACTCATATTTTCTCAATGATATACTTAGTTCTGTCCAACCAATTTTCTGGTAAGTACTCCACAAAAAGCAACACAATTTTATTTGCATACATCAAACACACTGACAAAAGAAATTTTGCAAATTTTTTTTGTGGAGTTTAATTAATATTTATGCCACAGTGGTCAAAATTTGGATTTCTGAATAACTGGCATTTTGAGTGCCGGGTCTTCTAAAAAGGGAGTAAATCACTCTATATACCTTAAATCAGATTAAAGAGTTTTAACTTGTAGATCATACTAACTTCATCAGTTTTCACAGTAACAATCTGTTAACTGAGCTACTTAGAGTAGAAAATGTTATCCATGCTATTTGCATATCTGGAGATTGTAACATTCTACTTTGCTCCCTATGAAGACCATTTATTAAAGCCACTGAATCAAACTGATCCTTTAAATTGTAAACTCTGTTGTGTTATCTTAGCATAAAAACTCTGTTGATTTTATGAATATCACCTTTCCAGATTTTATTGATGCTATTCTTATCTGTATTAATTTCAAAGGAGACTTTAGCATAGAAAAAAACCTATAACTGGAGTTCAGTATATGTGCTTAAAAGCTTTATCTCTGACTTAGTAATGGAATACTGTTAGGGTCAGAATATGTCATGGTATGGAAGAGAGCATTTTTTGTGTAATTTACTTTTTATGTAAAATCAATATTCTATTTATGTTTTATATTATATACTTATTTGATATAGTATGGTAGGGCAACTCCCTTGTCTTCAAGAAACTTATAGCAGATATTTAAAGATGTAATACAATTTATCCATTTTGGTTCAAAACATTTTAAAATATATATCAAGACTTCAAAGCTTTCCAACTAGGGACCAAGAACAGATTTCTCTCATCCCATCTTGATCACTATAAAGGATCTCTAGTCTTTGAAGCAAAATGAGCTTATATTGCACCTTAATTGTGAAATTACATAATTTAAAATATAGTTATTTCATTAAAACTGATACTTTTGGTAGCTCAAAAATGATTTGTCTCATTGAACGTATGGCCAATGCCAGAGAAAGCCCATAATAATCAACTAGTGAGGCAACAAAGAATTATAAATGCGTAATTTATAAAGATGATGACAATACCTCAAGCCAATAACCCCTATTACCCTGCTAAGCTCATGAAATCACCAGAGTTGCTTGGAGTAAGGGAAGGATGTGTTTGTTTACAGTGGGCAGTCATGAATACCTTGCTATGGCTGATTACCACTCTGACTACTAGAAAATGGAACTGTTATACACAACAGCATCTGCTGAGCTGGAGTACTGCAATGCCCAGATTGCCTATTACAGAATTCCAGAGACTATTTGCCAGCAATAGACTTCATTTTGCCAATGGGTAATTTGCAGTGTGCTGTGTCATCAGAATCTGAACATGTCACATCTTCTCCTCATCACAGCCAATCCAATGGCAAAGTGCTATTGAAGCAGCTGTCAAGTGTGCAAAAAAAAAAAACAAAACAAAACAAAAAAACAAAACAAAAAAAACAACAAAACCCCAAAACTACAGAGAAAGCACAAAGTGACAGCAGATGCTATGCAAATCAGCAGTGGACACAGAATATGCGCTCCCAGAAACAATAACATACAGACCTGTGAAGTTCCTGACACTATTCAATGTGGAGACAATGCAGCTCTGCCTCAGATAAAATATCACATGTGGATAAATCAAAGACCCTGTAGAGAATGAGGAAGGGATTGTAAAGAGAAATGGTAAGTGCTAGATTATATTCTAAAATACTACCTGTGCACGGGGTTGAAGTCACAAAACATGCTGTTGGTAATTATTTCAGAAAAACAATAACAACAGAAAAACCCAGAAAATTTGTACAGCCATATCTAAGTTTTATAGTTGTTCATCATTTTTAAAAAAAGTTCTATTATTTTGGTTATGTTCATGTTATTAAATGCAATTTGAAATATCTTTGTCATTCTTGAATTAATTCTGAACTAAAACAAAATATTTGTTTCAAAATTGATATGCAACATGTATTCATAGTCTATAAATTTCTGTTCTTTGAAATTTTCCTGAATTTTTTTCTTACATAGTATTGAAATATCTTGAATACCGCCCATCATCATTGTTTAATTATAAAATCTTTGAATTGTAATACATTTAAGAAGTTATGTTTTTATATGAATCCACATCTCAAGAGCCCCTGTATAACATCTTTAGTGAATGCTCATTTGCCCAATTAATGCATATTTGAGTGGTGGGGATGTCATTGCCTCTTGAGGCTTACCTATCTCTTTGTTTATAGAAGTTCTAATTAAACAATATCATAAATTAAGCCAAAATTTGCCATCTTGTGACTTTTATTTATTGGTCACAGAAACACAAAGTCTCCAGTGTTTCTTCCTCTCTAGTCACTCAGTCCCTAGGTTCAGTCACTTAAGCCCGTCAGTCCTACCTTCACTGATTGTCTTTGCAAGCGTTCCCCTCTTTCCTCTTATGCCATCTCCCTAGTTGTGCACTTCCCAACTCTGCCAGAATTAGTAGAATAGCTTGCTGAGGGGCCTTCCCACTTTTAGCTTATTGATGCTACAGTTTTCCTTAATGTCACAACCAGCTTTTTTCTACAACACTGTTCGAGCTCTTTTACTAGAATATCCAGGACTCCAAGAGTATAGTTAATAGCACTTTTATTAGTGGAGGTAGGGTAACACCAGCTATTATGAAATGCACACACACAGGCTCAGTGGCCAACAGAAGCACAGACTCCTTCTATTTTCATCTTCTAGCACTCTTTTCTTCCAAGACTTCAGGATTTTTCCCTTCCAGGATAAAAACGGGGAAAGACATGGGAGAGAAAGCACATCTGTTGTTAATCATGCTGGACTGGAAGTGACACAAATCACTTCCATTCAAATTCCATTATTAAGTCTTGTAGCTCCACTTACATGCCAATTGGACAAAAATGAAGAGTCCCTGACTTGGCAACAGTTTCCCCAGATCAATGGGGAATGGGGTCTCTGATGTAGAATGGGACAGCAAACCTTTAGTAAACAATTGGTATACATTTTTTAACCGTATTTTTAACAAAATTTCGCAGTAGAGTATCCAAAGCAACATCTTCTCAATATTACATTTCAGCTTCAACTTTCACCTCATCTGTTCACAATCCTTAAACTCCCTTCACCGTATTACTTATTTTTCCCCCAACAGCACCTTTCACTGCGATGTTGTACATCTTTAGGTCCATCTTGGAAAGCTTTTTTTTTCATTCCTCCCCACTTTCAGGAACCATTGAAATCCAAATTTCATGTCTCAGTTCAAATTATGTTCTTCTCTACAATCTTCTTTAACAATCCCATTGTAATTAGCTCCTTCCAAATCATTTCCCAGCTCTTTTTTATTTTTGGCAGGGCTATTTATATGCCTGTCTCTGCAATGTTTTGTGCATCCTCTTAAAAGTTTTACTTTTTGATTTCTCTTTTCTGTTGCCTCACTCTGTTGGCAAACGATGGCATGTCATAATAGCTAACACTTATGGAGTCTGCTATGTGTCAGACACTAGCCTAAGTTTTTTAAAAAACATAGATTATCTTACATGATCCTCAAAAAAACCTGATGAATTAGGCACTAAATTATCCCTATCTTATAAGAAAGAAACTGAGAAACAGAATGGCCATGCACTTTCTACAGGGTCACACAGCTAATAAGTAGAGAGTTGGGATATAAATCCAGCCTGACCTCAAAAGACACACTCTCAATTACTATGCTATAGCAGATTATTGCTTAATAATTATTGGATGTATTTTTGCCATAGTGTGTAATTCATTCTGACTTTCCTCACAATGTTACTTGAATACACATCATTTTCATCTTTCTTTATAATGTTCTCTATTACTAAAATTACTAAGCATTTGCTATTTTCAAGGAAAGGCATTCACTGAAAGTTTAATTCCTTCAGCTTTCAGTTATGAGACCAAGTTGAGATAATTAATACTCTTTTGCATGTTTTGTTACATAGACTGCATGTTCTCAGCATCATCATAAAATGGCCTTCAAAACTTAGGAAACGAATAAATATAACACCAATTGTGAAATTGATTTCCCTGATTCTAACTTTTTCTTGTGAAAATATAGTGTCATTAACAATCTTTCCATGGATTTGAAAATAGATTCTCTAAGTAATTCTACAGTTCTTTCGTGGTTTATTTTCTTTCTAACTTGCTGCCTGCAAGTAAACAATGTATGAAAGAGGATAAATTTTGCTTAGTGATTAAGTCTGTCTTTAGATGCAGAAAATCCTTGAGATCTCTGTATCCACATGCAAAGATGTGTGCCCCAGGTTGGCATCAGTAGATTTTTTTCCCATTTAGTCAGATTTACTTGTATCTCTCTTCTGAATCTTTGTTATCAGTTGACTTGTTTTCATATCATAAGCAATATATAATGTCCATGTATAAAAATAAATATTTTCTGTTTGTGTGTGTGTGAAAGAGACAAAAAGGAGAGAGTGTGCTCACAATCATGAATTTGTGAGTGAGGTAATCCATCACTAGGATAAAAATTTAAAAGAAAATTAGGACTGCCCATCACTTGTTACTCAGTTGTTGTTTCTAGGACTCTAAGTCAAATACATTGTTGGAGGAGGTCATAAAGAGGACAGGATGACCAGTTGATAAAGGAGCTGGGCCTGGGCAATCGGAGGCTCTTCACCACCCTGGACTTACAAACCTACGTTCTGCATGCCATTCCCACAGTGGGAGCCATTTTAAAGGATGCAGCCTTGAGAGAACAGTGTGTTTGGGGGTCTATCTGAATGGTATATATGACTGAATTCTGTTAAGGTCTCTATATAAACTTTTAAGATGCTGGCTGGCAAATGTGGAGATCTACTCATTCCTCATCTTGCCGCCACCAGGGACAAACCTCTAGGTAAGTTCCCTTGCATATTAAACTTGCCATCTTGGATCTCAGCTGGCCTGCCTCTTTCATTTCTCCTTAACCTCTGTGTGTGGCAGCCAGTTTGCAAACCAACCTAACATCCTTTTTTTTTGGAATGTGGAAGTTAGCATATACTTATGTATATAGATTAATTTTCACAATGTTTTATTTATTCAAACAATTCAAATCAGAAAACAAACATACACTGTACATTGAATTACCCAATTTATTTCTATTTTAGTCACCAAAATGTCCCTAAAGTAGGCCTGTTTATGTCAACAAATTAGGAAGGGAGTTTCCATGGGGATATGTTTACCATGCAATGTTTCTTGAAGCCATAGGCAAAACTTTTAATAAGAATCTTAGAAAGGAATCTGAGTATGCTAGCCTATCAGGAAAAAGAAGGGATGGACCTCTTTAAAAACATTGTATCCAATTGTAAGATAGAGATGCTTATTTCATTTCACTTTTGAGTTTCAAATTGTGTATTTGGGGGTCTGACATGTTGCCATGGTCCAACTGATGTTACTGCTTCCAAAATGTCCTTGCCCTGTTCTATCTTATTATATCATGTAAACTCTAAATAAAGTTTGTATTTATGACTGAAAATTTAAGACAGCTATTTATGAAATGTTCTATGAAGAATGCCTATTTATGTTTTCATTTCTTTACTGTATTTTTATGGCCATATAGCTTATGTGATAGGTTAGTTAGCAACAGAGTCAGTAAATATATATTTAGCAATTTACTATGTTCAAAGATAGCAATATGCTAAGCATCATGGAACATAAAAATGATCTTAAGCATGGTTTGTCCTCAAGACATCTGATCATTATAGGAAAAAATAATTTAAGACAGAAATGGGATTGATTCCCATTTAAGGAACTGCCACCAAAAATTGCACACAAATTTGTTCCCTACCCGTATGTTTGTTTTCTGTCCTATGGAAACAAGATATTGATGATAATTATCAACAAAGCCTTGGCAAACAAACTTCCTTCACAATTATGTAAAATATGTAAACACAAAAAAGGGTTAAAGCCACAGAAGAAATTGTATGTCTCAAAACCTTGGAATTAGAGTTTGTTTTTTATTATGGGATTCTAGTTCCCCAAGGAGAAATAAATCAGAGACATTCGTTTGGGTTCATTATCACTTTCCTAGTTGCATTTTTAATTGAAGATTTTATTCAAATAATTGTAGAATCACAAGTAATTGTAAGAAATATTATAGAGATATTTCCAAGTATGTTCTATGCAATTTTATCACATCTAGGTTTGTATGTCCACCAAGACAGTTAAGATACTGAAAAGCTCCATCATCACAAAGATCCCTTGTATTTCATTCTTATAACCACATCAACCTTTCCCACCCCTTCCTAGCCTAGAACAACCAATTCTAAAATTTACTCATTTAAAAAATGTTATATATACTGAATCATTCAATATATAACCTTGTAAGATTTTTTTTCCTTACTCAGCTAATTCCTTGGAAATGCATCCAAATTGTGGCATGTATCAATAGTTTATTTCTTTTTATCACTAGGTAGTATTCCATGCTATGTATGCACTAAAATTTGTACAACCTTTCATTTGTTGAAGGAAATCTGGGCTGATTATAGCTTTTGGTTATTACAAATAAAGCTGCCATAAACATTCATGTACAGGATTTTGTGTGCTCCCAAGTTTTTATTTCTCTGGGATAAATGCCCAAGGGTACAATTGCTGGGTCATTTGGTAACTACATGTTTATTTCTATAAGAAACTGCCAAAAATGTTTTCCAGAGTGGAAATTTTGCATTTCTATCAGCAATGTATGAGTGACCTATTATCTATGAATGCTTGCCAGCATTTGGTAGTGTAAAATTTTTAAAAAATATATAAACCATTCTGATAAATATATACTGATATCTCATTGTGCTATTAATTTACATTTCCCTGATGGCTAGTGGTGTTCACCAGCTTTTCATATGCTTATTTGACATTTGTATATTCTCTTTAGTGTAATGTCTCTTTATGCCTTTTGCCCATTTTCCAGTTAGATTACTATTAAGTATTAAGATGGTTCCTTTTTTTAAGCATTGAGATTTCTTTATATAATCTACAGAATTTTTAATAAATGTCTAGTGAATTAGCCTTCTCTTATTGCTATACCAAATTACCACAGAAGTAGTGACTTAATACAAATTCATCATCTTACATTTTGGAAGGGCAGAAGCCCAAAATGACTCCAGAAGGAACCATTCTGGAGTCTACAGGGGGAAGTCTATTCCTTGACTTTTGGAGTTTTAGGCCCTTGCATTCTTTGCACTGGTATATTACTGCACTATCCACTTCCACCATCACATTGTCTTGATCCTGTCTAGCTCTCTTGGGTGCCTCTTGTAAGAACCTTTGATTACATTGGTCCTCATTTCCTGCATCACATCTGTAGTCTCTTTTGCCATACAAGGTAACATTCACAGGTTCCTGGGATTAGAACACAAATATCTTTGTCGGGGAAATTATTCAACCTACCACACATGACTTGCAAATGTTTTCTCCAAGTCTAGAGCTTCTCTTTTCAGTCTCTTTACATGGACCTTTAAAGAGTCTAGCCCCAAATACTATTTTCTCTCATGTGTTTTTCTAAAAGTTGTATAATATTACATTTTCATTTAAGTCCATGATTCATTGTGAATTAATTTTATATAAAGTGTGAAGTTTAGTCTGAGGTTGAGTTTCTTGTCCATGGATATACAATTGCCCCAGTCTCATCCATTGAAAAGACTACCCCACTTTCATTGAATTGCCTTTGCACCTTTGTCAAAAGTCATTTAAGTATATCTGTGTGGTTTTATCTCTGTATTCTTTGTTCTGTTCCATTGATCTGTGTGTCTGTCCTTCTGCCAATATCAAAAAGTCTTTTTCATTTCTATAGCTATAAAGTATAGTTTAATATTGAATAAAGGGATTCCTCTAGCTAGACTCTTCTTCTTTGGAAAGATTGTTTTTATTCTAGGGCCTATACCTTTCCACTGTAGAATGAGCTAGTCTGTGCCTGCACACACACACACACACACACACAAACCCAAACCCCCCCCCAAAACAAAAACAAAAACAAAAACAAAAAAAACCTTACTGTGATTTATATAGGAATTGCCTTAAGTGTATAGATAGATTTGGGGAGAATTGACATCTTTACTTCATTGAGTCTTTGAATCTGTGAACACACTATGTCTCTCTGTTTAGGTTTTCCTTGATTTCTTTCATCAGCATTTAGTAATTTCCAGCAAAGAATTCCTGAATATGATTTGTTAAATGATATGTAATTATTCCATTTTCTTTGGAGCAATTATAAATAGTATGATGTTTTTAACTTCACTTTCCATATGTTCATTGTTACTGTTTAGATATATAATTTTACCATTGCTTTTATATCTTTTGACCTTGCTGAACTCACTCATCAGTTTTAGCAATTTTATATTTTTTTGTATAGGTTCCTTGTAATTTCCTGTACAGACAATCAAGTCATCTGCAAATAGCAACAGTTTTATTTCCTGATTTTCAGTCTATGTACTTGTATGTTTTTCTACTGCCTTATTGCACTGGCTAGAACTTCCAGCACTATACTGAATAAGAGTAGTGACAGTGGACAGCTTTAACTTATTCCCAATCTTAGAGAAATACATTCAGTCTTTTATTATTAAGAGTGAACTTAACGGTAGGGTTTGTTAAAAAAAAAAAAAGTCCAGGAGAGTCCTGTCTGTTCCTAGATGGTTGAACATTTGTTACTGTAAATATATGTCGCACTTTCTAAAACGCTTTTTTGCACATCAATGGCTATGATCATCTAATTTTTCATCTTTAGCTTGTTATGGTGAATTACATTGATTTTTGAATATTGGATAACTAGGAAAAATCTTAATAGATCATAGTGCATACTTCCATTTCTTCATTGCTATTACAGAATAAAGCAATTGATTTTTGTATTTTAACATATCCTTCAAACTTGCAACAGTGATTTGTTATATCCAGGAGATTTTTGGTCAATTCTCTGACTTTCTACATAGATGATCATGTTATTTGTGAACAGGGACAGTTTTATGTTTTTCTGCCTGTGCTGTATACCTTTTATTTCCTTTTCTTGTCTTATTTCATTAGCTGGAATTTCCAAGACAGTGTTTAAAGAAATAGGTGAGAGGAGATATCCTTGCCTTGTACCTAGTCTTAGTGAGACTGTTTCCAACCATTATGATGTTAACTATAGGTTTTTGTAGATATTCTTTAACAAGCTGAGAAAATTCCTCTCTATTCCTAGTTTACTAAAAGTTTTTTTTATAATTAATAGGTGTTGGATTTTGTCAAATATTTCATAGTATTTATTGATAAGATTGTGTGATTTATCTTTTTTTAACCTGTTTTTGTAATGAATTACATTGATTGATTTTAAAGATTTTTCAATGTTTAACCAGCCTTACACACATGAGATAAATCCCATCTGGTTGAATGTATAATTCTTTTATAAGTTGTTGGATTCAGTTTGCTCATACTTTATTAAGGATTTTAATTGTTTGTGAGAGCTATTGTCTGTAGTTTTCTTGAAATTTATCTGGTATTGATATTAGGGTAATGCTGGCTCATAAAATGAGTTAAAATGTATTCCCTCTGCTTCTATCCTCTAAAAGAGATTGTAGACAATTGATATAGTTTCTTACTTAAATGTTTGGTAGAATTCACCAGTGAATCCATCTTGGCCTGGTTCTTTCTGTTTTGAAAGGTCACTAATTATTGATTCAATTTCTTTAATAGGGGCCTAGTTCTTCTTGCATAAAGTTTGGCAGATTGTATCTTTCAAGGAAATGGTCCATTTTATCTAAGTTATCCAATTTGTTGGTGGAGCTGTTTATATTATTCCTTTATTATCCTTTTAATGTCCATGAGATCTGTAGTGATATATACTCTTTCATTTCTGATATTAGCAATTTGTGTCCTTTCTCTTCTTAGTTAGCCTGGCTAGAAGCTTATTGATTTTATTGATCTTTTCAAAGAAACAGATTTTGGATTCATTGATGTTTTCTATTGATTTTCAATTTTCAATGTCATTGACTTCTGCTCTAATTTTTATTATTTCTTTTCTTCCACTTACTTTGGATTTAATTTGCTCTTCCTTTTCTAGGTTTCTTAGGTATAAAATTAATTTCATTTTAGAACTTTCTTGTTCCCTATTATGTGCTTTTATTTAACTCTATCAATTTCCTTCTAAGCACTGTTTTCACTACATTCCACATTTTGTATTTGTTGTGTTTCATTTTCATTTAGTTCAAAATATTTTAAAATTCCTCTTGAGATGTCTTTTTTGACCATGTATTATTTAGAAGTGTGTTGTTTAGTCTCCATGTATTTGAGGATTTCCCAGTTACCTTTCTGTTATTGATTTCTACTTTAATTACATGATTTCTATTTAAAAAAAAATTAAGGTGTGTTTTTTATGTTCTAGAATGTGTCTATATCAGTGAATATTCCATGGAATCTTGAAAAAAAAACATGTATTCTGCTGTCATTGGAAGGATGAAGTAGTCTATGATGTTCATTATATACAGTTGACTGATGGTGTTGAGTTCAACTATGCCATTGCTGATTTTCTGACCACTGGAGCTATCCATTTCAGATAGGAAGATGTTAAAGTCTCCAACTATGATACTGGATTCATGTATTTTTCCTTGCAATTCTTTTTTTTTTTTTGCCTTACATAGTTTGACACTCTGTTATTATATGCAACACATTAAGAATTATTATGTCTTCTTGGAGAACTTACCCATTTATCATTACGCAACATCCTGATGACTTTTTTTTGCTTTGAAGTCTGCTCTGTCTGGAATTAATTTAACTACTCCTGGTTTCTTTTGATTAGTATTAGCATGGTATATTTTTCTCTGTCCATTTACCTTTCATCTATATTTGTCTTTGTATATAAAATACATTTCTTTGAGACAATATACAGCTGGGTTGTGGTTTTTTTTTTTTTTTTTTTTTGCGTCCACTGTGACAATCTCCATCTTTTAATTGGTGTGTTTAGACCATTGACATTCAGGGTGATTATTGATATAGTTGGATTACCATTCTTCCTCCCATCCCTTGTATCATTATTATCACTCATTTCACCTATATAAAAACACTAGATAAATAGGTAGATAGATAGATAGATATAGATAGTAATATATATGGATAAATATACATAATCAAATAGATTGTCACTATTTTTATTTTGAAGAAACTGTTATCCAATAGATCAATCACAAATAAAAAGGTTTTTATCTTACCTTCATTTCTACCTTTACTCCTTTGGGGCTATTTCTTTATTTATGTAGACCCAAGTTTCTGATGTACATTATTTTCCTTTTCCCAACAGATCTTCTTTTAACATTTTCTGCAAGGCACATCTACTGGCAAAAATTCTCTCAATTTTTATTTGTCTGAGAAAGTCCTTATTTCTTCTTCACTGTTGAATAATAATTTCACAGAGTATAGAATTCTAGATTGGTGGGTTTATTTTTTTCTCTCAACACCTTAAAATTTTCATTCTACTCTCTTCTTGCATGGTTCCTAGTGAGTCTCTGTCCTGATATAATTCTTTTTTTTTTTTCGTTTCTCTATAGATATGCATCCCCCCTCACACACACTTCTTTCAGGAATTTTTATTTATTTTTGATTTTCTGTAGTTTGAAATGCTATGCTGAAGGCAGTTTTTGTTTTTTGTTTTCCTGTTAGATGTTCTCTCAGTGTTCTGAATCTGTCATTTGAATGTCTGACATTAACTTGAGAAAATTCTGTTATTATTGTTTATCTTTTTCTTTTCCTGATATTCTTATTATGTATATGATACACCTTTTATTTATGTTCCACAGTCTTTGGATATCCTGTTTTGTGTTTTTTCACCTTTGTTCTTTTTGCTTTTCAGGTTTTGAGGATTCTATTGATATAGTCTGTAGCTAAGAGATTCTTTCCTTGTCCGTATCTAGTCTACTAATAAATTCATCAAAGGTATTCTTCATTTCTGTTACACTTTTTCTTTTTGATCCTTGGCATTTATTTTTGACTCTTTCTTAGAATTACATTTCCCACCTGTTCTTGCATGCTGTCTACCTCCTCCATTAGAGCCCTTAGCATATTAATAACATTGTTTCCCATTCTTGGTTGGATAGTTCCAACATTCCTTCCATGTCTGGGTCTGATGTTTGTTCTGTCCTTTCAGATTGTGTATTTTGCATTATTATGCCTTGTAATTTTTTGTTGGCAGTGAGACATTATTTACTGGTTAAAAGAAACTCTTGCACACTACTCTTATAGTGTGGGGTATCGGGTTAGGGAAAGCATTCTATAATCCTATGATTAACTCTTTTGGTTAGCAAAGTGTCTAAACTATAAACTTCAAAAATGTTTCTCATTGTTTTCCCACTTAGGAGGTACAGGATGGCTAGAATGGGATGCAGTCAGGTAAGTATTTCCCTTCCTGTGTGTCAATTTTTCTCTGATAATGACCCAGCTAGCTAGGCTCTAGTTAACTAGTTTCTCCTGAGGGCAGGCCTTGTTAAGAACAGAATGCTCTGTCATATTTCACAATGGTTTCTTTTCACCTCCTCCTGCTGGAAGCCCAAGAGGATTTTTCTCCAATATTTACTGTCAAAACGTGGTTGAGCTTTTGGATGTAAATCTCACATATATTATGGGAATCCTCTTATGACTGGGTTCCTTGGAGTTTTTAATGTTCATAGTTTTCTACGCTTTGTCATTCACAGTTCTTTAGGTACAGTTCCAGTTTCCCTAACTCTGGTTCCCTTGGTGGTTTTCCCTAGTGAGTCTCTGTTCTGATAAACTGTGACTCCCGTATTTGCCTGTCTCCAATCTTTTAACTAGTCATTTGTCCTGTGTCTTTCCTTCTCTGTAGGATGCAGGAACAGTTGTTTTTCAGTCTGTTCACCTTTTAATTTGTTTTAGGATGGAGTGGCAAGTTCCAAACTCCTTACAGGTGGAAACAGTTAATTCTTTTCATGTATTGTTGAATTCAGTTTACTAATATATTGGGGGATTTGTTGTCTAAGATCATGGGATATAATGGTCTGTAGTTATTTTTTTTAATTGTATTTTCTCTTTTCCAGTTTTGGTGTCACAGTAATAATGAAATTATAAAATGAACTAGAAAATATTCCTTCTTTTTCTGGAAGTGATTATGTAAAATTGATGTTAATCTTCTTTATATGTTTAGTGGAATTCTCCAATGAAATCATCTGGGCATGAGATTTCTTTTTCAAAAGCTTTTTTAAGTTATGAATTTAATTTCTTTAGTTATTATCTGTTTATTCAGATTGTCATTTCATCTTGGTTGAGTTTGGTAGTTTACAGGTTTTAAGGAATTGGTCCATTTATTCTAAGTTGGCAAGTTTTGAATGTAAGGTTGCTTATAATATTCCCCTGTTCTTTTTTTTTAATGGATTCAGGGTCGGAAGTGATACCACCTATTACATTTTAAATATTGATGTTTTGTATTTTCTTTTTGTTTTCATATGTCTTGGTAGAATTTTATCAGTTTTATTAATATTTCTCCAAGAAGCAGCTTTTTGTCTATTTCATGTTTTCAATTTTATTCCTTCCTGGACTTGTTCTCATTATATATTTTATTCTGCTTACTCTACCTTTATTTTGCTGCTATTTTTCTAGTTGTTTTTTCTAAGTTATCAACTGTGATTATCGATCTGAAACCTCTCATCTTTTCCCATATAAGCATTTGGTGCCATACATCTCTTTCCTACTTTGGCTATATCACATATTTTGATAATTGTATTTCCATTTTCATTTAGTTTAATGTATGTATCTATTTAATTTGAGACTCTTTTTGACCCATAGGTTATTTAGAGGTGTGTTACCTAATTTCCACATGTTTTGGAATTGTCCTGTTTTTGATTATTGATTTTTAATTTGATTTCATTAGAGTCAGATAACACACTCTTTAAAGTTTCAATTGTTTTAAAACTGTTGCATTTTTTTTCATGTCCCAGCATATGGCTGTCTGGTAACTGTTTTAGATTTCAAGGCTTCCAATGATAAATAAGATGTCATTCAAGTTGGAATCCTTCTAATGCCAATGTCTTATGTCTCCCTGGCTGATTTCAAGAAGTTTTCTTTGTCTTTGGTTTCTTCCCTGAAAGAATCATCTCTTCTCTTTAGGTCTGCCTGGAGAGATGGAGGGCATTGATAATAAATGTACTGGGAAAAGCTGGTGGATTCATGGCTTCTGCTCCCCCCAAACCCAGTCCCCTGGTTGCCTCATTGTATCTCTTTTGCTCTCTTCCTTCCACTTACCTTCTTCCTTCTGCTAACTCAGACAGGAGACCACCCATTCTCCTTTGGTTGTCCCACACATTGTTTTCAGGGTATGTACTTGTGTTTAGAGCTAAAGAACAGGAAAAAAATAGGTCTATGCTCTTTAGTCTGAATGGGAAGTCCAGTCATAAGTGCAATTTAGACCACGTTGTATTTTAATTGTTGCAAAATATGAGATTAATTAATGATTTATTTAACAGGTTATGTTATGTCATGATGATATTACAATATATTATAAACAAAAACAGATATTATAAGCCAGTGTGTGTGTTATAGTCTCAAATTTCTAATTATATAGGCATAGTAAACATTCAGGAAAGGAAATACATCAGAAATATTAAAAATAATTATTTCTAGACAGTGGATAATGGCTAATTTTTATTTTTCTAATTTTTTTGTAACTTCCAAATTTCCTGAGTGTGTATATTGTGCATGTTTATATTATTATCAGAAAACAAATAGAAAGCAAGACAATGGGAATCACTTTTTTTTTTTAGAGAAGAAGGTGGAAATGGTAAGAGGAAGCTGGCCAGTGCTATTAAGAATATCTTGTAAAAACTTCTGCTTTCAGACATTACTCTTCCAAAAGGAGGGTTCAGTAGAAAAGGGTTCATGTAATTATATCCTTCCCTGTAGTGGTGGGATAACTAAGCAACTGAAACAAACAAGTAAAATTAAAATAAAATGAAAGGAAAGAAAAAAAAGGAAAGGAAAGGAAAGGAAAGGAAAGGAAAGGAAAGGAAAGGAAAGGAGAGATAAAAGAAAAAGAAAGAAAGAAAAGGCTCCCTCATGCAAAGAGCATGGATACTAAAGGATTGTGTCATCCCAGAAAAAACTTACAGACCTGAAAAAACTTACTGCCTGAAAACATACAGACATCCCTTCAGGAAATTTTGTCATGTCCTACATTCTTTCTTTGCCTACTGCCTAGTTCCCATACATAAAAATAGTTAACTCAGCAAGGTAGATAAACAATTATTCCAATCATAGATGGGTATTATGTAAAACTAAAACTATAAGAGTTCAGGATATGGCTATTGCAATTTTATGATCGGTGCATCCAATAACTTAAACTTAGAAACACAAGCAACAGAAATATGTCATAGTTATCTTGCATGTATCAGATGCCGATTTGGGTTGGCCCAAACATGAAGGGGAACTTAATGAATGAGAGTAGAAGGAGACAGGGAGTGTTCACAGAATTCACAGAAGAGGGGAATAATTAAAACACAGCTAAGACTAGGAACAGAGAAACATCAGTGATATCAGCAGAAGGAATAAATGGGACTTAGTTCTAGTTTCCAATATTCACTTTATTAACCAACTCCTCTCTCCTTGTGTCTCAGTTTAAATTCCTGGCACTGAGAAGCAAATGCCAAGGGGGAGACAACCTGAGAAAGAGGGAGAAATTTAATGCTGCCAATATATGTGAAATATCCACTTTTTGTCTAGTGGACAAATAAAAACACAACTGCTAAGGACCTAATTTGGTGGGTCAGTTGGACAGTTATAATTAATCCACACTGTATTTCATCTCTTTATTGCTCAATCTACATAGACTTCTCTTATACACAATTCAAAATGTATCCATTATCACATGTACAACTCTAAATGCATCCATAATCTCCCAAATGGAGACAAGCAGAAGTCATATCTAACTTCTACATTTAAAAAACATTCCATCAAACAGTTGCAGAATACATTCTTTTCAAATGCACATGGAACATTCTCCAGGATAGAAAATGTATCAGGCTACTAAACAAGTCTTAATAAATTTAAGAAGATTGACATCATATCAAGTTTCTTTTCTGATCACAATGTTATGAAGCTAGAAATCAATCACAATTACAAGAAGAATATTATAAAATACACAAATATGTGCAGATTAAACAACATACTTCTTAGCAAAAAAGGAAATCAAGAGAAATAAAAAATATTTTGTGACAAATGAAAAAGGAAACACAACCTATCAGACAGTATGGATGCAGCAATTTAAGAGGTGCCTTCACAGAGATAAACACCTCCATTAAAAAAAAAAAGATGGGTGCCTGGGTAGCTCAGTCGATTAAGAGTCTGGCATCAGCTTAGGTCATGATCTCACAGTTCGTGGGTTCGAGCCACGTGTAGGGCTCTGTACTGACAGCTCAGAGCCTGGAGCCTGCTTCAGATTCTGTGTCTCCTTCTTTCACTCCCCACCCCGGCTCATACTTATTTTCTCTCTCTCTGTCTCTCTCTCTCAAAAATAAATGCTAAAAAAATAAAAAAAATAAAAATAATAAATTAAAAAAAGAAATGTGTAAAATAAGCAACCTAAATTTACACCAAAACAAACAAAACAATTAGAGAAAGGAAAACAAAGTTTGCTAGCAGAAGAAAGCACAAGGAAGCAAATAAAAAAGATCAGAGGAGAAATAAAGTACAGACGAAAAAGATAATAGAAACCATATATTTGGCTCTGGGTTTTTCTTGTTGGAAAATTTGTGTTCAGTGACTCAATACCCTTAGTCATTGGTCTGTTCAGATTTTCTATTTCTTCATGAGTTAGTCTTGGAAGGTTATATGTTTCTAGGAATGTTGTTCTAAAAAAATTTATCCATTTCTCCTAGTTTGTTCAATGTGTTGGTGTATAATTGTTTGTAGTAGTCTCTTATGCTCCTTTGCATTTCTGTGGTGTCAGTTGTAACATTCTTTTTTCATTTCTAATTTTATTTATTTGAGTCCTTTCTTTTTTTATTCTTGATGAGTCTAGTTAGAGGTTTGCCCATTTTGGTTATGTTCTCAAAAAAACCACCTCTTAGTGTCATTGATCTTTTCCATTGTCTTTTTAGTCTCAATTTCATTTATTTTCACTCTGATCTTTCCTTTTGTCTTCTTTCTATGTCATTTGTTTAGGAATTTTCAAACATGAGACTACATTCACAGAAAAGTAATTTCTAAGTTACAGGCTTGAGACAGCAGACATGTCTTCCTTCCTTATCCTTTCATTCCTCCAAAGCCTAGATAGGCAGCCCAAGCCTGGCTGGCTGAATGGTGCGTTAATCAGGTTGCTTGCACCACACCCAGAATATATCAGCTCAAATAAAATAGTAATATGATAAATTAGAAGTCAGAATTATATGCTTTTCAGAGTTGACTCACTGATATTAATATCAAAAGGGCCATATTGATAGCTCAATATATTTCATTTTGATTGGTGATTTCTGTTGCAGTTTGGAGTTTGGGTCTAGGGCCACAGTTTTGGAATTAAAACCCAAAGAAACTTGATCCTTACATATTGCCACTGGAATCAAGGAAATTACACGTCTTAGGTGAATTAGGAAACCGAATATAATCCATTTTAGAGTTATCAAATTAATTTCTCTTTATTAACAGTAAATAAACAAAGCTCCAAAATATTTTAATCATAATAAGCCACAGAAAGTTAGGAAATAAGGTAATAAAAATTAATACATAGCATATAATGAAAATATCCCATACAGATACCACAAATATCACAAATATCAAGATTATCACAAAGGACAAAGGATTCTGAAGTACCAAAGAATCAAACATAAGCAACCATGTCCTAAATTCATTCAATGGCCTCCTAACCAGTTTCCCTATGTCCACACTTGCCTTACTAAAATATTTCATGCAATATAATTCAGTAGTTTTTAAAAAGTATATCACTCCCTACTTAAGTAAGGGGAGGAAGGACATTTTCAAATGAAAGTAAATCATTAAGTTAAAAAGAAAAGATTACCTATGAGTGTAGAAGGAATAAAGAGGATTATACAGGGATAGCAGGTACACTTGATTATACTTTATATTATAATTTTAATTTTCAGATCATGTAAATATTTTACATATTAATAAAGCTATTTTATGTTTAAATAATATCCCAAAATTAAATATAAAAACTAACTTCTAAACCTAATTCTATGAGACTGATGGAATGACCACACAAGGAGGAATTAATTATTCCAAGTGGATAACTGTATTTAAAGTGGGGTTATTTTACTTTACATCACTAGTGAGATCTATATTACAGACAAAAGCACTCAGTAAAAATCTTAAGCTGTTTTAGCAATTATGTTGTTAGTGGTTGTGTTAATAAGATTATTATGAAATTGTTTGGTGTGTATTTTAGGACCAATAAAGGAAGAAATTTTATTGGTATAATTAAGAAATGATATTTCATTATGGTTGAAACAAGACACAAATCAGGTGATAAAAATCTGTGTAGCACTGAATTTGACTTAAAAGTGTAAGTATAAACCCAACATGTACTTTATGTTTAAAAAATTCTTAGAACTATCCAGTAAAAAAGGCCTACAAACAATGACCAACCCACTAGAAGTGAGTATGTCTTTGTATTCAAAGTATGATTTTAAAATGTCATTCCCTGTAAAACTACAATTGTCTTTTGAGAAATGGTTAATTTCAGACCCGAGCATGAAATATACAAGATGAGTCTGAAATAACAAATCATATGGAGAAAGCTGTAAAGAAAAGAAAGACTCTTAAATCATGGCAAAAAAAAAAAGGCCCAGAGCCATATCACTGGCAAAGGAGTGGACCATTTGAACTTCCATAATGGTTATAATTACAAAGGATTCAATCATAAACCATGAGTTCATAATGATATTCAAAAACACGTTGGTCACTTTTAGAAAAAGTTAGAAATCGACTTAGTACTTTGGAAATTGTTAAGAAAAGGGAAAGAATCAAACATTCATCTTTTTATTTCTACACAAACTATCTTAGGATAAGAAAGTGCTTCAAGGGTTACTTTTATGATTGTAGAAATATTCTGCCTCATTAATGAAGCAGAAATGATAGAATTGGAATATTATATTACAACTCCATTAAATTTATTAAATTAATAGCTTTAGGTAAATAATCATCAACAGCTGGTAAAACAAAAACAAAAACAAAAAACAAGGGATCACCAGACATGATGTGATACTTAAAAAAGTCCACACAGCATGAGCTATGAAAAAGAAGACATGTGGAAGAAGGAGGAAGAGAAGGAGAAGGAGTAGAATCTGATCAAGTCTGTGGTTTTAAAGCCATTTACAGACAACACAATAAAAATGTCAACGTTGAATTTACTTTAGTATACTCCCATGGGTATATAATTAGCAAACTCTAGACTTCAGCAAGTTCTTCAGGATTGCATGTTTTATTTGACAACAATCAAATAAAATGAGAGAAGTGAGGAGAGGAAGGCAAAGAGGGGAGATACAGATTAAAAGATGCTTAAGAGAAATAATAACAAATCACAATCGGTTGTACTTCTCCGAATTCTGTTTTAAACAAACTGTTGTTTTGTTTTGTTTTTAATTGACAATCAGGACAGTATGACCACACGGTGGATAGTAGATCATTTAAGAAATCCTTCTTCTTCTTCTTCTTCTTCTTCTTCTTCTTCTTCTTCTTCTTCTTCTTTTTCTTCTTCTTCTTCTTCTTAAATTGATAATAGCGTGGTAGCTATTTTAAAGTGTCATTTTTGGGGGGCTGCCTGGGTGGCTCAGCCGGTTAAACATCCGACTTCAGCTCGGGTCATGATCTCACAGTTCATGGGTTTGAGCCCTGCATGGGGCTCTAGGCTTAGAGCTCGGAACCTGGAGCCTGCTTTGGATTCTGTGTCTCCCTCTCTCTGCCCTTCCCCTGCTCACACTCTGTCTCTCAAAAATAAATAAATATTAAAAAAAATTTTAAGGTGCCTTTATTTTTAATTGACACAGAATACTCACAGGATGTTATGTGAAATCTCGGATTTGCTTCAAAATAATTCAGGGGTGGGGAAAATGGATAGCATGTTGATAAAACAACATTGACTCTGTGTTGTTAATTGTCGAAGTTGGAAATAGATAGGTGGGGTTTGTTATATTACTTTCTCCACTTTTGTATATCTGAAAACTTCCACAATAAAAAATGTAAAAATATTTAATATAGCAAAACACAGAAATGAAAAATGGAAAAAGTTGGTGTCACTGACCACTAGTTGGTTTCTTTAATCAATACACCATCAATGTGTGGCAAACTTCTGAATCTTTCCTGTCACATAAATTTTTGTTAATGGGAAAGTGTGACATTACAAATTGGATTTTGCACTGTTGTTTAGATTAAGGATATTATCAATCTAAATGTAACTTAGAAGAGAGTGGTGGAAAAAATTATAATCGCCATTTAACGACCTAGTATCTTCTATTTCCCATCTCTATCAAAGAATGCATCACCCTAGGAAGGGTCCCAAAAGAATGAAGCAAAGAATGTATCAATAAGAAACATCAGAGGAGGCAGCACTTTGTCTTAATTAGGCAACAAATTCATGGGAAGATGTTGTGCCTTATCTGTCTACACGTCTATTTTAGAATTTAATTTAGAATGTAGATGGTAGTCACAATAATGCATATTAAGAATAATTATTTGAATTTAGAACAAAATTAGACTCTTTCTGACAGAATGTAAATCTCATCCGGTTGATTGAATTTATGATAAGAAGTGGCTTTGCTAATCCATTTGTATCTCACAAATTGAGTTAAATATATAGTTCAAGGACTTGATGCAAATAAATTTAAAGCACATGGTAAGATAAATATAGTTTGTTTAAAAACTGCATTGACAAAGTAGAATTTGTAACATTTCCATTTTTCTCAACCCTTTCTGACCATACTGGATTAAATAAAATGCCACTAACTGAAAAACTGGCAAGCATCCTCAATAATCATAGCTAAATTTCTTGAAAGGATTTTAAACACACTTTTCAGAGACAGAAACTAAATAGCCCTGATGACTAACAAATCATTTTGCCAGTTAGGCTGCTTTTAATTCTTTGTTTTCAGAAAACCTGACAGAGCTTTTAGGTCAATAAAAATAACTTTTAATGATATACCACTCTATGATTTTAGATGTGTAACTAAGAGGAAGTGAAAATAATGTGTTATTGAATAACTAAAGTCTTCCATTTCCATATACATCTTATAAGAAAAAGTATTTGCAAAAGTCAAATCCATAAAAACAGTATAGACCTCATCCTGAGCACTACTGCATTCTACTAAGTATTCATTTGTGTATTCATAAAATAATTTTTAAAAGTCCAATCTCATGGTGAAGTGCATTTTCAATATATTTTATTTTAATAATTATCAAAATTGGCCATATATTTTTGATCAATTGTTTAGAATAATCATAATGATTTTAATCCTGTAGACATTTTCAAAATTCAGACACTTGCTAACACACAGATACACACACACGCGCACACGCACATACACACACACACACACACATAAACTGCAGAGACTTGTGATTAATAAGGCTATCAAACTTAAAAATATATTACACTAGGATAAAATTTTGTGGGAAAATTGGAATAGAAATACACAAATATGAAAAATACAAATTTTGACTATAATAAATTTTACTGTAATGTAGTTTTAACGGACTGAGGTACATAATTAAAGGCCATGTCCTTTATATTCACTTGTATGTATGTATATATATATATATATATATATATATATATATATGTATAATTTATTTATGCATTTATTTTGAGAGAGAGAGAGTGAGCAGGGAGAGAAGCAGAGAGCTAGGAGAGAGAGAAGCCCAAGCAGGCTTCACGCTGACGGTGCAGAATCCAATGAGGGGTTGGATCTCACAAATCATGAGATCATGATCTAAGCTGAAATCACTGACTGAGCCACCCAGGTGCCCCTGTTTATTTTTAAGAAGGGAACATTTGAGACAGAGAGAGGCAGAAAGAGAAAGAGATAGGATCCTAAGCAGGCTTTATGCTGACAGCATCCAGCCTTATATGGGTTGGAACTCATAAACCACGAGATCATGTCCTGAGCTGAAGTTGGATGTTTAACCGACTGAGCCACCCAGGCACCCCTCAGTTGTATATATTTAAAAAGTGGTATAATTGAATTTTAAATGTCAACATTTATAACACACATAAATTATATCATTTGCCACAAGGACGTTATGAAAAACAATTTATGTCAAGTTGAAAATTTGTAAGGGTTATGGAATTCTTCTTTTTTTAATGTTTATTTTTGAGGGAGAGACATAGTACAAGTCGGGGAGCGGCAGAGAGAAAGGGAGACACAGAATCTGAAGCAGGCTCCAGGCTCTGAGCTGTCATCACAGAGCCCGATGTGGGGCTCGAACCCACAAACCATGGGATCATGACCTGAGCCAACGTTGGTCGCTTAACCAACTGAGCCACCCAAGTGCCCCAGGTTGTGGAATCCTTAAGGAAATTATTTTAAGGGTATTAGACTAAGAAGGTTTGAAACCTACTAAGTAACCCAAACCCATATAAAATGATTGCTGGATTAAATTAAGTTCTTCAGTGTTACCAAACTATGAAGAGATTTCAATTAAATTCGCCACAGACAACCACGCGAGGTCATCCTTCTGCCACTTGATCTTATACCCCTCTTCCTCTGTGACATTTTCTTGGAATAGAGCCTTGTTCCATTTATGACTAGTGATTTCCTGCTACTTTGTACTTACCACACTCACAAATTCTTTCTCAAACAGCAGGGATTTCCCACCTTTCTCCCTCTGCATATCTCAATTAGGTTTCATGCTATGGTGATAATCAGGCTTGCCCTTACTTGACATCCAAGGCTGTAAAATCCACTATAAGTGATGATTTCTTTGAATTTTTTTTTTTTTTTAGTTTCTTGAATTACCTTGGTCCTGCTCCAGTAACTGGGATTTGGGTTCATCAAGGTCATGTACCCCAATCACCTGAAAGTTCAAATCACAGATCAATAGTAACTTCTTAGTTCAGCCTCAGCAAGGCCCAGGGAATTGGTAATTAGGGCAAGAAAAAATTATTTTTTCCCTTGAAAGTCTTCATCTTATATGAATCCAATAGTTTCCTCATCAAACTGTACTCATTCCATCTTTATTGCATTATCTACAAGATATTCAAAATACATTCCCAAGCAATACCTATGTTTTATTATTCAACAAAGGATAGTCCAATCAGAGTCAGATCAGAGAAGATGATTTATGGTAAGGTGGAAAGCAAATAAAAGTTTTCTAACGGAAGGATCTGAAAAGTTGCTGGCAAGGCAGCCAGGCAGTGTGTGAGCAAAATGTTCAAGGAAATATTTTATTTTTATTTATGTTGGCTATGAAATAAATATTGCATAGTTGAATCAGTGGATTTTATGTGTCAGACACTATTTTCTGCTGCACCCAATCACCACAGAGCTGTCAGAAGCAAAGTGTGTATTTGAAGAGGCTACCCTCTCTGAACAGAAAAAGAAAAAAACAAAACAAAACAGGAGGGTTGACAAAATGCATCCTGATGAGTGTCTCTTTTTGGGTTTATTCCAATTTTAGCAAATGTGAACTCTGAATGAATGGTAATTGAAGGCAATAGTTTCAAGAAGACATGTGAGGGAAGGGGGAAGACTTACATTTTCTAAGCAGGTGACATTACACAGGTGTAATGTATGTCTGAAGAATATAAGATAGAATGGTCTCATCGCAGATTGGATATCTTCTCCCTTTACTCAATAGCAAAATACATAGAATGTGATGAGATGAGCATTTTATATTGTGGGTGTCTGGTCACTGACCTGTATGTTACAGGCACATCGGTGTAGATGAGCATCAGGAACAGGCAAATGAGAATGGCCCTGAAAACAGCAAATGTCAGAGGAGTCCAGGCGGGGAAGCAACAATAATTCAGCACATGACCCTGCGCAGAATTTGATTGGAATTACATGGCAGAAGGATGGCGTATGATAAGGCCGGAGAAGGCCCAGCACACGCACCTGAGATTTAGGCTAGCCTTTTAAAACGGCTTTCCTGGGCAGGCCTCTTTGTATTCTCAGTTTTCTCTGCCTCATTCCTCAGAGGCAGAGCTCCAGAGACTGAGACATTGGCTTTTGGCTGTTTATTAATTGCCATGTATGTTTGCTGCTGTTATGTGACTCAAGAGCTTTAAGTTATGAATAATTAAAGCCTTGACTCTCTGTGGACATAAACTATGATATAATAATAACAGTCCTTTCAGAGTATCCCTTAATACTGTATGGATAGTAAAATTATTCCCACCTCTCTCACACATGCATGCGCGCGCACACACACACACACTCTCACTAACATATTCAACTCCTTCATTTTTTAGTAACCTCAGTTACTCTGAATGCTTTTTAAAAAATTACCACTGATTTCAGTGCTCTAAAAAATCCTTTTTCATGCTATGATGCAAAAGGTTAAAATAATACTGAGTAATTAAATTTGTACCACTCCAGCATCTTTGATAATGTCATAACGGCATACTATTTGTCCTAAAAGACTTCAGATAAATGCTTTGTCCTAAATGGGCTAACTAAATAATTTTGAGTGCTAAAAGTCTTCATAACTTGGCATTGGCATTTTCCTTTGTCCAGCGTCTGGGCACCACCTAGATTCCCAGTTCTGAGCATGCGTCCACATATTTCTCTGTGCCTCTCTGCTTGTTTGTGGCCTCAGCTGGCTGAAAGGAGTGAATTTCTAATGGTGAAATTACAGGCATTTTGACAGGCCAATGGAGAGGTATTCTGAGGGTGGGGAGCTTCCCAGCATCCCTCAAATTTAAATGACAACAAACAGTAGGGTTTAATTTCTTCAGTCCAGGTTTTAGCAAGATTCTTGTCAGTCAAAGACATTCACAAAACACCTGCCCTATATAAAATATTTCTCTTCACATACTAATTCCCTGCCTGACACTTGACAGTTCTTATAAAGAAAGATGGGAAGCTGAGTATTTGCTCTGTAGAATGGAAATTTGATTCACAGCAATTTACTTATTTAGAATGAAATGCCACTATGGCAAAACTGTTTCATTTCTGTGGTTTTCATTGTAAAGGAATTTTGCTGGCACTTCAGTTTATGCTGGTTTCTTAATTTTAATAAAGGACGCTATTTGTTGTTCAGTCTTTTAAGTATATTTGGGTACGCTTTTAAATGAAGTCTAAGAGTATAGACCATAATGGAAATCAGCTGTAACTGAATCTTACCTTCTTTGTATGGAGAAAAGGGGGAAGATGAGACGCTAAAGAAACTGTGATCACACCTTTACTTTATTTACAGCCTGCATTCTAGCAAAATGTAAAGCCCATGTTTCTCTCATCTCTTGAGTGCACTTTGAGGTGGGAAGTTTTTTCTCCCAGTTAACTTCAGGTATTGTTTTTCTTTCATAGAATGGTTCTTGCCAATGGGAAACCTGTGGATTGGCTATATTCTCTCAAAATGGGCTCCTTACTGCACTTGCTATGGATATTTAAGTGGCCAAATTCGACACAGCCCAATACAGAAATTGGAGTAAGAACTCTGAGGATCAGATACTGCAACACTTTCATTTATGCTGTCAGTATGTTATTATAAAATGAGGAAGATAAATCTGACCATTCTTAGATACCACAAAGATGATGAAAACGAAATAATACTTTTAATTGTTAAATAAAAGATCTCAAATAATCCTGTAGATTTTTCCAAATGTGCTCTGATTTGTCACTTGTAAAGATAGGGACTCAAAATGCTTGAGAGAAAAGACTACATTGTTGTGTGGCATAACCTTTGAAAAGAAAAACTACGTTATTAAGGTATTCTTGACATACAATATACTGCACATATTTAAAGTGTACAATTTGATACGTTGTATATATATACCTGTGAAACCATCGTTACAATCAAGATCATGAACAGATACATAACCTTCCCAAAGTTTCTGATACCTCAACGACCTACCTACCCCCACTTCCAACCCTCAGACAACTGATTTGCTTTACATCACGGTATTTTTCTATACATTTTCTAGATTTCAAACTAAATGGAATTGGTTAGTATGTACCCTTTTTTGGGAGGGGATTTGTCTTGTTTCTTTCATCCAGCACAATTATTTGAACAAGTTATTCATGTTTTGTGAGTATCTATAGTACATTTATTATTGCTGAGTAGTATGCCATTGTGTGGATATATTGGAACTTGTTTATCCATTTAGTGGTGGGTGGACTTTGGCATTGTTTTCAATTTTAGGCTGTTACACATAAAAATGTTATGAGCATTTGTGTGCAAGTATTTAGATGGGACTCGTGTTTTTCTTTCTCCTGGGGAAATACCTACATGTGGAGTAGGTATATGTTGTTTTTGAAAAAAACTAACACACTGTTTTCCATATTGGTTGTATCATTTTAAATTCCCACCAGAAAATTATAAGAATTCTAGTGGGTCCACATCCTCATAAAAACTTGACAGAAGTCTTTTTAAATTTTAGTCATTTTAATAGCTATGTTGTGACATCTCATTGTAGTTTTAGTCTGTGTTTTAATTCTTCTTTGCTAATTTGTCAGAAAGATGGACACTGGAGTAATGTAAAGTGATGAGAAGTGACGAGAAGTAAGAACTTTAGTTTTCTCGGCCTCTCTGTCACCACAGAAAACTGAGAAAGCAGAAGAATTACTTATGTTCTCTCTATTCTCTCTACAATGGAATTGCATTTATTTATTCATTGTTCACTATTATGATAACTTTATACAATATTTGGAAAAGTTATATAAAAAGAATACTCATTTTTTTTTTACCTTGTCAGTTTTACTTTCCAGATTCTGGTCTATTTCATTCATTTTCTCAATCATTATAAAATTACTAACACATATTAAAGATTCAGTGGCCCAGAATTAAGCTATGTAGACTAATATATCTCATACATTTTTTGATAATCCTATAAGTTGATATTATTTTCCCAATCTATAAACCAGACCAGAGACTTAGACAAGGCTCCAATCATAGAGCTGTAACTAGCAGAACCCTAACTTCATTCAACATATTTCTGACTTCAAAGACTATGTCTCTCGAGTTGTCTGGATTCTAAGAAAATCCAATTAAAAAGAAAAAAATATATATACAGCTGAGTTTTAATGATATTGATAGCAATTATTTGTTAGAAGTCAGGAAACTGACTTAAGTGTAATTGGAAAGATGGAGTAAACAGACTTGGGATAATCAGCATGGCAGAGTAAACCAAGTTTCTGGAGAAATGGCTGGTACTCCAAGCCTACTATAGAATAGCTGTGACTGTTCCAAATTATTTTACTTCTCTGATTCATTTAACATCTCTCAGGTGAGGCTGTGCTAGAAGAACTCTAAGACGAACTATATCTCTGAAATGTTTTACTCTGTTTGGGATGGAGAAACAGTAAAATGTGTTGAATGACCTCCAGATTCTCAGCTCCCAGGTAGTGTCATTCAAAGTTGATGATGATAAATCACAGGAAGATATAAGATTGTTGACTGGTCAAAACATGGCGGAGGCACACTGGATCTGCCAAGTGTCAAGTAACACATTTAAAGAAAAGAAACAATCTACTGAAGTAATTGAACTGTGAAGTCTCATTCCTCATTCAGAAGAAAGAGTTTTGTTCATCGCCACCTGGTTCTTAAAAATATCAGCTCAAAAGCACAACAAATGCCAAGTTATTATAAGCAGCAAAAAAATACATGTATAATCCATAAATGAGACCCAAATGCATCACACCTAGAAAACTTTCTCTCTGTTTATTGTAGCTGTAGACATTAAAATGAAGCAATAGATGTTCTAAAAAACATTAAACGTAGATGTTAGAGATTCTTTTAATATTTAGCAATGAAAAAATTAAAAACTATTATTCAATGTCCAAAAATAAAAGCTGAGCGTTTTTATATTTAGAATTTAAAATTAATTAAAGGCATAGATGAGGAAAGAAAACTTGTTCACTAAATTGATGAATTCTGGAACAAAATATCGGTTTCAGGACAAATAAAAATAAACCATTTTTTCTACTGTCCATTATATGTATGAGGCTCATTATCACTGTATGTGATATAGAGTAGATGGGACATATTGACTTTGATCAAGATGATTATCAAGAAACAACTGATATTTGAGCCACAAATGCATATGGAAGGAGTATAAGATTACTTAGCAAACCTGTTCTTAATGTTATAGTTGACGTTGGATAATAGTTTGGGTTTTCCTCAGATTCATTGATGTCAACAACGAAAATAACATTATAGTCTTTTAGTCCAATATTCTCATTCTATGCTTAAAGAAATTGAGCCTTGGAAACGTGTAGACAGTTGGTCATCTCATGAAAGATGGCAGGCATTTCAACAAAAGTGTTTCTTAGGGCTACTTTCAGGCACACGTTGACTTGTGTGACCCTTAACATGGTACCAAGACTTTCTAAGACAATTTTTTCACACGTAAACTGCAAGTGTTAATATGTATAACTACAATTTTGAAAGATGATTTAAAGAACATATTTAATCAAATCTAATACATTATCTATTCTAACAGTCACCTTTATTTTTTGTATCACTAAGGAAAAAACTATAATTCTTTGTTTCACTTAGAATTATTCATATTTAAGGAGATATTTAAGGTTTATTTAAATATTAAACTTAAAATTAAAATATAAGAAAAACATGTTGGTTTAGGTGTTCCCAAAACATAACATTTTCAGAGCATGACTTTTTTAGGTCACTTTGAAACTCAGATTGGTCAATGCTTATATTGTTGTTCTGTTTTTGTCTGTTAGTTTTTCAAATGATGGTATTCTCTGTGCAGTTAAAAGCATTACTATTACAGCTTTCCTTAAGAGAGTGATGTACTATAATCCCTTGGATTTTCTCCCACATTGGTAAGACTCGCTCTAGAACTGCTTTGCTAGCAATTTACTATCTATCTAAACATAAAATTTCATTTTTTCTCCTCTCATTTCAATCACAAAGTGCTGGAAATGTGAACAATTTTTGTTCAAAGTCAGTAGAAAGTTTCTGGCAAATTGATGTTCAATGTCTTAATAATGGTCTTGCTCCATGGAAAAAATCAATCATATCTGCCCCTGGTTTCTTTGAACCTTCCTTCATCTATTTTAAGGGATCCAGCAATATTTCCTCCTTCAGTTATAAGGTTTTGTTTATGATAAGCAATTGTTTTCCACGTAGTTCAGAAATAACACATAACAGAGATTATTGCTATTATGGGTATCATGCTTTCTTGGATCCTGAAAGCATTTGGTTGTGGCATTTGAAGAAAATATGGAATTGTAATTCCTCTGATGAATTGTTCATTTACTAATACCAGATTTAGAGTTCATTTCCATGTTTATCAGCATACACTGTTTTGTATCTGTGCCCTTTGGTATACGTAATATTTTTTTTAATGCCTTGACACATTGTAATATTTTCAAACTCCTTTTAAACAATATTAAGCCTAACAAGTGTAGAGGTACTAAGTTGACATGAGGAAAATTTTAGCAACAATGACCAAGTTGCACATGGGGAAGCAGTATCAAGTAGACAATTGTCTTGCGTACAAAGACTGTAAAAAGTATTTAAGAAGGCTCTATTTCAACGTGTATTGATATGAGAAATGGCTATCACAACATTGGTGAAATATGATACATTAAACATTTTACAATGTCTGGCTTATCAGCGTTTAGTATGTGGTAACCATCGTTGTTATATTATTGTTATAACGTTGTCTAATGGGATATTTTGACATTCTTTGTTAGTTTTCTAATGGTGCAACAGCTCACTCCTAAGACAGTGATATTACCCACCGAATGGACATGGCTTCCTTGGCAAATTTAGGTACTCTAAACTTAATAAATCATATTTCCTGCCTTGATAAATCACATTTGTATTATTTTCAGAATTGAACTTTTGCCATAGTTCTTATTATACAAAACAATAATTCACTGCTCCCTCAGGATATTTATAGAATCCAGAGCTTATATCATCTGGTCACAGAATCGTTTATAAACACATTTTTATAATGAAGAATATATTCACTTTGACCTGGTGATTAAAGGACTTTTTATCCATTTGTGAGTTCTGAAATATTAATGAAGGTAAAGCTCCTTATTGCTTAATCAATTTTAGATCCTGTGACTTTAATGGTTTTGCATGTTTTCAAATACTTGAATAGTTGAGCACAATTTCAACACCCATATCTGATGTAGTTACTTAACAAGAAGCCATTTCTCTCTCATATTTCTTCTCTGCTAAGTTCCATTTATTTTAGCAGGCCAAATATTAATGTGGAATGCTATATATTAGAAGGCTAAGTACATAAACAACTGTGAAATAGTTATTTATGTTATTGTCTGTGTAGGCTGGAAGGGAAAAAAAATTTTATTAAAGTGCGTAGGTGTCAAAATGCTTTAACGACAAGCTTACGAAAATTGGGTTCTATGATATCTGAGGTAAAAAACCTATTTTGCAAGCAATGATTACATAAATGGCATGTAAATCTAGGGAGTGATCCTCAGAGATGTGGCCTTGTGAGTGAAGCGGTGATTCACACATTCACAAGGGTGAATTCACAAGGTGACGTTTGTTACACACACCAGGGAGGGCCATTTCTGCAACAAATAAAGGGAAAGATAGATGAATCTTCTTTGAAATATTTAGATGTTTAATATAATAAACCTACAGATCAAGGGTTTCACTTTCTTCTTTTGACATAAGTACTCTCACTAGCATTATAGCTGTTTTGCCCACTGGGAAAGCTATTCCTCATTTTGTTAACAAGCCATTAGGCCATTTTATCCCATTATTCTTAAATACTTTGTTAGAGTTTTTTTTTTTTTTTCTAAATGAACTCCACCTATTTTCATTCACATCTAAGGCAGAACTATAAGTAGACAAAGCCTAGAATTTGGATTTAGAGACTTAAAAGTACCACTTTTCCCTGTAAAAAGTTATTTAACGTTGAGCAAGTCACTACATCTCTAACAGCTGCTTGTTTACCTAAAAATAACTTCGTTAAGGTGTCGTTGGGAAGATTAAAGAATATACATCAAATCTTCTGGCACACGGTAAGTGCTCAATTGTTTGTTTTCTGTTATTATTTTGTTTCAGTTAGTTCTAGTTATTTAAGTATTTGTACGTTTTACACTGAATTCCACTTTTGTTCAATGTGCTGTATGGTTAATTGCATTATTGGCCACAAACCTTCATTCTGTCAGAACTCACGCTTGTAATCATGTGATTTTTTTTTTTTTTTTTAGTTTCTCTGTTAAAACAGTGGGATATATATGTATAATCCTGCTCCTAAGTATGGGTTCAGCCATGTGACTTTCTTTAGTACATAGAGATGAAATAAAAGTGAAACTATGCCTTAAGGGGTCTTGCACGTTTTGGGGCGTCTGGGTGGCTCAGTCAGTAGAGTGTCCAACTCTTGATTTTTGGCTCAAGTCATGAAGCCTGAGTTGGTGAGATGAAACTCCACGTTGGGCTCTGTGCTGACAGCATGCATCCTGCTTGGGATCCTCTCTCTCTACCTCCACTCTGCTTGCACTCACCATCTCTCTCTCTCAGAAATAAATAAATAAACTTAAAAAAAAAAAAGGAGGCCTTGCATGTTTTTGCTTAGTCTATTAGGATTTCCAGATTTAGCCTAAAAAATGTTTAAGAACACACATGCGTTAATCATGGGACATATTCATACTACTTTATTCGTTGTTTATCTAAAATTCAAATTTAACTGACATCTTATATTTTATTTGGCAATCTTATCTATAATGCCTCTGCCATTTCCATGAGAACATACCAGATAGCACTTTGGATCTATCTAGGAAGATGATGAAAACAGGTGGGACACAACTGCCCTAGCTGAAGTGCAGCATGAAATAGAGATGTGAAAACAAATGGAAACATCTGCCATTACTCAATTACGCATGCATAGATAACATGATTGTGTACTAAGAAAATCACAAAGAATCTAAAAACTATTAGAATGAGTTATTTTAGCAAGGTTTCTGGGTAAAATTAAATATATTAAAAGCAAATGTGTTTCTATATATTATGAAAAAAGAAAGAAAAATAACATTTTAAATATAACACCACTTACAGTAAAATAAAACACACCAATTACTTTGGAACATATCTAAAGAAAATATACAGGACTGTATAATGAACAATAAAACATATTTTTGAGAAAAAATTTTTAATGTCTATTGATTTTTGAGACAGAGACGGGGAGAGAGACAGCTCAATCAGGGGAGGGGCAGAGACAGTGGGAGACACAGAATCCGAAGCAGCCTCCAGGCTCTGAGCTGTCAGCACAGGACCTGATGCTGGGCTTGAACTCATGGCCTGTGAGACCATGACCTGAGCTGAAGTCGAACACTTAACCAACTGAGCAACCCAGGCGCCCCAATTTTTGAGAAAAAATTTAAAAGATGAATAAATTGGGAGATACACCATGTTTCTGGATTAGAACATTTTATGTTTAAAAATGTCAAGCCTTCCAAATGAATCATTAGATTCAACATTCTCCTAACAAAAGTCTTAACAGTTTTTTTTTTAACTGTGAATATGACAAATTAGTTCTAAAATTTATTTGGAAAATGTAAAGGCTCAAGAACAGCCAAAGCAATCTTGAAGAAGAAAAAAGTTGGAGGACCTACAATGTCAGATAAAAGATTGATGTAAAGCATGTAATTAACAATATATAAATAGATCAATGGATAGAACAGAGTCCAAAAAAGAGCCCATATAAATAGAATCACTTTACATATGGGAAAGGAAACATTGCAATACAGTGGGGAAAATTCTGATATTATGAATAAATGAAGTTGGGTCAATTAGTCATTTATTTAAGAGAAAATATATATCTTGACACATTACATCAGATCACAAAGGTAAAATCATTATGAGTTACAAATATAAATATGAAAAGTAAAACAATAAAGATTCAAGAAAAACAGAAATGGTCAATCTTGGAGTGGAAAATATTTCTTAAAACATAGATGCAGTGAATTTAAAATAAAAGAAAAAATTGTACTATACTAAAATTTAACACTTCTGTTCATCAAAAACATCATTAAAAAGTAAAAAGGCAACCATAGGTGGGAGAACATATTTATTATATTATTTACATATATTTATTTTATATATATATATATATACATATATATATATATATTATTGACAAACTCCTTATATCCAGAATATACAAAGAACTAGAAACCACTTAGGCAAAGCTGACAAGCTAACAGAAAATGGGCAAAAACTCTGAACAGACACTTCATAGAAGAAGATATTCAAATGATCTTTAAATGTAATTTTCATCCTCATGAGGGAAATTGTACATTAAAACCACTGGCTTGGCATGCAGTAAAGGAAGAATCACTAAGTGCATGTGAGAATATGGAGCAATCAGACTCTTAAGCACTGCAGGAAGGTATTTAAATATATATACCACATTGGAAAACTGTTTGTATTTACTAAAGCTGAAGATGTCTATACTCTATGACTCAGAAATTCCATTCCTAGGTCTATATACTCAACAGAAATGTCCACGTTTGTTCACCAAAACACATGGACTAGTATGTATGTAGGCAAAATTCTCAATAGTGAAATACATAAAACTGTGGAAAATTCATAAAATGGAAAATAACACAAGAATGAGAATAAACAATCTATCACTATACACAATAATGGATAAATCTCAAAAATTAAATGTTCAGCAAAAGAAGCTAACACAAAAAGAGGACATAGTCTAAATTCATTTAGCCAACCATAAAGACTGCCCAAACTAATGTATTCTATTTCATTCAGAACAATGATTATACTTGACAAGGAACAATGATGGAAATGGAGGGTGAGGGAATAAGGGTTTGTTTGTTCATCTGGGTACTGGGGACTGATTCTTTTCAGTTTATTAAAGTTCATCAAGTTTTATTTGTGTGTGTGGATGTGTCTTTTTTTATACTACACTTCAATAAGAAATTTAAGAAGGGAAGATAGAATGGTATAATGGATGCCAGAAAAGAGTACAAAAGTTCCGGGGGAATATGAGTGATTGCTCAAACCAAAGCATGAATATAATTGAAAGAATGTGATCTGAAAAAGTTTCTTTGCTTTTGTGAAATTGGGAAGAACCATTTTTTTTTTTTTTTGACACGGAGAGACAGGCAGAGACAGAGAGGGAGAGAGTACACCGGATCTGTGTGCATAAGTGGGGGAAGGCAGATGGAGAGAGGGAAGAGAGAGGGAGAAAATCTTAAGCACGCTCCATGCCCAGTGACAGGGCTCCATCTCACCACTGTGAGAGAGGGACTTGAGCCGAACTCAAGAGTCAGACACTTAACCCACTGAGCCACCCAGGTGCTCCTCTTTTTTTTTTTTTTTTATATATAAAGTATAATTGACTTATATTTATTTCAGATGTAGAACATAATGATTTAATATTTGTGTATATTGTGAAATGATCACCAATATAAGTCTAGTTAACTACTATCACCATACATAGTTACAATTTTTTTGTGTGATGAGAACTTTTAAAATTTAGCAACTTTAAAATATGCAATACAGTATTATTACCTATGGTCACCATGCTGTATATTACCACGTAGAACCATTCTTTCTGAATTAAAAACAAGATGTGAATGACTCTTATTTTTTAAAACAAATTTCATAAGATTTTGTAAAAGCACAAATTAATCACTTGATAATTTTTTCCATTAATGGCCAGATTAGATCTTTTAAAGCAACCTTCTCATCAAGGACGTTAAAAGTTTTAGGAGAATTTTTTGTAATGTCTTTTCTACTTAAGTGATAAGACATAAGTTAGCTTCCATAATAATGAACTACTACCAAGCCAAGATTCAGGAGGCTAAGGGAACCTAAGCAAGGTGAGTGCTTAACTCTTCTGGTATTTCCATGATTAAGAGATAAAAATTCAGTCTTGAGGCCCTTGACATGTGAAGTCCTGGTTAGCACACCTTGCTTTGTGCAAATATCTGAAGCAAGGCTGGATGACCAGTCTGGGTAGTGGTGACTCTACATAGCAACTCTAAGTACTACCAATCCCAGCCCCCACCAACTGAGGCATGTTATTGTTATTTGGTTATTTATCTTTTAGTGACTGGCTGCATTATTTTAGTAAAATCTACTTCTCCTTCACAATTTTAAGTCTCTGATATTGTTCCATAGAGAAGTGCAGCCTTGAGTATGTCCACAGTTACCCTGGGGTGACTTGGTTTGGGCAGGACCTTCTTTGTTTCTTTCCCTGACCAAACCGAGCTTTTAAGTTCCACTGATTGCTGGCTGATTGCGCCATAATTTTTTTTTTCTAAAGTTTATTTATTTATTTTTGAGAGAGAGTGCAAATGGGGGAGGGGCAGAGTGTGAGGGAGAGAGAGAGATATTTCCAAGCAGTGTCTTTGCTGTCAGTTGGGAGCCTGATGCGGGGCTCAAACCCACTAACTATGAGATAATGACCTGAGCCAAAATCAAGAGTCATATGCTTAACTGACTAAACCACCTAGGCACCCGTGCTCCATAATTTTTCAACTATGCCCTAAAGTTGAGGGTGGGTACAATGGCAAGCTTGTCTCACAGTTAAATCCTTTATCTGGGAGCTGAGCACTCACTGGAGGAAGTGGGCAGCAATGTGCAATCTTCTCCAATTGTCTCACCTGGCATGGAATCACTGTCTACTGAGCCAGGGCAAGAAAAAAAAAATCTTGTGTTTTTTTTTTTCCCCCCTTGTATTAACAAATATTTTGTCTTTTATAAATACTCTTACTCATCCGCCTACTTACCTGGGTAACAGTAGATTTGGTTAGCAATAACTCCAAATATATTACTTTTTAGAAAAATTTCCAGTCATATTTCCTCACTAACTCTATTAAAGTATCCTGAATTACACTTTTTACTCTTTTATTTTTAGAGACTATATGATGCAATATGTAAATAATGTAAATAGTATGACTATATGGAGGGTGATCATTAAAAAATAACAATAGTTTCAGAAACAATAATCAAGTTTCCTGGATTAAGACATATATGTATAAGCATGGTAAATTATGAAATATGAGGGATATTGAATCAAACTAATTGAGTTATCTTGCCCAACCGATTCCCTTCCTCCATTCCTTCCATCCTTCCCCCCCTTCCTTCCTTCCTTTTCCTCCATTTCCCCCTCCTCCTTTATCTTCTTTTTCTTCTTCTTTTGCATTTTATAGGTCAGGAGTGTGCACTGTCGAGCATTTTCCTAAGTAAAACCATATTATAACATATATTTACGGAACATATTTGAATTAAAACACATATGAAAAAGCAACAACACTGATCGGGACTTCTTGTTAATTCCCCAATTTTTTAAGTATATCAAATCACTGTGTAGATAAGGCGATATAGATAACTTTCTTTCTTTAATGTGATTAATTTTGATTGATTAATTCAACCCATGCCCATAACAAGTTAAGCAAATTTAAACAAAAGTGAATTGAAGCTGCTCAGGGAATTCTGCCAAAATCTTGAATCAAATGAAATTTAATCCTTTTAGAGGTCAGATTTGGAAAAGGGAGATTCTTACTCTGTGTCTGCTTGTGACAGTCACACCCATTAGTACTGCTTTGGGAATCTTGCTCTGGGCTAGGCTTTAAACTCATCATACCTTAAGTTGTAATAGAAATATATGTAAGTAAACTTAATTAAGTTCTACTTAAAATTCTCCCTGAGATCTACCATAGCCAAGTTGATATAAACTTGCTATCAACATACCATAATTTTCACTAGATTGAAGTTTTTCCAGACTGAACTTCTGGCATACATGTCCCACCCTGGATTTTGTCCATTTAGTCGACATACGTTAGTGTTGAAGGTATTTTGTTCAGCAGTGCCTTTAAAAAGTACTGAAATGATTAAGATGGACTAGACCTACCATCATGAAGATCAGATCCTAGTAGGAGACATGACGGGATCTGTACACAAATCACTCCAATTTAGCTATTTGAGTACCATGTGACCATCAGAAAGACCCTGGAGGAAGTGGAGATGATCAATGCCATGTTAAAGGAAAAGATAACATTTGATCTGGATGCTAAGACCGAGTCAGATTTCATCAGGTGACAATAGTAATAGATAAAATTTCATTGTTTTAATATGTACCATGTCCTATTCTATGTTTCTTTCAATTGTTGTATCATTTAATTTTTACTTCCATTTATTCAATGTGATAGATCCTGCTATTATACTCAAATTGTAGATGAGAAAAATGAGGAGTGGAATGGTTTCTCTTCCTTTTCAGGAAGAAATAGATGTAAACTTCTCCTAGAAGGAAGAAAATGTGAAGTTTGAAGTGTATATACGTGCAGCTAATCAAATTCATTGTGATGCATTCATTTAAATTTATTTGTAAATAACCTCAAATTTTTTTCCAAGATAAAGTTTAACTTTTTGAAAGTTTCATAATATTCATTTCCTGCTAGGTTATATTTAATATTAATTAAATAAATCATAAACGAGTCATCTATTGTGTTCAAATGCTACTTTCTAATTATTGGTACAGAAATGACTAAATCTATTGGGAGACAAAGATAAACAAATGCAAACTCTTCAAAATAGAAGACAAATAGTTAACTACATGTTAGAGGAGATCCCGCTTCAGGGCTAAGATTAAGAAATGAAGAGAATGGTAAATTCCTTATATTTAATCATTCTAAAAATTTGCACGTGTAGAGCACATACAGTGTGTTGTCACTGCTGTGAGTTCAACAGTATCTATTTCTCTTATTATTATTATTTTTTAATTGGAAAGAGAACTCCCTCCTAAAAAAGTTAGGCAATTTGTCCCATATCATATTTTAGTATAATCATTGCACCGAAAGCAAAGTGTAAGATTATTTTCTCCCTGAAGCCCATTCTGAAGTGAGATGTTTAGCCCCAGGGTTTCTGTCTCTTGCAAATCAGAGGAGTATGAAAGGCCCAGTGGTTTCAGAAACAGCCCCACAGTTGGAGGACCAACGGTGTCATGAAATAGAATAAGAAATCTAGCACATCTTTCCCACAGAGTAGATTATTACACTGGGATTTATACAACAATGGGTTCTTTTCTCCTTTGTGGAATTGTCTCATTTTTATTTCTGATTGTTGACACCTTGTCTTACAATACTCTACATGAGAAAATAAATGAATAGCAATGACCTATTAAAGGCATTTTTGTAAAACAATATTATAGAAGATTCCCATTCAAGAGATGTAAATAGAACATTACTATGTCATGTACCTATGGTATTTTTCACGTGTGTGTGTGAGTGTGTGGCTAGGCACAGTTGCTATAGTTCCCCAAATATTAAAAATATGTAAGAAATCATTTACTTCCCACTGCTGTCTGAGTTCATGGAGTTAGATCCTCCCCCCACCCCTTCCACATACTAACGTTTTGATTCTGTCTTAAATTAGAGGAGCTTCTGCCCACACAAGGGGTGCCCTACAGTAGGCATGCTGAAGACGGCATAAGTGAAATCCTCAAAGAGAAGAGAAGAATCTTTGTGATACACTGGGCTGCAATGACAGAGGATCCCTGCAGTGAAAAGGAGCTCCCATAAATGAAACAGAAAAAAAAATAAAGCATGGAAGCTGCATATGGATCAGACATAATATAATTAACATTTTTCAAATGCTTGATATGTGGCAGGTATATACATCTATTACCTTTAAAGTGCATAATATGTGTATGTGTATGATATACACTGTATATGATAGTGTTTTCAATGGACAGATGTGGAAAATGAGCTTCCAAGAAGGTGACTGTGCAGGAATTCACAGCAGCAGAGAAGCGTCAGGAATCTGTATGAGAAGATATTAAAAGCGTCAGGATAGTTGGAGACAGGGCTTACATATGCATTTTACAGCATTCTAGATAATATTAAAGAATGAGGGAAGGGCAAATGCAATTATCTGAGGGGTCAAGCTAAAGCCACCCTATGTCCTCTTGTGGCTGCCAACATGGCTTGTTGGAGCAGCGCTAGGAGTTTCGTCCAACTCCAATATAGGTTTGTTGTTCATGATATCGCACTACCTCCTACGTTGTCAGATTCAACATCATATTAGAGTTGAATTCTGAGTGATTTGTAAAGGGTAAAACTGAATTTAAAAAGTCTCTCCCAAAAAGAAAGATGGACATCAAATTGTTTCCTTAGTCTGAAAACTCTCTGTTTTCTCCCAAACTAAAAGTTGTTCCCAGTCCTCTGCATCCCCATGATCTTCTGGAACCAAGTCATAACTCTGAGCGGATGGTCACACTGAGCCCACGGCGCTACAGGAGGCACACATACAGTGCGGCAGCTTTGTGGCTGCTGTGGATACAACCCCAAGCTTTCCATTGGCCTCTTCCAGTGGGATTTGCTTAGCTGTAAGTCCAAAACCTCTTTCATTAGCAGTTACAGTAACGTCCTGAGGCGGGGGGGGGGGGGGGGGGGGGGGGGGGGGGAGGGGGTCTCTTGGGTGGCTCAGTCGTTTGAGCTAACGACTTCGGCTCAGGTCATGATCTCACAGTTTGTGAGTTCAAGCCCCACGTGGGGCTCTGTGCTGACAGCTCAGAGCCTGGAGCCTGCTTCTGATTCTGTGTCTCTCTCTCTCTGCCCCTTCCCCACTCATGCTCTATGTCTGTCTCAGAAATAAATAAACATAAAAAAAAATTACAATAACGTCCTGATCAGCCTGCTCCGCTTCAGCAGACATGTGATGCACAGCCTGAATAAACCACAACAAGGAAAAAAAATATTTTCGTGTACCATAATGATACTTTTTGTGTTTTATCCCTGTGTAGGGTTGCCAAATAAAATACGGAATACTCAGTTAAAGTAGAATTGCAGATTCTTGAATCATTTATAATATGAGTGTAAATATATATGTTAGTGCGAGTATAAATATTAGCATAATTATGTAAGTATGTCCATGTAATATTTAGGGTACCCTTATTTTAAAAATTAGTATTTATCCAAACTTTAAATTCAACTGGGCATTCAGTGTTTGATTTACTAAATTTGACAACCTTACCTACATGCCATGCAAAGCCCTGGTCCCTGGACTCAGGGAATTCAGTCTGGGAGTATCAGCTATATAAACCTTGATTGAAAAGAAAAATGGTAAGTTCTTTAAAAAATTATAAAGTGCTTTGCAATCTCAGAAAAGGAAGTGCCTAATTGAGAATGGGAAGCATGAAGACATATCAATGTCTTTCTGTTTTACAGCTGAAATCAAGTCAGTAGATAAATGGCTATGTATAAGACATAAAGAACTTGCTACAGAGTTGGGGAAATAGGGCATAAATATAGGCAAAAGTAGCAAACCATACAAAAGAAGTGTTATGGTCAGTTGCTAGACAAATCATTGGTACACTACTCTCTAAGACGACTTCATTTGTTGCTCCTTGCCCTACCCATTGAGGAGAGATTTGATTTATGCATCAGAGGAGAATCTCTCTAAATGCTGGGTAGAATCAAGCATTCTTGTTCCCCCAAAGCAATGTATGTATATTCTTATTACTATCCTCCTCAAATCTCTCATTAGTACTTGTGTCCTCTTTTAGACTATTAATTCCTCATGGGCAGGGTGTTTTTACGATTTTATTTATATTCTTCTTTATATCCTAGACCCCTAATGAACACATGTACAGTGTAGGTGCTCAGCAAATACTGAACTGACTTCGTTGGAATTAATGCAGAAGGAAATGCCCCTTCAGGGAAAATAAACATAAAATGCTGAAAATTGAAGTGATAATTGTGCCCACACCTGAGTGTGAGAGTGTTTTTTGTGCGTGTTAACATGTGTGCTTTTGACAGTGTGTAGTGACCAGTATACTGTAGAAGCCTGCAACTACCGAGTCATTATTTAGTTTTAGTAATAGTGATGATAATGAGGAACAAAGGAAACCTGGATAAGAAATAGAATTCACAACCCAAAAATATGATAGCAAAAGAGTTTTCGTTTATGTTATGCTATTTTGTCACAAGGTAAGCTTTTATCATTTTAATCCTTCCTCTTCCAATTTTTATCACTCTGATCAATCTCACACATGTTACCTAAATTGCTGAATAAATGATCACCTCTCAGTCCGCCATTTTAAGTTCCTTTTGTTCCTTCTACTTTGCTCTACTTTTTTTACCAGCACAAAATGAAATATTATATATGCATACACATGTATACAGCCTGAAATAAGAGCCCCATGGAAGCTAGGGGAATTAATTAATATTAATTGATTATAGTTGTTCAGAGAGAAACAGATTCCTTGTGTTCCTTCCTCTCTCACTTCCCAACTTCAGGTATTTTGGTCTGTTGGTTGTCCTTGGTTCTAATTATCTATATTCTCTACCTATTTTTTTTCATTATTCTTATTAAATCAAAAACGTGTGTGTGTGTGTGTGTGTGTGTCTGTGTGTCTGTCTGTGTGTGTATTAGAAAAGGACTTAAGCAAATAACATGCAAGCCTATAGCATGTATTGACATTTTTTAAATGTATACATGGCATGAATATTTTAAAGAGCATTCTATCTGTGCGTGAACATAGTTTTACTTAAAAACGAAGTTTGATAGTAAGAAGGGGTTGAATCATCTATGTTTTCTAGAATACCAGGTATACTATAGGTGCTTAATAAATGCAAAATAATAGTAATCTGTTCATATATATTGATCGTCTGTCTGCAATTAAGCAATGGGGTGCCAAATTATATATCAGGCAGTTTTTATTAGGTTATATTTTTCTAGGCAGCAGGAGGATTCACAACACGATGCATTATAGATCTTCCTCAGAGCAACTTACTATGCAGTTTAAATACATAAATTTCTGACCAACACCCTGCAGCTAGATTGTCAAGGCTAAAAGCAATATTCAGACTGTTCTCTTTTGCTTTCTTTCTCTCTTCCTTTACTTCAATTTTATTACTTCTTATGAAACAAATAAAGTTTTTTTTTTCATTTTTGAGCACATTTTTCTTGCACTTGAAATTGGTAAAAATGCCAATTTTTAGTTTTGATATCAATGACTCCTTGATGCTTTTCTTTTTTCTTTGTGTTTTTGTTGCATTTTTTACTATTTTTTAATTTATTTTTATTAAAAAAATTATTTTAATGTTTTTATTTATTTTGAGACAGAGAGAGAGCATGAGCAGGGGAGGGGCAGAGAGAAAGAGGGAGACACACAGTCTGAAGCAGGCTCCAGGCTCTGAGCTGTCAGCACAGAGCCCGAGACAGGGCTCGAACTCACAGACTGTGAGATCATGACCTGAGCTGAAGTCGGATGCTTAACCAACTGAGCCACCCAGGCGCCCCATATTTTTATATTTTTTGAATCAAGTATGTATTATGCTTTAATTGTTACAAACAAAAGATATACTATTTCTAAAGAGGAGGGACAGAAGGAGAGTGATTATTTTGTCTGAGAGATGGTAGAGAATGAGGCACTTAAAAGTGTGTGTGTATCTTAGGGTGTATCTTAAATATCATCTAGTCCAACTCACTTCTGAGGAATCTCTTTCTATTTGTCCCTTTCATGAAGTCTGTGCAATCTGCGGAAATACTTATAATGATGAGGAACTATACCTCTTCATCTTTTCTAGGATGGTTTTCTTTTGAAAAGATTAACAAAATAGACAAAATAGCTAGACTTATTAAGAAAACAAGATGACTCAAATAAATAAAATCAGAAATTAAAGAGAAGTTGTTACAACTGATACCACAGAAATACAAAGGATCGTAAGAGACCGCTAAGAACAGTTACATGTTAATAAATTGAACAATCTTGAAGAAAAGGATAATTTCCTAAAAATATACAGCCTACCAAGAACGAATCATGAACAGAAAGCCAGAATAGACTAATGGGTATGGAGTTTGAATTAATAATTTTAAAACCTCCTGAAAAAGAAAAGCCGAGGACCAAATTGTTTCAATGGTGAATCTTACCAAACATTTAAAGAATAATTGATGGCAATATTTCTCAAGCTTTTCCAAAAAATTGAAGAGTAGGGAATATTCCTAAATTCATTTTAAGAGGCCAACAATACCTTCTTAACAAAGCCAGCTAAGGACACTACAAGAAAGAAAATTATAGGTCAATATCCCTCATAAATATAGATGCAAAAATTCTCACAAAATACTAGGAAACTGAATTCAACAGCACATTAAAAGGGTCATACACCATAATCACATAGGATCCATTCCTAGAATACAAAGTTGGCACAACATATAAAAACCAGTGAATATGAGCCATTCCATTAATTGAAGGAAAAACTAAAAATCACATAATCATTTTTATAGGTGCAGAAAAAGCACTTGACACAATTTGACTGCATTCATGATAAAAACTCACCAAATTGGTTGTGGAAAGAATGTGCCTCAACATAATAAAGGCTGTATATGACAAGAGCAGAGCTAACATCACACACAATGGTGACAGGTTAAAATCTTTTCTTCCAAAATCAGGAATAAGACAAGGGTGCCCATTCTCACCACTGCTATTCAATATTAGTACAGGAAGTCTTCACCAAAGCAGTCAGAGAGAGAGAGAGAGAGGTGGGGTGGGGAGGAAGAGAGAGAGAAGTCTGGGAAGATAGAAGTTAAAATGTCTCTGTTTACAGATGATATGATATTATAGACAAAATACCCTAAAAGACTTCACTAAAAAAATTGATAGAACTAACACATTCAGCAATGTTTCAGGATGCAAAATCAAAATATAAAAATTAATTACATTTCTATACACTGGCAAGAATTATCCAAAAAAGAAGTAAGAAAACAATCCCATTTACAAGTGCATTAACAATAACAATGAGAAAACAATAATGTATTTTGGAATAAATTTAACAAAGGAGGTGAAAAAGCTATACACTTGAAATTGTAACAGCTTGATGAAAGAAATTGGAGAGGAAATAAATGAATAGAAAGATATCCCCTGTTCATGAATTTCAAAAATTAACATCATTAAAATACTAATAATACCCAAATAAATATATAGCTTCAGTGCAATCCTTATCAAGATTCTAATGACATTTTTCACAGAAATAGAGAAAATAATCCTAAAATTGGTATGGAGCTACAAAAGACCTAAATAGCCAAAATATTCTTGAAAAAGCAAAACAAATATGGAGGGATCACACTTTCTGATTTTAAACTATATTACCAAGCTAAAGGAACCAAAATAATGTGGTACTGACATACAAAGAGGCACATAGACCAATGGAATATAATTGAAAGCCCAGAAATAAACCCATGCATATGTGGTCAACTAATATTTGACAAAGGAACCAAGAATACTCAATGGGGAAAATATAGTCTTTTCAATAAATGGTGCTGGAAAAACTGGATATTCACATGCAAAAAAAATGAAACTGGGCACTCACCTTATGCCATTCACAAAATTTAACTTGAAATGGATTAAAGATTTAAATGTAACACCTGAAACCATAAAACTCTGAGAAGTAAACATAGCAAAAAATCCTTGATATCGATCTCAGCAATGATTACAAGCAACAGAAGCAACAAACACAAGCAAACACAGCAACAAAAGCAAAAATAAGTAGGACTATATATATCAAATTAAAAAGTTTCTGCACAGCAAAAGAAAGGATTAACAAAATGAAAAGCAACCTACAGAATGGGAGAAAATATTTCCAAACCACATATCTGATAAGGGATTAATATCAAAATATATAAGGAAATCATATAACTCAATAGTAATAATAATAATAATTCACAATTATTATTTGGTTATACTGATAATTATAATATAATATATAATTGTTATTATTTGATTAAAAATGGACAAAGGGCCTGAATAGATTTTTTTTTCAAAGAAGATATTTAGATGGTCAACAGGTACAAAGAAAGGTGTTCAGTATCATTAATCATCACGGAAATGCAAGTCTAAACTATAATGAGATACTATCTCATACCTGTTAGAATGGCTGCTATCAAAAAAAGCAGGAGATAACAAGCTTTGGAAGGATGTGGAGAAAAGAGAATCCTTGTACACTGTTGATGGGCATGTAAATTGGTACAGCCACTACAGAAAATGGCATGTAAGTTCCTCAAAAATTAAAAATAGAACTACCATATGATCCAATAATCCCACTTCTTGGTATACATTTGAAAAAACATCAACTTTTTAAGTGATATCTGTACTCTCATGCTCCTTGTAGCCAAACAAGGAAATAATATAGATGTTCATTAATGGATGAGTGGATAAAGAAGATATGGTATAAATATATACAATAAAATATAATTCAGCAATAAAAAGAAGGAAAATCTGCCTTTTGCAATAACCTAAACTAGTCCTGCTAATCATCATTGTCAGACACCTACACTTGGATTTAGGATTTCCTGTGCCTTCTCTCTGGGCTCTGCATATTTGAAGAGCCCTTTCTGATTCCAAAAGGTAACACTTCCACTAAGGGGGGTATAGAAAAAGAATCATTGAATTATATGTTAAAATGCCATCTGGGAACTTTGGGGTCATTGAGCCAAGAGAAGAGCAGACACAGAGAAAAGACACCATGTTTGTAGAGGTAGACAATCCTGGTCATCAGGATAAGTTAGGCCTGCTGTTGCATCATATTTGGCATCTAGATGATCCACTTGGGCACTTTTTATTCATTTGCTCAATCATAAAGAGTCAAGTACAACAACCCTGACTTGGAAAAGGCAGAGTGACCAGGGTCCCAGATTCCTAAAGGATGAAGGTCAGGACAGACATACTAAGGGATGAAGGTTGAAGACACTTAGAAACTGGCTAGTGAAAGAAGTACATGATGACAGTGCTTGTGTGCCTTAGAGCTATTGTAGTCGTGGCTGTATTTCATCCCATTAGCCTTGCTACTTTAAATTTCCCTCAAAATTCTAAAACAAAACAAAAGCAACAACAAAAAAAACTGCCCCCATTGGGACACCTGGGTAGCTCAGTTGGTTGACTGTCCGACTCTTGATTCTTGATTTCAGCTTGGGTCATGATCCTAGGCATGGGGATTGAGCCCCAGGTTGGGTTTGCACTGAGCATAGAGCCTTCTTGAGATTCTTTCTCTCCCTCTGCCCCTCTTCCCTGTTCCTTCCTTCTCTCGCATTTTCTGTCTCAACAATAAAATAAAATAAAGTAAAGTAAAATAAAATAAAATAAAATAAAATAAAATAAAATAAAATAAAATATAAAAAATAATAAAATAAAATAAAATATGCTCTCAAGATATATATGAAGAAATGGATACAAGTAGTCTAAAGTGACTGTGGTGGATACTATCATGTGCAACCCAGATTCTCCCTCAAAAAAGAACATGAACATGTATGTAACGGTTTTATTTTTTCGTCCAAAGAGAGGTTGTTGAGCACATTGATGCAATAGGTACTGTTCTATGTGTTGGGGATTCACTTGTGACAAAACTAAAATATGACATATTTATTTAATGTCTACCAATAATTCAAACATCCATGAAAGGATAAATAGGAACATTTTTTGTTTATTTCTATAACCCCACAACTTAAGATATTTATTAATTGGGTAAATGAATTAATTGATTTATGCCATTCTTACTTAGATTCCAACAGAAATGTCATTCATAAAACTCACATTGCCAGCATATCTATTTAATCCTTTTACTGCAGCACCCAGGTTACTTTTAGATGGAATAATTAGGGAAAATGTGTGTATGTTGCTTCTTCCTTCGAGCTACTTCTTTGGCTGCTACTTCCATTGAGCCCACTCTGTCCTGAAGAGGAATTATGGGGAATGTAGTTCAGCCTAGATAAATTCACACATCACAAATCTAACACATTCATGCATGACTGAAATGAGTTCACTGATTTATATTCTCTAAATCCAATAGAAAAAATCCTGGGAACACCAAATGGCAACATTTATAATTTTAGCCAATATTTTAATTACTTATTTCCACCCAAATAGCACTCTACAAACTTTAATAAAATTTGATTCTAGGATTATATTTTATAATCTATGCAAAATAGTTTTCTTAAGGTTAGAATTTCTCCAACTAAAGGTTCTGAGGATAATTGTACTTTAGCAAGTCTGATTCCAAAATTGTGTTTCTAGATAGAGAATACTATCCAATTACAAAGGCTAATTCTATCCTTTGAGTGATTTTTTTCAAGTTACAAATGATGGAATCTCACAGGTGGTTACAGGGGCTTAATCATGACACTATTCTTTTCTCCTGGTGCTTCCCTCCATTACACTAGCAACATTTCACCGTGTTCTTTTCACTAATTCCCTCACTTGCATTGGGACTGACCATTAGATCTACGCTAGATCTATACTAGATCTATGTTCTTATTTTGGAAAGAGAGAGAGAGAGATACTTTCCGTAAACCACAGCTTAGTTTATTTATATGGCCACATTTCTGAGTTGTAAATTTGAGCAGAGACCTGAATAAAGAAAGGAAACAAGCCACTGAATGGGCTGGGTAATAATTCTCGAAACAGATCTATCTGCTATTTAGGGGTGTTTTTGTTTGTCACCATTATTGGAAGGCATCCAGTGGACGGAAGCCTTGCATCATGGTTATTCTGCAACTTGGGGGCAGCCTGCATAATAAATAATTATGTCACATTCCTTATGAGTTTTAAGTACCCCCACAAGAGAGGCTTCTGTGAATTCCCACAGTCCCAGACACACTGCTCTCTGTCATCATTCTATAGCAGCAACCCCAGCTTCACATGACAGTTAGGATCAATCATTTGTGCTAAGGAGTCCAAAGTGACCAGGCAATATGTGGAGCCTTAGCTTCAGCCGAACTCCATTATGACGCCTATCATCATTGATTTTGTAAATGCATTTCTAATATTTTTATCAAAAAGGAGAATCAGAAACAGGTCACATTTACATGGAATGGACAACAGTATATATTAACAATTCCCTTCTAACCAAGTCTATGTTAATACCTCATTTCCTTTCAAGAACCAGCAGAGCCTTGTGGGAAAATCATCCTAATAGTTAAATCAATTATAATAAAATATGTCTGGACTTTAACCTCTACGTCTTTTGTGAAAAACTTAATTTTTTAAAATGCTTATTTGTTTCTGAGAGAGAGAGAGAGAGAGAGAGGGTGTAAGCAGGGACAGTAGAAGGGCAGAGAGAGAGAGGGAGACAGAACTCCAAGCGGGCTTCAGGCTCCACCTGTCAGCACAGAGCCCGGTGTGCAGCTCAAACTCACAAACCGTGATACTATGACCTGAGCCGAAGTTGGACGCTAAACCGATTGAGCCACCCAGGCACCCCTTGCAAAACTTAATTTTAATTCTCATGAACAATAAACTCTACGGGACTGCCCACATTATGTGGTTGTAATAGCATTTCATTACATCCTATGTTAAGTATTGCTTGAATAATATAAACCGTTTGTATTAATATATATTGTGATATTTTTAAATACATTCCTTAAAGATATTAATATGTCAAGTTCTATTAAAATTCATTCGGAAGGGTAATATTTATTAATTATGAACACTAATCTAAACATCTAATTTTTATTCTTATCAGTTTCCTTAAACTTTTAAAAAATGAAAACTAGTCTATTTTACATTGGTTAGAGTAATGCTAAACATATTAAAATCATAAACATAATTATTCACTAGTTTTTAATGTTTACTTATTTTTGATACAGAGAGAGAGAGAGAGTGAGTGGGGGAGGTGCAGAGAGAGAGGGAGACACAGAATCCGAAGCAGGCTGCAGGCTCGAGGCTGTCAGCACAGAGCCCGATGCTGGGCTCAAACTCAGGAACCATGAGATCATGACCTAAGCTGAAGTTGGATGCTTAACTGACTGAGCCACCCAGGCACTCCTCATTAGTTTTTAAAAACATGTGTACATTCATCACATATCATCTCAGTTATAGAATTAGGTGCTTTAAGCACAAACATAAAATGAAGATACTCTTTTCTAAATTTCCTGTGACAGAATATATAAAATTTAGAGAACTCCTTTTTTTTTTTAAATCAGAAGATGCCAAGATATGTCAGAATAGACATCTTGCAGCATGAAATGAATGAAGATGAAGGCCATACAAAGTTTTGGTAATGAGAGCTGGAAACTGGCTCGTTTCCATTTTTATTAAGAATCTGAATTTAGCTTATGTTCACTTAGAAGTTTATTACCTGTCTATACAAATCTAATCTACATCTTTAGGTCATTCTCCACCCTTTCCATTCATTCTCACTAAGATCTAATGGAAAATTAGCTCAGAAGAATGCCATTTTTCTATTCTTGCGCAATTAACATCCCTGATTGAGCACACAGGTTATGAACTCAAAAGGCTTTAAAAGAGATAGAAAAAGATATCGGGCAAGCACTTTCACTTTCTAGCGATGTGCGTGTAGTAGGTTTAAAGTTTGGGGGGAATATGTGTCTGCAATATTTAGAACTTTGTCATAGAAACAACACATAATAACAAAAATAGGGACACAAAAATATCCAGTGAATTTATCAGTTCTACAGAGATACATAAGAGAAGGTCCTGCTTTTAAGGAGTTTATAGAGTTTGTAACAAGATATGGTACATAATTTCCATTGTTCATATTTAAAAATGTTTAAGAAAATCCAGTTGATGATTAAAAACTTCAAAACCCTTCACACACCTAACCACCCTTTAAGTTTGGTATAGTGCCCCATACCTCCTCCTTAGGTTTGACTAGGTCCATACCGCAACAGAACAAAAATTTACAAACCTTTGTTCCTGAACTGCCTTTTACCTACCTGAAAAATTCCTGCTTTAATTACACATTAGGACCAATTTTAATTTTTATCTTCCCCACAGTATTTTAAATCTCAATATAAGGCAAAAATTCCCCTGAATTATTATGCTATAAAGAGTAAATCATCTGATATTAAAATCCTTATGAAGCCTTTGGTATTACACGTCTCTCTTTTTTACTTTATTTTGAAAAGTCTTATTGAAGACAACTTAGCTTGAAAACTGTTCAATCAATGACATTGTTGAGTGCTTATAGAGTCTTCCTGATGGAATTGGTAAAAAAAAAAGAAAGAAGAAGAAGAAAGATAAGAAATTTAATGTGAATTTAGTTATTATTCATTTATTCTTGAGATAGAATCTAAAATTATAATAATTTTATACCTTTTTTTACCCAAAAGGTGAAATAAATGATGCAATAAGTTGTCAAGTTACAGAAACCACAAATATATACCCACAGGAAAAATGCATAGACAATTCCCTTAAAACAATGGGAACAGATACCTGTGCCCTAGGATAAAGTTTACAGCAATAAAAGTACAGACAAATTCAAAGATTACTCAGGAAAAGTGGAAGCAAAGGCAAAATACTCTGGACAATATATCACCAAATTTAGCTTTGGTGATTTAAAGCAAAAAGGACACTAATATCAAAGATATTTGTGAAGGAGTGAATAAATGAGGGAAAAAAGCAACATTTGTAAATAAAGGAATGAGTTTTGTAACTTGTGAATCTTTTCATCTCTCTCTATGTAAATAGCACTGAAAAGGTAATAGATTCAAGCTGTTCCTCAAAAAAAATGTGTTTGGATCTCTCACCGGTCAGTTGTGGAGTGAGGGAGACCCCTGATAAGTGTACCTATATGATAGCAAACGCTATTATTTGTATGCATGTTAATAATTGACTGATGTCTGTGCCCACTTACAATACTTGTACAAATACATGTATTTGTGTACATGTTAACAATATATTGTAAACCTGCTGAAAAATGCTTGACATTTGTCCCTATTGTCAACAACTGCTATCTGAACAGGGAACTATGTACCATGTGTAACATCTTTTTTTTATATTTATTTATTTTTGAGACAGAGACAGAGCATGAATGGGGGAGGGTCAGAGAGAGAGGGAGACACAGAATCGGAAACAGGCTCCAGGCTTCGAGCTGTCAGCACAGAGCCCGACGCGGGGCTCGAACTCACAGACCGTGAGATCATGACCTGAGCATAAGTCGGACGCTTAACCGACTGAGCCACCCGGGCGCCCCTGTAACATCTGTGTAACAGGAAATTTACTGGATAGTGGGGACACAGAAGTAAACTGCTCTCTTGAGGTTCATGTTCTATTATAAGTTTCTATACATAACTCTTTCTCTTTACTTCTAATGAACATTAAGAAAATGATATTATAGTTGGCTATATATTTGTAGGTCTCCTGCTTCCTCCTAAATTTCTTAAAAACTGAAGCAATGTATGGTGTTTCATCACATAACATAGTGGCTGACACAGAAGTAACATACAAAAAGAAAAAAAAAGTTCCTGGGGAGCCTGGGTGGTTCAGGCAATTGAGTATCTAACCAGCTCAGGTCATGATCTCGCGGGTTTGTGGGTTTGAGCCTCACATAGGGTTCTGCGCTGACAATATGGAGCCTGCTTGGGATTTTCTCTCTCTCTCTCTCACTCTCTCTCTCTCTCTCTTTCTCACTCTCTTTTCCCTTCTCCCACTCATGCTCTCTCACTCTCAAAATAAATATACTTTAAAATTAAAAAAAAATTCCTGAATTAAAGAATAGGCATATTCAAACTATTTCAAAAGATATAGAATTCAAATAAATCAAGCCCCATTTTTAAAAGTATTATTAAATGACTCAGCAAAAAAAAAAAAAAAAAAAAAGAGGTTAGAGTGGAAGAGAGCCAAAGCATAAGAGACTCTTAAAAACTGAGAACAAACTGAGGGTTGATGGGGGGTGGGAGGGAGGGAGGGGTGGGTGGGTGATGGGTACTGAGGAGGGCACTTGTTGGGATGAGCACTGGGTGTTGTATGGAAACCAATCTGACAATAAATTTCATATATTGAAAAAATAAATAAATAAATAAATAAATAAATAAATAAATAAACAAATAAATTACTTAGCATTCAGGGCAATGAATGTTATATTTTGAAAAGAAAAAAATAGTCTATTTTTTATTTAAGTATAATTTTTTTTAGAGTTTTAGATATTGATATACAATATCCTATTAGTTTCAGGTTTATATCCTAGTGATTCAATTTTTTTTTTTAATGTCTATTTATTTTTGAGAGAGGGAAAGACAGAGAATGAGCAGGGGAGGGCCAGAGAGAGAGGGAGACACAGAATCGGAAGCAGGCTCCAGGCTCTGAGCTGTTAGCACAGAGCCTGACACCAGGCTCAAACTTGTGAACCACAAGATCATGACCTGAGCTGAAGTCAGATGCTTAATCGACTGAGCCATCCAGGCACCCTGTGATTCAATATTTTTATACATTATGAAATGATCCCATGATAAGTCTAGTTACCTACCATTTGTCATCATACAGCTATTACAACATGTTTGACTATACTCCCTGTGCTGTACATTACATCCCCATGATTTATTTATTTTATAACTGGAAATTTACACCTCTTAATCCCCTTCACCTATTTCATCCATAACTCCCCTCCCCTCGCCTCATCACCCAGTAACCACTACTTTGTTCTTTGTAGTTATGTCTGTTTCTGTTTTTTGTTTTATTTTGTTTTGTTTTTATTATTTTTTAATGTTTTTATTTATTTTGGGGAGAGAGAGACAGAGCATGAGCAGGGGAGTGGCAGAGAAAGAGGGGGACACAGAATCCGAAGCAGGCTCCAGGCTCGAGGCTGTCAGCACAGAGCCCGATGCTGGGCTCGAACTCAGGAACCATGAGATCATGACCTGAGCTGAAGTTGGATGCTTAACCGACTGATCCACCCAGGTGCCCCTTGGTTTGTTTTTTTAGATTCCACATATAACAAAATCACATAGATCATATGGTATTCATCTTTTTCAGTATGAATTATTTCACTTAGCATAATACTCTTTAGTTGCATCCTTGTTGTCACAAATATACACAACATGTATATGTTATACACATATACATACACACACAGCACCACATCTTGTGTATCCATTCATCTATTGATGGATATTTGGTTTGCTTCCATATCTTGACTATTGTAAATACAGCTGCAGTAAACAAGGGTATATATCTTTTCAAAACAGTGTTTTTGTTTTCTTTGGGTAACTATTCAGAAGCAGAATTACTGAGTAATATGGTATTTCTGTTTTTAATTTTTTGAAGAACCTCCATATTATTTTCCATAGTGGCTGCACCAATTTACATTCCCACAAATAGTGCACAAGGGTTCCCTTTTCTCCACATCCTCACCAACACTTGTCATTTCTTGTCTGATACTAGCCGTTCTGACTGATATGAGGTGATATCTCATTGCAGTTTTGATTTGCATTCCCCTGATGATTAGTGATGTTGAGCATCTTTCCATGTGCCTGTTGGTCAACCGTATGTCTTCTTTGAAAAAAAAAGTCTAAGTTCTCTGCTTATTTTTTAATCAGGTTGTTTATTTTTTTGATATTAAGTTGTGTAAGTTATTTATATATTTTGGATATTAACCCTTTATTGGATATATGATTTCCAAATATCTTCTCCCATCCACTAGGTTGCCTTTTGTTTTGTTCATGGTTTCTTGCTATGCAAAGCTTTTTAGTTTGATGTAATCCCATTTGTTTATTTTAACTTTTGTTGCCCTTGAAAATAGTCTATTTTATAAAATTGGGTTATGGTGTGTTTTTCTAAGTAAAGAGAGTTCTAGAATATTATTAGATTAAAACCCAGAAAATTGTAATCCAGTTTTAAATGGCATTTTTAGGATTTCCAGGTCCAGAAAGTAGACCTTTTTTATGGTGCCTTCTAGTAACTATTTATCATCTTACCCCTCAGTGACAATAAAAAAATTCTGATTCAAGATGATACAATGTTTGGCCTGTCAAATTAGAAAAAGTTCACAATGATATTATATAGTCCTGGCAAGGGTACTCTTTATGATTGGCACTTTCTTTCCTACTGGTAGCTGTGTAAATTTTCACAGAGCTTTTGGAAAGCAATTTGGCAATATATGCCAACTTTTAAAATCTTCATCTATATTGACTCACAAATTCCAATTTTAGGAAAAACATACTAAATTAGTATTTAGAGATATAGCACAAATTGGCTATACATTTGTATTATTCTTATAATGCAAACTTGATTTCATGTCCAAATATAGAAGAATATGTAAACATATTCCAGTGAATCCATTTGAATATTATACAGATATTAAAAATATATTTTTAGAGAATATTTAGACATGGGAATTTTTTATTATGTAATGTTAAATGAAAATAACTAGGTATAAATTTAAAAATGATATAAATGTACAAAATTCCCATTGCAAACACTAGTCCAGAAAAAAAGCATAAGAACAATTTAAGTGGTTTGATGATATCATCTTTGCTGGATATGATTCCAATTTTTAAAAATATAGTTTATAATTTTTATTTAACTTGGCTCTTAAATACAATGGCAGAAGGCCACACATTCAACTCTCACAGCAACTCAGATGTTCACAGAAAACATAACATTTTATATTTTGTCGCTAACTAATGTGACCTTACTTACTAGTCCCCATATCTCTGATTAGCAGGGGAGATACTTAAACTAAACGTCTTATCTATAGTGAATGATTTAAACCACCCTTTAGCTAGTGTTAGATGGTATCTTTTGGCAACTTCTTACCCTAAAATAAGGTGATTGGAAGGAAAAAAATACTTTTGGGGGTCTGTAGCACAAAGCAGAAACATCTCCCTTCCAAACTCTCATGGTCTTTTTTGGGTAAATGTTGGTTGTTATCTGCTGTTCTGAAGAACAATGGCTTCCGCATACTGGGGACAGTCTACCACATTTGTTGTTGAAGTCTGTGGCTCTATAACTTGTGTTTTCATTTCTTTTGGCTTGAGTGGTGTTTTCTCTCAATCTTCTAACTCATTGGACTTCACACTGGCTCAGGTAACACTAAAGATCCATCCAGTCAAGCATTACTTTCATTTCTGCCTTGGCTTGGGAGTGCTTTCAGTAGATATACTTTATTCCATTATCTTACATTTGACAAGACAGCCAGACTCTGAGCTATTTCTGGCTGCAGTCATATACCACAATAGATTAGGAGAGCTAACCTCAGTGCTTCCTTCTCAGTGTCACTCATAGACCAAGTTTATTTTATTGTATTTTATTTATTTTATTTTATTTTTTTATTAAAAAAATTTTTTTTGAGAAACAGAGAGAGACAGAGCAGGAGCGGGAGAGGGGCAGAGAGGGAGACACAGAATCCGAAGCAGGCACCAGGCTCTGAGCTGTCAGCACAGAGTCTGATGCAGAGCTCCAACCCACAAACCGTGAGACCATGACCTGAGCCGAAGTCCGACACTTAACCGACTGAGCCACCCAGGCGCCCCCCACCAAGTTTATTTTAATGTGCCGCATCCCAGGTCGATATTGCCCCCCAATCATCCAAAGGTAGATGGGATTTTCTTTTACTTCTATACAGTCTATCTGTTTTACTCCTGATTCAATCTTGCCTAGACTTCCAATCCCGCTTGTTGCTGATGTGCTAATGAGGAGGTTAAAAGGAAATTGAAAGCAATTGTGATAAAATGAGAATGGTGGTTGCCTCTGGTGGTGATGGGATTTGGAAAGCTCAGTAAGTCAATTTTAACAAAATATTTAAGATTAGGGGCGCCTGGGAGGCTCAGTTGGTTGAGCGTCCGACTTTGACTCAGGTCATGATCTCACAGTTCGTGAGTTTGAACCCCGCATCGGGCTCTGTGCTGACAGCTTGGAGCCTGGAGCCTGTTTCAGATTCTGTGTCTCCCCCTCTCTCTGCCCCTCTCCCACTGGTGCTCTGTCTCTCTCTGCCTCTCAAAAATAAAGAAATGTAATAAATTTAAAAATATATATATTTAAGATTAATACTATATAGTTTGATTGAGTCATGGTTACAAAGCCCATATAGTTGTCAAAATTGATCAAACCCTACACCTAAAATGTTATGCCACAATACAATATATATATATACATATATATATTGTATATATATATATATATATATATATACATATAAAACAGAAAAAGAATTAAAAATCCTCTCTAAGGAAAGCATTATCCTTCCTTGTGGTATTATCTTATTGAGTAGAATTGTATTCCATGTCAGAGGCTGAACTGTCCCTCTGATGGTTTTAAATTTTTTTTTATTTCAATTGTGGTAAAATATATATAACATAAAACTTACCATCTTAATTATTTTAAGCGTCCAATATAATGGCATTAATTATATTCACAACATCGTGCAATCACAATCACTGTCTATTTCCAGAACTTTTCTATAACTCCAAATAGAAACTCCATACACATTAAGCCGTAACTTCCCATTACCTTCTCTCCTCAATCCGGTAACTTCCAATCTACTTTCTGCCACTATGAATTTGCCTACTGCAGATATTTCATGTAATTGGAATCATACAATATTCTTTCTTTTGTGTCTTTTTATTCACTTAGTATGTGAATGTACCATACCCCAGAACTTGATTTCTTTTTTTGAGTAGCTTACTTTTCTAGAGCAAAACTGAGTGTAAAGTATAGAGATTTCCCATATACACCCTGCTCCTACATATGCAAAGCCTCCCCCTCTATCTTTACACCCCACCACAGTGGTAAATTTGTTATAATTTTGAACCTATATTAACACATCATTATCACTCAAAGCCCATAGTTTACATAATGGTCCACTGTTGGTGGTGATATTCTATGGGTTTAGGCAAATGTATAATAACATGCATTGTTATAATATTATATAGAATAGTTTCACTTCCCTAAAAATCCTCTGTGCTCCAACTCTTCATCTCTTCCTCCTCCTTAACTGGTAATAACCACTGGTCTTTTTACTGTTCCATAGTTTTGCCTTTTCCAGAATGTAATATAGTTGGAATCATACAATATGTAGCTTTTTCAAGTTGGCTACTTTCACTTAGTAATATGCAGTTAAGTTTCCCTTTTGTCCTTTCAAGCTTGATAGTTTATTTATTTTTTTCTTAAAGTTTATTTGTTTTGTGAGAGAGAGAGAAAGTGCGGGAGGGGCAGAGAGAGGAGAGAGAATCCTAAGCAGGCTTCTCATGACATCCTCAATGTCAGCACAGAGCCCGATGTTGGGCTTAAACTCACGAAATGGGAGTTTCGTGACCTGAGTCGAAACTGAGAATCAGATGCTTAACCGATTGAGACACTTAGCCACCACCACCTCCCATAGATCATTTCTTTTTAATACCGAATAATATTCCATTATGTGGATGCATCACAGTTTATGCATTCACCTACTGAAGGACATTTGATCGCCTGCAAGTTTTGATAATTATGAATAAAACTGGTATAAGCATCCATTTGCAAGTTTTTGTGTAAACATAAGTTTTCAATTCATTTGGGTAACACCAAAGCATGTGATGGCTGGATTGTATGGTAAGATTATGTTTCGTTTTGCAAGAAACTGCCAAACTGAGTTCGAAAGTGGTTATATCATTTTGCATTCCTACCAGCAATGAATGATAGCTCCTTTGTTTCACATCCTTGCCAACATTCATTACTGCCAGTGTTTTGGTCATTCTAATAGATGTATAGTGGCATGTCATTGTTTTAATTTGCAATTCCCTAATGACATATGACGCTGAGTATTTTTTCATATGTTTTTTTTTCCATCTCTATGTCTTCTTTGGTGAAGTGTCTGTTCAAGTCTTATGCTCATTTTAAGATTGGGTTGTATTATCATTATTGAATTTTAAGAGTTCTTTCTATATTTTGTGTAGCAGTCTTCCATGTGACTTTTGGAAATATTTTCTCCCAATCTTAATGCATATTTATGGAAAAATAAGTGAATTAAAATACTAAAAATAGTAACCAATGATGATGGGATTAGAAGTGATTCTTACTTACCTTTTATTTTGGTCCCCAAATTTCTGCAGTGAGCCTATGTTTCTTACATAATGAGAAAAATGTAAAAAGTAACCATTGAGTCTGCCAAATGCAATTTCACTCAACTTTTACCTAAAATGGCAATGATAGGGAAGAAAGGGTTAAAAAAACACACCACCCTAAAACTAGGAACTAGAAATGGCAGCCAAGCTATTGTCAGAATCTGGGAGAAACTTCCTTTCTGGTAACTGCCAGGAAAATGGGGTTAGAATGCAAATCTGCCCTTCCGGTTTATAGTGCCCCAACCAGAGAAATACGTAATCCAAATCTTTCCTGCCCTTGCATGAAGTCATACTATAAAGTAATTACTCAGACAGGGCTGATTTTTCTCTCTATGTTTTCTCTCTGTGTTTCTCTCTATGTACTCTCTATGTACCCAATCCTTTCCAAAATACTTCCAAATTACGAACCGAGTGCTCTGAAAGTATCACACATCTCAGGATTAAATCCCAGGCTGCTGTCCATTCTTACTGCGATGCCATGTGGCAGGTACCACCCCTACTCTCTGTGGCTCCACGTTCAGTTTATGTCCCCATTGCCTGGGACTTTAGTTGGAGCAGTCGATCTATCAGTACTTTAAGTCCCCACCAGATACTCTCTCACCTACTACCCACCTGGTTCCCACAGCTCTTGGGAACAGGAGTGGGGCGGGGGTTATGATGTTTCTCAGCACCACTGTCTCAAGCAGAAATGACGCTTATGGTGTCAAAGCTTTGTGTGGTAGTCTGTGGTAAGAAAAAAAAATGTTATGTTTATTTCTTGCATTCATTATTTTTTTAACATTTAGTCAACTAGGTTTTTATTTTTATTCTTGCTTTTTAAATTTTATTTTAATCCCAGGGTCATCAACACATAGTGTTATATTAGTTGTAGGTATACAAAACAGTGATTCCACAGTTCTATACATTACTCAGTGCTCATTGTAAGTGTACTTATCCCCATCACCTATTTCATCCATGCCCCCACCCACTGCCCTCTCGTAACCATCATTTTGTTCTCTATAGTTAAGGGTCTGTTTTTTGGTTTGTCTCTTTGTTGTTGTTCATTTGTTTTGTTTTTTACATTCCACATATGGGTGAAGTCATACGGTATTTTTTCTTTCTCTGAGTTTTTTCACTTAGCATTATACTCTCTGAATTCATTCATGCTATTTCAAATGGCAAGATTTCATTCTTTTTGTGACTAATAGTCCATAATATTTATATATAATACTGCTGCTTCTTTATCCATTCATTTATTGATGGACATAGGCTGCTCCCATGATTTGGCTATTGTAAACAATGTTTCAATGCACATATGGGTGTGTATAATTTTTGGAATTAATATTTTCATATTATTTGGGTAAATACCCACTAGTGGAATTACTGGACAATATGGTAATTCTACTGTTCATTTTTGAGGAAACTCCATACTGTTTTACACAGAGGTTGCCCTGTTTACATTCCCACCAATAGTGCAAGAGGGTTCCTTTTCTTGATATCCTATCTAAAAATTATTGTTTCTTTTGCTTTTGATTTTAGCCATTCTGACAGGTGTGAGGTGACATCTCACTCTGGTTTTGATTTGCATTTCCCTGATGATGAGTGATGTTGAACATCATTTCTGGTATCCATTGGCCGTCTGTATGTTCTGTTTGAAGGAATGTCTGTTCATGTCTTCTTCCCATTTTTAAGTTGGATTACTTGGGTTTTGAGTGTTGAGATGTATTAACTCTTTATACATTTTGGATACTAACCCTTTATTGGATATATCATTTGCAAATATCTTCTCCCATTCACTAGGCTGTCATTTAGTTTTCTTGATAGTTTTCTTTGCTGTGCAGAAGCTTTTTATTTTGAAATAGTCTCAATAGTTTATTTTTCTTTTGTTTCCCTTGTTTTAGAAGACATATCTAGAAAAGCATTGCTATGGCCCATATCAGAGAAATTACTGCCTGTGCTCTCTTCTATGATATTTATGGTTTCAGGTCTCACATTTATGTCTTTAATCCACTTTCAGTTTTATTTTTGTGTATGACGTAAGAAAGTGGTCCAGTTTCATTCTTTTGCATGTAGCTATCCAGTTTTCCTTACACCATCTGTTGACGAGACTTTTTCTCATTGCATATTCTTGCTTCCTTGCCTCCTTTGTGGAATATTAATCAATCGTATAATCATGAGTTTATTTCTGGGCTCTCTATTCTGTTCCATTGAACTATGTGTATAGCTTTGTAGTATATCTTGAAATCTGGGATTGTGATACTTCCAGTTTTGTTCTTGTTTTTCAAGATTGCATGGGCTATTCAGGGTCTTTTGTGGTTCTATATAAATTTTAGGATTATTTCTTCTAGTTCTGTGAACAATGCTATTGGTATTTTGATAGGAATTGCAGTTAATCTGTAGATTGTTTTGGGTCATATGAACATTTTAACAATATTTGTTCTTCTAGTCCATGAGTATGGAATATTTTTCCATTTGTTTGTGCTGTCTTCAACCTCTTTCACCAATGTGGGATAGTTTTCAGAGTATAGTTTCTTTCACCTTCTTGGTTATGTTTATTCCTAGGTATTATTTTGGTGCAATTGTAAATGGGAGTTTTCTTAATTTCTCTTTCTGCTACTCTGTTATTGGTATATAGAAATGCAATGGACTTCTGTATGTAGATTTTGTATCCTATGATATTACTGAATTCATTTTTCAGTTCTAATAGTTTTCTGGTGGAGTCCTTAGGGTTTTATGTGTACGGTATCATGTCATCTGCAAATAGTGAAAATTGTACTTCTTCCTTACCAAATTTGATGCCTTTTCTTTCTTTCTTGCCTGATTGTTGTGGCTAGGATGTCAGTACTATATTGAATAAAAGTGATGGGAATTGATATCCTTGTGTTGTTTCTGCTCTTTGGGGAAAAGCTCTCAGTTTTTCACCATTGAGTTGAATGTTGGATATGGATTTTTCTTATAAGGTGTTTATTATGTTGAGGCATGTTTCCTCTAGACCTAGTTTGCTGAGGGTTTTTATCATGAATGTTTATTGTACTTGGTCAAATGTCTTTTCTGCCCCTATTGAAATGATTATATGGTTTTTATCCTTTCTTTTGACATAATGTATCATGGTAATTGATTTGCATATTTTGAGCCACACTCATTTCCCAGGAATAAATCTCACTTGATCCTAGTGAATGATTTTTTTTTAATGCATTGTTGGATTCAGTTTGCTAATATTTTGTTGAGTATTTTTGCATGTATGTTTATCAGAGATATTGAACTGTAGTTCTCTTTCTTGGTAGTGTCTTTACCTGGCTTTGGTATTAGGTAATGCTGGCTTCAGAATGAATTTGGAAACTTTATTTCCTCTTCTATTTTTTGGAATAGTTTTAGAAGAATAGATAATAACTGTTCTTTAAATATTTGGTAGAATTCACTTTTGAACTGTCTGGTCCTACACTTTCATTTGTTGGGAGGTTTTTGTTTTTGTTTTTTTTTTAATTACTGATTCAGTTTCATTGCTGGCATTCAATGTGTTCAAATATTCTATTTCTTCTGATTCAATTTGGGAAACTTATATGTTTCTAGGAATTTATCCAATTCTTCTAGGTTGTCTTACTTGTTGGTATATAATTTTGCATAATATTTTCTTAAAATTTTTTGTATACCTGTGGTGTTGGTTATTATTTCTCCCCTTTCATTTATTATTTTGTTTATTTTGTTTATTTGAGACCTCTCTCTCTCTTTTCTTTTTTTCCCATCGGTCTGGCTAAAGGTTTATCATTTTGTTGGTCTTTTCAACAAACCAGCTCCTGGTTTAATTGACCTGTTATTTATTTATTTATTTATTTATTTATTTATTTATTTAGGTTTCTATATCATTTATTTCTGCTCTACTCTTTATTATTTCCTCACTTTATTGGTTTTAAGTTTTATTTGTTCTTTTTCTAGCTCCATTAGATGTAAGGTTAGGTTGTTTATTTGAGATTTTTCTTGCTTCCTGAACAAGGCTTCTTGAGGCCTATATTGCTATAAACTTCCCTCTTACAACAGCTTTTGCTGCACCACAAAGATTTTGGACCATTATATTTTCATTTTCATTGGTCTCCAAGTATTTTTTGATATCCTTTTTGATTTCCCGTAACCCACTCATGCTAGTGGCATGTTACTTAACCTTCATTTTTGTGTTATTTCCAGATTTTTTCTTATGTTTGATTTCCAGTTTCATAGAATTGTGATCAGAAAAGATTCATGGTAGGACTTGGATTTTTTGAATTTGTTGAGAATTGTTCTGTGGCCTAATATGTAATCTATTCTGCCAAAAGCTCCATGTGCACTTGAAGATAATGCACATTCTGCTATTTTAAGATAGAATGTTCTAAATATATCTGTTATATCCATCTGGTCCAGTGTGTCTGTCATTCAAATCCACTGTCTCTTTGTTGTTTTTTTAATTTGGATTGATTTTCTGTTTGGATTGATGTAAGTGGGTTTTAAAGTCCCCTAATATTAATTTATTATTATTTATTACTTCCTTCATGCTTGTTATTAGCTACTTTATATATTTGAGTGCTTTCATGTTGGGGGCATAAATATTTATAATTATTATATCTTCTTGTTGGCATAAATATTTATAATTATTATATCTTTTTGTTGGATTGTTCCATTTATGATTATATAGTCTTCTTTTTTGTCTCTTATTACAGGTTTTGTTTTAAAGTTTATTTTGTCCAATATCAGTATTGCTACTTCAATTTTTTTTTTCACTTCTGTTTGCATGGTAAATACTTTTCCAGCCCTTCACTTTTAATCTGCATGTCCTTAGTTCTGAAATGAGTCTCTTGTAGGCAGTGTATAGATAAGTCTTACTTTTTTATTCATTCTGTCATCCTGTGGCTTTTGATTACAGAATTTCATCCATTTACATTCAAAGTATTTATTGATAGGTATGCACTTATTGCCATTTTCTTACTTGTTTTACAGTTATTTTTGTATATCTTCTCTTATCTTCTCTGTTCCTTTTTCCTCTTGCTCTCCTCTCTCCCAGTTTGCTGGCTTTCTTCAGTAATATGTTTGGATTTCTTTCTTCGTATTTTATGCAGATCTGGGTTTTGCTTTATGGTTACCATTAGGTTTTTATATGCATCTTATGCATATAGCAGTCTGTGTTAAGTTGATGTTCACTTAAGTTTGAACCCATTCTTTACTCCTTTCCCTCCACTTTTTGGTTATATGATGTCACACTTTACAGTCTTTTTGCCTTGTGAATCTCTTGACTGAGTTTTACACATATACTTAATTTTACTGCTTTCGTGCTTTTTAATTTTCTTACTACTGTTTATGATCTTTCTTTCTCACTCAGAGTCCCCTTTAACATTTTTTGTAAGGCTGGTGAGTGGTGTTGAGTTCCTTTAACTTTAGTTTGTCTGAGAAACTCTTTCTCTCTCCTACTCTGAATGATAGCCTTGAGGGATAAATTATTTTTAGCTGCAGGTGTTTTTTCTTTTAGCACTTTGAATATACATGCTACTCCCTTCTGGTCTACCAAGTTTCTGCTGAAAAATCCCCTCATAGCTTTATGGGGTTTTCCTTTTTTGTAACTGTTTTCTTTTCTCTTGATCCTTTAAAAAGTCTTTCTTTCTGACTAGTTTTTGCCATTTTAATCACCATGTGTCAGGTTGTGGACCTTCTTGGGTTGATTTTGTTGGGGGCTCTCTGTGCCACTTGGATTTGAATTTATTTCCTTCCCCAGATTCAGGAAGTTTTCAGCTATTATTTCTTCAAATAAATTTTCTGTGCCCTCTCTCTCTCTCTCTCTTCTTCTGGGATCCCTATAATGCAAATATAATTATGCTTGATGGTGTCACTGAGTTCCTTAATCTATTTCCATTTATTATTACTATTTTTTCTCTCACCTGCTCAGCTTTATTGCTTTCCATTACTCGATGACACTGATCCATTCTTCTGCTATCTCTGGTCTACTGTTTATTTCATCTAGTGTATTATTATTACTATTATTATTATTATTATTTTAGAGGGAGGGAGAGAGAGAGAAAAAGAGAGCACAAGTGGAGGAGACGGGCAGACAATCCCACAACCTTGAGATCAAGACTTGAGCTGAAATCAAGAGTCAGATGTTCAACCAGCTGAGCCACCCAGGTGCCTCATCCATCTAGTGTACTTTTAATTTTGGTTATTGAGTTCTTCATCTCTGATTGGTTCTTTATTGTGTTTTCTATATCTTTGTTATGGGTCTCATTGATGTCCTCCACTCTTCTCAAGCCCACTGAGTATCTTTATGACTATTACTTTAAGTCTTCCGACAGGCATATTACTCATCTCCATTTCATTTAGCTCTCTTGCTGTGATTCTGTCTTGTTCTTTCATTTGAAACATAATCCTCTGTCTCTTCATTTTGTCTAAGTTTGTATCTATTTCTATATGTTAGAAACATCAGCTATGTCTCCTGCTCTTGAAAACAGTGACTTTATAAAGAATAGGTCCTGTAGAACCCTACAATGTTCCCTACTCACCAGAAACTGGAGCTTCAGGGCTGTCTTCTATGTGTGTTGTGTGTGCCTTGCTGTTGTGGCTGAGCCACTTTTGCTTTCAACCCATTTATCTGCAATGGCTCTTTTTGCCTACTGCGAGCAGGTTTGGTCTCTGTGTTTTGAGTGGACCTATCTGGATCCACTTTGGGCTTGAGTTGAGTCATACCAGGCATATGCCAGATATATGGTAGCATGTAATTGCTGGGCACTTTCCCTGTGTTGTCCCCTGATAAGTTTTCATTGGATAGTCAGACTGCAGACCAGATATCTGCCCCCAGCCCACTGTTGGGGCTTCAATCTGACTAGTGTGTGTGGTTATCTTCCCTGGTCACTACTGACTCAGGGCAGTAGTCACTTTGGACTGGTATTGATCCCTGTCTGGGCTGTTGCCACCTGCCAGGCTTGTGACATCACTTTGGATGGGCTCTGGCCAAAGGTGTATTGGAGGCAGCAGGTCCACAGGAGAATGTGGGGCAGGGTACAAGGTGATAGCAAGGTTTGAGAAGGAATTCTGTGGGAAAAGACCTGCAGCTGATGCATGGTTGGAAGGGGTGTGTCTACAGGAGAATGCAGTGGGAAGGGACATTGCTGTTAGCAAGTTAGGCAGGGAGTGTTGAAACCATAGTTGTTCCCACAGGAGTCTGTGTGTCTAGGCTGGGGGATGGGGGAGAGACACGGTGCCTGCCATCTCTTTTGTTCCTGGACAAGTCTCCTAGCAATTCCTACCCTTCCAGAGCATGTTCTGAGATTAGTAAACATATCTCCCTCCCATATACCATTTTTCAAACTGCTGCTTCTATGTTGTATCTCCAAGGAGCTATTTGTTGTGGTATCTCTTTGGGGGACTCAGTTTTCTCTAACCCTTCTGGCTCTCCCAGAGCTGAGCCCACTGATTTGTAAAGTTCCAGGTGTTAAGCACCACTGATAGTAAGAATTTGCAGAATTATGACTCTCTGGTTTTCATGTGGATTCCTGTCCCTGGGGTGCTTGGTGTGAGGAAGTGCTCCTCTCTCCTATCTATGCCTATAGTGTCCCTCTCTCCCGAGTACAGTCCTGTGGGTCCATTTAGCTCCCAAATACATCTCTGCCCCTCCTACCCTTTACAATATGGCCTCTTTTCTACATTTGGCTGTGGAGAGCCTGTGCTGCCAGTTTTCAGGGTTGTTTTTTGGATTGTTTACACTGATGTAGGTGTTATCTAGTTGTATCCCTTAGAGGAGGTGAGCTTAGAGTGCTTCTACTCCACCATCTTCCCTGAAAGTCTCTTTAACTAGTTTTGGTTAAGCCCCTGAGATGAATAATGAAAGCAATATTGAGGTAAACATCTTAGTCCCAATTCATGCTTCCATGAAACTTACATATTTAAGAAGAGAGGTAAAGGGACTGAGGAAGTTTATAACAGGGTAAATAATCCAAACTGTGGGATTGGAGAAGGCTTTCTTGAGGAATAACATTTAAGCAGAGACCCATGGCATAGTTAAAAAAATAGAACAAAACACCAACCCCAAGAGAAAGTTACTCTCAACAGATGGACACACCTGCACAAAAGCTCTGAGACAAAAGAATAAACATAGTGTCTGTATATTCAAGGAACTAAATGAAGACGAGTGAACCTGGGGCATAGTAAATGGAGAGTAATGAATCTGAAAAGGCAAACAAGATTCAATTATATATGGTTTTATAAATCATGTTAAAGAATCAGATCTTTATTCTAATTAAGTTGAATGCCATCAAAAACTTGGAATGAAAATGTGTGTGACAGAGCCTTTTGGATACAGTATGGAGAATAAATTATCAGGGAGCCAGGATTGGACTGAGGAGAAGATAGGAAGTTTCAAAAAACTCCAAATGAGATTGTAGGGGCCAAGAGAGGGCCACCCCAAGATGGGCCACTTTGGCATGAAAATTATTTTGAGCTGAAATTAATTGTGACCCTGTGTGCTCAAGAGAAACTTTTGTCCTTCCCTTTGAAAGAGGATTTTAGCTACTTCTAGTTTGACCTCAAACTTTCTGGTTGGGTTCTTCCAGCTTATAGGCTGGCTCAAGGAGAAGACCCTGAAGGCAAAACAGTCCCTAATAGGAATCAAAACTACCCCCTCAAGCTATAGGGACTGCTGTGAGCCTGCAAGACCCCTTGTGATTTGACTCCAAGACAGTGATTGATTTGACCTTCACTGCCTACCTGCACATCCCACTGACTTTTGCCCCACATTTTCCTTATATAAACCTGGAAGTATTTTTGGCATTCTGGAGACAGTGTTTAAGAAGCTAGTCCACTGCCTTCCCAGTGTTGGCCTCACTGAAGTAAATTCTTTTCTTGTTTCACCAGCTGTCATTTCTTTGTCTTTGGATTTTGCCAGTGGAAAGTGGCAGAAGCTGGTTTGTTTGGGACCTCTGAAATGAAGTGCTCTTGCACCCCTGCCTGTTGGCTACACCTTTAGATTAGAAGAATCTAAGTTGGGGGTCTTTCTCAAAATAAAGATTATTACGAAGATAAATTTTACCTGAGTGACTCATCTGTATGGCAGGACAACCATCTACATTACTAAATATCTGCTTTTCTTTGCATTGTCCTCTGAATTGTATTTCTTCCCTCTGAAATCCCAGACCTCTACCCCTTCTCCTTAGCTCAGGATGACATATATATTCCATATTTTGCCTGACAGTCTTTGGAATTTCCATGTCTATGTGGATTCCTAGTAACTACTGCTATTAAATTTTATTTTCTCTTATTAATCTGTCTCATGTTAATTTTATTCTTAGTCCAGCTAGAAGAACCTTAATGGGGACAGGAATTCTTACTCCCAAACAAGATATTGCAATATTGCAATTTATACTGAGAAATATATATTTGGTCTTTTCCCTGTTTCTGGAATCAGGCTTTTGAAACCCCTGGGGTTTCCTAAGTGAAAAGAGCAATAAAGGAGTCTTTTGTTATGTTAATGAGTTGGCTTTCAGAAAGCCCTTGGGTAACCTAAGGATGGGGGCTAGTTTCCTGGGTAACCAAATTTGTGATTAGATGTTTGTAATTTTCAATCCTATCCTCTGACCTCCAGGGAAGGAGAGGGGCTGGAGATTGAGTTCAATCACCAATAGCCAATGCTTCAATATAAAGTTACAGTGTAATGAAATCTCCATAAAAACCTGAAAGGACAGAGTTTGGAGAGCATCTGGGTTGTCGAACAAGTAAAGGTACTGGGAGAGTGGCACTTGGAGAGAGCATGGAAGCTCCATGCCTCTTCTCACACCTTGCCTTAGACATCTCTTCCATCTGTTGTTCCTGAGTTATACTCTTTTATAATAGACTTGTAATCTAGTAAGTAAAATGATTTTCTGAGTTCTGTGGGTCACTCTAACAAATTAATCAGACCCAGTGATGAGGTTGTGGGAATCTCTGATCTATAGACAGTAGAGAGTACAGTAAGGTAACAACTTGTACTGGCCACTGAAGTTCAAGAGAAGGGGGCCATTGGAATCTTCAATCTATAGCCAGCTTGTCAGAAATACAAGTAATAATTTGGGCTTGTTACTGGCATCTGAAGTGGTGGATGGGGAAGACTTGTAGGATTTGTAGGATTAAGTTCCTAACCAGTGGAATCTGATGCTACCTTCAGGTAGATAGTGTCAAATTGAGTTGAATTGTAAAACACCCAGTTGGTGTCCGAGAATTGCTTAGTGTTGTGTGGGGAGCCTCCCTACAAACACACACACACATGCACACACACACACACACACACACGCGCGTTGGAATTGTGTCCAGGAACCCAAAATAAACATTATAGTAGCTTTCATTAGGAGAAGAAAATAGAGATAGAAGAAATAGAGGAGCTCAGAAAAAAAAGAGGAAGATTTGACATAGTTACTGAATATATGGAAGAAGTGAGAAGAATCAAGACTAACTCCCACATTTTGGCTGAGATCTAGTAGAGGGATCAAAATAGAAAAAAAGCAACAGAGCTACTGGCATCAACAGGTTTCTCAGAGTCTCGGAGAAATTATTCTTTCAATTCTTATTTGTAATCTTTACTTATATTATTAAGACAATGGACCCAAAGTCCAAGTGAATTGATTCAAACAACAGGTATCATGCTACACTTGGAATACTTCCTCTTCTCCTTCCCTATCCCCCTGCTCCTTCTTCCTTAAGGAAAGTCTTTTCATGGGAATTTTGTAAGAATATCTGCTAGGGAATTCTGTTGGGTTACACCACGACTGCCTGAGTTACTCTCAGGAGTAGAAACAGTTTAAATTATTTCCAATATCCTTTTTAGCTCTCACACTAATAGACCTTCATGGTTTTCAATACTTCATTAAAAATCATAGACTTATAAATAACTTGGAAATACAGTACAAAAAGCTTTTTCCCCCCAAACTATTTGAGAATAAGTTGCTGATATGATGCCCCATTACTCAAAATTTCTTAAAGATTTATTTCTTGTAATCATTTGTCTTACACAGCCAAAATAAATCCATCAAAATAAGGAAATGCTTTACATTTCTGGCACAATAAAATGGTCTGGGCTTACTTTCCACTTTTCTGCCCAATACCTAAAATTAGCCATCTCCATGTATATTCGATTCCTTTTGGTAAGGAGTGGTTTTGAAACCAATATCTGGGCAGTGTATATGCTTCCAAGCCCTCTCAGTTGACAGAAGTTGGGAAATAAAGGTGTGTGTACATACACACCCATACATACACATACGTATGAATACACAGACACAATTACATCTATTCTATCTATCCATCCATTCATTCATAGAAACAATGGAAACAAAAACTCCAGTAGTTCCATTTCCAATCTGACACAACAGTATTCATTTTTGTTTTCTCCCTCTAGATATTTGTTCACTTATCTCTCATAGTAAAAAAGCTGGTTTCCATTTATATTTATTTATGTGGTCAATCTTCCTGTGTTGGCCTCTATTTTCTTCTCCTTGTGGATGCACTTCTAACAACTGTTTTGGATTTTATACTCTTCTTTTGGTTACCATGGATCCTCTTCCCAATCTCCCATTCTATCTTGCTGTGCCCCACTTAATGCTTTAGGACCAAATTGTTTAGAGAGTTAAGGGAATAGAAGAAGAGAAGAAGAAGAAAAGACAAAAGGGGAGAGCAAATTCACTTCTGCAAAGCTTTACCATCAGTTTGTCTACTAGACTTACATAGCAATGGTTAAAGTCAGTTCATGGGTAGTATCAGGCAATGGTTCAGGGTGAAATCTCCATTATCTAAATTTTTGGTATAAAAGTAATTAAAAAAACATTTAGTTTCTCACTATATACTTTTGATTCAGACAGAACTATAACTAGCAAAACTTATGGTTTTATTTTCCTATTTGAGGGCTGAAATATCAAGGGATATTAAGGAATTCATACTGATAATTCTCTCCTTCTCCATCTCATTCTTAAATTAGATGTTTTTGACATGATGCTTCTATTCCTAGAAAAATGGGGAGATAGTAAAGAGGGTGTTGGTAAGGAGGTGGTAGTGGTGTGTGTGTGGGTGTGGAAGAGAGAGAGAAATAGAGAGAGAGGAAGACAGTGAGAGAGATTGGATTGATCTTTTGGGTTCATTACATTCTTGAAAGTAGCGTTCTGTATATAATGTACTAAGGGTAAGTGTATGAGCATCTGTTTACTTGAAAACATTACACCTTTTGGTAAAAACACCTGGCTTTTGTTGAGACCAAAAGTAATTTATTCTCAGTCCATGAATTTTGATGCAGTGTAAGCATATATATGCCCAACCAATTGAAGCATTGCATGTCTTTGTCATAGTGGTTGTTTTAGACGTGCATACAAAATCTAAGCCAGAGCAATCAGAGCCTGAGACTTAATTCTTAGACTTTTGTTGGAGTTAACAGGGATATAGTGTTCTTATTTTACTGCACATTCTGAGAAATAGGATATAAGGCTAGAGCTGATGGCAACTATTTTGTCATCATGAGAGGCTGCTTGAGATTAGAGCCACCACATAAGAAAACAGAGCCAAGAGATAGTGCTAGTGAGCAGGCTTAATGATGTAATTTAAACCTTTGTATATCTCTTAATATATTTATAGACACAAATTTCTTTAGTTTTTTTTAATGTATTCCTAAAGTGTTTACTTTTATTTTATAAGCAAAAAAATATATACATTACTGAAAATATACAAAGTTATATTCATGCAGCACAATCATGTCAGTGGTGAAACAAAGCCTCATTTCAGCTTGACAATGATTAGAAGCTCATTTTTTGGAAATATAAAAAGGAATATGATCCACAGATATATTTACACCATGGCTCTATGAATCTAAAGAGTCTCCAGAAAGCAACATTTTTTGCATGAAGCAATCAATTGAGTTTGCTTTCAGGAACATTGAAAGTAAAACTTCTACTGCCATTTTTCTCAACACATTGTTATCATTAAAGAACTATCTCAGTATAGAAGTTGTGTGATCAGAAATAGAAAAATTATGAATTATGAGGAGGAATTAGCTTAAACTGCCTAAGACCTACATGTACTAATCTTGTTGACTCAACTATTACATAGCTTACGCTCTCCTTTCCTTCAGGAGATGTTGGCTTTAAGGAGGTCTTTTCTCACACTCTCCCACCTCCATCACTCTACTTCTGCTTTGTTTTATGTCTTAGCATTTTTAATTATCTAGAATAGTAATTTTTTTAATTGTCTGTTTCTTACCAATAAAAAGCAAATTTCATAAAATCAAGAAGATTTTGTTCTTATTTCATTTCCTCTATTCCCAGTGCCTAAAAGAATGGCAGGCACATAATAGATGAACAATATTATTTTTTGAATGAAAAAATAAACAAATATTGGAGTTAATAGGAAGGAAAAAGAAACAGCTTCCTAGGACTCTTCAGCTACACTAAGACAGTCTGCTGTAAACTTATCTGCAGCTCCTGAGAAATTTCCCTCTAGATTCCACCTTTATCTTTTCAGTCATCCTGTTGACACCATAGGTGCTGCATATATATAAATGACTATGTTGTCCTGTAAGGGCTGTGTCTCCTGGAGACATTAGCAAAAAATCAACCATTTGGATATCCAGGTGGACATGGATTAAGATTTGAGTTAAGATTTCTAGTTATCTCTCTCTCTTTTTTATTTTAGAAAGAAAGCACAGTGGGGAGAAAGGTGGGGAGGGGACAGAGAGAGAATCCCAAGCAGCCTCTATGCTGCCACAGGGCTCAGTCAGTCTCACAATCATGAGATCATGGCCTGAACTGAAATCAAGAATTAGCTGCTTAACTGACTGAGCCACCCAGGCACCCCTCTAGTTATCTATCTAGTTAAGTTGATTTATCTATTTTGAGGGAGAGCATGCCCTTGTGCTTGAGCCAGGGATGGGGAGATGGGGAGAGAAAGAGGAAGACAGAGAATCCCAAGTAGACTTCTTGCTGTCAGTGCAGAGCCTGATGAGGGGCTTGATCTCATGAGCCATGAGATCATGACCTGAGACAAGCTCAAGAATCAGACACTTAACCAGGTGAGCCACCCAGGTGTCTTCTAGTTATCTCTTATACCCACATCTGGCTGGCTATACATCTGTATCCACTGACCTCCTTAGTACCCCAGCAACGAACTACCCAAGTATTGAAGTCCTTATAACATATGGGGCGCCTGGGTGGCGCAGTCAGTTAAGCGTCCGACTTCAGCCAGGTCACGATCTCGCGGTCCGTGAGTTCGAGCCCCGTGTCAGGCTCTGGGCTGATGGCTCAGAGCCTGGAGCCTGTTTCCGATTCTGTGTCTCCCTCTCTCTCTGCCCCTCCCCCATTCATGCTCTGTCTCTCTCTGTCTCAAAAATAAATAAAACGTTGAAAAAGAAAAAAAATTTTTTTAAAAATGAAGTCCTTATAACATAGCTTATGCCATATAAAAACATTTCTCCTTGGGGCACCTGGGTGGCTCAGTTGGTTAAGCATCCCACTCTTGATTTAGGTTTGGATCATGTTCTCATGGTTTGTGAGTTTGAGCCCTGTATTGGACTCTGCTGGCAGTGTGGAGCCTGCTTGGGATTCTCTCTCTCCCTCTTTCTGCTCCTCCCCTATTTGCACTGTGTCTTTCTCTTTTTCTCTCAAAACGAGTAAATAAACTTTGAAAAAAAAAGCTTTTCTTCTTGATCTAAGGAAGTGACTTTTAGTTGTCCTTAGATATATGTTAATAAAATGCAATATCCAGGACACTTATGCCACAGCTATTTGAGCCTCACATATGGCTTCTAGGTCAGCAGTTCTCCATGCCATCTGCTCTGTCCTTGGTTTGTAATGTCTTCTAGTGGGTGAAAAAAAGACTTGTGAGAGCCTAGGCTGATGCCCCTTCCAATGATCATCCTCATCAAAGATAGTCACCATCATAGCAATCATGAGCGGTAGTCTTATTTAGGAAAAGAAACTTTTTTTTGAATGACTAGAGCAAAGAACAGCCTCTTCCACATTATGTTGATTCTTAAATGCTCTGAAAACTCAAGTAGGAGAGTGGGAAGATGTTTCAGCAAATACTATATTTATTATTTAGTAAATATACATTGCAAATGTGTATAGACCAGACAGTAATCAAACGTCAAATGATTTCATAATAAATAATGGTTCTTGTGAGCTTACATCCTAAAAAGTGTCCCACAAATATATACTATCCATATGATGTGAGTGTTACAAAACAAAACAAATCAAAACAAAAACAAAAACAGAAACAAAAACAAGGAAACATGATAAGAGGACAGAGAGTGATAGCACTGAGATAGTAGGCTATTTTAGACAGTGTGGTCCAGGACAGTCTCTCTGATCATCTGAGATTCAGTAGAGATATTAAAGTAATGAAGATGGTAACCAAAGAAATATGTAGGGGATGATTATTTGGGGCAAAGGTAACAGGAAGCATGGAGAGTGTTTGATGAATATAAAGAATGTCAATGTGGCTGGAAAAGAGGGAGTGGCAGAGTGGGAAAAGGTGAGGACAGAGGGTGAGAAATGGGATAGACAATGTAGGGCTTTGTTACTGTTGCTAAATTTATATGATTTTCTTGATTAGCTGGGAAACCATTGGAAGGTTTCAAGCAAAAATGAATTACATTATGTGACTCACATTTTCAAGAATAACATAGGATGCTATACTGAGAATAGAGTAAAGGAATTGATAGTAAAAACATTCAGTAGTTAAAAACTACTCCAATTGTCTGACTTGAACCAGAATGGTAGCAGTGGGCTTAGCAATAAAGATAAGATATAATTCAAAGGTAGAGCTGACGAAATTTAATGATAAATTAAGTATTGTATGCGAGAGGAAAAAACAAAGAGCTCAGGATGTTTACAAGTGTTATGGCCTGAATTACTGGAAAGATGGAATTTCTAGTTACTGAGATATGGAAGAATATAGGAGAAGCAAATTTGTTTGGAGGTAGGAATCAAGAGTTCAGGTTTGGGCAGTTTTTTTTAAGTTTATTTATTTATTTTGAGAGAAAGACAGCATGTGAGTGGGGCAGGGGCAGAGAAAGGGAGAGAGAGGGAGACCTGGGGTAGGGGGGAGAGAATCCCAAGAAGTGCTGCTAGTGCAGTATCCGATGTGGGCCTCAAACCCACAAAACTGCAAGATCGTGACCTGAGCTGAAATCAAGAGTCAGACGCTTAACCAACTGAGCCACCCAGGTATCCCAGGTTTGGACAGTTCTAATTTGAGCTATCTTTCCAATGGAGATCTATGAGCAAGGTCTCTGAGGCTCTTATACTTTCTGTCTGTGTGACTTGGGTTAAACATTTTAATTCTCATCTCATCTATGATACACTGATGATAATAATGGTACATACTTCATACATTCATTATGAGAATTAAATGAAGCAATTTATTCAATGGGCACTTAGACAAACACCTGGCTCACAGCAAGAGCTCAATAAATATCAACTCTTATTATTGGAAAGGTGGTAGTAGATGATGAAAAATGGTCAAGTTTAGTGTACATTTCAAAAATGATTGGTAAGATTGTCTAACAGATTGGATGAAGAGTGTAGGAAAAGAGGATGAGCCAAAGATTAAGAATTTTTCCTTGAACTTCAGGAAAATGGAGTCACTATTTAAAGAGATTGTTAGGACTAGGAGAGAAACAGTTTGGAATAAGTCAAGGAGAGAATAAAACTTTCATCTATAGACATATTAAGTTGGAGATGATCATTAGACATCCATGTGGAGATGTCAAGTAAACAGTTGCATATTAAAATCTAGAGGTTTGATCAGACATCCAAACTGAAGATATTAAATTCATAAGCCTTCTTAATACAGAGGGAATTTCAAATCGTGGAAATCTATGAGACCACCAAAAAAAAAAAAAAATGACTGGAAAGGGGATAGATCCTAGATCTGAGGAATTCAAATATTTAGAAGTCTGATAGATACAAGGTAACCAACTAAGACAGAAAAGGAGAAGTCAGTAAGATAAGAAAAAAAGAGTTAATAATATAGAGAAGCTGAAATGGAAAGTATTTCAAACAAGTGGGATTAATTAACTGTGTTGAAAGTTGAGAGTTGATTTTAATTTACAAAATACGGGGATTGAAATTTAACTATTGGGTTCAGCATTGTGGAGTTCACTGATCTTAATAAGAACATTTTTAGTGACACTCCAGGGACAGAAGCTTAGGTTGGAGTATTTTCAACAAAGAATGAAAAAAAAGGAGGAATTGAAGAGTGACCATTACTATTAACAATTCTCTTAAGAATTTGCTGTAAAGGGGAGCAATAGCTGAAATGGCATGTGAGGTTGAGGAACTTTTGTTTATAATGGGAAAGAAGTATACATGTGTGGGGGCATGTGTGTGTATGTGCATGTATGTGTGTACATTTACATATATAGGTATACTACTTATAAAGACATTTATGTGCACTATATACACATATATAATTATGTAAGTATATATGTACATACTTGAAATATCTATATCTACACATATCTACTACTCATAAAGATTTGTCAAAAAGGGGAAATTGATGATTCAAGGGAGAGAGAATGGGGCCACATAAAAAAGTAAAATCCTTAAATATGTGAAAGGGACTTTAGCGCCCAAAAGAAAATGTGGCTTTATGTACAAACATGGACAGTCCACCTGGAAGAACTGACAGAAATTTAGGTATATGCATTCAGATGGAGACTGGTGTCACATTTGGTAATTGGAGCTGGTAAAATTTCTCTCCTGGTTGTTTTTAAGCAATCAGAAAATTAGGATGCAATGTCCTCAACTAAGAGAGAAGAACGGGAATGGTGTTGGGGATTTGAGGAGAAAGAAGAAAAAAATATTCACCAAGGAGGGTGAAAGATTTTCCGTCTTCCAAAGAATTGTGCTAGGATGGTCCAGGAGCACCGTGGGCCCATTTGAGTTTCACAGTGATGTATTTAAAATCAGACTTGTTGGCATGGGTGTTTTTATTAAGTCAAATTTAGATATTCAGGTATTTTCTATTTGATATTAGTAACCTAGGCCACTGGTTACTCACTAGCATGGACACTGGTCACACTGCACTTGTTCTCTGCCCTACCTCCACACTGACAAAGAAATATCTATTCACAGAGGATAACATTCTTAACACTGAGTAAAGAAAAATAAATGTAGTTTAAGAAGCTCTAATAAAAATATCCTGACAACACCAAAGGCTGGCAAGGATATGGAACCACAGGAAGCCTCATTCATTGCTGGTGGAAATGTAAAATGGAACAACCACTTTGGAAGACAGTTTGGCAATTTCTTATAAAACTAAACTTAGTCTTACCATATGATCAGCAAACACACTCTATGGTATTTACAGAAATGAGTTGAAAACTTATGTTCATATAAAAACCTGCACAGGGATACCTAGAACAGCTTTATTTGTAATTGCCCAAACTGGAAGCAATCAAGATCTCCTTCAGCAAGTGAATGGATAAATAAACTGTGGTATATCCAGACAATAGAATTAAGTACTAAAAAGAAATGAGTTATCAAGCCACAAAAAGACATGAAAGAACCTTAAATACATATTATTAAGTAAAATAAGCCAATCTGAAGAGGCTACATACTGTAGGATTTCAATTATGTCACATTCTGGGGAAAAAAGGCAAAACTATGGGTATAGTAAAAAGATTAGTGGTTGACAGGGGTTAGGGGAGTGGAGACAATGAAAGGGAAGAGCACCGAAGAGTTTTAGGGCAATGAAATTATTCTGTACAATACCATAATGGTAGATTCATGCTATTCTACATCAGCTCAAACCAATAGAATGTATACCATCCAGAGTGACCCATAATGTAAATTAAGGACTTTGGGTAATAAGCACCTGTCAATGTAGGTTTATTGATTGTAAAAAAATGTACTACTCTAGTAGTACAAGATGTTGATGGGGGAAGGATACTGTGCATGTGAGGGGGTCATGGATATATGGGAATTGGAATTCTTTGCATTTTCCTTTAAATTTGCTATGAACCTGAAACAGTACTAAATTATATTAAAACATACATATATTACTTCCATGAAAATATCTTCTTGCTTGGCCTTCCAGAGTTGAATATGATATATTAAAGTTTAAGCATAGCTGTTTCAGAAGCTTCCAGATGAAAGTAAATTACCGCAGAGAGATTAAATCAAATGAACAAACAAAAACAGCAGAAACTTTTATGTAGACAAGATTATATACATTGCCAGTTCCAAAGGAAATGTTTCAAACTCCTTCATTTTTTTTTTTTTAGTCTATTTAAGTTGCTTGGATTCTTTCAATTCCTCACACCCTGCTTATGTTTTGTACATTGTGGCTAGATGATAGAATGCCCTTTATTTACCAGCTTCTCCCAGATTCACTTTTTTTTTTACCCCTTCTGTTCCTTCCTCTTAAGAAATTAGAAGGACCTAGAAGGCATTTTGAGTGGCAACCCAAACTTCACACTGTACTACTTACACACAGCTCAAAAAAAAAATTTCCTCCATAACTCTAAAATTTTTCTTATTCATAATAAAATTATAGTTCCCCTGACCTCTGTATGAGTATTTCCTGTTGATTGATTAAGTAACAAGGACAGTGTGGGGTACAAAATGAGAAAAACTTGTCTTACTGACTTGAAAGAGAATGCATACTAGACGTAGACTACTCCTGCAAGGAAAACTAAATAGACCTACATTTCATTACCCAAGAAACAAAGAAGAAAGAACTTTCTCCTTGGAAAATGTCTTATTTTTGTTCTTTTTAAAGATTTCCTCTCTATTTAAGGAGAAGATTAAAAAAAGCAACTGAATAAAAGAAAGAAGACAATCGTATGGAGAATAAGTGTGAGTTTAAAAATATGATGCTCGAAGAAAAAGTAATTAGTAAGGGCATCCAGGGGACATATAAAACAGTGAAGCTATAACAGGTTACCATTAGCAAAGGATATAAAGGGGAGCATGTCAGAGATTAGAAGTGATTATAAAGTCAAAGCACGCAGGAGAAAGGGTGGGCTTGCTACTTTTCAGGGACAGAAGGAAAAGCAGAATGCATCAAGGTGAGGGTTGAATTTCTTAATAGCTACTTTACCTCAGTCATTGACAACAATTATAATGGGAACAGGATGCTCAGGGCAATAAGAGTTAATGAGAAAAACATGTAACTGGGCAAAATTTGAGTCCTATTTAGTTTAAAAAATATCTAAGTAACTTGGAATGTATTCAAATCTGCAGAGTATATGATATTCACTGTAGAATACTAATGTTTAAAAAGGTAAATCTAGCAATAGAACCACTATAACACATTCTAGAAAAGTATAATTTTTTTCCAACCTTTTTTTTTTCTTTTTGAATTACAAAACTCTTATGTGAACCTTGTAAAAATATAGTAAAACAAACAAACAAACAAAACCTCTCCTTCATTATCCAGCTTTCTTTGGATATTCTACTCCCTGAACAATTGTAGTGTCTAACCCTTAGGTAACCATTAGGGACAGTTTAGAGAGTATACATTCCAAGACTGCTTTTGAAGCCTTAGACACACATTACAAATATACATACATACCAGATATAAATCTCTACTTACAAATACAGGTGTCAAAAAAATAACTTCTATTTTCTATAGTTGAACAAAAATTGTATAAATTGTCTCAATTAAAAACCTAATCTCCATTTGCTTTGGATTCCTTTCCCCGTTGGAACTGTGTCACAGGTCTGGGTATATCATAGTGTCATTTCCACAGTATCATGGGCCATAGCAACAAGATATCAGGAGTGGTCCCAAATGTCGGTATCTGAGCACGCCTACATCCACAAAACAACCCCAATTCTCATCCAGTCTTTGACCTTCATTTCACTGAGAGCTTTCCCATGTCTTTCCTCATTTTCAATTCTAAGTTCTCTTTATTTCTACTTGTTCTCTATCTCATACCTCTCCATGTTTGGAGAACATATCTCACCTAAATAAATGCAGTATCTTAGCCATTTTCCTGTTACCTTTCTTTTCCCTACAGTCTGTTTTATTGTTTATACATTAAAGCACAAGCCAAATTGTGTGAATCCTCTGCTGAAACCCCTTTAATGGATTCCTATCCCACTCAGAGTACAGGTTAAGTTATTACAATGATCTACACAGCCCTTGTGACCTGGCCTGTTTACCTGCATGGCTTATCCTCACCCATCTCTAACTGCTCACTCTGCTCCAAACACACTAGTCTCCCCTGGTTCTATGCAGCCATCAGGCATGCTTCCACTGTAAGGTCATTCTATTGTCTCATTATTCCTTCTGCTTGCAGTGTTCTCCACACAGGTATCTTCAACGTGTTTATTCAAAAATCACCTTGGGGTGCTTGGGTGGCTAAGTGGGTCAGGCGTCTGACTTCGGCTCAGGTCATGACTTTGGCTCAGGTCATGACTTCGACTCAGGTCATGATCTCACAGTTCATGGGTTCAAGCCCCGTGTCGGCTCTGTGCTGACAGCTCAGAGCCTGGAGCCTGCTTCAGATTCTGTGTCTCCCTCTCTCTCTGCCCCTCCCCTGCTCATACTGTCTCTTTTGCTCTCAAAAGTAAGTAAAAATGTTAAAGAAAATCAACTTTTCACTGAAATTCTCCATAATTGCCCTAAAACTTTGTTCTTCTGTAGCTAATACTTCATAATATTCTTTAGAAGTTTTCATCAATATAACATATTTTATTTTTTACTGTGCTTACTACCTGTTTCCAACCCTACAATGTAAGCTCCATGAAGGCAACTAATTCTATTCATTACTATATTCCAAGTCTCTAGTAATGTGTCTACGTATAGAAAGCCTTCCATGAATATCCTTTAAAATTTTTTTTAATGTTTATTTATTTTTGAGACAGAGAGAGACAGAGCATGAGTGGGGGAGGGTCAGAGAGAGAGGGAGACACAGAATCCAAAACAGGCTCCAGGCTCTGAGCGGTCAGCACAGAGCCCCACGCGGGGCTTGAACTCACGGACCGCGAGATCATGACCTGAGCTGAAGTCGGACGCTTAACCGACTGAGCCACCCAGGCGCCCCATATATCCTTTAAATGAATGAGTGAATGGTGGGAAATTTACTACTGTTCTTACCCTATGCTGCAGTCATTTAAAGTTGTCTCAGACCTATTTTTTACTAGATAGGTATTTTCCTTATTTTCATATTCTGTTGAACAGAAGAAGTCAAGATTTTATTTTTGGTGGGAAGTTCCTTGGAAATGGCTAGAGATCATTTCCATCCTAAGACTTGTTAAATATGTCTAGTAATCATACCATTTTGAAAAATATGCAACCACAAAGCCATAGTTCAGAAGCCATAGTTCAGTTCATATTTTCACCATTCAAGTTCTTTTTACTTTCAATATTTTCCTAGTTTCTGAAATATTTTCATATTAGGAGGTCAGTGAAACCCTGAGGTATTTTGGTCATGAGTACTCAGGGACACAGAAGTTTCAAATTTAAAAGCTGATTGACTCTTCTATGCAGAAAAACTTTGTTATGTCAAGCATATTAAATGAATGAGTAAGTGAATGAACAAGAAGTCCCTAGCTATCATTGCAGGAAATGTCACAGTATGGCCTAAATAACAGAAACAAGGGCCCTTGGAGGCTTCAGTTGGTTAAGTCTCTGACTCTTGATTCCAGCTCAGGTCATTATCTCACAGTTCATGAGATTGAGCCCCGTGTCTGCATTGACAGTGCAGATCCTGCCTGGGATTCTCTCTCTCTCTTTCCCTCTCTCTCTGCCCCTTCCCCACTTGTATGCTCTCTTTTTCTCTCTCTCAAAATAAATAAACAAAAAAATAACAGAAACAAACAAACAACAAAAACTACCATTTAGTATATCAAAGCATTTTTTTATTTACTTAGTTAGCTATGAATATATAAGACTTTAATGTGCCTGGAATTAAGCTACTCTTGATTTGATTCCCCACCCCCAAACCCCCACTTAAGGGTAAACCTTGTATGGAAACCAGTTTGACAATAAATTTCATATTAAAAAAAATAAAAAATAAATAAAAAAAGAGTAAACCTTGGAAAGTATTCTTTAATAAATTTGATGGTCTTATTCTTTTGAATAGTCCCATGGTCCTTAGTATGACTGTAATAAATATACATTATTGTTGCAGCATGAAAAGTGACACAATTAAATTATGACAATTTGAGAAGGGTTGAATAATGGGTCTATGTATAAGAGTGTAGCTAAGGTGTAGAGAAAACAGAAAAGACGGTACAGAAATCTGAAGAGGAGCGGTAGAAGTTAACAAGATTCAGGGAGCCTGAAATGAAGACATTAACCAGGGAACACTCATCTTGACCTCACTGTCCTTCCTTTCTTGGATTCCCAACCAGGATCAAAATGGTAAGCAGAACTTTTATGTGGTAAGCGGATGTTAATAACATCCTCTCTAATATCAGAGGAATGGATTTCCTTGTCAGTATTAACAGGGCAGCCTTTGGAGAAGACTGGTAGTTGGTATAGAGAGTTTGGAGATGTGAGGGCAAGGAGTTAAGCAGTATTACAGCTTGGGGTACAACGTCTATCCATTTGGGAGGGCACCTATTGTTTAAAAGCTTGAAGAACAGGTCTTTGAGCAGGCCTCTCTAGAAGTCTGGGTGCTTGGGGCCAGAAAGCCAGAGGGAAATTACCATGTTTAGAGCCCATGACCAAACAGCTTGAGAGATGAAACGGGTACCTTAATCTAAGCCTATTATGGCTGGTGGGCCAAAGGGGACAAACACATACCTGGTTAAGAAGATTACATGATGGGAAGCAGTATTTCTGGAAGGAATGAATAGCTTTCAGGAGTCCAGTGAAAGTATCCATGATGGTGGTTGCGTACCTATCAATTCCAGCAGAGGGCGCCAGTGGCCCAATGAAATCAATTTGCCATCTCAAATAAAATCTGTGTCCCTGGGGCACATATCCCCACCTGGGAGTCTTCCAGAATATTGTTTGGGAGTAAAGGAAACAATTATTTATCACCTCTTTGGATAGAGCTGGGATAAATGGAATGCCACTGACTATGCCTAGTCAGTGAGTGCTGTCACTCCCCCATGGCCTGATGTATTAAGGATCTACTCTGCCAGTGGGTATGTCAGATATCAGAAATTAGTGCCTCCACTCCTCCCCACTTGTATCTATAAGCCCCAGTGTCCAAAGACATGACCCTCCCCCATGCTCCCTGAGGTCCCTGATTTGTTCTTATGGCAATGGGCGATGACTGAGAGTCTATTCATCATAGGTTTCATCATTATTGCCTTAGTTACAGGTGCTTTACAGTGGCCTCAGAAAACAATACCTATGTATTTTCTACACAAGTGATTGCTATTCTTGATGCTGAGGCATTACAAAATGGACTACTGAGAAATTAGCTAAACAACTCCATAATATTGTTGCCTTGGCATCCATTTTGTGTGGCTGAGTGACCTGCAGGGGCCTTGAGATGACAGTAGCACCTCTGGGGAGCATATGCACCAGAAAGCAGCGTGCAGAGTCACAAGTAAATGTAAGTGCCTGATATGACTCCTATAAACGCCATTGTCATTTAGCACTCACCCCCACCTCCTTGGGTTTTCCCTCATGTGCCCCTTAGAGGAGCTTGAGAAGCTTACCAAAATCCCACTTTTTTTGGTCTGAACGGACCAATCTGGCCTTAGCCCAGGAACGCCAAAGCACACCCACAGGCCCTATGGCCCACAGGCACATTCCCCAAGTCCCACTTCCCCTTCTGCCTGCTTCTTATCACCACCTCCCTGTGTAGCTCCTCCTCCAGAAACTGTGGGCAATAAACTTCTCTATTTCACTTTCCTTTGTGGCCTTTTGTTGAACTATGGCTCACCATCCAATATAGTCGGGTTCTACTTACCAAGTGTTAATTTAACAAAGTCGCAACATAGCTATATGCCACTCTCGTAGATCCGAAATAAATTCTATTTGTGGTTTTAATTGGCATATTCTGAATTTAAATTGAGGTTGAGTACTTAGCTTTCATATATTTACCAAGTCTTTGAATGTCTTCTATATATATGTGCTAAAATATTTTGGCCAATGTTTCACTGATTTGTCTCTTTTTCACAGACTTGTAGATACTAGTCTTGCATCAGTTATATTTGTCTCAAGTATCTTCTACTTGTAGCTTGCCTTCTATCTCTCACTATGGTATATATTGATGGAAAAAACCCTTAATTTGGGACTCTTTGGATGTTTATTTTTAATTAAACATACCAAGGCAGAGGTCATTAAGATATTATTCCATATCATTTTCTAAAAGCTGAGTAGTTTTGACTTTCATATTAAGATGTTAACTCATCTAGACTTGCTTTTTATGTGTGGAATGATGCAAGATTGTGAGTATTAAATTGCATAGATTCACAATCTCATTATTTTTCATAGAGCTACCCAGGTTTGCTAACAGTATTTACTGAAAAATCCACTCTGACTGATCTTACAATAAAGCCTCAGTCATAAATAAAGTTCCCATATACATATAAGGCAATGTTTACAGTCAATGTTAAATCCCATGGATCTATTTCCAGATACTATAATGTATTCATAGCTATAGCACATATTATGTTCTGTCTTAATATCTGCTAACATATCTTTCACCTTTTCCTATTTCTTCAATAGCATCTTGGCTCTTGAACTTCTACATATATTCCAGAAATCTAAACATGAATTTGGGGAGGGCTGTTATCTTTATAATACTGAATTCTTCAATCTAAGATTGTGATCTATATCCTCACTTATTTAGTTTTCCTTAGATTTCACTCAGTTATATTTTGTGATTTTTAACAATTCTAGGAATGATGGAGTAACTTGAACAGTCCAGGGCTCCCATTGAGAGCAGCTAGAAAAGTGGTTGAAATAAGTTTAAAAAATGTTTGAAGGCATGCTACCAAGGAAAACCGAGAATTAAGGGAAGAAATTTTGAAAAGGAAGAGCTGTGAGGGTGAGGTGAGCCAACATTTTATAGGAATTCAGGAAGACAGCTGATAAAAACAAGAACAAAGAGATGAGCAATAGAGACTAAGTCTCATGGGACCTGAAGGTGGAAAAATGCAGACATAAGAGATTAGAAATTGGAAAAGTAACTCCAGTTATTGTGGAAATTTGTCTTAATACATTTTTTGCACCTTTGTACAGGTAATGATTTAAATATTAGAGTTCTTCAGCACTTTAAGGATTCCATTTCACTGATACTTCATAATGTCTTTGAAGCTATCATCAATTTCACAGACTTCTTTGTAATTTTCATTTTCCTATCAGTTTTATTCAGTGGGTTTTTTATTTCATATTGTATTTCTCACATCCAAAATTTCCACTTAAAATCTTTTTTTTTTTATTTCTCCGTTGACATGTCTATCTTTACATTCACTGAATGTATTATCTTTAACTTTATTTAGCGCACTTTTAGTAGCTGTTTTAAGGCCCTTTTTTTTTTAATTTAAAGTTCCTTTGTTTATTTAGTTTTTTTTTTTTGACAGAGAGAGAGTGAAAGAGCATGAGAGCATGAGCAGAGAAGGGGCAGAGAGAGAAGGAGGGAAAGAATCCCTGGCAGACTCCATGCTGTTAGCCTGCAGCCTGACACGGGGGACCTCAATCCCATGAACTGTGAAAGAATGACCTGAATTGAAACCAAGAGTTGTATGCTTAACTGACTGAGCCACCCAGGCAACCCACTTTAAAGCCTTTTAATGATAATTCCAACATTTGTGTTATTTGGAGTTTGCATCTTTCGATTGTCTTTTCCTTTACGAACGGTTTGCTTTTCCTTGACTCTGCATGTTGGATAATTTTGGATTGACATTGTGAGTATTAAATTGCACACTCTGAATTTTGTAGTATTCTTCCAATGAGTATTGAAGTTTTTATTTCAACAGGAAGTGAATTTGTCTAGGCTTAGACTTCAAGTTCTGTCATGCTTGGTTTTGGTGGTGGTTCATATCTCAGTTAAGAATGCAAGGTCCAGGAGTCAGTGAGAGACATGAGCATCGTTTCCATACAGAATTTGGGATTCCCTTTTTTGGCTTTCTCCTTTCCAGGATTCCCCCATTATCTGGCCATTTTCTCCTAGATTTTCCACACAGAAATATGTTAAACTTTCTGTTGGAGTTTTAATCTCCATCTACCATTACCACAATTTCAGCTATTGTCCAGGAAGGGCCACAGAAACAAATAAACGTTTTTCACTATGTGCTTTTCCCTAAATTAATGTTTCAGTTCCTTTGCAAAGTCTACATACTTTGATCACTTTGCAGAGCCCTTTGGTAATTGATTTTTTTTTTTTTATTTTCCCAGCAGCTATAGTTCTTGTCTGTGAAAGGATTAGTTTTTTAGGAAATCACTGCCTTAAGAGAAGAGCAGAACTCTCTTCCTCTACCTCTTACCACAACTTCTTTTTATCTACTGGAATTGCTCATCTATTCAAACACATTGCCCAATTTTCCAGTAGATCCCTTAACATACATGTGTTAGTTTAGTGAGGTCCTCATCTATTTATTCCAACACTTGCACATCTCTGGGTCTCTTTCTCTAAAGTCTTTTTTCTCTCTTAAATAAGTGTCATATATCTTTGCTTCTTTGCCTGTATCATAATTTGATATTATGCTAGACAGCTGTATATAAAAAAATAGAGGTGAAGAAAATAATACATACTCCAGAAAAGGACATGTATCTTTTCCTGAAAGGCTGCTGGTAATGAGGGTTGAGTCCATCTAAGCTGCTATTGAGCTGGGTCTGAGCCTTATTACAGCTTTAGTTAGATTCACTTCACCACATGCTTCAAATATTTTGAGAGTAGGATCAGGATTTTATTTTCAGTAGAGCTTTGAGTCTCAGCACTTGTGAGACTTTGCATATCTCTTTATACTTTCCAGCTCAGCAGCTGATCTTCAAATTTGTAGGAGACCTTTGTCTGCATTATAACCTAGCCGCCCACTTTCGTTGTTGTTGTTCTAGTGGGGAATTGTCTTTGCTTCTTAGACCTTTCCTGGGCTTTTATTGATTTAGAAGAACTCTCTTCACCCTGCTGCTCTGCCCCCAGCCCTTGGAGGGCCATTTCTATGTCCTTGGTGAAAGCTCTGTTGCCCCAGAGGGATTTCTCTCAGCAATCCTGATGAGTCCCCAGCCTTCAGAGATATACTACATTTTACTCAGTGCCCCGTGCCTCAGAGAGATTTTCTTCATCTCTTGCCCTGCCATGTACATGGACTTGTAGAATGCACTGAAGGGGGGGAAGTTATTTCAACTCTCTTGCCTTTTATCAGGCTTAAATTCAGTAAACTTTGTTCATCCAGTGAAGGTCTGTGGGAAATTGTGCATGTCGACTTATTATGTTACCAAGGCTCCTCTAGAGGCTAATCCTTCATGCCAGGCTACATGTTGACATTAAATACTGCTAAATGTATGGCTGGTCTTTCTTTTCACCTTTTGTAGAGAATCCTTCCTCTTTCTACCTGAAATCAGTTATGCCTATCAGTTATGCTAGGAAATACATAACTTTCTGCATCTTCTGGAATGTAATTTTTTAGAGTCTTTACCTTTTCTGAGTAGTTATGGTAAAACACAACACAAAGCTAGATGGTTTTATCCAACTTGTTCTCATTGTTAGGATAGACAGTTCTGTGTGTGTGTGTGTGTGTGTGTGTGTGTGTGTTTATATTCTAACTAGGAGCCGTTTTGCATCCCTGGGTTTTTAGTTTTCTTATATGGTTGTTTTGTCTGGTTTTATGAGAATATGTGAACAGATTAGAAATCTTATACCACTACCATCGTCCCCAAATTCCTGCTTGTTTTCTATTCTTAACCGCATTTGCATGGTGAAAAAAAATCAAACTTATTTCTCATATTTATTGCAAATTTTTGTACCAGCTTCAAACTCTGAATTGAGAAGAACATGAATGACAACTATATTCCCAATATTACATATGGAAAATTGGTTTCTTAAGCTTTACATTAAATGTTATGAGATTTTAGAAAAATTATATTAAGCACTAATTTGAAAGTGCCTGGTATCTATTTAGATGTAATTTGAAATAATTTATGACATGTATTTATTTCAATCTTTTTATATATAAGAAAGCATTTAAAATCTTATAGCAAATCAAAATATGCAAAGAGAAAAAAATGAGATACATAAACTAAAGCTAGAAGTAAAGCAAATGTAAAACAACTTACGCCAAGAAACCCTTTAAAATACTTCTAAACAACATTGTATTAGATATGTAGAAATATCTAATATTGCTTAGATATTATGTTCTAATGAAAGTACCTTTCATTATTCTGTTGTTTTCCATTTCTTAAAAAAATATGCAGTGGATTTTTAAAGTTTCAGAAATCGTATTTTTCTGATCCAAAATTTCCACTTATTTTTTTTCCTGTTTCTCTACTGTGAAATGTCCTATCTTGGGGACAGATTGGGAAAATTTGACATTCAAATGGTGTCTCAGTTATCAATCCATTTTCTCTCAACTCCAAATCCACTTTCATTGTCTTTCTTGTGATAATGGAGCGTTTCTCCCTCACCAGCTTGCATGAGGTTAAGTTCATCATTACTAGGCACTATGATGTGCGATATTCTTGGCTGGCTTTTACACTCCCTGTGGGCATTTTCCTCTGTTAACCCAAAGAATGGTTTCCCAGTGAGTTCTACTCCTGGTGGCACCTCCCCATGGATGAGATGACTTAGGTGGCTTCACAATGAGTTCTAAAATGTGACACTTCCCCATTAGTAGCTTTCCAGTGAGTACTAGAGATATGGCATTTCAACAACTTCTCCATTCTCCAAGAGGCCAAGTTTCACCCCCTTCATGGAGGTCTGGATCTTAGCCCTGGTGTTGTGCCTCTTCCAGATATGTTCCTTACTGGGGTGCTCAACATCAGCCCTGGAGGTAGTGGCTGTTCCATATAACTGCTATTTCTGTTCTCTTTGATATATGCTTTATAGTCTGTCCAACCACTCCAATCTCCTGTTCAAATTCATGCAAAAATTCTGTCTCCTGATAGGACCCTGAATAATTCAAATGAGAGTACTACCAAAGAAGTGGGACAGGTCCTAGGGAGAAGGTTGTCCATTGCCATTTACAGAATCCAGAGGAGAAAAGAATATGTCAATAATCAACATTATTAGACTGTTGTGGAAATCTAGGATAGCAATATCGAGAAATTGTAAGAATTAATATAAATACAACAATCTTAATCTGGAGGTTGGGAATTTAAAAGCTTTATATTCAGATACACAGGCAGGCAACTTCACAGAAGTATTTTAATGGGGATTAGGGATCAAAGAACTGTATTAAATACAGAGCTATTCTCAGTCACTAAGAATAGGCAATACCTTGTCTTAACATGACTGGAGAATTAGTTTGGTTATCAAGGCATATTTAAGCACAAGGGAAAAGTTCTGGGCCTAATTGCTAGAATTACAGGTAATTTTTACTTTCAATGTATACATTTTAAAATATTTTATACAATGAACATATATTACAAATATAATTTAAAAACATAAATTTAAATATAATTTAAAAACATAATTTAAAAACATAAATTTAAAAATTTAAGCAAAAAGCCTAAGGTATAAAAATGTAGATTATGTCTCAAAGCAAGGCGAAAGTGCAACCATTAGGACTGATATTCACAGACATTGGGTACAAAGAACAAGACTGCCTTAATGCTGATAATAATGGTATTACCTTGTATTACTCAACTGTTTTCTACTAAAGTTAAGAATGGGACAAGATTAGGCTGATAGTGGAGATACCAAGTGTTTCCAGAATTGTGGTGGAGGTAAGCACACTGTGGAGACTGAGAAACAACTTGGTACCATAACTACAGGTTTCTTCCTGTCAATAATTCTTATTACAATTTGGTATGAACAACAAAGAAAAAAGTATACTCACTAAAATAGATTCTTTATATCAGTGATGAATCATCATGAATCATGAATATGAATCAAGGTTTCTTGTAGTATCTACTACTGAAGAGAAAAACAAACAAACAAACAAACAAACAAACAGCCATTTGTTCATTTTCCCATCCTGACAACTGTATTTGGTTATTTTTCAATTTTAGGAATATTGCTATAGAAATCTTGAATCTACTTTACTTGTGCCTAAATATTCTAGACTTACTATATTGAAACTACCATGAATACTTTTTGTGGCCAGCCTGAAACTTTTTGTCGGTAATAAAATTGACAGAAAGGATTGTGATGTAATAATTATTTATCCATTCAACAACCATTTATTTTGTATGTCTGTATGTACTAGGACCTACATACTGTATGAAGCAAGGAAAGCATGAAGTCTATTCCTTAGGAATGAATGCTTTTTTGGAAAATATTAGTGTCAAACATAATAAATTCAGTCCAGGCTTAAAACAAATCTTTAGGTGGTTTGGAAGAAATTTCTGGGTTACTAAATTATGTTTATTTCATATAATTTATGTTTTGAAAACTGTTTCTTTTTTAAATACTTATTTATTTTGAGAGAGAGCGAGAGAGAGAGTGTGTGTGTGTGTGTGTGTGTGTGTGTGTGTGTGTGTGCAAGCAGAGGAGTTGCAGAGAAGGAGAGAGAGAGAGAAGGAGACAGAATCCCAAGCACACTCCATGCTCAGCATGGAGCCTGAGTCAGGGCTCCATTTCATGATCCCAACCTGAGTCGATATCCAGAGTAGGACACTTAACTTACCAAGACACCCAGGTGCCCCCAAAACTGTTTCTATATTAATATAAAACATTAACAGAACCCATGAACCCATGAAATGAGCAATAGACATTAGAGTTTCCTATCGTTTGGCTCCTTGGTTCTTTTGCAGTGTTTCTACCCAGCAATGATTGGGTATGTAAGAAAACTGCTGGGTTTCTTTCTGCCTGGTCTTTGTAAAGCCAAACACTGTCTCATTACAATTATGATTCTTCCATAATAATAATATATTCTTCAAGATAACTTCAAATCTCCACTGAACAATTTCCCAGTACCCGTTTTTATTACTAAGACTAAAATAAATCTGATTCAGTAGACATCCTACCATTATATATGATGAATAAATGGATGAATAAGAAAGAATCAGGCATTTTAGGAAATCTTTTTAGGTGAATTTTATCCAATCCTTACAGGAATATCTGGCTCCAGAGAACAGTACATTCTGTTGTGTCAGAGTCTAGTGAATGGACGATAATCTAACTGATTTAACTAACCAACTTGTAAACTTTAAAAAATGCTGTGGAAATTGAGCAAAACAACACAATATATTGATATTTTCCCCCCATTTGAGTGGTTTGTTGACTGAACTGACCAAAATGACTGACTGGGTTTATTTTTCATCTTATAAAAATATCTAAAATAACAGATGGCATAAAATAATGAAGTGATTTTCATGTGGACCAAACCAATAAAATTAATAGTGACAAGGACAAGAATTACAAGACTCAAGATTTTGAAATTAACACGTTTATATTTATGAATAACCTGTACATAAAATATATAAAAATGACCCTAATGCTGTTTTAAGGAGCCAGATTAAATCAGTCAAGCTCTAGTATGTGTTGCTTTTTGTACTTGGATAAGTGAAGGATATTTACCTATTTTAATTCTCTCTTTAAAAAATTTTTTTACTGTTTATTTATTTTTGAGAGGAAGAGAGAAAGATAAAGCCAGAGCATGAGCAGGGGAGGGGCAGAGAGAGGGAGAGAGACAGAGTCCAAAGCAGGCTCCTGACTCTAAGCTGTCAGCACACGAACCACGAGATCATGACCTGAGCAGAAGTCGGATGCTTAACTGACTGAGCCACCCAGGTGTCCCCTATTTTATTTGTTTTTAATTTTTCAAGTTTATTTATTTATTTTGGGAGAGAGAGACAGAGAGAGAGACAGAGAGAGACAGAGAGAGAGAGAGAGCAGGGGAGGGGTAGAGAGAAAGGGAGAGACAGAATCCTAGGCAGGCTCCACACTGTCAGTGCTGAGCCAGATGTGGGCCTTGAACTCATGAACTATGAGATCATGGCCCGAGATGAAACCAAGAGTCAGATGATTGACTGAGCCACCCATGTGTCAGGAGCCCCTATTTTAATTTTCTCTTAAGGTGTATATAGAAGAGCCCATTTTACTCAAACTTCCTATTTAGCCACATGTTGAAACAGTATATTAAGCAAGAGAAGATATGGTGTGACTACCTTTGAAAAGCCTGTGAAAGTTTTTTGTCCTTCTGGTTACTTTTTCTCAGGGCATTGATACTTCCACTGATTGGAATCCAGTCCAATTCATATAGATCTTAAACTAATTATCTCTAGAACCTTTTATATTTTAAGTGTGGCCTAAAGACAAGCAGCATTGTTATCACCTAGAAACATTTTAGAAATGCAAAATTTCAGTACCACCTCAGAGCTACTCAATCATTTCTGCATTTTAGCAAGATCCTTGGGAGTTGTGTATACACATTAAATTTTATAATACAGATTTTCCTTCTTAACTCTCCAATCTATCTTTCCAATGAAAGACGTGGCCACTGAGCATAAACTACAAAGCACACACTGGATTATGGAAACACGAGTTAAATCATGTGGATCTAAAAGCACGCCCCAAATTTATAAGAAGACTGGACTATGTTCCCCCAAATGAGATTGTGTCTTTTGTTGTTGTGGAAGTACACAATCAATGACAACTCTTGAAGTCCTACTAGTTCTTTCAAACTGTGTTTGATTCTCTTCAAACACAACTGAGGTGAACTTCTGGTAGTTGTGCTTTGGCAATGTAATCCTCATATTTTGAGAAAGAATGAAATGCGATTAGCACTCCAAATGACAGGCAGTGTTTTGTAACGGTAAATAAATGGTGAACATACTCAGGAGACATAGATTTTGGTCCTGAAACTCCAACTAACTAGCTCTTTAGCATAAGATGTATCTCATATTTGATTTTACATTTCATGTTAAGGTCCTTGGCTGGCACTTACTAGGTATAAATTGCATATTTGTTTTAAAAAATGCATTCAATAATGAATCAATCTTAGGAGTCAATCTTAAGCAATTCATTTAATCTCTCTAGGTTTTAAGTTTCATTAAATGTTTCCTAAGAGGGTTATTTTTAAGACCTCTTCCAGAACTAGCATTCTGGCATTCTGTGAGGTCTGCTATTATTTTGTGCAGTGACATTTTGGGAAAAATTGTCATTGTATTAAATCATGAATTTTTTAAAGTCTACATCTGAGTGATGCATAAATAGCCAACTAGAAGAGGAAAACTTAAAACTATCCTGCCTTTTAAAAAATACATGTTGATTTTTCCCTCCATTTTCTCGTATGGTTTGTTTTTTTTTTTTTTTTTTGATTCTCTGATCATGTGTAGGCAAAGAATTCACATGTATACCAAATATGAGTGATAATTAAGACTTTAATTTGTTAACCATTTGATTGTTTACTGCTTTGCTGTTTATTGCTGGTTTGAGGCGTGGAGGAGAGTTAGGCCCTGAAAAGAATGCAAGTTCAGAGAGTCTCATGGATGCTTCTGCAGAATAAGACTTTTGCTAGCAATGACCTGCTTAAGGGATTATATGAGCAAATCAGTGAATCTGCCACTACCTTAGCTAATGCATTTAGGAGGACCTGGGCAAGATTCTACTCACATGCATGCAATTTCTACTAGTTCTACTAAATGGCAGTAAAGTAGTTAATACAAATTGTCATACGCAGCAAAAAGCTACTATTCTGTGCTTCCTTCTGTTGTTTTGGCCTCCAGTGAAATGCTGCATTTAGGTTGTAGCATCCCATTTCAAAAGAGACATAGAACAGAGAGAGTTCAGAGGAGAGCCACAAAGATGATAAAGGGTTTGGAAAATTAGACCTATGTGGGAAGGTTAAGGGAAGCGGGCATGTTCTGTCTGGAGAAGAGAAGACTGGGGGGAAACATAACTGTCTGCAAATTCGTTAAGGGATGTTATAAAGAGGAGAGGGACCAATTCTCATTAGTCAATGAGGACAGAACAAGAAGCAATAGGCTTCAATTCCACAAGGGAAAATTTAGGTTAAATATAAGGACTAACTTTATAACAATATGAATAGTTGGGAATGGCACTAGCTGCCAGGGGAAGCTGTGGAATCGTCATCATTGGAGAGATTCAAGGCAGAAACCCCACACTCATTGATCAGGAATGACTTAGTAATAATAAAATCAATCCCGCTGTGATTCACGAGGATAGATTAGTGCCCCAGCGTAGGTCCTTCCAACCCAAATGATTATATGATTAAGATACCAGCACCCAAGGGGAATCGATTTGTGTATAAGGGAGGGAAGAAAAACTCTTTACAAGCCACAGCTGTAAATCTGAAAATTAAGTAATCTGGGATGTTTAGCTAAGGGAGAGACCAAATCAGCTTAGCGGGTATGCAGAGAGACTCAATTAAAGGGCACAGCCCTTATCCTAAAATATTAATCTGACTTTGTCAATGTTTCAGACAGAAAAATTGAGACCTATAACATTATTAATTTTCGTGACTGGTATTCAGTTCAGACGTTGCAATAGTATTTTAATTATCAACGGGAATTTGGAATATTCTCATGGTCTGAGAAAGAAAAACTAAAATTAAGGTAGTTCTTAGAAAAATAATTTTTCCAAGACAGAGTTAGGTCTTTTCTTTTTAAAAGGCATTGAAATGTTCTTTTTTGCTTCATACACACCCGAGGGTTTTACTTGATGGGCATGCAACTCTAATTAAGAGCCACGATCCACATAATTCAATCGCAGTGTGGGTCAAAATTACCAATTCAATTTTTTAATCTTAAAATTGATTTCTATGACTGTGATTCCCAGAGTGAATTTCAGTATTATCCACAGCGTTCTATTTCTCCATGCTGCCTTATCACTTTGCCTCTTGCCAACACTGCAGCAGTTATTTTGAATCTCTGAAAAGGCAGTATTTAATTTTTGAGTTCACTTCCCCCCCACCCCACCTTTCCAGTTTACCTTTAAGAAAACACACACACACACACACACACACACACCGCTGCCTTTTGCTCCCCTGAGTAGGCTGTGTTATTACTACTATCCACATCATCAGGGTTACAGCGTTTGCTGTAGTAGATCATGCCTGTGCTGTCGTGGTGATGATATATGATGGAAAAAGCCATCCATCTGAAGATTCGAGGCACAAAGGCTGGAGCAGTAATGAGATAGCCCAGCACAAGCCTGGCACGCACAGATGTGGACTTTTACCCCCAAATAAAAGTAGACTATTCTGTAAACTGAGAATCTTTAGATGGGAAAGAAAAGCGCTGGAAGATGATTTTTTTTTTTTTTGCTTAGAGACCTTTTATGTCTCCCAAAACATTAAAAAATAATGGGTTCCTGAATTAAAAACCTTTCAAAGCTTCTCACTGCTATTTCCTCCTTTTACTTTTTCTTTGGGTCTCATATATATTTTTCTCTTCTTATTCCCTCTGCTGCCACCCGAAACTCAGACTCTGAGCATCATGCTTCTGGACTGCTGAAGTGTTCTCTTCTTTTTTTTTTTTCTTTTTTATGTTTTATTTTATTTTATTTATGTATGAAGATTTTTTTACGCTCTAACAGAATATTTTTATTTTTATTTTATTTATTTTATTAATATGAAATTTATTGTCAAATTGGTTTCCATACAACACCCAGTGCTCATCCCAACAGGTACCCCTCCTCAATGCCCATTCTATCTCCATTCTCTCTCTGTTTGAATGCGCCTTTCATACCACAGCTAGACTAATCCTTGTACGTGTTACATCCATCATATCACTCTTCTAATCAGAGATTTAAAAATTTTCTCCATGCTCTGTCAAATACTGTTCACATTCCCTTGCTGGGCATAAAAGATTCTGTAAAATTTTGCCTTAGCTTGTTTTTCTAGCTGAAAATTATCCTACACTGTCAAATAGGACTTCTGGTCTTTCGGGATTTGCTTTCTTACCATACCCCTACCTTGACAAATAGGACAAATGCTATTTAAGGATATTTTGACTGTTTATAGCTTTATTTCTTGCCGAACCCTTCACCTGAGATGCAAAATAAATAATGAGGCAAGTTTCACTGTAAAACATCTGAATTCAAATGTACTAGCTATAATATTAGGGCAAATTGTTTTATCACTCTGACCCTCAGTTTCTTCATTGGTGAAAGTGGGGATAACAGTACTATTTCAAAGAATTCTTGTGAGGAATGAATGAAAAAAATGTACATAAAGCAACTAGTATTTAACATTCAACAAAGGCAGCTTCTATTGTATTGTATTGACATTATTATTAATATTTCAGTTCATTCTTGGGGCACCTGGGTGGCTCAATCGGTTGAGCATCCAACTCTTGATTTCAGCTCAGGTCATGATTCCAGTGCCGTGGGATCCAGCCCTGCATCAGCATTCGTGCTTAGCATGGATCCTGCTTAAGTTCTCTCTCTCCCTCTCCCTATCCCTCTGCCTGTCTGCCCCACTTGTGCATGCTCTCTCTCTCTCTTTCCCTCAAATAAAATAATAATAATAATAATAATTTCAGTTAATTCTTTTTTTTTTAATTTTTTTTAACGTTTATTTATTTTTTGAGACAGAGAGAGACCTAGCATGAATGGGGGAGGGGCAGAGAGAGAGGGAGACACAGAATCTGAAACAGGCTCCAGGCTCTGAGCTGTCAGCACAGAGCCCGACGCGGGGCTCGAACTCACAGACTGAGAGATCATGACATGAGCCGAAGCCGGACGCTCAACCGACTGAGCCACCCAGGCACCCCCAGTTTATTCTTTTTTTAAAAAATGCTTATGTATTTTTTGGAGAGAGAACATGAACTAGAGAGGGGCAGAAAGAGAGGGAGACAGAGGATCTGAAACGGGTTCCATGCTGACAGCAGAGAGCCCCAGTGCGGGGTTCAAACACATGAACACATGACCTGAGCTGGAGTCAGACGCACTTAACCAACTGAGTCACTCAGGCACCCCTCAGTTTATTCTTTAAAGGTGATTTTAATGCTACTTTCTCTGAGGCTTCTCTATCTCATTTCCTATTTCAGTTGAGCTTTTCCTCTTCTGATCTAGTACAGCATTTTTACATGGCAAGTATAATATATTACCATCTCTTCTATTTTCCGTATAGGAAATGTAAGTCCTCCCCAAGATGCCTTGAGGGTAGAAACTATGTCTCTTATCTATCACCCATAACACCTAAAAGTCATCAACACCTGATAGGTATTCAACATATTTTTTTGAAGGAATCAGTAGTTTCATGTGTTCCTTGTCTTCCCCATTGCCAAACTTAGAGGTTTAGAATTACATGGAACAAATATCTGGCCATAACAGAATAAAAACTCAAGCACATTTTGGTCGGCAGGACAGATTAGTGCAACTGGCTGGTATGCTTTCAGAATGAAAGTAAACTTAAAGCTAGTTTTATGGTAAAATTCATTTTCTACCTTCACTTAAACATTCTTTAATAGAAAAAAAACCTAAAATCTTAAAGTCTACTGGTGCATCCTAATTTAAGTAACTAGATTTCTTCAAGCTGCTCTGCACTTAGTGGTACTATTTCTAAACCTAAGCAACTGGCATGCTGGTAAGCGTGTCCTCATTTCAGGTTTTAGCCCTTTAATTTTAATCCATTTTGCTATAAGAAATATGTCTACAACTCTACCACATGAAAAGTACATCATTTGCAAGGTTTCTTCAAGTACTTTATATAAACTGGCTCCTACAAAAACACAATATAGTTCACATCTAAATGTCCTTTTTCTTTTCCGAGTTCAATAAAATTTGATTTGATTAACAAAAAATGGAAGTGGGGCTGGATGGAAAACAATTTTTTTCTTGCAATCAATTAACAGCACAGTTACCTAAGCTTTTAAGATTGCTGTTGCCAGCGGGGGTCTTTAAATCAAAGATCAACCCCTTCTCTACTTTTTGATCACAAATAACTCTAAGTAGTCATTGTGATATGGCCTCCCCACTCATGTCTTCCTCTCCCACGTTCTCCCCTGCTTTGTTTTCTCTAGCAGCATTGACTTCCTCGGTTTCCTGCCAGCTTTCCTAGCCATGCATACAGTGTCCCCAGACCATGACTGCTTCCCACCTTTTCTGCATGGAGATATATATCTGTTATAGTTTACATTAAAAATATCTTCCTGAGAAAAGTTTTGCATAACTTATATTACACCCCCACATCACTTATCAGTCTAGATCAGGCCGCACTTTTGGAAACATGCTGGTTTTCTCCTTTAGGGTACCATTACAATTGTAATAAGATGTAAATAATTTATGCACATATTTGCTTAAGATATATTTCTCTGAACTCAATGAGTAAAGAAAATACATTTCACCTACTCACCTGTGTATCTCCAAGGCCTATCACATAAAACGCCCTCAACAAAATGGTCATGGGTGAGTGGAAAAAGTGTATCACTAAACTGACAATCTCCCCATGAAAAATCAGCTAGTGGGACATCCATTCCTTCTGTCACCAGCTGATAAACAAAACAGAACAAAAAAAATGCTTCTTTCTGAAAAGATAACCTAAAAATATTGCTGAGATTTTTATTTACCATGCTAAAATGAACAAGATAAATCACAAGGAAAAATGCCTGCACTTCCCAAAATAAGGACAAGAACAAAACCCCAAAAAACTTTGTTTGCTTAGATTCAAAGGAAGGCATGAACCATCGCTCACTGGTAACTAATGACACTATTTTTTAGGTAATTTAATATAATTTTGAGCCAGAAAATATAGTGAAAACAGATATTTTTTCTTATTTATGGAAGGCATTTACTTCCATAAAGTTCTTCCTGACTGGTAAGTTTATAATATCTTGATCTTCCTAGGAAGATGACTTAGAGTTATCTCAACTTTCAAGCAATTTGAACCATTTCTTCAATGGTTATAAATTCCATCATCTAAATAAAAGCTTTCATAATTTTTGGCTACCGAAAAAATGCTATAGACTTCAAATATCTGACTGCTCTTATTTCTCCGGTGTTCGTGAGGCTGGAGGTTGGGGAGCAGATAACCAGTAAGACTGCGCATCCCTTTATGGGCTCTATCTCAATGACCAAATTACAAGATATTATCCTGCATTTTTTAGAGTAAACATTTTTCGTGTATCCTTTTCAAACTTGGACACACAGTACAGAGTATTTAGCTAAGTCACATCTATTGACTAAAGCCTTAAATTTATCATCTGGAGAACATTATCAATAACTAAATTCCATAGGGTATATTGTTGCCTCTCCCGACACCTTCAGAGAGAGGCATTTTCAGTCTTCTTGGAAAGGGATGGTTATAAGTGAGTAATGACAACAAAGGGTTGGTAAATATTCCTTAGTGAGAGAGAGGGCTCTAAGTCTTGATTAGTTTCATTCCCTTTGTCATTCTTTCTTTTTCTTCCTTTTCTTTCTTTCTTTCTTTCTTTCTTTCTTTCTCTCTCTCTCTCTCTGTCTCCCTCCCTCCTTCCTTCCTTCCTTCTTTTTCCTTCCTTCCTTCCTTCCTTCTTCCTTCCTTCATTATTTCCTTTCCTTCCTTCCTCCCTCCCTCTCTCTCTTCTTTCTTTCTTTCTTTCTTTCTTTCTTTCTTTCTTTCTTTCTTTCCTCTTTCTTTCTTTCTTTCTCTCTCCTTCCTTCCTTCCTTCTTTTTCCTTCCTTCCTTTTCCTTCCTTCCTTCCTTCCTTCCATCCTTTCCTTCCTTCCTTTCCTTCCTTCTTTCCTTTTCCTTCCTTCCTTCCTTCCTTCCTTCCTTCCTTCCTTCCTTCCTTCTCTTTTCTTCCTTCCTTCCTTTTCCTTCCTTCCATCCTTTCCTTCCATCCTTTCCATCCTTCTTTCCTTTCCTTCCTTCCTTCCTCCCTCTCTTCTTTCTTTCTTTCTTTCTTTCTTTCTTTCTTTCTCCTTCCTTCCTTCCTTCCTTCCTTCCTTCCTTCCTTCCTTCTCCTTCCTTCCTTCCTTCCTTCCTTCCTTCCTTCCTTCCTTCCTTTCCTTCTTCCCTCCCTCTCTCTTCTTTCTCTTTCTTTCTTTCTTTCTTTCTTTCTTTTCTCTTTCAGTGTGTATGATGCAGCTTATGCTTATCAGTTATGATGAACATGACCTCTGGGATGAGACTGCCAGGTTTGATATCTACTTACAAGGTGTTTGGCATTGGGAAGAATATCACTGTGTGCATTTTTTGCCTTACTTGAGCACTAATAGCATCTACTTCACAGAATTAAATGAAATAATCTATGTGGAGTTTTGGCACAGTGCCTTACTCATATTAAGTGCTAAGTATTAGCTATGATCACCACACATGGTATGGATTTTGGCTTTATATTTTGCCACCAAGTCTTCATAAAGTTCTATGTCTTCTTCTTACATTCTTTATCGTAAGTGCTATTTAAAAACATTCTTCTGCAGTTTCTCTTCCCAGTGTTCCCAGTTGTTAAACCCTTTAAGGCCAGTCCAAGCACTGCTGCTACTTTTCTTTACACAAACTGCCTTTTGAGCTTCCTTCATTTCATCAGGCTTATTCATTACAATGCCACATGTAGGTTCATCAAGTACAGGTGACTCCCTCCTCTACTGCCATTTCTGTTCCACAGCCGCCTAAAACCCTTCAATATAACCCATGTCTCAGAGACTGCTATCTTGCTTGACTCCCATCTCTCTCTCTCTCTCCCTCCCTCCCTCCTTCCCCCCCTTTCTGTCTCTCACTCTTTTTCTCTCTTTCTGTCTTTCTCTCTCTCTTCTACAATGGAAGGACCTATGTATTTCCTACAGAAAAATTCCATAATTCTGATGGTGCTGGAGGAAAGATGATTATTCTTTGAAAAGCACACATACGTACACATATGAGTAAAACTGTCCTGCCAGATAATATTACTTGTCCTTAAAATGCTTTTTGAATTCTGTTCATAAAGCATCTCAACATAACTATGAGACAGAGTCAAAGAGGTTGTTTCTCACTTCATTCCTGCTGCTGTTTGAAGGGCAGGCTGAGGTTTCTTCACTCTTGAATTGTGTATTAACCACTGCATGTTTGCTCAATATGCAATATTTCTATGACTACAATCTACCTATCCTTTCAGTTTTTACTAAATATGTTAGTACCTATACATGGAGGTTCTGTAATGATAAATTAACTAACTTATGAATGATAATTATACCATTGGAACATAGCAAAAACTCAAAGACTATATTATTATTAGAAGTAGATAGAGGTGGTGATTTTGTTGTTATGAGAATGAGAAAGTTATAGATATATTTTGCAAATAGAGATTTATTAAAAAAGCATCCATACTTGACTTGTAACCTCACTAGCGGTGAATCATTCAATCCAGGCACCAAAGTGAAATGAAGAAGACACTGAAAGCCACAGTTACATGATATTAACATACTAGTTAAAACAAATTTTTCTTGAAAGTTTATTCCACCCTAATACATAGAGTCTTGGGAATTGGGGGAATTGTTAAATATTTATGGAATGGAAATGACCTCAACAACCCTTCTCCAATGTTTGTTATGAAAACTAGAAGTGTTTAAGGGGCATCTAAGGGGCACTGAGGTCAAAGAAGTGGAAACAGGATCTGACTATAGACCTCTATATCCTCATCAATTTTTATTTCTTTTCTATTGTGTTACTGGATCAGTAAATTCTGCTTACTCACTTCTTAAAATTATATTTCATTTCATTTATCAACAGTGATTCTTGAAGATGGTGTTCATTGACAAAAACATTTCTGAATATTCTTTCCCTCAAAATGTTAACAACCAGCATTAACTGTAGTGAAAATTCACTTTTGCTTCATAAGAAACAACTTCAAGTGTTTCTGATACAATAATGATATTTGAAAATTGACAAAACACATAGTACAGTGTTTCAAATACTTCCTTTCCCCCTCTCGATTGCTAAGAAATAAGCTATAGGATCCTTGGAGTATACATATATTAGAGATAGCTTCAACCAGACAGGTTCATATCTCTACCATAATTACTCATGGAAACTCTGAAAACTCTCTCCAGAAGAAAACAGATGCTAAATTATTATTACTTTAGAAAATCCAAGGGAATATAGGTGGACCTGATAAAGTGACTTTCACTGTGAATTACATGAGATTTCAAATTACATTTGAAATTATATAGGGTAAGATACAAGATGTGACACTCATTTTTTTCCCCTCAGACACTTCAACACTAAAATAGATAATAGTTATGTAATCTTGTTCCTCATATACATCTATGGAGTGACTAACATTTACCAAGCAACACCAATTTTCCTCATATTATGAATTTGCGTGTATGTATATTACAGGCAGAGAGGGAAAGTTCCTTCCATTCTCTCTTCCCATTCCCTTACCAAGCTAGATCATTTGGACATCACCATTTCTGTCAGAGGAACAGTGCATAGGAGCAGAAATCAGCTGTACGTGTGAACCCAGGTAAAAGTTCCCAAATGAATGCCTCTCAAAAGCCAAAGGCTTCATGAAGAATGGTGTAAGAAATGCAGTCTCTGGTATCAACCCAGATACCAGTTTCCTAGAACTTCACCTTAGTGGACATGCTAAAATCTCCGTCTCCCATGAGTCATATGGGGAAACCTTCACTCTTGCCTAAACATAGATGAGTTCTCAGCACATGTTTTTATGATCTGGCTCCTTTTGACTCCAGGAAATTAGGATTAAATTCAGAAAGTGCCATAAAATCTGACATAAAACAAGAGAATCGACATTCATTGGTCCAAATGTTTGTTCACCCATTTGTTGAAGAAAATGTATTGGTATTTTTAGAAGAAAATCACAACACAATGAGAATGGAATTTCAATCTGCTTAAGGTAGATGAAGAAAGAGGTGAGCTACTAAAGCAATATACAATCAGATTATAAAAGAACTGGAAGTAAAACCTATCTTTTAGCCCCACAGACTTAAATAACTATTAAGTGCTAAGATATATAGGAATAAAATCCACCAGTTGACTGTTGCTTTTAATAATGGTTAAATTTGTGAAACACAAATAAATACAAAGGAAGGTAAGAAGAAAAGATGGAGAATAAAAGAAAAGGAAATGAAAATGAAAGGCAGCAAAAGTGAAAAAGAAGAAAGAAGAAAGTTATAAATATTAAAAAGGGAGTTTAAACATATATATTTCACTGGACCATAAGACACCTTAAAAATTTGGAAGAGTAGAAATCATACAATGTCTCCTCTCAGACCACAATGGAATTAAACTAGAAATCAGTAAGAGAAAGATAGTTGGAACATCCCAAAATACATGGAGGTTAAACAATACACTTAAATAAAACATGGGTCAAAGCATAAATCTTAAGAGAAATTAAAAATATTTTGAACAAAATGAAAATGAAAATAAAACTATCAAAATTTGTAGGATATAGTGAAATCAGTGTTTAGAGGGAAATGTATAGCATTGTATATATATATATATATATATATATATATATATATATAGTGTAAGAATAAAGACTTAAAATCCATAATCTAAGCTTCCATCTTAGGAAACTAAGGGAAAAGAAAGAACAGATAAAATCCATGGTAAGCAGGAGAAAATAATAAATTAAAGGAGAAATCAATGAAATTGACAGCAGAAAATCAATAGAGAAAGTCAACAAGTCTAAAACCAAGAGGTTCTTTATCTACAACCAATATCCAAATCGAAAATACAGTAGAATATATATTTTATTTCAATAAGTGTGCAAATATAAAGTTTTCTGTAATAAATTTATAAAGCACACAAACAATATGATACAGCTACAGAATTTACTAAATTATATAAAATAAAATACTAAAATAAATGGACTGCTATTGGTTTGGCTACTCAAAAATTAACAAGATGAAGTTCTAAAAAACTTAAAATAAAAAATTTGCATTTAATATTTCTTTAAAAAATACAATAATTTAACATTTCATCAGGAAACAAATGATTAACCCAACATTTTGAGAAAAATAATAAAATATATTTATGCTCAAATATTTAAATACAATATAAAGTTAAATAATGTGAAATGCAGGAAAAGATATTAAAATCAATAGAAACCTCAGAAGCTGGTTTAATTATTGACATTAATGTGATATACAGTGAAGATCTGATTTTAAATCAGTGGGGAAAGAAAATAATATTTTATTAATTAATCCAGAAATTATTTGCTATTGAAGGTAAAAAGCAGATTCAGATAATTCTTCTTCTTTTTTTTTTAGAGAGAGAGAGAGAGAGAGAGACCACAAGTGAGGGAGAGGGGCAGGCAGGTAGAGAGAGAGAGAGAGAGAGAGCAAGTAGGCTACATGCTTCCTGGGGAGCTCAACACGAGGCTTGATCCCATGACACTGGGATCATGACCTGAGCCGAAATCAAGAGTTGGACCCCCAACTGACTGAGCCACCCAGGTGCTCCCAGATAATTCTATTTTTATGAAAAAGCAGAAAAAAATTAAGAACACTCTTTTTTTTTTTTTTTTAATATGGAACACCTCATAAATTTGTGTGTCATTCTGGCATAGGGGCCATGATAATCTTCTCTGTATAGGATCATTCTTTTAAGAAGTTAAATATGATAGGGACGCCTGGGTGGCTCTGTTGGTTGGGCATCAGACTTCAGCTCAAGTCATGATCACGCAGTTTGTGAGTTCGAGCCTCCACGTTAGGATCTGTCCTGACAGCTCAGAGCCTGCAGCCTGCTTTGGATTCTGTGTCTCCTCCTCTCTCTGCCCCTCCCATGCTCATGCTCTGTCTCTCTCTGTGTCTCAATAATAAATATATGTTAAAAAAATTAAGAAGTTAAATATGATAAATGAAATAATCAAACACAAGAAGAAAATAGAGGTAAATATCAGAATGAGTATTTATTGATGTGAAAAAACTGGTAAAGATTGATGGAAATGACTACAGAAAAAAAAACAAAACTTCTGTAAGTTAAATACATCATAAGTAAAATGAGAAGTAAACAACAAACTGGGAAATATATGCAAACAAATTACGAATACCCTTAATAACAACAGGATGTTCAAATAGAAGGGAAAAGGTTAATATATCCAAATTTCAATAATAGTAAAAGCACTTGAACTAGTAATTCACAAAAGAAATACAAATGACCAATGAACTTAGGAAATTATTTTAAAAGTGCAAATAATCAAAGATGCAAAAATTTAATCATTAATGAGATTCCCCCTTTTTTACTATTTTACTAATAATGCTAATAAATATTAATATGTGTGTATGTATATGTTACATGTATACACATATGTATGTATATGTATACATGCATGTACACACACATATATATATACACACACACACACACATATATATATAATCCCTTGATTGTTCAAGGAAATTATACTCTTTTAAACAGATAGTATGTAAAATTTTCAATTTCCCTGGAAAATAACTTGGCAATATGAATCAAAAACCTCAAAAATAGTGTGTATTTGTTTTGAACCAATAATAGAAAAGCAACCATAGATTTTCTTACAGTTATGACAGTGAAAAATTGCAGCCAATCTAAATGTCCAAAGAGGAAATTGGTAAAATAAATTATAGTATAGGTATATGATAAACAGAATTCAAAAATATTTAACCTAATTATAAATTGTTCATGATGAATTGTTATTTAAAAAGGATAAGCTATAGAATAGTATGTATAACATGCTCCCAATTTAACCAAGTTAGCAAGTACACACATGCACATAGATGATAGATGTGTGTGTGTGTGTGTATATATATATACACATAGATATATGTACATACATATGTATATATATATACACACACATGTATACACGCACACCTATATATACGTGTGTATATATATATATACACACACACGCATACACACATACACGACAGTGTGTGTGTGTGTGTGTGTGTGTGTGTGTGTGTGCCATGTATAATTGTAGACCCAACAGGAATAGTTATTCTGTATTTTAAGATTACAAAGTTTTAGATTTTTGCTTTTCTGTCAAAATTTTCTACTGTGGGGGCACTTGTGTGGCTGAATCGGTTAAGTCGTCAACTTTGGCTCAGGTCATGATCTCACCATTTATGGGTTTGAGCCCCTCATGGGGCTCTGTGCTGATAGCTTAGAGCCTGGAACCTACCTCAGATTCTGTGTCTCCCTCTCTCTCTGCCCCTCCCCTGCTTGTGCTCTCTCTGTCTCTCTATGCCTCTCAAAAATAATAAATGTTTAAAAAAGTTATATTTTTTACTGTGAAAAAAATTCAAACACTAAAACTTGAATTTTGACTTCAATTAAATAAAAATAAATTAAATAAAAAGATTTGGTCTATGATACTGATTAAGGATAAAAAGGTAGCATAATCCAATCAATAATATTTCTAAATAAGAACACAGTTTAAAACTCTGTGACATGTTGTCTTTTAAAACATAGCACATTTAGAATGAGGTGTTAAAAGAACGGCAACTTCACTAATACACTACATAATGGTATACAAAAAAAATGACACTATGGAGCCTCATACCCTCAAAATGTAAAGTTTGCCAAGTTTCAAACTGTTTCAGTTTGATAAATTGAAAAGTCATGAGAGCAATATTCTAAGGCCCCTGCCAAAAGTATAAACCACTGGTTATCGGGACAATCATGGAACATACTATTTCCAAAGCAGTTTTTGCTGCGCCTACATTACAGATACTTCAGATGAAGGTGAAAGAACACATAGGCATCTATAAACTTCAGCATAAAAGTGCTGAATAACAACACCAGTATCCATCGCTGCACCTCCCTGAAGGTGGGTGTTTATGAGAAATGTCCAGAGGACGAAAGGAAGGCATTGAATTGGACAACCCCCCGTTGGTAACTTACATCCTGAAACAAGAGATTTGATTACCCTTATCATTATCTCTGCTTGCTGAGCAGAGCTCCCAAAGCTATTAGTGGTCATAAAATTACCCAGCTGTTTTTTAAATCCAACCATAGTATTTGACTCAGTGACCTCTTCGGTCAATGAATTTCACAGGTTGACTATACACATTCATAAGGCATTATTTACCTCAATTTGTTCTGAATTTACTGCCTCTTATTTTTATCAAGCATCTTCTTGTCCTCATCTTCTTATGGGACAAGGTTAAAAAAAAAGTGTCCTTTGTAATTTTGAATGCTTCAATCAAGGACTTTTCTAAAATACACCAGATTTTAGAATCTTTTATTAGGAAAATGAAAAATCTAGCTATATTCCATCTAGTCTCTATTAATATTTTATTCTCACCATGACTTCTTATTACTTGGGTGTGAATTCAATTTCAGTTTTACCTCATTATTCTATTTCTTTCATATTATTAACAGCACAAGAGTGACAATCATGAACATACAGTTTTTTTCCAGTAAGAAAATTCAAGTTTTTATGATGTGAAAAGATTAAACTCTTACTGATACTATGATTTTCCTTTAATTGAAGTGTCCATCTTAGGAAAATCAGTACACTCAAAACACTTAAATTTTTAGTTACCAAACCAGACTAGATTAGTATGCTTTTCAGTAAAAATATTTTTAGCATTACCTTTTTAAAGCAGATTCTTTCTGCTAGATTGTTCTGGAGCAATTTAGATACACCAAAATTAGAAGATTGGATAAGTTAGTCACCTAGTCACATGATTCTATTGTAATTCATCCGAATAGTGATTTTGTATTTTGAGTAGCGAGAGAGTTGCTCTCCATAAACTAGGCATATTTCTCAATATTTGTAGTTATAAATAATTATGCTATTTATAAAATTAGCCATTTTCAGGTATATAGTCAGGTATGATTTTTTTACACAGTACGTTCTTTCATAGCTGAAAATATTTGCAACCCCTCTTGTATGTCGTCATCATGTTCCTTCAAAAATCCCTCATTCGTGTAATAAAGACACATGACATTAATTTAGAAATAAAATAAGATGCATGTATTGAAACAGTTAAACTCAAGGAAACGAAAGATTAGCTCCTCCTTGTTATTTAGCCTCTCTTAAGGTTTGATCCAAGAGAACATTTGCTTGATAAAAATACAAGTTCCTGGGTTTCAAGGCGGACCTGTGGGTTGGGACGGAGCCAACATTTTAAACTAACTCCCTATGTGTACTCATCACAATTATCTTTGGGCTTCTTCTCAGTTTTGACTTTCTCCCTGGGAGAGCTCTTCCATACCCACAGCTTCAGCTATACATACACCAATACTTCCCAAAGTTGTATCTCCAGCTTGGAGTTCTCTTTTGAGTACCAGATGTCGCCATCTGGTTTGTCTCAGAGATATTTTATACTCAGACCAAAGTAATGACTTGATCCTAAAATCTTGCCTTCATGTAGTTCCATCTACTTTCCTTGCAGTGAATATTTACATCACTTTTATTGAAGTGCTCAAGTCAGAAACCCTTGATCATCTTTTCCCCTTTCCTTCTCCTTTTAAATTTTTTAGTAAAATGTATTGTCTTATCCATTATTGGGTTTCTCTTGGATTTTGTGTTTGGAAATGTACCATCCTTAAGATCAGACATGTCATCCTGATTACATGATGAGCTTGACTGCTGAGTTTTGTATCAGGGTTAGAGACCCAGAGTGACACCATGAAACCGAAAGTGGCCCTATTGAGGAAAAACCCCAAGATTTTTTTTTAGCAGCAAGCTTACATAATTCAAATCATAATTAATATCAACAGAGGTTTAATGAACACTTATTGAACTTTGAGATTTTGAGAAGAAATCCATTCTAAAGAACCCTAGGTATCTATGAATAAAAAATAAGAAAGTTAAAAATACTTACAAGTCTATGGTCCCAATCTGCTAATAATAGTTAAATCTTATTCTTCACAATTTCCCATTTATGAAAATTGGGTTAATATCTTTGGAAAAAATTTACATTTATATTTTCTTATAGTTAAATTAGAATTAAGCTGCTTTCAGATATATTTTCACAGAAAATAATTACAATATTCCAAAGGCCAAAATATGCCATTTTTAAAGCTCTCATTTTCTCTGCTTTTCTGAAATATCGGTAGAAATGGGACCAAGGAAAAAGCAGATCCCTTTTTAAAAGCCTCACAAAGATTCTTTTTTTTCCTTGTTCTCAAGTCAAGCATTCTTTTTTTTTTTTAATTTTTTTTTAACGTTTATTTATTTTTTAGACAGAGAGAGACAGAGCATGAACGGGGGAGGGTCAGAGAGAGAGGGAGACACAGAATCGGAATCAGGCTCCAGGCTCTGGGCCAGCATCAGCCCAGAGCCTGACGCGGGGCTCGAATTCACGGACCGTGAGATCGTGACCTGAGCTGAAGTCGGACGCTTAACCGACTGAGCCACCCAGGCACCCCTCAAGTCAAGCATTCTTGTTGAAAGTTTTCTTATTACCAAGATGTTTGTCGCAAAAGAAGGTAGTGATATGTTATTACCTCAGTATAAATTTTAAATGTTATTATTGGTACTTGCAGATGAAATCGTCTTCCTAAAACAATACAGAAAGGCAATTATTTTTATCACTAATTTGGAAGGAACATATAACAATCAGTGGTTGTGAGTGTATAGTATAGTTCAGAGTTTAGTCTATATCAGATGACTTTATTTTTGTCCTTGTGTGTAGCTTTGATGAATACTCTAAAATGTATCATGCAGGTATAATTTAATTATGTAACATTTGGTACTGATACAGGTTATAAAGTATAATAAAAAGGACACTCACAAGTCTGCCAATATAGTTATAAAATAGAGCATCATCATTACTGTGTCCCCAATGGGTGTGTGTCTCCTTGATCCCATCCTTCTACCTTTCCAACACCGGTGACTCCCCCTTCAAATTTGTATTTACCATTTCTTTGCTTTAAAAAAAAAAATAGTTTGAGGGGCACTTGGGTAACTCAGTCAGTTAAGCATCCAGCTTCAGCTCAGGTCATGATCTCGTGGTCTATGAGTTCGAGCCCTGCGTCGGGCTCTGTGCTGACAGCTCGAAACCTGGAGCCTGTTTCGGATTCTGTGTCTCCCTCTCTCTGCCCCTCCCCCACTCGTTCTCTGTCTCTCTTTCCTTCCCCAAAATAAATAAACATTAAGAAAAAATTAAAAAAATAGTTTGATGATATATCACTCAGCAGTTTTAAAAATTCATTCATGGGGTTTCAAAAAACTGTATTTATTTTCACTATAATCTAAGATTCTGCTATGTGATAACTACACATTTTATTTTTCCTTTTTCCTGTTGATAGATGTTTACAGTATCTTAAGTTTTTGCTAGTAAGAGAATAATACCATAAATATTCTTGTGATTCACACATGTAAGGGTTCTCTATGGTATAAATCTAGAAATAGAATTGCTGAGTGTGGGGAATGTTATACTTAAAAGATAAAGTCAAACTTTTTTCCAAAAGAATTGTACTACTTTAAAACCATGCTAGCAACATACATTAATTCTCATTAATTTATATACTCACCAAAACTTGTAATGGCAGTTATAATTTTTGTGATCTGGCAGGTATAATATTGTAGAGCATTGTAGTATTACTTACTAATTCTTTGAATACTAAGGAAGGTAAGCATGTCTCCATATCTTTATTTACTGTTCAGGATTTATAAATATTGTTTAGTTATATAATTTGTCCATTATTATATCAGGTTGTTTATCTCTTTACTGATTTGTAAGAATTTTTTATATTGGTGGTGCCTGGACGGTTCAGTTTGTCTGACTCTTGGTTTTGGCTCAGGTCATGATCTCATGGTGGTAAGATCGAGCCCCATGGTAGGCTCTGTATTGAGTGTAGAGCCTGCTTAAGATTCTCTCTCTCCTCTCTCTGCCCTCCCCCGCACACACTTGCACTCTCTCTCCTCCTCTCTCTCTCTCAGACTAAATAAATAAACCTTAAAAAAAAGGAAAAAGAATTCTTTACATACTATGTATAATTATTTTTCTCAGTTGTGTATATTTCAATATTTTCTCCAGTTTACAGCTTGTCAGCTTATCATATCATGCTTTTTGAAAGATAAAATTTCTTAATTTCAATATGTTGAAATGTTTCAATATTTTAAGTTTAGAACATTTAATACTTGTTTAAAAATATTTCTGAAGATCATAACTATATTTTCCCATATTTTTTAATCTAAAATTACAGGGTTTTCTTTTTCACATTTAAATATCCAACATATCGTGGGGCACCTGGGTGGCTCAGTCGGTTAAGCATCCAACTTCAGCTCAGGTCATGATCTCATGGCTTCTGAGTTTGAGCCCTGCGTTGGACTCTGTGCTGACAGCTTGGAGCCTGGAGCCTGCTTTGGATTCTTTGTCTGCCTTTCTCCGCTCCTCCCCTGCTCATGCTATCTCTATCTCTCTCTCTCTCTCAAAAAATAAATAAACATTAAAATATTTAAAAAATATCCAACATATTGAGATCTTATTTCTATACAGTAATTGGCCAGGAGTCCATTATACAGGAATAACCAATCATTCCAGAATAATTCATGGAATAATTGTGTCCTTCTCCCAGTTTTCAACAGTGCTACATATGTCACAAATCCTGTGAGTGCCATTCAACAACTTTTGAGTGCCTACTGGGGTCGCATACACTTCTATGGGATAGAAAGAAAGCAGTAAGTATGGGAGAAATCATTTCATGGTTGGGTCAATTTTGAGTTTCTCTAGGACCCTGCATTGCCAGTTAGTTTTAACCCTGAATCAATTCCATAATAGCTTATTTATTTTATCTGTGTAACAAGTTTTACAATACCATGGTCTCAATGTTTGTGTCCCCCCCGTCAATTCATATGTTGGAATTCTAACCCCCAAAGATGATGGTATAAGGAAATGGGGCCTTTGGGAAGTGATTAGGTCATGAGAGTAGAACTCTCATTAATGGGATTAATGCTCTTATCAAAGAAATCCCACAGAGCTCCCTAGCCCCCTTAAGCAAGAGGGTCTGCAGCCTGAATTTGGTTCCTCACCTAGCCATTCTGGCAGCCTGATCTCCAGGTTCCAGCCTTCAGAACTATGAGGTTTTTATAAGCCAGTTAATATCTAGTGATATCCTGTTTAGTTCAAATGGACTAAAACAGGTATCTTACAAGGCCAGTTCTGCTTCTGGACTATTTTCACAATTATTGATCCCTTGTTCCTATACTCTTTCATATAGATGTTAGAATTAGCTTGTCAAATTAGACACACACACAACAGGAAGTTAATAAAATTGCATTGAAAATATAGATCAGTGGAATATTACTCAGCCATCAAAAAGAATGTAATCTTGCCATTTGCAATGATGTGGAAGGAGCTAGAGTGCATTATGCTACACCAAATAAGTCAGAGAAAGACAAATACCATATTATTTCACTCACATGTGGAATTAAACAAAACAGATGAACATATGGGAGGGGAAAAAATAAAAGAGAGGGAAATAAATCATAAAAGACTCTTAAAGATAGACAGCAAACTCAGGGTGCCTGGGTGGGCTCAGTGAGTTGAGTGTCCGACTTTGGCTCAGGTCATGATCTCACAGGCTGTGAGTTCAAACCCTGTGTCGGGCTCTGTGCTGACAGCTCAGAACCTGGACCTCTGGACCTTGCTTTATATTCTATGTCTTCCTCTCTCTGCCCCTCCCCTGCTTGCACTCTGTCTCTCTGTCTCTCTCTCTCAAAAATAAATAAATGGCAAAAAAAAAAAAAAGAGAACAAACTGAGAGTTGATGGAGAAAGGTGGGTGGGGGGCAGGCTAGATGGTGATGACTATTAAGGAGGGCACCTGTTAAGATGAGCACTGGGTATTGTATGGAAGTGATGAATCACTGAATTCTACTCTGAAACTAGTATTGTACTATGTTAACTAACTAGAATTTAAATAAAAATTGGAAAAAAAAGAAACTCCTCCAATATTTATATTTTGTAAATAATTTTTATTATGAGTGTGTTTTGAATTATATCAAATATATTTTATAGCATCTAATAGGATAATGATAATTTTACCCATTCTATAATGCAGTAAAATAAATATATCAGTTTACTAATTTTATATTATTCTTGAACTTCTGGACTAAATCCAACTTGGTCATAATATATACCAATATATACAAATTATTAGATTCTGTTTGCTAATATTTTTAGCATATTTACATCTAGTTCCGTGAGTTAATAAAGTCTTAAATCTTCCATTCTGTACACTCCTTATGTAGTGTTGCTATGAAACTTCAAATAAGTTAATAATGTGAATTAAGAAGTATTTCTCTTATTTATTCTTTGGGAACATTTTTAGGAAGTTAAAATAATTTGTTCTTTAAAATTATAATAACATTTTCCCAAAAACAAGAATTAGTTTTTGTCTTTGAAGGGAAAAAATTTATATATTTTATATACACTTTTCTCTGATAACCTTGACCTGTTCGGGGTTTTTTCCCCCCTCCTTCTGCAGAATTAATGAGTTATTTTTGAGTAGGAATTTGTGTAACTTGTCTGCATTTCACATTTTTTTTACGAGAAAAGTTCTCATATTCCTTTCTAACATTTTTTGTCCTTATGAAATTATTATGTCTATTTCTTCTGTATGTTTTGGCTCTTCTCTGTCTGCTTCATGATTTATATAATATGTTAATATTGTTTAGTAATTATGTTTTTTGTTTACTCATTCAAAAATTTTAGATTTTTATTATTACATTCATTCTAATTTCTTTGAATCAATTCTAATATTTTTAACATCTTGAGTTGGTTTTTGTGTTCATTAATTTGTAACCTTTGTTATATTCTAATAAGGACCTGCAATTGTTTAAATTTCTTACAATTCACTATTTTTGTTTCTTCCCGACATTTGAATATCTAGCATTTTTATTATTTTAAAGTTCTAATTATTTTTCATCTTGATTATGATTTATCTTTATCTTTTATTTTTTAATGTTTTATTAATTTTGGGGAGAGAGAACATGAGCACTGAGGGGCAGGGAGAGAGGGAGACAGAAGATCTGAAGCCAGCTCTGTGCTAACAGCAGAGAGCCCATGGGGCTCGAACTCACAAATCGTGAGATCATGACCTGAGCCGAAGTTGGATGCTCAACTGACTGAGCCACCCAGGTGCCCCTGGTTTATCTTTTTCTTCAAATATGTGGGTAACATTTTTAAAATCTATCATTTCAGAAAATTTTGCTTTTGTGAATAACTTCTAAGTTTATTCCATTATACCATACAATATAGTCTACAGAATGACAATGCTCTCTTCAGTTGTCTCTAACCTTTACACTGAGACATCCAATGAATTTATAATTCAGTGATTATATTTTTATTTCTAAATTTCTATTTTTTTCTCTCAAGTTGCTTTTATAAAATTGCTTTTCAAAATCATATTTTCCTTTCTCATTTTGTGATTCATTTTCATTTTTCTTTTGTTATTTTACACATTTTTGTTTTAAATTGTATATTATCAAATAATTCCATTGCTGAAATCTTTGGTTTCTAATCTTTTGTTTGTTTCTATATGTATTTGTGATATTTTATTATAAGCTTATACTGATTAGCCATAATTGATAAGAATCTTAAGAGCTATATTACATTCACTGTTAAAAAAAAGAAAAAAAAAGTTTACATTTGCTTATTCAAAGAGCCAAAAACTCTTTCAATCTAGATTAATTTTACTTCTGTCCCAAATTCCAGACTTAATGTTAGAGTTTTAGTTCTTGTATGCTTCAAAGGACCATGGCTTACCCAATATATATTTTGTCTCACGTTTGCCTGTCAGGTTTGTCTAAGGTGCAAGGCTTCCACGCTGATAATAGCTCAAATATTTTTGTTTTATTAAATTACTTTCTTCATTTATTCATGAATCTGGGAGATTTTTCTTACTCTTTATGATCCCAGGAATGCATTAGAAGGCAAATTTTATACCGAATCTGGTTTTCTTTCAGTGGGAGGGATTTTCAGAGTTGCTAATTCTCCAGATTTCCTGAAAAGAGAGGTTATAGTCTTACCATAAAGCTCTCTGCACGGTCTACTAAATCATATAAATTCAACACAGGCATATGAAAGAAGTCTAGGGTTTCCAGAGTTAACCAGAGTTTCTAGAGTTTCTTGGTTTCTTTCTAGGTTTTGGGTTTGGGTTTGTTTTTGTTTTTGTGTTTGTTTTTTTGGCTAGACATAAATGGATTCACTGTATGATTTAGGCATGGAGAATACCATCAGTGTTGGTAGGTGTATGTGTTTGTCTGTCTGTGTGACACAGTGGTTCCCAGGCATTCTTCAATTCACAAATTTCAAGGTAATGGTGAGAAGCTATTTTGGACTTATGTCCATGTATATTATACCTGGCCCATGAACAGCTAATAAATATTAGTATTATAATCATGAATAAATTACATAGATGATAAAGAGACCAAAGGCCAGTAGGTGATATTCAGTTTATAGTAGCTTTACTTTCACATCACTAATGTTACCTAGAAAAATAATAAAGTTGTAAAATAAAAGAGATTGACAATGATTATTTATGGTATTATTATAGTTCTAATAAAGTGCTCTTTGGAGGGTACAAATTCCAATAAAATCCTTGGGCATTTTAAGATCATAAACAGCATACAGTAATATCTTAATTAACTGTACAATAATTGGTGGGATGAAAAAGTCAACAAAGAAATAGCATACACATCACATATTACTCCCCTGCAATTATTTTACTGTATATATTATTAAAGAACTCATTATTCAATAATCTTGATACAATTTTTTAAGTTTAAAACTTATCTTTTCAACATCACTATCAATAAGGTAGGAAAGAGTAATGCATGTTGTAACTTAAATTATTAATTGTAGACCTTCAGTCTATGTTTATATGATATTTAGACAATAGATGAAATCTTGACATGATCAAAACTAGTTGTCAATATGAAGGAAAAAAATACTACAAATTATTCACTCTTAGCAATTGTTACACTGAATGCTAGAGATGACAGCAAGGTTGTAGCTCTCTGTTCTCCAAATTACAACCTTACAGAAGTCACCCTGTTGCTAAATGTCGATTATTCGCAAATATAAAAAAAAGGCAAGTGTGTCATTATTCATTATTTTCCAGCCATATTAATAACTACTTAAGATTCTACACATTTAAAATTATTCATTCTTGCCCCCAAATTACTGACAGTTTCACTTTAACATTTTGTGGTGGCCCTTCACTGCAGTATTTTTGTTTTATATATATTTTATATATTATAATCGTATGTACGATTATTGTACCCAGGTGCTTCATTTCCAAACCAACAATTTTTTTGCAGGAATATCCTTAATGCTTTGAGCCATCAAGGTAATTATACACTTGAAAAAAGACAAGATTTGAGGAGAAAAATACTTTGGTTTTCATGTCATTTCTTGCAAGCCCTTTTCTTTCTCACATCTGCTATTTCAGGTCTTTACAAGTCTTTTCTTTAGTGCCCTTTTAAAATTTCTCAATCCAAGACTGGTTTTACAAGTTCTTAGAAAAGACTACTGAGTGTACTGTTATTTCAGGGGCAACATTATACAAAGAAAGAATGGAACAAAATCACCGACAATTCAGTCAGCTGGTTCCAATCATATGACTTGGGTCATATGAATGTCAGACTGTCATCATTCACACAGGTTTTTTTTTGTTTGTTTGCCTGTTTTGTGTTTTGTTTTTGTTTTTTAAAGAAACCCTTACCAAAAGAGCATCTTTGGATTCTGTTTTTAGGACCTTCTGAGCCGTGACTTGGAGTAAGCAGAATAGGCCCTGTGGCTGTGGACTTGAGTGTAACCATCAACATTGCTGTGCAAGACACTATTATTTACATCCACTCCAAGTTATAAATGTTAATCTCCATCCCCCACCCCCTACCACGAAAAAGACCACGACTTACATAAACGTGTATACTGCAAATAGTGAGGCTATTACCCAGTGAAGAGTCTCTCCCTTGTGCCACAGGAACACATTAGAGCAGCAATAAGCGTTCTGATAGTGAGAATGCAGTTGGAATTGCCTGCTTTTCTGAGGAGATTTTAGTCTACACTGGAGGAAATATAGTTCACCCTTCTAGGCTTCACCTTTGAAGCTATGGGACTGCCTTCCCTTTATAGCTCAAAAGTTCCTCTAATCCACTGAGATCTCACTGCACTCAGGATATTTAAATCTCAGAACAAGTGTTTTTGAAGGGGTATATAACACTGAAAATAAGAAATATCGTCTTAGCTTTTGAGTTGATACAGAAAAGGGAAGCTAAGCCATTTGGCTTTAAATTGTTAAAGTTTCAGTCAGAACAGAGGAGTACAAATCCTTCTTTTCATGGTGGAGACTAGAACAGAGCACTCTGCCTTTGGCCCTGGGAAATGTTAAAATGACAACATTTAGAAAGGCTTCAGAAAACAGATGAAATTGTTTAAATTTTTGCAAAAAGAAATGTCCAAAGAAATGGGGGAAATTGATGTAGTCAAGAAGGAGGAGAAAGCAAAAGAGACTATCACAGATCACATAAAATGTTTAAAAAATTAGAAGAAAGTAGTATTTCCAAAATAACAGAAAAAAGGCAGAAGGCCTTTGAAACTTTCCCTTTATTAAATGATTAAATAACTCCATTTTGAAAAGAATAAGAAGAAAAAAATATAAATCCAAATTTAGAAGTGCAAAAGAAACTGGAGTATTAATTAACATGTATATCTTTTAAAATAATATACAATTTATTTAACCTTCATAAGGTATGGTGGATGTTTCTAATGTATTAATATTTTCTATTTTATATATGTGATATTAATGCTCTTATTTGAGAAATAAAAGGCATTATATACACAAATATATGTATGTGTGTGTGTGTGTATATATATATATCTTTTTTTTTTTAATGTGGTGCCTGACTAGACACCATCCATTCATCAAAAGCACTGTGGCATTTTTCCATTAATCCTAGGGAGGTGTTCTTTCATAACTAGCAAGCGAACTACAGGCTATTTCCTGAAGAGTTCCATAGACATAGAGGAATTTTTTATTACTTGCTTACTGTGTGTCAGATACCATTTTAAGTGCTTTAAAAACATTAACAAGTTTTATCCTCATAACAATCATATGCCTTAGCTAGTATAATTATATGAAGCACAGATTGACTAATTAACCTGTTCCAATCACCTATCTGGGGGTAAACACTTCTTCCAACCCTATGTCTCTCAATGCAGAGTCTTCCTACCTATAAACCACTACACTAAGCCAGCCAGCCAGAACAATGAAAGGAAAACCTGTATTTTCTTTTAAATTCTTCTTTCACTTTTATCTGCACTGAAAAACAATTATAAACAAATAAAGCCAAAGAACAAAAAACAAAATTGGGTAGTCTAGCAGATGATCTAATAATTATTAACCAGGTTTGAATGATCTAAATTTTACACAAACACTTTCAAACAAACATAATCTAAGTGCTGAATTCTCTAAAACCAAAAGTGAACATTCACAAGTTGTAAATGGCCATAGGGCTCCCAACTTTATTCCATGGAATGTAATCTGAGGGGATTACATCCATTTTCTGTTACTGGTTTCACTGTATCTTGATATATCAAAGAAATGGATTTCATTAAGACCAGCTAACTTTTTTTTTCCTTTTGCTGAATATGTGTTTTTTTTTTTAATTTTTAAATTTTATTTAAATCCAAGTTAGTTAACATATAGTGTAATAATGATTTCAGGTAGTGATTCATCACTTATATATAACACCCAGTACTCACATAACATTCAGTACTCATCTCAAAAAGTGACCTCTTTAATGCCCATGGTCCATTTAGCCAATCCCCCCACCAAACACCTCTCCAAAGAAGACATCCAGATGGCAGACATATGAAAAGATGCTCAACATCACTCATCCACAGGGAAGTAAAAATCAAAACCACAGTGAGATGCCACCTCACACCTATCAGAATGACTAAAATTAACAACTCAGGAAACCAGATATTGACGAGGATGCAGAGTAAGGGGAACCCTCTTGCACTGCTGGTAGGAACACAACCTGGTGCAGCCACTCTGGAAAAGAGTATGGAGGTTCCTCAGAAATTAGAAATAGAACTACCCTATGACCCAGCAATTGCACTAGTAGCTATTTATCCAAAGGATGCAAAAATGCTGATTTGAAGGAGCACATGCACCCCAATGTTTATAGCAGCACTATCAACAATAACCAAAGTATGGAAAGAGACCAAATGTCCATCGACTGACGAATGGATAAAGAAGATGTGGTATATACATATCTGTATATATGTATATATACACACATACATACATACATACATACATACATACAATGGAATATTACTTGGCCATCAAAAAGAATGAAGCCTTGCTACTTACAATAACATAGATGGAACTAGAGTGTATTATGCTAAGCAAAATAAGGCAGCCAGAGAAAGACAAATGTCATATGATTTCACTCATATGTGGAATTTAAGAAACAAACAGATGAACATAGGGGAAGGGAAGGGAAAATTAAGATGAAAACAGAGAGAGAGGCAAATCATGAGACTCTTAAATATGGAGAGCAAACTGATGGTTGCTGGAACACCAGTTAACTTTTAACTTAGCTCCAGAATTAGCTCATCTCCCATTGTCAATTTATAAAGAAAAATAATAATATAAAAATTTACATTGTACATTATATGACTCTCAGTAATATTTGTTTAGCTAGTGAAAGAAAAGAGATTACTGTGTTTTGTAATAGACTAAACTTTACATTCAAGCTAAATAGTAGTAACTAAAAACACATGGACAAAACTTAGTAAATGATTTGATGTTTGCTAAATATATATATATATATATATATATATATATAATTTTCCTTAAAATAATTTATGTTATTCTAATACTAAAGATACATGAGAGCTAAGTAAACAAAGGAAATTAACTATAGAGAAAAGAGAGCATTCTATAAAATTTTTCAAACCACTCAGATTGGGATAAAATTGAGGGTCCTTTCAGGAAGAAGGCTAGGAATACTTTCTCTCTCATTTCCAGACTTGTAATTACAAACCCTGTTCCTCTTAGATCTTGATGTCCAATCCTTTAATCATCCCTAAGACCCTTCTATTTATTTTCCCAAACACTTTCCTTAATTTTTGCATGTTGAAGCCATGTTACTTCCTTGTCAGAGGCCTCTTTGAATTTCCTATTCAAACTATGTTAAAACATCTATTCTTCAGTAAAAGTTTTCTATGAATAACTTCTTACATCTCTTTATTCTGAAATTTTGCTACAATCACATTTTATATTTATTTTGCTGTATGCATTCAGTGTTTCCTTACAGTTTATTTTAAACTTTTTCATATATTGATCATTTCTACTCTATTATGTATGCCTGAAAAATGTCACTATTTATTTGCAAGCAAAACTTTTTAGTAAAACTACCCAAAATTAATAATAAAAATTCATAAAGTCAATGAAAATAACTCAAACATACACAGACTCTCTCTCTCTCTCTCTGATACACATGTACATACATGCACATGCACAAATATATTATGTAGCTAGCATCCTGAAATTTTTAGTGAACACCAAAGTATTTACTACATTTTGTTCCCATGTTTTTAGTTACTATTATTTCATTAAATTTATATGTAAAATTTAGCCTAGTACAAAACAAAACACAGTAATCTCTTTTCTTTCACAGATTCAACAAATCTCTATTGAGAGCCTACTGTGTGGCATGTTTGGATTTAGGTTTTGTGAAAAGAGTGGAAAACAAAGCAAATGTTAGTTTGGTGAAAGAGGTAGCCAATTCAGAAAAACAAAGTTGTATCTTCAGTTCTCACACCATAAAAAAAATGAGAACTGATCAAAATTTTAAATTTGGTGCTAAAAGAAAGAATATTTGAATTAAAAATATAGCCTGAAAGAAAACATACTTTCATCAAGAAGCAATAAAGAAGAATATTCTTCTTTATTGGGTGTATATATAAATATTTCCCCAATTTACCAAGGGAAGAATTTGGAATAGATATAGTAGACAAATTATGTTAAAATGTCTGAATAAATTTTAAAAATACATCGTTAAAAGTACAACACCCTGCTATGGTTAAAAACACACAACAACACTGAGCAGATTAGGACAAGAAGAGAAATTCTATGTTAAAATGTCTATATTACCCAAAGCAATCCACACATTTAATGTAATCCTTATCAAAATACCACTGGCATGTTTCACAGAACTAGAACAAACAATCCAAAAATTTGTATGGAACCACAGAAGACCCTGAATAGCCAAAGCAATCCTGAAAAAGAAAAGCAAAGCTGGAGGCACCATGATTCCGGACTACAAGCTATATTACAAAGCTGTAGTCACCAAGACAATATGGTACTGACACAAAAACAGACACATAGATCAATGGAACAGAATAGAAAACCCAGAAATGGACCCAAATCTTATGGTCAACTAATCATCAACGCAGCAGGAAAGAATGGCAAAAAAAGGCAGTCTCTTCACTAAATGGTTTTGGAAAAACTGGACAGCAGCATGCAGAAGAATGAAACTGGACCACTTTCTTACACGATACACAAAAAATACATTCAAAATTGATGAAAGACCTGTGAGACAGGAAACCATCAAAATCCTAGAGGAGAACACAGGCAACAACCTACTTAACCTCAGCTGGAGCAACTTCTTACTAGACACATTGCTGGAGGCAAGGGAAACAAAAGCAAATGTGAACTATTGGAACTTCATCAAGACAAAAGCTTCTGTACAGCAAACAACCAATAAAACTAAAAGGCAGTCTACAGAATGGGAGAAGGTATTTGCAAATGACACATGTGATAAAAGATTAGTATCCAAAATCTATGAAGAATTTATCAAACTCAACACCCAAAAACAAAAAATCTAGTTAGGAAATGGGAATAAAATATCAATAAACATTTTTCCAAAGAAGACATCCAGATGGCTAACAGACATGTGAAAAGATGCTCAACTTCACTCATCATCAGGGAAATATAAATCAAAACTACAATGAGATACCACCTCACACCTGTCAGATGGCTAATATTAACAACACATGAACAACAGGTCTTGACAAGGATGCAGAGAAAGGGGAACCCTTGCACTGTTGGTGGGAATGCAAAGTGGTGCAGCTACTCTGGAAAACAGTACGGAGTTTCCTCAAAAAGTTAAAAATAGAATTATCCTATCTGTACTACTGGGTATTTACTCAAAGGATACAAAAATACAGATTTGAAGGCATACATGCGCCCTGATGTTTATAGCATCATTCTCAACAATAACCAAATTATGGAAAAAGCTTAAATGTCCAACAGATGGATGGACAAAGAAAAACTGGCATAAATATATATAATGGAATATTACTCAGCCATCAAAAAAGAATGAAATCTTGCCATTTGCAATGATGTGGATGGAACTAGACTGTATTATGCTAAGCTAAATAAGTCAGTTAGAGAACACCATATGATTTCACTCATATGTGGAATTAAAAAAGTCAAAACAGGTGAACATATGGGAGGGGGAGAAGATGGAGGGAAACAAACCATAAAAGATACAGAACAAACTGAAGGATGATGGAGAGGAGGTTGGTGGGGGATGGGCTAGATGGATGATGGGTATTAGGAAGGCACTTGTTATGATGAGCACTGGGTGTTGTATGTAAGTGATGAATCACTGAATTCTACTCCTGAAACCAATTGTTTTTTTTCCCACTCTTTTCACAGAACCTAATGTATGTTAACTAACTAGAATTTAAATAAAAACTTGAAAAGAAAAAAAAAAGAAGAGAACTTCCTCAACCTGACAAATGACATTTACAAATAACAAAATCAAAACAACTGCTATCATACTTAATGATGAAAGACTGAATGTTATCCCCCGAAAGTCAGGAATGAGATAAGGACATTCACTCTTACCACTTCTATTCATCACTGGAGTTTCTATCCAGGGCAATTAGGGAACAAAAAAAAAAAATGAAGGAAGGAAGGAGGGGGGAAGGAAAGAAGGAAGGAGGAAAAGAGAAATAAAAGGCATTCAAATTGGAAAGAAAGCAGTAAAACTGTATCTGCAGAGAACATAATCTTACATATAAAAACCATAAGGGATCCACAAAAAAAAAGAAGGAAAGAAAGAAAGAAGGAAAGAAAGAAAGAAAGAAAGAAAGAAAGAAAGAAAGAAAGAAAGAAAGAAAACACCTAATATATAACTAGAAAATAGAAGTAATTAGCAAGTTCAGCATTATTTCGGGATATATGATCAATATACCAATTGCATTTCCTTACACCAGTAATTAACAGCCTCAAAATGGAATTGAGAAAACAATAAAAAGAACAAATTTTAGAAATAAATTTATTAAAAGGAGTACAAAACTCATACTCTGAAACTACAAAATATTGCTGAAAGGAATTAAAGGAGATGTGAATAAATGGAAAGATATAATATTTTCATATGTTGCAAGAGTTACTATTTTTAAGATGGCAATATTCTTCAAACTTACCTACAGATTAAATGTAATCACTTTAAAATTTTCGAGCTGATTATAAAATTCAAATGCCTGTGCAAGTGGCATCAAGTAGACAAAATAATCTTGAAAAAGTTGAAGAATCCACATTTCTCAGTTTCATAATTTGCTACAAAGTTAAAGTAAGTGAAACAGTATAGTACTGGCATAAGGACAGTTATGGATCAGTGGAATAAAACTGAGAGTTCAGAAACAAACACTTAACATCTATGGTCAAATTATTAAAAAAAATTAATTCCAGTGTAGTTAACATGCACTATTATATTTCATTTCAGGCTTACAATAACAACTCCATATATTATTCAGTGCTAATCAAGATAAGTGTACTAATCCCCTTCACCTATTTCACCAATCCTCCCCACCCTCCTCCCCTCTGGTGGCCACATTTGTTCTCTGTAGTTAAGAGTCTGTTTCTTGGTTTTTCTCTCTCTCTCTTTAATAGTCAAATGATTTGTAACAAAAATGCCAAGACAATTCAATGGGAAAAGAATAGTCTTTCCAACAAATAGTACTAGGACAACTGGATAGCCACATGCTATCCAGTTTTATTTTGACCAGAATTATTTTGGACCCCTTCCTCAAATCCTACACGAAAATTAACTCAAAATGGGTCATAAGCCCAAATTTAAGTTTTCATAAAACTATGAAACCCTTAATAAAACATAGGAATAAATCTTGACTTTGGATTAGGCAATTCTTCTCATATACAACACCAAAAGTACAAGCACTGAAAAAAATAGATAGACTTCAGAGAAATTAAAACTTTTGTGTATTAAGACACACTATCAAGAATGTAAAAAGATAACCTATAGAATGGAAGAAAATATTTGCAAATTATATAAATTATACCTACCATATATAAGAAACTTACAATTCAATAAAAGAGATAATCCAATCAAAAAATGGGCAAAGGTTTTGAGTAGATGTTTCTTCAAAGATACAAATGACCAATAATAAAATGAAAGAATGTTCAGCATTATTAACCACTAGAGACTACAAATTAAAACCATAATGAAATATACTTCACAGCTACTAGAATGTGTATAATAAAAATATAGATAATAACCAGCTTTGCAAGGATGTAGAGAAATCAGATGCTCATACGTTACTGTTGAGAATGTAAATGGTGTAGCTGTCTTGCAAAACTGTTTGGCAGTTCCCCAAAATGTTGAACAAAGAATTGTCATAGGACCTAGCCATTCCATCCTAGGTATCTACTCAAGAGAAATGAAAACATATGTCAACACAAAAATATCCACACACAAATGCTCTTAGTAGCATTACTCATAACAACTAAAAAATGGAGACAACCTTAAATGTCCACGAATGGAAGAATAGATAAGTAAAATATATCTATACAAGAGAATAATATTCATAAAAATAAATAAAATGATACATACTTTAACATGGGTGAGCATTGAGGGGCGCCTGGACAGCTCAATCAGTTAAGCGGTTAAGCATCCGGCTTTGGCTCAGGTCATGTGGGTTCGAGCACTGCATCAGGCTCTGTGCTAACAGGTCAAGCCTGGAGCCTGCTTCGGATTCTGTCTTCCTTTCCCTCTCTGCCCCTCCCCAGCTCAGGCTCGTTCTCTCTCTCTCTCTCTCTCTGTCAAAGATAAATAAACAAAAAAACTTTTCAAAAGAAACCAGCAACATGGGTGAGCACTGAAAACATTACACTAAATAAAATAAGCTAGTCATAGAAGGCCACATATTGTGTTATTAATTTATATGAAAGGTCCAGAACATGAAAATCTATAAAGACAGAGAGCATAGTAGTCTTTTCCTAGGCTTTGGGGACAAATGGAGAATGAGTGACTACTGGAGGGAATGGGTTTTCTCTGGTGAAGTGATAAATACATTCTGAAATTGATTGTGGTGAATGGTTGTACAAGTCTGTGAATATATTAAATTAAAGAAACTGTGCATTTTAAACTTGTAAATGGTAAGTTATGTGATTACATCTCCATAAATCTGTTTTATTTTTAAGAAATGAGATTTTGAGGGGTGCCTGGGTGGCTTACTTGGTTAAGCAACCGACTCTTGGTTTCCATTGAGGTCATGCTTTTACAGTTCATGGGATGGAGCCCTGTATTGGGCTCTATGCTGACAGCACAGAGCCTGCTTGGGATTCTCTCTCTTTCTCTCTCTCCTTCTGCTCCTCCCCTGTTCATATATATATATATATATATATATATATATATATATATATATTCATGATGTATAGATTCATGTATGTATGTATAGATTCAGGATGGTGGTGGTATTGAGAGAGGGCTAAGAATTTTAGCCCTCTCTCAATACCACCACCATCATCTCCTGCCTTGACTATGGTGATAGCCTTCCAGTTGGTTTCCATACTGCACATAGTTCTCCTCTGGTCTATTTTCTTTAAAGTGGCCTGAGCATTCTTTTTAATCCCTAAATTAGATCATTTCAGTTCTCTGCTCAAAATACTCTAGGGGCTTTCCTTAACTCACAAGTATCTCCACAATCTCTGTGATGCCAATTTATTACTTTCTACTATGATTGCTCAGCTGTAGTTGTCTTCCAGTACTCCAGCATACTCAACTTAGAGCTTTGTACTGACCGTTCCAAATGCACTTCCCTCTGACAACCTTATGGCTAGATCCTTCATTTCTAGACCACTCCAAAATTGCATTTTCCCAGGTCTGATTAGAATCTAGTTACTTGGGTAGAGTGGCTTTTTCTAGAAATTATGGAATAAATAAGCAAAGAAATCTAATGGAATGATGATTTACTCTCAGGTGAAAACAAAGTTGCACAAAACAGTATGTAAAGCATGTTCTATCCAGACAGTCAAGTATAGATATGGATGGAAATGTTCTGAAACAATACACGAGGAAATGTATTAACTATTTGCCATTTATGGGTATGCCTAGAAGTAGATTAATTAGAAGTACTTTTTAATTATGGTGACAAAAATCTAAGCCAGCCTAAGTTAAATGAGAAGAGGAATATTACTCCCATTAATGTACAAATCTATCAGTAGAAAAGGCGAATGTGGCACTAGACCCAGGGGTGTTTGAAATCACAGAGACTCAAAGGAACCCAGAATTTCTTCCACCTATCTTTTTAAAAAATCTGACACTTTCTCATGTATTAACATAATTATGTCAAATCAACTTTATCCAGAAGGCCGGGTAACATTACCACCTAAAGATCTGAGTGTACTCCCTTGTGAATTTATGACAACTGGCTAAAACCACACAAAATGTAAGCTATAGGACCATGTGCTCAGCCTCTGATATAGTCATTGTGACCTAGAAGCTAAATTACTACTTTGACATTGTTTGGGTGAGTCCACAAATACAGTCATGGAGGAGAGATCTGCCACCAGAAGTTAGAGAGAAGGGATGTTGAACAAATAAAAATAATGCATATACTCTAAACAGAGCTTAAAGAGAGAAAATGTAAGTCTTTTTATACCATTTTAGAGTTCTCCGTTTGCCTATAAACTACCTTAAAAAACAATGAAGAGGGGCGCCTGGGTGGCTCAGTCGGTTAAGCGTCCGACTTCGGTTCAGGTCATGATCTCACCGTCCGTGGTTTCGAGCCTCGCGTCGGGCTCTGTGCTGACAGCTCAGAGCCTGGAGCCTGTTTCAGATTCTGTGTCTCCCTCTTTCTCTGACCCTCCCCTGTTCATGCTCTGTCTCTCTCTGTCTCAAAAATAAATAAATGTTAAAAAAATAAAATAAAAAAAACAATGAAGAACAGTATATAAGTAGGAATATATAAATATCTGTTTTGCTAAATAGACAGGATATGGATGCAACCCCCTTACTACTCTTGCTTATGTTGAATTCAGTATGAAATAGCAAATAAGTGAATGATTTTCTTGGGTACTGCTGTCAGGGGCATATTTATTGGGGTCACAAAATGAGATGACACTACAATTTGCTTTTCAATGTCCACTGTCCTCCACTTCCTTAGTAAGCAAATAGAGGAAGCTTGTCCACACGGCCCTCCACATTAGGTCCAAATTATTTCCTATAGGCATTGTGTCACAGGAACGAAAAAAAAAAAAAACACATTCAAAAGGAAAAAGCAGAGCAAGGGCATGACCACAATAAAACTCTTAATCAGAAAACAAGATAATGGGAGACACAGCAAACACTGGGAAGGCCCTGACCTTGGGAGCAGGGAGTTTATGAGTCCATAATTCTGCTATCTAGGAACACTCTTGTCCACAGTCTTCTTTAGCTCCTAGCTTCTGTTCCTGGAAGTTTCTTCCTTCCTGCTGTCTTTCTTGACTCCATCTGAAAGTGGGAGGTGGTGAATATGCTCAGCTTGGGGAATAGACCGCTTTTTCTAAGTCCAATATCCACTTAAGAAAGATTAAAGGCCTAAGGCTTGTTTTAAGTCTTAAATACTTGAATTCATTTCATCAATACCATTTTCTTCAACTATGAGGGTTTGAATCTATTTTTCTTCCAGTCAGTTCAATGTGTCAATATCCATCCCCTACATCTTTTTGAGACATCTGTTTCAGATCTGATGCCTTTGCTTTCTCTCAATTTCTCATCCTCCTATGCCCCACCTCCTTAAGGATGGCTACCTTGAGGTTATCAGGCTTGGAAGAAAAGACCACAGCCATAACTGGATCCTTGCTCTGCATCAGCTGAGAAAGCCTAGTAGGTCCTTATTGCTCAAATTCCCTTTTATCTTATTTGTAGAAAAATTTTCCAGTTGGTCAAGCCTCTGAGCTTTAAATGACTTTCTTCTTCCTATTTCTGCTTACAATTTGATTATTTCTTTCTTAACGATCTTTCTTCATTTTTAGTACTTTGCCAAGCACAGTGAATAGTAAACACACAAAGCAGTCTGCCTCCCACACTACATCAGGAAACAGTTTTACCCTTTGGTCTGGGCATCATATAGATAGCTATGTTTTGAACTTCTACGCAACTGGCTTTTTTCACTGCTTTTGCAATTGCTACATCAGTGACACATATTTTTAAATAAAAAGGAAAGCACTTAACTTCAAGTTGGCAAGAATAGGATACCCTACACTGCGAGAACAATTAAATCATACAATTTTGGTAGCTTAAAGAAAAAAAACATTTTCTCTCTCTTACCTCACGGTCTAATGTGAGTCTTTATGTAAGTCCATCGTATGGTCATGCAATCTGAAGTATGACAGCTCCATGTTCACCATGGGAAGGAAAGAGAGAGAGATGAAGGAGGTTCATGGGTTTTTCACTTCCTTTGTGTAGACAGGACATTCTTTACTTCCGTTCACGCTTCCTTTGCCAGAATTAGTCAAATGGACAAGAAATAAAAGGATCTTTGATGATCACAAATAACTTTTTTTCATATCTCTAATAATACTAACTTTTCTAGAAATGTTCTTCTCTGTTTCTTCTCAGGCATTTTCATGTTCTTACTTCTAAATTTTACTGAATTATTTCTATTTTCAATGTTCTTATAAAACAGCATCCTCTGTCTAACCATAACTTCAATACTCAGTGGTTTCTTTTTTCGTTAGTGCTGGGAACATAGAAATCAAACAATAAATTGCTACTGACTTCCCACTCTGAGCCATCCACATTTTCTCTAGAGAGAGTAGTTATGACTAAAGCAGTCCTCTCTGGAATCCAGACTCTCCATTTCATTCCTATCCATTCGTGTGTTGCTCTCAGTAAATCTTGAAGGAGTCATCTGTAATGTCAGGAAAGACGGCGAGGCTTGACCTGAGAAGGGTCCTAAATCTGTAGCTCACTAGATCCCTTAACACTGGACAAATCATTCAATTTCTTTAAGTCTTAGAGTCCTCTTCCATAAAATGAGAACTATTAATTCAGTAACAGAGTTTTTGTGCCTTAAGAAAGATAATGTATATAAAAGTGCTACAAATCCTATAAAACACTGTACAAAAGTAGACAGTATTTAAAATAAATGATAGTATTCAATAAGTATAGTTTAGTTTGCCAATTAAAGACAATATTTAAATCATTGACTGTATATCCAAAATTTGTCACACTGATTTTTATAACAGTTTTATTGAGATATAATTTGCATATCATAAAATTCACATCTTTTTAAGTGTACCACCCAGTTTTTTTCTTTTTTGGTATATTCATAGAATTGTGTTGCCATCACCACTGCCTACTTTTAGAAAGTTTTCATTCCCCAAATGAAATTTCATTCTTATTAGCTGTCATCTGCCATTCCCCATTGGCAACTACTCGCCTACTATTTGTCTGTATGGATCTGCCTATTCTAGACATTTCATATAAGTGGAATCACACAATATGTACTCTTTTGTGACTAATTTCTTTCACCTAGCATTGTTGTTATGAAACTATCAGATTCATACTTGTTAAGTGGAGCATAGGTACTGAATGGTGAGGACAACATGACTGAATATGATTCAACAACAGACCACAAGAAAAGCTGACCTAGAGAAGTTTATCACTCAGTCCTGGAGGAAGTACCTGGAAGGCCTCATGAGGAGGTACCAGGGTGTAGACAGAACAATAGGACCTGGGGTACATGCCTTATGGGGGTCCAGATAGAGTACTTTGGGGTTCTTGGGCTGAGGCTGAATTGATCAGCTCAAACCAAAAGATGGAGTTTTGATAAGGCCCAGGGAAGTCTTTCCAGGGGGCAACTAAGAGGAAGGCCATGGAGCCAAAGAACTGTTGTCCCTCAAGAACTTACATTTGTGTGTGACTCTGCGGGTTGTTATCTAGAGTATGTGCTGCCTGGGGGGTTAGTGCCAGTTTATGGTCCCTGCAGGCTGCTTGGTCACACAAAATGGATGTTGAGGCAGCAATACCAGGGAGTAGCTTAGCTAAACTCTGCACTTTTGTTTTCAAGGTTTATCTATGTTGTAGCATGTATGAACCACTGCTGGAAGGACATGCCAGAATCTACAGCAGATCAATCTGTGAATCAGGAACATAATTTTTTTTCTTTAGGCTGCATAGCTTGTTCTGTGTCTTCAAAATCATCTCATTTCTCAACTATCTTCCATAATACTTAGGCTCTTAAATTTTTATTTGTGTGGAATTGACAATGGGCCAACTGCTAATTGCTATACAACCACCAGCCGGGGGATTGCAGCTGATACCTTCTGATAGCTTTCAGGCTGGACTTTAAAAGAAAAAGTTTGATTTCTACTCCTCATTCCAAGATATATAATTTTTGACCACTTACATCTGAAATTATTTGTTATACCTTTAAGAGTCGTGAGAAGCAAATAAATATGCTTCACTTTGTAAATCAAGGAAATAAAATAATAAAGTTTTATAAACAGGAAGTTCAGAATTTATAGAGTCTGAATATTTAAAATTTTGATTTTCTACTGCTTAAAAAATAAAATAAAGCCGTTTTATTTTTTTTTCCGACATCTTGCTAACACGGTCTATTAACCTATTCATAAAGCAGATGAATTTTCTTTTGTTGATTCAATTTTATTTACTGCCAAAAGCTCAGAGACAGTGCCTGTGGGGTTCAGGCTACAAACATATTGCCTATTTGCTATGAAATGATGCTTCTTTGTAATGATTTTTCTTTCAGAGACTATCTGGAAATGCTTTTTTTTTTTTTTTTTAGTTTATTTCCTTTTTTGGAGACAGAGAGCACGTGAGCAGGGGAGGGGTGACAGAGAGAGAGGGAGAATTCCAAGCAGTCTCCATGCCTGGTCAGCACAGAGTCTGACATAAGGTTCAAACCCACAAAACTGTGAGATCATTACCTGAGATGAAATCAAGAGTCGGACACTCAACTGACTGAGCAACCAGGGTGCCCAGAGACTATCGGGAAATTCTATATTTTTCTCCTTTTTTTTACTGTGACTGTCATTATTTGACTTTTGTCATCCTCTTATTTGACTGCCTGCTCTTATTAATATATAATATACAATATAACAATATACGGTATACAGCTTAAGGATTTAAAAATAAGAACTATTAGGTTTCCATATCATGTGACAGAATACTGAGAAAGTTTCATTTTAATAAAATGTCACAATGTGGTTTGGACTTCTTATAGATACCAAAATGGAGGGATATTTGCTATTTTCCTTAATGACACTTTTGTATATGTGCATGGATGATCCCCCAAAAGCCCAGAACCTATGAAATCGGTTTCAGATGAAATAAAGTGCACACAATAGAGAAAGGTATCATAGAATCCTTTTCTTTTTGTAATTGTTGAAAAACTAGTTTAGCTCTTGGAAAGGGCAGATCCAAATTTGAACTAGATGTAACCTTTTCAAAGAGTTGGAACGTTTTTTCCCTCCACTATATACAGGTATAGTCATGCATCTTTGTTTCAGTAAGAGACACAAGTGGGAATAATTTGAAACACCATGAGTAAGGCAGTTTCTGAGATATTTATAACTTAAGCCCAAACCTGGAAGTACTAGAATTCCTATGGGACAAGTCTGATCTTTTACAATTTCCTCCAAAATGAAACGCAGAATTATTTCAATTTAAATTATTTGGGGGGAGTGTATTTTCTTCTCTAACTTTCAAAAGTACTTTTTGTATTTCAGTGCCTAAAGTAATCAATTACTGATAAAAGACTTTGCTGATGAAGCATTCATTTATTTAACATAAGTTCTCAAAATTTAAGTTCAGGATTCAGTATCTGTCATGCCATTTGACTGTAATGAGGTTAAAAGAAGGTCTGAATGGAACTATCTGAATTCATTATGAAATGAACTCGCTATTTCTTCTATCAAATGAATACCAAAGAGAAGCAGGTAGCATTCACAGAGTAACACATCAATAATAAATGCCTTAGAGAATTTGTAGGATCTTGTTTCATTAAGCTAGATTTGGAGGGATTTGCTTGTATGTAGCCACTAGTAAATACAGCAACTGGAATATGGGCCGAATCAATCATTTTAGCTCAGTTTTGTGTTGTTTTCTCCTATTTCACGAAGCACTGCAGAATGTCTATTCAACATATATTCATTAAGAGTTACTAAGTTTAAGCACTCTGGAAAGATATTTTTGAGAACACAGTGAAAGTAAGGTAAGAGCCCCTTTCCACAGGCAGATTAAAGCACTATGGTAAATACGTACATACAGCATTTATGACAACTGATACAATACTTTAAGCAAAAAGATCCCTATGTTTGGATAGTTATTTTTTTTTAAATGGTATTTTCTGTTATGCCTTTCAGGAGAACATGTGTATTTTGGGGGGAAATTTCCAAACAATCTTTTAAAAAAAATGTTTTACCTCATTTTTGAGGAGAGAGAGAGGGCACGAGTGGGGGAGGGGCAGAGAGAAAGGAGGACAGAGGATCAAAAGCAGGGTCTGTGCTGTCAGCACAGAGCCCAACATGGGTCCCAAACCTCACAAACTGTAAGATCATGACCTTAGCTGAAGTCCTACACTTAACCAGCTGAGCCACCCAGGCACCACTAGATAGTGGATTTTTCAGAAGACTTCCGGAAGAAGTAAAATACTGAGTATAAGTCTCCAATTTCTATGGCGACTATTTCTACAAGTGGACCTGACACAAAAAAAGTATTTTTAAGGAAAATATGGAGAACTGAAATATAAAAATACAGAGTATGTGTTGAAAGTGGAATAATAGTCCATTGAAAAGCAATGGTTTTAAGGACCATAGGTAAGTTTGAATAGAGCTATTAATGGTCCATGACAATGGTTTTGGACAATTAGTCTACACTTTTAATATATGAAGAACTGTAATCTAAGAGAAAGTACTAAATTATAATTATTAGATGCCAGGTGCCATGTATATCTATATGTCTTCTCTATGCTTATGACCCCCAAATCTAAACATACAGATCTGACCTCTCCAGATAGCATCTCAGTGTCTTCTACTTCATAGGTATTCAACAAACATTTATTGAGAATTAATGAGGAAATAAGCAAATCACTAAACAATGGATAAATGTACTTCAAGTAGAAAGTAAGTTAAGGGTTGTGCTTCAGGATGAGATGGGAGGAAGAAAAGTCATGTGTGAAACATTCACTTTGTGTAAATGTATTGGAAAATTATTATGCTGACAAGGAAAACACCTAACTCTAACCACTACCCCATGTTGATGCTTCCCTTTACAAAAAAATTTATTGAAATGATTACCATGAAATCACTGCCTACACTTCCTTGTCTCTCAATCTAACCTCACCTTACTTCAATTGGGCTCCTATTGCCTACACTTCACTGAGATTTAGTCAAGTTTTCTACTTACGTCCATGCTGCCAAATCCAATGATTTAACAGATCTGAGATCTGTTCTAGAAATGCATCATTCGCTTGGCTTCTGTAATATCATGTAACTCTGATGTCTTCCTATATCCCTGACCATTCTTTCTACGTTCTTCATATTCTTGTATTCTCTTTTACCCTTAATTTTTGCAAGGTGCCATTGCTGTGTCTCTCAATTCTTTTTCTCTGGAGATATATATATATATATACCTTCCCTTGATGACTGAATCTAGACCCATGGATTTATTTATTTTTAAAATTTTTTGATGTTTATTTACTTTTGAGAGAGAGAGAAAGACAGAGCACAAGCTGGGTAGGGGCAGAGAGAGAGGGAGACACAGAATTCGAAGCAGGCTCCAGGCTCTGAGCTGTCAGCACAGAGTCTGACATGGGGTTGAACTCATGAACCATGAGATCATGACCTAAGCTGAAGTCAGATGCTTAACTGACTGAGCCACCCAGGCAACTTGACCCGTGGCTTTAAAGAACACCTCCATGCTTATGATTCCGGAATTTAAACCTACACATCTGACCTTTCCCCAGAAATTCAAACTTACATATCTGACATTATTGACACAACCTCAGGGACATAACATAGCATTACAGTCTCAAAACTCCTCATTTACCTCACCAACTTGCCTTTGCACTGCTCTTCTCCAGCTGTTTGAGTGATGTTACGATCAGCCAGTTGTGCATGTATGCATTTTCCTTGATAGTTACTTTTCTTTCACTAAATTCACCCAATGAACAGCTCTGTCAGTTATAATTCCAAAACATATCCCAAACCCATTCACTTCTCTTTATATTTACCATTTGTACTCGTGCTCAACCTACCATCATCTTTCACTTAAATTATGTAGCCAACTCATAACTGACTTCCTCACTTGTTGTTCCTCAACCATAACCCACTGTCCACACAGTAATGACGAAGAGTTTTAAAATCATATGTAGTTATTGCAGTCCCCTTGTTTGCTGACCCCCTCTGTCTCATGCATTAGTTTTCTAATATCGCTGTAAGAAATTATCACAATATGAGTGTATTAAAACAAAAAACATATCATTTTACAGTTTGGGGTGAGAAATCTAACCTCAGTCCCCCAAGGACTAAAAATAAAAATGTTGGCCGGCCTACCTCTTCTGGAGAAGCTAAAAAAGCTCCAGTTCCTTGTCTTTTCTAGCTTTTAGAGGCCACTCACATTCCGCCCCTTTCTCTATCTTCAAAGCCATCACTGCATCTCTTTGTGCTTTTCTTTCATAGCCATATATATCTGCGACTCTTCCATTCTGTTTCCTCCTCCACTTTCAGTGATGCTTGTGATTACACAGGATAATGCAGGATAATCTCCCTATCTTGGGGTCGGCTGATTAGAAACCTTAATTCTACCTGCAACCTTAATTCTCTCTACCATGTAATGTAACATATTCATAGGTTCCAAGGATTACGATGTGGATTCCTATAGGAGTCCCTTATTCTACTTTACATGGTATTACATTAGAATAAAACACAGTAGGTTTCTAAAACCCTACATTATCCCAGCTTTTCTTACTATTTCCAAATCCATCTCTTATTACTCCCTTTGTACCACTATCCCAGCCAGAATATTCTACTCTTCAGGCAGGACAAACCGAATCCACCTTAGGTCCTCCATACTGATTGTATGCTCTACTCTATCTTCACATAGCTCTCTCCCTAGTATTTAAATCTCACCTTCAATTCTGCTTTTTCAGAGATGGTTTATAAGCCAGTGAGTGCACCTGTAGAAATTATCCATATATTATAACATCATCAAAAATAAATTTTCTACCAATCTCTCCTATTTTTCTGATCATGAATTTATTTTTGTATCAATCAATTAACTTCTCTCAATCTCACACCACACACATACTTGCAGACATACAAACCATTCTAAGTTCTAGTATGAATTCTGGCAAAATCTTTGCACTTACTCAATATTCCTCAATGACAGTACATTGCATAAGAAGAGATTTCCAAGAGCCAACATACAAGTAATGATCTGTCCCTTGCCTGGCTCTCCAACACATTTTTTTATTTTTCCTTTCTAAGTTCTAAAAGCACTAAGGTTCTTACACATAAATTCCTTACACATATCATGCTATTCTTACCCTCTGTAACATTGTTCATTTCCTCCTCCTCCTAAGACACCCAAACTCTTTACCTCTGTTCTTTTGTTTATTGACATCTACTTAATTTTATTTATTTTTTAAGTTTAATTATTTATTTATCTTGAGAGACAGAATCCCAAGCAGGCTCTGTGCTTTTAGCACAAAGGCCTACACAGGGCTCAAAATCACAAATCATGAGATCATGACCTGAGCCAAAACCAAGAGTCAGAGGCTTAACTGACCAAGCCACCCAGGCACCCCAATTTTATTTTTTAATTAAAAAAAATCTTTATGCCCAACATAGGGTTCAAACTCACAGCCCAGAGATCAAAAATTGCATACTTTAATGACTGAGCCATGTTTAATCCTCCTCATTGAAGTCACTTCTGGCTTTTGCTGTATCTGCTGCCTCTACCCTCCCTTCCTGGCATCACTGTAAGGAACTTCAGGATCTATGTAAGTGTCATAGTGTGAGTGGAGAAAGTAGAACCCTAATGTAAGAATTTGAGTTTAAAGTAACAAGTTAGATAAGAAAGAGAATGGAACCAGTAGAGTGTGTTTTCAAACGAGGTACTAATGAATACTGAAACTTATTTCTACTGGAGGCATTCTGTGAACTAGTGTAAAAAACACACATCCCATCCAAAGGGTGAGGGAGCTGGTCCCTCATTGGTGAAGAGCTTTAGGGAGAAGGGAGGACATTACTTTTCCAGTAAAGCAGGCTCCAAAAACTAGGGAACATCTCAGGGGGGAAAAAAAGCACAGGGTTTGGCAATGAGATATATGGCTGGTAATTGGTACAGGTGAAGGAGCGGGGCAGGGTATCACAGCGTCAGCTACAGTGGATAGCAATGATAACACCCTCACTTCACATTCCCTGACACTGTGAGTTCTATTTACCTTACCTGCACTCTATGTCAGCCTCCAATAATTGTAGGTCCATTTGGTTCTTCTCATTACCCAGAATTTTTCTGCCTTTGAGGTATAAATTCCAGTATCTCAATTCTGAACATGATTTCTTATGTTTCTGGTATTCTCACTCATTTCCCTAGGGCCTATCCTTAACTTCATAGTGATCTGCAACCATAGTGTCCATTTCTACCAGCTCCCTTGTAGCTTTGATCCTTTCACTGTAACATGACAATTTATGGGACATCATTTCAATTACTATTTACTGGCAACATCCTCCTTCCTTTGCTGCATTGCTTTTTGATTTCACAGATTATCCAAATGCTCAATCATGGATAATTTTTAGTATCTTATTTCTCAGCACCCACACCTTGCTGCTGAATAATGCAAAAAAAAAAAAAAATCTAACAGTGCATATTTGTGCCAGTAGAGATTTAAGATTTACTCATAGCTGTACCCTACATACTATTTTGCAATTCTTTTATGTGTACTTAATGATCAATCTCTCTCATTTCCCTCAAAAGCTTTTTGAAACTTCCTCAAGCTCTCAATCCTTCCTTTCTGTCTCCTTCTCAGCTATGGGACTTACTTTATTATTTTTTTTTCCAAATGAAAAAATTGACTGTTTTTATTTGTTTGTTTTTTACTTTTTCAGCTTCTTCTTTGCCTAAAATGCATTTCTGTTTACTTCTAACCTTAAGGTCTAATACTTTCAGATGAAGATGTGTCTCTTCAACTCCCTTAGGCCAACGCTGTTGTAGCTATTTTTTCTCATTTTCTGTTTTGAGAACTTTGCCCATTATTTCTCCTGAGTTTTTCATGAATCTTCAATATAGCCTTCTGTATTGATTCCTTTTAGTCACTTAGATATGCACAATGCTTTTCCATCTTACAGAAACTCATAAATAAGCAAGATAAACATAAAACAAATTCTCTCATGATACGGCATACTCAATAGCTCTACAGTGTTTTGTTTGCCTGCTTTAAACTCACTTATCTCATCCTCACCTTCTTACCTCACATCCACTAGTAAACCCATCATCGTTTGGCTTTACCTTCACTGCCCTAAATTGATAAGGTAATTCGTGACTTTTAATTCTGAATTCTTGAACATTTTTCAGGGATTAACTTTACTGAATGTCTTGGTGGGATTAACCACTGTTGCTTATTTACTTTTTAAACTCTTTTCACCCTTGACTCATGAGAGTGTTGTCTTCAGGATTGTTTCTCTCATGTTGGCTGTCCCTCAGCCCTCTCTATGTAGAGTCTACTTTCCTTTTATTTCTTTCAAAGTTGATGTCCTCCTTGCTTATTTCCTTGGTACCCTCTACCCGTGCCCATGGTTCTTTAATCATTCACTTCTTCCATAGCTATGACTTGAAATGCTTCTGCATTACTATTACCTCCAAAATTTACATTTCCAGCCCAGAACCAACCAAATACATTAGCTAACTTATGAAGACCTTACACTAATTATATACAATAGAAGATTATAGTTTTTCCTTTCATGAACAATTTCTAAGTAAATGACTAAATCAGTTCCCCACTTTATACCTAAAGGCTCTTGGGGTAGGTATTTGACTGTTGGTTGCCCACTATCTATTTATTTTTGGAATCATTAATTAACTTTTTAAAGTTTATTTATTTACTTTGAGAGAGAGAGAGAGAGAGCATGAGCAGGGGCAGGGGGATGGAGAGAGAGGGAGAGAGAATCCCAAGCAAGCTCAGCTCTGACAGCACAGAGTCTGATGTGGAGAATCAATTTCATGAATCGTAAGATCATGTCCTGAGCCTAAATCAAGAGTAGGCGCTTAATCCACTGAGCCACCCAGGTGCTCCATCATTCATTATTTTCTGATCAATTTTTATTTAGCTTCTACTAAGTGCTGAGCACCTAGATGCTGATGGCATAGATGATAACAAAGGCCCTATTCTCTAAGAACAGGTGTTGGCAACTAATATCTATGGGTCAAATCTGACTCATAGCCTGTTTTTATAAGGGTTTATTAAAGCACAGCCATCCAATTACATGTTGTTTATATCAACTTTTGCACCACAAGAGCAGAATTTAGTAGTTGCAATAGAGACCATATGCCCCAAAGGTTAAAATATTTATTATCTGTCCCTTTACAGTAGAGGATACATGGGATTGGGGTACAGGAGTACTATTACGTAGAGGACATATTGAAGACTTGTCTGAGATTGTTTAAGGGGGGAAGGTTAACATGCTATCCCTGGAGGTCAAGTGAAAGATGGTAAGAGCCTGAACTACTGTAGTGAGAGTAGGAGTGTAAAATATACATGTTCCAGAAATATTTGCTAAGTAAAATTAACAGGGTTTGGTCATTCATTGGTTATAATGGTGAGGCTAAGAGAAGTAGAAATTAAGTAGATTTCTCAGGTATCTTATTTTGGTAGAAATTGATGCCAAAAACAAGGAAAGCAAAGAAAAACAAGTTTAGAAACAATGAAAATCTGTGTTGGGAGGAAATATACAGCAACATTTATTCTGGTTTTAGTCTTAAAGACGTTGAACAAAGCTCCTCATAAAGGCAATGATAGAGTTTTTTTGAGCATATAAAGGTTCTTTTAGCTTTTTAATTGATGAAAACTTTTAGTTATTAAGCATGTCAGTTATACTCACCCACTGATCATTTTGTATTTCTCTATATGACAGGTTTCAACTAACCCTACGCAACTGATAGAAACATGCTGTATAATTATAATCATTATAAATAATGAAAAACACAGGAGCACTGTGTGAAAGGAAGGAAAATAGACTTGAAATAATAAAACCGGGAGTTAATTTTAGACTTTGACACTCATTTAATGCATACCCTTTGGCAAGAAACTGGGTTTCAATTTCTTTACGTGAAAAGAGAACTTATAATAATAGTAATAATACCAGTGGAGATGAGGACCATATGAAATACTATATGAAAGTACTTTGAAAATCATAAACTGCTGTATGGATGTGAATTATCATTATTGTAATCAATTTAATTTGTGTAGAATATGAATGGAAGATATCAAAACTGCTGACCTTGATATCCCATTTACATATATATGTAAATGTATGCATATATATATGAGCAAAAACTGAAATGTTATAATTTTTCATCTCTGTGCATGTATTTAAAATCAATGTATCTGTGCATGTTTATTTTCCCTTCTTAATTTTTTCATTTATTCAACAAATATTATTAAAAGTCCATAAGTGCACTATTTTTCATGGTATGGACATAGTAAACAAACATTCCTTAAAAATGTCCTCTTTGTGGAGCTTATACTTTACTTCAAGAACACAGATACTAAATGAAATAAAATACATATTTTTATGGTTACATTTTTATGAAGAAAAATTAAGCAAGAAAAATAGAGAATTCGGGGCCAGAGAGAATCAACAGCTTTAAATAGTGGATACGTAAAGGTGGAGAACTGGGCAGTTTCCAACTAAAATTGGAACCAAGGCAAGAATGTCCTCTCTCATCACTCTCATTTAACATCATACTGGCTGTCTTAGCTAATGCAATAATACAAGACAAGGGGGAAAAAGGTATAAATATCGGGAATGAAGAAATAAAATTTTTCTATTCACAGATAATGTAATTGTCCATGTAGAAAATCCAAAAAATTGACCACAAAATCTTCTGGAACTAATAATTGAGGATAGCAAAGTCATAAGATACATAATACATAAAAAATGAATTTCTTTCTTATATACAAATAATAAATACTTAACACTTAAAAAATATAATTTAGAATAATGCCCCAAATAGTGAAATATGTAACTATAAGTCTGATAAAGTGTGTACATAATCTAAATGCAGAAAACTAAAGAATAATAATGAAATAAATCAAAGATTCTAAATAAAGGGAGAATATTCAGATATTCTGTATTTGTGCATTGAAAGACTCAATAGTGTTGAAATGTCAATTATTCCTAATTTGAAATAGAGATTTACACAAAACCATCCAAAATGCCAGCAAGATATTTTGCAGATATGAAAGTAGCAATTCTAAACTTAATATGGAAAGGTAATAGGCCTAAAATGGCCAATGCAATATGGAAGAAAAAGAACAAAGTTGGAGGTCTTGCACACCCAGTTTCAAGACTTACTTTAAGGTTATAGTAATCAAGAGAGCATGATATTGGTGAAAGTATGGATACATAGGTCAATGAAACAGAACAGAGCAGCCAGAAGTAAACCAACACAATTATAATCAACTGATCTGTTAGAAGGGAGCAATGGCATTTATTTCAATGATAAAAGGCTTATTGGATAGAGAGTGATGTCAACATCATGGTTATCTGAGTTTTTTCCCTTTTCTGTCTGCTTTGATTTACAACTAAGTGGACATTCATAACCCAAACTTGGGGGGGGGGGGGGCTCTGCACAGCATACCAAGGCTCCTGAGGGATCCATCATCTGTGTACCCAAAAGTGGGTAGACTGGACCATGGAAGAAGTGGCAGACTGAGGGAAATGGTGGTGGAGCCTGCATCAGCAGGGATTGTGATAGCATGAGAAGCCAGTCCAACAGAGATCCAGCATGGACTTTCTGGCAGAGGAGGTTGAGGGTGAAGGCAGTTAGTGGGGGTCTGCCTGGCCACATGTGCTGCAGCTGCAAGGACCAATTGCTCTCTTTGAAGAGAACCCACAGTGACCAAAGTTGGGGAAGGAAAAAGAAGTAGGCAGACAGAGAGGGCTGAAGGACAGCATCTCATATTGTCTGCCCCTGGAGATAAGAGGACCACCAGGAACCTCCGTCCCTTGAGGATCTCCCTACTGAGCCATGAGCACACCCAAAGCCACTTAGCGCTAGCTAAGTACATTCCTCCTCTCTCCTTCCCATCTTTTTTGTTTTTAATGTGCATATTCTCAGCCCTCCTAGCAACTTCCAAACTTATAGAAACTTTGAATATTAGCAGCAAAAATTTCTTCTAGAGTGCTACCTTTGGGAAAACAAAAGGAAGACATCTAATTACCAACATGGTGAACTATTAGAATCAAACTAAATAAGGCCTCACTTACATAACAAAGTGTTAGCTTCAAATGCAGCAACGCTTTTCATCAAACAAAAATTTTGGACCTGAAGAACTCAATAAAAGAGATGAAGAATGCATTAGAATGCATTAGAAATGGAACAGATAGCATAAAAGAATTAATAAGCTAGAGGATAGAAATAAAGAAACAATTCATGTGGAAAAGGAGACAGAATAAAGATTTTTAGAAAGTGAAAAAACTCTGTGAGAACCATCTGACACCATTAGAAAAGACAACATAAGAATAATGGGCAACCTAGAAGGAGAAGAGAAAAATAAAAAGAGAGTAAATTTAAGGAAGTAATAGCTGAGAACTTCCCAAACCTGGGGAAGGAACTGGATATACAAGTCCATGAATGTAATAAAACATCTTATTATCTCAATGCAAAAGACTTTCTCCAAGACACATTATATTAAAACTATCAAAAGTCAATGATAAATAAAGACATGGGAAAAAAAGTAGATAGTAACCTACAAGAGGCCATTAGCAGATTTCTCAGAAGACATCCACAGGCCAGAGGAGAGTGGAATAACATATTCAAAATAATGAAAGATAAAAACCACTAGACAAGAACATTTTCAACAGTTATCCTTCAGATATAAAGGAAAAATAAAGGCTTTCTTAGAAAACCAAAAACTGAGGGAATTTACCATTACTACACCTGCTTTAAAAGAAATGTTGAAAACAGCTCTTCAACTTGAAACAAAAAAGATGAAGATACAAAAATCTTTGGTTAGAGTGATAAATAGTCAGAATTAGAATACTGTAACTCTTTTTAGGATAGTGGATTAAGCTCTTAACTGTAACATAAAGGTTAAGAGAAAAGTATGAAGTATAACAATAGCTACTACAATTTGGTAACAAATCATTATATCAAAACAGATTATTTGTGACACTAAAAATATAAAAAGGGAAGAGTAAACAGAAGGAAATTTTATAGGCTAATGAAGATAAATTGCTATCAGCAGGAGGACTATTTTATCTATGAGACATTTTACATAAACCTCAAAGTAGCCACAAGCAAAAATTCGGAGAAGAGATATGAAACAAAAAAGGGGGAGACTGAGAAAATCACATAAAACCACTAACTTACAAATGAGACAGAAACAGAAGGAAAAAGAAACAATGGAGATAACAAAATAACCAAAGGCAAAAGATAAAATGACAGTAGTAAACCCTTACATACTGATAATCACCCTAAATGTAAATGAATTGAACTCACCTATTGAAAGGCAGAGTGACTAGATGAATAATAAAAGAGTGACTCAACTATAGTTTGCCTACAGGAAATTCATTTCAGTTCTAAAGATACACATAGTCTACAAGTGAAAGGATGGAAGATGATATTCCAAGGAAACACAAACTTAAAGAAAATGGGAAATAGAGAAAACAGACTTCAAGTCAAAAAGGGTAACAAGAGACAAAGAAGTTAATTATTTAATGATAAAGGAGTCATCACATCAAGAAGACATAACAGTAATAAATATATACACTCCCCAAACCTAAGCACCAATATATATTAAGCAATTAATAACAGATATTGGGTCACCTGAGTGGTTCAGTTGGTTGAGCATCCAACTTTGGTTCAGGTTATGATCTCATGGTTCGTGAGTTCAAGCCCCATGTTGGGCTCTGTGCTGACAGCTCAGAGCTTGGAGCCTGCTTCAGATTCTGTGTCTCCCTCTCTCTCTGCCCCTTCCCTGCTTTCACTCTGTCTGTCTGTTTCTCTTTCTCAAAAGTAAATAAGCACTAAAAAAATTAATAACAGATCTTAAGGGAGAAATAGACAACCATAAAATAAGAGTAGGGAACTTCAGTATCCCACTAGCATCAAAGGAGAGATTGTCCAGACATAACACCAACAAGGAAATGTTGGAATTGAGCCATACTTTAGAATAAACATACTTAACAGACATATACAGAATATTCCATCCAATAGCAGCAGAATACACATTCTTCTCAAGTACACAAAGAATTTTCTCCTGGATGGATCATATGATAGGCCACAGATTAAATCTTAGAAAATTTAAGAAGATTGAAATTATACTATCTTCTCTGACTGCAGTGGTATGAAACCAGAAATCAAACAATATGAGGAAAGTGAGATCTACAAAACTGTGGAACACATTTCTAAGTAACTACTGGGTCAAAGAAGAAATCAAAAGGGAAATAAAAATTAATTTGAAACAAATTAAAATAAAAATGTTATATATTAAATATTGTGAGATGCAACTAAAGTAGTTTTGAGAGGAAAGTTTATAGCAATAAATGCATATATTAAGGAATTTGGAAGATCTCAAATAAACAACCTAACTTTGTACCCCAAGGTACAAGAAAAAGAAGAAAAAAATTAAGCTCAAAGTTGGCAAAACTAAGAAAGTAATAAAGGTTAGAATAGAAATGAGGCACCTGGGAGGCACAGTCAGTTAAGCATCTGACTTTGGCTCAGGTCATGATCTCACAGTTTGTGAGTTTGAGCCCTGCATTGGGCTTTGTGCTGTCATCTCAGGGCCTGGAGCCTGTTTCAGATTCTGTGTGTCTCTCTCTGCCCTAAACCCCCTTGTGCTGTCTCTCTCAAAAATAAATAAACTTAAAAAAAAAAGATTAGAATGGAAAAAAATAAAATAGACATTAGAAAAACCATAGAAAGGATCAATGAAACTATGAGCTGATTCTTTCAAAAAAAAAAACAAAATTGATAAATGTTTAGGTAGACTGAAAAAAAAACAGGGAACTCAAATAAATAAAATTAAAAAGAGGAGACATTAAGATTGATACTACGGAAATATATGGAATCATAATGGGCTTTATAAACAATTATATGCTAAAAAATACATAACCTAAGAGAAATGGATAAATTTCTAGAAACATACAACATACCAAGACTGATTCAGGAAGAAATAGAAAATCTGAACGCACCAATAACCAGTAAAGAGATTGAATCAGTAGTCAAAAACAGAATCAGGAACAAGATCAGGAACAAGGCAAAGATGCCCACTCTCACTTCTCCCATTCAACATAATACTAGAAGTCCTCCTAGTTAGAGCAACTAGTCAAGACAAAGAAATAAAAGACATCCAAGGCAGAAAGGAAAAGTAAAATTGTCACTATTTGCAGATGATACGATTCTATATACAGAATATGCCAAAGAATCAGTCAAACAAAATCAATAAATCATTGATTTACTAAAGGCTACAAAAGCAACATACAGAAATCAGTTGGATTCCTTACATAATGATAAAGCATATGAAAAAAGAAATTTAGAAAAAACATACCATTCACAATAGCATCAAAAATAACAAAATATTTAGGAATAAATTTAACCAAGGAGGTGAACAATCTGTGTAATAACAACTATATAACTTTACTGATAGAAATTGAAGAAAACACATGCAAATGGAAAGATCGTGCATGTTCATGAATCTAAAGAATTAATATTATTAAAATGACCATCTTACCTAAAGGCATCTATAGATTCAACAAAATCCCATTTTCCACTAGACAAGAACATTTTCAACAGTTATCCTTCAGATATAAAGGAAAAATAAAGTGTTAGCGTACACACACATCATCTTTTTATTCTGTTAATTAAGAGGTCCTAGAAGCAATAACACCCTGGTAACATCAAGCACCCCTAGTACTCAGAATTTGGTTTTTAATACCATTTCCCAATAAAAGGGACTAAAATTCATTGGAGAAATGCTGATTCTAGGACTGTCAGGAGAAATATACAAGATGAGACTAGATAATTTTATAATGCCAAAAATACTTGAAAAAAATCCAAAAAGTCCAAAATGATGAGTATGTCAAAGGGTTACATGACCCAACTGAACATGATCCCAATGGCAAAAGCTAGAAAATTTTGAGCAACAAAGTAAATTGAATCATAACTTGAAATATAGAATATATATTCATGAATCAGTACTGATACATAGAAAGAAATGGTTGCCCAAATAAATGACATAAACATATGTCTCATGAAGAATCCCAAATTCTTTGGGTGGGTATTCAACCTTTGATACATAGTTTTTCCCTCATTAAGTGCAGGCCATATATAGTGATTTCCGTCCAAGGAGCACAATATGGAAAGGGAAAAAAAAAAAGAATAAGTTTACAGTGGAGAAGGCTGACAGACACTACCTCAAGATAAGTGATCAAAGTTAACATCAACAATGATATGACACGTTTACAGCATGTACCCTTGATGTGATGTGATGACACTGGCATTTCAACTCTGTGGTCTTTCTTCCAAAACCACATAGCCTCCAACTAATCATAAGAAAAACATCAGACAAATCCCAACAGAGAGACATTCTACAAAATACCTGTCCAGTACTTCTCAAAACTGTCAAGGTCATCAAAAACAAGGAAAGTCTGAGAAACTGTCTCAAGCCGAGGAGTCTAAAAAGACATAATGACTAAATGTAATACGGTGCCTTAGATGGGAACCTGGAATAGAAAAGGACATTGGGAGGGAGCTATAGAATTCTGAATAAAATATGAACTTTAGTTAATAGTAGTGAAAAAATATTAATTCATTAGTTGTGGCAAATATAGCTTACTAACCTAAAACATTGAAGTAGATGAAGCTGGTTATATGATATACAAGAGTTCTTTGTACTACCTTCAAGATTTTTCTGTAAATCTAAAACTATTTTAAAATTAAAAGTTCATTTTTACTTTACTTTTTATGTTTACTTATTTTTGAGAGAGAGAGAGAGAGTGAGCAGGGAGGGGCAGAGAGAGAGGGAGGCACAGAATCTGAAGTAGGCTCCAGGTTCTGAGCTGTCAGCATACAGCCTGATGTGGGGCTCGAACTCACAAATCATGGGATCATGTCCTGAGCCGAAGTCAGATGCTCAACTGATTGAGCCACCCAGGCACCCGAGAAAAGTTTATTTTTAAAGTAACATAGGTTGTGGGCGTTTGGGATATTAACAGGAGTGAATTGAAAAATCTGATGTTATGTTCATAAAGGGATAAAGTGTTGCACAATTGGTAGTGACAAGGTCTAGGTTATGGAACATGACATATATGATAATTTTTTAATGCAGTTATAAATATGTTAGCTCATGTAAATTAAGCATGGATGTTCAGTTAACTACTAGACAAAGGGAAGGCACAAGAATGGGATACTACTTACAAAAGGCAAAGCGTCAGCTAGAAGAGCATATATCGTATTCAAAATCATAGAAACAGCAATCATTTATGACTGCTCACATTGTGGTAGGCACTGTTTTAAGTTACATGTAAATGAAGCATGATTTAAACTCAAGCAGTTTGACTCCAGAGCCCAAATTCACATTCACTATTCTATATTGTCATCTGGGATAGTTTCAGCACTTAATATATATTTTGGGTCATCTCTTTTATACTTTTCATATTACTCTTCTCTTATCCCATTGAATATTAATTAACATCATTATATAATAATTAATACAATTTTTCTGGTAGCGCATGGAGTTTCCCAAGTGAAAAGCAGCTTTGATCCAATAGTGTTGCAGTTTGAAGTATTTATCTTTATAAGTTTGATTTGGGGTTTTCATGATTTCTTTACTGAAACTGCTCTCTCTTCCTTTTTTTTTTTTTTAATCTGGAATCTTTCTACTGGATGGCAATAACGCATTCTTCTTTTGTATCTCAATTTCACCCCATCTGGGGTATATCTGCTTATTATTTTGAAGTATGCTTTAGGTCTCTCTGAAGCAAATTTTGCATATATTTCATAACCTGTATTTTAAGTTAGATCAGAGGTTGGGAAAAATTTTCTGTAAATGGACAGATAGTACATATATTTGGCTTTAGGGGCCATATGGTATCTGTCACAACTATTCAACTCTGTCATTACAGTGCATCTTTACTTACTAAAACAGGTGGATCCCTCTATCCACCTGTCATAGTTTGCTGACCGTTGAGTTAGATCATCACCCTGAAATATTTCAATTTTGTAAAAATCCTATCTGGGCCTTGCCATGAAACCTAGAAACAGAATCAGACAAATGTAAATTTAATTTTAATTTTTTAGCTAAATATTCTGTGGCTGGAAGATATATTTCTTCTATTCTTTGGTTTTGTTTGTGCAGTGTTGAAATAAACTGAATGCTGAAGTTGAAATAAGTCAACCACTGTCACCAATAAGTTCCTACTTCAAGTGTTGTATTGATCAAAAAAGCTTTATGTTTTTCATCAATTGCCCACAAGATGAGAAAATGATGTGGATTTTAAAAATAAAATAATGTTAAAAATTTGTTTTTCTTGTTTTCTCATATAGTGAGGTTTGGCCTAAGATTTTATTTAAGGATAAATAGAGGGATTTCCTGGCAATCTTCAAAATCCATAACTTTAAAAAAGTTAAATGTCATGTAGTGACCAATTATTTGCCAGAGGCTAAGAGAATGCAGAAATTAGATGACTTCCAAGTATCAGCGATCATTAAGGAATTTGGAATAAATTTATTTTTAAAAATACAGGTAATTTTTCCTTACTTTCAAAAAGAGAAAGTAAGTAAATAACACAAACTGCAGAACTTGATAACTAGCCTAGCAGGTTTTTATAAAAACATTAGATATTTTTTGTAAGAAATTTAGAAAATAATAGGTAATGGTCAGAAACAAGGAAGGGTATAAAAAGGGCAAGTTATCACAAAATAAAATTATTTTCTTCAGTTTTTTTTCAATTTAACATTTGAATTTAAGTATTATTTTATTTCCTATTCCTCAGATTCTGTGTACGGAAATTATTGGAAGTGAATAACATCAATGAAGGTATAAGAAGAGCTCACCAACTCCATAAGAATTTGAAGGTGTGGTGAATGGTCAGAATTGTCTTGAATCATCAGATGTCCTGACAGAAGGGTCCAGCCTTTGTTCCTTCTTATTAACCAGTCAGTAGACATGAGTTGGCCCCAGAGAGGTATTATATTGAAAGAGACTTCTCCTTTCAGCTGACAAAAATTCTGGGGGAGAGATTTAGCTACAAACTGACTGCAGTCAACATTCCTGGAAGCTGGGAAGTAAGTGCCATGTTTTTTTGAGAGCATTTGTGCTGCAGACTCACTACAAACATAACATATATTATTAAAATACATAAATTAGACATCACCAAAAATGGCAGAGTAAGTAGCTCCAAGAGCTCACCTCTCCCCAGACAAATTTTAAATATCAAGTAGAAAAACTGTCAGAATCAACTTTGTCAGAATTCTGGAAAACAGTTAAAAGTTCATAGCAACCAAGAGACTGCTTAATCAAGAAACAGATGACTTAAAAACATGAGGAAACTTTGTGTGTTTTTCTATTGTGCCCTTTCCACATCTCCTCCCTGGTACTGGGACAAAGTCTTAAAGATGGCAGCTCATGTTACCAGTGTGTGACCCTGGTGCCTGATTCCAGAAAGAGCAGAACTGGCTCCCCCCCCCCCCCGCCCCCAAAGAAATGTGTTTTCCCTTTGTAACCTGTATGAAGGCTACAGGAAGGACTGATGCAAGGCACTTACCTACTTTTTTTCTTAACTCAGAACTCACTAATAGCAGAAAAGCAGTAGCATTCCTCAAAAACAATGTAAGGTAAATAAATATTCAGCAGCTGCTTGAGGCAAAATATGACAATTGTGGCAAATAAGAATGCTGAAATCTTGGGGGGGAAAGCTCAGGAGAGGCTTTCTTTGGTAAATTAAGGCATTCAAAAGAACCTTCATATATTGGGAGATACAGAAAGCAATGCATATGCCCAGGGCAGGATGAATACTCAGAAAGGACTGAGAAGACCCTAAGCTTTCCCTCTGGCTTATCTGTAGTCTCACTGCAAGCAGGAAGTGAAGGCTAAGGCAGAGTCGTAAAGAGTGTGTCTAAGCACTGACAGACTGATCCAGCACAGAGTCAACACACTAAGACTGGGAGAGGGTTTTTTTTTTCCTTCTTTACTTCCTTTATCTCTCTCTCTCTCTCCCTCTGGAGGTGAAATAAAGCTATGTGAAAACACAAGCAGAACATGAACTAAAGAAACCACACATAAACAATATGGGCTTCACAAAAGTAGTTTAAAAACCACTAACTGCTAAACAAACAGCTATAGCACATAGTATACTATGTTGTATACAGAGTATAAAACACGGCAAATTTTAGGGAGGTGAACGAGCCGATTTCCAGAGGTACTTTCATTATAATAGTCAAAATTGTTCCATTTTCTTTTTTTTTTTTTTAACTGTTCCATTTTCAACAACATCAACAATAACAACAACAACAACAACAAAAATCATAAACCATGCAAAGAAAGAATAAAGTATGGCCAATTCACAGATAAATGTACCTAAGAAAGCACAGTCATTGGACTTACTAAACAAAAACTAAAATGAACTATCTTAAATATGCTCAAAGAGTTAAAGGAAACCATGGGTAAAGTAAACTAGGAGAGCAATGTATAAATAAATAGAAAATACAGAGAATAAAGAGAAAGAAATCTAAAAAAGGAAACTAAATAAAAATTCTTATGCTGATACACAAGGTACAATAAATAAAATAAAAAACTCACTAAAGGATTTAAACAGAAGATTTAAGCAGGCAGAAAAACAAATCAGCAAACTTGAAGATAGGTCAACTGACATTATTCACTCTGTGGACTAGAAGGAAAAAAAGAATGAAGAGAAATAAGCAGTGCCTAAGGGACCTTTGGGACATGTATGTATAATAGGAATCCTAGAAAGAGTGAAGACTAAAGGGCAGAAAGACTATTCAAAGAAATAATGGCAAATCTTTCCGATTTTGATAAAAGACACAAATCTACATATTCAAGGAGCTCAACAAACTCCAAAAAAAGATACATGCTAAAAATTTCACAAGACACAACGTAATCCTGTCCAAAGCCAAAGACTAACAGAATACTGAAAGCAGCAAGGGAGAAGTGACTTGTCACATACAAGGTGTCCTTAATAGGGAAAGAGCAGATTTCTCATTATAAATAGTACCAATCAAAAGGGAGTAGAGTAATATTTTTAAAGTGCAGAAAAGGAATAAAGGGACTGTTAGGAATTCTATATCTGGCAAAACTATCTTTAAAAATAAATGAGAAATAAAACATTCTTAAATAAACACAGCTGAAAGAGTTTGTTGCTAGTTGCATTTCTGACAAAAATGCTAAAGGGAATTCTTCAATTTGAAATGAAAGGACACTAGACAACAACTTGAAGCCACACAAAGAAATAGAAAATTCCAGTAAAGACAATAAAAGAGGTAAATACAAAAAATAAAATGCATTTTTTGGCTTGTAACTCTTTATTTCTCATAATTTTAAAATAAAATGCAAAAAAAAACCCAATAATTGTAAATCCATATTAATCAGTAAACTCTATAAAGACATAATTTGTGACAATAACAACACAAATTGGTCATTTAAGAGCTATTCAATGGCACAATTTTTGCATGCTATTTAATCTAACTTATATCAATTTAAACTCAACTGTTACAAATTTAATATGCTAATTATAATCACTGCATTAGCCACTAAGAAAGTACCTAAAAAAAATATGCAGAAAGGAAACCACAAGGGATCAAATTGGTACAGTACAATAAATCAGTTAATACTCATGTTTATGGCAGCCAATAGCCAAGTTCACACTAGGGAACTAAGTTCACATAATTCACTCTACCCAAGAGGTAGAAGCAACCCAAATATCCATCAACAAATGAATGAATAAAGAAAATGTATATATGTGTAGTGAAATATTATTCAGCTTTTAAAAAGGCTACAATATAGACAAACTTTTAGAACATTATGCTATGTGAAATAATTCAGTCACAAAAAGGTAAATACTACATGGTTCCACTTATATTAGGTATCTAAAGTAATCAAATTCATAGAAACAAAGTAAAATCCTGGCTATCAGGGACTAAAGGGAGAGGAAAAGGGGAATTTGTGTGAATGGTACAGAATTTTAGATTTGCAAGATGAAAAAGTTCTGGAAATATGTTTCACAACAATATGAATATATTTAACACTATTGAATTTTATGTTTAAATATAGTTAAAATGTCAAATTTTATGTTATGTGTTGTTTATCATACTAAAAATGGAACAAACACAAAACAAATTGGTGTTGGAGGAAATGGGGGACAAAAAATAATAATAAGGCAAACAGAGAACAAATAGCAAAATGGCAGAAGTAAGTACTTTTTTGTCAGTAATTAATCAAATGTAAATGGATTAAACTCCCCTATCAAAAGACAGAGATTGGCAAAATAAAAAGAAAAACAAAGCGTGATCTAATTCTATGCTATCTCCAACAGACTCACATTAGAAAGAACAGAAAAAGAGATCCTATGCAGGAGTGCCTGGGTGGTTCAGTTGGTTGAGAATCAGACTTCAGCTCAGGTCTGATCTCACATTCTGTGAGTTAAAGCCCCATGTTGGGCTCTGGCTCTGTGCTGACAGCTTAGAGCCTGGAGCCTGCTACGGATTCTGTGTCTCCCTCTCTCTCTGCCATACCCCTGCTTACTCTCTGTCTCTCAGAAATGAATCAATGTTAATTTTTTTAAAAAAGAAAAAGATATTATATGCAAATAGGAACCAAAAGAGAATATCAAAAAAAATATTTAAGTCACAAATATTTACAAGAGACTAAAAGGTGTTATATATTTAAAAAGGGATCAATTTATCAAGAAGATATAATTATAGACATAGTCCCAAAATATATGAATCAAACATTGATAAAATTGGAAGAAGAAACAGACATATCTACAATAATAGTTGGAGACTTCAATGTATTCCTTTCAATAATAGATAACGCATTTAGACGGAAGACCAATGAGGAAATAAAAAACTTGAACAACACTATCAATCAAATAGGCCTAATAGACCCAATAGAATACTCAACACAACAGCAGCTACGTATTTTTCTCAAATGTACATTAAGGATTGCCTAGGAAATACCATGTTAGGCCATAAAACAAGTCTCAATAGATTTTACAATATTGAAATAATACAAAGTGTCTTCTTTGATAACAATGGGATGAAACTAGAAATCCATAAGGCAGGTTAAACTGGAAAATTCACAAATATGTGGAAACTAAAACATTAAACAACCAGTGGTTCAAAGAAGAAATCATAAGAGGGGTGCCTGGGTGCCTCAGCCCGTTGAGCATCTGATTCTTGATTTTGGTTCAGGTCATAATCCCAGGGTCATGGCATTGAACCCCACGTTTGGTTAGATTCTGTGCTGAGCATTGAACCTGCTTAAGATTCTTTTTCTCTCTATATCTCCCTCTGCCCCTCTCCCCTGCTTGCTTTCTCTCTCTCTAAAAAAATAAAAATAAAAAATAATGGAAACTGAAACTTTCATATATTGATAGTAGGAATGTAAAATGGTACAGCCACTGTAGAAGACAGCTTGAAGTTTCTCAAAAACTAAACATATTACTATGTGACCCAGCAATTCTACTCCTGGGTATATACTAAAAAGAAGTGAAAAAGGAACTCAAAAGATTCTTGTATATCAGTGTCTAATGTGGCATTATTCACAATAACCACAAGGTAAAACCCATATGTGATATAAAGGAATGGATGATATTTTGTAATTCCATGAGTTATTCTAAGGGCAGATCCATGTAAAGACCTTCTCAGGCTATTCAGCAATTTTAACATAATTGGATGACTATAAGATAAATATTCATTTAATCCATTTGTATCTGGTACCATTAAAAATAGAATTTATCAATATACCTAGGGATATAGAAACCAACCCATGAGTCTTAAACACAAGAAATTTAATATAGAAAATTGGTTACTCAAGTGTTGGATTGTGGAAGAGCCATAAATGGATGTTGAAGAAATTCAGAGATGAGTTCCTGTGAGGAATTACCATTCCCTGCACTGAGGAAACTACTGGAAGAAGGGCTGTGTGGATAGCATGTGGATCTCTGGGAGAAGCCTTCACAAAGCTGATATTTAGCCATGTGACACCCTTTTTATAGGTCAAGATACTCTCTTGCACATTTGAGCTTAAGCATAATAAAAATAAGTAACAATTATTTCATTGCAACAACAATATCAATCTGATGATAAGTTGCAGCCAATTTTAATGCAAATGAAGACATTCACCTCTCAAAACCTGAAGGTACAAGATCCCCAAAGTCACTTTATGATAGTAACACTTGTTTTAGTTCAATTACAATTCAATGTTAACATTATATCATAGAAAAACTGAGTTTTAAAGTTGTTATCACCAAAAAATAATATGGGAAAGAAAGGGATGAGATCAGGGTTAATATATTAATGTGTGCATAATAATACAAAAATAAAATATCCGTTGCTGCTGTAGTCATCATATATGGAACTGGTTATGAGGCCACATTGGTTTTTAAAAACCCTTGTTTCACCATTAATTCCATGTTCCCTTTGCTTTCAGCTGAAGCTGGTTGGCATTTTTTACCTGCTTAGTGAAACACCAAACCTAGAGCTTTGGAAGACCTGCCATGAAATGTTTTTATTGTGAAATGAAAACCCTAGAACTTCCCTAGAAAACTCCCTGGAGTCTGAAAAGATGGTAAGATTCCTTCAAATCCATATCAGAGAGCAGCACTCAAATATCTCCTTGGTAATTAGAAAAACTTTCCCCAGGGGCACCTGGGTGGCTCAGTCGGTTAAACTTCTACTAGGTCATGATCTCATGAGTTCAAGCCCGGCATGATGCACTCTGTGCTCACAGCTTGGGGCCTGGAGTCTGCTTCTCATTCTGTGTCTCTGTCTCTGCCCTTCCCCCACACTCTGTCTCCATCTCTGTCTCTCTCAAAAATAAACATTAAAAAAAAGAAAGAAAGAAACACTTTTCCCAGTCTGTAAGGCAACCCTTTCTCTGCCTGATAGTTTAGTGCCCTGAGAGATTCCCAATGGCTAATTTTCAATTTCAACTTCCAATGTAGTGGGACCACAGTTCGTGAATTTTTTAATACATATATTATTAATGTTTTAGGAAATGACAGCATTATATGTAATTAAAGACTTCATTCTAAAGACCGGATTTGGAATCATGGATTCCTAATAATGTTATAAGCATGAAACACTTCAGTCAAAACATTTTGGGGGCAAAATCATCAGACATGTAAATAACAAAAATACGTAGAAATGCGATGCAACTCTGTCAAACTTCTCTTATTCTACAAATTTGCTAGTGTTTGTGTGATCTTCATTTATAGGTTTGCATTACAATGTGAGGATTATAGCACATTTTCATCATTTCATTTCACACTATACTAGCGTTTGTGTGCTTGCATGCTACAGTATAGTGATTTGGTACAGGAACACTGTTTTCATATTTCGGGGAAGCACAAAAGAAAAGGCAATCCTTATGAAAAGAAAATGAATAGAAAAAAGAGGTTGGTTTTTCTCTAACATGTTAATGAAATGGGAATCTGTAGTTTTGTTAGTTCAGTGATGTGAAAAATAGAAAATCTGTACTAGCTGACCTCATAGGTCTTCTTTACATATGAAGAACCCCACACAAAAGCCATATCTGACATTGAAAGCATGTGCTGGATGGGATGGAAAACTTTGTTTGTATTCTTGCCAGCTATTTTTTAAAATTCATTTGTATTCGTTTGCTTCTTTTTTTTTAAATTGCATTTTGAGCATAAATACTAAAAAACAAAAAGCATTATATAGGAAATCTAACAGAGACGACATGACATTCAATGTGAAGTAACAAACAGGATTATTTTTCAGAGTGGCACTTCCTTAAAGGAACAGCATTTAAACGTGTTTAATGGGAGCTCCTTTTTTTTCCATGAAATCTTCCTGATGTCCAACCTCATCACTGAATCTCATACAAAACTTTCCCCCAGGCTCTGGGTAAAAGTTTTAGGCTGACTCCATAATGGACTAAAAATGTTTCTTAGCTCTGATCACTGGAAATCTCTAGAGAAATGACCAAATAATATCAACAAGTACCTGAATGCCCATTGTGGCAAGGGTTGTAGATGAAAATGATCGATTGGCATTGATGATATGTAAAACGGAATGATCGATATACCCTCTCTGTATATATATATATATATATACATATATATATATATACACACACATATGTGTATATATGTATATATATATACATATATTTGAAAATTCAAAAATAAAAATAAGAAAACTAAGAAAAAGTGAATAACCTTAAAATATGTGTCAAATATGAGGCAATAAGAGGGAAAGAGGCTGGTGCCTAAGCAGAAGAATCAATGAAAAATTGTGATAGGCTCTTTGGCGCTTTCACGGGATGCTGAGCAACTACATAGTGACTCAAGCCTTTGGCTAGCAGAGTCCCTGGCCAGGAGGTGTATATCTACACATGGCTCCTACAACAAAAACCAGAACACAATTTGCCTACCTTGTGCCTGGCATCATCTGCATTTACATTTATAAATAGCTTATTGTACTTACATATTTTGTCCACAAAAAGCAAATTTTGTCTAGAATCGTAGACATCAGTGTTGAAGATTCTTCTATAAAACACGAGCCAGGAAAACCATCTGATGGAAGAAGTAGGCTTTAGTACCTCTCTAAGTATAATACTTTCCTTGAAAATTATTGTGATCATTTCATTAGCTAAAATAGATTTGATTCACAATTCATGGTCTCCAGGAGAGCCTGGTTGGTTTCTCCTACAGGCTTGGGAATGTGTGGTTACTAGTGGGGTAATGGCTATACCACATGTTACCATACAGATGATATCAGCTCAGCTATCCCCAGTTATAACGAATCTCAGGTCATAAAAGGCAATGCTCATTACGCAACATTGCCATTTCAAGGAATTTTTAAATTTGGAATTTTCAAACACATATAAATTAGGGAAAATAATAAAGGAAATTTGCTTTATTCATCTCACAACTTTTTTGTCCCTTCTGCCCCACTGGGCACTAGGGTGATTCTTGTTATTATGCTGTTCACTGTTTCTAGCCATTTTCAGTGGACAGAGCTGGGGAAAAATGCATATTTCTTAAATAACATTTTTATATTAAAACGTTTTAGATTTACAGATTTATATTACGAAGAGAAATCAGGGAGTTCTCATAACAAACACCTAGAATTCCCTCTTATGAATATCTTGCATTAGTATGATACATTTTCTACAGCTAATGGACCAATATTGATAAATTATATTTAGCTTAAGTCCATGCTTCATCCATATTTCATTATTTTTACCTAATGTACTGTTTGTGTTCCATGATCCTATCCAGGATACCACACATTCAATTGTCATGCTTTTTCAGGCTTCCCTTGGCTGTGACAATCTCTCAGGCTTTTCTTGTTTGGATGACCTTGACAGGTATTTAGTAGAATGTCCCTTAACTGGGATTTGTCTGCTGTTTTTCTCATGATAAGACTAGGGTGTGTCTTTTTGAGGTAAGGAAACACAGAGATAAAGTATAATTTTCATCACATGATTATCAAGGGTACATACTATCAACATGGCTTACCATTGTTGATGCTGACTTTGATAAACTGGCTGAGATAATGTTTGTCACATTTCTCCAGCATAAAGTTACTGTTTGTACACCAAAACCACACCATAAAAAAAAAAAAGCAAACAAAAAACAACAACAAAAAAAACCAACTGATCAACTGGATCTCATCAAAATAAAAAACTTTCACTCTGAGAAAGACCATGTTAAGAAGGTAAAAAGATAAGCTAAAAAAAATGGGAGAAAATATTTGCAGACTACAATTTAACAAAGGTTGAGTATTCAGAACACATAAAGAGCTTTCAACACTCAGTATTAAAAAAATGATAACAATAATTCAATTAGAAATAAGCAAGAGATGTGAAAACATTTCAACAAAGAGAATAATCAGATGGCACACGAAAAGTTATTTAACATCATTAACCATTATGAAAATGCAAATATTAACTACAAGTATAAACTACCAAGCAAACTATCACCACACGCCTATAAATAACTAAAATAAGAAGTAGTAACAATACCAAATGCTAATGAAGATATGGAGGTTTGGTCACTCATACATTTCTGGTGGGAATAAAAATGATAAAGTTATTCTGTAAAACACATTTACACTCCCTTAAAGCAAGCAACTACCATACAACCCAGCAACTGTACTTTTGGGCATTTATCCTAGAGAAATTGAAACTTATGTTCACACAAATACCAGTAGATGGATGTTTAATAGCAGTTTTATTCCTAATTGCCAAAAAATGGAAGAAAAAGCAGATGTCTTTCAGTGGCTGACAGGCTAAACCCACTATGGTCTATCCATACCACGGAATACTAAATGAGAGGGAACAAACTATTGATGTACAAAACAACCTGGGTTGGGGTGCCTGAGTGGCTTAGTGGGTTAAGCGTCGGACTTCGGCTCAGGTCATGATCTCTTGGTTTATGAGTTCGAGCCCCCACGTCGGGCTCTGTGCTGACAGCTCAGAACCTGGAGCCTGCTTCAGATTCTGTGTCTCCCCGTCTCTTGGTCCCTCCCATGCTCATGCTCTATCTCTCTCTGTCAATAATAAATAAACGTTTAAAAAATTAAAAAAAAAAACAACTGGGTGAATTTCCAGAGAATAAGGCTGTGTGGGGAGAAAGAAGGCCAATCGCAAAAGATTGTAGACTGTATAATTTTATTTATGGAACACTTTTTTAAATGAAAAAAATACAGAAATATAAAACAGATTATTGGCTGCCAAGGGTTAATGAGGGGTCAGGGACAGGACAGAAGTAGGCTTGGTTTTAAAAGGCCAGCCTGAGGGGTCCTTGCAGGGAAATAAATTGTAGCTTGATTGTATCAATGTCAACACTCTGTGATATTTTAGGTTGGGTTTGTAAAATGTTACCATTGGGATAAACATAAAGGATACATGAGATTCCTCTGCATTAGTTCTTGCAACTACCTATGAAAATACAAGTACCTCAAAATATAAAGTTTAATTGAGATATCTAATTTGTTTCAATTGGGGGGGGGCAATGGATTATATAGAAGTATATTGGTTAATATGCAGGCAGTTGTGATTGTCCAGTTATCATGACAGTGCTTTCTCACATAATGGTATTGCATTTGGGTCCTACAATATCCTTGAGGTTCCCCTGAGCAGTGAGGTTATTTACAGACACTAGATTACATTGGAGAAGATTCTTTTCATGCCTGTAAGTCAGCATTAAAGGAGAATAAAGTTGAAAGATTCAAGATGTTTTCTTAAGCCTCTGGAAATTATTACTTGACTTTAAGAGTAGATCCGTAGCCTTTTGGGAATTCTTCTTTATGGAGTGATTTTACTGCTATGTTGTTGCTGTTGATGATGATGTGATAATGATGTTCTCCTTATGTGTATGGCATGATCATTAAGCATACAAAGCACACTTTTTCCTCATTTATATAAAGGGATATATGGATGGCAGGCCCTCTCTATACCCTGCATTGAGTCCCACTCCCATTATCTCTAGGGAAAGAATTTATTCAAATTTATGTTTGTTCAGAGTCTGTTTTTAATATATTTTTTAATGTTTATTTATTTTGAGACAGAGAGAGAATGAGTGGGGGTGGGGCAAAGAGAGAGGGAGACAGAAAATCCCAAGCAGGCTCCACGCTATCAGAGCAGAGTACAGGGTGGGGCTTGATCCCACAAATTGTGAGATCATGACATGAATCAAAATCAAGAGTCGGACGTTTAACTGACTGAGCCACCCAGACGGCCCCTGAGTCTGTTTTTAAATACTAATTTTACAACCTAGAGAATTTTTGACAAAAACAAAATGAACTTTCAATCATTTCTTAAAACCACAAAATTAGTTTTTCTTCCTTATTGTAGTCTAGCTAGAAGCGAATGTCATTTTGCTTCGCTTGTCCACTAGCTTGCACTTATCTGTTCACAAAACTATCTCTTAAAATCTAGCAGATAATTAGTTTCAGAAATATTGATTCAACTCATGTAACTCTCATACTTTATGAGGCGTGTGTATCCTGCTAAAAGTTAGAAGGAAGGGATGTTGTTTATTGATTAGGCTACTTTATACTTTGCTGAATTAATTCATATGTAATTATATAAAAAGGGTTCTGTTTTCCATGAGTTCATATTTTAATTTAATTTAAATATATGAATAATGGTAAGTAATGATAATCTCTAGATAATTCTTATTTCTACAACATCATTTCTCATACCAAAGACACACATGGTTCTTGTGCAATATTCCTGACCATGCCAAGATTCCTGACAAATATCATCCAGTACTCTTACCTAGGGAATGTCTAGATTGATTTTGAATCCAAAGTTTATAAATGGCTTTGGATAAGATTACAAGGCTGTTTTCATTGAAGTCTCGGGAATCATAAAATCATCTTTTAAAAAATCATTACTAAAATTCATGTTAAAATGGTACAGTGATTCCACTAGAAGACTAGGTCCCTTTAATTGTAAGTATTTGAAATAAGTAAAAATAAACATACCCACTAAATGTACATTTACGTTTTCTAAATAAAGCTTCATGGCCTTAAGCAGCTGTGCAAGGCATCATGATGCACATGCCTGATTAATGCCAGCAATATAATCTGTCACAGTTTGAAACAAGTCATTGCCTAAGGACCATTGCCCATGCATTCTGCTGGAATAGCTAACTTTTTAATTCCCAGAGGTGAAGTTATCTGAGTCTCTGATGATTGTTGTTTTTTTTTTTTTTTTTTTTTTATTTCAGGTATGACCAATGCATTTTTAAAACATAGAAGTTCCCCGGCCTACAATGTTTCCAAGTGAATATGGTAATTTTCATAGTTTTGAATTTAATACACATAGACTTGTGAATAGATCTCAATATTCCTTAGTCCACACAAATCTATTTAGCCTTCCAAGTTGTTCTTGGTTCAGCCCACATTTCTCAATGTCTCAAATACTGCATTTAACTTATCACCTTTTGTTTTCTTCTTTTCTTCCTTGTATTATCAGACTATTGTCAATTCCTTAGCAATCCATGGCTTTATTTTTTCTTTTAACATTATACGGAGTTGAATTGAAGCATCACAATTCCATGGTCTAAAATATGTTTACAGGGTATTTTGTCTTGAATCCCTCAGTTTCATATTAATTGATTCAATCATTCGCTCCTTCATTTATTGACCCAATATAAGTAGTCTGACTTTCCCAATGCAGTGATTAAATTTCAGGAAAGCATAATTGCTATCAAGAAGCAATTGTATGAGTCTTACAACATAAAAAATGCAGTAAATCTCCCTGTATTGTAGATATGCTTTTGAATTTGGTGTTTATCTGAAAGGTGCTAAATCAGTCAAAATCATATGACTGAATTATGAAAATCAGTGCATCATTGATGATTCCTAAGAGTTGAACATATTTATATTTTTTTACTGAAAATAAAAGACTCAATTTAAAGAAATCAAAATTAGGGGTGCCTAGTCAGCTCAGTCAGTTAAGCATCTGACTCTTGGTTTTGGCTCAGGTCATGATCTCATGGTTTAAGAGATTGAGCCCTGCATAGGGCTCTGTGCTAACAGCACAGAGGCTCCTTGAGATTTTCTCTCTCCCTCTCTCTCTCTCCCTCCCCTGCTCATGCGTGCTCGCTCTCTCTCTTTCTCTCTCTCTCTCTCAAAATAAATAAACTTAAAAAATTAAAAATTAAAAATCACTATTAAAAAATAAAAGTGTATATTTTAATGCACTTAGATTTATTGGAGAGTCTTCTGGTTGCAACAACTAAGATGCGGCACTGGGGAGAAGGTGAAATCAAACTGTAGTGCAGTTGCAACAGCAAACTCAGTCAGTCCCCCAGGGAGTTCTGACGCTTGGCTGCCCCTTCAGAATTATCTCCAATTGGAGCAAATGGGCCAGGCCTTTGTACTTTTGCATCAAATAGTTATTAAATTGAGATTTCCTGGGGGACAGGGTGAATGGTTTCATTCAGCTGAGAGCAATGCTTGGGGAGGGACAGTTGTAAGTTGTCAACAGACAGACCTTCCTCCCGCTAGAAGAATAAATGTCTCAGTCCTAAAGGGATATGCAAACTGTTCACTACAGAATCCATTGCACATATTAACATCCAGTGTCAATGTAATCATACTCACTAAGTTAGAAGTGTGAACAAAGTACTTTCTGTGAAAACCCAGAGGAGGGATGCCTGAATTAATTGAAAGGAGAAAGGAAAGACTTCATGAAGGAGCTAAATTTGACACTGACTTTGAGTCCAGGGATGGGGGATGGGTTGGATTAGAATTCATGTACATTTTCAAAGAAGATATGAAAAGTCTTAGGTCTTTAATAGGTAATCAAATATTGTTACTTCTTCCTAAAGAATACATCTTAATGTTCTTTCTGCTGGACATTACATGAACTTGGACTCTTAAGACATTTTCTAAGTTCTTCTATTTGCATCACAGTGAATTCCTATAGTTTCATCATGAGAAAAACATTTTAAGCTTAGAGATCCATGTGCTTAATCCCTTTTCAAAATTTTACAGGAATTTTCTATCTTCAAATTATCTATGAACTCAATATGAATCAAAACCAGTCCATTTATCATCCTGCTGTTTGAATTACCTGCTTGCATCTAAGTTGATACTCCATACATTTTCTTCTTTTGCAATATCCTTCACCTTTTTCCATCAGGCATATTATCATCACTGTTAATGCACAAACTCTGTCACTGTACTACCTGGATTCAAATCCTGGCTTAGCCATTGACCAACTATATGACTTTCAACAATTTACTTAATGTCTCCAGGTCTCCGGATTTAATAGGGGTAATAATAATAATGTCTCCCTTCACAGTTTGTTGTCAGACTTAAGTAAGTCCATATATATAATGTATTTGAAATGCCTGGTATGTGGTAAGTATAATAAATGAGCTGATCATTATCATCTTAAACTTTTATTCTGTTATTTTGCGACTCTTTTAAAATAGACAAAAGCTGGGGTGCTTGGGTGGCTCAGTGAGTTGGAGGTCTGACTCAGTTTCAGCTCAAATCATGATCTTGAGGTTCTTGAGGTCAAGCCCCATGTCGGACTCTGTTGTCAGCATAGAACATACTTAGGATTCTCTCTCTCTCGCCCTCTCTCACTGCCCCTCCCCTGCTCACTTTCTCTATCTCCCTCTCTCTCAAGATAAATGAATAAACATCTAGAAGGAAGGAAGGAAGGAAGGAAGGAAGGAAGGAAGGAAGAAAAGAAAGAAAGAAAGAAAGAAAGAAAGAAAGAAAGAAAGAAAGAAAGAAAGAGACAAACGCCCAACTCACATGTCTGTTGTCAGAGGTCTTACATAAGTAACCTAAGATTTTGACATAGATAACACCCTTCCCCATTTTATTTCCATATGTAGTCAGCATCATGTAAAGTACTCCATCAAAGAATTCCATATCACTCAACAGGTCTTCAGGTTTTTTTGTGCCAATTAGTGTTGTGAGTTTGGTGCCACTGCTCCTATCTAAAGTTGAGTGGTACAGATTTAGGTTAGAGTTGGCCAAAAAAGCAGCTTGCATGAGATGTGGAAGGTGGAAGGGGAGCAGAAGCCACTAGTGTCAGAGGTTTGGGTGGTCACAAACATAACCAGCAGGCCCAGATGTGTCCAGCAGGACCTCATTTTCTCTTGTCTCCCTGTTTTCTTCTTTCCTCCTACTCTTCATCCAGTTTAACTTGCAGGTTGGGGCCTTGATAGCCAATAGCAGCCCTAAGCCCACTATCCACGCTTACCCCAGAGCGCAGGCCACAGGTTCCTCAGAGGCAACAGCTTCCACACAAGTAGCAGTGTCCATAGACGGCTCCATAACCTCCCACCAGAGCCTCCCACTTCAAGCCTGGTCGCCAAAACTCTGCCCTTTCCACCCACACTAAATTGACGTGGTTCGTGTCTGTATTTCCAGTACTCAAACTCCCTTTCTAGACCTTTCTTCCCCAGTTGTCTCACATTCATGTGAATTCATATTCTTATTCTAGATCCTTCATTCTTATAATACTTATAATGGGTTGGTTTTTCTAATTGAATTCTGATACATAATCATATGATAGACTGAAGAGAACTGTACATAGCATAACACCCAAGAGAAGGTCCTTAGGATATAGGTACATTATGTGTACCATGCTGGATCTGTTATACCCAGGCCAGCCACAAGCAAGAATAAAGTTCTTAATGAGTATCATTACATAGTTCTGCGCTGGGGCCAATCATTTCTAATTTCCTTCTTTGTAGTACATATTCCAAAGAATTGTATAAATTCCAACTAATTCCCCCAAATACCCCCAAATCCATGACCTGCTTGAACAATAATGGAGGCCAAATGGACTGATAGCTTAATATACTAGAAATCTTATGCCTTCCTCAGAGATAACAACATTGAGTCCTCAAATGCATGAACATATTATATCTCTCCATTTATTTGGATTCTTGAAGGCAACTAGGTAACTTGAAAATTAGCTTGTCTTTTCAAGGTTTGTGTGAAAAACTTGGTTAGCATGTATTCACAGTGATTTTTACTTTGGTCTAATTTAGTTCTCCTACTCCTCTGAGGTCCATATTGAATGCTCTAGGTGTTTAATGGAGACTTCATTCTGGCTGGTTGTGACTCAAAATTTATAAAGTTTGTGTAATCTCTGGGTAAATATTCAGGTTACAGCTCTCTGGTAATTCTTTGCTACTCCTACTTACAACAACAGATCCAATCCTCTATAGACTTCTTGATCTTTCTTTGTGCAATACCTTTCTTGCTGGTATTTGCTCCATAGTTCCAGCTGCCTCTACCTTCCCAAATCTAATTGCTCTGTTTGGGTTTCTCATCCTTGCCCTTTTGTCTGAATATTATCGCAAGGCGGACAGCCAAAGGAATTGCGGGGCTTACCTGGTTTATTTCCTTTTCTCAGGAATTCGAGCTCTGTGATACCTATTGCTCAATGTTTGAAAAACAATTGATGTACACATTTTATCCAGGTTTTTAGTTGTTTATGGCAGAGAGATTAAGTCTTTTAAATTACCCTTCTTGGTCTATTATGGTCAGGAGTAGAAGAATTTCAATCTTCTCTTGAACCAAATCTCAGTGTCCTGAGTGGCAAGTCTCTGCCCTCATTCCATTTCACTGTTTTTGACATAGTGCTTAAGCTCAACTTTGTGAAGTACTTACTTGGCTTTTTGGACATCACCGTCTCTTGGTTTCCTCATGCTTTTATGGGACACACATTCTAATCCTCTTTAGTTGAATATCACTAATATTTAGAGTCTTCAAACATTAAACTTCCCAGAATTTTGTTCTTGCATCACTTCTTTGGAGGCCTCGTCTAATACGGCTTTAAAATTTTTTTTTTCAACGTTTATTTATTTTATTTTTGGGACAGAGAGAGACAGAGCATGAACGGGGGAGGGGCAGAGAGAGGGAGACACAGAATCGGAAACAGGCTCCAGGCTCTGAGCCATCAGCCCAGAGCCCGACGCGGGGCTCGAACTCCCGGACCGTGAGATCGTGACCTGGCTGAAGTCGGCAATACGGCTTTAAATCTTTGCTGATTTATGGCAGTAAATTTTATGTATCAACTTGACTGAGCCACAAAGCGCCAGATATTTGTCAAACATTATTCTGGTACATCTGTAAAGATATAGAAAAGCATATTGCCTTCCCTAATGGGTGTAACTCTCACCCAAGTCAGTTGAAGACCTGCCTAAATAGAACAATAGGCTGAGTAAGAGGGTTAGTTAAACCTCTTGCATAACTGTTTGAGTTGGAACATGAATCCTTTCTGGCCTTTGGACTTGGATTAAACCATTGGCTCTTTCTTTGTTTCAAGTCTGCTGACTTTCAGACTAGAATTTACATCATTGGCCTTCCAGCCCTTTTGACTCATACTGGGAGCTATGTATTGACCCTCCCGGGTCTCCAGTTGCTGACTTCAAATATTGGGGCTGCTCAGCCTCCATAACCATGTGTGCCAATTCCTTAAAATAAAGCTCTTTACATATACCCGCACAAATACTATATAGGATATACTCACACAGACACATGTACACACATATCCTGTTGGTTCTGATTCTCTGGAGAATCCTAATACAGTGATAACCTCCAAAATTTTATCTTAAGTTTAGACTTCTCAACAAACCCTACAGTTATATATCTTAGCTGCTAACTTGTCTGCATTCAAGTGTGTAATAGGTATCCAGACAAACATGATTCAATCTCTCTTTCCTAATTCAACCTGCTCCTCCTCCAATATTCTCTATCTCAATAATTGGTGACTCCAGTTTTCCATTTGCTCAAGGAAAAACTATGAAATAATCTTTTGCTTTATTTCTCAGAACTCTCAATTCAATTATTAGCAAATCTTTTCTGCTCTACATTTAAAAAATGTTTTTTAAATGTTTATTTTTATTGGGCTACAACACATACAATAAGTTGAGTAAATCTAAGTTGCACAGGTCAATTATATTTTTATATGGGTGTACACCTATGTAACTATAACCCCAAATAATATATTTCCAAGAATCCACCATGTTTCCCTATCAGTATTCTCCTCATGTTAACCATTATTTTGATCTTTACTACTATAGATTAATTTTGTCTTGCTATAAAGTTATACTGTATGCAGTATTTTGTTCTTGACCTTCACTTATAATCATGTCTTTAAGATTGTCACATTCTTGCACATTTCAGTAGTATGTTTTTCATTGTTGTGATGTCCATTGTATGAATGAATCATAATATATTTATGCCTTCTTATATTTTGTTCTCTCAAGTGTTGTGCTATTATAAATAAAGATAGTATGAATTTATCTGTATGTGTGTTTTGTGATTATAAGGACTCATTCTGTGGTATTAACATACCCAAGAGTAAAACCACTGATTTATGAGTTATAAGCATGTCTACTTTCATTAAAAAATGCCAAAATATTTTTGTAAATTGTTTAATCAATTTATCCTCAGATTAGCAATAGAATATAGTTGCAATTGCTTTATATCCTTGTCAAAACTTAGTATTGTCAGCCTTTTTCATTTTAGTCTTTCTGGTCTGCAAATTATATCTGCAATTATCTGCTGGTAATGATGTCAAGAAACTTCACATATGTCAACTGAGCTTTTTTTTTATCATTTTTTATGCGAAGTACTTGTCCATTCTTGCTAATTTTTTAATGGTATTATTTGAGCTTTTTTGTTGTTAGAGTGTTTTACATATAATAGAATGAGCCATTTATGTAATACATAAGTATGTCAGGTAGTTCTACTAGTTTACATTATCACTTTCTTAATGGTGTCTCTTGATAAATGGAAATTCTTTTTTTTAATTTTTTTAAACAGTTTTTTTTCATTTTTGAGAGACAGAGAGAGGCAGGGCATGAGCAGGGGAGGGGCAGAGAGAGAGGGAGACACAGAATCTGAAACAGGCTCCAGGCTCTGAGCTGTCAGCACAGACCCCGATGTGGGGCTCAAACCAAGGAACCGTGAGATCATGACCTGAGCCTAAGTCGAACGCTTAACTGACTGAGCCAGCAGGCACCCCAGTGATTCTTAAATTTAATATCAATCTTCCTTTTTTGGTTTAAGTGATCTTTACCTATCTTAAAGACATCTTGAAGTTTTCTTTTCATTTTTAGGTTTATGATCCATCCCAAGTTTATTTTGTATATTTTCATGGTGTCAAGGTTCATTTATTTCCCTAATAAATATTTAATTTACCCAACACCATTTAGAAAAATCCTCTCTTCCTCACCTAGTTCCAATGGTGTCTGTTATATACCAAAGAGTGACTATCTGTGGGCCTGTTTCTAGATTATTGTATTTCATTTTGTAACTTCGTATCTTTGCACCAATGTCATGCTGACATTAATTATCCTAGTTTTTTTTTGTTCATTTTTTAGTAAGATCTGATAGGTGACTGTATAAGTCCTAGCTTTATGCTCTTCTTGAATATTGCCTTAGCTGTCTAGGTCATCTGAGTTTGCTTAGGGACAGCTTTTATTGGTTGATTTTTCCCCCTTGTATATGGAGCTATAGTTTCTTCTTTCTTTACATACCTCATAATTTTATTGAAAATTGGAAATTTCAAATAATATAACAAGTTTAGAAATGAGATTTGTCACTTATTGCAGTGGTGGTTGTTTGGTGAAAATATTTTAGACATGACACCAAAACATAATCCAGTAAAGGAAAAAATTGAAAAATTAGACTGTGTCAAAGTAAACATTTTTCTCTTTGAAAGATCTTATAAAGATGGTTAAGAGGACACCTACAGACTGGGAGAAATATTTGCAAACAACAGGTCCATGGAAAGACTAATGTCTAGATGACAAAGAATTTAAAAACTCAATATTAAGAAGAATTCCAATTTGAAAATGGACAAAGACATGAACATATCTTCATCAAAGAGGTTATATAATACACAGATGGCCAATAAACACATAAAAATATGTTTAACGTCACTAACCACTGGGAAAAATGCAAATTAAGACCATGATAAGCTGCCATCATGCACCTAATTTTTTTTTTTTACCTTGAAATATCAAATGCTGAAGGGTGTGGAGGGACTGGTGGGAATTCATTATTACAGAACCACTCTGAAAAATAGTTTTGGCACTTTTTTTTTTTTGAGAGAGAGAGAGAGAAAGTGAGTGAGGGGCAGGGTGAGAGAGAGACAGAGAAAGTCCCAGAGGGTCAGAGAGAGAGAGAAAGGGAGAGAGAGAGAGAGAGAGAGAGAGAGAGAGAGAGAGAGGGAGAGAGAGAGAGAAACGGGGCCCATGCAGGGCTCGTGTTTTACCCAAAGTGGGGCTTGTGCTCCCCTGAAACAAGGGGGCACAAGCTCACTGGAAGCAGGGCTTGAGCTCACCCAATGTGTGGCTCTAGCTCACCTGGTGTGGGACTTGAATTCATGAACTGTGAGATCATGACCCAAGCCAAAGTCAGATGCTTAATGAATGAGCCACCCAGGTGCCCCGTTTTGGCAATTTCTTAAAGAACTAAACATATACTTTTCATAGAACCCAGAAATCACAATTACCCTAGAGATATGAAAGCTTATTTCTACACAATAAAAAAAATGTACACAATTGTTCATGGCAGGTTTATTTGTTTTTGTCAAACATAGAAACAACCAAAATCTCCTACAATAAAGAAACGGTTAAAGACACTGTGATAAATCCATAACATGAAATGCTATTTAGCAATAAAAAGGAATAAACTATTGATACATGCAATAACTTGAATATCTCTCAACAACATTACTTCTTATGAAAAAAGCCAATATCAGAGGTCTCATAATGATTCCATTATGTAGCATTCCCAAAATGACAAAATTATTGAGATAGAGAACAGATTAGTGGTTGTCAGAGGTTAGGGAGAGAAGTGAATGACACTATAAAGAGATTTCTGTGGTGATAGGAGAGTTCTGTATCTTGATTATGGTGCTGGCTACATAAATCTGGATATATATGAAAAATGATGTAGAAATGTATATACACTTTACACCAGTGTCAACTTCTTGGAACTGATGATGTACTATAGTTTATAAAGATTATAACCTTGGGGAAGGCTTTAAAGAACACATAGAAATTTCTGTATTATCTATGCAAATTCTAGGGAATTTATAATTACTTCAAAGAGAAAAGTTAAAAAGAAATTAAACAAACTCATTGATGTGTACTTAAGACCTATTTATTTTAATCCAGTAAGTTACATCTCAATAAATTTTATTTACATACTGAGAAAAAAATTTCTTCAGTCAGAAGAAAAATAATGACAAATAGAATCATGGAAATTAAAATGATAATGACAAACACTGGAAATTATATATACGTGGGTGATATAAATTAAAATGCAAAATAAAATAATGCAAACAGGTGAGAGAATTATAAATTAAAGTATTGTAAAGTTTTAGCATTATCTGGATGTGATAAAGGTAACTTGTATTAATTAGCCTGTGAGAACTCAGAAATGTATATTATAATTTTTAGTGTTAACACTGAATAAAGAGGACGTATAACTATAAATTAAGTGGGAAATGGAACAAAAATATATCTGATTAACCAAGAGAAAGGCAAAAGAAAAAATAACTGTAAATCAAATGTGTTGATTAAATATAAGAACTCTCAGTAATTACACTAAATATAAATGAATTAAATGTCTTTCAGTGATAGAAGAATTTAGTATAAAGTTCTTTTGTTTTGCTTTCATTCTATGTGTTAAAAAAATAAAGACCATATCACAAGATACATTTACCATAAATGAGAAAGCTTTTTCTGTTTCTTCCACGCACACTGCTTAGCACCTGCAAATTTTATTGAACTATTGTCATGATCTGCAGAGTGAGGTGGTAAAATGAATCCAAATAATTTGAAGGGGAAAGGGAAAATAGAAATTATAACTAAAAGGAGGAGCCCCTGGCATGAACTTTCTAAATTAATTACACTCTTCACATCACTACTGAAATACTGCATGGCACATTTTGATTTTCTGTGCAAATGCAACTAAATGGTTAATTATGAATTAGGAAAATTTCAAAAATAAATTCCCAGGGAAAAACTTTATCTTTAGTAACTCCAAGGAGGCAATTGTATTCAGTGGTATGCTATTATTTTGGAGTTATAAAGGAAGGAAATCTAACTTAGAAAATTTGTCTCTCTGCTTTTTTTATATAACAAAAGATTTATCTCAGTATTTTCTTTCTTTCTTCTTTTTTCTTTTTCAAAGAAAAGGTTTCATATATTTGTTACGGAACCAACCTACTGATGCAGAAGCATAGTAAAAGAGAAAAATCATTTCCCCAATAAAACATGTATATCATTCAGATAGTAGTTGATGTTTACAGAATGATAAGGTATGAGCACATGACCTACATATGGCATCAATACGTGTGCCATCTCATGTGCAACCCCTTACAAACTCAGTTAAGATCTTGTCCAGTGACTCCTCTTGGAGTTGTACCTGATTTTATTATCAGTTTTCATCTGTATCTGCTGGGGAATGGGATGATTCTGCTTTCGTCTCTTTGCCAGGAGTACCTTGATCCTGAAAGTCTTGTGAGAAGACATGATGAGGAAAAGTCAATTGTATACATCACGATGGCGGAGAATAGGAAAACTATCTTAGTATTTTCTAACCAATATAAAGAAAATCATATGTCATCCTTTTAGCTCAGTATATTTGTGACATTGCTTATTTCAGGACCCAGCCACTGCTCTACTCACCTTTGAACATTCCATAATTTTTATTTCCTATCATGAAGTGAAGAGAAAAGCCAAATTTCTGGATAAACCTGGTATGTTCCAGGAAAAGAAAAAAGGTATCAGTGGCCAAGATATGTTAAAAGTCTGAGAAAATATCTGATGTCTACTGGCATAAAATACTACCCATTATTCTCAACATTTTATTTTTTTATTTTTTTAATATGAAATTTATTGTCAAGTTGGTTTCCATACAACACCCAGTGCTCATCCCAACAGGTGCCCTCCTCAATGCCCATCACCCACTTTCCCCTCCCTCCCACCCCCCATCAACCCTCAGTTTATTCTCAGTTTTTAAGAGTCTCTTATGGTTTGCCTCCCTTCTTCTCTAACTTTTTTTTCCTCTTCCCCTCCCCCATGGTCTTCTGTTGAGTTTCTCAGGATCCACATAGGAGTGAAAACATATGGTATCTGTCTTTCTCTGTATGGCTTATTTCACTTAGCACAACACTCTCCAGTTCTATCCACATTGCTACAAAAGGCCATATTTCATTCTTTCTCATTGCCGAGTAGTATTCCATTGTATATATAAACCATGTCTTCTTTATCCATTCATCAGTTGATGGACATTTAGGCTCTTTCCATAATTTGGCTATTGTTGAAAGTGCTGCTATAAACATTGGGGTACAAGTGCCCCTATGCATCAGCACTCCTGATCCCTTGGGTAAATTCCTAGCAGTGTTATTGCTGGGTCATAGGGTAGATCTATTTTTAATTTTTTGAGGAACCTCCACACTGTTTTCCAGAGCGGCTTCACCAGTTTGTATTCTCTCCAACAGTGTAAGAGGGTTCCCGTTTCTCCACATCCTCTCCAGCATCTATAGTCTCCTGATTTGTTCATTTTAACCACTCTGACTGGGGTGAGGTGATATCTCAGTGTGGTTTTGATTTGTATTTCCCTGATGAAGAGTGACGTTGAGCATCTTTTCATGTGCCTGTTGGCCATCTGGATGTCTTCTTTAGAGAAGTGTCTATTCATGTCTTCTGCCCATTTCTTCACTGGACTATTTGTTTCTTGGGTGTGGAGTTTGGTGTATCCTCAACATTTTAAACTTATTTTTAACTATTTTTTGGTCTTTAAATCACTTGGAATAAAAATGTAATTATAATTTTTATGTTATATATTAAGTTATTTAATATTTTTGTATATTATATTTACTTAGTTATGAATACAGTTATTTATGTCCAAAGCATATAAGCTTACTCAAGTAAAAGTAATATACTAATGACAAGAAACTTCAATTTTAGCTATAAATTTTTCAGTAGGATTAGATTGAATAGATTCAATTTGATTGATTCAATTAGTCCAGTGTATGGAAATGTGAGGTATGCATGTGTGTGTGTGTGTGTGTGTGTGTACTCTATGGAGGATGGACTGAGCAAAGAGATGGGCTTAGGTATACATAGGAATTACATTTTTTTAAAAGTGGATTGGTATGTTGAGAAACTTTTGTTTTTGTCTCCTTCATACCCGGAGGAGAGGATGGAAAAAGGAGGTGTAGTGTCGACATGTTCAACATCACTGCCTCTCTTCTCACCTCTTCATTATGTCCCTCTCCCTTTCCCTCTTCATTTCTCCCCCTGTCTTATTCCTCTGTTCTTTGTCATATTGATTGCCTCCTCCCCATTCATCTATTGATTTCTAAGGAATAAAATAAGAAATTAGAGGAGGCTTTTCCTCATGGTTGAAGATAATTATTTTCCTGGAAAAGACATTCATTGTAATGTGTCCCATACAGAGGAGAAAAATATGTAAGACATTTGTCAATTAATGTAAATGCATCCCTGTGAACTTCATGTCTTTCTGTCCTTTTTAATCCCTAGCATTTCTTGAGACCAGTTTCTTGTTTCTAGCCTGTGATCACTTACTTCAGGAGATTGTATTCCCACTTACTAGACACATGTTATAAGGATTCCTTGGATTTGCATTAAGCATTTTGCATATATCACTTCATATATCACACCAAACTCCACTATGCTATGTGGTGAATTAGAATAATAATTACCTTACTCCAGATCATGAACTTACAGGGGTCATTCTTGCATAAGAATAAGCAGGAATGCTAAATATCAAATAACAAATGCATACAGTTGACAGATCATATCATCATGGTGGAAGACTTGTACCTATACAACTTGTATGTATCTTATATAGGTACACAATTACCTTAAATTGTGTTGATTACAATAAAACCTTGGTTTACACAGATAATTCATTCCAGAAACTTGCTTGTAATCCAAAGCACTTGTATATATGAAAGTGAATTTCAAGAACCATTGGCTCAGTTGTGATCATGTGACTTTCAGCATCGCATGCTACTTGTATTGAAAACATCACTCATTTATCAAGTTAAAATTTAGTAGAAATGTTTGCTCATCTTTGGGAACACTTGCAGAACAAGTTAATCCCAATCCAAGGTTTTACTGTATTTGATTTTGAAAAGGTGAGACTATATTCCTTTATTAGATGAATACAATAAATATTATCATCTTTAAATATACCATCCCACACTTCAAGAATTTCTGAAACTTAAAAAGGGCTTTATTGCAGCTCTTAAGAAGTAACATCTATGCCTATGCTTTGTCCCTTGACATAGATAGTTTCCTTTATGTAAATGTGATACAATTCTTACCAGTCAAAGGGAAATCAAAATCAAAATGGCTAGATACTTTTAGATATTCACTGAAGTATTTCACACTGAATACTAACTCAAAATTACCTGGTCTATTGAAATACATTACAATAATTTCTTGTGGTCTTCACTAAATTCTACTTAGGTAGACAAGTACTATCTTGGCTACTAATATTAATCAGAAAAATAATTTGAATTTTTGCAGACAACACACTTACTAGAAGTATAAAGATCTACAGCAGAACTGAATTGCCGGACAAGAGTTAATTCTGAATAATGCATTTCAGTCTGTGTTATTAAAATTGCAGTGTGTGTCAGTCACACAAAACCCAGTTTTCATAGAAGGATCTCTTTCCATTCCCCACTGTGACTTAACAACAGGCAGAGAAATTTTTCACAAATTAAAGATAAAATCCGTTATATTCCCTTCCCTCACTTTCCAACTTCTTGGCAAAGATTTAAATTAGGTACTTAGTTATAGTATATTACTCAAGGGTATCTAAACTATCCTCTTTCTATGTGTTGAAGCATGTGTGTGTGGATGTGCGTATCTGTGTGTGTTTATATGTGTAGGTTGAATATAAAGGTGAGTTAATATTAGTGAGCACACAAGAAAGGAAACAACTCATTCATTTGTGTACACAAGCTTGGTCTTCTTACTTTACTTAGTCTTAGCAATACATATTGGAAATAAAAGCATTATTGTCTGTATTTCTTTAAGGGACTAAAAGTTAGGAAAAGATAAAGTGAATTATGGGAATTGTAGCTTACAACATTTCCATCTTTCTTTCTTGAAAATGCATGCAAGGAAATCAGAACTAAGTTGTGAAAATAGTTATCGATTTAAATATATTTAATTTATAACTTGCTGTAGGAGTTAGAAAGAAAGAAAGAAAGAAGAAAGAAAGAAGAAAGAGAGAAAGAAAGAAAGAAAGAAAGAAGAAAGAAAGAAAGAAAGAAGAAAGAAAGAGAGAAAGAAAGAAGAAAGAAAGAAAGAAAGAAAGAAGAAAGAAAGAAGAAAGAAAGAAAGAAAGAAAGAAGAAGAAAGAAAGAAAGAAGAAAGAAAGAAGAAGAAAGAAAGAAGAAAGAAAGAAGAAAGAAAGAAAGAAAGAAAAAAAGAAAGAAAGAAAGAGCTATTGGGTTAGGAAAATTAAGAAGGGAATAAAAACACACAGTTAAAACTTGCATACTTGCATTTTTTTAATCCACTATTAAAGATCAAAACAATTATGTGTGCATTGGATAAAAATGTGGATTATCATAGTGTTCTTCTCTGCTCTAAGTGCATGAAATAGTGCCAAAAATAATGACAATCTTCACTGAATTTTTTCCAAACAAATTTAGGACATGGGACCATTGCCATGATCCTCATTTTAAAGGTAAGAAAGGTGAGACTCAGAAAGTTTAAGTAACCTGCCCAATGTTACACAGCTACTAAGTGGTGGGGCTTGGAGTTAAAACCAGGCATTCTTGTTTCAGAGCTTGGAGTCTCAATTCCTAAACTTACATTGTCTCTTGAATAGTGACAGCCTTTATGTTCTCCTTGCCTAGTGTAGTAGCATCTATTACCAAATGATGGTGGTACAGGTGCTTCGAGTTGTGTCTCTAACACAAGTAAAACACCTATGTTTACAGCTTGATTTTTGTTCATGCCTTCATGTGACCTGTGGTACCCGTGGAAGAGGTGTAAGTATACAATTTCAGGTTAAAAGCACTGGCTACCCAGAAAAAAAAAATTGGGCCTTATCAGTAATTTATTTGAAATAACTGAATATACTGCTAGAAAGAACTATTTGAGTTCATTTGAAGATATGGATACGTATCTTCATGCGTGGAGTGAAATAAATTTCTTCATGGACAAATATCACACAACTATCACACAGCTCCACCAAACAGAAATCATGAATTTGCCGTCAGAACAACCAGACTATGTCCTGCTCAATAAGCTTAGTTCACTTACTGCATACTTAGATTGTCTACAATCTGCAATGCCAAATTGTGAAGGCTTCTAAACACTCCACTTCTGTACTGTACTTACTGGAGACCAATAGCAGTTTATGGACCATCTTCATACCACAGACGACGCTTTCAGCAGCACTGATTTAGAGAGCTAAGCACAAGCCCCAGCAAAGTCTCGGAAACTCTGGGCACTAGAAATAAAATAAGGCCCAACTATATTGTGGTCTATTAACACACTTTTAAAAAAACCCTTGCAAATGAAAGACCAACCAGCCAAATTACTGCTATTTGCCAATGTTAATGATTTGTGGGTAAAATTATAGAGGATACGATGTAGTAGTATGAAGAAATAGTATTTTAATAAACATCACAGACATCTATTTTAGAGCCAAGGTTATCTTTGGTTAAAACAGTATCTTGTTAAGCTTTTTTATGCAGAGAAGATAAAAGCAGAAGAAATATTTACAAAAAACTCCCACACAAACAAAAACAAGAGTGAATGTTTCCACCTATGAAATGAACAGAAATTGGTAATGAGTGAGAAAAGAAAGGAGAGCCTTCCACTTCTGGTCATATAGTAGACCAGATGTCCTGAAAACTCCCTGTCTACAAAACATTAAATACAAAACAAAATTGGCTGAAATATATATTTTTAATTTTCTTAAATTCATGTCAGAGCTTGCAAGAAAGGGATCTCCACAGGAGACAAAACTGAAATGAGTCTGAATCTATACATAAAAGCAAGTGCTAAAGCTGGTGACCAGCCTAACAGAGTTTGCCAATTCTTATAATTCAGTCTTGGGCTTTAAAGGCACACGTGAAAAAGGACACACGACCCTGATCTGTGTGAGGAGTTGGGCCGCAGATGCCCATAAAAAGCCAAAAAGTTAAAAGTAAAAAGGTAGACAAGAAAACGTATCTGCCCACAAAGGCACACACAAAGGAGACTGACTAGTTCAGCCTTACGTTTGAGTGTCTACAAATAAGATATCTTCTGAGAATTAGGTGTGGCAATCAAATTTTCACAAATCATATCACCTGCAATTAAGTGTGGGGCTTCAAATTCTCATGAATCATTTAAGATTTAATTCAAAATGGTCATGGGTTGATGGACCCTCAACACCCACCGTAAGAATATCATCCGGGGAAGGTCACATTTAAAACCCAGTTCTCATAGAATTCTAGACCATGAATGCCATGATCTAGGTTCTAGATCATGAATGCCAGTTATGTCAGAAACAAAACACCAGGTGAAATAAAGCTTGAGGAAGGGGAGAGTGAACAGGAACTAAATAATAAATTATATGGCTAGAATGCAGAAAAAATTGCCAATGAAAAATTACCAGTGATCTCTATCCATAGAATTTTTAGAACCAAGGTGTCTGCTATTTAATATTAAGGCATTTGAATTTTTTATGATTAAACCCCTCTGCAAACTTTCAACAAACTCTGCTGTGTATCCAAACATACTCAGTAGGTGATTCTGGGGGAGAAAACCTGGAAAAGAGCCTAGATCCAAATATGGTTCTCTGTTAAGCAGATGTGGGAACAGCACTGGAAAGTCAGTTCAAGTGAAAGAACTCAGTATAAACCGGCAGTCAGGTTAGTGATACCAAACCGAGGGTTCTGGGTCTCTCTGAAGCTCCCCGAGTCTGGTTCTCTATTTACAGTGTTCATTTTCTTGGGATAAGTCTCCATTTTCTATTCCTTTTTTAGTGGCTCTTTATCTTGAGTTTTTGGGTCCATAGCAGGAAAAAAGTCAAAAGGGAAAGACTGGGAGCCGTGGTATCGCTGATCCCTAGATGCCCTTTAGCTTTGCAATAAGAAACCACGTTTCTACAACATGATATAGGGACTGTTTTGGCAGCATCCGTAAAGTTCATATTAAAATGCTAAGGTTTGAATGTTTTAAATCTGTGTAAAATAAACATATTGTAATTTTATTTTTTTACTATTATAACATTATATTCTATAACTTAACCTTAGTAGAGCTAAAGCCTCCATTTCATCTGATGGGTGCTGGGATGGTGAGACTAAATCCTGCCCTTAAAGAAGGTACTTGTTTTCTTGTGTTGAAATTAAGTCTAATAAAGACAAAGATAAAAACAAAAACAAAAACAAACTAAGACTCTGGTTATAAGTGTGAATTCGCAACGGTTTTGTTTATTCCCCCATTTTCTGTCTTAATTATCAAGGGCTAATTTCCTGGATGCATTACGTTTTTTGCAGCATGGGGGAAGAAATACATTCACTGGCCTCTGTTTGATATGTCTTTCTCTTCCTGATTAATTTCAGTTTATTCTCTTGGCTGGAATAATGAAAGTTCTCCTGTTTCTTTAGAAAACATAGTTCTTCCTCTCAGAGGCTTCAGACAAGTCCCCATGATGTACTCAGTCAGATGGCTCTAATAACCTCTTGACACCCTTCTATATACTTCTCCAGGTTTTATCTGTTGTGTTCCATACCCTCCCAACTTTGGAGAGCTTTGCATTCTTACAAAGAATATCCATTCTCAGAAAATGAGGCACCTGGATGGCTCAGCTGGTTAAGTGTCTAGCTCTTGATTTTGGCTCAGGTAATGATCTCACGGTCGTGAGATTGAGCCCCACCTCAGGCTCTGCACTGAGTGTGGATCCTGCTTGGGATTCTCTCTCTCCCTCTCTCTCTCTCTGCCCCTTCCCCACATGTATGTGTGCATGCATTCTCTAAATAAATAAATAAATAAATAAATAAATAAATAAATAAATAAATAAAAAATAAGTCCACTCTCCTAAGTGTCCTTCCACTTCTAAGCCATCAGCTACGTGGAGATCTACTACAAAGGTTTTGTTTTGTCTGGGTATTTTTTTTTTATTCCTTTTATTTCTTGACATTATCCCTACAGCCTACTTATCCTGGGGCTCTCTACTTATTAGGTCAATAACATTATTTTGTTAAATAATAGAAAGATATAGAGATATAGATAGATATCTATATCTATAGAAAGATAGAAGATATAGATAACATAAGACACAGAGACCAACTCTGGAAAGGAGTCTGAAATCTAGAAAGGAGAAAAACCCTTTGGAGCCTATTAGGAAGTACCTGGGTTAATATGAAATAAATAAGATAAAAGTTCAAATCCTGTGAAGTCACTGAGAAAGGATCTAATGCTTTCAATCCTGTAAGCCCAAGGTCAGGGGAAGAGTAAGGTGACAGAAAATCTGAAATAAGTTGAAGGGAAAAGCAAAAGCAAAGAGAGTTGTGATATTCTTCTGGTTCGGAACTCTGGGAAGAAAGGCCTTGCGGGTTGTCATTTGCCAAACAATTGAGTGGAGAGAGCAGAATAAAAATAGTAACGTGATATATTAAACAAATGTCTGAAACGTACTTCACACCTATCACCCTCCAGAATTCCTCATAAAAATCATCTGGCACGAAGGAAGATCTAGAATTTTCAAAAAGATCCTGCGAAGGATTTGAAAGCACTGGGCGCACTGGTGAAAGAGACAGGGTGGGTTTGGCTTCAGGACAAGGAAAGCACAGTGTGCTCCTTGCAGGTGGAGACCCTGTGAGGGGTGGAGGACATCAACAGCAAATTCTACCACTCTGAGCCAGCACCTCACACTCAAGTGAGGAGGCTGGTTATCCATTATGGAGGCCAGGAAGGACTGCACTGTGAGGACTGCACCAAATCATCAGAGAAACCTTCAATCATCCCACACTCAGATGACGGCTAGGAAGCAGAGAAGAAAACAGGGTAGAAGACAGCAAACCTTTAATTGTCTGAAATATCTTATATTTCCTAAATTGGTAAGTGAGTTTAAATCTTGAATTCTTAAATATCGAACAACAATGAGGGATTTCATGAGCCAATTTAGTTCAGTTAAATACAATAAATTCACATTTTTGTACTTCCTTGTCATGTGTATTTAACTTTGTAATGATTTATTTCTGTACACAGAATATTAGCTGTATTTGTGAATGTGAAATTAAAGAAATGTCGATGCATTTTTTATTAAATTTTTGATAGCTAATGTAGAGAAAAAATATCTACTATGTCCTAAAATTTTAAAATAATTGTGCAATTTTTAACTTCATATTTCCCATGTGGATATGACCCAAATACGTTGACAGCTTTCACATAAAAAGGGTCAGTGTGTTCTTTAAACAATGATTATCCGACCAAACAGACAGTGTCATAAAAGCACTAAACTGTGATGCATTGCCTTTTTTTCTAGAAGAGAATAGCATTAGAGAATTCCAGCATGTTCTCTTACTATTAAATTAATGCCACAAGCACTACAAAGTCTGACCTGAACAAGAGAGACACATAACCTGTGCATGAAATCTTTGCTCAGAAAGGGCAGTGCAGAACATGAGGAATAAGACAAATTGTCTTTTCGCCATGGAATATTAGCCTTTGTGAGCCCTCTAACATCTATCTATGTTCTTTCCAAACAAGAAAATTCTTGAAAATTACATCTACCCATTATTGTCTTTGAGCCTCCTTATACCTGACCAGTTTTCCTTTTTTGCAGTTGAGAAGAATTCAAAATTTTTCTTTACCGTATGTGGCAGAGGTTCTAGTTTATTTTCATATCACACACACACACACACACACACACACACACACACACATGCTTACACAATAGAGCGCTAGCTGGCTGAACTAAAGCATAAAAATATGAGACAGGAAAAAGGAGATGTGACTTCAGTCTCTGAATCTTTGCTTTGCTCTGTAATCTTAAAAAAAAATTATCAACATACCTAACCATCTATCAATGTGGTAGTTTAATCTAGCAGAACATGCTGTTAGACTGCCCTGTTTAGTACATTGATCACCACTAGCCACATGTGATGATTGACCACTTAAAATGTGGAACATGAGATTGATGAACTAAAATATTAATTGTAATTAATTTAAATCTACATTAAAATAGTAAAAAAGTAATAAGTGTATTTTAATGGGTTATGCAGACAATATATAGTGATACTTGCATAAATGCAAATCATTATGTTAGATATGCATTATTGTGTAGTAAGTTACTCTAAAATTTCGTGGATTCAAATAATAGAGATTTATTATCCCATAGTATCTGTGGACGATGTAATGCGGTGCGACTTGGCTGGGTGTCTCCAACTCTGGGTCATTCACAAGGTTACATCAAGGTGTTGCTTAAGATTGTCACCATTTTGATTCTTGACTAAAGAATCTTCTTCTAATCCCACTCATGTAAAGATTGTCAGATTTGAAGTTCTCACTTGACTGTTGGCCTGAGACACCAAATCCTTGCCACATAGGCCTTTTCATCTATGGAAAGCTTAATTCTTTCAGAACAAGAGCTAGACAAAGAGATACAGACAGACACAGAAAGAGACAGAGACAGACACGCCATGCACGACAGTACTAGAAATATCAAATCAAATAGAAAAAATTGTGACAGGATGCCTACCTCGCTCAGTCAGTAGGGCATGGGACTCTTGACCTCAGGGTCAAGAGTTCAAGTCCCATGTTGTGTGTAGAGCTTACTTTAAAAAAAGCAGATACATATGTTAAAAAAACAAAAACAAAAACAAAAAAAGTTGTGTCAAAAACCTGTACATTGCTGAGAGAAATTAGGAAGACATAAATAAGGAGATATATCATGTTTGTGGGTTAGAGGACTCAATATTTTAAAGAGAGCAGCTCTCCCTAAATTGATCTATAGATTGAATGCAATGCCAATCAAAATCTCAGTGAGTTTTTCTGTACGTATTGACCAACTATTTCTAACTGGAAGTGCATTGGAACTAGAATATCCAAGGTAACTTTGAAAGAAATTAACAAAGTTTGAAGATTTTCTTATACAACTTTGGCAATCAAAATAATGTTATTGATATTCAGATAGACAAATAGTTCAATAAAAGAGACTATTGATTCTAGAAATAAGCCTACACATATATGGACAGATATGGAAAAGAGGCTCATCTAGGAAGGTATAATTATGGTGCCAAGACACATCCCAGAAAACAGCATCCTAAACTGAAAGGAGAAGTTGTGAAAGTGGTCCAGTGAATTATCATTTCAAAGGTTGTTCTTTTTGGCTCAGGTAGCACGCAGATTCTGAAGGGTGGCAGGAAATAGAACCTGAAGATCTTTCCTGATGTCCTAGTATGCTAAGGCAGGATAAACTTAATAGACCATGTGCTAGGTATGCCTTGGAAGCTGCTACATATGGCAGTCTTATCTGCTGGGAATAAGTACTGACCAGATATATGGATGACTGTCTGCTATAAAAATGTCCAACAGTCCTCACAAGTTATGCTGAGAGGTTTCACCTTGCCCTGAAATTGACCTATCTGCAGAATAGGGTGCATGAATTTCCTCAATATGCTATACCTTAGGAGGATGTGAGCATAAAATGTCTTACCCCTTGCCCCCCAAAATAAAGTCTTTTACTTTTTTATTCAACATGACAAGCTTTTCAGTTATTAAATGCCTTATTGTTCTTTAGTTATCCAGGTGACACATAGAACAAAACAATAGAATGATCTTAAAGATAACAGGAGACTTAATTGTTCTTATGTCTTACATAAACTTAGAAATAATAATAATTAAAGGCGACGAAGTGCTCATTCATGAACTAGGAACAAAAGAAAATGTTACATGCTTTTTGATAGTATTTTCATCATTAGGTCACATTGGATCAGCTGAAAGTCTTTTTTAAAAAGTGTATTACTGGGGCACCTGGGTGGCTCAGTCGGTTAAGCAGTCGACTTCCGCTCAGGTCATGATCTCACGGTTCATGAGTTCGAGCCCCGCGTCGGGCTCTGTGCTGACTGCTCAGAGCCTGGAGCCTGCTTCAGATTCTGTGTCTCCCTCTCTCTCTGCCCCTCCCGTGTTCATGCTCTGTCTCTCTCTGTCTCAAAAATAAATAAATGTTAAAAATTTTTTTTAAATAAATAAAAATAAAAAGTGTATTAGCGATGATATAATAGACTTAATTTAATAAACAATGATAAAAGTTTGCTTCTAGAATAATATTTGTTTTCTATACAACTCAAGCTAAAATCTTTAGAATTCTACCAATTACATGCTGTACAGATTTATTCTCACATATTTATTTTTTTAAATACATTTCAAGATTGTTGCATATAAGGTATAAAATAATAAAAAGAAATAGAGTAAAATTAATATTCTAGATTTTATATAAAATCTTCAATTTGGTACTTTGTTAGCTGAAATCACCTGGTAATAAAATGTGAGCACTCCTCCCACCGGAAGGCTGCAATCTTTATGACTTACCCCTGACGTCCGTTATTTGAAAAAATAAACTTAGTCCTGCATCCTGAAGTTAAAAAAGAAGAGACATTTATGCTGTGGTGAAATTTAAAAAAGGATGCAATGGCTTTTGGGAAATACACTTTTTCCATAAGAAGAAATAGGGGAGTGAGGGAGAAAGCCAAAAATCCCTCTTTTTGCTCCTGTGAGTTGTCAATGCACAGCAGAGTCTTAGCAATGTTTCCTATGACAATCCCTTATTTGGTTTCTATTTTTAAAGTCCTACTATGCCTCTGACACCTGCTGGCTGCTTCCCCTGTAAGAATATTCTTATTTCCTCTTCTCTACTTTTGGATATATCCATGGTACGCAAGCTTTAGACTATTTGTAAACATTAACATTTTTCCAGTTTCAGTTTTACAAAATTCAGTCACTACTTCCAAACAAACGAAATATCTTCAAAGGCAAACCATTTTTCTAGCTAGTGTGTGTCATTAAATACAGACTGCACTAAGTAGTCCTTACTTTTAGCCCTGAATATTTTCATGTTGCTGGCGGACATTCTCCCTAAAGTTATATTTTATTCTCTTGTAGGGGCCCAGGCTCCATTATTTGAACCCCTTTAACCTAGAAGAATAACAACGTGCCCTGATAGAATGGAAACCCTGGGATTTTTAGATAATGATAGGATATTAGAACAAACTGGCAGTTCACGCGTCTATAGACAGGTTTTGTTTGATTCACAATGTGTTTCTTTGTTCATTAAATTTAGTCAATATTTTAAAAAGAGATGATTTAAGTAGACATGGAAAGTCCAAGAGAGACGATTTAATATGAAAATCCAATTTATAGTTCCTCCCCCATAATGAAAACATCACAATTTTAAGTATGAATTCCTATCTGGCAATCATTAATAGAGCTGAGGAACTGCTTCCCTCTTTATATTAGTAAGACTGTCTAGTTTGTCCATCTTCTTTCATGAAGCAGCTTCATTCATTAGGCTCTTTACCGGACTCCTGTATGGCTACGCTTTTTGGCATCTTTAGAAAGAATCTCCAGGATGATGGAACTTAAAGAGCCCATAAGCCATGTGCTAATTCCCCTCCTGAACTCATAACCCACTGAGAAAGAGAAAATATTCAGAAACAAAAGATCAAAATACCAGCTTTAGTTTTAATAAAAACTGATTAAAAGGTGTGGTCTTAAAACGTGTGCCGGAATGTGTTTGGAAATGTCCACACCATCATTAACCCCATCGACAAGTAGACTGTGGGATAGACTTTGACTAGCCCACTCAAAGGTCTAAAGAACAGACTCACATAAGATCCTTGCTTCATATCGGTCTCAGGCAGCAAGAGAAAAGAATACTAATCTCCAGGGTTTTCTTTTTCTTTTTAGATTAGCTCTGTCCAAAAAAGAAACTTGGGCAATTAGCAATTCATTCCTTCCCCGAAGAGTGGGAATGGTGTGAAGAGAGGCCATGTGGGGAGGGCTCTCCATATGGAAACACAAGTCAAGGAGAATGATTTCTTTCCTAAAATTAGTATTTCCTAGTGAAACAATAAATGAGATATAATTCTTTATAAAGAGACACTATAATCGTGGGAAGTGAGTGAAATAAACTTGAAAGGGTAATGGTAGTGACCTGAAAAAGTTGCGATAGGGACTTCTGGATGCCAATCAAATATCCTCTTTCCAATTCTCTAACAAATTAGTTTTGACTTTGCTAGGCACATTGCTGCACAGCCAAAGGACCAACTTCCCTTTCAACTAGTTTCAGGAAATGAATAAGTCTGGTCACTGAGGTGTAAGTGGATATGTGATGTGGAGCTTCCAAGAAGTCTTCTTGCAAGCGTGGAAGAAGCATATCCCTTTTCAACCCTTGCTTCATTTCCTATTGTTTTAAAAACAAACATGATGGCTAGAGCCATCTTTGGTCAATATGGCAAAACAGTGAGCTGGAAAGAATCCTGGGTTCCCAATACCTATAGAACCACCATACCAGTGCTGTAATAATCTACAGAATTATTTCACATGAGGGAGAAATAAACATCTGTCTTATTTAAGTCATTGCTATTTAATATTGTTTTTTATGAAGTTGAACTTAAGCCAAACTGATCAAGTTCAGCATGTAACAATTCATTCCAATAGGAGAAATCGTGAATTGACAGGATAAAGAAGTTCTACATCATGTCTCTGTATATAATGCAAATTATAAGGCTACTTAGTGTGTCTGTTAAAAAACAATTATCTAGTTGCATATTTAATATCAGGTAACAAAGTATATGATACAAAGTATATTATATTTTGTTATTAACTTCCCTGCCTCCAGGCTTGCTGCCCTGTTCTGTCTTCTCCCATTCTGTCTTTAAAAAGGCATGGGGCAATCTTACTAACAAAAATATTTAATTGGAAATCTGATGTCTATCATAAGGTCAAAACCCTTTAGAATGCCAACTTTCTTTGTGACTTGATCCTAGATTACCACTTTAACCTCATTCCCTACCCTGCCTTACTTCATTTTATGCCGTATGTTCCATACTGTCTCTTAATACCATTGTTTGTTCATGTTTTTCCGTCCATTGAAAATACTTTCCACTTTTACACTTGTGTTGTAGAGAATGGCTATTCACTCCTCAATTCCATTTTTTGTTTTCCTTCTAATTATTTCTGAGCCTCCTCTTCTCCATTATTATTAGATCATATGACTGGTTTAGGACAAAGAATTTTGGCCAAAGTGATGTTCACAACTTTCAGATCTAGGTAAAAACACATTACCCTATTTTTCTTGTTCTTCCCCACTTGCACAGCTGTAAAGGATGGATTTTAAAATGGCAAGGCCATATCATTTTTAAAAATTTTATCCATTTATTTTGAGAGAGAAGAGAATCCCAAGCAGACGCCACACCATCAGGGCAGAGCCCGATGCAGGGCCGGAACACATGAACCAGGATATCATGACCCGGGCTGAAATCAGCAGTCAGACACCCAAGCGCCTGAACCACCCAGGAGCTCCTGAGGCCACATTATTGGAGGAAACTAGATTCTTCAGGGGAGAGTTGTCTTGAAGAGTCATCACCCCGCGTCATAATGTAACATGAAAAAGAAACACACTTTCATTGTACTGAGCCAGTTTGTTACCACAGCACAGCCTAACCTACTCTGACTAATGAAATCTTCCTAGTATTCTAAATCTTAAATATTTAAATCATGCATCTATTCCTTATGGAAGCTCTTCCTGATATACCTCCAGATTCTTAGTTTATATTATGTCTCTCAGCTGAATATTTCTGGAGCCTTCTGTGCATTTCTGTATCAAAGACTATGGAAGGAATGGGAAGTAAGTGAGACTGGGCAGAAGTCAAGATATGATGCAAGCTCGATGGCTGTTTTCACTGACTCCATGATCCCTCAAAAGAATTGTCTTGAGTTGGACCAAAATGAACAGAACTTCAAAGTCACACATCAGTCTTCAGATGCAGGCTATCTGAGGACAGAAGTTGTCCTCGGTCAAGATGATCTCCTACAGATGAGTCAGTCCCTAGAGGGTCTGATAGAGATAGCCAGTCGGCTGACACTTTTCCCAGAAACTGGACAAGATCTGCCATGGAGGGAGATCAGGATTCCACGCCACAGTTTTCATGGCAGGGCAGTGGCCTTCCCTCAATTCCAAAAATGTCCATTGCCCTGACACAGCATGACTCTTACACGTTCCAGTTTTGTCCTACTTTACACCTCAGAGGAATGAAGGATTAATATTATATAATAGAGAAAAGTGTGTTTTGCAACATATATGTAAAATGAAATATTTAGTTCAATTGTCCATAGTTACAGCAAAACAGGTAAATGGAGTTAAATCCACAAAGCAACAATATAAACAGATTCCTCTAGACATGGAGAAGTGGGGCTGCTTATAAAAAGACAAAACAAAACAAACAGAAAATGTAGTTAAGCAAAAGGACCATAAGAAATAAACATTGTATCTTTGACTGCTTCTGTATTTCCACTCCTTCCTCTGATAATTTCTAACTCAGAGTTTGTTAAACGATGAGGACTCATGAATGGAGACTGAATAACTGCAAGACAAAGGAAACGGGGAAAATTATATGATTAGAGGGATGGAAAGACAGCAAAGATAAAAGAATGAAGAGGGGCGCCTGGGTGGCTCAGTCGGTTAAGTGTCCGACTTCAACTCAGGTCATGATCTCACAGTTTGTGAGTTTGAGCCCCACGTCAGGCTCTGTGCTGACAGCTCAGAGCCTGGAGCCTGCTTCTGATCCTGTGTCTCCCTCTCTCTGTGCCCTTCCCAGGCTCATGCTCTGTCTCTCTCTGTCTCAAAAATAAATAAACATTAAAAAAAAACAATTAAAAAAAAAGAATGAAGAAAGCAACATTTCGCTAATCTTGTGATAGGCCATCTTGGCAACAAAGGAAGACTCAGTGCTGTGTTAGGTCAAGTGGCACCGTAATGTTGAGGATGACTGCAGAGAGTTGGCATTGGAAGATAAGGATCAAAATAAACAAATTTTATTTTTTTATTTTTTTTTAATGTTTATTTATCTTGAGAGAGAGAGAGAGAAAGAGAGACAGCGCCAGCAGGGGAGGAGCAGAGAAAGACGGAGACCGAATCTGAAGCAGCACCAGGCTGTGAGCTGTCAGCACAGAGCCCAACAAGGGGCTTGAACTCACAGACCAAGAGATCATGACCTGAGGCAAAGTTGGATGCTCAACTGACTGAGCCACCCAGACATCCCAAAATATACAAACTTTAGAGCCGGTAAATGTTATGGGAAAGAATTCATGTTCTATGTGTTGAAGAAGTCCTAAAGAGAGACCGATTATTCTCCTTAAGGTTTGCAGGTTTTTCGGCAAAACACTTTTTATTTGTTTTGTTGTAATGTATAGCTTTCCTAATTGGAGACAGATATGATTTCAAGATCCATTCAAAAATATTTGAGAAGTACCAATATTTTCCAAGAAAGTTCCATGAACTAGAGGGCTAGTAGTTAAAAATAAAAACAAAACAAAACAAGACAATCCTAATAGAGCTTATGTTCTACTAGGGATGATAAGGAAATGAGTAAGATAATAAGTAAAAACTAACAAGTACTATGGAGAACAATAAGGCAGAGAAGAGAAACTGAGTTTAAGGGAGGGCACAATTTTAAATTGGTTTATTTTGAAAAGCTTCTCTGAGACGGTGATATTTGAATAAATTTCTAATGAACATAAAGGAGCAAATCATGTGGATTTCTGGGAGAAGAGGGAGTGGTAAATGCAAAGAATTCAGTTAGGAACATGACTGGAGGGTTCAAGGAACACTAAGGAAGCCAGTATAGATGAAATGCCATGCGCACAGGAAAGCCAATGCGACACGAGGTCAGAGAGGGAAAATGGTCAGATTATATGAGGTCTTACAAGGATCTCAGAAAAAAAGTAACTAATTTGTCTTTAGAACAAAGTAATAGTGTCAGGTTTTGAAAAAATGTCCCCTGATAATTAAGAGGGGGAGATTGTTTAAAAAGTAAAAATCAGAGAGGGGCACCTGGGTGGCTCAGTTGTTTAAGTGTCTGACCTCAGCTCAAGTCATGATCTCACAGTTCCTGAGTTCAAGCCCCACAAGGGGCCTGCTGCTATCAGCACAGAGGCTGCTTCAAACCCTCTGTTCCCCTCTTTCCCTACCCCTCCCCTGCTCTCTCGCACATGCTTGTACTCTCTCTCTCTCCCTCTCTAAAAAATAAAATACAATAAAAACATTTTTTAAAAAAGTAAAATTCAGAGACAAGACAATTATGGAAAATTAGAAATATGACTTAAATCATAAATGCAGCCAAAAGTGTGGAAGATAAATTTGAGGACATCTTCCAAGATATCAAACAAAAAGCTAAGAGATATAAAATTGGAAAGAAAGTAATTCTAGGAAGTCTAACATCTAATTAATAGTACACATAAAAAGATGTAGGAGAAAATAATTAAAGAAAAAGCATAAGAATTAAAGGACATTAATCTCTAATGAACTGGCCCAGAGTAAGGAATACCGAAGATCCATAAAAGAGTGTAGCAAAGGAAAAAAGAAACCTAATTAGATCTATACAAAACATCAGCATCAGGGTAGCATTAAACCTCTTACCAGTAAATCTTAGAGCTAGAAGGCAATGGAACGTGCGTATTAGTCAAGACAGGCTGATTTCTGTAACAACTCTCATGCCAGTGGCTCAACAGAGGAATTTGAATTCTCTCTCCTGACTCAGCCCTGCCGGTGATGGTAGTACTCAGGAGCCTAGGTCTGCTCCGTAGTGCCTCTGCTCTCATTTAGGGACTCAGAATTCTGCACTGGATCTCCCATCAGCTACCATCCAAGGGAAAAGGGACAGAGTAGCAACTCCTGAGGAGGTTGAAGGGCCCAGAGCTGAAAAGGGCATATGCCACTTAATTCCAGACACATGGCCCCTTCTTACTGCAAAGGCCCAGAGGAAAATGAAACCGTGCACATGCTTGCCATATAATCCTTCCACAATTCGAAGGGAATATGATTTCCAACTAGAATCCATCAGCTAGCAATCAAGTCTGAAGATAGATTAAAGAGTTCTTTGTATATGCAAGATCTCAAACTTACCATCTTTGTAAAACGTCTCAGAAAAAATAGTGACAGATATTAATGAACAAGTTAATCAAGAAACAGAAAGCAGAGTGTTTAAAGATGAGTACTGAAAAAGAAGCCCCAGACTCACAGGGATAGGAAATCTCAAGATGACAGATGTGTGTCAGGCTTCCAGAGCAACCTGTATATACAGGAGAACAGAGGGCTTAAGGAGGGATGTATCTGAATTCGAAGATAAAATGGAAAGATTAGGAAAGTATTTAAACGTATTGATAGAGAATTGTTTTTTCCTGGGGGAGCAGTTTGGGAACATAGGGGTGATGTTTTCATCATGAAAAACTCAACCAACAAAAAAGAGGATCAATATCGTACAACAACAACAACAGAGAGTTGTGCAAAGAAAAAAGAACAACTATAGTAAAATATATAGCTTAGCTATGGATTAAAATGATATAGTCACGATAGTTAAACACTCACCATTGGTATAAGTACACATTATGATATAATCACAGCATGGAGTCCAGGAGGAAGAGAGGAAAAATACGTGCATGCATGAGGAGGTGTTTTAAGAGAGCTAAATCATCACAGCTGAAAACCAGTATCAGTAGGAATGCATTACTTAAAACAACAACAACAACAACAGAGAGGTAAACATCAGAAGAAACACCTAAAGGAGCTGAACTTTGTGACCTCTGAGAAGTAGGTTGAAGGTTTAGTGACAAGTAGGGAAGAAACTGTAGGATTTTCTTAAGAGCCTTGTAAACTATTATAATAGGAAAGGAGGCTCTCTCCTGCTGCAAAGTATTTGCTTGCCACCCCTGCTTTACAGCTGTACAATTTAGGATAAATATTTTTTAAAAAGATTAATATTGTAATTAAATTGGGAAATGATACCTGGGAGGAAATTATTTAGCTTCAGTAGATTTTATTTATAACTGTGTGAGTTAAAGTCAATACCTAACCCATAAAATCAAGGAGTGGGGAGTACTGCATTTCATTTAGCAGATTACTCGATTTCATTACTGGAGTTACTGAAGAGGGTAAAAAACATATACAGTCTACACCTACATGTAACTAGAGAAATGGTGAGTGGAAACATTCACAGATGAATTACGAGGGACCATGAGAAAAACAGTAAAGGTCGTGGAATAAATGAGAGATGTGCATAGAAAAGTCAACGTAACTTAAGAAGGAGAGCAAAGATAGTCAAAATAAAGTGTTCCTGGTAGATACACCAAAATATTTTAAAACTTAAAGTGATTTAATAATCTAAATAAGTCAAGTAAAAAGTAAAATAAATTTTGCTTGATTTTTAAATTACCGATTTAAATTATTAATGGAAGAGAGAATAGGTGAACAGTTGGTGTTTTCCTTAAGATATGAGAAGTCACAGGGGAGCCTGGGTGGCTCAATCAATTAAACGTCGACTTGGGCTCGGGTCATGGTCTCGCAGTTCAGGAGTTTGAGTCCCACATTGAGGCTGCTATCAGTGCAGATCCCACTCCAGATCTCTGTATCGTTCTCTCTGCCCCTCTCCCACGTGCACTCTCTTTCAAAAATAAATAAACATTAAAAAAATATATGAGAAGTTGCAGAATACTTAAAAAGAAGAGCTTAAAATTGTCTGATGAAGTCGTTGAGAATAGCTAAATGTCTTGAGACACGGCCTGCAAATAGGGTTTTATAAATTATTGTCTGTTTTCATCCACCTTTGACAGAGCTCTGTGCTGCCATTGTAGGAAGGCAGAACACGTGTTTGTGAATGAAGGGGCTATTGCAATTTTCACATCATAAGAGCTAATTTTTCTCATGGAAAAGTATTATATCGCAAGGAGACCTGAACTTTTGGCTTCCCCACTAACTACTTAGACTTCGTTCTCTTCTTGTGTATGTAGAAGAGGAGGATAAAGTGTTAGATGATCCAGTTCTGTGGCCCTGCAAGAACCCCGTGGAGAAGAGTGACTCCACGAAGTGAAGTCATCTACGGCTGAGTATAGTTGAGACACTTTGGGGTGAGTGAGGGTCAATGTTAGCACAGTAGCTGGTAGAATAATAGATATTGACTCACAGCTCAACCCACCATCCTGTATTCACGGTTGCTTTGCAATTTTTAGGATTTGTTGTTGTCCATTCTGGCCTTTTATCATCTCTTTGTTATTCTCCCCCAAACCGAGTCTCTTGACAAAAGCTCTGCAATAAGGCCAAACACCAGATCTGGATACTTGGTTAATCCTCAGATGTACCAGCTACATGGTATTCTGTGTCCTGAAGAAAGTGACTTTACTAACTCCACTTCAGTTTTTTCATTTGTAAAAGAGACGAATACTGGTTGGCCTTCTTGCATGTAGGCATGCAGTATTTCTATACCTTGCATTTTCTATTGTAAATTATTTCTATTGTTAAATACCACAGGAGGCCACTGGCACACCCTTGTAGACAAAAAAAAAAATCTATCCAGCTTGCTGAAGCAAGGGGAAAACACACTCCTCAGATATCCTGGATACATCTCAATGTTACAGCAAAGAGGTAGTTTTTGTTTTGTTTGTTTGTTTTTTTTTTTTTTTTTTTTTTTTTTTATTACAGGGATTGTTTGTGCTGGTTAGAATTGTGAGGACCAGTCTAGCAATCAGATATTTACATAATCATTTTCAGGAGGAAGGGAAAAAAGCAGACCTAGAATGTCATTGGTGCAAAGGGGCAGTTATTTTAGTTATTGCATGGCTAAATGAGGCCTTGTGTGTGTCCTGTTGAAAAGATTTTGTTCTCTTGGTCTCATCGTTTATCATTGCAAATGTCATTGATATTCTGTTAGCAACATGGGATCACCAGTGGGACTAATTTTTACTTTCTCACTATCTACTCCAATTTTTCTGTAACTAACCCTATAACATCACAACTATTGTTCACCATCTCCTAGAGATAGGGAAACTGAGACATAGAGATTTGAAGTAACTTACTCAAGGTTACAAAGTCAGTAAAGTGTGGAATATTCTCTTTCCCACCAATTCAACTCAGTCTATTGAAAGTCTTATTTTAATCCTTCAAGGCTCATGGTATTTACCATCAAACAATGGAATTCTCACATTCCACCAAGTCAGAATTCATCTCTTCTTTTTCTTTAGATTGAAAGCACTTAATAATTCTGTGAAATTACCATCTCATGTGGGAAGAGGATTTATCTCAATGGTTAAGATATGCACATTTGGGGGGCACTTGGATGGCTTAGTGGTTAAAGCTTCAAACTCTTGATTTAGGGTAAGTTCATGATCTCTTGGTTTGTGGAATCAAGCCCCACAACAGAATCTGGGCTGATAGTGTGGAGTCTGCTTGGGATTCTCTCCCTCTCTGTCTGTCCCTCCCCTTCATCTCTCTTTCAAATAAATAAATAAACATTTAAAAATACTTGCATATTTTGGATACCAGGATCTAAGCTCCCAAGTCATGCCTACCTCTGACCCAGAATCTTCTTTCTCTCGCTTATGAAAGCCAATCCTAGTAATCCACTTCCCTGTGTACTTGGACATAGTTAGTTGACAGAAATATATAAATTATTTCTGGTCTCTGGTTTCTTTTCTTAGATCTGGTTTGTACCTTCAAATAAACATAACCAGAGCTCTTTCCTGATGTCCTTCCTCCTTAGCACTACATGATTTTGTCTTATTCAAACCCTCCTTTGGATCTACTGAGGTGCCTAGATTCCCCTTTACTCCATTATTCATCGGCATGACTGAGCAACTATCATGTTTTGTTTTCACTTCCCCTGTAACCATCAGTATGACTATTACTTACTATTTTACTATTAATAGGCATATATAGAAAATAATATAATATTAACCAAAAATTTTCTAGGCAAGACCAAATGATCTAACAATGATATTTATAACCAAAATTTTATGGATTCATTACTCCCCACCTCATGACACAAGATCTCAGTTCCCAGGTCAAAATTTCTCCTACTTTTTTTTGGAAGTCTAGTGGGTATCACGTATACAGTGAACACAGTATGTATTTTACTTTTTTTCGTGCACAGGAAGTAATCAAACCCTTGTGTTCAGCACACATGTGCTCAAAGGTCAATTCATTTCAAACTTTCCCACTTCACTTTTCACTGATGTTCACTACCAGAAACCCACCTAAGGGAGGTAACTTGCCCCCTCCAGAGCTGGTAGTGACCTCCAATAATACACAGAACATTCCCTCGAGCAGTTCTTCTCATACCCCCTGTGCTGGAAGAAGAGCTTTCTCTCATAATTGGACACAAAACCAATGATTTGTAAAATACAATAAAAAAAGAATTTCTAGAGAAATAGCATATTCTAGAATGTCACAGTGATGCCAAATAGCTATCAAAATTTCTGAATGCTTGCTCTCAGTCTCTGTATTAATAGTTCATGGACTGGGCACCAAATATAGACAACACTTTGAGTAGCCCTGCCCTTGAATGTGGTCTTCTTACCCTCCTCAAGTTGCTGCCTCTTCACAGAAATTATTGCCTTTCAATTTTCAGCCAGAATACATATTATGGAAAGGTTAGTAGAAAGCTTGGGTTTCCAAGTCTGTGTGGCACTTCTGTCATTTGGACCCTAGAAATAACATTGCCTGTGCATGAATCTCACAAAGCCTCTTTTGAAGAAATCTCATTTAAACTGTTTTTCCTTCTTTCACAGACTTAGTTCTGGAATACAGGGCCCAGCTGAGAAAAGTCACTATGATGTTATTCCTGATTCTTCCGTCTCTTATCTTTTCTTTCTCTGAGACACTTCCTCAAAGGATCAGGCTTCCATCATTTATGAATTCATGAAGATAAAGTACATGGGAATCACTGACCCATCAGTTTATCAGCATTTTGTTTTCAGCTGAGACTTTGTCTTCATGCGATTACCATTCAGTATACAGTAATTCAGTCACTGTGTCAGCCGTTGTGTGAAAAAGTAGAGATTGTGAGTTATTTTGTTACTTTTCCTTATGCAGAGAAGAAATTGATTGTGTGTTTACTAATGGCCAAGCTCTGTGCCAAATGCTTTACCTGGAGCAACTTCTTAAATCCTCAAGGCACTTTATGAGCAGGTCACAGACATTTAAGAGATGAAGGTACTGATACTTGGAGAACTTCAATAACTTGGCTAAGGGCACTCAACCGGTGATTAGCAGAGCTGGAATAATCATGTTGCCTAGAAAAACAGGAACAAGAGAAAGTAAGGGATAAACAAGGTGCAAAATGGATGTTTAAAAGTTGATGCAAGAATACAGGTTTCTTCAAGAAACAGACTCTTAACTATAGAGAACAAACTGATGGTTACCAGAGGGGAGATGGGTGGGGCGGGGGGGTGGAGGGGGTGGATGGGTTAAATAGGTAGTGGGGATTAAGGTGTGCACTTGTAATGAGCACTGGGTACTGTATGGAAGTGATGAATCACTATATTGTATACCTGAAACTAATATTATACTGTTAACTAACTAGAATTTAAATAGAAATGTAAAGAAAGGATATAGGTTGCTTATGTATGTGGAGATATATGGACTTTTACAGAACAAATTCCTCTATATCAAACACCAGTTTGGGGGGTGGTAAAGACAGAATGAAAAGAAAACTAACATTTATTTTGAGCAATGGTACTTTGCTTATCTGGCAGGTCCATCTAATTCCTTAGCAATAACTAAATAATTAGAAAAGGGGAATACAAGTTATAAGGAATTTTGTGCTTTGCTGCATTCAAGGAATGCACCCCTACTTTGTTGGCCTGCAATGGATCCCACCCACACTCTGTTTCAATGCATACATATCGATTCTGATGTTCAGAAGAAAGAGCAAGAGGAACCCATGCCTCTAAATATACTGGTTTGTTATCAATGTTAATTTCCGGTGGTTTCCATACCTGTTGCACGGACTTCTGCCACTATTCTGATCCCTCTTAGCCAATCCCTCTGACTTTGAGTTCTAGAGATATTAGCCAAACCCTCCTTCTTGTTTCAGTCCGGCCCTTCATAGCCAGTATTTGTTGCTGTGTCCCACCAGCAGTCATGTATGTTTATGGATTGGTTCCTACTTCCTTCAGCTTGATCATAACCATGTTGAATTTGGCCAGGGGTATTGCATATCTGTTTGTTTTCCCTGTCTGGTGCCCCTGCCCTCTTTAGCTAACAGAACCACTTGTTCCTTGTGGGAGAAGGCATTACAGCTTGGGGTAAGGCTGATGTTGCACTATTCATACCATATGCAATGCACTTGTTTCTGAAACAGGCTCAAGATTCAGGCTGGACCAAGTTCTCAGTGGGACATACGATGCTGAGCTCTCTGAAGAATTTCTCTTTCTTCCGAAGGAGTTCTTGGACAGCCAATGGCTTCTTGCTTATCAGTTACACAGGGTTGAGTAAATAGGAGACATCACTTGAAACCCTGATTCTATACAATCCTGAAGCCAGTAACATTGTGTTTACATCAGAATTTTTTTTTAAACTTAGATTGAATAGAATTTTGTCAATTGCAGCTAAAGCACTTTTGGAATCACTGATCTATTGAAAACATGACTTTGATTACTTAGACTCTGGATTTTGTGTCCCTACCTAGATCCCTGATAGGTGCATGCCCATTTTAACCAACTGTACCCCTTATTTGTCCACATTTGCCTTGTTCTTTAGAACCCTCTGGCCTAAATAGACTTCTTGTTCTGGTATTTTCTGAAGCTGCATAAGCTGTCTTGCTGCATAAGATCTGATGTGGAAAAACTGTGTAAAAAATAAGCCCATGAAGACCTCTACTGTGTATATTTTTAACAATAGACTTTTTTAAATGGGAAACAAAGGTCCAACTTAACACCAGTGTAGTAAATAATGAATTAAAGAAATTAATATATAAATATTGATGCCAGGTCCACTAGTAACAACTACTTTAGGAACAAATCACGGGGATGATGTCAGAAGGGAGAAGAATTCTTGGGAACAAAATAAATGCAAAAAAGTCAATATCCACAATCAATAAAAATAACTGGTTTAGAGTGAATAAGAAATAAAGAAAATGTATTGGGAATGAAGAAATTGGCTACTATACATTACATTTTTTAAGGAATATTCTATACACTCAACTTGTGAAGAGGGATTGTAACATGCTTATCAATCAACACCCTTATTAAGATGCTCAATATGGGGGCATCAGTCCGTTGAGCATCTGACTTCGGCTCAGGCCATGATCTCATGGCTAGTGAGTTCAAGCCCCCTTCGGGGTCTTTGCTGTCAGTGGGGAGTTCGCTTCGGATCGTCCTCTGTTCCCATCTTTCTCTGCCCCTCCTCTACTCTCTCCCCCCCTCTCTCAAAAATAAATAAACATTAAAAAACAAGATGCTCAATACATGTTTGTTGAAGATGCTTAGTGAAGAAACTTCAATGAATTTTCATAGGAACATACAGTACTATAAAGCAATTATTTTCTTTGTCTTTTATGCATTAATTATGCTTGCCTACTACCAACTCGAGGTAGAATATCTTTGTAGAAAGGTTATTGTTACTGTTGTTGTTATTATTATCATTATTATAATTATTGCTGTTGCTTATGGAACAGCAAGCCCACACAATTGAAAGGTAGCAATTGAAATCTTATGAAGGAGATTCAATCCTGTAGCAAGGATTGACAATGCTGCTCAGAGGAGATCCGATGTTTCAGGGTAAAATCTTGTCAAAGGTCTAAATGTAGGGGGGAAATAAAAAAAGAGAGACATGCCAAATCACTTCATATGAAGTTGGTGCTCAAGGGTAAGAGGTCTGGAGGATCAAGGTATAAAAAAGTGTAAGAATATTGAAAATCTACAGCATAAGATGGTTGAAAACAGGGAAAAGATTTTAAGCTTCTTAACAACTGAGGATAAAAAGTTGGCTGCGATCAATAAGGCAGTAATCAAGTAAATTTCTTTAGAATAAACATACTGTGATTATTTAAAAAATAGAATTAACAGTATTATGAAAAAAAATGCCAGAAAGAGCAAAAAAGGTAACCGAGACACTCGGTTAAATACGAAGTAACTCAGGAAAAGGGCACACTTTGTTTACAAATACTCCCTCACGCTGTGGTTTTGCAATGTAATGTTTGAAAGGAAAAATAGCAGAAACCCGACCAAGATGCAGAGGTAGCTCTGATAATGTGAAAACAGAATGAAACGTGGGTATTTCAAAGAATAAGTAATAGAAAAGTTTTATGTTTTTATATGGTGCATCAGAAATTTGAAGTATGTGAAGCTCTTTGGAAAGCCAAGCACTACCTAAATGCAAAACACTGTAGTATTATTCTTTGAAGTCCTTGTATGTCAAGACACATGTCCATACATACAGAACTGGTGTCTTGTTCTGCGTATTTTTCCTTTTTTCCCCCCTTTTGTTTCGGGGTGGAGGAGTGGTATTTGAAAAAATTTAAATGAATTAAATAAAAGAATTAAAATGAATATAGTCCAAACCTGACTATATACTTTTGAGCATCACTGTTCAAAAACGGCAAAAAACGAGTGATCGAGAAAGACTTCAAAGGGAGTAAAAACCATAAAAAAGAAAAAAGTCAATGAGTAAAAGACATATATTAAAATGATTTATGATACATCGTATGCACCATTGGGTGAAAGCTAAGAGCATACAGATTATTATAGGTTATAGATTATAGAATGCCTCAGAAAATGTGGGATTGAATTTTTCAATGACCTGTGATCATATACATGAATATCTTTGTATACTGCCTGTATTACATAATGGATCCCAGATAATACCTTTTCATCCACAGATGAATGTGTATTATACAACACTAAGAACATACAGATGTATTCAAATTGCAATACTGATTCGGAAAGTGAGGTGAATCATTCTATGAAGAACTGTAAACCAGTGGTACAAAAGTCCAAAAGAGAGGAGGGTAGGAGTAACAGTACGGGAATATAGCAAAATTGGAAGGAGTGTATTTGAAAAGTATATTCAATATTACTTGCAATTTTTATGTATGGTAGATAAAGTGATGTTTCATTTTTTTAAGTCAAACTAAAGAAAGGATGTGAGATTTTACTCTCATTGAAAGGGCGTGTTGAAAGGAAAAAAAAGTATTTAAATATCTCTTGCAAACCTACTTTTAGACAAGCACAATGATACAGGCAGGAGACACAAGATTTTTTTTAAAAAATGGTATTTATCCTCCTGGAGCTTCTGGGCTGTCTTAGTCTGATCAGGCTGCCATAATAAAAGACCAGAGAGTGGGTGGCTGAAACAATAGAAATTTATTTCTCACGCTTCTGGATATAAGGCTGAAAAGCCCAAGGTCAAGATGCCAGCCAATTTGATTCTTGGTGAGAGCTTTCTTCGTGGCTTGCAGACGGTCACCTTCTCGCTGTGTCCTCACATGACCTGTCCTCTGTACACAGGCAGAGAGAGAGAAAGAGAGAGAGAGAGCAAGCTCTCTGGTGTTTCTTCTTTTATAAGGGCACTAAACCCATTGGACTAGGGCCCCAGTCTCATGGGGACTAATTACATCCAAATACCATTATAGCAGGCATTAGGGCTTCAGCATATGAATGGGGAGGTTACTGAAATCAGTCTAAGGGAGATAAAAATCATGAATTCACAGACTGGTGAATCTTCACCAAGTGGATAAACCAGCAAAAACTGCTAGGTCAAGAAATAAAATACTGCAAAGATCTCAGAAAACTGCAATGTGTCATTTCCAGTCCCAATCACACAGCGCATCCAAAGGCAGCCATTATTCTAGTGTCTAACAACATTAATTAGTTTTTAACGTAGTGTTGCCTGTTTTGAAAATTTATATAATAGAATTATAAATACATATTATTTTGTTTCTGGCTTTTCTTCATTCACATAATAGCCTGAGATTTATCTATGAAATTGGCATAGTAATAGTTCATTGATTTTCATAGCTGTACAGGAGTCTATTGCGTGGAAATTGCACAATTTATGTACCCACTTTATTTTTCATGGTCATTCATTTCTTTCCTACTGTTTGACTTTTAAAAATAATGCAAGTTGTGCACATTTTTGTGTATATACTATGGGACACAGACATGCACATTTCTGATAGGTATATATCCAGGGGTGTGAACTGCTGGGTCATAGTGTATGTGAGTATTCAGGTTTGTAGATACCACCCCATAGTTTTCTAGAGTGCTGCTACAAACTTAAACCCCCCAAACAGTGTACGCAAGTCCCAATTGTACTACATCTTTGCCAAATACGGTGTTGCTAGTGTAATTCATGTTAGCCATTCTGCTACATGTTCAATAGTATCTAACTGTGATTTTAATTGCACTTTCCTGAATACTTTTTAATGTCTGGTTGTTTGTTTTGTTTTGTTTTTTGGCAATTTTTTTAATGTTTATTTCTGAGAGAGAGAGAGAGAGAGCGAGCATGAGCAGGGGAGGGGCAGAGAGAGAGACACACACAGAATCCGAAGCAGGTTCCAGGCTCTGAGCTTCAGCACAGAGCGGGACACGGGGCTCAAACCCACGGACCGTGAGATCATGACCTGAGCCGAAGTCAGATGCTCAACTGACTGAGCCACCCAAGCACCCCATGGTCAATTTTTCTATTTGGTTATCTGGGGATTGTTTTCTTATTTGTTTTTAGAAGTTCTTTATATATTCTGCATATACATAATTTGTCAGTTAAATATGTTGCAAAATGTCCTTCTGCACTGTGGCTTATTTTTCACTGTCTTAATAGTAACTTTAATAAAGAGAACACCTTAATTTTAATAGATCTAAATTATCAATATTTTCCTTTATTGTTAGGAATAATTGTTTCCTATTTAACAAATATTTACACACACCAAAGTCATAAATATGTTCCATATGTTATTTGCTGGCAGCTTTATGCTTTATCTTTTATAGAAAAATAAAACTCAATAATAAATAATATAATCTACGTGGAATTGGTTTTTGTTCTGGGTATGAGAGAAAGTTAAAATTTAGTCTCTCAAAGGGATGTCCCAATGAATCAGCATCATTTATTGAATGGACCATCTTTTCCCCACTGCTCTTAAAGCATCCTCTTTTTGTGAGAAAGCGGCTTAATATGTTTTGGGTTATTTTTGGACACCCAAGTCTATGTCAATGGCCTATCTACCTATATTTCAAGCCACACCCCCACATTGTCTTAATCACTGTGGCTTAATAACAATTCTTACAATCTAGTGCACCAAGTCTTCAAACTTTGTTCTGCTGGCAGCTTGTGTTGGCTGTTGTTGCCTGTTTGTACTTCCAAATAAGTTTTAGAATTTTTTCAATTTCTATAAACTACACCTTATGAAATTTCCACTGCTATTGCAATGAATCTATGGATCAGTTTTGAGAAAACTGACATTTTCATTCATGAACATAATATGCCCTTCCTCATATTAAGGCTTTCTTTAATCTCACACAAATATTTTGTACTTTTATGAGTAAAACTTTTGTACAACTTTATGAGATTTATTAATAGGTATCCAACGGTTTTTGGTGCCATTGCAAATAATAACCATTTTTTAATTTCACTTTATAAGTGTTCATGGTTGATGTATAGAAATGCGATTGATTTTGTTTATTGACTTTGTATCCAAACACCATTTTACATTTAGATATTAATCCCAATAATCCTTCCATATATTCCTTGGGATTTTCTACATGCATACAATTAAATCTGGAAAAGACATTTTTGTTTTTTCCTTTTGAATTCACATGTCATTGTTTTTCATGTTACATTGCACTGTCTACAATCTTAAGTACATATTTGAATAGAGGTAGTGATAGAGGATATATTTATCCTTTTCTTGGTTTTAGATGGAAATCTTACCATAAGTATTCTTTGCAGGTACCATTTATGGAAAGGAAATTTTTTTTATTCCTGCTTTACTAATAGTTTTGGGAACCGTTGTCTTTTTCTGATCTTTTGAGATAATCACATAATTATTATTCTTTATTGTTATTGTGATGCATGACCTACCTACCCACTTCAGCATTCTTAGAATTACCCCAAAGTTATAATGTATTTTGTGTTCTATAGATCACTGGATTTGATTTACTTTGGTTTTTTTAAGGACTTAAGAGACATTGGTGTATCTTTTCCCATTCTTGTAAAAAATTATTGACCTTGTAAAACAAATTGGAAATTGCTCTCTCTTTGCTTTTCTCTGGAATAGTTCACACACAATTACGTTACTTCTAAATGATTTGCAGAATTTATTATTGAACCAAACACAGTCTGCTTTTCTAAGCAGACAGCTCTTATTTGGAAACTTGACTAATTTAATAGATATAGGATCATTGCTTTCACATTTTCAGTTGTGTTTTGGTATATTTTCAGGGTTTCTTTACTGGGGAGACTTTGTCTATTGTTAGTGGTTTCCGTTTTTTCATTTCGGACAGGCTAATACTTTATTCTCTCTTCCACACCTTCTTGGTCAGGTTAACAAGTTTACTATCAGTTTTATTGATATTTTCATAGAACCAATTTAGATGTTCTTCATCTTCTCTGTATCGTTTTTTTCTGTATTATTAATTTTCACTATTATTGTCATTTCCTTCTTTCTATTACTTTTGTGTTTAATCTGCTGCTTTCTCCTTGACATGAATGATTTTATAATATTGATGTTACTTTTTCTAAGATAATCATTTTGTTATTATAGCAAAGTATGTGCAATGTGTTGCAACTGAATATGTCTTTAGCTGCATCCTACTCCTTTTTTTAAATCAGTTTCATTATCAATCACATTGAAGTATTTCTAATCTACATTTTGATTTCTTCTTTGATCCATAAGCTATGAGCAAGTTTTTTGCATAATTTTAAAACTTTTGGCAATACTCTGATTAACTTTGTTATTGATTTTTGGATTAATTTTACTATAGAAAGAACACATTCTATAGAATTTCCATTCTTTGATATTTGTTATGACTTGCTTTATTGTGCAATATATTATAAATTTTGATAAGTATCCCATACACATTTGAAAACAATGTATATTGTATGGTTGTGAGTGAATTAGATAGAAATATAGATTAGATAAATAGATGATAGACAAATAGCAAATATTAATTAGGTTGTTTGTAATTGCATGGTTCAATTCTTTGTTTCTTATTTACTGATGGAAATATTTGTTCTGTCAGTTAATGATAGAGGCATTAAAATGAATATTTATAAAGCTCTTTTAACTTTATCAGTTTGGACTTTACACATATTAAACTATACTGTATGTTTCATAAAATTCATACTTATTATTTCCTCTTCAAGTTTTTCCTTTATTATTATGAAATATCCCTTTTTATCTCAAATAATACTTCTTACTTTATTATCTATTTTGTCTGGTATTTGTATAGCTCCACCTGCTTTCTTCTAGTTAGTGTTTGCATGGTAGGTCTTTTTTACAACTTTTTACTTTCAGTTTTTTCTGTATATTTATATTTATAAGATATACAATACATTTACATTTATATTTATATTGACATTAATATTTTATTTATATATTTATTTATAGCACTTTTAAGTGCATTAAGGTCACCCCTTCCATGTTCCTAAATCTAGTTTGATTATTTCTGCCTTTTAGAATGGGGGTTGGGAAACCTTTCTATACAAGGTCAGAGTGTAAATATTTTAGACTCTGTGGGTTACATCTAGTGTGTATGGCAATTCCTCAACACTGCTATTGCCATGCAAAAGCAGACATAGATAATTCGCAAATGAATGAATGTGGCTGTATTCCAATAAAACTTTATAAAAAATTGGTAGCAAGTCTATTTCAGCCTATGGAGTGTAATTTTCAAACCCTGTTTTATCTGATAAAATCTAACATCTAATTTCTTTCTTCTTTGTTCTCCTTCTGATACATTTTTCTCTTTTTTTTCCTTTAATTGATTAAGGATTTTTTTCATCATTCAGTTTTTACACTGTACATCCTTTTACTATTCTTTAAATGACTGCTGGAAATCATAATATGCATTCCTTAGATTTATTATGATCTTATGTAAATTTGCTCTTTATTACTTCTCAGACATTCTTAGAACTCCCTTTATCACTTTTTGCTTCTTGTGTTGCTTCTTGTCATATATTAATTCTATATATTTTTCTCCATAAGACATAATTATTATGTTTATGCATCTACAATTCAGATTTAATCACATTTCTCATTCCATATCTCTTCTCTACATTCATTTATAAAATTACAAACTTCCATATTGGAAACATATTTTTTTGCCCAAATAACTTTCTTTCATTTTGAGTGCACATTGTTGGAAATGAAGGAGAGGGGTAGTATTTGATACTGAAAATTAGTTTCTGTTTTTTGTTTGTTTGTTTGTTTTGGTCATTAATCTAAAATCATAAGAGCTACTTCTATTAATTTTCCTTCTCTTTAAAATCATTATCTCTCAATTTCTGGCTATTGATGGCTTCAAAGAGAGTTTATTTTATTTTATTTTATTTGATTAAAATGTTCATTTATTTTTGAGAGAGAGAGAGAGACAGAGCGTGAGCAGTGGGGGGGGCAGAGAGAGAGGGAGACAGAATCTGAAGCAGGCTCCAGCCTCTAAGCTGTCCGCACAGAGCCTGATGTGGGGCTCGAACTCACAGACTGTGAGATCATGACCTGAGCCGAAGTCGGATGCTTAACCGACTGAGACACCCAGGTGCCCAAGAGATTTTCTATTTTAAATTTTGCTCAAATTTTATATATCCTCCCTATATTATATTATATATTATATTGTGCATATTTTTTCTAGGACAGTGATCTGCAACAAGCTCACGCGATATAACCAAAATAATTTTTTTTCTCTTTGTATGTTCATATAATTCCTTTTTTTCCCATTAAACACAGGGGAAAGGATATTCACAGCAACGTAGTCTTCCCTATGTCCTAAAAACACTGAAATTAGCGAAAGAGAACATACATTTTAGGTTATTTCTTTTTTTGTTTTTTCATACCAGCAGGATCTTGGAATCTTATTTATGTTTAGGTTTGCAGTTTTCGTGTAAACTCTCCTGGTCCTCTCCTATTATAATCTTTTAGATTGATATGCATTAAAGTTCTCTTCCCACAGTCACGCCCATTCAAATCAGCAGGCACCATGACCATATATCTTTTTAATGGGTTACTGAATTGTGTATTTGGTCACTTAGTCATAATTTCAAATGCCTGTAACTTCACTTTGCAAGACAAACCAAATTACCTCCCCCATAGTTTATCAGAATAAGCCCACGTTTATGCTAGGAAGTCTTTCAACCACAAGACAGTAAGAAATAACTCTTTTCAGGGCACCTCCGACTTTGGCTCAGGTCATGATCTTGTGGTTCCAGAATTCAAGCCCCCCTGTCAGGCTCTGTGCTGACAGCTCAGAGCCTGGAGCCTGGTTTGGATTCTGTGACTCCCTCTCTCTCTGCCCCTCCCCTGCTCTCTCTCTCTCTCTCTCAAAAATAATAAATAAACATTTAAAAATGTTAAAGGTGAGTGCTTTCATTTAAAAAAAAAAGAAATAACTCTTTTCTACGTCTCATGCTTTCCATAAAGTACCTTGATATATTTTTTATCTAACGACACATTTTTTATTGTTTTTAACGTTTATTTATTTTTGAAAGGGAGAGACGGAGCGCGAGCAGGGGAGGGGCAGAGAGAGGGAGACACAGAATCTGAACCAGGCTTCAGGCTCTGAGCTGTAAGCACAGAGCCCTACGCGGGGCTGGAACCCACGAACTGAGAGATCATGACCTCAGCCAAAGTCGAGAGCTCAACCGACTGAGCTACCCAGATGCCCATGGAGACATTTTTATAACCAAGATACTTATTTCTTAGCTATGTTATTTCTCTTGTTTTACTTTTTATTTTTTATTTTTTTAAATTTTTTTTTTCAACGTTTATTTATTTTTGGGACAGAGACAGAGCATGAACGGGGGAGGGGCAGAGAGAGAGAGGGAGACACAGAATCAGAAACAGGCTCCAGGCTCTGGGCCATCAGCCATCAGCCCAGAGCCTGACGCGGGGCTCGAACTCCCGGACCGCGAGATCGTGACCTGGTTGAAGTCGGACACTTAACCGACTGCGCCACCCAGGCGCCCCTTGTTTTACTTTTTAATTGCAAAATTTTATTGCCATGAAAATTTCCTCCTTATATAGTAAAAAAAAGAGAGATAATAAATTTCTTTGTAATTTTCATCTCATCATTTAATATAATTTTTAAATCACGTATGATAAATTTTATCCAAAAAATTAAATAAAAATTTAAATAAATAAAAGGAAATAAAATAAGACATTGCACGAATGCTATTATCTTTCCTACAAATATCCAATGTCCTTTACCAATGTTTATGTAGTAAATGTGTAAACAGAGGCACAAGCAAGATGATTTAACTTGCTTAGGGCCCTGTAAGGCAGGAAATGTAATATAGTTAGTGCCCGAATCAATCAGTTTATCTGTTAATCAATGTGTTTTGTGCTCAACCTTGGTTGGAGCAGAGAATCTTAACCAGGAGGGTAGATCAGATTCTTCTGGGATAGTTTTTTAAAAAATGCATTGAGGGTCCTAACCTCTAAGGTACAGCAATTTGAAAAATATGGATTATTAAAGAGCTTTACAAATGATTGGGATGCACAGTCTTACTTGAGAAACACACTTTAACCATTGGAGGATAAAGAATAAATGGGCATTGACTCAGTGAGGTTGAAAAAAAAAAAGAAACACTTAAAAATATATAAAATAACGTGTAATTAAAAATTGAATTTTCTGGCACAGCGTGAGTTAGAAAAACTTCATTAGGAAGATTAAAATTGATCTGTACCTTCAAGATTTGCAGAGCTGTTAGGAATATATGGAAGGGGGAAAATGAGCAAGAGCACAGAGGTAGAAATAATCATTGTTTGGGAATCAGCGCAAAGATTAAGACAGTAGCCTCAAAGTGGAAACAGTTTCTGTCTTATTCCCTGCTTTATGCACAATAGAATCACCTGTTGAACAAATGTGAATAAATGAGTGAACCAATCAATTTATCAAGAATAAGTGTGGCATAGTCTTGTGATGGAATAGTGGGAAATAGTTATGCATAATGGATGTCCTTCAAAGCCAGCGAAGGGGTCAAAACAGGGAACAATAAATTAAAAAATTATATATTTGAGTTAGATTCATTACAAGATTACAGACAACGTGCACTAGAGGGATTCCAAACTTGAAGAGAATCCAGGTAAAAGTGTGTTCCAGCAATGCAGGTGTGTAATAATCAAGGCCCTGCATTATTTTCATAAAATGAATATGAAGCATACCTAGCAAATAAAGAAGACATGTGCAGTGTTAAAATAAATCCTTCAAAGTAGATGTCAAAGATTATAGAACATGATTCGATTGTTCAGTTTAACACTGCATGTTAATTACTGAGATGATCTGTTGCCCTTATATTGCACTTGTCTTCCAAGTCATCAGTATCCCACTGCCCTTCTTTATGCTCTCATACCAATCCTGTTATTCTTGAACTTTTTCTCCTTAAATGTATTTAGCCCAAACCATTAAATGCTACAAAATTCTGGTTGCTGGAATTTTGATTATAATTGGCTATATTCTATTCACATGACATTTAAAAATCTCAATTTGGACTTGAGTATTTTAGATTTGATTCACCCTAGAGTGAAGATGGAAGAGTGAAATGGAAACATCAAAGCTTTAAAAAAGAAAAAAAAGACAAGAGATGACCACATTCTTACATATTCATTTTAGTGTAGAATATACATGGTTAAGATAGTTTAGGTAAATGCCAGAAATTATGGTCTCTTATTTAAAACTATTTTTTGAAAAGTCTGAACAATATTTCACAACTTTTGTCTTCAGTTGTCATATTTTATAGACCGTTACTTTCTTTACCCGTGCCTTATTAGCTTTTCATAAAAACTCTAACTTAGCAATATGATTTAATGTGTGTGTTTTCAGGAATACAGGTATTTCATAAACTGAGAATATGTGAAATAAAGACCATAGAGTTATGCAGTATTTATAGTATACAGAATTAAATCTAAGTGTCTGAAGCTAAAATACCATAATTAGCAGAACTTTAATTGCTGGGATTGTAAAAGAAAGAAAAGAAATCTAAGCTACAGGATATCCTCAGCTCCACAATTACCTGAAGCATGACTGAAGACATTCTAAGAGGAGAAAACAACATCTAAGTCCATCTCCATAGATAATTAGATATTCAAGGCAGTCACATTTACTCTTTCAGGCCAACGGGGATGATGCAACTAATTCGAGGAATTATTGTCCATCCTAATGGACTAATGGGTGGGTGGGGGGGTAGGATATGTTTCCTCCACTTTGTATTGCCAGGAAGTTTTAGCTACAGTGCAAATCTACTCAGCAGAACAGAAAACTTGTATCATTATGGTTTAGGTAGGCTGGAAGCAACAAGAAGAATTTTTTCTGAAGGCAAAAAAAGTGATGTCAAATGTAAAATTACTGCTGAATTTAATGAGCTGAGATGGCCTTAGAAAGGGGAAATTAAGAGTTTCCAATGGACCAAAGCAACATCTACCTCTACAAAGTTGAACTATATCAGTGTTCACAGAGTGTGCTCCCCTCCATCACCACTCACCATTATGCTTGTTTTGACACCATCCACGGATTAAACGATTGACCTTTGAAAACCGATAGTTATTTAAAAGCTAAGGTTGCTTTCCTACTAATGCCAATTTACCGAGTCTCAGATGAGATAGGGGGGAAAATGGCTTTGCGTGTAATAGCTACATTAGCTTGAACGTTTGCATGTTTATGTCTGAGGATAGGCATCTATCAAGGATTCAAACCAAAGTGGAACAAGAAGAGTATTTAAATCATGCATGGATCTTAGAGACAGAGAGAGACATCTACTGGTCCATTTATTACCAATCCTAAGCACCTCCCCCTCCACTGTAATTAATGTAACGTTTTCTCTCTTTACAGCTGACAGCCAAGAGCATAATTAGAGTCTAATACAACATGGAAAAGTCACAAATGCAAAGTGGAATAAACAGTAAACAGTGAGGGAGGCGAGGATTCGGGAGTGTGATGGCTGGGTAATGCCTTAGATAAACTGTGTGCACATTGACACTGTCACGCTCTCGGCAGCCCCAAGTGTGCTGGTAGCCTGGTGCAGACAGACAGCTCGAATTAATCCCAAGAGGAGCGCATGACAGGCGAGTGAAGCAGACAATTAGAATGAAGGAGGAAATTGGAAATGGCAAAGGTGTGAACATATGTCAAATTACAACTAAATGATAAATTACAATTCTGTCATTGGAATAAGCGGTAATTAAGAAAGATTTCAGCTCTCCCTCTTGAAAAAAAAATGAGAGAAAATCACATCTCCCCCCACCCCCAGTTTAGATTTGTCTGCTGAATTGTTTCCATCTCACACATGGGGCCGGATCTTCCTGACTTTGGGGCTGCATTATTTGTGCACATTAAGGATGATTCTTTTCTTTCCTCTTTCCCATTTTCCAGACTGGCAGAATGATAGTGTCAAAATGAACAGGAAGCTGATAGTATCTGATATAAAAACCTGCACTGAGGTTTAAAAAAAAAAAAAAAAATGAGGCTTGCTGCTGAATCTGCTGCCGTGCTCTAATTATTTTAAACAAGCACTGCACAGTCCAGCTGACAATTAGGAAAGTCTGCTTCATGGCTTGGGGGATTCGTATGAAACCTCATAATCACTGTATACACGTCCTTTTCGTTTAGACAGTAATGAATGTGGGTGGGGTTTCTTGGCAGTTTTCGGCCACTTAACCACAATTTAAAACAGCTGTGTAATTATCATGAGTTTTTGAATCCAACATCCAATTCCAATTTAGAGTTTGTAACACCTGTGGTTTGTTACCAGCGCTAAGACCAAGGCAGGGGAATGACAGAAGCAAAAATGCAGTGCTGGCAAAAGCAGCCGGGGAGATGGCTCATTGTCCCACGGGGCCTCTACGTGCCAACACACAGCTGAGGAAGAAATCGTCACAAAGGCAACTCTCACATATAAATATGAGGAGCGGTGTGCAAGGAGATGTTCTTCAGCACAGTCAAGTCAGCGTAGACTAGTCTTCAACTCCCCAAGAAAGCAGACATGTGCCAGAGTGATAGAACCCTTGCAAACTCTATAAAAAAGGGTGGGTGGGGGGGAATAACATGGCAGTGGGAAGGGCCATACAGGTCCTGAACCCAAGGTGATGATCTTTGATTATTTAGCACATCTCAAAACAGATGGAATTTCATTTGATGATCTATTTTTCTCTATTATTTTGTGAGTCCCTGTGCATTAATTTTAGAAATGCAACAATGACAATAATAGTAATAGGAATTTTCATGAAGATTTGGATTGAAATAAAATTTCTTAACATGTAAGCAAAACATCCACCACATGTCATTCTAATATTTATAAGATAAGCTAACTCTAAATTTTCTGTGCATTATTTATGCTTTTGAAAATGCTTATAACATAAAATAGCTATAGTTCTCCCTTCATAGAACAATGATTAAGTATTATAATCTAGTGTCTAAAAAAGAAGATTGAAATAATAAAAGCTCCCGTTAGAACATATGCAAATATTTACATCATTTCTTCTTCACCCTCCTGCTAGGGCAAAAAAGGAAACGAATATCCAAAAAGCTAAATAAAATTCTCCAACAGAGAGGTCAGAGGCTCCAGTGATCTTCCGGAATAAATCAATTTCTGGCTGCTGTGGCCAGATATTGTAGTTCAAGGCCTTGAAAGCTTAATTGGGGAAGTATGTTAAAAGTTAAAGGGACAGAGTCATGTTAATTACACGAGGTTTTTCTTGTAGAAAATCTTCCCAGCACAATCCCACCCTCCCTCTTTCTTAGGGGTATGATCCTACACCACACTTCTATAATTTGACAAGGTTTATTTTAAAAGCAATTTATTTGTAGTCATGTATATGCTTCATAAGCAATAGAGCCTAATGCATTCATTTATTATATTCTTACTACAGTTTGGGTTAAGAAGCCTCTGACACTGTGGCGGAATTTCAGAAGGGTTTAAATATGGAACAAATTAGGGACTGGGTTCAATTCTCCCTTCTTTTGAAGAGTAAGGGGTGAGAAAAAAAAATGAATTATAATTGTTGCTCCAATTCTGTTTCCTTCTAGAAATAGAAGCTCTCTTATGGCAACATGAATATAGGAGAGTAGCCAGAAAAAATCTTGCACTTTTACTCCAATCAGAGGAAAGTGTTCATAAAATGTAATCTGGCAAAAAATATCATTAAATATTTATCATAAACAAACTAACAAATTAATTAATAATCTATAATAATAAAAATTGAATGGATAATGATGTCAGTCTTCATATTTGTACTTTGTAAATACAGAGAATAGCAAATATGAATATTAGAAGTCATTTTCCAACCATTTAATGTTCGACATTTAATTTGTATTTAAGATACATTTTTTCATGTCTGTTAAAGCTAAAAAACTTAGAAGTTAACGGCAGAGTACAAACTCCTTCCATGAAATAATGTGGTATATAAAGTTAGTTTCTGAAGATTATGTTTTCCTAATAGCAGGTTAAATCCTCATTTTGGTCACATCTGTTAACTTTCCAAAAAGAAGACTTTCTTTAATAACCATAGGGGCTATGGAAATTATTTTGTTGGCAAAGGAGATTATCATCCTACATGTTGATTTAATATATACCTTCCATATGGATGTAATATTGGAGAATATTTTTTCAAAGATTCTCAACCTATGGTACACATAAAATTGGGGTGGGCACAGAAATCTGCATTTTGGACAAGCCTCCCACATAACTTTCATGCAAGCTTGGACTCTGACACAAAGCTTCCATGCTGCTTAGGCCAAGGAAAGTTGTTAACGCCAGAGTGGATACCAGAACAAGATAGCTGGAAATAGAGACCAGCCTTCTGACCTCTTGTCAACCTCTTTTATGAAAGTATATTGAAATTATATTATTGAACAGATTACTAATATGTAAATTAAAGTGACCAAACTAGGTTCCTAATTTCTATGTTTAATTATATGCTTATAATTAGGAAAATTTGACAATGATGATTAACCTAAGTGCATTATTTTCACTATAGATTTCAATGCCAGGGCTTTACCAATTTAGAAACAGATATAAAGACTCATAAGCACAGTGCTAATTGTAGTCTATATGGAATACTGAAGAGGAGTGAAATATGGAATCATGGAAGGAAATTTTACTGAGAATTAGGTCAAGAGTATCTATAGTTCATAATATATTCATTCAAAGACATGATTTTCCTAAAATATTAAGCCTCTTTAATTTTTAAACTTTCCCTGTACAAATTTTGGTACAGTTGCATTTTTAACAGTTATACATTCAGGTAATGACACTTCAAATGTAAATGCACCCTGAATACATGTTGAGTGTCATGGTGAAATATTATTCAGTGGCCAATAACCAATGACATAAACAAGGTTTAAACATTCCTTAAGTCTAATCCTGGGATATCTGACTAGAGTCTTATTTAAAAATTAAAAAGTATGTGACATAACACAAAAATATATATATATACATATATTAGTCTCTGCCCCTGGATTCTGGCACAGAGCTCCTAAAATTCTTACGATTTTCTAAGTGATGAAAGCACTAGGAACATTTTTGTTCTAATATTTGTTCTTTGACCCTGGTTCCTGACATAGTTCCTAAATCCCTTGGAATTTGCTGGATGATGCCCATATCTTTTGTTCTAATGCACTGACTCTTGGTGGCTTTCTGGATGGAGGCTAATCACCAGAAATACCAAGCCATAATGAGAAGCTTAGAATTTTCAGCCCTCCCCGCCCCCTATTTTCCAGGGAGGGGAAAAGGGCTGGAAATGGAGTTAATGACTTATTATGCCTATATGATGAAGGCTGCATTAAAGAAATCCCAAAAGCATAGGGTTCAGAGAGCTCCTGGTTTGATAAACATATGGAGATGCCAGGAGAGTGGCATGCCCAGTGAGGGCATGGAAACTTTTTGCCCCTTCTCACATAACTTTCCCTATGCATCTCTGCCATGTGGATGATCGACTGTATCCTTTATCAGATCCTTTTATAACAAACTGATAAATAGTAAACAAATTTTTTCCTGAGTTCTATGAACCACTCTGAGAGGTAATCAAATTCAAAAAAGGAGTTCTTACAACCTCCAATCTATGACCAGTCAGTCAGAAGTACAGGTAACAACCCAAACTTGTGATTGATATTTGAAGCGGGGGGTGGAGGGGGCAGTCTTATGGGGCTCAGAATAAGACTCCACAGTACTTACTGACAAATAAGTGTCAAATCCCATAGGTTAAGGGCTCGGTCCTAGGTAGATAGTGTCTGAATTGAGTTAAATTGTAGGACACTGACCTGGTATTGCAGAATTGGTTGGTGTGGGAAAAACACACACACACCTGGTGTCAGAATTGTTGTAAGTGTGGCAGTCACGTGAGAGTAAAAATAAACACAGGAGAAGTATATGTTTTCTAATCAGAAAGGTTGATGAATTTCCACTTCCAGTCTTCATGGAATAACTAGTATCAAATTTGTTCTCTCACCAAAAGGAAAAACGTATAAAACTAGGGAAAAAAATATCTACAGAGACTATTTGCAGGCATTAAACAATAGGCAATACGAGACTGTGAACTTTGAGGTAATTATTGCAATTACCCTGGCTTCTGTCTGAAGGGATTTTATCATTTATTGTACAGAGTTGTTTAGCTCAAACCGAGTAACAATTTTGTTGAGCTGCAGATCCAGAGATGAGAAGTCAAGGCAGCTGAAGTGGCTGGAATTTTCAGAGCAGAGTACAAGATAAGAAGGAGCAGCATACAGTTAGAGAACAGAGAGAGTTCAAACTATGGGCCTCGTCTAAAGGCTGGTTTACGTATGCACAGAATAAGACTCCGCAGTACTTACTGACAATCACTCAATATTAGGTTAACCACTGAATGATGACACCGTGAGTTATAAGCAGCCTAAGAGACCTTGCTGAGCACCTTGACTGTTCGGTAGAGATCTGGGAAGTCCATACATTAGGTATAAGAAAAATACCTAGAATGAATTTCAAACTGATTTAGAGCCACCAAAATAAATAATAAGCCAAGACTGACAGAACAAAAAAGATGTTCCAGTAATCTAACTGCCTGCCATAATAAAACTGAACATGATTTCAATAAAAAGGCATATTCTAGAGAAGGGTTGAGTAAGTTATGCCCCACAGGCATGCCACCTGGTGTTTAAAATAATGTTTGTCGGAACACAGCCATGCCCATTTGTTTACATATTTTTGTTGCTTCTTTCCCAACACAACAGCAGAGTTAGCTAGTTATGGCAGAGATTGCCTAGAAACAACTTAAAATATTTAGTGAGTGGGCCTTTAAGAAAATGTGTGCCAATCACAGATCTAGACTCACTATAGTTTATTATCATAATGTCTAAAGTAAAATAAAAATTCACTAAATATGCAAATGTGCAAGAATATGAGTAGCCCCTGAGATAACCCAAAGATTGGATTAGTCATTAAAAAGTTTTAAAGTAATTATTACAGATATGTACAAAAGCTTATAGGAAAATGTTGTCATAGATAAATAAAAAGTATAAAAAAGAGTCAAATGAAAATTCTCATACCAAAAAGGACAATATCTGAAGTGACATATCCACTAGGTAGACTTAACAGAAGATGGAAACCTGAGGAAGACAGACTTACTGAGCTTAAAGACAGAAGAGTAGAAATTCACCAATATGGGGGAAAAAACAGATTAAAAAAAACAACTAAGAAAGCTTGAGGAACCCCAGGGACAAGCAGTCTAACATACATGTTATTCAAATCCCAAAGGGAATTGAGAAAACAGAGCAGAAAATAATGGTTATGAGTTTCTCAAATCTTTGGGAAAAAAAAAAAAGAAAAGAAAACATCAGTTTGTGGATCCAAGGACCTCTGCAAAACCTAAGCAAGATACATACCTGGCCAACCACATGTAGGAAAATTATACTGGAGATAAAGAGGAAAACCACAAAAGTAGTCATGGTAAAAAGAAACATATTACATAAAAAGTAACAGTAATATAAATAATAGCAGACTTTTGACTAGACATAATAGAAAATGGAAGACAATGAAAGAAGAACTTTTGAGTACTGAAATGAAAAATAATTTTGAGACCATATTTTACATCAAGCAAAATATTCTTCAAAAAATCAGGTCAAATTTTCACATCAACAAGAGCCGAGAGCGTCAGTCCCTAGGAGAGCTGCACTGTTGCAAATATAGAGGAAAATATTCAGGTTAAAAGGAAATCACACTTGATGCAATTTGGATCTACAGGAAGGAGTAAAGAACACTGAGAATTGTGAATACCTGGGGAATATAAAATATTATCTTTTTTTAAGATTTTATTTTTAAGTAATGTCTACACCCAACATGGAACTCGAAACTATAACCCTGAGATCAAGAGTAGCATGCTCCACCAACTGAGTGAGCCAGGCTGCCCTAAAATATTCTCTTTTCAGGTTTAATTCTGTACAAAGACAACTGATTGTTTAGTTTTATAGCATTGCATTTTTTTTTTTAAAACTAATGATCTTTTTTTTAAGTTTTTAAATTTTTTTAGTAATCTCTATACCAACTGGGGCTTTAACTCATGACTCTGAGATCAAGAGTCACATGCTCTTCCAACTGAGCCCCAGAAGCCCCATATTGCATTTTGATATTAGTAAAATACATAGACATGTGATAGTCAAAGGATGAAGGATAAATGAAATCATAATTCATATTGTCATATAGTATATAAAAATATAATAAAATATTCTGAAGAATATCACAGAATACTGTGATAAATTAGTGTTTTAATTTCTAGGGTAAATGTAAAATGATAATGCAAAAATAAAAGAGAAAAGAGAAATTAAAATGGAAACCTGGAAAGATTTTATTAACTGAACAGAAGACAGGAAGTGTGGAATTGAAAAAAAAAATCAAATGGAAAACTAGGAAAGAATTAGCAAGAAAATAGACTTGAATCCAAACAGATGAACAATTATATTAAATATAAATGGATTACAGCCTGCAACTGAAAGGCAAAATAAATATTCAGAATAAATATTTTTACAAGACCCAATTATGCTTTTTTTCATAAGAAATGAAGCTTAAATACAAATACATAGATAGGTTGGAAGTAAAATGGTGGAAACATACCATGCAGTTAATAAGCAAAGGAAAAACTAGAGTTGCTAAATGAATACAATGCAAAATAGTCTTTATTACCAAGGGACTAGAAGACATCTCATTAAAAATCAATCCATAAGACAGAACATAACATTTCTAACTGTGTACGAAACAAGTGACAGTGCTTTAAAATGCATAAAAAGAAAAAAAAATGACAGAACTAAATGGAGAAATATACAAATATTCAAACATAGTTGCAGTATTTAACACTATTGGCTTTGTAACTGATAGAACAAGTTAAACAGCACTGTTAACAATGTTGAAAATTTGGACAATACTCCCAAAACATTGACTTAATTGATGTTTTGAAACATTACAATCAATAACTACAGAATGCATATGTATGTATATATATTGTTTATATATGTATATTTATATATTATATATATGTTGTTTTTTAACTTATTTATTTAAATTCAAGTTAGTTAACATATAGTGAGTGTAGTATTGGTTTCAGGAGTAGAACCCAGTGATTCATCACTTACTTATAACACATAGTGATCATCCCAAAAAGATGCCTCCCTAATGCCCATCACTGATTTAGCCCATCCCCCCACATATTTTCAAACGAGTATGGAATGTTCTAGCTGGTAGACACTGTGCTGGGTCATGGAACAAACATCGGTAAATTTCAACACATTGAAATCCTACATATATGTCCTTTATACATAATAGAATTAAATAGAAACAAGTAACAACAAGGTATTCGAAAAAAACTCCAATATTTAGAAATTAAACCACATAGTAATGATTAACATGAATCAAAGAAGTAATCCAAAAACTCATTCAAGATCAAGAAAAGACCAGGAGTTTTGTTTTGCCACTCCCAATTCAACATGCAGGTCCTAACAATGTAAAAGTGCAAGAAAAACAAATAAAAGTCATAAATATTGGAAAAGAAAAAGTTAAACTTTTTATTCACACACAACATGATTATTGCAGAAAACGTTATACGTTACATTCCTAGGAAATGCTACAAACCATAAAAAAATACTGCTAGAGCTAGTAAGTAAGTTTTGCAAGGTTGGAAGTACAAGAACAATATTTCAAACTCAATTGTCTTTGAAAAGTTCAATTTTAAATTTTGATTTCTTATAGAATCAAAAGATAGGTATGTATAACCCCTACACTGAAAATCTTGTGAGACCCAAACTAATGGAGAGATATACCAATTTTATGAATTGCAGACTTAATATTGTTAAGATACCAGTTTTCTCTAAATTGATTTATAGATTAAATTAATCTCCATCAAAATCCCAAAAACTGTGTGTGTGTGTATGTGTGTGCGCATGTGTGTGTGGGTGTGTGTGTATGTGCATGTGTGTAAACTGACAGTTATTTCTAAGATTCCCAGGGAAATGCAAAGTTCCTAATATAGCCAGGAAAATCTTGAAAAGAAGAACAAAGTTGGAGTACACCCACTGTCTAATTTCAAGTCTTATTACAAAACTATAGTTATCAACCAACATGATACTGATGTGACAACATATAACTAGATCAACTGAATAGAATAGAGAACAGAATTAGATTCACAAATATAGAATTAGATTCACAAGGTCTCAAGGTAATTCAATGAGAAAAGGAAAGTCTTTTCAACAAATGATGGAATAAAATAGATTAACATATTGAAAAGAATGAGCATCCACACCTACCTCATCCCATAGACAAAAATTAGTTTAAGGTATCATAAGCCTAAATAAAAAAGCTAAGACCTGTAGGAGAATATCTTTGTGATCTGGGTATACACAGAGATTTCTTAAATAGAACAAAAAAAAACTTACTATAAATGAAACATTGATAAAATGGACTTCAAAAATTAAAACATCTCATTAAAAATAACTTACAAAAAATAAAATATTTACAAAATACAAACTTGGCAAGAGGTTTGTGTCCAGAATATATAACAAACTTTTACAAATCAATAATAAAAATACAAACCACCAATTAAAAAATAGAAAACTGATCTTGAACTCACATTTTGAAACAGAAGAGATATGAATGGCTATTAGTACATGAGAAAGATGCTCAAGGTCATTAGTTGTCATTAATTAAAACCAAAATGAGGGGTACCTGGGTGGCTCAGTTGGTTGAGCATCCGACTTAAGCTCAGGTCATGATCTCACGGTTTGTGAGTTAAAGCCCTGCGTCAGGCTCTGTTCTAAGAGCTCAGAGCCTGAAGCCTGCTTCAGATTCTGTGTCTCCCTCTCTCTCTACCCCTCCCATGCTCATGCTATGCCTCTCTCTGTCTCTCAATAAGAAATTAATGTGAAAAAAAATTAAAAAAAAACAACAAGATGAGATACTATTCCACATTCACTAGATTGACCAATATCAAAGTAGACTGACCAACTAATGTTTGTGAGACTATAGAGCAACTGAAACTCCATCGATTCATTGATTCTAGGAATGTGAAAACTGGTGTTTTCTTATATAGTTAAAACACGTACCTACTTCATTACCCAGAAATGCCACTCCTGAATAATTACCCAAAAGAAGTGATCATGTGTACTCATGAGAAGACTTAGAATGTTTAGAATAGCTTCATTTACACTATTAGGAAACTAAAAAAAATAACCAATATCTATCATAGAAGTATAAAAAAATAAAATGTGGTATGTTCATATGTTGGAAGTTAGTAATTAAAAAGTACTACTAATAAAGTATACTGATATGCACAAAATCATTTATGTATTTCAAAAATATTATGTTTCACATGAGAAGTCCCCCTCCCTCCAAAAAAATTGCATGCTTTTTGATTCTAATTTTTAGAAGTCCAAAACTTATCTTTGATGTTAGAAAACAAAACCTTTGAGATAAGGGTGCAAATTAAATGGGATGGGACATCTGTGAACTGGATGATACAAATGTTTACCTCGGTTGGAATGGTAGTCACAGAAATGTATGTTTGTAAAACCTGATTGAATCTTACCCTCAAGATCTATGCATTTCACTGTATATTAATTTTACCTCAAATTATAAAAGACCCTGAATGGGGCCATTGTTAATTAGAAAGTCTCTGTCACATAGATAAAATAGATAATGAGTCTATTTCTTCCTGGAGTTTTAAACGTTTCCCTGAATGCAGTCAGGCACTTTGGATGAAGCAATTAACTCTTTCTGGTTACTGAGTGCTGGTCAATAAATTGCTGTTGATTTGTTCTTCTCTATCACATGGATGCAGGATTATGCTCGCCCAACAGTTAACAAGACTGTGGCTATTATGAACATAGCAATAAGATATCATTTCACATAGTAACAATCATAACACCTAAGAGTTCACACAGAATCCTGTTTAAATAAATGCAATTACAATATCAACTTTTAAAAAATAACGAACTACATTAACACCTTCGCCATATCACTCATCTTGCTTTTTCTGATGTATCAAATATGTACACCAGAAACATCACCGTACAAGTGATATTTATAAAATAAATAAAAGGTATCTTGTTTGACAAGAAAATTCTCTCTACAGCATCTTCACTGAAATGAATCTATACATGATGGTTATCTTGATTAAGATTTCACTTGTTTTTCTCTCCTTACTAGAACACGGAATAGACTATTGACCATTAATTGAATGAAATTAAATCATATTGTAATAAGAGAGAAGTAAATATAAATATAAGAAGGGAAGAGGGAAGGAGAAGAGGCAGGTAGATATTTACCAAAAGTTCTGAAAGTGGTCAATGTTTGCTTTTAAGACATTTTCACTTAGGTCTTCTCAGAATTGCAATAAATGAAGAAATGGTACTAGCTGGTTTGTGAAGAGCTCAGTTAAAGCATTAAAACTGATTACTGTGCCATAAATTGCTGCAATTATTTATCAATACTGTTTTGCCGAATTGACTTAGCAATAGCTATACATGCAGAGACTTGACAGAGATTCAAGGACTATATTCATACCAACCGACCGGAAGCCAAATACTTTTTAGCCTCTACCTGTGCCCATGTTATGTAGCAGAAGTCAAGAAGTATCCTTGCTACTCTCCTGTGAAAAATAATCTAATTCTTGCACGTGCTGCTAAACACAATATTAAAAGAATACTTGTTAAAGTGTAATAAGAATCTTTAAAAAAAGATAAAGATGCATCAAATACACCTATGGCAGAAAGATGTAATAGTATTTTTTTGAGAAATAGTTGAAGTCTTAAAAAATGCATATTTAAAACAATTTAAAGATCATTATTGTTTGTTATTACCAAACAAAATTTAAATTATATCTTCAATAAGCAATAGAGTTCAACAAGACAGTAACTTTTTTTTTTATTTTAAAGAGTTCTGAATTAAAACATAGCAATTTTAATATTTCTTTGAGCTACTTAAAATAGAAATATACCTACACAAAATATACCTTCCCATATCTTTCTCCTTAATTAACTGACTTTATTTTTTAGATCAGTTTTAGTGTGCAGAAAACTTAAGCAGAAAGTACACAGATTTTGATACAACCTCTCACCCACTCCCCCAAAACAGTTTCCCAGTTATTAACATCTTGCATTAGTGTGGTACATCTCTTATTCTTGATGAACTAATGTTGTACATTATTATTAACTAATGTCCATAGTTTACATTAAGGTTCATTTTTCATGTACTACAGTTCTATCAATTATGACACACACACATCTTATGTATCCACCATTACAGTATCATACATAACAGTTTCACTGACCTAAAAATCCCCTATACTCCACTTATCTCTCTCCTCTTCATCCTTCTACCCTAAGCCCTGGCAGCCACTAAACTTTTCTCTGTCTCTATCGGTTTTCATTTCCAGAATATTAAGAATCGTATGGCATGTAGCATTTTCAGACTGGCTTCTTTCATTTAGCAACATGCATTTAAATTTCCTCCTTTTTTTTTGTAGTTTAGTAGTTCGTTTCTTTCTATCACTGAATAATATTCCACTTCATAGATGTCCTACAGTTTACCCACTCACCTATTTAAGGACATATTCTAATTTTTGGCAATTATAAAAAAGTTATTATGACATTCATGCTTAGGTTTTTGTGTGGACATACATTTTCAACTTAACTGGGTGAGTACCAAGGAGTATGATTGCTGGATCATATAGTAAGGCCATCTTCAACTGTATAAAAAGATGCCAGTCTTTCAAAGTGGCTGCACCATTTTGCAATCCTACCAACGATGAATTTAGAGTTCCTTTTGTTCCACATTGTAGCCAGCATTCGGTGTTGTCAGTGTTTTGATTTTAGCCATCCTACTAGGTCTTTAGTGGTATCTCATTGATGTTTTATTTTACATCTCCCTAATGACATAGGATATTGAGCATCTTATCATATATTTGTCCTCTGTATATCTTCTCCGATGAGGTGTCTGTTCAGAACTTTTGCCCAATTATTAGTTCAGTTGATTGATTTCTTATTGTTGATTTCTAAATGTTCTTTGTATATTTTATACACCAATTCTTTATCAGACATGTGTCTTTCAAATATATTCTCCTAATCTGTGGCTTGTCTCTTTATTTTCTCAGTGTCTCCCACAGTTTTACAGAGCAAAGTTTTTAATTTTAATGAAGTCTAACTTATTAATTTCTTCCTTCATGGATCAAACATTTGACATTGTATCTAAAACTCATTGTTAAACCCAAGGTCACATAGGTTTTCTTTTATAGTTTTATAGTTTTGATTTTTTAGTTTAAGTCTTTGATCCATTTTAAGTTATTTGTACAAGGTATAAGATCGGTGTTTAGATTCATTGTTTTGCATGTTTGTGTCCAGTTGTCCCAGAGCCTTTCCTTGAAAAGATTGTCCTTGCTCAGTGGAATTGGCTTTGTCAAAAATCAGTTGACTACATTTGTGTGGGTCTAATTCTTTTTTTTTTAATGCTTTATTTTTGAGAGAGAGAGAGAGAATGAGAGCAGGGGAGGGGCAGAGAGGGAGATACAGAATCTGAAGCAGGCTCCAAGATCTGAACTGTCAGCACAGATCCCGATGCAGGGCTCAAACCCATGAACCCGGAGATCATGACCTGAGCTGAAGTCAGATGCTTAACTGAGCCACCCAGGCACTCCTGTGTGGGTTTAATTCTGAGCTCTCTTTCCTGTTCCATTGATCTATTTGTCTATTCTTTCACCAATGCCACACTGTTTTAATTGCTATAACTTCATAGTAAGCTATGAAGTTTAGTCCTGAAGACTTGTTGGTCCTCTTTGATACTGTGTTGGCTGTTTTGGGTCTTTTGCCTTTCCATATTAACTTCAGAATAGTTTGTCAATATCTACAGAGTAACTTTCTGGGGTTGCGATCAGGCTTGCTTTGGATGTATTGATCAAATTGAAAATAACTGATATCTTAATATGATTGGGTCTTTCTATCCATGAACATAGAATATCTCTGCATTTTTTCTCTGATTTCCTTCATAACAATTCTGTCATTTACCTCAATTGTATCTTATACATATTTTCTTAGATTTAAACTAAAGTATTTATTTTTATGCTGATGTAAATTGTGTTGTATTTTTCATTTCAAATGGCAATTGTTCATTTCTGGTACATAAAAAAAGCAATTGACTTTTATATACTAACCTTGTGTCCTGCAACCTTGCTATTATCACTTATTAATTCCAGGAGTTTCTGTGTTAATTCTTTCAGATTTTCTACATAGACAATCATATAATCTGCAAACAAAGACTGTTCCCCTCTATTCCTCGTTTACTAAGGACTTTTATCATTAATGGCTATTGGATTTTGTCAAATGATTTTTCTGCCTCTATTGTTATGACCATGTGATTTCTTGTTTTTAGCCTGTTGATGTAATTGGTTACATTAATTAATTTTCAGTAGCTAAACTAACCTTGTATACCTTGAATAAATCCCATTTGGTGGTTATGTATAATCTTTTTACAAATTATTTGATTTAATTTGCCAATATCTTGTTGAGGATTTTTGCATCTGTGTTTCATGAGAGCTATTTGTCTGTAGTTTTGTTGGGTTTGTTTGATTGATTGATTGTTTTTCTTGTAATGTTTTTGTCTGGTTTTGGTGTTAGGGTAATGCTGGCCTCATATTATGAGTTAGGAAGTATTCCTCTACTTCTATCCTTTGAAAGAGATTGTAGAAAATTGCTATAACTTCTTCCTTAAATGTTTGGTAGAATTCACCAGTGAATCCATCTGGGCCTGATACTCTCTGCTTTGGAAGGTTATTAATCATTAAATTTATTTCTTTAATATGCATACAGATATATTTTTTTCTAGTGTGAGTTTCAGCAGATTGTCTTAATTTTGTAAAATTGTCAGTTATTTTTGCTTCAAAAGCTTCTACCCTTTTCTCACTTTCTTCTCCTGCTAACATATGCTAAACCTCTGTAACTATATCACCATTTTTGGATATTCTGTTCCTTTTTTTTTTTGTTTCTTTTTGCTTTTCAGTTTGGGAAATTTCTATTGACATATATTCATGCTCACTAATTCTATATACATGCTTGTTCCTCCAGTTTGTGGGTAGAAGTTTGCCCTGTGAACTCAATTCCCTGGTGGCTCTAAGAAGAGTTGTTAATTTTAACTTGCTTTTTTTCTTATTGCAAGGAAAGAATGATTACTTCCAAACTTTTTGTATATTGGACAAGAAATCCGAAGTCACTACACGTCGTTTACTTTTTTTAACTTTTGTGCGGTATATTTGGCAAATAAAATTGTAAGATACATAAGGTACGATGATTCAATAGACAAACACATTGTGAAAGGAATCCCGTAATAGAATTAATGAACATATCCATCACCTCACATGTTTTACCTTTGTGTGTATGTATCAGAGAATACTGAAGCTCTACTCTCCTAGAAAATTTCAATTATACAATACAGTGTTATTAACTACACTGTTGTTGATCGAAAATGAACAAACCTTTTTAAATTTTAAAGAGAAGGAATAAATATTCTATTTAAGCCAGATTAGGACAGCTGCTTTGGATACCCAACTTTCACAAAGAAGAGACTGCTCCACGGAAGGAACATTTAGTGCAGGGTATATATGGTTTTTACATAAAGAATTACAAACCACTGTGGTGAAGGACATTCCAGAAAGTTACAGATTTTATCTTATGATTGTAGTACATGAGAAGTTATATGACTTTGAGCTTATGGAAGCCGGGAGGTTTTTTTGTGTTTGTTTGTTTGTTTTTCTCCTCTCTATGTTTAGAAGGCTCCTTTTTGGTTATTTTTTTTAACAAAGCAGACATACAATGTCTGTGGCATATATAGGCCCGTACTTTGAGGTTTTGCAGAATCATTTTGAGTTTGGTAAATATTAAAGCATAGTTTCTCTGGGAGCCCAGGAGCAGGGCCCACAAATGTCACAAGTTGAAAATTTTCTTTATTACTCTACATGTTATATGTTAGATCTTCAGACATTACATTCATCTTAAAATTGAAAGTTTATATCCTTTTACCAACCTCTCCCTATTTCTCCTTCCCCCAGCCCCTGGCACCCAGCATTTTACTTTCTTTTTCTATGAGTCTGACTTTATTTATTTTTTAATTTCTACCTATAAATGATACCATGTAAGATAGTCTATGCCTGGATCATTTCACATAGCATAATGCCCTTCAGATTCATCCATGTCATTACATAATGGCAGATTTTCCTTCATTTGTGAGGCTGAATAATATACTATGGTGTGTGTGTGTGTGTGTGTGTGTGTATGTGTGTGTGTGAATGTGTGTGTGTGTGTATACATATATGTATGTATATGTATCCATCTATCCATCGATGGACACTGAGGGTGTTTCCATTCCTAAGCTATTGTGAATAATGCTATGTGAACAGGAGAGCATTGGTATCTCTTCGAAATAATGATTTCCTTTCCTTTGGATATGTACTCAGAAGTGGGATTTCTCTATTGTATAGCTGTATTTTTAATATCTTTAGAAACCTCCATACTGTCTCCATAGTGACAGTAGTAGTTTACATTCTCACCAAAAGCGCACAAGCATTCCCCTTTCCCCAGGTCCTCAGCAGCATTTATTTATCTCTTGTCTTTTTGTAAGAATAACTCTAACAAGAGGAAGGGGATATCTAATTGTGGTTTTGATTTGTATCTTTTAATAATTAGTGATGTTGAAGATCTTAGCATGTACTTGTTGGTCATTTGTATGTCTTTAAGAACATTCCTAGATCAAAAATAACCTTGATAATTCTACCAAATAGCAATTTTAATTAGACGTGTTCTAATGTTTAAGAGCTTTGGCCCTGAGTTCTGGATTTGAAACTCAGTTCTCACACTATAATAGTTGTGACACATATTGGATTGCTGAGAGAGAAAGAAAGAGGGGGAATTCTTTCTCCCATAAACAAACAGCTTAGACAGCTTATTTCTCTTTCATGTAAAAGTCTGGGTAAGCTGTCCTGGTCTGGCCTTGTGGCCTGATACTGTTTGGCTCTCAGTTCCTTGGTTAATGTTGCTTTGTTCCACTAAGCGCAGAGCTTTCAAACATGTGGCAAGTTCCAGTCTCTTTAAAGATAAGACCCACAAATTGCAAAGAACATACTTTAGCTCAACGCTATTAAAACATGTATTATCATGGCTATAACTAACTGCAAGAGACAACGGGAAATGCAATCCCTTGCTGGATTCAAACCCTGTATCTAACTTAAACTTAAGGATTTTTTATTACTAAAAGGAGAAAGGGGAGAATGGATATTGAGGAACAACTAGCAGTCTTCAAAGCACCACTTGTTTTTTGTGGGACCATAAGTACAGCATTTAATCTCTAGACTGTTTCCTCATCTGTAGAACAGGAATTCTGATCACACACCACCGAGTTTTACCCAACGCTGACTAGGTGTCAGGCAATGGGTTATTATTGCCAAACCATATTGGTTATTATTATCAATTTGTATTCTTTGTTTGAAGAACAGCTAATAGGAGCCTCAGCGGAAATTTCCCTCCATATTCCACTACTAATATAAGGTCAAACGTTTTCCCAGGAGATGTTTCAAGATTTCCGAGTTCAAGATTTTGCCACAGGGTACATGGATGATATTTCTATAGCTTTAAAAAGAGAGACTTTATAGTCGATTAAGTGTCCGACTCTTGGTTTCAGCTCAAGTCATGACTCAGACTTGTGACATGGAGTCCCGTGTCAGGCTCTGTGCTGACAGCAAGGTGCCTGCTTGGGATTCTCTCTCTCTCTCTGCCCCTCCCCTGCTCATGCTCTCTCCCTCTCTCAAAATAAATAAACTTCAAGAATAAAAATAAAAATAAAAAAAGAGCCTTTAGCCGAGAATTGTACTTACTAACAATTTAAATTGACACCACTGTTTCTGCCGATTGCTATTAGCTAAAATACTTTCATTCATATTTTTAAAAATGAATCTATATGCTCTTCTTTTTTTGCCTACAATTTAAAAATAATAGCACTTAGATCTAGCCTCTCTCACTTTCTCACTTGTTTCTAGCAAAATATTTGTGTATAGCCATCAAATAATCCCTATGCCAAAAATTTACACTAATTTAACTCAATATTTAAAAAATTAACATATGACCAAACTATGGAAGATGAAGCTATAATGATATTTACATATTTAAAATTTGGGGGGCACCTGGGTGGCTTAGTCGGTTGAGCGTCCAATTTCAGCTCAGATCACGATCTCATGGTTTGTGGGTTCAAGCCCCACAGTAGTCTCTGGGCTGACAGCTCAGAGCCTGGAGCCTGCTTCAGATTCTGTGTTTCCCTCTCTCTCTGCCTCTCCCCAGCTTGTGCGCTCGTTCTCTCTCTCTCTCTCTCTCAAAAGTAAATAAACATTTAAAAAAACAAATAAATAAAACAAAATTTCAATGTAGCATTGAGATCAGGTAAATCACAATTTCAGAAAGCATATTTAGCCTATAGAAACAGGGTTTCTTTCTTTGGGAAATTATAATCACGTTTAATTACTATATTAATTTTATTATCATATTTAACATTTGGATGGCCCACTAAAAATATGCCAGATATTGCAAATGCAATTTGAGTAATGACTATTAGAATTATCCCCATACAAGTCTCGAATCACAACAATATCCTTTCTTCAGTGACAACAATTCACTTACAAACATTCCCTGCACTCTGACAGGATTCATTATCCTAACTTCAACAACAGTAACAGGTCCATATTAGATGACATCACTGTACATAATATGAGCCATCTTTGAACATTGTCTCAGGCATTTGCGGTTATATCGAAAAGTATATTGAGGTTACATTGTGAAAAGTAAATCTATTAATTAAACCACAATTGATACACACTTGAATCTGTACTTATAATTTCCAGCCTAATTCAGAAAGCTATTTTTTTTTCCTGGAAAGACTCTTCCTCTCCTCTCTGTCCATCATCCGTTTTCTAGAGACGCCAATGGATGAACTTAAAATAAAACCCAACACAGCAGCTTGTTTTACATCTCAAACTTAGAAAACAAACTATTACGTCAAGTGAGAAACATAAAAGGAAAAAATATTATCACTTCTAGGTTATAAATAAGCTAATGTATAACTGTGGCAAATTGTGCACCTTCTTTATTTTAATTTGCTGCAAAATGCCTTATCTAGTACAGCAACCATTCTGCTTACAGTTGAAGAAAACTCCGTACCTGATATTGACCTTTTCAAGAAACCAAGGACAATCTTTTTCACAGATTAAAAGAGCATAAAAGTGCTAGTTCTGCCATTGCCAGAAGCACTAACTGAACCTCTAAAGAGAATTGTTTGCCAAAAGGAAAACAAAATGGATCTAGACAAGTTTCTATAATATGCACCATCCTTAACAAGGGAGCTAGAAAAGAAAGCATATCAAATCAGCTATTAGGTAGGATGAATTAACAAGAATGGCCTGGTGTGTTCTGAGTCAGGCAATGTTGCATTATGGTTTTACCTTAAAAAAAAATGTCTTATGTGTAGTCAGCAGGACTCTGGCCTTTTAACTTTTCACATGCTTCTCCAGTTAAGCAGCTCTGGTCTACACTCAAATAGCTGTCCACAGCTGCTGCAAATTGATTTATCCCCAGATAATGGCTGCAGTTGATGACTATGTCACTATGTCACTATGAAACTCTGTTGCAATTTAGGGTGTATTTGGCCTAACAGAACCTGATGTTAACCCTATTTTTAAATGTATTCACATCTGCACAAATTCTTAAAGGAATGTTCAGGTTGTATTTAATATTCAACTTATTTTTTTCACCTGAGAGTGGTTGGAGATTTTTTTTTTCCTTGTAGCAAAGCTTATGGCATAGCCCTCAAAGATTGTAGAAGCCACAAGAAGGACACCATGGTGTCTAGAGCTGAAAACACCCAGGTATAGATAATGCCAGTGGTAGATTTTTGCAGAGAACACCAATTCAAATCACATTTGAGATCTAGCAGCATCACAGAGGTCCTCATGGTACCAGTAAAATAGGCTAATCAGAATGAATCCAGACTAAAGCAAAACAAAACAAATTATGCTTTAAACCACCTTTCAACATTGTAAATATATTATAGACCCATGTGTACAAGAGGCGCTTGGTGGTGGAAATCTATGAACAAAATATTATGTTTTTGAACGTATGAGCATATATGTTACTATTTTCATTATTCATAAGGTGTAATACACTTGGTTCAGGTTGATCTCACTATATGGGTCTTAAGGAATCTTTACTAAAGCGATTTTTCTTGTATACACAATCATGTGCAAAGTGGAATCAAATTGATTAAAATGTTATCACTCGGACCATTTCAGGTCTCAAGGAACTTGCTCATGAGCTATTCACAGATGACTGATTTGAGCCCGATGAGGACTTTCTAAGTAAGATGTAACCTGTAACAGAGGATATTAATCCAACTTGGTGGGAGGGAAATTCAATATAGACTTCAAAATCTCTCAGTGAGAGTTTTCAATAACATATTTACTACAGTTTCCTGCTTCTGTTTTTAACTATTATACTATTACTAACACTTAAATCCACAAGATCGCCAAGCAATATTTAGTGTAACATGCATTAAAGAAAAGTATTATGTCTGATCCATATGTGTAAACCAACATTTTTTTATTTCTAGGTGTCCCTAAATAGTGGTTTCTAGGCACCCCTAAAATATTACTGCCTGACCCAGTTTTATACATAAATTGAATTCAACCACTTTTAAGGCTGAACTAATTTTTATCAGAAAGATTGCTTTTGTCCAGGATCTTCTCTTTTTTTTTTTCATACATGCATGTTCATAGTCTTCAAAAAATCAGAATTGGGGTATCATCAAAACATTCTACTGCAGAAAAATGGTGGCAATTCTCTAAAAGCTCTGCATTAATTATTTCAGAACTATTTAATATACACTGTTGCTATATAGAGAATGTCTCAAATATAAGATGAATGACTTACCAGCTGATAAGATCTATGGAAATTCCTAATACCCCTAATAGTAAAAAATAACCACCAGGCTTCAGTCATTTCAGTAAATAAAAAATGTAAAAGACAGGTGTAAATGAAAGAAATATCTGCAATGATAGATGTAAAGTAGAGAGAAAATTAGGTCACTAAATAGAGACACGTATAATAAATCATTTGATGCCATATGTAAAAGAGTGTTCGGTGTTTACTGAAAAATGATTTTTAAATGGAAAGTTCATATACAAAGCATTAGTTTTAATCTGTGAGAAATAAGTGATTCTGTCATAATTAACACATTTACATGAAGAGCATATCATAAGTCATTCCGTCTGTTCATGACAATATTAACAAATATCCTGTGCATTGAATTACAGACTCTGTATCACAGAGAAAAAAGGCATAGAGAGGTTACAATTCTGAAATAAATGGTCATCTCTAAGAATCAGCCACATTTCAAAACATTGACAGTTGGACATAAGAAACTCACACACATGGGGGAAGAAAGGATTTCTATAGATAATCTAGAGGTGTGTTTGTTATTACTCCCAGAGAGCTTGGAGGCCACAAAGAATTGGTTGTGGTTCAATCTGGTAATTGCTTTGTTTGAATTTCAATATGTTGAGAAGTAAATCACTGTATGTTTTGTTTTACCAGGAACGTCTTTCTTTACCCTATGAATTGTAAACTAACATGAACCTCTTAACAATGAGTGATCAACAACACCTTTTACAGAAAGATAATGCATTTAGCTTTTAAAGTAATTAATTGATTTTACTCTATAAAGATAATTTCACTTCACTTTGGAAGCCAATTCACTAAAATTAGGAACTTGGTAAAATTTTAATATAGGAATCGAATAAGTAAAAACAACAAAAACAAACAAAAAACAATGGTTTTAATGTTTAACTTGGAATTATATTATTTCTTTCCTTACCCAAGTAATGTTTAATTGAAGTGGAAGGAACTTTGCCTATGAAAAACAATAAAATCTCTAACTGTGTTTTGTCATACTGTTTTTTTCCTCCTCTTGGTTATAAAAGGGCAGGACTAGAAAAATCCCTTGTTTCCTGTTCATTTAACAAACATATTCACCTACAAAATGACTCCATCCCCCCTCTCTCCCATTTGTGTTTCCCAAGACTGCAGAGTTCATGCACATGTGCATCGACACCTGAGAGTGACAGGGGCTGATGTGTGTCTTCTTGTGGACGCGTGCTCATGGTCATGAGGGAATGGATGTGTAATGCTGTGCTGATACCAGCCAAGTAATATAATGTGGTGCCGTTAGGAACATTATTCATAGTTGATGAACACATACCTTTTCTAGTGAAACACATACATTTCAGAAAGAAATGCATAGATCATTTACTGAAGCACATTTATTATAGCAAAATGTGTACCTCAACTAATGAAACACATAGATCATAGAGTAAAATGATTATACTTATATTGAGAAGATTTAACCATTTATGGATGTTTTGGGGACAAAACAGTTTCTGTTAGCAGGCCCAAACTGAATTTACAAATAACAAACTAAACATTTCTGTGGGTTAATTTTTTATTATTATTTTATATTTCACCTGCCATTGAAAATAAAGGAATTCTATGTGTGTCTTTCGCGCCACGGTTTCTTCAACAATTACTTATTGTACAATTAACAGGACATGTATCTTTTAGCATCCTATAGTGTTGTGTTAACAAGGGCTAAACATGAGTAAATGTGAGAAATTGAAATATGATGTTTAGGGAAGGCAGAGGATATTTGGGGGTGTCAATTTACTGCTCCCCTTCAAATAAAATTTAGCACTTGCATCTTGACACAATTGTATTCCAGGACCAACAGCACATCTTGACACAATCTACCTTTATCTGCGGTAACAAATGCCAAGAAAAGCCAGAAATAGGATGTGAGTCAGTGCCCCTGCCCCTCCAGGGTCAGCAATAAACTATCAATTCCCACTGTATAAATTCAGTTTGCTCTGGCTCTCTATTGCCCTGAGGAATAGAGTGGGTCAAACACTTTGTTTATGACTAAGGAATCCCTCAGTACACCAGGCTTTGACCATAACCCTAACTCACCAGTGCTACGAATGGATGTGAATTCCAGGCCCTTGCTTTAGTGAGAACATAATTCATGTGGATGAACATTGCACTGAAAAACTTTGTGAGATTGATCTGATTTGTATCATTGTTCTATATTGTGTGTGAAAGTCTGTCTTCGCCCGGGCTTCTGTTAAAGCCTGGCAGAATGGCCTCTACCAGCTTCTGACTTTCCTTTAAAAAGCCAACTAAGTTAAAGAATTCTCTTCTCCCATTTTGCTTCTCTTTCATCCTATTAATACATGCGCGAACAAAGGTACAGAGAAGTAAAGGGGAAAGAAAAAACAAAGTCAAATGTGAAAAATGATCCCCAAGGGAAGGTAAGCAAAGTCTTTATATATGCATAACTTAAAATAAATGTTTTTGTTCTTCGTTATTTAATGCAATGAATCAATCCAAATTTCAATTGCTTATCTACATTTAGAGCAAGCCAATCTTAATTTCATCTCTTTCTTTTTAGGATCTTCTTGAAATTCAAGACAATCTTCATTTTAGAGCAAGTCATTGCCCTTTTGATATTTGTAGCTGACTTTAGAACTGCCATCCGTCCCCAACATTGACTTGAAAACTCAGCTACAGAGATTCACTACATTTGAAAGTTTTACTTTTGGATATACTTACAGTGCCTTATCATTCAATATTGCATTTGCTGTTTGTTTGTTGTTTAGTCCCCTTTTCTCATAGTGGGCAAACTTGATTCCTTGGGAACAGGAGGTGTAGGAGATAAAATTGGATTAAATGGAATATTCAGCATAAGGCACAATGGATTTTTCACGAGTTACTCCACTTTTCCTCAAGTTATAGGAGCTCATTTCATTATTCAGTGAACCCTCCAGTGACCCTGGGATTTCACTATATAATTTATGTTTCCTGATACAATTCAACAGTGTAATCTTATGATTTATGTGCTTCATTTATAATTTGATCATCTCAGTATAATGCATGTTTTTGTACATGATTTATGTACTTTATCCCATAATATATGTGTTTCCCTGTATGATATATGTATTCATCAGCCATGTATTATGGCCTCAGTGGCACATTCCTAGAAAAGAAGGTAGAATACCCCAGCCTGAGGGTAAGTCCCGAGGTTAATTGCAATCAATTCACCTTCCACACAATTACACTTTCATCTGCAGGAGCTTGTGAAGTGAGCATGCTTAACATGGCAGCAGCAGGGAAGCAAATGTGCCAGTTTCTTTTTCCCCCAGATCCAAGAAAAAGCGAATTTCAGCAGCAGATTAGGGAAGGAGAGTCCCTCATTTCAGCTGTCTCTGAAAAAAAAAATTCAGGCGTTATTAATCACATTTCCATCTCCCTGATGTATCCGATTTCAAGCTATAACAAACGCACTTTTACAGAAAGTCTGGCAACAAATAAACTTTCAGTATGAAGAATCAGTTTTTAAAAATAATTATTACTTAAAAATCATATTGGAACAACTCATAGAAAGTGCTCCACAAGGTGTTCTTTCAAAAGAATTTTCATGAAATTCATTCATTCAACAAACATCACTGAGTTCTAACTCTATCAGGCATTTTCACATTGACTTGTCTGTTCATTTATTCAACAAATATGTATTAAGCACTAGATTTGCTCCAGGCAAGTATAAAACAGGTCAAAAGCCCTGCCTTCATAAAGTTTGCATTCTCTGAGGAAAGGCATACCACAAACAAAATGAGTAAGCAGAGCAAATAATACAGAAGTTTAGAATATGACATGTGTCACGCACCAAAATAAAGCATGCAATAAGAGTTCCTAATTGGGATGTAAATAGTTTAAAAAAATTTTTTTAATGTTTATTTATTTTTGAGACAGAGAGAGACAGAGCATGAATGGGGGAGGGGCAGAGAGAGAGGGAGACACAGATCGGAAGCAGGCTCCAGGCTCTGAGCCATCAGCCCAGAACCTGACGCCGGGCTCGAACTCACGTGAGATCGTGACCTGAGCTGAAGTCGGACGCTCAACCGACTGAGCCACCCAGGCGCCCCTGTAAATAGTTTTAAAATTAAATAAAGTACTTGATTAAAATATTATTGAGAATGAGACATTTGGACAAACACCGGAAGGAGATGAGGGAAACAGCTGTGTGTGTCTCTCAGGAAACAGTATATGCAAGGAGACCATGAGGCTTCAGTGACCTGGTCTGATGGGGAAAGAATAAGGTGCATGTGACCATAAGGGAATGAGCAAGAAGGAAAATGGGGAAGATGTGTTTAGGCAGGTGTCAGTTAACAAAAAAGAACATACAGGACCTTGTAGACCATTGTATGTATTTTGCAGTTTACTCTGGGCAAGTGGGGGGACTGGTAAGGAAAACAGAGGAATAATATGAGCTGATTTCTGTTGTGAAAGGATTGTTCTGTTCTGGGTGCCATGCCAACATGTCTGTAGGCAAGAAAGGAAGGGGGGACAAGGGGAAGTAGTTAGGGGCTATTGCAATAGTCCAGGCTACAGATGATAGAAGAATGGTTTATGGTTATAGAGGTGGAGGAAGAGAAACGTGGTGAGATTCTGGATATATTTTGAAGGTAAGCAGACAGAACTTTCTGGGGGATTAGATAGGGAGTATAAAAAAGTCAACTTATTTACAAGCAAATAAAGGAGAAGATTAAAGCAAATACTTGAGTATCTATGAATATATTTGCTTCACTTGTAAAATAAAAAAATGGATGTGCTACATGGTTATTCATGTGGAAAGTGATATTACTAACTAGAGAATAACTGATCAAGTCATTTGGGTTCATCTTTCCTTTATACATACTCACACCATCTGAAATCATTTTCATGTTTCTGTTCAATTAGCATCAAATGCTTTACCTCCTCCTAATCTGGATTTACTTTCCAAACAGATTGATTTTTTTAATTATTCTTTTATGGTTATTTTTATTTTTTATTTTTTAAATGTTTATTTATTATTGAGAAAGAGAGGAGGGGGCAGAGAAAAAGAGAGAGAGAGAATCCCAACTAGGCTGTCAGCATAGGGCCCAACGCAGGACTTGAACTCACAAACCATGAGATCATGACCTGAGCTGAAATCAAGATTCAGACACTTAACTGTGCCCCTATTTTATGGTTATTTTTCATTCAAGAATACAAGTAAAAAAAATAGAATGTATAAAAATATAAGTTGAGTTATTGTGATTTGTCTGGTAAATTAAAATTACTGAAATAACTCTGCCCATATTTTGTGCTTTTATCAACACATACCTGAAAAATCAATAACTCACAATACAAATAAGATTATATTCCATTCTGCAACCACAGTACAATAATAAAAAGACATATAAAGGGAATTACGTTTTTCTACCTAAAGTAGAAAGACGTTTACTTAAGAAATTAAAAATATTTTCAATATATTTGTATATAAATGCTTCTTAAATAGCAACTGACATTTATTTTTTGACCAAGAAGTGAACCAAAACTAATACCTAATTGACATTTTCTTCTAAGTCAAATTTATTATCAGGCAAATTATAAATTCCACTGATGTCACTATTGATTCCTAAAACCTAAAGATAATATCAAAATCAAACATCTCCTAAGTCTGAAAAAGTTAATTCTATAAATGTTCCAAATCTAGACTCCAAATATGAAATTCTCATCTTCAGAAAAGCTATACTCATCATTTTAGTATCTATGAATAGATTTGAGAAAAGGAAAGGATGAGAAAAATCTTGGCCAATGGTTCACTAAGTTATAAAATTTAACAGAACATGTCTTGACTAAGAAAATCACTTATTAGAAAATAGCCTTTAAAAATCAGGGTCACTAATCACTGCTTTTTGAGGTATCCTTTACAATTATTGGTTCTTTGATTCAAATAAATCAATTTCCATGTTTCTAATGATTAAAACAGATTTCTTAAAATTTGGGGGGTTGTGAATTTTAAAAGTGAAAAGTATTATTAATGGGATTCCAAGAGTATTTCCCAATGTTAAATAAGATATTCAAATCCAATTAAAAGCTGTCCAAAAGATGAGCATCATTTAAAAATAATTATTAAAGTTACATCAATTAGTATGTTACCAGGTAAAAATATATTAAAATACTTATTATTTCTCTATTTGTTTCCTTTTATTGCCCAAAATAAAATGTAATTTGAAAGGAGAGTTATATAACTTTTCTGTGTATGTGTGAAGCCATTATGACTAAGGTTTTGAAGTGTCCCGGTTTTGCTGAATTTGGGCGTTTAATTTCTGGGGCCCAGGCCCTACTCTACCTGTCCTACATCACCTGGGGCACTTCTGCAACCCCTCTGCTTGTTTACCTGTAAAATAACAAAAAACATAAAACAGAGTTTATACAGACAGGAAGTAGTTTAATGGGAAATCCTTGTGCTCCTTCACTGAAGAAGATAGTTAATAAATCTAAAAAGAAAGGGTCAAGGCATCTAAGCTTCCATTCAACAAATATAATTTGAGCATTTACTATTAATTACTGTGTTCACTTTTCAAGGGGTCCAAAACCGAATCCCTAAGAATAAATAAGATTTGCATACTAGGGGATTTAGTTATTTTAAGACAGGATGTTAAAAGCTATGACATATGAATGAGGGTGCTGGACAGTATGAAATGAAGGCATTTAGTCAACTTGATCATGTGGGAGTGAAAAGAAGACTTTCATGACACTTCCTGGAAACAGTGGCACTTGAAAGGAGCCGTAAGGATGTTAAGGGCCAGCTCAGAAGAAAGGAAGTGGGGTGCATTCTAGTAAAGGGAATTAAAGAGGCAAAGGCTCAGAGGTCATTAAAAAGCTAGGGCTTTAAATGCCTAAAGGATTGAACAGTTAGGAATTAACCTGGAAGGGTGGACAGATCAGATTCCAGAGGATTTGGATTTTATCCTGTGGGTCAGAGCTTTCCACCCCTTGTGCTGGGACACATGAGTGAGCTGTGAATAGGTTATACCTGTGATCCTGTCAGCTTCCAGGTGACAGGAGAGACCTGAGTTAGCCATAGCCTCAGCATGAGTCACCTCAGACCTTGAACTATTGTGCCCATTTTTCTCACTGTATTCTATAAAAATGATAATTTCCTGTAACAATGTGACATGTAAAAGTTAGGAATCTCTCCGTAATGTTAGGCTTTAAATAGTTCCTGCCAAGAGGCAAATTTGTTTTAATCAGAGAGGTACTCTTCCCTACTAGCAGAGGACTAAATCCCTCCTGTTGCTGGAGAGAACACAGGGGCAGTAGAACACAGAGGCTGGCTGAGGATTCAGTCTGTGCCCAGGCACCCCGGGGGTGCGAGGCCACACAGCCAGCTCTGGGGTAATGAGGGAAGCTGGTGACCAGAATTCTATGCAGCACATTGGAAGGAAGCAAAGCCTCCATAGCAGTGCCTCTGATAAGACCTGGGGATTTAATGAGGAACTTAGAACAAATATGTCTGCTGAGAGATAGGAATGAAGGAAATGAGATACCAAAGAACATCCCAGCACAGCTCAGCCTGGTTCACTCAGAAGAGGCCCCACATGACTCAGAGAGCTCAAGAAAAGGAGAAATCTAGATAAGCCAGGACAGAAACCCATTTCTCAGATCTCTCGAAGGGTTTCTTCCATTCTTTAGGGGTGAGAAATCATGTATTTATAATGCATTTAATCAATGTGGGTTCACAAATACTTTTATAGTATTTATAAGATGGGGCACCCAGGTGGCTCAGCCGATAAAGGGTTCCACTTCCGCTCAGGTCATGTTCTGTCTGTGGGTTCAGCCCTGCACCAGGCTGTCTGCTGACAGCTCAGAGCCTGGAGCCTGCTTCAGATTCTGTGTATCCCTCTCTCTCTGTCCCTCCCCCACTAGCACTCTGTCTCCCTTTCAAAAATAAATAAAACATTATAGTATTTATAAGGTTCCAAAGCTATTCTAAGTTTTTGTGGTTTTTTTTGTTTTATTTACACATCATAACAACCCAGGGAGGTAGGGCCAATAAAGTCTGCAGTTATCCTGATTTTACAAATGAAGAAGCTAGGATGCAGAGAGGTTAATAAAAAAAAAAAAAAAGTTCCAAGATCACACTGCTATGAAGTGTTAAGAGTTGTGATTCTACCCAAGTGTGGTTCCAGATTTTTAACAACTAAGCTCTATTCTCCTAGAATCCACCGACTACAGTCTGTGACTGTAACATGTTATGTTATAACAGAACATCATGACAACATCATATTTTATAGAATTTGACACACACACATGTTTAGGTGTACAGAATCTATATAGCTTTTGTTTTCCAGTGTTGACTCCATCCTTTTTGCTTTTCTCTTCTGCCTAGCAGTAGAGAAACCTTCCTAAAAAAATAATGATAATACTGATGATTCATGACCTTGCGGGAAACCTTTCAGGAGTTTCCCGTTGCCCTTAAAATAAAATCCACAGTTGCTGTGGTGGTTTACAAGATAATCTCCGCCATCCCAACCTCCACCTCCAAGGGTCACAACACTCTTCTTATGACTGAAAGCCCTCCAGTTCACTTGTGTTCTTTCTCCTTGGAACTCTGGCGACTGGCTCTTCTTCTCATCCCCATCACTCCTCTAACACCTTTCCTCAGAGAACTATTCCTTCACCACTCTAAGGTAGATCCTTCCCAGACCTTTTGTGATGTCCTCTTGTTTTATTGCCTTCGAAGTATTTATCAGTCTCTAAAACTATCTCTTTTTATTTGCTTACTTTTATTATTGTCTCCCATGTCCTGGTAGAATATTAACACAGTGAAGGCAGGCACTTTTCATGCAGTCCACTTCAATTTGAGGCATGTGGATGTCTGAAACAGTGTGACATTACCCAGACAACTGGTGCCCTGTATTTTTGGAATAAATACATAAATGGATTATCCAAGAAAATAGATTAGCTAAAAGCTTCCATTCAATCAGTGATAAAATTCTGTTTACCTTATGAAGAAAAAAAAATCACTCTAATGGCTAACATAAAATAAATGATTTATGAAATTTCCTAATCTTTAGAGAACCAATGTAACATAATTCAAAGAACTTTGAAGTCAAACAGACCTTCTTTGAATCTTGACATCCTTCATTACAAGCTACGAACTTGCGTAAATTATCTGATCCAGTTATGCCATAGTTTCCTCAAATTTAAAATTAGGATGGTCATAGCACTGTGTGTAGGTTAAATAAAATCACATGTATAAAACTCTTACCATAGAACCTGGTACTTAATACATCTTAACACTTATTACTATTATAAAGAAATTAAAAGCAAATTCCCCGTTTTCACATTGAATCAATGGGTAATAAATGAACACCCAGGACTGAAGATTTATTTCAAAATAAAGATAAATATATACCATAGTAGTTCACTTATTTATTTATTATTTTGGTTAAGATAACAGGATAAAAAAGTGTTTTGCCACACTGCTACTTGACCCCCTTCTCTGAAAATGTGGGATGGAAATAAAAACCAGTTGTTTAATTTCAAATAATAAGATTTAAAATCTAACCAAATTATAATTTCGGGGCTCTATGTTAGAATGAGAAGAAAAATAAATTTAATTTTTTACATTCGGTTAGTATTAAATATGGAAAAATTAACCAATATTTCATTTTGACAAAAACTATGAAATCCATTTTATTAAAATATCCAACATATTCCTATTTAACATATTTAACACATAGCAAAAGGCAGTTATAAAAATCCAAAGGGCAGTACACATTGCATGATACTAACAACCCAATTCTATTTGTCAGCTAATGGTAATTGTATGTGTGGCATTGTTTTGATGACATTACAGTTATATAAATAGGGTACAAACTTTGTATCAAGTATTAATTATCTCATCTAAGTAAAGTGACATACTATGATACTATTTAGCTGTTTTAATAATAAAATATACCAAATGGTTATTCTTCAAAAAACTTGAAAATTGTGTTTCTATGCTCCATAAGCCAACAGACTTGGAGGTTGGTTTCTAATTCGTGTTGCCAAATGCTTGTATTCTTTTCCAATTCCATAAACACCTATTTGAGCAGTTGTCCAATTATACATAATAGGGATAGAATTTTGTCTGATAATTTTCACTATTCTTTCCATCAGTTTCAAATCAATTGCCACCCCTTTCCACCCCCCAAAACCAAACCAAATCAAACCAAACATTGCTTAATTTCTCCCCAAACTAAAATCTTAGATGGATTGCAAATTAAGAAGAAAATCTTAGCATATTGAAGGTGAAATATGCATTGATTGATAGTTTTTTTGGATCTTTTTATAATAAATAGATACTGGGAGCCATGTACTTTTTCAGTATAAACAACAATAATAACTGTAATTCTTATAAGATTGTACTTAGGAAACTCATCAAAGTAAGGTATCCAGGTCAGATATCAAAGATCTCAATTTGTCTATAATCACAAAGGTCTAGCCAGTCTGGTGGCTTTCTCTGTTAGAATATATTATCTGCATTTCTATAATTAAAAGAAGGAAATTTTTAGAGTAAATTAAGATTTCAAATTTGAAGTAGGAAATGGCTTAGAGAAGACTGTACACTTTCCTGTGGTTATTAGTCTATTCAGGGAAACCCAGGACATAAGAGGAAGAGGCTAGCTGGGTTTCTGTAGCACAAAATTCCAAGGTCCATCTAGGAGGCACAGTAGTGAATGGATACAAGAGGTTCCCAGCTATTTTCAACACTTTACACCTAAGAGACCTTATCTTCAACTTATTCCTTGGCTCTGGGATGCATGATCTTGCTCATCACAAGATGAAATGCTACTAAAAGGCAGGTTTCCTGCATGGACACTTTCCTTTCCAGCTTAAAATCTCCAAATTACATACAAAATGTTCTGAAAGAAAGAAAAAGAAAGAAAGAAAGAAAGAAAGAAAGAAAGAGAAAGAAAGAAAGAAAAAGAGAGAAAGAAACCTATATTTGATTTCTTCTAGAAAAGAAGCAAACTGGAGGGGAAAAAATGAAGTAAATTAGTCTGGAAGATTACAGTTATCACCAGCTATGAAGAATTTCAATTATAAAGCCCACTTTGCTCCTCCTGGACTTTCCACACTAGCATCTCTGTGGAGCTTAATAACTCTAAAAGCATCTAGATTTTCTTTCATTGATCAGATTGCCCTCTTTTCCTTTCTAGTTTTGATCTGATAAGAAGGGAATGTTAAAAAAAAAAAAAAGTTTTATAGAGGCAGCCCAGAAAAGGAAAAAAAATTTAAAAGGCTCAAGCAAACAAACTGTTAAACTGTAAGCAACGATATACAACACTGCTCTCTTTACATGAGGCTTGGGAGGCATTTTCCTGAACTGTCTGTGAAAGAGCTATGTAAAGCTAGGGGATTGAGGGAGTTGAAGTGAGAAGGCACAAAATTGTAATGCTTCCCAGAGTGGTCGAGCTCAGCTCCATCCCCCAAGGCGCCTCTCCCTCCCCCTTCCCCCATCCTCCTCTAATGAGAACACATTAAGCCTTTCTCAATGCCCTGATGTGCTCTTACACTGCAGAATCCTTGCATTGCAATGCACAATGCAGTCCGAGGATTTCTAACATTATAAAGAGAGAGAAAATGCTTTCTAGACAGCTCATCCAACCCCTCCCTCGCGCTCAGCAGGGATTTAAGTGTGTCTACTTCTACTGAAAGTAAATGCATATTTTTGCCCCCAACTAAAAGGGACTTTTTCCCTGTTTCCTGCTCACAAAGGCATCTGTATATTCTCTCTGCATCTTACTCTTACACTGTGGACACTGTCAGAATTTGGAATTGTAGACCACACACACATAGTTTATGCTCTTGGTTTATAATACCTTCGCATTTTATTTCCTTACACACATTGCCCATGAATTTTAAGCTCTTCGTGAAAATAAAGAAAATATTTAACCCAGCTAGGCAGGCTGGAAGCCCAAATTAATTTTAGGAATAACTCCATTACTTAATTTCTCTTTTGTTTTTATACTCTTAACTACGGTGGGATCAAATATTACATTTTCAAAAAAAAATCATTCAAAACAATTCCACTGCCCAGCTTCTCTGACTTAGGTGAAGATTTCTACTACATAATGAAAATTAGGGTGCCAGTTCCTTGAGGATTTCCAAGATTATGTAGCATATTAGGTGAATAAAAACTCTGAATTTTCTCCCCATGGGAAAATGCTTTCCAAACACCTGCCTTCTGCTGTTGCTAAGCCCAAGGACAGTTTCTGAGTCACCAAGCAGACACTACAAATGATGGCCAGCAGAATGAAGCCTCTGGTCTGACAAGGGGTTAAAATGCTGGTAGGAAATGAAACCAGCTCACAAACCCGGCTAGTGTCCTTGGCCCCTGCTGGCAGAGTCTCACCAACATTTATAATAAACATAAATGCAGCCCAGTGATGGCTTTAAAATAGGAGGAAGTTTCACTCATCTGGTGGAGAGAGGTTGCCTAAAGATTTGTAGTTTTAGTCCTTTTAGGTGATTCTTTCGTTGTTGTTGTTGTTACCAGAAATTTAACAGGTAACAGCCCCCATAAGCAATTCATCTACCAAAACAAGCTCAGAGCTGCAAGTAGAAGAAATGTTCAATTTTTAAACTTTCATCAGGACAGATAGCTAGCAGGGCTGGGTGCCAGATGGGATTATATGACAGAGAGATATGTAGTGTGGACTCAGGGTGAAAAATGGGATGTAAATTGTTAAGTGACACCTGGGCAGTAGAACTCCAGTCAAATGCAGGAGATCAACCATGGATACTTGTACTTTTCTTGCCCTGTACTAATGTCAGCTTGTTTCTGAGGGAAAATGTGCCCCTCCCCCTCCAGGCAAAAATGAACAGCTTCATCAGTCTCCCACTGCCTACCTAACACAGACGCAGGGGCAGTTCAGAACCAAGCGGTAAGGCAGAGGGGTGGGCACCTCAGAGACAGAACTGCTGGATGAATGACTTGTTATTTTTGCTCCGTTTTTGCTTTTTTTTTTTTTTTGCCAGTTATGTTCTGGTCTCTGTACCTCAAGTATAATTTCTATCTAATATAATTTATTCAAGTCACCTAATATTTGTTGACTAACATCTGTGTACGAGGAAATTAAGAAATGTGCTGACAACCGGGAAAGGTGTGTGATACTATATTCAAGGTCTCTTTGCCATCCGTGCACCGGGATTTTACCCGTGCTGTGATAAAGGTGTTCACTCGCACACAGTTCTCTGGCTTTCTTGCTAGATTAGCACCCAGTCCTGAGTGTGTCCTTGCTTATTGCAGGCTTCTTTCAGTCTCTGAGGTTCAAGATTGCCCACTTCTCTTTTCCTAACCAGGAGACTCTCCCTTAGTCCCAAAGCATGCATTCATTATAGAAATTGGTAGAGTGTGAGAGTTCCCAAATGAGATAGTGGCCACTTCTACCAAGGAAGAGGGACACTTGACCAAATACATGATTTAATCTTTGGTCAAAGTCTACCTTGGATTTTATTATTTTTTTTAATTGGTCATCATGTGCCCTGTCATCAGCACCTGAAAAATGACTAAATCCTACCAAACATGCTGTTCCGTGATAGAGCAGTTTAAAATTAAACCAACTTCATGGAGTGAATACACACACACACACACACACACACACACACACACACACACTTGTTTTCTAATGGAAGGAATTTCTAACTTCTACAGAGTACCATTCCTTTGGTTTTGTCAACTAGCTAGCTCATTCAGCTCCCTCTGGAATTTCTGCACCTGCTTCCTTTAGTCTGAAAGTTTGGGTACTGTCTCTTCAGACCACAGTGGTTTGAGTGAGAGGCTCTTGGAGTTTTCAGCACCCAGGTACTTCTTAATCTTTTAATTTCTCTAGTAGCGAAGGGGAAGCATTGTTTGTCCTAACTTTCAATATACGTGTAATTCCACAAAGAAGACGAAGTAGAAAGTAAAATGTTTTCAGCTAGCTCAGTGTAGATTTAAGTCTTGTTTTGAGGCAGTAATATAGCCAAGCATTTCTGACAGGGGGCATTTGCCCAAAGCAGATCTTCATACAACTTCCAGAGTTTTTAAAATTGTGTTTGAGATCTTACTTCCCTTTTTTTCTCCCTTTCCAAACTTAATTGCTGTCTTTTATGGTCTGTGCTCAGCTTGAACATATCAGAAAATAAAATAAAAATTAACACATGTCATTAAGAGACAGTCCTGCAAAATGAATCTGAACGTTTGACATATTTTAGTTAGATAATCCGACAGGCAAAATTCCGGATTTCAATTGGATACTTTAATTATTCCTTATTGGTAAAAAATTTCTTTATTAATAAAAACAAAATCAAAATTTACCTTTTCCTTATAATTATTGTTATATTTTCAAGGATAGGTCTTGATTGCTTATCCTCACATTTCCTTTAGCTTTTTTTTCCCCAATCTTTTATGCTTGTTTGGGATGCCAGAGAAAATAAGTCAGATTCAAAAGGCACTTCACAGATGTAGTTATTTTTTTTTCCGATTATTAGTAATCATGGGAACTTTTTATAAAACACCTACAATTTAAATGCAGTCTAGAGGGAGACAATACGCCTTTGTGTCTGTTGAGTGAAACCTCCTATTTCCCTTTGTTGTCTGATGTATTTCACCCTTCTGTCAAAGTGTGTCCCCTCTAACCTTTCCTTTCCCACTGCTGGCATCCCTCCAGTCTCCAAAATGCCCGTTTGACTCTCCTCTGACACCTTCATCTGATACAGTCACAACACTTCTTTGCATAATGAGCAGGCATTCCCTACCCATCAGAAAGGTAATTAAAAAAATGTTTAGATTTTTGTTTTCATAGACGTAACAGTATAAATGCAACTTCTGCTCAATTAAGCCCCAGTGTCAGAGATGGGGGAGGGGAAGAATGGTTCTTTTAATAAGACCCGGTTCTATGCTTCTATCTTAAAACTGGAGATACAGATTTGTGATTTTCCCTCCCCACCCCCCCCACCCCCCCACCCCCGGAAAGAAATCTTTAAATAAAGATGTCTTCATCTGAATTGACCACCGTTTATAAAAGCAAATCTGGTTGGGGCTCTGCTGCTTATGCTAAGGGAACATTCCTCCCCATTACAACGGCATTTGCACATTTATAGGAGGAATAAAGAAAAAGATGCATGATACATGTGAAGGAGCCTTCTCTCTGCCATCCAGAGAAAGAAGAACTAAAAGGATTATAAAAGTTCAGATTAAAATGATATAAAATCTAGCATTTGGCTCCAACACTAGTGCCTTGGTCCTCTGAAGCTAATCTGTATGCACTCTGTGACCTCCTCGCAGCGAACCCTGCTAAATATATTATTCCCACGGGGGCTTTCACTGCTGCTTGGTGTCAGAAATCAATATGTATGAGGCGCGTGGATGGGAATTTCTAATAGATCTGCCTGGCCCTGTGCTGCTTTTCAATATCTGCCTTGGACTATTAGTGCCGGCTCGGTGCCTGTGAAATAACCGAGATAATCTTTTAAGGTGCACTGTTAAGGTGGAACCTAAATGTTGCTGTTTCAATTAAAACAAAAATTATATTCGTAAATCAGTCAGGTCTGTGTAACCTTGGATAGTCACTCCAGAGGGCTGATGAGAAACAAGATGGAATTTAAAGCTTTAAGGAGCGAAATGTTATTTTTAACTTCTATTTAGAGTTGGGAGGAAGGCTAACTATTTAAAAAAGGCTAATGATGTATTATTTGGGGAAGGGTATCAGGTTAGAAATGAAATTTAGAAAGCTCAGAGTTCTATAACCCAGTCGTGTTTATTTACTATACGTAAAAGAAAAAAAAGAGTCATACTATATGGAAAGCCCAGTCACTTTTCCCATATTGGATAAGAACACATTCATATATAGTCCTTTTGCGTCTACTTTATTCACACTAAAATTATTGCATGAGTGATTTTTTTTTCTTTACTTATTTTGGACAACTGCACAAATTAATTGTATCACCATCATGCAATAATATCGTGCCATTATTTATATCTGTATAAGTATTTGGACATAAAAGTGGGCAAGAAACTGGTTCACTAAAGGTCAATGTTACCCACCCTCATTGATGAATACCCTCCCTTCTTCAGGCCCAGCAGCCTGAGCACAGAGCAAAGAGGCTTAGGTCGGAGCTGTGTACAGGGAACAAGGCGCCAGTCTCTTGATTCTGGTTGTTTCTCTCTTTGTTTTCAGGCTAGTGCTCAGAGGAAGCTGTTCCAGCTCAATGCACCGAGGTACAACACGCCGAAACAATGAGCTAAGGTGCTTCATCATTAGTGGTAGTAGCATTACCATTATTAGCAGGAATGAGGAAAAGGGAGGTGGTCTGTAACCCACATTTACACTCATCTGGCAGTTCATGCAGCAAGAATGGGTTCAAATCCCCGTGAGGTGTGTGCCACCAAGAGAGGCCTCACCCAAGGGCGTCATTGTTGGCCTCCTTTAGCTCTCTTGCCTTGTGATGTTGTCAGCCTACCAAAGGTTGAGGAACTGGCATATAACTCTTTTTTTTTTCTTTTCTTCTTTTCCTGCACAGTTCACTTAACACAGCACAGTCCACCTGACAGCCTCCAAAACCTCCCTGACTGCTTGTCGGGCCTTCTCCAGATTGTGTGTGAGGCCGCAGCATACAATCAGGGATATGTTGGCTCCACACTGGAAACATCAAAAAGGAAGGGGAAGGTTGGTAACCCTCAGGTGATTAGGAAGCTGTGTTTTTAAAATATCCCAATCTAGTTAGGCTTTATTTATAGTAATATTGGAGCAATTGTTTGAAAAAAAAAAGTGTATGTGGGAAGTGGGGGGTGGGAGACATGACCCACTCTTCTTAAAAAAAATACTAATTTTTCTACTCATTTAGTGAATTGAAACAAATTTAGTAGGAATTGAACTTATCGAACTGTGAATCTACTCCTCGGTGCAAATTTCTGAGACAATGTATAAGAAAACTCTCTTTGAGGCGGTTTCTCTTGCCTGTTTATTGTGTTTGAGAGATGCCAACCTACAGGTATGTTGTTATGTGACCTATAACCACACTTCTGAATTGTTAGGAGAAAAAAAGTCAAAACACAAGAAACCAGACTACTCTATGACTTCTTTATTGAGGAAAGAGGATTCCATGTACTAACGTTACTTAAAATATCACCAAAGCCCATAAATAAAACGTAAATGTCTGTGAAGCGGTGTACCATTAGAGCCATTTCTTTTTTCTCCACCATCCAGTATGGAGTAAACAAGGCAACAAGCTCACATTTCAACTGGGTATGTAACACAAACAGTTGTGATCTAACATGAGAAATCCCCAGCAGTTTAATCTGTCTCAAAGTCCCTCCCCCTCCGAATCCCTCCCTCTCAACCCTTCAATTAGAGATTGTGAAAACAAACAATCTATGTGTTTTCCGCATCTCCCGGGGAGGTATAATGTTGTGAAGCAGTGGCTATAAGCATTGCCAAGAGTAAGGGGAATTATGATGGAGTTTTATAAATGAGGACTTTAAACAATGGTTTTAAAAAGTGGAGGAGGAGGAAAAGAAACAACTGCCAAGGCAGTAGTGTTGAACTGTCTGGGTTTTTTTTTTTTTTTTAATGTTTATTTGTTCTTGAGAGAGAGACAGACAGACAGAGCATGAGTAGGGGAAGGGCAGAGAGAGAGGGAGACACAGAATCCAAAGCAGGCTCCACGCTCTGAGCTGTCAACACAGAGCCTGACAGGGGGGCTTGAATTCTGGAACCACAAGATCATGACCTGAGCCAAAGTCTGACGCTTAACCGACTGAGCCACCCAGGTGGCCCTGAACTGTCTGCTTCTAAACTGGCTGACAAAGAGTAACTATTCTTAATAAATTTCACTAAAGGTGAAGTCAAGGTAAAGGAGAATCATTTTTGAAGATAACTTCTTAATTAATATATTGGCTTCTAAGCCTAAGTCAAGCAAAGCACATAGTAAAATAAACAACAGCAATACCAACAATATGATCATAGGCATAAAGAATGTTCTTGACCAGAAGAACAAATGATAATATTTTTTGTTTCATACTCTTGCCCCAAAGTTGGACAAAACACCCTGTTCATGGATTTGCATCATCTTTCTTTGATATGTCACCACAATTTTACCTAACATGGAATACCTGAAGAATTATACTGTATGACATCCTTATCCTCATTAAATATCAATTACTTCTACAACAGCTAGAACACAATGTAAAATAACTATTGGGATCTTTCGTGGATCTGTGCATCTAGTCAAGAAAATGAAGACTTTTCCTTTCATAGATTCTCAAACATAGTAGTTAAAATAACCAAATCTTTACTTTACAGTCAAAATCACTGATGGAAATTTCACCACCCAGCCACATAAGAATAATATACATTCAACCATTCCTGCTCCACCTGGGATTAGAGATAATTCAAACATACCATCAAACCAATATAGAAGAAAAGTTTGAGTTCACATCATAAAAGGGAAGCTTCGTATCTTGACGTTTTGTCAAATCTAGGAAAAAAAGGGCTTTGTTCCACAAGTTCTGTGCCCTTTCTTCCAATGAGATAGAAATATCCCACACAGAGATTTAAAATGCAATGTTACTTATTTTGGTCTGCGATGGCTCTCCTCTGTTTATTTCTTTCTGATTTTTCTCGATATTTTGGCCCATAAGAATAGAGTAGGTGACTAAATCACAAACACAAGGAAGAAGGAAGAATGGAAGAAAGAGAAGTAAAAGGTAAATAGGTTGCTTCTGATGAAATTATGAACTCCTTGAGGACATTGAGCCCAGCATCTTCCTTTACGCTTCCACAGATCCAACTAGAAAGCTGTCTTTGGGCATCTTTAGGTCTCCGCCAGTGTGACAGGCTCTACAAATAAAAGGAGTAGGAGGGTTCATTGCCCATACAGAGCTTATATTCTAACAGAGGACAGTGACCTGCAAACAATATTTAAAATGTTACATGGGGCGGAGGGTGGTGCCTGGCTGGCTCAGTAGGTAGAGCCTGGACTCTTGATCTAGGGGTTATAAATTCAAGCCCTAGGTTGGGTGTAGAGCTTACCTAAAAATAAAATCTTAAAAAAAAAATCATAAAATATCACAAGGAAAGTTCAACTTTTCCTGTCATCCTATGAAGTCCGCCTTTCAGTCTGTTTTTCTCACCAATGGCCCCAGTGCACAGTCTTGCTGGAACATATAATTAGTCAATCAGTCAATGTCCAGTCAGAAAAAAAGAAGGTCTTTCCAGGAGGGAGGAATTTAATGTCAGGAACTCACTGAAGGGAGTTAGAAGAGCTCTAAGAGGCGAAAGAAGAAAGTTGGGGCTGGTGACAGCATACCCAGAAACCAGGGAGCTGCCATCGCCCCCAGGGCTGAAGCCAGGAGCCAGCGCCCGCTCCAAGCGCTGACACTGTTGGCTCCGCAGCACATGTGCAGGAGCCCCAGGAGCAAACACTTGCGCTCATTCCTCTGGAGGTGCTGCTGCTTCCGCCGTTAGAAGGCATTGTCTGAGCAGGAGCTCGGCTCCCCTGCTGTGCGCCACTGTGGGAGGTGGCTCCCGCGGCTGGGAATGGAGAGGGGCAAGCTTCTTTTTTTTCTTTTGTTTTCCAAACTCCTACTAAAGTCTCCCATTGGCAGAACCTAAGGAGAAGCGGGCTGACAAGGGAGTCCAGAAGAGTAGTTTGTAGGCTTTTAGCCTGCTGAGATACAAAGGAGAACAAGGAAGGGGTAGAAATAAAGCTGAGAGGCAACAGGCGAATAATTGGCACAGTAGCTTTGCAAATAACTTTTGGAGAATGCACAATAGAGGTATATAAAATGTGCAAACGTGACAGGGAAAGGACTGGTAGCTCAGCCTAGAATCCTGTTTAACTCCAGCAATTTCCAAATGTTTTTGGTAGCAAAACCATTATTTTTTTTCAAGTGAAATTTTAATAAGAAGACTAATATACATGAAGTGTGGGAGCCAGCAAGTAAATTAGAAGTTCCTATACATTGTAATACAAGTTAAAAGCTACTAAGAAGTTGTTGAGAACAGCTAAAGCTGTTTTGATCAACGAAAACTTTTCGTTCTAGGGATTCTAGATGACACATGAAGTCAGGATCCAAAACGTTCCAAATGAATCTTAGAAGATTTCCTGAAGCACCTATGCAGAAACCTTGAGTTTCAAAGAACGTTTACAAATCTCTATTTTAATCAAAACCGTATATTTGATAGCTATTCCCAAATCATAAATTATCAAAAAGCCCATAGCACTGACAATATTTCACTATAGCAAATCTTAATTTTAATATAATTCATCATAACAGAGATGTATGTATACCCAGGTGATATTTAGTTTATTAAAATTAATGACTGCATGCCGTAAAAGCTTTGAAATAAAAAGTCCCACAATAGGGAGTCAATAAATCATATTTATCTACAACATTTAGGTTACTCCATGTCCCTTTATAGGACCCAATAAGATACAGAATCTGGCTTTGCCCACATTACTCCTCTGCTCAAATAATTCTAATACTTTTTCACAGCTCACAAGACAAAGCAACAAATGTCCAGCTGGCCTAGAATTCAAGGACTTCTAATGTCTCAGATGAAGTCATCTTCCAATCCTGTCTTTCAAGATTTATTTACGTGAATGAATCCTCTCCTCCAAATTGATCCCTGCATATTATTCACATTTTTCCCTTTTCTTCTTCAACTTATTCTTTTTATCAAAGTGTTCCCTCCTTCTTTACCCAGAACACCCCCAAATATCTACACCTAACTATACTGCTGTGGCCTTCCCTGGAATATCTCATCTAACATGTGCATGTGTGTGTTCATGTGCACGTGTGCACGTGTATTTGTAAAAATTTGAATTGATTTGAGAGCACTCTTTACCAAAATTCAAATTCAAGTCAACTTTAAAACACGTGCACCTGCACACACACGGGATGACAAAGCCATGAAGCCATGAAGGCAATCATGGTGTATATTTGACTTAGAAGCACCTATTACATAGTTTACTACTTAGTATTTGAATTCATAAAGTCAACCATTTTGTCCTAAGTTCCAAACATTCTCAAACTTAATAACTTGTAATAACTGTATGTGGATAGGCCTTTATGTCTCTCTCCCTCACCATGGACAGAGATCAAAAACTAATCAAGGGTGCCTAGGTGGCTCAGTCGGTTAAGCTTCTGACTCTTGATTTTGGCTCAGGTCATGATCTCAATGTGGGTTCGAGCCCTGCTTTAGGCTCTGCACTAACAGTGCAGAGACTCCTTGAGATGCTCTCTCTCTCTCACTCTGTCTGCCCCCCCCACTTGTGTGCTCTCCTCTCTCTCTCAATAAATAAATAAACTTAAAAAAAAAAACCGAATTGACACTTTTTTTTTTTTTTTTTACTGAATTCAGGATTACTTTCATAAAACCTTCTCAACACAGTGGCTCCAAGCCACCATTATTCATAATCAGAATGGGATAGGAAATAATTATTTGCTATCTATTGGCACTCAATTGGTCTTTAAACTATGACAGTGTTTTCACTTGACATTTAATTGCAGTTTAACATTTTGCCCACCAACTGGAATATAATTGCTGTGAAGAGAGGGACAAGATACATCTCCGCAGCCTATTCAGGGCTCTACACATACTGGTAAATAAATATTTGTTTAAAATTTGTGAGAATCTCCAAGGTATTCGGATTCATTTCTACAATGTCACCCACCAATGAATGTGCTCAGGAGAGGCTGAACATTATGGGGAAATGTCCCATTACTGAATGTGTGGCTTCTATAGAGCATGGTCAGTTGAAGTTCCTGACACAAATCTCCTGAGGATCACAGTCAAATATAAGCCCATTTGCAATGGTCATAAGCCCTCCTGCTGCTCCTCCCCCTTTACCTCTGAGTTATTCTACAGTTTGTGATTTATTTCCATGTGCGTAAAACATAGCAGGGAAAACCAGCTACAGCATTCTTTTTGTGTGAAAGTCACACGCATGTTGCCTGCTCTTGCAATGGGTTATGCGATCAGCCTTAGAAAAATCAAGCTTATAAAGATAAGCCTTCCTCAAATGAAGGTATAGCTACATATTAATATAAACAGGGAGGCAGGGGAGAGTGATACAAAGTTTTACCACCTTTTACTCACATAGTCAGATGTAGGATTGGGTGTGACTGGTACAAACAAACAAACACTACCATTTAGCTTTGCAGCTAGGTCTTGGCCAATTTTGCAGGAGCCACAAGACAATAGCAGCTGCACTAGGGCTGAAGAACTCTCTTCCCATGTGCACTGAAAATGGCATAGTTGTCTTACAAAAAAAAAAAAAAAACATCCAATCCTTTTTAATCATGTTTCCAGTCTGCTTCTAAAAAACAAAAACAAAACAAAACAAAACAAACAAAAAAAGAAAAAACAAAAACAAAACAAAAAACAAAACAAAACAAAACCTGGAGGAAAGGGGTTGACTTACAAAGTATAGGACAGCCTGTTTCTTCTATATTCTTTCATTTCCTTCAGAAAAATAATGAGTTTGATAGTAAAGTATCAAGATGAATCCAGCCAATATCCTTCCAGCACACTCTCATTTATCATGACTGTTTTCTCTATCATATCTCCTTGTAGCTAGATAATCCCTTTCCATTTTCAGTTCAAAGAGCTTTATACATACTACCTCATTAACTTCACAAAGAGTTGTGTGAGCTGGAGAGAAGGGAAGTAAACCAACACAAGACCTGGGAACAGGTTGCCAAGTGTTAAGCCATGCAATTGAATTCATAAACCAAGAGTTTTGAATGCTCTTTTTTGTGCTACCTCTGTTAATGACTCCATAGTTTCTCATATAAATGTATTGTAAACAGTCAAAATTAAACAGAAAGTGGACTAATTCTCTAGGAATTATCTTTACCTGAATTCTCTAGGAATTACCTTTATCTAGGAATTATAATATACCATCAAGCAGGATAATTCCAGCAAAAATAATTTGAATTATCTAGCCACTCTGGGCTAGCTTTCTACCAAATAAAGTGAGGTAAGTAACAACAAGTAAATATTATCCAAACTGGCTATTTATCTACATGAATTTACCAGGTAACTGCTCAGTCCTTGGGATGACTTCTGTTGGTGAATCTAAACTTTTGAGGCATATTTTCATTTGTAATTAATCTACATACTTGATATAGTCTCTGCTTCATTAGTTAAACTCAATACCAGGAAATCTTTCTGACTGATTCATAAATACTCAGAAATATAGTATCAGGAAAAAAAATTATATATATATATATATATATATGGCAATATGTTTCCAGTTTTCCACTGTTTGCAGAGATAAACTACATGTCCCAACATCCATTGCCATTAGTGGTGCCCACATGACCAAAGTCTGACCAATGTAATGTGAGTAGGAATGATGTGTCTCTTCTGCATCAGAGTAGTTAAGACATGGGTACATTTTTCCCATGGTGTCTTTTTCCATCTGTCTGCTAAGTAAAGACTTAGCAAAAGGTAGACATATAAGACAAGGGAAGCATGGACCACTGAATTATTACATTGGAAACTGCCCAACAAGGAACACTGGAAGTGAATTAGAATTTGTGGTTTATCTTTAATGGCAGTAAGCATCCTCTCAGTTTCTACATAATTGTACAGCCTGACCCCAGGTTCCTACTTTTCCTGGAAATGTTTCAGGTGTTCCAGGTTTGGCACATGCTATGGAGTGTCTAGAATTGTCTGTCTTCCCTGTTCCTTGCATTTCTCTCACTCCTGATCATCTGTAAGATTTCAGATCAAACTCCACTTTTTCTGAAAAACTACTTTTCCCAAAGGCCAAATCTGTACTCAAGCATGATTTCATAACATCTTGTGCCTAACTTACTTAAGCACTCATCAAGCACACGGTATTGTAATTGCCTATTTATGTCTCTATCTCACTGGTTCTAGCTAGGTGCCTTCTCAAAAAGTATGTCTGTGACTTGTTCACTGTGGTGTGTTTAGCAGATTACACAGGGACTGAAATAGTAAGCATTTACCTTTCAAACAATAAATGACTATACTGTTTGTATTCATTCAATTCACAAATATTCACTGATACTTTAAATACTAGGCTCTGTACCAGACAAAGAGAATACAGTGGTAAACAAGATAATTAAAGGCCCTGCCCTCATAGAGCTTAATGGATAGTGGGCAGAAGATACAAATTGTAACAAATGCCAAGTAGGAAAATTATATAGCAAATAAGAGTGTCAGGGGTGGGAGGAGTAATTTGGATTATAAAGCAGACCTTCCATGGCATTGAATTCTAAACTACAGTTTGCTTTAATTCTGTGGGCAAATTACCTCAATCATGGTTGGTAAGTAAGAGAATAATAATGTCAGTAGAACAGGGAAATTGCGTTGGTTCACGTACAGTTTTTTCCCTAGTGTGCCGATACTTTGTTCCTCCAGGTTCTTGCACAGTTGAACCCAGCAGGAGTGCGCAGGAATATCAAACAGGACATGATGCCCATTCACCCTATGCTCTTACTCTTAGCTCAGTCAGGCCACATGTTCTGTCCTGGAAATGGTAGCACATGGTCTCCCTCATAGATGTGCATTTTCTCATTCTCTCCATAACTCAGCAACCTCAACCTTTTGTTAAAATCCTTCCATAAGCCTACCTCCACTTACGTTTTTAGGCATAAATTTCCTGTATTTACTCCAGTAGTTCTTCTTGTGCAAGGAACTTAAACACATCTTTCAAACTGTGTTAATATTTTTTTAGGCTTGTTACTGGGTTTTGTTAGTGTGTTGATTATGGACATTCAAAGTTTCTTAGTTTCATGAAACTACAAAAGTTTCAAGTGGTCTACCCCAAACCTATCCTCCTGTAAACCCTGCTATTCTTCTGTAAATGTTATGAAACACAAGGTTTTTCAGAGACCTATATTTTGTGTGATAGCAGAAATCCTTCTACTTCCTTTCCCAACCTTCCCTTTTTCCTTAAACTGTCTCTATAGAGCTTCCTCTGGAAATTAATAGGTGCTCTGCTCTTCTTGCCATGCACCAAACACTGGGCTTGTCATCTGGTTCCATCTGTGTACAGAAAACCTGTCCAAATCTACTTGTTTAACTGTGAACTTGGCCTCTCCACCCAACTTGGTGAGAGTTTTCTGTACAAGGCATTTCAAACTGTATGTACTGTCACTAACAGAAATGAAATGTGGAGAAGACAATTCAGCTTATCATCTTGCAGTGACAGAGCTCTGTGCCTGGTTTCTTTGTCACACTGGGTAATGCCACTATATCAGCAGCCAGCCACGCAGGAAATCTTGGAGTAATTGTCAACTCATCACTGTCCTTTGTTCTATAGATCCATTTTCTTCAGCCCGTGCTGTAATTGTACTTATACTTCCCAAATATGGTTCTTCACTCTGCTCTACTTTATCCCCTTATTACATGTTTCATATTAAAATCCTCTCATCATCAGACTTTATGTACCCAGTTGCAGTGTAACAGGAAAATGAATGAGTTCTGGGGCCAGAGTGTCTTGTAACAAAAAATTTGCCAGGTGGCTCAATGGGTTAAGCCTCTGACTCTTGATTTTGGTTTAGGTCATGATCTCACAGTTCATGGGTTCAAGCCCCACATCAGGTTCTGTGCTGACAGTATGGTGTCAGCTTGGGATTCTCTCTTTCACTCTCACTCTTCCCCTTCCTTGCTCATGCACACATGCATGTCTGAACTCTCTCTCTCTCTCTCTCTGTCTGTCTCTCTCTCTGTCTCTCAAGAATAAGTAAATAAATTAAAAAAAAAAAAACTTACTTCATGGGGCCTACGGCAGATTATTCAACCTACCTGAATCTCTATTTTCTCATACACAGAACGGGAATAATAATGCTTATAGTGCACAAATTCTTATGACATTTGAATGACTACATATAAATTAAAACACATATGCCAAAAACCTTAAATAATCAGGTTAAAAATAAACAAAAGTTGGACAAGTATTTGCCAAAAAATTAAAGACTTAATATTATATTTAAATTTTATAAGCTGTTAAGAAATAGACTGAATGCTCACTAGAAAACCGTAAGAAAGGACTTGATAACAAACTAAATTTAAGAGGCTAAAATTAGGGAAAGATTTTAATCATACTAATAACCAAACACATGCCAATTAAAGTATCTATAAGATACTGTTTTATCATAAAATTAGTGAAGAATAAAATAATAAAACCCAATATTGAGAAAAAGATGTATTAAACAGAGACATTAACTGTTAGGAGTTTAATTAGTACACACTGAAACCATTTTTGTAAAATTTATCAGAGCCTTCACTTTTTTATAATTTTGACTTAGTAAATTTACCTCTCCAGAAAGCTCATACAATTGGTATTCTTAGAACTCTCCTTTCCTAGGAGAAAATATAAAATAAAATATAGGGCAATCTTGCAAAGAAATTATGATATATGGGATTATATAGCTAAAATAATTTCTTGGCTAGCACCCTTTGAAAATGAGAGCCTTTTAAACAGACACTTAGCATGCCTTACTCTCACTTTATGTGATAGGTTTACTATGTACAAATCAATTAGAATCTAACTGTGAGATGTTCACGCATTTATATGCATGAAACAAACTCACTTTGTTTAGCAGATAATCAAGAGAATACTGTTCAAATATGTACTTTTAGCTAGGTTACCAGATGTGTAGCAAAAGGAGAAAATGTCCCTTATGTCTACCCTCACACCTTTTTACTGCAATATTCTCAGACAAACTTTTAACATCTAGAATATTTGCTGTTCTTTTAGTTGTTTTTTTTTTCAATTTCTCATTCAGTGATTTAAAATTTTAAGACAATTATCTTTCTAATCTATCTAATTCCCTAGGGTAGTTCCATTCCAACAATTTTTTGAATCCATCACCAGTTTGATCTACTCAATTTTGACTACCCATAATCTATTCATGTTCCCTTTCCCCGCAATGAGCTTAGACTCTGTTACATAATTAAAATCATTATATCACAGGGGTGCCTGGGTAGCTCAGTTGGTTACGTGTCTGACTTTTGATTTTGGCTCAGGCCATGATCTCACAGTTTGCGAGTTTCTTGCTCCATGCTGACAGGCAGAGCCTGCTTGGGATTCTCTCTTTCTACTTCTTTCTCTGCTCCTCCTGTGCTCACGAGCTCTCTCTCTCTCTCTCTCAAAATAAATAAATAAACTTAAAAAAATAAAATAAAATCACTATATTACATAAACTCTCTTGCTTCTTCTATCTCTTCACAGCTCTTTCTTGCTAAATCTAACTCTCTATTTACATCAGATTACACACCTCTGGTGAACATGGATTGTGGAAAAGTCACAGCCACCTTGACAGGTTTTCCTTCTAACAATAACCACAGACTTCAAGCGAGCCTTCACCTGGCCTGATAAACTTGCCACATTCAGGCAGTCAATTTACATTCTTCTTCCCCTAAACCTCTACTCATCTGCATTTTCCCTTCCTTTCTCTTCCAGTCATCAACACCTTCTCACTCCTTGAATTTCAGTTATGACTTTGTACCTTATACTAAGAAAATAGAAGCAGTTGTAAAAGGGCTTCCTTACCCTCTTCCCTCCAAATCTGCATCCAATTTGATGATGGAAGCATTCTATTGGATTCATTTTTTTTCTCATCTGCAGAGTGAAGCAGGCTCACATGATGGGTCTACTTTTATTCAACCTGTTTTCTTAAAGGTAACTTTGAGTCTTCAGCAAAATACTCAGAGATTAGCATTGGGATATGGCATTAGTGTAAGGGTTTTTCTGATTCAATCTCTTCCTTTAGTAAATCATGAATCTATCCAGTGGTTTCTGTGAAAGTCAGCAATAAATTACTATATCATGGTATCATCTGTCTAATATGAATATTCTAGTTTATGGGTCATGTTGCATAATGCATAGCATTAACATTAATCTAAGGACTCTTATCTTTGCATTTTTCCTTCACAAAGCATTTCCAATTCATTGCCTTAGATTGTGAGTCAGGAAACTACTACAGAAATGTGAAGCAGGAACCTGGCACAAATGCCCTCTCTGTTTCCAAATTAGTTTCAAGATCTGTAATGCTGAAGTATAAGTGGAAGCTGTGGCAGTTCTGAAAGAATATGCCAGTCTTTAGAACCCCGGCTCTTTTAACTCAGCCACAACATGCTGTGTATGTGAGACAATCAAAGGATGGTGAGTCAAGGCTGCAGTGGCAGTCAGGGTGAACAGAGAAAATATAAAGTAAGTTGAGGTTAAGAAAATAAAAGCATAAAAAGGTTAAATGAAATTGGAAACAGTTTCAAACATGTAAAATAAATAAGGTTGCATTCTTCAAAATAAAATGTTTTAAGTAAGGGTAACTTATAAAGTCCAGACAGACATTTCTATCACTAGAGCCATTTTTGATGGCTCCCAAGAGCTCTTTGTCTATTTTTTCCTGTTTTTTTTTTTAATTCCTTGCCTTATGTTTATAAACATTGCTAAAATAAATCCATAAGAAGGCGGTATGACATATTCGAAAAGAGGTAAAAGATCTGAATTCTAGCCGCCTGTGCCCTGGTTTATGGTGTTGTGACCTTAGTTTAACTCTCTAAAGCAGAGTTTCTTCATTTGTGAAATTAGGAAAATAAGATGTCTATAACCTAGCTATATGGCACACATCTAGTAAGTTGTGTAAGAAATTGACTACGGATATGCTTGGCATACTCTGAATGCTAACTACCTTTATTTTTTAAATCATTACATAAACGTTGCTGGTTCTGTTATTAAGTGAAACACCCTTCCTGAACAATCCTAATCATATCTATAGCAGTAGCTCCCTTTATTTCGTGTTGATGCTTAAATCTATGCCATTGGTCCAGAGGTCTCCTCTGCACACTGCAGTTGCTACATGTGAGTGTCCCACAAAAAACAACCCCAAAGCTAACTCTTTCCTTAGTATTTTATCCCAAAACATACCCTTCCCTTGCACTGCAAGTCTCATGAAACAGTGATATCAACATCAAGCCAGAAGCCCGGGACCATCCCACGGCTCTCTTTTTCTTTCACCTCCATTTCCAATCCATGGGCCACTTTTAGTAGCTCTACCTCTCTAACATTTCTTTGTGTTATTAGTGCTTGAATTAGTCTCTGTCTTCTTCCCTGTTTCTTTTCCTCTCCGTGTCTCCAGTTGTGTTCTCCTTCAGATGAGTTTCACTGTCATCGAAGAGCTCTTAATCTAAAGACAAAATTCATTTTTCCACTTTTTAGCATACAAACTTCCGTGGCTCCCCGTGACATACAGAATGGGGTCCAGATTCCTTAGTGTGATATATTGGCCCCTCTAAGACCCTCAGACTCTTCCAGACTCTCATGCTCCTTCTCTCCTGTGAGCTCTGGTGATGAGGAATTTGCAGTTGTCTGCACACGATAATGTTCCAGGCTTTCCTGCTTCACTAGGTCTGTTCCCTCATCCGAGAATGGCCTTTCCGCCCCTGCTGCAGCCCAGCCCTTTCATCAACCCATTGATAACCAGCTCATCTTTCCAGGTACCACTCAAGCATTACTCCAAAAAGCCCTTTCTGATACCCTCTTCCCAGATAGTACCAATCACTTTCTCGTCTGTATCTTATATTGGCTTCTATCTGTCATATGTCCTATAATTCGCAATTCATAGGTTTGCACGGCTGGCTCCATTGCTACAGTTCAAGTTCCTTAAAGGCAACGATTAAATCTAATTCCTTATACTGTACTCGAAGTCCATGTCAGTTCAGAAGACAGAGGCTACACTCAAAGTGTGTAATTTGAGGAATGCCCAATAATGAGCCTTATTTTAAGGACTGTGGCAGGAACTTGGGGGAACCAATAATGGATACCTCAGAACTTGGAAGCTAACATAGAGGAAATCCATATCGAAGGATGAGGTGGGGGCGTACCCAGATTGGGTGGAGAGGTTTTCCTGTGGCCCAAGAACTGTGGCCTTTTCTGCAGGGATCCCACCAGCCGGAAGTAAACTCCATACGGAGAGAGCTAAGATAATAAATACATCCTCTTCAGTGTCCTTCCTACCTGCTAGTGTCTCCCATATTCTGAACCTGATTCAGAAGCCAGGGGGAATTGCAGCCCATCGATGTAGTCCATACAGTTAGCTTTTGCAGGGGGCTCAGAGCACACTAGAACAATAAAGAATAATATGCAGTGCAGGATTTAAAGAGGTTGACGAGTCCTAATTGCTTAAAAAGTGTATGTTGAGTGCAAATTCATGTACCTTTGTACAACTGGTACAAAACGGACAGTAAAGAGTTAAACACGAATGCTCTGAAATAGCATTTCTGCCAGCTTTATACAGGATTATGTTGTGCAGCCACTTAGCTGCTTCAGCAGAGACATGCTTTAAAAGGAAAGAACAGGAAGCACTGGAGAGAAAGGTTTTGTCATATTTCCTGGGGGAGAAATGTATTCCTGGTGGTGTTACCCAGAAGGTGGTCCTTTCTGACAAAATGGTGATGTTTACGGAGGATAGATGCAAAAAATTAGGAAGGCCTGCATATAACCACAAATAAGCGAGCAGACATAACAAGAGTGATGTCTAAATGAGAATGCCAACAGCACAGGGATAAAGAGAAGTGAGTTTTGGTGATAGGTGAAAAGAAGCAGCAGCCGGGTGACTAGAAAGAAAGGAGAAAATGGAGAAATAAAGTGAGATAATAAGGATTTACGGCAAGGAAAGCAGACAGTGGTATCAGCAGGAAAATGAGGTATCTGCCGAAGGAATCTGTAAATCTCCCACAAAACTCATAACAACTGTGAGAGTCTTGGAATAGCATGTCTGCCAGCTTGGAAAGATTGTCCAAGAAATGACAGCCTGCTCAGCCAGCAGGATCTGCAAGGACAATGTAGGCTCTCAAGAAAGACAAGGAAATAAGACCAAAAGGAGAAAAGACCTGGACCCAGGCCATCCAAATATAAACTGACGCATTTTCAAGAATGAGTTACAGCTAGTTTTCATTGATTGTACGTGTACAAATCAATTCTTGTTTAACTGGCTATCATTTTGACATTCTGTGTATATGGAACTGATTTCAAACGAATCAAACAGTTGATTAAGGTTCTAATCATATGATGTCAAAATTTCCTAACCAGGTATTGTCTATGAAAGAAATAAATGACTTGATGCATTCTATGAGGCATGTGACGCAATGCTTATAAATGTGGACTTCACAGAAGCAGATCTTGTTGTCAGTTCTTCCTCTACCAACAAGCAGTTAACGTTAACTTGGTTTCTTCAGTCTTAGTTTCTTCTTCTGTACAATGAGGATAGTAATAGATGCTCCCTCACAGGTTTCTTATGAAGATTAGAATAAGTAAGGCATTTTGAACTATACATAGTTGATGCACGGTAAAGTAATGCCTGGAACATATGAGGTTGAAAGGAAACTTGTGAAAATTATTACATTGCGAAGGCTGTAAAATATTACACAAGTTTAAGATACCATCATTATTACATTTGATTGTTTATGGTCTAGGGAAACTGCTCTAAAATAGATTTCGAAAGTAGCAATTCGTAGTACATCAAAATGCCACACCTATATAGCATTGTTAGATGCAACCTAGCATTATGATTATAATGATAGATTAACACAAAATGTTATTTTATGAATTAACTATATGTTAATCATCACAATGTCGTAAAGTGTCCAATTTTTTAAATCATATTTTCCTTGATTCTCAGGGTTTTAACAAATAGAGAAACATACCATATTTGTGTCATCTAAGTCTTAGTTTCAAGAGTTATTCCACTTTACAGGGGTGCCTGGGTGGCTCTGTCGGTTGGGTGTCTGACTTCAGCTCAGGTCACGATCTCACTACTCCTGTGTCCTGGCCCTACATTGGACTTTGCACTGACAGTGCAGAGCCTGCTTCAGAGTCTCTCTGTCTCCGTCTCTCTCTGCCCCGACCCCACTCGCTGTCTCTCTGCCTGTCTCTCTGTCTCTGTCTCTGTCTCTCTCTCAAAAATAAATAAACATAAAAAAAATTTTTTTAAAGAGTTATTCTACTTTACAAATAAAGCAAATATGTGTGTTAACACATAGTGGGTGTTTCACATTGAAATATTCTGATTAAATAGGTGAGCCTTGTTTTGATCAAAATTTTGGTATAAGTCAGGAGTCAAACACATGAAATAAAATCTTAATGTTTAATCACTTTTAGCTAAGTGAAAGTCTTTATAAATATAACCAATGTATCCAGCTAAAAACTGAACAGGTTTTAATTAATGAGTTTGAGCCAAGGAAAACATTGTAGCACACTCCTTATTCCCACACCACCCTTCCCAGCTACTTCCTCCAGCAAATGAAAATCGCAGGGAAGCCAAAGCCCGTTCTTGCAAGTAATATTTATCATTGTGGAATTTCTTTGCCATAACTGAAAAATTACGATTTTGGGGTTAAAACATTGGATTTTTCCATTCATTTCTATTTTCTCTTGATCCATTGTAGGAAACGTTAAGAAAATATAGTCTTTTTCGTTGTAAAAATCCCAGAGGAATGGATTGATTATGGTGTCTTTACCGGAAGTCATCGAGACCATAGCGTACCCAGAACAAGTGTACCCCCTTGGCCTTTTCTGAGTCCTTGCAACACGACAAACTGGTAAAACAAGAAACCTGAGGTCAGGTATATCAGCTATTTTAATCTAGAACTAAACTACCCATTCTGTATCCAGAACATCTCTAAGGTTAATTTCAAAGTCTTTTTTTTTTCTGTCCCAACATCCCTGAATAAAATGTCACACTACACTTTCCGCCACTGATGGTGATTCACTAAAGCAGTAACAATACTTCTGAAATTGGGGGGAAGGAGGGAAGCCAAATGGACGTGTGATTTTATTTTTTTTAGTGTTTATTTATTGAGAGAGAGAGAGAGAGAATGAGTGGGGAAGGGGCAAAGAGACGGGGAGAGAGAATACCAAGCAGGCTCTGTGCTGGCAGCAGAGAGAGGCTCCATCTTGTGAACCACCGTGATATCATAACCTGAGCCAAAATCAAGAGTTTGACGCTTAACTGAGCCACCTAGGTGCCCCTGGATACGTGATTTTAAAAGATCCTCCAAATGATTGTGCTGCGTGTCCTAGGACAGTGGACCTTCTTCCTGTTGTCTCCCTATCATCAATCTCTGGATGGAAACAAGGATCTCAGTGATGTTCAGTGAGAACTAGTTCTTATGAAAAGTTGTAAAAAGAGAAAATGGCATTTAATCTTCGTTACCTAAAATTTGCTGAGCACTTACTATGTTAGATATTTTTGAATGCTTTACATGTATGGCTTTATTTGAAGCTCATAGACATTTCTAACCTTATAGGGTGAAGTGCCTAGGCACAAAAAGGATGAAAACCTTGACCAGGATCATAATGCAAGTTAATAAGTGATACACCCGAGATTTACACCTGAGCTGTCTGGCTCCAGATTTCACACTCTAAATCATAATCCTATGTTGCACAGAAAACGTATTCCAGCTAAAATATAGATTTTTTTATTTTTTATTAAACTGTATTTTCTTGTATTAAATTTTATGAAGTTTTATTTTTTTAAACCTAAAGTACATAATTCTATTAATTTACATCACCATGTTCTTGCTTATGCTGCAAGTCTGCCCCTCCCTTTTCTTTCTTTGACTGCTGTTCATCCTCTGAGACTCAGCTTGGTCACAGCCTCCTTTAAGACTTCCTTGGGACAAACCAAAGGCCTCTGCTCTGTGCTCTCAAGTAAACCATGCATAACCTTATCAGAATTCCTTATTCATTGCATCCCTAACAGTTCTCATGACTGCCTTGTGTCAAGCTCTGTTCTGGGTATGCGTTTCATTGAAATTGCTTGTTTTAAGAATATCTTTGATGGCAGCCTCATTCAGTTTTACATCTCACAAGTCTGGTGAAATGGATGGCACATAGAGTGCTTAATATTTTTTTTATTATTTATTTTTCATTTAAAAATGTTTTTAAATCTTTATTTGATAGAGAGAGAGAGAGAGAGAGAGAGAGAGAGAGAATGTGAGCAGGAGAGGGGCAGAGAGAGGGAGACACAGAATCCGAAGCAGGCTCTAGGCTCTGAACTGTCAGCACAAAGCCCGGCACAGGGCTCAAACTCACCAAGTACAAGATCATGACCTGAGCCGAAGTGGGACGCTTAACTGACTGAGCCACCCAGATGCCCCAATATATTTTTTTAACCAAAATCATGATTAATATGCTGTAGTTAGTTACATCAATATCAATGATCCATAACAACAGATAAGGCCTATTGAAGACCAAGAAATTATAAGGAGAGATTCAAACAAAATTGTAAAGCTTCGCCATAACCAGTTTCCTGTACTTTGTTCAATTAATATGTTCAACATTTTTAAGTACTTCTATGTGTCAAGCCCTATGTTAGGGACCGAAGAGAATATACATACCAAAAATGAGTAAGGTTTCTTGCCAGTTCGTTCACAAGAAGCATGTGGTTAGTGGAAGAGAATAGAGTATGTACCAGGCCATTTGAAATGAATGTGGTAATGACTGCTTTAAAAAACTTAGAAGAAGAAAGCACTTTGGAGTGGAGTGATAGAGTGTTTCCAACAAGAGAAGGCATTCAAAGTGCAACTTGAATATATAGAATTCCAATTAGTAGCAAGAAGAGCCTAACCAGAAACATTGTAGAGAATAATATTGTGAGATATTAACTAAGATTTGCCTCTTGTAATGTATTTCCTTTTACTCTTTGATCTCTCTGGCATTAGAGGAGAGATAGGATATCACAATATACAAAGAAATACCTTCTGATTTAAAAAAAACCAACAAAAACAAAACTTTTATGTCTCAAAAGGCAAGGCTTTTTGCAGTGAAAGAAACTAAGCCCTGAACATTTTAAGGCATAAAGTTTATGCCATAAACAAGGAATAAAGACCCAGGCCTCCTGCCTCAGACTACACGAAGATTCCACAGAGTGAGGAAAATGGAAGATAACCCAAGAGGAAAGTAGAGCTCAGATTTTGTTACCTTCCTGGAAAGGGCCCTGTACTCGGCCACTCCCCACCCCCCACAACTTTGGAAGGTAAAATTAAACACTTAGGACTTAGATACCAAAAACAAGATTGGCCGTAATCAAATCCAAGTATAGGAACAGTAACAGCCAGCCTTGATCAAGCACTTAACAAGGCCAGGCATTACTCTTACCAAATTTTGAATCACAATCAGATTAAAAGAGATATGCCATTAGAGTATCACCATTTTATAGATGGCACACCTAGGTCATAGAGAGTTTACGTTTTTTATCCAAGGTCATCTAATTAGAAATGGCAGAGTTGGTATTTGAATCTCAGGAGTATAATTCTAAATAGTGCTTATAATCATCGTGCTGTCTAGGAAGACACAGAATTACCCAAAATTTAGTGTCTAACACCAGCTAGGATTAGGGATGGACATGAAAACAACAAGTTCAGTTATAGAAAAAGAACGTTGCATTTTTTTTTGGAATGACTGAACTGTGAACATAATCGTCACAATAATGGCAACTTTTATGTGAACGATCTCTTGTAATCCCTCCCATGGCTCATTGAGTGCAAGCATTATTACCAAGTTAAAGACAAACAAGTGGAAGATTATATATTTTAATTTAGCCACCTTACCATGGTAAGTAGGTGGCCCAGCAGAGTTTGAACTCAGGCTATCTGACTCCCAGATCCATGTTCCCAATCATGATTATGCCATCCATTTATTCAGGACGTGGCTACTGTGATGTCCATGAACATGCACTGCTTACATCTCCTGCTATAGGGTACATAGTTGACTGATGGCCCCAACTATGTCCCTCTAGGTCTACTTAATGTTACATCTGCTACTTGTTCTCACCCAATTACTGAGCATGGCAATGCAACCTGTGGGACCCTCCAATGTGGACTTTGGCTCAAGGACTACCATCGGCCTAAGCAAATCTTTATTAGAACTGCTCTATGGGCTGAGATTCTTTCTACTTAATTCCCCTTCCTGCCTCTCTTCTGCCACAGCTGTTAAACCTATGTCATGATCTGAAGCTCGCCCTCACCTGCTGCTGCTCCTTTCCCCAATAAACCTCTTGCATCTTTAACCCTCTTTTGGCACCTGCTTCTCTGCAGATTCCAACTAATGCAAGTGGTGCTGAGAGTGGTCTGATAAAACAAGTGGTAAGATGAGGATTTACTTAATGGTTCATCTTAACCCCTCAGTCTGATTGGAAGGTGGGTAACAGACAGTTCCTTGTATAAGGCCCAATTGCTAAAAATTTCAGTGGGTGATGATTTGTCTTTCAGGTATAATGGTTCAGAAATTCGAAAGATGGTACAGTTGTTTGGTTACTGCTAAACTGTATTGACATTGACACCCTACAAGTGGTGACGCATTAAGGACAATTAATAAGTAGTTAATACATGTGAAAGCCAGAGGGACTCTTGGTAACCTACAAAAAGCTCTTGTCTCCTGGAATGGAAGAACAGAACAGCTAAGCAGCAGATCAAGATCCGATGGAGTCACAGAGTTCCAGAGACCATAGAATGCTCAGAAAAAGCAGATCTGTTATGCCAAATTCAGGGTCCTAGTTGGGACAACCAGGGATTTTGAAATACGGGATGAGAGCACACAGATGGATATTGTTGAGAATATTGGCTTTGCACTGACCCCTTGCAGAGTTTGCCTACAGCTTTCTCCCCATGTTAGAAGATGATGCAGAGGCCACTATTCTGCAAGATTAGCAGGTGTCTCCTAAAGACTTGTCATCACCACCTGTCCTGGCTTTTGGGACCATGACTAAAGTTAAATCCCAGAATTGCCCACCGGAGTGCTCCTGGGCTTGATAAGGGAGGAAAAAGACCACATTCAAATGTACTTGTAAGAATTAGCTGGCATGTACCAGGGAGAGCCTGGAAAGCAGCCCTGGGGGTGCATTTAGAAAGTGTTTAATCAAGAAGGTGAGAATGTAAGACTGGATAAGGAAGAATTCATTGACTTGGGGGAAGGGAGGCTTTCTTCATACTTAACTTTCTCCAGATTTAGCATTCCAACAAGGTCCCTTAGGGCATGGGCAAATCTGCTGCTTGTGTGGTTCAGCCTAAGCAGATCTTTCCTGGAACTGTGTTGCAGGCCAACACATTCCACCCAATTTTCAGTCCTATACTGTCTCACACAAGCCTCACACCCCTCTGTGTTCTGAAGGTTGTCCCGCCTTCTCCTGCTCCTCCTCATGAAAAATATCTTGTACCTACCTCTCTAATCCTGTTGTAATGTCTGCTCCTGGATAGATCTATGCTAATACAAAAAGGAAACGCACCCATAGATTTTATAGAATCAAACATAGAAAATAAAGTTGAAACTGAAATCTGGATCTGATCATGCACCTCAAAAGCCAGGCTGAGAAATTATGTCTTAATTCCCCAGTGAAGTGTCATAGTGAGAAAACTGATGAAGATTTACAGTAAGCATTCAACATAAATAAATGTCAGTATGAGTATAATAATTTGGGAGTTAGGGTGAGAAAAGAAAAATTTGGGGGAAAAATCAAAGAAAATGTTTGATTAGAAATCAAACATTTGAAAATCATTTAATTTTTCTTTTTTTTTTAATTTGAGGTAATAATGCTTGTAGGCTTTGTGTGAATGGGTGAGGTAATTATATTAAAATGCTTAATTAAGAAATGACAAATAATAGATCAGTAGTTCCCCTTTTCACAATGCCTTGGAGTCATCCTAGAAACCCAAAGCCCTGGTTAGGAGGCCCTGTGGTACACCATTAGCAGACCTCTGGTAAAATAGAGACTAAGAGATGGACAAGGGCCCATTTAAGAAAGTGTTACCTTATTAAATATGAAAGGTAACTACATTTACAGATTAATGTATTTCATTTGCAAATGAATCACCACACACGTTGACATCTGACAAAAAAAATTAAGTTATAATTAATCAGGGTTTGCCACCAGATGAAAGAGTGCTTCCGGGGTTACAGGTGGGGGAGGGGAGGAGACCTCAACAGAGTAGGCTTCTGTCAAAGTTGCTAAAGATTGTTTAGTTTTCTTTTGTGTTGAGTACTTTCCACTTTTTGAAACATTTTCTTGCTTCAAAAATAAAAAGTAAGTTATAAAGATATCAACTATTCCTTTTAAAAAAGCAAAATGAACTAAAATAAATGTCGTGCTGATAATGCCAGCATCTAATATACATAAGACTTACTAAAATGTATGTTTGTTTGGAGTCTACTTTAGTTGTATACTTTTTGTCAGCTGGGAGCTTTTGAGAAATGTAATATTTCATGTAATTACATACGTTTGTGAGCTATTGGTGACATTCACCCTAAGGAGTTGCCTTTCTAGGAATGAATTGAGCACAGGATTCACTCAGTTGACTTTCTCACCCTAAAGAAGAGACATGCAAATAAGCGACTGAACATGAATATATGATAAATATTATACAACAATAAAAATAGCGGTAGTTACATTTGAACTATCCACTATCAAATGACATAAGAATCCTTTCTGTCAACTAGTCAGTTAGACTTTGAAATATGTGAATTTATTAATTCTATCAATGTTGTAAACATAAGTGTCTTGCTTTTAGGATGAATGCCATCACTTTTTTTTTAAATCAGTGTTTATATATGAGTATGTATTCTACTAATGACTCAAGAATAATAAATAATTTTTAAAATTCATAAATATGGATATAGACTCATTATTAAGCCTAACCATTTATTTTAAATAAGGTGCTCCAATTCGATTGAAAGCATTCATTGTCATAAATCAAAGAAAGCATAATTAAATTTCCTACAAGCATATTTAAATGTAATATTTCTTAGATTTTACAGCAGTATTCCTGGAGCAAACTTTTCATGTTGATATCTGTAATAAAGATCTTTTTTTTTTTCAAAATAAATATCAATGTTTCAGTCCAAAAAATTGTCTCTTACTATTCAAATATAGAGAGAACCCTAATTCAGGATTTTACAAATTATTCTTTCTTAACATTACCTATTTTAGATGTTTTATATTCATACATGTATATTTTAACCCCTGTACATGTTTATATCAACATAAAAGTCCAAATTATCTAAAGTTTGCAATCCTTTTCTTCTATTCCAAGTTGGAGTGCAAGAAGAAAAACAAGAACTAAATATAAGCTGTATAAACCAAAATATTTACTTAATGGAAGATTTTTGTTCATGTTGGATGTTCATGTTTCCTTCCATGTTAATGAATAATGAGAACTGACTGACTTGTGTAACTAAAACCCAGCAATAGGCATAGCTGAATCTGTGTGTTTAGGAGGTCTTGTTAGATGTTTTTCTCTCTGTCTTACGTCTAGGCTTGAATCTGTTTAGTTTTATTTTCAGGGAGATTCCCACTCCTGGGAATGAGCAACATGGTAACCAGGAGCTCCAGTCATACCATATTGAATTTGGCAAGCTTAGCAGAAAAAAATGTGTCACCTTTTGCAGTGGTTTCTGAATGGGGTTTGGAGAGAGAGAGAGGGAGAGGGAGAATATCCTGGTTTCGCTAGACATGTATGTTGTACCTATCGCTGAATCACCGGTCCATATATTTACTAATCAAGATGGGCTCATGTAATCCCTCCCTCACCATCAAAGCTAGCAGTGTGAAATCAGTCCACCTGAACCACTGGGGCAGAGAGCAGAGGAGCCTCTCTCACATGTTGACAACAAAGAGAGTATGGATTTGAACACTTGGGAATACTGCCTGTTACGCTAACAAGATTACAGGCCCACTTACTGTGTACTTCTTCCTTCTCTAGCTACGAGATTTAAGTGCAGGCAATGATGAGAGCTTCTATTTCTCCATGTAGTAGTTATTGCATTTGCCTGTCCTGCATTTACTCCCCCATCTTGTGGTTTTGACTCCACTTTTCCTCTGACACTGATCCTCCTCTTTCAGTAAAGTTTAAAGTGATACATTTCCTAGATCTCTATATACCTAAGTGGGAACCAGAAGTCCTTTATGCAGGATTTACACTTTTCAACAAAGAACAAACACATTAAGCTGTCACTGTCACCCATGGTACAGCTTCTCTAAATGTGCCATCTTTGTTTTCATAGCAAAGTTGTTATAATCATTTAAGTGTTTACTATATATAGTTTTGTTATTCGATAAAATAATAGCATACAATGGGAAATATGACTTTCCTTTTCCTAGGAAAAACAAATATGAATTTTCTCATGAGCATAAAGTAATTGAGTCCAAGATGAAAAACATTAAGTGTGCTGAAACTAGTCAACCTTTGTCTTCAATCATACTCATTGGACCAAATCTGGTGAGATATAGGTTTGCAGAAAATACAATTAAAGAATCTGTGTGAAATGCATGTTAGAGTTGGTGGCTAAAATCTGGCTTGTATTCTGAGATTTTGTGATCTTGTCTTACTTCTCTGAAACAAATAATCGCATATATAAACCTATAGCTAACTTCTACACAATCAATATTTGTACACATTTCTGTAAAGCAATGGGGTAACTCATGTGGACCCACAAACATAACGGTGTTGTGTGTGCCTGTGTGTTGGATGTGTGTGTTTATGCATATACATGACTAATTAATAAAAAAGGATCTTTCAAGTTAACCAAATAGAGTTATCACACAATTATAGAGAAATTAATTATCCTTTTAGGATTCCAGTGAAGATCTCAGTCTCTCTGCCTCCTCCCTCCTGCTGCTTCCTTGCCCATTAACCCTTCAATAAAACATAATGTAGTAGACCCTTATCATCATTTCCTCTTCTTTTCTCTCCTTTCTTCTCGCTTTCCCTTTCTTCTCTTTCCCCTTCTTCAGTCCTTCCTTGCTACTCTTCTTGCAGTTGTTTTTTATTTTTATTTATTTTTTTAATGTTTGCTTATTTTTGAGAGAGAGAGCATGAGTGGGGGAGGAGCAGAGAGAGAGGGAGACACAGACTCTGAAGCAGGCTCCGGGCTCCAACCTGTCAGCACAGAGTCCAACGTGGGGCTTGAACTCATGTACCTGAGCCGAAATTGGATGTGCAACCGACTGAGCCACCCCGGCATCCTGCATATTTTTTTCCCTTGTCCAATGTCAATTTTCCTTTTTGTTTATATAGTCATACGCTGATTTTCCCTGGAGACATACTATTCTTTTGTTCCCCGTAAATGTGGTTGGAAGAGGCTTATCTCTTCCTAAGCATAGGTTAAACAAAACTTTCATATTGCGTTTGCATAAGATTAACCAAAACTTCTCTGTTAACAGTGGCTAAGCATGGAGCACATGATCTAACTAAGGCCAACCGGACCTACCAAGAATTATTTCTGGGATTTTTGCTGGATTTGTCTGAAAAGAAAATTTTTCCCTGTACAAGAATTCTTAGCAATGGAAATATATGTTTAGAGGTGCTAGGGGGCAACTTAAACAGATGAGGCCTCAGAATACAGCTGACTAGGAATACTATGGAGACAGAGAGAATAAGATAAAATAGTGTGATCCTGGCTTTAGTCTGTCCAGGATCTTTCAATTTTTTCTCAGCTAATGTATTCCCTTTTCTCTTATTTAAGCCATTGCAAGTAGTTACACTTTCTACTTTCTTTAAGGAGTAAGTAACTATGAAATAAAAGATTATGAACAGTGCCATTCTCAGAAACTGGGACTTCATTTACTCTTCTAAAAAATGCGAAGACTAATTATATTGACTCTAATCCTCTGACATGGTGGTTCAAACTTGGCATCTCAAGAAAGGATGAGAAAGTTGGGAATAAGGTTATGAAGACATGAATACATTAGTTTTGTTATATTAGCTGTTATTTATTTGTCTATACTTTTCCTATGCTAAATTGTAACTTGACTGTAAGCACAAAGCAAGGACTGACACAGTTTACTTCCTCTTAATGCTTTAGGACTTCTGGTGAAATGTCTTTTCAAACTATAACCCATAATTTAAAAACATATTAACTCATTATTACTCACCAGTCTCTGAGTAAACCAGTAAGTAGTTTAGAAATCACTTTTTACCTACTTTCCTTTTTAAAAGTGAGTAGATAAGACAGTCATCTACTATGTAAGTGTCAAAACGATAAAAAAAGGCTATTCAGTGATACTCCAATGGCACTGAATAGCTTCGCTGCCTTAAAGTTCACAAAGTAAGACATATTAACTTCATGTCATGAATAAAATGCAAATTTATCTTCCAATTACAATTGATATTCTAGAGTTTACTATTGGTGGCAGCTGTAGGGACAATTAAAGAATTTTAATTAAAGTTAGTTGAAGCGGATGAATCCTATACCAGATTCCTCCATCTGATGCAGTTTCTAACTTTGAAAAACAGAAAAGGATCGACAGTCACTTTAAATCTAAATCAGGAGCAGGTTTATTTACCTATTACATGCCACTTCCACTAATAACATAAGGAATGAATACATAGATTATGTAATGGAGGATATAAATGTACAACATTGGCAGCATGTGTGATGATTACCGACAAGAATTAATCAGCATTCCTCATGCCATACACAATGCAGTTAGAATAGAAACAGCAAATCTGTTCAAGTAATGCAAACAAGCTGCATAAAAGGCTAAACAAGTAAAAGTATATCATCAGCCATGACTCAAATTACATCTTTAAATTGTGTGCCAGCTTCCCTCAAATTGGCCATTGAAGAACCCGATCTCTGACAGACTTTACAAACTAGAAAGTACTACATTTTCTCAGGTCCACAATTTTGTTATAGTGTGGGAATACATTTAATAATTCAGCGTGCAGATTAACCCTTACTTGATACAACAGCTAGGGTGCTGTGGATTTTTATGTGATGTTTTTCTCATTGATGAAATTGGTTGATAAACCTCAGAAGTTCTACATCCATGGTGACAATGTTGCCCAAGTTCCTGAAGCAAGTGTAGATTACAGTTGTATCGCTAAATTATTTTCAACTCACTTTTTTTTTTAATTCTTGACACTTCATAAGATCCTCCACATTCTCCACCAAACTGTGAGATCAGGCTCTTCAGATTTTGTTGCAGTCATTGCTGGCTTCCTTTCTTGTTCTGGATATATTGAGGTTCGTCAGGACTTTAATGGACTGAAATAATTAGCATTCGGTTCTTTCGGATTTGGATCTACTCACTGTTTAGTCCTCAGAATGGGGTTAGGATACAGTGGTGAACTTCTCGTATGTAGAAATTTCTGTCAAATGGTAGGTTTGAAACGGAAACCCTGGTCTAAAGAGATTCTAGTACAAAATGCTTTCTCTTGCATACAAAATATAAAGAAACACTTCTCTCTTAACCACACTCCCTGTAATTCATTTAGGCTGTTAATGAAAATATGCATGACTAATTCTGTGAAGTGTCAATGGTAAATAACAAAACAATAAGTATTTGAAATTTCAACTGTAATATTGTTATACTAATGAGCTAACTTCTTCTCTTGTGAAGGAAAGTTTAGGCAAATTAAAATCTTATTCCTATCTCTTGACTAGGAGTCAAACAACTTAATTCCAATTCTCGATTTGTAGTTTTAACGTCTATCCACTTTCTATTCAAACATTTTGGTCCCTGAGATGTTAAATAAGAGATAATAATTTCATCTCCTTTAATGTAATTGCTAACAAAAATTTAAGAACAGAAAGATAAATTATGTGATATCAAGTACAGTAAAATTACGCTTATTTTTAATGGTACTAATCCTGGTCTTCATCAAACTCTGAACTTGATGTATTTCTATTTGTGTTAAGAGAAAAGTCATGTGCAATCAATGCATTAGAATGTGTGGATAAACATAAATAGTAAGTGCAAGCTTTTGTGTGCAATGGAAACAGGATAAATTGAGGGGGATGGTCACCTGTGAATGAAGGGTAAGGATTGGGCTAACTAAAGGTTCAAAGAGTGGTGCCTGCGCAGTTCAGTTGGTTGAGCGTCTGACTCTTGATTTCAGCCCAGTTCATGATCCTGTGGTCCTGGGAGTGAGCTCCATGCACAGGATGGAGACTGCTTAAGATTCTCTCCCTCTGTCTTCCTCTGCCCCTCCCCTGTGCACTCTCTCTCTCTCAAATACATTTTTTGAAAAATAACCTCTAAAACAAATAAAGGTTAAAAGAATACAGGTTACTGGGATGGGAGAAATGGGAGAGTACACCTGCAGAATTTTCCTTGGGTTTCTATATCTTCTCTATCATGGTCAGTGTGGAAGACAGGCACTGATCCAATAATGATTACAATGAAAATGGAAGTATAACTGTGGTAGGTGAGTCCAAGATCTCAGTCCTTGTCCTTCCTCTCCCTTGTCTATCCACACTCATTCCTTTGATAAGCTCATCCAGGCTCATTATTTTTAAATACCATTATTTTTGATGTTTCAATGTTATTTTGATGTTATTCACATCAAAACCATGGGCATTGGGGCTCCTGGGTGGATCAGTTGGTTGAGCCTCCGACTTCGGCTCAGGTCATGATCTCACGGTCTGTGAGTTCGAGCCCCGCATCGGGCTCTGTGCTGACAGCTCAGAGCCTGGAGCCTGCTTCAGATTCTGTGTCTCCCTCTCTCTCTGCCCCTTCTCCGTTCACGCTCTGTCTCTCTCTGTCTCAAAAATAAATAAACATTAAAAAAATTAAAATAAACCCTGGCATTATTAATTTTTGTCTTACATATCTAAAGCCCTGCCTTGTCTACAAATGCTATTTCCTATATTTCAAACTATATGCTGAGTTCAACCTCTTTTTACAACCTCCACTGCTAACATTCTAGTTTCACCATCTTCTTTCACTTAGGTCATGGAAATGTCTGCACCTCAAACTGGTCTCCCTTCCTCCGTTTATGGCCTATGGTCTACTCTCAACACAGTAGCCAAAGCTCTCCTGTTATAATATACGTTGGATCATGTACCCCTCCCATCAAACACTCCAAAGATTTCCTTTCTGCTTCTGAGTAAAAGCCAAACTTCTTAGCATGATTCATACAATCTCGTCACTCTTACTTCTCGAACCATAGTTCCTACTATTCTCTCTCTTACCCATTGCACTCAAGACACAATAGGTTTCTTGCTGGCCCTTGAAAACTCCAGTCCCACTCTTGTTACAAGGTCTTTGTATTTCCCATTCTCTTTGCTGGGTTGGCTGTTTCTAAGATATCCATATGGGGTATTTATTTACTTGCCTCCTTCAAGTCTTACCTCAAATGTTGCCTTCTCAGTTAGACTTTCTGTGACTATCCATTTAAAATTCCAACTCATCCTCTCACACATTCCTACTCTCATTCCCACTCCTTATTTGTACCCATGGTACATATTACCTTGTGGCATTGATATTTGTTTACTTCTTTGTTTTGACCTCTTTCTTTGCACTAGAATATAAGTAAGTTCTATAGAGGAGAGGGTTTTTTTTGTCTTATTTGCTTATGCATATATTGTAGTTGCTTGAATGAGTGAAAGGCACATAGTAAATGTATAATATCTATTTATTGGATGAATTAATTCATAAATAATTCCTGTGAAGAGATACAGGGTACTTTAAGGGCCTATAACAGGTGAATTTGACAGAGTCACAAAAGTTAGAGAGAACTTCCTTTTAAAAAGTAAAGCTTTCGGGGCGCCTGGGTGGCTCAGTCGGTTGAGCTTCCGACTTCGGCTCAGGTCATGATCTCATGGTTCGTGGGTTCAAGCCCCGCGTCGGGCTCTGTACTGACAGCTCAGAGCCTGGAGCCTGTTTCCGATTCTGTGTCTCCCTCTCTCTCTCTGCTCCTGCCCCACTCATGCTCTGTCTCTCTCGAAGATGACTAAACATTAAAAAAAATAAATAAAAATTAAAAAAAAAAAGAGTAAAGCTTTCATGAAGTTCTGAAGAATGAAGAGCCATTATCCAGAGGAAGAAAGTGGGAAGGAAGATTGAAAACATTAAAAACAATGTTAACAAAATGTCCTGAGGTGGGAAGAAAAGTGTAAGTGTAATCCCCGTTAAGTGTAAGGATTAGAAAAAAGTTGAAGCAGCTGGAACAGAAAGAGAAAAAAGGACGACATGATACGTGATGAGATTGCAAAGCCAGATCACAAGATCCTCACAGATGACATTTAGGTGTTTATTCTACGAGCAATGGGAAACCACTGACAATAAGCATGGAATCACACGAACTCCGTGTGTGTGTGTGTGTGCATACTCAGGCTACTGCATAGAAAATGTACTGAAGACAGACAAGAATGAATTGAAGGAGAATGTTGTGGTAGCTACTGAAGTACAGGCATACCTCATTTTATTGCACTTGATTTACTGCGCTTGACCGATTTTTTTTTGAGGGGGGGTTACTGTTGTTTTACAAATTGAAGTTTTATGGCAACACTGCATCAAAGCAAGACTCTTGGTGCATTTTTCCAAAAGCATTTGCCCACTTCATGTTTCTGTGTCATATTTTGGTGATTCTCAGGATATTTCAAATTCATTATTATTAATTTGTTATGACGATCAGTGATCTTTGATGTTACTATTGTAATTGTTTTGGGTACCACAAGCCACACCCATATAAGACAGTGAACTAAACAGATGCATGTTGAGTGTGTTCTGACTGCCCCATTTACCCATCTCTCTACCTCTCCTTGGGCTCCCCTATTCCCTGGGACACAACAATATTAAAATTACACCAATCAATAACCCTACTATGGCCTCTGAGTGTTCAACTGAAAGGAAGAGTCACACATCTCTCACTTTAAATAAAAAAACTAAGAATGATTAAGCTTAGTGAGAAAGGCCTGCCCTAAAGCTGAGGTAGGCTGAAAGCTAGGACTCTTACACCAAAGAGCCAAATAAATTAGTGAAGGAAAAGGAAATGTTCTTGAAGAAAATTAAAGATGCTATCACAGTGAACACATGAATGATAAGAAAGTGAATCAGGCTTATTGTTGATATGGAAAAAAGTTTGAGTGGTCTGGATAGAAGATCAAACCAGCTACAGCATTCTCTTAAGCCTAAACCTAACCCAGAGCAAGGGTCTCGCTCTCTTCAATTCTACAAAGGCTGAGAGAAGTGAGGTAGCTGCAGAAGAGAAGTCAGAAGCTAGCAGAGATTGGTTCATGAGGTCCAAGGAAAGAAGCCATCTCCGTAACATCAAAATGCAAGGTGAAGCAGCAAGTGCTGATGTCGAAGCCGCAGCAAGTTCTCCAGAAGATGTAGAGAACATTGTGAATGAAGGTGGTTACACTACACAACAGATTTTCAAGGTAGATGAAACAGTCTTTTACTGGAAGAAGATACCATCTAGGACTTCAGTAGCTAGAGAGAAGTCAATACCTGGCTTCAAAGCTTCAAAGGACAGACTAACTCTCCTATTAGGGGCTAATGCAGCTGGTGACTACCCATTAAAGCCAGTGCTCATTTACCATCTCCCAAATCCTTGGCCCCTTAAAAATTATGCTAACTATACTCCATCTGTGCTCTATAAATGAAACAACAAAGCCTGGATGACAGTATATCTGTTTACAACATAAGGTATTTTAAGCCTACGGTTAGTCAGGGGGAAAAAAAAAGTTTCCTTTCAAAATAGTACTGCTTATTGACAATGCACCTGGTCACCCAAGGGCTCTGACAGAGATGTACAATGAGATTCATGTTGTTTTCATGCCTGTTAACACAACATTCACTCCACAGACAAGCTATCAAGGAGTAATTTCAACTTTCAAGTCTTTTTATTGAAGAAATACAGTTTATAAGGGCATAGCTGCCACAGATAATGATTCCTTTGGTGGAACTGGGCAAAGGAAATTGAAAATCTCTGGAATGGCATTCTGCATGCCATTAAGAAAATCTGGGATATATGGGAAGAAGTTAGATATTAATATGAATGGGAGTTTGGAAGAAGTTGACTCTAACCCCCATAGAAGACTTTGAGGGGTTCAAAACTTCAGCAGAGGAAATAACTGCAGATATGATAGAAACAGCAAGAGAATTGATATTAGAGGTAGACTCTGAAGATGGGACTGAACTGCTGCAATCTCACAATACAAATGGATGAAGAGTTGCTTTTTATGGATGAGCAAAGAAAGTGGTTTCTTGAGATAAAATCCACTCCTGGTGAAAATGCTGTGAAGATTGTTGAAATGACAACGAAGGATTTAGAATATTACATAAACTTAGCTGATAAAGCAGCAAGTGGGTTTGAAAGAACTGTTTCCAATTGTGAAAGAGGTCTACTGTAGTTACGATGTTTCAAACATCATTGTTTGCTACGAGAAATCATTCATAAAAGGAGAATCAATCACTTGGCAAACTTCTTTGTTGTCTTAATTTAAGAAATTGCCACAGCCACCCCAACCCTTGGCAATCACCACCCTGATCAGTTAGTAGGCACCAACATCAAGGCAAGAGCCTCCAGCCAGCAAAAAGATTACAACTCTCTGAAATCTCAGATGATGATTAGCATATTTTAGCAATAAAGTATTTTTTAATTAAGGAATGAACATTGTTTTTTTTAAAGAAGGAATGCTGTCACACACTTAATAGACCACAGTACAGTATAAACATCTTTTAAATGCACTGAGACACCAAATTAGTTTGGCTTGCTTTATTGCAATATTTGCTTTATGGTGGTCTGGAACTAAACCCACAATATCTTCAAGGTATTCCTGCAATCCCCATGAGAAATTATTGCAACTTAGACTAGGAAGGTAGTATCTCTCAGGTCTTTTGAACTTTGTCTTTTTCTTTCCTGCAATTCCCATCTCTTTGGCTCACTACTTTACTCTCAGGTTTGATATCCCAGGAGTGCTCAAGCCTTGCCCTCTTCTTTCAACCGTGAAGAATGTGAAATTCAAGAGCTTCACTCTATCTCTTCTTGCCACTCCTTCACATGATGCCTGCTCCATTCACAACACTTTCCACTGTTTTTATTTATTTGTGTATTTATTTCAACCATTTGATTGAGTTCCATGGTGATGGTAAATGTGTCAGGAATCATGTTTTATTCATCTTGATATTCCCAGTAGCTGGCACATTGAAGATACACAATAAAACTTGTTGAATAATGAGGAATTAAATCAATTGCTGGTTTGCCAACACACACACACACACACACACACACACACACAATATTCACAACATTCTTCTTACTGCTGCTCTGTAGATATCATGAATTTGGGGGGGAATACAGGCTTTTTCCGTATGGTCAAAATATATAAGCTATGGATTAAGTCATCTATTAGTGGTTGGATGTGCACTTGACACTCAAATATACATACAGATAAATAACCGAATAGTATATAAATATACCTAAAATGTAAAAATTATTAAAGGGAAGTAATGTATTTGGGGAACAAATTGTATACATAGTTTTGAGTACAGACCCTTAAATAACTAAAAGTAGGACATAGTGACTGAAGTAAAAGCACTTAAGAAGACCAAAAGATTCCATGTAGGTTTCCCAAGTTTTCTGATTCCCAGAGAACAGATTAAGTATTGTAAGATGCTGAGTCATCAAATTCAATTGCAATGGCACAACACTGACACTCTTAGCCATAAAACATGTTTAATGAGACCTACACTGATCCTTAACTACTTCAACTCTGCTGCCTGAAAAAACCACACACACATATGCACACACAGATTGATCTTTCTATATCCAGCCACACACACATATTAATTCAACATTAATAAATAAAATTACAAATTATAAACATTTACCAATAAAAGTTATAAATAAAATCATAAGGCCATTCATGCAAACATGAGAAAAGTTCTTGAAGGATACAATGAATATGAATTTTCAGCTACCTGTCTTATGATGGTACCAAAAGTAAAAAAAGGATCATTTAACTGTGTTTTTTCTAACTTCCCTTCAAAATTGTGCAGGTTTCCTGAAGCCATATAATTTAGATAGAAGATCACTTTTCAGAAAAGTCATAAGCAGAAGGTCATAATTCAAACCAGGCAGTCAGATTCTCCTACCATCTAAATACTGGACAAGTCATGTAATTCAGTCCTGTATTAAAAATGCTTTACATGCAGGATTTATACAGGATAAGAGTAGCTTTTAAAAGTACTGTTCTTGGAAAGAGATCTCTACACTGCTTCCAACTTGTGAAATTATAACACCTGGTACCAGAATGATTTTTGTCTTAAGTAACATATGATAAACAAAGCGACTTAGACTAAAGATAATTTGGTTGACATTTAATTTTATATAAGTACATTAAAAATAAGAAATATTGCTTTAAAAATTGGCCAAAATATGTGAATTGCAAAGGACACAAAGACAGATCTTAAGCCAAGATACTAGAAGATTAGAAATAAAATTGCCAAATAAGAATAATTTTTTTTTCATAACTACTCTACTTATGTAGGGCATGCAGATAAAACAAATTTGTGTTCAGCCCGTTTACCTCAAATAACAATTTTCACCATTAAAAAGAGACAGAATAAAGACAAGAGTAGAAATAAAATGGAGAATAGCTTCTGCATAAAACATGCAAATAAAGATAACTTTTACCCATAAACACTCTTAGAAAAATACATGATTTTGCAGAAACCATATGAAACTGTTATCTGGCTCAACGTCTAAATAAGATATAGAACTCCTCCCCTCTCCCTTCATGGTTAATTCAAACTATTTTGAAGCATTATTCTCTTATCACTACAAATAAACCTTACTTGAAGATTTCAAGTAAGGAGAAAGTATTTTCTATAAAAACCCAGTTGTATATTTTTGCCCTATTGTTGCTTACTCCAAAATGTAATAAACAAGCACAACTCACCTGAAAATATTGCTGAGTACCCAGAAACTCTCGTAATTCAAGTTACCTAATTCTTCCTTCGCACACTATGCGATCTAATTCTGTTGCCAGGGCCAAGGTATTTTACATTTGCGGTATTATACTAAAAGAACACACCCTGAAATTTATAAAATCAACAAACATCTTCTAATGTGGTATTATTTTCTGTGGACATGGACTCTTTCAATTGTTTGAAGTTCGGTGTTTGCCATCATATTAAGGATTTCCAAGATGTAAAATTGTGTTCTACATTTCTTGTAGTTTATGAGGCATCGAAAAAATTAGAGCTTTGTTCTGAGAAACAGTGAGGTAAGTAGGGGTTAAGCATATTCACCACCAAAACAATAAGCAGCGTGGGCAGACCATCATATTCCATAAAAAATTTTTTAAAAAGTACGACAATAAAAATTTAATCTCAGAGTATTGCTGGGAATGGCTGAAGATAGAATTCCAGTGTTGCACATTTCTTCATGAACTTTAATGCTTTCAAGTATTATCACCAGGACTTTCCATTCATGGCACAAGGGATTCATGGGATGCTTTCTCCTGGCACACTTAGGATGGAGAAGGAAGGAGAAAAGTTTGGATACATTCATTTCTTCCTCTATTTAGGTGACCTTTTAAAGCTTTCAACAACAACAAAAAATATCCTCTAGAAATGTGAAAAGAACCATGTTCTTCTTTTTCCTTTTCTTTAACTCTCTAGAAAGACAAAAATCTATGAGGAAAAACAAAATGAACAAAACTGCCGTATTTTATGAAAGATTTATATACAGTATTCATTCTGCTGACATAAGGGCAAGTGTAGAATTATACACTTTTGTTTTATCATAAACAAAATCAGATTATCAGGATCACATGTCCATTACTTAAATTCCCACAAATAAAAATTTGTTCATGGAAAAATAGAGATATTTTGAATACTAAAGTCCTTTATTCAACAACACAGAAATTTCACAAAAACAACTTTACTGGGCAAATCGAATGTGTTTTTTTTTTTTTTTTGTAGCTTTTTTTTTTTACAGTTTTGTACATGCCCCATAAGTAATTTTCTTTAATAAATACACTGTTTTCCAAAACTGCTTTTTTTTTTTATAATTGCACAAGCATACATACACCTTACACAAATATCTATTAGAAAATTTAATAGATGACTGCACAGTTCAGAAGAGGGGAACACTGAAAGGAGTACATTTTGTGGCCCACGTTCCTGAAATCTCAGACTTCCTTGCCATTGTGAAAATGGAATCCCTCCGAACATAGTAGCTGTCTTTTATTCACTAGGAATACAGATCTCAGTGTGAAACTGCCAAATTTAATAAAAACAAAATGTGAAACATTTAGCTGTTACATGAGAACCAACTGTTTGATATCACTGTGAATCTAACCATGATCAAAGACCCACCACGGCTTTTTGCTGAACATATTTGACCCTGAATAGTGTGTTCATTTAACTGCTTTCCCTTGTTCATTATTTGATTACAGATACTATCGGCCTAAAGACTTTGTAAGCTTTAGTATTAATTGTACAACTTACATGCCAGGGGTTCTAAATGAAAGGAAGGGGATATTCCTTTCTGTAGTGATTGCTTAATAGGAATTCATAGGAAGCCCACCATGTCTTGTTCCCTGTGAATGTGTATAGAAGGAAGTTGGCTACTGGGGATTAAGCAACCACGAGATGCTCTTAAATACTCTTACACTGGAGGAAGACTATCACTGTTTTCTCTCCTAAAGATGGACACATTTCTGATTTGTAAATATGCCTCCACTTGGGAACAGACAGGCAAAATCCATCAGAAAGCCACTTTGGTCTGAAGGCCTGGAAAGAGGGAAGTTTGCATGGTGATGCTCTTGGGATGTTTAGGGTGCCGAGTGACAGCTGACAAGGAAAACACTTCACTGTACTATGTACCAACATCCTACGTATTTTCCAGCTCTCCCCAAATGCTTACGGTATGTGCGTCTTCTTATCTCCTTACTTCGTAGGGAAGGTAAGACATCTGTGTATGTAGATCTCTCTTACAAACTTTGTAATTGGACTTATCCGATATGTAATTTTTAAGTTGTATAGTCCGCCATGATCTATATTCTGATTGCCATGTTCTGAATTTTCTTGGTACTGAATATGAAACATACAGCAAGGAATTTTCAAAAGTTACATGTCATTGGGTATTTTAGAATCATGAAAAATGTAAACCTTTAAATAATTCCCTTAGGGTTATAATGACATCCTTTACAAGTTCTCAGTATATGGACTTACAGGGAAGAGAACCAGAGGGAGGCTGGAAGAGTAACATCTTTCTTCGACATCACCAACGAGAACCTTATATGCACCCTACATTATATAAATAGAGTTTTACCAAAATCATTAAAAAAATGGGTGACGTAAAAGAACAATATCAAGAACAAAAACATGTAAGAGAATTAAAGAAAAGCTGCACTTTTCCATTTCCATAATCAACATTTTTTCATTAAAAAATTGAATTGACATGTAAAACACCACATTTTACAATATACAGATTCATTAGTTCTTTAAGAAAACAAACAAAAACACATCGAGACATGCAATACTAGCATGTATTTTAGACTCTCAGTACATTGCTGTGCGATCTTTATCCGTTATTGTATGCCTGATACAGCCTGAATGGACGTTTGCTTCAATCCTATAGTAATAATCGTCGTTTTCCAAATAGCAAGGCAAACTTACCATTCAAGTGTGGAAGTAAGTTTTCACTTACTTGTAATTAATTAGCAAATTGGTTTAAAAGTAAGAAAAATCAAATAAAAGTGGACAAGAAAGAACTCCTATAGTTCTCATTGGTCCCACAGCAGAAACAGAAATTCTAACTAGAAACCCTCAACGGAATATACATCAAGCAGAAAGCTATCTCAAAATTAACATACATTTTAAGCACATTTTAGCTCGTGATTATTTAGTTTTCTTCTTTAAACATGGATAGGTGTAATATATAATAAAATTTCCTTAAAAAGGCCATTCAACCATAAGTGGAGACCTTGCGTTCATATTCTAGGCAGGTTTAGTCACTTGTTTTTCACATTGGCATTTGCAGGTGCCTTCTCCACCCCTCCCACCCATGCTCTGATGAGGAAGTGCTCCTTCTGTGTTTTTTAAAATCTCCTGTGATATTATTTCCCATTCACAACTACAACTAGCCTCTTAAAATTATTAATCTGCTAGTCTTTCTAAAACTTTACAGTCCTTTTCATCACCCTTTCTCTTCTCAGGTTATTTTCCTCTGTGTGATCCATCTTGCTAACATTTTTCAGCAGGCTAGTGGATGTTATAGGCTGAAGTAGCTGGCTAGTGGATAAAGAACAAAAGTTACAGTAACATGGCAACTTCGATCCTCCATGTATTTTCACTAAACTCTATTTTATTCCTAAAGATGAGAATAGACTTTATAATCTGGCAAGAAACAGAAATGAAATAAACTCCCTAGGTATCATGTCATCACAAGTAACGTATCTGTCCTCCTGGGACAGACTTAGGAACCTTGACTGCCTTAAGAAAACCAAATCCTATGTGAAAAGGTAGCACAGATCCTATGAAACATTAGCTTCTTTGTGTTTGGGGCTGTTTGCATTTATGGAACTCCACAGAATGTGGCCTTGCCTTCTCAGGAATGAAAGCATCAAGTGACAAAAATGGGAATAGGAGCAATGGAACATTCCACTGAGGGCCTAGGGGAAGGCCAGTGATCCAACTGGGAGGCTATGAGAAAAGGAGATAAAAAGAGATTTAAAAGCCTCACTTCTATAAATGTGTTTAATTTTTTTTAACTTAAAAATATACCTAGCCATGTCTCAATGCAGGAGGTCTTTACCTAGTCAAGTTTTAAAACAAACTACCCATTTCGTTTCATACATGGAATTAAAACATTTGGATACATTTTATCAAAAGTTTCTTTTTCCTACCAAAAGAAAGAGAAAGAGAGAGAGAGAGCGAGAGAGAGCAAAATTTAAACAAACAAAAAATACATATACCCCATGCTGGGCTGAGAAAAAAAAATCAATCATGAATTTCTCCCCTAAGATATGATACTTTTCTCTGTATCCTAGAAAACACTGATTAAAAAAAAAAAGTTATACAACTGATGCTGCATGTTCCAACTACTGTGAGTACTCCGCCTTACAGTGCAACCCAAGACAAGTCAACTACACTAAGTATTTGGGAGGTATACCCTTCTGTACAGCTCGTTTGTAAGCAATGCAAGTGCATAACCACTACTCTAATATAGTGCTCAAAAGATTAATTGAAACTTTCATAACATCTTCCCCCTCTTATAACAATACAACTGAAGGTAATTGCTGGATGCATCATCATCTTTTAGTCTTGTAAAACTTGGCATCAAGTCTCTACGGAAAGATGCATGGCAAAACATGCCACTGCTGTTGCTGCTTCTAGAAACAACTGGCAAAAAATAGTTAAAGCTAAAATTTATTGCTCCAGATTTAACTCGCAGAACCATACTGTTGTGTACAAACTGTTAATCTCCATAGATGCTCAGACATGATTGTCTCCTTGTGTCTAAACACACAAAATACAAGCTGCTATCTGTACAGTTTACAGTACTGAAACACATATATTTGAAAATGAAGTATAGATATGTACTTTGCAAAGATACATGATTTTACAGCAGGGGTTTACCCAAACTTATTTTTTTACAGCCACTTCCAAAATAGACAACAACTTCACTAGTATAGCTAAATTACATCAAAGAAAGAATCAGTGTATTGAAAGTAAATAGACTGGCCAATTCCCCAAACTCCCAGATTATTTTTATATGTCTTTTTTTCTTTTCCTTTGTTTTGTTTTGTTTTGTTTTGAAGAAACCCCTATACATAAAATGAAAATAATATCTGGATATTTTCTTCAGTGGTGGACTAAGCAGTTTCTTAAAACAAGACATTAGTTTGCCCTTCACTTCCAAATGCCTTGAAAATAAGATATACTACTGCTTTAAAAGAACCATCGGAATGCTTCAGCGCTGGGAACAGGTGTTCTCTATAAAAAAAGAGCAAGAAAACAAGTTAAGCTTTTTTTCTATGCCAATATAAAATTAGATTTTTCTCCTTTACACTTCAGCAATATTTTTAGTCAGCAATACACAACATAATGACTTGTATATTTCAACATTTAATAAAAAAGAAATGCTCAATCTTAGAACATTACAAAAATTAGAATGTTGAAATTAATGATAATTTACTGAATATAATGATTAAAACACATTAGTCTAAAAAATACCAGAAACACAGCCTAGAACATGGATAACCATCAGAATAAATGGGACGGTTGAAGCTATTAATCAGTAGTAGGAAGTCCAGCCAGAAAGTCTGTATCTGCTGTGTACCTATGCACCTCTATGTAAGGTTGCTGCTTAGAGAATTCAGTGAAGTAGTTTCTTTATTCTGGGGAATTTCTTTTATAACAGGACAACAACAAGTATTACATTGATGTTACTTCTATCATTTAACAACTATGTACCACTATTTTAAAGTCTGCATTTTCAACAAATTAAGGCCATATGTATGAAACAAACTTACACTAGCCAACGATACTCAATGGAGCATAACTTTTATACCATAAAAATACTATCGTTTTTCAAAGGAGTAATAAGTTAGCAACAAAAGTGTGAGCAATTCTTTTAACAAAAATGTTAAAGTCACTGTGGGACTTTTTTTTTGTCAGAAAAACGGTATAGGATTGAATTTTCTTCTATATATTAACATTACAGTAATTCATTATACTATACTCTTCTTTAAAAAACAGAATCACATGAGAACATATTGAAAGTACATAAGAAACAATAAGCTAAGAGTAAATTTGCCTATAGGGGCTAATGAAAGAGAGCTGGTACTATTCCTTAGACCAGTCCAACAAGCCTGTGTAGAATATAAGATGGCTGCTAGGATAATTAAGTATATAAATTGACATGTTGAATGTTACCAAATTATTGAGTAGGTACAGAATGCGAACACACACACACACACACACACACACACACACACACACTTCTTGTAAACACATCTTAGGACAGTGTTAATAGCACTTGAACTTCATATTTCAGAATATACATGAAAAATTCTACTGTAAGTACTCCTTAATAATTGAAACTAGCTTTGATTTACTGTCTCACATTTGACTTATTTGGTTGACACAGTCCTATTGTGTTAATGTCATCTAAAAATAAGAGTGTATTAATTAAGATGTCCACTGAAATGTAAATGAAAAGAATAACCATTTTGGAAAGCAAAGCCACTTTTCACTATTTGTACTAGAAAGAGTTTTTAAAAACTTGTCCCTGCAGTCAACACAATAAATCTGAAGATGAATATGTAAGAACAAACTAACGATTCTTTAGTTATTATTTTTATTTTTTAAATGTTTATTTATTTTGAAAGAGAGAGAGAGAGAGAGAGAGAGAGAGAGAGAGAGCAGGGGAGGGGCAGAGAGAGAGGGAGACAGAAAATCCCGTGTAGGCTACACGTTGTCAACACAGAGTCCAAAGTGGGGCTCGATCTCACGAACCAAGAGATCATGCCCTAAATCAAAATCAAGAGTTGGAGCTTAACCAACTAAGCCATCCAGGCACCCTGATTATTTTTTAAAATAAACTCTACTCTCAATGTGAGGCTCAAACTCACGACCCTGAGATTAAGAGTCCCATGCTCTACCAGACAGGTGCCCCAAACTGATTCTAATGCAAGTTTGTACCCATGTATATACAAAAGTATTTAACTTGTGAAGTATTGTTTAAAAATGCAAATAAGGAAGTCTATTATTCCCACATAACTAGTACTTATTAATATTTTAATCCTTACTCCTCATGGTGTAATGTTTTCTTCTCTCCAGCTCACTATGCATACCGGAATCTCCATCATTTGATTTGGTTGATAAGAAAAACTCCTTTCCTACTTTCCAAAATTAACTTTTGAATGATAAATATAATTATATATGCTCATTACATTTATTTAATCACTATTAAAGGAACTATATGAACTCATAAAAAACAACATATTCATTCTAATATTCATGCTTTACACACACACACACACACACACACACACACACAAGCAGTAAATGAAAACTTAGACGTTTATACCAGATGCTAAGCTTGCTGCCTGATGCCAACTAAGAATAAATTTTATATAAGTATGCATACTTATATAAATGTAGTCATTTTTAACAAGATAAGTTAGATCCAAACATATCCATGCAATTACAGATTCACATATGAAAAATAAACATGTGCATATATATTCATATATATTCACATTTACATGTATAGAATATGACATAGAGATGCCAATTTACTCTCAGATGCCAACTGGAAACAAGACTGTAAGTATATACTTAGATAATCTTGTATCTTGATAAACATATATGTTTATGAAGATAAACAGAAAAATGTATGGAGTACATTTTTTAAATGAGGTGAACTCCTTATGTCTTAGATATATTTTGAAATCTCTTTTCCAGCTCTTTGCTCTTCCTGTGCCCTTTTCCATTACTCAGTTTTATTTGCAATATTTAGAAAAAGCAAGCTTTATAAAATGCCACCTGAGATCAAAGGTCATTATTGTGAGGAGAAAGATAATCATTTCTCAATGCTTTTTACCACTAAAAATTAATTAGATAATGCAAATATGAGAAAAACAGAGAGCTGGTTTTCTTTACTAATGCATCTTGTCACAAAATAATAGCACTGGGATGTGTGTGTATTATTATGCATACATTGAGACCAGTACGTATCTCCACACCTAAGGTACAGACCATCCACTGCTGCAGGGTAAAGGTGAAGATTATCAGGGAGGCATCTTTTAAAAACGATCTCTCCCTTATATGAAGATTTATGAGGTCATGAAGCCTAAAAATGATTTGTTGGGAAATCACCTAAAATGTGTGAGAAAACAGGAAAACCAATGGTGCGTTAATTAGAACAAATTATCAAGGCATTCACCAGAAGCTTGAAGTGAGGTTCCTCTAAATGTTATTTCAGGATTAAAAAAGTAATAAAACTCCTTAGTGTCCCCCATAGGTCACACAAAGCAGAAAATGCATGCCCAATCTCCTGCCTGATTTGTATTGGTTCAGTGGAAATTTACTTTATATCTGGACTGAGTTCTTTTCTGCCAAGATGGGTAAGGCAACACTGTTTGTTTTCATACATAAAACATTGTTTAAATTATATATTTTTGATTAAGTCTGTACTAATTTGGGGACATGTCTTCTCTAATCCTGTCAATGAATGAGGTCATCTTTGTAAGAGAACTTTTATTTCAAATGTTGTGTGGATTCAACACACCAATGAGGGACTAAGCACCCTGCCTAGCTACCTTCGGGGTTATATAAATTCAAGAGTCCCAGCTGGGGAATCACACTCCTGATGAGATTACAGTGACTTTCTGGATCTCAGTGATGCTTGCAGGAAATCATTATCCTGAGTGACAGGAAAGCCAGATTCCCCAGGAAGAGAAGGGGGTGGAGAGGTAAAGAATAGAATTGAGTTGATCAGCATTGTTTAAGACAGCCTTCGCTGCTCCTGCAGGTGCAAACGCTGACAAAAAACAGCCTGCTCCCAGGAGGACTGTGGAGAAACCTGCAGCCCTCAGTTCTCCTTCCGGTATTGCTGTAAAGCATGGTGTTCCAGAGAATTCATCCCTATGAAAGCCAGAGCCACATACCGAAGAAATTAAACTAATGAGCTTAAAGGGTTGGCTTCTGTTTCCCTCCTAAATAACTTTAAAAAGCAATGATACTTTCCTGAATAATAGAATGATATAACCCAAACCCAAGTACAGTTTACACTGACATTAAAAAATGAATACAAAAAATTATCAATCTGCCTCCGGCAATGGTATTATTTAAGTTCTGTTAAATCAGCAATGAAGACATAAATTAAACAACCTAAAATACACAAAACTACCAAAAGCTGCCACCTTAGAATTTGAGTATTTTTTTCTTTTTTTGTGCCTGTTGAGCAGTCACGTGAACTGTGACATCTTCAGGTTGAGCCTGCATCTACACACTTTTGTTTAAAATATGGCAAGTCCAGAGGTGGCTGGGTGGCTCAGTCGGTTGAGCATCTGACTTGATTTCAGCTCAGGTTATGATCCAACGGCTGTGATTCCAGGGTCATGGGATTGAGCCCCACTGCGGGCCCCCCTCTGAGCACAGAGCCTGCTTAAGATTCTCTCTCTCTCTCTCTCTCTCTCTCTCTCTCTCTCTCTCTCTCTTTCTCTCTCTGCCCCTCTCCATTTGCTCTCCCTCTCTCTCTCTCTAAAATAAAAATTTTAAATGAAAAAAATAAAATATGGCAAGTCTAAAAAAATTCACCTCCTGAAAGCTGAAAATGGGATATCTATACCTTTTTTACAATATATAAAGTACAGCACTAAACAATACTCATCATTTTAATAAAGCTAGACATGAACTTTCAAAGGGCAAATTAAAGGCAACTTGATGTTGAAATTTACTTCAGAATGCATAAGTCTATAAATTGAGATAATAATTATGACATTTGAAAATTCTGTAACTAAAGTTAAATATATCTATTATTTATTCATATACTTTTGAATCCAAAAATCTCAGTGATTCACCTGGGTCTTCGGAATTCTACTGTGAAACAACAGGATGGTTCTAATACAATGATTTCCAACCTGGAGTGTTTTGGGCGACTGTTATTCTTCTACTAATCAGAAAATTATTTCTAGTTTTCCCATTTATTATTAATTAAAGAAATGGAAATCATCCGATCATTTTTCGATTCTCATATAATGATGTGAAGTATACTTTTTCCAACCAAAAGCAAAGCAATTTAGAACTGCAGTTAGCCAATACAGCCTCTTTTAAACTCTGCTGAAATAGTTTTCCTGTGAGGAATCCCCTATGTTTCTTAGACTCCAAGCATCTAAGACCTTGAAACTGGGAACACCTCACAGCATTTGGCTCACCTTGTCACATAAGAACTTGACACCTTAATGAATCACTGAAATTTTGCAATAGAAAGTATGCAAGTATGACAAAAGATAATAGTAGGTACCAATGTTTGCCTTTAGATATTTGATTATATTTTGTTTCGGCTTCATATGAAACTTCAAAACTTTAGAGTATTTTGCGTTAAGAAAAGGAAAAGGATTCCTGATGGTGAAGAAAACTACATTTTTTTTTCTGATTTGGTTCACAAAGAATGCTAAAACATCAAGTTATATAGGTTCTCAATTTCTTTTACTGACAAAATTTCAAAACCTACTTGGAGAAGAAAAAATTTTATTCTATATACAATATTGTGGATGGGAATACACACAGTACATCGATAAAATTGATAATTATGATCTAAAATGATACCTAGAAAATGTTAGAGACATACCAAAAATTTTTTAGCAGAAATATTTTTCTACATCCTATTTATAATTAATATATTGTAGAAATCATAGACCAGTAACCCACTAACTTTGCTAGAACTTTTAGCAAGCACAAGTATAGCATAGGTCAGTAAATCTGAGAGAACAATTATTTTGTGATATATGATAATCTCACAGTCTAACAACTTACTGTTATTACAATCATAAACAACTTTATTTGTTAACAATACCTCAATTAAAATATATAAATTAATATAAGTATAGCTTCTACTTTTTAGATTACACCTTTCTTTTTCTGTTCTATTGTAATATATATGCCTTATATACTATGTGATATATATCATATGTGTGATATGATATATGTACGATATCTATTTGTGATATATCATGATATATATATATATATATATATCACATATGTGATATGCATCAGACTAACTTTCCTCATAATTCAGATTCATTTATCATATAACTGTATAATATATATATTATACTCACATTTTGTTTTGGCCATTATCCAGATGTCAACTAAAAATACTTATCAGTATTACCACTAACTGGAATATTAGGCCCCTTTCTAAATGAAAGAAAGAACCAAATGAGTAACTGGATATGTTTTATGACCCACTTTTTTGGAGGCCTTAAATATGATTATAAGGAGAACTCAACTTTTTTGGTTTTCAGATTGACGTTTATGGCCAGGATTTCTCTGATTAATGGTGGAGAACTCGCAATGGTTTTTTCATTAGTATCCATTCTCTGCGGGCCATTGCTCCTACAACTCCTCCTGCTTTGCCAATATTGACAGTTCTTCCTCTTCCGCCTCCTCCTACATGAACACCACCACCCTCACCATCACCACTGTGATGGTTTTAGACTACGACAGCATGACGTTTTACAAGACAAACCTAGCTAACCTTTGCAGATGGAAAGCTGAGTTGTTATAGTATGTAATACAGATGCTAAAGTCACATCAATGTGGTGGTAGAGCCCGTTAGGAAAATAACTGCCTAAAGGAGAATGTGTGTCTAAAGAATAGGAGTGGGTTGGTAGAAAGGAAAGTAACAGCTGAACGCCATGACTTGGACATGGATCCCAAAGTGACAAAAAAGGCGCCCACTTTTGGTCCTAGTATTTAATGCAACTACTGTATTTAAGCAAGTCTCTTGATAATGCTATGTAGGATCATATTTCAACTGATTTTGGTAAAAACACTTCAAGTCACATCTTTCTAATAAATAAGTTTATTGTGTTATAGATGAGTTGTTTAGTGATGAAAATGTTCTTGGACATATAAAAATAAACTGTAAGGGGATGGTACGCAGAAAGAAGAAAAAATTTCAACAGTCCACAAATTAAAAAGGTGTTTCTGAAAAACAATTATATACAGTATTTTTAACCCTATGTTAAAAGTTCTTAGAGGGAGTGTGAAAGGAAATTAAATGTAAAACAGATTAAAAAGCAAAAATTAGATTAATAACATCAATACTATAAAAATGATTAGAATTAATTCTACTTATATGTTCCATATGCTTAGATTTCACTTATGAATATATATACAAATACATGTGGTTATATGATAAATGAATCTTAATCTATCTACCTACCTACCTACCTACCTACCCACCCAACTGACAGACAAAAGTTAGATAATTTTATGTCCCCTCAGAGTCACTCTACTAATCCTGTTTCATGCAATGATACCTTTAGGTAAGATCATTGCTGATCAGCTATTGAAAAAACGACCATCATTCTTTTCTTGATCAAGTTGTTGGACCATTTTGAAGATGTTGATTGATTTTAAAGTAGACAGTGAACTGTGGAAATATTCTTGTAAAATGGGAGGAAATAGGAAGCCACATTAAAAAATACCAAGAGGTGACTTTTTAAAACTACCAAAGCTATGATTTGGATAGTCTCTAACATGTATTCAAATGAAACACAATAGTTACACCAAACCTCTATAATTACAGTGCTTATCTTTGAATTATTATAGATCTGAGAATTTGAGAAATATTTTTTTTCTGTATTATATAAAAAGTGAAAATAACTTTAATAAAATTTTTTCTCACTAGGCTAAGTTCCTTAGCATCTTGGATGTGGTCACTGGACTGCATCTGGTTTGGAATCCTCTATGACAAAATTCCAACCACTTGTATAGACCCAGCCCAAAAACAGAGAATGTTTTAGGTCCATGAATTACTTAGAGGAATTTAGAGTCAGTTCCAAATGTTTTGGTCATAAAGATGTTATCATCAAAATAATGTACTTGGTTAAAACCATATTCCTGAGAATAACATGCAGTTTTTGGTCTCTCTCCTTTTTTCTTTTTAAATAACAAAATTAAATGACATATAGTCAGTAACTATTATAATTTAACTTTATCAAGTTATTACGTGTTTATCTAGCTCTTTAGAAATATATGTTGGTTAATGTCCCTCATTAAGAGGATATATACTCTTAAGCATTCTACACTACCATAATATCAGCAAATCTTGTGCTAGAGCAAGTCCTCAAATGTTTAGATTGAAATTTCTCCTCAGAGAGTTTCCATATATTACTTCTTTTTCTATGAATATCTTTTGCCCCATCTTTGTGCAAACATAGCCACCTTCACAAAGCTAACTAACCAGCAGAGTATATTAATAAGCCTAACTTTTTTTTCAAGCATAGAATTTATAAGATGTAGCGATTAATATTCTTTCTGCCACTTTTCTGGAGTCTTTTTTGCATGTACATTCTGTATTTTCCAGGAAGTTCTCTGTATAGCCACAAAAAACTACAGTTATTTTTGAAAAATGAGTTGTTTATAGGTAGAGGATGGCCTCTGTCTCCCGAAACACTATTTTTCATTTTGAGCATTAGTTTTCTCACCTTGGCTTTGCTACATTTCTAACTGTAGACCTGAGTTAATTAATCTTAAAGAGAAATTAAAAGGAAAAAAAAACACAACACTAAACAAAACCTAGTTTCTGTGAAACTACTTTTTTCATTATGGTAAATGAAAAGAAACAATGCTGAGGGGTTCTAGAGGGTCTAAGCTAAGACTTACGTCATCTTTACAGAAATTTTGAGACATTAACTATTTCTACCAATCTCTTCTTTAAACCAGACTCAAGCAGATGACCTTGAGCATGACAATCCTTTCTACCAGTATGCTCCTTTCTGATTTCCCTTTAATCTGTAACACTACACTCTCCCTGCCCTTCCTCCCTCCCTCCTTTTCTTCCTTTACTTCTTTTTTATTCAGGTCAAACAAGAGTTTCCAGTACTCTGTAAAATACACTTAAAATAACAAGTCATACTGTAGATTCTCAGTATGTTCAAATGTTCAAGGCAAGTATTCTTTTTGTTTTCTTATTCCTTGACAAATTCTAGAACACTAAAGAAAACTTAATACTTCATCACATAATCACGTGAGGTAACCAAGCAGAGATCATAAACAGCAATTTGTATTTCTTATTTAAATCTGGGGAAAAACTAAGCCAAGGATGAATCAAGGAATCCCAAGGCTTATACATAGGTACGAGGTTGCTTCCAGAGCGATTATATCATTTTAATTCAATTATATCATTTTAAATGTGTTCATTTCTTGGATTGAGAGTTGAGAATGAAGTAGGAAATTAAGTATCTTAGATGGAGGGCTGACTAAGATGTAGAGTTAGGGATTTCGATGGGTACTGTAAAAGGTAGAAATAAAGAAAATTCAAGGTCCTTAAGCAGCTGTGTGTGTGTGTGTGTGTGTGTGTGTGTGTGTGTATGAACATATATGTATGTATACATCCACAGCACTTACCACAAACCTTAGAAAATAAGAGTTCCTACCTGAAGATTTGTTAAATTGAATTGAATTTATCAGGGGTTTTCTATGTGCTCAGTAACATACCATGTATTCAGGATTATACAGCATAGGTACAGACCTGCCTAGAAGTGAAGACACACTATTTAAGAAAGACATTTAAATTTTACTCTTTATCTTGTTAACATTGTTCCATTTACAAATATAATTTCTTTCCTCACTACAGACTTGTTCAATAGTGTTGTTGCTGCCACTAAACTAGTGTTTTTCAAATTTTTTTGACTGCAACCAACACTTAGAGATACATTTTACATAGCAGCCTAGTACATGCATACACATACATTTATGTATACATACAAACTGAAACAGAAGTTTAACAATATGTACTCTTACTATATGTGCTGCACTCATATATTTTATGTTCCACTCTGTTCTGTTCTACTTTCTAAAAATCCTTGTGGTAAGCCAACACATGGACCACTAATGTTCTGTCACCTGCAGTTTGAAAAACACAGCTCTACGCCACACAAATAACATATTCATGTGAAGAGAATCACATGAGGAAAATCCAAAAACCACTCCACTTCATAAAGAATTTAATTCTCTACAGTAGACTTACACAAAAGATCTGTATTTCTTTGGGGACGGAAAAGGCCAGTGTTCTCTGTTTTGTTTTTCATGGATGAAAATTAGAGCACACGAAATATTTAGTGCTTACTAGAAGATTCCACATCTTTTCAATTTTCATCCATCTATATACAACCGAGAATTTTAGCTCTTTCCCTTATTCTTGACTCCACCAAAACCATCACTGGTCTCATCTTACCTACACACAAGAACATTTCCCATAGACAAATCTTTCACCAGCACAGTTAATTTTTCTACCACCAATTCACCAACACTCGCAATCATCCTTTCTGCACAATTAAATGAATTAAATGTACATAGTCTATCTTTCTTTTAAAATGTATTCCACTTTTTTTCACTCTGTAAGGTTTTGAAGAAAATATACCTTCTCTGGAATTTGCTAGAATTGCTGAAATATACAGAAATGCCATAAGTCTTGGTGATGTATAAACATATACCCTTTTCCCCTCTCATCCTCTTAGATCATTATCCTTTTGATTCTATCAGTCATCCAGGTGTGTGTGTGTATGTGTGTGTGTGTGCGTGTGTGTTTAATTTCTGACCAGGAAACTGTACTTTCAGCAGAGTTTTCACCAATTTGACACTTCTTCACGTTCTCAAGAATGTCCTCTAAAGTATGAATTTAGATGCAGAGGAGATACAAATGGGACACCATTTTCCACCCATCTTGGAAGCATTCTCTTTTAGCTACACTTTGGAATTATTCTACCAAATGTTTCAAAGACATAAGTAAAAATAATAACATCAGCTATAACACAATCTGTTTTCCTTGTCTCTGATTCAGCTGCCACTCCACTGAACTTGAGCTTTAGCTCTGACTCCCAAACCAAATGTATTGAGTGAAGTCATAAAAATATTATATTCCCTCATTTTATAGTTTCCATTCTTTGCAAAACTTCTGTAACTGCTGAAGCAAAGCAGACATCCATATCCTGCCTTGACAAAGTTCCTTCTAGATACTGCATTGCATCCTGACTTGAATATTCCTTTCTATTTGGTTTTTAGTGCTTTCTGGGTTAGTATCTCACCTGTCTTAGGGTTTATCACTATTTTCTCCCAGAAAACCATCAGCCTTCTCTATTACCACTCACTAACTTTCTTTACCTCACAAATATTCTCTCCTTATTAAGAAGAAAAAGGAAAGTTCTTCATAGTTACTTTACTTTTTATCTCAGAATGTATATCTGTTTTACGCTCCCCCGCCACACACCTATCTTTCAAAACAAAAGTAAGTAAAATTTTCCAATATTTATTAAATATGTTCTCCAACTAGAATTCACAAGCATTTAACCATTTCTTTTCACAATGATTTTCTTAAACGAATTCACATTTAGAATAACTCCCCATGTCTGCCAAATAAAGAAAAGAGTAACCAAACGAAGGTATTGAGTTAAAGGGAAACACACATACACTCTCCCCCACCCTCCGCCCCCATTAAAAGTTAGAGAAATTAATGGCAATGGTGTGCCTTTGGTGAGGAAGGAGGAAGCACACGAATGTGTTTAATTTGGCTCATCCCATTGACTGACTTGACTGGGTGAGTTGTGCAGTTTTCCTGGGCATTTGACAATACAAGAACAAGGAAAACTTGTTTATCAGGTTTATCTCTTTCCAAGTGAAATCAAGCCAGTTATTTGGAGAACTGGATGATTAAAGCAAAAATCCAGAAAACACAAGCTACAACAGAGTTTATCTGGGCTTTAATGTCTGAAAACCATAAGTAGCCTGCCTGTGTACTGAATTATCTGTAAACATAATTGTCTTATTCTCTACTTTTCATTGACGACTTTAAAATAGGAATGAGAAATTGCATAGCATCTTTCAGTATGCAGAGTATACAAACCTACATATAATATCAAAAAGTTGTAAGCTAGTGGGTATTATTATCCCCATTCTATAGATGAGGAAATAAAGTTCAGATAAGTTATGCTGATGTACCTGACATTTCAACTGTAAGTTACCCAATACTATGGGCTCTTCCCATAACACATCATCTAACTGTGGCCACATGGCCCGAATATAATTTTTAATTATAAAAGAAATGAAAAGCCAAGAAACTAGTAGTATACTTTCCTAATATAACCTATATTTGGTTTTATATCAAAGAAATACATCTTGAATATTACTTCCTTAAAAAAGTAATTTTTGCTTTGCCATTTGCTTTAGAGTAAGTAATGTAATGTGAAATAAATGCATTAAATATTAAGAAAAGGAAAAACAGGACAAATTTAACAGGCTCGCTCTCATACCTGGCTTCAGATTCTTAGGCTGTTAAAACAAATTAAGGGAAAGCTCCGAAGTTTCACAGAGGAAAAAAAAAATTCTCATAATGTTTTAGAGTAGAAGTTAACAAGCCTGCTGGGATCCTTTTAGCCCCTGCAGAGCTAAGTCTTCAACATTATTAAATGGCTGTCGCATCTGAAGTATGGTGCAACATAACTCAATAAACAACAGAAAACATATGATGCTGAATGGAGGGAGGCTTGTCGATTAACGTGCAGAATAATTCAATTTTAGGACAGGTGTTTGTATGTGATGGAACGAGATACGACTGAAAGATAGACCACCCTTGTGCCGCTCCCCCAAATATTTTGAAACTCATAAGGACAAGAGCATAATGCCAGATGAAAAACTATGTCAAGAATGAACAGAAGCACCACAAAGCAAGTGAAGGAATAAAATTACACATACGCAAAATCTTCAAAATTTACACTGATTACAATAAAAAGTATTCTTGAAAACAAATGTTTGTAAAAGATGGTATTTTCTCAAGTGTTCCACATTCCCAAACAAGATCATCTACATTCTAATCAGTGACTGAAAATCCCACATAAAAATGGAAGAGTCTACCATTATTTTGGGTGCATTTTTGCCTTTTAATGACTAATCTAAAAATAAAGGAAAACTAAAAGAGATGTGAGTCCTTTATCCAATGTAGATATATACTTGGGCCATTCACTAACTCTTGAATTTAACCTACTAATTTGATTAGATATTTTTACATAATGAATATATTAGTTTAATGTTTTGCATAATGTAAGAAAACATGTAAAAAATGGAAGCATTTACACTCTTGTGAAATTTATTGGACAGTAGGACATTTTGTTATGCTTTCTCAAAGCAAGATTAAAAGGTGAATTGTTTTCGGGTAAAAACGAACTATGCATTCAGACAATCTAACCAACTGAGTCTAAACAGTTTGAACAGTTCTAAGTACCAACTATTTCAAAAGAGTTTTTAAAAACACATTTCGACCTACGCAAGTAGTTTATATTACTTGTGAATCCAGAAGGAATATCCTACAGGGTTTCCAGGGTCACTCCCATATAGATCATCAGTCTCCAACCTGGCAAACTAGAGCAAATATGGATGAAATGCCCACCTGTTTGCACTCCTTTCCATTTTTAGTGGACAGACGATTTTTTTTTAATTTACTCTGTTAATATCATTCTGTAAGTCTGACTATACAAAACTCCTAACTATTCACCCAGGAAAACAGCTGACTAAGGCTAACCAAAATATACAGCACTGTTTCTGTAATCAGCTCATCAAAAAGTTTAGGAATCAAGTAACTTTTGTTTATTTTCCTAATCAATAGATACACTCTTCATTCTTATTTAAAATGTCCAATATTTTTATCTGGTTAGTCTAAAATTTGTTGTCGTTTTTACTGATTTGTTCTGATTGGCTTTCTGGTTGCTTATTGGTTTGTATTTTGTTTGAGGACAGTTGAATTTCACCCAAACATTCCTACAGGATACCTTAAATATGAATTTTAATTATTTTTATTCTACTATTCCTAATTGCCATGCCAAAGATTGCTTAGAAGTTTCATGGTATTTGGATAGGTGGGGGTATTATTTTCATTTAGGAATTATTGAAAATGTATGGTCCTTTTAAAAACAACTTTGGACCACCTTGCACTAAATCTAGTGATAGAAGGAAAATCGCACTGGACTTGTATTACAGTATGATGCCTTGACCACAAATCTAGTTGACTTTAGTCAAAGTTAAACTTTTCTGAACTTTTTTCTTATCACTTATGAAATTCAGGATTGTGTTCCTACATTATTTCTATATTACACACCTGTTAATATCCTATCATTTTGTTTAAGTTGATTGAAAACTTTCCTCTTTCCCTTGATAGTTATATATTTGCATTTTGAGAGTAAAACAAAAATTTACGCTTTTATAAACTGGCACGTTTTTGATTTTTGAAACTAAAAATTGAAAACTCATTTTTAAATTATGATATAAAATGACAAACTGGTGGATGTTTCACTTTAAGATAGGAAACATCCGTATTTACCTATAAATTTTTTATGTAAAAGTCACCAAACTTCAAAAACTTATTAACATTGTCAATTATTTAACTAGACAGATGCTGAGTGTGAAGGACACCCTATTTTATACATGGTCTACAAATGAATTTCTTTGGGAAACAGGAACCATCTCCCTTGCAGACAATGCTTTGTCCAGAATTCTACAATTGTCATTTGGGTGGCTGGGGCTCTCAGAACTTAATAGCATATATAAGAAACATGTCCCTCCTCCCCTAAAACACTCCTCAAAAAAATCAAGTTATCAAGTTTGGGGCAATATTTGGATGTTTTCCACCAAACCCCTGAGAAGCACAACCAAAATTGTTGGCCTGTATATTCAGCAGATAAATTTTTTAATGAGAGAAAAGAGAAGAAAGTGATTGAAATTGTTCTTTTTCTTGAGTTTCTAGTTTCTCAGTCTCTTCCCTCTAAGGTACCCTTTTCAAGTCCCTTCTCCAGCTTGTGATGCCAGTGTGTAACTTAGAGCTGAGAGCCAAGGGTGGGGGCAGGGAAATCTCCTGAGGTGCTGCTTACTAATGTAATTCCATAAATCAGCTAATGGGAGAGAAACCAGATCTGTGTGGTCTCTAATGCTGTCCCACAGAGATCAATCATGTCACCTGAACAATGTTCAGGGACTAAGAGGCTGGGGTTGCCCAAGGGATGATTCTATCCCTTGAGTCATATGAGGCTGAGATATTTTAAAAAGTTAGATCTTCATATCAGAAATGTAACTACTGTGAATCTGAAAACTGAAGGATTGATTACCTTTCCATGAGACAAAGTGCTATTATGTAACTTATTATCATAATGCATAATCACATGTTTATTAAAATCTCTCAATTTAATATTGATCATTTAGGATGCAAGTTTTTAAGGTAAGTTTTGTTGCAAAAAGGGCATATAGTATTTGTAATAACTGCTTTGAATAATTAGTGACAAGTTTTTAATACAGTAATTGACTAAATGAACAGTGTTCTGTGCAAATACACAGTATCACAGAAAAACTAAATTTGTTTTATGTGCATTGTTATCTTATGGAATATTATCAAGAGGGTGATTTTATAAACATATTTCCAAGGCATTAAGATGCTCTTAACATGAGATGAAGCAGGAAAATGTGAAAATAAGTTAGGTTGTTCTAAAAGGAATGCCAGAGAGGAGGCTTTAAAAAATGTGGGCAAGAATCCCAAAACAACCATGTGAATCTGTCTTAATTTCAGTTTACTCACCCTGAAAATCTGATTAAGCCTCCAGTCTTTGAGGAGAATAAGTCAATGGAAAGAAGGACTCATGAGGTTTGAAATGATAAATAAGAATAAAACTAATGATGATGCAATTATTAATTGGTGTCCATAATTTAAAGCCAACAAATATTAGCTACTGAACTTAAACCTGAAGTCCACAGGTAATACCCATAATGAAACCCCAAATCATTATCCTCAGCCAGGGAGTCTATCCAATCTCTAAAACATCTCCACAGATGATGATAACTTACAGGAACCAAATTAGAGAGGGAAGCAGGTCAGCAGGGGACTTTTCACCCACCAGCAAACACTGCTCCAGCTTTGGTTCAGTCATGTAAACCCTGTCACTCTGACATGCATCCAGCTGGTTTCCTACAACCATAACTGTGTGGTTACACATGTGCTTAAGGCTGCAATTGCCTTTTTAAAATAAGCTAGATAGAGTCTTAGCCAATTAAAAAACAAAACAAAACCCCTCCCCCAAACTTTTTCTTTCTGCCAAATAGCATTCCACTAACAATCTTAGCCTTGAACCATGACCTTCTTGTAGGAAGGAGTATGTAGTTAGGAAAACATCTTCAGAGAGCTCTATGAAGACTGAAATTTGTTTCCCTTCTCACCCACACCCCATTTTCTGAAGATCAACAGAACTTTTGTGCACGTGGATTTAAAAGAAAAGGTAGTACTATGGGATCATCTGTGATCAAAATGTCTAAGGAATTTAAACATCACAACAAGTCTGTGGGAAAACTACCCAAATGAGAAAAAAATGGAAAAAAAATTTATGAAATTTGTCTAGACTGATAAATCAGCATAGAAACTTGTGCAGAAAACCTATTGATAGCCACATTAAGCTCCTTCAGAGCGGTTATTTACTAAGTAAATCAGAATTATTCAGTGGCCCTACCCACTGCATACTCTAAATTGGGATGCAGTCTGGGCCATGGGTCTAGCTGAAGGTGTAGCCTACTTGCAACATGAAATCTATTATGCTACATACTATATAGTTAAAGAGGAAAAATAAAGCCATCTAGTCCTTATCAACTGGGCATTGACAGGAAATTTTTATCATGAACTGAATTTTAATTCCCATAGGCCTTAGAGACTAGAGGTAAGTTGCAATAAATTAATCCAGAAAAACACAATTCAAAAACTAAAAACTAGTTTTTGCCACCTAAGAAAATAGATAGACCTGCATTTTTATAATTGCTATTATCTTTGTTTAAGCAGCATTGCCAAAGGAAAGGTAGTAAACCACTCTGAAGTAAAGTCAAACTCTTGACAAAGAGATGAATTCTCTTATAAGGAGGGATAAGTGCAATGTTTTGATGGACCTGATCACAATCAATAATGATAGCAATACAACACTGTGGGTTTTTTTTGGAATCCCAAAGTGCCATTTGCTTGGTATATTAATAAAACTTAAAAAAAAAATCTGTATCTTATTTGTGTTCAAACCTGCAACAGAATTCTTTAACTTTCCTCTTTTAACCTTTTAAAGAGGTTCTCCTTCATGGAGAAAACTCCTTGAAGCAGTGCTCGCAATTTTTAAAAAGAATGTGCAAGTGCCCTCTGATAATAACTTGTGAGAGCCAGTCTCACTCTATAATCTGACCCATAGAACATTCCCAAATGCTAAATCCACTATCTACATTCTCAAGTATATATGAACATCCTGCCATCTACTCTGCAAATTTTATCAAGGGACTAAATACGATTACTTTTCCATATTTCTTTGTTAAACATTCCACTAAAACCATTTACCTATGATTGTACCTTTTTTCCCTTTTTGATCAAGTTACCATATGAAATTTCCACCAGACACATCACTCCTTGTATTTAACATAATTAAAAGCCTAATTTAACAATTACTTTAGTGGTAATCAGTACATGCCTGTTGTAAGGTCATATAGGAAAAAGAAATTATTATTGACCATCTAGGGTATCAATCGAAACTGTGCTTGGTGTATAGAACAATTTTGTGACCACAAAAATGGTTACTTTGTCAGATGCAGAGCCCAGAGTAAATATACTTTGGTAACCAAATTTTTTTGGAATCATTTGTTTCTGAAACTACATGAAACAATTCTTAAATAGAATTACCATCACCTGCCCGAACTGAACTAATTTCGTCCCTTTATTCTTAGACACATCCTTCTTAAAAATTGCAGGTGGTGTTCAGCTTTCCATATTATTTCTGCTTTCTCAAAAAAACCACCAGATATGCAGAAAATGGAAAATAGAAACGTTTTTTATCACGGTGGAGAGAAAAAAAAAAACTATTCTAGAAGGGGGTAGAACATCCTTTTGGAAGCATGTATTTCAGCTTCAATGATCACTCCGATTGTGTTTTAATGGAACTATAGGCTTTTGTGCCACAAAGTGTGCCCTCACTGTTATAACTGGGCCACTAAGAAGTCTCCCTTAGCCTATAAAAGTATATAAAACGCGAAGTGTCCAATCCTTTGGGCAGAGATGCTTTTAAAACTAATACTAAGAGGGAGGGGGGCATTTTTGACCATACTGAATGTGAAACTTCTGATTTTTTTAAACCAATTACATTAGTTTACCACCACAGATAAAAAGGAGGGGCGCACCCCCCCCCCCCATCTGGAGGCCAGTTCCACGCGAAGTGCAGCTGGGGAGGGTGGTGGAGAGGCCGTGCCCTCGCAACCACCTGCGACTGTATCTTACAACCTGAAGGAAGCTTCAGGAAAGGGGTACTGCATCTTCAAGCCAGACAAGAAGCCCTGAAGGGGAGAAGAGAGGGGAGTGAGGAGGGAAGGGGGGAGACTGGGAAACAAGAAATCATCTCCTCTGACCTCTAGTGAAGTGCCAGGTTTTTTCTTTAGCTCTTCACATTTTCTAAATTTGCAGATCTGGTGTCCCGTTTTGCGGTTCCTGCAACTGCTGCAGACGCCACAGTTGATGAGCCTCTTGCAGGGCACGCAGACCCCACACCTTTTCCTCTTCTTCTTGGCCGGGTTGGCTCCGCTAGCTCCCCCTGAGGAGGACGAGGAGGAGGAGGAATGATTCTGCGGGCAGTCTGCCAGATTGGCAATTTGAAACGCACTGTCTGTGACGGCTGCTGAGGCTGCTGCGGGGGAGTGAAGGGCTGTCATGACGATGACCCCTGGAGGTAATGAGATGCCCCCTAAAGCCGGGATAGCGGAAAAAGTCCCCACGCGCTCGGGGAGATTCATTATCTCTGCTTCAGCAGCGCCGCATTTGAGCTTGTTCATGCATTCCCCCGCCAAAGGTCTGCAGTGTTCAGGGGATAAGGTGGAGAGGAAATTAGTATTTGCCATTTGCAACGACGGCTCTGGCGGGCAGCCAGCTTTCCCCAGCCTCTGGGAGTCGTTTCGGTGGTGCATGCTGGTCCTGCTGCCGCCGCCGCCGCCGCCACCGCCGCCGCCGCCGCCGCCGCCGCCACCGCCGCCGGCGGGGAGGATTGCCGAGGAGGAGGCGGAGGAGGAGGCGGCGGCGGAGGAGGATTTCCTGCCGCCCCCGCCGCCCCCGCCACCGCCCCCGCCGCCCCCGCCGCCGCCGCCGCCCCCGCCGCCGCCCCCGCCCCCGCCGCTGCCCCAGAGCATGGCGGTGGCGGCGGCGGCGGTGGCCGCGTTGTCGCAGTTCCAGGGGGACATGCCGATGCGCGCGGCGGCCGCGGCGGCGGCGGCGCTGCTGGGGAAGATGGGGGTGGTGATGCGCGCGATCTTGGCCGCCTGCGGGAAGGCGCCCCCGTTGGTCTTGTAGAAGGAGGTGGCAAAGGAGCGGTAGCGCTCCATCTCCGAGTTGTAATCCACAAGGCTGTTCAGGGCCCCCTCGGGCAGGTGGCTTTCCTTGGGCAAGCCCGGGGCCTCCGGGCTCGGCCCGGGCTCCACGCAGACATTGGTGTTCATGGTGCAGGGGGGGAAGAAGGGGTGCAGGGTGGAAGTGGGGACCGCCTGGTCCGACACCTGGGTGGGAAAGGGGGGGAGGTGGGGGGGAGGGAAGGGGGTGATGGTGGTGTCGGGGTGGGGGCCGAGGCGGGAAGGGAAAGTGGGTCCGGATGGGGAGAGCAAGGTGAGGACTGCTTTATTCCTCTCTGGGGCGCATTTCCACAGACGGTGAATTCCCAGGCAGCGTCTTCCTTAGCATTATCCTCCAACTGTTACAACTAAAATAAAGAAAGTCATTCCAACGAGCTGCACGAGGAAAAAGATTAAAAATAAATAAACAGCCTCCCTCCCCACCCCACCGCAGACACTGAGAGCTCCCGCATTCTTCGTCAGGTCGTTTGCATGACAATCATCAAGACGTGACCCCCCGATTCCCGCCCACCCCCCCCACACGCTCCCAACCCACTCCCTCCCACCCCACAGCACACCGCAGCTCCTCCCCCCTATTCTCATAACCCTCCAGAGAAAATGTATTAATAGCCAGGATACCCAGGGAAAGAGGAAAGACGGGGGTGACAAATGCCGAGGGAAAGGGGCAATTGGAGTGCTAAAGACATGCAAATCAGGGGTGGGAGGGCGATACTACCTCTAAGCAGAGGGCATTTAAACATTATGAAATGTGTGAACAAGTGCTGCCTGGGCATGCAAATGCTGTAAAGTAGAAAACAGCAATGGCCCTATGAGGAAAATGAACAGGAAATTAGCAAATGAAGTACTGAGAAAGTCTACAATACATCCGAGTATAAACTGTAAGCAAACACAATACAACTGAGAGCTGAGAGACTGCCCACATACAATCCGAACTAAAGAGGCAGGGAAAAAAGAACTACCAGCTGCCACAGTGTCCTTCTGTGTCTGCGGTCATTAGTTTGAATCCCAGCACAGCTGGCTCTGTTAGGGTCTTAATTCAATGGACCAAGGACAGGTCTCAATTGTACAAGCCATTTGGTGGTGGGGCTTGGTGGGGGTAAGAGGGTGGTGTTCTACTTGTTTAAAAGAAAGAAAGAACGAAAGAAAGAAAAGAAAGATGGACTAGATACAAATTTTTAAAAATAATACAAACAATGTCACAGGTTTTAAACCAACTGCCTGCAGCCTCTGTAAGAATATTCCCAATAATTCCAAATGGAGACTCCTGTCTCTTCCCAAGACAAGAGGAAAGCATGGGACTTTTTTTTTTTTTTAAGAATCTCTCATACTCACTGCTTTTTACATTGAGTAAAAGATGGGGGGGGGGAGGAAGGGAGATCTCTTAAGGTGGTGTTTACCTGAAGAAATAACCTTTAAAAAGATTTTTTTTCTTTTGCTCTTTTTAAAAGGAAAGTTTAATGTTAACTGGGTATTTGCATTCATCTCTTTGCTTATAGGCCATTAGTATGCTTTAGGAAGAGATATTTTAGTTGTTTATCACAGAGGAAGAGGTACATCTCAGCCCTTGAAGAAGTAATGCAAAGACATAAAGTGTATATTAACCTAAAAAACCCAGTTTCTTTGTTTCCAGATTTTGGGGGGGGGAGCAGAATATCTTTTGGTGACATCTTCTGAAGCCCACATATTGGCCTGGAATGTGGAGTTCAGGGAATTCTAAATGGGGGCCCAGTAGTCTCAAATATTCAGTTCAAAATGGATATCAATTATAGTAATTATGGTTATAATTAGATTAATGAACCATTTATGCCCAAACTCCAAGTGCAAAAACTTCAAGACCTGCTGATGAGGTGCCCTAAAAAGAGGGGTTTACGTAAACAAATCCCTATTAGGCAAAGTAAATCAAGATAAGGAACCTCACCCCAGGCTGGATTAGAAGCTAGTAGGCATCTTTCAATCACAGCAAAAGCCCCTAATCACTCAGGAACCACCTCTGTGGTTTCGCATTAGGGAAAACTGCTCCCTTCAGAGGTCTGATGGCAATACAAAGGGTGCCCCCCAAATGCTCCTGGCTAAATATTCTTGATGCTTGGAAGGGGGTAGGGGAAGACACAGCAAGATGATGCATATAGCTTCAGTTTCTGTGAATCCCATTGTAACTGCAAGACCATAATAACTGCTACTCAGTAAAAACTAGTTATGCCAACCATGCATTAGCTATCACATTGAGTGGAGGGAAAAAATTCAGCATTTTAGTCTTTTGACCTTGTTCCAAATAAAGAAATAATTTAATGTCCCTTTTCCAGAGTATTAGAGGGCTGTTTCCAAACACAAGCTTTCCTTGCTTGTCCTATTGCCATCACCTCCCCCTCCCTCCCTCAAGGTTTAATGCCACCAGAAACTGTAGAAAATGATTGTGCCCAGTATCCAGGTCATTATTGTTTAATCAATGCATCTCTGGAGCATGAAAAAGGTACCTAAGCCACAGCTATTGTTTGGATTTTCTTTAAAAAACAAAATAAAACACACACAAATAACTATAGTCCTATTCCAAAGCTAAATTAGACAACCGTACTTCATGATCCTGTTTTGCCTTTAAACAATGTGACTGTCCATGCCTAATATTGTATGTCTGGTCTACCAGAGACATAGAGATCAAAGGTCATATTTAACATTCAGGAGGAGGGGCGGGTGCAGATTAATTAATAAATTAATACAGCGACGCCTTTTATTGCTGGACTCCAGCATTAATAATCTACTTTTACAATCCCAACGGACAGCAAACATTTAAGAGAAAAAAAGCCAGAGAAAGAGAAAGAACAATCACTTACCAGTCTCTTTTTATTTGGGGAGCCTTAGAATTTGCAGACGCTGCTAGTCTGCCTTTAATTAGTTGCACATCACCCCCTAACACAAAGAAACACAAATCCAGATGTGTCTTGGCAGCTCCCAATTACAACTTTAATACTTGTAAACAAACTGTTGGGGGGGGGGATAAATAAATATGCGGATCAAAAAAAAAATACCTGTAAATGGCTTTTTTTTTTCTTGTTGCAGAGAGAAGGAGGAGGAGATGGTGTTAGTGGTGGGGGTGGAAGGAGGAGGAGGTGGGGGGAGAGGAAAGAGCCGAGTGTGAGTGTATGTGTGAGAGCGCGGGGCTGTTCTCGGTGGTCTCTCCTCTCCCAGCGCGTTGCTCTCCGTCCGTCTCCAGTCGCTGTGTGCGAGGGAGGGAGGGAGCCGGGGAGCCTCTCTCTCTCCCCTCTCTCTCTCTCTCCCTCTCTCTCACCCTCCCCCCTTCCCTCTCTGTTTGTGTGTGTGCGTGTGTGTGGTTGCTGGGGGAGGGGAGCGCGAGAGAAAGGCGAGGGAGGAGGTGTGGAGGCTGGGGGCGGGGGCGGGGGCGGGGGGGTGATTGGCGCCGAGGTGAGGAGGACGCAGGGACGTGGACACCTACTGATGATTGGCTGCAAATTACACGGGGAACAAGAGGCGCACGCGGGCCGGCGCTCCCCTTCACAAATCCTCTCCTCGGCGGAGGAGCCACGTTTCCCTGCTCGCCTGCCGTTCGCCCTCCCTCCCGGCGCCCGGCTCTCCGGCTCAGACGCCCAGCACCGAGGGCCGTTGATTATTTTCTTTTGCTCTCGGAGATAATTGCTTGGAAGGGATGGAAAGAGGGCGTTTCCGCCGCTCTCTCTCGGCGTGTGCATGTGTGTGTGTGTGCGTGTGTGTGGGGGGGGGGTGGGGGGAGCGTGTGCGGGTGTGTGTGTGTAAATAAACTTGTCTGGGTTTTCTGGATGGGTTGAGGAGAGGAGTACACGAAACAGAAAAGGTCGCGTTTGTTTAAAGAATGCTCTTAGTTCGCACCCTGCCGCATGGCTTTTAAATAATTCTCCTGCTGTACCTAGAAAGACTTTTTCAAAGATCTTATCACTTGGGGCTTTAAAGTAAGGGAAAACGGATCAGGTTTCTTGTTGTCCACATCTTTTAAATATTTGTATACCAGAATGTAAAAAATTGGTGATGTGACGCTTGACCGATCTCCAAATCAATCTCAGTCCTTCTCTCCCTCTCTTCTTTCTCCCCTCCCCTCCTCGCCTCTCCTCTCCCCTTTCCTCCTCTCACTCTCCCTCTCTCCTCCAATCCCCTTCTTTTCTGTTCCATCTGGTGGTTCCAAGTATTAACTCAGATTTTTAACTTACTGCCCTATTTTTAATTTCAAACTTTACTCAAACAAAACTACTTTTATATCTGCATTAATTGATTTTATACTACTATGACTTCTTGACACTCAGAGAAAGAGCTTAATAATGGACAGATAAATCTTTTACCACAGGTCATGTATAAATAAAACTCACTCATAAATGCAGCTATGAATTAACTTTTTCACTGCTGCCTTCAACAAAATGAGATATTCCTGGATTCATGCTATCCTACTATTGAAATGAAGTATGCTCTAGTGGAAATGGTTATGAAATAATATATAAAAGCATGGATCTTTTTTGATAATAATTTCCTAAGACCGGCTAACATTAAGCTACAAGAGTAAAAAAGAAAAAAAAATAGACTGTTTAACGTGGTGTTCTAAAGTTTTGTATTAAAATTCAAACAATATTCTGAAATAAGGCAATAGTGTATCTTCAGCAAAGGAAGAAAAGTAGCATAATGAGTTGTTTCTTTTATAATAACAAAATACTGAAAAGATATTTTAAACCATTTTATATTTGAATTTTCAAAAGATTGACCTTGACCATATCAAGATTCTGCCAACTATACAGGATTGATTATTGATAAGATGTTAAGAACTGTGGTGTGTATAAATGAAGTTGATGTCCCAAGAGTGGGTAACTACTGAAATGAGGGGAAGATTCTTTCATGACTCATTGATTAATATGAATGTTTTGGTGTTTTTTAAACATAAAATAAGTTGGTTATAAAATTAAACAAATTGGCTATCTGACATTTACAGACAAAATAACGGGATGGTTAATAATTACTTAAATTCACTGATAAGATTTTTTATACTTTTGTTAATTCCTTGTAAAAGCAAGGAAGGCCATTTTCTTTCTTTCTTTCTTTCTTTCTTTCTTTCTTTCTTTCTTTCTTTCTTCTTCTTTTTTTTTTTTTTTTTACTTTTTTGAGCCTAGCATCGTAGAAAATTGATCAGCAAAATGTAGGCACTTTTTAATGAATGAAAACATACTGCAAAGCTGATAGATTCTTAACCATCTTTTCAAGATATTTATAATATCAGTCCAATAATAAAAGTTTTGAAGTTCGTAAATAAACAGTTTTTTAAAGTCAAAACACTATGCTTTCTCATGCCATATTTGCTTTCATTTTCAGAATACACCAAGCTCACTTCCAAAATGAAACTCTAAACAAATGAGAGAAAATAGGCTCCAAATTCCAAAGAATTTTATTTTCTAGTTTATAAAGTAAAAACTCCAGACCATTTAGTCTTAATTGGTAAGAGATGCTATTAATGACCCATCCATATCAGATCTGTGCTAAGTGGTTTGCAGATACTTTATTTTAATATATATTTATGCACTAACCATATGAGGTAATTATTTCCATTCTTACAAATAAGTAAATTGAGGCCCATAAAAATTAGATAACCAAGATTGAGTCTTAAATTTTAATGTATAACAAGGCAAAATCTGCACCCAATCCTGTAAGGCTTTGGAGAAAGCCTTACACTTCTAATCTTTATCCTAGTCTATCAGTAATGAATTAATTAATCAATAAACCCTCTCTGCATACTAGAACCTTAGTTTTAATTATGATCATAGGCCTCTAATTAATATGACATTAATTGAACATATAGAACAAATGATAAAATATACCTCATGGCTCTGATATTACATCATCGTCTTTCGATTAGGGAATTGATTACATCCTTGGCCAAATGGGATAAAGAGAAATATCTCTTTTCTGGTCTACCTCTTATCCTTTATTATTATTATTTGTTATACTAGTTTTGCCACTTGCATATCTGTCATGTTTCACACCAGTCCTTGTCCTATGTTGTGATGTGTCAGTGTTTTGTAACAATTGCTGAGAACACTTAGTCCTCTGTTAACTCTTCTTAGGAATCCACAGTTCTACAAGTACGAAAAGCTAAGGTTTGTTCCCTCTGCAAAACGCCTGCTACAGCTTCTGATTACCTGAAAGTGGGCCTTTCCTCTGCTTTATGTGTTTTGTGATCTGAAGCAGGAGTACAGGGGCTTCATTGATATCTTCATGGGAAAATGCAAAATTACAACTTGAGTATCACCTGAAAAAGTATCTTCTCCTCTGAAAACATTTTGTAATGTGCTAAGAAATATCATTAAAGCATTGCTGCCTTTCATCATGATCAGTATCACCATTATCCCGGAATCTCTAAAAAGGTAGCATATCTGTCCTAACAAAAAGACTCCGAAATGTATCAGCACAAAAACCATAGGAGTATATTTTTTGCTTCTGAAACAGCCCAGGGTGGGAATTTCAGATCAGAGAACCATTCTCCTCTATGAGTGATTCATGGTTCCAGTTTCCTTCTATCTTGGCACTTTGCTGTCCCCAAAGGACTGCTCACCAACTACAAGGAGCAAGCAGAAGGGCATGGAGAAGGCACCATCCCTTCTTAAAGACCTTGGTCTTGAAGTGATCCACAGTGCTGCAGCTCACATGCAATTACTTGTCAAGAATTGTGACGTGCCACGACTAGCTGCAAAGTTTGCTGCACAGTCACTTCCTAGATGTAACTCTATTACTGTGGAGTAGAGAAACAATTTTGGTGGACAGCTGGCAGTTTCCCACACAGAGTAACACTAAAAGGAGAATAACCGGCTGGAGGGTTTAAATAGTCCACACAGCCCAGAAGTGACCTTAAGATTCCTCCTTCCCTAAGAGCATTTTTGCTGATTATCACCCTGAGAGATTACCATTAAAAGCAATCTCAATGACTTTGGGGGAAAGTTTGGCAACCAGGAACAAATTATGTTTCTTAAATACGTGTAGGACATCCAAACTATGGTTAGAATATTCAAACAAGAATTTACTAAGGAACAAAGAAAGCATAAGTAACCAAAGCGGAGGAAATACCACAAACATAAAATAAACTTAAAGATAAATTGTAGTCATTAGCAGCTTACTGGTGTTTTCAAAACCCAGAGGTACCATTTAACCCTCCAACCAGTAAGGTGCTCCCTATTAATTGCTAAAACTATCCACCAGCCAGGTTAGGAAAGGTGAGCAGAGCTCTCTCACCTAACATTGTAGAAGCCACCTTCCCAATTTGTGTTTACAGTCTCTGAGAACTGCCTCTTTCCATCGTAATCCACACTGAGAATAATAATACAATAACTATATCCTTCACAGAAGGAATATACCTATAAAATGGATAGGGAATAATTTTTTTAACTCTTCTTTGGAGCTACCTGGGATTTTTATTTCTCTGTCTTCTTTACCAAATTTGAGATCCTTGGTATCAGGAATTGTGTCTTATTCAGTTTTGTGTCCCAGCTCATAGAAGCTTGGCACATGGTAAGATCCTAACCTTCTGTGCCATGCACGTTGAAGGAAAGTAGCACACACAAAACATGGAAATAAGCTCTCCGTTGCCTGTAGGATAAAAATGCAAAATTCATAAGGTGGCATTCAAAGCTCTTCTCTGATTGGCCCCATCTTTTGAATCTCATCTCTTATTATACCTTACAAGAACTGTCTACCCCAGCACATCCGTTTCTTCCAGACAACATTCCTCACTTTACCATGACCTTATAAAAAAACAAAGACGAAAACAACAACAACAACAACAACAACAACAAAACCCTTTACTTACAGAATCATAAACTAAGAGGAAGTACTGCTATTTATATAAAAGACTTTTTTGCTTGTGGCAAATTATTCTATTATAATGAAATAATATTTTTAAATCCCTTAAGTGAACATATTTTAGAAAATATTTAGAGATTTTCTTGGTGACTCAAGAAGTGGAATTTGATCAAATTAGTTCTTAAAAATCAATATTCTGCACACCTGTTATTTTCTTTCACTTTTAATTAAATATCGATACATCATTATCACAATGCTGACCTTCATATTCAAAGCTGGTACTCTTAACCTGCCAACAGTAGGTCATGTGCTTTGAGCTGTTTTCCAGCGATAATAAATTTGTCTTAAGCTATCTACACTCTCTGGCCTTGTCTTTCTAATGACTAACAGGAAGAATTTATGAAATGGCTGGCCACCGTTAAGGATAAAATCTGTGACTATTGAGGGTAATGAAAATAATGGGTTCACAGGGTTAAACCCATTACCTTGGCCTCATTAGCACCATATTCAAATCAACTATCCTCATAAAGTACACACATTCACCTATTTTTACATACAGTCTGGGCACTAGACAGAAATGTACCAAATGCTCTTCTGGGCATTGATTTTTAGTATCGTTCTTCACAAGGTCTAATTTGGTCTAGGCCCACTCTTACTTCTTTGCAGCACTCCTTGTTATATAAATTCTCATTTCTATAAAATTACATCTTTGAGACTCCACTTTGAGACTCAGCTGTGTAACAGTTGTCCACAAACACAGAATCCCATACAAATGAAATAAAAACAGGCCAGAAAGGGAAGTCTCCAGAAGAACACTTCTTCCATAGGCTTCCTAACCGGCTTGATTTTGACGAGATACGGGCTTCCTTGTACTTTACCATAACTACTTGGTATGTTTTGTTTTTGGAGTATTAGAAAGCACAAGCAATAACCTTACAGATTTTTTCAAAGTATTCACTCATAAAGGAAATAATGGTCAATTTTGGTACAAAACACCAAGTCATGGTAAGTATCTCCCAGACACCAGCAAATCTAAGCATAGTTTTGCAATTTGAGCCCCAAGTTTCTCTTTAGGGTCTCTCTTTTTCTCTGCTTGGCAGTATCCAGGCACCCTTCATTGGCCCTTCTCCCAGGAAAATTTGCTTCAGGCATGGAGCTGGGTGCTTTCCTGAAAGTGTATTTCTTAAGATAGATAAGTAATGATAAAATCATATAAAGTTTGGAAATCTTGTGAAGTTTGCAAGTGTGAGCTGACCAGAAAACACTTCATGCACCTCTGTCAGCAAGCACTCAGTGTCACAGTGGCCCGTGCTTCCTGACGACAGTCCAGAATGTGGCAGCCTCTGTTCCTTCTGTTTTCAGCCATTCTCTTCTGCACACAAGTCTTACCTGACAGGATTTACAGAACACTGGCACGCAAGTAACAGAGTCCCCTCTCTCACTCCCTCTCTTTATTCTCACTCAAAGCCTCAAACCCAAATGTTCTCCTTTGCTCAAAGACAAGAGGCAGGCTTTTGTTTAAAATGAATTTATATGCAGAAACTGGACATTTTGTAAATAGGCTTGTGATCCTTCAAATCACCAGACAGGACTTGCCCAGTTAGTCAAAGCAAACAAAAAAACCTCCAAGAATTTTAATAATGAGGTTATTTCTAAAATTTGCTTTTGTAAAGACATAAAATTAGGTTTACAGCCATCATACTTTTTAAGCTCTATAAAATTTTGAAATTAAATTTATTTTAAACCATTTTCTATTAAGCAATGTTCACTGAAATCACCATTTTTGAATTTGACATTTTTAAAATACAATAAAGACATTTTTTATAATATGTTTGTGATTTTTTTCTACTAAGCTTGAGATTTTGACGTCCAATGTAACCTGGATATCCCCATTTGCAATTACATTTCGAATCAAAACCTTTTTATGCTTGCTTTTTAAAAATGTATGTTTCCACCATTTAGTTTATCTTTAATTAACCCTTTTCAGAATAAAAGATTATTATCTTTCTTTGTTAAGATGAAGAATTCAGGATAATATCCCTGAGTTGTTAATGTTCAGTCCAGGAAGGTTTTTTTTGTTTTGTTTTTTTGTTTTTTCCAGTGCTGACCTTTGTTATGCCGTAGTTATAGCAACAAGAAGAGTTCCTTCTGTCTGTCTGTTGTGTTCTCTTTCCAAACTAATGACAGTCTTTTCTATGCTGCTGTGTAATATGGCGAATGCTTTATGTGCATCAGTTTCTTGATTTATTGATGTATTTAGTGAAACCAGCAATTTAAATGGAAATATTTTAAATAAATGAAATTAATTGAAATGGAATTTGCATATTATGTGTGTTTGTGGAATATGGCTCATTCATTTAGGTATTTTTCCATATTGTCTTTAAGCTTCCCTAATCAACTTGCAGTTTAACTTCTCAAAGATCTAATTTATTTATCCTATCATTATACCCTTAATCTAAACACGAAGAGAGAGAGAGAGAGAGAGAGAGAGAGATTGAAAGAGAGAGCTAGGGAAGCCCTCCTTAGGGGAGTGATGTGTTGTGAGAACATATAGGTTGTCTGCCAAACTGGGCCACACAATCTTCCCATGACCTTGGGCATTCTAAGCCTCATTTTACTGATCTGGAATATCAGTTTAATTATAGTAATTACCTATCTCACAGGGTTTGTGAGGTTTAATTAATGTTAGCAAAGTGCTGGAGCTATTTAGTAGAACAGTACTATAAAGGGCAAACTACCTGAAAATCACAACTGCTTCCTCCCCGCATAGTACTTAATTTTCTACACTACTTTTCTCTTCGGCCTTAATATCACATTTATTGCTTTTTCCCTCCCCTTCAGATCTCTATCCGTGGTCCTTCCTACTTGAGACTTGCCGTGGATGAAGCACATGGCCTCTGCCCCACTTCTCTCAGGTGTACCATTTCCCCCAGGAGTTGAAACATTCTGGAACCCAATAGGAACAGGAGAAATGTAGTATCTGAGTGGCGGTGCCCTTAAGTAATAGTCTACAGTCTGAATTTGGGTCTCAAACACCATCTGCTTGGGTGTTATTGGAGTTAGATTTCCAGTCTTTTTCAAAGATTGAGAGATCTGAAAGCCCTGTGTCTACATTCCCTTCTGGAAACAGTAGCTGGAGCTGTGATTAGAGATGGGGTCTCTAGTTTGCCGGCATTCTTAGCACTCCCTATTATCTAACACTCGTCCACCTAAACATTGGAATTTGCAACTCAGGGCCTCTGAGAACATTAGTGCTAGCTGTTCACTGCACAACAATGCCTGGCCAAATGGACAAGTAGGGCCTGGAATCCAGCCCATTGCTCTGCTTGCCAAGCCATGTTCTGGTGGGTCTAATTTGCACAAAGGCATTCTAGGGACCAGAAGTGGCCTTGTCAGTATCCCAGCTATAAGTCAATTAAATAGAACAGTGACTGCCACAGTGACCTTAATTAGTATTAAAAAATTAGCATCCCGTCTTTGAAATTATACCCCACAAGACTATATCAAACTTAAAATCGTATTCCATTTTTATATTTACCCTCTCATCTTGTGGATCCATTTGTACCTAAAACACATTCCAACATGAGCTACTTTTCAAATACGATGTAAATAGCATGAAAATTTTAGTTGTGTTAACTTACTGCGGCTGAAACAGGATTATATTTAATGAAAAATTAATAAAATGACCAAAAGCATAATGTGTATTGGATCGTTGTAGTAATGTTATATTTCTTTCTTTGGGGACAACTACCTTTTGAAATAGGGGACACTATTTATACCCTATTCTCTGTTAACTGCTAACATTTTACAAGGGTAGCACTGCTTGAAAGACCAGTTGTTCTTACCTATTAGGAACTTGGCTTTTTTTTTTTTTAAGTTTATTTATTTATTTTGAGAGAGACAGCCTGAATGGGGGAGGGGCAGAGAGAATATATCAAGCAGGCTCCGTGCTGCCAATGTACAGCCTGACGACTACGTGGGGCTCAAACTCACAAACCACGAGCTCATGACCTGAGCCTAAACCAAGAGTCAGATGCTTAACCGACTGAACCACCCAGGCACCCCAGTAACTTGGTGCTTTTAAAATGATGATGATTTGATGGCTTTTCCTTTTGAATGTCTCTACTTTTAGAACTATTCTTTTCCTGTCATTTTGGCTATGCTATATAAGCAAAAAAAGAAAGTGAAAAGTGAAAAAGAAAGTTACCCAACGGCAACATTCATTGATTTACACTTCTTTCCCAAATTTCACGAGTCCAAAATTTGAACAAGCTCCAATGAAAGCTAACCTCTAGATATTTTACTGATCACTAATCTATTTGCAAGAGAACCCAGATACTATATCTTTCCCTTATACAAAACATAATGTAACTTTTACTCTTCCGCTATAGTGGGAAGGAAAGTTGTCAGATTTCTACTCACTACATGTAAGAGAAAATTACTCAAACTGGCGTAAATGATGAGGTCCCAGATAGGCAGGCTTCAGGCATAGAACAATGTGTAGTTTCAGTGTGTCATGTATGGTACACGTTCTCCCCATCTCTTTCCTCAATCATCCCCATCACCTTGGTCTTCCCTCAGGCCGATTTCCCTCACAGTTACTGCTGCAGCAATTCCAATCATCATTTCCAGGCATCTCAAGGAAAGAAAAGGACTGCCTTGTTTTGTGTCTATGTCTTTAGAGCAATAAAATCTGGAAGCACTAAGGCTGATTTCCGCTAAGATCTCATTAGCCAAAATGAGGTCACATGTCCACACCCACACCGACCACTCTCAAAGAGAATGAGGTTGACTTAGTCTTATTTTTTTTTTATTTATTTTTTTTACATTTATGTATTTTTTGAGAGACATAGAGAGACAGAGCACAAGTTGGGGAGGGGCAGAGAGAGAAGGAGACACAGAATCCGAGGCAGGCTCCAGGCTCCGAGCTGTCGGCACAGAGCCCGACACAGGGCTCGAACTCCCAAACCGCGAGATCATGCCCTGAGCCAAAGTCAGATGCTTTACTGACTGAGCCACCCAGGTGCCCCTGAGATTGACTTAGTCTTATGAGTATTTACTATCCCAGGAGCTAGCAATGAGATCATCCTGAAGCATATGATGGTCTGGAGGATAAGAAATATCTAAACATAGAGCACCTGGCTGGTTCAGTCAGTTAAGTGTCTGACTCTTGTTTTCGGCTCAGGTCATGATCTCCCAGTTTCATGGGTTCAAGCCCTGTGTCAGGCTCCGGGATGGCAGTGTGAAGCCTGCCTGGGATCCTCTCTCTTCTCTCTCTGCCCCTCCCCCACTTGCATTATCTCTCTCTCTTTTTCAAAATAAATAAATAAACTTAAAAAAAAAAGAAATATCTGGGGTGCCTCAGTGGCTCAGTTGGTTAAGCGTCCAACTTTGGCCTAGGTTGTGATCTCACTGTTCCCTGAGTTGGAGCCCCATGACAGGCTCTATGCTGATAGCTCAGAGCCTGGAGCCTGCTTCAGATTCTGTGTGTGTGTGTGTGTGTGTGTGTGTGTGTGTGTCTCTCTCTGACCCTTCCCCACTCATGCATGTCTCTCTCTCTCAAAAATAAACATTAAAAAAAACAGAAAGAAAGAAATATCTGAACATTAATCATCATTCAATTGAGAAAGAGGAAGAAGGAGGTGGGGGACTGGATGGCTGTTAGTGAGACAAGTATCAGCGTCTGTGGTTGCCTTGTATAATTCCATTACTTTGTTTTTTCCCTCTTGAAAAGGTAAGCAGTCCTAAATCTCATGAATCATGCCAGATTATATTTGATAAGGAGAAGTCAGTTTATGGATACTAACATTGTATCGTGAGTAAAAATTAAAATTCCAGTTTTGACTCTCTGTAAGTAAGAGCTCATTTTTAGCCACATGGCTTTCTGAGCAAAGCTTTACCAACTTATTACTACTGAATCCTCTTATATTTGTCTCAGAACTTGTATGCTCTTCTACACAAGTCAAAGACTATCTGAGCTCCAGAATAAGGGATAGGGTTAAAAACTCTGGATGTTAGGAGAAAGCAGAGAGAATGAGGAAATTAAATTAAGAGAAGTGGTGAAATTTTCATGGTATAGCACATCTATTTCCATAATTAAGTCTATCATAAATAATTTCCTCTTATACCTTCTGCTGGCCCTTACAACCATTACTTTAACATATTTGCAAGGTATGAGAAGCAAAATAAATAGCCAGTCTTTAAAATTTCAAGTTGATCCCCAAACTGGCTCAAATTTGCAAAAATCTGGCATAATTTAAAAGTAAATAAATAGAAGCAACACTTAGCAGAAGGTTCCTAACATAAACAAAGCTGTGCACGTTTTGTTTATTTATGGGATCCATGCAAAGTGTCATATTCATTTAAAAATATTCAGCACAAGAGTGATTGATTTAAAAAATTGAATAGAATTAAGGACTATAAGCATTCTTTAAACCTAAAAGTTTGGAAAAGAGAGATTGACTAGTTTTTGTAATATTATACTTGGGAAAACATTTTTCTCCTTTGTGTCTGTTCAGATCTTTTTTAAAGGATGATTGTGAGAAAGATAGTCACCATTTCTCAAAAGGGCATATAAATTGGGATGTGACAAACTCCACCCTTCATACAACACCTGAATGTTGCTCAAGGTTAAGCACTGAAACATAAGTATGAAGTCTCCTATATTAGTCTTTTTCATTCAAGGAATTTTTATGATGCTCCTAAAAGACAAAACAGTTTGAAATCCTTATCCCTATGGGACTCACCTCTACTGCCATTTCTTTATTCAGCTGATGGCTATTCACTCTTCCTTTCCAGCCTGAATTATTCCCTATCATATTTTAATTGAATAAGCATTCCTTAAACACCAGATATGTGCACAGCATAGTGGGTGAAGTACTGAGGGAAGGAAAAACTGCCCTGGAGAAACTAATAATCTGATAGAAAGTACTCAGATGAGGAGAAAATACATACACATGGACACACGCAGGGATCTAATGACAATTATCCCATTAAATAAAATTATCCCATAAAAAAATTTTTAATGTTTATTTCCGAGAGACAGAGACAGAGAGCAAGCAGGGGAGGGGCGATAAAGACAGGGAGACACAGAATCTGAAGCAGGCTCCAGGTTCTGAGCTGTCACCACAGAGCCCTACGTGGGGCTTGAACTCACAAACTGCGACTGTGACCTGAGCCGAAGTTGGCGCTTAACCGACTGAGCCCCCACAGGCACCACTATCCCAGTTATTTTTTAACAAGAAGAATTTAAGTGAACAAGTAAAGGGTAACATGAAGTGGACTCTGAAAACTTCTATATATCGGAAGGGTAAATAGAGGGTGAAGATAGCAAACAGGAATGACTGGATACTTTGAGGGTTAGGATGCTCTTCAGAAAGACCTCACAAAAGAAGTCTTCTTTGAATTGGAATGACTAACAAATGGGGAAGAGGAGAAAGAATATTTGGTGTAAAGGAAATAGTGTAAGCAAAAGCTGAGGGAACACAGAGTACATTAGAGCCCACAAATGGTGTGTTGTTGAACGTGACTATTGTAAAGGGTCTCCCAAGAAGAGAAAAAGTGATGGGTAATGAAACCCTGCAAGAAGAACAGAGCCAAATTGCATAAAACCTTTAACGTTATCCTGAGGAAAAAACCTTTGTTTGGTAGTAAAAAGGAGCCATTGAATGTTTTGAGTACAGGACATTTACTATCAGCACTTTTGTTTGTTTTTAAGGTCCCTCTGACTTCCACTGGAGAAGATGATTTGGAGGGAGGAGAGACATCATGTTCCTGGAGGGCATTTTAGATTCAGATTCCTGCTACAGAATAGAACAGGTAGGAGACCAAGCCGAAAATTTTTGGAATGCCTACATTTTAATTAAGGGACCAATAAGTTTCAGAAGACAAGGAAGGTGACTCAGAAAGAGTCATCAGGAAAGGAGATAGTGACAGAAAATCCCAAAAGGAAGGGTATTCCTAAATTGCTAAGTCATCCACAGAAATAATGATGCTGAAAAATCCAAAAAAGGCTTGAAAGAAGCTGCCAGGGGCAATCCTAGGGTCGTATTCAGAGCAGTTTTATTTTTACCACTAATTGGTTTGGGAAGAGATGGCAGATTCCCATTACTATTACTGGTCTTAGTGCAACCCCACAATTGGTATCTGCTCACTCATGTGCCAAAATCACGGTTATTTTATAATTAATTTTATGGGAAACTATTATTTATTTTATATGGTAAAACAGAAACTAGACGCTCCTGCTGTACATTTGAGCTTCCCCATAAAGAAGCCAACACATTTGGCCATAAGAAGAACTTTTTGCAATTGAGAGAGGGTTTCAAAGGTTTTGTGGTTACGTGATAACTATGTAGTAAAGACCATCTTTTTCCAGTCTCTATACCTCTATCAAGACGATCAAGAAGATTCCAACCTTTGTGTATTTCCCAATACTCACCTCATCAGAACTCATCAGAAATGTCAAGACTCATCTCTCTCTCTGTCTCTTTGTTTTTTTTTCTAATGTTTATTTATTTTTGAGAGAGAGAGAGAGAGAGAGAGAGAGAGAGAGAGAGAGAGAAGGGGGGGTAGGGGGAAAGAGAGAAGGAGAGAGAGGATCTAAAGCAGGCTCTAAGATATCAGCACAGACCCCAACACAGGGTTTGAATCCATGAACCACAAGATCATGACCTGCCGAAGTCAGACCCTTAATTGACTGAGCCACCCAGGCGCCCAGGACTCACTCATCTCCTGATGCACTTTGTCACTATTTTGTTCAGTCACCATGAGAAACCCTGATTCCCAAGACAGAGTTCATTTTCCACATTCTCATTTCCATATAGCTCTGCACATCCACCTTTCAGTACCCATCTCCCTGTCTCCTGAGACTGATGGTCTATTAGTAAAATCCTTCATGTCCTCAGCAACCTCTCTGGAGGCTCCTTTCATCTGGCTCTTGCTCAAATGTGGTTCCTTTAGCAGCACTGCCTGCCCTTTAGCTCTCACAATTGGCAAACTGGGAAGGGTTCATCCCTGCTCTTCGTTGCCACTTACAGACTTCCCCATGCTCTCCAACCACCCCCCCCTTCCCTGCTTTAAAATTAATGTCATCACACTGTACGATCTATTTCTGGTTCTTTTGAAAAATCATCTAAAGGACTTGGAGGTTTGTCTGAATCTTCCACGAATTTCTCTTTAGCTCCTGGCTCACTCTGCCACAAGTCTTTCCTTGATTTTGAGAGATTGCAGTATTATTTGGGTATGTAATTCTCCCAGGACCCTTTCCTCCTTGACATCCCCCTTCCATGATGATTTCTTCCACCTTACCTCAATTACTGACCTCTGTGGTCACACACCCACTCTAGACCCACTGTCTACTTGTCACGTCCTAACTTTCTAGATCCTCAGATCCTTGATTCTCAAATATCCTTCAACCCTCACCCACCAGACCACCAATCTATTGATCCTACTACCACCTTTTCACTCATCCATCATGGCCTTCGCTTCCCTACATCCTCAGCTTAGTCAACATTATAGGCCCTCCCTTGCAAACTTTCTCAATTTTCTGTGATCAATCATTTTGAATATTCTTTCATATACCTTAATCTGCTGGCTTTCTCTTCACTAAACTTGCTAAGCAAACCCTTACCCTCGTTAAACACAGCTCTGTAACTCCTTCATTTGTGTATCCGAATAGCTGAATGTGGCTGTTTGGTATTGTGATTTACAAGAAATTTGTATTTCTCATCTGAATGACCAAAATATATTCTCATGGGTATTTGGTCTTTGGCTACAGTTCCTGGCTCACAGTTTCCAAAATCCTTGGAATGTCCTAAGTACTGAGAGTGATAAATGTGTCTTTTGTTATATAAATGAAGGTGACATTTGGACTGCATCCAAGGGTGGGGGCTGGTTGCCAGGAGGACCAACCACATGCTTAGAAGTTTGGAACTTTTAGTTCCACACTCTTTCCCCCACAACATGGACCTCTGGGCAGGCGAGAGGGGCTGGAGGTTGAATAATCAGCCAATAGCCAGTGACTTAGGCAATCATGACTATGCAATGAAGCTTTCATAAAAACCTAAAAGTGGTTCAGAAAGCTTCTGGGTTGGTAAACACATGGAGATTGGGGAGAGTGGTGTGCCTGCAGGGGGCATGAAGGCTCTGAACCCTTTCTCCTCCATACCTCACTCTATGTATCTCATCATCTGGTTGCTGTTTGTATTCTTTATCATATTCATTAATAAACTGGTAAACACAAATGTTTCCCTGAATTCTGTGAGCCACTCTAGCAAATTAAAAGAACCTAAGGAGGAGGTCACTGGAACCTCCAGTCTGTGGCCAGGTGTTCAGAAGCACTGGTAAGAGCCTGGGGCTTGCAACTGGCATGTGAAGCGGTGGCAAGAGGGAGGGGCACAGATTTTTATGACTGGACCCTTAACCTATGGAATCTGATGTTATCTTCAAGCAGATAGTGTCAGTATTGAGTGGAATTCAATTCTCAAACACCCTGGTGATGTCTGGGAATTGCTGTGTGTTTGTGTTGGGGGTGGTGGTGGGGGGGCTGGTGCGGGGAAGACCTCAACATTGGAACGGAAATTGGGAAAAGTTGGTGTCAGTAGAGAACAGAAAAAAAAATGCACAAATCTCTGTCTCATTTTAACTTCATAGGAATTACTTAACGTGGGCATTTTATGTTGTAGAGCAATTATGTTACTTTCACTCTTCCTCTCTGTTTCATATTCTTCTCAAATCCCTAACACTTCATCCCTATTGTTTATTCTAGTTCTCTGCTTTCACTGAGTTTATAGAAACCAGGAGAATAAAAATTCTATGAGCTCCCACCAACACATCTACTCATCTTCTAGAAACAGTACACAGACATTTTTTTTCCTTTCCTTTTAGTGGAATAAACTCCAAGTGTTCTTATTCAGAGTCAAACCTTCCACATTTTCTCTAGATTCCATTTGCTCTGGCCCTACCTAAAAGCTTCACTCTTGAATTTTTTGTCTCTCCTTCATCAAATTATTTCTTTCAATTGTACTATTAACATTAGTAAACAAATATATATAATTGTGTATACATATATATATATATATATATACACACACACACATATCCATTTTAACCCCATTCCTTGCTTTACCTAGCTCATCCATCCTTTGACAGCAAAATTTCTTGAAAGAACCATATATATATATATTATATATATATATGTATATTATATATATATATATATACACACACAATGTCGCAACTTCCCTCTTTCTTTTACCTGTTGAACTGACTCCAGTCAAGCTTTTGTCAAAATTTCCAATGACTTCCACTTTGTTAAATCCAAAATCATTTTCATTTTCCTCTTGTTTGACTCATCAACATCATTTGATATTGTCTTCACATGGCTTTTAGGAAACCATTCTCCTGTTTTACCTTCTGCCTTGCTAACCTCTTAACGCTTAAGTGACCCAAGATTTACTCTTTAGAATGCTTTTTCTTATCTGTCTACACTCATTCTCTTGTTGATCCTATTGAATTTCTTGGCTTTAAATTTTATCTATATCCCAAAGACTCCAATATGTAAATCTCCAATATGGACTTTTATATCTAACTATTTGAAAAGTCCATCTAAATTTTCTAAAATTGAGTAGCTCTCTTTCTAATGCCACCAAAACTGACCCTCAGTTAATGGCGACTACATTACTCCAGTTGTTCAGATCAGAAATTTTGGTGTCATTCTTGACTCTTCTTTATCTGTCATGTTTCTCTACTATCAAAATATATTAAAAACAAAAACAAACAGGGGCACCCGGGTGGCTTAGCCATTTAAGCACCTAACTTTGGTGCAGGTCATGATGTCATGGTTCATGGTTTGTGAGTTTGAGCTCCACATGGGGTGAGCTCAAGCCCTGCTTCAAATGAGCCCCACTTCTCTCTCTCTCTCTCTCTCTCTCTCTCTCTCTCTCTCTCTCCCTCTCCCTCTCTCCCCCTCTGTCTCTCATGGGATTCTCTTTCTCCTTCTCTCTCTGCCCCTCGCTTACTTGCGCCCTCTATCTCTCAAACAAACAAACAAACAAACACCATACCACTTCTTACCACCTCAACTGCAAACACTCTCGTTCATACCACTAGCATCTCTTAGTTAGAGGCCCTCATGACTGGTATCTTCTTTCCCCATTCTCTTCTACAGTCTATTGTCAACACTGCAGCTACAGTGGTTATATTAAAACAAAAATCAGATTTTTCATACCACTGTGTGAAAATCTCACAGGCTTCCTACTTCCCTCAGAGTAAAGCCAAAGTCCCTATACTGGCTAAAAACGGCTATAATCTGGCTACTTTTACCTTTTTAACTCATTTCCTCCATGTTCAACTACTGCAGTCTCCTTGCTATTCCTGGATCAGCTGAGGTTTGCCCTGCCTAGCGACTGGGCAGTGTTGTTCCTTTTGCTTCATTTGCTCTTCTCCACCATCCATATTGATTGTTCATGGCCTTTCCTCCTGCTTTTATTCAGATGAGTCCTTCTCAGTGAGGACTTTACCTATCCATGCTTTTAAAAATGTCATCCTGCATCCTAGCACCTCCTATTTCCCTTTCCTACTTGTGATGGTTAACTTTATGTGTCAACCTGACAGGGCCACAGTTTTATGGTATATGCCCAGATACATGGCTAAATGTCATTTTTGGGTGTGTCTATGAGAGTGTTTCCGGATGAGATTAGCATTTGACTCTTTATGCTGAGGAAAGCATATTGCCCTAACCAGTATGAGTGGGGCCCATTCAATCCACTGAGGTTCTGTATAGTACAAGAAATCAGGGAATAGAAAATTGGCCCTCTGCTGGATTGTTTTCAAGCAGGGACATCAGCCTCAGGCTCAGACTGGAACTTACATCATCAGTTTTCCTGGTTCACAGATCTTCAGACCTGGGCTGAAACTATACCACCTGCTGTCCTGGCTTGCAGATGGCAGATGGTGGGACTTCTCAGCCTCCATAATAGTGTGAGCCAGTTTCTTGTTATATCTATATTATGTATGTCTACCTGTCCATTTCTCTGGAGAATTCTGACTAATATAATACTTAATCTCCCCTGATAGTATTTATCACCCCTTAACAGTTTAGAAACAACATATATTCAAAAATTGTCTCTCTTCACAGAAGGTAAGCTACATGGGAACAGGGAAATTGTTTTGTTCAAAGTTGTGAATAATGCAGGGCATGCAACAGTAACTGAATTTTTAAAAATATGAATAGATGAGAGTAATATAACATATACAAAAGAGAGAATAATTATAAAGTTAGCAATGGAAATTTAAGAATTGGATCAAGAGCCCAAATGCTGGAACCAGCCTTGGGAATAAGTAGAAACAATCTTCTTCTTAAAAATAAGAGAAAAGAGAGAAGAAGAATAAAAGGAATGAGGGACTATAAAAGCAAATTCTAAGGTAGGATAGTGCGGATTAAAGAGATTTCAATTCTGACTACCCCTATTTTTCCATTAAGGCAGTAACCATCTATTAAAAATGAGGGAGTGAAGACAGATGCAGTGCATACAATCAGTGGTAAATATTTGAAACATTAACTCAGTGAGTATGCGTTGACTTCAATTAAGTAAGCTAGAGAAGAGTAAATTGTTAATAGCAATATTGATACTTGAGCCTAAAATGAGTGATTTGCAGTGGATTTTTAGCTGCTCAGGAGCAGAATAGAGGGAATGTGTGTTTAGATTGATACAGAAAGGATGATTAGCATAGTGAGCATGGCCAAACTTGGTGGAGATGATGGAATTAAGAATCCTGCAAAAAATGTACTTGAAACTCCTTTGCATTTTAACAAATATTTAGAAATAAGCATATAATTGTTCACAGTGTTTCTTTATTATCCTTTTAATGTCCATAGGATCTGTGGTAATGCTCCCTCTTTCATTTCTGATATTAGTTTTGTGTCCTTTCTTTTTCTCCCAGCCTAACTGGAGGCATATCAATTTTACTTACCTTTAAAAAAAAAAAACAGATTTTGGTTTTATTGATTTTCTCTATTGATCTCCTGTTTTCAATTTTGTTGACTTTTGCATTAATTCTTATTACCGGCATACATTGGAAATATAGAGGGTCGTTCCAGACCACCACAATAAAGCCAATATTGCTTTATTAAATAAAGCTCCCTAGTTACATTTTAACATAGAATTATATTAAAATATAGCAAGTCAAATGAATTTTTTGTTTCCCACTGAATATGAAGATTATGTTTACACTATATTATAGTCTATTAAGAGAGTAATAGCATTGTCTAAAAAACAATGTAATTCCTTAATTATAAAATATTTCATTGCTAAAAAATGCTAACCATTATCTGAGCTTTCAGCAAGTCATAATATTTTTTGCTGGTGGAGGGTCTTGCTTCTATGTTGTTGGCTGCTGACAGATCAGGGTGATGGTGGCTAAAGGTTGGGGTAGCTGTGGCAGTTCCTTAAAATAAGACAACAGCAAAGTTTGCTGTGTTGATTGACTCTTTAAGTTGAACACGTAGGGGCCATTGTAGGTCCTTAATTGGCCTAATTTCAATATTACTATACCTCAAGTAACAGGGAGACCTGATAAGAGGGAAAGAGACAAGGGAAAGGCTGGTCTGTAAAACAGTCAGAATATACTTAAAATTTATTAAGTTTGCTGTCATAAATTGGTGATGTCTGTGGTGCCTCAAAACAATGACAATAGTTAACACCAAATATCACTGATCAAAAATCACCTTGGCATACCTGGGTAGCTTAGTCTGTTGAGCATCTGACTTCAGCTCAGGTCATGATCTCATGGTTCTTGAGTTCGAGCCCTGCATCGGGCTTGCTGCTGTCAGTGCAGAGCCTGCTTGGAATCCTCCGTCCCCCTCTCTCTCTGCTCCTCCCCTGCTCATGTTCTTTCTCAAAAACATAAAATAAAATAAATAAAACATTTAAAACAAATCACCATAACAAATATAGAAGTTTGAAATATTGTGAGAAATACCAAAATGTGACACAGACATGAAGTGAGTTAGTGCTGTTGGAAAAATGGCACCAATAAACTTGCTTGACTCAGAGTTGCCACAAACCTTCAATTTGTAAAAAAAACCTGCAGTATCTGTGAAGCACCATTAAGTGAAGCACAATAAAATGAGGCATACCTGTATTTCTTTTACTATGGGATGAATTTCCTCTTATTTTCTCAGTTTTCTGAGGTGGAAACTTAGGTTATGGGTTTTCAATATTTCTTCTTTTCTTATATATGCATTTAATGCTACAAATTTCCCTCTAAGCACTGCTTTTGCTACATCCCACAAATTTTGATAATTTGTTTTCATTTTCATTTAGTTCAAAATATTTTTAATGTCCCCTTGAGATTTATTTGACTGATGTGTTATTTAGAAGGATGCTATTTAGAGGTGTCTGGATGGCTCAGTCAGTTAAGCGTCCGACTATGGCTCAGGTCATGATCTTGCGGTTTGTGAGTTCGGGCCCCGTGTCTAGCTCTGTACAGACAGCTCAGAGCCTGGAGACTGCTTCGGATTTTGTGTCTCCGCCTCTTTCTGCCCCTTTCCTTCTCACTCTCTGTCTTTCAATAACAAATAAAACGTTAAAAAAATTTTAGAAAGATGCTATTTAATCTCCATGTTATTTCCCAGTTATCTGTTACTGATTTTTTTCTCATAATTGTTCTATTTTTCCCCTATAAAATGTATCAACTTTTCTATTGAAATGTGCTACATTGCCTACCTTTTACCTTCATTCCCCTAGTGAGTGCAGTGATGACTGCGATCCTAAGCTGAATTCCTCTCCAACAATTGCTCTTCACTAAGAGAATGGCTTCAGTTAAGGTTATGTCCCTCCTGGGAGTCAGCCCACTGAACTTGACTGGTTAGTTCAAGAGACCTAATGGTCTGTATCCCATGCATCACATAGCACAACTGTGAAGGGTCAGCCAAATTCTACAACTCCCTGTAGGATCAGCTGAGTCCTTTACAGCAACTGAATCACAGTTCTGCTTCCCCTTCTGCTCAGTTCTTCCCTCATCCCTCACAGTGGTTGTTTCTGCGACTTCTACCCAATATTTCTCTGCACACAAATATCAGAGTCTCATAAAATTTGACCTATAACAATTGTACTGGAATTGATTCAAGGGGGCAAAGTCTAAAGTAAGCTGTTTAGAACTAGATCACCAGCAAGCGAGCTGTAGTAAAAACTTCCTCGGTAAGAGTAGATTAAACATTGTAGGTCCAGGCATCTGGTTATGGTGAAATTATTAAAGTGTTCAGTGGTACATAACTGGGAAAAGATAGATATTAAGTGGAATTCACTGGCAGGTATAATTTCTCATTAGTTTCAGAATTTCGAAAATAATACTTTTAAGGACTTTGGAATCTGATGGTTATTTCTGGAGGTCATTGATACATTGGAGGCCAGGAAAATCTGAGGGTGATTATCACTTATATGAGTAACAGTATAAAACTCAGAGGGTCTCCTGTGGCCATAGGAGAGTGAAAGCTGAAGATTCAGTATCTAATTAAAGAAGAGTAAAGCTTCTTAGAAAGCACATTCTTCAGCTCCAGGAGGTCTATGATGCCAAGATCAGGTCCCAGATTCAGAAGAAGTAGAACTCTGGAACCTGGGATGTGAATATCTGGCATGTAGAATTTTCCAACCTCCAGAAATCCCTAAACCTTTTGAGACTATTAAAACGATACAGTGCTCCTGTTAATTAACAGTCTAGCCTAATTTGTTTGAGCTGTCTTTCCTGCCAGACCAAATGTGCTCTTCTCAGGATATGCCCCTACTTCTCCCCTGACTCTCTCCCATCACTAAGCCAATAACTATGGGGAAATCACAACCTAACCCATTCGGGGAAGTGCTGAGTCTGCTAACACAGCAACAGGATGGTGTGCTGAAGGAAAAGCTAGCCAATATCTACTGGCTGGATCCCGGAGGGTCCATGTGGGATTATATTCAGAGGATGCTGGATAAAAAAGAGTTTATTGATGTGACAGCACTCTCCTAGGTTACAGGATTTAAAATACATGCAAATTCCCTGGGAGAGGGGCAAACAAGGTGGTGGGAGGGCTCCCAGAAGCTTGGAGAAAGTAAGTGATGGATTACACTGTGCAGGTAGGAGTGTTAAAACTGCTGTAGCTTACAGTTGTAGAGGGATCAAAGGGTTTACAGAAGTAGGCATGCCTGAGTGGTTATACTAAATAGGTCAGAAAACTTACTAGATCACTATGATTCATGGGAGAAAATTCTACTTAACCAAAAGAACAAGGAATGTGCTAGTGAGAGAAGCGTGGGCACCGCTGAGATAGATGTTCAGTGGTGGCTGTCCTCTAGAGGCCAGGGATGACAGTAGGAGATGCTGTTGATAACTGGGCTCACTGACAGCGATGGAACTCAGGGGATCTCTAGTTAATAGAGGCAAGGTGGCAGTGCTGAGCTGTCAGAAACTCAATGGGACGATTATTATAATGAACGGCCACATCAGACTGGGGACCAGGAGAGGACCTGCAGAAATCTACAGACATGGTTCTCCGAGTACGATATGCCGGCAGCCAACAAAGGTACTGCTCAATATGTACAGCCAAAATAAAGGATGGATGATCAGGAGGCTGAAGGCAGTTACCCTAATTAAAAAAAAAAAGTCAATCTTTTACCCAGATTCCATACATGAACCAGTTTTCAGATCTAGAAATTGTTGGTTACAGGAGAGACTTGCACCTCAAAGGACAGAACTTGCAACACCACAGCAAGGGTACACAGTATCAACCCCCCCCCCCCCAGTCCATCCCCAATTGCCAGTGCCACTTACTTGGGTAATTTTACACTAGAGCAAGGGGTAAGAGCCTAAACCTTCCAAGATCTCTTCATACAGGGTCCAAGTTGCTTAAGCTACCCAGAGGACCAAAGCACCATTGTGGTCCTCCTGTTTGGGGCAAAATTGAGGGGACTTAATTAATGGAGTCAGGTCCCCATGTGGCTTACAGTGAGTTCACAAGGACTACTGGGTTTTTAGACTCATTTTGCCTCTGAATACTTAACTGAAATAGATATACTTAGCTTTTGAAAAAAAACCCACACGGGCTGCTTGGCTTGAAGATTAAAAATCATCACAGTGGGAAAGGCAAAGTCTGAAACTTGCTCTCACAATGGTCTTGGATATATTTATATTGAAACCGGGGGAGAATAAACGGAGATTATTGACATTACTAAAGACATAATGGATTCAGGATTAGTGACCCACATTATATCTCCACTTATCTCACAAATTGGGTCTCTACAAGACCCAGATGGATCCTAGGTTCATGGTGGACTTCTTATTGAAAAGCCTGTCTAGAAGAAATCTCAAATGCAGTTGCTTTGCTAGATGTGGCATCTTTGCCCAAGTTGGTTAACATGTCAAGCACATGGTATATAGTATGTGATCTGGCAAGGATGTTCTTTTCTGAATCTTCAGAAAAGAGGCCCAGAAACCATTTGTATTCACTTCAAATGGACAATAGTATACTTTCACAGTCTTAAATTAGCACTGTGTTAATTCTCCTGCCCTAAATCAAGATACAGTCTGAAGGTACCTCAACTATAGATTTTACCAGCTTAGTGGACATGTTCCCAGAGGGAGAATGCTTCCAAAAAAGAAAAAAAAAAGGTTCAGTGAGTGTTCCTTCATCTTTAAGCTATGGTTGCCAGTAGGTTACTTTCGGCTACTTGTGTCAATTTCTCTCCTAGGTGTTCTTCATGAGAGCATTCTCCAAAACACCCCTGAATGCAAATTGCAGAAGCTGATAGTCTCTGTTTCCCTGGGAACTGGTCTTCCACGACTTCTAACCTACCATAGAATTTACTCATTTATTGTTTTTATTGCTATTTTTCTCTTTTCTTTATAGAACATGAGATCCATGAAGGCAGGAATTTTTGTTGGTTTCCTTTTTAGACGTAAATTGACATCCTAGAACAGATCTTGACTTGTTGAAAGCACTCAAGGAATATTTGAAAAATGCATGTTGTACATGAAGACTTAATTTATTAAGTTTAACTGTGACTGGTTTTGTAACTCCAGTTCTTCCAAAACCATTTTATCTTTTAGAGCATCTTGCTATGTGACCTTTTTTGAAATATATTTTCTGAAAACTAAAGGCCTTATTTTAAGTATATCTAATGATCATAATTAGCTATTAGTTTTCAAATAGCTTGATAATTTTTCAAATTATCTGCACAACTGTTTATTTTTACTTAAATAGCGTAGAAAAGCACAATAGAAAGGTAATGTTACAACCCAGAGATAAATACTATTAGATATCTATCCTTTAATACTTCTCTCTAAGCACTACACACACACACACACACACACACACACACACACACACGTTTATTTATTTTTGAGAGAGAGAGAGAGCTCTTAGCACAGAACCCGGCGTGGGGGCACAATCTCATGAACTGTGAGATCATGACCTGAGCTGAAATCAAAAGTAAGACAATTAACTGACTGAGCCACCCAGGTGCCCATCACTACATATATTTTTAATTTAACAAATTTTACAATTTGTTAACTAATTTAACTAATTTAACTAATTTAACAAATAAGATATTGTATCTTCTTTTTTGTTATCAATGTTTTTACCTTTTGTTTAGTTTGATTACTTGCACTACCCCCAGTTCAATCCTTTTCCCTGTTACCAAGGTTTCTATTCTACTTTCCTCTTTGCATGTATAATCATTTACAAACATGCTTACACCTTTTGAGTTTGGGCATGATTTGTTTCAGGTATTGTGATAGATAGAGGCATCCCCCAGGTCCCCCTTCAACCAAGGGCTAGAAGCTGGGAGTACTGTCAGCCATGGCCTCAGCCCTCAGTTCCTTAAGGGATTACCTCAGGGGCAGAGAGTTGCCTCACTCAAGGTCACACCATCTCCTGAGCCCAAGTGACAGAGTATAACTTACTGGCCATTCTATCCCAGTGCAGGGACATTCTGATGGCCCGTTTTAATTTCAGACCGTCCTGCCAGGTCAGCTTAGATTTTCATGAGGCCTGTTTCACTGTCCAGTTTCACCTTCTGCCCAATCTTCCTTTTCCCTTCCCTTCCACAGGCGTTGATTCTAAACCCCTCCCTAATAAATAGGCTAAAGTGTAAATTCCATCTGAGATTCTGTTTCCTGGAGAACCCAACCTGAGTAACAGATCCTATTATGTATTCATCTGCATCTTGCTTTTCTCCCTCACTATAATCATGGATTCTGTCCCAGACAATTGACATACATCAAACGCTCTCTTTTGAATGACTATGTAATTTCCCAGGGTTTTCATGTATCGCAATTTGTTCAACTTTCCATACAAGGGAACATTCTAGTGGTTTCCAAATTTTATTTTTAACCATACGTAAAGTTACTGAAATAAATGTCCCTGTCACAGACCAATTCAAACTCAAAATTACATGATTACTTGTGAAATTCCTATTACTTTTCTTCACTAATTACTTCTCCTTTATTTCTTTAATGAAGTCCACAGTAGTCCACTTATGCCTTCATCTACTTTCTGAGAGTTCTAATATTATCAACACAGGTCATTAATTTAAGGAGTTCATGGCTGGTATCTATAGAATTAAAGTCTTCACAATTTCTCAGCCAGTCTTCTTTTCCTAATTTTGTGAAATATATAAAAACAATACTATCAATATTTGTCTTTAGCTGGGATAAATCACTCCCATAAAAATAATAATGCCAACTTTGCCCCTGTCTTAATTTAATCCACATGCACTGAAGAAAATATTAAAACCTATAAACTTCGAAATCATAGACTAAGTTGGAATCCTGGCTATACAAAATATTCCATGTGCTATCCAAGTACTCAAACTCTCTCAACTTTCCTCATTTGTAAAATGCGCTTGTGTTACTGTGTTCTAGGGCTCTGTAATCTTTACAGAACTGAAGATTCTATCTCTGGCAAAGTGCTTGGTATGGAGAAGATAGGCTATAAATCATTCTAATCATCTTCTTCATATTCTTGGATTTGTGTGCCCATATGCGTATATAAATGCTATATTCACATTTTTTCTAAAAGTTATTTCTTTTGAAAGAAGCCCACCTTTGTTCTGCTGAAGTAACTAAAGAACACTATCTCGTGTGGACTATGTGATATCTCATTAGATGAATTTACCTCCTTGTAAAATTCCAGGCTCACTGTATTTCTTAAGTCATCAAAGTGTAGCCCATTGTCCATATGAAAAAGCAGAAGTGGATAGAGCAAGTTTATGTACTTTATATACTGAGCCACACTTTCAGCATCAAGACAGCAGCAAAACAAAACAGAAACCACGATAGATTCAAGGAACCAGGTCAGATCTAAACTAGAACTAATGCACAAGCCTCAGCATGGAGTCAATCAGTATCATTTCACCTCTCTGTTCCTGCATCAGGAGCTGATTTCCTCAGCTGGGGATGCCTGTGGGCCCTCCTTGGTGCTATACAAAAAACTTTTTTCCCAGATAATCTTTCTGTTATATAGTACCAGTATTTCAAATTCTCCTCTACCCTCTATTTTATAACATATTCTCTAATTGGCAAAATTTTTCTCTTTATTTTTATTTCCTTTGACCTTCTAGCTTTATTCTTGGATTGTATTTTCCATTCTGTCTTGCAAGTCTACTAATCCAGGTGTTTAGGAACATTGCTCACAATCTTTCATCACTTCTTGAGGTAAAAGGTGATTCAACTGAAGCCAGAGTCTCTCACCTGTTGGAGATTAGGTACTTAAACCATGAGTTGAAGAGCAGTGGACAGAATGTAAGAAGCAGAGAACCTCTAAGCAAAAACACAAGAGGGGCAAAGAATTCTCTTTCAAAGAAATCACTCTAAATATTTACCCAAAGTTTGTGGCAGCAGAGAGCAAATTCAAGGTGGAGCCAGCACTAAGAAAAGGCCCCAAACCCCATTTTAATATAGTGCTTTTTGAAATGTTACAACAAAAGCTGTCCTACACTTTAGGTATTAAAATAACATTTTACTATGAGATGAGTCACTAGAAGATCTAATGATAAAACAAGAACTCACTTAGGAAAAATTTATTAAATGTATCTATAACATCTTTATGAAATCTTTAACAACCTGGGTGTTACTTGAACCCCTTTTGAGCATCCAAAAATATGTGGGGGCATTTTGGATTGTCACATTGACTGAGGGGTATTACTTGCATAGTGTTGGCAGTGATCAAGGATGTAAATGTCCTGTGGATTTTCCCGTAAATCCAGCCCAATAACAAATTGGTTTATGCAAAATGTCATTGATATTTCAACTGAGAAATATCACATAGATACAGATATGCTGTTAAGCTAATCATAACCTCACTGTTTGACATGTTACCTAGTAGAACTCAATCTATAGCATATAGTTATACTCCTGTACCCATCACCTCTGACTCTGGCTACATAATTACACTGTATAGCATTCAAGCTGCTCTATTCAGTATCAGGGATAGAAAGTAAAAATAGATGCTTGTGAGGAAAAATCAGAAAAAAAAGAAAAAAAAGACTTCTCAGGTAGGTCTCCTTGCTCCTTTCTAAGATATGTTTCTCATTAGCTGAAGACTCTTGTTTTCACAAAACGATACACAACTAAGAAAAAAAGCTACTCAGATTTAGAGAACAAAGCTCACCTCGGTCAAAGGTGTTTAAGTACACATGGATCCACATGTGCATACAAACATACAGGTATCCACACACAAGTCATTGTGTTAATTGGCAAAGATCAAGACAGGCTATATTTCCTGAAAGGAAAATTCTCTGACAAGGAGAGTTTTAATAAGAATGTAAGTGAGAATCCCCAGGAATGATATTGGGCATTCTTAAGATACAGATACGGATGGCTGAGAGATGCATAATCATTATCACAGGGTAAATATTAGGACTAGTGAAGATTTCCTAAGTTGGTAAGAACCTCCGCCAGCTGAAAATGTTTTTAGCTATTTGTAAAAGTGCTATTGTGCTCTTGTTAGTGGGAAAGAGGTTTCGACATTTATATCATCGTGTGTAGAAAGTTATATCTGCCTGGATTAGCAGCTGTAAATTTTCTGACTAGCATTGGGTGAATTTTCGAAATGTAACAATGGAGGACAGTTAGGATGATCCCCTGTTTTTGACGTGCATTTTTGAGTAAGAGTGCAAAAGTTTTCTTTATAACATCTGATTCAGCAGTTCTCTTAAAGATCTTATTGCAAAATGACCAGTATATTTGGAAGTTTACTTAATATCTGAATAATTTTCATCAAGGAAAGATTTTGAGGAGCAACTCTTATTTCGAAATCCACATAAACAGACAAAAGTGTCTCCTTTCTTCTAGGACCATGTTCTAATCTCTTTGTGTTAGTTTCTTCATGCTTAAACTATCAAAAATTATTTTCCCTTTTTTTTCCCCCTCTCTGTACTAACAACTGAAGGGAAGTACTATTATATAGGGGAGCCTCTTTCCAAAAGTATAAATGGCTAGAATTTCATTAATCCAGCCAACAATATCACAATCAGGTTCTCAGTAGATAATCCCACTCTTATTGCTACGCTTTAAACATTTAATGATATTTGAACGCTATCTCATGTTTAAATAAATGCCTAATATCTTTGGTACAATTAGAGGTTCCGTTAAAAAGAATCCATGAGACCCTGTTGCAGAGACACAGAAAGTAATAATAAGGGGCAGGTGTCATAGATAGGAACTGTAGTGCAGTAGCATCAGGTGAAAGGCATTGCCCCCCCAAATCTCATCCTTCCTACCATCCATTAAGAAAAGGTATCTTTCTGTTCTCACGATGTCTTTGCTATACAAATCATGAGTGAAATTTGAGGCTCCCTAGATTTGGAATATTAGATATTATCAAAAGAGATGGGACTGGGACCATCAGTTAATATCATAAACTGCCCCAGAGTCAGGGAGTAGTGCTCTCTCCCCTAGGCTATACCACTTGTTGACTTAGTCTTCTCACCTTTCTAAACCTCCTCTTTCTCAATGAAATTCATCATGTGAAAATGGTGGCTTCTAGTTCTAAAATTCCCTAGTGCTAAAAAAAAATCTTTACTTTCCCAAACTTTCTATAGAAGCTCCCATGGAAGCGTGGAAAGTAAAACACAGGAAGAGAGGGATGGAGTTAACTGCTTAAATAAAACACTCTCTATGCTATATAAATAAAGTGTTTTCTATGCCAAAGGTTATGAACAAAAGTATAAGGTGACCTCTCAAGTGGAAAAATACTTATAAGGAACATGCCAAAGCATAGTATGTTTACATATGAAAAACTTACAGAAATACAAATACAAAAGAAAATTATAAGATTCACATTTAGAAAAGTAAGTAGACAACATAACATGGGTCTAAAAAGTAAAAATTCATATGGGTAATAAACTTATGAATAAATATTCTAGACTGCCTGAAAAGCCAACTATTTTTCCATACCTCACTTCCCCATGTTTCAAGACTTATATTTTTATTTATTTTTTATTTTAGAGAGAGAGAGAGAGGGGGGGGATATAGAGGATGAGTGGGGGAGATAGTCAGGGGGAGAGAGAGAGAGGGAGAATCTTAAGCAGACTCCATGCTCAGTGCAGAGCCCAATGCGGGGCTTGATCCTACAACCCTGGGATTGTGACCTGAGCTGAAATCAAGAGTCAGATGCTCAACTGACTGAGCCACCTAGGTGCCCCAGGACTTTTATAATTTCAACTTCTTCCTACTCTTTCTCCTATACCTGGTCCAGTTCTCAAGTAATTATGTCTCTTCAGTCTCCATGGAGGAACTGGAAGTAATCAGGCAAAAACTCCCTCAACATCACAGCATCAAATCTATAAATGTAACTGCATTTGTTCCTATATTCTTTGTCTAGCTTCCAATCACAAGGGTTGAACTTTAGTTAGTATCTCTCTTAGCTATAGTTACAAAGATACTGCATGACAAATCGCTCTGAAATTCAACAGCTTAAAAAATGCTCGTTCTCGTTTGTTATCTCATTCACAAGACTGTTGGTTGGCTGGAGCTGTTCTGCCTCACTTTGCCTGTACGGTTGCTGGGATGGCTCTGCTTTACCAGATTCATTCTGGGTCTGAGACTGGGTGGGGGGCGTTGGATTCTCAGTGGAAACATTTCTTGTCAGAGTCTGAAAGCTTCCTGAAAGAGGAGCGTAGGAACACATGACACCTCATGACTAGATTTGAACTGATAAACTGTTACTTCTGCCCATATTGGCCAACAACACAAGTCACTTTGCTAAGTCTAATATAAATGTGTTGGGGAAAGTATGCTGTTTTTAAAGGAGGGACTATAAAGTCACATGGTGAAGGGTGTGAGTACATCAAGAAGCAAAGAATTTAGAATAGAAACGCAATCTACTACAATTAGAAAAGAATTCAGAGAAATGAACAAGATTGACATAGTCTGGCCTCTTACAGAAAGTTGCCTACTGGGGACATGGAAATTATAAGTAGAGAGATGCAGGTACATATGAGATTTGAGAATCTTAAGTACTTAGTGGATACCTGAAATTACTTTGAGGATGAGTTTTATAAAAGAGAGCCAGAAAGAAAAAAGGAAAGACCCAAGGACAGAATCTCATGTTTAGCAGATAACAGAGAATTAAGATCTTTTGAAAGAGATAGAAAAGGAAGGTCCAGGGGCACCTGTGTGGCTCAGTTAAGCATCCAACTCTTGACTTCAGCTCAGGCCATGATCTCACAGTTCAAGAATTTGAGCCCCATATTGGACTCTGCACTGGTGTCTGGAACCTGCTTAGAATTCTCTTTCCCCACCCCCCTCTCTGCCCCTTCCCTGCTTGAGCTCTTTCTCTCCCTCTCTCAAAATAAACAAACACACATTCTTTAAAAATTCAAAAAGAAAAAAAAGAAAAGAAGGTCCAGAGAGATAAAAACAAGAAAAGTAACTGAAACCAAGAAAGAAGTGACCTTCTAGAAGGTAAGAAAGTAAAATCCTTCACAGTTCAGGGAGACTGTGGGCTGACAAGGGTCCACTTGATGTGGCTATTAAATTGCCAGTGGTGTTGACGATGATGATGTCAGTGGGTCCTGGAGCTAGACACTAGATTGAAGTGGCTTGAGGAAGTAGAAACAGAGAATATGGCCTCCTAAGTTTCTAGGCTTAATTATGAAGGGAATGAAAATGACAAGAAAGCTGAAAAGGCTGGAAGATATCAATAGAGGGAAAAGGACAAAAGATAAAATAGAACATAAGGCCCTCCATAAACAAACCATTGCTTTCTTCTTGACTCCCATCTTCTGCTTTTTTTTCCCCTTTTGAGCTCCTTAGTCGCTTGAAATTTCTCAAATGGGCCATATTTTTTCACTTGGACAATCCATTTTGTGTGCTTTTTCCTGCTTGAAATCACTTTTCATCGTAAGGCATTCTCTTGCATTCCTTCATGTCTTAGAGGGACAAGCAAAACATTTATGAACACCTACTATGCATTAGGCACTGTATTCAGGGCATTACATCAATTGTCTTAATGAATCATCACAGAAACTCTGTAATATTAGCATAATTATTTCCATTTTATAGGTGAAAAGCTGGACTTAGACAGATATAATGACTGGCCCAAATATACATCTTGCACATGATACGTCAGAAATTTGAATTAAGACTGTTTGACTCCAAAGCTTGTGTTCTACTCTCAGCTTAATTAAACACCCACTCCTTTGTAAAATCTCCCTTGTTCTGAGGGCGTGATTTCTCCTGTAAGCAGTAGAGCAGACACGGGAGATTTTGCATCATAACAGATTGAAGTTGATCTCCCCCACCTTTGCAACACTGACATAGCTTCCATACGTCAGCTCTAGCGCTTATTACAACATATTATAACGTTAAAAAATATAAAGAGCACTCTCACAGGCAGCAAGGAGCCACACAAGATTTTGACGATTTAAGTAGAGAATGACTTACACCCCGCTGTGAGAAGGAACACTTATACTACTAGAGAGTGTAAATTTGGAAAGGAAGAGACTGGAAGCAGAGAGATAAATTGACTAATAATTTCTAAATTCAAGTGAGAGAAGTGAGGACCTAATTAATGGTAATATAGGGAGGCTAGAAATGAGAGGAAAGGTTTGAGGGTTTATGAAGCAGAATCACTAGGACTTGGCCAGTTGGATGGGGAGAGAGTGATGACACAAGTTTTTAGCTGAATGGATTGAATTGAATAGATTGAATGGATTGATGCATCATCTCAATGAAAATGGAAATATAGAAGAGAGAACAGATTTGAGGAGGAAGTGTGGAGCCAACTATGAAATATGTGTGAGACATGGAGGAGAGGGAAGAAGAACACAACCGAGATCCTGAGTAGAAATACAACCAAGTCTGAGAAATTCTATATCCAAAACTCATTCAATCTATAGAAGGTTTTAACTCCAATTATTACCTGTTGATTTTGACTCTGTGCAGCAACAAAATACATTTCTATAGAAGACTTCTCAACAGAACACTCTTTCTCAAGGTTTCCCATGATGAAATAAAAGTATATTTCAAAAAGTATATTCTTCAAAAATACTTCATTTTGTTCTTCCTACAAGTGGCCTAAGGTGATCTCTGATAATACTTTGCTACTCACTTGACTCCGAAACCCCCCCAAAAGCATGCAAATCACATGGTTCAAATCCTTGTGTTCACTTTAAGAACATCTGTGAAACTGCCTAGGCCACTGAGGGTATGCATATCTGAAAAGCCGTGTAGTGTCTGAAAAATATCACTTTAAAGAAGCTAGTCCATCATTATAATGGTGGAGTTGGTATGTGTGCCCACACAAAACAGGGAGTGGACACAGAGTCAGTGGCTCCAAAAGAGTGATTTTGCTGCACATGCTTACAAATTTAGAGTAATACTGAACTTGATGGGTTAGATATAGATTCTCTGATCATTGAGCATTTGCAGGTGAACAAAACTACCAAGATGCACTGGCTCCTTACAGACATCGTTGGCAGATGAACCCGTAAATGATCTTGCCCTGAAACATTGAGGGGATCTTATGAAAAAGAACAAATTGTTTCCAAATCACAGGAGCAGGTTGCACTGAAGAAGATATCCCTGAAAAAAACTAAAGAAACTAAAGAAACTTACATCCTGTGAATAAATTTAGCATAAAATAAATGCAAATAAGGGTAAAACATCATTTTAGTTAAAAAGAAATTTTTAAATTGCTATTTGAGTTTTGTGTTGCTGAAATGTAATGTGTTTAATGCCCACCAGCATCACTTGTACCCAGTGGTCTGTTGTTCTATAATGACATAATAATCTGGGTATTGCTTTCTGGATTTATTTTCTTTTTTCTTTTCTTTTTTTGTATTTCAAAACTAAGGGAGTGCTTTAAGATTGACTATGAACCACAGAAAACACACATTTGCTCTTTGGTAAAGGGGAGAGCATAACATAATTGGCCAATATCACATCAGCGTTTTCAAGAGTGAAATGACTCCACATTCCACACAGGTATATTTATCACTTGCCCTCTCTCGGTGTTGACACTGCAATTTTGAAGTCCTATGGTCCTCTGTTGGAGCTTAAAAATAAAAAAAAAGAGGGAGGGATGACATTAATGCTTTTGCGATCTACTTCCATATTCTTGTCAGATACTATCATGTGATGCAGAACGCTGAAGCTCTTCTCTATTAAAGATGTTATTTTAATCACATATATGTTAGAATTTCTGTTCCTTCAGGAGAGTTCATTGAAATGGTTAAGTTGCACTGTGGAGACTTATAAAAAGTGAAATTATCTCTGCCAAAGTTTCAGCAATAAGTTTGGTCATTAGTGCTCTCTAGTGGAGCAGAGATTTTGTGCTTACATCTTCCGACCTCTCTCAGAAAGCTGTGTTCCCAGCAAATCTTATAACATTGCTCAGCATGGCCTGATGCTTATGGCCTTACAGGCTGTACTATGGCACTTGAGTGTGGAGTCACGAGGTGTCAGCAGGGAGTTTTTAGACATTTTGGACTTTGACTGAAATTGCATCATTTGTAACAAACCTATTTTGGAAGTGATCTTTCATCCTGTTACTTTGTTAAAGGCCATGCATATGCACATTCCATTCATGCTCTAGTAAACACAGAAATGATATAACTTTAAGCACCAGATCTTACTGTTTCATCGTCCTGGATACTCTCCTCTTATTGTTCTTAAATGATAGTTAATTGCTATTCTAAATGTATCACATCATAGACATTTATTACTCAAATTATACAGACATACCTTGTTTTATTGAGCTCTGCTTTATCTTTTAAACCATTTTTAATGTTTATTTATTTTTGAAAGAGAGACAGAGACAGAGACAGAGTGCAAGTGGGGGAGGAACAGAGAGGGAGGGAGACACAGTCTGAAACAGGCTCCAGGCTCTGAGCTGTCAGACGCTTAACTGACTGAGCCACCCATACACCCCTACTTTGCTCTGCTTTAATGTGTTTCACAGATATTGCATATTTTACAAATTGAAATTTTGTGGCAACCTTGCATCAAGCAAGTCTATTGGTGCAATTTTTCCCACAGCATTTGCTCACTTCGTGTCTCCGTGTCACATTTTTGCACTTCTCACAATATTTCAAACTCTTCCATCATTTATATTTGTTTTGGTGACCAGTATTCAGTGATCTTTGATGTTGCTATCATCTTTTTGGGTGCCACAAATTGCACCCAGATAGACAGCAAACTTAATAAAATGTTGAGTGTATTCTGACAGCCACACAGACTAGCTATTCCCCCATCTCTTTTCCTCTCCTTGGGCCTCTCTATTTCCTGAGGCACAACAACATTAAAATTAGGCCAGGGGCGACTGAGTGGTTCAGTGGGTTAAGCATCCAACTTCGGCTCAGGTCATGATCTCATGGTTCATGGGTTTGAGCCCTGCATTAGGCTCTGTGCTGACAGCTCGGAGCCTGGAGCCTGCTTCAGATTCTGTGTCCCCCTCTCTCTGCCCTTTCCCTGCTTACAATCTCTCCCTCTCTCTCTCTCTCTCTCCCTCTCTCTCTCTCTCTCTCACACACACACATAAATAAATAAATAAATAAATAAATAAATAAATAAATAAAATTAGGCCAACCAATAAAATTAGGCCCATACAATGGCCTCTAAGTGCTCAAGTGAAAGAAAGAGTTACAGGTCTCTCACCTTAAGTCAAAAACTAAAAATGATTAAGCTTAGTGAGGAAGGTATGTCAAAGCTAAGACAAGTTGAAAGCTAGGCCTCTTGTACCAAACGACCAAATAAGTAAGAGAAGGCAAAGAAAAGTTCTTGGAGGAAATTAAAAGTGCTATGCCAATGAACACAAGAAGGATAAGAAAGTGAAAGAGTTACTGTGGATATGGAGAAAGTTTCAGTGGTCTGAATAGAAGATCAAATCAGCCACGACATTCCCTTAAACCAAAGCCTAATCCTGAGCAAGACACTAACTCTCTTCACTTCTATGAAGGCTGAAAGAAGTGAGGAGGTTGCAGACGAGAAGTCAGAAGCTAGCAGAGGCTGGTTCATGAGGTTTACAGAAAGAAGCTGTCTCCGTAACATAAAAGTGCAAGGTGAAGCAGCAAGTGCTGATGTAGAAGCTGCAGCAAGTTCTCCAAAAGATCTAGCAAGATAATTAACGGAGGCGGATACATTAAATAACAGATTTTCAATGCAGACAAAACCGACTCCTAGTAGAAGAAGATGTCATCTAAGACTTTCATAGTTAGAGAGGAGAAGTCAATCCCTGGCTTTAAAACTTCAAAAGACAGCTTGACTGTCTTGCTAGTGGCTAATGCAGCTGGTGACTTTATGCTCATTGATAATTTATGTACATTTATGCTCATTTATGCTCATTTGCCATTATGAAAATTCTTGGACCCATAAGAATTATGCTAAATCTACTCTTTCTGTGCTCTGTAAATGGAACAACAATGTCTGGATGACAACACATCTGTTTATGATATGGTTTACTATTTTAAGCCCACGTTTGAGAGAACTACTGTTTAGACAAAAAGAGTCATTTCAAAATAGTACTGTTCATTGACAATGCACCTGCTCACCCAAGAGCTCTGATGGAGATGTACAAGATTCATGTTGTTTTTGTCTGCTAACATATCCATCCTATAGCCCAGGAATTAAACAGTAATTTCAAATTTCAAGTCTTCCTATTGAAAAAATACAGTTCATAATGACATAGGTGCCATTGATGGTGATTCCTCTGATGGATCTGTGCAAAACAAATTAAAAACCTTTGGAAAGGATCCACTATTCTATGCCATTAAGAGGTCATTAAGACTTTGTAATTCGTGGGAAGTAGACAAAAAACCATAATAAACAGGAATTTGGAAAAAGTTAATTCCAGCCTTCATGTGTGGTTTTGGGGGTGGGGGTCAAGACTTCAGTGGAGGAAGTAAATGCAGATGTGGTGGAAACAGCAAGAGAACTAGAATTAGAAGGGGCTTGAAGAGGAGCTAAGATGGTAGAATAGCAGGAGGATCCTAGGCTTGCCTCCTCCCTCAGACTCAGCTAGATAACTATCAGCTGAAAAATCGATAAAATCGATCTGAGGACTGAACACCCGAAAAATCGATCTGAGGACTGACAGAACAAACCATACAACTAAAGGAAGAGAAGAGGCCACATCGTGAAAGATAGAAGGTATGGAGAATTGATTTGGGGGAGAAGCAGATCATGGATGCTGTGGAGGAGTGGAAGCCCTGGTCACAGACAGACAGATAGACAGAATGCAGCACTCAGGGGATTGCACAAGAAAAACACTTCCCCAAAGCCATTGACTAGGAAAATGAGAGGGGCTGATTTTTGTGAGGTTTTACAACTAGTGAGTCTCAAAGACTGGAGCTTTAGAGGCCTGCAGCATGGCTGGTGTGTATGCTTGAGGACACTGCAGTGATCCTATGAATAGCCCGGGAACAGACAGTGCAATCTGAGGATTCCCTGGGACACACTGGAAGAGATGGTTCCCCCCTTCTTGGAATGCATCTGGGAGAGGTGGCAATGCCTCTCCAAGGACAATGTATCCTGAGGGTGTCATTTATCTCCAGCATAAACAAACTTAAGTAAGCAGCACAGTGCCAACAGTGGCAACCTAAGTTGCTTTCATCAAGCCCTGCCCCCCCACCCCCACACTCTACAGAGATAAAAGACCTAAAAACAGTCAAGCTGAAATTTAAAAAATGGTACACCTGAGATGGGCAACCTACAGGATGTAATGACCACAGTATGGAAGAAACAGAGGAATAAATGAGTGATATAGAAGATAAAACTATGGAAAAGAGTGAGGCTGAAAAGAAGAGCAAAAGAAAATTATTGTATCATGAATGTAGACTTAGAGAACTTAGCAAGTCCAAAAAGCATAATAATATTCGTATCATAGGAGTCTCAGAAGAAGAGAGGGAAAAAAGGGGAGAGGATTTCTTTGAGGAAATTATAGCTGACAGCTTCCCTAATCTGGAGGAGGAAACAGACATCCAAATCCAGGCCAACATCAAGACACATTGTATTTAAATTTGTAAAATATAGAGATTAAAAATCCTAAAAGCAGCAAGACAAAAGTCCCTAACTTACAAAGGAAGACAAATGAGGTCAGCAGCAGATCTTTCCACAGAAACTTGGAAAACCAGAAGAGAGTGGCATGATATAGTCAACATGATGCATGGGAAAAATATGCAGCCAAGAATACTCTATCCAGCAAGGCTGTCATTCAGAATAGAAGGAGAGATAAAGAGTTTCCCCAACAAATAAAAACCAAAGGAAATGTGACAATCAAACCAGCCTTTCAAGAAATATTAAAGGGGACTCTATGAGTGAGACAGAAAGACCAAAAGTGACAAAGACTAGAAAGGAACAGAGAAAATTTCTAGAATCAATGAATTAACAGGTAACAAATGGCAATAAATTCATATCTATCAATAATTTGAATGTAAACTAACTAAATGCTCCAATCAAAAGACATAGGGTGTCAGAATGAATAAAACACCAAGATCCGTCTATATACTGCCTAAAAGAGACTCATTTTATACTTTTTAAAATTCTTTTAAAGTTTTATTTATTTATTTTTGAGAGAGAGAGAGAGAGGCAGAGAGAGAGGGAGAGGGAGAATCCCAAGCAGGTTCTGCACTGTCAGCATGGAGCCAATGTGGCTCACAAACCATGAGATCATGACCTGAGCCGAAACCAGGAGTCAGATACTTAACTGACTGAGCTACCCACATGGCCCAAGAGACTCATTTTAGATCTAAAGATACCTGCTTACTAAAAGGGAGGGGATGGAGAACGATTTATCATGCTAATAGATGTCAAAAGAAAAGTAGAGCAGCCATACTTATATCAGACAAACTAGATTTTAAACCAAAGACTGTAACAAGAGATGAAGAAGGGCACTATATCATAATACAGGGGTCTATCCAACAAGAAGAACTAACAATTGTAAATATTTATGCCTCCAATTTGATAGCACCCAAATATATAAAACAATTGGTAATATTATCATTGATAATAATCCAAAAATAGTAGGGTATTTTAACACCCCATTTATATCAATGGACATATCATGTAAGCGGAACATCAATGAGGAACTAATGGGTTTGAATGACACACTGGACCAGATGGACTTAACAGATATATTCAGAACATTTATTCTAAAGCAAAAAAATACACATTTTTTCAAGTGCACCTGGGACAATTTCCAGAATAGATCACATATTGGGTCACAAATCAGGCCTCAACAAATACAAAAATACTAAGATCATATCATGTATATGTTTAGACAACAATGCTATGACACTAGAGGTCAGCCACAAGAAAAATTAGAAAGACCACAAATACATAAATGTTAAAGGTCATACTACTAAAGAATGAATGGATCAACCAGGAAATTAAAGAAGAAAAAAAATACATGTTAACCAATGATAATGAAAACATAATGGTCCCAACACTTTGTATGCAACAAGAGCAGTTGTAAGAGGGACACATATAGCAATACAGGCTTACCTCAAGAAGCAAGAAAAATTGCAAATATACAACCTAACCTTACACCTAAAGGAGCTAGAAAAAGAACAAGAAATGAAGCCTAGAGCCAGCAGAAGAAGGGAAATAACAAAGATTAGAGTAGAAAGAAATGATATAGAAAACCAACACACAAACAAACAAAAACAGTAGAATTGATCAATGAAACCAAGAACTCATTCTTTGAAAGAATTAATAAAAATAATAAGCCCCTAGCCAGGCTCATTAAAAAAAAAGAGAGAAAGAACTCAAATAAATAAAATCACTAATGAGAGAGAAGAGAACACAACCGATACCACAGAAATAAAACAATTTTGAAAAATTATATGCCAACAAATTGGGCAATCTGAAAGAAATGGATAAATTCCTAGAGGCATATAGGCTACCAAAATTGGATCAGGAAGAAATAGAAAACTTGAACAGATCAATAACCAGCAAGGAAATTGAATTGGTATTCAAAAACCTCCCAAGAAACAAAAGTCCAGGGCCATATGACTTCCCAGGTGAATTCAACCACACATTTAAAGAAGAATTAATACCTATTCTTCTCAAATTGTTCCAAAAAAATGGAAATGGAAAGAAAATTTCCAAACTCATTCTACAAGGTCAGCATTACCTTGATTCCAAAACCAGACAAAGATCCCACTAAAAATAAAGAATTACAAGCCAATATCCCTGATGAACATGGATCCAAAAATTCTCAACAAGATACTAGCAAATTGAATTCAACAGTACATTAATAAAATTACCCACCAAAATAAAATAAAAAGGAAACAACAAAAACAACAGGATAATTATTTACCACGATCAAGTGGGATTTATTCCTGGGCTTCAGGTGTGGTTCAATATTCACAAATCTATCAACATACCATAATATAAAAAAGAAAGAATAAGAACCATATGATCCTCTCAATTGATTAAAAAAACCCCAGCATTTGACAAAGTATAGCATCTATTCTCGATAAAAATCCTCAACAAAATAGGGATAGAGGCAACATATCTCAACATCATAAAGGCCATATACGAAAAACCCACAGCTAATATCATCCTCAATGGGGAAAAACTAAGAACTTTTCCTCTATAGTCAGGAACAAGACAAGGATGTTCACTCTCACCATTGTTAAATTTTAACATAGTACTGGAAGTCCTAGCCTCAGTGATCAGACAACAAACAGAAATGAAAGGCATACAAATCAGCAAGGGAGAAGTAAAACTTCCACTATTTGCACATGACATGATACTCTGTATAGAAAACCTGAAAGATCCCACCAAAAAAACTGCTAGAACTGGTACACAAATTCAGTAAAGTTGCAGGATCCAAAATCAATATACAGAAATCCACTGCATTTCTATACACCAATAATGAAGCTACAGAAAGAAAAATTAAGGAATCCTCCCATTTGTAATTGAACCAAAAACAGTAAGATACCTAAGAATAAACCTAACCAATAGGTAAAACATTAGCTTTCTGAAAACCATAAAACACTGATGGAAGAAATTGAAGATGATACAATGAAATGGAAAAATAGTCCATGCTCATGAACTGGAAGAAAAAATCTTGTTAAAATGTCTATACTCCCCCCAAAGCAATGTACACATTTAATACAATCCCTATTAAAATACCATCAGCATTTTTCACATAGCTAAAATGAACAATCCTGAATTTGTATGGAGCCACAAAAGACCCCAAATAGCTAATGCAATTTATAAAAAGAAAATTCAAACTGGAAGCATCTTAATTCCAGATTTCAAGTTATATTATAAAGCTGTAGTGATCAAGACAGTGTAGGACTGGCACAAAAACAGACACATAGATCAATGGAACAGAATAGAAAACTGAGAAATGAAACCCACAACTACATGGTCAACTAATCTTTGACAAAGCAGGAAAGAATATTCAATGGAAAAAAGACAGTCTCTTCAACAAATAGTGTTGGGAAAACCGCATGGCAACATGTAGAAGAATGAAACTGGACCACTTTCTTACACCATACATAAAAATAAATTCAAAATGGATGAAACATATAAATGTGAGACAATCAAAATCCTAAAGAACAGAGGGAGTAACCTCTTTGACATGGGCTGTAGCTACTTTTTACAAGATTGTCTCCTGACATAAGGGAAACAAAAGTAAAAATGAACTATTCAGACTTCATCAAGATAAAAAGCTTCTGCACAGCAAAGGAAATAATCAACAAAACTCAAAGGCAATGTATGGAATGGGAGAAGATATTTGGAAATAATATATCTGATAAATGGCTAGTATCCAAAATCTATAAAGAGCTCATCAAACTCAACATCCAAAAAAAAGAATGAATCCAGTTAAGAAATTGGCAGAAGTCATGAATAGACATTTTCCCAAAGAAGACATACAGATGGCCAACAGACACATGAAAAGATGCTCAACATGAGTCATCATCAGGGAAATGCAAATCAAAACTACAATGAGATATCCCTCACACCTATCAGAATGGCTAAAACTGGTGAGGATATGGATAAAGCAAAACCCTCTTACGCTGTTGGGAATGCAAACCACTCTGGAAAACACTATGAAGGTTCCTAAAAAGGTTACCCTATGACCCAGCAATTGCACTAGTAGGTATTTAACCAAAAGATACAACTATGCACATGCACCCTGATGTTTACAGTAGCATTATCAAAAATAGCCAAATTATGGAAAGGGTCCAAATTTCCATCAACTGACGAATGGATAAAAAAAGAAGAGGTCTACACAATGGAATATTACTCAGCCATCAAAAAGAATGAAATCTTGCCATTTGCAAAGATGTGGATGGAGCTAGAGTATAGAGCTTAGAGTATGCTAAGTGAAATAAGCCAGTCAGAGAAAGACAATTACTGTATTTCACTCATATGTGGAATTTAAGAAACAGGACAGATGGACATAGGGAATAAAGAGAGGGGGAGGCAAACCATAAAACAGATGCTTAACGATAGAGAAACAAACTGAGGGTTGCTGGAGGGGAAGTGGTTGAGGGATGGGCTAAATGGATAATGGGTATTAAGGAAGGCAATTGTGATAAGCACTAGGTGCTGTATGCCAAGCGATGAATGAATCACCGAATTCTATTCCTGAAACCAATATTGCACTGTATTTTCACTAACTGGAATTTAAATAAAAACTTAAAAAAAGAGAAATGATAAAAAAAAAGAAGTGGAGCTTGAAGATGGGATTACATTACAGCATTCTCATGATAAAACTTAAATGGGCAGTTTTTTCTTATGGATGAGCAAAGAAAGTGGTTTCTTGAGAAGGACTCTTTTCTCCTGATGAAGATGCTGTAAAGATTGTTGGAGTGACAACAAAGGATTTAGAATACTACATGAACTCAACTGATTATAAAGCAGCAGCAGGGTTTAAAAGGACTGACTTCAATTTTGAGAGAAATTCTACCTTGGGTAAAGTGCTATCAAACACTGTTGCATACCACTGAGAAAGTTTCCATGAAAGGAAATGTCAACTGATGCAACAAACTTCATTATCATCTTTTTTTTTTAATTTATTTATTCTGAGGGGGGAAGGGGAAGAGAAGACAGAGAGAGAATCTGAAGCTGGCTCTGCACTGTCAGCACAAGCCCAATGTGGGGCTAGATCTCACAAACTCATGAGGTCATGACCTGAGCCAAAATCAAGAGTTGGACATTTAACTTACTGAGCCACCCAGGCACCCCATTGTTATCTTATTTTAAGAAATTGCCATAGCCACCACCACCCTGATCAGCGAGTACCCATCAACATAGCAGCAAGATCCTCCACCAGAAAAAAGATTACAAGTCATTGAAATCTTAGATGACGGTTAGCCTTTTTTATAAAGTATTTTAAAATTAAGGTATGTATGTTTTTTATACACAATAATATTGCACACTTAATAGACTACAGTATAATATAAACATAACTTTTATATGTACTAAGAAACCAAAAAATTCATTTGACTCACTTTATTGCAATATTTGCTTTATTGCAGTGGTCTGGAACCAAATACACTATAGCTTTTAGGTAATGACTGTAAATAAGCAAAAAGTGTAACAGGCAAGAAAGAATAATTTCTGAGTCAAAATTAAATTGCTTTGCCAAAATGATGTTTCTTGGGATAATCTGAGTCTGAAATGAGGGGGGAAATATCCCCATCTTTTCTGGTAAGTGAACACTGAAAAAATTCATTCAGAAGAAGACCTCTTGTACTAATTTAACCAAAGTGCTTAAATTTTTCCTAATTGACATCCATTAGGTATCCGAATTTAGCACATTGGTGAAAGATTCAAATGAACGGTATAAATACAAATATATCGAGGTGGTTTTTGAAATGTAAAAATTTGTTTGTATGGATGAATCCAAGTGCAACAATATATTTTGGAAAATTTTGGTCATGTGCACATCCTAAAGCCAACTGGTGAATTTTTGTTTACTGAACAAATTTTGGTGCTTAAATTTTCAACAAACTACTGTAGAGAGTAATGTCTCTGTATCTATCTATATCTATATCTATCTGTGCATAAAATAAATGTAATGAGTAAGAATGTAAGAAACTGAACTCATTCAAAATTTATATAGATAGAAACATAGATAAATATACATACATACATACATATATACATACATAGAAAGAAAGAGATAAAAGAAAGAAAGAAAGAAAGAAAGAAAGAAAGAAAGAAAGAAAGAAGAAAGAAAAAAAATTCAGTCTAGCCTCTCATATTTTCATCTGTTATAGTTCTTTTCCATACCCCTATTGCTATCAGAGCTAGTAATATCTCTTAACTCTTAGCACAACAATGCAACGGTGCAGCTCTACCCTTTTTCTCACCAGTGCCTTTTCCTATCACTAGGAAGTTACTTTAAGTCCTTCATTTTAGGCAAAAAAGATGTATTCTATAGAACCAAGCTTGTAAAATAGAAATCAGTGGATTTGAAAGACAGGACAGAGGTTTTACAGGAAAGAGTTGATGGTCAGAGAACTAAGATAAAGAGGAAGACAGAAGAGATGGAGTTGAGGCTTTGGCTGAACGTTTCAAAAGACAGGGCAAGAGAGGGCAGGGGGATGTCGTGTAGCCTGAGTGTGGTGAGGTGGTTGGGGGTGGTGGGGGGAGCTATTTACAGGAACACAGTCTACCACAGAAGGATATCACTTAAAAAACAAACATTTCTTTCCTACATTAGCTGACAAGACCTGAACCTTGGACCTCTAGAGATCTCTATTTTTTAACACCCCTCATATCAAGGTACTTCTTGCTGTTTGAATAACAATCCTCACCTAAAGGCTAGTTTCACTGTATAAATAGCATGCAAAAGCAGTTTCTATGGTGCTATATTTCATAATGACAGGATTGCTAGACTACTTTGCCAACTACCGTGGTTTTATTTTATCAACACAGTCTATGCCTCAACTCAAAATGTCCCATTCTATTGTTTCTATAGTTTTCAGGCCTTGTATTTCACCCTACCCACAGCCGCAAGTTTACAATAAATAATTATCTATAGGAACATAGTTCAGATCAACTGTCAGATCACACTGAAGACTTTTTAAAAGCCACCATTAATAGGAGTTGAACTCCTGAAGAGCTCTTCTTAGTAAGAAATTTTCCTGTATCTCCTCTAACTTAGCCGTATTAAAACGCTAATGACAGAAAGTTATTAATTCTGTGGCTTTCATCTATAATTCCTGCCACCTGGAAACATTTTTTTTTCCCAGTGCTCTAAGTAGAACCAAGCAGGATTGTGTAGTCCATGGGAAGCCACTCATCTAATAACTATGAGCATCAAATGTTACCTTGGTAGAGTATCCTAATTGAAAAAAAATTTTCCATCTTGTTCCAAAGAGAATTTAATGTAGTTTCATACACCCAAGTACTATGATTTATGGCAGCTAATGCTGGATATATTCTTCTAGCATCTAGTGAACTAAGGGATGTACTTATCAACAAGTGGACCTGGGACCTGGCTGCAGTTCTGGGTACCATTTCTGACTTCCAGCACTGCCTCTTGATGACCAGGTGAGAGAAACCGTATCAGAAGCAGAGTGTTATCTCAAAAATACACATTAAAAAATGTTGTGGAACATCAAAAACATGCTAGGGTGGGAAGGATGATAACTAGAACCCTATATACTGATAATTATTTCCTTCTGTGGGCGTTCATCTTAGTTTCCTCTTTTTCAAATGATATGGGATAATTGCTATAAAATGGCTCTTGGCAGCCTCTTCTTTATGCCTACACTTGAGTCTCCTTTGAGCTCTTTTGTCTATGGCTCGTCTGCTTCTTATGTTTCATACTACACAGATTTCCGGCTCTCCCCAGTTCCCCTACTATGGAGGATATAACAATACTTTTTTGACAAAGACTGTGGCAATTTAGGATAAGTTGTTTGGAAATATAAATAATAGTAAACACAGCTAAAGTAGACAAAATATAGATTACATATTAAAATATACAACTGGATAATAAAAACCAAAGTTGGTTATATTATACAAAAAAGCACTGGTGAATTTTTTTTTATTTATTTTGAAAGAAAGAGAGCATGAGTGGGGAAAGGGCAGAGAGAGAGATGGGGAGAGAGAGAAAAATCCCAAGGAAGCTCTGTACTATCAGTGTGGAACCTGACATGGGGCTCCATCCCACGACCGTGAGATCATGACATGAGCCAAAATCAAAAGTCAGAAGCTTAAACAGCTGAGCTACCCAGGCGCCACAGCACTGGTGAATTTTTATGATTTTACTGAGGTTGTATGGTTGCATCCTAACTGAGAGCTGATAGACATATATGTAGAAGTATAATGTAAGTGCAAACTTAGAATTGTCGAAATAGTAGCTAGAAGATACATTGGCAGAATTTTGATAACAACCAGAACATTGTTGTTAAAATACCAGATATTCTGCTGTTTGCTAAGCTCAATAAAGTGGTAGGGCTTATTGATATTGCTGTTTCATTAAGCAGAAATATCTCAAGGATATGTGTACAGAATATGAGTAAGCATTTGGGATTGGAAGAAGAGGAACACAAATGAAGTTCTGAGGGAAGTAGAGTAAAGCCATTTGTGCTTCTGATGATTAAGTTCCATGAACATAAGGAACTGGGGTTTCATTGGCCATGACATCAATTCAGAAATTCGTGTTCCTGTGCACATGACTGGGGCAATAATCTCAGTGATAGATCATATTCATGCAATTAATTAATGTAACTTGTTAAATGTGTGAAGCTGAATGCTTCTGTGAGACTCAACTATAACAACAGCAATATCAGTAATAGTAACAAAGATCCTATCATCACTTTTTTTCTAGTGATCTTTAAATACTCAATGATAACATAATTTCCTGCTAACATAAAAATGCAATGTGAATGTGGAAATTCTCCTGAGCTAGATCTTCCCTGCCTCAAAGCCTCCAAAGCCACCCTCTGATTTGAAGGAAAGCAGAATTGAGTTGCAATTAAATTCTAATGTTTTTGTGATCTGTGTAAATGTTACTGTGAAGGAGCAATTCCCAAAGGTGAAGATGTACCTAAGGAAAAGAGACGCTTGAGGAGGTTGGAGGTTCCAGATCACGCAGGTAATAACAAATGACAGAAGGATCCCCTAAAGAGAAAAAGGGACTGAAAGGAGGAGGAGTGAAGGAAGGGAAAATGGAAGTATCTAGATGTTGACTATGTTGGGGCATTCTAGTTAGGGGACAGAGGGAGATGCTCAGTAGTGTAAGTGCAGCTAATCAGGTATTCAGTTGGCAGAGCCCTGGAAATTGCAATGGCTCAGATGTTAAGTGGTTAGACCCAGATCACGAAGGGGAGCATTTAGTACTCAGACAGAATAGAAGTGGGGAAAGTCTAGCCTGACTTGCCACAATCTCTCCAAAAAGGGGCTCTTATAATTTTCATGATGTGGGAACCAGACAGAGGCAGAAATCTGGGACATGCAACCTAAGAACCAGATTTACTTAATTCGTGAAGAAAGGAGACTCGAGTATAGGCAGAAAGAAGAGGCTACCAGGAGGCCTTTCAAGCAATTTCCCATATCATTTGTTACAAAGGTAGTGAGGGAAGGAGATGGAGTTGTCAGAGTGGGCCTAGAAATAGAAGTAAAGTAAATTAGGAGGAAAGAGGAATAATACAGGGAAGGAGAGTCTGGAATATATTCAATAAATATAGGTCAACAGAATTGATTACTCTGAGAATATAGACATAGATATAATTATAAAGATACAATTTTACTTAACTCTTTATAGGACATGACCAAGGTACCATGATTTGCTTACGATGTTCGGTCAACTACATCTGTGTCTTCTCTTTATTCCAAAATAAGGTCTCTTTGATTATAAAATTAAAATACGTTCATTGGAGAAACTTTGAAAAGTACATAAACACCTTTAAAAAATAAAATCACTCCTAACCCTGTGATCCTACTCAGGTATAATGACTGTATACATTTTACTATATTTCCTTCCTATCATTTTTCTACACATTTTTTTCCTGAATTGAAAGCATATTATGAGTTTATAGTCTTTAAAAAAATATTGTATAACTAATTTGTCATGTTCCTAAAGCCTCTTTTTAAAAATAGCCTCTTTTAAAAATTTTTCTAAAGAATGCATAATTCTTCATGCTGTGGGTACACAAAATTTTCTTTTTCTTTCTATTTTTGTAAAGTTAGGCTCAACCCCACCTAAATTTTTCCCAAATCTTTTTTTAAGGGAAATTTTTCCTAAATTTTTGCTTTCAGGAAAATTACTATTATAAAAATCATTTCATATATATATGTTTCAAACTGAAACTTTCTTTTGAAATCCAAATGATTCTCAGATGTTAAATTATAGCATCAAAAAGATAGGAATTTGTTTTTAAATTTAAAATACATTTTCAAATTGCTTTGGGAGACAAATCACGTTTTTTAAAGTTTATTTACTTATTTTTGAGAGAGAGAGAGAGTGAGAGTGAGAGTGTGAAAGTGAGGAGGGGTGGGGCGGTGGGGGAGAGAATCCCAAGCAGGCTCCACACTCTCAGTGCAAAGCCCACACAGGGCTCGAAATCATGAACCTGTTAGATCATGACCTGAGCCAAAATCAAGAGTTGGATGCTTAACTGGCTGAGCTACCCAGGTGCCCCAGAAAAATCAGTTTCTAGTTAACTATAGCCCTAGTTTTAAATTATTATTACTCTAAATTCAATTGCATCAAATCTATAATAGTTTGTATAAATATTTAATTATTAAATTTAATACAATTATTAAATTTACATTTATTACTATTTTACTTTGGCAATTCGAAAGATGTTAAGATTTCAGTGTGTAAATTTGTATTGCATAAAATAATTTAATATTTCCTCTAGGTTTATAAGCTTTTTTTATGTCTTTTTTTTGTGTGTCCTGTTTAGTTATTTTATTATTACACGGTAAGGACATTAATTCCTTGAAGCTCCACTCATGATAAATAATATTTACCATGTGTGTCTCTTTTTATATTATATTTATAATGTTTTATGCCATCGAGAAATTTAAATTTTTATGTGATATAATCTGTTTTCCTTATGCTTTCCCCCCTTTGCTTCTAAATTTAGAAATTTTGAATTTAGAAAATCATCACTCAGACCCACAGTCAAAACATATGCACTTATATTTTCTTAAGCATTTCAATACTTTGATTTTTAAAAAAGATTTCACTATGTAAAGCTAAAATGTATTATGGTGTAAAGCATAATTTTAAACTACTTTTTAGATTTTCCGTTCATTCACTTATAAATATTTATATAAACTGATGGTGTGTCAGGCTCTATAGTAAACTCTTGGGATGTCAGTGTACAAATCAGACAAAGATCTTTCCCCTAAGGGAGCTTACATTCTAGCCAGGAGGTGGAGATAGATGATATAGATTGGAGATATAGATATAAAGATATAGATATAAATGGTATAGATATAGATATAGATATTTATGTGTACATATAAAATTCTCTATATAACTATATATATATATGTACACACATTATCTGTCTGTCTATCTATCTCATTTTTATTCCTCAACGTTTAATGTCTTCTATAAAGTAGGAAGTAGGAAGCAAAATCAACAACTAGTGTTAGATGGGGAAGGATGGGCTGGGTGTTCTAGAGGAGGGGAGAAGGTAGGAAATTGCCACATGGTGGGGGGGATGGCAAAGTAAAGAAACTAAGTATAGTACAATTTCTTAGCGGTATGGAGATCCTACTTGAGCTTAGGAATCATTAATGTGAAAAAAAAAAAAAAGCATTCAGCATGATTATACGCTTTTCTCCAACCACATTCAACCACATGGCTGGAAGTGTAAAGTAGGCAGAGTTGAATTTATTCAGGTCTGTTTTCTTTTTTTTTTTTTTTTTTTGTTTGTTTTGTTTTTAAGTGAGTACAAGGAAGCCAGAAAAGGGCAAGGGAATAGAAGGTGTATATATAAGGGGATGATGAAGATGACAACGACGATGATGATGATGATGGAATTAAAGATACTAACAAAGAAAGTGAAGGACTCAAGAGGTTAAAGGGCAATTAAGGTAGCATGAACAATCAACTGGTGGGTTTGGAGATTTATTGGACTGGGGTTCTAGTATAGTTGAGTTAGAAATATAGGACATGGAGTTTATCAAGGGGCTGAAGTTATTGGTAGTGAGGAGAAACTGGCATGACCCTGAGAATGAATGCCTCCTTAAATTTTGTACTTGCCTCATCCTAATCTCATCCTTGCTGAAATATTAATATTGTCTAAACTAAGAAGACATTAGATAGAATAATAAACTAAGATATTTTTTTAAACGTGAGAAAGAATGTCCTGAAGAATGCCAAATGACAGTAAAAATGAGGGATAGACAGTGATGTGCTGTGATGACATATGACAATTCAGCAAGAAGACCCAGTGGGGTGATCCCAGAAAAAGGAAGTACAGACCACTAAAAACAGAAATGTAGCAGTAGTATTCAATGTTCATAACACTGGAAACTGGCCCTTGAGCTCCCATAGCTACCATCTGTCTCAGCCTGATCTCTTTTTGTCTCTGCAATCTGCTGTCTGCTCTAGATTTTCCAGTTTGGCAAACCAATCGTTCAGTTTCTCTGGCTCTCTACTGTTTCTCTTCATTTCCCAGCTGATGGCTTAATTTCCCCTCTGGCCTACCACTTGTTTTGGAAAATGCTCCTTTGCCTTGGCTCAGAGACTTGCTTTGTGTACATGCCTCAGTAGTTCTGTAGGATGTGGACAGGAATCATGGGACGTACACCTCTGTCCTTTGCTTAAACACATACAGCAAGAAACCACACTCGTGGGGCAATTTTAACAAAATGATCTTGATTTCAATCGTTTTGAAAATTATATAACTTCATCTACTGTCCATTTTGCCTCATGAAAATTTACAATGAGAATTGAAAACAGCAAGAAACTAAAATTCTACTTTAGTTTCTCAAAAATAAAAATTACCAGACTCTGACTCTCAATCTATCTCTTTAAAGATTCCTGCTAAAATTATGTCCCTTCAACCTCAAGCCAAAGGAAGCATTCAAAATTTCATTTCTTATGCAATAGATTTTTATTGCCAATACTATTTCAATATCCAGTAAATGTGGTTCCAGGTTTTTTGTTTTTTTATATAAATTTAGTTTTTAAGTTTTTATTCATTTTGAAAGACAGAGAGAGAGAGAGGTGGGGAAGGAGGAGCAGAGAGAGAGGGAGACAGAGAATCCCAAGCAGGCTCCATATTGTCAGTGGGGAACCCAATATGGGACTCAAGCCCATGAACAATGATATCATGACCTGAGCCGAAATCAAGAGTCCAGCGCTTAACTAAGCCATCCAGGTGCCCCACAGTTTGTTTTTGTCATGTTATACTTTGGAAAGTCCTGTATATCATTAAGGTATATGGTTTACAGTTAATTATAATGTTGTTCTTTTTCTTTTGGTCTCTTGATTAAAAAACATATCTTCTCTGTCACATACAATTCAATGTATAGTTTTTTTTTTCCAGGATTAGGACTTTGCTCCAATATTTGCTCACTTTAGTATCTATACAGCAGACTCTTTTATCTCATCTCCATTTACCCAAAACACTGGTAACCAACCTTCCAGTCCTCTATAAAACATACCCAATGCTCTCAGCTGATCAGCCACTGTCTTGCAGCCTTGAGTACTCCTGCGTCCTCCAGCTGGGTTACAGGTTTATCATGAGTCTGTTGAGTTTGCCCCGAAAGTCATTTTATTCAGTTTCACTCATCACTTCAAATTTAAATAAATATTTTGTAAACCATTTAAGTATGTGTCAAAAAAACCCAAACTTACTTCTATGAAAATTAAACTGAATGCTTTGAAAGTCTTGATAAAGTTGAATTATAAATTATATTTGAATTAGATGTGGACAGAAACAGTTTGTAAAAGTTTGAGAAAGCTTTTGTTTTCTAAGGGCTTTAAATGTTAATTCCACTTTAAAGAATTCACACCTGAAAAACTACAAATGATGTACCATGAGTGTGATATATTTCAAAAAAAGCCATTGAAGAACTGAAGTCTTTGACCTATATGTAGAATATGATGAAACAGTGTGCCCTTATATGCTTTACCTTAAAATAAACTTTAAAAAACGTGTCATATTTCATGATTGCCCGCTTAAGTCTATGTTTGAAATTACATTAAAGTTTCTAATAACATTGGATAGGATGGTTTCTACTTTATGAACCCCTCCATACTACAATATTCCTGAAACCCCAAATTCAAATCTGCTTCACCTGATTCCAAATCCTTTGTTTTTAAACACTGTGGTAACATTATTCAACTCTTGCCTACCTTTCCATACCTTCAACAAGTGCACAAAGGATAACAACAACAAAAACCTTTCATTTTATAATTACCTTCTAGTCAAAATCTAGTATTTCTCCTTTTCAAAGCCAAGTTCCTCAACAGAATGGACTATGATTTCTTCCTCCACTCCATGCACTCTTCAAGCTACAGTAGTCAAGAATCTGGCAAACAACTCTGACAAAGTCCTGGGGCTGCTGTTGAAAAGTCCACCCAACACTCTTTCAGTTAGACTTTCCCGATGGATTCTCTTCATCCCCATCTTTTTTGATCCCACCGCGCTATTTGAGACCATTAACTGTTCTCTTCATCTTCGTGTCGTCTGCTTTCTTGGCAATCCTCCTCCATCTCTGTTTTTTTCTCAATCTCTTTTGCAGGTCTGTTTTTCATATGTTTACTTTTTGTAGGATTTGTCAATGGCCCTCTTATGTTCTGATTTTGAAGTAAAATATGGCTATGATAGTATATTAGATATTAAACACTAACTTGAAAGTAACATACAAATTTACAATCATGCGTAATCATGCCACCTGGCAATTACTACTGCCATCATACTGATATTCTCTCTGCCTTCTCTATGCCTAATATATTTAATAGGAGTGAAAAATATTCACATGTAATTTTTATCTTACTATTTTATTAAACATTATTTTATGAAATTTCTAAACATTTTATTAAGTATTTTTAGATGTAATTTTTTATAGTTGGATAACATTAAAAATATATGGATTTGTACTGGTTTATTTAAGCATTTTACCTCCGCCATTATTTGACATTTAGCTTGCTTGTATATGTAAATATATTTTAACTCAAAATAAGAATTTTAGCTCTTTAACTGTAGTGTTTAATTTATTCACAGTTATTGTCATAACTAATAACCTTTTTTGTTTCAGTAAAGGTAAGAGTGTGGTTTTTCCAAGCACTTACATATTAGAGAACATGTAATTCTTGTATTCCTTACAAATAGTTAACTACTTGGCTTGCTATAGAATTCTTAAGTCATATTTTTGATCAATGAAACTTGATATTTCAGATAATGTTCTGGAATTTAGTATTGTAAAGCAGAAATATCTGGCCACCATATTTTTATTTTTCACAGGTGTCTTTTTTTTCCCATCTGTTGTTTATAAGGATTTTTCTTCATCCACAAACTTAGCAATTTTTACTAAACTATGTCTAGGATTGATTGTTCGGAATTAACTTTAGTAGAATAACTTCATCAAGGGCCAGCACTGAAAAGTAATTACATGTTGGCTTCTTTCTCTTAAGTCATAAAAATAATTTTCAACATTTCCTTACTGCAGAACTGGTCAACTATCAAACAACAGTAGTATTAAATGTGTGATGCCGATAAACCTTCAGGCTTACATAGCAATATAAGCTTAGAGAGATTTTGGCAAGTTTTGAGATAGGTACCATTCAATTCTGCCCTAGGAGTTATTTGCACATTTTTATGTTTCCTACTTATAATATATTTGCATGTAACTGAATGATTTAGAAGAACATTCAGGCACACCATTAAATTTGATCCTCAACACAGCTATGAGAAGGAAGTTTGGTTATGATTTTCCTATCTTGTGGATCAGAGAAAAGATGCTCAGACCAGTTCAGTGACTCTCCCCAGTTTATCCAACAATTAAGTCTTGGAGTAAGATTTGTGGGCCAGGTCTCTTGATTCTAAATACTGTTTGTCATACCTATCATGTTGAATTTTTTTTTTACCTAATTTATGTCATTACTAGCCTAAGAGACAAATGAACAGCCTCCATGGACTGGAGTAAGAACTCGGGTCAGTCTCAGTGTATGTGGAAAAGTTTCATTCTATCCACCTGAGATTCTACCATCTTGGCTAGATTAAACAGGCCTGTGAAGAATTTTCTTTTTCATTTCTTCAGAAAGCCTATTTAAAAAAGAACACTTCCAAGAAAAATCAAGCCATCCTTTCCCTAAGGAAAATCCTTCTGCATATACTAGTAAGTATGGAAGAAAAGAACAACTAGTGTGAGAAATGTATGATGATCAAGCTAAAGGGGAAGAGGTACTCATTGGAAAAGAACAGGCTAACATACTTTATTTAGTTCACCACATAGCCTAGTAATACTTCTGTTTGAAAGTACTATAATATTCTAAATATAACTCAAATGATTTGCATTATCAACTCATATGAAGTATGTCCTTCACATTTAAATATATCTCAAATTTCATAGGCATTATAAACCCCTAAAATATACATTTCAGCAGATTTTTTGTATTAAGTCTTCTGTAGCATTGCTAAAAATCAGCCTATAGCATACACGTTTTTTAGGGCTTTAAAATTATTTAAAACTTAGGGCACAATTATATTGTAACAACTATGAAAATTTTGTGCCATAAGAAAGTTGATACACCTGCTACTTTATTACTGTCAGAGTACATATTACGATTAAGTTGTCTCCTAGTAAAGGGTGTCTTCACTTTTAGGGTTTTTTGTTTTCTTTTTGTCTTTTTGTATTTTTTTCTTAATGATCATTGTCAAGGACTTTGAAAAATCTGAGGCTTAGCCCTGCTTTCTGGGTAACAAGCTAGTTTGCCATAGTTCCGTGAATGCTGTCCCATGCTCATGCAGAACCTGGGTTAGGGAAAAAGGACTTTCTTACTCACGGTAATAGCAACAGCCTGTGTATCAGCATTTTCTTGTGCAGCTCCTCAAGCTCCATTTTCCACAGAATAATGCTAATAGGACCAGGTGACAACTTCACACCCGATAGGTTACATTACAAAAAAACTCTAAACTTAGAGGTTCTGAGTGCTTTATAATGGGAAGACACCATGTCTGCCCTCTACTCTGCAGGAAGGCATTATATCTAATTCCCAAGGATGTTTGCTATACAGAAAAAAAAAATCCTTAAAAGACAGTCCAGGACAAAGGGCAGTTAATAACTTCACTCCCAAGATGTGCAGAAATGCAAGACACTCAAGACACCCAATAATCATTTGCAATATGTTTAGCACTTTGTGATAATTTCTGACCATATAAAATAAATACTGAACTACATATTTACATTAACCTTATTGGTATATATAACCTCTCGACCTTTTTTCTTTTACAGCTTCAATATTTTATATCTAGTGACAATACCTTGTATGTTTTAAGATTTTGAACCCGTTCTTTAGCTTCTCAAATATGTATGCGTATACGTATATGTAGCCAGTTCAGTTTTTGGCATTTTTAGAACTAACTTTGTGCCTGTGTTCTTTTCTGTGCCATGGACTCTTATAAAAAGAGTTTAATGTTTTTGAAGAATATGCCTCCAAATAAATAGGTCAAGCGTATATCTCAGTCAAAATGCAAAAAAAAAAAAAAGTCAAGATAAGAAAATAACACTTAGAATTATATTCATGAAATTTATATGATTTTTTTAATTCACATAATCTCATTATACGAAAATGTACACAGATATTATTTTATGCATAATATTTATATGAATGAGTATTGTTTGTTAGGTAAAATTGAAATTCATATGTGACAAATAAATCAATTGCTACTGATACACATCCACACATAATAGGTATTACTATTTAGGATGTTTACATCTCTAGAAGAGAAAAATAGAAAAACCCAACCAGTATGCCATTATAAGACAAATGTGGCCTATCTAGTTATCTATATAAAACACATAGTATATTATACCTATCACATATATAATAGATTATCTATATAATATTTCAGTAGGGACAAACTTGCTTTTAGTATTTTAGATTCTCATATTTTGATAATACATGTGATGATACATGTTATGTAGCATATGTTTAATTGAAAAATCTTGCTTTTCATTCTGTTTTCAAGAGTCGTTAAATACATTCATGCTCTGTTAAAATGAAAACATTTGAGAGGGGTTTGGGGAAAGCTGCAGACGCAAGAAGCTAGACAATCCTTCCTCAAAAAATAGATCTATCCACTATTCAAGAATGATTCAAACATTCATTATCGCTTAAATACCTGCCAAGCAATTGAAATCCCTCTAATTGCCAGGACCCTAAATGTAGCTTGTTGCCTCCGTCTCCCATCTCCTGACTTCTCTGGGTCATTTCATTCGCACCTCTCCTTCAAGCCATCTGGGATCCCGGGTACAGCCGCATTTTAATGCCGAACACCTGGCCTGACAGTGTTTGCTGCTCTCTTTCACCTGCCAGCCCTTTGTTCCTCCCCAAGATTGAATGAGCCCTGCAAGCCCTGTCAGGCATGCACACACAGCGGCTTTCCTTGCGTTCAATCTCTTCCTCTGGTCCTTAAGTCTGGTAAATCCTTTTATTATTTTGCCTTTCCCGTATAGCTGTTCCATCTACTTTGTGATCTTCAGGAGCCAAAAATCCACACGAGAATTAAATCTAGATAAATGTGATACCTCCAGAACACCAGAGTGGTAGGGAGGAAAAGCATAAGTGAGGAAATCACATAAAAACTCCCTGCTCTTGCTATGAAATAGTTATAAATCATCTGGGTTTGCACTAAAATTTAAAAATTCAAAAGCTATGGGATTTGAAAAAAAATGTGTTATCAGTACTTAGAGAAATATCAAATAGTTCCTCCACAAAGCAGATAAACCCAACTTACCACCCAAGCCTTGGTTTTTCATTCTTTGCCTACTACCTCGCGGGATTCATATCCCACCTCTTGAGCTCCTCCCACACACAAAGCTCCTTTTACGCTTCCAAAAATAATTTCTGATCTGACATTCCCAGTGATATTGAGTCTACACCTCAACTTCCATCTGTTTCCCACTCTCAATTTCTATAGACTATACAACTAAGAATATGGTACTTGGCTTAGCAGTCATTCTTCTTAATTATTCAGAAGTCTTTCCAAACTTTAGCCTTTTCCAAGTTTCTTCTTTCAGTCAATACAGACAACTTTCCCAGTTTAACTCAGACACAATTATACTTCTCAGAGGCTTCTGTTAAAATGATATCATTCACTTCAGGGCTCAATACAACAAATGTGATTTAAAATTTCAAAGCTTGAACAACTGAGAGCAAGAAGGACCCAGGGGTTCATCTGGTTCAGAGCTGACTCTGAGATATGTAAACATTGATGACCTTCTTCAAACGTGTAAGGAATAAAAACATTTTTAAAAATGGGTAGGGGAATTTAAAAATCTGGAAAAATATTTTCCATTCTAATTGTAATGGATAAAAGAAAAATGATACAAAAATCTTAGAACTTTACTGATTATAACCCAAAGAAGCAAATAAGCCAGAATGTCACAGAATCTTAATGGCAATCCTTTAGTCAAATCAGAATATTTCCATAGAAAACTATGGGGAAGCCAGCTTTGGGAATGAGGTGGGCAGAGTAATTTTAAATTATATAGAAATCATGAGGATAGGGGTCTTATTATAGAGGGGCTCAGAACCAATTAGGCAAGGCTTAGTTTTTGATGACTTATTCTCAATAAACCAATTCCAGAGAGATTTTTTCACAATGTACAGGGGTCAAGGGAGCACTGACTCAGTCATGTGACTGTAGAGAAATGTTAAACTCTGGTTCTTCCCCTCCTCATGCTCTGTATGCCTTGCTCCCAAATTCCTGCCTGCTGTCTCTCCCATCCATGTCACATTTCTTGCCAGAAATAAGGTGAGTTTCATAATTAAGCAAAAAAAAAAAAAAAAAAAAATCAGAATTAATGTATTAGAGATACAGCTATGGGAATGCAGGTAATGTTTTTAAAAACTGAGAGAGGGAGAAGAGGGAATTCTAATCTAAGAACTGAGGAAGAGAGAGGAACATTTCCAAATATAGTCTCCATGTGTACAATGACCTTTGTTGGATAAAACACAGGGTAAAGACTATCGGTGTTGAAAGTGACTTGTAATTCACCAGAACATGTACTGGGGATGGTTTGAGAGACAAAACTTGCAGCCTCATGTATGTCTCACATATAAACTTAGTTAACTTGAGATTTTAAACTAAGGAAGTAAAAAAAAGAACTGAACTTTTGTGAGACAAGGCCATATGTAGAAAGTGGAAGTAGAATGATTTTGGTTTAAAAGATAGAGATGGGGCTGGGAATAAGGGTAGCAATGTAGCACAGAAATTCAAGGGGCTTTCTAACTGTAGAGAAGCCCAGGGGGTGTGGTGGGGGAATTTAAATGAAAGACAAAGGAGACATGAATATAAATATACTATAGGTCACCCAGTTGAGCCTAGAAAATTTCACAGAGCAAAACAACACCCAAGAAACAAAAACAAAACATGCTGAAGTTTTAACTAATGGAGAAGCTTTGGACAAAGGATTTCAGTAGCACACTTCAGTAGAAATCTTTTATTGTCTCTGTTCTGATGGACATTTTTATCAGTGATTTGGAAGAGGCCATAAATGACACGTGGATATATCTGCAGTAAGAACAAAGTGGACAAGGGACCTAATAACTGGTTTATCAATTTTTCATTTCCTCAACTGGTCCCTCATTTTTCTCTCACTACTGATCTTGATTTCCCTATACTTATTCATTTTTTTTCCTTTCGATACAAACTTCATAGCAGTTTTTCTAATAACCATGACCATGTTTCCTCAACAATATTCACATCTCTGGGCTCTGATTAACACCCCTATGATCCTACCACAATGATCCTTCTTAATATCCTTAATGGTGTCCTAGTTGTCAAATATAATGGACTTGTCTCAGATCTCCCCTTATCAGCCTCCCTGGTATTTTGCTCCTTGGACAAATTCATCCTTGTTATATTCTCAGTCACCTTCTTTGGGTCCTTCTCTGATCCCTTTCAAACTGGAGTTCTTTGCAGTCCCCTTTTGTCTTTTCATATTCTGCTGGTTTTAGGATAGACAATCTTATATACTTTCATGATTGAAACAAGTATCTGTAGCAATTATCTACTCTGAGTCCCAGGCCAAATATGTCCTTCTGAATGTTCGGAAGAAACTAGAATTTAACAAAGCTAATTCGACAAAACTAAGCATTTCTTTCTACTCCTAACTCTTCCAGAAGGCATTGACTCAGAAAAGAGAATGAGAAAACACATAGTCACCCATCTACTAGACTATAAACTCCTTCCTAATGTAAGTCCAGTGATGGGTTGGGATTTAGTTGACTATGGGCTTAACTAACTGTAGTGTGTGTAGCAACAAAGAAGGCAATTTAATTGCAGGTTACTTTTATTCTTATAAAGTTATCATTAAAATATCATCATTTTGAAGAAAAATAAAATGCCCACTTCAAATTCTTTGTCTATTATTTGCATTATTCTTACTTTCATTATGTCATAAAATTCACAACTCCCTCTCTCTCTGCCCCTCCTCTGCTCATGCTTTCTCTCTCCTTCTATCTCAAAATAAATAAGCTTAAAAAAAATAAAAATAAAAATAGATGCTTTTAAAAATGATACATTTAATTCTTCCTGCTGATATGTGGGTGATATAAACAAACATGTATTATTATTTTGGTGGGGACCATAAAGGGTTCACCTACAAATAAACAAAACTTCCTTTTTCCTCTTGTATGCCACCTTTTAAAGTAGGGCAGAGAAGAAGCTGGTGTGCAGATTCCAAACACACGAAAACCATTGCACCTAAATTTAGAATTTTTAAAAATCTTTTTCCATATTCCAATTTGGCTTTGAAAAAAAATGAATTCTTCAGCTGCACTTTAAAACTTACTCATTTTTTTTCTAGTTCTAGGCTCAGGAGCATGGTAACACTGTTTGTTTGTATAGCACTTTATGTCATTATACGTGTTAGGCCTGATCCTGCGGAGGAAGTGGGTTGTTATAAAGTCCCCCAAGGTTCTTGGGGATTGATGCAAGGAGTAGAATCTTCGTCTTCTTGTATCATTTAGCTGTTTCTGTTTAGCAACACTCCCTATTCTGCCTTCTCCTCCCCACCCGAAAAAAAGAAACTCAGTGGCTTGAAATGATAAACATTTATTATTTCTCACGAGGCTACAAGTCAGCTGGCTGGTCTTTCTGGTCTTAGATGGGCTCCCTTGTGCACCTGGGGTCAGCTGCAGGTCAAGGACACAGCTCTGGTGATCAAGGCTGGGCTCTCTCTCATATGATTGATCATTTGTAAGCTGGTCTAGGTCACTGATTGTCCATCTAGCTAGCCCAAGCTTAAGGTGCAGGCAGGGCTCCAAGAGCAGAAATATGTGAGGTCTCTTAAAGCCTAGGCTTAGAACAGACACACCGTCACTTCGGCCTCATTTTTGGCTCAGATTCAAGGGATGGAAAACAGGCTGCACTTATTGATGGAGGAGCAGCAAAGCCACATTGCAAAGAGATTTGCAGGTATTATTGTGGCATAACAACATCCCCCCAAAACATAATGACTTAAAACAACCATTTCATGTTTCTCACGGATTCTGTCCATCAGGAACTTAGACAGAATGCAGTGGCTCCTCTCTATTCTACTATGTCTGGAAAGACTTGAAACCTAAGACAGACGTGGCAGCTGGGGGCTGGAGTCATCTGAAGGCTCATTCACTCACATGTCTGGGACCTGAGCTGAGGTGACTTGAAGACTAAAAATGCTAAATGGGAGCCTGTGTGTGGCTTCCTCACAGTATGGCAGCCAAGAGGTCGTCACTCTCTTTACATAGTAGTTAGTATCTTCAAACCCACAGATCCAAGGCAGAAGCTGCGTTGCCTTTTAGGATACAGCCCTGGAAGTCATATAGAAAAAAATCCCACCATACTTTATCATGGCGATCACAAGCCTCCCCTGACTTGAGGGGAGAGGAATCAGCATCCATCTCTGGATAAGAGAGTGCAGCAAGATCACATTGTAGATGATTGTGTAGGACAAGAGATACTGTTTCAGTCACCTTAGAAAAATGCACTCTGCTACAATCTGCCTTTTAGCTACATCAATTCACATTGCCCCTACAAGGAAAATGTATTCACCCCTCCCCCCAAAACCTTCAATATGGCATCAGCTTGAAATCCAGTGGCTCATTATCTAAATCAGGTCCAGTTGTGGATGAGGCACCTTAAGTGTAATCCCTTGAGTATAGCTTCTAAACTACAGTTCTCTGTAATTCTGAAGATCTTTCAATTAAAGAGGCTACCTGTCAGACTACTGTGGAACAATACTCTTAACATTCTTAGGAGCCCTAATTTTCAATAGAAACTTTCTGGTAGGCATGCCCTTAAGTCTTTGGAAGGACTTCTTTCTGTTTGAAGGGCCTATGAAGTATGTTTGTTAATCTTTCTGAGGTCTTAATAAAGGGTTATATCATCATACCCTTGGCTTTATCCTGACCCTATTAGTTGAAACAGTTATAAGCCCAGTCTACCTCTTGAGTACAGTGTAATATTACATTATAGAAGAACATATGATAGAGGAGATATTGTTGTAACCATCTTTGAAAACCATAACCTGCCACAAAAGTGATACCAGAAGGCCATTAATTGGATGAGATATCAATGTAATTAATCTACCAGATCCTGCCTATAAAGTTAATTCATCCAGTTTTTGATGTTTTTATTTATTTTTGAGAGAGAGAGAGAGAGAGAGAGAGAGAGAGAGAGAGAGCAGGGGAGGGGCAGAGAGAAAGGGAGAAACAGAATCCAAAACAGGCTCCAGGCCCTGGACTGTCAGCACAGAGCCTGACACGGGCCTTGAACTCATGAACCATGAGATCATTACCTGAGCCAAAGACGAACACTTAACTGACTGAGCCACCCAAGTGCCCCAATTCATCCAGTTTTGGGACAAATATTTAGAGTATCTTCTATGTTTTGGGTATAGCTCTGGGCATTAGCAGTGAACAAAACAAACATTCTACCCTCATAGCTCTTTACATTTTCATTGGAGTCAGACAATAAATAATGAGCATAATACATCATATGGTATATAGTGGTACATGCGAAGAGGAAGAAGAAAAAAACCACGGGAAGCAAGATGGAAAATACATGTGGTGGATTACAAGTTTAGATAGAATTACCAGGGAAGGTCACACTGAGAAGATAATTTTTGAGTAAAGACTCAAAGTAAAGGAGGTCAGACAGTGAGCCATATGGATATTGAGGAAAGAGGATTCCAGGTAGGAGGTATAGTAAGTGAAAGGTTTCTAAAGCAGTAGTGTGCCTACTAAGTGTTGAAGAAATAACAATAGAGTGAGCAAGAGGTAGAAAATGAGGTCACAGCAGTAATGTGGGCCAGGTCATGTAGGGCCTATTGGCTATTGTAAGTTATTAGACATTTACTCTGAGGGAGATGAGAAACAATAACGCGTTTGTAGCTCATGAATGAAATGAACTGACTCCCTTTTTACAGAATCACTCTGGCTCTTTTGCTGAGAATAGATTGAAGAAGGCAAGATCAGAGCAGGGACATTGGTTAGGAGCCTGTGGAATTAACACAGATTAATGGGCTAAGGTGGTAGTGGTGGTGATGAGTTGTTGTCTGATTCTGCATATAGTTTGAATGTAAGGACAATAGGACTTCATGAGATAATGGATGTGGATAAGTAAGAAACTGAGGATAATGCCAAAATTTTTGGCTTGAACAACAGGGTGGATTTATTGGAGAGAGGAAGATGATAAAGTATGAGAGTGGAAGAAAGCTAGGCGCCTGAATATTATGCTGGGGTTTGAGTAGCATCTGATTCACAAATTGGTTCTTCTTTGCCAGACCAAGAATACCTGTGGGTTGTTTGTTTAACAAACAAAGGCATACATAAATGAATTCTATTCTGTGACAAAATTCTATCCTGTGATTTTCATCACCCATTGCTATATCAAACAAGACTGCTCAGGAGTGTTTCAGGCAGATTGTGTCTTTCCAACACTTCAACAATTCGTTTGTGAATGGCCTCCACATATCTAAAATTTCTACCTAGGTTCCCATCCCTTTTACTTTGAATATTTTCAGCTTCCAAATAGCTAGGCTTCTTAAGATGTCAAAAAGCTTTCTCGGTGAACATAGCATTATCATAAATGGGACACTATAAGGCATAAATGCTGAAAGGGACAACTTCTCTTTAATTGCATTGATTACTATCAGTTGCCAGTCAGATATTACTTACCATACCTGCTAACTAATCCCAAAGCACACTTATCCTAGACAAAAGCAAAAATTAAATTCAAAAGGCTGACAGTTTCAGCTGCTAATAATAGTCATTAATTAACCATTTTTCAGAATATCTTATAACTATTCATTGAATCTTTATTGTTATTACCAATGCATTTACTGAGCATCTACCAAGGGCTAAGGGTCCAAAAATGGTATAAAATCAGTCACTGCTGTTGCTTGGATTACAATCCATTAAACCACAAACAAAATTTTCAGGTTTCTAAATTTGTTCAAGGTTCTAGTGTGTATCGAACTGTATTAAGGGAAGAGAAGGGAAACCAAAGGCAAGAGAGGACAAAGAGAGGATAAACATAGACAGTTCACTATGTTTGCATGGAGAAATATTTATTTAAAGCCTTCTAAGTGATATTTTGATGAAAATGGTTTATCTATGAGATCCAACTCTACCAGTGAGAACTTTCTTTAAAATTTGCTGTTTATGTCTTTCAAAAAAGGGTTACTTTCAATATGCAGAAATGCCATTAATGCATTTTCTAATGGCAGAAACAGAAGCCTAAGGTGATATGAGAAGCAGTAGAAGGAGGAAGAGTAAGAACACCATGAAGATAGGGATTATGATTGCAAATTCCCAGGATTCAGAATGGAGATTGACACATATCATTGACATTATAGCAGATCTCTATAGTAAATATTTCTTAAAGGATGGATGGACGAATGAACGGATTGATGGATGGATGAATGGATGGATGGAAAAGTGAATGGGTAGATGAAGATGTGAATAAGCTGAATGAAGTCATTCAAAATTGCAATGATGAAATCTAGGCCAAAATTTTTCATTTGGGATATAGGATGGGGTCTTTTCCTTTAATTACTGACAGAGCTATGAATCTCGCTCTCTGGTTCATAATGCCCTCATCTCTTAAAGAAAGTGATTAGATTTTTTTTAATGTTTTTATTTATTTTTGAGACAGAGAGAGACAGAGCATGAGCAGGGGAGGAGCAGAGACAGAGGGAGACACAGAATCCGAAACAGGCTTCAGGCTCCAAGCTGTCAGCACAGAGCCCGACGTGGGGCTCCAACTCAAGGACTGTGAGATCGTGACCTGAGCTGAAGTCAGACGCCCAACCGACTGAGCCACCCAGATGCCCCGAAAGTGGATTTTTAAAATCATTTCTAGGTCTAAAAGAAAGTGCTTTTATAATAATGATGATTTTTAAGTTTTTGAAACATATTCAGCCACAGTTCATCTCTGAGCCAGTAACTTGGGAATCTATTTTTATTTTTATTATTTTTATAGCGTTTTACCTTTAGTTTTTTATTAAATGTTTATTTATTTATTTTGAAAGAGAGAGAGAGAGAGAGAGAGAGAGAGCTGGCAAGGGGCAGAGAGAGAGTGAGAGAGAAAATCTCTAGCAGGCTTCACGCTGTCAGCACAGAGCCCGACATGGGGCTTGATCTCACAAACCATGAGATCATGACTTGAGCTGATATCAAGAGTTGGACACATGGGGTGCCTGGGTGGCTCAGTTGGTTGAGAGTCTGATTTCGGTTCAGGTCATGATCTCGCCTCTGTGAGTTCAAGCCTCGCGTCAGGCTCTGTGCTGACAGCGCAAAGCCTGCTCTGGATTCTGTGTCTATCTCTCTGCCCCACCCTGCCCTCGTGTTCTGTCTGGCCGTCTCTCTCAAAATAAATAAATGAACATTAAAAAAAAAAAAGAGTTGGATACTCAACTGACTGATCCACCAGGCACCCCAGGAATATATTTTTAATAATAACAATATTAATTTTAACTTACTGTATACCTTGAGTATTTGAATTTAGCAAACCCACAAGATAAGGGTCATTATGTGCCTCATTATACAGATGAGGAAACTAAGGTTTAGACTATAAATAATGTCATAACAGACCTGGGTCTCTGGATCACATCTGTCTGACTCTGATTCCCATGTCCTTAATTGCTGTCTACTTATTATTCTATACAGCTTCTTTTGTAAGAACTTTTGTGTGTGTGTGTGTGTGTGTGTGTGTGTGTGAAGCATCAGTGTTGCTGGGCTGGGCACAGGGTTAGGACTAGAAAGTGTCATCGAGCATGAAACATGGCAAGGATAAATATCCTGCGTCAATATGTTCAGGAGTCAGCCACAAGGCAAGAGGACAGATAATAGGGCACAAGAAACTAAGAATATACGGCATTTTGGAGGGATTGAGGAGGAGGGCAATTTGAAATCCTAGACAAGTGGGCAGAAATCAAGGAATATATCAAAGTAGAAAGGGTCAGAACAATAGCAAGCAGGAGAGCATAGCACAGTATAGAGTCCATCGACCTTAATCACTGAAGCGTACCCCTCCTCTGGGATTTTTTACCATTGCACGGAGCAGGCACAGATTCTGGATTACTGGTCGAGGCACAGCATGAAGAAGCAGAATTAGTAGCTCTGGGTGAAAGGGGCAGGGGATCAGTAGCAGCTGCTGGTGTGCAGCTCCTGACACCTTGGCATGCCTTCTTAGCTCTTGAGAGTTTTCACTATCTGTTCAGTACCTTTTGCAAGGGGGAATTGGTTCTGCGGCTTATATCGTAGCTTCCCAGCTGGAAGAGTGCAATTATGGAATGCTGAAGTCTACCACGGCTGACAGGTTCTTTCTTTTTTTCCCCTGTCAGGAAAAAGTGACTCATAGCAACCATATATTGGTGTCATAACATGACTCTCTCCTCTCTGTTCTTTTGACCCCTCCCCCCACATACTTACTCACCATTGGCATAAATCTACTTTGGTAACTCTACATTGCAAGTTGCTGGTATTTGCAAGACACTGTGGTAGGTGGAGGATATGAAAAGATAAATGAGATACCTTTTCTACCTCTGAGGAGTTCATAATCTCTATGAAAGAGAGATACATAACCCAATAATAATAGCTAACAGGTATGGAGTACTATAATGAGGTATGGAGTACTTATAACAGGGCAGGTGCTATTATATTTATTATAAATACTAACTCATTTAATCCTCAAAGCCACCCTGTGAGTCAGGAACTGTCTTATCCTCACTTTAACGATAAAGAGACTGAGGCATGGGGGTCCTAAATAAATCACTCAACTCATAAGAGACAGAAGTAGTGTTTAAAACCAAAAAATATGGCTCCAGAGCCTGGTTTTGAAAGATAACAACTTATTGCTTTCTTACCAACAAAGAATTGCCAAATTCAATTATAAGGGCAAGAATTAAGACCTGCAGAAGAGGCAAGATGACTGCATTTAAAGTGCAGATTTGGAGCGAGTGGCATAAGTGGGGCTGTTGTATGACTTTGGACACACTCCTCAATATTTCTGGGTCTCAAGTTATTCGTTGAGAAAATGATACTCACCTTCAGGTCTTATTGTAAAGATAATAAGACAATTGAAAATATCTACCAGAGTGCCTGGCGCATATTAGATTCTAATAAGTGATCTTGCAATTGTTGTGGTTGTTATTGTTTTGTTATCAGTGTGAGGACGTACGAAAGTACTGTGGGGATGCAAAAGAAATAATGACTGATTCTAAGTGAGCAAGGAAGGTGGTTTATGGAAGGCACTATGGAGCTTGCCAAGGGAGGTGGCATTTGAACTGCATCTTGAAGGATCAGAAGAAATGTTCTAGACAGAAAAAGAGAAGAAAAGTATTCTAATCAGAGGGAACAAAATGTGTATTATATGTTTGCGAAATATCAAGTTTTGTTGTGTGGGTAATTTACGGTCTGTGTGCATGTGTGTATGTGCGTGTGTGTGTGTGTGTGTGTGTGTGTTGGGAGAGAGTGACAGAAGATAACACTAAAAATTTGGAAGACGCAAATCACAAAAGACCTTGTAAGGTGTTGAACGAAGCTCCGAAGGCACAAAACACTAAAGGTTATATGATAACCTAGTCGGCAGTTTCTTAGATCCTCCCAAACTATTTTTTTAATAGTGTGTTGTCTTTTCTTCCTCCTAAATATTTTAAAACACATTAACACAGCTCCACAACACAGGTACCGTGTTCTGTGACTGCGCCAACTTGCTCCATTTTATCCTAGAGTTAAGATGTGTTCCCCACTATCCATCTACCACAGCTCATTGAACAAATCAGCCAGGGTACAGAGGGGGATAATAAAGAACAAATGTTGCAGGAATGTTCCCTTTAATTATTCATTGGAACTGTAGTCTTTACTGATCACCCTACTTTTGTCAGACAAAAAATGTCAAAACGTCATTTTCCCCATTTTTTTTTGGTTGTTGTGAAAATTAATTATTCCTGAGTAGGGTAAGCTGCCTATATGTACGGGACAAGACTCGTGCTTCTATAACTATTGCACACACTTGACATCATTTGATGTCTGTATTGCCCAGGACGAAAACAAAACAAAGTAAAGGCATACCAAAAAAAGAAATACATGAGTAACACACTACTTTTTGAAACAACTGTTGAGTAAAATAAGCATATGGGTTTGTCAAAGAATGAAGAAGCGGGAGAATAAAATGCTATTGTTTTCTTGGAGCTTTAGTCAGAGGCATTATCTCAGCTGCACTGGTTTTGTAGGCACACCTAAAAACTGATGAGAAAAACTTCATCCGTTCTGAATGCCAAGGTGGCATTGGCAAAACTGCTTTTGGACACCTATTTCCAACTGTTCTGCAGTTACTGCTGTTGTACTTGGTTCTTATTTCATTACCTTCCTTTTCTCACATGGCTCCCGGAAAACACCAAATGATTACGTACTAAATAGTTATATAATGTGGGACAACTACTTATTTACCATTCTGTCAGAGATCATAGTTGTTGTTTTAATGCAATACTAGATAATCTGGATTATTCAAAGGAGTACCTCGACCTTTGTTTTTGTTTTTTTGTTTTGTTTTGTTTTTGTTTTATGCCCAGCACTTTGAATGAATAGAGTTTTACTGTCCTAGCCCTTAGTGAAGAAAGTTATTACACACTCCCCCTTGTACTTACTTGTTTGGGGTTTGCAGACTACAAGATTATTTTAATCTTTTCTTAGAGGTTCATTAGGCTAACCCCTTAATTATTTTTATTGCCCATCTCATTTCAGTTGTATTTAATTCTGTTTTCTTATATGTGGGTGCATTGATCAACACCAAATTGTTTTCAATAGTTAAATATTGGTCTCATCAGAAATATAGACAGAAACGGTGTTTTCCTCCCATTAGAAAGTAAACATTTAACATAGTCCTTAAGTATTTATCTGATTTTTTAAGTAAAAAGTCATATTTGCTCACATAAACTCTTTGAGAATCATTTACACATGCTGTCATTATGCTTGCTAATAGCACCCTTCAATTGAAGTGTCATGTGCAAATTTCATTAATATATTGCTTACTCCCATTTCCAAGTGATTAATGTAGATATTAAACATGGCTATACCTAACATCAATCCCTTCATGACTTGGTTGGGTATTTCTTCAAAATAAAATAGCACTACTCATCATTACTCCTCATCTGTGGTTCTTTTACCAATTTTCTTTTCTGGTGGCACCAGAATATTCAACACAACTTAATTTTAACTTGTAAGATTCTATCTCAGATTACTAAAATCAAATATGTTCTGCCTGCTACATTTCTCACATTCATTAATAATGCTGTAAAAACTATAGACACCCTCATTGGCCTACAAAACTAATTTAAAAACCCATATTATTCTTGAAACATGATACCATCATTTTGGAGGGGTTTAAAGGCCTACAGAGTGTTTTTTAATTTGTTTTAAATTTTTTTATTATTTTTTTATTTATTTTATTTTTTTATTTTATTTTTTTATTATATGAAATTTATTGTCAAATTAGTTTCCATACAACACCCAGTGCTCATCCCAAAAGATGCCCTCTTCAATGCCAGAGTGTTTTTTTAAATGTTTATTTATTTTTGACAGAGAGAGAGAGAGAGAGAGAGAGAGCGAGCATGAGTGGGGGAGATGCAGAGAGAGAGGGAGACACAGAATCCAAAGCAGGCTCCAGGCTCTGAGCTGTCAGCACAAAGCACGACGCAGGGCTTGAACTCATGAACCAGGAGACCATGACCTGAGCCAAAGTCTGATGCTCAACCAGCTGAGCCACCCAGGCACCCCTAGGCCTACAGAGTATTTTTAAGGCTTTATGATATTACTGGTCTTCTAAAAGTCAGTCTGAGAGGGGTCATTTATATTTCACTTTCCAATATTAATTTCTAGGCAACTAAGTCAGACTTGTGTTTTTTTGTGTGTGTATGATATGAATACGAAGATACCTCAATAAAATTCCGTTGGTTTTCCACTCCATTCTAATTTTACATGCCTTCTAATTTGAATGATTGTGGGAAATATTTTTTCTAGTTGAGGCAAATGACAAGAGGGAAGTGTAGTATTTAGTTAGTCATAGTACATTTTTTCCCATAACAGAACTGATATTCAGATAGTAAATTCTAGTATAGCCTTTGTTTTGTTTGTATTTTCAATTGGTCTCCATTTTTATTGTTTGCACATGGAATGATAATTGATCTTTATTTTTCATATCCCTTGCAGTCCAGAAATTAAAATTATCCAATCATAGGACACATAAAATGATAATTTAAATGAAATGTCTTATATGTAGCTGCCAAGAAGCTCCAAATAAATAAGTTGAGTCACATGATTATGAAGAAATTCCCATAATAACAAAATATATTTTACTTAACTAACTCCTCTCGCTTCCTCAGAAGGTTTTACCATTATACATGAAGAAATTTGGCACTTTAGTAGTAATTTTCCTGTGCCCCATTCCCCCTCCTCAAGCTGATTAGTCCAATCAATCATGTTAATTTATCCCCTTTTTAGAGATGGAGAGGACTAAGGCAGTGTGGACTAATGAGAGAGCAGGAGAGACTTGCTGTGGGTTCTGGAAAAGGAGTGCCTTCTCAGGAATTTAGGATCTTCTTTCTTCACTCTCTGGCCTCTCCTCACCAACCCCCAATGCTCCCCACCCCAAGCCACATGAATAGGCAAAAAACCAAGATTGCCACTGGCTTCAAATTTGCCACGAAAGGGAAACCACCTGAGAATGGAGTCTGAATGTGGGCAGCCAAATAGAGAAAACCAGGTCCTTGTGACCCTCACTGAACCGGTGAAAAATCCAGGAACCTACCCTGAATCACAACATAGCAAGCTCTGGACCTGCTCATTTACAAACACATAAATGCCCTTTCTCTATGTGTTATCCAAAAAGGATTTATGTTACACAGAGACCGAATCATCCCAATTTGACATTACGCATATGCTTTGTAAGCTTTTTTTTTAAAAAAAATTTAATGTTTATTTATATTTGCAAGAGAGAGAGAGACAGAGCACAAGTGGGGAGGGGCAGAGAGAAAGAGACCCAGAATCCAAAGGAGGCTCCAGGCTCTGAGCTCAGCAAAGGGTCCAACGCGGGGGTCAAACTCACAAACCATGAGATCATGACCTGAGCCAAAGTCAGACACCTAACTGACTGACCCACCCAGGCGCCCCTGCTTTGTAAGCTTAAATTAAGCAAAGCTATCACCTTTTTCTCTCTGGCCAAGTGGTAGTGATAGCTTCTTGCTATGTCAGTCTCTGGTTTATTTCACAGTCTCTTGTGATTCTCTCTTCTCCTCCATCACCTGTGTCACCTGTTCCCTCTGTTACAGTTTTGGTTTCTCTATTCCCGTTTAGACTTTATCTCATGGAATCTGTAAGCTTAGATACAAGAATAACTGACAAGACTCCAGAAACTGGTTGGAACCTTCTGGTCACCTGCTCTTCACCTGTGGCCAATCGGTGCATTGCAGGAACATGGGCACAGGGTAGTCAAATCCTACAAATTTTCACAAGAGGCCAAACATTCAGGTTTTCATGCAAAATCTGCTATTTATTTAAAAAAATTTTTTTTTCAACGTTTATTTATTTTTGGGACAGAGAGAGACAGAGCATGAACGGGGGAGGGGCAGAGAGAGAGGGAGACACAGAATCGGAAACAGGCTCCAGGCTCTGAGCCATCAGCCCAGAGCCTGACGCGGGGCTCGAACTCACGGACCGTGAGATCGTGATCTGGCTGAAGTCGGACGCTTAACCGACTGCGCCACCCAGGCGCCCCAAAATCTGCTATTTAGAACCCGTCTGGTAGCTAATTCATTATTTGGAGAGACTGTAGTCTAAATTAAACACCTCTGCAGGACCCATATAACTTGTGAAGGTTGGAAATGTATAACTTCCACTTATTACTACTTATGTAACAGTGTGTTACTCCTTTCTCAGTAAAAAGTCTTCTTCCAGCCTTTGTACATTCTAAGAAATACCATAGTCGTTCTAAGAAAAACTGTGTTAAGGTAATGCTAGGTGCACCAACAAACCCCAAAATTTTAGTGGCTTAACACAACAACAATTTCTTTGTCATTCAAGTAATGGTTTGGTGCAGTTGTTTGCTTTCGGCAGAGGCTTTTCTCTACACAGTGATCTAGGATTAGAGCTCTACCATTTCCTGGAGCCTTCAAGTCCTCCGCATCCAACTGGCAGATGGGGAAGAGAGAGCAGAGAAGGCACACCCACCGTCTAAACATTTTGGCATACATTTCTTTGGAGAGAACTAGTCATGTGGCTATACCTAAGTGAAGATTGCCTTGGCTGGGCAGCTGTTTTCCATTCCCAGTACAATACTATACGAAGAGTGTGTGACTTATAACGTACAGTCAGCTGACTTGCCACATCCACACTGCCTGTCCATAAGGCAGTAGGTAAAGCTGTGAATGGGAGCTTCACATGAGAGGCAATTCATACTGATACATATTTTGACTATCTAAACAGAAGGAATAAGGATAATCAAGATTTCTTTAAAAGTTAGCTGTAGTAAATAAAATGAAAGAGCCAGGAAAAGAACTAGATAGACTTATAAAGTTCATTACAGCACAGTTTAGTAAATATTATCATTATTACTAGACCAGGGTGAAATCTGAGGCCTGCAAATATTTTAAGTAACTTGTCCAGAGACTCACAACCAATAATTATGGTCTTTGCAGCACATGCTATTTTGGAGCTCCCTCAGAAGTTGCTTTTAGATGGGGTTTATCCTATCACAATAAAGTTGCTTTTAAATGGTGTTTATCTTATTGCAGCAAAGAAACTTTTACTGCTTTCCATGGAGACAAAACAGAATAGGAAAAATAACTTGGGGAGAGGCAAAAGAGTATAGTCTGAGTTTCTTATGTCATATGATTGGGTCCTTGGGTTGAACTAACCCACAAAATAATTAGGCTATTTACTTAATGAACTAAAGTGAACTGCAACTGTTATAATTTTCTAGGGAAAATGTGGGGAGAGCCATGACTTAGTAACTTGGTGCTATGGAACATGCTGATTTGTGATCTGGAATTAATCAACATTGAAAATGAAGCACTACCAAGCTGCTGAATTTGTACATTGATTATTTCAAGAAACATTTTCAAGTGCCTATGCCAAATTACTCACCATGGTAGATGCCAAGACTACAAGAAAGAATAGTAACTACTATTAATTGAATACCTACTCTGAGCCAAGTGCTTTTATGTACATTATCAAATGTCATCTTTACTATGATACTTCAATGGTAAATGAAACTATCCACAAGTTTTATTTCCTTTTTGTACTTTCCCACTTGCACAGAGCTAGTTTGATTCTAAAACTTGTTTGATTTCTATTGTGATAGCCACACTCTCATTGGCCTATGGGAAATGTACAATGCATATGATTAAATAAGTTACATTTTAGCAGGGAGGGGGACAAGTAAACAGTTATATAAAGCAGTAGGGAAATGCTATGACAGAGGGAATATTTTAATGTTCCACTCATGCTTATACAATAGCTGATCGATGGTGCATAGCTTTGCACACAAGTTTTCTTTCTCAGTCATATCCCAAGGCCACTTTTTATAATTTCTAAGAAGCGGATGTTCAGGAAAGGTGTTTAACAAAGTCACTGTGTGACGTGAGTGAGGATGATGAGATCACTTTCGATTCTTGTAGCTGACATAAATTTGAAGATTTAAATATTTAGTATTATGCTTAAATATGTGGCAATAGTTAGCATGTAAGTTGTGGATTTATGTGTGTGAACTTATAACTGTGAACAAAGAACCCACAACCACCCGGAACTGAACTTATACTTTGTAAGACTTGAAAATAAAAAATAACTTTAATTTTATTTTTTTAAGTGTATTTATTTATTTTGAGAGAAGCAGAGACAGCACAAGCAAGGGAGGGGCAGAGAGAGAGAAAGAGAGAATCCCAAGCAGGCCTCATTCTGCCAGAGCAGAGCCCAACGTGGGGATAGAACTCACGAAACAGCAAGATCATTACCTGAGCCCAAACCAAGAGTTAGATGCTTAACCGACTGAGCCACCCAAATGGCCCAGAAAGTAAAAAATAACTTTTCAGTACTACCTCAGCTTTTGGCATTTGTTCATTTTTTAAATGTTTGGTCTTTCTACTGGGAGACATTGCAAAATGAATTTAATAATAACAATCCACACCTATATACTGTATTCACACTATGGGTAAAGCACTTTTCCAATGTTTTACACACATTGCCTGCCTCATTTAGTATAGCAAAACTCCAGGGAAACTAATAATACCACCCCCCAATTTACAGAGTTAAAAACTAAGGGAGAGGCTACGTAACTTGCCTAAGCTTACAGAGAGTCTAGGTTGCAGAGCTGCGGTTCACACTGAAGCACTTGGGTGCCATGATTTTCTGCTGTTAACACTGTCCCTCAACTGCCTCTCCACAGAGGGCTAGAAATACATGCCGTCTACAAAGCATTTGTGGGGGCTATGCCACCTCTCCTGAGTGACTTCTTATCTAATTGGAGAGTCACAAAATACCACCATCTAAATTTATATCAGTGTTTGGTGAATTTTAAGGAAGTACCATAAAACAGATGCTAAATTAATATTGTTGGTGGGATAAGTAAGAAAAATCAGAGGAAGGGAAAGTGGACCAATGAATTTTTATTGCCGGTATATACAAGCATGGAACATATTTTGACTTGTATAAATTGCATAACTGCCCACTGAAGTACTATTAGCATCCCCATTTTACAATTAGAGAACTAAGTCCAAACCCAGGTAGCTAGGAGATGAGTGGTGTAAGGCAGTTGTATTCCAAGCGTGTCCCATGGACAAACAGCATGAGCATCACCTGGAAGTTCATCAGAAATGCAAATTTCCAAACCCAACCCAAGCCTATTAAAGCCGACTTCTGAAACTGGGGCCCAGAAGTTTGTGTTTCAATCAGCTTTCTGAGTGCTTCTTATGCACACTTAAGTTTGTGAAGCGGCTAAGAAATGGATTCTGGGATGACTGTGAGATCTGGATGATGTTGGACCGCATACTCTTGCCACTACACCGTGCTGTGATCGGGGCTAGGCGAGAGGAACCCATGAAGGAAAGAAAGAAAACAGCTGCTCTCTGAAGGATTTGTGAAATATGTGTCAGTAGAAGAGATAGGAGAGGCAAGACAGGAGGCGCTGTTTCCCGCATGTATCACTCATGACGCCATATTCACCTTCTTCTGGATACATTTGTTTTACCCAAAACTACTATTTAAGCTCACTTAGTGGACTAAGGGTGGGTACTTGATCCAAAGGCGGGCTATCTGCAATCTCGTCATCGATTCATGGAGAAGCTGTGCATGAAGTGCTCTGCAAGTGATTAATAATGGTAATTAACAAAGCCAATTATTTAGATTGGGACTATGGACTATGGAGGGGGAGTCATCTGTTATAATTGCACCCCTGCCCCAGGGCATCCATTGGCAGTGACATGTGCAAGAAAAATGTTACAGACATACAGGGAAAGACAACTATAATATAAGAAAAACAGAAAAACAGCTTTTCCCTAGATCTTTCATCCAACTTTTTCATTTTTGCTGGTTCTTATTTCTGAATATTCTTAAGCTCTTTCTCAAGGTACACTGAGAAAGTATAATCTAAAGCTAACCACAATCCTTTATGTAACATAAGAAAAAAGCAAGGAGACTTGAAGGAGCAAGACATTTGGAGGGGATGGCTATGGTACCCAATCAGAACAGTCAGGGGTCTTTCTGTCAGGAAGTAATAGGAGACAGAGCACGTGAGAAAGAGGAACCCTCTTGCACTGTTGGTGGGAATGCAAACTGGTACAGCCTCTCTGGAAAACAGTGTGGAGGTTCCTCAAAAAATTAAAAATAGATCTATCCTATGACCCAGTAATAGCACTGCTAGGAATTTACCCAAGGGATACAGGAGTGCTGATGCATAGGGGCACTTGTACCCCACTGTTTATGGCAGCACTTTCAACAATAGCCAAATTATGGAAAGAGCCTAAATGTCCACCAACTGATGAATAGATAAAGAAATTGTGGTTTATATATACAATGGAATACTACGTGGCAATGAGAAAGAATGAAATATGGCCCTTTGTAGCAACATGGATGGAACTGGAGAGTGTGATGCTAAGTGAAATAAGCCATACAGAGAAAGACAGATACCATATGTTTTCACTCTTATGTGGATCCTGAGAAGGTTAACAGAAGACCATGGGGGAAGGGAAGGAAAAAAAAAAAAGATTAGAGAGGGAGGGAGGCAAACCATAAGAGACTCTTAAAAACTGAGAATAAACTGAGGGTTGATGGGGGGTGGGAGGGAGGGGAGGGTGGGTGATGAGTATTGAGGAGGGCACCTGTTGGGCTGAGCACTGGGTGCTATATGGAAACCAATTTGACAATAAATTTCATATTAAAAATTTTAAAAAGAGGTTCAGAAGATTGAGAAACAGGTTCCTCTGTTTCTGTACTTCCTCTCCCTGAATTCCAATTTTCTTGTAATCCTCATCTCTTACCACGTAGCAACAGTGCTAAGTCATGAACATTAAAATCGTTTAGTGCCAACTTCTTTCAAGCAAATTACTTATCCCTAATAGCAAAAGCATCCCCTCCTGTGAAGAGGCCAACTTGTCCTGAGAAATTCAAGCACTTGCTTCTGTTGCTCCTCAGAGATGTCAAGAAGTTGACTCCTTTGATGGCACAGAGCAGCCCTGCCCTAGACTCCAGGCAGCTTTGCAAATCTATCTCTGCTCTTTCTTTTCTTTGCCACATTCCTATGGCACTTTGTCTCCTCACCCCAGCACAAGGCACAAAAAGAGAGAAACCATTTATACTGAGATAACTGAACATGGTAATAATGATATTTATAATAAAGACCACCTTTCTATAGGGTCGTTTTGAGGATAAAATGAGATTATGTACATAAACACAATTTATAAATTGTTAAGTAGGACTAGATTTTAATGGTCATTTTATTCTTATCCATGACTCGACTAGGTTTTAAAATTTTAAGTTGTACTGGATTTCAATACCTAGTAAAAGAGTTTAGACTTTATTTTCTAGTATCCTTAAAGATTTAGAGCAACTCAGGCTAAAAGTTGAGTTTTACAGATAATTAAACTAATCATGATGTCAGGACTAGAGAGAAGCAGTATCAGGAATGGAAGGTTGATTTAGGAGCTTATTAGCCTGTACCCATGTATTTGGCCAAAAAAACTGAGTAGTAGTCATGGAAATGGGAAGGAAGGAAAAGTTTGATGGAGGATTTAGGCTGCTAAAACCATTAGTTCTTGATGGCAATGAAGAAAAAGAGTGAGAGGAGACTAAATGGTTTGGAACTTGTATCTCTGGGAAAACGGAATCAATCTGGTTTTACCCTTATGTGGCTGTTGGTTGGCTTTGTGAATAGGTAGCCTTCTACATGATCTTTAACACACTCTTCTGCCATTTTCTATACATACTTTTGGATCTTGGGGAACTTTCATCACAACACAGGCCTTGTTTTCAAAAATCTGGATCCAAATCACTTTTCTAGGATGAAGTCTTGATGTGGTTCTGAGACATGGGATCTTATACCGTCCTTGAGGTCTGGTTGAAATAGTGACCCCTCTAAGTCAGATTGTCTGAGAAGGCTCTGGGAAAGGGAATCAAACTAGCTCAGCTCAGCTATCAGCCTATGCTTTTTGGTTCTTCACTTCTATTCCCATTCATCTCAGCCTGTTGAAATTAGCCCCAAACATATCATTTCACGGTCATCTACAGAGCTGCAACTCTAGTCCAGGCCTCTGAAATAAATTTAACCAAAGATTCAATGGGAAGAACAGAATTATTTGCCTTATAACAACTGTGCTTGCAAACACACACAAGTGAGTGTGTGTGTGTGTGTGAGAGAGAGAGAGAGAAAGAGAGAGAGAGAGAGAGAGAGAGCGCATACATACGCACAAGCACAACATAGTTTATTCAACATAAATATCTGGACTTCTTTTTTCTCAATGGAAGCATAAAGAATTTCTGTAATTCTAAAGGGCAGTAGTCATCAGTTGATCTTAAAATGACACTATATTTTCTATAAACATTTCCTCTTTCCTCAAGTTATCAGTTTACTTTCATCCTGCTTTAATACTTTCTTTCGGAAATGATACTGTTAAAATACCATCAAGTAAACTAAGGGGTTTTATGCTGAGGTCTTTACATCAGTGCGAATTTACATTTTGTAAGAACACCCTGAGGGAATTTCAACTTCATCCCTTAAAAACTTAAATGGATCCATTTCAGATGTGCACGTCCAGCTTCATGCTCTAATACGACCAGACTGCCATAGCTTCAATTTAAAGCACAGGTTTTCGGTGATAATACACATCAACACTTATCCAGTATTGGCTGAGAATGACATTTACCAAAGAATTTGACTTGAGTTATTAGCAGTGAATAACTTAAATGTCTAACCCCCAAACAGATGGATGGATTCTGCTAATCTCTTCATGTAATTGATGCTTTCTAAACATATACATATTTCCAGGTAATATGACTAATTTTCTATTAAGAAATATTATTTTGTATTTCTATAAGAAATATTTTAATTGCATGATAGGAGGAAAAATTACCCAAAGTTCAAAAATCAAAGCTTGCTATCATAAATAATAATATTAATTCTCTAAAAATATAACTTGAGTGATTCTATATAATTTTAAATGTGTCAAAATTAAATGTCCTGATTTTTGTAAAATTTATCAATATTATAGTTTTATATATCAAAAATTAAAACTTGAGACAGAAAGTGTAGCTAATTAATAGCTATATTATAGCAGTTTGTGTGTAAATGCTGAGCAGTGACAATTTTTTAACAATGTGTTTTCTTTAGGGGAGCCTGGGTGGCTCCGTAGGTTGAGCGTCCGACTTCAGTTCAGGTCATGATCTCACAGTTCGTCAGTTTGAGCTCCATGTCGGGCTGTTCTGCTGATAGCTCAGAGACTGGAGCTACTTCAGATTCTGTGTCTCCGTCTCTCTCTTTGCCCCTCTCCACTCACACTCTGTCTCTCTCTCAAAAATAAATGTTAAAAAAATAAAAAAACAGTATGTTTTCTTTATACACTATTGTTTTCTGATTATTACAGATGAGAATGGCTAGCCACAATTTATATTGTGTGGATATGATGACTGGGTCTCCATCAAAGTTCCAGCACCCTACACTGGAATGACCATATAAAGGACAAGGTTTGGGAAAATTACAAGTGAGGGCTTTGTTCCATAAGACTAAGGATGATGTTACCTCCCTGGGGACTTTAAGAGAGGAAGCTCTTACCAGAACTCAGCAGGAAATGTTATGTAGGGAGCACTTTTGGGAACTGGGAGTGACTTCACTCAGGGAAATTGCCAATTTATAGGATCCAGGGAAAAATCCAGGAAAATAAATATCTTGTTCTGAGTCTCCTACCCACCTGTCATCTGCCAGAGCTCCTTACTGATAGAACACCACCAGAAGCCAGAGGGCTTGGGATCCTACTAATTAGTCCACATAGGTGACAAACCAGGGTAGAGAATGGGGTGGAGAAGTAGGTGAGTACCTCTAAAATAAATAAGTAAATAAATAAGTAAACAAGTAAGTAATTAACAAATAAATAATAAATAATTTTTAGAAAGTTAAATAAATTCTACCTATTTAGTCTTTATTTTATTCTTTCAGCTTTATTAAGATATAATTGACATATGACATTGTATAAGTTCAAGTTGTGCATGTGATGATTTGATACACTTTTGTGTAATGATTAATGATTAGTTTTGTGCAATGATTAATGCAGTAGGGTTTGTTAACACCTCCATCAACTCACATAATTACCATTCCTTTTTTGTGGTGAGACCAATTAGCAACTTCCAAGTATATAATACAGTATTGTTAACTATAGTCCTCATCCTGTACATGGGATTTCCAAAGGTCATTCATTTTGCAATTAGAAGTTTGTACCCTTTGATCAACGTCTCCCCATTTTCTCCATCCCCTGACCTTGGCAACCATTATTCTAGCTTCTGTTTCTAAATTCGGCCCTGTTTTACATTTCACATATAAGTGATAACATACAGTATTTACCTTTCTCTAACTTATTTCTCTTGACATAATGCCCTCGAGGTCTGCTCATGTTGTGGTAAATGGTAGGATTTCCTTTTTTCTCATGGCTGAATAATATTCCATTGTGTATGTGTAGACACATGAGCATGTGCACACACACACACACACACCAAATCTTCTTTAGCCATTCATCTGTTGACAGGCATTTAGGCTATTATAAATAATGCTGTGATGAATATAAGAATGCAGATATCTCTTCAAGAACTAATTTCATTTCCTTTGGGTATATACCAAGTAATGGGATTGCTGGATCATATGGTAGTTCTATTTTTAATTTTTTTGAGCAGGCTCCATGCTGTTTTCCATAACGGATGTATCAATTTACATTCTCACCAACCATACACAAAATTCCCTTGTCTCCACATCCTTGCCAACTCTTGTTATCTTTTGTCTTTTTCATAACAGCAATTCAAGCAGGTGTGGGGTGACATCTCAAAGTTTTGATTTTCATTTCCCTGATGATTAATGATGTTGAACATCTTTTCATGTACCTCCTGGGCCACTTGTACATCTTCTTTGGAAAATGTCTGTTCAGTTCTCTGTCCACTTTTTAATCATTATTAGTTTTTTGTTTTTGTTCTTGCTATTGAGGTACATAGGTTCTTATATTTTGAATATCAACCCCTTTATCGTTTATCTGATTTACAAATATTTTCTCCCATTCCATAGGTTGCCTTTTAATTTTGGTGACTGCTTCTTTTTGCTGGGCAGAAGCTTTTTAGTTTGATGTAGTCACATTTATTTATTTTTGCTATTGTTGCTTGTGTTTTTGATGTTAAATTCAAAATATCATTGCCAAGCTCAGTGTCAATGAGTTTTTTTGACCTATTTTTTTTTCTAGGAGTTTTATGGTTTTAGGTCTCATGTTTACGCCTTTAATCTACTTTTAGTTAATTTTTATGATTGGTGTAAGATAGAGGTCCAATTTCATTTTTTTCTGCATGTGATTATCCAGTTTTCCAAAAACCATTAATTGAAGAGACTAACCTTTTTTTCAGTTTATTTATTTGTTTGTTTGTTTGTTTGTTTGTTTAGTAATCTCTACACCCAACATGGGTCTCAAACTGAGATCAAGAGTCACACGCTTTTCTGAGTGAACCACCCAAGTGCCCAGAGACTATCTTTTTCTCATTGAGTATTCTTAACTCTCTTGTCAAATATCAGTTGACCATATATATGTGAGGATTTATTTCTGGGCTCTGAATTTTGTTCCATTGTCTATCTTTATGCCAGAACCACACTAGTAGTTTGAAATCAAGTTCTTTCAAGCACTGTTCTTTCTCACGATTGCTTTGGGTTTTTGAGGTTTTTTGTGGTTCCATACAAATTTTGGGATTGTTTTTTCTATCTCTAAAAAATAAATAGGAATTTTGATAGGGATTCATTGAATCTATAGATGACTTTGGGTAGAATGGATATTTTAACAACATTAATTCTTCCAGTTCATGAATAAGATATATCTTTACATTTATTTGTGTTTTCTTTAATTTTCATAATCAAAGTTTACAGTTTTCAGTGTATTAGTCTTTCTAAATTTATTCCTAAGTATTTTATTGTTTTTGGTGCTACTATGAATGGGATTGTTTTATTTTATTTTTTCAGATAGTGCATTGTTAGTGTATAAAAACACAAGTGATTTCTGAATGTTGATTTTCTATCCTGTAAGTTTACTGAATTTGGTGTTTGGTATAATAGTTTTTTTGGTGGAGTCTTTAGGATTTTCTTTATATAAGATCATATCCTCTACAAATAAAGACAATTTTACTTCTTCCTTTATTATTTCAATGACTTCCATTTCTTTCTCTTACCTGATTTCTCTGGTTAGAATTTCCATTACTATATTGAATTACAGTGGTGGAAGTAGCCACCTGTGTCTTACTCCTAATTGTAGAGAGCAAGCTTTCAACCTTTCGCCGTTCATGTTATCTGTAGGTTTTTCATACATGGCCTTTAATTGCATTGTGGTACATTCCTTCTGTACCCAATTTGTTGAGAATTTTTGTCATGAAAGGATGTTGCATTTTGTCAAATGCTTTCCTGCATCTATTGAGATGATTGTATGATTTTTATTCTTCATTCTATTCCTACCCCTGCTTTCTTTTTGTTTCCACTTATATCCCTTCACTTTGAATCTGTATTTCCTTAAAGTTGAAGTAAGTTTCTTTTAGACAGTATATAGTTATATCATTTAAAAAAAATCCATCCAGTGGTGCCTGAATGGTTCAGTCAGTTAAGCATCTGATTTTCTTGGTTTCGGCACAGGTCATGATCTCACAACTTCTGAGTTTGAGGTCCACACTGGACTCTGCACTGACAGCGTGGAGCCTGCCTGGATTCTCTGTCTCCTTTTCTCTATTCCCCTCCCCCACTCACTGTTTCTCTGTCTCAAAAATAAACATTTAAAAAGATTCATCCAGCCACTCTATGCCTTTTGATTGGAGTATTTAGTCCATTTACATTTACATAAATTATTGATATTAATAATGATCAATTGATGTTAATTATTATTAATGCCATCTTGTTTTTCCAGGTACTTTATAGTTCCCTTATTTCTCCCTCACTTGCTGCTTTCCTGTGTGAATTGATGATTTTCTATAATGGCATGCTTTGATTTCCTTTTCCTCATTTTTTGTGTATCTACTATAAGTTTCTGCTTTGTAGTTACTAGGCTTATGTAAAACATCTCACATATATAAATTTTGTTTTATGCTAATAATAAATTTAATTACATAAAAAGCTTTACTCTTTTATCACTCTTTTTATAGTTTTGATCCCATAATTTATCTTTTATATTGTATATTCATTAACAAATTATTATAGCTATATTACAGTATTACATATTATAGTATAGTTATTCTGATTTTGACTATATACTTACCTTTGCTGTTTGTTGTATATTTTCATATGTTTTCATGTTACTAATTAGCATCCTTTTATTTCAACTTGAAGAATCTTTTCAGCATTTCTTGTAAGGCATTTCTAGTGGTAATGAACTCCCCTAGCTTTTGTTTGGGAAAGTCTTTATCTCCTTTTCATTTTTTTTAACCAACTCTTTTTTTTTTTTTAATATTTCATTTTTAAGTAATCTCTACACCCAACCTAGGGCTCGAACTTACAACCCCAAGGTCGAGAGTCACATGCTCTACCAACTGAGCCATCCAGGTGCCCATTCCCTTTATTTCTGAAGGACAACTTTGCTGAATAGAGTGCTTTTGGTTAGCAGTTTGTTTGGTTTTTTCCTTTTAGCACTTTGAATATATTGTTTCGCTCTTTTTTGGCTCACACAAAATTCTTTGTGAAATCATTAAACAAGATCACTGCTTGGGCCTCAGACATAGAAAATGTATCTATACAAATACAAAGGGGGAAAGAAAAAACTTTTGGAGAAAACTGAGCCATTTACCTATGGCATAAAATTAGGATTCAATCTGGCAAGAAGAACCACTATGACTGACAAGGAATGAGGAATATAGTTTAGAATTTATGGAATTGTGAGAGCTAGTAATAACAACTATGAAAAGTGGTGTCTCTCTTTCTGGTGACTGGCCTGAAACATGGGATGTAAGCAGGGCATATATACAAGGTAATAAGCTAGGTATGAAGTGGGTGAAAGCAAAGGCAATTTGGAATCTGAAAGAATAAAGAGGAACCAACAAGACAAACTGGAAACTGCCCACAGCTATCTGTCATTGCATCTAAACCAACAATGATGTATGCTTATCTGTATTTTGGTAAATATATCTAAATTAGCATAACAGCTTGCAAAGGGGCTACTTAACGTGAAAATTTTGCCAGGTGGTAACCTGCATATGAAGGTGTCACACTTGACTTCAAAGTTCTTCCTGGGGCGCCTGGGTGGCTCAGTTGGTTAAGCATCCCACTCATGATCTTGGCTCAGGTCATGGTCTCATGGTTTGTGAGTTTGAGCCCCACATCGGGCTCTGTGCTGACAGTGTGGAGCCTGCTTGGGATTCTCTCTCCCCCTCTCTGTCTGCCTCTCTCTCTCTCTCTCTCTCTCTCTCTCTCCCTCTCACTCTTTCTCTCAAAGTAAATAAATAAACTTAAAAAAAGGTTGTATATGTTCCTGGTCTGGGTCTCAGAGAAGCTATAGGAGAACATCTAGCAAGAGCCAAAGGAGCTGCAGACCGTGCTGCTGGAAATCAACAAAGTAAATCCGTAGATCAAAGACAATGTATGTAAACTGCAGCCATCTGGGGTCCTGTGCTGACCTTCCGAGCATACTAGCTGATGCTTCATTTGCGTCTTTCAAATCTCACATAAACTTTCTTGTAGCTCATCCTACCTTGCAACCATACAGAAAAGAGAATTCTGGGAAATATATTTCAACTTAGCTAAATTGTCACATACAAAAGCATCAAAAATGGAAAGAGAGCTATAGAGTTCTTTTCAATATTTTTCAATAAGACCACTTTTCAACCTCTGTGGTAAATGATCATGTCTTGTTTTTATTACTGAACATCAAATCTTGTGACAAATATTTGAGAAGAAATGCTTTGCATGAGTTTGAGATATTAAGAACTATTGTATATTGACAAATGTATAAAAGAGAAGTTAACTTTAATTTTATTATGTATCAAGTATATTTCTCAACACACTTTATATTATCATAATGCTCACAACTGCATTGTAGATTTTTCTCAATTCACTATTATTTTTACTTACAAATTAGGCTCAGAGGTGATATAAGTTCCAAAGAACCCAGAATACAGGCTTAAACTTGAATCTGAACGTGGGTCTTTGATATCAAGATCATGCATTTTCTACTGGACTACAGTTAGAAAGAAGAGGACACTGTGTTAAAAATGTTCAGAAAAAAATATGAAGAATTTTCTACAAGCTTGAACAAGTGAGTGGCAGGTAGATGGAGGCAATGATAATTAGATGGCTTTAAAATAACTCATTTAAAAAAAAAGGCATTCCACCCAGTGAAGAGAAAGTTGAAAGATAGAGTGGTCTTCACTTGTAGGATTGCATGGTTGATAAAAAGGTGATGATTCTGTGATTAGCAGAACATACTAACTTATACATACACACAAAGGATATAAGTTCTCTTAATGCAGGTAGAAGATATGTAATTTACTACATGCAGACAGCTATATAAGCCAGGCAAAACACTGGCACACCCAGTCAGAGAGACAAGCCACGCCTCCTGACTCAAGTCCTTAGGAGGCAGCCTTTCTACTTGGATAGTACCAATTGGGAGTGAGGATTCTGTCACATCCTTCAAACAGACTTGATTTGTCATTCTCAAAGGTTTTATAACCTCTGGCTATTTCTAGCTGTTATTCAAACTCTGGCTACGTGCTTGACTACTCACCAGGTTCAAGAAGTTTGTAAAAATCTCAGCACATGTCTAAGTTAAATTTTTCCACACATAGCACATTCCTAGTTTGCCCAGGTTTTAGGCTTGCCCATGATCCATTCTGCTAGAAAAGTTTCCATATCCAAAAATGAGTGGGTAGAAAAGAGGAAATGATATTAAACTCTGAAACTAGAGGTCTAATTTAGATATAAAAAGACATCTTATGATAGTGAGACTTTTAAAAGAGAGGAATGAGAATTATAGAATCTGAAATAAATCTTTTTAAATAGACCAGGCCCTTTTTCCTCTGGTTTGTTTTAACTGTGATTCTAGATTTCTCTAAATCCCTTCCAAAATTTTATTCATTTACTTATTTAATCATTCATTTAAAAGAAATTTATTGTATACTTACCGTATTTCAGGTACTGTGTGGATGTCAAAAAGTAGACTTGACTAACTAGGTTTCAGGAAGAGAATATAAAAACCCCCTCCAAGCATACACCAAATAAAGTTATCAGACTTCCACACATGATATTTGTTCCATCAGAACACATCTGTAATATTTTTAATTTAATTTTTATTTTTAAAATATATTTTTAAATTTTCTTGAGAGAGAGAGAAGGTGCGATTGTTAAGTGGGGGAGAGGGGCAGAGGGAGAGAATATTAATTAGGCTCCATGCTCAGCACCAAGCATGATGTGGGGCTCGATCCCATGACCTGGGATCATAACCTGAGCTGAAATCAAGAGTTGCATGCTCAACTGAGCCACCTAGGCACCCCAGAACATATCTGTAATTTGATTCTTTCACTTCCTTTGTAAGTAATATACTTTTTTCTAAGAGAAATTTTCATAAATTTATGTGTAATTTCTCTGTTGCCTACAAATGTGGATTCCATGTGGATTAAGACTTGGCTACCATAATATTCAGTTTATCAGCAAATTATTCATAGAAAAAGTATTTTCAACATTATGGAGACAATTTAGAAATGCGTTTTCCTCAGTAAATATCTCAACCACTTTGATTAGTAATCAGCTACTAATAACTTTAAAATTTTCTGTTCAAGCAAAATGTAGCAGTTAGGTTTTGTGAAATAATTATTAACAGTTTGTACAGACATAGAGGTGTTCGTGACCATTTTAAATTACTTTTCACCCTTTTAATCCTTTTGTCTCCTTCCAGGGTATGTACAAATATTAAACTAAGTGCCTACCATATTCCACATATTTTATAGATACTAATTAACATTGCCCTCTTTGTTTTAATAGCTTTCTGGGAACTTTTCTAGGTCTATGGTAAGCACTAACTAGACCTATAGGCATCCTTCTTTCCTACGGTTCCTTTTCTGACTACTCACTCTAGTAGTATGGAAATTTCCTGCTTTGAATTTTTCCCCATGAAATTTATAAGTATGAAAAGACAAATAGTTGCACAAGGTTTATAGCAAAAACATCAACAACAACAAAAAAGTAGTCTCTCAACTTCTTAAAGACAAATGCTTTAAATCTCAGTATTTTATTCCATATGCCTAAAAACACATTGAAAAATTTCTTGATTAAGGGTGTCTGGGTGGCTCAGTTAGTTAAGCGTCTGACTTGGGCTAGGTCATGATCTCACGGATGGTGGGTTTGAGTCCCGCATTGGGCTCTGTGCTGACAGCTCAGAGCCTAGAGCCTGCTTCAGATTCTGTGTCTCCCTCTCTCTCTGTCCCTCCTCTGCTCATTCTCTGTCTCTGTCTCTTAAAAATAAATAAACATTAAACATTTAAAAAAAAATTCTTGATTATGCAGTTTTAGATATTATCTATTGACTTCTTATCTATCAATATCTTATCTATTGACTTCTTGGAAAGATGAAAATCTGTCTCCTTTATATCACCTTCAATTTTTCTCTATGCATGCAGTTGTACACACACACACACACACACACACACACACACACACCTCTCCTTACGTCAACTTCCCAATAGCCATATAATAATTTTGGTTGCAGTAATATTCAGTTTTCACATTAAAGCTATTTATTTAAATAGCACCATGGTTCAGCTGTATAATATTATAATGCTTTCTTTTACATTTGCTTTCTTTTACATCTAATTTTCCCCTTTGTCTTCTTTTTCACTTTTCTTTCTCTACATCCTGCTCTCTTGTTAAGGATCCAGTTTCACACACCCCAGGTCTGCCTCCTACTATGCTTGCACCCTTCTTTTGGTAAACTTAGATTCTTCCTAAGAGCAAACAGGAAGCAAATTTCATGAGATTTTGCATATCTGATGTTGCCTTTATTATTACACTTATATTTATTGAGACTGCAACTGAATATGAGAATTCCATATATTCTTTCTTTTAAAATGATTCCCCTCAGGGATTTGAAGCCATTTCTACCTTTTTCCTCCTAGTTTCCAGAGTTAGTTTTGAGAAGTCTGATGCTATTTTGATTCTCAATCCTTTTATGAATCCTGTCTTTTGTTCTTTTCTCATAACGTTTTGGGATAATCTTTTTGGGACAGTTATGTGCCAGGATCTTCTTAACAGTTCCTTTCAATCTGAAAACTATCTCCTTGAATTCTGGAAAATGTTTTAAAATAATTTTTTTTGATAATTTTCTATCCTTAATGCTTTTCCTATTGTCTCCTTTTTAAACACCTGTATTTTGAATGTTCATCTCCTACAATGAACTCCTCATTTTATTCTATATCTTTTCCCATTTTTGGAGAGATTTGCTGAACTTCATAATTTAATCCTTTAGATGACTGCTTTGTCCCTGCAGTTATTTCCAAGAGTACTCTTATGTTCTTCTCTCTTTTTAAATAACCTCCCTTTTCTTACTGCAATGTCGTAGCATCTTCAACTATTTATTTAAAGACACTAACTACAAAATTTAAAAAAAATTTCTACTCTCATGATTCTTCAAACCTCTGTTGTCATTGGCTTATTTGTGCTCTATCTTCCAAGTTATGAGACCTTTTTTTGCCTTCATATTTCTGAAATTGGTTTTCCATTGATATTTCAGTGGGAGTGCTAAGAAGCTGCTTGGATGCTCTTTCTCCACAGCCTGGGCTTATTTGTTGGTTCTCTGAAATCTAAGGTGATCAGGCTGGACCATTATGCCCAACATCTCTAGAATATCTTCTACCAAAAGGAATTCTTAATTTATTGTATGGGAGTTGTGGCCTGGTTACCACTGTTCTTAGATTCATTCAAGAAGGGAAGGAGTCTCACCATTCAGAATATAGATTTTCACTTAATCTCACTATTTTCAGCAGGAGACTCTCCACCTTCTTTGGCACAGACTCATTAGGGATTAAATTTGTGGTTTTCAACCACTCTAGAGGATGTCATGTGGCCTGGCTTCTAGGGACGGAAATGCAAAGTATACTATAACCCTTAAAGCAGGAACACCCTGTCCACATAAGTGCAAAGTATTTTTAAGAGGAATTACAACTGACTAAATCTACCAACTGGGGAAGTAATGTCCTTGAACAGCTCAGCATGGGCAATCGTAAATTCTTACAGAACAACATATAAGAAAGTTGCTAAATTAATATAAAATAATAACAGTAAATTCTAGAATTATATAATGCAATGGACATAAAGTCACAAAAATACCAAATTAACCCAAATCCCTTATAATGCCTCCCAGTTCTATTTCTATGATGTCTGTGGTCCTACATCATCCTGCAATCCTACTCAGTTCCCATAATCCCACTGGTTTTATAGCTTCATACTTGGTTCTTTCCTGCTAAGTCCTTTGGTGTCCCTCCCAGATACTGCTTTTTCTTTATCCTCAGGCAATACCAGGTCTTTCTCCCATAACTTCCATCTTAATGAGGACATGTTTCTTCATTCTCTGTCAGAATCATATTATTAATATGTTTAAAAAAGAAAAAGCTAACAGTATTCCTAGAAACAGAGGACGGAAATTTTTCTCAATTTTAAGACAGGACAATATTTAACCCAGATTCACTGCGGTTTCCCTTCCTGGTGAGGTTAGGTATGCTTTACGATAATCTAAAATTCCCTTTCCTTGGAAGTCTTTAAGCAGAGAGGTGGGTTAAACTTTAATCTATTTTTCCTCTCAAAATCTCTACCCTAGAGTTAGGTTGCCAATCCAGTTAACAGTCCAGAATATGAAATCTAGGTAGCTGTCAATCTACACCATGGCTTCTGGTGTTCTTTCATTTGAAGTGCCCACTTAACATTGAGGAGGGCACTTTTTGGGATGAGCACTGGGTGTTGTACATAAGCCAGTTTGACAATAAATTATATTTTTTAAAAAGTTAACTGCCCACTTAAGAAAGACCCTGAATTCAAATTCTGTGTAGAGAAAAACAACTTATGAATGTATTAAAGAGGATGGATTGGGAAAGAAAACAGGAAGTCTCTCTCTCTCTCTCTCCCTTTCCAACACCCACCACCCCCCCCACACACACACCTGCCTTTTGCAGTTAAAAATCATGACCAAATGCTTCTTAGTAGCTCCCAGTTCCAGTTGCTATGAGGGTGTAAAGGAAGACAGCCTATCTCTAAGGTAACAAGGGTCCAAGTCAAATAAAGCCTATAGATTAAAGTCAACACTTTTCCATTAAAGTGAAATGGTATCCTGGACTGGGTCTGAAGAACCAGTGTCCTGTACCCTCTAAAACCAACAGCTTTAGGCAAACAAGTTGTATTTAGAGCATCATGCTTCAAAACTCTCAGCCAAACTCTCAATCTGTTCTCCTGATAAAGCTTTGCCTCAAAATGTATGAGTAAATGTTTGAAATACAAGAGAAATTGATACAGACAGAAAAGACCAGGAGTCTTTGAGAAAGAGATTTCTGTTTGTACCTGGGCTGGCAGGTGAAGGCCAGGAGTCAGGGTCATGCCTTTCCCTGACGTGTCTTTAAACAGAATTAAGGCCTTGATGCTAAATATTTCAGATGTTAGGATGTCTGGTGGTCTCCTCTCAGCAACATGTTTCTGACTACACAGGGTATAGATACAAATAACTTATTATTCTGCACACATAGTTCCTTCTTTCCCTCTTGCCTCCTCATTCGTTCTTTCCATCTTTTAAATCTATCCCCCCACACAATGCCCCATCTCCCATGGAAGAAACACAAGTACCCAGTGAGAAAAGGGCAGATTTAAAATTAGAAGACTTATGAGTCCTCAGCCTCTATCACTTGACAGCTGTGAAAATCAGAAGAATCACCAAACCCCTGTGAGCCTAATTTCCCCTCTGTAAAATGGGAATAATCACCATACCATTTTTAATGGTATGGGCTGAGGATCAACCATGACATTCACTAAAGCATCTTGTACTAAAAAGTGTTAGTTATTAATATTCTTCAGAGTTTGAAGGAAACAGGGATTTATAGGCATATGAATAGCAAAGGTACCAACCTGGCCTGAAGAACAGAGATGTCTACATTTAAGGTCATTTTTTTTAAATATAAATTTTAGGTTGGATTCTCTTCTAATTTTGATAGAGTTGGAAAAATGTCAGGCCCAGTGATATTTAATACTAACCAAACTTGGTAACGTTATGATAGCAAATAATATGAAGATGCATTTTAATTCCCAATTCTTTCCTTAAAATTCTCTTAACATTATTCATTTGAGAGAGACAGAGCATGAGTGGGAGAGGGGCAGAGAGAAAGGGAGACACAGACTCCGAAGCTGTCAGCACACAGCTCATCACAAGCCTGGATCTCACGGAGCGTGAGATCAGGACCTGAGCTGAAGTCCGATGCCTAACTGACTGAGCCACCCAGGCGCCCCTCCAATTCTTTCCTTTAATTCATCAAAAAGAATATTAATTATACTTGCCAACATTTCTTGAGTGCTTACTATATTCTAGGCAGTGTTCTAAATGACTTATGTGTATCATCTCATTAAACCATTATAATAGCCCAAGAGGTACTATTTCCACTTTACTGATGAAGAAACTGAAATACAGAAAAGCAATTACCTACCGGACAGAGGAGTAACAGTGTCAGGGGTAGAACACAGACATCAGCCCCCACAGTCTGGATTCATAAAAAGAAGACTGTCAGACCTCCCCGTTCGACTGGGCAAAGGTGGAATGAAGAGATGCTAAGATAGGATCTCGTCTACCCTCCCCTCAGGTGGCGAAATGGAGGCCGTCTCTTACCACATTGCCCAGAGATGGTCCCCCGGCCTCTGTCAAGCTGACATGTTCAGAATGCGGCTGCTATTCTACTCGGTCGGCCTGAGCCCGCCCTGGGTGGTATCAAAACAAGGTGATGGAGGTTTCCTGGCAACTAGAACAGCAACCTTGGCCTAACAACCCCAATCCTCGATGTTTCTTTCCCTCAATTCCCTCATACATGTCTCTTCTTCCTTTTCCAAATATCTTCCTCTTGCTTTCCACGAGATAAATAAAAAGAATTAAAACTCGTTTTCTGAGGCCAGACATGAGTGACGTTTAGAATCTGATATTCTATTGTTTGTTAGAATGTCCCCCTTCGATTTCTTAAATAGGTGTAGGTTTGCGTGTTTTTAAAAAGGAAATTAAAATTCTACTCCTTTCCGTTTGATTATCATTTTGGAAAAGCTGGGCATACCCTTTGAGAAAAACCGTTCTGTGACACTCAGGTCAAGGGTCCCCATTTCAAGTTCCACTTTCAGCTGGAGGACCGCGACCCCACTTCACTGGGCTACACCGCGGCAGCAGCAGGTGAGTGACAATGGAGTCAAGCATCAAGGACAAAAGAGGCACCTTATGCCGGATGCTGTTTTTCTCACAGGTAAAATGAGAAATCAAATCCTCTCCTCTCCCGGCAGCACTGCCCTCTCTGAACATGACATTAACTTCCACAAACGAGCCTGGTGGTAAAGGGGTGATTAGCTAGATAGGCCTTAACAGCTGGGCTCCAGGAGATGGAGGCGAGGTGGAGGAGGGGCATTATCAGGCTCCCGGTCTTGTAGTTCTATCAACAGCGGCAGCAGCAGCAGCAGATGAAAAGCTTCTAGAGGTGGGGGCAGGGGAGAGCCCAGATTGTAAACATCTCTTGCCTGTTGCCTAGAAGCAGTGGCAGCAAACAATCCAAAGACTGCTCCTAGGTTTTCAAAATTTCCTTTATACGCAGGGCTCTGTTTCTTTTTAAAATATGCGGCCATTTTATAAGGTCATCAGCACACATGCGACGTGTGCGTATATCCTAATAATTTCCTAGTCACCATGTGTAATTGCTTACCTAAAGTGCTCAATTATTGTTTAACAAAACCTTGTTAACGTTAGTACGTTAATCCTGGGGCTTTTATAAGCCTTTTAATGACTACTCTATATTTGAGCACTCATATTTGTAAGAATCAACAGAAATGAAAAGCTACGTGGCTTTATTTATTGGGAAATTTGACAATGCCCGAATGATAGTTTTCTGAATCCAGCTATGACGGAGGATGAGAGTTATGTATTAGAAATTGGTTTAGAATGTGCTAACAGTAATATTATAGTCTGTCTCTGCAGAATGAACTATGAAATACCGCACACACATACAGCAAGAAAAGGGCAGGGTAGTAATAGTGGGAGATTTTAATTACCTATGCATTGGACAGGATTACATCAAGTGGAGGAAGTAGGGCTGGATCTAGTGCAAAGCCGCTTTCTAATTTAATGTGTACATGAACCTGAAAAGGGAGGAAAGAATGCCAGGTTTAGGATTAAATAATATTTAGGGCTCAAAGAAAAGAGAGAATATGGAAAGCAGTGATTAAATCTCATTAAGCATATGATTTAATCCCAAATAGAAGCTAGAGGTGTTTAGAGACAACACGGAAATTTAGGAAGACAGAAAATAAAATACAGCATATAATCATTAATTCAAAAAGAGACAAGCCACTGAATTAAGGTCAGGGTGAATTGCAAGGAAGTGGTTTTTAAAAACACAGCATCACCCAGAAAGCTTGTCCCACTAATAAGTGGTAAATTTGTTTAGCATTTTACAAGATCAAAGTGGAAAAGTAATGTCTCTAGAATGATGCAGCAAAGAGAAGCCTCCCCCTCCCTTTTCCAAGACCCCAAATTTTTAAAGGAATAGAAAATCAAATCCTCTATACTTTGGAAGGGAACTCTAAAAGGACCCAGGGGAGAAAAAGAGGCAAAGAAATTACCAAATCAGAGGACAAACCTCTTTTATGACATTAAAAGCACACAACCCAGCAAGGCATCCGTAGGGCCATTAAGGGGATGAGTGGGAAGTCAGTGACAGATGAGGCTGCCGTTGCTGAGAGCCTGAATGAATTCTCTGCCTGCGTATTTACGAAAGAAGCTGAAGGTCACGTCCCGGAAACCAGGATACATTTTCTTGAGGAGAAAAGTGAAATGTTAAAAGGATTTTATGATCACACAAGAGCAGATAGTTGGGCAATTATAACTATTAAAAGTTGACAGGGCACAAGACCCAGATTAAGTATGTCACAGAAATCTGAAACAAGTGCAAAGGAAACAGGAAATGCCTTCAGCAGCGTTTCTTGAGAGCTTGCTCAGGACAGTGAAGAATCAATCGAGCTGGGACTCTTTTAGGACTAAGTGTTTAAAAGAAATCCTTAGGTTCTTTAGAAATCCAGCCACCAACAACTGAGTCAGGGTTGCAAAGCAGAGAGTGCCAACCCTCATTTTGCAATCTACGCAAACACACAATCTAGTGAAAAGTTAACAATACCTTGATAAACCACAAAAAAGAGGCATTTGCACGGAAAGAGGACATTTGTGCACTATTGTACGTGGCAAAAAGGGATGTAAGCCATGCTTCTAAATTTAAGTTTTTTATCGCAGTGAGTCTCATCTGTTATCCAGTTGCATTAAATGAGATAGTATAAGAAATAAAGGGAAGTAAATCTGGACTACCCTTAGGCCCAAGGGAATTTGGGTATGTTATATGGAAAGGAAAGATTGTGAAAATTACTGCCATTTCTACTCTCATCACCGTCGTCATCGAGCTGATTATTAAGTGCACGTTTGTCTACAACACTTCAGCAGGGTGTCTTTCTCTCCCTGCTGCAGGGTCTGGATTTCACACCGATTCATCTCATCCCTTTTGGTCATTATGTTACCAACTGTCATGTCACCATATTACTTTTAAAAACAAAAATAAAAATGCTCCATTTCTGAGGATGTTCTTAGCGTAGACAACTGCTCCATCCACCAGCCTCCGGCTGTGTTTTGATGAACCAATAAAAATAGTCACAGAACTGTGGAGTTAAAACCTGTAGGAAAAATGGCATTACTTAATGTTCACTAATCACGCGAAAACTGTATTTTCTTTTCTTTCCACCCTTCCTTCCTCCTTCTTTTCCTTCCTTCCTATGTTCCTTATTACCTGAAAATATTTATTATATTTCCTAGACCAGACTGTAAAATTTAACAATAAAACATGCAAACATGTATTATTGCCCTCAGATAATTCCCAGTGTTGTGGCAATATCAACAGTGTGATGGCAGATAAAATAGCACAAAGCCCAGAGTACCCAGAACCATTTAAGGAAGTACATAAGACGGCCCCAGGCTAGTCAAGGAGAGGGTGGGGTATAGAAGGAAATTGTAGGTGTTAACCAAATGAAGAAGAAGCTAGAAAGAATATGGTAAACATAAAGAATATATTTACAAAAGCTTAGAAGAGAAATAACACAGTGAACTACAAAATGACATGACTAGATTATAACCTCATTGGTATTTTTATATTTCTTTTCTACCAAACCCTACCACACTTACTACATTTGTTACTGAACTTAAGTTCTCATATTTTCTTAAAAAGAAAAGAACAGGGGCACCTGGGTGGCTCAGTCAGTTAAGTGTCTGACCCTTGACTTCAGCTCGGGTCATGATCTGGTGGTTCACGGGATCAAGCCCTGCATCTGGCTCTGTGCTGTCAGCACAGGGATTCTCTCTCTTTCCCTCTCTCTCTGCCTCTTCCCTGCTTGCACTCTCTTTCTCTCAGAGGACAGAACAACAAAAAGGATATATGTATAATAAAAGTGCTCATAAATTTCAGAAATATATGAACTTTTGTTTAAACTTTTAATTAATGACCTGAAAGGGCATAATATAAAAGTGAAATTTCTGTGACATACCAAAAAACTAAATTAAAAAGATGGTGAAGAGAGGTAGCAACACTGACATAATTGAAAACATCAGGTTCTCTGGATCTAAAGGAGCAGGAATAGGTATGCAAGAAGAGGACAATCAGATTGATGGGTTTAGCTATTATAACATTGAATAAAAGTGTACACGGTGGAAAATATGGACCAGAGCAATGCCATGGGGGCCATCATATGAAGGTCAACATGAAAATAATCCTTCCTAATTTTTCTCCCCAAACTATCCCATTAGATTCAGGTGTAGAATTTAGTGATTCGTCACTTACATCCAGCAGCCAGTGCTCATCACAAGTGCTCTCCTTAATCCCCATTACCTATGTAAACCATCTCCCTGCCCACCTGCCCTCCAGCAACCATCAGTTTGTTCTCTATAGTTAAGCATCTGTTTCTTGGTTTGCCTATTTTTTTCCTCCACTGTGTTCATTTGTTTTGTTTCTTAAATTCCACATATGAGTGAACTCATATGCCAAATCTTTCCATTAAAAGCTAGTGAAATCATTCTTGCAGAAGTACTGAACATCGCACCCTTCTATATCTAAATTAGCTGTGAAATTCAAGACCTGTATACACACCCATTGTTCTTCATCCAGTGCTTACAGCAGAGCCCTGCCAGGAAGTTGGCTTTGCACTGCTCAGCTTTAACTTTCTTTTTACCATCTTAACCTGAATGGATGGAGTCACTGTGCTTACATTCCCCCATCTTAGTGAGCATCAGCAAGCAGGATTCTCAGAAAGTGGGACTTTTTTCAGTGCCCCCAAGTCTCCCTTTTCTTCCTGCTTCCACATCTTCATTTAATATTTCTCTGGTTTCCCACTTACAATGTATCAAGACCTGCATTTTAGAGAAACTCTTCTAATCATTTATCTATAGCACATGATGTGCTAAGTTTACCTGGGTTATTTCCCATTAAGTAAGTCATCACTAACTGTAGAAGACAAATGTTCAACCCTGAATAAGAGGAATTTTTTAAATACAGTTTATTTATTTATTTTGAGAGAGAGAGAGAAAGCATGAATGGGGTATGGGCAGAGAGAGAGAATCCCAACCAGACTCTGCACTGTCAGTGTGGAGCCCGATGCGGGGCTCAAACCCATCAACTGTGAGATCATGACCAAAGCTGAAGTAGGATGCTTAATGACTGAGCCACCCAGGCGCCCCCCTAAATAAGAAGAATTTTAAAAGCAAACTGAGCAAAATGACAGAAATTTGCCTGGAAGGAAGTGAGGACTGGGAAGGGACTGCTACAGGACTTGTCAGAGGTCCTGTGAATATGACATTAAAAATACTGAACATCCAGAACCCCACTGCCATAATGCTGAGTCCTGCACAAATTGGCCACAGTTTATATTTTAGTTGCTAGATCATAGAGTATCCATGTTTATTAATCAAAATACATGAAAACAACTTATTTCATCTACCTCACTCAGAAAGTAGGCTCCCTACTGAAAAGAAAAAAAAAAATGTTCGCATGCCACCCATGCTACTTCTCTGCTTGTTTGATTTCAAAGCCAGAAGTGGCTTATAACAAATAATACTAAAATTTTAGGAATCATATGTATTAAATCATGAATTAATTGACCATTTGCAAATAAAAATAGGGTCTATGTGTCACTTTATTCTCAGACAGGTAATGAGGAAAAAAGCATCAATTGATCAATACACATATGTGATTAAGAACCCTGAGCTGATTTCAGCACATTGGAGCTCTGGGCCAAGGACTACCTTTGACTTGCTTTCTGACCTTTGGCAAATCAATTAAAATTCATCTCTACTCATATTCCACATCTTCAAAAAAATGGAGATTTTTATTTATTTTTTTAATGTTTATTTTTGAGAGAGAGACAGAGACAGAGCGTGGGCAGGGGAGCGACAGAGAGAGGGAGACAAGGAACCGGACGCAGACTTCAGGTTCTGAGCTGTCAGCACAGAGGGGCTAGAACTCATGGACTGTGAGATCATGACCTGAGCCTAAGTCAGATGCCGGACTGAGCCACCCAGGCGCCCCTGACGATTTTTATTTTTAAACCTCCCTATCCACCCAAGCAATTGCGGAAATTTAAGAGATGAACTTTAAAAAAAAAAAACAAAAAAACTTTGCAATAAGTACCACACAATGAGCACTGCTTTAAAGCAATGCATACACGGCAGAGCCCCGTAAGTATTCATGAAACAAAGGAAAATTTCCAGAAACAGTACTTGGAGAAATTAAAAGAGAGTCTCTTCTGGAAGGAATGGAAGCCTAAGCCAAACCACTAGAGTGAAAATGTTTGAGATATTGGCACATAGCTAGGCATGGTGTTTGAAAGAGAAGTTCCCATTATGAGAGGAAACGCTTCCCTATTGTCAACATCTCTTTCATGTCTCTCCCTTGTTTGCAGCCCCGCTGTATTGCTGCTGATGCTAAGGTGAAAACCAGCATGATGCTTTAGAAGGTGTATGTTCGTTTCTTCAAAATAATGGTTTTCCATCAAGCAGCACACGCTTTGGTCATTCCAATGTCTCTTCCAAATTTAATGCACATTTTCTTTCTCTGGATCCCAGACGTATTTTACTCTGATTTCCTCAAGCAACAATAATTTATTTTTAGATATTGAATGATATGTGTAAATTATAAACATTTTTTGTTTTTTAAAATTATTTTAAAGCTGTTTGTTCATTTGTTTGTTTGTTTGTTTGTTTAGAGGGAGAGAGGCAGAGGGTGAGAGAGAAAAAGTCTCAAGCAGGCTCCACCTCAGTGCAGAACCTGACGCGGGGCTTGATCCCATGACCCTGGGATCACGAGTTGAGCCAAAATCAAGTGTCAGATATTCAACCTTCTGAGCCACCCAGGTTCCCCTGCCCCCGACGAAAATAGATTTTTAACATACTTCCCCCCCCAATACACACACATGAAGATCACTTGGGCTGGATATTATACTATTTTAAACATCATTTTAATTTATATGTGGTATTTTTATATAAGCACCTTTGGAATTAACCAGGCATATGTTGCTAACGTAGAATAGTTAAATATGTATAGCATACATGCTGAATCAGCAGTGTGTAGATATAATACCTATGATGACTTTGCAAGTCTCCATGGGCCTGACTTGTAAACCCCAAATTTCAAAAGTTACATCAAATTTCCCAAACTATATAATTCTATAATATTATATAATGCCTAAGAGCCTTAAAAATATACCACCACATGGGAAGTTAAGTTTTCACATTTGTCCAGTTTTGGAAAGACCCAGTGTGAGGAAAGCTCAAGGAAGAGGCTAAGGTAAGTTGTAAGAATGATGGTACCTTTCCTTGTCCTTGATCTAGGTCTCTGATTGATGGATCAGAGCTCTCTTAGATTGATTGACCCTGGAAGAAGGGCAGCAGAATTAGCAACTGATCTTGAAAACAAGGTGGAGTATGCCATTCAATAATATTTATTAATATGGGGAGATATTTAAATGCATTGTTAAAATGAAGAGGCAAATTATAAGATAGCATGCACAGCAAATCATCATTTTGTGAGCAAGAAATAAAAATATATTTAAGTACATATAAGCATGGATTAGTAGAGATTATCTCTAAGTGATGGAGTTATTAAAGATTTTTTGCTTTGTATGTAATTTCTAATATTACTTCAACAAACATTATTCTGTCATAAAAGAAATGGTCTTTTTAACTTTAACAATAAAATTTTTGTTTTCTCTTCTGAGATACTCTTTTAACATGCAGATTTGATATTTAGACATAAATTTTCCTTCATGTTACATGCATATTTGTATATACTGTATAGATTATATAAACACATGTATTTAGTAACTAATGACAGATTTGCATGCATATAAAATTAGCCAGATCTTTTTAAAAATTTTTTAATGTTTATTCTTGAGAGAGAGAGAGAGAAAGAGAGAGAGAGAGAGAGAGACAGAGCATGAGTGGGGGAGGGACAGAGCAAGAGAGGGACCAAGAATCTGGAGCAGGCTCCAGACTCTGAGCTGTCAGCACAGAGCCAGATGCGGGGCTCGAACCCACAAACCGTGAGATCATGACCTGAGCTGAAGTTGGACATCCAAACAACTGAGCCACCAAGGTGCCCCTAAAATTAGCCAGATCTTTTAACCTAACTATTCAATAGTAACCAATTTTGCTGAGACCCTTCAGCTAATTTTATTGCATGCTAACAATAGACATGCATTTTTGACTTATTAAACTAATAGGGTCATGTGAAACTAATAGTTGTTGGTTTGTTTCTACAATTACATGCAGATATTCCTAGAATCATAAAATTATTTAGGGCTGAAAGAGATCATTCAGCTTAACCCATTAATTTACAGATAAGGATGCTGAAGCTCAAAGAGACTAAGAAATGACCCAAGGTCACCACTTTAGTTCACTGCAGGCAAGCTTTCTGATATTGGGGTCCATTTAAGGTCATAGTGTGTACAACAGAGCCAGATAGGATTTACTTTTTTCCTCTAAAATTGTTTGCTTTACTCTCTTTGAAATTTTGAGGTTATCCTTATTTATATTTAAAGTACTTATTTTATCCCTTTAAAACGTGTCTTTTAATCTTAATAAATTGCTTCAAGGGAAACCACATTTAAAGCACTCATGGTCCTAAAAATGTATATTAAATATAAGGCGATGGCTTTAAAAAAAGTTTTGATCTTATGTTCTCTGATTCCATTTTTGCTGATTTGTTGAATTTTGAAGAGCAGTTTTAAGTATTCCAATTTAAAGGTCAAGTGGTGTGAACACATGTGTCTGACAGTCTTACGTATGAATGGTTCAAAAATAACTTAGTGTTACACATAGTCATGCGCACACACACACACACACACACACACAAACGTACACACATATACATATAGTTACAACCATTTAGCTCATTTTACAATAAGTGATATTGAGTACAATAATCTATTTTAAGTATTTTATATGAGGAATAATTTAAAACATTGATCCCATTTAGGAAGCAATGTGGTATAAGGGAAGAGCTTTGGAGTCTTAAACACATGGAACTCCAATCCACCCATCAATATTCAGACCTTAAGGTAAATAGTTCAACTTTTCTGAGCCTGTTTTCTTATCTGAAAATGGAATTTAGATCTACGTACAAGTATGTTTTTGAATAAGAAATCCTATGTATAGCACCTAGATTATTGAAGGATATTAGAAAACATTCAATACATTCATTGCACCTTATTTCTAATTTAAAGTTTATATAAAGAATGCATGAGCAATATTCTCTTTGAACTCCAATGAATCTATAATTTCCTTCCATTCTTACTCATCTGATTGTTCCCTGTTATGATGGCAGTTTACAGTCTCGTTTTATTCCACAGCTGGGCAGACCATGAAAAGTAGATTCCAGAGAAGACCTGCTCTCCTCGGAGGAGAATAGGAAGCTTCCAAAAAAGATACACCATATATTTTACATTTAAGAAGTTCAATCATCTTCTTTCATGTGCACAGATAGTCAGATTGTGAATGACTCCAAAACCTATCAAATGTATAAGGTTTCTTAAAAGTTTATTCTCAGTCATCGAACTCTACATGAATGCAAACAATAAATGTTGCTGAGGATGTAGGTGTTAACTGTCTTTATCTTGAAGAAGTGTGAACAGCAAACTAAGGAAGACGCAGCAGCTACCCCCAATTATTTACATGGCTGTCACGTTGGATCGGCCAAGGTTGCTAGTTTCAAGCAACAGGAATGGACTTTGAATGGCTTAAGTAGAAAGCAAATTATGGAGACAGCATTGGGTAGCTGACAAAATCACCGTTAAGGCTAAAGAGCCAGGAAGATGGACCTGAACAAGGGAGTTTAGTGGCAGCCAAGATCCCATCCCAGATCATCCCACATAACCAGTCTAATGAGCACACTGCTGCTGCCTCACTGGACATGGGGTCTCACATCCTGTACACCATCACCCCACCTCTGAACCCTGACTGCCTTGGCTGCTCTCCTGCACCGTCGCCCTTAGAAACACAACCCTGCAACTGTAGCCACGCCACCCCTTGCTGCTCTGGTGCATGTTCTGTGATCTGTCCTTTCTTCGTCACTAGCACCAGATTTAAAGTTGAACTTAAAGGGGCACCTGGGTGGCTCAGCCAGTTAAGTGTCCAACTTCAGCTCAGGTCGTGATCACCCAGTTGGTCGGTTCAAGCCAAGTGTGGGGCTCTGTGCTGACCTCTCAGAGCTTGGAGCCTGCTTCAGCTTCTGTATCTCCCCCTCTCTCTGCCCCTCCCCTGCTGTGCACTTGCTCATGTGCGCTCTCTCTGTCTCTCTCAAAAATAAATAAATAAAGATTTTAAAAAATTAAGTTGAGCTAAGGGAGAATGGGAATAAATGCATAAATAAATAAATATCTGCCTTTGCCTCTCCCTACCTCCCCAAACAAAATTCACAAATCAGTGAATTCTCTAAACACAGGAAGGGTTCAAAGTTTGGACAGCCAAGGAAACAGACAAAATAATCCACTAGATAAATGGAAGGGGCAGGAGAGTTTTTCTGAGTTTCTACAACAGAAAGTAGGAGTCGGAAGTTAAATGGGGGTGGGGGAGGAGGAGTTGGGTTTGCCGATGTAAACATGGTAAGAAATACCACAAAATAAAACTATCAAAGAATGAAAGAACAGCACTAGAAAGCTGGGACTCCCTGCTACTGCTGGAGCTGAAGTCAGAACTACTTCAGAAAGGAGTGCTGTAGAGAAAAATCCACAGTGTCCGTCAAAATTCCTAGGATTCTGTCCTTCTGATGAGATTAGGATTCTGCCTCAGGTTGTGTTTTTGGTCTGTTTCTACCATTTTTTAGGTTATGATCTGGTTGCAAATATCTCCAGGAGCCTGGGACAGCCAGAGCCCCCACCCTCCTGTGCATCCTCAACCAACTTAGTACACTCTCAGCTGATCCCAGGGAGCTGAACAAATAGCATCTTTTATCTACTATACCATGAATATGGCTGAGAAGTTGATCCCAAGGAGATAAAGGTCACTATCTTTACAAACTTAACAAAATATATTTCTACACTCTATCTACCTATATGAAATATACCTACATATGACATGTGACATGATACATATGTGATATATAATATATATATATATGTCATATTTCCTATTTAAAAGTAAAAGTGCTAGTGGTATAAATCTAGCAGACAGCATAGATTGTAAATAATAACAATAAAGCCAATACATCACTTACTTTTATGTAAAAAGTACAATCAGACCCCTGACTTTTAGTTGTGACTGGTATTTGCAGGGCTTTGCAGTTACTGATGTTTCTGAATTTGTTTATTAATAATAATGGCACTGTTCGTAGTAATATAGGTATTGCACTGTTAATTGCTTTAGCACTGTTTTAAGTGCTTACGTATATCATCTAATTTAACCATCACAGTGACACAGTAAGTTTTTTATCCTCATTACCAGATGAAGACATAGCCTTGAAGCTGTTACTTATGCTGTTCAGCTTTGCAGAGCTGGCTGGCAATAGACTCTATGATGGAACCAAGGCCTCTCTGACTCCAGCATCCCTGCTCTTAGCGATGCCCCTCAGCTTACTGATACCTTTACATCTTTTCTGATGACTAAGCCCTAGCCTTTCCGGAATTGCTTCTCAGCTACCAATAGCTGCTCTATTTCTTGATGTATAATTTCAGTATATGCTCAAGGCATTTATGTTGTCCACCTGCTTTCATCCACATAGCAACTAAGTATTCAGTTTTATAGCTATCATTTATCTCTTTACGCAGATCTCTACCAACAGAAAACAGTGCAACAAGCCTCCCTTTAACACTGGGAGAGCAGCCAGGCTCCAGATCCCCTTGTTTGGATGTCTCCTATGTTCAGCATAACCCACAGACAATGCACATAAAACATCTCAGGAAGTAGCAGGGGTGTCAAAGTTGAACTTGAGTAATCCATGGGGGGAGGTTTCAGAGGAATCTGATGTTTTGTAATAGCACACAATTTTATAAAAACTAGTTACACTCACAGTAGTTTTAAAATTAATCCTGTCAAACATCAGAGGCCCCACTATTAAGGCAAATACCACTGAAGGTGTCGTCTCCTTCCACCCAATGCAAAATTCTGCTCTACAATATCCGTGACAGATGATTCTTTACCTCTGCCTAAGCACTTTTGGGAATGGAGAACTCTGTTCTATTTTATACTGAATGAATAGCTTCCTGTTACTGCTGGCATTAAGTTTTTCAGGCCTAGAAATCTGGATTTATTTTATCAGGTCACCAGGGAGATCCAGAAAATAGAACCATATGACTGCTATTTTAGGCACTGTTCTTTCATTAGCAAGGTATCTGGAAACTAAATGAATAATCAGAAGGATGCTTTCTAAACTTAGGATAATAGGAAATAAAATTACATATTATTATGAAATTTCCCCCTTAAGTCATGAACAAAGCTTCATAAATTATTCCCGTCCAACCACAGAGAGAACATTTCTAATAACTGGGATGTACAAGGTCTCTCTCTTGCCCTTTCTGAGAAAATGCCAAATAAATTCAGTCTAATTTCTCAGATAACCAGTTTTTATCAGCCACCAAATCCATAACCTCATGCCAAACAAACCTCATGCCTCATACCAGAGTGATGGCACATCGAAAACTCAATAATGGCTCTCTTTTGCAGGCTGGAACTGCAAGCTGGAGATACTGTGACACAACTGGGCCCCCTAGTAGCAAAGAGGATAGGATCCGGAATACCAGAGATTGGAGGGCAGCACTTAGCTTCTGAAGCAAAGTGGACAGAATTACTTTAAATGATGGCAAGATCAAAAGGGCAGTACCTGAAATGTAAGTGGGGTGTAGGGGTGGGGAGCCACTGATTTTCAGGAATTTACAAAGGTGGTCCATAGGATATGTTTTTAGAGGCAGAAAGATAATCCACTAATAAGACAGCTACTTAGAAAGAGATCAAGAATGAATGAGCAGAAGCCTGATATCAGCTATCCTAATTGAAATTAACCATCCCTCATAGTTTCCAGATTCATACTCTATGTGTTTCTTACTTTGGCTGGTTCTAATTTACAGTTCTGAGACCAAAAACCCATAACCAAAGGAGAAGTAAGATCTTTGTGCAGATGGATCCTGAAACCATACAGCGTGTATTCAGAAGTATTTTTCTCTTTTCCTTCTTAAAAGGGTCTATGGCTATTTCAAGTAACCATACACGAAGTTCATACATGAGTCTGAACTTGGCTCATGACTGGCATGTTTTGTGGGTATAAGCAAAACATGGACTGTTATTGCACTATAGCCCCTACTTAAGAATAACCTCAAATGACAGCAATGAGGAATATCCTTCCAAAGAACAGATCTTTTGGCTTTAAGTTTGCTCATCCACTTTGAGTGAAAAGAAAAGTTGCCTGAGGTTACAGTCTCATGAACAGAGGTGATTGATTTTGGTTTGCTGGTCGGAACCATCAAAGGGGAGATTCCACAATCGGGAAAAGTCATTTCAAGGAAGCAAGCAAGTTCAAATGACTGGATCTATGGTGAAAAGCAAAACATGTTAGGATCTTTGCCCCACACATTAATGTTCATAAAAATCATCCACTGAAGAAGAGACCTGAAATAACCAAGGCACAAGATGATTTGCCCAGTAGATGTCAGCCAGCCTCTCTCCTTGGCCATTTCAGTGCTTATAGAATAGGCTTCTGAATAGAGTAAGCATGTGGGAGAGATGGACCCAAGAGCACAGGCTGCTTCTCACAAACGCTGATCTAGCTAGTGCTGCTCATAAGCATCCGACCTGCCAGTAACAGACAATGCTGAATTCCCTGTATGATACCAAACAGAAATCTGGTGGCACACTGATTATATTGTAGAAAGGGCAATGTTGCATCATGACCTTGATTAACATGTATTTGGGTGTGAGTTTTTCTTCCTGCCTAGAGTGCCACAGCCAGCACCTTTCAAGGACTCACAGAGTATCTGTGAGCAATTGACATGGGACCTCTCAAAATATTATCTTAAACTAAGGGACTCATTTTATGACAAAGGAACACGGCAATGGACATATAACCATGAGATCCACTGTCCCTAATCACATACTACAACATTTAGCAGGTACTATTCTGATAAAGTGTTGGAATGATCTCTGGAAGTGTTATGAGAGGCACAGCTTGGAAGTGACAGGATGAAATGGTATTCTTCAAAATGTGATATATACGTTAAGCCAAAGATCATTATATGGTATCATATACCCAATGTATAGAATATATGTGTCTTGGAAACAAGGAGAAGTAGAAGTGGTCCTGTTTACCATGCATTCTCCTTATCTACTCAGGGAATTTATGCTTTCTCTCTCTTCACCTTTAGGCTCTGCAGGCCTAGAGTTCGAGGTACCTTGCTTCCACAAGAGTCCCACTGAACTTTATGCTGTAGCTACCACCTTAACACTTTGGGCTACTTGTACCAGTAGAGCAGTAAGAAAAGAAAAAAAAAAATCTCTGGGCAGGCATAACTGATCCTGATCATCATGAGGAAGTAGGACTGATGTTATATAATAAGGATAGGAAGGAATAAATTTGACACTCAAGTCATCCATTGGAGAGCATCCATAAATATGCCCATGCTCAGTAATAATCTGAGGAGGTAATTAGAGCTCAGACTCCTCATGGCCAAGCTTCTGGGTCAATTTACCAGGCAAGCTGCCAGATTGAGGAAGATGATGAGTATCAGTCCTAGACTCAGAACCAATGGTGCAGTGGGAACCATAGGTTTTTCTACTAACTCTTCTTATAAGTTCTCCCAGAAATTGTGACTACCAGAAGATTTTGAGAGGCTGTGATTGGATTGAGTAAACTTAATTGAGAAGCAAGTGAATTTAAATATTTCTATAGGTAGACTATATTCAGTGCTGTTGGTGACCAACTCTTTTTTTTACCAGCCACGGCTCCCATCCTAGACGTGATATATTCTGATAGCTTCTTCAAGTGGTAGCTAAGAACAACTCACAGCTGTCCCTTTATTCAGGGACTGGATGGTATCTGGTCAAGTAGAAGCTGCCACATCCTGCAACTATGGCCTGCACATGGGAGGGCAGACTTTGGCCAGTAATTGACCGACATTACTGATTTACTGACTTAGTATGTCAATTTGTACAAGTCAGGCAGATTTTAAAATCGTACTGGTCAGGACTATTGTCCCCAAACCTGTGATAGCATCCTAGTTGGCTGACATTTCTTTAGAACCATTCTCCTCAAAGTCATCTTGTACACTATGTCAAGTGGATCCCCCTAAACTCCATTTTCATCATGTCACTCTGCCCTTCAGAAATCTATAATGGTCACTTAATGCCTACCACATTAATACTCTTATTACAGGTCTGTTTAACAAATATTAATTGAGTATAGTTGCTGCGCCATAGACAGAAGGTACAAAAATGAATAAGAAATGGTACTCATCCTCAAATTGTCACCATCTGCAAGAGGAAAAATGGACTGATTGCTTTTTAGAGGAGGACCACGCTCTGCCAATATTTGTATCCCCAGCTCATGGAGAACAACTTTGCCTGATGAGCTCGGGAAAGGCTTCATAAGGGAAATGACAGTTGAACCTGGCCTTAAAAAAATGGAAGAGTAAGAATTTTTCTTAGGTAGCATAAGAAAAGTGCTTTCAATGAAGAGATTACAATATGAACATGGGTGCAGAGGCAAGTGTATTGAATTTCTGAGCGACCGGAGCAGTAGCTCTCACTTTATTGCAGTCACACTGATATGTTGGGTGAAGTGATATAACTTGTTACTGATAATATTAACGTGCTGAGGTGTTGACTGACCGACTTACTGAAATAAATTAGAGAAAATTCAAAGCTCTCCTTTAAATAATGCCAGTACCTCATTCTATTCTGATATCTTCTGTGAAGATAAGACTTTGGCCTGGTCCAAAGACAGGTCAGGCCTTTGTCCCTGCCTCCTGGGAAGTAATTTCTAAATTTCTGGAACTTCCCAAAAGATAGCAGTGCCTTTGTTATTCATGGGGGACCCCTCCAACCAGCCCTGACAGATTATGTTAACAAGGTGACTCATGTTAGACCCCTCAGGTCATGTGATAATAGGCTGCCCTCTGGGGAAATGGGGGTGGTTGAAGACTTCAGTTAATGTGGGCAATCAATCAAACAATCATGCCTACATTATGAAGCCTCAATCAAATCTGCAGGCACCAAAGTTTGGGAGAGCTTTCCAGGTGAGGAATACTTTTAGTGTATTATCACACTCTGTTGCCAGGAAGGTAAGGCACTGTATGCATCCTGAAGAGGATGGAAGCTTTGCATTTGGGATCCACCCTATGTGTTTCTTGCTTTGGCTGGTTCTAATTTACATCCTTTCCCTAGAATAAGCTATGACTGTGAATATAAAAGATTTCAGTGAGTTCTAGAAGTCTTTCAAGTGAATTATCAAAACCAGGGGTAGTTTTGGGAAGCCTCTGAACCTAGGGTGAATGTCTGAAGTGTGAGGGCTGTCGTATGTGGAATCTTCCCTCTGAGTTTGTAGTTAGACCCTAACTCCTTCCAGTCACTGTCAAAAGGCTTGGGCAGACCTGCAATCCAGAGAACTGTACTTTTAATGCTACAGTTTGGCTCACTGGATGCTTTCTTGATTGGAACAGTAAAGTCAAAGTGTGCCACCTGGTAATTATACATAACCCTGGGTCATGCATGAGCATGCCATCCATCCTGTGTGTCCTGCTGAAGAAGGATGTGTGTGGGAGGATGTGGTAGAGAATGAAGTCACCAAAGTAGGTATTGTCTAAACCAGTAATTCTTTTATACACTAGTTTTTGAAATGGACAGTCACATAGTCTGGTAAAAATCTATAATCTAGAAAAATCCTGATATTTTACTGAAAATAACACAGTATTTGAAATCAGAGACCTATGTTGCTCTTTCTAGCTATGTGGGTTTTAGCTTTCTAGTTGGTCACGGACTTTCAGTCTCTTTATGTATGGAATGAGGATAAAATAAGGAACAATTTAGAGAATTATGAATTTTGAATGGAAAATGTACGACATAGAAAAGTACTTTATAAGCCTTCAAATGCTAATGATGTTAGTAAATAAGAAGGGTTTTGTTTCTTTTTGCCCATCAAACTTTACATGACTCAAAAATTTATTTATCCTTCTTCATACTTAGTTTCCTTAGCTGTAAATGATGAGATCATTTCCACTCCACTTCTTGGAGTTCATCTTATGACAGATATTTTCACTATAATCTTTCCCTTATGCATCAAAATCCTGATGTGTTTTGTATCTTTTAAAAAAAAAAAAAACTTCCTTCCAAACCCACTGTTCCTGATGGAAAGAAGCAATCACAATGAAAAATTGATCATTGGGTTTATAACTCTCTATTTGCCAAGACAAGCATCGTAATTTTGACCAAAAGCATGCTCAATAATGAGAGATATATGTCGCCTAAGGGAGTGAAAAGCAATAGAAAAATTTGCCAAGCAAAACCTTTCTAATTAACTATCAGTGGAAATATTAATTAGCAAATTATATTCATATAATAATTATATAATTTCACACATCATTGGTTGTCTTTTAAAGAAATGTAGGTAATGAAATTTATACAATTTCAGTTCCTTGTTTCCTTAATTTCTTCATGGGAGCCAAATTGTTGCACTTTTCAGGGAAATACAGGTTGTGGCAGAGAGTGTCTGTAATCAGTCATTAGTGATTCTGAGAATGGGACAGATTCATTCTTCCACTTAGCAACTCTTATATTTATTGTAGCTGAACACTATTTTGGCAAAAAACAATTTTTCTCTATTTTCACCTTTTCTCTCTCCTAATTCAAACAGGTGGGACTGTGTGTGGCAGTGTGGAAAGCAGCAGGCGTGGCTTTCTACAAAACTAACTCTTCGTTTATTTCTGAAAGCTAAAGCCCAGGAGGAAAAAGGGGAGTTATGGGTAGAGGCAAACATCTTTTAGAAACTTAAGAAGAGAAAAAAACCTCTTTCTTTTCTAATTCTTTTTAATGTTTATTCGTCTTCAAGAGAGACAGTGACAGAGTGTGAGCAGGGGAGGGGCAGAGAGAAAAGGAGACACAGAATCCGAAGCAGGCTCCAGGCTCTGAGCTGTCAGGACAGAGCTTGACACAGGGCTCAAACTCACAAGCCACGAGATCATGACCTGAGCTGAAGTCGGATGCTGAACAGACTGAGCCACCCAGGCACCCAAAGAAAAAGCTCATTCAAAGCTATAAGGGATTTTCCATGTTGGGAGGAGGTGGGGGACAAGTGAGGTCTATTGTCGTGAACTGGCCAGGACACCAGGGGAAGCTTCCTGGCTGTACCCTGGTAGGCAACAAGGCCCAGAGGGCAATGGCTGTAAGTAACCAGGGGTCTCTAGCCTTTATGCGTCTTGCTCCCCAAGCATGGCAGAGAAGCAGAAGTTGGAACTGAATGGCCCGTGTGAGCAACGGCCATTTTACAGTTTATCTGTGTGATAAACTATAAAAACACATACAAGATTAGAAGGTTGCCCCACAAAACCCCTAATATATTGTCATTGTGCATAAGTTTGATACAACCACCGGAAAGCCCCAAACTTATTGCTACTGGGGACCAAGCATCCTACCAGACCAGCAGGAGTTAAATTGGAAATATTTTTTAAATGCTAACAAACAAGGGATGTACTATTTCCAGTATACCTGGGTCTATACTCAGTGTAAAATATAAAAGTGCTTAACTTAAAAAATTTCAGAGGTAATATTGGCACTTAAATATTGTTTAGAGTATAGCTAACTACTACCAAAGACATAATGAAACCATGGGCATCCTATTTAGTCAATAAATTTAAAACTCCAAACATTTGTCCAGACAAATCCTTGGGAAAAAAATTTTATTGACTAACTTATAAATTTCCTATTTTTTTCCCTATCATCACTTACTTTCTGATGTACACGAAATACTGAAACTATTGAAATCTGAGCAGCCACAGAGAGAAGATACAGAAGCCAAAGACCTGGAGAATGAGCAATTTAGATGGCCCCTGGATAAACAAAGTTAATTGGTAGATTGAATGTTGCTACCCAAAAGAATTCTTTTACGTAGCAATTGTTTTTGTGCTTTTATTTTTCCACATGCAGATATTGATGGATACATATTATACAGATTTATACTTTATCATCCACTTAATGGAAAAATCACCTTCTGGTGCCTTTTCTTCAATGTTTTTACAGGTACATGCCTATCAACTCTCTCCTAGAAAACATCAAGGCAGTCACAGCCAGTCTGCCAGTCCTATGACCTAGAAAGATTCTATTTTTTTAGCTTGAAGTTCCAAAGAAGAGAGAGATATTAAAATAGAAAGTGAATTTTCAAACTGGTATGAATACTAATCTGAGATGACCTGTCTTTATTTTTTCCTCTATAGACCAGAATGCCTCATTTTTAAATGTATTCTTTATTTTTCATCCCTTTATTGTTTACTGTATCACAGCTAACTGCCAGATACTATATGTGCTCTGGGGATACATATCTGGAAAAAATCAGTGTGCTTGCCCTCAAAGAATCATGCCTAGGGAGTAGGCAAAACTATGTAAACAACTAATTGTATAGACCTAGCAAAATCTGGTAAATAATACCATAGAAATATGTCCAAAGTGCTGGGTCACCCCAGAGGAGAGCATGTTTGCTTCTGCCCAGAAGAATGGGTGGCAAGGACACATCAGAAAAGGATTCATAAAGAGGTTGCTGTCTGGGCTGGTCCTTGAAAAATGTGGTTGGGAGGGGACAGCATTCTGGGTATAAGAACTTGCATAAACAAAAAGGCAAGGACACGGACATAAAGATGCCCATATTCAAGAGATGTTGATGAAACAGGACATTTGGCAGGCAGGCAGGCAGGGCAGAAGAATAAGGTGATACAAGGCTGGGAAGGCAGGTGATCATGTCCAAAATTTCTTTAAGCTTCATTTCTAACATTACTTTCTCACTACATGTCTCCATATATTGGAGCAGTTGACATTGTCTACATAAAGAAGAATTTAAGTCAAGTTTAAAATTATTTAGTCAAGTTTGAAATTACTTCAATCGGCCCCTAGTACCTCAATTAGCATTTTAAGAAGTCTGGCAAGGCAGATGCATAATTTCCCTCAGACTTTCTTTAGTGTTAATGTGGGAAAGCATCATATTCTTGAAGCCTGTTCACTAGTGAAAAATGACTCATTTATAAAATCTTAACCAATTTTTGTTCGGATATGGTGTTTTGAATTCCAATGTTACCTAATGCACATATCCCCATTTCCACAATCTAGGTTATCCTTACTTCAAATTCCATGGCTAAAATGGCTTTGGAAAGAATTTGCTGATATGAGAATCTCCTGCCTTTCATTTTATACTATAACTGTTAGAAGAGACTAATAGCTATATGTCTGTCTTGTGTCAGAAATTAGCTTACACACACACACGTACACACATCAGTACCACACCATACTTTCTTGTAGTTTTCATTTCATCATACTTGTATTCATACCACTGAGTTGTAAGCTCTTTGAAGACAAGAGTCTTGCTTTATATTTAGGTCAGTTCCAGGGTGCCTAGACCAGTACCAAACAGACTTACAACTTTCAGAATGTGTTTGCTAACTGATTTTCTGATCCTTACCCATTCTTCTTGCCTTTTTTGTTTGTTTAAAAAATGATTATAAGCAGAGATAAGTAAATTTAATACACAGATTCATTTGGGCAGTTTTGCCATTTACTTATTGTTTTCTTATTTCTCCCCAACACCCCATCTTCCAAGAGTATACACCTTAAAAATAGTGGCTGACAAAGATGTGCAGGTAGAGGTATGAAAATGTATAGAGGTAAAATTCTGAGTTCCTATTCTTCTGTCTGTAAAAAGCCAAATAGCCTAACTTTACTTATTTATGCACATATTATCCTAAAGTTCACATAAAGAAAAAAATGTACTGTTCTTTTCACATTCTCATTGGGACTTCAAAACGTAAAGAAATCCCCCACAACACTCAGCAAATTTGCCATGCCTGGCCTGGTTTGCAATGTTATTAAGTGCTTTACCCTTTCTGAGTGCTTCGCAATAATTTATAAATCACTTTTTACAAAATCCTGAGGGAAAGGGAAGAAGTAATATGGCTATTTTTCTAAATTACCAAATAAGAAAGGAAGAAAGAAGGCAGGAAGAAAAAGAAGGAAACACGTTTAGGGCTGCTACTACCTTCCCTCATTTTTTCTTTCCTGGCTTTACTTACCCCCTTGGTTCATGACTTTTGAGAATGTCAGTGCATCTTGATATAAACAGTATGCACAGAAAAGGAAAAATCACAAGCATGCTTCCTACTGCTGAGTGGCACAGGTTCAAAGTAAAACATCCTATCTTAGCCTTCTAAGCCATGGAGCTTAAAGGCCTGGACTCTGGGCTGCATAGTCTCACATCTCACCTCTGCACACTTTAAGTCAGGGCCTCTCACCTCGGTTATTCTCTGGAACAAGAGGGTTCTTTCCGGTGTGACTCTCCTTTCACTTCCGGGGGAAGCAGCTGCTGCTCTGTCACCCGTCCTCCACACAACTCAGCAAAATGCTGAGTATTCCTTCCTAGCACCCCTCTTCTGCCTTTGAATCGGATTCCCCCTCAGCTGATTTCCTGGCCTGCTCCCTCCTAACTTTGCCTGCATTCTCCAATCCCTTTGCTCCTCCTGCTCTGATTTCAGAAAAAAGCTTACAACACAGGACTTCACCCTAACCCTCATGCATCCATGACACGACACCTTATTTGAGAGGTTTTCGTGGTCTTTCTATAACTATGTAAAATACTAAAGGCCCAATTGGCCATTCTACCTCATTAACAGTCTCTCCCTTATCTGAGATTATTCTACCATCCAAACTTACAGTTTATGTGCTGACCTGATGTCTCCTCTCCCATTTTAGAGTAAAAAGAATTATGGGTTTAAGTATCAGGTTTTCTTTAATAAAGAAAAGAATAATTTCTTGCTAAGTAAGAAGAGAGAATTTGTGTTTGGCAGGGGAGGCTCTCAGGAAACTAAGGAGCACAGTGAGAGTAGAGAGCAATCACTTCCTATACTGTGCCAGGGACTTAAACAGGATACAGGAATTACTGCTTCTTTCTTTTTCTCCCTTGTAGACAATTGCTCTCAGGATATGAAAAGAAACTGCTTTTATGCCTGAGCTTAGGTCTAGGTCAAGGAATGAATCACCACAGACACTACAGTTTTCTAGGGCCTCCTGGTACCACTGTACATGACTGGGTCATGTCATTTGGCTTCTATTTTATTAATCAATGAACAGTCGCAGACAATAGTATAACCTGCAGCTCAGATTAGCACTTTGTCTTCATCTTTGCCCGCTTAGTAAATTATATCCTTGTGGAATAATCCATAATTTTGAAATTTATTCATGCATATTCATTCTTTCAACAACATATTGTGAAGTACTATGGTAGGGTGGATTTGTGGTCTTAATTCTTCATACCACTGTAGTTTATTATGCATCCTCATTGTTTTCATGGCCTCATGGTGAGAGAAGTGTATACTTACGCCCCTTTAGACTTGGACATGTGTCTTGCTTTGGACAATGGAATATAGTGCTCATGACTTAAGTAGGGCTTTCAATTGTGCTTTATTTCTGCCATTGATGTGAAAAGAATAACCATGTTCCCTCCATCTAGTGGGTCTCACAGAATATGTTATGTGGTACAGAGGTGCCTCAGTCAACCCACAGACCTGCAGACTAGAGTAGCATTCTCCCACCTGATCCCAGATGCATGAATGGAAATATATATATATATATATATATATATATATATATATATATATATACATATATATATATACATATACATATATATATACACACACACATATATATGTATATATATATGTATATATATAAATGTATTATTACAACCATTGGGTTTTGAGCTGGATTATTATGCAGAACATAATTTTCTTACTCGCTGACTAACTAATATAGGCTCTAAGCTAGGGACAGGAGCCACAAAATAGGATAAAGGGTTTTTAGCCTCTTCAGGTTCATAGTTTATTAACACAGATATATGTATAAACAAATAACTTATAATGATAACATAATTTTACAGAGAGGAATGAAGAGGCATGTAGGAGTACAGAGTTGAGAACATTCTGTCTTAACAGGTTGGGGGAAAGTTGTGCATGGAAGCAAAAACATTGAAACATTTGGATAAACAGGGGAGAGGAACAGTGAGGATATTTCAGGCTGGAGAATATAAGACAGGACACCACTGGCTAAATTAGGCTCATGCAGATGACCAAAGAGACCTTTTCAGACTCTATTAAAAGTTACTCTTAACCATCGATCTATAAATGGTGCTGAAATTAGGCAAAAGTTCATAATAAATGGAGGATCAGTTAAGAAGGAGAGGTTGAATTTGTCGTCTTAATTCTTCTTATACAAGTATAACTGGGAAAATAGAAACTGATATCACTGCTTCCAATGTAGACAGGGACCTCAAGTGGGGAAAATAAATCCTTGCAGTACTGACCTTATTGAGCTTGGCTGTTCTGAATGCATGTTGAACAACTGTTTGAAGATTATCAGTTTGAAGGACTGCCAAATCATTTGGCAAAGAGAGATGCCAAGTCTTGGTCTGGCCTTGATCCTTCGGGATTATCTAACTCAAACTTTTCATCCACAGATGGGACAACTAAGACTCAGAAGATCAAAATTTGCCCAAAGTGAAAATCCTGAAGCCAGAAACCCAGTCTGATTTATCACTCTTGATCTCTTTTCACCATACTATACTTCCTGCCTTAAGTTTGCCACAGCATTCAAGGAATGGGAATGTCTGCACTGAGGGAAGGATTACAGTTGAAATTAAGAATATGTATCTCTTAAGAAAGATGTAGGAGACTTAAGAGAATAGTCCTTGCATGGAAACATCTACAGTATCATGCCATCCTTTATAGGAATGTTGGGTGTTTAAATGGAGCTTTAGATGAAGACCTTCAGAATGCCACTGCCCAAGGTTTTGGGAAAGAGGCTTATCTCAGGGGTAGAAAGGGATGCGGTAGACATTGATAGGTACAGCTCCTGAGGAACATACCCAGCCCAGAAGAAACTACAACTGGGCTACCATCCTAGCCAAGTTCTAACAGAGCAGTAGGTAGTTAGATGCCTTCTAGTTAGATACAATTTACAAAGAAAATGGGAATATTCTTTTATTTTAAAGGACACAACGTGTCAATATTAACTTTTGGGAGAATCTAGAAGCTATGAAAGCATTACTCTGTGTTACTCTCCTTTTGAGAACATCCAGTATCTTCCATAAAGTTAAATATTTTAGTAAAAGAACTGGAGCCCTCTTCCATAGCAGAATAAAATGTTACCCATTATTACAGATAGTTTAGATTAAAAAAAACAAACTCAGGAGCAGAGAACAGATTTTTCCTAAATCTGTTTAGGGGAGCTGGTTTGGGTTCTAAGCCCTCATCTCTAAATGAAAGCTGAAACTTTGATCGAGTGTAGACTTCAACTGAAACTAATGTAACACTGTGTGTCAACTATCCTCAGAAAGAAAAAAAAAAGGTCTAGTTCATTCCAAGGGAAATGACCTTAGCTTTGGGTGAATTAAATAAAAATAGAAAATTCTGAAGAACTGTTATCAATACACCACCAGAATGTTGACTTCAAAAAATGTTCCCTTTAAAGAATATAAAGGTCAAGTGAAAACAGTTACTGTGACAAAAAGTGGAGGCAAGTAGGAGTATTTAAAAAAATAGGTATTGATCCCAAGCACCATCCACAAATTCAGAAATATCTCTAAGACTAAATATCTGCTATGGGTTCCTGATAAGCATAGTGAACCCAATAGATAAGCTGCTTTATTTTAAACCTATTTATCCCTGAAACAACAACAGAAAGATTCACTCACATCCTCCTTTTGTCCCTGAACTCTGGCCTCCATGTTCTGCTCTAATTAAACTCCCTTCATCACCCTGTCTCCCCAGCTTTTTCAGATCCTTCTATAAACAGGATTCAGATGTCTGCTTCTTCATGACACCTTTCTTCTAATGCTTCTTGGCATCACTCTGTGATCATTTCACTGTCAAGTCAAATTCAATTTATCATAAAAATACCAAAGTGGTGTATCCCTCTTTCTTCAGAGTGGGTCCCAGCATGATTTCCCTAGAAAGCATCCATGTCCTTCCTTCATTTATGTAGCAAAACCTCTTCACAGTTCTATTTCACTATTGAATTTCAGTCTTCTTAACCTCTTCTTGCCTTCTCAAGATCATTTTTTTCTCCATCATTAAATTCATTTTTCCTCTTCTCTACGCTTTCTTCCTTGACGTTCTGAAACCCTAATTCATCTTCAATTCTATGTAGTCAATAGTTAATATCTTCAGATTTGACCTCTCTCCTAAGATTTTACCACATATTTCCAATTGTCTGCTAAATATCACTACTTGGTTACTCCACATATACCTGAAACCCAATAAGCCAAGACAGAACTTACTGTTTTTCTGCACAAATCCCGTCATCACTGTTTCTGTCAACACTGTGACCATTTTTCTTGGGCATGAAGCTTCAGCAATCTCAATAATTGTTTTCTTTCCCTTGCTCCAATCACTTCCCATTCTAATCCAACCACTTGCTTAGTAATTTTGAATCTACATTTTTAATATTTCCCTCACCCACTTTATTCTTTCCAATCTCATTACCTATATCCTAGTACAGGCCCTTATCATTTCTGTCTTGATTTATTTCAAGGGTTTCCTAACTGAAGTCCCCTTTTACATGAACTCATTTAAAATATGGCCAAAGTATTTCTAAATAATGCAATTCTCTGATAATGTCATTTCTTCCTCTTCCCTCAGATCTCTCAGTGTAACTCCTTTATGTTCCACAGCCTAATATTTAAAGCATTAAGGCTCTCACTGACCTCACTCTCAAGCTTATTTCCCACTTACTCTCCATATAACCACAAGATAAGCTGAACTTAACCACTGGGTTGTTACTCATTAGGGTATAAAGTTGGAAGTTAGAGATTGTTGTTACTATGTTGGTCCTTCTGTTGAATTTGTTCTTCCCAATCACCTTTATATATCCAAATACTAGTAATTCTGCAGGGCCTAGACCATTGGCTTTATAAGTACTTTCCACAACTAGAAATAACTTCCACCCTAAAATTCAACATTTCTCTGGGCCTCTGTGTCATTTATTTTGGATTATTAAATGTATCTCTCCTACTAAATCGTAAGCTCCTAAGAGTAGACCTATTTCTAATGAACACTGTATTTCTCAGAGAATATACTCCCATGCCAATAATGTAGCAAGAATTCAATAAGAATTTGCTTAAAGTGCAAACGAATAATCACAGGGGCACCTGGGTAGCTCAGGTCATGATCTCAGTTCATGAGTTTGAGTCTCTCATCTGGCTCTGTGCTGACAGCTCAGAACCTGGAGCCTGCTTCGGATTCTGTATCTCCCTTTCTCTCTGCCCCTACCCCACTTGCTCTCTCTCTCTCTCTCTTTCAAAAATAAATAAACATTAACAAATAAAAAAAAAACAAAAAACAAATGAATAATCATGGATAACTTTTTTTTTTTGAAGAGTGGGTGCTCACTGTTGCATGGAAGTGTGGCTTTGTTCTCCATTTTTTTAATAAAAAAATAAGTTCAAAGTGGTGATGTAACTTGCCTAAAGTCACACAGTAAATGGCAAGACCACATTCTCAAATTTATACTTCTAACATAGATCTTTCTCTTAGTTCCAATTTCATATGTCCAATTGGCTTCTGTACATTTCCATGTAGGTGTTTCATACTCTTCTTTTGTTACAACTCTACTACCTATCCATTATAGTCCATTCTCTTCAATTTGGTCTAGACTATCATGACTTGATATCCAGGCAACTTAATTTGTTCAATAACTGACACCCTTCTCCCATTCTTTTTTAAATTCAATTTGTCCCACGTTTATCTTTCTAAATCACCACCTGTAATACTGTCACGATCTTGTTCCAGTATTTTCGATGTCTTTCTACTTATGAAAATAAGCCCTGTCTTCTCTGTCTGGCAGCCAACAAATTTGGCTTAACTATGACTCCAACAAATTGCTCCAAACATCCCCAACTTCTCACCTCCACACCAAGCAAACTAGTCTCTTCATGGCATTTGAACATACCATTTGTATTTCTGCCCCCCCTCCACCTGCTGGAATTATACACAAAGTCCTGCTTCAGTGAAACATACTTCTTATTCCTACCTACTTGTCAAAGCCTAAAGAGACCATATAATTAATTTTTCTTCCAAACTGGGACTCCTATGGAGGGGGGCATGGAAGGTGGAAGGAGGGGTTGATTACTCAGGGACTATTTCAGGTAAACCAGCATGTAAAATTAACCTACTTAATGCTTACATATCTTTTCACATCTGTGTCAAGTCTCATCTCTCCAAAAAATTTCCAGACTCCTGGTCCTTAAGTAACTGCTTTCTTTTTTTAGAGCAATTTTGTGTCGTGGCAAAGCAAACTAAAGTCAGAATTCTAAGACAAAGAAATGAATCCCAGCCTTCCTGCTTATGAACTGTGTGATCATGAGCAGGTCCCTTAAATTCTCAGGGATTCTGTCCTCATTTGGAAAGGGGATTATTGTTCCCATTTCTTTTCTTCCCTGTAGTAGGATCCACATCCTTGGCCTTGAAACTTTGTAGTGCCTTCCACTGTGGGTGGAACATACTTCCTTCTCCCACTGATGTTGGCTTTGGCCATCTGACTTGATTTAGCTGATGAAAGGTTAAGAGATATGTCATGAGCAAACGCTTTAAATGTGCTTTCATGGCTGTGTTTTCCTTCCTTTTGTGCTCCTGTGATCCACTTTAAGGATAGCATGCCCTGGGAAGCACTGCTTCTTTAGCCTGGGCCTCAGAATGACATATTTAAGTAGAACTAAACCTAACTAGAAGCTAGAGTCAAGTATTACCCCCCTCAAGGCCAGACAAGCCCCCACAAGATCAGGAAACGAAAAGCCACCTACAGATCAAAGGTCAAGAGAAAAATGTAGCTATAAGCCACTAAGATTTAGGGTTTGTTACATAGTTCTGTTTCAGCCCAAACTTATATAACCATCTTACCTACTTTTTTGAAACTCAAATAATTTATTTATGTGGAAATGATTTTAGAAATTGCAAATCACAATTAAATGTTATTTATGATCATGGCTACTCAGTATTATGAATTTTATATACATATCTGTGTCTCCGTATCTAAACTGTAAAATGTTAGAATTATATAAAATAATTATGTAACTATATAAGAAACAATTACATAAGATGTTATGTAGGAATAATAACCATGTAAGAATTATATAAAAAATATAATTATTTCACATATTTGCCAAAGTGTGCTGCAAGGCACCTTACCTGAAGTGGGTACTGGGGGAGTACTCTACTGCTACCATGATGCTCCTCCTTGCAAATATAGTGTCTCTATTTTTGTTCTTTTTGATCTTTATGATATTTGCATGAGGCAGTATAAGATTTTATTAAAAAGGTGGATTATCAAATCAAACAGATGGATTTAGGGGCACCTGGGTGGCTCAGTTGGTTAAGTGTCTGACTCTTGGTTTTGGCACAGGTCATGATCTCAAGGTTTGTGAGATCAAGCCCCGTGTGGGGTTCTTCACTGAGAGCAAAGAGTCTGCTTGGGATTCTCTCTCTCTTCCTCTCTCTTTCCCTCCCCCACTCGTGTTTGTGCTCTCTCAGAATAAATAAACATTAAAAAAAAAAACAGAAGGATTTGGAAATTGCCTCACTCATTATTTATAGCACTTTGTGTAAGTTGCTTAAACCCTCATTGCTTTAACTTCTTTCCTTATAAACCAAATAATAATAATGATAATATTACCTTCCTAAGTTAATTTAAAATTCATTAAAATAAATCATTTAGTGCAGTGACTGTCACAACTCAAAGCATCCAATATATAGCTTTTATTATCCATATAGTAAGTGTTCCTTTCTCCTCTCCAGAAATTTCTAAGCTGAATTCTAAGACAATTTTATATTCTCCAGAAAAGTGTAATTCTCTTTATGATCTTCTAAACAGACACACATACGTGTGCACGCACATACGCATGCATGCACCCCTCTTACTCGTAAGATTTTCCATAATTAGGTTGGGGGAAAGTGACAAGAGAAAGTCATCTTGAAGGTCCTGTGGTCTCTCTTTGTTCTGTGGCCTTGTTCCTGATGTTTCCAATACCTTAAAATAATGCACATCTCTATTTACCTAACTAATGCTTCATCAATCTTCAGATTTCTACTTAAAGGACACTGTCAAGTGTAGGTTAGACACCTCCTTTATAAAAGAGCTTTCATGAAATCCTAGTTGAGGGCACTTAAACAAGGAATTGAAATTGCCTTTTGACTGGTCAATCTTCCCAACTGTACTATAAGGTCTCTGAGGGCATAGGCTATGTTCCTTACTCTTCACCAGCCCCCAGCTCAGTCTGGACACCTATTAAGTGCTTAAAGATGAAAAAGACAAAAAGAAAAAGGAAGTAAGGAAAGGAAGAAAGGACAGAGAGGGAGAGACGGAGACAGTAAGAGAAGGAAGGATGCAAGAAAGGAAGGAGGAAAGAAAGGTTATATTTATTTTCTTTGTTCTCAGAAAATAATGTTCAAAGAATAAGGCAGTTACTATAATATCATCGAAACTTATTTTCCATCCAAACCTAAATTTTTCTTCAAATCACATGTCAGTGTGTTCTCTTCCTCTCATCAGACTAATAGGATATTTATTTTAAAATGCCAACTCATCATAAAACCTATTTGAAGCAAAATGGAACAAATGGAGTAAGGTAGATATACTGAAATTCCGATTCCTCCCCTCCCCTTCCCCCTCTTCTTCTTTCTTCCTCTCCTCCTCCTCCTCCTTCTTCTTCTTCTTCTTCTTCTTCTTCTTCTTCTTCTTCTTCTCCTCCTCCTCTTCCTCCTCCTCCTCCTCCTCCTCCTCCTCCTCCTCCTCCTCCTCCTTCTCCTTCTCCTTCTGCTTTAAGGCTCTGATCTGTTAAACAAAAAAACCTCCAGCAAGAGACAAATATAGAACATTTATTGCACCCACTTTTTACAATTAAGAGCAAGAAACTTTAAGCATTATTCATTTAAAATACCTGTGCTTCATATTTATAGATAGGAATTAGGGATGAGACTGGATCTGGTTAGCAATAGGCGAAAAAGACAAAAATAGAGCAGTGGAAAAAGACAATACAAAAGGAAGAAGAAATGGAAGATGAGGTAATGTTTGCTCAGGGCTCTTCAGCTGTTTCCATCCTAAAGTCTAAACATTCCCTCTGAGCATGAACAGAAAAAAGATCTAACTGATTCTAAAGTATTCTCTGATACCGAGGAGCAGAACTGGAGTGATATGCCTCCGGAATTTGATGAAATCTAGTTGAAATTAACATACAGTCATCAAACCAGCAATTCATCATGTTTGGCGAAAGGAATAATAGATCAAATGTTAATCAATAACATCAAGTAACAGATTTCATTTTTCTTAATTTAAGCAGACAAATATTACATAAGATTTTTCTGTGCTGCCTTTCTGTTCTAATATTTTCTAATAACAACCTTCAAAACTGATTCAAAGAGTTCAAAGAAAGAGTAGCAAAAACAATTGGGAAAAAAGATCTCAGCAGCTCTAACTGTCCATATGTGTCATAAAAATTTATTTGTCTGAAGGAGAATCATCCAGTGCCTTGGTCACAAAATACACAAAGAATCACTAGGGTTGGCATGTTAATGTACATTAACTTCTACTATATAGATGTACTCAGGTTTCCTCATACACTTACTTTTCTGTTGTGTGCCTGGCAAACAGAAGTCTCTCAATAAGTGTTAGCAAATGAAAAAACAAGGTTGAATGAATGATCTTATGATTAATCATTAGGGCCAGGGTTATTGTTGACTCCCCAGTGTGCCCTCAAAGTTGATTCCTCTAGAAGTAGTGAAACTGAATGAAGACAGCCTTGCAGAGGAGGAGAGATCATTCCTATGGACCACCTGACTGCGAAGCCACTCATCTAAACCAATGCTGCAGCAACCGTGCCAAGTGGATGGGGAAGGATCAACGGTACAGATGGCTGTCTGGACCCATCACGGGACTGGATTCCCACCACGGCCCATTGTTACATTTATTGCTGACAATGTAATTAACTGGCTAACTCCTTGTTTTTAAATTGGTCATCCTCAGTGGACGGCTGCACTGGGAGCTTGTACCAATCAGTGTCTCTGACAGGAGTGAGCTCCATAGGCCAGCACTGCAGCAGACCCTCTGTGAGGTCATCCCTTGCTGCTGCATGGAAAACACTCTTCACTCTCTCTTCCCGGGGCCATTAACAGGCTTCCTCATGCCCAGGAAACACACAGCATTTATTTCTGAGCGCTTCTCTTTCTGAAGTATAATCCAATGGAAAAAAAAATCATTTCTCAGTTTCCTTTTCCAGTGAGAATTTCTTAATATAGACTGAAATATCACCTTTAATAATCACTGTAGAAAAAGATTGCAAGAACTCCGTTAGATATTACCCAAATTGGCAAATTAAAAGGGAAGCGAGAGGTCATGTGAGAGCATCAAAACACTGTTTTAACTCATCAAGTATATATTTTTATTTCTGTACCATGAAGAATGATCTTTATTTTGTTCATGGTATGATGAGGATTAATTAAATAACAGTTGCAGGATATTTTATATCAAAGAATCCTAAAGATATTTTTACAGTGAGAATGCCTCATGTATCAAGTACAGGTTCCCTAGGTAGTAGCATGAGACTGGATTCATGGCATAGGCAACAATCTTTCTGCTGGTCTCATGCGTCTTTCTTCACTTGTAAAATGGGAGTCAATGTGCTTCACTGATCATACTTCTACCTGATTGAGTAACCTTGGGAAAATCATGCAACAGCCCTGCTCCTTAGGGCTTAATCTATAAAATCAGAGGACCAAACACAGCGAATCTCTAAAATTCTGACTCTACCTGGATATGGAGGCAAGTAAAAATTTTAATGTATTCTTCAAATTAATAAAATACATGTGAATATGCAATGTAAGCAACACGTACTAACTAAAAATACAGAAGAGTCTTGACTTCTTTTTATTATCACAAATATCAGTGTCCATGATTTGACAGTTTACTTGTGAAAAAGTCCCTTACATTTTCCTTTTTCTGCTTTGCTAATTTTCCATTCTGTATTCCAAGGCAGGCCAATAGCTTGCAATGAAATCAGGTTAAACATTGATCTTCCGCCCTGACATTGCATTAACTTTTCTAATAAACATCTCCACTGTGTCAACCAGCACTGTGTTTACATATTGAGCCCAGCAGCCAATTGTCTTGCTTCCTTTAGATGCTTTTGAACTCCACAAGGAATCTTATCTGGAAGACGAGAATCATGCATCTGCCGTGTCTTTCAATTTTGTATTTCAGATTAACTGCTCCTTTTCCTCCACATTCTTAAGGCTTTCTAAGAAATTTCCTTCCCAATTCACTTGGTAAGTGCCTGCTCCGGCTGTTATTCTTTAATGAATTCATGTCTTTTCTCCTATTTTTCCCAGGCCTCCCGTGTTATCTGGAGTCAGGATTCTGAGCTCTGACCTCCCTCCTTGTTCCACTGCCTGAGGAGAATGGAAGGCAGGCACTCAGACTTCAAATATCCTAGATCCAGCTTTGGCTGGGATGAGGCCAGGATTGGGGTAGAAATAAGCACTGCATTTAAAAAAAAAATATTTACAGCTTTCTGAAAATTAACTGTTTCTGTTCAGATCCAGGGGCTTAGTAAAAGTTCTAAGAACCAGTGGATCTGCCTAAAGATCCCTGATCAAATACTCTGTCTTTTAGTTTTATGAGACTCTTTGTTTAGGGATTAGTTTTCATATCTGCAAATTGAGCCAATGCTTCTTGCTTCACTAAAGCCATAGTCAAAAGGCGAACTACCAGAGAAGGCTGGGGAAAAATTGCCCCATGAAGTGAAGCAAAGCCTTTTTTCCTGAGTGATTTCCTCTCTCCAAATGTCAAAGGAAAACATCACAAAGCATGGGACTGAGTCTCTCTCTAAAGGACATTTAATACCTCATTCTTGGAGACACGGTCTAAAATTTAAGGGTTGTAATTACTGGTCAGGTCATAAAAGGTACTGCGTGATACCCCCTATTTTAGCAAGAGTATCTAGGGACAACTGCCAAAATCTTGTATGCCTAGAAAAATGTCCTATCTACATATGCTGAACCAGATCAATCAATCACAAAATGGAGTAGTTATAATGAAAGATTCTCTAGGGGCGCCTGGGTGGCTAGGTCGGTTAAGCATCTCATTTCGTCTCAGGTCATGATCTCACAGCTTGTGAGTTCAAACCCTGCATCGGGCTCTGTGCTGACAGTTCAGAGCCTGGAGGCTGCTTCAAATTCTGTGTGTCTCTCTCTGCCCCTCCCTTGCTCACTCTCTCTCTGTCTCTCAAAAAAAAAAAAAAAAAAGAATAAACATTAAAAAAAAAATAAAGATTCTCTAGACTAATCCCCACCATTTGCTAAGAGGGTATTTACACCAGATATTATATTACATACTTAACATACACCTCATTTATGTGATCCTTATAACTACTCTATGAGATACACTTGTCATTCCTATTTTATGGATAGGAAAGTTCTGATAAGCTCAGTAACTTCTCCAAAGTTGCATATCTACCACATTCACCAGAATTGTAGCGCAAATCTGCCTGACTCTGAAAGCTCTTTGCCATTCTGTGCTCCTGCAGAATAGCCACACTAGTAGGGAGCAGTAAAGAATAGTGATACATACACAAAAAGAACCTTCTTATAGTATCCCATACATGCAGAGGTTCTTTCTTCCAGGGGAGTTTTGACCCTGCCCTTATAGTACCTTGAATAGACTCATGTCAATACTGTCAATTTATTGTTTTGGGATTTGAAGTCTCAGAGCCAGAAAGAAAGAAAGTAAAACATAATGGATATCTAAATATTGGCTCTCCATTTTACTATCTTGCCCTGAACAAGTTACTAAGTATCTCTCATCCTATTTTTTTTTTTTGTACTTCTTAATCCCCATCACCTATTTTATACATTCCCCCACCTGCCTCCCCTCTGGCAACCATTAATTTATTTTCTGTATTTAAGACTCTGTTTTTCTGTTTGTTCATTTGTTTTGTTTTGTTTTTTAGATTCCAAATATAAGTAGAATCATATGGTATTTGTCTTGTTCTGTCTGACTTATTTCACTTGGTGTAATACCTTTTAGGTCCATCCATATTGTTGTAAATGGCAAGACCTTATTCTTTTCTATGATTAACATTCCATTATACACACACCCCACATCTTCTTTATCCATTCATCTACTGATACTCATTTGGGCTGCTTTCATATCTTGGTTATTGTCAATAGTGCTGCAATAAACATGGGGTGAATGTATCTTTTCATATTAACGTTTTCATTTTCTTTGGATATATACCCATAGTGGAATTACCGAATCATCTGATATTTCTACTTTTTAATTTTTTGAGGAAACTTCATGCTGTTTTCCACAGTGGTTGTTCCAGTTTACATTCCCACCAACAGCTCTCCACATTCTCTCCAACACTCGATATTTCTTGCCTTTTTGATACTCACCATTCTTGTCAGTGTGAGGTGACATCTCATTGTGATTTTGATTTGCATCTGACCCTAATTTTTTTACCTACAAATGAGAATAAACTATTCCCAATGTGTGAGTTTTTAAAAGGATAATAAAATCAGAGACCTTGAGAATAATCCTTTGCACATATAGGCACTTAGAAAATTTTGCTTTTTTGCCTCCCTTCTCCGTACATATCAACCTGCTCAATGTACCATGGCCTCTTCAGAACAGAGACCATGGAAAATCATTCACATCTCCAGACAAAATGCTTAACACAGGTTTGCTATTCCATGACCTAAAATGATTGGAAAACATTTATAATTACTTTGTTTACAACTCTAAGAGGTGTTGTAAACTTTAGGTTTTGGAATATATATTTACTGATTTTTTAAAATATGCATTATTTTTTACATGTTATAGTCAGCCTCTTGCGTCCTCTAAAAGAGGGCTTTTTTGGCTTTCTTTGCATCTCAGACCAAGAGGATTAGAACACCCCATAAAATTGCCCAGGCTACTTGGACAAAGGGCATGCTTCTGATAATTGGTTGATTTTGCATTTCACAAATAATTTTACATGTTTATTAGTTTATATTAAATCATTCATTCACTAAACAAATATCCATTAATGTCTGTATTATCCCAGTTATATAAATGTAATTAGGACAAATACCTGCTTTGGATATTTTTATAGTTTAATGATGTAAGACAAACATATTAACAAATAAATTAAAACAATGCGATAACTTCCACAACGTATATGAAAAAGAATTACAAGAGCAAAGAAGACATTTTAAAACTTTGTTTCACTTCTGTCACTGCAAGTGAATTTTTCTCCACAATCACATTGCATTTTCTTTACCTTCTCCTCAACATTTTTCAGTAAAGTTTGAAAATTTTCTATTTAAAATTACTTATATTTAAGGTTTTTTGTGCTTTTTTTTTTGCTTTCCTTTTTTAAACATAAAAATTTCAAGGAAACTTTGACTTTTATGAAGTATTACTAAATACTTCTATTTTTCTTTCCACATTAAGTGTAAAACTGCATTATGAAGAGGCTGTCTTCCAAAATGTTTTCTCCTTTACTTTCAAATACATAAAATGAAAAACATCTGTGTCCCTAAGAGGCTATTTTGTTTAACTAGCATAAATATGTTAGCCAGGTATTTCTGGTTTTTTTTAATGTTTATTCATTTTTGAGAGAGACAGACAGACAGACAGAGCATGAGCAGGGTAGGGGCAGAGAGAGGGAGACACAGAACCCAAAGCAGGCTCCAGACTCAAACCCATGGATGGTGAGATCATGACCTGAGCTGAAGTTGGATGCTCAACTGACTGAGCCATCCAGCTCCCTATCTTTTTTAAAGTTTATTTATTTGAGAGAGAAAGAGACAGTGAGCATGAGTGAGGGAGAGGCAAAGAGGGAGACAGAGAATCCCAAGGAGGCTCTGCACTGTCAGCACAGAGACCAATGTGGGGCTTGAACCCATGAATCATGAGATCATGACCTGAACTGAAACCAAGAGCCTGACGCTTAACTGACTGAGCCACTTAGGGGCCCCAGCCAGGTATTTATCTTAAATTTCATCCTCCTCAGCTTAATATGTTACTTCCATACCAGTTTCACAACTGGTCAACTGTTTCTATTACATGTTTTAATTATCTACTGTTGCATAGCAACCTACCCCAAATGTAGTGACCTATCATTCTCTTATCATTCTGTGACTTGAATGGACTCAGCTGGATGGCTTATCTGTTCCACATGATGTCAACTAGGACTTGACCAGGCTACAACACCCAAAGTGGCTCCCTCACAGGGCTGGCAGCTCTTGCTAGCTGTTGGCCAAGAGAACTACTGACAAGCACGTCTCCTAAATTGTCCTCCATATGATCTTTCTATGTGGCTGGTTTCTGAGAGGGTGTACCACTCTCAGAAAGTGAGTATTTCAAGAATAAAGAAGCAGAAGCTGATGGTCTCTTAATGTCTCTTCTCGGTTGCACTCTGTTGATCAAAGACCAACTCAGATTCAAGGAGAGGGGGACTAAATACTCCTTTTGGTATGAAATGTGGTTCATAGAGAGGAGAAACTGGCGGTCATTTTTCCATATTGGGTATTAAATATAAATACTAGTTAACTTCTAGTGTTTTCTTCACAAATTATTCCCCTTTATATTTTACTTACATACATTTTCCTTCTATGTGCACAAATTTAAAAGCAGTGACCTCTTTCTCTGTACTAACCTAAACACATAAGTTGATGGTTGTTTTTGTCTTCAGTGAATATATTATATGATACTGGAGACCCGATGTTGTCTTTTAGACATTTAGGTAAATATTTCAAATTTAGAATTCTAATCTCCACTTTTTCTTTATCTTCTTTGGAATTAAAGAGAAGCTCTCAGACCTGAAATATACCAAAGGGGGCAGTTAGGAGGTGGATAATGAAATTTTATTGCAAATATTAATTTCCTCTTTCAGTTCATATATTTTGAATTCTCAAAAATAAATATAAAATTATTTATTACATTTCTATCATAGTCTTAATTTAATTTTTTTTAAATTTCCATTTTTAAATTTAATTTTTATTTTTTTATAATTTAACTTTATTTTTTATTTTTTAAAATTTACATCCAAATGAGTTAGTATATAGGGAAGCAATGATTTCAGGAGTAGATTCCTTAATGCCCCTTACCCATTTAGCCCATCCCCCCTTCTCACAACCCCTCCAGCAACCCTCAGTTTGTTCTCCATATTTATGAGTCACTTTTGTTTTGTCCCACTCCCTGTTTTTATATTATGTTTCCCTTCCCTTATGTTCATCTGTTTTGTCTCTTAAAGTCCTCATATGAGTGAAGTCATATGATTTTTGTCTTTCTCTGACTAACTTCACTTAGCATAATACCCTCCAGTTCCATCCACGTAGTTGCAAATGACAAGATTTCATTCTTTTTGATTGCCGAGTAATACTCCATTTTGTGTGTGTGTGTGTGTGTGTGTGTGTGTGTGTGTGTGTGTGTGTGTGTATATATATATATATATATATATACCATGTCTACTTTACCCATTCATCCATCGATGGACATTTGGGCTCTTTCCATACTTTGGCTATTGTTGATAGTGCTGCTATAAACATGGGGGTGCATGTGTCCCTTCGAAACAGCACACCTGTATCCATGGATAAATGCCTAGTAGTGCAATTGCTGGGTCACAGGGTAGTTCTATTTTTAGTTTTTTGAGAAACCTCCCTACTGTTTTCCAAAGTGGCTGCACCAGCTTGCATTCCCACCAACAGTGCAAAAGAGATCCTCTTTCTCCTCATCCTCGCCAACATCTGTTGTTGCCTGAGTTGTTTATGTTAGCCATTCTGACAGGTGTAAGGCAGTATCTCAGTGTGGTTTTGATTTGTATTTCCCTGATGATGAGTGACGTTAAGCATTTTTTCATGTGTCGGTTGGCCATCTAGATGAGGTGTCTGTTCATGTCTTTTGCCCATTTCTTCACTGGTTTATGTTTTTTGAGTGTTGAGTTTGATAAGTTCTTTGTAGATTTTGGATACTAACCCCTTATCTGATATGTCATTTGCAAATATCTTCTCCCATTCTGTTGGTTGCCTTTTAGTTTTGCTGATTGTTTCCTTTGCTGTGCAGAAGCTTTTTATTTTGATGAGGTCCCAGTAGTTCATTTTTGCTTTTGTTTCTCTTGCCTCTGGAGACGTGTTGAGCAAGAAATTGCTGCGGGCAAGATCAAAGAGGTTTTTGCCGCTTTCTCCTCGAGGATTTTGATGGCTTCCTGTCTTACATTGAGGTCTTTCATCCACTTTGAGTTTATTTTTGTGTATGGTGTAAGAAATTGGTCCAGGTTCTTTCTTCTGCATGTTGCTATTTCCCAGCACCACTTGCTGAAGAGACTGTCTTTATTCCATTGGATATTCTTTCCTGCTTTGTCACAGATTAGTTGCCCATACATTTGTGGGTCCATTTCTGGGTTCTCTATTCTATTCCATTTATCTAAGTGTCTGTTCTTGTGCCACATAGTGTTAATTGTAAAAACAAATACCCAAACTAACAAATTTAGCTAAGCATTTAGCTAAATAAAACAGTTAGATGCAACATTAATACACATGGATTGGGAAGAAGGAATATGTTCTGGATGCCCTTTACTCAAAGATGAACTTCATTGGAATAAACTTGAAATCAAGATTCATAAAAAGCTACCATGATAATCAGCTAAAATTATTTAAAAGGAAAGAACATACTTTGTATTTTATAGGAAGAAAGATATTATTTCTATAGAGAAACATCTTAAAGAAGGTTTCTGAAGCCTGAGAACTTCAAGGAGGGGAGAGCATGCAATATTCCAGATCAGAACTAAAGATTCCAGCATGGAGGATGATGACCTCATATATAAAAACAAATGTTACAACTACAAATTCACATTAATCATGGAAAACATTAACAAATGTAAATTATGTATTACTGATGGATCTCTTTGGAAAACTTGTTGGATTTTCATGCCATTTTTTCATTTATTCATCGGACAGTAGGATATTGGGTCATTAATTATAGGCATACATAACAAGTAGTATTTTTATTGTGTAAGTTCTTTCATGGATAAATGAGACTTGAATATTCTTTAAATGGGAAATCTTCCATGTTAACATACTGTAGCAACATTACATGTATTGAACTTAACATTATTAATGTTACCAGAGTAGTAATTATAATTACAATTTTGTTACAAGAAGATAAGAAAATGTATATTATTTTTGTTTTTAGACATGTAACCTATGTAATAAGTAAGACATTGTTGGTGGTAATTACATGCTAGTCAGCATTGATTTCTTACTTGCTTCAAGGAGAAGAATGGAGAAGGAGCTCAAAGCTGAAACCCAGGAGAGAAGAAGGCAGTACAGTGAAAGGAAAGAGCTTTATTTAATAAGACTGGTCATTCAGCATTTACTGTTACTCGACTATTGTAGTAGAGAGATTATGCTACTGGTAAGAGCCAGTATGGCCTAGTAATTAAGAACATTGGATCTAAAGACTACCAAATCACTTACTAACTCAATGCCTCTTTGAATGTCTGTAATATGGCAGTAAAAATAGTGCTTACTTCATATTATAAATAACGTAAGGTGTATCAGCAAAAAGTGCCAAAATATTTGGGATTTAAAAATAACATTTGTAGAAACATGAATGGTTCTACATAAAATATTATTTTTAAAAAAGAAAAAATCTTGAAAGAAGTTGGGGGATTGGGGGACATTTTCTATAAAGGAACAAGGATAAGAAATATAGCAAATCTCTTCAGAAACCACGCAAGCAAGAAGAGATTAGAGTGAAAAAATTTAAGTATTGAAAGAAAAAAAAACTAAAATTCTATATCCAGTAAAATTATTATCCAAAATTAAAGGTAAAATAACATTTCCAGAGAAATAAAAACTGGAGGAATTCATTTCTGACAGAAGAGTAGTACGTACCTCATATTATATGGGAAACAGGGAATTGACATGTACTGGAAGATGTGTTTAAAAATGTTCTTCAGGATAAGGAAAATGATATAGACAAGAATCTCAACTCTACATAAAGAAAGGATGAATGTCAGAGAAGGAATAAATAAAGATAAAATAATGTTTTAGTTTCAATTGATTTACAAAAATATTTGTTAAGGAAAGAATAATAATATAACAATATATTAGGCAATTCAAGCCTATGAATAAATGAAATGACTGGCTAGCAATGTCACAAGGAATGATAGGGAACAATTGGTAGTACTCTTTTGCAAGTTATTGCACTATACTGGAAGCCGTGCAATGCTATTTGAAGTTGGCTAAAAACCAATTGCAATTGGTTATGAACTCTATGACAACCACTCAAAAATTCTAAAAGAAGCATAGTAGATATTATAATAGCAGAGAGAAAATGGAATCATATAAAATGCTCAAGTAAGATAAGAAAAAGCAGAAAAGAGGAAAAAATAAAAAAAGAATGAACTAATAATAAATGGTTACAATCATGACAAATATTTATCCAGTATATCAATATTACTTTAAATGTGAATGGTCCAAGAACACCAATTAAAAGACAGAGATTGTCAAAATGTATTTTAAAAACATGGAAATTCATCTATATGTTATTACTAGAAACACACTTTATATATAAGAACTCATATAAGTTAAAAGTGAAGGGATAAAGTATCATATATATCATGCTAACACTAATCAAAAGAAAGTTGAAGTTTCTATTAATTTGAAACGAAGCAGATCTCAGCACAGGAATAATTATAATGGATAATGAGGAGCACTACATAACGATAAAAGGATCAATCTCTGGCAAGATGTAACAATCTTGTGAATGCATCGAAGAACAAAGCATCAAAATACATGAGGGAAAACAAATAGAACTGAAAGGAGAAATAGATAAATTCACTATTATAGTTGAATACTTCAACACCCCTCTTTCAGTAATTGATAGATCCCACAGGCAGAAAATCAGTGAGGATGATGTTGATCTGAACAGCACTATCAGTCAACTTGATCTAGCTGACATTATAGAATACTCCATTCAACAAGAGCATAATACACATTTTTGTCAAGCACACATGGAACATCATTAAGATAGACCACATTCTAAGCCATGAAAGACATCGTAATAAATTTAAAAGAATAAAAATCATACAAAGTATGTTCTCAGATGACAAAATTAAATGATAAATCAATAATACAAAACATTGAATATTTTGAGATTAAATAAACATACTTCTAAGTAATAAATGGGTCATAGAAGAAGTCTCTAGAGGCATTAAAAATATTTTGAAACAAAAATAGAACTTACCAAATTTGTGGGATGTAGTGAAAGTATGTTTACAGGGGAATCTGTAGCATGAAATGCATGTATCAGAAAATCAGAATAGTCTGAAGTCAATAACATAAGCTTCCACCTTAGAAAACTAGAGAAACAGAGAAATTTAGCCTAAGAAAAGTAGAAGAAAAGAAGCAATAAAAATAAAAACAGAAACTTGTATATATAAAAAAAAATTAGATAAAGCCAATAAGCCCCAAATCTGATTCTTTGAAAAGATTAATAAAACTGATAAAACTCTAGCCAGGCTAACCAAGTGAAGACAGTGAGGTGGGGGAAGAAGAAGATACACAGTATTAATATTAGAAATGAAAATGAAGTCATTGCCACTGGTCTCATAGATGATAAAAGGATAATAAAGGAATACTATGAACAATTCTATGCATACAAGTTTAATAACTTAATGAAATAAATGAATTTCTTGAAAGATACACACTACCAAAACCCACACAAGGAGAAACAAATGAGTATTTTTAGGTCTATTAAATAAATTGAATAGATAATTACCTTTCAAAAAAGAGCACATGTCCTAGATTATTTCACTGGTGAATTATAATAAACATTTAAGGAAAAAATAATACCAGTTCTCCACAATCTTTTCAAGAATATAGGAGAGTGAATATTTCTTAAATCATTCCATGAGGCCAACATTTACCCAATGCTAAAACTAGATAAAGACATTACAAGGAAAGCTACATATCAATATCTGTCATGAACATGGATGCCAAAATACCCAGAAAAATACTAGAAAACTGAATGCAACAATATATAAAATGAATTATATACCATGATAAATGACATTTGTTTTAGTTATGCAAGGATGATTAAACATTCAAAAATGAATCAGTATAATCCATTACACCAAAAGGCTTAAGAAGAAAGATCATATGATTACATCAATTGTTGCAGAAAAAGCATTTGACAAAATCTAACTCTGATTCATGATAAATACCCTCACCAAACTGGAAATAAAGGGAACCTCTTCAATTTGATGAAGAACATTTATAGAAAAACTAGCATCATACTTATTGGTGAGACCTAGATCCCTTCACCCTTGGATCAGGAATAAGACAAAGATGGGTGCCTTTTCTCATCACTCCTATTGAACATCATAGTGTAAATCTTAGCTCTGTAATAAGATAAGAAAATGAAATAAAGATATACAGACTGAAAAGGAAGAAATAAAATTATCTTTGTTCATAGATAGCATGACTGTCTATATAGAAAATGTCAAAGAAATGACAAAAAATTATTAGAATTAATGAGTATAGAAAAGTCACAGGACACAAGGCCAAAACAGCAATGAACATTTGAAATTGTACATATAGTATAAAGCATATAAAAAGTATATGTATTGTATATCTAGAAGGAACTAATTACTAACATCAGAAACAGAAAAATGAGTTTCTCTTACAGATTTTATTATAAGAGATAAGAGGATAACATAAACAACTTTGTGCAAATAAGTTTTCTTAATTCAAAAAAAAATTTCAAGAAAATAAGCTATTTTTCAAAACAGACAAAAAAGGAATTAGAATATCTGAAAAATCCTATTTAAAATTTTGTCTATTTAACAAATTGAAATGGGACTAAAATCTTCCAACAATATCAAAGAAATGTAAGGACCAGACAACCTTATAGTGATTTCTCACAAATATTTTAAGAAAAATAACAACCATCTATATACAAACTAGTCCAAAGAGGCAAAAACAAAAGTAAGGCATAAGTAATAGTTCTCAAATCACTTTTTAAGGCCAATTAAATCTTGATACCAAATGGTTAGTTTATTATAAGAACAGAAATTCACAAGCCAATATCTTTCATCAGCATAATATACAACCTGAAAAAAAAAATATGAGCAGTTCAAATGTCTATAAACAGGATATTATATTATGACAAAGTTGCATTTATTCCAAAAAGCACATTTGCTTTAATATTCTAAAATTAATATAATTCACCATGTTAACAGACTAAAGAGGAAATATCATATAATGAACTCAATAGGAGTGGGAAAAAAAAACCCCAAACATTTGAAATAATCAAGCACCATGCTTAAAATATCTCAGCAAACTATAGTTAGAGGAAAACTTATTTATATGATACAGGGTATTTATAAAATAATATCTTCAGCAAGCCTTATACTAATACTGTAGTGTTTAAAGCTTTCCCCCTGAGACTGGGAATGAGATAAGGTATACTCTATAACATCTTACATTCATCATCATAGGTCCCTACTAACACAGCAAAGGCAAAAACAAAAGAAAAAAAGGAACAAAGGGAGGGAGGAGGGAAAGACAATTTTTAAGAGTGGAAAATTAAGAAATAAAACTAATTCACAGTTTATATAATATATAAAAAAATCCAAAAGCATATACAACTTATTAAGATCAGTAAGAGACTTTAGCAAGGTCTTTGTACCGAAGGACAATGTAAAAAAGTTAAAGGTATTTACATGTACCACTAATTAGAAAATAAAATGAAAAAGCATTTAAAATAGCATCAAAAAATCAATTCCCTAGGAAATATGACAAAATATGTGATGTTATCAATATATAAATCAATAAAATGTTATGAGAAATAAAACAATTTAAAAAACTAAAAGGTTATGGGGCACTTGGGTAGCTCAGTTGGCTAAGCGTCCAACTTCAACTCAGGTCATGATCTCATGGTTCATGAGTTCAAGCCCTGCATCGGGCTCTGTGCTGACAGCTCAGAGCCTGGAGCCTGCATCAGATTCTATGTCTCCCTGTCTCTCTACACCTCCCCTGCTCATGCTCTGTCTCTGTCTCTCTCTCAAAAATAAACATTAAAAAAATCTTTAAAAAACCTGAAAGGTTATGCCAAATTTTTGGATTGCAAGATTCAGTATTTATAGATTTCAATTTTCTGCAAACTGATTTATCTGTATAATGAACTCCCATACAAATTCCCCAGGTGAAAAGTCAGGATTTAACATTAATTGGAATGTAAAGAGCCAAAAATAGCCGAAACAAATGTGAAGAATAACAAAGTTTGAAGACTTACATTGCTACATTAACAAAAGGTGCATGGCATTGGCACTTGGATAGACAACCCAAGGGAACAAAAATAGAAAATCCAGGAATAGATTCTTACTTATACCAACCCTTGACTTAGGACAATTATGATCCAGTGCTATGAAGAAAGGATGAACTTTTCAATAAGTAATTCTGGGTTAGGGGCGCCTAGGTGGCCCAGTTGGTTAAGCATCCAACCTTGGCTCAGGTCATGATCTCATGGTTCGTGACTTCAAGCCCCATGTTGGGCTCTGTGCTGACAGCTCAGAGCCTGGAGCCTGCTTCGGATTCTGTGTCCCCCTCTCTCTCTGCCCCTCCCCCGCTTGTGCTGTCTCTCTCGCTCTCAAAAATAAATAATAAACATTAAAATAATAATAATAATTCTGGGTTAACCGTGTATTTGGAAGAAAAAAAAAGATCCTTAACATAAAATTTACACCACCACACAAAATCACTTCCAGGTGGATTGTGGATACAAATTTATATAAGAGAAAACTTTTGGAAGATAACATAAGAGAATGCCTTCATAACTTATTAGCAGCCAAAGATTTCTTCAGCAGAACACAGAATACACTACCCATTAGGAAAATTATTGACAAATTATATTACATTAAAATTTTATGGATTACATAAAATTATTTTTAGAATTACATAAAAATAAAATATTAAAATAAAAAATCCAGTTCATCAAAGGCAGTATTTATTCAAAGCAACCAAATAAAGGGAAAATATTTGCCGTACATACAACTGATAAAAGATTTTATTCAGAATATTTAAATCACCTTACAAATTAATAAGAAAAAAAAACGACACTAGTGAATACAAGAAAAGGTATTCTGCTGACCTTATTAGTCAGCAGAAAAATGCCAAGTTAAAACCAAAAATGTTGGTAATGTTCTGTTTGTTGATGTGGGTAGCTATTATAAATGTGTGTTCATTTTGTGAAAATCCATCAAAGTGTTCATCTGTGATTTATGCACTTTTGTGTGTATCTATTTCAATAGAAATGTTTATTTATATAAGGGATAAATGAGTGGTGACTAGGAGAATTTGGCTGGTAAAGGTGGGAAACCTTATATTTTCCATACTATATACTTTTTTTATTCTTTCTCTCTTTTCTCTTTAACATACAATTTATAGTGGAAGTGTTTCAGAAGTGTGAATGATGGCATTAGGATCATGTAGGATCGGGGACAGAAGGAGCAGAATGAAATTTACTTCCCCTCTTCAGACATTGCGTCTCATTTTATGTTCCTTTCTGCATAATACCAGAACAGAAAGGGCTGGAGGATTGCAAATAGGAACTTAAAGTGGGAGAACCGAATTTTCCTTTTATTCCACCCAAACTTGACCAAGCATTCTTGCTGCTTGATGAATGCTGGGAAAGGTAAAAAGCAGGATTTTGGTTTGGGAAATTACAGTCAGTTGTGGATCCACTGTTGTGAAGGGGAAGAGTTACAGCTTTCCTGGCAGCGGCAATGGGTAAAAATATGAAACACCTGTGAACATATCAGGGCTGTATATGATGGAAGCAGGATAGCCCAACATAGAGATCACTGGCTTTGGAGACAAACTACTGTTTGAATTCTAGCTCATCAATTTACCATGTGACTTTGGGCAAGTTATTTATTCTCCCTGTAGTATGTACAAAATATCTCATCTGTAGTTTGTATAAAATATCTATGCCTATTTCATAAGATTATTGTGATGATTATATAAACATTATTCACATAAAATACTTAATGGTGCCTGCTGAAGGATGGATATGCAGCACATGTTAGCTGGGATGATGATGATGGTGTTGGAGTGTTTCAGAAACCTCATCAATGGCCTTTCATTTTAAGACCCATTTGTAGCTGCTGCATCAACAATAGCCAAATTATGGAAAGAGCCCAAATGTCCATTGAATCATGAATGGATAAAGAAGATGTGGTGTATATATGTAATGGAATATTACTCAGACATAAAGAACAATGAACTCTTGACGTTTGCAATGATGTGGATGGAGTTAGTATCATGCTAAGCAAAGTCAGAGAAAGACAAATCCCATATGAGTGCACTTATTATGTGGAATTTAATAAACAAAACAAAGGATCATAGGGTGAAAAAAGAGGAAAACCAAGAAACAGACTCTTAACTATAGAGAACTGATGAATCACTAAATTGTACTCCTGAAACTAATATTACACTGCATGTTAACTAACGGGAACTTAAATAAAAACTAAAACAAACAAACCAACAAACAAACACACACAAAAAAACCCAAAAACCGTATAAGTTATCTCTAAGACCAACAATATCTTGTTGGTTATAGAGGACCCTCAATTTCACCCAAGAGAGGTCTCTTCAGCCTATATATTCATTAGGTTCATAAAATACGACCTGTCCCAGGTAACTAGTAATAAGACATTTTCACTAATGGTACCTAATATTTTATCCCTTAACACATCAGAGGCTCTATGAAAAGCCTGATCCCTCTCATTTTGACATCACTGTATATGCTGTAGTGTTTCTTCTACCAACTTAAATTTTTTAGGCAACTGTAAATTGTACTAAGCACCTACTGACTACCAGGCACTGTATTGAGCACTAATTATTCAAAGTTAAAAGATAAATTTGGTGTTCTCTGGTAAAACATAAACTAGGTAAGACAGATAAAAGCCTAGGAAGTTGGGGAAGTGTACAGGAAGAAAATCCAAACCAGACTAGCTTACTTGGGCAGAAGCATGTTAAGGAAGAATACCTGGAGAATGTGAAGGCCAAGCCAAGTTTTAACAGAACAGGAATTAGCCAAGTTAGAAGGGATGAGATCATTCTAGGGAGCCTATGTGGAGGCAAAGCGGTAGGAGAGAACATGTTGCATGTAGGGAAATGCAAGTGTTTCTACAAGGCCACCTACTTGCATTTTGAATGACTGATGCTTAGATTTTTTTAATTTAATATTTTACATACAAATTATTATTGTCCATTTGTAGAGTTAAAACTGCATATGCTCTTATTGACCCAATATCAATAAAAAAGAGAATTGAGAGTACATACATGATTTATAAGATCCACTAAATTCCATTGTGAACAGGAAGTGGAATGTTTTTAAGCCTTACTTTGCATTTTGCCTGGTAACCACAATCCTAATCAGCTGAGATATCCTAGGAGGCCAGGCAAGTAATATTTATATTGCACTTCAGGAAATGCAGCAATTAGCTATAGTCCCAGTATACCAGAGTGGGATCATATAAAACTTTTAATTCTGTCTTCCAGAAAATAGGTAAAGTTGAGAGAGAGGGTCAAGGAGCAGACCTAGGGACAAGTTATTTCTGTAATTATCTTGTTCTGTGACTCTGTATTTGATGCATTTTCATTACGAATGTAAAAGCAATTTAACTCTGGGAAAGTTTGAATGATGTCAGGTACAAAAACCATAGTCTACAGTCTATTTTATCATATGCATTCAAAGATTACATGAAACCCACCCAGGAAAAAAAAATTAAATCTTATTCTATTTAAACACCATTCAGCTGGAGTAATTTTTACCTGTTTTTCAAATCCGAGCATCTGAAACTTACTTACAATTCTTAGTGTGAGTCTACCCATTTAAAGAACTCTTTATATGTATTTACTTTTGAGACTCTTTTTTTCAGGATTTATTAAAAGAACCCTCAAAATTACATGAGAATGAATAATTTCACAACATGAAATACAAGCTATAAAAACTATGTAAAATGTATTAAGAGTGGTATATTTTCAAAAAAGTATCTGGCTAGATTTTCAAAAATTACAAATAGCATGCAAAGTGATTCTGGTCTTAACCTCCATGCCACCCCCATCATGAACTGGTATCTCAAAACTAGTCTTGTCTGAATGTTTACATTCTCAGTCTAAATGTGTGTGCCATACCATACTGAATGGGGCCTAATTTCAGTCTCTGGCAGAAAGTACTCAAACTCCAGATTTCACAAACATATTTCTATAGTTCTTTAGTTCTTACCTGATCCACATAATGCTGAAATTGAGGGTGTACCTTATTTTAATGTGCTCTGAAAAATGCCAATTACAGCTGCCTATTTCCTGGGGATAACAGCTCTCGTGCATTTTCTAATCTGTGCTACGGTGTTGTGTATGTGTACACATAAGCACCTGAATTTTTGGCAGAGAGATGGTTGTTCCAGATTGACAATATAGCACCTGAAAATAGGTTCTTTCTGTGAAAATTTTGGATTCTATCAAAGATACTCTTACACTACCATATCCTCTCATTCCAAACCTTCCCATGTTCAAGGTTTTAATGTTTAAACTTTTGTATCCACTATAAGCAGAATTCACTACACCTATATGAACTCTGTATTTACTAATTGAATACAAAGTAGTTAAATTATATAAGCAATAGTTTGTATTCTGTAAAGTTACTCAAATTAGAATAAAATAGGAAAGTTATAAATCAAATATGCCATTTTGTGTCATTTACTTCAGCAACTTTGATATGAATGTGTTGTTTTAAGGATTTTGATTTTTTTAAATTTCATTAGCAAAATTTCTGATCCATATCACGCTTCCCCCAAACTACCTTTGGACTGTTAAAATATCTTTCCTACCTGATCACACAACCTACTGAGGTCATATAGAGACAATAGCAATTTTATGAACTCGTAGATACAGGAAGATGCTTGCTTTATTTTGTTTTAATATGGAAGGGAAGGCTTTAAAATTTTTTTTAATGTTTGTTTATTTTTGAGAGACAGAGACAGAGCTTGAGTAGGCAAGGGGCAGAGAGAGAGGGAGACACAGAATCCAAAGCAGGCTCCAGGTTCTAAGCTGTCAGCACAGAGCCCAATGTGGGGCTTGAACTCACGAACCACAAGATCATGACCTGAGCTTGAAGTTGGCCACTTAACCAACTGAGCCACCCAGGTGCCCCAGAAGGAGGCCTTTTAACGCTTTAATTCCCTTCAACCTAGGAAAAATAATTTACACTATTTTTATTACCCTCATCAATAGATCCAATTGTATTTGTTTAGATCTTTATTGTCCTTATTCACTTTCACCTACCTGATCCTGCCTTTACTTGTTTCAAAAGGCTTTTAAAGACTACTTTATTTCTCTATGCTTAAAAGACTTCTAAGGATGTCTAACTGACAAGTGTATAGTGTCAAATCCTACTGTTCCTAGGAAATACAATGAACATTTGTGTCTCCCTTCAAACAATTTAAAGTTATGTACAATGATAGCTCTTATCTACACAAATCATGTAATTCATCACTTGAAGACCCTCTGACAAATACAAACATGTTAATAGTCTACCTATATGTCTTCTATTTTCCTATAAATTTTCAAATTTGATTTTGGGGGAGGACATACTTCATACTGCTTAAGTCCCATACACTTGGACAGAAACCAGAATAAAATGAGGGAGTCGATATAAATCTAGATAGCTGGTCTTTTAGTCCAGAGTGCTTTCATATCTCTTCAGGCAGGGAGCAAGAGCTAATCCACAGCCACCCTCCCACCTGGAATGTGCAATACTAAGGTGGTTTCAGGGAATGATCAGAACAAGTCTATATATTTTTTTAAATTTTTTTTTTAACATTTATTTTTGAGACAGAGAGAGACAGAGCATGAACGCGGGAGGGGCAGAGAGAGAGGGAGACACAGAATCGGAAGCAGGCTCCGGGCTCTGAGCCATCAGCCCAGAGCCCGACGCGGGGCTCGAACTCGCGGACCTCGAGATCGTGACCTGAGCTGAAGTCGGACGCTCAACCGACTGAGCCACCCAGGTGCCCCTGAACAAGTCTATATTTTGCTTTCAATTCACGAGCTTTGTCATTTTATAGCTACAGTGGTCATCAGTACAACTGAGCAGAACTTTGGAAAGGATGGTACAAAGTTTTTAAAAAATCACTTTCTAGACTATATTAAATTCTACGAGAATATTTATGAATAAAGAAGAGGTAACTTAACTTGCCTTCCTTTTCAAGAACTGGCTCATAAGGAAAGGTAAAATACAAGACTTGGAGTGTTCTGAAAACTAATTGTAAAAACTCATCTGAAAATGAAGATACTCTGGCCAAAAAACAAGGAATAAATCACCTTCCTGGTAATGTAATTTTCACTTTAGGGCTTCTTTAACTCTTGATATCTTCTTAATAACATACTTTATTCATTTTTTTTAGTGTTAATTTTCTGTGTCTAGTCTTCTTTATTATTCCAGATCCAACAAGTTTATAGAACAAATAGCAAAAGTCTTACAGGAAATGTTTGAAGCAAGGATCTCTTTTACTCCAGGGGCCAAGTCTATCTGACCAATTCTGGAATTACTGATGTCCAGTTTTGTTCTTTTTCCCTATCTCAGCACTTGGTCTTTCTGGCCCTGCACACAGCCATGTGGACACCCTCAGCCTGCTTTGTTCAAGTTTTGTCCACACCTGTGCTAACAGCCATTCCTCAGGCCAAGGGGTATGGTTCATATTGGATCAAGTTTTGAAGAAAGAGTTCTTATGGAAACTGGATGCTGGCCTGAGCAATTCAAGCATGAAACTCCAGGGGCCTGTGTAGTAAAATGTTTTCAAGGAAGCAGTGCTCAGGCTCTGGGTGAGCACATTCCCTGGGCCTCATGGACTTCGGACTCCACATGAGGTCAGCAGACAGACAGGGTGAAACCCTCTGAGTCCAGGGCTCAGAACTGGGCCCCAGTTTTCCAGGTCAAAAGGTATTATTGCAGGGAAGCCTGTTGGGTACATGTGAGAGAACCATTGATATTATAAATAGGATTGTTCCCAGCTATGAAGAGGGCAATACCAGGCCCTTATTTGATTATAAATGTAGATGGGGCGCCTGGGTGGCTCAGTTGGTTATGCATCCGACTTTGGCTTAGGTTATGATCTTGCGGTTTTGTGAGTTCAGGCCCCACATCAGGCTCTGTGCTGACAGATGGCTCAGAGCCTGAGTCTGCTTAGGGTTCTCCCTTTCTCTCTGCCCCTCCCCCATTCACACTCTGTCTTTGTCTCTCTCAAAAATAAGCAAACATTAAAAAAAATAATTATAAATGTAGAGTTGGAAAGGCATATACATGTTTCATAAGAATCATAAAGAAAAAAATTAATAAGGGAGTCAAAGAAGGAAGTGGTTCTTTCATGCCAATGAAAATGCTTTGAGAATTCTAAGCTAGTATTGACTCATTCTATAAATATTTTACAGAATCTGTTGTCTCAAATACTGTACTAGGTGCTAGGAGTATATCAGTGAATGAATAGGACAAAGCTTCTCACCTCATGCAGTTTATGTTCTAGTGGGAAAGATAAACATTTAAAAAGTATTTAAAAAATAATCATGTGTATAATTAAGGTAATTAGAAATATTGGTAAATTTGATAAATAAAACAATCAATGAAAGATAAGTATTCCAGGCAGGGACAAATGGCTTTTCATGTAACAGTAAGAGATGATGTTGGAGGCCAAAGTATTCAACACCTTCTAGACCATAGTAACAATTGGGATTTTATTCCATGAGGAATAAAAATTCATCAAAGAATTTTTGGTAGAAAATTTTCAAGATGTGATTTACATTTTTGAAAAACCACTGGCTGCTATGTAGAGAGAGGCAAAGGTAGTAGCAAGGAGACTAAAATAGAATCTGTGAGGAATGAGAGTTCAGAATGTCATTACAGAAACTAGAGTGCAACAATTTATTCAAAACAACATGGGTTTTTTTTTTTATGTTACCATTTGAATACCAGATTCAAAAAATCCCCATGATGGGGTGCCTGGGTATCTCAGTTGGCTAAGCACCAGACTCCTGATTTCAGCTCAGGTCATGATCTCTTGGTCCTGAGATCAAGTCTCCCATCAGGCTCTGTGCTGGGCATCAAGCCCAAGATTTTTTCTTTCTCCCTCTCCCTATGCCTCTTTCCCCTCCCCACACTTGCGAGCATGGGTGCTCATTCTCTCTCTCTCAAAAAAAAAATCCCATAAACAGTTGGAATTATGCTCATGCACTGTTGGTGCAGGTAAAAGATAGATGTGAGAGGAAAGAACAAGAACAAGTCAGCCTTCTCTTTAAATCTTGGCAGTATGGCTTGTCAGCTGTAGAAGTGACAGTATGAAATGGGTAGGAATAAGTGAGTTGAGTGGATCTAAATCAAGGATCCATGTAAAGAGTTCTTAGGATTGCACTTTAAATTCCACCTAAATTGGCTACTTGGGGATACAGATCTCAGCCAAATAAACAGATGAGGCTAGGATGCAAAGAATAGGACACTAACTCACATGTGCACGTTATTTTGGGTCTAGCTGATCCTGATGACACTTACTTTTTTGCTGTCCATATCCCCCTCCTCCCACCATATCTTTTTACCCAACTTCCAGCCATTGGCTCTGAATCTGTCCTGCTACCTGGTCTTCTGGTCTAGCTTGGTCTAGCCTGGTTCACTGCTTCAACTTCACTGGACTCCAGCTATTCGCAAAGCACTATTGCTCTTCCATGAAATCCCTGCCTGGGCTCTGTCTTTTATGTTTTATTCAATTTGAATGCAGATACTTCTGATAAATTCGGTGTTAATTCAATTAGAGATTGCGAATGAAGCACGGGGAACAGACCGCAAGCGGCCTCATTTTAGCAAAGCCTCCTGATAGCTTTCTCAGCTCTAAAAAGTTGTCAGCTTCGACCGAGTATGCTACGGCATGTACAAAAAAGTAATGCTACAGCTTCTATTTGAGAGCATGACAGTGAAAAAATATACTATTTTTCTCTAGTCACTGAGAAAAATAATTATTAAAGTGTATACCATAGCCACTGTAGGCAGCATTATGTAGTATGGGGGATGCCACAGTAAACGATACGGTGTCTGCTCTCATCTTGTATGCCCTGAGAACACGGCCTCATTAATTCCAGAAGGCCCCATTAAAAAGGTGGCAGTGCTCTGCAACCTTGTTTTCTCACCCATTAACCACAGCGCCCTGACCACAAGATGGCCTTTTTCATGTAGGATTACATGACACCACTCTGACTTTCCTAAGCATAGCTCACATAGTATAATAAGAAACAACTGGCTTTGGCCAAAAGAGACTCAGCTGCCACCAGCCTAAATGACACTCCTTGTCACTAGGGAGTTCTGATCTCGCTGGGGAACATAAAATGTGCTTACATGAAATAACCACTGAATAATTCCGGACAACATAAAAGTAAGATCTCTTTGTCCATTGATTTAGGCTATGAGAAGGATGTCTCACGTGAACGCTTGTTCTTGCCAGCCTCACCATATGCTGCTAGTGAAGCTTAAACATTTCAAAAAACTGTGTCATTCCTTAGGTCAAGTCTCCATGTTTTTCTCTTGAGGAAAGTCTAGAAAGGTGCTTCTAGTAAAGCCCTCAGGCAACTGTAGACAGGAACTCCATTACTCACTGTGCGGTTCTTCCAAAAACAACCTTGATTTACCGTGGATAAATGGACACAGGGGCAGCTGGTCTCGGTAGTAAAACTTTGAAATGATATACGATCATTGCCAATAAATCTATTTTGGCAAATGAAATTCTAGTATGATCCCCTCACAAAGAGAAAGGATATAGATGTAAACAGAGGTAGATATTGATATACAAATGGTGCCTTGCTACATGCAAAGCTGTGAAGCTCAGTCAGTGAAGAGGCATACTTCCTGCCCATTCTGTGAGGGGAGATGGCCATTAAATAAACGCACAATTAATTATATAATGACTACTATGAAACCTGCTTGAAGAAAAAAATATAAGTGCTTTGAAAATGTATAACAACGTTTTGATCTAGTCTCGGGGACGTGGATTAGCTGTCAGGATTCCGTTTCAGCCCTAGTCAATTAACTTGTCATCACTTACTTGGAAGTGTTCTGGACTTCCTGCTAGTCAAGGACTCCTCTAGCCTCCTCACTGGCCATAGAAAAGTTCTGCTAGTTTTCTAAAGGACTTTCATACTCTACCGTCTAGAAAACTCTGTGAAACCAGTCATTGTTGGAAATATAATCAGCACCACAGTCCATGTACCTCAAATTATTAGTTTACCTGGTTCAGTGAAACCAGCCACACCTCCTAAGTTATCCAGCATGATGAGGACACCTGTGTGTACATTCCCTACTGTCTTCCACGTCACTCTAAATCCTTACCTTGTGTTTTCTGTAACTCGCCATCTATTTTCATCTAATCCTGTATCTTCAGCCTCTGCTCGGCATCCTTATTACCTCTGTCCTCTCACTGAAGCTTGACTTTCCCCAAGGTCATAGCTTTACCTGAAGACTTCTCAAGTAACGGCTCTTTTCTCTCCAACACCTTATGTCTTGCTGGATATTGCTTTTCATTGCTGATTCCTGTATGCTTCCTGATAAAAGCACACTTACACACACACACACACACACACACACACACACACCCTGAAAACCACTCCTATGAGTTGATACTATGAGTTTATATAATGTTAGTGTCAGGCACTGATGTAACTTAATCTTCATGATAACACTATGAGTTATATCTATATCTATATCTATATCTATATCTATATCTATATCTATATCTCTGTCTATAGATATCCCTATCCATATTTTACAGATGTATTTGGAGACACTGGGATGTTAAGTTAGCTGTCCACAGTCAGCTAGAAAATATTAGCGCCAGGATTTGAACAGTGGCAGTCTGGCTTTTAGAGTCCAGCCTCTTAATAATTATGTCATATTGCTTCCCACCATTTGGTGCCATTGTCTTCAGTCTTCTGAGCCACTGCCTCTTCCTTAGGGAAGATTTCAGCACTAAAATCACTGATTTTTTTCCTCCATTATTAGTCCTGTCATCAATCTTGGTGACTTTAATAGACATGGGAAGATCCCTTCGACATGAAGGCCTCACAGTTCCTTGATGTCATCTCCTCTGCCATCCACCCTTTGAGTGCCCACTAGCTCCTGTCATCACCAATAACGGCAATAATGGCTGCTTCCTCCAAATCTTCCACAGTGTGATCACCACCTCTCATCTTTCCACTTCAAACCTCCAGTACCTCTACTCCTACAAGTTTTCCCGCTTTATTGTGTCCTTACTTTCTCCTTGCTCACTTGGATCCCATGCATTATTCTTACAATCAATCCCTTGCACATACCCTCTATTTCTTCTCTCCTTTCTTCCTCAGGCTTTCTTGACTGATACAATTCTATTCCACACTGAATCTAGTTCTTCATCTGCACTCGCAGGCCTGTGCAGCTGAACTTGAAGAAAAATGCAGTCAGGTTTATTTTTTTATTTTTATTATGAAATTTGTTGTCAAATTGGTTTCCATACAACACCCAGTGCTCATCCCAACAGGTGCCCTCTTCAATACCCATCACCCACCCACCCCTCCCTCCCACCCCCCCATAAACCCTCAGTTTGTTCTCAGATTTTAGGAGTTTGCTTTAAACTTATGAAAGCAAACCTCAGAACCTCCTAGTAATTCTGTATTTTACTAATCAGTTCTTTTTCCTAGTTCAAGGTAACTATTTCACACACCCTCCTCCCTCCACAGACCTAAAGCATTACCTACTTAACCCTGAAGAGGAGATAATGTTGCCTCTTATATCCTGGGCAATACGAATCCATAAAAAGAGACCATCCTGATCCTCCCACCTTCAAACCTCCAACTAGTTGCATCCATGCTTGTATACTCTGCCTCTCCTCCTTTCAAAAGGGATGGCAACCGAAGCCCATTTCCAACCACATTTTTTTTTCTATTTCACAATATAATTAACTCTTAGTCACATTTAGAAATCAACTATAGATACTGAAAACTTAAACAAAATAAAACCATTGGATCCTGTATCCGATGTGTGGGTTTTTTTTTTTAAACATTTTCAGCTTAGCTACTGTTTTCCTCTTGGGAACTATCCCAGTAGTTTTATACTCCCCAAAGTAATTGTGGACCTATCAACACGATTGATTACAGAAATAAGTAATAGATGTAGGATCTTCACTTTCTTATTGGATTCCCATAATGCAGTCTGCATTTCTCAGCATATTGAGCTTTTAAATTATTAATCATGTACATAGTCCAAAACCACATCCATAGCATACAACATATAATATAGAGAGAGCAAATTATACCCTGGTGTCCAATGTTTCTGGTGACAACATAAACCAGAAGAGGAAAGCTTAAGCTGTTTGCACATGTCACCCAAGAGGAAAGGATGAAAACAACATTTAAAAAGTAAAGGGACCTTAAGCAAACTTTCAGGCACAGAACTTGTGCATAGTTTGGTATGATCAATAACAAATATATTTTCTTAATTTCCCATCCCATTCTTACTAAAAGAAGCATGGTTGAGTTTTTCTAAAATGATGGGTCATAGCTATTGAAGCTAATATTAACATCAGCTTTGCAGTTTAGTATTCAAATATGACCCTTGCTTCAAACATTCAATCATCCCGTCCTTGTGAAAGTATGAGAGAGGTAGATGAAATACCTTGGTTACTTAGGTTGCAAAACTTGGGATTAATATTTCTTATTTTCCTTTTCTACCTCTCATCCCCTCAAGACACGAGCCCTGGTGATGCAGGAGCCTGCTTTGGATTCTGTGTCTCCCTCTCTCTCTCTCCTCTGCCCCTCTCCTTCTCATGCAGCTTACATGAGACTTATAGTCTACTTGGAGAGAAAGGACATTACATAAAAGCTCAGATGATGGCCTGAGTATATAATTTAGTATATACTTATACTAAGTGGGAAATGAGTATATTCCAAACTGAGAGATCTGGCATGAATTACCTGTGTGCAATCAGTTATCAAACTTCTTTTCCTTTATTCTTCAAAAAACCTTCTACACAAGTTTTAATCTTGTTACTGTTTACCCATGTTTTGATGTCATCACCCACACGGGGATTACTAAAACAGCTTCCTAGCAAGCCTCTTCATCCTCCAATTCATGCTATGTATAGTTCACTGTCAATATTTGCCTCCCTAAGCATTGCTTTTGTTACTCCCTGCTCAAAAACATTCTAGATCTCCTTACTTCAAACCTTATGTAGTCTTAACTACTTTGCTCAACTTTTAAGACATGTCCAAATCTGGTCACATCCTTATTTCCTGGGAGGCCCCCACTCCTTAGCCTAATAAGGTCAGTATCCTCACAATGAAACCATGGAAATCCATTCTTTCTGAGCCCTCACAACTCTTTCCTCACATAGGCAGCTTTCCTCATGTCTTCTGCCTCTGAAATTTTAGCCTATCCTTCAAGGCCAAACTAAGACCCTCCACCTTCATGATACCTTCTCATACTGTATCTCTTTTTTCCTCCTCTCCTCTATGCCCCTGTGATACCCATGGCATGTACCACACAGAATAGCACATGCCTATTGAACTTATTCAAAAGCTTATTCTTTTCAATTATTAATTCCTAGGAGTCAAGAATGGCATTTTATACAGATTCTACAGCACCTGCCCTGACATGAATACATAGTAGGAATTTATTAGCTAGATACTTAGGGTTTTTATGACCCCCCTCTTTACTGTTTTATATTTTCTAAAAAGAAATATACACCTAAATAAGTTAGTAAAATATGTATCTATTTTTAACATAAGTTCAATATAGTATTACATATATGTGTGGGTATGTTGTACAGATTTATAGCTTTTATTTAAAGGATATTTCTGGGACTTTCAAAAGAATCTAATAAGCTCTGGGGCACCTGGGTGGCTCAGTCAGTTGGGCGTCCTACTTCGGCTCAGGTCATGATCTCACAGTTTGTGAGTTCGAGCCCCGTGTTGGGCTCTGTGCTGACAGCTCAGAACTTGGAGCCTGCTTTGGATTCTGTGTCTCCCTCTCTCTCTGCCCCTCCCCTGCTCATGCTCTCTATCTTTCAATATGAATAAACATTAAAAAATAAAGAATCTAATAAGCTCTTAAAATGATACTTCTCTCTTTCCATATTGCAAATCTGAGCAATATCCTGGATTCAGTACCAAAAGCAAAAGCTAAGGTGTTATGTGGCCTCTGGATGACAGAGAATGTACTGCCCTTAAAACTTAATGATTTACTTTGCGTCTTAGACAATGCCAGACAGGTAAGGTTCTCTCTATCATGGTGCCTAGTACAGCCTGGGGATATAAGTGCTCAATAACTACTTGTTAACTGATTGAATTTTTGATAATTAACTGAAGGGAAGATTTCATTTCTGAAATAAGCTCATAATGTTTTCAGGATTTAGATCTAGATGGTATTTCCCAGGGCAATCTCTCATTCTAACTTTGAGAAGTGTAATTAATGGGTAGCTAATATTCTCTTATCCATTTTCAGATTTTACTATTATCTTGGGGTAGCAGGTCAAGGTCTTTGTTGCCATACTTCTATTAATTTTGTTAGATGGTAAAAAATTTTTGGAGCTAGAAACAGTTTCAGAAACCATTTATTCTAATTCACTCACTCTTTGATGAGGATAGAGACCCAGAGAAAACATAGATTAGGTCATATAGGGAAGCGAAGGCAGGAATCAAGCTCTTTTAATCCTATAGCTACCTTATCTCCACTTAAATAATATAGGATGGCAAAATACCATCAAATCCTGAGGCTGAATAGAACTTACAGATGGTTCATTATTTTTTGCTTTAGCACTTCCAGTAATTGGCAAACAGCTCTTTCCACAATGGAAGGCCTCTGAAAATTAGAAATGTTCTTTGAAAGAGTAATTCTCAGACTTATATTGAGTCAAATTCTGCCTTCCCACAACTCTGGATTCTAGCCTAGCCTTGGATTCTCAAAGAACAAGAGCCATCCACTGTTTCTTCCATGGGGCAGATGTTTCCAAACAACACATATGACCTGAAAGTTTCCTCTCCCTGAGTCTTTCCAAACTTCCTTCTTATGGTATGGCCTCCCTTTGTTTTGGCAATAATCTTAGAATTTTGCCTTGGATCTGTTAGAATGCTCTTAAAGGGGATTAAACAAACAAACAAACAAAAAACACACAAAAACCCCCCTCACTTTGGCTTAAGAATGACTAAAGCCTGCATCCTCAGGGCAATTTAGGCATAGTTTAGTCAGAGCTCTGAGTCCATTTTCACTTGGTTTGCTGTTCTCCGCCTTTATCACTGTGTTAACTTTCTCCCCAAACTGACTTCCTTCATCGTTGTTGGATGTCTGCCAGCAGTAATTAGTGCTGCATGATGCCTCATTCAGCAGGAGAGGCAAGTTGCTTCCCATTAACTGCTGGGAAAAAGAAAACACTGAGATTTACATCAATTGGCCACCCCTGAACCAATCCCTAAATGCCACACACTGATAAGCTTAGGCCTGGATTAATTAAACCAATTATAGTGCAAAGGAAGATGGAATTTTCCTGAGCAGCCTTAGCTGGGCATAGTTTACCCTTGAAGTCGAGATGAAGTCAAGTCCAATCAAACCTTATTGCTGGAATCAACAGGGCAGGTAGAATAGACATTGAGGTAATAACCATATCTTCTGTCCACCATGCCTGTAACTATTTGATACTCAGGATGGATCTGACTAGAGTCCAAGTTCAGTGAAATATTAGGGAATCAGTTTTATTACCACTTCCCTCATTTTGGAAAGTGTTCCTCTATTAATTCAATCTTAGCTTGAATTCACTTTTTTTTTTTAAAGCAGGTGCAACTTTTGGAGTTTGTGGTTAACAAAAGGACCTAAACTGTTTTTTTAATTTTTTTTTTAACTTTTGCGTTGTATTGCTTTGAGATGAATTTTTAAAACCTCTAATATAACTGATTTTAAAAGCCAAAACTTCATGAAGCCCCTGGGTGGCTCAGTTGGTTAAGTGTCTGACTTCAGCTCAGGTCATGATCTCACAGTCCATGAGTTCAAACCTTGTGTGGGGCTCTGTGCTGACAGCTCGGAGCCTGGAGCCTACTTCAGATTCTGTGCCTCCCTCCCTCCCTCCCTCCCTCTCTCTCTCTCTCTCTCTCTCTCTGCTCTTCCCTCCCCCCCCAAAAAAATTTTAAAACATGTTTAAAAGCCAAAACTTTACATATGCGTATCTGTTGCTAACTCTCAAAGTCCTGATTTTTATGCATTGTTTTATTTTCTAAAACGTTTAAACATTTTGTTTCTGTCAGTCAGTATATTAGCTTGCTCCTTCAAGACTGATGTCTCCTCACCCAGATTAGATTTTAAAGTGTAACCAAGACAAGGCTAAGGACAAAGCCATGAGGCACACACCATGAGCAACGCCCCTGCAAGCTAACACCAGATTACATGCTGTTTTTCAACCAACTACACGTCCCATCTTCCCCTACTATCATCCAGGAATATTTCTACACTAATCTGCAAGGACATTGTGAGCGACCTCATCAAATCCCCACCTAGGTATCAATACTTAAACTCCTGAAATATCCCAGGCTACTCAGCCTGTAGAAACAAAATTAGGCTAATTTGGCAGGAAGGTTTTGATTGCTCCCGGACCAGTTCCTACAAGCAGCTTCATTATTTTCCAGGTACCCTCAACTCCTTGTTAGAGTGATCCATTCTGGAATGCTATTAGTGATCAATATTGCTGACCCAACAGTTGCTAGAATCTACCTTTTCATCCTTTGAGAGAATTGGAGTGATATTTGCTCCGATCACATCACTTCCTTCCCCTATGATTTCTGTAGATTACTGCCAATCATTCTGTGATTACATCTTTAAGTGCTTTCAACACCCTGGAATGTAATTTGTCTATGGCTGCAAACTAGAATTCATTTAAATGTCTGGGTGGCTTTTTATAATCTCTTCATTTTTTCTGGGACTTCAATTCACTCTCAACTGTGTTTTTCTATCCGTTCTATTTTGATAATAACTTTTGCATAGTGGCAAGGACAGATAAAATAGGAGTGAAATGATTCTGTCTCCTGTCTGTATTTGCTAGCATCTCACCATCTTTTCTAAGCAATGAGGAGATCTATTATATATTCATAATTATGATTCCTAGCCTTTACATAAGTCTTCTACATTGGGAACACTCCTCTTGTTCTGAACCTTTTTGTTATCTAATTTTTATTCATTCATCAGGTCTCAGAGATAATCTCCTTGAAAAGCCTTCATAGATCCTCCACACCTAAACTAAGCACCTTTCCTATGTCCTACAACACCTTCTCACAGCCTTCCATGGAATGTAGCACATTATATCGCTGTTGCCTGCTTTCATATCTGCATTCCCCCCATTTAACTGTAAGTAAGAAGGCAATGTCCTTATCTAATTTTTTTTTTGCAGAGATCTTCATAATGCTTGGCATTGAATGGGTGCTTCATATTATTAACTATTAAAGAAATTAAAACTGTAAAGATACTTTTTATTACTTTAGCATTTTTCCAACTCATATAATTTCCTGAGATTTCTTTTACTGTCACACCAGTAACAAGTTTCCTTGGTGGTCAAAAATAAATCAAGAGTAACAGTTTCTTCCGAGATTTTCTCAACAAAAAGTTTACTTGTTGGACCTCTGAGGTGTTCGTTAAAATGTTTCTTATGCAGAAAGGAAAAAAAAATCTTCTAGCATCCATACATAATCAGAAAACCATGGCTCATTATAAATTCCTTTTTGAGGGGCACCTGGGTGGCTCAGTAGGTTGGGCAACTGACTCCTGATTTAAGCTCAGGTCATGATCTCACAGTTTGTGAGATCAAGTCCTGCACGGGGTTCTGTGCTGGCAGCGTGGAGCCTGCTTGGGATTCTCTCACTCCCTCTCTCTGTGGCCCTCCCCCACTTGTGCATGTAAGATCTCTCTCTCTCTCTCTCTCTCTCTCTCTCTCTCTCTCTCTCTCTCTCTCCCCCCATCCCAATAAATAAATAACCTTAAAAAAAGTCCTTTTTGAGTCCTATGGAGTACATTCCTACAAATGGGAGCATGTGAAAATCAAATCATGTGTCTTTTGCAAAGTCAAACAAATAAATTTCCAGGTTTAAGATTTTTTTAAAACACATTTCAATCATTAAGACAACTTTAATACTTTGAAAGCTTGGTAAATACATTTTTTATCAAATGCACTTAGTGAATTTTACATAGTCTTTAGTTTTCCTGTTTTACCAAGGGTATTTCCCACTGATACACTTTTTTTTTTACAATAAACTTCTTCAACCTATCCAATATGTCACATGTCCAGTAGTTTATAAAATTTTAAAGTTAATGGTATAACAAACTCAAATAATGATATTTCATATTTATAAGTGCATCCTGGAATGAATAAATAATGAAGACACAGTCAGCTTCTATTAAAAGTACAGGATTGAACGTTTAAGAAGTTACCTACCTATAGGGAGGTAGAATTGTTGATTTTTAACTGATTTTAAAATTTAAGTAGGTGTGATCCAGGTTGGTTCTTGAACATGTGACAAATATACCATGTTTTGTCACTTTTTTTTTTTTCTGCTCAGAACTGGCTATGTAGCAACTGTCTTGATCTATTGCCACAGATTAGCTGCTCCAGCATTTTTTCAAACTCTCTTGGGCTATGCCTACATGCTTGATGACAAACTTACCTGACTATTTGTTTCAATTGTACTAATAAGTCAAGGGCTGTTTATAAGCAACTACAATCGACTGAGACCCAGAAGTATATTTCTTTGATTAGTATTCAAAGAGGAAAATTGTTACTGATTGGTACTATTGAAAGTTATGGTACAAATTATTCTGCCACAATTCTTTTTTTTTTGTTTGTTTTTAATGTTTTTCTTTGTGTCAATTTATTTCCACTTTCTGAAATCTTCATTTTCTTTAGCATTTCAAGTTTTTATTTAAAATCTAGTAAGTAACATAGTGTAATACTAGTTTCAGGAGTAGAATTTAGTGATACATCATTTACATATAATACCCAGTGCTCATCCCAACAAGTGCCCTCCTTAATTCCTATCACCCACTTAGCCTATCCCCCACCCAACACCCCACCAGCAACCCTCAGTTTGTTCTCTGTATTTAAGAATTTCCTATGGTTTGTCTCCCTCTCTGTTTTTATCTTATTTTTTCTTCCCTTCCCTTATGTTCATCTGTTTTGTTTCTTAAATTCCACATATGCGTGAAATCATATGGCATTTGTCTTTCTCTGACTGACTTATTTTGCTTAGCATAATTTAATACATTTACATTCAAAGTGATTATGGATAGATATGAATTTAGTGCCATTGTTTTACCTGTTAGGTCCTTGTTTCTGGAGATTTTCTCTGTTCCTTTCTAGTCTTCATCACGTTTTGGTCTCTCTTTCCCAAAGAGTCACCTTTAATATTTCTTGTAGGTCTGGTTTTGTGGTCAGGAACTCCTTTAGTTTTTGTTTGTCTGGGTCACTCTTTATCTCTCCTTCTATGAAAGCCTTACTGGATAAAATATGCTTGGCTGCTAATTTTTCTCATTTAGGATGTTGAATATATTATGCTACTCCCATCTGGCCTGCTAAGTTTCTGTGGACAGGTCTGCTGTTAACCTTACTTGTCATCCCTTGTAAGTTAGGGGTTTCTTTTTCCTTGCTGCCTTTAGGACTTTTTCTTATCTCTGTATTTTGCAAATTTTACTATATGTCTTGGTGTTGGCTTGATTATGTTGATTTTGATGGGAGTTCTCTGTGTCTCTTGGATTTGGATGTCTGTTTCCTTTGCCAGACTAGGGATGCTTTTAGCTGTAATTTGTTCAAATAAACCTTCTGTCCCTTTTTTCCATCTCTTCTTTTTCTGGGACTCCTATGATACAAATGTTATTATACTTTATGGAGTTACTAAGTCCCCTAAATCTACATTTGTGATCTAATATTTTTATTTCCCTCTTCTTTTCATTATTTTCCATTATTTTATCTTCTATATCATTTATTCATTTCTCTACTGTCAGTTTTGCATTATGGATATAGCATTTATTTTGGCTTGACTAGTTTTTAGGTCTTTTATCTCCATGGTAAGGGACTCCCTGGTGTCTTCTATGCTTTTCTCAAGCAGAGCTAGTATCCTTATGATTATTGCTTTAAATTCTTCCTTTTGAGGTGAGTTCCTCCATGTTGGCATTTTGTCTAGGTCTTAGTCTTCTGTGTGTTGGGAAAGTCTGTTACGTTTCCTGCTCCTGAAAGTAATGAATTTATTAAGAAGAGGTCATATACTGTCCAGGGCCTGGCACATTAGGAAGTGTTTCTGGTATATGCTGTGTGCACTCTGCTATTGTGTTTTGGCTGCTCTTTCCCTCAGGTCAGTTCTCTGCAGAGTTTCTCCTTGCCTACAGTGGGGACTGTTTGGACCTTTATGCAGTGTGTGATGAGTTTTAAGTAGGTCCGCCTGTGAAAAAAAGCCTGATCTTATTCCCACTAGAGCTGAAGCTTTGTAGCACTCTATGATCAGTAGACTTGATGTGTGTGTGTGTGTGGTGGTGGGGGGGGGGGGGTTGTTCTGGTCTTCTGGAGGAGGGCCCACTACTACTCTATTAGGCATACTTGCCTTAATACAGAAGTACTTGCAGAGTGCAGGGGAATAGAGCTTGGTGTTAGGGGCTCAAGCCTTCACTGTAGGTGCTGTGCTGCTCAGTGAAGTCCTTCCATGCTGATGGGCAAGGGGGATAAATGGCGCCAGCCTGCTCTCTCACCCCCCAGAGAAGGGAGTTCCCACTCACCACTGTCCAAGAAGCCCTCATAGAATGGTGAACAATCCCCCCCTCATATGTCCCAGGCATCCCTTAGATCCCTGCTTTCACCCTTTCTGTGTCTGGGCTGTCTGTATAACTGGCAGTACAATGCACCTACGTTTTATCTCAGGCACACCAGCTGAGTTTCAAAACTCCAAATTTTAGGGACCTGGCAAGGTGTGGACCCATGCTGATCCTGTAGGGGAGGGCCTCACCACATCTGCAGCAACACTTTAGTCAGGTGTAATGATAAATCCTAAGAGAGAAGACTTAAAAATAAGTCAGTTTTAATTTTTGAAGTATTATTAATATATTTAGAATTCAGGGGCACCAGGATGGTAAAGTCGGTTAAGCCTCTGACTCTTGGTTTTGGCTCAGGTCATGATTTCATGGTGTGAGTTTGAGCTCCACATTCCATAAGTACGGAGCTTGCTTGGAATTCTGTCTCCTTCTCTCTCTGCCCCTCCCTTGCTTAATTTTTTTTTTTTTTTTTTGTACAAAAGAATTGACTAGAGTCCTGGTCAGTTCAGCTGCTATCCAGCTGTCTATGTACTATATAGACTGAGTAGCTTAGAAAAAATTGAAATTTATATCTCATTGTTCTGGAGAACAGAGGTCTAAGATCAGGTTGTCAGTCTGGTTAGATTCTGGTGATAACCTTCTTTTTGGTTGCATACTACTGACTTCTTGTATCCTCACATAGCTAAAAGGTCTAGAAAGCTCTCTGGGGTCTCTTTCATAAGAGCAGTAAATCCCATTCATGAGGGTCTCCCTCTCATGACCTAATTCTTCCTGAACACCCCATGTCCTAATACCATCATATTGGGGGTTAGTATTTCAACATATAAATTTTTGGGATATACATTCAGTCCATAAAACTAGGATAATGGTCCTGTTTTAAGGATTTGAGTAACATGGAATTTAAGCTCTGATCAGTTATAAATGATAGTTGTTTAAAATACTTTTAAAAATTCTTGGTGTTTAGAGATGTATACATTATAATAGATAAATAAAAAGTCTATCCAATATAATCCTACCTTCTTACGTTATAACTAAGTGGAAATTTGATGTCCTGTCAAGAATATTAACTTAGCCATTTAAGCAAAGCATAGTATCTTGGAAAATAAAATTTTAAAATACCATGTACAATCGCAAGAAAAAAACATAAAATACTTAGGGATAAATTTAACAAAATATGCATAAAACAAAATATGCACAAAACTACAAAATACTGCTAGGAGAAATGAAAAGAGATGTAAGAAAATGTAGATATATTCTATAGACATTGATAAAAAGATTAAATATTACTAATAAGTAAATTTTTCCTAAATAATTTATAGGTTCAATGAAATTCCAATCAAAATTACAGCAAGACTTTTTTTTTTTTTTTGTAGGAATTGATAAACTAATTCTAAAACGTACATGGAAATCCATAGGACCTAGGACAGCCGAACATGATTCTGAAAAACAACAAAAGTAGAATGTTTATACTACCTGAAAAAAATAAAAATAAACAATAGGGGCACCTGGGTGGTTCAGTTGGTTGAGCGTCTGACTTCAGCTCAGGTCATGATCTCACAGTTTGTGAGTTCTAGCCCCGCATCAGGCTCTGTGCTGGCAGCTCGGAGCCCGGAGCCTGCTTCGGATTCTGTGTCTCACTCTCTCTGCCTCTCCTCTACTCATGCTCTGTCTCTGTCTCTCAAAAATAAATAAAAATGTTTAAAAAATTAAAAAAAAATAAAGCACAGCATGAATGAAATTGACAAACTTTATCATCTATGTTTTCTATTGTCTGGCAATAAACATTGCAAGTTAGACTGACCAGGTCACTGACCTCAGACATAAACTTAAATCTTTGCAGGTAAGTTTATTTTTAAGAGTCAAGTTGAAAAATATCATTAATTTTCATTGATAATCTCAGACTAAAAGTAGAGATAAAATTAAAGTACAAAAGAAAGTCAAATCAATAATGACCATCAAGTCACCAAACTGTAAATATACAATGGTAGATAATATGGAGCTTTTATCTTAGAAACCTGTTTGGTTTCATTCCCTCTGTTTCACTCTTCTGAGAATCAAGACAGAATCATGGAATAGTTCAGCAACAACCTAGGTCCACAGTTCGGTCAATTTTCCTAGACAATAGTATAAGTCCCTCACAATATAGCCCAACCTAAGAGCAGTCTTTGGAAAAAAATTTCAGAACAAAAAAAGACTTTCTGTTTAAACCTAAGCAGCACATTTTCTATAATAAGCATTAAGAGGGTACACTCCTTTTTTTTATTTAAAAATTTTTTTGAATGTTTATTTGCTTTTGAGAAAGAGATAGAGGCAGAGTGTGAGTGGGCAAGGGGCCCAGAGAGGGAGACACAGAATCTGAAGCAGGCTCCAGGCTCTGAGCTGTCAGTACAGAACCCAACAAGGGACTCAAACTCGTGAACCATGAGATCATAGCCTGAGCTGAAGTCGCATGCTCTACCGACTGAGCTACCCAGGTGCCCCAAGAAGGTATACTCCTTTTAAACAGCTTAATGAGATATAATTTACATGTGATAATATTCACTCTTTTAAAGTTCAATGATTTTTAATGTATTTACTGAGTTGTACACTGTAATCACTATCATCTAATTTTAGGACATTTTCCTTACCTCAGAAAGAAATCTGTACCCAATTAGCATTCACTTCCAATTTGTCCTCACCCAACCTCACCACCCCCAGATGTAGGCAACCACTAATCTATTTTCTGTCTTCACAGAATTGCATAATCTAGACATTTTATATAAATGGGATCATACACTATGTGGTCTTTTGTGACTGGCTTCCTTTACTTACAAACTGTTTTCAAGGTCCATCCATGTTGTAGCCTCTATCAGTACTTAATTCCTTTGTATTGCTTAATAAGATTTCATAGTATAGATATGCCATTTGTTTATTCATTCATCAGTTGTTGCGAATTTGGATTGTTTCAACTTTTGGCTATGGTGAATAATGCTACTATAAATAATCTGTATACATGTTTTGATATTAACATATGTTTTGTTCCTTTTGAGTAAATACCTAAGAGTGGAATTTGTAGGGCATATAGAAACTCTATATTTAACATTTTTTAGGAACAGCTAAACTGTTCTCCAGTGTAGCCTCAACCATGAACATTCCCAGTAGGAGGGTATGAGGGTTTCAATAGCTTCACATCCTCACCAACTTTTTGTTAGTTTTTTTTTTTTTAACTGAAGTGTAAGTGGCATACAATGTTATATTAGTTTCAGTACAACATGATGCATAGGGGCACTTGTACCCCAATGCTTATAGCAGCACTTTCAACAATAGCCAAATTATGGAAAGAGTCTAAATGTCCATCAACTGATGAATGGATAAAGAAATTGTGGTTTATATACACAATGGAATACTACGTGGCAATGAGAAAGAATGAAATATGGCCTTTTGTAGCAACGTGGATGGAACTGGAGAGTGTTATGCTAAGTGAAATAAGCCATACAGAGAAAGACAGATACCATATGTTTTCACTCTTATGTGAATCCTGAGAAACTTAACAGAAGACCATGGGGAGGGGAAGAAAAAAAAAGGTTAGAGAGGGAGGGAGCCAAAACATAAGAGACTCTTAAAAACTGAGAACAAACTGAGGGTTGATGGGGGGTGGGAGGGAGGGAGGGAGGGGAGGGTGGGTGATGGGTACTGAGGAGGGCACCTGTTGGGATGAGCACTGGGTGTTATAAGGAAAACAATTTGACAATAAATCTCATATTAAAAAAAAACCCAAAAAACAATAAGTGTATCACCATTTGTCATCATACAATGTTATTACAGTATTATTGACCATATTCCCTATGCTGTATTTTCATCTCCATGATTTATTTATTTCGTAACTGGAGTTGTACCTCTTAATCTCCTTTATCTATTTCCCCCATCTCCCTACCCATCTCCCTTCTGGCAACCACCACTTGGTTTTCTGTATCTAAGTGTCTGTTTCTGTTTTTTGTTTGCTTGTTAGATGCCACATATATGAAATTATATGGTATTTGTCTTTCTCTATCTGACTTATTCTATCCATGTTGTTGCCAATGGCAACATCTCATTGTTTTTTATGTTAACCAATATTCCATTTTATATATATATATATATATATATATTCATTCCATATATGTATATACACATGTATACATATACATATACACCATAATATTCACTCCTCTAACGTTCAAAGATTTTTAATGTATTTACTGAGTTGTACACTGTAATCACTATCATCTAGTTTTAGGACATTTTCCTTACCTCAGAAAGAAATCTGTACCCATTAGCATTCACTTCCAATTTGTCCTCACCCAACCTCATCATCCCCAGATGTATACACACACACACACACACACACACACACACACACACACACACACCATATCTTGTTTATCCATTCACCTGTTGATGGACACTTAACTTGCTTCTATATTTTGGCTATCATAAATAATGCTGCAATAAACATGGGGTGTATATATCCTTTGAATTGGCATTTTTGTTTTCTTTAGGTAAATAACCAGTAGTGCAATTATTGGATCATATAATAGTTCTAATTTTTTGAGGAAACTCGATACTGTTTTTCACGGTGATTGTACCACTGGGATTTACATTCCCACTAACAATGCACTAGGGTTCTTTTTTCTCCACATCCTCACCAACACTTGTTAGTTCTTGTCTTTTTGCTACTAGTCATTCTGAGTGATATGAGATGATATCTTATCGTGGTTTTGATTGTTATTTCCCTGATGATTAATGATGTGGAGCATCTTTTCTTGTGTCTGTTGGCTATCTGCATGTCTTCTTTGAAAAAATGTCTTTCAGGTTCTCTGCCCATTTTTTAATTGGATTTTTTATTTTTCTCAGTGTGAAGTTGTGTAAGTTGTTTTTAAAAAAATTATAGTTACAGTGAGTTTAAAAGAGGTATCTCACTGCGGTTTTGATTTGAATTTCTGAAATGATTAATAATGTTGAGCATCTTTAATTTGCTTGTTGGATGTTCCTATATCTTCTTAAAGAAATATCCATATCCTTTGCCCATTTTTAATTAGGCTACTTGCCTTTTTATTATTGAGCTTTAAGGGTTCTTCATCTATTGTGGATATAGGTCTCTTAGCACAATAGGATTTGCAAATACTTTCTCTTTCAAATTATTTGATGTAATTGAAGCATAAAAGTTTGAAATTTTGATTGATGCTAACATCGATTTTCCCTGTTTTTGATCGTGATTTTGATGTCATGGCTAAAAAATTATTTTATAATCCAAAGTCACAAAGAGTTGCTCTATGTTTTTTCCTAAGAATTTTATAGTTTTAGCACTTTAGATTTTTGACCCACTTTGAGTTAATCTTCATGTATCATGTAAATTAAGGGTACAGACTCATTGTTGTGCATGGCAGTATCCAGTTATCCCACCACTATTTGTTTAAAAGCTACTGTTTTCCCCCCATTGAATTGCCTTGGCATCTTTGTCAGGATTGATCAGAAATGTAAGGGTTAGTTTCTAAAGCCACAATTCTATTTGCTTGATCTATATGTCTATCTCTACCTCAGTACAACACTTTCTGATTGCTGTAACTTTGTAGTAAGTTTTGGAATTAGGAAATGTGAAAACTACAACTTTTTTCTTTGGTTTCAAGATTGTTCTGGCTATTCTTGTTCTCTTGTACTTACACAGGGATTTTAGAATCAGCTGATGTACTCCTTTCAACACAACATATATATGCTAACTCAGATAAATTCAAGTTCAATGTCATGCCTTTTTCAAAACATTTTCTAATAGAATGTTCCATTTATTTCAACCTCCATGTTTCCATTGGCCTCTTCTCGTTTTCCTAACTTCTATATTTAACTATGCATGGTTATCTCCATTCTGAAAAAATCATTTCTTGACATTGCCTCACCCTTCATGGTCCAAATTTGTAAAAAAGCAGTCTCTGTTTTTACCCTCAACTCTCTCTTAAAGCTACACAGAAAAAAGTTACCAATGACATTCTATTGGCAAACAAAGCAGCACACCTTCAATCCTTACTGAGGCATTTCACACCAACAACTATCCTTATGTTTTTCTTTTCTTTTTTTAAATGTTTATTTATTTTTGACAGAGAGAGTGTGAGCAGGGGAGGGGCAGAGAGAGAGGCAGACACAGAATCCGAAGCAGGCTCCAGGCTCTGATCTGTCAGCACAGAGTCTAACGTGGGGCTTGAACTCACGAACTGCGAGATCATGACCTGAGCCGAAGTCAGACACTTAACCAACTGAGCCACCCAGGTGCCCCTTTCCTTATGGTTTGACCCTTTCCTCATTTGTTTTAGAATTCCACTACAGTCTCCTCTTGTCTTTTGCACTCATCTCTTGCTTCTATTCTTCACATGTTGGCTTTACCCAGGTTTCTTGTCTCAGCTTTTTCCATTTCTCATTTTGCAGACCCTCACCAACCTCTAAACTAAACTCTAATGACAGTCTTCCTCTTGTAGGTTTTATTTGTTTTCAGATGAACATTCAGTATGTATCTCAAAAAAAACCACAAAGTGAAACTCCATATCATTCTCCTCAAAATTGTTTCTCATTCTTTCTTCCATATATCAATAAAAAAAAACTATCTAATTTTAAAAAGCAAAAGGGTTTGAAGTCATTTTCAACTTTCCCTTTCTCTTTTCTCACAGGTGAATGGTCAGCTTGTCACTTTTATCTCTAAAATGTGTCTTCCATTCATCCTCTTCTCTTCATTTTTGGGCTCAATTCAATTCCTCCTTATTTTTTCTTTGGATTCCAGTAATATCTCTCCCTCTATCTTTCATAATTCCAAAATGTTCTGTGAAATATAGAATTTATCACATCTCTCCTATTCTTTTTAATTTTTTTTTAATGTTTATTCTTGAGAGAGAGGGTGCGTGAGAGTGGGGGAGGGGCACACACACACACACACACACACACACACACACACACACAGAATCTGAAACAGGTCCCAGGCTCTGAGTTATCAGCACAGGGCCTGACGTGGGGTTTGAAACCACAAACCAGGAGATCATGACCTGAGCTGAAGTGGGGTGCTTGATGTGATCTACAACATCACTCCTATCCTTAAAAATCCATGGGGGGCCTGGGTGGCTCAGTCAGTTAAGTGTCCAACTTTGGTTCAGGTTATGATCGCATGGTTTGTGGGTTTGAGCTGTGCTTCAGGCTCTGTGCTGACAGCTCAGAGCCTGGAGCCTGCTGCAGATTCTGTGTCTCCCTTGCTTCCTGCCCCCCCCCTTCAAAAATAAATACATTTTTTTTAATAAATAATTTTTAAAAAATCCTTCAGCGACTCCCCATTACCTGTAGAGTAATTTAGTTTGCTTAGTTTGGTATTAATGGTGCTGTGAAACTCAGTACCAGATTATTTTTTCAATCTTAAATCCAATGATACAATTGCTCTTTTCAACAATCTCTATAATCTGTTGCCTGGCTTCCCAAATATGCCGCCAAATATACACCCTGCTGATTTAGCCATAAAGGACTTATTCACTGTAAACCTCGCATTGCTGATACATATGTATTTTCAGGAAAAAACTTCCATTCTCTCATCTTCCCACAACTCACTCTCATAGACTTAGGAAACTCTTATCCTTCCAGGTCAGGCCAGATGTAATGTCCTCACTGTAAGTCTCTTTAATCAAGTTTGCTCTTCTCAAAGCAGATTTAATCACTATAAAATTTGCCACCATATATTTATTTTACTGTTTTCTTTACTAAAGTTTTCACTCTTTGAAGGTGAACACTAAATCTCATTCATCAGAGCATCTCTAGAAGTTTAACATAGACATTGCTACATTGTTGATGATCAGCGCATTACTTAATGTAAATTTTATAAAATTTAAATGGACTGATTGAATTGTACTGCTTCCTGACTATTAGAAGTATTAGTCGGCGGCATGTTTGAATTGCATGGGCCAACCCCCACAAAGTTGCCAATAATTAAGTAAATGAGACATGCCAACATGAAATTTGGAGAAACACATATGTGGTAGGAATTGTAACAAAAAGAAAAAAGAGAGAGAGAGAGACTGACTTCTGTTTCTGAGAAAAGTAGTAGCTCAGAGGCACTGGAAATAGAAACAACTAAAATGTTGGTATAGGGGCACCTGGGTGGGTCAGTAGGTTAAGTGTCTGACTTCTGGTTTTGGCTCAGGTCATGATCTCACGAACCATGAGCGCTGCATCCAGCTCTGTGTTGACAGTACAGAACCGGCTTGGGATTCTCTTTTTTCCTCTCTCTCTCTCTCTGTCTCTCTCTCCAAATAAACATCTTTAAAAAATTATAACTATATCCTTGACAAAAAAAAAACTTCTCAAAATCAAAAACTAAATTAAAACTGCTACCTACATAGTTTTTTAAAAAACCTGAAACCATTGTTACCATGGGGTAGAGAATTACTATTGTTTAATCTTAGTTTCCATTTCTTTTCCTGCTTCCTGGGACAGAAGGCATGTAAGACAAAGACAAGGACTTACCACACGTAAGAAATCTAATACGACATTTCTACCATACTTTGAGTGTGGAGTGTACCAGAAATAAACCCGCACCATGGCGTGAGATGGCAAAAAATTCTCTGCCATAATTTTGTTGCTCGGTTCAGAAAAAATATCTCCCTCGAGTATTCACAGCCAAACAATGCTCCTCATGCTGATTTGTAGCTGAATCCACACTGCCTTGGTGACCCAAGAAACTTAAATCTAACAATCTGTTTAAAGTACTTAGTAGTGCCTCCAGGCACCTGGAATGAGCTTGGGCAAATTGTTTGAGTGAATCACCTTCCATCCAGACTTCAAAGGATTCCTACAGATAAAGTTCCAACAGGAATTTGGATTCACTGTCAAAATTTTATGAAACAATCCCACAAATAATCACTAGAGTTTAACAAAAACAACAGACGATGGAAAGACTTTGTACCCAGAATATAAAAGCATATGTTTAACATGTTTGAATAAATAACATAGTAAAACTAAAAAAGTGTAAAGCAGATTGCAAAGAGCCTAATAGAACTTCTGGAAATAAGAAATGTGAAACAAATAAAAAATTTCAATGGACAGGTTACATTGTAAATTTAGTAAATAGTAAATATCATGGGAATTTAATGGGAAATTTAATAATTGGAAGACAGAGCTGAAGAAATGATCTGTAACACAACATGGAAACAGAGTTGGAAAATATGAAATACATAGAGAATACCATGAGTTTTTAGTAGGCATTTAATTAGAGTACCATAATTTTTTTTTTTAATTAGAGAGAATGAGGAAGGGACATTATTAATCAGATGGTATCTTAGGTCAGTTTTCCCAGAAGCAGCCTCTGAAATAAGGATTTATGAACAGGTAACTTAATAAGGCAATATTCTCTGGAGAGACCAGCAAGAGAATGAGGGGAGCAGGAGAGGAAAGAAACACAGCCAAGCAAAAGTGTGGTCTCAGGCAAACACCTGCAGAACATAATAGCTTCAGCCTGATCCTACAAGGGAACTCTGGAGCAAATTATACTTCACAGTTGTCCAAGGCAAGAAAGCTAAGCTGTCATACTTCATCTGTCAGCCCTTGGTCAAGGGCTATACAAAGAGAACCAAATTTCCAGAGACCTCTACATTCCTACTTATGTGGAAAAGGACCTCAGTACACAAAGTACAGTTCCCACATTTATGCAGAATTCAAATTTTCCAGATTTTAGTCAAAATAGATTTTGTACTGCTAAGTCCTCTTGGTTCTCATTTTCCCTTCAATTTTAGCCTGGTCTTATCAACTCTTTTATGAATATAAAAATGTTTTTAATACTTTGTCTGTATTTTAGTTGCTTGTGATTACAGGCTTGCTTCTAATAACCGAATCTGACATTGTTTGTAATTGTAAGCCTCATCTTTTTTCTCAAATTTCACTAGTTTTTTGAGGTGTTTCTTTTGTATTTTTATATATTGTTGGATGATGTTTTTCTGATCCATTCTAAAGGTCTCTATTTTGATAGTGAGTTTAACATATTTGTATTTATTTCAATTGCTGCTAGCACTCATTAGTATCTTCACATGTGATTTTTTTCTTACATATTTTCTATACTTTAATTCTCCTTTCGAACCTTCCATTGAACATACCAGGTTTCTTCTTATATGAAAGTTAACATTGTATTTTATTTTTTTTGTTGGGCACCAGTAAAATGATATATATCTGCATTAGTTTCCTCTTTTCTACTCCTTTCTTTTATGTATCAATATCCATAGTGTGTAAACCCTTCCATCTCTCACTCTCCTCTCTCCTACCACCACCATGTTTGTATTTCTACATTTCCAATGCTGAGATTTATGGATCTTTTATAGATTTTAAGTTTACGTTAGCACAAAAGTTATTTCCACAACTCCACATTCCATCTACTTCTTAGATTTTCCTAGGTTTATCTGACAACTTTCTAGAGGATTTCTGAAAGAGTATTTTCAAAACAGCCTGTTTACTTGATGAAGTTCTGAGTTCTTGTTTGCCTAAAAATACATAAGTATGTTTTCCTCGCATTTAAATTACTGTTAGTTGAATAGTTCAACTAACTATTAGTTGAATTAGTTCAACTAACAACTATTAGTTGAATAGTTCAACTAATAGTTGAATAGATTTAAAGTTCTTTCATTCTGACTCTTTGCAACAATGCTATTCTACTTATATGTAAAATACAAGGTCATATGTATTTTGTATAGAAGATTGACTTTGTGAAGTATGTTACTGACCCATATCCTGTTCTTTTTAAAAATAACCTTCTATTAGAAAGCTTTAAGAAAGGCTTTTGATGTTTTAACTCTAGTACGTTTATATTTTTTTAATTACCTATATGGCTATATCTATATGGCTTGAAGTATGAAAAATGTCAGTGTTTCTCTCTCTTTAATTTTTAGAAATTCTAGGTCATTATTTCTTCAAGTTTTTCCTCATTTCCATTTTGTTTTCCTATCAGTTTTCTGGAAAACCCTTAATTTGGAGGTTAACACTTTCACATTTCATCATCCATGTCTCTAAACTTTTGTTTCACTGAACTCTCTTTATCCCTTCTGGATAACTTTTCTGAGTTCCTCAACTGAATTCTTAAAGTCACTACTTTGTTACCCTGTTGTACTAATTTTCATATTTTAATCCATCTATGAGTTCTTTATTTCATTTCTTTAAAACTTACTATTCTGCTGATCTTTCCAATATTCCTTTTTATCTCTTTGAGAATATTGATTATGCTTGCCTTATATTTATTTCAAGTTTTTGTTTTTATTTATTTATTTAAGTACAATCTACTCCCCAACATGGGGCTTGAATTCACAACCCCAAGATTAAGGGTCTCATGCTGTACTTACTGAGCCAGCCCTGGGCCCTTATTTATATTTACTTTAAGTTTCTGGTCCACTAAATTCTCCTTTATCTGGCATAGGTTAGAGAGATTCACTTCAAGTTTGTGAGTTTTTAAAATATTTATTTATTTTTGAGAAAGAGAGTGCAAGCAGGGAAGGGGCAGAGGTGGGAGGAAGGTACAGAAGATGCGAAGTGGGCTCTGCACTAACAACAGCAGTGAGCCCGATGTGGAGCTCAAACTCACAAGCTGTGAGATCATGACCTGAGCAAAAGTTGGATGCTCAACTGACTGAGCCACCCAGGTGCCCTATGAGATTTTTTAACTTTACACCCTGGGTTGAACCACTCTCTATGTACCCCTACTCACAATAAGCAACTCTACCCTTTGTGGACACTCCTTTCCTCCTCTCTAGTCCTGGAAGGGATGGTGGGCAGGAGGGAATTCTCAGGAGCCAGCTACAATGTCAGAACCTGTGGTTACCCACCTTCCACCCCAGCTTGGCAAGAGTGCCATTCTGCTATTTTCCCACCATCTGTAGCTGGCGCTAGACCGGTGCTAATGATTGTTTCTCCTTACTATAGGCAATAATCCATGCAGGACAATATGAGGAAAATCAGGAATTACACCTGAAATGTTGCTGTCCTAACTTCTGCTACCCTGTACACCGCTCTTTTCATGTGTAGGTTGTTCTTCTTTCTCTCCATAAATGAAGACCAATCAACTTACATCTTCCTAAGAATTCTGTCTTTTCATTGTAGTTTCTCAGAATCAACCATAGAATCCATCATCTCTGTCACATCCACAGAACTATACCCAGAGGAAGAAGCCAGCAATGCCTATTAATTTGTCAAAAACTGGGGGAGGTTTTCCAATTATTTTATTTTATCCTATAACAAAGACCAACTTGACTGCTGCATCTCTGTCTTCAACACTCCATTTTTGACCATCTGTTACAAACTAATTCAGTTCCACAGGATTCTGTGTAACTAGCATGATGCATTGGACAAAAGTGTAGGCCATTATCCTAAACTTCTAAGAGAATGTTCTCTTTTGCTGGGGAAGTCATTTACTTACATAAATCTCTGAGGAGTAACACAGTTGTCAAAGTTGTAAATTGAAAAGTCTTGAATTTCATATGTTAAACCCCCTCCATATTACACATTTGAAGCAATAAAAAGGGCTCAACCAAAGCATCCTGTGAATAAATAGGAGCAGATAAGGAAGAAAGAACATCATGAGTTTTCCAGCTTCTTGACGCAAGTGCTGTTAAGTAGTCCAGTTTGGCAGTATTTTCTCTGAGAGTGAAGGACAACCCTAACACTGACCTTGAACTGCTTTCTAGCTCTCTAGAGTACATTATAAAATGATGTATAAAAGTGGACAATAGTGTTTCTCTCTCTCTCTCAGAGTTTTAATTGTAGATAAAGTATTCCTATATAAGATAACTCTCAAATCAGAGATATATTCATATGTTTACAAATACTTATTTTAAAATCAACCCTGAAACTTATTATCTTGATAGTTCCAATGTCATGGCAGAGTTGTCTATTGACATTAACTGTCATTAACATGAAGAACGGTTGTAAATTACCTCTCCCATTCAGAAGTCTACATGTCTAAAAAGAGATTTTTTTTCTTTACACATGCAACATTATTTTTTTTAGCTCTTCAAATCTTTGAAGCCATCTATTTGTCCACTGAAGAAGAAATTCTTCAAGGATTAATTGAATAAACAGTTTGGTAAAAACTGGGGAATTGCCACCAAAGACAGATCATAATAAGTGGTTGCAACAAACAGAAAAGCTCTTAAGAAAAAGCTTTCAGCAGACTCTAAGAGTTAGAATCTCCTACAGGTTTTGCAAATAACAGCCATGGTTGCAAATCAAGGGCCTGACTTTAGGTACACAAATCTCAGTCCAGGTGGTAACTGGAACAAAGTGTTGGCCCTAAATGAAATTGCAAAGTAAGTGAAATTCATCAGTGCACACACAGGCTCTTTCTCTTTCACCTCTTCCTCTGAATGCTCCCACAGGCTTGAAGCTTTCCCCTTCACTGACAACTCAAATTCATTTAATCGTGTATTCATTCAATGAACAATTCATAAGACTTAAGTGCCAGATGATAGAATTATTAAGACACACAAGACATAAAGTATACACTTAATAATTCATAGTTTAATGGGGAGAAAGATGCAAAATAAATGCAATCCAATGTGATGAATACAATAATTAGAATTAGATACTATGTATAGACTTGACTCACAGAAGAAAGTTATCAACTTCACTTAGAAAGCTCAGGGAAGGTTTTGAATTAGAAGACACTTGAATTGGGTCTTAAACCACCAGGTATGAGGGATAATGTTAGGGGTAAGTGTTCCATGAGAATTAACTGAGTGTGCAAATGCAGAAAAAGTGACAACAGATTGCTACACATTGAAGTGAAATTGCTAGAATAAAAGATAATATTCTAGGTTGGAGGAATAAATCCCTAAAATGTGAATTTCTGTAACTTGAGAAATTAGGAATATTATTTGATTTTACAGAGAAACCTTCCAGGAAACCCAGAAAATGAATTATTCTGCTAACTCTTAAACATTTGCTAGTCCTAGTCCTTATTAGTCTTTACAGTTTGATTTCCTTTCTCCCTCCCTTCCTCCCACTTGATCTATTTTTCTGTTTCACATCATATTCACATACACACATTCACACATGCATAGTAAGCATCACCTAAAATGGACCATAGTACTATAGAATATGGCATTCTTTGAGGCTTAAGGAGTGCTTAGGATTCTCTCTCTGTCTCTCTCTCTCTCTCTCTCTCTCTCTCCCTCTCCTTCTCCCTCTCTCCCTCTGCCCCTCTTCTCTGCACACATGCTCTCTCTCAAATAAAATATTTTTTTTTTAAAAAGAGCTTATCACTCCTAAACCAGCCTTACAAGTAATGTTAAACCACTACTTTAAGTAGGGTTTAAGTGGGGATGGGGGAGGCCATAATTAGATGTAAAATTATGAAAAAAAATGTAAAATATGATAGCATATAACATAAAATGTGGAGGAGGGGGTAAAAATAAAAGTCTTTTTAGAATGTGTTTGAACTTAAATGACCATCAGCTTAATATGGACTGCTATATACTTAGGATGATATATATGAACCTCATGGTAACTACAAACCCAACATCTGTAATAGGTAAAAATAAATAAATAAATAAATAAATAAAACAAAGTCAAATATAACACTACAGAAATTCACCAATTGTGAAGAAAGAGAGCAAGAGAAAAGAAAGGAACAGAGAGGAACTACATCAGAAACAAATTAACAAAATGATGATAAGTACATACTTATTGTCAATTTAAATATAAATGGCCTAAATGCTCTAATCAAAAGATGTACGGTAGTAGAATGGATGAAAAAAAAAAACAAGATATATATATATATATATATATATATATATATATATATATATACACACACTTCCTACAAGAGATTTATCTCAGACCTAAAGACACATGGAGTGAAAGTGAAGGGATGGAAAAAGATTTACCATGCAAATGGAAGAAAAAATGCTGGGGTAGTAATACTTATATCAGACAAAATAGACTTTAAAACAAAGACTGTAGCAAGAAATACATTACATTATTATAAAAGGATCAATCCAACAAGAGGATGCACCCAACACTGGAGCACCTAAATATATAAAAGCCAATACTAACAAACATAAAGAGAATAATTGATAGTAATACAATAATAGTAGGAGATTTTAACATCCCGCCTATGTCAATAAATAGATCATCCAGGCAGAAAATCAATAAAGAAATAGCATCTTTGAATGATACATTAAAGTAGATATATATAACAGATATATACTGGACATTTCATCCAAAAGCAAAAGAATACACATTTTTTTCCAAATGTACATGAGACAGTCTCCAGAATAGATCACATGGTAGGCCACAAAACAAGTCTCAATAAATTAAAAAGGAAAAAAAAACCTGAAATCATACCATCCGTCTTTTCTGACCACAATGGTATAAAAGTAGAAATCAATCACAAGAAAAAAAAACTGGAAAAATCATAACTGGAGGGTAAACAACATGACACTAAACAACTAATAAATCTACAAAACACACACACACACACACACACAAAGAAGAAATAAACCAATATATGGGGCTAAATGAAAATTCAACAGTCCTAAATCTTTGGAATGCAGTGAAAGCTGTTCTGAGAAAGAAAAATACATAGAGATACAGGCTTACTTCAAGAAATAAGAAAAAGCTCAAATAAACCATCTAACTTTAGAGCTAAAGGAACTAGAAAAAGAACAAAGTCCAAAGTGAGTAAAAGGAAGGAAATAATAAAGATCAGAGCATAAATAAATGATAAAAATCAATGAAATCAGGAGCTGGTTCTTTGTAAAGATAAACAAAGTGGTTAACCCTTAGCCATACTTATCAAGAAAAAAAATTGAGAAAGGACACAAATAAATAAAATTAGAAATGAAAGAGAAGTACCAACTGACACCACAGAAATACAAAGGATTATAAGAGATTAGTATGAAAATTTTATGACAATAAATTGGACAACCTGGAAGAAATGGAAACATGCAATCTTCTAAAACTGACTCAGGAAGAAATAGAAACTCTGAACAGACCAATTACTACCAATAAAATTGAATTGGTAATCAAAAAACTACTAAGAAAATAAAAGTGCAGGACCTGAATTCACAGGTAAATTCTACCAAACAGTTAAGGAAGAGTTAATATGTATTCTCTTCAAACAATTCCAAAAAAATAAAAGAGGAAGAGAAGTTTCCAGATACATTCTATGAGGCAAGCATTAGCCTGATACCAAAACAAAAGACACTACAAAACAAGAAAACTATAGGCCAAGATCTCTGATGAACAAAGATGCAAAAATTCCCAACAGATTAGCAAATCAAATCCAACAATAATTAAAAGGATCATTCACCATGATCAAGTGAGATTTAATCCTGGGATGCAAGGATGGTTCAATATTTGCAAATCAATCAATATAATACACCATGACAAAATGAAAGATGGTATTCATAGGATCATCTCTATAGAGACAGAAAAAGCACCTCGCAAAATTCAACATCCATTCATGATAAAAACTCTCAGTGAAGTGGGTATAGAGGGAACATATCTCAACATAAGGCCATATATGACAAACCCACCCCTGATATCATACTAAATGGCAAAACACTGAGAATTTTTCCTTTATGATCAGGGATAAGACAAGAATATCCACTCTTACCACTTTTATTCAACCTCATACTGGAAGTTCTAGGCACAGCATTCAGACAAGAAAAATAAATAAGAGGAATTATAGTAAGAAAGAAGTTATACTGTCACTATGATGACATGATATTATACATATAAAACCCTAAAGATATCACCAAAAACTAAAAGATGAATTCAGTAAAGTTGCAGGACACAAAATTAATACCCAGAAATTACTAGTGCTTCTATACACTAATAACAAAGTAGTAGAAAGAGAAATTAATATATTTACAAATGGACCAAAAATAATAAAATACCTAGAAATATGTGTAACCAAGAAGGTTAAAAGACCTGTGCTCTGAAAACTATGAACATTGACAAAAGAAACTGAAGATGACACAAATAGAAAGATAGTAAATGTTCATGGATGGGAAGAATTAAGATTATTAAACTGTCCATACTACCCAAAGCAATCTAGAGATTCAGTACAATCTCTATAAAATACCAATAGCATTTTTCACAGAACTAGTACAAATAATCTGAAATTTGGTACTACAAGAGAACACAAATAGCCAAAGAAATCTTGAGAAAGAAGAACTAAGCTGGATATATCAATTCCCGATTCCAAGACATACTATAACACTGTAGTAATCCAAACCGTACTACACAAAAATAGACACATAGGTCAATAGAACAGAATAAAGAGCCCAGAAATAAACACATGCTTATCTGGTCAATTAATATATGACAGAGGAGGCAAGAATATACAATGGTAAAAAGACCATTTCTTCAATAAATCATGCTAGGAAACCTGAGCAATTACATGCAAAAGAATGAAAGTGGACCATTCTCTCATACCATATACAAAAATAAGCTTGAAATAGATTAAAGACCTAAATGTGAAACATGAAATCATAAAAATTCTAGAAAAGAGTGTAGACAGAAATGTCTCTGACATTGGCCATAGCAACATTTTTCTAGATATGTCTCCTAAGGCAAGGGAAACAAAAGCAGAAATAAATACTGAGATTACATCAAAATAAAAAGCATTTGCACAGCAAAGGAAACCATCAACAAAACTAAAAGGCAAACTACTGAATGGGAGAAGATGTTTGCAAATGATATATCTGATAAAGGGTTAATATCCAAAGTATGTAAAAGACTTATCCAACTCAACACCAAAAGAAAAAATAAATCACTTAAAAATGGCCAGAGGACCTGAATAGTCAATTTTCCCAAGAAGACATTCAGAAAGCCAACAGACACATGAAAATATTCTCAACATCACAAATAATCAGGGAAATGCAAATCAAAACCACAATGAGACATTACCTTACACCTATTGGAATGGTGAAAATCAGAAAGACCAGAAAATGACAAGTGTTGGCAAGGATGTAGGGGAAAAAGGAACCCTTGAGTGCCATCAGTGAGAATGTAAACTGGTGCAGCCACTGTGAAAAACAGTGTGGAGTTTCCTCAAAAAATTAAAACTAAAAATACCATGTTATCAGATAATTCCACCTCTGGGTATTTACCCAAAGAAAGCTAAAACCCCATGTTTAGTTCAACATTATTTATTATAGCCAAGATATGGAAGCAACTCAAATGTCCATTGATAGATGAATGGATAAAGATGTTATATATATACAAACACACATACACACTCACATAGTAAAATATTACACAGCCATAAACAAGAATGAGGCTTTTGTCACTTGCAACAACACAGATGGACCAAGGATATTATGCTAACTGAAATAAGTCAGACCGACAAAGACAAATACCATGTTATTTCACTCAGATGTGGAATCGAATAAACAAATAAAAAGCAGCATTATATCTACAAATACATGGAAGAAACTGATGGTTGCCAGAAGGAAGTAGGGTGGGCAGATGGGCGAAATAGATGAAGGGGAATGGGATACAGGCTTCCAGTTGTGGGATGAATAAGTCATGGGAATAAAAGACCCAGCTACACTAGGAAATGTAGTCAATGATATTGTAATAGTGATGTATGGTGATGGGACATAGCTACACTGGTGGTGATTACAACGTAATGTATACAGAAGCAGAATCACTGTGTTGTACACTCGAAAATAATGTAACATTACTCAAATAATGTAACTATACTCAAATAAATAAATTCCCAATTTGGGTCTGTTTCTGCAGCTGTGATGTTTTTCAGATGCTTCTTTGATATTATTTACAAGGAGATGAAGTTTTTTATGTGAATAATGCCCCTCCAGGCTCTTCGGTATCAAAAAGACCTGGTGTCTGGAATAGAAACCAAAATAATCTGTCCTTTCTCTGAATTGCCCTTCCGCTTTGCTACAACAGGCATCTTGAGTGTAGAGGCTGCATCCTCAATATTTAGCTCTAAGTCTGACAGAGTAAATATTAAATGAAATTGCTGAATAAACAAATGAATGAATCTGCAGCTCTTTAAAGTATTATACTTATTTATATTCATGCCATTTCTGAGACTAGATTATGTGTTCTAATTACATTTATCATTTCCTCTTATTACAGACATGTGACATGCTTAAAACAGAAGTTATGAAAAGACAGAAAACCACAAAGAAATAATTGCCCATAATACCATCACCCAGAGATAATTATTATAAATGTTTGATGTATATACTTCCAGTATATCTTTAAATCATATTTTTTTTTAAAAATTATATGTTTTGCATATTAATTTCAGCTAGCTTGTTTTTCACTTAAAAACATATGGTGTATATTTCCCACATTAGCAAATATCAATCTGCAAAATCATTTAATGGTTAATTAGCATTCCATCATATGGCTGTCCATACTTATTTATACACATTATATAAATATAGTGGGCATGTGTGTGTTACTGCCTATCATCCTCTTACAGGCAAAATAAACAATGCCTTGTACTTGGTATTCATTTAGTGCAGATCAATTGTAAAAATGGTTACATTAATTATTTTCAACGTAAGAGTGGAGAAGCTAGTAAACTTTATTGGTATCACAAACTTTGTAAATTTTATACTGATAAGCTCTTTCACTAAAAGTTCAATTCAAAATGACTCCATTAGAACTATATCTGATAGTATTGTTCAGAATTGTGGAACTTAGATTGAAATGCAAATTTCATAACGTTTTTTCCTCATAGGGTCTTAATAAGGTTAAGGGTTAATAAATTTTAGATCTTACGATAATGCACCATTCCGTAATGTAGAATACTTAGCAGTGTCCATAACAACCATGATTCTTTAAAGATATTTTAATTGCAACGTTCTTTGGAATTGTTGATGGCTTATTGTGACAAAATGAAGACACCTTAAGGAAGACTATTTATTGATAAATGCGTTCTAACTAACATGACGCAGAATTAGCTTTACATTCTGTTTTTTGACAAGGCAAAGGTTATATCTGAAAGAAAAAAGATGCAAGATGCTGTTTCTATGCTATCCATTTGAAAAAAAGGATCATGTCAAACATATAAAGTAAAAATAAGCTTACTTTCAGGCCCCAAATAATTGAATCTAGGACACTAAAGGAATTTGAATACATATATTGGTAAATTAGCCAGAAAACAAAACATAAAAAATCAAAATCATTTCAAATTAGCAAAATTTTAGTATACTTACTTTGTTTTTTAATATGGCATAATGTGACACAACTGAACGTGGCCGAAATTACTTCTGTATTCAAAACAAGAATATTACTTTTCCTTGCTTGAGAGAACATGTGTGGGTCATCTAGTTAACATTAATTAAAGTTCTATTTTTTAATATATTCTGAGTATTGAGTAAATATAACTGATAGTCAAGTCGCAACAGCACCGGGAACAGAGATACAGCTTAAGGAAAAGACGCTAAGCAGTCTAATAGGAACCTTAAGAAAAAAATCATAAAGGCAGAATAAAAAGCAGAAACAAGAAAAAACTTTACCCTGTCTAGGAGCATGAATGAAATATGAGTAGAGAAGAGAAGAGGGGGAAAAATCTACCTTGAAGAATAAATAAGTCATGATATTAAAATCAATGAAGCCAGGAAATTAAAGAAATACTGTTTATTGTTAATTTTCTTTCCTTTTTTAAAATGTTTATTTACTTATTTTGTGTGTGTGTGAGAGAGAGAGAGAGAGAACATGAGCAGGCGAGGGACAGAGATGGAGAGAGGGAGAGAGAATCCCAAGCAGTCTTAGGGCTGTCAGCACAGAGCTCGACCTGGGTCTCCATCTCATGAACTGTGAGATCATGGCCTGAGCCTAAGAGTCAGACGCTTAACCACATAACCAACTGAGATCCCCCAGGCACCCCTATTTTTAGTTTTCTTATGTAAAATTAACAAATCTGTAAAAAGGTGACAGACATCACCTATAATGTGAAAGGTGACAGTACAAAATAATATCATGTAAAAATCTGACTGTCCTACTGAGTCCTTTATTATGACATGTATCTCTACCCTTGTTAAAACACCCTTTCTCCTAGACAGTGCCAATGTCATCAGCAGTCACCTTTCATCAATTTGCCAGAGATCTAAAATTCAATTGTGAAGAATCTATGAAAAAATTTATTTTTGGAAAACTAGTGTCAAAATGTGCTGTAAATGTAATCACTTGATGCAAACTTCATTAACATCTTTTCATGATTCATAAGAATTGCTTAAAACTATCTGAGTAAAAGATTTTTTACTCTACATGAAAATTTATATTCAGTTTCTATGAAGGACACTTTTTGACAATTTTATTATTATTGGTGTAGCCATGAGATAGAAACTTATATTTCACATTTTAGCCCATTGTAGCAAAGACTGACTGGATGTTATTAATCCCGCTTCCTGCTCCTGGCACACAGAAAGACTTCATTTCCCAAACTCCCTGGCAATCATGGGAGGGCTCTGTTCTAGGTTCTGTTGCAACAACATGGATAGAAGAAATCTATACCTCTTCTAGGACCAATCAAGAGTCCCTCTCACTCTTTGCTCCCTGCAAACTAAGGTAAAATAACCTTTTTTTTTTTTAATAAAAAAAAATTTTTAGTGTGTATTTATTTTTGAGACAGAGAGAGACAGAGCTTGAGCAGGATAGGGGCAGAGAGAGAGGGAGACACAGAATCTGAAACAGGCTCCAGGCTCCGTCAGCACAGAGCCCAACACGGGGCTGGAACCCATGAACCGCAGGATCATGACCTGAGATGAAGTCGGATGGTTAACCGACTGAGCCACCCAGGCACCCCAGGTAAAGAAACCTTTAGATAAATTTTAAGAAAGCCTAGAAAACTGCGGTGCCTTAGATGACAAGAGCCATGATCCTTTAATAACCATACAAAAGCCCACACATCAAATATCCAAACTGTATTATGATCTAGAAAGAAAAACTTAATTTTGCTAAGTTACTGAGAGGTGGGAGTTGTTTTTAAGACAGTGAGCAGGGGTGCATGGGTGGCTCAGTCGGTTGGACGTCCGACTTCGGCTCAGGTCATGATCTCGCGGTCTATGAGTTCGAGCCCCGTGTCGGGCTCTGTGCTGACAGCTCAGAGCCTGGAGCCTGTTTCAGATCTGTGTCTCCCTCTCTCTCTGACCTTCCCCCGTTCATTCTCTGTCTCTCTCTGTCTCAAAAATGAGTAAATATTTAAAAAAATTTAAAAAAAAGACAGTGAGCATTAATCACTCTCCCAGATACCAAACTTGCTCTGCAAAGTTTTTCTGTTGACATTATTGATTGTATATTTAAGTGGTAGGTTTGGTAGTTTGAGGAACATTTTGTGCTATTGTTCCTTTCTGGAGTTTGGTAAGTTTTATTATTGAGACCAAAAGAAATAAGTAAAAAAAAAAAAAAAAAAAATAGATGGGTTGCTCACAATACATTATTAACTGAACTACCTTCTAATCAACCGAGGACTGTCAACTTTGCATACTTGTTCCTCCTGGATATCACTGCTCTGAACTATATCAGACTTAACTGTTCTCAAATATGTTGCTTCGTTCAGTTCACAACTAAGTGATGATGATTCTCCCTGATTTTTCATCAAAGCTGACAGGTTTACAAAATAGAGAAAACTACTTCACTTCTTTCTTTTTTTTTTTTCGGACGGTCAAATACTGCAAAAACGAAGTATAGATGTTTTTGAATTGAAATGAACTTTAAAGACTCTACAACCATCACACTTTTCAGACGAGTGGACTGTGCTTTGAAAGGTTAAGGGATTTGTATAAGGACCCAGAGCTGGTTGGCAGCAGAGCTGAGAATCTCTACTATAATCTCCTGAATCACATCAATCACATTCTTACCTGCAACTGTTTCTTAACAGCAATGTCAATCATGGGACTTCCAATACCCACAATCCATTCTAAGGGAGACTGGCCAGTCCACAGACAAACCTTGTTCAACCTGACTCACTGGAACTACCACTCCTTCCTATGTGTCTCAGGTGAGTGGTCTAAGAGTAGTCCCCAACACAAGAACAGCCAATCCATATACTGACCTATAATCCAGGTTGAGATTTGGTATAGAAAGATAAACTGGGTCATGCCCTTTGGAAACTGAAAAGGAAAACACAGAGAGCCTCAACCAGTCAGCAAAAGGTTCTGATATTAAAAATACGTATTTAGAGAGACTAATGTAAGTCAGAGCCATATACGATCACCACAAGGCCAAGTTATAAGGGGCAATGTATACAGAGATAATGGGAATTCCACCAGAGGGAGATGCTAGAACCAGGGACTTGCCAGAGCTCCCTTTGATCTGACCTACCTTGAACCATTCCAGTACCAGCCAGTAAATCCTCTGTATCTTACAGTGATCCAGATGAGAAACTGTTTCTACAACTGAAAAAAAAAATTGTATATGAAAGAGAAACACTTAAATGTATTCTTCAACTTTATGTTTGTGAGAAAATATGTGGAAATAAGTCACAAAATATCAACATAAGTGTTTAAAATTGTATATATATTTTTATTAATTTTTTGATGTTTATTTTTGAGAGAGAGAAAGATAGAATATGAGTCGGGGGGGGGGGGCAGAGAGAGGGGGAGACACAGAATCCAAAGCAAACTCCAGGCTCTGAGCTGTTAGCACAGAGCCCGAACATGGGGCTCAAACTCACAGACCATGAGATCATGACCTGAGCCAAAGTCAGGCACCCCTAAAATTTTATATTTAATGTGTATAATAAATACAAGCAGAATTGAAGGGCATACAAATCGAGACTAAATATTTACTAAAATTATATCATAAAATGATAAAAAAACTTTATAAAAAGAATATACATTTTGATGAGAAAAACACTAATTTTTAAAATTAAAAACATTTAATTTTTAAAACATTTTAAAATATTAAATTAGCAAATATTTATCAAATGTTAATAATATGCTGATAGTGCTTTAGTGAGTAATGTAATATAACACACTACCAATGTATTTGTAAATTGATAGAATCATTCTGGAGGGCAGTTAGGCAGTACACATCTAAAGACTTCAAAATATTTATTCACACTGACCCAATAATCCTTATTATATAATATATGTAAATAAATGGTCAGAAATATAAGCATATATTTATGTTAAAATTATATTAGCAATTATCATACTTTATTGTAATTATTTTTATAAACTATCTTCCTCATTTATTTGTTTTGGTACCTCCAAAGCCCAGCAAAGGCATTTGATAAGATGCATAAAGGCATTTTGATAAAAATGTGAATAAACAAATTAATAAAGGAAAAATGATATTCACTATAGTATTATTTGAAACAACAAAGGATTAGGAAAAAAAGGATCTAATGAATAGTCAAATAAATTATAGTATATAAAAATAATTGGATTTACTGTATAAACACTAACATTGTGAGGTTCTATTTTTTAAAGCATATTTATTTACTTATTTTGAGAGAGAGCACATGTGCGCAAGTGGGAGAGGAGCAGAGAAAGAGGGAGAGAAAGAGAATACCAAGCAGGCTCCACACTGGCAGCACAGAGCCCTACACAGGGCTTGATCTCATGAACTGTGAGATCATGACCTGATCCAAAACCAAGAGTCAGATACTTAACCAATGGAGCCACCCAGGCACCCCAAAATTATAAGGTTCTTAATAATGTAAGAAATTGTTTAAAAGTAAAGTGTAGTAAAAAATAGAACATAGCACTGTATATATCATGTGTTCTCAACTATGCTAAAATATGCATATATACATGAAGATGAAAAGAAATGCAATAATACATACATATTGGTCAAATTTAGTCAGATATTATATGTGGTCAAATTTGAGAGGTTTCTGACTTTTGCTCTCTTTATGCTTGTTAATATTTTCCACTTTTTAATGCTATTATGTATTACTTTCTTAATTAGAACATAGCATTAAAATGTACAAATTAAATGTATTCATTTATTCATTCATTTATTTTTGTAGTTTCAAGTTTTTTATTTAAATTCCAGTTAGTTAATATATAGTGTAATATTACTTTCAGGTGTCAAATTTAGTGATTCATCACTTACATACAACACCCAGAGCTCATCACAAGTATACTCCTTAATACCCAACACCTATTTAATGTATCCACACACCCATCTCCCCTCTAGCAACTCTCAGTTTGTTCTCTATAGTTAATAGTCTCTTTTATTGTTTGCTCTCTCTCCCACCCCTTCATGTTCATTTGTTTTGTTTCGTAAATTCCACATAGGAGTGAAATCATATGGTATTTGTCTGTCTCTGACTTATTTCATTTAGCATAATACTCTCTAGCTCCATCCACATCATTGCAAATAGCAAGATTTCATTCTTTTTTATGGTTGGGTAATATTCCAGTGTGTGTGTGTGTGTGTGTGTGTGTGTATGCATATGCACAACTTTTTTATCCATTCATTAGTCAATGAACTTTTGGCTATTGTTGATAAAATCAGGTGTATGTATCCTTTTGTATCAGTATTTTTGTATCCTTTGGATAAATTTCTAGTAGTGCAATTGCTGAATTGTAGGGTAGTTCTATTTTTAACTTTTGAGGAATCTCCATACTATTTTCCAGAGAGGCTGCACCAGTTTGCATTCCCACCATCAGTGCAAGAGGGTTACATTTCCTCATATGATCACCAATATCTTTTGTTTCCTGTGTTAATTTTAGCCATTCTTACTGGTATGAGGTAGTTTGTCACTGTAATTTTGATTTTATTTCCCTGATAACAAGCAATGTTGAGCATCATTTCATGTGTCTGTTAGCCATCTGAATGTCTTCTTTGGAAAAATGTCTATTCATTTCTTCTACCTATTTTTTAACGGGGTTATTTGTCTTCTGGGTGTTGAGTTTGCTAAGTTCTTTATATATTTTGGATACTAATCCTTTATCCAATATGTTATTTACAAATATCTTCTCCCATTCCAAAGGTTGCCTTTTAGTTTTGTTGATTGCTTCCTTCATTGTACAGAAGCTTTTAATTCTGATGAAGTCCCAATAGTTTTTTGCTTTTGTTTCCCTCATCTCAGGAGACGTATCTAGTAAGAAGTTGCCACAACCATTGTCAAAGAGGTTACTGCCTGTGTTCTCCTCTATGATTTTGATGGTTTCCTGTTTCACATTTAAGTCTTTCATCAATTTTGAATTATTTTTGTGTATAGTGTAAGGATGTGGTCCAGTTTCATTCTTCTGCATGTTTCCGTCCAGTTTTCCCAACACCAGCCTTTTTTCCATTGGATATTCTTTCCTGCTGTGTCAAAGAATAGTTGACCATATAGTTATGGATCTATTTCTAAGTTTTCTATTCTGTTACACTGATCTATGTGTCTATTTATGTACCAGTACCATACTGTCTTGATCACTACAGCTTTGTAATATAACTTGAAGTCCAGAATTGTAATCCCTCCAGCTTTGCTTTTCTTTTTCAGTATTTCTTTGGCTATTTAGGATCTTTTATAGTTCCATACAAATTTTAAGATTGGTTTGTTCTGGCTCTGTGAAAAATGCTGGTGGTATTTTGATAGGCATTGCATTAAATGTATAGATTGCTTTGGATAGTATCAACATTTTAACAGCATTTGTTCTTCCAATCTATGAGCATAGAATGTTTTTCCATTTCTTTCTGTCATCTTCAATTTCTTTCATAATTATTTTACAGTTTTCAGGGTACAAGTCTTTTACCTTTTTGGTTAGGTTTATTCCAAAGTATCTTATGGTTTTTCATGCAGTTGTGAATGGGATCGAGTCCCTGATTTCTCTTTCTCACCATTGGTGAATAGAAGTATACAGATTTCTGTAGGTTGATTTTGTAAATAGAATCCAACAGCACATTAAAAGAATCATTCAGCATGATCAAGTGGGATTTATTCCTGGGTTGCAGGATGGTTCAGTATTCAAAAATCAATTAATATTGATACACCACATTTATTTAATAAAAGAAAGAATAAGAACCACATGATCCTTTCAATAGATGTAGAAAAAGCAATTGATGAAGTATAGCATCCATTCTTGATAAAAACCCTCAACAAAGTAGTGATAGAGGGAACATACGTCAACATCATAAAGGCCCTTTACAAAACAAAACAAAACAAATCAACAACAACAACAACAAAAACACAGCTAATATCATCCTCAATGGGGAAAAACTGAGAGCTTCTCCTCTAGTCAGGGACAAGATAGGGATGTCCACTCTCACATAATCCTAGCCTCAGAAATCAGACAACAAAAAGAAATAAAAGGCAGCGAGATCACCAAGGAAGAAGTCAAACTTTCACTATTTGCAGATGACATGATAATCTAGATAGAAAACCCAAAAGACTCTAACCAAAATTTGCTAGAGTTCATATAATAATTCAGTAAAGGCACAGCATTAAAATTTATAAGAAGACTGCCTGTAGGGCTGTGCCAAGTCTATTCAACCAATTTAACAGAATGATCAGAATTGGATTCTGAATATCTGATAAGGGATAATTGATGATTATGGTCATTAAAATCCTTTTTTTTTTTTACATGCTCAAAATGACAGACAAAAAAATTCCAGGGACTTTCAGCATAGAGGAAAAAATGACATTATCAGGTGATACTTGAAAACAGCTTTTTGAGTAGTGTTAAAGGGTTGAATGATAAAGGGTAAGAATGGTGGTATTATTATCATCATTATCATCATCATCATCATCATCATTACTATTTAGCGAAAGAGAACATGAGTGAGTGAGAGAGGCAGAGGAAGAGAGAGAAAGAATCCCAAACAGGACTCACACTCACCTCGGAGCCCCATGTGGGGCTCAATCCCACAACCCTGGGAACATGACCCAAGCTGAAATCAAGAGCCAGATGCTCAACCAACTGAGCCACCCAGGCATCCCATGATGGCTTTCTTATTTAATGAGATATAATATATAAAGCACATGAACAAGTGTCTAGTACATAACATGCATTCAATATGTATGAATTATCTTTTCTTATTTTGCTCTTGCTAATCAATTCAGTTCCAGTTTAACCCAGAACTCTCACTGGTTTCATTGACCCCCTCCCAATGTCTCCCACCCTTCCACCCTCAGACACTGAGTCCTGTAGCAAGATATATAGAAGGCAGTGACAGATCTATTCAAACAATTTGACAGAATGTTCAGAATTGCACTCTCTGTGACTATTTGATGATTCTAATTGATAATGATAATCACTAAAAGGGCCCCCCTTTTTTTGGTATGTGTATTAATATGCTCAAAACAACAGACAGAAATACTCCAGAAACTTTCATCACAAAGTGAGATACAAATATCCTTCCAGAACCAGGCACCAGAAATCCTAGAAGAAGATTGGTTAGCATCATGGAGCTCAGATTTGGATCCTGGACATTATCCTTCAATGTAGTACCTCTGTTGGCACCAGTGTGTCCCTTACCATTATGTGTGCATCCTTTTGTAAATCAGCTGCTGCCCACAGTGGTTACTACTGCTTGCTACCCAGCTTTTTAGTAATGTCGGTATGACATGTCATTCCAATTACTCCTCCCCTACATTTGACTGCACTATTTCTGCATGATCTGTTCTTGTGTTTCCAAGGTGTCATATTCCATGCTTACACATCTACTCACAGATTTACAGTTAGTTGAATGTACCATTACTTTTCTTCTGTTGTGCATCAGACATTCTATGTGACTGTCCATAGATAATTATAATCTCCATTTGGATAGCTGTCTTTTAGAAATAAAATAAGCCTTATTTCTAATAACACACTGGTGGAGAAGGGAGTCATGATTAAGCACACAGATGTCTCAAATATTATTCAACATGCCAGTGGTATTTGATGCCATCTGTGTCTATTCACCCAATTTGGAGCATGTAACTACGGCCAGTTGCCTTACCTTGCTTCATCATTCTAAGCTGCACCTCTTTACTGAAATCCAGCAGCAAATGACAAATGTTTAACTGAATGAAAACAAAAGGTACTTTTTTATATATTTTTTTATCACGGATGACATTGTCATAATGCCACTTCTATCTACTTTCCATTTTATCTGCCTGTCCCCCATGAATTTGACTGTTGATGCTGTTACTTGTATACCTCTGCATTGATCAGCATACAAATTTATGTCTTTCTTACAATATTTGAGGCACAGTAAGTTGTCTTTTTGGCAAACAGTAAATGTTATTGTTTTAAAATTATGATAAAAGCCTCAAAGTTTCTCCTGAGGGCTCAGCATCCACTGTAGTGCTTATCCTTTTGTTTCTCTCTGTGGGTTCCTCTATTCTCTTCCAATCCCACAGCTCTTATTACCTGCCTTGAGAAGTTGAAGTGACATTACTGAGATCCTAGGGTTAGAAGAAATGCCAGTGCCCAATTGCATACTTCTTTCTTAGTATAAGAGACCAGGGTATATGTCCCCTATGGACCCACTTCATCAACTCACAGAATACTTCAGTTTCTTATCTCTAAGCCTGTAACCCCAAGTTAACTGTATCCTAAATTCTTGCCACTTTTCCAAATAAAGATACTCCAAAGGGAGTCTACAGACAAAGGAGCAATGCCTCTGAAGCCAAGAAGAAGAAAGGAGCACTCTCCTAGCAGTCATATCCTCAAGAGCGTCCAGTCTATTAAGAGTGGTAGGCGTCACTGTCAAATTCCCTCACATACACGGAAAACTTTCAGATGTGGCTGGATCAGGATACATACAATATCCTCTACTAGGAGAATCATTCCCTGGCAATATATCTTTAGGGTGGGTATTATTTTGTATGTAAAGCATGGTTCGTGAGTATCCTCAACATAAAACTTTTACTAAGTCAAAGCTTAAACAGCTACTATGTAGGCATATTCGGCTCTCCCTGTCACATTTTTCAGATGTTGTTATATCTCCCTGAGCATAAGAATTGCTTCCCCTAGGGTGAGTTCTGGGAGGGGTATCTATTTACTGATACATTGTAGCTTGTGTCAGAAAATTGGACTTTTGGTAGATTATATTTAAATAGCCACTGCCTGCTGAAAATTTAACATCCAAGCAATTGAGTGGTCTGTGGTCAAGGCTTTAGAAAAGTGAATGGGGGCCTTGAAGAGACACAAGCCACTCAGTCAATAAATAAAGCCCCCAAAAGCTGAACAGGAGACAGCTGGCACTTTGTCATTCTGTTTTGATGGTGGTTTCATTAGATTTAGGAAAATGCCTACTTGACTTAAGCTTTTGTTGCTGAGAACTGAACGAAAGTGGTGGACACGGTATATTTACTTTGTGCTAAATGAGTACGTTTGGTGGCATACCTGATTCTGTAACAATAACCACTATGTGTACCCAGACGCGAAAATGAGTAGCTAGGTTCATAGATTAATGATAAATATGTGTAGAGAAATTAGTACCCTAGTTAGACAATCAATCCATACATCGTTTTCTTTTAACTAACAGTTGGAATTCCTGCAAGCATGTTTCCTTGAGTTTCTATTGAAAATAATTTAGCTGTCCAATTTGCTTTTCTCACAAGTCAGAGAAAATTTACCTTGCTAAGAAAATCATACTTAAGATGATAAAGAAATACGGTGTACAGAGTAATTGAATAATCATTTATTCCTAAAAGGAGAGGGCATTTCTAAATAGGATCAGATCAATACACCTTTTTAACCAAGCATTATATTTATAATATTAAGGATATGAATATGCATGAAAACTATAGGTACCCAAAGATTGTCCACAGTTGCTAATATGTTTTGACAGGACTGCAATTTTGTCATTCTTTGACAAGAGTTGGGGGCGGTCATGAAATACAAACTGTGGGCTGGCTATTTTATATGCTGTAAAAAGATAAATTGAAAGAAAAACAATCTCATTGAATCATGATCAAAAAGCATAGATCAAGGGTATTTAGTCCTTAGAAATGTGCTAGTTCTCAAAAATACTTAAAAAAACTTAAAGTAAAGCTATTCTAAAAAAAAACTAATTCTAATTATTCATATGAATTATTCATATGAATGGAGAAGAATTAATACTTAAGGTGAATTGTAACAGCTAGTAGATATGCATAATTATGTGTCTATCATATTGACTTCTATATGCTCTTACAAATGCAGATAAGAACATGTAGAGTTTGTTTCTTTTGCTAAATAATGTTGATTACATACTGATATTTTAAAATCATTTTACTTTCATATTGAACATCAATGTAATTTCTTTTTACCTTTTCTATCATAAAACACATAAAAGTGAAACAGCCTACAATGCATATAATATATACACAATATGAGTACAGTTGAGAACATTCCTGAGTTATGTAATGGTTAAAAGATGGAAATACTCTTTTATCAAATCTCTTTTTTCCCTCTCCCTCTGAAGTAATCAGAAAGCTTATCACTTGTCAAAATAAACATGTAAGGTTGGAAAGGGCAACAATGAAAAATGGTATACATTTCGTTTTCTGGACTAAACAACTTTAAAGGCATACTTAAATTCTTGGCCATTATTCAATTCACCTTGGTATTGACTTATCCTCGTATAAAAGGACATGATTGACAGTTGCACAATTGTGTAAAAACATTAAAACCACTACTATTCCTAATGGCTAATTTAGAGCCTCGCATTTGTCAGGCACTGTGTTAAATACCATGCACACATGTCCTCACTTTTTCAACTAAACACATGACGAGGGGTTACTGTTATTATCCCCAGATTGTAAATACAGATATTTAAAATAAAAAGTCTAAATAACTAGCACAATGCTGCTTGACAGAATCTAGTTAGAATTTCACAGTCTGAGGATCATATTAACTACTGTTCCATCATATGGTAGATATAATGTGCTGTAGATACAATATTTAAATATAAATAACTATTCACCTAAGAAATAAGCCACATTGAACTTGTTTCTGGACATAATGAAATTAAGAATACTGAGATCTAGAATCATAGAATTTTAGAATATAAGGGACTAGAGAGGTAACCAAATCTAACAAAGTTTTAGTGATTCTGTCATGGGTCAGACATTGCCCTACACATGGTGGATATACCCTTTGAACAACACAAGGTTGAAATGAATAGGTCCATTTATATGTGGGGTTTTTTTCAACAGCTAGAGTATAGGACCATACATTTTTTCTCTTACTTTTGATTTTCTTAATAACATTTTCTTTAGCTTACTTTAGTATAAGAATATAGTGTATAATACATATAATATAGAAAAAAAATGTTCACTATGTATGTTATTGGTAAGACTTCTGGTCAACAATAAGCTATTAGTAGTTAAGTTTTGGGGGAGTCAAAAGTTATACATGAATTTTTGACTTCATGGGGGGGGGGTGTCAGTGTCCCTAACCTCTATGTTGTTCCAGCATCAACTGTAGTAGTGATTTAAACAAAGTTCTGCTATCATGAATCTAATGCTACAGTTAGAAAACACAAAAATAAATAGCATGGATGATTTCAAAGAGTGATAAGGGTTATAGGGAAAAATAAAGATATATTACAAAGACAAGAGAAATTTCCCTTAGTGTGAGTAGCAAGGTACAGTCTCTCTTAGAATGCGGCATTTGGGTTGATGCTGAATAGCAAGAAGGAGTCAGTGATGGGGAGTCTGAGGGGGCTGAGTGTTCCTTCAGGGGCAATAGCCAATGCAAAGTTCTGAAGCTGGGAAGGAGTGTTGGCAGGTTCCTAGAGAAGATTGATGGCCAGTATGACTGGAACACACGGAGCAGCAGGAAAGAGGATAGATAGGCAGGGACTGGATCATTTAGGGCCTTGTAGGCAATGAAAAGGAACTTGGATTTTATGCTAAGTAAGAGAACACTAGAGAGAGGCAGGGTATGCACAACCTGATTTAGGTTTTAAAAATGATCTCTCTGGCTGCTCCATAGAGGATGGATTGGAGAGGCATAAAAAACAAAAAGTGGAAGCAGGGAGACCAGATGGTGGATTAGTGAAGCACTTGGTGTGAGGGATGATGGTGCCTTGGACCAGAAAAGAGAAGTGGAAAGATCAGAATATGATGCAGAAGTAGAGTCAATAAGATTTGCTTCTTTACATTGAGTTACAGTAATCTCCACGTAATCTTTACCTACTGACTTGGTCTGGCCCTCTAAGGAAATGCAGATTCAATTTAATCCCTTCAGGCATTGAAAAGCAGCACATGTGACTTCTCTGAAATCTCATTTCCATACTGAAGAGCCCTACTTCCCTACAACTGTCCTCTGCTATCTTTTTAACACTCCTGAATATCCTGGACATTTGTACTGGTTACCTTTTTTGTTTGACAATGTCCCCTTTAAAAAGTGGTGCCAGCACTGACTGAAGCACTTCGTTGTTCCCTGACCCCTGCAAAGGACAGTGGGGCTACTGGGTCCTGGTGTACTGCATTTCTTTTAACAGAGGCTAATGCACGTGAATTACACGTTTAGTGGAGAAAAGAGGTGGGGGATATAGTCTGAAGGGTCAGAACCAGGATTATCACTTGTCATCCTATTGTTGCAGAATATCTGTGAAAGTTATTCCCTCCGGTAAAGGGAAGCAGAGCTGGGGAGATGATGGCTTTCTCAGCAGATGACCATCTTAAGAGAAGGTGCTAAACTGATAATTAAATAAAGCTGCTTCTAAAAAGATGTGCTGGGTGTGGGGGTGCAGTGAGGAGAGCAGATAGCGAAGCAGGACAGGAGGGAGAGAAAGCAAGTCAAGATTAATAATGAGAAAGCACTCTGAGGTTTTCTGTTCAAGGAATAGGGTGAGTGAAGTGGAAAATTCAGGTGAACAGAAAACAATTACTTTCAGTTGAAAGCAAACGTAAACATGATTTTTGGAGTAAAGTTCTCTGGGCTCTTTAATGACCTTAATTGGTTTGACTCCTTGTTTTGCGTCAGTCACAAATAATACTCCGTGAACCAAATTTTAATCAATCACTACAAAAGCAGTGTCTTAACTGTGATTTAGCTAATTTGTTTCCTTATCAGTTATTTCTGTACCATGGTTCCACAGGACATACAATAAGTCTATTAACTCTGCAACGGTCTTAGGATGTGAGAATTTGTGGCATATTAAAACTGTCTCCTAAATGCCAGATCTGATTTTCCAGCTTTGTTACATTTCGTTTTTATTACTCCATGCAGAATATCGCCCTATTCTGTGAATGAGCATCTGAAATTCGGAAAAGACCATGAGATGGTGCAGAGGGACATTTTGAAGAAGAAATTAACTTAATCCCTAAGAGGAAATGTGCCATTATGAATGGCATTCCATTTATCCTCCTCATTCAAGAAAGGGGTCATTATGCACACTATTCTCTTTTCAATAAGAAAACAATAAAATCATAATAGTTGGTATTTAACTCTCATCTTTCTGACAATTTTTGCTGCAAATGTTGAGTTCCTGTTAGAAATAAATAGGAAAGCCCTGAGCAGGACCTCCACAACAGTCTTTTTGAGACCAAATAATTCTTTGATATTAGAGAACATAATCCAGGAACCAAAACAAATATATCATTAACAAGAACAATAACTGCAAAATCTCATTTTTCTATTTTCTAGGATTAGTAAGAATTTTATAGCAATTAATGCATTCATTTTTACAGCTTCCTGAAGAATAAATTTGAACAAAAAATAATTATAAAGGCTTGCATCTTTGCATCTATTAAGACTTTACTATGTGCTAATGCCCATGCTTACTTAATGGGTTGCCTTGATGATTTACAAACCACCATAATTCATCCTTGCCAACAGACCTAAAGAGGCAGTATTTCAAAACTTTTATAGCACAAAATCATCATCTAAAATTTTTTTTTAAGTTTTTAACGTTTATTCATTTTTGAGACAGGACAGACAGAGCAGGAGCAGGGGAGGGGCAGAGAGAAAGGTAGGGTCACCGAAGGAGGGAGGCACCGAATAGGAAGCAGGCTTCAGGCTCTGAACTGTCAGTACAGAGCCTGACACGGGGCTTGAACTCACAAGTTGTGAGATCATGACCTGAGCTGAAGTCAGATGCTTAAGCAACTGAGCTACCCAGGTGCCCCTCATCATCTAAATTTCTTAACAGGATACCCAAGTACCCCACTTCATTGTACTTTTTAAGCAATCTATGGCATCTATGTGTTAATACCAACAGCTTCATCATGCCACATCAATTCAATGTCTATATGGCAATTTGCATTTTGGCTAATGCCTTAAAGATGTGTGAGGCTGAAAATATGCTTATACAAGGAAAAAACATTGAATTTAATGTAGCTAAATATTCAAAATATTTTTGGCAAAGCTTAGCACTGAAGATTTGGAGTATTATTGTACAGATTAGAAATTAGTTGAGATTGGGGCGCCTGGGTGGCTCAGTCAGTTAAGTGTCCTACTTCAGCTCAGGTTATGATCTCACAGTTCATGAGTTCAAGCCCCGCATCAGGCTCTGTGTTGATAGCTCAGAGCCCAGAGCCTGCTTCCATTTCAGTATCTCCCTCTTTCTCTGGCCCTCCCCTACTCCTCTCTCAAAAATGAATAAAGATTTTAAAAAATTAAAAAAAAAGACATTTAGTTAAGATTTACAAAATAAAGAGTATTTTGTAATACTCAGTTAAAGAATTTTGTTATTTAACCTAGACTGGGACCATTTTTATTTAACCTTTTATGAATTAACTGGAGGGAGTTCATGAGTTATGGATAACACTAAGCTCTGACAGCTAGAGAAAAGAGAAACTGATGAGAGTGTGGTGTAGCAAGATAACATGATACCATGAGATGGCATAAAAGTGGCAATCAAGTTCCTGCGGGAGCAAGTGAAAAGCATGCATTTAGCTATCAGTTACATCCTTTAAGAATACTAGAACTGAATATCTTTGTGGAATATTTATCTAAGACATTGTAACAGTTGCTTCCATAACCAAAAATGTTAAAAAAAAAAAAGGTAAAATCAAAGAGCAAACATTGTTTTACTCATTTAAATAAGACCTGTCCTTTACTGAAATGGCACATAGGGCAGTAGGTAACTATTGTTCTGCTAACATACATACATACATACATACATACATACATACATAAAATAGCAGTGTGTTAGAAGTAGAATACACAGTTTCCAGTCTGGCCTCAATTGCTTCTTCTTTCATTCAATAAATCATTCATTTAGCCATTCATTCAAAACAAGATTTATTAAATATTTATTATAAGTCAGACACTCCACTGGGTACAGGAAGGGATTGTGTAGATGATGAAATTACATTTCCTACCCTAAAAGATCTCATAATCTAATAGGGGAAATATACAAATAGCAAATGATGATAATATGATACATTAACTGATTAAACATAAATTTCGGGAGCAAATGTAATGCATAAGAGATGAAAAGATTTCAGAGAAGGGCAGAGAAGAGATATTTTGCTAGCAGTTCAGTGTGGTCAAATGTAAGGTGCAGGAAGAATGGAAGAGTGGCAGTAAAATGAGATACAGCAGAGAGGAGTTAGATTACAAGCAACCAGCTGGATCAGGCTAAGGTATGTGCATGTTTGTTATAATATCTTTAAGGCAATTAAAAGTCATAGAAAAATTTAAGGAAAAATTGGCAAGTGGCAATTGTTAAATTCATGTTTCAAACAGATCAATACAGTTATGGGGACTAAAGTCGATGATATTCAAATCAGGAGAAAAAAGGACAAATTAGGATACTACTGGAAATATTAGGGTAAAAAATAAGGATGTTTTATGAAAATGAGAAGAAAATTGACAAGATTTGATTATTATTATTATTTGATTATTATTATTTGATTTGATTATTGGAATGGGAGATAAAGAAGTCAAGAATGAGCCACATGTCTCAGTTGGGCAACTGGGTAGATTATGAAAATAATACCCAATTAGGAAGAATGGGTTTATTTTAAATTATTTGAGGGCCTATTGATTTCAGAGTCTTTGTAGCCTCCAAAAGTATAATCAATATTTGAGTGCATACAAAAGCCTAGACATAAAAATAGGTATCTATGCTGCAGGCAGAATTCTTAAAATGTATATCACAGTTGTAGTCAGGAGTTTGAATAAGAATAAGACTTGGGCGCCTAGGTGGCTCAGTCCATTGAGCGTCCAACTTTGACTCAAGTCATGATCTCGCACTTTGTGGGTCTGAGCCCTGCATCTGGCTTTGTGCTGACAGCTCAGAGCCTGAAGACTGCTTTGGATTCTGCATCTCCCTCTCTCTCTCTGCCCCTCCCCAACTCACTCTCTGTCTCTGTCTCTCAAAAATGAATAAACATTAATGTTTAAACAAGAATGAGACTAGAAGATTGTCTAGTGATGGAATTTTGAGTGTCCTCAGCATTCTACCAACAATAACACTATATTACAGATACAAATGTGAATATGAACATATTTTTTCAATTTCACATTGAAATTTCATACAAAGTACTTCTCAGGTAATAGAATTAAAGTGATCAAAAACAGAAAGACCTATAGAAAATTCTCAAGTCTTTGAAAATTAAACAATACACTTCTACATAACTCATGTTATGTCAAAGAGGAAATCTCTAGGGAAATTGGAAAATATTTTGAACTAGGGCACCTGGGTGGCTCGGTGAGTTGAACGGTCAACTCTTGGGTCTCAGCTCAGGTCATAATCCCACAGTTTATGAGATCAAGCCCCATGTCAGTGCCTGCACTGATGCCACACAAAGCCTGCTTAGGATTCTCTCTCTTCCCCTCCCCCACTCATGTGCACGCACACGCACACTCTCTCTCTCTCTCTCTCTCTCAAAATAAATAAAGTTTTTAAAAATAAAATATTTCAAACTGACTGAAAATGAAAATACAACATAGCAAAATTTGTAGGATACAGCTAAAGCAATATTTACAGAGAAATTTATAGTGTTAAATGCTGTATTAGTTAAGTAGAATGTTCTCCAACAATAACTTAGGTTTCCACTTTAGGAAATTAGAAAAAGAAGAGCAAGATGAACACAAATTAAGCAGAAGCAAGTAAATAATAAAAATAGTGGAAATCAATGAAATTAAAAACCAAAAATAGAAAAAAAGATAAAAATAGAAATTGGTACTTTGAAAAATCACTAAAATTGATAAACCTCTAACTAGACTAATAAATAAAGAGAGAGACGAAGAAAGAGAGGGAGGGAGGGAAGGAGAGAGAAAATACAAATTATAAATATCAGGAATAAAAGAGGTGATATCATTACAGACTCTAGAGACTGAACAGTATAATAAGAGAATACTAGAAACAATCTGTATGTATACATTCAAAAACATAGATGAAATGGGCCAATTTCTTTAAAGACACAAACTACCAAATCTCACTTAAGAAGAATAAATAACCTGTATCTATTAAATTGAATTGGTAGTTAAAAATCTTCCAAAACAAGCAAGGCTCAGAATGTGTTTTCACTGTTGAATTCTATTACATATTTGGGGAACAAAAAACAATTCTGTACAATCTCTTCCAGAAAATAAAACAGGAGATAACAAGTCACAACTCATTTTATGAGGCGAGCATACCCTAATTCTAAAATTGGGCAGGCATTACAGGAAAAGAAAACTATAGATCAATATACCTTCTGAATGAAGACTCAAACATCATCAGCAAAATATTAGCAAATTAAATCCAGTAAATATAAAAAAAAATTAATAAATCAAGACCAAGTGGGTATGCTTTTCCAGAAATGCAAGCCTGGTACAATATTCAAAAATCAAACAACATAATTCACCATATTAACAGACTAAATAAGAAAAACCATATGATCATCTTAATAGAGAAAAACTTGTTGATAAATTCCAACATTCATTTGTGATAAAAGTCTCAGCAAACTAGGAATCAGAAAATTCCTCAACCTGTAAAAGGGTGTCTTGAAAAAAACAGAAGATAAGGATGAAAAACTTAGTGTATTCTCCTTAAGATCTAGAACACGGCAAGGAATGTCTTCACTTATCACTTCTTTTCAATATCAGACTAGAAGTCTTACCTAATGCAGTAAGGCAAGAAAAAAATGAACAACATACAGCTTGAAAAGATGAAATAAAATCTGTCTTTCTCAAAAATCTATACAAAACATACTAGCAAATGAGCTTAGTGAAGTTGCAGGATACAAGGTCAATATACAAAAATCAATTTTATTTTTGTAAGCTTGCAATGAGTTTGAAATTTTTAATTCCATTTACAATAGCACTGAAAAATAAAATATTTAGATATAAATCTAAAAACATAAGCTGAATGTCTGTATGTTAAAAATTATATAATACTGATGAAATAAATAAATACAAATAAATATATAGATATGCTATATTCATGTGTTAGAAGACTGAATATTATTAATTCTCTCCAATTTAATCCATGGATTAAACACAGTATAAATTAAAATTCTAGCAGACTTTTTTTTAGATGCCACGTTGATTCTAAAGGAACTAGAACAGCTGAACTATTCTGAAAAAGAACTAAACTCTAGGAATCACACTACCTAATTTCAGGATTTAGCATAAAGTTACATTAATCAAAGAAGTGTGCTGTTGGTGAAGGATAGACATATAGATCAATGGAACAAAATAGCTTGGAAACAGGCTCTTACAAATACAGACAATTGGTTTGTGACAAATATGTAAAGGCAATTCAGTGAAGTAATTAAGTAAGGTTAGTCTTCTCAACAAATTGGTGCTAGAATAATTGAAAATCAACAGGCAATCTTGTATCTCATACCTTACATGAAAATTAATGCAAAACATATCATTGACCCAGATGCAAATACAAAATAATAAAATGTCTAGAAGAAAATATAAGAAAAGATCTGAATGATTTTGGGTTTGTTGATGAGTTTTTAGTTTCAACACCAAAAGCGCAATGTGTAAAAGAAATATTGATAAATTAAACTTTGCCTATATTGAAATTTTTTGCTCTGGTAAATACACAGTTAAAAGAATGAAAAGAAGAACCACCGACAAGGAGAAAACACTTGCAAATCACATTTCTGACGAAGAACTTGTATTCAGACTATAAAACAAATTCTCCAAGTACAACAGTAATAAAACAAACAACCCAATAAAACAAATTGGCAAAAGATCCGAACAGGCACTTCACCAAAAAGAATATATGAATGGCAAATAAGCACATTAAGAGATAGTTAATTAGGTAAATGCAAATTAAAACTATGTGATACCACCCATTCTTCTTAAAAGGTAGGGGGGCGCGGAATAGCACTACCAAGTTCTGACAAAGATGCAAAACATCTGGAGCTCTCATACATTGCTGATGGGAATTAAAAACAGTACAGCACTCCAGAAGATAGCTCGGCAGTTTCTCATACACTTAAACATATATGTACCATATGACCCATCAATCTCACTTCTAGTTATTAGCTCAAAAGAAATGGAAACTGAGTTTCATGCCAAAACCTGTACATAGATATTTAGAGCAATTCCTTTTTTCATAATTATCCATATGTCCTTCAAATGGTAAATAACAAAAACAGAACGTGGTACATCCATACAATGGAATACCGATCAGCAATAAAAAAGGAACAAACATGTAGCATAAGTGGATCTTACACACATTTTACTAAATGAAAGAAACCAGATCCCAAAGACTATAAACAGCATGATGTTGCTTATATAATACTCTGGAAAAGCAAAAATATACACATAGAAAATAGGTAAGTTGGGAATAGGAAGGTACTGCACATTAATTATGAAGAAGCAACATGAGAGAATCTTGGGGGTGATGGAACTCTTCTGTAAGAAAATCTGTTGATGGATGTCTGACTCTATGTCTTTGTCCAAAACTCATGGAACTGTATACCAAAAAGAGTGAGTTTTATTATATGCGAATTTTGAAGATCAACTAGGATGTTGGGGAAACTCGAGAAGGAATGCCAACTGTAACAATGACACGAACTTGATTAAACATAAATTACATAGCCGCACTGAAAGATGTGGGAAAGAAAGTTGTCCTAAGAAACTTGGACAAAAAGTATTTTGAGCAATACCATAAAGCTAAAATAAAAGATCTGTGCAAAAACTATGGTGTAGTTGTTAAATATACCATTCACAAGAGTATGTTTAGAATTTATGTAATTAGAGTACATGTATATTAGGCTTGAACAAATAAGTACATATTTTGAAGATGAGAGCCAGGTTGATAATTGCCAAAGAAATAAATTACAAATAAAGAAAAAGAGGATAGCATGAACACTGGTATGCGGAAGTCACATCTATCCGTATGGAATCATGGATTTAAGACAGATCCATAGAGAGGCACAGAATGCAGAGGTAGATGCTAGACAGTTAACAAAGATGTATGTCTACACCTGAGTTAGTATACATACATGTAATAGAAATAGCTCTATCCACTGAAAGGTATTAGAAGCAGTGGCAGCCCCATGGCATTGAGCACAACTGGTATCTGATTTCTTGGTTTCTAAATACTATTCTTCAACAAAAGCAACCAGAGGTCCTTGGAGAAGTGGTTGTTTCCAAGGATAGGGCAGGAAATATACAAGATGAACCTGAAGCATCTGTGGTATTAGAAGGTAAAAATTAATTAGCAAATTAATGCAAAAAAAAAGTTTAAGAATGAGGGTGTATCCTACCATTGGCTCCTATTGCTATAATCAGAACAACATTAGGGACAAAATAAATAATAATAGTATTGGATTATATCTCAGAAATAAAATGAATATCCATGAGTCCATGCTGATATAAATAAAAATGTGAATAAATGAGTTAAAAGGTATAATGTTTCCTTACAGAAGAACTATAATTAATAACTGAGGAGAATAGAAAGTCACCATTGGAACTGCATGGTAATAATTGATGCAGGCAGGATTCACCTGTGGATCCTAAAAGTAGTGATAAAAATTTAATCAGAAACAGGATATTTACAGATTCTCAAAGTATATTCCTCCAAATATTTATTAATCACACAGGGGGAAAATAACAAGCTTACAGTAGAAATACTGGCATACACAACTTTAACCAAATGGTCAAGATCAGCATCACAAGTCATGGGTATCAACATCATTTACTTCCTGACTTGATGCACTGAGAAGGATACATCACCCCTGTAGCATTCTTTCCAAAAATGCATAATCTTGATCTAATCATGAGAGCACATCTGACAAACATAAATAAAAGGATATTCTACATATATATCCACCAGTACCTTTTAAATATGTTAAAGTCATGAAAGACGAAGTCATCAGGTAGAAGAGACTAAGGAGACATGATAACTAATCACATTGTGGGATCCTGGATTGGATCCTGAAACAAAGGAGGACATTTAAAGGACTAGTGAAATCTAAGATGTGTAGTCTAATTACTAGTAGTATTCCAATGTTCATTTCTTAGCTTTGACAAACATATGATGATTTGGCATGATGTTACCCAGACTCTCCTTTAGTTATTAGATACAGGCATCCTCTGTCACACTTTTGCAACTCCTGTGTAAGTCTAAAATTATCGCAAAATTAAAAATTAGGAGGAAGTACTATTGAGGACATGGAACGATGGGAATCCATACACTGATATTCATCAGCAGCATAAAATTAAATTGTTAAAAATACTTTGAAAAATGATTTAACAGCTTCTTCTTAAAATAACCCTATAGATGCTGTATTTTGCCATAATTCCACTTCTAAGGATATATCATGTCATACAGATTTGTATACATATGTGCTCCAAAAGATTTATACAATAATATGCTTGGTAACATTATTAAATATAGCAAAAAGCTGGAAACAAGCCCAGTGGCCATCAATAGTAGAACGGTTATGGGGTGCCTGGGTGGCTCAGTTGGTTGAGTGTCTGACTTCAGCTCAGGTCATGATCTCATGGTTTGTGAATTTGAGCAGGCTCACTGCTGTCAGTGCAGAGCCTGCTTCAGATCTTCTGTCCCCTCCCATCTCTCTGTCTCTCTCTCTTTCTGTCTCTCTCTCTCAAAAAAAAAAAAGAATAAACATTTATTTTTTCAAAAAATGAGTAGAATGGATACATTTTGGTATGTTCATACAGTGAAATACTACACAGCAATGGAAATGAATGGGTGGCTGTTACATGAGACAACATGGCTGAGTCTCATAAGGATAATGTTGAGTGGAAACAGCTAGACACAAAATAATATGCATTGCATGTTTTCATTTACATGAAATTCAAAATGAAGCAAACTATGGTGTTACACATCAGTCTAGTGGCTCTCATAAAGGAGAAGGAAAGATCTCATGATTGGAAGAGGATACAACAGATGCTTCTAGGATACTGGTTATTTTTCACTTCTTGAGGTGGATAGTGGTACGCATGTATTCATTTTGCAAATTCATCAACCTGTACACATAAGGTCTGGTCTATATGCATGCATATTATACATTTTAATAAAAGTGAAGTTTTTTGTTTGTGTTTTTGTTTTAAGACAAAGGATTCTTTGGCTGCTCTGTTGTGAATAGAACCTTAGGGATGGCAGAGTGGGAGTAGGGTGATCAGTTAGGAGAGAATTACACCTTACAAAAAATAAAAATAGTTAATTTACAAGTCTTTTTAAGGGGAAGATAAGATACTGGACCACAATAGCATATAAACAATGAAAGGTGATCTCAAAGTGTTCTGAAGTCCTAATGTTCTTCAGGCGTGGGTTAAGATAGATGAATCCTTGTTAAGCATAAATGTTAAAATATCAAGAATAATTAATAAGGAAATAAAAATATATTTTATTCGGGCACCTGGGTGGCTCAGTTGGTTGAGGGTCTCACTTCGGCTCAGGTCATGATCTCACAGTCTATGAGTTCAAACCCTGCATCAGGCTCACTCCTGTCAATGCAGAGGCCTCTTCAGATCCTCTCCTCCCTCCTCTGCCTCTCTCCCACTCACATGCTTGCACTCACTCTCTCCTCCTCTCTCTCAAAAATAAATAAACATTTTTTAAAAATATATATTATTATTCTAAAGAGGTAGAGGAGAAAAATGGAATGAGAAAACAAACCTTAATAAACCAAGGGGGAAAAAAAGCATTGAAAAGCAAGACAACAAGAAAACACAGAATAAGATAGTAGAAACATATCCAAATATCAGCAAACATAAAACAGGTTGAACTGACTTCCTTTCAAAGGAGAGTAGGATTTTCAGCTTGGAAATAAATCTAGTCTTATGCTGTTTCCAAAGAGACACACCTAAAATGTAAGCTGTTAAAAGGTTGAAAGTAAAAGGATGCAAAAGAGATACTACGGAAATATCAGCCCAAATAACACTATGGGATCTATTCCAATTTTACGCCAAAGAAAGAATTAGTAGAGATTAAAAAGGCGAGTGTTACAACTTGATAAAAGATTGAACATTAAGAAGACCAATGTATTCAAAATTTGGGGCTTATAAAATAGCTTAAAAATTGCGCACGTGCACGCGCGCGCGCGCACACACACACACACACACACACACACACACACACACAACCAGAACCACAGAAAGAAGCAGATGCCTCACCACCATCGGGAGAGGTTTCAACACACCTCTCCATATTATTCTTAGGTAAAGCAACACAAAAACTTGTCGACAAAGAATACAACAAACTTGATTTGAGGACATATATAGAATCCTGGGTCTGTAACTGGAACATTCCCATTCTTTTCAGGCACACATGAACCATATTTTAAAGGTACAGGAGAGGCAAATACTAGATAATCCTCCACTAATTTCAAAGAATATAGATCATGTAGAATGTGGACTCTGCCTACAGTCGAATTGTTACAAACCAGAGCAAAGATATATTTTAAAATAAAAATAACACTTCTAAAAATTCATTGATCAAAGAAGAAATTATAACAAATAATAATTTTGAACTGAACAATGAAAATACTTTATATCAAACTTTGAGATGCAGTGCAAAGTAGAAACTTAAGGGAAATTTTAGTCTTAAATGTTCTGAATGCATGAGGCTAAAATAACTAGCAAAAAAACGATTTGAAATAGTAAGTACAGTGTGATACAACTAAATCAGTTATGAGCAGAAGTCAGTGGGGAGGAAGCAGTGGGAGAAAAGGAAAGAGTCTCGGTAGAGAAGGATTTTGTCATTATTTTTATTATTTGTGGAAAATGCTGACTTTCTATAGAACAGCTGATTGCTGAAGAGAAGTTGCAGGTATGAAAGTGTCCCTGCCTTTAAAGGAGACTACACAAATCAAAATAAAACAGTGACGATTAGTCAGTAGGAGCAGAGAATTGTAAATAAAGCCTGAAGGGTCCTAGCTGAGTTGTAGAGTTTGAAACTTATAAGACAAGGCAGCCCTCACCTGCAGCCATCCAGACAGAAAACAATCAACTGCTTGCCCCCATGGATGAGTGCAGGGGGAAGAAAATGTGTGTCTTTAAGGGAGATTCCACTTTCAGATAAAATAGAAGATAGGAGGAACCTTCTATGAAGAAGTTGGACAGGTGGGAAGTTGTGTTTACCATGATTCAGAGGTATCAGAGGAAGGAAAGAAAATGGTTGGGAGGAGTTAAGAAGTGGAATAATGAATCTGCAAAGAATTGGATGATAGTCCTAGACTGAGTGTACCTTACGGGAACAATCAGCAAAGACTTTCATATGGACCTTGGCCAAAGAAAGGAGAATGTAAGGCATGAGGCATTTTTCCTCTGTAAGCTTCTAAATAAAACTCAGGAAACTTGTATTAATGCTCCTGTAGGCTAAAGCTCCAAAACTGCTGCAAGCTTGGTTATTCTGGCAAAATGTAGCATTTGGCCAAGGTCTAACGAAGCACTGTCAAAAAATGATTAAGGACTTTCTGAAATTCTTCTGGCAAAAAGGTAGCAAATCATAGGAGTCCAGCAACTCAGAATCAACTGGAGCCTTACTTGATCATACATCAGAGGAATCCACCCCTGTTGCATAGGTAATGATTTAATTGGTTTCTACAAACTTTTCCTGGGGTGGATCTCTGGCAAAAGTTGATTCTAGCCTCAACTGATGGAGCCAGGTTGGGCTGTTCTAACACTTAAAAGTTGTGTGGTCTAGATAGAAGTACTAAAAAGTTCATAGCTTCTTTTTCTTCATATTAAAATTGTGAAAATGATACAAGGTTCATGAGATCCTTATCAATAATATAGAAAAATGCCTAGCACAATAGACATATACCACATTGTAGGTACTTTATATATTGGAACTCATCATTGTTATCATTGCTTATTGAAAATTACTACTGTGTCTATAAACTACAAGCACACTTAAGTGATTTTAAAATCACTAGTCCTTTATCACACAGGTACGTGACAACAACTTCCTCCTAGCTGAATCCACCAGATCATGACTTCACTTGCTTTACTGCATCCTGTTGACCAGTTTTAGCTACCTCTTCAAAGTTGACTCCTGTTATCCACATTGATACTGCCCAATGTCTTCCCCAGGGGATGTGGGGACAGGGAGTAGGACAGCAGACAGCCTTTAATGCCATCCTTTATATGCTTGCTTTAATTCTTTCATGTTGCTCTCTGCTTTCCTCTCTTCTTTCCTACTCTTGATTCATACATTGATCAAACATTTGTTGAGTGGCAAGGTACTAGGTTGGACAATAGGGATACAGAGTTGACAAAGGCACAGTCATGCCCTGAGGGATATCACAGTCCAGTGGGAGAAATAGATGTGAGCAGATAACCACAGTGCAATCAGATAGGTGGTAATGGAAGGGTTTGCAAGGTACTTTGAAAGCACAAATGATCAGGCAGCTAACTCTTCTGGGACAGGCAGAGAAGGTTTCACAGAACTATCTGAGCAACTTTTAAAAGGACAATTACAGGGCCACCAGTCCATGAAGTGGCAATGTTGATGGGGAAGAAAGAGAGAGTTACTACAGTTTAAGGGGTTGGGTAGATGGAGGAGGGATTCCAACAGAGAAAAGCACGGACATTGGCTTAGCTATAAGATTTTAAGGGAGGCTTAGGGGAAAAAATGGAATGAAATTCAGGGAAAAATAAAATAATATTTCTCAAATACTTTATGGGATTAAAGCAAAAACAGTTTCTTTTCCACAAATGCCTGAGATTGCTCAAGGCAAGAGCATATGTGTTCACTGTAATTCCTACTGAAAAGATGAAATCTTTGAGATTCATGTCATATTTTATAGAGATGCTGTGGTAAACAAAAATTATCAAGGCACATCTAAGCATCATCCAAGGAAGAAGGTTCAGTTTAGTTTGAAGTAAACACATTTTCTCTTACCTTTTTTTTTCTGCCTTCTCCTTGTGAAGCAGTTCAGTAGGTGACAGCACTCTCCTCTCCTTGCAAGAGTGTCCTTGTATTGTAAAGAAAGGACAAGAACTATGGCAATCCAGTGTCTCTGCATCTATAATGTCCTTATATACATTTCAAGACTAGGGAAAACACTTTTTTTAGTTCTCAAGTTCGTTACCATCCAGTGTATTCTTGGCTTCAGGAGTAGAACCCAGTGATTCATCTCTTACATGACATCCAGTGCTCATCCCAAAAAGTGCCCTTCTTAATGCCTTTCACCCATTTAACCCACCCCCTACTCCCATCAACCCTCAGTTTGTTCTCTGTATGTAAGAGTCTCTTATGGTTTGCCTCCCTCTCTGTTTTTATCTTATTTTTTCCTTCCCTTCCTCTATGTTCATCTGTTACGTAATTTCTCAAATTCCATATATGATTGAAATCATACAGTATCTGGGAAAACATTTTAAAAAATCCTTCACCACCTCATTTGCCTCAACAAAAAGTAACATCATGGCAAACTAAGCCCAACCAAGTGAGGGCAATCTCCCGACTTCTTCCTTTAACTCACCATTGCAAGACCAGTGGATTACCTAGGAGTTGCTGCTGGGAAAAGCTTCCCTCAATAATTATTAGGGACACAACCATATTTGAGGATAACAGAGAAAAAAATGTTCTGAGGGTGTTGAAGTGCAAGAGGAGTATATTAACTGAGGTGAAAAATGGAGAAATTATTTTTTGACAACTCTATCAAGTCCCTTCCTTTCCCCTGGATTCTCCCCCGAGCTCTTACACCCTACACATTTCCTGTGGGCTTCCATCATTTCCTCATTCCTGAAGAAACAGATCTGGAAGAAGGTGAGCTCTTCCTTAAGTCCAAAAACTCCTCAAAGTGCCAAGGTAAATCGATGTTATATTCTACATACACATACACATTTGTATATGATTTTTGCACAAATATTTACAGAATTAGAGTCAAACACTCTAATTCTTAGCTACTACTAAGGGTTGTCCTGTTTGAACATGGTTAATTTGGATTTGTTTCATCATAGGTGAAGATTGGTGTCATCAATTCTAGTGAATATTAGTAATGTGTCAAAAAGAAAGAAAGAAAGAAAGAAAAATGTGTCTGTATCTTTTCTCAGATACAGCTCAGGCCATGCACACACCACATTTCCCAGTCCTGTGGAGTTTTATTCTTTGTTTTAAAGAGGTATAATTGGCATATAACATTATACTAGTTTCAAGTAAACAATATAATGAATCAATATTTGTGTATACTTCAAAATAATCACCATAATAAGTTTAGTTAACATATGGTTAGGTCACACACACATCTCCCTGTCCTGCAGAGTTTTATTTTAACCTTCATATTGAGACAGTCACCAAGGATGGACTCCATTTAGATTTTAAAACATTAGACCAGGAAAGTGCCAAAGGTAATCATCTAATGAACAAAACTTCTCACTTTGATGTTGAGATAGAAATTGAGACATTGAGGTAGTTAGTTACTTTAACTTGGTATCTCATATTAAGGAACAGTAAATGGTTTAATGTTAATGCAGTGTGAATTACAAGAGTTTTAGTATATTTAAAGAGAAGCGGAGAGGACATTTTAATTACTGTGAAGCCACTCATGATCACAAATATTTTCTTACTATTTTGTAAATAACACTAAACCTTTTTTATCTCCATCAGCCCCAGCCACTGTGGTACCATTTTGCATGCAGACCACTCAGGCTGAGGAGCATTAAATTTAATTTGCGCAAAAGTTGAAGGTGGAAAAGCGTGAAATTAACTTGACGCATTTTTACAGCATTCTCTCTCTCTTAGCTTCTCTGAGCCTTTCCAATCCAGAATGATTTGATTGACTGTGTCAGGATCTCCCCATCCCTGGAGCTTCTCTCTACTCTGTTCAGTGAGATTTGAAGGCTTCTGTTAATGTGTAGCCCATTCTTCCTTAGTCTACAGGCAACCCAGCTAAAGGAAACACTGATTTATTTGGTTTGATATTTAACTTGGCAGAGCTTCAGTCTGTGCTCAAGGTTCACCCTTCTTGGTGACTCATCTCTTTCAGGAGTGTGTGTGTGTGTGTGAAACAGCCAGAGATGACTCAACTCATTCAAGAAATCATTCAGCCTGATCCAAACAGTTTGCAAAGATTTTGAAAGAAAGCTGAATCTTTTATAAGGTTACTTAAGACGAAACAAACCATCAGCAATTGGTTGCTAGTATAATACCTATAATTTGCAAGGTTATTACAGAGACATTTCAACCAGGGTATGAGGGCTAAAGCTGAGATACTCCATATTATATCAATAAAGGAAGCTATTCTACACAAATTTAAAATCCCATAAAACAAGAACTGATTGAAGACAATTATGTTTAGAAAGAAAGAGAGATGGAAATAAGACTATAGGCTGCCTACTGTAGATTTCATAGAGTGACCAATCGTTAAGCATTATAAGGACCAGGTAGCATAAGCACTCTCTGATTATTAAAACGACAGAAGCCATTGCTATCAATTCAGTTCATCATTTCATATGACCATTCAAATAGTATTATTCAAATCACATGGTTGTGCATAGATTTTAAAGTTTTATCAGGAGAGGTTTACAAAGGAATGTATTTATAATGTTAAAGAAGGATAACAGAAAGAAAAAAATGTATAAACATCAGAGATTGCAAATTTCACAGTATTCCATTATGATCATTATTATTCAGAAGGTAACGATCAATATATATTTTATGCACTTTAGAGAAATAACCATGTAGTAATTTTTTAAAGGTGCCTATTTAAAATTTCTTCTGCTCAAGACCATGGGTCTTTTTTAGTGCTGGCTTATTTTCCTGTAAAGGATCTCTTCTACCACACGAAATAACTTCTCTCTTTTTTGAGAAAATGAAGTGTTTCTCACCCCAAACAGGACCTACACCTCATTTACCATTACCGAACACAAAATCAGACCACATGATTTTGTCTGCTATACATGGTTATTTCCATGGATGGTGGACTCCTTAAGGTGCAGGTTTTATGTAGCATCATGCATTTATACTTGAAAAATATAAACAAATAAATGCACATGATTCATGCTCTGATTCTTCCAATAAATAAAAGTCTTCCTGTTTCTGAAAGGAATACAGAAAGAAATAATTAAAATAATTCAGGCTCATTGGTAGTGGCTTTGAAAGAAAGTTTAAAGAGACAAATAATAAACCTATAATTTTGAAAAATAGGACCAGTTTTCCATTAATATTGAAAATGATAAAAACACCAAAGAGATGGAGGAAAAAAACAACAAAAAACGTGAGTATGAGAGAACATTTGTGCACTGGGAAAGAAGGAGCAGATTTATTTGTCTTTTCAAAAATAATACTCACAGAAACTCACAAGATAGGGATTTCATCCTCATTGCACCAATGAGAAAACTGAAGATCTGAGAAACTGCTACTTGCTGAAAGTTATACATATTGAATATAATGGAACTAAGATTGAACCCAGTTCCAACAAACTCAAGAACTTTATTCTTGTAAGTTTATGGAAAGTGTCTTAGAGAAGGTTATGTCTGTGCTGAATCACGAAAAAAGAATTAAAGCCTGTTTTATGAACAGGTAAACATTAGAGAATGAATATTTTAGACAGAGAGGAATTTTAATAATAGCTATCATTTAAAGCATTTACTACATGTTAGGGTTCATAACTATCAAATTAACAATCAGTATCTTATGTGGTCCCCATAGCAATCTATTAAAGTAGGCAATATCATATTTATTTAAGACAAAACTAAACATAAGAAAGCTTTGAGTAATCCACTGTATGTCAGCCTGGCTTGGAGCCAAGTCCAAACGGTCCATAAAGTCTATGTTCTTTTCCAAGTCATAGGATCACTAGTGCATCTGGATCAGAGTGGACGAGAAGGAAAGTGGTGGAACTGAGCCTGGTGAGTTGAACAGAAGCCAGGTCACAAAAAGCTGTGTAAGCCAAGGGAGGCTGTTTACACCTTACTTTTGGTTAACAAGATGCCTCTGAATGATATTAAATGAGGAAATGACATGATCATACTGAAGTTTTAAGGTATAACCTTAAAACCTTAAGGTTTAAGTTTTAAGGTTTTGAGGTAAGACTCACTCAAATTGGAAGGCAGAGAGACAAGTTAGTAGACAATTTAAATAATTCAAAGCAATAAATAATGCCATTTAGTTAAGTAACCATGGAGTTGGAGTAGATGAGGAAGATTCTAGATATGTTAAAGAGGTAAAAATGAGAAATGGCACCATGTAGACCAATAGATTTCCTTGTTAGGGAGTGTACAATGATTCCCAGTTCTCTGATTTGCTTACTGCATAAATCAAGAGCATGCTAGAGGTTAACACTACAGTTACTAGGACACAAATAAGCAACATCTAACAAAGATCCAACTATCAGGCTAGGTTCCAAATTCGTTGGAAAATTTTGGTATAGTGATGTTTAGAAAACGGCCCCATTAGAATTTGGAGAACACATGAAAAGGCAATTTGCATTTAAAATTACAAGAGGGGTGCCTGGGTAGTTCAGTCAGTCAAATGTCTGACTCTTGATTTCAACTCAGGTCATGATCTCAGGGTTGTGAGATGGAGCCCTGTGTCAGGGAGCCTGCTTAAGATTTTCTCTCTTTCCCTCTTTCTCTGCCCCTCCCCTGTTCGCATGCATGTGTGCAAGCACTCTCTCAAAAAACAAGATAAAATATAAATAAATAAATAAATAAATAAATAAATAAATAAATAAATAAATAAGTGAAATTACAAGATAGATGATTTCTGTGTTTGCAAACATGTTATTTGTTCTCATGTTTAACTTAGTCTACCCCACATCACTAAAATGTAAACTCCTTGAGGACAAGGATTTTATACTCTTGTTACCACTCTAAATTCAGCATGTGGAATAGCCCACAAAACAGTGTAAGACTCAATAAGTATGTATGCACTGGATGACTGTGCATTGTGTATGATTGAGATCATGATTAGAGGAATCCTCATAGTTTACGTCACATCTTCAGTCAAGTGTTCATGCAATATTTTACTTCTGAGCCTGTCAGATCAATAAAATTGAAGTCATTTCTAACATTCTGAGAAGACAGAAATGAGAAATATGATGACAAACTCTCTGAACTCTGGCTCTACCTTCTTCCTCTAAACAATGAGCACAAAATTAATTTTCATATTGGTCACTCTTAAAATTCCCTGCAAAATCAATACTACAGAGTGAGAAGACTAAGGTTAGATGATTGATTTATCAACTTATTTTAATTTTTCTGGCAAGAAATGGTCTTTTTCAAGGCCAGTAATGACTACCTAATCTCTAACTCCTTTCCTTAATCTTTATTCTCCCTCTTGCTTCATTTAACCTCAAGGACCACCCAGTATTGCCGGATAAAAAGTCTTGAGCCAACTGAACTCCATCAGTTCTAATGAGATAGAAATGAGGGCAGAGATGATACCAGGAGCACTGAGTCTAGGACCTTTGAGGAACAGAGGTAGTAAACAAGAACAAGTTCAGAGACATAGAAAATCCAAACATGGTTATAAATCCAAAGTCAGAATACTATAGAGAGAATCAGAAGTTTGGTTCAGAGGCCAGAAATGTAAGGGAGAAGATCATGGAAGGAGAGAGAGGATGTTCCAGGTTCATGTTCACCTGACTCAGAGCCTCACCCTTTCTTTTCCTCAGGTCCATCTCAGAGGGATCGTCTAGAAAGGTGTTTCTGTGCACACCCTTTCTCTCTGCCTCCAGGTTTTCTTATTCTGTTCCTGATCTTTCATAGTTCTCTAAGGTTTATTTTCATCCCCTGTACTGCACCCCACTGAAAAACCTTATATCCTAACAGTTGCAGGTATTCCCATAATGCTAATTATAGCAAAGTGCCTCTTTCTATCCATGCTGATTGTTTCTTCAATCTGTTTCATAGCATTAACTGCATATAAAACATCTCCAGTTAGAAATACTATTGAATTTCAAATACAATAATATTACAAAATATATTTGCACTGTTTGTTGTTGTTGTTGTTGTTATTTTACCTATTTCCAGTGTTGTTACCTGCATCTGAGTTATCCTCACCTTGTGTTCAGATTATTGCAAAGCATCCTCATCTGCTAATTCCTCTTTCAATCTCTTCCACTTCAAATCCAATTTATACCTAACTTTGAATCAAAGAGAACTCAAGTTCCATTTTTATTATTCTGCTGACTTAAAAGAAAAAAAAACCTAATTAGCCTTCCATTACAGTGGTTTCTTAACCTATTTTGTATAGGAACTCTCGCTTTTTTGAGTTTTCAAAAGCACTCATCAGAGACTGTGTGATAACTAGACCCTGTTAACAGAAGCCCGATCATGGATTCTGCACTTGGAGGACCCACTGAGCCCTCATCTGACCATGACTCCCTCCAACCCCCCACCTTCTACCTCTGACAAGCAATCTATAGGCCAGGGTAGTTACCCACCGAGAGGTTTTTGTTCCCTAAGTGGAACTATGCTCTAGATACCTGCCTGGGTTCTGCCTGTGTGAGCCTCTTTCCTGACTCCGTCCTTCTAATAATGAGTCATGAGGCAAATCTGTGCATATCTAGGTCCAAAGAGTGGCCAAGAAATAGCTGTTTTCAGAAGGTGTAGATAAAGTTGAAATGTGTATGGTTAAGTCTCTCAGACTATATGAAGAATGGGGTTAAGTGTAGGACGAAAAGGGGTATGGTTTGTAAGTCCCTTACTATCTTTTCCTGAGATAAACTCTAAGGGTATTGTAGTAGATTTCTATGACTGCATAAACAAATTACCACAAACTTACTAACTTAAAACAGCACCAATTTATCATCTCAGTTCTGTAGGTCAGAAATCCAAATGGGCTCAGACAGGTTCTCTGCTTGGGGTCTCATATGGCTAAAGTTATGGTGTCAGCTAGGCTATGGTCTTATGGAGGATCTGGGGAAGAATCTGCTTCCAAGCTCAGTTATGTTTTGGCAGAATTCAGTCAGACTGAGTTCCCTTTCCCTTCTCGCCATCATCCACTGGCCTTTCTCTCATTTTCTGAAGGCCACTTGCATTTCTTCTCACAAGGCCCCTCCCTCTTCAGAATGGCAACAGTTCATGGACTCTTCATCGTTATGACTTTCTCTTCAGCTAGCAGAGAAAGCTCTGTAATTTTAATGGCTCATATGATTACTTTGGTCTACCAAGAAAATCTAGGATGAAAGCTGTGCCATGCAAAATTACCTAATAATGAGCAGCATCTCCTCACATTTACAAGTTCTGGGGATTAGGGCTGGATGTGTTTGGGAGCTGTATTAATTAGTTTGCTAGGGCTGCCAGAGCAAAGGACCACAGATTGAGTGGCTTCAGCAACAGAAAATTTATTTGCTCACAGTTCTGGAGGATGAAAGTTTGAGGTCAAGGTGCCAGAAGGATTGTTTTTTTCGGAGGCCTCTTCATGACTTCTAGATGATCAACCTCTCCCTATGTCTTCACATCTTCTTCCCTTTGTATATGCCTGTGCCCTATTTTTTTTTTCCTTATAAGGATGCCAATCATATTGCATTAGGCCCTGCTCTAAGGACATAATTTTAAACTTAATTATCTCTTTAAAGACTCAATCTCTAAATAGAGTCACATTCTGAGGTACTGGGAATTAGGATTTCAACATATGAATTTGGGAGAAACATAATTCAGTGCATAATAAGGGCTACTTTTAGAAGTCTGCCTACCATAAGAATTTTAAATGTGAACCTGGCCTTGCAGCTTTGGCCTATGAAGGCATACTTGTCAATGTAGAAGGATAGAACACATTCAATAGTTTTCCAACTTTGCTACTTTAAGTATAGATATATGGCATGTAGGTCTCCAATTGTATTCCTGTCCCAATGTTGCAAATCTGGCAGAGGACCCTGGACAGAGAAGTGAGAAGTCTGATAGGAAATGAACAGAGCCTGAGGGTATCTTTCTATTGTAAGCAATTTTGGTGGCAGCAGCCACACTGGAGTCTATGAGGTGAAGTCTGCTGATCTACTGATACATCTAAGCCTAGTGATTGAGCAATAAAGCCTGTTTTCCTTAAACTGTAATTACTAAGCATGAATACAGTCAATCAGACATTCTTGGCTTATCCTTGGAAGATGGAATATCATGCTTAGCTTCCTTCCCTTCTCCCATTCTCCAATCCACACAATTTGACCATGCCCCACACAATTTGACTGTTTTGCCCCTTTCCGCATCGCTTGAGACTACCCAATTGTCTTAGTCCATCTGGGCTGCTATAATGGGTAGCTTATAAACAAACCACCAAGACTGGGTGGCTTACAAATAATGAAATACACACTCTCTCTCTCATGATTCTGGAGACCAGACATTCTAAGATCAAGATGCTGGTAGATTCAGTGTCTGACAAGAGCCTGTTTCCTGGTTCATAGATAGCTGTCTTTTCTCTGTGTCCTCACATGGTGGAAGAGTCCAGGGTGCTCTCTGGGGTCTTTTATAAGGGTAATAGTTACATTCATGAGTGTCTACCCATATGATCTAGTCACGACCCAAAGTCCCCACCTCCAAGTACCATTGTATTGGGGATCAACTTTCAACATACACATTTAGGGGAACACAAACATTCAGTCGATGGCACCAACCTTTCATAAAATCCTTCTCCCTGTATTACACCTCTTGGCTTACACATCTCCCCTCATCCCTCATATAGAAGGAATGTGCTGAACTTGTTAAATATTCAGATGAAATGAATTAAGGTTATTTTCTCAGTGTTTTTTATTTTCCCAATGCTACATGAAAAATGTTTTGGCATTAAAATAAGTTCAGGCAATTTTTACAAGATTAAAACATGTTTCTTTAAGATGTCTCAGAGTCTTTAGAATAGGACTACATATGGTTAATATCTAAAAGGGAATAATAATGAAAAGTTTATCAAATTTATTGGCCTTTTATTTCAAGAGTATCTTATGCAACTAGTGTTCCAGAATATATACTTCTTAAAAGCCTGGCTTAAGAGCTAGTATTCACCCAACTCTCTTTTAATATAAATATGTATTATTTATATGAAGCATATAAAGTAATCCCACATATCCATATGTATTTAAAAGGCTAGTCTTTGTCATGACGATCCCCACTGCAACTATGGGCAAATGATCAGGCTATATTAAAACTCCTTTCTGATATGCCAATTTCCCACTCACCTAAGGCCTTCAGAAAAAAACAAAAACAAAAACAAAAACTTTAAGTCCTTTTCACAAAGTTTTATGATGGGCTGAACTCCATGTCTGTTAAGAAAAGATCTGGAGTAAGCAGCTTTATATCAAAACATAAAGTATTAAGATTTCAATTATTAACTGAAATCTACTGAGGGAGAACAGACTCTTTTTGGCTCTGGAGGGCATTTAATTCTTCATTGCTATAAACGGTTTTGATATCTGTGATGTTGATCTTATCAGGTCTTCCTAGCTTGTAACTTCCATGCAGATGGACACAACAGCTTTCTTAAGTCTTACAGAGTATCTTAAGTATATAATATCTAAAAATGTTGATGATAACAATGAACAGAATGATTTTTGCTCCATCACAAAGATGCTGTGAAAATTAATGACAGGCAGTTTAATAAATGCTTCTGAGTTCCTTTGGGGACGACCATATAAAAAATACTTTAGATAGATAGATAGATAGATAGATAGATAGATAGATAGATAGAGATAGAGAAATACTTTATATATATAAAAGCATTTGTCTTAGTACCTAAGCACTTGTATATTAGATGATCTTAAAATAGATAGTCAGTGAGGCATTTACCTCTGAGATGTAGGCAGATAAAGTTTCTGATAGGTCTGAACAGCTGAACATTAAGCTATCAGGCTGGGTCCAGTGGGTAAATCCTGGACTTAGTCATCTTGTTTTTTCATTGTTTACAAATGTCAAAGTGATCTAAGTTCCAAGATGTAACCTATGGAAAGTTAATGAGAATTGAGAGTTCCAGAACCCACTCCTCTTATTATTTTAGCTGACCTGCAGGTAACTATGTTGCAGAAAACTTTATCTAATTTGTAATAATGCCATGGAACCGAATTTTCCATTAGTACTCTCATACATTGTATTGTCCTCAAATACTTTTGCTTTTTTTTCTAATTGAATTTCTCACTTCTGAAGCCAGAGTTTCTTTTATCAATACTGTTATTAGCATTTGCATTCCTATTTTTAACTCCCATTTCAAGGCATGCCTTGAAAACATTTTGTTGAAAGCAGTTATTTGCCATGTTAAGAGTGTTGTAGTTCAGCAAAATTGAAAAATACATCTACTGCATTAGTAACATAAGAACAAAAATGTATTTTATCACTTTGAGTATGTAAACACACAGGGAACAGAAAATCAAATAATAGAACTAAGAGGAGACACAGTCTAATGGACTCGGCAGAGAATTAGAAGCCAAAAATATCTGAGCTTCAACCCCGGCTCCAATACAGGGTTCTATGTCCTTGAGTATGTTCCTGTCTCTTAGGGTGGGGGGGGGGGGAGCAGAAAAACAGAAAAAAAACCAAAAGCCTAATTGTAGTAGAAACAGGGGAGGGTTGTCAGAAATAAGGCAGATATTTCAGTATTATCTAAAGCAAGATTTCCACTTCAGCTATGACTGTTTTTTTTTTCCCATGTTTTTGTCACAAACTTGATACTGTCTCCATTTATGCTTCTGTAATTCAAATTGTTTGTCTCCATACCTTTTGAACTTGAATGCTTCCCTGGGCATAAGTAAGTCATTTGAAAGCCCTGAATCAAACAGCCTTACTCTTCATTCTTGTACTACACCAGCATGCAGTGTATATATTCTTTAAAGAGACAAGGAGTTCGGGAACCAGAATATGTGTGCCTTGTGGTCTCAAGTTTCTCTAAGGGTTTAACCGGTTGAATATATTCTATTACATGAAATCACCTTCTGTGATGTTTGGACAGGAAACAGAATGCATGACCCCTCATCAGCAACCTGTATAAACTTGTCATTTTAACTAGTTAGGGACCATTTGTGTGAGGGCTTATACATCACCTCATGAAAAACAGTGATCTCCTCACATGAGCAAAACATCCTAAAATATATCTTGAAGGCAGAATCGTGTACTATGCCTCTGTATTTCCAGAATCTAGCAAAGTGTTTGATATGTAGAGAGGGCCAAATAAGTGCTTGTTAAATTGACCTGAATATGTTTCTCTTCATAACTGTGCAAATAATAATATTTCCCCAGGAACCAGTAAGGGGAAAATGAATGGGTAAAGATCATAATTATGCTTCTTTACCATCCTCTTTCATAGATGTGGCAGCTGCAGCAATATCAGCCACCATCCCATGCAGGGACTGCCACCATAGTCTGGACTCTATCGCAAGGGAATCCTTGTCCAGATGCTATATCTTGGGATCCCAGACAGACCGCTGTGTGTATCACCTCCTCTTCGGTCCCTTTCTACTCTTCCTATAGGCTCATCTTACATAGGAAGGTCTCCTCTTCTCGTCCCACAATGGGCTTCTTAGAATTTCTTTGGGCGGTAGTGGAAATCTTCCCTCAACTATTCCAACCTCTCTCTACCTTGTGAGTTAACACTACCAACCCTTCACTGTCCTCTTTGTTAAATGGACAGATTGCTAACTCTGCCAGAGTCCTCCTGTGGCCGCTTCAACCCTTTTTGTTGTGGAGGCTTGCTGCAGCATGGAAGATACAATTTCAGTAAATCACTACAGCTACTGCCCTACAAGTATCCTCTTATTTGAGTTTTTGCATAAAGACGCCACCACATCTCTAGAAGATAAAATATGTACATACTTCTAAATTAAATCCTTTTTAAAATTCATGATGTTCTTGAGGTTCTATATATAAACTGGAACTATTAGGGAATAGACTTTCTTCCCAGAATATTCCTTTGTTGGACCTCTTTCCTTCCCTGTCTCACCCAAATGAGACAAAGGCAAAATGGTACTGTCTCCCAGGGAGTTCGGTTTTATCAAATGTGCAAATGGAAAAGCCCCACATAAAACTTCCTTTCCTAGACAGAAAGGTGAGTGTGATACATGTTACTTGTAACAGGAAGTAAGTCTGTTTGGGGAGTCAACTGCTGTGTACAGGCAATGAAAATATGGAGGTTCTGCTCCAGCCAGGTCAATTCCTTAGACTTTAGTCAAGTCTAAGTCTCTCAGCGTATGGTAAGCTCAGTGGGATGGAGGGACAGAAGAACTCCAGAGAATCCTAACTATGCCAGGTTGCCATCTGGTACAGTTAGAGCTCTGCCCCCTCCCCCCAATCTAGCTCTGCAGCTAGGTGTTGGCTTGGGTAATAATAAGTTATAGGTATAAGAAATAAGAGTAGACAGTATCTCTAAGCTTGGTAGGCAAAAAGGAATAGATTAAAAGAGACAGCATTTCACTTTGAAAAACATTGATATAATGGACTCTAGCCACAAATTCTCTTTAGAAGAGCTTTGACATTTCCCCTTACATTCTATACTTTGATAAGGGAAGTCCTTTTTTATTTACAGGCTGGGACCTAAGATAGGGAGATAGCTATGTAAGAAAAAAACAAAAACAAATGGAATACATATGGCATATTGGCTTTTTCCTGAGTCTGGGACAATTGATTACTCAAGCATTCTACAAGTAAGGATATGAATGATTTAGGTATGGGTCCAGCCTAAGACTGTGTTAATACAGATAGAGAAGTAAATGTGTGTAAAAGCTACAGAGAGTAAAACCCCAAATGCTCACAAGCTGTGAAGCATATTCTGGATTAACGTGTGGCCCCAAAATTCATACGTTGAAATCTTACCCCTCAATGTGATGGTATTAGGTGGGGCCTATGGAGCATGATTAGATCATTAGTGTGGAGCTCTCATGATTGGGATTAGTGGCCTAATAAAAGAGACCCCACAGAGCTGCCTTGCCCCTTCTGCCATATGAAGACACAGCCAAAAGACTATGAACAGGAAGCCAGCTCTGAGCGGATATAGACTCTGCCAGCACCTTGTTCTTGGACTTCTTAGCCTCCAGAACTATGAGAAATAAATATTTACTGTTTAAGCTACTTAGTCTATGCTATTTTTGTTATAGAAGCCCCAAGAGACTAAGACAGTTTATATGGACTAAGGGAGAGGTCTAGAGCCAAAAGGAAACAGAAATTCAAAACCAATGCTTCAATGTCATCTAAAACATTCTAAACAAAGAGTGACATAAAACTAGTACAAATCTGACAAAAATTAGCAAAGGACACTAATCACAGTACAATGGGCCACTGAAATACTGTGCAAGGCTTCAAGTATATTATTGCCAGAAAAAGTATCAAAGACTTGAAGAAATACAGAAACAGTAACAAAATGATAAGTGGTACCCGGGTTCATAACTGCAAAGAAAGGGGAGAAAAATTAGCTTTATGTTCATTAGAAAGGAAGAGATTAGGAGGGATAATTATTGAGGTGTCTAAAACTCTGACGAGTATTGAGAAGGGAGAAGCAGGAAATGGCTCACAAACTAAAGAGGACGTCAACAGAAAGGAACAAAGAACTGTGCATTAAAGGGAATTCAGAAGCAACGTATTTACAGAGTAATTGGTCTGCAGAAAAGGCCACAGATATCAGAAGGGCAACATCTAAACCCTGAGTGTATTTTTACAATGAGTCGGATGAGTGCTTTTGGGGGATAAGTTGGGGGTGGGGGACACTCTACAGACACAGGACCTGCATGAAGGGATTGGTGTATTTGTCAGGACAATGTGGCTGTTTTCCTTCCTGAAAAAGGGAGCTGCTTTCCCTCATTAAGTTAACACACTGATCTGGCAGAGTCACATACTGGAATCCCAAAGACATCAGCTTCCATCTACACTTTTCATTCCTAATATGCTTAATTTGGCTTAGTCCACTTCATGGCAAGTTTATAATATCATCAATATGTGGATGGCCTGGTGTCTGTATGTCAGATCCCGAGTCACTTGCCTATCAGAAAAAGCATAAACCAGATAGGATGTCAGCTGGACAAACCTCCAGGTCTGAAATTCAGGTTCAGTCCTGATAAACACCATATTGTACTGAGAATTTATCTCAGCTGGTCAGTCCCATAGAGCCGCTGACTTTTTTCCAATCACCTGACTAGCTCTTATTCTCTAGAAGCAGGGTAAAAATTCAAAACGTAATCCATACAAACGAATTTTTCCATAATTTGATTTATTATTGTTACAAAATATTTTGATAAAATGTCTGAGTTCAGGGCAAACCAGTACTTGTTCTTCTCTAGGAGGATGTATGCCCTAGATTCCACTTTCCCTGAACATTGAAAGGTGTCCAATCCCAGAGAACATGCCCACCATGGTGACTGCTCGAGTCACCTCCATCCCTTTGTAGGGTGGAAGGTCAGCCTCACTGAACATCATTCTCCTTTCAAACTAATACAACATTCCTGCATCCAGGAGATCTTACTGTGTTAAATTTCTCTTCTAAAATGTCAGTCGTGGGGCACCTGGTTGGCTCAGCTGGTTAAGCACCCGACTTGATTTCAGCTCAGATCATGATCTCAGGGGTCTTATGAGTTTGAGCCCCACTGACAGTGCAGAGCCTGTTTGGGATTCTCTCTCTCCCTCTGCCCCTCCCCCACTTGCACTCGCTTGCTCTCTCTCAAAGTAAATAAACTTTAAAAAAGAAAGTAAAAGAAAAAAGAAAAGAAGATTTTCTTAAAAAAGAAAATAAAATAGTCTCATTCTTTCCCTTCAACGCATAAATATGTCTGAATACCTCCCCCCAAAGTGCCCCCTCTAGCTACAACTGTGGTCCAGCTCTTTATAAAGAAAATTCTCTCTGGAAAAAAAAAGACACAAACTCATGGGCCCTGCTTCTGCATGGTCCCCAGCACCCACTAATTCCCCAGCCTCTACAATTTGGCTGCTGGCCTCAACACTAAACCTGTTTTGGTAAAGGTCACTCATGCCCACCTAATAACAAAATCAATGAACATTTTGTAGTCTGGGGTGTTCTTGGAGAGTTTACATTCTCCTTCACACTCTCGCTTTCTTTGGCGTCAAAAACATCAATGCAGGGTGCCTGGGCGGCTATAGGTAGGGCATTCAACTCTTGATCTCAGGGGCCTGAGTTCAAGCCCCATATTGGGTGTGGAGCCTACTTTTAAAAAAACAAAACAACATCAAAAATAACCATCAAGGCCTCTCACTGTCTTTCTGCCTTTCTGTTTGTTCCTCCTTGTTTTTTCCCATGATTCCTCTTACTCTATGTACTCCTTCAAGTTGGTGTTTTGCAAGATTATCTCACTGTTCTTTGTCTTCACTCTCCTATTTCCTCTAATCTTCCTTATCTGATATCTAAATATCATCCACATTCCAAACATCCCAAGTCTCTTATTTCCATTCCAAACCTTCCTTGGGTTCTAAACCTCAAGTGAAACTGTCCACAAGACATTTTCTGACTGTCCTTCACATACCCCAAGCCTATTACTTATAACCCTGTAACTCATTGACCATCATTCCCTTTGCTAACCTTCCCCTCGTCCTTCTACTTGCCTCTGTTAATGAAAACTCATAAATGGAGAGAGAATTCTAGGTTATTCTTTTTTATTCAACATCCTTACCCAAGTGGCCAAAAGTTCTATGCATTTTATTTTAAACATTTTTTTAGATTCAGTTTCTATTTTGGCATCCCAGCCTTAGTTCCTATTTCAGTTGGATTTCACTTGACCCATTGAAACAGCTTCCTCACTGGTATCTTAGACTCCAGTCCTGCTCCTCTCCAGTCTGTCCATTAGAAAAGTTTTGCATAAATCAAATCTGATCACATAGTGTCCTGCTTAGACCAGGCTGCTTACTGCATCAACACTGGAAAAAAAGTTCTCTAAACTCAGCTTACATATTCAGTCTCATCCCTCGTGTGCTCCATCCAACCTTCTCTGAGTCTTTAAATGTCCTTGAGAACAAAACACTCTCTTGTGCCTTGATGACACTGCAAAAGTCCTCTTCTACTGGAATACCTTTTTCTCACTCCAATTATTTACCTGGGAAAAGTTTTGCTTAGGCTTGAAGGCTTAGTTTAAACATCATTTGTGGCATTCTCTTTGATATTCCTCACCCAACACCAGTCAGAGTTAGGCATCCTTTGATCCTCCCAAAGCACTTTGTGGAAGTCTGTAAGCTTATGACATGTGGTCTCTGCATGGTTTGCAACACCCTATTCCCCATTGGATTCTGAGTTCCCTGAGGTCAGGGATGTTGTCTTATCTTTTTTGGCCTACCCCAGTGGAGTAACTGGTTCAGACAGATACCCAGGAATTACTTAGTGAAATCAATAAAGGGCTTTGTTAACTTTGGTTGTGGGATGTTCGAGTTCCCACGGTAACAATGGTTGGGAAAGCATTCCAGGTGGTTTCTTCTACCATAGAAAGTCAAGAAGGTGGGACTGGACACCTTTTTCTAAGCTAGCCAGAAAACTCCCCATGAATTTAAGACACTAGGAAAAGTTTTTAAATCTACACTCACCCTTCCCCCAGAAAAGTGCAAAGAATTCAAGTTTTTGAGCAAATGCTTACTAACCAACCCCAGAAGGTATTTTAGAGGTGTCTAGATCTGAATTTTCTTAGAGAAGTTTAATAGTAGCAACACATGTGGTATATGTAGCATTTTTTCCTAAATGTTTCCATCTTTATCTTGGCATATATTTTCACAGATCTAGCCAGCAGATATGAGAATATACTGAGATTTCATTTAGCATATGAAGAAACCAAGGACTCAAGATGTTAGGCAATTTTCTCAGAATTACACAATGTGTCACCAACTGATTGGTATCCAGTCTCCTAAATCCATGTTTCATGTTCTAGCAACCTAAATTTGTTGTCTCCTGTCTAAAGGGTCCTCCTCTCTCATGTCATTTCTTTTATTAATGCATACATCCACATATCTTACAAAGGTTTTAAGGGTCATGATAAGAGAAAATTAACCACTTTAGAGTGAGGGAGCCTGACCATGAGTTCTTCTCAGACACATGCAAATAGTCACATGCAGGAACACATAATAACACGAGTACTGGGGCCTGGAAGATCTGGGCTGAGTCCCAGCACCACTGCTTTCCAGCTTGGTCACTTTACTTCTCTGAACCTCAACCCGCTTGTTTACAAAAATGGGAATAACAACAATTACACAATTTACTATGTAAGTCTTGTGAGACAACGGAGCACGTGGAACCATTTTGCCAAGTATAAACATCATACGATGATGCTGAAAACTTAGTGAGTGTTCACGGTGTGCAAGGTGGTGCTCTAAGTGTATTTTACTGATATGGACTCATTTTAATCTTCACAATGATTCTACAAAGTAGATACTATTATTTTTCACACTTTATGATGAGAAATTCAAGGCATGCAGGACTGAAGTGACTTCTCCCAAATGACACAAGAAATGGAGCTGGAATTGGACACAGACAGTAACATGGCCAAGCTCATCTTTGGCTCCCAAGCTAACACACTGAAGACTCCCAAGTTCTGGGATCCTCAGGTGTATGAACTCACTTCATTGCTTTTTCTGTGTATCATCTCACTCAATCCCTCTACATCCTTCTAAGTTTATCCAGGCAGGAAATAAGCATAACAGAGCTCCATGCTTGGTCTTCCACTCTATTCTGAGCACAGCAGTCAGAGCAAGCTCTATTCGCTCAAAACCCACTAATGCTTCCCATTTCATTCAAAGTAGAATCTCAAATCTTGGCCATGGCCTACAAGGCCCTATATATAGGGTCCTTGACTGCTTGTTTTACCATGTCCTCCTTCCTCTCTTCCAGCCACAGTGGCCTCTCTGCTGTTGCTGAAAAGTGCCACACATGCTCCTACTCCACAGCCACTGTCTCTGTTTTTCCCTCTGCTGGGAATGTTCTTACTCAGATGACTACAGGGCTCATCCCTTCACTTCATTCTGGTGTTTGCTCAGAACATAAACTCTCAGAATCTTCTTTGACTATTCAGTATAAGATAGGAAGTACCATTCTCCCCAGCCACTCTCTAACTTCTTACCCTGGTTTTATTTTTCTTTGTGGCACCTAGCATCACTGGCCTCCATTTATGGCACCTGAAACATTTATCTTTTTTATTATCAGTTTCCTTCCATACACACACACACACACACACACACACACGCATATAAACACCCTCTCAACACCCCCCATACACACACACACACACACATACACACACACACACACACACACACACACACACACACACACACACATTAGAATACTAGCTACTTATCAAAAGTCCTTGGTTTTGTTTCCTGCCATTATCCCCCTAGTACCTAGAACAATGCCTGAAATATAGCAAAAACCTTAAAGCAGACAAGTTGTGAGAATAAATTACTCTTTGCCCTCACAGAGTTTAAAATCTGGTAAAGAGGCAAAGGAAGATTATTAAAGAAATAGCTGACAGTGACAGGAAAATCTTGGATGGTATATTTTTTACTGCATTTCCTTAGAAATTTTTTGAAGCCCCAAACACAGTTCTAAGGCTGAGTAAATATTACCAAATAAATATATAAATTAGCTCTCTCCTACAGAAGTGCCTACCTTTTGCTTCCAGCCAGATAATGGTTTACTTTATTGCTAGTGGCAAATAAGGATTAAAATTCATTTGACTCAAGCCAACTGTGGACCACGAAGTAGAGTTGAGGCAAGGGCAAAATGATTCTTTTCATTCCTGATCTATTTGTTTAATTAGAAGTTACAATGCATTCCTATTATCATACTTCCTCACTCATCATTTTTAATCCACAGGAGAATGTGTGATTGACCAACTGACCTATTATTCTTTCCTTTTTCTCTGCAACCTTTATCTACTTCGCTATTTCAAACTCCCATGAGGCAAATAAGGTAGGAAAATAGGTGTTTTGATAAGGAATTGCTAACACAGAGCAACGCATGTGTGGAAGGTTGGAGAAATCTCTTCAGAGAGAGTGTATACAGAAGTTTCAGGTTTGTGAGTAGACAAGAGGGAGAGATACTAAGTTTTGTACTGGTCTCAATTAAAAATTTACCAGTATTCACTATTTTTGACAATGCTGAAATGTAATATGGTGGTGCTATCACCATTTCATGGAGAAATTGCTCAGAAACCAGGGAACTGAAACATACTGCCTTGCAGTTCGCTGGCTAGGTCAGGTACCTCAATTTCTTTACTTTCTATGAGGCTTTAGGAGTCAATAGAAAAAGCATGGGTTTTGGAATCAGACAAAATTGATTTTAAATTTGGGATCTACTACATATTAAACCCTGTGTGATTTCAACATGTCACCTAACCTCCCTGGGCAAGTTCCCGCCCATCTAAAATTGCATTTATAATACGTAATCACTAGGAATTTGGGAGAAATTCGGTTAAATTATGTAGCAACATATCCAAGTGGTTTTGGGACACAACAAGCTATTACCTTTCTCTCTGTCTTAATAGGAAAAACAACAACAAAATACTTCCAGCTAATTCTTGATAAAGAATGCAACAAGGAAAATCTCACTTGATCATTTGCTTTTTAAATGACAATTTCAAATGCTTCTTCTGAAATGTCTAGGGATTTGGGGATCTCGGGACTCTAATAAAAAGGGGTTCCAATTCCTACCCCCAAATGGCAGTGTACCGAAGCCACACTTAGCCTTCATGCAAGATTCATGACAATCTGGGGACTGGCTGGGCTCTGACACTGTATTAGATATGTGAAGATCCAAGCTGCTCTCTACATAACTCAGGGCAGAATAGGGATTGCTTTGTAGGTACCCTGGCTGTTTTAAAGTTTTCTTTTAACCCAGTGACTTTGAAATTTCTCAGTATTTTTTTTTGTGTGTGTGTGAGTGAAAAGAGAGTCAGACAGAGGAGAGCTGACATTCCCTAGGGACAAATCGTGTTTTCGGCTCCTCTTTATACCAAAGTTCTTCTTGCATTTTATCTTATATCTCCTCCTACAAGCTAAAGATATGAGCAGTTCTTCTTTTCTTACCAAATTTAAGGGATGGATGCTGCAAGGACACCCATCGTCCATTGGATCTTAAATGCTTTACTCGATGTATAGAAGGTAAGTGCAGGAGTTTTCATTAACCCCTAACCCTGAATTTAGCCCTGTGTTCTGCTCATGTCTCAAGAGGGTGGGAGCCCCTGAATGAGCTCCTTTGATTGCCCAGGATAATACTCCCAGAATTCAGTTGTGAAATCTATACCAGGAGCTAGCAAAAATTGAGACTGTGATTCTAAGAGGAAAAAATAAAATGGATGTAATTCTACAAGGAAGGAGAACACCACCACCTGTAAGGATGGGCCCAGTACCCAACCCAAATTATTCGGGGTTTTTCTGAAACCACTGTGTCCCACGTCTATGGATCTCTTATATGAGCAATTGTCTTTCTTGCTTTCTACTATAAAAATAACATACTTCCCAAATTTATGATTTTATGATTCAAAGACAAAAGTAGATATGTTTACTGGAAGGGAATTCGATAAGATTGTTTTAAAATCATTATGTAAACATCTTATAGCTTCTAATATTTATAGTTTTATTGGATTTTATGTTTAAAAAAGAAACTATTTTAGGCGATACTTTTAAAACATACATTGAGTGTATTTCTTCACAGAAGATGGTAAGTTTCATTTTTTGAAAGTTACCTCTGAATCCATATGACAATTTCTATAATTTTTCTCAGTGTCATTTGTATTGCTAGAAAGTTAATTTTTTTAATTTCATTACAAATAATCAGAATAACAAAATGTAAGAAACTCAATTTTTCAATTTATGTTATGTGGGGAAGGGGGTATCTGGTTGTCTTACAGACTTGTGCTCTGGAAATTAAAACTATAAACTCACAGAACATTTTTTTCAAAATATGAGTTTATTTCATATTAAGCAGGAGCCTACTCATAGAAAGAAAACAAAATCAGAGGTTGTCTACCTAGAAAATCAAGCATTCCATGAAGGATCAGGTAAAAGTAGGATCCAGACTTCTTTTATTTTTAAATTTTTGGTAACTAGGGGGTTTCAAAAAGAAACATTTCCTTTCAGTTATTTAATTTTGGGGGGTAACCATGTAGCTGACCCCCATCACTTGCACACAGAATCCACACAAGGTGATTTGTGCAAATGTTAACCTGCTTTCCCCAACCTGCCCTTTATAGGAGGTTAGAGAGATCAGGGGTGACAAGTCAGAGCTCCAGCGCTGCTATGAAGAAGGAAAACTCTAACAGAAGTGAGGAAGAAGAAAAAGTCATTAGAAAACTCTGTGAAGATCTATTTCAAAATACTGTACTTGCTACTGATCAGGACTCAAAATATGGAAGAGGTATCCTCAAAACTGCCACTCGAGAACTTTTTAATAAAAGTTGTCTTGATCATTAGTAAACCTCCCAGGTTTTTATCTACTCTTTCAGTGTCTACTATGGTTAGCCAGGTGCTAACCACACAGAAGTGAAGTTGGCTCATTGGCCTTCCTCGAGAAGATCACAGTCCACATATAACACAGTACTCTGAAAAAAGTACTGTGCCAGACACTGGGTTGAAGAAAGGCTCTTAATCCAGCCTCAGGAGAGAGGGAAGATTTATAACTAGATTACTAGCTCTCTATAAACATAGACCTTGCCTCCATACTTCAACAACTTCAGTACCAAGCTTTCTATACGACCTCTAAAAGCTTCTCAAAGACTTTGGTGACAATCTCAGCTGAGTCTCACAGAATGAGCAGGAGTTATACAGGTGATGACAACAGCAATTTCTTTTCCAGCATGTCCAAGAGTAGAGGCTGCAGGGTAAGGTAAACTCTTAGAACAGTAAAACAAGTTTTAGATGTGGGTGAAATGCTGAGTGTTGGTGGGAAGAGTGATGAGGCTAGATGGATACGTGGGATCATATCTTGAAAGACATTTTGGTAGACCATGATAAGAAATACAGATACCTTATAGAAAAATATCAAACTTCTCATTTTAAGAGGTTGAATGCAGCAATAACACAGTACAATGTGTGCCTAGATTACTGCTGTAAGAGCACAGTGGAGAGTCAATGTAATCAAAGCTGGCTGTCCAAGAGACCTTATCAAAAATGCGATCCTTGAGTTTTGGATGAGCAAAGTGAAGAGAGATCATACTGTAGGAAGAGCAAAATGCACATCTTAAGATGGGGAGGCATAAAGTAGCACAGTATTTAAACAGTGCAATATACCTGCAGTCAGTGATGAAACCAGAGAAATGAGAATAAGCAGACAATGGTGGTTTCTGTAGGCTAAACTAACACGTTGCCCTTTACGCTGAAGGGAATGGGGAAACATCGAAAGATTTCAAGCAAGGGAATTACATGAGAAAGTTTCCATTTCAGAAAGATCTGCATATGATATGGCTGAGAAGTAAGAAAACCAGTGAAAACGGTTCTCAAAATGCCTACCACCCTAGAAGACGTTTTGGAAATTTGAGAAGTTTTTGTTATCATGGCAGTTCAGAGGCATTATGGCATTTAGAAGTTGAAAGTACAGGGATGCTAGAGACTTTGCAGTGCCTATTGTCCTGAATAAGGGAGATGGTTCCTGTACCTGACACTACTTTCTAATGACCTATTAAACATTCAAGTGTGTGAAAAACCTTTTACTGATTACCTGAATTAGAATCTAACATCATTTCACATATTAAAATAAGTTGATTTTTACTGTTTTAATATACACTGAATTTTACATGGCAGCAGAAACCATCCAAATAGAGGTACAATTTTATTCTATTTTCTTTGGAATTTTGTCAATATTTGTTCACCATTTCAGAAACAACAACAGCGACAATAACAACTGCCTGTCACCAATGTGACACACCAGAATCAGTCAGTTATTACAGATGCTGTATTCCCTGGGCTTCCATGGGCACAAACTTCCAGGCTTGGACTTCAGCATCTTTTCTTCCCCAACAGCCTTCCCTATGGCCCTAATTCCAGCCATAAGTCCAACTAATGACACCTCACCAGGTCACGACCCTGCTTCAAGAAGATGTCTTAGAGAAGAGCTAGAAGTCACGAGAGACAATGTAGTAGACAGTTCTGAATTGGAAAGGAAATTAGATTTGAACAGTGGCTTCCAAACTAGACAGTACTGCAGGATCAGAACTACCCAGAAAGTTGAATTCAAAATGATGATTCTCAAGTTCTACCCTCTGACAATCTGGGTTGACTTGTCTGGAGTAAGGCTAAGGAGTGAAAATCTATGTTTTTTCATTAATTTATTTATTTGGAGAGAGAGAGAGAGAGAGAGAGAGAGAGAGAGCAAGCATAAGTGAGCATGAGTGAAGGAAGGATAGAGAGAGAAGGAGAGAGAGAGAATCTCAAGCAGGCTCAGCACTGCCAGCACAGAGCCCAACTGCTGGGCTCAAACTCACACAAATGGTGACATCATGACCTAAGCCAAGATCAAGAGTTGGATGCTTAACCAACCAAACTACCCAGGAGCCCCAAGGAGTATAAATTTTTAACAAGTTCCCCAGGGGACTCTGTTGTAGATGTTCAGACTTTGGAACACCCTTGAAAGACCACTGTACAGGATACCATCTAAAGCCTCCTCTAATATTCTATGACTTTCTGAAAGCTATGACAATGGGGGTGAAAGTCTTCTCTCCATTCCCTGACTAGGACCACCAAAACTCTAAGCACCACTATCCTGACCTTGACACCAGCATAACTGACCACATGAATCACATGTGTTAGTGACCACACAACGTATGCTCTCAGCAACCAACAAAGTAACCACATTATTGTTACATACACAAAGTACATCTTTAGTATTCACACGTCTATAAGAAGGTAAATGGTCAAAAAAAAAAGCACCTAAAAATGTGTAATGTACACATAGCAGGTGTATGAGAAATAAAGTTTTGCCAAACTGCACTAAAATTTACTCCATGACAAGAGCAGTGCATTTTCTCCATGGCTGTCATAGATTTCATGGATCCTGAGAAATCCAGCCATTTTTAGAAATCCCATGAAATTTACCTTTTCACTCGAATCCACATGAAATCAAAATTTTTCCCTATGAGTCCCCATAAAATTGGCACATTTCCTCAGAAGACCCCATGAAATTATAAAGAATATTGCAGATTCTTTGCTCCTGGCCCTTGCTGCACATCTTAAAGAGACAGGTTAGATTGAAGAATTATTCCATTTTTCTGTTGATATTTACCTAAAATCATGATAAAGAACAAGGTATCAGTTGTTAAATAGATCATGTCCAAATGAAAATAGAACTCGAACATACTTTGGATAACCAGAAAACATCTAAGAGAAAATCTCTTCAAATTAAAAATAAGTAATATCCCAAGAAACTGATAAAAATATGAAGTTGCCCCAATTTTCCCCTAAATAAAATTATCATTGTAACTCATTTTTAAAACACCCTTTAAAAATACCTAAAATTTCCCTAGAATCCATCTAAACTTTGACAGTATAAACATTTCTGGAAAACCACCTGAAGTTAGGAAGTTACGAATGGAAGAACTATTCCAGTTTTTCTCACGTTCACAAATGATGTAATACTCAAGCCAAAAATAAAATTTCCCCCAAGGCAAAAAAGCCAGATTTTCATATATGGGTTTGCAATGGCAAACAGTGTCTTTTATAAAGTTCTACTTCATAAGATGTTGCAAAAATCAAATGAGGTCGTGGATGTGCAAGAGCAGACTGGTGCTTTAGAAACAGAATAGTAAGGTGGGATGGTTTCAGATTTAATGAGAAAATATTGATTGTAATGAGAAATATAGGTATTTATGCTAAAAGTAGCACATGCATTCAAATTAACCCAAAATGAATACTCAGCCTTTTCTCTTTACGGAGAAAAATGGAACATGAAAAAAAAATTAAAACAGCATTACAGCAACACAAAATTGCAACAGATATATGCGTTTAAAATATGACTATATACTTGTTATGAAAATGAAAATAACACACATATTTCATATTTGTACGGAGGTCATAAAATCTGACCCTCTTGGTTTTAACTGGATCTTGATTCCCTCGGGGTTGTTAAAACAAAACAAGCTCTCCATGCAAGTAGAAGGCCACACTCAAAACGCTGTTTCTTGAATGTGAGCCAGTAGTCCACTCAAAGGAGGAAGTTTTGCTTCAGAAATATCCTCCCGAGTGGTAATTGACCTAACAGAAATTCTAAGCTGCCTTCACACTTTTATTCTGAATCACGTGAATATTTATTCTTTTCTTAGATTAATCATCCACAACCACAAATCTAGAAAGATGCTGGGGAGGACCACAAAGACTAGTATAACAGAGTTAACTCCAAGCTGCCCGCTAAAAATTTTAACAATATAAATTATAAGTACCACCCCAAAACAGACAGAGAGGAAAGAGTGATTTAACTTGTTCTGATATTTGGAATTCTGATTTTGATCCAGATGGGAGAGATTATACTGTCCTGGTAAAAGCATCAGCATAGAAAGAAAAGTGCTTCTTCTGGCTCTTCACCAACACTGAAAGGATTCCCCTTCAGGTTAATCAATCTGCTGAATTAACTTTCGTTCTGTTGTCATGAGATAACCTTTCCAGCTCCCTGCCAACTCACAGCAGATAGACACGGAGTTGAAAATCAGGAACAGGGTTCTAATCCTAACTTTGCTATTAAATAGGTATGTGGACCTTACACACTTCAGTTAACCTCTGGGAGCTTCATTTTCCTTATCTGTAAAATGGGGACAATAATCCCTGTTCTGACAATTTTTCAGAGTTTTAGTAAAGTTCATAGCACATCTTCAAGGGAAAAGTGCTGTACAACTGTAAAAGCCCTTCTCAGAAGGAAACAGCAAGCAGAGGACCTCCAGGAGTACCCTTCGAAACCACCCCCAGAGCATGGCTCTCAAGCACTTCCTGCATTCACGATGTTTGGACTGAGCAGAGGAGGCACAAATATTTGTCAGCAAATCACTCTTTATGCTGCAGGTTTCTAATCTAGAGACAACCTGGGTCATGAAATTAAAACTGATCTTTCTCATGTTATAAGAGGTTTTGAGCAATCAGTGCTTAAAGCAAACACACATCTTTGGTAAAATGTCAACGTTTTATCTATTGATAAATGAGTTTCGTTCGTGGCTCTGTTTAATGGTAGGTTGTATTATTTTCTTCATTTTGTTGATGAGGAAGCCAAGATACAAAGAGTTTTAGCTACTGTCCTAGGGTCCCCAGTTATGAAACTGGGACTTGATTCCACATCATCTTAATTACCGGGTCACAGGTCCAATGAGGCCTTTGTCTTTGTTTCCACTGATATTTGAGAGTGGCTTCTAGAAAGCTTTGTTAACAAATAGGATTGTCTGGAATTTTTTTTGTGAGAGAATGTGGGGATGGAGACTGAAATGTAGGGATTGTTAAGGAAAAGTTATAGAAAGGTAAACAAAAATGCTAGGTTAGGAAATGCAGTTTTACATTTTTCATGTTCATTAAAAATCAGAATAAACAAATATGGTTAAAATTATGTAATAAAAAATTGTTGTCACTGATCAAAAATGAAACTGCTACTACTATATGTTTTCCGTATGGCCTTGCCTAGACAAAACAAACACACACAGGAAAACCCCCACAGTCTGACCTGAAGGCCCAGATGCTCACTATGAAACCATGTTCACAGAACTAAGGAGGTGAAATGGAGTGTGGAGGAACTGACCCACAGAAATGCTACTCATCTTGATGCCAAGGACAGTTTGCTTCTCCCAAGCTGTGAGGCTACTTCTGACTTGAGACATTTAAATGAAGTGATTACTTGGCTGAGTTGTCCCAAAGTCTGTCTATCACACAGACTCCACAATGCAGCTTTTCCCAAGATGTGCTGAGTATTAGAAAAAATGAGTGTAAATATGTCACAAATGATGATTAATTCATCTGAAGTATCATAGGATATGTGGAATTTTAAAAATAAAGAGTAGGAAAAGAGTCGGTTAATATACTTCAATAAACGATTATATTTTATGTTTTCTTTATAATATCAATATCCTGTGATTTTTTATTATAAAAAATGCATTTGTTAATTCCTCTGTTCACTAATTTAAGTTACTTAACGAACTCATACTTTGTGCCACGCACAAATTCACAAATGACCATGATCCTCTCCATCTCTTGTCCTCAAGGTCGTTTCAGGGCAATGAAGTAGAAGTCAGCCGTCAGCAACTGAAATAGGGTTTGTAATTAGAATGTTGCATGGTGCTATACTAGTTGCCTCAGAAGTGGATTAGCAAGAATTGATGCCTTTCCTATGGTCGAAGCAGCAGCTAGGCTTAAATCAGTATGTTGATATCACACCTAAGAAGGCTAGCAACTGGGCAGCGATATCCAGGCATCTGGAGGCTGTGGAGTGAGGGTGGGAGGTTCATCAAGGAGGAGCTGAGGAGCGTTCAGAAGAATTCAAGCAAGAATAGATTCTCACGTCAGAACACTGTGTAATGAGGCTCCTGAAGAGTCCACATGTGAACCTCAAATAAGTGCTCTCATTTAGGTACTTTGCCACCCAGATAGTATCTATGACCAGTTGAAGATCGCCAGGGAAGAGCAATGACTGACAGGAGTGTGCAGCATTATCCACAAAAGACACACAACTAAAACCCCATGACAGATCCCTCCTGCTTATTTCAACATAAAACCAAATTGTGAGAGGAGGAGTTAAGTAGCAGATAAGCTCCGCCCCAAACTTCAATTATTGGTCAAACCTGGGCTGGAGAGAAGGGGGCACTACACTGGATATAAGATTGTAATTTTAAGTTTCACTGGATTGATCTTCTTTATAATACCTGCAAGTGATCAGGCAGCCATGAATTCACCTGTTATTAGATGGGAAAACCATTTGAAGGTGGTCATTTGAGAAAAAAAAAAAAACTGTATCTTCTTTGTAAGTGTGGTGGAGTTGAGACTATTCAAAATTATAGTTACGGATATTATAAATAAGATATAGGTGTAAGCAAACGTATGGTGAGAACACACAGAAGAGACAAGAGACAAAATATTAGGATGCCAAAGAAGTCTCAGCAATAGTTATAGTTATGAGCAGATGATCACCTCTGTTAACCTCTTAAACTTCCTCTTTTCTTTTGTAAAATTACTTGCCACTCGCTGAGCCATGTTTATTTTCACCTTAATTCTGGATCACTGGCTTTAAAAATAGCCAAGGACTAGCTTTACATAATGTATAGACTAGTCCATTATTTTTTTTAAATAAGTGAGTTCCACTTTGAACAGTGGTGATTTCATTGCTTTAACTGGCTGACTCACCTTACAGCATTTTAAGGATGGAGAACTTTGTTCTCTGGTTGTAAAGAGAAACATGAGTGTCTCATGGAAGCACAGATTTCAAAAACCCTATCATTTGTGTTACTTATATTTCTCAGGAAGAGAACAAGACAAGGAGAACACAAGCATAAATAAAAGACATTCTCAGGAACACCAGTGCCAGGACTTTGGCCAAGTCAGTGCAGAGATGCTGTGTAGTCTCATACACATCAAAGTGGAAGCTGGGACCCAGGAGGGTGATGTTAAACCAGGTGGCCTCATCCTTAGGAACCACTGGGGTGACTCCACCCTACCTACCACCTGCCTCTCCCCTTCCCATTGTAGAGAGTGCTTTAAAGAGCCAAGTCCAGGAACTAAAACAAAGAAGCCATTTCCTTTTCTTCTTTTTCGTTTCTTGTGCCTGATGTTTATCTTCAACCCTTTTTGTCTCATACCATGTGTACTATGACTATAAAAAATGAAATGCAAACCCTGTGCAACTAGAGTGATTTAAGAGAATAGATTCTCAAGCCAAAGCAGCAATTTTATTCAGGAAGCTTTTAACGTGCCTTTCTCTGACAATGCTTTTCCTTTCATGTAATTAAGAGATTTCAAAACCTGGAAAACATGAATGGTTCTTGCTCATATGTATGCTCATATGTATGCCCAAATATACACAGGGCTGATAAGGAATCATGTGCTATTTTGTGTAACTAACCAAAAAGTATTCTTTTGCAGTTTGGAGTTAATCATGGTCATCTTCACTTGTGGCTGAGCCTGGCCCAAGTTGTATAATGAATGTTCAAAAGTGACTTTATGCTACAATGTTTAAAACTGAAAAGAGAGACTTTTTAAGTGGGAATAATAAAATTGTCTAGTTTCACAAACTGAAACTTATTCTACCAATAAAATGCTGTTCTGTTTTTCAGCATTTCCTATACATTATTACTTGCAATATAGGAAAGTGATAGCATTTAGCACTTGGTTATATGGACTAGAAGTAATGATTTTTCTCCATCACAGACATTTAGAATTTATTATGAATTAGATTATATAATCACATATCCCCTTTATCAAAAATTATGACAATTCAAGTGTATAATTTAAATGTACAGTGTGAATAACATAAATATTTGAAATTTTATATATATATATATATATGGAAGGATATATGAGATATATATACAAACAAGGTATATTTTGTATCACAATTCTCAGATTTATTAAATGAAAACAGACTCTGGTTTTCAAGTTTGCACACTTCTAGCTTTTATGTTCTTGCTCTTGGGTTTTGTCTTGCTTTGATTTGCTTGGCAATAAAATAAAACAAAACAAAAAATAAATAAAATTAAAAAATAAGATAAAATAAGATAAGATAAAATAAAATAAAATAAGACTAAATAAAATAAGATAATAAAATAAAAAATAGTGACTCTCCCATCTCCATTTACAAATTTGGGGAAAGTGGCTTGGTTGACCCTAGATAAGTTTAATTACTTAACACCAATACCTATGAAAGAAAACAACTTCAGTAAAAACTATCAACAACAACAAAATAAACCTAAGTTTAGATGCAGTTTTGCACTTTGGAAAGTAGATTCGTGTTTCCTAAAAGGTTGAATGAGTGTTTACTATATGACCAAGCAAATCTACTCCACAGAATCTGCCCACATTCCCCAAAATAAAAGTATATTGTCATGAAAAAATGTAAAGTGAATGTTGTTCATAGGAGCACTGTTCATAATTTAAAAATAATGGAGACACTTCAAATGTCCATCCAGAGTAACTGGCAAAGCTAACTGTGGTATGTCCGTTCAATAGAATACTACTCAATAAGGAAAAGGGAAGGAATCCTGGGTAGTGTAGTCTGAAACCCCAGAAACAGCACATTGAGTGACATGGGCCACACCCAAAGGACTATGTACAGTGGGAGTGCATTTATGTGGAGCTTCTAGAAACTACAAAACTACAGAGGCAAAGAGCAGACCAGTGTTAGCCTCAGGCTGTGATAACAATGGGAACTTGCTGAAATGGGCATTAGGGAACTTTTGATGGGTAATGAAATGTTGTACAACTAGACTGTGTAGCTGACTGAACAATTGTAAATTTAATAAAACTCCATCAAAGTGTGCATATAATATCAGTAGATTTAATGGTAAATGACACGTACGTAGAGCTTCTAAAAATCTAGGCTTGTTCTATTCTCCTCTTGCTAATACTTCATATATTTCTCTGCTTTTTATTCATGATCAGAGTAGAACATTTTTCATTCTGTGATCTTCTACTGAAAACTCACCAAATATAGCAGCTCTTCATATCTCCCTCCTTCTGTCTGCCTGGCTTGTTCATTCACTCACTCATTCAATTATTCAACAAAACTATATTGAGCATCTACCAAGTATCAAACTCTGCTCTAGGTGCTGAAAATGCAAGATGAATAAGTCATCTCCTAATGCTCCTCTTTTCTTCTCATGATAAACTCTGTCCTCATTTTAGAGCCACTCTTACCCCATCTTCCCTATTTATTCTTATGATCCTATTTAGGTCAGCAGTTTGCAAGTTGGTTCAGTGTTTTGCAGAAGTGCTACCTTGAAGTGTCAATCTTTTATACTTTCATGAATGTATCTTTAAAAGACTTAACCAACTCAAAATTAAGTAATCCACCACAATATTTATTCTGTGGTTTCTTCCAAAGACAAATATACCAGACAACACAACTGGTTTGGAAGAAAGGACTTTTACTTATCCCAGTAGTATCAACTTTATTGTCCCAATGAGGGACAGCTAAGGCAATTCTGGATTTGTGAAAGCTGGCTTTCCATTCTGAAGAACAGAATTCCAAGCTTTCTTTGGAGAGATCCCTAAATCCAAAGCTGCCCTTTGGGCTGGGATCCATTTTCCAAACTAAGTGAGATGGATTTAACTAGTATCCAGAAAATACTTATTACTTACCTGTATTTCCTAGATTCATCCATTCACTATTCCCACAAGAATTTCTGTCCTGTAACTCTTGTGCATTAAATATCAAGCTATATACTGGTGTGCAGGTTGAAAAAGGTCTAGAGTTTGCCCTCAAACTGCTTACAGTGTGAGAGATAAACAAGTAAAATGACAAACTTACAGGAGAAAAATAAGGAAAACATATACAGAGAATAGAAACAATGTAAATAGGATTATATCCATATAGTTTTGTCTGTAGGTGATAGTTGATTTTCAAAAATAAGTAGGAGTCTGATAGACATAGAAACAGTAGGATGCTAAGGCATCCAAGCTAAGGGAACAATGTATGCAAAAGTCATCATGTTCAGGGAATTATATATAATACAGACAGTTGCAGTGCATGGTTTAACTGGGGAAGTGGCTTGACAAAACTGAATATTTATTTCAAGAGTTGAAAGATGAAAGAACTTCTATACTATTCAAGAAATTATACTTTATCTGATAAAGGGTTTTAAGTAGGCAAGTAACACGAAATGGACAAACTTTATGGCAGTATAAGACATGGGGGATGACTGGTTTAAATTTTTTAGGTGATAAAGGGGATCAGGATAATTTCTCACTTTCTCCCCACCCCCCCTTTTTTTTTCCAGAATTGATCATGACCTAGTGGTCAAGAAATAATTCTGCTATGTCTTACAACTTGAAAAGTAAGTGTCCCTCAGATTTTTATTATGTAATGCCCAGAAGCTTCTCATTAAACATTAGTATGCTAGCTTTCCAAGTCTAGATCAGCAATTCAAGTCTATTGCCTCTATGCATAATTTTGTTTTTTTTTCCCCCCAGTTCTGATTTCATTCATGGTTAACAAAGACATAACCATCTTCAGTCTTCTTCTACATCTGGAGAAATCACTTGGTAACCAACACTGCTATAAGCAAAAACACAAGTATTATACAGTGCCATCAATGAAAATAGTTCTCTCCCTTGTGCTTTATCAATGGTTTTTTCAATACTCTGGGCCTCTCCATGTAAAAGATAAATATTTTAATTTAAAATTTAAGGCTTTAAAATTTTAAACATATTTTTTAAAACTTCATTTGTGCAGAGACCTTACACACTATGCTTCCTCACCACCAATTCCAGCATTCTGAAGAATGAGGAAGAAACCTTGGCCAAAGGTTGTGTACTCCAAAAAATTGGCACATGAGAAGTTGCTGATGCATGCAACAGCATTCCTCCTTGTAAACATTAGGCTTTACCTGATCCAGTTTTTTTTAACATTTTTTTAATTTTTACTTATTTTGGGGAGAGAGAGAGAAATAGAGGAAGAGGGAGGGGCCAAGGGAGAGGGAGACACAGAATCCGAAGCAGGCTCCAGGCTCTTAGCTGTCAGCACAGAGCCCGACGCAGGACTCAAACTCACTAACCGAACCATGAGATCATGACCTGAACCCAAGTCGGAAGTTTAACCGACTGAGCCACCCAGGAGTCCTATACCTGATCCAGTTTTAATGCTTGCCTTTACCTTGCTACTCAATGACAAAAGTGGAGATTATGTTGATTTGAGAAACATTATAGCACCCAAAAGTAATTCACCTAGAGTTACTTATAATAAATCTGTTACCTTCTTACTAGTCAGGTTTGTTTTGTTTTGTTTTGTTTTCCTTTTCCTGAAACTGCTCCTATCTCATCTCTCAGTGTTATACCTTTGTGGTATTCAGTTTGGCTTTTGATAGGGCACACACTGTAAACCCATCATCTGTATACACTAATATTTTCACTTTACATAGTATACAGCCCTTTGACTTCATCCTCAAACCTGGTCAGAAGTGGTAGAAGGATTCTCATTCAGGGTCACTGATCAAAGTAAAAGTCTTACATAAATCAGTCTCACTGAAAAAAAAACTGTGAAATTTGGTGTCATCTGTGAAAATTGTCTGTTTGGTTTGAATTTGTATGGAAATATCTTAAATTCAGGTACTAGAATGATATTTTGTTTCCATCAGCTTTAAAGCACCTGAAGGTGTGGGCCCTGGGAAAGATTTCCATTAACAGAAAGACTTCAGTATTTGTTGCTGTGACCAAACACTTCATTTAAAAACAGTTCTGACATGTTATGTTCAAAATATGTCTAAATGTAAGAAGTAAAAGAACTCAGATTTAAAACTAGGAGTGAGATGAGGAAAACTGGACTTTCTTAAAAGCACAAAGAAAATATAGCATCAGAGTTGTATTTTCTAAGCAACGGTAATTAGTAGTCATTAATAAGGAAAGAAAGAAGTGATAGAAGTGAGTTTTAGAAAGATAAATATTAGGAAATTTTCTTTTCATCAGCAATAACATTATAAAGCAGCCATCTTTTAAATGAAGGTAAGTTATCATGGGCTTTTCGATAAGGGAGGAAATAGCAGAAAGATACTACTTTGTCTATATATTTCTATTCTGAGATGGAAATGGGAAAGATAAGAATATAAGGTGATGTAGAAACACAGCAGGTACATAGAAGCCTTGAGATGAGTTGCCCTTTCACAAGTACTAACTGGATAGGGAGACCCAGGTAAGAGGTCAGTGGCTTTTCTCTAATAAGGAGCTAAAAAGAATAATGAGGTGATGCTTGAAGCAAAAGCTATAGAAGCAAGGCTCTGCATGTCACAGAAATATTAGCATTTGAGAGCAGAGCAACGGATAGGTTCAATGCAATGCAAAGAAGGACAATAGATCAACATTTCAGGTTCCACTGAAACAGAAATTAAAAATAGATTAAAAACAAACTTATGTATAGGTATTGGTATTTATTTCAGCCATGACTCTCAAATCTAAGACATGAACTCTTAAATGTAATTGCAAAGTAGAAATTAAATTCTTGTCATCTAAATCAAAATTAAAAGTGAAAGGTGACATCAAAATATGTATTTCACATGTATATAAATTACGTGTGTATATATATCTATACATATATATGTACATATATATACATATATATCTATTTTAAAAGATTTCATTCTAGTAGGGAAGTGTGAATTTTTTCATTTATCTCAAGTAATCGTACTAGGAAAAGAATGACTTATTCAGTCTGAGTTCCACAAACTATGGCCAATCCTGTATACTTAGGATTGGCTACCTACATTGCAGGAATTATGCCTAGAAGGAACTGATGAGCCTGCATGGAAAACATCCTATTTTTGTAATGACATTTACAAAATGTTGTTTTTGAAACTTAGAATTAGGTTTTAAAACTTTTAACACTTGTATGCTGTATTTTTAAAGAAAGGCCATATTCTGATGAGGTGGTGGGAAAAGCCTCTATTAGCAAGAGGAAAAGTCATTCTGATAAATGTTCTTAATGTTAACTATCAAACTGGAAGTGACCTCCAGCCATACAACATGCAGTCACAGCAAGCCATAGGTCAGATCTTCCCAGTGTCCTATGGTAAATAGGTCTGTTCAGAGGGATTGCATTCCCTCCAGCCTGACTTAATCTACAACTACTCCCCAAGGACTGAATTTGACCTAGAAACTTTTGCAAAACATATGGTTAGTAAGTTAAGTATATCGTTAAGGTGAGTGGAACTTTCTGTCCATGATAGCATTCAGCATGCTACTTCTGGCCAAAAGAATCATGTCTAAGACTCCACAGACTGGTCCTTTCCTCTCAGTAAACTGTCCCATATGTATTGGGCTTTACTATGTTCTAGAGTCCTCTCCTTCTGGAAGCACGGACTAAAGCATGGCCACATACTGCATATGCTGGCCATACTACCTGGGAGGGTGAGGGAGGTAATGGCATGGGATACACTTTGAACAGAAAACAGAAAGATCCAGAAGATAATTTCCTCTCCATCCCTCCCCTTTGCAAATTGTACAAAAAAAAAACATGGTCTTTATAGTTCTCCAGAGACATCCCAAAAGCTAAGTAAATGTCTGTATTTTCTTTTGAAGCTGTGGCCACTTCAACACATCACATTACATTACATTTCCCTTTGTCCCTTCCTCATTTCTTGTTTCCCTTTATTCTTGCTGCCCCTGAATTATATTCTACAATAAAGCATTAGCATATAAATTTTGCCTCAGATTCATTCTGTTTTCTAAGGCTAAGAGAGAATGCCTGATAAATTTCATTATTTTGATTGAATGCCGTCATGAGCAGAAATTATTGGCCCATAATAATGTCCAATCAAAAGTCTTTAACCCATTTAGAATACCACAGAACAAGTGTATCACTATTCTTTTGTAGAAACATAAAAAGAGAAAGAAGCACGAGCAAAAGGTTTTCCGTGGGGGATTTACAGATGGCACAGATGCTATACTGACTTTCTGAAGGAAAGGACAAGAAGACTTTGACATATCCTAATTTAGGGAAATAGCCACTGCTTATTAATTCTACATGTTTATGTAAGTTGGGGGAGAGAAGTCATTATGTTGTGGTCCTAGAAGCATTAGGCACCATAAGAGATTTTCCTACAGGTCCCCTTTAATACTTCTACACATAAATTCTGGATATATCAAAGCTCTTCAAACAATTCTATCAAGCTCTCAGAATTCCATGTCTCTGCACAGGCTATTCATTCCACCTGAATGCCCCCTCACTCCCAAAACACATACACTTTCTGCTTTGAATAACCGATGATTCAGATAAAGGCCTTGGTTTTTCTAAGCTTTCCCAATTTTCCCTTCTTATTACAAAATTAAAAGCTCCTGCCTCCATGTTCATAATTTCCAATTTATATTGCTATTCTGATACTTTAGCTCACAGACAGCAGCTATCTACTTGTTTTTTTTAACTCTATTGAGGATTTCCTAAATTTTCAGATTGTGTTACTTTCATTTTTTATAGCCCCAGTATGTCTCATGACTCTTGACACATGATAAAGATTCAGTAAAAAGGAACAAAGGGAAAGGGGTGAAGAAGGCCAAAAGGAGAAACAGGGAAAGAACATAAGAATGTATATGATTCATTGTACAGTGAATGTACAATAGTCTCCTTCCATTTTTTCCTTCCTTCCCAGATTTTGGGTTTGAGGAAGAGAGTCCAAAGTTAAAATAATCTAAACAGCTTTGAAAGTTCTAGAAAACATACTGGGATGTTTTATACCACAATGCTCTATACCACAAAATATTGTAAGTGAATTTCTGGAGATTTATTTTTTTCTGAATGAAACATGATTTCAATAGCACAATAAAAATCAATAAAGAAAAGTTTTGCTTTCCAGAAATTTGTTTTGAGGAAAATTGTCCTGAAGTGCTTTAGATCTATAAATTAACAAATACTTGTACTTAAATTCTGAAGGTTGAGATGGGGAAAAGGGACACTATGAATTAGAATGGACCACTGTGTAACTAACAGCAAGCCTGCTCATCCTTCAAAAGAGATAAAAACTTGTAAATACAGTGCTTTTAAGAGCATATTTTATTGAACCCCAACAGATAAATATTTTCTTTATCTTGACCCTATCTATTGAGTTGAATCCAGATGTGTGAAATTCCTTCCTAAGCAAAATAGTTACGTCATACCCATGCTTTCAAACACCATGAGATAAGCAGTTATTTCCAGAATAGGACTGCAGTCCCCTGACATAGTCTAAAGACTGAGGAGGCAATTACTATTTTTGATTGTGTTAACCTGTGTATAATTATGTAATTACCTACTAAAATTTAGGCAGGGTGTTGCATATCTAAATCATTAACTTTAACAATTGACAAGCTGCTTTGATTAGTATTTTCATAGTGTAAGATAACATACTTTTGTCAGCTACCGTATGATTAGTTATGATTGGGAGTTTGTTTATGCAAAATGTTTTCACTGCCTGTTTGGAGAAACAGAAAGGGAGAGTGAGGGCAGGGGAGTCATGTGCCTCTCTCATGGTTCAACTCAGGAAATTTCAGTGACGAGAAAATACTGAGAGATACACGTTATCATTCCCCAAATGGCATATAATTTTAGTGTCAATTTAGAAGAGTATCTAGAGAATTTGACTTGGAAGAATTGGGCTCTCCTCTGGCAAATCAGACTAACAAGGACATCAGTGTATGTGGCGTCAGCTCAGACTGTCATAGGCAACTCCCGACTTGGCCAGGCAGCCCTCTAACAGCATTGATCAGAGCTGCTGCTCTTCTAAGGAAAATGCATGTCAATATATTTGTTATTTACTTTCTAGCAGAAACCCAGCAGCTGCAGCAATTTTTGAGAGAATTCTCTGACACATCTCATTTCCTATCAGTCTTAGGTGCTATTGACTGTACACACACATTCCTAATAGGCTAACATCACTGAATTCAGCTAGCTATTGGAATAGAAAATCCTTTAATTTCTTGGCTATGATGGGGCTACGTGATGCCAAATTTCAGCTCTCTATGGAAGACAGAAAGTCCTCAGGACACGAAGCATTTCTTGTCTCCCCAGGCAAATTGGCTGTGCTCATTTGTTTGAAGTAAGCGATTACAAAAAGTGGCTTAGAGAAATTATAAAGTAAAATTAAAAATAAAAGACTCCACTGGCTACTATGCATGTATTGTCTTTTCCTTTTGAGGGAAAGTGTTTTGGGTGGAGATATAAGTGATCAAAAGAGGCTAACATAGATGACACATTCTTAATTTAGAATGGGGAGGGGGGGAAGTGTGTGATTTACCATTGCGATCCGAAGGTGAGACCATCCTTCCAAAAGAATTTGCAGAGCAAAATGGACCCTTAGCTCTCATTATTCTTTTCTTTTCCTCTGCAATTTTATGACTTTCTAGTCTAGTGAAAATGCCTAGAAAGGAATAGTTTCATATGACTGTCATTTATTGTCTGCCTAACTAAAAGAGAAATAACATTCTAAATGCACTGTATTTTTCAAGAGGGGCAGTACAGTCTGTACCATGTGAGAGTTTTCTCTTTATCAGATTAGTAATGTCAAACTCCACAATCATAAAGTATTGATCTCTCCAAATCAGACATCTCTGTCACCGTGTCTCACAAGCATGAACATCTGCTCCATCTTTCACAATGAGACTCTTCCCCACAATCAGACACGCTACTGTCTTTGAGATCGCAAGCTTAATTATACTGTTTTTAAACCTTCATGATTGAGCACACATGCAGTAATACCACTCCCTGACTGTCTCTAATCTTGTCTTTCATGTCTCTAAATACAATTTAAATGTAAAATTGTTTTTAAAAAACTTAAATCATCGTCCAGCTTTGTAATCTTTCTTCTACTGTGTACTCATTCTATCTTTCTTGACCATGACTAATAGTTCTCACCGATTTAAGAAATATCTACCTTTCTGAAAATTCAGAGACTGAATCCTACTCCTCTTTTTTGATAACAATATAAGTTACCTACTCTGTTATGCAGAAAAGAAGTGGTATGTGATGCTTTGTCATATTCTTTTCCTTTTTAAATAAAATGGTCACCTATAGCTTTTATTATTGATGATTTTTGTATCTCCTTTCCATGGCCAATATGGACTGTTTGTAGCAAATTTGTGGGCAGCAATAGGCATTTCTTCTGTTAGAGGATGCTTTCTCCATAATGCAAAATACCACTAATGAAAAGGAGTCAGAATTCACCTGAGTATTGTAGGCAAAATATGTTGAAGAGTCCTCCTGTGTGGGCACATCATATTCTATGAAGCCATTCTGCAGCCTAAAGAAATATAACATTTGTCTTTTTCTCCCTTAAACTACAACATCTTTGAATCCAATCCCTCAGTTGAAACTGAGGTATGAGATGATGCTTGGGGATGGGGTCAGGAATAGGATATGAAGGGTGTCTGGAATGGGGAGAGATTTGAGGATATCATGAGAAATGGTGTGAGGCTTAGCAAAGAAGGGAGGAAGAGGATAAACTCTGGAATGGTACAAAGTTTGGCACATATTGGAAACAATAAGCCGTATTTACATTTTGATATTGCTGTTTGAGACATTCAAATGACTATGTCAAAGACAAAAGAAACCAAAACAAAGATGTTTAGCAAAACCTGTAGCCTCTGCCCATCAGATATTGGTAGGCTTTTAACCACTTGTGACAACCAAAAAATGTCCCCAGGCACAGTTTAGTGTCCCTGTCTGGAAGGCAAAGCTTCCCCCATTTGAGAGCCACCATTTAAAACAATCTTAAGATGTCTCACTTTACTCTTGATTTCATAAGCATCCCTAACATTACCTGTGATATGATTTTCAGTGCAAAGGCAATGGTCCTTGGAGTTTAAGCACTCCACACTCTTGACCGATGACCCATGAGTAATGGCTAAGTAGTGTTCAGTTAGCCACACAATCAGAAAAGGATTTTGGTGACCCATCCCATCATAGATTTATAAAACCCTAGTCACAGCTCTGTTCTCCACAATGAAATCTAGAAACAAGCAAGTAAAGCAGACCAGGTGTCTCCATATCCTACTTTTGGAACACTCTTGTCACAGGTGCATGATATTCTGCCTACAGAACATGTCTCTACATTTAACACCCCATTGACAAAAATCTCAAGAATGGTTGAGGTTGGAACCCAGAAGAGGGAAGACAGTCTTTGGAGATATTCTCTCAAAGCCTACCAATTTCCCGCACAGAAAAACAAAGTTGTCTTATCTTTGAGTGAAAATATTATTTCCATTTTAGCAAATTCTGTAGTCTGTAAGTTTCTGCTTATTTTGAAATCCCCACCATGAGCCCCTTCAATATTTCTACAAATTATAACAATATGACCTTTGCTTAAGGAGTCCAAACAGAATTGTATAGAGACAGCAAAACCTACCTAATAGAATTTGATTAGAATTTTGTAGACAGTAGACTAGCTTTTAAATTTGAAAGGTATATTACCAGCTAGTTATGGAAACAATTATTATACATTTTACATAATTTTACATCTCTAAGGATATTCTGGCCTTTCTTTTTCTGATCTCATAAACTTTTCTAAATTTCTTAGGAAATGAAAGATTCTAAAAATCATAAAAGTTCCTGTTATTTCCTAAACAGCATGCAGAGCTGTTGCATAATCTTAGAAAAAGATAGACAGGACAGACCTTACAAATATATTTTAAAGCTCTGAAATGTAGACAAGAATATGTAAATTGAAAGTAAATTTATTTTAGTGAACTGGCAAGAAGGGAAAAAATATAGGGCCATATGTTACCATCAGTTTTGCTATGCATATTTGGGGGGAAAGAAGTTTCTTAAGCCAGGCATTTTCAGTCCATAAAATGCCTTCCCATAGGTAACTACATGCTGGCAAAAGCAGCAGGCAAGTGTTGAAAGTTAGAAATGAGGACAGTGCTTTTATTGGTGGCTGAGAAGAACAGGGAAGTTGGTCCCTGTAAGAGGAACAGAGAAGAGGGGATGATAATTTGACTTAAGTGAAAATGTTATCAGTGAGTAACAACACTCTCAGCTGGAGGCAGTTCCTTGTTTCACTTTCTTTTCTCCTGTTGGTCTCTGTCCTCACAGAGGAACAATTTTGAAAATAACCTACAATGTAAAGAATGTGCATTCCAGCTCACCTCTCTGAGGCACTAAGTGCTTTCTTCGTTCATGGTTTGCTTCAGTAAAAATACCACAAGAGGTCAGTTTGAGTTCCAGCCATGAGCACAATAAATTATGTGGACTTTGATATGAATAATGTGGTGAATGAAAGCAAGGCTTTATATGTTCTGACTATAATCTGCAGGGCTGTAACGACGCCTGGCCTGTAATAAGTGACTAATATTTTTTAAATGAATGAATAAATACCATAAACAACAATTATTTTGCACATGACACCAAGAGCTTATATGTTTGAAGTTAGTAAATCTTCTCTGTGTGTTTGTGTGAGAGAGAGAGAGATGCTTTGACTTCGCACATGTCCATGAAAGACTGAAGATTCCACAATAATGACATGATTTTTGTATGTGTGTACTCCTTCAGCGTTTATAAAGCATTTCCCCATGGCTTTAATAAATGAATTCAGAAGACAGAACTCTAACTATTTCAGAAGACAGAATTCTATTTTCTGAGACCATAGGCAGACAAGTGACTGAATCCCTAAACTTCTATTTCTTAATCTATGGAGTGACAATAACAAAGCTCTCACAGGGTTCCTATGAGGATTAAATGGGCTGATGTGCATGAAATTGCTTGGCAGAATGTGAAGTACTGGATAAATATAAGTAGCATTACTAAAGATATTCTCAGAGAACAAAGAACACGGGTGGAAGTAAAGATTATTCCCATATTAGCAGTGATATGACTTCCTGGACTCCAGAGGTTGAAAGTTTCAAGGCACCAAATGCAGGTAACCCAGAGTCCTTGGTTCTAGGTCTAACTGTGGCCCTGAGCCTTTTTGTACCTCAGTATTATCATCTGTGTAATGGGGCCTTCATAAAGTTCCCTGAAGTTCCTTTCTGCTCTAATGGTTTATGGTTCCATGACAGAAACAGATTAATGGGGCACCTGGAACAGATCCAAAATGTAAGATCAGACAGGTGGAAAGTGCTATAAAAAAGAAAAGAGTATTGTTGGTCACTTCTTATGCCCAATTTATAGCCTCTTGGCCCAGCTCTCACTCCAGTCCTCACTGCAAGGGAAACAACTGGTTTCCCTCAGTTGTAATCTCATCACACAATATGGATGCTTCAGGAAACCCATCAGGCACTTACATATGTGCAGCCTGAGACTGCAAGGAAGTTAAAGCCCAATGAGGGAAACTTTCATCACTACAGGACAAGAGTCAGTGGACAAAACTCCTCTTTTTTATCCCTCAAGTAGACATTTCTGAGGTGATTCTACATAGCTTCTCCAAGGATCCTGGTAGGATGAAATCCCATTTCCCCTCAGTGATGATCAACTCAAAATTACATCTTTATTGGCTTTCCCACTCCCTGTTTAATGTTTCCTAATCCACCATTCCTGTGCCTTGGAATCACTTCCCAAAATATACTGCTTGAATACTAGTCCTTATCTCAAACTATGTTTTGTTGGTGGATCACAGACTAGGAAACAAGTGGCCTTGGAAAGCAGGCCCTCTATGTGGGATTTGGGAACTGGATGATTCAACAAGTGCACTGAGATAAAGACCCCATCACTGTAGTAGCAGGTGAGGTCCTGATAACTCCTGACATGCTGTACCACAACACTGAGAACCAGAGTTTAGTTCCCAACTATATAAGTCATAAGGATCCCAAGAAAACATTCAGAGAGGGTCTTGTCTCCTGTATCTACAGGACAGACTTTATTGAAATTTAAGCCTCAGATTTAATTATAAGAACAGGATTACAAAAGAGATCGAATGCATGGGTTAGATAACTTTTATATCTCAACTTCAAAGACTGGATGGGAAAACAAATGGCATTCCAAGTCTTGATATGGGGACATTTTGTAGCAGGTGGTTAGTCTGTAAAACTGCACAAGAGAAAATCTATTGACACAAAGCATTAATGTTTAAGAATTTAACATTCTAGTGAAGAAACCTAGAACCAGTCTCAATATGCTGTTAGGATGGCACATTGAAGCTTGGTCTACGATAAATAATACAGAGATGTGAGAACTGCCTTAGCAAAGGATTGAGAAAGGAGTCATAACCTCAGAAAAAAGAAATAGGAGAATGTTTAAATGTGAAGCTAGAGCATCTATGCCTATAAGCTGCCACATCAGTAAAATTCTAGGGGTCAAAGGTCCAGAGCAAGCCAAGATATCCCAAAACCCTAACCTAACCCTGTAAGACAAAAGACAAGATGTCAGACCTTGTATTCTCACTACTAAAATAGAAGTATAGCGTGTAGTAAACCTATTTGAATTTTGGTGACAGTGTATGTTATGCTTGGGAATATTTCTCAAACCCATTTATCTGATGACACAGAAAGTTGCCAATTTTGAGTGTGTTTCAGAGCAAGAGATGGCATTTCAGCAGTTCCTAAATCCAGTGCAAGCTCCCCTGACCAATGGGCCATAGGACATAACAGATTCATTGGCTCTAGAAGTGTCTGTGGTGTGTTCTGATGCTGAGTATAATGTATAGCAAATTCCAATAGGAGAGTATTAGCATAGAGAACCATTCTCCATTTGAAAAGCAGTTCCTGGCTTACTAAGCCTTAGTAGAGAAAGAATACCTTGACTGTGGGGTTTAAAGAATATGCCACCAAAGCTGAATATTACCCCAACCATTGAGGTATAAATTTGGGTAAATGAGACAGTGACCCATTGTATGATGGATTGTATGCAAGCACGTTCAGAGAATACACGAAAATTCTAGGAATATGTGGCCAAGAATCTCATTTCTTCTACCTTTTTATCACCAATGCCTTCTTTTAACTAACACCTAATGTGTCACAGATGTTGCCAATGGTATAACTCAAATGGCAGAAGAGAAAAAATGTAGACTCAGTTCACCAATAGATTATGTTGGTATGTTGTTACAACTAGTCACTATGGACTACCAATGTACTACAGCCCCAATCTGAGACAGTGGTGAAGGAAAATCCCTGAAGTTCTTTACTGCTCTGATATTCCATGACAGAACAGTTATAGTAGAGCACTTGTAGCATCATCTAAATAGAGGGCTCTACTTAAGAAGCATTTGGGAAGAAGGTATACTGGACTTCTTCTGTGCTCCTCCCTTGGCTTACCTTGTATGTTAGCCTCTGCTGCAGTAACCAGAAATACAGGATGAATCTTGACAGCACTTTGGCTAAGCTACTCCAAATATCACTGATTTTATTCTGTGGGGTTTCAATGTCTCCACAACAGTTTGGGACATTAGGAACTGTCAGCCACTCAGATGTGAACAGCCTGGAAGTGAAAGGGAGATAATGTCCCATTAACAAGCCCTTGGTTAACTTCTTAACTTTGAAAAAAGAGAAGACAACCTCAGATTAGCCAATTATCAACTCAAGTCCTGCTGTGCAGGTCAGAAGGCTTCCAAGGTAGGGTTTACCCACCAGGTATGAATGTGAGCACTCTTGGAAGTAGGAGAATGTTACCACCCCCAAGAAATCACTTCCCAAAACAAACCATCTCCAACCAAGCTGTGTTGCAGATTCTTTTCCTGCTGGGAAAGCTAGGTTAGAAGAGAGGTAAGAATAGGCCTCTACTACAAAACTGCAATCACGAAGACAGTATGGTATTGGCACAAAACAGACACATAGACCAATGGATTAGAGACTCCAGAATCAGACACAAATGTATGGCCAACTAGTCTTTGACAAAGCAGGAAAGAATATCCAATGGAAAAAAGACAGTCTCTTTAGCAAATGGTGTTGAGAGAACTGGACAGCAACATGCAGAAGAATAAAAGTAGATCACTTTCTTACACCATTCACAAAAATAAACTCAAAATGAATGAAGGACCTGAATGCGAAACAGGAAACCATCAAAACCCTAGAGGAGAAAGCAGGAAAAAACCTCTTTGACCTCAGCTGCAGCAATTTCTTACTCGACACATCTCCAAAGGCAAGGGAGTTAAAGCAAAATTGAACTATTGGGACCTCATGAAGATAAAAAGCTTCTTCACTGCAAAGGAAACAATCAACAAAACTAAAAGACAACCGATGGAATGGGAAAAGATACTTGTATGCAAATGACATATCAGACAAAGTGCTAGCTAGTATCCAAAATCTATAAAGAACTCACCAAACTCCACACCAGAAAAACAAATAATCCAGTGAAGAAATGGGCAGAAGACATGAATAGACACTTCTCTAAAGAAGACATCCAGATGGCCAACAGGCACATGAAAAGATGCTCAACGTCACTCCTCATCAGGGAAATACAAATCAAAACCACACTGAGATACAAGCTCGCCAGTCAAAGTGGCTAAAATGAACAAATCAGGAGACTATAGATGCTGGAGAGGATGTGGAGAAATGGGAACCCTCCTGCATTGCTGGTGGGAATGCAAACTGGTGCAGCCAGTCTAGAAGACAGTGTGGAGGTTCCTCAAAAAATTAAAAAGAGATCTACCCTATCACTCAGCAATAACACTGCTAGGAATTTACCCAAGGGATACAGGAGTGCTGAAGCACAGGGGCACTTGTACCCCAATGTTTATAGCAGCACTCTCAACAATAGCCAAATTATGGAAAGAGCCTAAATGTCCATCAACTGATGAATGGATAAAGAAGACATGGTTTATATATACAATGGAATACTACTTGACAATGAGAAAGAATGAGATCTGGCCATTTGTAGCAATGTGGATGGAACTTGACAGTATTATGTTAAGTGAAATAAGTCAGGCAGAGAAAGACAGATATCATATATTTTCCCTCATATGTGGATCCTGAGAAACTTGACAGAAGTCCATCAGGGAAGGGTAGGGGGGAAAAAAAAGTTATAGAGAGGGAAGGAGGCAAACCATAAGAGACTCTTAAATACTGAGAACAAACTGAGGGTTGATGGGGGGTGGGGAAGAGGGGAAGTGGGTGATGGGCATTGAGGAGGGCACCTGTTGGGATGAGCACTTGGTGATGTATGGAAAACAATTTAACAATAAATTATATTTAATTTAAAAAAAGGATAGGAAGTATACTTCCTTACCTGGAGATCCGGCTCTGATATTTGGTAATTCCAGAATGTATAGCTATCACACAGAAACTATATTAAACTCAAAGATCATCCCCTCTTGCTGATATCTTGCACTTTAGCCAAGAGCTTTTGCTTTGTTAGCTTTGTAGTGATGATGGGAAGGGGAAATTCCTCAGGGATATCTTGACAGCTTCTGTGTTAATTCAGGAATCCCCATCTTTTGATACCACCTTGGTATTTCCTATATTGAATTTGAAGACAGAATCAACAGCTGGGGATAGTTAGCCATCTTATCAGGAACATAATTTTCAAATCAAAAATAGCTTTCAACCATGTATTACCTATATGATCTTGAGAAACCTATCTTAACGTGTTCATCTGTAAAAGAGAGGGCTGATGTAAAGATTACGTGGTGTATCTGGAGTTGTGTCTGATACATAGTCATACTCCATAAATATTAGCTGCTATTACTTATATGAACTAAGTTATACAATATGTGTAATATGTTATATATAAGCATATTATGTATATTATATGTAAATATATGTAATATATTATATATAAATACATGTCATATATATAAATATTTACATATTTAGTTGTTGTATAATGAATAAAAGGTATTTTCTGGTGACTGGGCATTATAGGGATCTACTCCATAATTGCGTACCTCTCACTGTAGCCCTGCCATTGGCACTAACAGTGGAAACCCATGCAGAACAGGGGAGCCCCAGAATGGAAGAAGAATTACATCAAATGCCTAAGACATGCTTCAAAAGGGTACAAGTTCTGTATAAACTTTTCTGTGTGAGAGGAAATAAAGTTAAACACACCATGTAAGCCCTGAAAGAGGCAAGGAGAGACTCAAGACCAACAAATGCCTTCAGTTTTAGAATTAAATTGTTAGAAACAGAAACTTCAGCTTTGGAAACGTCAATTTTTTTTCTTACTTTCCTATTTTCTGAAGTTTTCTTTTTCCTTCTCCTTTATCACTTAAACATTTTGTCTGCCTTAACACCCTTTCAAAAAAAAATAGTGTCACCATTTGAGCAGACATGTAAATAAGACAGCAGTGTATCCCCAAAGGCCAAGATTGGTGGAGGCAGCTCATCAGGGTGAGGGACCCCCAAAAGGAAGATCAGTTTCAGGGTACACAGTTAGGAGGTGTGGTCCAGCTAAATGTCTTGTGTAAGGCCACACAGAAAGCTCTCCAGAGAGATCTTAAATTAAGCCTTGGAGATTTATGTGAGGGTTTTTATAAAGGAGCCCAAACTCTTTTTTGTTATTTTGTTTTTAATTTTATTTTTAAAATACTATTTGTCTTATTATATGTAAGGTCGCATGGTGATTTGACATATACATAGTGAGATGATCACTGCAAGCCAATTAATATATCTTCTCCTCACATTGTTACCAATTTTTGTGCATGGTAAAAGCACCTGAAATCTACTCTCTTAGCAAATCTACAGTATTCAATGCAGTATTATTGGCTATAGTCATCGTACTGTCCATTAGATCCCTGGACTTATTCATCCTACATAACTCTGTAGCCCCTTGACCAACATCTCCCCATTTCCCCAACCCCCTCATCCCTGGTAACCACTGTTTTACTCTCTGCTTCTCTGTACTCAAGTATTTTTAGATTCTACATATAAGTGAGATTATGCAGCTTTAATTTTTCTGTGTCTGGCTTATTTTATTCACTTCACTGTCCTCCAGGTTCATTCACTGTTGCAAACAGCAGGGTCTTAAAGGACGCCAACCTTTAAAAACAGCATCAGAATTGGGCATCTGTTGTAACCGCCAAGGGCAAAGAGGAGTCAACACTTCCAAAATACACCCAGAAATGTTAAGACCCTGCAGCTACTCCATATTATCCTAAAATTGCACAGCATTTTATTTAAGGATCATGTCTAATACCTGTCCATTCGTTTTGGCATAACTACTAACATTAGTATTAACCTATGTCAGTAATGTCAATAAACAAGAAAAAGTTAAAAAATAAAATCCATCTTAGATTATCCTCCATAAACATTACCGGTTCGTTCATGCAGTTACTTGCTCTACATTTATTCTTCAATCTCACAGGAAGCTCCTGACTCAGGATCCCTTTATTTCTTCCTTACGGAAACCCTCATGTCTTAACCTCCTTTCTTATTAAGCCTACACCTCTTAATCCATCACTCAAATCCTTCTATTGTTAAAGTCTCTTTCTCTGTTTTCCTTCTGAGAGAGTAACAACAAAACCCTGAGCTCGGACGAATCCAACTATCCATCCTTTCCAGTTCTGTAACAGGACTGCTGAGTGCCACATACATCCATTCTGCAAGCTCTTGCTGTACAAACCTGACATTTCCAACTTCCGCCAAGTCCTCAGTGCTGCCCGACCACAGTGTACCTCAGGGCTTCTCAACCCTGGCTACACATTAGAATCCTGCAGCACTGTTTAAAAATCCTGATATGTGGGCCTAATCCGCGACCAATAAAATCAGATTTTCTGGTGGTGGGATCTAGACATGGGTAATTTTCAAAGCTCTCCGAAATGATTCTAATTCAGGGCCCATAGTTAGGACAGCGTTCTCAGCCTTGATAGCAGATAAAAATCACCTGAGAAGTTACTCAAAGTACTGATTCTAGGTTCTGCCCTCTCATATTCTAATTTAATTTGCCTGAGGTACCAGCATGGGAGTTTTGACAACTCTGCAAGTGATTCCAATGAGCAGACAAGGGTAAGAGCCACTGGTTAAAACCACTGTTCCTCAGGCCTTCAACTTTTCCTTCTCAACTCACAGCAGCTGATGACCTTCCCTCCACCTTCACAGAGAAAATAGAATCTGATCATCATCTTAACAAAACTCTCTTATCATTCCTTTTTGCATCCAAAATTGTAGACAGACCTCCTCTCATCTATAGTTAATGCCTGCACTTTTTGTCTGGCTATATCCCAGGGATTTCTAGATTTGGATGTATAATAATGATGGGATTTTAACATCCACATTCATGAGTATTATATGTATTATATATATAATACATATTACATGATTATATAATATATAATATTACATTTTTATAAAATATATAATGTTATACTATATAATATTCACATATTATATATATTATACAATATGTAGATGCTACATATAAAATATCTATAATTTTATATATGATTATATAAAATGAGACAGTTTTGCCATTTTATATTTTCTAGAAGAATTTTTTTTTGTATTTGGAATGATCATATCCTTAAATGTTTGGCAGAACTTACCTAAAAATTAGTTAGCCTTTGTGTTTCCTTGGTGGAAAGATTTAAAAATATTGATCTAATTTCTGGACCAGTTAGAGTTATTTGGTATTCTCATTCTTCCTGAATCACTTCTAGTGTGTCATTTTTCTAGTAATGTTATCCATTTCATCTAAGTTTTCATATATATTATCATTCACATTGTTCATGTTATTCTTTTATCATTTTATAAATGATAAACAAGCCTAATGCAGGGCTTGTACTCATGAACTGCAAGAGCATGACCTGAGCCGAAGTCAGATGCCAAACAGACTGAGCCACCCAGGTGCCTCTCCCATAGATATATATTTTAATTTATGTCACATTAACAATATACTGCTATCTTTATCATTTCCTTGTTCCTATTTTCTTTGGACTTATTCTACTGACTTTTTGTCTTTTTAGGGTGAACATAAAACTTATTAAATTTTATTCTAACAGGAATACTTACTTATATTTCCCTCTAATTCTACTCCAGAAGTATAGGTTTGTATGTTTTGTATTCTGGTGGCCATGAAGGTGTGCTGTTATCTCCTTCAAAAGGATGTGCTCTGGGGACACCAGTGAATGACAGCTCCAGCTGCTGCAACTTGTGATCTACTATGGCGTTCACCAACACCACACTTTTCCAGGCTGCTTCTGGCCAGAGACTGAGTATAGCGAGGGTACCAGAGCAGGGCTGTGTTTGCTGGATGTGGGACTCCTCCAATGGACAGATCTGACATGGGGACTCCCATCAGCTTGGTGGAGGATTTCTAGGAACTATGCCACTGTCTGAAGTTTTTCCTCCTATTTTGTTCTTTTCACAGATTATCAGTCCTGCAATACAGTTTAAAGGTTCCTACAACCTGTTCCTGCTTCCTCCCACTTCATCCTTCAAAGGCATTTCCACAGTGCATCTCTTGTACATCTAATTCTGTATTCCGTCTCAGAGGACTTGAATGGACAAACTGACACATTTTTGTTACCCAATTCTGAGTGTTTCCAAATTTGTATTAAGATTACTTTATTTTTTAAGTGGGCTTCATGCCCAGCATGAAGTCCAATGCAGGGGTTGAACTCACAACCCTAAGATTACGACCTGAGCTGAGATGAAGAGTTGGGCACTTAACCAACTGAGCCACTCAGGCACCCCAAGATTTCTTCTTGACTCATATGCTATTTATAAGTTTATTTCCCCTAAATGTTTGAAAAGTCTTCTATCTCTTCACTTAATTTCATTGTCTTGTGTCCACAGAATGTGTCCTTTGAAATCTCTATTTCTTCATGGCACTTGAAGAAGAGTGGGTTTTCTATAATTGTTGAGTGCAGAGTTCCTTAGAAGTTCACTGAAACAGTTGTTCATTGAGTTGTTCCGATTAAATAATATCACAAAGCGTGAGAGGTGTTTAAATCTCCCATTCTAATAGATTTATTCATTTCTCCTTATAGTTTTGTCAAGTGTTGCCTTTTATATTCAATATTTCATCAAGTATATACAGGTTTACGATCGTTATATGTTCTCAGTGAGTTGGAATTTTATCAGTGTCTAGTGATTCTCTTCATCCTTCGTATTACTTTTGATTTAAATGTCAGAAATGATTATTCATATCTATAATTTTTAGGCTTATTTGCCTGGTATATTTTTCCCATTTATTACCCTAAAATATGTGCTTACCTTTGTTTTAGGTGAGTCCTTGGCAAATAGCTTTTCCTGGATGTTGGTATTTTATGCAATCAAGAAATATCAGTATTTTAATTGGTTTAATAGTTTATTCACTTACATTTTTGTGATTGCTGATATATTTGTACTTTTCTTTCTTATTTTCTGTTTTTTATCTGTCCCACTTTTTATGCAACCTTTTTCTCATTTCTTCTTTCTTTTGCATTGATTGCATTGATTTTTTAAAATTACTATTTCATGACAACATTTGGCTCTATATCAAAGTAATATATTCTTGGTGGTTATCTTCAAAGTTCCATCTTCCATTCTTAACATTAAAAAAAATCCCTTTTTTATCCCTTCTACAAAACAGTATAAAAATCTTACAATATTTCTACTTCAGTACTTTAAATTTGATGGCCTCCATCCACAATTACTTTATATTATTGTCTAATATTTTAGTTCCCTTGGTTTCTATTTGATTCTGAACCTCACACTTTAGACACGATCATTATTTTTTTATATAGCGTAAGCCTATATTTGTTGACATGCTTACCAATATCTTTGTCATTATTTCTTGCATTTTGGATCTTCTAAAATCATTTTTCTTTTTTTGAACATCTTTTAGGAGTTCTTTTTAAGGATGATAAGTTTGTAACACTGTTATTTCTGGAAAATATCTTCCTATTGTCTGTATTCTTTAAATGTTTTTTTTCTAGATTTATACTTATTGATGGGGAGAACCCTTTGGGAATCTTTAAAATTCTCCCGAGTTCTTGAACATATTCCAAAGTACGTTTATTTAAAATCTAAATTGATTCAGGCACCTAGGGGGCTGTCAGTTAAGTGTTGGACTTCGGCTCAGGTCATCTCACTGTTCATGGGTTTGAGCCCTGCTTTGGGTTCTGGGAGTGCAGAGCCTGCTTCAGAACATCTGTCTCCCTCTATCTGCCCCACCTCTCTGCCTCTCTCTCTGTCTCTGTCTGTCTCTCAAAAGTAAATAAAGCATTAAAAAAATTATATCTAAATTGACTTGCTAAAAGTCTTCTAGAATCATCTAGTCTACTATAATTCTGGAAGCAGCAGTCTGTTTCCAGTATATTTCCTATAAACATAATTAAACTTTACCAATATTCAACATATAGATTGATGGATGTACCATCACTCTGTCTAGATTCTAAGTTCAACAGAATGTGAGGCCTTGACAACATGTCAATTGAGTAGCTTTATGGATTGTATTATGTAGTTTCAGGAAAACAGACCTCACACAAGGGAGGAGCCTAAAAAATTATCCTGTGGAGGAATCACAGATGGATGTAACACTGACAACAGAAGCATAGAAACTAATCTTAAGTAGCAGAGCTGGTGACTCTCCTATGCCTAGTAGGAGTGCTTTAGTTAAAATAAATAAATAGCAATAAAATACCATGGTACAAGGTAAAAATAATGACAGTCTAACCAAATGTAACAAGAAGTCAGTCAAGAACTTTAAAATTAGCTAGAAGATGGTTTGACATAGACAATAACACTTAGCCTGGTTAAAGATGAAACTTGCCTAACTGGTTATTGTAGGTTTAAATAATAAGCTAATGCTAGATGAAGGTATCATAAGTAGCAAAATATTCTTGAAATAAAATTTCATCTTCATCTCATCCTTTTAATTTATTTACATTTGTTCTGTAATGTGTATGTTTTACATACATACATTAATATATTTTTATTATGATTGGGCACTGAAAATAAAGGTTCCTAATAAGGATATATAATAAAAAAATCTGAGAGTACCAATTTGTCAGGAAATAAGCAACTTGAGGACTTGAGCCATTTGAAATTCATCTATTTTTCCTCCATAGAGACTAGCTTTGAATTTTGTATGTGGTAGAAAATGAACAACTATTTGTAGAATATTTTGTTCTCACGCATTTTAAAAACTACACTTTTCCAATGAGTCTATTTTTGTACATTGTGGGGATTTTGAGAAGTATTCCCACTTGGATCATCTAATCTATTCCCAGAATGTTGGTAGAATTGATTTTTATTATTCCTAACTTATCCCTGATGGATGAGTGTCAAGAGCTACTGTGAATATTATTAGTAGAGGTGAATTCATTATTTCCCTTGACAATTTGCACCGTCGCTTAATTGTTCTCATGGTTAAAAAGTTTTCTTATGTTTAACTTACACTTCCCAGCTGCAGTTGAAGCTCATTGCTTCCTGTTCTGCTCTCATTGACTAATGAGAATGGGTCCCTGTCCTCCTGATAATATCCCTTAACGTATTTTCAGAAACTATCATGTCACCCTTAGCTTTCTTCTCTCCAGATTTGGAAATTCCCAGCTCTACTAACCTTTTATCATATATCCAATCCTTCCTGGATTTCTTATATTTTGCGGCTTTCCTCTGAATCACATTAATTTGTCCACAGAGAGAAAAAATGCATTCAAAATTCAGTAATTTCCTGAAAATGAGAAAAAATAAAGAGTGCTATATATAATTTATGTAATTTTTTGGAAAGTAAGCATGAAATTCTATTTGGGAAATAGGTTTGCTTAAAATTAATTCTTATTCACAGTTTCATAACTACCATGTAGTATTATCCTTTTGTTTCTGCTTTCATTAGAGAAAGAGATTTCAAGGGTCTGAAATTTTATGCACTTGTATATTTGCACCAATATGCATAAGATGACAAGTGAAAAGTGCACTTTTTTCTGGAAAAAGCAGCCATACTTTTCATGATGGACTTCTGTCTCCCCTGAAAAGGTAGAATTTGCCTGGGTTCTAGTCCTGGGATAAAACTAAAGTGAACAGAAAACCAACCTGTTTAACTGTTACTCAGTTTTCCTTTCTGAAAATAGTATAATCACACAGCAATATACTTTAAGGAAATAATGTCTATGTCTGAAAGTTCTTAAAGAAATTTGAAATCAATATTGACTCATGAACCAGGACTTGTTTCTAAGAATTATTTTCAGCATGTCGTTAACCCCTTTAGAGGTTTCCGCACATCCTCACTTGGGCGGAATGATCCTCATTCAAAGCATCATCTTTCTGTCAGTTACAGTGTTGGCAGCAAGATGACCAGCTGTTCTTTGCCACTCTGAAGTGTGCAATGTACAGCCTTCCATTTGTGAGTTCTCCTTGTAACAAAGCAGAAACTCTCCATAAAGATTACTCCCAAAAGAGCAGCCAAAAGAGAAAAATTGTACTTCCAACCATGCTCTTACATTTTTCTCTCTACAGGTAGGGACCACAAGACTCTCCATCTACTTTAGAATGTCCCCCATGCATCAGCCTTTGGTAGCAGGAATCCCACCAGCCACATCCAATAAAGAGATACTTCCAATAAGAAAGAAGTATGCAGTGCAGAGACTGGGCTTACAAGGTTTCAGGTCCACAAAGATATGGCTATACCATATATGTCTGCAGAAAGAAATAAAGACTTTTTGGATCAGATACCAATTATCCTTCTCTTCAGATCTTCTTGGCATCTTTGTTGCAGATTTCCACATTTTCTGACCAAAGCTCACACAGATGCAACTGGATAATGCCCTGTCTTCGGCCCCTATCGTGTATCTCTGATTTCCCACCCCAGGGCTGCCTTGCTGATGATACCATAGGACTCTGATCAGTTCCCATACCCTGCACATACAACCTGGAAGTATGGGAAAGCTAATATGCCATGAGGTAGACTTTGCCAATAGCTTTTAAGAGCCAGTGGATACATTATTTCTGCTTTATTCCTTCTTTCCCCAGGAATGGTCATCCAGAGATGTGATTTGTAGGCATCCCCACGGTATGGTACTGCAGTCAGCTCAATAGTACTGCCCCTTTTTGGCCCTGCTTCTTTCCCTGAATTACTCCTTTTGTTCCTCACTCTTCCCTTTTTGGAATTTTCCCCCCTATAACATAATGGCACATTAGCCTTTTGCTTTGGTTCTGATTTCTGGGGAAATCAGGCTAAGAGACCCTGTTATCTCTTTTGACCATTAATGCATGATACAGATGCCCAAGTGCTTGCCATAATTTTCCCCATATGCAACACAAACCTCTCATTCAAATTAGAGATAGGGCAAAAAAAAAAACCATTAAAAAAATTATTTAAAAAAAAGGTGGCACCTGGATGGCTCAGTCAGTTAAGCATCCTACTTAGGCTCAGGTCATGATCTCACAGTTTGCGAGTTCAAACCCTGCATCGGGCTCTGTGCTGACAGCTTGGAGCCTGAAGCCTGCTTCAGAGTCTCTGCCCCTCCCCTGCTTGCTCTCTGTCTCTCTCTCACACACACAAATTTAAAAAAAATTAAAAAAATTAAACATTTAAAAAATTATTCAAATTAGAGACAGGGCATCCTCTATCCTTACCAATAAAGGTAACATATTGAACATGGTGAAAATATCTAATGACAATTCACAAATATTAATGAGATCCTATGTCTCAGATACCATGCTGTAATTTGGCTTTCTGTCCACAAGCTGGGGATGGAGAAATATTCACATAACACAAAATGTTATGTAACTAATCTTAAGAACTTCTCCCAACTTCAGTAGCTATGGTCTTTATAAACAGCAGGCAGAATGAGCTTTACTGATCAGAAATAACAGAACCAAGAAGAATAAAATGTAACTGAACATCAACTCTGAACCCCAATAATCTTGTTAAGGATGTAGTTTCCTCAGAACATCTTCAGGCCCCATGTGACACTAAAACCAGAATTAATGAGAAGAGAAATTCTAATGAAAACAAATCCATAAGGAAAAAAAAAAGGAACACAAGAAAACTACAAGTTCCTCAGAGAGTAGTGACACAAAGAGGGAAAATTGGCTGTCTTTGCAAAGAAACGAAAATGTAGAAGTGATGACTAACATTATTTTTCTCATCTCCTTATATTATTAGTAGAAAGAGAAAGGTATTAGGACAAGGTTAAAGCTGTTCCTAAATGCTTTTAACTACAATTATGAATGTGTCAAGTATAGTAAGGAGAAATTGTTTCAACTTATTATTTTCTGTTTTGGAGTGGATGTATATGTAAAGTCTAGAAAATGTGATCACGGTAATCACTGTGTAAATATGGGGAACTGAAGTTTTCAAGGAAGAAGCAAATTTGCCTCCCAGTAAACCAGATTACATGAGTGGTTGTCAGAGGATTTCAAGAGCAGCAAGGTGAGGTTGAGGGCAATGAATACTGAAGAAACAAAAAGATTAACGACATCTACTCTGGAACCTAGAAGGAACAGAAGGTATAAATAGGTGGTGGAAAGGTGGGGGCACATGGAAAGGAGCAGCAGAGGGGAGAGAGGACAGAGGTATGTAGTGGTTCTTTAACTTTTTGTCATTCTGCATAGTATTTGCTTACTATAATATAGGGATACAAGCCAAGCATACTAGGCAAATGAGAGTTGATGCTAGAACAATATCGGGCTTGTAGAAAAGACCCAGATGTGGGTCTTTGGAAATACTGTGTGTGATCATGGGAGATTCTGTTCCATATGAATTACCTTTCAGACATTAAGAAGTTACTGAAAAGTGAGAAAGAGTTGTTAGTAAAAGTGGAAAAGAAGTGCTGCTCCCTTGACTGATAGGACAAGGGAGTGTAAAGGGACCATTTGTCTTGAGTATGGAAGTACAGGGGGGAACAACAAGAGAGAAATGGTGATTCCTGGGAAGCTTAAGTCCCAGGAGACACCATCAAAGAAGTAGGATCATTTAGATCAATTCACTAATGGGTCTTGGAGGCATTAGGACAAAAACACAGGCTCTAAAACCCACACCCAAAGGCTCTGCATTGCCAGCAGATATAAGTAGAGACTTGCTTGCTGGTCCTACAGTAATTCCCAGTTCATACCACCAACTTCATCCACAGCTTCCCATGCAAAACCCCCTACTGTCCTCTTCATCACTACTTATCTTGTGGGAGACAACTGTCTCTACACATATTCATTCAAGTTATTGAAACTGAATTTCTAATCTGAAGAACATTGACAAGCTTAGCCTGCTAAGGCTTTTTCAAAGAATGTGTGTATGTACCTTTTAAAACTATATGTGGTCAATTAATCTTTGACAAAACAGTAATATCCATTGGAAAAATGATAGTATCTTCAACAAACAATGTTGGAAAAACTGGACCGCAATATGGAGAAGAATGAAACTAGACCACTTTCTTACACCATACAAAAAAATAAATTCAAAATAGATGAAATACCTAAATGTGAGACAGAAAACCATCAAAATCCCAGAGGAGAACACAGGCAGTAATCTCTTTGAGTTGGCTATAGCAACTTTTTTTTTCTTTTAATTTTTTTTAACAATTATTTATTTTTGAGACAGAGAGAAAGCATGAACAGTGGAGGGTCAGAGAAAAAGGGAGACACAGAATCTGAAACAGGCTCCAGGCTCTGAGCTGTCAGCACAGAGCCCGACATGGGGCTCGAACCCATGGACTGCGGGATCATGACCTGAGCCGAAGTCGGACGCTTAACTGACTGAGCCACCCAGGCGCCCTGGCTATAGCAACTTCTTACTAATATGTCATCTGAGGCAAGGGAAACAAAAGCAAAAATAAGCTTTTGGGACTTCACCAAAATAAAAAGCTTATGCACAGCAAAGGAAACAATCAACAAAACTAAAAGGCAACTTAAATAATGGGAAAATATATTTGCAAATTACATATCTGATATAGGATTATTATCCAAAATACATTAAAAAACTTATACAACTCAACACCTCCCAAAAATAATAATCCAGTTAAAAAGTGGGCAGAAAACATGAATAGATATTTTCCCAAAGAAAACATCCAAATGGCTAACAGACACATGAAAAGATAGTATCACTCATTATCAGGGAAATACAAATAAAAACTACAATGAGATATCATCTCACACCTGTCAAAATGGCTAAAATTAACAACACAGGAAACAACAGGTGTTGGCTTGACAAGGATGTGAAGAAAGGGAATGCTCTTGCACTGTTGGTGAGATGCAAACAGGTGCAGCCACTCTGGAAAACAGTATGGAGATTCCTTGAAAAGTTAAAAATAGAACTACCCTATGATCCTGCACTATGAGGTATTTACCCCAAAAATACAAAAATCCTAATTCAAAGGAATACATGCACCTCAATGTTTGTAGCAGCATTATCAACAATAGCCAAATTATGGAAAGAGCCCAAATGTTCAGCAACTGTTGAATGGATAAAGAAGTGGTATACACACACACACACACACACACACACACACAGGAATATTACTCAGCCATAAAAAAGAATGAAATGTTGCCATTTGCAATGACATGGATGGAGGTAGAGAGTATTATGCAAAGTGAATAAGTCAGTCAAAGAAGGACAAATACCATATGATTTTATTCATATGTGGATAAAACAAACGGACATATGGGAAATAAAAAAAAAAAGTAAAAAACCAAGGAACAGAATCTTAGCTATAGAAAGCAAACTGACAGTTATTAGAAAGGAGGTGGGTTAACCAATGGATTAAATAGGGGATGGGGATTAAGGAAGGCACTTATTGTGGTGAGTACCAGGTGTTGTACATAAGTGGTGAATCATTGAATTCTACACCTGAAACTAATATTACACTGTATGTTAACTAAAATTTATATAAAAGCTTGGAGGGGCACCTGAGTGACTCAGTCGGTTAAGCATCGACTTCAGCTCAGGTCTGATCTCACAGAACTGATCTCACAGTTCATGGATTCAAGCCTCGCGTGGGGCTCTGCACGGACAGCCTGGAGCCTGCTTTGGATTCTGTGTCTCCTTCTCTCTCTCTGCCCCTCCCACACTTGGGCTCTCTCTCTCAAAAATAAACCAAAACTTTAAAAATAAATAAATAAAAACTTGGAAGAAAAATCTATGTATATGTTTATTTTTAATAGCCCATAGGAATAAATCATATTTATTGTTATCAGGGTCTGTAACCAATCCTAATGAGAAAATGTCCTTATGCATTATTGGAATAAAATAGAAAAGATAGCTCTGACCACTTTAATACTATTACTTCAATTTCTCAGATTGGTAAAAGTTCTATAAAAAACAACTACATTTAGGTGTGGTTTAAATACAATAAACTGAACCCACCTAAGTGTACATGTGAATTTTGACAAATGTGTGCACTGAAACTATCACCAAAATAATAGTGATCTAAAACAGTTTTATTACCTCAGAAATTTTCCTAGTACTCCTGGGAATTAGTCCCCATCCTAACCTGGGCCACAGACAATCACTGATATGCTGTCACAATTGTCTCTGTTTATCTGTTTCATGAAATGAAATCATAAAGTATGTACTATTTTGGACTGGCTCTGTGACTCAGCATAATGTTTTTGAGTTTCATCCATGGTGTTGGGTACACCAGTTCATTTCTTTCTTATAATTAAATAGTACAGTTATAGTATATTACATACAAATAGCATAAAACAGTATTCTATTACATGGATATAACACTATTTGTCAATTAACCTGCTGATATACATTTGGGTTTTATCCCATCTGGAGCCACTATGAATAAGGTTGCTAAGAGCATTACTGTATAGGTGTTTGTGTTGACCCGTGTTTTTATTTCTCTTGTGTGGATGTCTGCTATCTGGGAAAGTAGTTTAAGATCTTGGTTACCCACAAGCAATGTGTGGAAGTTCCACGTGCATTGAATCTTCTACAAGACTTGACATTGTCACATTAGTTTTACCCATTCTAATGGAAGTATTGGTGTAACTTATTTTTTTAATTACATTGCCTTGATATTAATGATATTCAACCTGTGTTCATGGGCTTTCTAGCCATTTATATATCCTTTATTTTAAGTGACTGTTAAACTATATTGTTCATTATTATTGGATTTTCTATTATTGAACTATGAGTTCCTTACCTGTTGTGGAAGCAAGTACTTTGTAGTTTTATGTATTACAAATATTTTCGCCCCATATATGAATTGCCTTTTCTGAAGTTTTCAATTTTCATGTAGTTTCATTTCAGTTTTCTTTTTCACACCTAAGAAATCTTTGCATTTCCCCAAGGTCAATACCACAACTAATCAAGTTAAGTTGAGGTCATTAGGGAAGGCCCAAATCCAACAGGCCTACTATTCTTTAAGAAGAAGGAATAGGGAGAATGCCATATGACAATGAGAGGTAGAGATTGAGTACTGCAGCTGAAAGCCAAGTAATGCCCAGAGCTATCAGTTGCTGAGAGTCGAGGAAGAATCCTTCCCTAGAGACTTTGGAGAGGGCAATGTCCTGCCAACACCTTGGTTTTAGACTTCTAGCTTCAATAATTGTGAGAGAGTAAGTCTCAGATGTTTCAACCCAACAAGTTTGTAGTACTTTGTTACAGCAGCCCCAGAAAACTAATACAATGTTTTGTGCAATTTGGGGGCCAAAGTAATGCTTGCTTTGTAAAGTCATTAGAAAAGTCTATCCTTCTGTATAGAAACAGAATTCCTCATAACGTCTTCTAAATGTTATAGCTGCTAGTAAAGTCATCTAAGTATGGAGGACTTTTGCGTGGGAATATGATTATAAATTTCTCTTGATACAGGACTGTTTAAGATTTCAATTTCTTCATCAGGTTTGGTCATTGGTGCTTTATGTGACATCTATGCATTTCACCTAGGTTTTCAAATCATTGTCATCAGATTATTTGTAATATCCATTTATTATACTTTTAATGTCTGTAGAATATTTGGGATGCTTATAGAACACAAACAGGTATACCAAATACTTGCTTCACTTTTTGTTGTAGAGGGTACAAGATACAACAATTTGTCTTTTATTTTGGAGGGTATATCATTGCACCCTGACCCCTGAACCCCTAAATTTTTCTCTGAAGCAGGTCCCTGAAACTACAGAGGATTTCTTTCCCAATCTCTGGTACACATGGGTCTTTCCAAAATCTCCAATTCACTAGCCACATCGTACTCATCTTATCTCATCAGCATCATGCAATAAATTTAACAGGCCAGTATGAAGACTGGTGGGATATCCAAAACTTCAGATTTCCTCAGCCTATACTAGAGTGTTAAAATTGTCCAGAAGCAAAATTGTAACGGAATGTTGTTATGAATCCTACATAAATGTAAACTGTTCAGATCCACTTTTTAACTTGAAAAATAATGAGTTTGCCAAATCAATGGCTACATACCACGTACTTAAGACCTTATTAACCTCCTCTAGCAAAAAAAAAAAAAAAATCACATAAGGAAGAATAGATGTTATGGGGGCCACCACTTGACTGAGATTGGTCTAATCTATAGTCATTTGCCAGGATTATCTAGTTTATACAGGAGCAAGACTGGAAATTTAAACAGGTAAGATAGGAACCCCTACTCTTTCTGCTATAGGTTTTTAATGGCCTCACTAATACCTGCCTTTCCTTGAAGGTGTCATATCACTTTTTGTTTACTATTTTACCTGGGAGGAGTGGGAGAGGAACAGCAAAGACATTTCAGAAGTTCCCACTTGATGTTCCCCATTATGATAACTCTTAGTCTACAGGCAATGTGACAATTGCTCCAACTACCAAGCATATCAATTCCAATTATACATTGATAAGGTGATGATTCTTAGGCCATCTAGGCATCAATATCAATTCAGACCTAGTCCCAAAGGTCCTCAAAGGTCTTGGCGTTCTCCTGCGGTAAGTAGAATGGACTCAAAAGATAGCCATGCCCTCAGCCCTAAAAGCTGTGAATATATTTCATGGCATAGCAAAGGGGACTTTGCAGACATAATTAAGGCTATAGGCTAAGTACAGAAATTAGTCTAGTTTATCTAAGCAGGCCCAGTCTAATCACATGAACTCTTAAAAGCAGGGAACTTTCTTCAACTAAAGTCAGAGACCCATTAGAAGTAAAATATTGTAATTGTGAGAAGAATTCAATGCACTGTTGCCAGTTTGAGAATAGAGAGGGCGATGTGACAGGGAATAAATGTGGCCTTAAAGAGCCAAGAGAGGCTCCTATCTAACAGCCATCAAGAAAAGGGACACCTCAGCATTATAACACTAAAAAACAGAATTTTACTCACAGCCTCAGTGATATGGAAGCATTTTTTTTTTCCTAAGAAAGAAGCCTCCGGAAAGGAATGTGACACTACCCACCCCATGATTTTGGCCTTATGAAACCCTAAACAGAATCAACTGAGCTACGCTCTTCTGACTTCTGATCTACAGAACTGTGAAATAATAAATGGGTATTGTTTTAAGCTACTAAAATTATTGTGGTGTGTTCTGGCTGCAAACAGGAAGAAATGCATCCCTTTTCCCTAACGTGTGGTCATTGAAATAAATGGTCATAGGTCTCTTTGGGGAAGGCAAATGAGAAGGCTACATCATCCATGTGCTATGGTGTTACAGAGCATTTCCTCCTATGGACCCAGCTCCCGTTTTGGTCAGTAGGTTCTGGATCTGAAAACTGGCTGAGGTTCAGAAAATGAGTCATAGGTAATAACTTCTTATTGGGCTGACCACCCTCCACACCTCCATTCTTACAATTCTTTGGTCATAGATGTTACTTGTATGCTTGTTGGTTGCCACACCGTTTTGCCCCAAGAGATACCACGCTCTGTTAACCATCTCTATAATTTCCTCAGGGACAAGTCCTCTTGGCTGCCCCTTTGATCTTGCTGGTAATTAAAGCAATTTCAGCCTCCTCATTTATGATGGCTAAGTGCCACCTCCTGGCCTCCATTACTTCAGGGCCCCAACGTTCTCGTGTATGTTAACAAGCTGAGGTCTGTGACCAGGTCTGTGACTACCTCTCCTATCTTCAGCCCTGTCCTGCAAAGGACACCAATGAACTTAGTGATGATGGTGCCTCTCTTATCAGTGTGTTCTTAATGGCCTTAATAAACAGTATGTCCTCTGAGACTTCCTATGGAACCAGTGCTTAATGGGTCCTCCTATTTCACATGTCCATTCCAACTCCCTCAGTATCTTTTTAATATTTATTTAGTTATTCTTGAGAGAGAATGGAGAAGGGGCAGAAAGAGAGGGAGATAGAGAATCCCAAGCAGATTCCATGCTGTCAGCACAGAGCTCAATGTGGGGCTTGCACTCATAAATCATGATGAGATCATGACCTGAGCTGAAATCAAGAGTTGGACGTTTAACCAAGTCACCTAGGTGTCCTGTTCAGCATCTTTATTCATTCCTTTAAGTATGTCAGGACAATTCAGACATTTCTAACTTCGCTCAGCATTGACCATCACCATCTCCTTTTTTTAATGTTTATTTGGGAGAAACAGACAGAGGCTGAGCGGCAGAGGGGCAGAGGGCCAGAGACAGAGAATTCCAAGGAGGTTCCGAGCTGCCAACACAGAGCCCCACGTGGCACTTGAACTCACAAACTGTGAGATCATGACCTGAGCCAAAATCAAGAGCTGGACCCTTAACTCACTAAGCCACCTAGGTGCATCCACCATCACTTTTTTTTTTTAATTTTGTTTAATGTTTATTTTTGAGAGAGAGAGAGACAGAGTGCGAGCAGGGGAGGGAAAAGAGAGAGGGAGACACAGAATGCCAAGCATTCTCCAGGCTCTGAGCTGTCAGCACAGAGCCCAATGCAGGGCTCAAATTCACGAACTGTGAGATCTTGACCTGAGCTGAAGTCGGACTTAACTGACTGAGCCACCCAGGCACCCCCACCACCACTTTTCTCAAGGGCAACCATAATAACAACTTTGTCCCTTTCTCTAGGGTCCTTACCAGGATAATAAATCTCATGCTGAGGAAGTGCTTTGAATTAATTATTTTTTACTTATTCAATCTTTCCTTCCAGTCTTCTTGATCAAATATGAACCAATACGGCAAGCAAGAGACAAGTTGGGGCAACCTCTTTTAGGGGCATCTTCTGTCTTTTGGGAGAGACACCTCTGCAGTGTTGTCTATCTGAGAAGTACTAACTCCTATGGAAACACAGCGGGTTCTCAAAGTTCTGAAGGTTTGAGAGAAGAGGGAGAGTACATAGTATTTCCTCAAAGGTATCCAACCATTTGCCCCCATTCCATGTTTGAGGGTCCTAAGCTTCCCCAGTCAGGGCCCTAACCTCAGCATAACAGATAAGCCATGGATGAGTATTCAAAGGACTCTGGAACTCTGCAATTATAACTATCAGATCATTAGTTCACTACTCAGTTATATCTGCCCTTGTACTGCAGGAGAAAAGGATCTTTATGAAAGCTACAAATGAGGCCTCCTGCTTTCACACTTAGTATTTACCTGTTAACAATCCTCAGTTTCTCATTATCCCTCTATGTAGCATAAATACAATATTTCAGTAAACAGTCAATTCCACTATCTTTGCCGTAATTTTTTTTGCCATTTCTTTCAAATGTCTCACTGAAACTTCAAGGGCATTTGGTTCAACTGCCACATTTACTTAGTTCAACAATGGTGAAATCTCAATCAATCATGCCACTACCATGTGCCAGGAACTCTCCATGTCCTACCTACCATTCAGGATAGTTTCACCTTTGCCTGCCCTTGAGTGAATGAGCCAGTCCTATGTCCAATCTTAATGCCTGTTTACTTGGTACAATTCCTGGTACCATTTGTCCAAGTTTGGGTTTACTGAGAAGCAAACAGCATGATGGGATTTAGGTAGGCAACAGTTTAAATGGTGAAGGGAGCAATAGAAGGGATAGAGTATCTTTAGACCATGACACAGATCTTACATCTATAGAAGGAGAAATAAAGGAAAGAGAAAACTCTTGAGCTGTGGTATGTTTCTAACACAATGATTGACATGGTCAACAGGGAGAGTTTCAGCCAAGGTCACCCATTAAAGGAGTCCCAGATCTTTCTGTAATAGGTCCACATTAGGGCCCTCACCATGCTAAGGCTTTGGCTGTGAACAACCTGAAGGCAGTATGCCCTCAGCGCCAAACTATGAGTGAATTCAGAATGACAATAACTGGAGAGACCATTCAACCATGCTTTCCACTGCAGGTATATACTCACATACCGAGACATTTTTTATTGGTTATTGGACACTCCAAATTTTGCATCTTTGAAGACCCATTTTTGTTTTATTCCTTTAAGGAGTGTTAATTTTTTTTGGCAAGTAGTTCCCTTAGGTTCCTTTTCTGTGTAACTCCATAATCTCAAGTTCTCTGTCCCATGAATTCTAGCCAACTCAGTCCCCCTGAACATTGAACTCTGTCTTCTCAATTTATGAAATTACCAGACCACATTTGGGTTCCTCCTTCCTGCTCCACAGTTGGGAAATTACTAAAACTTCTAATATCTGGGTAGCTGTTGAGTCCACTTTGTTTCCCTTTTCTCAGTCCTGTGTTTCCTTTCATCCTGCTCCTGAAATACTTCTTTCTCCTATTTTTGTCCAGCTTTTACAATGATTTGTAGCAGGAGATTAATTTTATACCATTTTACCCCCTCATGGCCAAATCAGATGTCTGAGTTTCTCAAAATTTTAAAAGCGGTATTGTATTTTTAATTTTATGCGAACATGTACTCAGTTTTATCATTCAGATTATTTTATCTGGTTGATTTTATTTCCTCCCTCCCATAGGGACCATTCTCCCCATGTTCCTTATTTCTCCTCATCTTACTTTCTGTGTGTGTGTGTGTGTGTGTGTGTGTGTGTGTGTGTGTGTGTGTGTGTGTGTTTTGTCTGTCATACAGTTGGGGTTTTAGGGCAGATATCTGTATGAATGTATGCTGATGGAGGGGAGCCCCAAAAGTGAAGCTCGGGAAATTACAGAGGAAATAACTGGAATTAAAATATGTTTATTGAAACATCAGGTCCTCAAACATTTTCAAGGTGTTTTAGTATTTTAAATTCCTTGTAATGCACACATGAGAAAGCATGAAAGAGTTAAACAGCCAAACCACAGTGAAACAGAAAATGAATAGTATTTAACCTTAGCCACCAAAGGTGCTACAAAAACTGATAATATTACACAGGGAGTAAACATCATGTAAAGATCCTTTAAAAATGCAGGGAAAGATTCATGACAGCATCCATGTTCGAGGTATGTTGTTTCCCAAAAGCAGTGGGCTTTTTAAAACTGTCCCACTACAATAACACAGAGAAGTCATTTGCAAATTTTGCAGCAGGCATATTTCCAGAATTTGAAGATAATAAAACCATTAACAACCATTAATACAATTAAGGATATGTATTGAAGGAAGTAAAAACTAGTAATAGTTCCGGTGAGCTGTAAATTCTTTAAGATCAGCAAATGTCTTATTCATTTGTGTATCTTTTAAATGTCCCACACTAGTTGGAAAACCAATAAATATTGATTGAATTAAACTGCAATGACTTAACTTGAGAATTTGTTTTTGAAATTAAAGGAAACTTCCTGTTTAGGTGGAGTACTTGAGGAGTTCTTGGAAATCAGTGTTAGACTATAAATTCCCAAGTACAGGAGAGAAATAAATGAAAAAATAATAGACAGCATCAGTTTGTCACAATGACTGGCTTCCTTTTCCTCCCAACAGAGAGAAGTAACCGCCATAGAATTTCTTAAAGGAGATATTTTGCTTCCTGAATTTCAAAAGAAAATTGAAGAAGTAATGTGAACTTTACTGGGAAATCTGAAAAATATAAATGGAAAAGAATATTCCTACAAGATGGAAAATTTACAAAATGCCAAATTAGAAAATATTAACATATCTAAAATGAAAGCCAATATTTATGCCATTTTGACTTTGAATATTGTTCAATTTCAAGGCATTATTCAATATTAGATTGGAAAAAGAAATTTGAGCAAGATAAAGTCAGTAGAAGTATATATCATGGATTAGGTGAGAGAATGAATTAACTGCCAATTAACACCATTTTTATTATGGTAGCCAACTTCCATACGGAAGCAGGATTATTCCCAGTCATCCCCAAGATGGATACTCTCACTCTCAAAAGAGATTATAAAGCATTACCATCTAACCTCTGAGCTAATAAATTGGGGAAACAATTATAAAATATTTTTATTCGGGTTATTTAATACTTCTATACCAACTTATTAGTTTTGTGGATTTACTGACATCACTAACATTTCTGAATGAGTTAGTGTGCTTGAATTCTTTTACTATCATTGAATTGTTCAGTAGCAAAGTCCAACTCATCAAATTTTCCTAAGAAAACAAGCAAAAGTAGTTGTCAACAAGGCCCAGAGATTTTCTGAGTCTGTTCAATCATTTTCTATTATATATTTGTGTAGACATATATATGCACTAGTTATTAATTGCTATTTTTTCAGGAAAAGGAAAAATCTATAAAGTGAAGATGCATGACTGAAACTAATTGGGACTAGTCTTGGAGGCTTTTTAAGAAAGAATATGGAACTTAGGTAACGGTCAAGCATTTAAGCTACCTGAAAAACATATGCAAGAGTACTTTGCATTTGCTATATTTTTAATTGTTTTAAGTTGGATGTTTTCTTTGAAAACACACTTATAGACAGATGTTTTAATAACTAGGGTTGGGGTTACCTGGATGGCTCAGTTGATTAAGTGTCTGACTTGGTTTCAGTTCAGGTCATGATCTGAATGAGTTCTCCCTGCTGACACTGCAGAGTCTGCTTGGCGTTCTCTGTCTCCCTCTCTCTGCTCCATTCATATTCTCTCTCTCTCTCTCTCTCTCTCAAAAATAAAGTAAGTAAGCATTTAAAAAAACTCAGTCCACCAGTGACCCACACTGGAAATTGTTATATTATTTCAATAGAAGGATTCTTCTAGGCACTGTTTCTATCCTTAGCAAGTATCATTCCCATGACATCGGGATTATTTCTGAGAAGGGTCTTGATCCTTATAATCAAGATAGTCTTTGCCTCTTTTATTCTTTTCCTGAAATAAATCCAAGCCCACTTTCATGTTGGGTTGCCAAATAAATCTGAGCTGCTTGCCCCCTTCCCCGTCATGTGAGCCAGCATTACTACTGTATCCAGGATTTGTATGTGTGGTTAGGGTGGATATGTGTGTGATGAGTGAGAGGGACTGCCTTCTTGCTTCTTTTTTTTCTTTATTGTGGATACATTTAGTTGCAACACCCCCTCATGTATGCATGGCTCAAATAATTATATCATACCAGAAATTTTTGCTTGAGAGCTGTGTTACTAAGCCACTCTGGAAGTACTATTGTGGAAGTCTATTTCCTGGAAAATTTTGCTGTACTGTTGCCTATGTCAAGATGCCAAATAGTTGCTTAAAAAAAACTCAGGCCATATTTTATAGTCACACATAAGAAAATGTGCAGGTTTTGTGAACTGTTATTTAGTTATTATGGCAGAAACTCACAGGTTGTTCATCAAACCCATTTCTCTTTCTGCCTGATATACACACTGACATTCCCTGGTCTCTTGCAGTTAGATGTGGTCATGTGATTATGCTCTGGCCTATGGAAAGTACATAACCAATAAAAATCTCCTGTATAATTCTCTCTCAATTCTACCATCCATAGGCTATATGACAAGGTCTAGGCCAATTTTGGAAGCATACATTGAAAATGGTACAGGTTCCTATAACTTCTGTGCCTACATATTTCCCTCTTTGCCCCTACATTATTCCTCACCATCAACTGAACTTTAGAGAAGCTAAATTTCTATTGTATTCAGTCACTGAATAGGGTTTACTTATTACAGCAGCCAATCAAAGCTGATACAATGGCATAGATTTAGAAGATCCTATATGTTGACTGCCTCTCACCGTCTTCTCTCTACTAATATTGCTTTTATGTAGGTGACTGGTTCACTGTTTCTGAGAGTTACTACCAACAGAATTTTTTAATGAAATGTACCTCTTACACAAGGATGTTATAGGGATTATTGTAATATTTTCATAAATCTTTCAGGGGTCCTTGGAGCAAAGACTCCATATCAAGCAATGTAATGATGCTCATTTTATTATACACTATAATTTTAATGAATAATACTGCATAATATAAATATAAAACAACTATTTACAGAAACAATTGTTTCTCTGAAGTAAACACTCTGAATATATCAGAATAATTTCATGGAACAAATTAAGAAAGCACATGTACTATCTATCCATTCTGTTGTCTTCCATTTTCATAGTTACAAAGCTAAAATGCTTAGAAAGGACTAATAATTATTTCCAGTAACAAAGAAAAACTAATCCATTTCTTTTTTAATCCAACCAGCTTTATTTATAAAAATAGCAGAGAATTTCTGGTTGTGATTTGTACCTTCTGCCCATCCATTAAAAGTAGATAACTTCTTGCCCTGACCCTCTCATGTAGGTCTCCAAAATTGCTTCCCTTCACTGGAATATATTCTCCACGGGTCAAAAAACTCCCACATTCAGGATATCTATTTTCGTCACAATGCCATGATTCATAATTTTCCTCATAATATCATGAGGTGTATCATAGTAAGTTCTGTCTTCTGAACAGCTCTGAAAAGTACAGAATGTATTGTCTACACAAACAGAGCACTTTCTGGCTTTTAGGCCTTTGTTCCTGATGCTCTCTCCATTTGTGAAGTATCTTTCTGTGAATCAAAATGTTCCTCATATCTCAAGGGATCATTCCTAAACTCTGTAAAGCGCATCTCTGATGGATTTTATTTCTTTTTTTGCTCTGTCCAGAGAGCCTCCAAACACATGGTGACCTGAGTTTCCTACTCCTGTAACTAAGAACCATATGGCAATCCCTACTACAAGGTTGCATGTGAACAAGGTTCACAGAAATAACACTCAGTCCAGGACCACCATGGGTGACCACACTCATGTGTAGTGCATGCCTGCAGTGGGCACCGTCCATATGGATGATGATGTAGACTAGAATAGTGTAGTACACAGTTGAAGAAGTAGCCCTGCTCACTACCCATATTTTTTAGGTTTTTTTTTTTTTTATGCTGTTAGTTCCAATGCCCTTCACCCATTCCATGGCTGTAACTGAAACCTTTTTCTCTGTCATGTGCAAGTGCTACACCTCTAAAAATAATCCCAGTAATCCACTCTTTGCTACAATTCTTGTTGTTTTTCTAGTTTTCTCATTCCTTTATTCGCACTAAATCTGTTCTTCAACCTTTCCAGATTTTTCTTTCCCCTGTTCCCAGCATTGTTACCCCTTTTACTCAGCCCCCTTCCTAGCCTCACTTTCTTTCTTACTCAGCCTGGACTTCTTTGTCAATCTCCTTATGAGCACGGCCACAGATATTCCCCACCATCTAGTTCTAAGTCAGAAAAATCTGAAATCCTTTGACTGTCTTTCATACACCCTATATCCTTCATCCTTTCTCAGTTTTCTTAAAAAAATGCCTCTGCTTTGTGGCCCACTTTTTTCTTAAGCCATGGTAACTGGTCTCATTTGTATGGAGTTTGTACTGCTGCCCTGGGCTGTTTGCCATCAGCTCAGCAGCACTACCCCTCCTATACAGGCTTGGGAAAGTCACTCCCCAGAACACCTCACTCTACATGGTTCTAGGTTAGAGGTTATCATCATGAGAAAGTCATGCTAGAATTAGGCTGAGGCAAAGCAGAAGTTACTATTCTCTGAAAGCAGGTGACATAAGAGCAAGGTAAAGAGGAGAGCCTCCATGGCTTTGGGGGAAACTCTATTAGACCCATATGCTTTCCCACAAAACTAAGACAGTTACTAGGTACTTTCCACAGATTGTTCAGACATGTTACAGCTTCTGGAAAACTTTTTTAAAGTTTTTATTTTAATTCCAGTTAGTTAACATATAGTTGTTACATTAGTTTCCAGATAAAATATAATGATTCAACACTTCTATACATCACCTGGTGCTCATCATATAACAAGTCCTTAATCCCCATCACCTATTTCACCCATCTGCCCACCCACCTCCCCTCTGGTAACCATCAATTTGTTCTCTATAGTTGAGAGTCTGTTTCTTGGTTTGCCTCTCTCCTTTTTCTCTTCCCTCATTTGTTTTGTTTCTTAAATTTCACATAGGAGTGAAATCATATGGTATTTGCCTTTCTCTGACTTACTTCACTTAGCATTGCACTCTCTAGCTCATCCACATGATTGCAAATGGTAAGATTTCATTCTTGTTGATGGCTGGGTAATATTCCATTACACACACACACACACACACACACACACACACACACACACACCCCACACATACCACTTCTTTATCCATTCATCAGTTGATGAGCACTTGGGCTGTTTACATAGTTTGGCTATTGTAGATAATGCTGCTATAAACATTGGGGTGCATGTATCCCTTTGAGTTAGTATTTTTATATTCTTTGGGTAAATACCCAGTAGTGCAATTGCTGGATCATAGATTAGTTCTATTTTTAACTTTGTGAGGAACATCCATTCTTTTTTCCAGAGTGGCTGCAGCAGTTTTCATTCCCACCAACAGTGCATGAGTGTTCCCTTTCTCCACATCCTTGGCAACACCTGTTGTTTCCTGTGTTGTTGATTTTAGCCATTCTGACAGCTATGAGGTGATATGTCATTGTAGTTTTGATCCCTGATGGATCAGTGATTTTGAACATCTTCTCATGTATCCATTGGAGTTTCTGGCAAACTTTTGAGAAAGATTTACATTAGTGGTCCATGCTGAAATATTGTGTGTACATTTCTCTGACCTTTGGGCAACAGCTCCCTTTGTCCTCTGTGACAGCTTCCCTGAGCTTCATTCCTTCAGTTCATCCAACAAGCTCTGTAAACCTTTAATTCTATATGAAACCCTTTCTGCACAGAATACATGGAATGGCATATGTTACCTGAGTGAATGCTGAAGAATTCACCCAAACACCCCCTGAATTTATTTTAGCAAATATCATCAATAATCTCCAAAGTTCCCAAACCCAGAATATTTTCATCTTTATTTGGTGTCTCTGAAACTGTTGCCAATGTGACAAATGCTTTCTTGGAACTTACTATCCTTATAGAACCTAGAGATTAGTAGAGGAGATATTTACATATATAATAATATGTATGTAATAAAATGTGCTATAAAAGGAAAAACCTTCCATGCATATAAAGAGGAAAAAAGCAACTGGATTTATCTTGGTAAATTATTATGAAGGATTCCCTCTGAAGTTTCCCAACTATACTGAACTTTCCTGGGGCCTCCACAGAGTACATGGGCCATCTTGGGTAGTATTAACATTCCTAAGGACTTTCTTCCTTTGTCCCTTTTTTCTTTTATCCTCTACAATCTAACTTCACTATGTCCACAAATATATGCTCTTGATTTTCTGTCCTGTACATTTTTGTTTCTAACTACGGCCAAAACTAAGGAACAAAGGAAACCATAAGCAAAATTGAAAGATTTCATGTGAGTAAAGAAAATATATTTACAAAATTCTCTGCTCAGAGTTTACAGGCTTCAAAGATTAGATTTATTCAAATAAATACCTGATATTAACCCAAAAGCAAAGATCTTGAGGTTTTCTACCATTAGAGCCCCTTTGGAGAGTAATACCAATTGTATACAAATATACAGAATAGGCATTCACAGCTACTATCCACAACTATTTAATGAAAAAGCAATTAAGCAAAAAATGTATATACATGCAAAAAAACAATCTTATTAGATTGGGTTCTTTAGGAAATCAAGGGCGAGATCCTCAACTACTTCATAATGTAATATGTTAATAGATCTAACAGTAACAATCAATTTAGTGTGTGAAATTCACTCTTCTGTAATATTTTGACTACAATGATATTCCACAAGCTGTCAGCATGGATAGAAAATTTCCATAATTTTATAAAAACTAGGTCAACATCATATAGATATACTCTACATAATCCAGCCTATTCTGTCGATATCTTAACTCTAGCAGAAATGTGAATTCCATAATACTGCGAAATCAAACAAGAATTTCTAAAATAGAAGCAATTGGAAAATGTACTATACCTCCAAGTTAAATTCAGATGTGGAAAATACATGTGTATCACAATAGATTTATATAAGGAATGCTGCAGATGAAATAAATAAGAATTTTGGTATGATAGTCATTTTAGTTGATTACATCATAGCCTGAATTTAGAAAATCTATGATGTTACCATGGAAACTGTTTTTGCTGAAATGTAGTTATAGATATCCTTTAAGTACAAATTAAATTAATTGAAGGCAGGGATACAATGTTGGAAACATTTAGAGGCTTAAAGAACAGTTTATTCTACTTACCTAGAAGAATTAAAAAGTGCTAGAAAAGGAATAAACTTGCCTCCCAAAATGAATTATACATACAAAATACTCTTCAAAGAAAACTGTGCACACTTTAAAATCCACTTAGAATAATATGAACTCTAAACACTAACACAACTTCAACATGATGTTTACAATCTAGTGGGAATAAAGCCATGAATTCTGATGACTATTTTAGTTTTCAAAGCCCAGGTGGAAGAATTAACATTCCTAGAGATTACCTGGCATATAGTAGACACTTAATAAGTGTTTGTTGACTAAAAATGAATGGAGAAAATAGCCTAGAATGCAGAAATGGTACAGTGTCACTGCTGGGATTCAGTGAGGCTCAGTATATAGTACTTTATTTCCCTTTTTTTTTTTTTTTCCCCGAGCCAGTTAAAAATAAAGAAAAGCAAATGGAGGATTTTATGGACTCGATGCTTTTGTCCCCCCAAAATTCACATATTAAAGCCCTAGCCCCCAGTGAGATGGTATTTGGAGGTGGGGCTTTTGGGAGATCATTAGACCTAGCTGAGGTCATGAGGGTGGGGCCTCCATGATGGGATAAGTGTCCTTAAGAAAAGGAAAATATCAGAGTCCTTTTCCTCTCTCTTTCTCTCCTTCTGCCATATGAAGATTTAGCAAGAAGGTGAACATCTGAAAATGAGGAAAAAGCTCTCACCAGTCACCACCAACTCTGCTGGTACCTCGATCTTGGACTTCCCAACCTCAAGAGCCATGAGAAATAAATGTCTGTTGTTCAAGTCATCCAGGCTATGAGTATAGTGTTGTAGCAGATGGAACAGACTAAGAGAGAAGACTTATTACAAACATTTCCTTTAATGCTGAATAATCTGATAAAAGATAATGGGGTTATAGCTACGGCAAGCAGATTTCCTAATTGTGAACTCAGATTTTAACAGACACCAGTTCGGGCACATGAAGCATTAAGGACACCACAGGCCTTCTCACATGGGAGCCTACATCCCTAAACCTTAACACATAGAGAAGCATACTTTCTCTGAACAATTTTGGACCCAGAGAGAAAGATAAAAAGAAATAACTAAGCAAGCATATTCAATTTATTCTTCCAAAATTTGTAGGTCACATAACCTATCCACTTCCCCCAAGAAAGAAGCATGTGAGGATGGGAGATAGGCCATAATTGTTATGTGAATGGATTACCCTTTATATGAAAAGAAGCATCTAGACTGAAAAAATGTGTTCTCTGCATATCGATTATGGGAAGTCTTTGATAATCAATTAAGCACGGGATAGGATCAATATACCCTTAAATAGGTTAAATCAGGATACTTTCAGTCATTCATTTATTTAACAAGTGTTTGTTGATAGCTACTAGGTCCAGAAATTCTTAAAGACATCGGGGTTATGAGGAATAAGAGGTTAGACATGGTTTACATTCTTACGAGTTTTATAACCTACAAGGTAGATGTCTATTCAACAAGCAATTTTAATTTAGCATGGTATTAGGATAGAGGAAGGAAAGGGTAGTCTAGAAGCTCATCAGTGAGATATTTAACCTTGTGAAGCTGAGGAATTCTACCTGAAGGTCTCAGTTTGAAACTTGAAGCAGAGAGCCAAAGCACTGGTAAGAATTAGCCAGGCAAAGAAAGTGTTTCTCAGGCAAACAGGCAAAGAGAATATGTAGTGAGCAAACCAAAAGAAATCCAAGAAGGCTAGAATGTAGTGTGAAGATCAGAAAAGAGACAGATTCTGCTAAAGAAGCAAGCAGAAGAGAGAAATGCCCAGTTTCACATTTTAATAAAATCATTTTAGCTCCCAAGGGGAGAAAGAGTTAAAAAATAAAGTTAGAGATACAATGAAATATATTTTTTTAAGTGAAAGAAATTGGTGGTGTGAACGAGGAGACCAAACACAAAAGGAAATAGAAATATTTTGTACACAGAATAACCAAGATTTGGTGATCTTGGGTAAGTATCCAATATGAGGATGAAAGAAAGGTAGATTAATGTATTTCTGCCTTAACTAGCTAAGTGGATGCTGGTGTCATTCAATAAAATAGGAACCCAGGTAAAGGTAGTTTAGAAATGTTAAAGCTAAATGACAAGTACATTTTGGTACACTTTAGGTTCATCTTTCTATAGAATATCCAAATAGAAATACCCAGTAAACAGTTGGATATACAGGTCCAGAGATTAGGAAAACAAGTCGGATTGGAAATACAAAGTGGGGATCCATGACATATAAATGATGCCTGAAGTTACAACATTTTATCAAGTGAATTGAACACAGTAGATACAATCAGCAAACAACATTATTTAACCAACACTTCCTTTAAATGCACTCTATGAGATTTCCCTTCTATTCCCCCAATATCCAACATCTAGGTCCTGTGGCTTTTAATCACCTTTCTGTAAGGAATTACATTCCTTTAAGTCACATATAAAGGTTCTACATAAATGGATTTTTTTCCCATAATACCTTAAGTATACTGTGTTATAGATGTGAACCGAACCTAAACAATATTTATGCTTCTTGTGACAGATGAGACAGGGAAACAGAGAGATCACTAAAGAACCAGTGAGGAAATCCATCTCAGATCTTGGAAAAGAGATGATTTAGCACATTCTTTAATTTTGTAGAAAAAAAATAGCTTAAGATTACTAAGAGAAAAATAGTACCAATATCTTGGTTTTCTTCTGTCCTCTAGTTGTGATTTTTCAAATAATAGTAACTTAAAAATAAAAATCACTTCATTGCAAAGAAAAAATTAATGAACTACCCAAAATATTTGAAATGAGGCTCAGATGTTTAAATATCAGGATGTTTCCATAGGCACTAAATTTAGAATTCAAGAAAGTAATGTGGGACATTCATTCAAACATTATTCTAAGCAAAGTTTGAGAACACCAATAGGAAAAGACGGGAAAAATGCATCCTGTGAAATATCTCTAGCTGTTATCACACTTAATATTGATGGAATGTCCATGGTGTCTAAGGTGTTAAACTTAACACATACAAAGCAGTTCTGGACCCCCAGAATTGTCAGTTTACTATGCATATGAATAAACAAGTCCAAAATGTATGTAAATTGAGTTTTTTGAATCTAATATATTTTGGCCTTATTTCCAAGCCATATTTGGATTTTGTTTGACAGACCAATAATGTCTAAGGAATTATAATCTTAATTTTGCCCATTATATTTCTGATTTTTTTAGAGTGTTGATGTTTACTTTCAGGAGGTCATATTTTGAGGAAAAAACCCATCCCATCTTCCAACTCTCCTCCAGTCATAATTAAGCCCATCAAGTGTGGACTTCTAACCCGTTCAAAGGTTATTTCATACAATAGGTACAAATCTATGACCCAGCTAAAGAAACACACACACACACACACAAACACACACACACACACACAACACACTCAATTAGTAGGCACAAAGAGTCTCCAGAAACTAAACTGGGAAATTAAAAAATGAGATACTGAGAAGCATAGCTAAAATATATACATTTATATGTATAAAGAAAAGCCATGAGAAGGGCCATAAAGGATTCTAAAAACTAGAGTTATGATAAATCAAAGTTTGGGGCACCTGACTGGCTCAGTCAGTTAAGCATCCAACTCTTGATTTTGGCTCAGATCATGACCTGACAGTTCATGGGCTCAAGCCCCCATTAGGGCTTTGCACTGACAGCATGGAACCTGCTTGGGATTTTCTCTTCCCTCTCCAGATAAATAAATGAACTTTTTAAAAAAAAATCATAATGCCTGGTTAGAAGTTACAATTTATAGTTTTTGTTGTTTCTGTTTTGTTTTGTTTTGTCTTGAATAAACACAGAGAAGTAGCTTATTGGTAATAGGGAGTAAAACAGACATAATAAGCAAAATGTCATGGGGAGAGCCACGGAGTCATGTTAATGGTAAAGCTGTAGAAAGGATAGCCATGAATTCCTTCTACTAGGATCCCAGTGTGACAGTGGATTCAGAACTAACTTTATAAATATGTAATGTTTCTGGGATTTCTGTGAGGCTTTATTTCTCTTGTCTAGGACCATGGTGAATATTTGTAAAGGTTGCACTTTATAAAAGTGTCTACTCCAAGGCAGAGGACCATAGTGATACCCCACCTACATTCAGAGCCGTGGTGACCTGGACAAAGGAATACCTTTGTAGGAGTCATACAACCACTCCAGTGTCTTCTAATCTGCATGCTGTGGCCCCACCCATATCAACACAAGTGAAATGTGAGAATAAAGTCCCGCTTTGCTACTTAAATCTGTTTTTTGAAATGAAAAGTACCCAACATAAACAGCAAGCTACTCTATTTTTCCCTCATGTGTATGAAAAGCGTGCTCTTACAGTATCACCCCATACTTATTAGAGTAGCTATTATCAAGAGACAAATAGCAAGTGTTAGTAAGAATGTAGAGAAAAGAGAACCCTCATACACTGTTGGTGGGAATGTAAATTGGCACAACTACTATAGAAAACAGGAAGAATTTCCTCAAAAAATTAAAAATAGATGGGCACCTGGGTGGCTCAGTCACTTAAGCATCTGACTTCGACTCAGGTCATGATCTCACAGTCCATGAGTTCAAGCCCCACATTGGGCTGTGTGCTGACAGCTCAGAGCATGGAGCTTGTTTCAGATTCTGTGTTTCCCTCACTCGCTGCCCCTCCCCCACTCTATGTCTGTCTCTCGCTCTAAAATAAATACACATTTAAAAAATTTATTTAAAAAAATATAACTACCCTATGATACATCAAATCCACTTTTGGGTACTTACTGGGGGGAAAAAAAACTAATCCAAAAAGATACACACACCTTCTATGTTCACTGCAGCATTATTTACAATATTCAAGACACGGAAACAACGTGTTTATCAATAGATAAATGGGTAAAGCAAATGTGATACACTCATGTGCATGTGCGTGCGTGCACATACACACACACACACACACACACACAATGAAACATTACACAGTTAACAAAAAGAAGGAAGTCCTGCCATTTGTAGTAACATGGATGGACCCCGAGGGTATTAATCTAAGTGAAATAAGGCAGAGAAAGAAAATATCATATGATCTCACTTATAGGTAAAAACATAAAAAATGCAGTGTGCCTGGGTGGTTCTGTCAGTTAAGTGTCAGACTATTGGTTTCAGCTGAGGTCATGATCCCATGGTTTGTGAGATCAAGTCCCGTGTTTGGCTTTGCAATGGCAACACAAAGCCTGCTTGGGATTCTCTGTCTCCCTCTCTCTAACTAACTAACTAACCAACCAACCAACTAATTTAACTAACTAACTAACTAACTAACTAAACAAACATTTAAAAAATATATAAAAAATGAAACTCAGAGAATAGATTGATGGTTGCCAGGGGGTGGGGGGTGGGATTGGAAGTGGGTGAAATAGAGAAGGAACTCAAAGTTATAAACTTTCAGTCATAAAATATATAAGTTATGGGGATCTAATGTACAGCATGGTGGCTATGGTTAATAACACCGTATTGTATGTCTGAAAGTTGCTAAGTGAACAGATCTTAAATGTTCTCATCAAGAGAAAAAGAACATTTTTAACTATGTATGGTAATGGGTGTTAAATAGACTTACTGTGGTGACTATTTCACAATATATACGTATATTGAATCATTGTGTCGTATACCTGAAACTAATGTTATATGTCGATATCTCAATCTTTTAAAAAAAAGCACAGAAGGAAAAAATAGGCTCTAACAGTTCATCTCTAAGATTCCTTCAAGTACGATTATCTATTATTTCCTTTAAATTTAGTGTATTTTTTTTCAGAATTTAGGTCTTGTAATCTCACTCTGTTTTCATACAGATGATACAATCCTGCGTGGATCTTCATTGCAGGAAACGTAAGATGTTTTTATTCATACTTAAACTTATATTAATTGCATCCTTTAAAAAAATATCTTATTTTAGACAAAGGTTTGTCATTCTCTGAAGTATAAATAGGACAGTGACAAAATACTGAGTCTCTTCCTTTACACTGCATGTATTCTAATAAGGAAACTAAAAATATAAATAATTACAATAAAATGGAGGTTATGACACAGTGTAATGGAAGCATATAGGATTCGTGTCAAGCCCAAATTTGGGGATTAGGGATCAGGAAGAGCTTTCTGGAGAAGATTAAATCTAATTTGAGTTTTAAAGAGAAGGAGATAGCTAGTTAAGGGAAAAGTCAGAAAGGCATTCTAGACAAGAGAACAGATGTGGAAAAGAATCAATTATTCAGATAGAGAAGAGCTTTATAGCAGTGGTGATCAAGGATTTTTTAAATTATAGCTTACTTGAGTGGAGTCCAAGACCTACAGCCTTCTGAAGACAACTATTTAAAAAATTAAAGAGACATAAATAAATTTAAGTGATCTTCTGATATTAATATGTATGAATTAATCTCATCAAGATTAAAATATCATTATTTATTTAATTATATGTTTAAATAATAACCTATACATTTTATATTAACCCTGTAAATCATTACACTTACTTTGGCAATGTAATGCCCTTTAGATTTTTTTTATTTTTATTTTTTTGCATAGGTAATATACGCACATAAAAAAACAATATGCAATAGAAATTATTTCACTCTGTGTCTCCCAGATCCCTACAGAGTCTACAAGTACTGATAATTTTCTTTGTGTCCTTCCAAACATATCTATAAACACAGATTTCGATACAATATACAATTGAACTTTTCTTTCTGGGACTCAAGAATATATGTTGGAGAGTTGTCCAGACTATTCGGTGAGTTAATTTAATATTTCTAATTTTTTATTTTTAACTAATTTTAGACTTGCGGAAAAGTTGCAAAATATTCAAATTTCCCTGTATCTCTTATTATGCTTTCCATAATGTTAACATCTTATATACCATAGCATAATTATCAAAAACAGGAAATAAACATTGTTACAATATTATCACTTAAACCACACACCTTATTCTAATTTCAGCAAATTTTCGACTATTGTAATTTTTCTGTTCCACAATCCTCTCCAGAGTCCCACATTGCATTTTGTTATAACTCCTTGGTCTTCTAGTCTGTACAAGTTCCTCAGTCTTCCCTTGCCTTTTATGACCCTGATATTCGAGAAATACTAATCAATTATTTTATAGAATTTCCCTCAATATGGTTTTGTCTAATTTTTTCATAATTTCTATGAGATTATGCATTTTTGGCATAAATGCCACAAAAATGACTTTTTAAGGATGCTTAGAGAAGTGCTTGATTCCAGGGCTGGGACAATGAAAATACAAGGTTAACCTGGAATATCTTGTGATGTAAGAAAATAAGAAAATGCTCAAAAAATGGGGACTTTTGAAAGAACAGAAGAGCCAACAAGACTTATGACCTCTGACCAAATGGTCCTAATGACCAAAGCTGGATCAAATTGAGCAACAAAATAATAATGGTATTGGATTTTATAGAATAAATTAAATATTCATGGGTTTGTAGTGATATACGTAATTGAGTAAATAGAGGAAGGAATAGGAAGGAATAGCTTTAAAAATAAAATCCTACTTAGTGAATTAGAATAGAGAAATGGAGAATCAACTTTAATCAAGCACCACAATAATTATTGCAGCCAAGACCCACCAATAGATATTCAAATTAGTAGGCAAAATTTTAAGGAGAAACAAGATTAGTCTAGTCTCAGGGTATCTTCCATTAAAGACTATTAAGTATAAAAGAAAAAAGTAACTTTGTGGTAAAGAAATTTGATATATCCTAACTTAATCATATGATCAAGGTATCCATCATTTGTAGTAAGATATGTGAGCAATTTGGTGGATGCACGGATAAGGACACAAAATCATAATTTTTAATAGGTAACTTTTTAAATAGATAACATTTATGAGATTTAAAATTTTTTAAATATTCATTTTTTTAAATGTAAAACTATACAATGTGAGTCTCTGTACTCAAAGGCCCAATATGTGCATGATTTCTAACACCTGTCAGTATGTCTAGAATAAATTTCCAGAAGTAAAATCATTTGATCAAAATGTATATGCAGTCTGTTATGTTAACATTTTAACCAAATTGCCCTCCATAAAGGTTTTGCCAACTTACCTTCAACACAATGTATATGCTATAGTTTCAACAACAGGATGTGTTACTGAATATTTAAAATTTTACAAATTTTATGGGTGCTACATGATGTTTCAGTATAGTTTTAATTCAGATATCTCTTAAAGAAGTACAACTGGCTCAACATCATGCATTATCTCAGTAGGTGTTTTTCATAGTGTCTATTTTGTCATTGGAGTGGTTTTTCTTTTTCCTTTTTTTTTTTTCAAATTTCTGCAAACAGTTTATATATTAGAAATAACAATCCTTTATCTGTAATACGACTTGCAAATAATTTTATTTTTACCACATAGAAAACTATTTAAATAGGACATATTATTAAATAACATATACATTGTAGTGAATTACCTTTCCAACTACTTCTACTCTCACAGTTAGAACTAGTGTAAGTTACTTTGTGTCTTAAAAGTACTAAAACAGCAAATACTTTAAAGATGAACTGTTTCCATTTCTCTAAAATAGGATCTTTAGACTTTAGGCATGTTATTTACAAGAAAGTTTTGCTTTATATTTATCAAAGAGCTATACAAATCAGGACTTCATCAAATAAAGTTTCACAGTATTTTAGATCTAGCATATTATTTTAAAGACCTAGCATTTTTAAAAATTGGATGTAAAATGATCAGAGATTTTGCAGAAAATACTCTTTCTTATAATCATAAAACCTGAGTTTATTTGACTCAGCGTCAGGTTATGCTAGGATGCCTAATATATCAGTCAAATGAGGAATCATTGATAAGCTGCAGAAACTTGAATCCTAATTTATTACAGTAATTGTGGTACAATGCCACCTAAGAATGATCCCTGTAACCATATCTTCCAAGCCTGTAAGGAATGGGTTAGTCTCTAAACCCAACATCTCTACCATTAGGATTCTTAGTTCAAACATTGGTTGTCTTTGACTCTTTCTTCAGTTTTCCCTTTGTTACTAAAAGGAGTAAGAAACATATATTGATTAATTTCTATGGTGCTCTAAAGCAATGGTCTCCAAACTTTTTTGATTTTATGCCCACATCAGCAAAACGTTTTGAGCTTGCATCTCCACTATGCTTTATAAAATCATAAATTATATATATTCTGCCAATCTAGTTATCAAATATTTATAAAAGATATATTTTTCAGTTTTTGATAAATAGTCAGAAGTTCTAGTGTTTCCTTTGTCATTCCTAATGAATCCTCTTCCCTATACTCTAGAGAATCAGCATCACACTGTGGGGAGGGTTGTAATTGAGAACGTGGAAAACAGATGCATCCATAAAAATCTGGCCTGTAACGGTAGGAAACATACAATTTATTTGGAACTCATGAACAGAACAAGAAAATAGCAGCTGATAAAAAGTAAAAGATAAAATTGTTTCTTAAGAATGACAATAATTGGAGATTTAAATTCAAGGAGTTTAGAAAAGTGTTCATGCATGAGGTGAGAGTTGAATTGAGGCTTGAAAGAAGAGAGTAAGGGAAGATATACATTAAACAGATGTTACTGAATGAAAAGTTTCTGAATGTATCATTGTACCATGCACATTAGAGTAACATGGATTAAGTTAAGAAATGGGAATGGGGTAGCACATCCATTGGGCCTGCCTAGAGAGACAAAAGGATAAAAGACCACCCACTCTGATTCTTTACAGCACCTACAGATGGTGCTAAATACTTTTACACAAAGTTCTAAAGAGTGGGCTGCTGGGAAAAAACAAGGAGTTGGCTGCTTAGTCTTTAATGTGCATTACAATCACCTCAACATCTTGTTATACTGTAGGTTCTAAAAGAGCATGAGGTGAGGTAGGAGATTCAGCAGGTCTGAGAAGCTCACGGGTGATGACTATACTGCTGATTGTGGATCACGTTTTGAAGAGCAAGTACACAGAGGTCAGATTCCCCACAGGCTTTATTTTGTGACTTTTATTCTGATATAATTTCGAGGTTACAGAAGAATTTCAAGAATGAACAAGGAACTGCCATATATCCTTCACTCGAATTTATTATTATTGTAGCATCTTTCACTTTATCATTATCCAGATAAGTTCATGGATAAAAAGAAACAGAAATATGGTTATTTGGGAGCCATCTGGGAGTAGATTGAAGGTATTGCACCTATTTATATCAAAATACTACAGTATGTGCTTTGTAAAACAAGGGCACTCTCTTATATAGCCATGGAACAATTATCAAAATCCGAACACTTAACAATGCTACAATTCAATTCATAGTCCATATTCAAATTTGATCAATTATCATAATATATTCAAAGCTATGTTTTTCCACCGCAGGATCCAATCTGGGATCACACCTTGCAAATGTCATATCTCATTAGTGTCCTTCAATCTGTAACCATTCTCTGGCCTTCCCTTCTGTGTGTGTGTGTTTACCTTGATATTTAAAAAAATATATATTTTTGTAGAATTTCTCTCAAATTAGGTCTGATGTTTCCTCATGGGTAGAGTTTTGACAAGAATATCACAGATATGATTCTGGGTGATTCTCACTACATCATATCAGTAGACAGATGATACTGTTTGTCCCAATATTGGTAATGTTAACTTTGGTCCTTTGGTTGAAATGGTTTCTGCCAAGTTTTTCAACTATAGAGTTCATAATTTCCTCAATATGGTAACTTGTGGGGAAAATTTGAGACTATATAAATTTTTTCTTTCTCATCAAACTTTTACTTACTAGTTTAAGAATCTATTGATAATATTCTAATTACATAATCCCTTCTACATTTATTGGTTGGTATTATAAAGAAGATCCCCTTCTCTTCCAATTATTTATTCATTTATCAGTAGGGCTCAGGGATTTTTATTTTTTCAATAGATTATAATCCATTATATCATTTTTATTTTTTTAAACACAATATAACATTTTAATATTATGAGAGAAGATAAAAAATCATTGTGAGATAGTATTAACACATGTTTTAATATCTGATGGCATATATACTTCTTGCTCTACTTTCCTTAATATTTTTGGAATTACATTAAATTTACTTATTAATTTGTTGGTAAATGACATCTTTATAATACTACTTGTTTCTTCATAAAGACAATATGGCACTCAATTTGTCCAAGACATTTTTCTAACATTATTAAGTACATTACATTCCATAAGGGCATGTCTGTTTTAACATACTTCTTTTTTTTTATTTTTTCTAATGTTTATTTATTTTTTTAATATAATTTAATGTCAAATTGGCTATCATTTTTATCTTAATAAGTTGCTCCAACCTTGGCCAATGAGAAGTCTTCCAAATTAATTCATAGGTCTTTTTTTCCTAACAATTATTTTAAATACCTTTAAACCTACAGAAAAGTTGTGAACGGAGTAAGAGTTTCCATAACCCACATTCACTTTGCCCTATTATTGATACATTTATCAAAATTTAACAATTTTTTAATTAAATTACATACTTTGTTAGTTTTCACCCAATGTTGTTTTTTTCTATTCCAGCACACCATCCAGGATGGTGTCACATCTATCCAGGATACCATGTCACATTTATCTGAGTTTTTTCTCATGATTAGTCTGGGGTTATGGGTTTTTAGGAGGATGACCATGGAAGTCAAAATGACATTCCTATCACATCAAGTATGCATGCTATCAGTATGACATCACTGTTGATGGTAATTTTGATCACCTAGTAGAGGTAGTGTTTGTTAGGTTTCTCTGCTATAAAGTTATTGTTTGTTTTCCCTTTTCCATACTTTACTCTTTGGGAGAAAGTTTCTATGGTTAACGCACACTTAAGGAACGTGGAGTTATGCTCTATTTCCTTGAGGATAAAGTATTTGAAACCATTCAGCACAGATTTGTCTATTTTCTCCGTTTATTCCATAATTTTTATACCAGTATGTACCTATGGATATTTTATATTTTGAGTTATAACCCATTACTGCTATAGTTTGTTCAAAGTATTCCAGCTTTGGCCACTGGGAGCCCTTTCAGTTAGCTCTTAAATTCCTTTAACACACCTTCATCATTGTTTGGATTTCTTTTGAGTGTTTCCCTGCTGTCTGGCATTACAATATTCTCCAGGTTCATCTTCTATAGTCCATGCCCCAATTTTAAGACCTGTTATTTCTCAAAGAAACCTTGCTTCCTTTTTTTTTTTTTAATGGTATTAGAAACCAAGGAATTGCTGTTAGATATGTTCATTGCTACAAGTGTTCCATTGCTTCCAAGCCTGCTCAGCTGACAAAGCAACAAAATATTTACATGTAAACAACCTGGGCATACACACGTATGTACACATCAGACAAATCCCAACTATAGACATTCTACAAAATCTGACTAGTACTCTTCACCATTTTCAAGATTGTCAAAAACAAAAGAGAAAGTCTAAGAAACTGTCACAGTTATATGGATTAATGTGGAGGGCTCCCCTTGCTGGTTTATAACCCTCCCCCTGCAATCCTGAGAAACCTGTCTCTCACCATACACAACCCATTTATTTAGTTGTTCAATTTTAGTATGCACATATAGTGGTTTAAATTTGTTAACTTGTACCCCCCCATGGGGAACAGCTTTAGCAACTTGATGACAGTGCTTATTACATCCCCTTTTCTTGCAGATTTACAATCTCTATTCATTTCTCACTTAAGTGAATGCTTTTCTTCCCCATCTCCTCAGAGAAGTTGGTTCGTACATTTGTAATGCAGTTAGATCCTACCCCCCCCCCCCGGATTCCATTAGATCCTAGGATTCTTCAACATTCTAAATAATTTAATTTATATTTTAATTTTTTAATGTTTCCTAAATCTTTCTTATCGCCTTCCTTCATCTTGTTTTGGGTTTGCTCTTCTTTTTCTAGTTTGCTAAGGTGAAAGTTTATGGTGTTATGGTCAATCTTTCTTATATTCTAATATATTCATTTCATGCTATAACTTTCCCTCTAAACACTGCTTTCACTGCATCAGATTTTGATAAGTAATATTTTCACGCTTGAAAATATTTTTTAAGTTTCTCTCTTTTTTACTTTTTAATGTTTATTTTTGATTGAGAGAGTGTGAGCTGGAGAGGGGCAGAGAGAGAGGGAGACACAGAATCCAAAGTGGGATCCAGGCTCTGAGCTGTTAGCAGAGCCCAATATGGGGCTCAAACTCACAAACCATGACATCACGACCTGAGCTGAAGTTGGAGGCTTAACCAACTGAGTCACCCAGGTGACCATGAAGTTTCTCTTGATACCTCTTGGACCTATGTGTTATTCACAAGTGTGTGGTTTAATCTCCAAATATTTTGGAATGTTTCAGGTATCTTTCTGTTAGTTTCTAGTTTAATTCCATTGTGATTAGAAAATATACTTTATATGATTTCTATTATTTTAAATTTGTGAAGGTGTTTTCTCGTTCAAAATGTGAACTTGATGAATGCTTCATGTGGGCTTGAGAAGAACGTGTACTCTGTTCTTGTTAGACAGAGTATAAATATCAAACAGAGCTTGTTGATTGTTAGTGTTGTTTAGGTCCCATATATCCTTACTGATTTTCTTCCTTTTTCATCTCTCAAACACTAATTTCCCAGCTATTTTGATGGATAGGATTTGTTTCTCTTTTCAGTTCTTGCTTCCTATATTTTGATGCTCTGTGTTAGGTGCACACACATTTAGGATTGTCTTGTCTTAATTATTTTATCATCTCCCTCTTTATTCCTGATACTCCTCTTTGCTCTGAATCCTGATTTGTCTAAAATTGATATAGTTACTCCAGCTTTTATATTCCAGCTTTCTTTTGAGTGGTGTTAACATAGTATATCTTAACCCTCTTGTGTTTAACCTCTGGGTTTCTTTGTATTTAGAAAAGATTTCTTGTAGACAACATATAGTTAGGTCTTGTTTTTTTAATCCACTCTCACAAACTTTTAATTAGTATATTTATACTATCCATAGTTAAAGTGTTTATAGATGTAGTTGGGTTAATATCTACCACATTTGTAACTGCTTTCCATTCATTGAATTTAGTTCCCCGCCTACCCTATTCCTGCCTTTCCTGGATGTAAACATTTTCTCTGTTAGCATGTATCACACAGTTTTTAAAAAATTTAATGGTCACCCCATAATTTATATTTTAAACTAATCTAAATTCACATTCAAATAATGCTATAGCATTTCACATGAACTATAGGTACCTTTAAATTGAGTGTTTCTAATTCCTCTCTCCTACCCCTTGCAATACTGTTTTCATTTAAACTATTTATATGCTATTGTCACCTAATACGTTGTTATTGTTACTATTTTAAATGGTAAATTTTCAGATTAAGAAAGTTTTTAATAAAAGGTTTTATTTTACCTTCATGTATTCTTCCTCAAGTAGTCTTTCTTTGTGTAGATCCAAGTTCCTGTCTATATTTTTTTCTTCTGCCTGAAGAACTTTAAACATTTCTTATTGAGTACAACTACTGGAGATGAATTCCCTCAAGGTTTTTTTGGTTTTGGTTTTGTTTTCTGAGAAAGTCTTTTTATCTCTTTCACCTTTGATGGGAATTTTTGCTTTCACCTTTAAAGGATCATATACTGTTTTAGGTTGATAAGGTTTTTCTTTCAACATTTTAAATTTGTTTCAACACATTTTTACTCCATTCTTTTTGTACTTACATAGTTTCTGACAAAAAGTTCATTGTAATTTTTAAATTTATTTAATGTTTATTTATTTTTGATAGAGAAACAGGCAGAGCGTGAGAGAGGGAGGGGCAGAGAGAGGGAGAAATAGAACTTGAAGCATGCTCCAGGCTCCAAGATGTCAGCACATAGCCCAACGAGGGGCTTGAACTCACAAACCGTGAGGTCATGACCTGAGCCGAAGTCAGACACTTGACTGAGCCATCAAGGTTCCCCCACCGTAATTTTTACACTGTTCTATAGATAAGGTTATTTTTCTCCTCTGGCTTCCTTCAATATTTTCTGTTTGTCTTTGGATTTCTGTAGTTTGATTATGACATGCCTAAGTGTGCTTGTAATTTTTTGATTTTGGCTTTGGTAATTATCCCAGTTGGTGTTTCAGAGCTTCTTGGATCTGTCATTTTGTTGTTGTTGTTAAGTTTTCAGTGATTATCATATCAACTTTTTCTTCTTCTTTCTGCTCCCTTCAATATTCTATATGTTAAACATCAATATTGTTCTCCAGTTTGTGAACTTTCCCTTTTTTTCTTCTTCCCTTATTGCCTTTCAGTTTTTCAGGTTTCTATTTACCTATCTTCTTGATCGCTTATTCTTTCTTCATCCATGTCAAGCCTACTGATCTGTCAATCAAAGGCATTCTTCACTTGACGCGTTTTATTTTTCTAGCATTTTTTTTTGGATTCTCACAGTTTTCATCTTTTTGCCTACATTGCCCATCTATTTTGCACATTGTCTACTTTATCCATTAAAGCCTTTAACTTATTAACCATAGTGAAGTTCCCAGTCTGATCATTCCAACCTCTGTGTCATACCTGAATCTGGTTTTGATGATGACTGCTTTGTCATCTCAAAGTGTGGTAGGGTTTTTTGTTTTTGTCTTTTGGCATGTTCTGTAATTTTTAAATTCAAGCATGTTGTATTGGATAATAATTACAAAGGTAAATAGTCCTTTAGTTTTGAAGGTATATAATAATCTTCCTAGGAGTTGACTTGTGTTTAATGTTTGCTGTATCTACTAGTTGTACTTCAATTCTTGCAGTGTCCTTGTTTTTGTCTCCCCTCTTGACTTTGGCCTTCCCTATTCTTTTCAACAAAAGAACGTGTTTTGCAGCTCTAACAACTATAATCTCCTGTTATGCTGGCGACTTTTTGGTGTTTTGGTAAAGTATTAAAGAGGGAAGACATTCCATAATATTCCAATTAAAGTCTAGTGTCCTAGTGGGCCTGTGTCTTGGGATGTAAAGTTTGCAACTATTTCTGCAGTAGTATTATTTTTCTGCCTGAACAGCACTACGCTAGTTCCCTAGTGTCAGTATGATCCTTTCCCCCCGTCCTCTGTTGATTATGTCTTGCTTTTTCTCTTTACCATGGTGAGACAAGAAGGCTGGAGGGCACAGGAGTAGGGGAAATTCTTTCACTCCAGCTGGGGCAAAGGTTTTAGAATTGCACTCTGGCAAAGTCCTGCTCCATGGACATGGTTATGAAGAAGGCTCTGACATATTTCTAATGTTTACTCTTCCCCTTTCCTTGTCAGAGCCAGAGAGGCTCTTTCTCTGATGCTATGAGAAGTTTGTAGGTTCTGTCAAGGGAACACTAGAAAGATATGTGATCCTCAGGAGTTTCTTACTCTCATTTTAGTGCATACTCAGCCTCTATCACTTTGTCAAAACTGCCATTTAAGTGTTCCTATTTTTGGTTAAGTGTACCTATTTAGGGTTCTAGTGGCTTCTGTTCCAAATAAACAGATTTCAATTACGATAACTTTCTGATGTACCAGTCTCTCTAGGTTTCAGGGTAGTGGTTTGATCTGTGACCTCAATTCTCTGATGGGTTCAAGGAAGCTCACTGATTTTCATTTTGTCTGCCTTTTCCTTACTGTAAAGATGAGAATGATAACCTTCAAGATCTTTATGTGTCAGAGCTGAAACTGCTCCTATATCTTCCTCACAGGTCCACATAATTTGTTTTTAGTATTTCCTTACTTTCTGGCACTGGCTCATCTTGCATTTACTCTGACACTGACAAAGTCACCATTTGGAAGTAACCATTCTTCCAGAAGCACTGGTTCCTTTTAATGGAGAAGAGTATCATGAAATCAAGATCTGAATGCTGTTTGTTCATTACTTTAAGTGTGTCTTTGATTCTAGGACTTCATAGCTGATAGAACTCAGAAATGTGTGTGTGTTATAAATATGCACCTGTATATTTATCTACATTTCTATCTCTATATTTACATATATATTTACATATATACAGTATACACACACACTCTGTAAGTCTCCTTTTTTATTTTTTCCCCATGCATGTTAACTCTTTAATAGTGAGAAAACTGGTTCCCATTATTCCCAAAATATGTATTTGCCAAGGCTTAGAATAAACAGAAAGTAGTTTCAGAACTGATTACCATACCACTGTGAAAAGCAAAATATCTATAGCAGCATTTATCACTTATGTACAGTAAAATGTACAAACCTTAAGTGTATGATTTAATGTTTTAACAAATATTTGCACCCACATAATCCACACCCCTCTAATTCCCATTACCCCAGAAATTTCCCTAAAACCCTACCCAATCAATTCTGCATCTGCCCCAGAAGAGACCATAACCTGATATTTTTACAAGTCAAATTAGTGTTGTCTCTTCCAGAACTGTATATAAAGGAAATCATTCAGTTTTTAGTCTTTGCTTCTTTTATTCCACAGATCATCTGTAAGATTCATTTCAGTTGTTAAATGGGGTTGCTAGGATAAAGTGAAAGCTCAGTTTTATAAAAGTGACAATCTTTTTTCAAAGTGTTGTACCATTTTACATTCCCACCAGTGATGTATGAGTATTCCAGTCGCACCATATTCTAGCCAATATTTGGTGTTATCAGTCATTTTTATGTTAGCCATTCTAACATCCCATTGCACTTTTAATTTGCACTTTTCCTGATAATTATGTCGAACATCTTTTCATGTGTTTATTGGCCATGTGTCTGTTCAAGATTTTTACTCATTTTTAAAATGGGCTATTCATCTTCTCATTTCTGTACTTGGTAGGAATTATGTAGTCTTTCTACAAGTACTTTGTCAAATATGTTTACAAATATTTTCCTTCACTATGTGGCTTACTTATTAATTTCTCTAATAACATCCTCTGATAAACAGTTTTAACAAAGTCTAAATTATAATGCTTTCCTTTTATGATTAGTACTTTCTGTATTCTTTTGAAGAAAACTTTGACCACCTCAAGTTATGACATTCTCCTACACTTTCTTCTAGAAGTTTGAACTTTCTTTAGCTCCATGTTCAATCTAAATATTTATGCATAATGTGAGGAAATGATCAATAATTTTTGTATACATCTATTCAGTTGTTCAAGAACCATTTGTTGAACCAGGTTTTAATTTACCATTCAATTCCTTTGGTACCTTGGTAAAGAAATTAACTAACCATTAAAGCGTGGGTCTATTTATGGGTTCTATTCTGTTATTTTGAATGATTTATTTATTCTTATGCCAATAAAAACGTCTTAATTATGTCTTCATTACTATAGCTTTATAGTACACCTTGAGTCAGGTAATTTAAAGCCTTCAGCTCTTGCTTTTCAAAAGTATTTCCATTGCTCTAGTTCCTTTGCCTTGCCATATGTTTTAGAATCTATTTGTAAAATATTTTTTAAGCCTCATAAGATTATTGTTGGGATGTGATTAAATGGATAGCTGAACTAGAATAAAATTGACAACTTAAACGTTCTGATTCTTCCAATATATCAACATGATATATGATCCCACTTACTTAGGTCTTCTTTAATTTCTACTGACAATGTTTTCTAGTCTTCAATGTAGAAATCTTGCACATATTATTTATCCTTAAGTAGTTCATAATCAGAATGCTAATATAAATTGCATTTCAATTTCCCATAGTTAACAGCAAGGATATAGAAAATTGAGTGGTAATGAAATTGTACCCTGAAAGATTGTTAAACTCACTTAATAAGTTTGAGTGGTTGCTTTGCAGTCTCCTTAGAACAATCTTTACAACTTTCCTTTTTCTTGCATTTTTCCACTAGCTAGGAATGCCAGTACATAGTTGTATGTATAAAGCAGAGTGAATATCCTTATATTATTCCTAATCTTAGGAGAAAAACATTCAATACTTTACCATTAAGCATGCTATTGGCTGAAGTTTTTACATAGATGTCCTTTATTAGACTGAAGACATTCCCTTCTACATCTAGGTTTTTTTTTTGTTTTTTTTTAATATCAAAAAATGGGTAGGGGTGCCTGGGTGGCTCAGTTGGTTAAGCATCTGACTCTTGATTTCCACTCAGGTCCTGATCTCATAGTTCCTGGGACTCAGCTCCACACCCAGCTCTATGCTCTCTCCCTTTCTGCCCCTCCCCACTCACACATACTCTCTCTTTTCCTCAAAATAAACTTTTAAAAAAAAAAATGGACATTAAGTTTTGTTAGGTGCTTTATCTGCATAATCAGAAATAATATTTTTGTCTCTTTTATTTTGTTAATATGGCAAATGATGTAGAAAACGCCATCCTGGGATAAATGCCACTTGGTCATGATATATCATTCATTTATGTATTACTGAATTCTATTTGCTTCCACTTTCCTAAAGATTATTTTCTATCTATGTTCATGAGGAATATTGGTTGATACTATTTTTCCTTGTAACATCTTTGTCGGTTTGGGAATGAGGACTATCTTGACCTTACAAAATAAATTGGGAAATGTTCCCTTTTTCCTTATTTTCTGAGTTTGTAAGTTTGGCATTATTCCTTCCTTAAATATTTGATAAGTGCCACCAATAATACACGAGACTGAAGTTTTCTTTATAACAAGAATTTTGGTAATGAATTTAATTACTTTATAGATATGAGGCTATTCAGATTTTCTACTTCTTTTTTAATGTTGGTAGGTTGCGTTCTTTCAGTGAATTTTTTCTTTGCACCTGAATTATTTAATGTATTCCCATGAAGTTATTCATAATATTCCCTTATCTTTTAAATGTCTGCAGGATCTACAGTTGTATCCTCTCTTTTCCTAATCCTGGAAATTGTCCCTCCCTTCTCCCTTTTTACACTGATTTCCACTCTTAATTTTATTTTTCCTTCCTAATTTCTAATTACATTATTTTTTAATTTTTTTTATTTAAATTCCAGTTAACAGTATAATATTAATTTCAGGTTTACAATATAGTGATTCAACACTTCTATAACCTACTTGGTGCTCATCACAAGTGCACTCCTCTTAATCTCCATCACCTATTTTACCCATTCTCCCACCTACCTACCCCCTGGTAACCATCAGTTTGTTCTCTATAGTTAAGAGTCTGTGTCTTGGTCTGCCTCCCTCTCTCTTTTTGTTCCTTTGCTCATTTGCTTTGTTTCTTAAATTCCACATATCAGTGAAATCATATGGTATTTGTCTTTCTCTGACTTATTTTGCTTATCATAATACTCTAGCTCCATCCATGTCATTGCAAATAGCAAGATTTCATTCTTTTTTATGGTTAATATTCCACTGTATATATGTATGTGTGTATATTTTTGTATATTTGTATGCACATGTGTATATATATACCTACACACACAAACACTCCACATCTTCTTTATTCATTCATCAGTTGATGGGTACTTGGGCTGTTTCCATAATTTGATTATTGTAGATAATGCTGCTATAAACATTGGGATGCATGTGTCCCTTTGAATTAGTGTTTTTGTATTCTTTGAGAAAATACCTAGTAGTAATATTGTTGGATATTGCTTTTTGAGGAACATCCATACTGTTTTCCATTGGATGCACCAGTTTGCATTCCCACCAACAGTGCATGATGGTTCCCCTTTCTCCACATCCTCACCAACACCTGTTGTTCTTGTGTCATTATCATTGATTTTAGCCATTCTGACAGGTGTGAGGTGATATCTCATTGTGGTTTTATTTGTATTTCCCTGAATGGTGAGTGATATTGAGCATCTTTTCATGTGTCTGTTGGCCATCTGGATGTCTTCTTTGGAGAAATATCTGTTCATGACTTCTGCCCATTTTTAATTGGATTATTCATATTTTGGGTGTTGAGTTTGATAAGTTCTTTATAGAATTTGGGTACTAACCCTTTATCAGATGTGTCCTTTGCAAATATCTTCTCCCATTCCAAAGGTTGCCTTTTAGTTTTGTTGATTGTTTACTTAGCTGTCTCAATGCACTCAGATAGATTATAACCATTTCTTTTTTCAAGATAAAACATTTAGAATTATCAACTTTCCTCTAAGCACTGCTTTAGTTGTATCCCATAAATTTTGACATATTTTCATATTTTACTCAATTCAAATGTTGGCTAACTTCCTTTTGTGATTTCTTCTTTAATTCATACATTCTTTAGAAGTTTGTTGCTTAATTTCAAAATAATTGGGGCTTTCTAGTATTTTATTATTGATTTCTAACATTTTTAGAATCAGAAACACATTCTGTTAGAAATTCTGTAAGATTTCAATCTTTTTAAATTTATTGAGATACATGTTATGGTCCAGCACGTACTCTGTTTTGGTGACTATTCCATGTACAAAAACATGTGTATTTTGTGGTTGTTGGGTATGGTGATACATAAATATCAAATAGTCAAGCTGTTGAATAGCATTGTTCCAATATTCTCTATCCTTAAGATTTTTTTTTTCTACTTAGTCTAGCACTCACTAAAAGTTTGAAAAACCATGAAATTGCATCACTTAGATTTTCTGCTGCAGGAAACATAATTGGCTGTTGGCCCTAGGACTGCATGTCTGGGCCACCACAACATTCACACAAGACCATGATGTTGGCTGTTTCCCACAGGCTGTTCTCAGCCCCATGAGTTGAGAGTAGTAAGGGAGGACACGGGAGTTCTGGCACACGGGAGTTCAAAAAACAACTTGGCTGGCACAAAAACAGACACATAGACCAATGGAATAGAATAGAAACCCCAGAACTAGACCCACAAACGTATGGCCAAAGCAGAAAAGAATATCCAATGGAAAAAAGACAGTCTCTTTAACAAATGGTGCTGGGAGAACTGGACAGCAACATGCAGAAGGATGAAACTAGACCACTTTCTCACACCATTCACAAAAATAAACTCAAAATGGATAAAGGGCCTGAATGTGAGACAGGAAACCATCAAAACCCTAGAGGACAAAGCAGGAAAAGACCTCTCTGACCTCAGCTGTAGCAATCTCTTACTCGACACATCCCCAAAGGCAAGGGAATTAAAAGCAAAAATGAATTACTGGGACCTTATGAAAATAAAAAGCTTCTGCACAGCAAAGGAAACAACCAACAAAACTAAAAGGCAACCAACGGAATGGGAAAAGATATTTGCAAATGACATATCGGACAAAGGGCTAGTATCCAAAATCTATAAAGAGCTCACCAAACTCCACACCCAAAAAACAAATAACCCAGTGAAGAAATGGGCAGAAAACATGAATAGACACTTCTCTAAAGAAGACATCCGGATGGCCAACAGGCACATGAAAAGATGCTCAACGTCACTCCTCATCAGGGAAATACAAATCAAAACCACACTCAGATATCACCTCACGCCAGTCAGAGTGGCCAAAATGAACAAATCGGGAGACTATAGATGCTGGAGAGGATGTGGAGAAACGGGAAACCTCTTGCACTGTTGGTGGGAATGCAAACTGGTGCAGCCACTCTGGAAAACAGTGTGGAGGTTCCTCAGAAAATTAAAAATAGACCTACCCTATGACCCAGCAATAGCACTGCTAGGAATTTACCCAAGGGATACAGGAGTGCTGATGCATAGGGGCACTTGTACCCCAATGTTTATAGCAGCACTTTCAACAATAGCCAAATTATGGAAAGAGCCTAAATGGCCATCAACTGATGAATGGATAAAGAAATTGTGGTTTATATACACAATGGAATACTACAGAGCAATGAGAAAGAACGAAATATGGCCCTTTGTAGCAACGTGGATGGAACTGGAGAGTGTGATGCTAAGTGAAATAAGCCATACAGAGAAAGACAGATACCATATGTTTTCACTCTTATGTGGATCCTGAGAAACTTAACAGAAACCCATGGGGGAGGGGAAGGGAAAAAAAAAAGAGGTTAGAGTGGGAGAGAGCCAAAGCATAAGAGACTCTTAAAAACTGAGAACAAACTGAGGGTTGATGGGGGGTGGGAGGGAGGGGTGGGTGGGTGATGGGTATTGAGGAGGGCACCTTTTGGGATGAGCACTGGGTGTTGTATGGAAACCAATTTGACAATAAATTTCATATATTGAAAAAAAAAAAAAAACAACTTGGCTCAGGAGCTCTCCATTCACTCGGCTAAAACTTTCTTGTTTTGCATTCTAATACTCTTCCACCCAATTCTCTTTCCTTCCCCTTCTCTTTTTAGGAGCCTTGGACTTCCATCCCCTTTTCTTAAACACCCTCCTTTTTTTGCTTTCTCTCCCAAAAAATTTCTTATATGACATTCCATCTTGAAGCCTTCTCCAAATGCAAACTAATGGAGAGACAAATCAAAATGTCTAACAATAATGGCAAATTTTTCTTCCCACCTTTGTTTTGTCATCTGTGCTTTGTGTATTCTGCATCTCTGTTATTAGGCAAATACACATTTATGTTATCCTGGGATTAAAAGAATATTTTACATTTACCTACATATTTCCATTTCCTGTGTTCTTTGTTCTGTCTTATAAATCTGAGTTTCCATCTAGTGTGATTTCTCTAATAGGTAAGGATAAATGAAATTAAAGAGATCAACAACAATAACAATACCTTCTTTAATATTTCTCATAGGACAGGTCTGCTAGTGATGAATTCCCCCAGTTGTCATTTATTCTGAAAATGTTTTTATTTCACCTTCATGTGTTAAGCATTTTTCTGGGTACAGATTTTACAGCGACTCTTTTTTTTCCCTTAGTGTTTTAAACATGGTTCTCCATTGTCTTTAAGTTTCATTGATATTGATAAGTTTCATTGATATTGATATAAGTCATTTATATCACTAGTCCCTATATGAAAGGTGTCATTTTTCTCTGGTTGCTTTCAAGATTTTTTTATCGTTAGATCTGAGCAATTTGTCTATATGAGATTTTGATTTTCAGATAATTTAGAGCTTGCTGCAATTTCTGAATTATAGATTATATTTTTCTCCAAATTTGCTAAGTTTTCAGTCATTATTTCTTCAAATATTATTTCTGCCTCCATTTTCTCTCTCCCTACTTCTTTCTCCTCATTGCCTAGGACTCCACTGCACATATATTAGAATATTTCCTATTGTCCCATAGGAACAATTGAGATTCTATTCCTTATTTTTAATAGTTTTTATTCTGAGTTCCTCATATTGGATAATTTCTTTTGATCTAAGTTCAGTGAACATTTCTACTATTTCCAATATAGCTCATAAGGCTTCCACTGAAGTTGATTTCAGTTATTAAACTTTTCAGTTTAAGAATTTCCATTTGGTTCTTATTTATAATTTTCACTTATGGGCTGAGATTTCCCATTTTTTCCTTAATTTCAATATCTTTCAAAGTCTTAAACATATTTTAATAGCTTCATTAAAACCTTTGCTAATTTTATCATTTATGTCATCTTGGGGTTAATTTCAATATGAACTGCTCTACCTCGTTGCTACAAGTTACATTTTTGCTGTGCCTTACCATTTCTAATAATTTTTTTTAGTGTTCTAGACATAGTGGATATTACATTGTAGAGTCTCTGGATTCTGTTACCTTTCTCTGAAGAGTATTTACTTCTATTCTAGCAAGTATTTCACTTGAATGGATTCAAATTCAAAACATGCCCACACGTGATGAGCAGGCTGAAATCTCTACTTAATTACTTCAGGCTTCAATCTATTCTTTCTCATCAGTCTCCTTACAACCCCCTTTCCCCACCTATTCTTGTGCAGTTCAAGGTTAGGCAAGAATCGAGGCTATTTGCAGATTTGGGGCTTTCCCTTATTTTGCTTTTTTCTGAGATTTCCTTTTTTTTTAACCTACCCTGGCAGCTGACTTCATCTTCTGACTGCTCAAACCATTAACACTGTGGTTTATTACTTAGGTTCTAGCTTTTCCAAGCCTCACAGACCAGAGAGTCCTCTCAAGCCAAAAACTATATAAATTCACTTGTCACCCAATGCAGCATCCTATTTTCAAGAGTTGACTCTCCTCCAGTTTCAGCCTTCAAATGTTTGTTGTTGTGAATTGGCCCCAGAGTTTATAATTATTATCTGTAAAGAGGGCTTGTCCAATACAAGCTACTCTGCTACCACCAAGAGCTGATTTTCCCTAGTACATTTTGAAACATATTATGTATGCCGAATTCAGTAGGTACCAAGTAAGCCAGAGCATACTCCAAAAGCCCAGTTTTGGTAATACTACAATAATATTAGTATACATGCATGTGTACTATTTTAAATTTATTTAATTTAGGATACATAGTGTAGTGCATTGGCTAAAAATAAAAACTGTCAAGATAATTACCCTAGATTAAAATCTAGGCCCTACCAACACAGTGAATGTACTTACTCTATGACTTTGAGCTGTTAAAATTTTCTAACTTTTTTTTATTTATAAAATGCTTATAACGACCTATCTATAGAGGGTATTCCGCTCTCAGAGCTGATATTCCATAGATACTGGTAAGGTGCTACTAATTATTTACAACCAGTGCCCATTCTAATTTGTCAGTGTCTGTGCAGTAACAGTTGTTAAATATTTTTAAATTTACACTTTCCACATCCACTGCCAAATCCCTTCTCTTCTGCCAGCATCCATTTCTTACATCTAAGAGAAGTAAGCAGAAGTTGACTGTGGGTTTCTGGGGAAACTTTGCTTCCTGATGAAAGCAACAAACATGACAGGTCTTCGCCCTTCCATCTTAATCCTGTGTTAAATACAGGCATAACATTCAGAGCTACTGTAGCTATTTTAAATCCATGAGAGAAAGAGCAAGAGAATTTCAGGGATACTAGTCCTAAAACCCATGTGATCTCAAATCAATGCTAACAGCATTTTCTCTAGACTTGTTAAATATTCCCCTATATACATTACTATTCGTTAGATATTCAACTACTTGCAGGTGAATGCATTCCTACCTGATCCACTACTACTTCGTGTGGTTGTTTTGAAAATCATTATGATAGCATATGTAAAATGCCTAAGTAAGAGTGTTAACAACATAATGAGCAATCAGTAAGCTCTAATTTTTTATTTACTTATTTATGATCTAACTTCCTTCCAAAGTTATTTGAGACAGTTTATGCAAACATATATAATTCAACAGGAAAAAAATAGAGTTAGGGAAAAAAATAAGAAGCAAAATAGAATAACTAAAGTTAAAACACAATACACATTCTTAAAGATACATATAATTGCTATACCTAGTTCCCGAATTTGATTTGAGTTTCCTAGCAGAGGAAGGGAAAAGAGGAAAAAAGTCCCTCCGTATTAAGAACCAAAATAAAGTTTTTTTCTTCAAGATCAAGTAATAACACATTGTTAAGAGAGGAATTAGAACTTGGAGATTAAATTTCCAAGATATAACCTGAGCTTTTGAATTATTTCCCACTGATTTGGATTAATGGGTTTTAATAAAGTTCCCAGATTTCACTTAACTCTATCATCCCACACCTAGTAGAAAAGGAAAGAATTCACTGTGATAAAAATAAGTTTTCTCACAAGGAAAAAAGGCACCTGCTCCAAGTTGATAACCAAAAAAAAAAAAAAAAAATCATTATTTCCTTAAATATTTATACTGGCATCCTGAAAAAAAAAAAAATCAGCCTGGGAAGTTTCTGAAAGACTCTACCATGCTCAACTACTTTAATTTTTAAGTGTATCTATAACTTTGAATACCTTTTCACTAACCAAGAAATTCCAGTCATGTAACAAACAAATACTCACTTTTTAATAAATATACAAACATTGAAGCAATCTTGAGGAGGGGGATGGGGGAATTCTCAAGAGAAGCAATAACATTTTCCCTATTGGATTGATTGATTGATTGATTGATTGATTGTGAAGGTACAATATCAAGGAGCTGTAAGTACATCTGGAAACAAAGTCTGCTTTAGGAAAATAGTAGCCTCTTTTCTTGAAAGAATTCAGACCTCTCAAAAGCAAGGGAGTATCTGAATTTTCTGCCACCTTCCAAAAGAAAATTTCTACGTTTCTTTTAGAAATTTTGGAGCATTTCTTGTACTCAAGGCGTGCAAGGCAGAAAGACCTAGTTTGTGATTACTCATTAATCCAAGGTAAATTTGCACAAGAAAACATCAGCCATCACATATTTTAGTGGAGGGAGAGAGAAGAGAGAAGAATTATCAAAGCCAAAGCAATGGAAAAGGGAGGAAGTTTTATCTTTGGTCCTAGAGTTTTCTTCTCAAGATCAGTGAGTAGTAAAGGCCCCAAGTTGAGCTTGTAAAATAGCTGCATGCCCTTTACACAGTCTAGAGCAGATGCCTATGGCTCTGCTCCCCAGATACCTTGAAAAAAGGTACCATCCTAATAATAAGCAAAGATATAGCAGAGCTTCAAATTATGGTTTTCTATTAAGTTTTCAGAATTGTGGGTTTTTTTTTTTTAAATCACTAGGTATAGGGGGTCATTCTGGTACAGAGAGCTATATCTGAATAAATAAATGAAACAGATACCTAGTTCTTCTTTTTCAAGGTTGCTTCAGTGCTTAATGATAAATTCTGTGACGAGAGTAAAAAATCCTTACAGGTCTTAACAAATAATTTGGAAACCATCTCCTCTCACTTATCCTAATTCATGAGATCAGGATTCTGAGGGCAGAGACCATTTGGTTTTCCGGAAGCCGTGCTGTGAGAACAAGAAATGGCCGTGTTTAGTTGTCATGACCTCCTGCAGGGGAGACAGGCAACCTTGAACTCTGGTGTCAGCTGCTTCAGATGCATTTTGCTCAGTTTTATGAATGGATGCACTAACTAAAAAGCATCCTAATCTGCTAATTATTTGTAAACCATCTTACAGCCACTCTTTTCTCAATTTAGGTTTTGAGGCAATTCAGCAGTCACTGAAATTCTGTAGTTCACCCTGTAGTTACATATTTTTTTTCACCTTCAAAGAATACAAGGAGTGTTTCAGCCTACATTTTAAATATGAAGAAGCAAATGTGTGAAGGGAGGAAATAAAAATACACTGAGGGTTTTTTTGGAGCATACTTTCAAAGCATGCATATCTTAACAAGAAGTAAGCAAGCTCCTGGAGAATACAGCCCTTGCCTATCCTATTCATCAATATAGCCCCAATACTTCTATCAGTGCCTGATATATAGTAGGCACCCAGTGAACATTCCTTGAATAAATATATACTTCTGTTAAGAGATGCATTATTATGCATCTAAACCATTTTCTCTTTCATGTTAACCATGACCTTTTTAAAAATAGAGAAATTAATATGTCTGCTGCAACAGCCAAAAGAAGCTCAAAATTCCTCCCAGCTTCTAACTACTCATCAAAGATATGGGTATCACCTGTCAGGGGACTGTCAGGCCCAAGCTGGAGTCACTGCTGTCCTCTTCATCAGCTGACAACATGTATGCCTCATACCTCCCTCTGAATTTGAGGGAGGGAAATTTTAGTTTTTCAGTAAATATGGAATTAGAGTGCAAGAGCTAAAGAACAATCCCATCAAAGAATTTTATCACCAGCTCTGCTTAAATGTGCCAATGTGAGCTTTGAAGACAGATTTTTCCAAGAATAATAGAGGTGACTTCATTTGTTTTCATTACCGATGCATTAAAGGGTACTGGTAATCTTTGAAAGTAAAAGAATTCTGCACATTTTTAGAGAGGATATTTAAGACGTACCTGCATGTAGGAATAAATATGTTCCTTGCTGACACTGAAGCTTTGGGCTGCAAGAAAGTGTTTCAGGCACCCCTCAAGCTCTAACAAGTAAGTGGAAAGTGATCCCAGCCCCTATGAACTCAGATCAGCAGTCCCTGCTGATTTTGCCTGGCTAAGTCTGACTTCACCTTCACAGCTCAAAGTATCTCACCTTCCAAAAGACATGCCCCTCCCTATGGAAACATGTGAGGGCATCGCTTGAAAATCCCACTTCGGTTAAGCTTTGTGGGGCCAGAGCTCTATCAGGTGTGCCATGCTTCCCTTCTCTCAGCTCAGGCAGCAGCATTCAGCCAGTTAACCACCTTCTAAGTATCCCGGTAATGCATTCCCACCACATCACTCCTTGGCTCTCCTGAATCCGATTTCTGAAAATGTGTCTACACGGAGACATTCACTCCCCTGCTCAACAGAAAGGGCTGCTGTCAGGGCCAAGGACAGTAAAAAATGAGCTTACAAATGTGGGGCAGGACATGCGTGGTTTTTTTTCTTTGACTCCAAGAACTCAAGCTTGTGTGTGACAGTTTGAGACTAGGCAACCACCTTTTACGTGCACATGAAGGATGACAATTTGTTCCCTGAATACCACTGGCTGGCAGAGCCCCTAAACAAATTATCAGAAAGTCTGTGGGGTGGGGAAGGATTTAGACTCAATTATTAACCTGTGGGAAGTTATAAACATGCAACTGGAAGCAAATATACTTATTATTGTATCTCCAGGTGCCTCCAAGTGCTGGCATTTAATGTGTTAAAGTCAAATGACTATGGCAATTAAGGTTATAAGTAAAATACTCTTAAGGTATTTGACTGAAGGTGTAGGCTAGCTCTTTGTGCTGAGTAGGAAGAGCAAGTGAGGCTGAAAAAGAAGGAAATGGGTTTTAGAGAATGCATTAAGCCAAAATAACACACTTGTCCTGACCATCCTGGGTACTGTGTCTCAATAATTAGGAAGAGCAATACCCTTGTGTGGGTTGGAAAAGCCAGTAAGAAGGAGACTTAAGTTAAGCTAGCATACATCAAAAATAATTGACAATGGTTAGGCTTCATTGTGGAGAAGCCTGCACTGGCATTGCAGCCACCAGCCCACCACCCACCTAAGAATTATTATTTGAAAAGGATGTCAGAGGATTATAGAAGATCCTTGTGTCTGCTCCAATTAGGATCAACACTTTAGCTGCTTGCTCACCGAGCATTCAGTATGTAATGATGAAAACATATTGACCCCTGCTGGAACTGTGTAGAACTGCAACCTGTTCCCCTCACCAAATTGCCCTAAAAGACAGGCATCCTTTTCACAGGTGCCAAGCCCGAGGGGATGTGTTTATTTTAAAGACGACGCTATATCACAATGACAATATCAAAATAATTAATTGAAAAGATTGCTTCAGAATACTCCGTGAATCCAAGACAATGAAAACGTCTGACAATATAGCCTTACATTTTCTCATTCCCACCACTATTTTAATTCAAATTGTGAGCAACAGGCAACAAGCATCAAATTTGGGTCCTTCCCTTTATTTCTTAGACTCTGTAAATTTACTGTCGCCAAAATACAGTCTTTTCCAAGAAAATTAAAGTATGTAAAATACAATTTTGAGTATTTTGTTTCCACCGGGAATATTGTCCCAGAGCTTTTACTCTTGGTGACAAATTCCCTCTAATCTATTTCCTATATGAATAAGAGTCACAAACTTGTGTTAGGGTAGATTATGAAGAAATTTTGCCTCTTAAGAATTCTTAGAGAAAATTCAAGGCCACTTCCAGCATAGTTGGGCTCACCAAGTTGTTTTCCAGCTAAGTGATTACAGGACATGGAACAATTAATTTATAGAATACATGACTTGCTATTTTGTAGGATATATTAAAATAGATATTAGAGTTCTTGCTCTGTGTTGGGGATTAGAGAAAAAGGACTTACTGGATAAGTTAACAGAACAATTATATCAATGTCAGCAAAGTTGATAATAAGCTCTCCAGCAACACCTAGGCAATGGTCTCTTGGCCTGTTCTATTAGCTGGCCGGCTCATGAGGTTCAATGCTTAGCCAAGGCTGGGAGGCCATTCTGTGCACAGATCATTTAGCCTGGCTCCAATTAATGGTTGCCACAGCACCCCTCAGCTCAACAAACTGTTCTGAAAATGCACTCTATCAGTCAAATGGGGGGGGGGAACCCACAAGCCCCATTCCAGTTCCATATAAAGAAAATTTGAAGGACATGTTGTATTTATAACAGTTCAGTGGTCATCTTAATATGACAGCCCTTTTCTTAGGAAAACAAAAAAGGAGATCCATGATTAGGGTAAATTAAGTAACTTGTAATAAATTGTATTACAATAAATTGTACTTGTAATAACTTATAATAAATTATGTAAGGGTGTCACCCTGGCTTTATATTTATACTGAAAACAATGGGTCAAAATCAGGGGCTTTATCTTTTTATTTACTGTCCTATCCCCAAGTTTAAGGACTTAGCTTTACATATAATGAACATTTATTAAATATTTTTAACTTGTGAACTGTATATTCTAAAATAATATTACCTAGCTTGTGTCCTGACCTTTTCATTTTCCAAAAATATAACCATGAACAAATTACTTAATTTCCCTAAACCATGATTTCGTTGACTACAAACGTAACAACAACTACTATCTTAAAAATAAATGAGATTCAGTTTAGAGAGATACTTTATAAATTTCAAAACAACACAAACTGCACTATAAGTAACACTGGGCACATTGGAAGTCTTGAATAAGTGTTTCTCTCCTTAGAATCAAGAAAAATTTCAAGTTAAAGGAAGAATTAGAAAAAAGTGTTCATAAAGAGAAGAGAAACTGAACCAGACGTAAACATATGGAGTTAAATGAAGGGAAAAAAAACTGATAGCAGTTGTTAAAGAAAAATTATTTCTAAGGAGGCCCATGGATTATTATTACAGGTTATCTTAATCAGAGACAAGGAGACACCAGAGTGGGGAAGGAGCATGCGTAATCCTTTCAACAGGGAAATAAAAATAGAAATTAGCTTGATTTCCCAGAAATAATGCTATCAGAAAGGCAGAAAGAAATATTGCTGTCAGAAAGGTAACACAAATAGGAAGCCTAAGCTAAAGTAGCCCTGAGTCACAGTGACAGCCATTTAAAAAAGTCCCCATCCATGACATTTACATTTCATATCTGTTCAAGAAACAAACTATTTTAACAGTAATGTACAAAGATATTCCAAGCCAAATTTATCATTTAGGATAGAAAAACATCAACTAAAATGCCTATTTATGTCATAAGGAAAACTGTACAGGCTGAAAGTCAAAGCTAAATATTTCTCGGAACCCTTCAGGTTGCCATGTGATTTCCTGTAGCTCATTTTCAATGACAGACATATCATTACAGAAGGGGACAAAAAAAAAATCTGAAAGATGAAAGACTTGAGTGGGAGAGCTTTTGTAATGTGTTTTAAAATGTTCCTCGTGCCACGAGCAGGTTGAGGTAATGCAGTAACGCGTAGTACACTGGCTTCACCTCATCTTGGAAACTCAGTGACATCCTTCAGAAAACATACCACTGCCAAACTGCCAAAACATTTAGGAGGGATGGTGACAAGGTCTGGCCATCTCAGCCAACCAAAGCCCTATCATTCCATAAGATCTTAACCTACCTCAGTGCTTTGTGGCAACTTACTTCATCCTTTAAAACAGAAGCCATTTCCCATTGCTCATTATTTCCAGAAGGAAATTTGATTTATATCTAAATGTTATCTAAAAAGATCTCCGTGTTCACAGTCCATGCACTTTGGTTGTTTCCTATAGATACAGCCTATCACCAGTTATTCAATAAACAATAAGCCCCGTACTACAGAAATAGAAATCCCCAAGATTTTTTTTCTGAGATAAAATGTCTTGTGGCAGATACCAGTCAGGTAGCTAGAATATTGAAGTTATATTTATAGGGTAATTACTTAACTGCTAGATGAATAAAACTTATGAGAGTGTATGAAAAGCATTTGGAAGTTTTAATTACAAGTTACACTTTGTTTTAAGTTCTCCACGAGTCAGAATCATAAAATTGCAAAATTCATCAAAGAGAGTGGATGATCACAACAGAAAAAAAATCAATAAACCAAAGAAATCCAGTAGGTTTAAGCCTCAATTTCTGAACCCAGTCACTTTTCTAATATCATTCTTCAGGCTGACCCTAAATCATCTGTGTCTCACCTGGATAATGACAGTATAGGACTATTCAGAATTCTTCACTTTTAGTTCTTCTCTATTGTCACTTTAACTGCAATATACTATTATGACTTAGTCATTATTAAAGTGATGTCTTTGATTAGTGGTTTTGGAAAGCTTGGCATAATTCAGTTTAAGAAAGTATAATGTGTGTGCTATAATTATCTTAAACTACTGCTTAAAATCACTTCAGTAAAGAGAAAACTCCTTCCATTTTTATAGTCATCCTATATTCTGTTTACATGAAAATCCTGACATCACACCTAGTATGGAAAATAAGGGAAACAATGAAGATTTGCTTTAAAAAGAAAACTTAGCCATAAAAATTGCTTTATTCGAGCATATTTTATAAAACACTACTTTGAAACACACACATACACACACAGCCCATATCTTCTCAACTATCAGGGCGTGTCAATTTTATCTCCTATAGATCTTTTGAATCCTTTCCCGGCATTCCATGCGCCCTCCCCCCCCCCCCCCGCCCCCGCCCCCGCCCCCTTCAAGCAGGTACGGGTGACTTCTATCTTTTGCCTGGACTCCCCTGGATAATTGCCTGCTGAGACTACCCTGCTCTAACCTGCAGCCAGTTCTCCACAGAGAAGCCAGAGGAATCTTTCTTTTAAAATGCAAAGTAAAAGTCTAAATAAGGCACCTACCTGTTTCACACTTTGCAATGACTTCCCATCTTTCTTAGGATAAAGATACATTTTTCAATTGGCCTATGAGGACTCCCATGGTGGACTCCCTACTACTTCCTCAGCCTCTGTTCCCTCCAGTGATGTTGGCCTCCAATTCACTAAACTCTCTCTCTCTCCTGCTTCGACTCCTGCCCTAGCTGCATAATCAACTTGCAGACTTGTTAGGCATCTTCCTTGAGGAAGATTTCCCTCACACCCCGCCTATAAAAATACCCTTGTTATGGGGTCTCCTAGAACCTCCTCCTTAGGGCACTTTTCAGAGTTGCAATTTCACGTGTTTGTTGCTGAACTAATGTTGTCTTTCCTTGTAGACTGTAAGCTTCAAGAGAGCAGAGGCAAAGTTTGGCTTTGCTCATCATTCCATCCCTAACACTTAACAAGAAGTTCTGGGATTCAGAGAAATGGGATATTGAGTACTGAATATTTTGAGGTGAATAAATGAATTCAGATTACCTAATTTCATGCCCTAACCTCTGCCCAATCACCACCAAACCTGTCCTAAATCTGTGAAATCTTACTATACAGGTTTTTTGACACTTGAGAATAGTTAGATCCCACTCTAAAATATACAGAAATCTTGCTTTCTGGTTCTAAATCTCTCCAAATAGAAAGATAATTTAAGGGTTTGGTTAAGGAGGTTTGTCATCTTACTTTGTGTGTTCCATTTTTAATGAAAAATGATAAACAATTAACACAAATATGACCAAAATATGGTTTACTCTGTTTTTAAATTTAATTTAGGGGGAAACAAGTATTCCATATCTGTTTTCTGTGTTTACTTCTGTTACTCAACTTCAGTGTTTCCTTTTAAACAGCTAATCACTAACATAATGAAGCCACCTTGCCACACGTGCTCACATGTAAAGAAATACAAGCGGTGAAATAGCTCTGAGATTTAAATGTGTTGAAAAGGCCATATATCTGAGGTAAAAATGATTCTAACATTAAAAAGGGATTCTGTGCCTTTACTTTTGCTTCTGTAAGCCACAGTACACATGTAAGATCAAGAATAAAAGTTATTGGGGAACACAGGACCCATAAGTGGTGTGTAGCCTTAAGTTTATTTCCATCCCATTCCAATGTAGGACCACACACTAGTAAGTGTACAATATACTTTCCTTTTTCTTAGCAGCTGTGAAGAACACTAAAGTATGTCAAAAAGTGTGTTAAATTAATCCAAATTACCAGGAGAGGTGTTGACTCCAAGATAGGATATTTTCATTGAAACAATGTTCCTAATATAAATCCGGTCTCTTCCTTAGATAAAACTTGGTCTTCTCATTCCCTTTTTTCTCCTTCTGGCTTAGAGCACTCTTTTCTTGTCACCTCTAATGATGGCTTTCTTTGTGCCATCACAAGGCTATTCTTAGTCATTATCTTTTACAGAGGAAATAGCTAGACAATTGCCTTTTAATTTTATTTTTATTATTCTATGGATTTAGGAGGTGCCCATTGAAAAGATTACATTTATTTTCCCCTATATATTGAAAAATATACAAAAATGCTGACTTCCTACATATAAATACAGAAATCTATGACTCAGAGTTTATACAGTCACTCAAATCCATTAATCCCTGAATATTATTACCGAAGCTGTGGCAGCATTTTACATCAACATACAGTGTCATTTCTGTTGCCTTCCCCATTCCTGTCTGTATCCTATTGTCCTACATTTTTCTTTAAAATATTTTTCATTTTACACCTTGCCTAAGACATTCTAACTTGCTTTTTCTCCAATTTTCTCCTTAGTTAACTCATCACGACATGCTTTTCTTAAAAGGAGGCAAAGTAGACAAGAAGAATCCCCATGACCTGGAGACTTTCCCTCCTTATTAAAAACATATTCATTTCCTCTAAAATAAATATAAAATATGCATTCATAAAGGTTAAAAATGAAATATAAAATAGAGAAGTGGCAGTATCCTCTTTGACAATGATAGTAATAGGAAATCACATTAGGAGTCTCTAGTGACAAAGGTCTAACTTGAAACAAGTCAATGAAGCTATATTCCCAAAGAAGGGAATTGGGTGGTGAATGTTCTGAACAGTTCTACCCATGATTATGGAAGCCACAGCTACAATATGGGGATTTTTTTTTCCTTTCTTTTTAGCAGAAGGAGCATTGTGAATGTGGTGGGAATTGGGTGCAGTGAGGTGGGATAGGTTGGGAAAAAGTTTGGGGGCTCTCACAATTTCATAAACAATTTAAAAAGAATTCATGACAAAACTGTGCAGTGTCTATTACTTTAGCATATACTAAATGTTGAGGTTTTCATCTGCTGCATTTTTCCAAGATTTTATGATGGAGATTCTTATATGTCTTTTATATTTATAGTTAAGGTTTATCTTATCACATTAAAGACCATTAATCTATAAGTGAAATGAGATTATGTTTTCTTAAACTCTTGCATATTATACAGACATAAGACAGTGTTGTTTTTATTATTATTATTATCTAACCGAGAGCCTACAATGATACATTAAAAAGTAAAGGTTTGAAGGTCAAAATGTACAAACTTTGTTATAAAATAAGTCATGGGAATGTAATGTATAGCATGGTGATTACAGTTAATAATACTGTGTAATATATTTGAAAGTTGCTAAGAGAGTAGATCTTAAAAGTACCTATCAGAAAAAAAAAATTGTAATTTTGTATTGTGATGGGTGTTAGCTAGACTTATTGTGGTGATCATTTCATGATATACACAAATACTAAATTATTATGTTGCACACCTAAAACAAATCATATATGTCAATTGTATCTCAAAAAAGATTATGGAAAATAAAGGCTTATCTTTTAACATAATTAGGTGTATTCTCTCTTTTAACTTCACAAAAATATACTCATAGTTGTCTGGAAAGGTTAAAATTCACCTTGTGTAGGAAATGCTTCCAGTGTGAATTATCTCTTCATTTAGGAACACTCTCTTGTTGGTTTTAGTAATCTGGTTTACAGTTACTTATGGTTACTTAAATATTATTTGGCAAGTAATATTTCATACATATGCCCTGAATCCTCAATTAGAATATAAACTTGAAGGAGAAACAAATAAGTTAAATGTTCAAAGAAAAAGCACAAGCTATAATGTCAAAAAAATCAAGTTCAAATTTTACTTCCATCATTTCCTGTTAGCTTGACCAGCGACAATTTATTTAATCTTCCTAAACCTTAACTTTCTATTTGTAAAATGCAAAAACCAGTAGTACCAAACCCCCAGGCCTGTTATTAGAATCATATTATTAATTAAGATATAGATTTAGCTCAACAGCTGCCATACACTAATTCAATAAGTATTATTATTTGTAAATGCCTCAAAACTGGACACTTATTTCCACACATACATACTCATCTATTATGGTATTTAAAACTTAGCAGGTCGCTAATGTAGATAATTTTGAATAAAGACTAAAGATTATGCTATTATTACCAACATTATTACTGGCAGTCTAATTCTTGTGAACATAGAATTAGGACTAAAAAGTACTTAAAGCTACCTATCAGAAGATGTGAATTTCTTCTGTTTTATTATCCTTATCTGGAACAAAAAAAAATTAAGTTTATTTATTTTTGAGAGAGACAGAGACAGTGTGAGCAGGGGGAGGAGCAGAGAGAGAAGGAGAGAGAGAATCCCAGGCAGGCTCTGCACTGTCAGCACAGAGCCTGATGTGGGGCTTGCATTCATGAACCACAAAATCATGACCCAACCAAGCGTTGGATATTTAACTGACTGAGCCACCCAGGTGCCCCCAAAAAAGCGTTGGATATTTAACTGACTGAGCCACCCAGGTGCCAAAGATTTTTTTGTAAAAGTATCTGCTTCCTATATTTTGAAAGTTATTAAGAGTAATTACTTTGAATTATACCTAGGATAAAAACTGAAAAAAATGCTGGAGGCATGAGACAGTCAGTTCTGGGTAAAAAATTCCTAGAAACTGGTTTGGGTTTTGAGTTCTCCCAATTGAATACCACAAATAGACAATTGTTGTGTGCTGGTCATTCAGAGGTTTAATGCATTTTCATTGAACACATTCTGTGTGACAGGCATTCTGGGCCCTGGGAATACAGTAGAGACCAAGAGAGATGTGGCCTTGCCCTCAAAACTCAGAGTGCAGTGCCAGTGCACAGGGTCCACAAGGGTGAAAAGAGCAAAGAATACTTGGAGTATCTCTAAGTTTTTCTTTTCCCCCACATTGTTTAACAGGTGTTTTAGTTGATTGCACACATTAGTTAGGTCAAAAATATTCCGAGCTTCTTTAGTAGTTTCAAAAGTTCACAGTGTGGTCAGTGGTAAAAAACTAAATCTTGGGGCACCTGGGTGGCTCAGTTGGTTAAGCGTCAACTTTGGCTCACGTCATGATCTCACAGCTTGTGGGTTCAAGCTCTGGCTTGGGCTCTGAGCTAACAGATCAGAGCCTGGAGCCTGCTTCAGATTCTGTGTCTCCCTCTCTCTCTCTGCCTCTTTCCTCCTTCCCTCCCCACCCCCTCTCTCTCTAAAAAATAAACAAACATTAAAAAAACATTTTTAATGAAAAAAAAGTAAATATGGTGGGGCACCTGGGTGGCTCAGTTGGCTAAGCTACTTACTCTTGATTTTGACTCAGGTCATGATCTCACGGTCCATAGTTTAAGGCCTGCGTGAGGCTTTACACTTACAGTGTTAAGTATGCTTGTGATTCTCCTTCTCCCTCTCTACCCTTACCCCACTATACACTCTCTCTCTCTCTCAAAAATAAATAAATAAACTTTAAAAGAAAAATAAATCTGGTTTCAACGCTGATCTGGGATAACTCTATGTATCCAGGAGAAACAAACCAACAAACTAGAGAGAACTTGATGAAGCAGTATCCCTAAGTTTTGAGGATCAAAGTTTGGCTTTAAAGAATAACAAAACCTTGTTGAATTGATCCAGAAGTACCATCAGAAGCAAATGCTGTGTCACTAGGCTATATGGAGAAATTGGGCCCAATTTCTCAATTTCCGTTTAATAGCAAGGTATGAAATGGAAAAAATCACTGAAATCTCAAACATTCATCTGGGTGTGGAGGAAACTTCCTGGAATGAAGAACGGAGAGGGAGCCTCTGACAGAACAGGCTTCTCACAAACACTTCCTGCTCAAACTTGTTTCAGACAGACTGAACATTTTACAAGAACAGGTTTCTTATTATATTCCTTTTAGCCTCCTGGACAGAAATCAGCTGGCTGAGAACCATTAGAAAACTATCAAGTCTTTTCAAACCTAAAGTAAAAAAGGAGAGTTTTATTGAAAGCTTTTTTTAAAACTCTACCCATATATCTGGAAGTATCTTTCTCTGTAACAAGTTTATGCATATATCAGATGCTTTCTTAATTTACAGTCTCCAAAAATAGGGACAAGTCAAATCAAATGTCAAATTCTAACACCTGTTACAAATAAACAAGCTTAACAAAAGCTTCCCTGGACATGTTGATGGCAAGATTTAGCCCCTGCTGAGAATTAATGAAAAATGTTTTAGAGAGCTATATATTTTAGACGAAAATCCCCAGATTTTCCTGGGGAGTTAAAGAATTTCCAGGAGTAGGAAATGAAATCAAGTCCTTGCTATATTAATCCAGTCTCAATACTTCCAAAGACTTATTTGGGAAATTTTTCAAAAAAAGAAAAAAAGACTTCATCTGTTCAAAATCAAGAAATTATGACAACATCTTGGTTCAAGAACATCTCCATGACTCCACAGACTCAGAACTAGGCTAAATTTCTTGGAGAGAGTCCATAATTAGAAGTTCCCAAGAAGCACCTAGAAATCACTGGCAATTACAATGTATTTTTGTTATTCCTAGAACACATCAGCAAAGGTTCTAGGCCTTTGAACTTTTTGTTCCCTGCATGTGGAATTTTATCTTCCCAATTCCATATACAGTTTATTCTTTCATTTCACTCAAGTCTCAACCCATAACCCTATCCTTCAGGTCTCCTTATTTTCCAGAAACCACATGCCTGATTCATTCCTGCTTCACTGATATTTTATTTGTGCTTACTGCACAATTTATATCCCAACCCACTTATATTTACATCTTTCAAAGACTATCTTCCATTTGTTTAATATCCCTCCCTACCAACCTCACATTCCGTCTGGCTTTCCAGCCAACTGTAAAATGAGGACAAATGGGGACAAATGAGGTGGGGGGGGACAAATGAGGAAAATGGGGACAAAATCAAGGTGGAGACAACAGCAAACTTATGCGGTTTCATCACAATAGCTAGTTCTGATAGGATTCAAAGAATATATTCTAAATGAGATGTGTAGGATTCAAGGAATATATTCTAAATGAGACATATAGGATTCAAGGAATATTCTAAATGAGATGTAGAGTTGCATTTCTCTATTAAATTAAGTTAATGGAATTCTTAGATTTGATATGTGAGATGTTATAATTTTGCATGTACCCTAGAAATTTAAGGTATGTGCTAATTTCTAGTCTTCCTGAGTTTTGAATCTGAGTCTTCATCAAGTCAATTAGTCAACCATGATCTCTCACTAGGCGTTATTTCTTTCCACTGCTAATTATTTAGAGTAGATCTCGTCACTGGGGTATTTCAAACTGGGGGATTTTTAAAGTGCCGAGTGATATCTCTTATCTATGACAAGGGTCTTTTGCATTTATTGTGGCTCCACTTTTTACATTAAACTCCTAGTACTGGCATCAAAATGTAGGTGTCTTTTATAAAGATTTTTGCGTTTTAATTGCATGGTAGGACACCACAGATGGGCTGTGAAATAATTGACTATAATTGCTACTCCTTGGGAGAGTGGGACTGAGGGAGAAGAAAGGGAAGATTTATTTTGTGGTATTACATAACAATTATCAGGATGCTCAAACATAAGGAAATAGAACTGAACTGCTCCAAGCAGAATAAACCAAGTGTTTATTAAACTGTATTGAGGCAAATAGTATTAAGAATAAAACATTGTTCTGGTAGTTTGTAAAAGACATAAAATTGACCCATGACTTCTATAAAGAGATACATAAAATGAAGCCTGCTGCCATTAGCGAAATAAACCAGTAAAAGCTAATCACCCACTGTCCAGATCTTGGCTTCTAATACATTCTCTAGTAACGGAGTCAGGGCTCCATGGATAAAGAGCTGATGCCAGGGATGAAGCAGGAAATATACAGGCAAACAAGGTACAGTTGCAATAAATGACAAAGGCATCAAGGGATCTGAAAGAGATCTCAGTGGCCCAAACTGGACAAGTCTAAGCAATAAACTAAACAGTGCAGTATTGGATTATAAGCTCTACTATAAAATAAATATTCATGAGTTCATACTAATATAAATAAACGAATGAATAATAAATTAGGGAGAAAAGATAAAACTCTCATATAGAAAAGGCCAAATAATTTATGTAGATACTCTCCCACAAGTAGGCATACCCAAGCTCCCCATTCCTTGAGTGATGGCCACACTTAGTGACGATTCTGAAGAGTATGAAAAGGTTAATAAGAAAAAAAGTGACTATAAATAGCAGAAACTGACAAACACTATCTAAGCCAGATGATCAACATCAACAATGATACCTCAGGTTGATAGAAAGTACTCCTAATATGCTGTGGTGAGAAGGGCCCTTCACCTCTCTGGCCTTTCTCTCAGAAACACTTATCTCCAGTCAATCATACAAAAAGCATCAGACACATCCCAGATAGGGGACATTCTACAAAATACCCAACCAGTATTCCTCAAAACTGTCAAGGTCATCAAAAACGAGGAAAGTCTAAGAAGTTGTCACAGCCAAAAGGACACTAGGAAGACATGGTGATTAAGTGTAATTTACTATCTTGGATGGGATCTTGAAACAGAAAAAAGATATTAAAGGAAAACTAGTGAAATGATACAATGGGGGAATGTGGAACTCTATAGTGTCTTTGTAGCTGTAATCTATAAACCTAAAACTGTTTTAAAATAAAAATTATTTACCTCTACTATCCCAATTATATACAGAAATAAATTAGGAATACTTACAACTAAAATATTTATATCCACTGGGAACTAAAAGTTATAATATTAATGATAAAAATAACAATAGTTGTCAGGGTGCCTAGGTGGCTCAGGCGGTTAAGCACCCGACTTTGGCTCAGGTCATGGTCTCACGGTTCATGGGTTCAAGCCCCGTGTTGAACTCTGTGCTGACAGCTCAGAGCCTGGAGCCTGCTTCAGATTCTGTGTCTCCCTCTCTCTCTGCCCCTCCCCCGCTCACACTGTCTCTCAAAAATGAATAAACCTTAAAAAACATTTAAAAAAATAACAATAGGTGTCATTTATTGAGCACTTGCAAAGTGCCAGCACCACGCTAAGGACCACACATGTTATTAACACATTTCATGCATGCAGCAAACCTATGAGATAGGTACTAATATCACCCCACTTTCACATATAAGGAAACTGATGCAAAGGAAGGTATATCAGGGACTAAACATTGCTAGCCAGGGAGAGGGCTGCACAAACAATAAAAGTTGCACTATATAACATTTCTCAGAGTAGACATTGATACTCAAAGGAATTATTTCCCATAAAAGGTGTTGATCAGAAGATTATAAAAGGATGAGTTATTTCTAAGATGTAAAATAATATAATCAGATTTCTCACTCTAAGCTTTTGGTAGATTACAACTGCACAACAGAATACTAAACAGTTCTGGAATGGGCATATGGTGATCTATTCTGTCCTAAGGATCTGAAGAGTCAGTACTTACAGATGAACCAGGATTCATATCAACAGCTTTTACTTATGAATGTCGATTATATGCCAACGATATGCAAATGAATGCAATAACAGGACTAGCCAGCCAAGATTCTGGAATAGTGCTTCAAGAACCAAAATTTCTCTAAAACTTTATTTATGTAAAGACCTACAGTTAGGAGAATTACCAGAGTCACACTGGATCATGTCTGTTCAAGCGCTTTTCTATTGGGGAAGAAAAAGGAGTCTAATATAGATAAGAACCAGATGGAGTGGGGGAGAAAGAAGACACCCAGACCCACAATGATGAACAGTGAGAAAGCACAGCATGGAAATTTAGATGAAACCACCCACAAGGTCAAGAACATTTGTCCCAGAGCAAACAGCATGGGATGTGGCAGAGAACAGTAGACTTGGGTTGGTCCCTTATTCACTCTGGTGAAAGACTGTTCCTGGAGGTGTAGTGAGGAAGCAGAGCCAGTATGAGGCCCCTGACAGCTTCCGTCCTTTAGAGAGAGCAGAAAGCTGTGCCTGCTTCCAACTATGGAGAATGCAATGCTGTAACTCTAGCACCTAGAAGGCCCCACACATACTACTCCTCCATAAATATTTGTTTACTGAATAAAATAATTCTCAAATTTGTTTTTGTTTTTTAAGCTCCAAGTTAATTAATACCAACTAATTATATACTGAGTGCATTCTGACAAGAAAAATCAAAATTCTAATTCAGAGTGGAGGGATAAAGAAGAAAAGAGATAAACCAAATTCTCAAAATCTATTAACAACAAGGCTTATTTGAGATTAGTGTTCTGCTAATTATGTACTAACATTCTGAGAATAGCTAATATTGATTTATTGCTCAAAAATATTTATTGATCACTTGCTATGTGTCATACTGCATTTGGTTCTGGCGATACAGAGTTGAATGGCAAATACTACCTTCCTTCAGAAAAGTCAGTACCTAGAAAAACAAAAATAACACCAACAGTTAACATTTCTCAGACACGTGCTCAGCAGAGTTTTGCATGTTACACATATTAATTTGATCCTCCCAAAACACTTATAAAATAGGACTGCTATTATTTCCACTTTTCAGATAAAACTAAGACTGAAAGAGCTTAAGTAACTTGCTCAAGGTTATATAGCTGGTAAGTGCAAAGGTAAATCTGAAGCCAGAAAAACAGACTCCAGAGCACCAGAAAGTATGAAAACCATCACATAAAGACATGTGTAATTTATGAAATATATATATATATATATATATATATATATATATATATATATATAATATACATAATGCATAGCACAGGAAAATTATAAACATTGAATATAAATAGTGTAATCTAAAATTTTACAATCTTCCCCAATCTGGAAGAGTGAAGCAGACTATGTATGTGTGTGGAGGTCAGGGTCGTGGGGGTGGGGAAATAGTAGTGGTTTTAAAAAGTGAGAATGATAATAAAAATAGAAGGTCAGATTATACTAGCAGACTCATGGGAACCTAGCCTCTAAATTTTTCAGGATCAAAAAGTATCCAGGGCTCCTGGGTGGTTCAGTCAGTTGAGCGTCCAACTTCCGCTCAGGTCATGATCTCACAGCTTGTGAGTTCGAGCCCCACGTCAGGCTCTGTGCTGACAGCTTGGAGTCTAGAGCCTGCTTCAGATTCTGTGTCTCCCTCTCTCTCTGCCCCTAACCCACTCGCATTCTGTGTCTCTGTCTCTCTCAAAAATAAATAAACATTAAAAAATAATTTTCAAAAAGTATCCAAGATATCTCTGTGTTCACAGTCTGAGTTTTATTGGCCCCTCTTAATAGCCTTCCTACTCTGTTATTCTGATAACATAGCTTCAAAAGAGGAAGTAATGAACTTTTGGAGATCTTTCCACTGAAAGCTTTATGGCGAAAGATGGGCTCAATATAGATCATTGAGAAAAGAGAGGATTTCTCTAGGTAGTCAAAGAAGGGAAGGTATTCAAGGCTTAGGGAACACCAAAGACAAGTAGCCCCATCTCTAGAACATAAACTATGGAGAGTAGAGAGAAATGCACTAAATTTCTCATGGGCATGGGCAGGTTCTACATAATCTCATAAATTTTTCTAAGGAGCCATTGAAAATTTTTAGGAATCAACATGATCACTTGTGCTTTAGAAACAGGTGCAGAATCTGGTGGTATACATACTAGCTAGGAATTTATGAAAATAGGGATATTTGACAAGAAAAAAATGAATGTGGAGTGAAATACACAAATGATGGTATAAATTAAAGGGAATGGATATGGGAAACATGCTATGAAGCTCAAGTGTGCAATCTTCACTGATCAATTAACTTTTACTCATTCATTTATACAAATAATATCTACGAACACCTAATGTGTTTTTGGCATGGCTCTAGATGCAGTAATAGGCAAGACAAAGTCTTGATGATGCTTTATGGTGCATTCCAGTAGAAGAAGCAGAAAGTAAACAAGTTAAGTCTATAATAATGTATTAGGTAATAAGTGCAATGAAGAAAAATACAAGAGAACAAGTTGTGCTGATGTGTGGATACTCAGGACAATGTGGAAGAAGGAGAGTGTGCTAAGTAGAATAATACCTCATCGATGTCCACATCTTAAACACCAAAACCTGTGACGATGTTATGTCACATTAAAAAGGGAAGTTAAGTTTGAACATGGAATTAAAGGGGCTAACCATTGTGCTATAAAATAGGGAGATTATCCTAGATGACCTGGGTGATTCCAATATCATCACAAGGAAATTTAAAAGTGAAAGAAGAAATCAGAAGAGAAAGAGGGAGAAAGAAAGAGAGAGAGAGAGAGAGAGAGAGAGCGAGCACAATCCGAGAAGGACTTGGCTTCATCGTGATTTTCAAAATGGAGAAAATGTAGACTCCCAGGAAAGATGGTGGAGTAGGAAGATCCTGGTCTCAGTCTGCCCCATAGACAGAATTAGAGAACACCCACATCAGTATAAACAACCCAGAAAACAACCTGAACACTGGCATAACAGACTCCCCACAGCCAAATGTAGAGAAGAGTCCACATAAAAGAGAATAGGAAGGGCAGAGACATGGTCGGGGGCTAGACTGACCATGGGACTATCCATGGGATGCCACCAGCACAGAAAAAGGGGAAAGAAAACAGACCTTGACTACAGGCACCACGGGAAAGAGGAAGAGGAATCCTTATAGCATTTGGTTTTGAAAAACAGAGAAGCTGAATTGCACAAGTTCTTACAATCAGCAGGTCTTAAAACCTGGAACTTTAAAAATCAAAGGGCTCAGCTCTGAGAAAGCAGAGAGGACTAGAGGAAATTGAGTCCTCACCCTTAAAGACACAGCCACATGGGGATACAGCATTGAAGCAGCAATCTGAAAAACTCAGTCAGAGGAAATATGTCATAAATGGAAGAACTCTTAACAAAGAGATAGAAAACATAAAAAAGAACCAGAGATGAAGAACTCAATAACTGAAATGAAAAGTGCCTGTGATGGAATAACTAGTAGACTACGGGAAGCAGAGGAATGGATCTGTGACCTGGAAGACAGAGTAATGGAAAGCAATGAAGTTGAACAGGAGAGAGAAAAATAATAATGAAAATAAACTTAGGTAACTCAATGACATTATCAACTGTAATAACATTCACATTATAGGGATCAAAGAAGGAGAAAAGAGAGAAAGGGGGAAGAAAATTTGTTCAAAGAAATAATAGCTGAAAACTTCCTGAAACTGGGATTAGAAATAGAAATCCAGATCCAAGAGGCATAGAGAGCCCCCAACAAAATCAACCCAAGGAGATCCACACCAAGCTGCATGGTAATTAAAATGGCAAAAAGGAGTGGTAAAGAGACAATTTTAAAAACATCAAGAAAAAATAAAACACTGACATACAAAGGAAACCCCATAAGACTATCAGGTGATTTTTTTCAGCAGAAACTTTGCAGGCTAGAAGGGAGTGGCATGATATATTCAAAGTGCTGAAAGGGAAATATCTGCAACCAAGAATATTCTGTCCAGCAATGTTATCATTAGAATAGAAGGAGAGATGAAGAGTTTCTCAAACAAAAGTTAAATGTACTCAAGACCACTAAATTAGCCCTACAAGAAATGTTAGAGGAGACTCTTGAAGTGGAAAGCAAAGATCAAAACACAAAAGCAGTAAAAATAAGTATATCTATAAAAATCAGTCAAGGGAGTCATAAAATAAAAGGATGTCAAGTATGACACCATATACCTAAAATGTGGGAAGGGTAAGAGGAGTAAAGAATAGGCTCTAAGTTAAGTGACCATCAACTTAATATGCATAAAATGCTGTATACAAAGCCAATGCTAACCACAAATCGAAAACCAGTAATATATATGAAAAAAATAAAGAGAAAGCAATCCAAATATATCACTAAAGAGAGCCAGCAAACCATGAGAAAAGAGAGCAAGAATGTAACAGAGAACTATGAAAACAACCATAAAACAAGTAACAAAATGGCAATAAGCACATACCTATCAATAATTACTTTAAATGTAAATGGATGAAATGCTCCAATCAAAAGACACAGGAAGACATAGTGAATAAAAAACCAAGACCAATCTATATGCTACCTACAAGAAACTCATTTCATACCTAAAGACACATGTATATTGAAAATGAAGGGATGGAAAGGCATTTACCATGCAAATAGAAGTATAAAGAAAGCTGGGATAGCCATACTTATATTGGACAAAATAGACATTAAAAGAAAGACTGTAATAAGAGACAAAGAGGACACTGTATGATAATAAAAGGAACAATCCTACAAGAGGATAGAACAATTATACATATTTATGTACACAAAATGGGAGCACTAAAATATATAAAGCAGCTCATAACAAACAAAAAGGAAATAATCCATTGCAATGCAATAGTTGTAGGGGACTTTAATACCCCACTTACATCAATGGGTAGATCATTCAAACAAAATCAACAAGGAGAAAGTGACTTTGAATGACACACTGGAACAGATGGATTTAACAGATATAGTCAGAACATTCCATCCTAAAACAGCAGAGCAGACATTCTTTTCAAGTGCACATGGAACATTCTCCAAAATAAATCACATATTAGGCCACAAAACTAGTCTCAAAAAATTAAAAATCAAAGTTATGCAATGTATCTTTTCAGACCACAATGCTAGGAAACTAGAAATCAACTATAAGAAAAAATCTGAAAAGAACACAAATACATGGAGGTTAAATAATATGCTACTAAACAATGACTAGGTCAACCAAGATATTGAAAAGAAAATAAAAAATTACATTGAGACAAATGAAAATGAAAACACAATTGTCCAAAATCTTTGGGATGCAGCAAAAGTGGTTCTGATAGGGAATTTTATAGTAATACAGGATAACCTCAAGAAGAAAAATATCAAATACACAACCAACCTTACACCTAAAGGGAGATAGACAAAGAACAAAACCAAAAAACAAACAAACAAAAAACAACAAAACAGTAAAAGGAAGGAAATAATAAAGATTAGCGCAGAAATAAACGAAATAGAAACAAACAAACAAACAATAGAACAGATCAATGAAACCAGGAGCTGGTTCTTTGAAAGGATCAACAAAATTGACTAACCTTTGGCCAGACTCATCAAAACAAAAGAAAAAAAAAAAAAAAGAGACAGAGACACAAACAAAACCAGAAATGAAAGAGGAGAAGTACCCACTGACACCACAGAACACAAAGGATTATAAAAGAATATTTATATTCTTTTTTCATATTTATGAAAAACGACATTCCAACAAGTTAGACAACCTAGAAGAAATGGATAAATTCCTAGAAACACATAACTTCCAAAAACTGAATCAGGAAGAACTAGAAATTTTTAACAGATTGATTACCAGCAATAAAATTGAATCAGTAATCAAAAACCTCCCAACAAACAAAAGTCCAGGAGCAGACAGCTTCACAAGTGATTCTACCAAACATTTGAAGACGAGTTAATACCTATTATTCTCAAACTATTCCAAAATATAAATAAATAAAATAGGAAGGAAAGGAAAGCTTCCAAATTGAGTCTATGAGACCAGCATTACCCTGATACTGAAACCAAGTAAAGACACTACAGAAAAGGGAACTACAGGCCAATATCTCTGATGAACATAGATGCAAAAATCCTCAACAAAATGTTAGCAACCAAATATAACAATACATTAAAAAAATCATTAACCATGATCAAGTGGAATTTATTTCTGGAATGCAAGATTGGTTCAGTATTTGCAAATCAATCAACATGGTATATCACATCAATAAAAGAAAGGATAAAAACCATACAATCATTTCAATAGGTCCAGAAAAAGCATTTGACAAAGTTTAACATCCATTCATAATAAAAACCTCAATGAAGTAGGTTTAGAGGGAACATACCTCAACATAATAAAAGCCATATGTGAAAACCCACAGCTGACATCACCCTAAATGGGGGGAAGAAATAAGAGGATTTCCCTGAAGATCAATAACAAGACAAGGATGTCCACTTTCACCACTTTTATTCAACAGAATATTGGAAGTCCTAGCCACAGCAATAAGACAACAAAAAGAAATAACAGGCATCCAAATGGCTAAGGAAGGAGTAATTATTATTTGTGGATGATATGATACAATATATAAAAATCTTTAAAGATTCCACCAAAAAAAAACTACTAGAACTGATTAATTCAGTAAGGTCACAGGATACAAAATCAACATACAGAAATTCATTACATATCTACACACCAATAATGAAGTAGTAGAACAATTATGAAAATAGTTCCATCAACAATTGCTCCAAAAAGAATAAAACACCCAGGACTAAAGTTAACCAAGAAAGTGAAAGACCTGTACTCTGAAAACTAGAAAACACTGATGAAATAATTGAAGATGACACAAAGGAAAGATATCCCATGCTCTTGGATTGGAAGAACAAATATTGTTAAAGTGTCCATTACTATCCAAAGCAATCTAAAGACTTAATGCAATCCCTATCAAAATACCAACAGCATTTTCATGGAACTAGAACAAAAAAATCCTAAAATTTGTATGGAACCATTAAAAAAAAACCTAAATAGCCACATCAAACTTGAAAAAGAACAAAACTGGAAATATCACAGTCCCAGTTTCAAGATATACTATAAAACTGCAGTAATCAAAACAGTATGGTACTGGCACAAAAATAGACACATATATCAATATAGCAGAATAGAAAACCCAGAAATAAACCCATTATTATATGTTCAATTAATCTTCAACAAAGAAGAGAGAATATCCAAAGGTAAAAAGACAATACCTTCAACAAATGGTGCTGGGAAAATTGGTCACCTTCATGCAAAAGAATAAAATTGGACCACTTTCTTATATCATACACCAAAATAAACTCAAAATGGATTAAAGAACTAAATATAAGACCTGAAACCATAAAAATTCTAGAAGACAGCACAGGCAGAAAGTTCTCTGACATCAGCTGTAGCAACATTTTTCTAGGTAGGTCTCCTGAGGCAAGGGAAATAAAAGCATTGGGACTACAAGAAAATGAAAACTTCTGCACAGCAAAGGAAACAATCAACACAACTAAAATGCAACCTATGGAATAGGAGAAGATACTTGAAATGACTTATCCAATAAAGGGTTAGTATCAAAAATACATAAAAACTTATACATAGAACTCAACATCCAAAATACACATAATGCAATTTAAAAATGGGCAGAAGACATGAACAGACATGTTTCCAAAGACATCCAAATGACCAACAGACACATGAAAAGACGCTCAACATCATTCATCATCAGAGAAATGCAAGTCAAACCACAATGAGATGTCATCTCACATCTGTCAGGATGGCTAAAATCAAAAACAAGAAACAACACATGTTGGTGAGAATGTGGACAAAAAGGAATCTTTGTGTATTCTTGATAGGAATGCAAACTGGTGCAGCCACTGTGGAAAACAGTATGGAGATTTCTTAAAAAATTAAAAATAGAAGTAACATATGATCCAATAATTCCACTACTGAGTATTTACCCCCAGAATACAAGAACACTAATTCAAAGGGATACATGTACCCTGGTGTTTATAGCAGCACTATAAACAATAGCCAAATTATGGAAAGAGTCCAAATGTCCATGACTGATGAATGGATAAAGAGGAGGTATGTATGTATCTATACACACACACACACACACACAAATGGAATATTATTCAGCCATAAAAAAGAATGGAATCTAGCCATGTGCAATGACATGGATGGAGCTAGAGAGTATAATGTGAAGTCAGTCAGAGAAAGACAAATACCATACGATTTTATTCATATGTGGAATTTAAGAAGAAAACAAAGAAAAAATGAGACAATCCAAGAAAGAGACTCTTAACTATAGAGAACACACTGATGGTTACCAGAGGGGAGGTGGAGGGGGGGAATGGGTGAAATAGGTGGAGGGGATCAAGAATGCACTTATGATGAGTATGTATACAGTTGTTGAATCACTATATTGTACACCTGAACTTAACACTGTACTATACACCTAACTATACTGGGATTATTATTATTTTTTTTAATCTGGAGAAAGTTTAAAAGAAAAAAAGAAAATGCCATGAACCAAGGAATGTGAGTGGCATCTAAAATCTCAGGCGGCAGGGAAATAGATTCTCCCCTACAGCCTCCAGAATAGAAAGCAGCCCTAACACCTTGATTTAGTTGAAGAAGACCATGGCTGACTTCTGATCTCCAGAAGATCAGATATTTTTTTTATTTTTTTAAGCTACTAAGTTTGTGGTAATATGGTACAGCGGCAATAGGAAACTAACACAGGGAGGAAGAGTTCCATCACTGGCTGATTGCTCCAATGATGAGTGGCAGTGCCACTACCAGAGGTGGGGGAAATATAGGGAAGCAGGGATTTCTTGCTTGCTATTCAGGATAGGTATTCAGGAAAAGATAATGAGTTCAATTCTGAAACTCTTAAGAGTGAAGGCACCAATATGGACAACCAGATGGAAATGTTTATAATATAGTTGGATAAAAATGTCAGAAAAAAAATATGAAAGTAAATTTCAGAGTTCTGTCTTGTTTTTAATCAATTTGCATGTGTGGTGGGAGCCATAAGAAAGGAAGAGATTGTCCAGGGAGTATTTGTAGTAGTATGAGAAGTAAGGAATCCTTAAAGCAGAGATCTCACTTACTCAGAGGGAAGTTGGGAAGACAGTGGCCCACAAGGAGACTATTTCTAACTAGATATATCTGACTACACTTCATATCTCACTCCTTTGTTCAGACCCACATTTACAACAACTTATTGGACATCTCCAGTCCAATATCACATAAGCCCAAATTTGTTGTGTCCAAAATGAAATGAATCCTTTCCCACAAACCTGATCTTCCTGCTTCCTCTTTACTTTCAGCTAATGATACTTCTAGGAACTTTGTTGCCCGAGGTAGAAACCCAGGGATTAACAATGGCTCCTCTTTCCTCTCACTATTGTCTTCATAAAATCGTTTATTAAATTTTGTCAGTTCTACTTTCTTATGCCTCTCAAGTTCCTCTGCTTCTCTGGATTCCCCATCATCCCCTCCCATTTCCAAGGTCACTACCATCTTACCATCTTCCAACAAAACTACAATGTTAGCTTACTACCTGTAGTCTCGCCCCTCCCCACTGCATGCCCCACACTGTTTCCAACATGCCATTTTAAATGCAATAGTGTTCATGGTATTGCCCTACTGACAACCCTCCAATGGTTTCCTGTGTTTTCAGGATAAAATAGAAATCCCTGAACATGACAAAAATTCCTTCAATTATGTCACTCTTGACTACGTCCTCATTCTCAACATCTCTCCTAAGTTACACACACAAAAAAAATGCCTTTTCCTAAATATGCCATTAGCACTTTCATGTGTTCCATCCTTTTCACATACTGCTCCCTCTACCTTTAACAAATCCCACCTTTCTCCACCTGGAAAAGTTATCCTGGTTCTTCAAGACTCAACTTATACACTGCTTCTCTCAGAAATCTTTCCCTGGCATCTCCAAAGTTTACTTAAGAGCTCCTCCAGTGTAAACCTTTAGGCAGAAGAGAGATTTATTAAAAGCATTTGGGATAAATCACAGAATTGATTAAAGACTGAGAAACCAGGGTTGGAAAAACACAGTAAATAGGGGAGCTCTGGAGTCTGGTAGCAAAAACCCAACATTGTTGTCAGAATGCCACCACTGAAACAAATTTACACAGAGCTCACTCTTCATCCTGATGTCATTCTTTCCTGATTCAAAATCCCAGGAGAGACTCAGGTTGGTTTGAGTCACATGATGACCACTTAGCTAGAGAAAGGCATATTGGCATACATTCTTTTTTTTTTTTATTATTTTGAGAGAGAGAGAGAGAAAGTGAGCTAGTGAGCGCAGAGGAGAGGCAGAGAGGGAGTGAGAGAATCCCAAACAGGTTCTGCCCTTATAGATGCCGGGCTCAATCTCACAGATAGTGGGATCAGGACCTGAGCAGAAGTCAAGAGTCAGACGCTCAACTGATTGAGCCATCCAGGTCCCCCAGTTGACATACATTCTTACCATCAGCATACACACAGTGAGAAGGTAATACACCACAGTGAAACCAAGGTGCTGCTATAAGAAAGAAAGAAAGAAAGAAAGAAAGAAAGAAAGAAAGAAAGAAAGAAAGAAAGAAAGAAAGAAAGAAAGAGAGAGAGAGAGAGAGAGAGAGAGAGAGAGAGAGAGAGAGGGAGGGAGGGAGGAAGAGGAAAAGAAAAAAAAGAAAGAAAGTTCAAAACAACAAATATCCACTAAAGCCTTGAACCAAGTGTCCGAGTCACCAGACAGGTGTCAGAAATATACTTTTTTCCCTCTAAAATGTGAGAACACACTGGAGAAAACCAGAGTGTCCTGTGAGCTGTCTTGTTTTCAAGGGAAGTTGGTATGTCATTATAACAATGACCTAATAAGTCAGCATTCATTAAAATGTGCTGCAGGCTAAATTCAGGGCCATTTCTCTAGTCATCTGAAATATAATTGAAAGCTCAAAAAAGGCATTTTGTGCTAAGGGAAGGGATATTTCTTTTAAAAGTTTAACCATGTGTGAGGAAATTTCTAGGTTAGATGAACATCTTATTTGTAGTCCCAGGGCTCATGAGAATAAGTGAAGGGCTCTACCCTTTTCTGAGGAGCAATGATCATCTTTCTGTTACCTCTTGTTTTTCTTAGGAGCTTCATGGAAGTCACATGGTACAGCCCACTGTAGCATAGATATACTCTGAATTTCAGCACACATCCACTATATTTCCCCCTCAGCTCCTGACCTTGCCAGCCTCCCTATGTCACAGGCATATACTTTTATTTTTTTAATCAGGACACAAGTTTCCCATTTGCAAAATGGATAGAGCCCTCAAAGACACATCTTGGTTCAGAAGCAGACTGTGTAATATGACAAATCTATAGTAGAGTGGTCACAGATAAGCCCCCTCTCAGTAGAACTGTTTGGAAAGATCACATGAAAGAAGCTTTAGTAAGTTACACTCTCATTGCAGTGTCAAAGTTCAAACCTAAATCTTGGAACGCCTAACAGCCTCGTTTTCTGTAAATCAAATACAAGGTATCTGGACAGCACATGGACTTCCACCAAGTTCACTGGCATTTACTTTTTACATTTATCTACTGATGAATATTAACAGAAGCAGACTACAGTCTGGTTCCCACAGTCTGGCTACACTCTGATACCTCACTTATAGAAAGAGGTGCTTTTTTTGAAAAAGTAGCAGTAACTTTCAGAGAAAAAACTTGTGGAGAAAGACTGTGTTCTTATCCTGGCTTCTCTGCTAATTGGCAGTGTGACTTTGCATAAACTACCTTAACTTTGCTGTTTCTAATTCTCTGCTGCGCATAGTAATATCACTTGGGAGAGCTCAATGTGGTAACTTACATAAAAGTAATTCAGAAAATAAAATAAGCTACCATAACCAAAGCAAGACGAGATCAGTGCTTTGACAAATTCACTAATGTACTCCAAAGTAATAATTCCCATCCAATAATAATCCTACTTTAGGTTCAGAAACTAGAGAACAGCTCCATTTCTTCCCACTGCTGTATAATGCAGCTACTTTTCAGCCATGGCAAACAAGTTATCCTCCCAAGATAACTAATGAGTGGATTTTGGTCAGTGGATATTTTGGCTATCCCCTCCCCCCAAAAATAGGAAAATTAAAATTTTGAAAAGTTCACTGAATTAGATTACAACTTTTATTAATTTCACCTCTCTAATTGTTTAACTATCAAAATACCAACTCTTTAAAGAAAATTGGATACAATATGAGCCAAGTCAAATAAATATGAATGTTGACTATTCATGGGTACATATACGTTGAATCTAAAAATCATGTTTAGTTGATTCTGGAAGCACTTTTTGAAGTTCAATAAATGCTTCAGAAATCAGTTGGAAGTCCACAAATGGTAATAGTATTTAGCTCATTTCAATGGAAATGGTCTCATTAACACGTCAGCTGCTAAAAATGTATGAGCCCAGCCATGTCCTTTGCCTGCCTGGAGAAAAGAAACTCTACATGCACAGTTTTGCTTTTAAAAATAATCCTTGTTTAAATGGTTAACAGTTGCTCTAGTGGTGGCCCATGGCAAGAAATTCAAGCCCCTCTCCCTCTTTCTTAGATGAGCATTTCCAAACCCTTCAGCCAGCTTTTATACTGCCAATGCAAAAGGACTTTTCTGACTGCATTTAAACTATTTTAACCTGCTTTAGTGATAGACTTTCTTCCTCGTTGCAGAATATGCATTTTAACCCACAACTTCATAATGCTAAACTTGTGTGTTTTGTACAAAATGATCACAAAATTCCAAAAGTAATGAGCAATAGCAGTAATAACGTCAGAATAGATATCCAGTAAAATAACCAGATGTCATTAAGTAAGCAACTCTTTTGGATTATCCGTTCTTTAAGAATTCACTAAATGGAGGGGCACCTGGGCGGCTCAGTCAGTTAACCACCCAACTCTTGACTTCAGCTTAGGTCATTATCTCATGGTCATGAGATTGAGCCTGGCATCAAGCTCCGCACTAACAGCATGAAGTCTGCTTAGGATTCTCTCCCCTCTCTCTCAACCCCTACCCACACTGATGCACACACACACTCTCCCTCTCAAAATCAATAAATAAAAACATTAAAAAAATTAACTAAAGGGAAACTTTTCAAATAATTTTGTTCTTAAGGGTATGAAGTTTGCTTTAAAGTAGGTGGTTTCATAAGGGGTTTCATTTCTATATTTGGTGACTCAAAATAATAGGATATTTAGGAAAACATCATATAGAGTCTGCCTGGAATTAAAGCAATCTCAGCAAATAAAGCTCATATCAGAAACAACTCATGGGAAATATTTTTTTAATGGAACATTGAAGCCTGCATCATTATCACTTTACATCCTTAGAAATGCTCATTTAGCACCTATGTTGACTATTTTGAGCCATTAGCTAAGCTCACATTCCAGAAATATTCCTTTCAAATTAAGGAAAAGAATACCAATTGAAAGAAGGAATATTTTATTTTTTAAATGTTTATTCATTTTTGAGAGAGACAGAGAGACAGAGCATGAGCAGGGGAGGGGCTGAGAGAGACAAAGGAAGACACAGAATCCAAAGCAGCCTCCAGACTCTCTGAGCTGTCAGCACAGAGCCCAATACAGGGCTGGATCCCACAAACCATGAGGTCATGACCTGAGCCAAAGTTGGATACTTAACTGACTGAGCCACCCAGGCACACCAAAAAAAACAATATTTTAATTACACTTCAAGATTAAAGCCCCCAGTACACAAATAAATGGAAAGATATTTCATGCTCATGTGTTGAAAGAATACATATGATTAAAATGCCCATACTACGAATGGCTAACATAACCAACTCAGGCAACAACAGATGTTGGTGAGGATGCAGAGAAAGAGGATCTCTTTTGCATTGTTGGTGGCAATGCAAGCTGGTGCAGCTACTCTGGAAAACAGTATGGAGCCTCCTCAAAAAACTAAAAATAGAACTACCCTATGACCCAGCAATTGCACTACTAGGCATTTATCCATGGGATACAGGTGTGCTGTTTCGAAGGGACACATGCACCCCCATGTTTATAGCAGCACTATCAACAATAGCCAAAGTATGGAAAGAGCCCAAACATCCATCGATGGATGAATGGATAAAGATGATGTGGTGTGTATGTATGTATGTATGTATGTGTGTGTGTGTATGTATATATATGTACATATATACATATATATGTGTATATGTATATATACATGTATATACATATACATATATACATATATATGTATATATACATGTATATACATATACATGTATATATATACATATATACATACATGTATATATACATATATACATATACATGTATATACATATACATATATATACACACACATATATATGTATATATATATATATATATATATACATACACACACACACAATGGAGTATTACTCGATCAAAAAGAATGAAATCTTGCCATTTGCAACTATGTGGCTGGAACTGGAGGGTATTATGCTAAGTGAAATTAGAGAAAGACAAAAATCCTATGACTTCACTCATATGAGGACTTTAAGAGACAAAACAGATGAACATAAAGGAAGGGAAACAAAAATAATATAAAAACAGGAGGGGGACAAAACAGAAGAGACTCATAAATATGGAGAACAAACTGAGGACTATGGGAGGGGTTGTGGGAGGGGGGATGGGCTAAATGGGTAAGGGGTACTAAGGAATCTACTCCTGAAATCATTGTTGCACTATATGCTACCGAATTTGGATGTAAATTTTAAAAAATTAAAAATAAAATTAAAAATAAAATAAAATAAAATGCCCATAGTACCCAAAGCAATCTACAAATTCAATTCAATCCCTATCAAAATTCCAATGATATTTTTATAGAAATAGAACAAACAATCCTAAAATTTGTATGGAACCACAAAGACCCCAAATATCCAAAGCAATCTTGAGAAAGAAGAACAAAACTGGAAACCTTATGTTCCATGATTTCAAACTGTATTACAAAGCTATTGTAACCAAAACAGTATGGTATTTTCATAAAGCCAGACACATAGATTAATAGAACAGAATAGAGATCCCAGAAATAAGCCCACACATGTATGGACATTAATTTATGACCAAGAAGCCAAGAATACACAATGGAGAAAGAGTCTCTTCTTCAATGAATTGTGTTTGGAAACTGGACAGGCACATGGAGAAGAATGAAATGAGACCACTCTCATATACCACACACACAAAAAAATCAGCTCAAAACAAATAAAAACTTGAAGAACTGAAACCATAAAACTCTTGGAAGAAACCATAGGTGCAAGCCCCTTAACATCAGTATTGGCAATGAGTTCTTGGGTCTGAATCCAGAAACAAAGGCAACAAAAGCAAAAAATAAAAAAGAAAGCAGGTCTACACCAAGTTAAAAAGTTTCTGCATAGCCAGGGAAACCATCAAAATGGAAGGCAACGTATTGACAAGGACAAAATATATGCAAATCATACATCTGATTAGGAGTTAACATCCAATATATATAAAGATCTCATACAACTCAATAGCAAAACAAACAAACAAATAAACCAGAAACAAAAACAAAAAATAAAAAACCAAAATAAGGCAAAACAAAAAAACCCAATCTGATTAAAACAGGCAGAGATTTTGAATAAATACTTTTCCAAAGACATAGGTGACCAATAGACACATGAAAAAAAGCTCAGCATCACTAATCATCAGGGAAATGCAAGTCAAAACCACAATGTACTATCACCTCACATCTGTGAGAATGGCTATTATCAAAACGACAAGAAATAAGTATTTGTGAGAATGTGGAGAGAAGGAAAAGAAACACTTGTGCACTGTTCATAGAAATATATATTGGTGGAGCTGATATGAAAAACAGTATGGAGGCTCCTCAAAAAATTAAATATAGAACTACCATATGATCCAACAATTTTACTTCTAGTTATTTACCCAAATAACACTAATTTGAAAAATATATATATATATGTACCCTCGTGTTTAGTGCAACATTATTTTCAATAGCCAAGATATAAAAATAAGAGTCCATCAATAGATAAATGGATAAAGATGCTGTGGTGTACACACACACACACACACACACACACACACACACACACTGGAATACTATTCAGCCATAAAAAAGAATAAAACCTTGCCATTTACAACAACATCAATGGATCTTGAGAGCATTATCCTAAGTGAAAGAAGTTAGGCAAATACCATATGACCTCACATATATGGAATTTAAAAACAATAACAAAAACCAAACTCATTGGTACAGAGAATAAACTGGTAGTTGCCAGAAGTGTTGGGACATGGGAAGAAATGAGTGAAGTAGGTCAAAAGGTGCAAACTTCTAGTTATAAAATAATCAAATCATGGGCATGCAATATACAACAGGGTGACTACAGTTAATACTGTATCCCATATTTGAAAGTTACTACAAGTAAATCCAGAAGTCTTCATCATCAGAAAAAATTTTTGTAACTATGTATGATGATGGAGATTAGATGTATTGTGGTGATCATTTCACAATTTAAATATTGAATCATGCTGCACACCTGAAATGAACATGTTAAACATCAATTTTACTTCAATTAAAAAAAGATTTAAGTGCCAAGAAAGTTCTTCCCATTTCTCACCAAATAATAAATGTAACTGATTAACATTTCAAAATATTGTAAAAAATGGCTTTTGCTTTTTCTTGGAAAAACCTACTGAATACCTCGGAAGCCTTCCTGACAAGTTCTTTAAAAGACATCACTGGCTTTTTTCTTTGTTTGAATGTGAGGTTTCATACCAAATTTTCAATGCTCCTGAACCCACCTTCTTTCTAATGCATCAAATCCAAATGGCAAATCAGATGGCACAAAGCTGTTCCATGCAGAAAACAAGTCTCCTGACATCGAGTAACCCGCTCTATAACTTCTGGCCCTGGTACCAAAGAATGAAAAGAGAAAGAGAAAGAGGAAACAAAGAAAAAATGCTTTGTGACCTTAGATTGGGCCAACACTTCTTGTCATGTACCATCGATAAAATACCCAGCACCTGCCCCACTACAAAAGGACTTCTTAAACACTGTACCAAAAGCAAGATCCATAAAAGAACAAATCGGTTAATCGTACATCACTGAAATTAAAAATCTATTTTTTTTAATTTTTTTTTCAACGTTTATTTATTTTTGGGACAGAGAGAGACAGAGCATGAACAGGGGAGGGGCAGAGAGAGAGGGAGACACAGAATCGGAAAACAGGCTCCAGGCTCTGAGCCATCAGCCCAGAGCCTGATGCGGGGCTCGAACTCACGGACCGCGAGATCGTGACCTGGCTGAAGTCGGACGCTTAACCGACTGCGCCACTCAGGCGCCCCTATTCTCTTAAAAACACCATTTAGACAGTGAAAAGGCAAGCCACAGACAAGGAAAAAACAGTTGCAAATTATATATTTGATGAAAGATTTGTTTAAAGAATATATAAATAATTCTTAAAACTCAATAAGAGATAAGAAAATTTGGGACCCCTGAGTTGCCCAGTCAGTTAAGCGTCTGACTTGGCTTAGGTCATGATCTCAAGGGTTCGTAAGTTCGAGCCCTGCATCTGGCTCTGTGCTGACAGCCTAGAGCCTGGAGTCCGCTTCAGATTCTGTGTCTTCCTCTCTCTGTCCCTTCCCCACTCCTGCCGTCTGTCTGTCTGTATCTCTCTCTCTCTCAAAAATAAATGGACATTAAAAAAATTTTTAAAGAAATTAAAAACTTTAATAGGCACAAAATTTGAACAGACCTTTCCCCAGAGAAGTCATGCAGATTGCAAATAAATAGATGAAAAGATTTTCAACACCATTAGTCAATAAGAAAATACAAATTAAAACCACAATGAAATACCACAGCACATCTAACTGGAACAAGATTTAAAACATAGCAAATGTCTGTAATAATGTGGAACAACAGGAACCCTTACACAGTGCTGATGGAAATGTAAAATGGTGTAACCACTTTGGAAAAAAATGTGGGAATTTCTTAATATACACCTACTGAATGATTCAGCCATTCCCTTCCTATATATTTACCCAAGAGAAATAAAAACATCTGAACATATGAATACCTGTGTATCAATATTAATACAGCTTTATTTGCAATAGCCAAAAAACTGTAAATAATCCAAATACCATCAACATGTGAGTAGATACACAAGCGATCCTTATCCATATAATTCCACTCTGTAATACAAGAATGGTATATTGATATATGACAATCTCAAAATAAGCATAATGAGTGAAAGAAATTTTTAAAAGTACATATTGTAGATTCTCTGTATTGTAGATTCTATGTACTTGAAAGTACAAAGTAATCTATAGTAACAAACAACATATCAGGGGTGCCTTGGAAAGAGGACAGGAGTGGGGAGGTTAGGGAGCAGCAAGAGGGAAAGAATTGCAAAGGAACACAAGAGAGCACTCAAGGGTGATGAATATGTTCATTATGTTAATTTTAGTGCTAGTTTCATGGATATGTATATATATACAAATTTATCTATTGTACATTTGATGTATGTGCAGTTTAATGTATGTAACTTATACTGCAAACAGCTGTATTTTTAAAAAAAGAAAAGAAAGAAAAACACTCTCCAGAAACAATGCTAGAATGTCATATAGAGGGAAACAAACCAAGTTGTCTGCTCTTGGCACACACTGAACTTCCCTTTCTCCCCTGATAATATCTGCAAATTTATGAACTATCAAATAAAGTTCGCAGTCTTCATGGATAATATACTTACATATGCAAAAGAGAGCCAAACAATTAGCCATTCTCCTTACTTGCCCAGGAGAATAATAATCAATGTCTGATGAGTAGCAAAGCATACAAATTTGATTTACAACGTCTCCCTCCTCTATGAGGGGGGGCCGGAAAAACATGCTTGTACATTGGGAAATGCTTACATACCACACGTCACCAAAGGGCCAGGTGCACATTTTTTCCCCGACTTCTACACCAGTAGTGATCTACTGTCTTGCATCCTGGATGGTTCTGTCAGTGGAGCATATGGAACAGTTCTTTCCTACTTCTAGTTAGATTTCATGCTCACTGATAAGATCAACATTTCCTCCTTGCTGAGTATTCTTGTTCACATGTGTTCATTTGGCATCGTACTTGCTTACAAGATGTTCTAGCGACATAGGTGCCAAGTCATAGTGGTTCTGCTCTGGGAAGTTAGGGGTCCTCAGGGTACTATTAATTCTGCCCTCTGTAGCTTCCTGAGGAGGAGGAACTGAAGGAAGGGGAGGAAGATAAAGCTGTAGACTTTTTCTGCAATTACACTGTTGATATTTTCAGATAAAGAGGTCTTAAGCTGAACTTATGAAGGTATCAGTTTTTGACAGCCTCAGTACATGACAGAGACCAGGTCTTTACCATTTCTGTTTCTCCCCTTAGGAGGGTGCCAATGGCTTTATTAAAAGGAAGGGGCCATTTGCCAGTTGGAACTGCCCCACATGCCCTGTGAAGCTGCCCAACATAGCTGGTGGGCCAAAGAACCCAGTCTCCATCCTGGACCGTGCTCCTGCCAGAACTCACACCACCTAAGAAGCAACAGAGAAGATGGCCAAGATATGTGCAGTGTGTATAGCTATTTTCTTGGCACAAGTTCAGTTCAGTTTATACCAGTTAGTTCTGTCCCTGTAGAATACTTACTACATACACAAATAGGCAGTTAAGATGAACCTTGATAGACATGGCAGTAGAGTTTGTACTGACAATTGACCTAGAACTGCATTCTGCCAGTTATACCATGATTAATCCACTGCGCTGGCACAGAAAAAAAAATCTCTGGCTGAACCTTTAGATTCAGGTTGAGAATCAGCCTTCCAAGAGTTCTACAATGATCTACTCAATGTACAGTGAACCCAAAGGTTTTGAATACTTTAAAACCATTTCCAATATACATAAAATAGAAACATAGCATCAATACAAGCACTGACTCTTCCTAAAATTCCAATCCCTGTTGAGGTTGGGTTGTTCTTTTGTGGTCTGAAGTCCCTTGGAAGGTTTAAAATACATAATCAACCCTGGCTTCCAACATCTTTTGGATTTTCAATGAAGAAACATATGCCAAGGAACATAATGCCAACAGTGAGCAAATTCCCTGAGATTCCTACCAGCCAAGGGATTTGGATACAACTGATTTGTCTCCAGAAATGCCATGAGAATACTGCTACTCAGTAAATGGTCTTTGCCTTTCTGTACTTCTTGCCTTTCCAGTGCTGACAGTATGATTTTGTTAAAAATCTCTCTTTGGGGGCCTCGGTGGCTCAGTCAGTTGCGCATCTGATTCTTGACTTCGGTGCAGGTCGTGATCCTGGGATCATGGGATCAAGCACCACATCAAGCTCCATGCTGAGAACCCGAGCCTGCTTGGGATTCATTCTCTCTCTCTCTCCTAGTGCCCCTCTCACCTACTCACACTCTATATAAAATAAATTTTTAAAAATATTTAAAAATTTTTTTTTTAATCTCTCTTCAACATGAGGATGAAATGACTCTTAGAAACTTCCCAGAACAACTTAACTCCTGAAAATATCAGGTAGGAAGGAAAGTGGGTCCTAAGGCTCAGACCTTCCCAAATTCCTCATCCTGGCAGGACAGAATGACAATTGCCTTCCTCTAGAGAAGTCCTGAAATAGGTGGCTCTTACACATTCATACCCAACATAGATCAAGAAACTCGTGATCTCACAGATTCTCATCAAACCAACTGATGTCTCTTCCATGAACGTATTCTCACCTCAGCCACAAAATCAGAGCCACAAGGGCTAGGGGTTTAAATCAAAGATATATACAAAGTATTAAACATGTACCCATGGAATAGTTAGGCACAGTGGTATCTTTAGACACAAGTCCACATCTTAATATTTTAAAAAAGCTGATCGGTTCACATTTAAATTATTACCGATGTTGAAATTAAATTGAAATAGTGACGATTTGGTTACTCTTTGTCACCTGTGATTTTTTAAATTAAATATTCACCAAAGTAAAAGTTGCAAAGTATCTTTAAAAATATTTCATCCTGGGGCACCTAAGTGGCTCAGCTGGTTAAGCATCCGACTCTTGATTTCAGCTCAGGTCATGATCTCACAGTTGGTGAGACTGAGACCCATGTCAGGCTCCAAGCTGCCAGCACAGAGCCTGCTGAGATTCTCTCTTGACCTCTCTCTCTACCCCTCCCCTGCACATGCTCTCTCTCAAAAATAAATAAACATTAAAAATTTTTAAAAAGTAAAAACATTTGATGTATATGCAGAGAAAGCTCCAATTACTATGCTGTAATTCTTAAAGGTACAGAATTAAAACTTCACTTACTGTTCCAATTTTTAAGGAACTGGGAATCTTTCCTTATTTACAGTGGTAAGTAGTATTTGAAGATAAAAACTAAGCAAGAGTGTATGCATTTCATATAGTACATTTCTCCAAGCAGCTCACATTTAGTGAAGTCCTTCCCTTTCCTCCTTATTCATGTACTTCCTAATGTATAAAATATCCATTTAGTTAGTTTGAAAGTACACATTGCCATTGTCTGTGACTATTCAGGGCTAGAAGTGTGGGATGCTGTGGGCTATCAGTTGGAATGTGGGCACATGCCCCTGTTTGGTTACTAAATATTTTTAACATCACCGCCGATTACAAAATGTAATTGAAAGTTAGTAGCATATTTTTTTTCCTACCATAGTGCTGAGTTATAAACTGCCCCTTTAGTGAATGCATTAGCATGGCCTATATTATAAAGGGAAGAGAAGAGCAGGAATCCTCCCTCAAAAACAGGTAACAGGGACTTGATGAGTCCATCAAGTTGCTTCCTTGTTGTCTTAACCAGTGTGGGCTGCTGTAACAAATATACCATAGACTGCATGGCTTATAAACAACAGAAATGTATTTCTCACAGTTCCAGAAGCTGGGAACTCCAAGATCTCATGCCTAGACTGTTTGTTGGTTCATAGATGACCATCTTTTTACAGTGTCCCCACATGGTAGATGGGGCTAGGGAACTCTGTTTAGTCTCTTTTATAAGATGTTAGTCTTGGCAGGAGTGCCTAGGTGGCTCAGTCAGTTGAGTGTCTGATTTCTGATTCCAACTGAGGTCATGATCCCAGAGTTGTGGGATGAAACCCCACATCTGACTCTTCATTTCAGCTTAGGTCATGCTCCCAGTGTTGTGGGATCAAGTCTCACACTGAACGTGGAGCATGCTTAAGATTCTCTCTCTCCCTCTACCCCTCTCCCCTGCTCATGCGCTCTCTTTCAAAGAAGAAATATGTTAGTTTTGGCAAAGATTTTTTATATGACACTGAAAGCATTCTGACATTGATCTTGACAGTGATATATTGGATATGACCCCACAAGGAGAGGCAACAAAGGAAAAATAAACAAGTGGTAATATGTCAATATAAAAAGCTTGTGCACAGCAAAGAAAACTAACAACAAAATTTAAAGAAAACCTACAGAATGCAAGAAAATACTGCGTACCATATATTAGATAAGGAAATAGTATCAAAATATGTAATGATCTCCTACAACTCAATAGCAAAATAAACAAACCATTTTAACAATGGGCTAAGGACTGAAAAGGCATTTTTCCGAAGACATGCACATAGGTGAAAGGGATTAATAGATGAACAAACTTGCACTTAAAAGTAAATTAGTCATAGAGATGAAATGTACAACATAGGGAATATAGTCTATATTATAATAACATTATGTGGTGACACATGGTAACTATACTTATCATGACAGCATTGAGTAATGGCAAATCACTATGTTGTACATCTGAAACTAATAAAACATTTCAACAGTAAAAAAGAACATTAATCCCATTCATATAAAGTCTCCACCTTCATGACTTAATCACCTCCCAAGGAACCCACCTCCCAAGGGAATACCATCCCATTAGGCATTAGGATTTCAGCATATTGAAATTTTGAATTTTGAAAGCACATAAACACGCACCTGTGGTAATAACCATAGCACCTGTGGTAATAACTTTGCCTGCATTTCTTAGCTTTTTGTTTCTGTCACCTTTTGAGACCTGTAGGTCTTCATTGCATGTCTTCATCACAATATAAAAAATTCACAATCTAGGCTGGTAACAATAACAGCTACCATGAGCTGAATACCTACTGCACACCAAATACTAACAATCCTCCCAGGTAAGTATCATCCCTGTTTAACACACCAGTAACTGAAGGCTCAAAGAAAGCAAATCCTTTACCAACAGACATAAGGTATTAGTAGAGAAAAGCTTCAAACATGGGCTGTCTACAAAGCCAATGTTCATCCTACTGTGCTTTAGAGTATTTCTTCTAGAGAAGTGGTAAGGATTGTCAAGCTTTCCCTGGGAGTCAGCACATTTCCTCCATTCCTGCCACCTTCTGCTTTAATGAAAAGAGCAGCCATTCCCCTAGCTATTTTAATATGGTTGTGTATGCTAACAACAACAATAATACCATACTCATGCATGACTCATTAAGGTGTGTTTTTTTTGTTTCTTACCAGAAAAATGGCTCTGGAGTTGAAGATAACATAGACTAGAAGAGCCCAGCCTTAGCTGGAAACAGACAATAGACATAAAGGGGATAATTTCAGAAGTTATTAGCACTCTAAAGGAAACATTTCTTGGGTAATCCAAGAATTAGTTTTTTCTTAAACTAAAGTGATAATATAGATTCCTTAGCAAATCAGATAAAAACTATAAATTTGTGGCAGGAAGAGATGTGCAGAGGTTTAGACACCTACAGAAACCAGTAAAAACTCTTAAAGCTGGATTCTGGATCTATTCTTTCTACCTTTTGTGTTCAGACTAATTTATAACTCATGTATAACTTTTGCTATTCTGAAAAGTGTTATTTTTCAAATGAGTAATTTATTCTTCCCTTCTGAAAGAAAATGGTAACTGTGGAACCTCTGGTAGGTTTTGTTTTGTTTTGGGTTTTTTTTAAGTATTAAATATAAATTTATATTTGGAAAAAAATAAATATATGTATTAGGCACAGTCGAAACCATGGATACATCCAAATTAAGTTCATGTGATAAATGATACTATTTTCCTGAAACCAAAGTGTAGGTGTTATAGATAGTAGAAATATATACTCTCATGTCTTGTTCTTTATTTTAACCATTTCTATGTGCTGAATTCAGTAATATTAGTGCTTAAAAATATCCTTTTAAGCATGTGGCATATAATGGAATTAATAACTTCAAGATTATTATTGCTATTTCAGGATAATCAGACATTATATTTAATCAAAACTACAACAATCTATTTTCACATGCCAATGTAAATAATCATAAAAATGACCATTTTAATTGAAAATTAGTACTATTGTACACAGTTAAGATTAGTTTGGTAATAGAGATAAATACCAGTGGTTTAAATTTCTTTAGACTTTTTTCTTTTAATATCCTAAAAGAAGTCTAGAAATAAGCAATCCATGGCTGATACAGGCAAGCCATGATGTCATCAAGAATGCAGGCTCCTGTATTTCTGCTCCCGAATCATATCTTCCATTTTTAAGGTCATCCCATCATGCATGGAGCTCATGCTGGAATTCCAAGTACCATATTCACGTTGAAAGCAACAGAGCAAATGCAATAGGACAAAAAGGATTCCTTTCCACAGAGTTGGATCCCTTTAAACAACTTTGCCATAATTTCCACACAATGTTTCTATTTCTATCCTATTTGCCTAAACTTAAACATATGGCCATACCTAGTTGCAAAGGAAGAAGAGAAATATGTTTCTCTGTTTTTGGTTTTCCAGGCAGCAGTGTGTCTGGGTTTGTTACTAAGGTGACAGAGTAAAAGTTTTGTCAGAGCAAGCAACTATTAATCTTTGTCACATGTTATACTTTTAAACTCTGTACTTTTTAAAAATCTAATGCAGTTCTTAATAAGGAACATTTACATTTACCACCAATAACCAATAAACCATTGCCATTTTGTTTATACAAAGAGGACAAACTATAGGAAAGTGTGAAGTAAGAAATGTATATATTGGTCTTTGTCTGCCAGTTCCTATTATCTAGCTCCTGCTAATGTTCTGCAAGATGAGCAAACAATTCTAATAAATTTTAACTTTATAAATGAGTGATATCTTGCAATACAAGTAGTACATGACGCCGAAAGTCACATTATCACAACTGAGTTCTTCTCTCTCTCTTCACAATGGTTCTTCTCTCTCTCTCTCTCCCCTCTGGCTGTGGGATTGTGGGTTATCGGCTCCCATGCTCAGATGCTCAGCCTCAGGCTGCAGTGTTTGGCAGAAATCAGTAACTTTTCAGGATGGTGAAAGGTGCCCACAACTGACACTAGTGTATTTCTTGTCACTTCAAAGCAGTGGACCGTCCTATGGACAGTCCTTTGCTTTTTCATACAAGAGTAAGCTTAGGAATGCTTTGCTGCATTCTAGGTCAGGCTGCCTGCAGATATACACCCTTTCCTCTGCTGCTTTATCGCCAGTTACATTAAATACAGTATAAGAGTTGATTAATATTGTATGTAGTCAACATCCATGAGAGCATATACAATGGCCCCCATGCAGACAAAGGTTGAAAAGAAAGGCAGTAAGAAGAAAATGAGTACAATGGAAGTTAAGAAGGAATAGAGAAGTACAATCGAGGTATGTGAGTGGCTGAAATTGCAAGATTTATAAGTCCATGTCTGCATCTCATCTGCAGAGGAGGAGGAGAAAAAGGCAGAGGAATCCCTCACTTCAAATGAGATTAGGAACATGTGCAAAATGTGGGAAACAGTGCAACATTTTGTAGAAAAGCAACACCTGAATAAAGCTGTGGCCGTGTGAGCAATGAACCTGTTTAACGACAATGTAAGGTCACATTTCTGCAAAATCCTCAAAAGGAGGCAAAAGCAAGTGTCATTGGATAGGCTCCTTACTAAAGTTGCATGAAAAGAAAAAGATTTCATTGAGCCAATAGACTGCACTGATTCCGTTAGTGATAATGAAAGTGGTCCTACACAACAACCCTCCTCTATCTTGTCTCCCTCACACCAGCCCCAAAAGTTTTCAAAGGTGAGTGCAGGTTAATTTATTTTTCTTTATATTTGGTATTTTCTTTATTATTTTATATTATATTATTACAGTATTGTAATAATTTTATATGAGTATTTTTGGGTTGTGGAACAAATCATCTGAGTTTCTATTACTTCTTATTGGGAAATTCGCTTTGATATACAAGTGCTCTGGATTACAAGTATGTTTCTGTAATGAATTATGCTTGCAAACCAAGGTTTTACTGTATTTGGGTTTTGACCCCAGTTCCTGAAACAGTACTTCTAAATCCCTTGGAATTTATTGAGTGATAGAAATGTCTCTTGTTCTCATGGTCTAGACTTGTGGATATCTAGAGAGCCTCAGGATATGGACTGGTCACCAAAAAGAACTAATCCTTGATTAAATACTTAGAACTTTGAGAATCGTATTCATCATGTGGATAAGGGAGAAAGAGAAAGGCTGGAGGTTGAGTTAATAGTCCATCATGCCTATATGACAAAGCCTTCATAAAACATCCTAAAAGTGTGAGGTTTGGAGAGCTTCTGGCACACCCATGTGCCAAGATGGTGCACCCCAGTTCCATGGGGACAGAAGCTCCTGTGCTTAGAACCCTTCCAAATTTCACCCTTTATATCTCTTCATCTGACGGCTGTGTCCTTTTTATAATAAACTGTTAAATGTAAGTAAATGCTTCTGAGTTCTGTGAGCCATTCTGGTAAATTATGGAACCCCAGTAAGGGTTCCAGCCATTCAGTCAAAAGTACCATAGAAAATCTCAAACTTGTGATTGGCATCCGAAGTGGGGGCAGTCCTGTGGGTCTGAGCTCTAAACTTATGGTGTGTGATGCCAAGTCCAGGTAGAGAGGGCAGCTGAATTGTGCAACACCCAGGTGGTATCACAGAATTGCCTGCTGTGGGTGGACGAAAAAAAATCACATCTGGTGTCAGAAATGTTGTGTGTGTGAGTAAAGGAGACACACAGGAGTGTTCTTGCTACACATTGTGTGTCTACTTAACTAAGAGAAAATGGTAATACCACTACAGTTCACATGCTTTCTGTTCTATTTGCTTAAACTCTCATGTACAAAATGCTGACTTACTCCAACCATTATTTTTCTCTTCTAAAACTCTAGCAAAATTATTGTTCATACAGCATACAATGACAATTTTCAGTCTCTAATACAGCCTCCAGCAATCCGAAGGATCAAAATTATCTTTTTTATAGAAGAAGAGTCTGAGGTGTAGAGAGATTAGACAACCTGCCTGAACTCATGCACCTAAATCCAGCACTACACCCCTCTGCCGGTCCTGTGACCCCTCAGACCTCCTTATGACAATGTATGCCAAGTTTCTTTGGCACAGAGTCACTTCTAGGGATCTATTTAACATTCTGCATGGCCATGCAATCCTATGTCAGTTTCCTAGTGGCTAATAAGAATGTTTTTCATGGCACCTCAATTTCAAGGCATCACATGGGTCCCATGTAGACCAAGGGCTACTCTACCAGTAATGATGATGGTGGTTTACTGTTTTATGTTGTTGATGGTGAATATACAAGTTTCAGCTATTATTATTGAAAGAGGACATATCGTTGTGGTTGAGAACTAATTCTGGATCCACATCACTTGGTTTGGAATCATAGCTACAAAATTATTGGCTGTATGATCTTCGCCAAGTTAATCAACCTATGCCCCAGTTTCTTCATCTGTGAAATATAAATAAGAGTACCTACAGGGTTGTTGGAGGATAAATGAGTCAATATGTAGCACTTAATATAGTGCCTAACACATAGAAACGCCATAGTGTTTGCTATCATTACCCGAAGTATTTGTGTTATTAGTATTGTTATAGTCACTGTTTAATACAGTGTAGTCCCTGAAGGGAGCAATTTTGCATAAATGGGAATACTCTGACGTGAGAGTCATAAATAAGGAGGAATTCAGAAAATCATATAAAATGGAAATGCACTTAAGAATCACACAGACCTTAAATCAAATAAGATCTCAGATCCATCCTTATCCTGACTAGAGATTTACTGCTAGCTAGCAATAGAGAAAAGGAAATGGTCTTTTTTTATTCAACAATTGTAAAGCTTAGCAAAATTGATTTTGTTAACTCAAACTGCCAAGATAACATTATAAATAATGACAACTGGCTGCAAGAGGGAAGGAGGGAATAAACCTTTGGGCTTGGGTGGGAGAGGGAAAGAGCACCCACACATTAGGGAAAGGTAGAAACTATTTAATGCAGAGAGACTGAACTACATGTCAGAGACAGAGGTCTGACCATAGTCAGCCCCAAACAGGATTTTTCTGAACATTTTCCTACTTCTGATTGACCTTCTGTTATCCTCCTGCATTTGGATTTCCCTTACCTCCTGATTCATTTGAAATTTCTTTTTTCAATTTGACATCACATGTACCATGTTGATAATGTTCCAGAAAGAAGTATTAAGTTGAATACTGTATGACAGGCAGTAAAAAAAAAAAAGCTCCAGTCTTCATTTTATGAAACAAAGTACAATACTCATGCAAAAATAATAACCAAAAGAAAAAACATGTTTCTGAATAGTATTATAGAAGTGGTTTTTTCCTCTCTATTCTGTACAGATGAATGCAGGCATAAGGCTTCTGGGGAGAGAAACTCAAGAGTTCATATCCTCTCCCCCTCTCAAAGAAAAGATTGAATTAAAAAAAATCTTTAGAACTAAATGCAAGAAATTGCAGAGAAAATGAAAGTAGTTATGCATGAAGAACACTGGTATAGTTTGACTCATTTGGTAAAACTTTAAGACTGGTATACATGTGACTGATACACGCAAAACTTGCTTTAATACTTGCTCTTCCTGTAAACTGATAGTTCTCACAAAATTCGGAAGGGATCTCTAACTCCTTTTCTTCCTCTTTATGTGCTTTCAGCCTCAGATCCAGCACAGATGCGTAAAGAGGTTGATTTGATTCCTTGTGCAAGTAATTGATAGCGTTGAACAAAGGATTCTGCCCTTCATCGTAAAAATGTATGTATTGCTAAAATGAATCATGAGTTGTTATCAGGCAGACCACCACCAGATGGTAAAGCCTGGAAGCAGAAACTGAGGTACATACAAAGCAATAGAATACAATCATTATGGGTCCCAAGCTCTTGTGCTGTCTAAGCCTACACAAGGGAATCTCCATACCTCTTCCTCACTGAGCAGTCCTGACAGCTTCTGGACCTTGGCATGTGTGTAGCCATCAGGGACTACATTTATACCCTGGTGTGGTTAATGCAGTTATCCAAACTCCACCTCACAGCCTTCTTTGTGTTTTCTAGCACCGTAGCACCCCCACTAGAGGGCAGGAAAGGGCATGAAGAACCAATAGAACTCTATTAACTGAGTTCCTAAAGTTTTGCATGAAGGATAGGTTTAAGAAAGAATCACTTCTATCCACAGGGTCTGTGGCCCTAATTAGCATACATAATGGAGTAGATCCCACTTGAGTCCCAGAGTCATTTTTACAAATTCAAAATTCTAATTACGTGACTGACAAGCTTTTCCTAAGTTATTCGATTTGGTCAATTCATTCTCTCTCCTGGACTCTAGATACCTTCGAGCAGCTCTGTACAAGACCACTCACATTTTGTGACAAAAGGCTGATTAATACTCATCCACTCCAGGAAAATGCAGAGTAAAAAATTGGAATCCACAAATAATTTTATAGTTTTTGGAAGCGAGTCCTAAGATTTAAAAGAGTCAACAAGGTTTTAGTGCAAATAATATATTTACCCAAGCTCAGCATAATATGTAGTCTACAACTATCCACGTATGACAGGAATAAAAACAAAAATTAGCTAAAATTGACTGAATTGACTCCAAATTCATCTAAATAGGAAATATTTGTACAATGCTGATCCCTGAAAAACAAATGGGGTCTTTAATTCAGGGGCTGAATTTTTTAAAATCTGTGTTTTGTGAGCTCTTGGGGAATATAGATTTGATGCCCTTTCTTTATAATATGTAACTGCTATTTCTAGTCTGGGGATTTCTCATAAATTTACAGCCCCACTGTCACATATGGTTGCCTTTCCACCTAGTACTGTATAGGGTAAAGTTCCTATTGATTTCTGTTATGGGGCTTGGGGGGGGGTTGCTTTTTAGGTCAAGTGTATTTTATCTGCGAGGTCATGGTGTGGCAGTGCGGCTGCAGTCTGACATCCCCAGCAGGCGGAAGGTAACAACAACACACTGTGTCTATGGAGCCAAGCATGAAGAAAAACTACAATTAGCTTTTGCTGCTTTTCTGCACAATCTGCATTTGCATTTTAAATTACATTTTGGTGTACTCATTTTCATCTTTCTTTTGGCTTTTAAAGCTGGAACAGAGACTCCTGACAAAAACACTGCCTAAGATTGGCATTTATTAGGGGGGAAAAACATATCCACATGATTTTTTTTTCTAAAGTATTCCTTTGAGATTAGTTATTTCAGAAAGTCATGTTGACAGGCAGATGGAGAGAAAGATGCAAGATGGTTCAGAGATTCTAGGAATCTCAAAGCCTGGATTTCCATTTCAACATTTCAATTCCTTGCTAGTCAGTGAGTTTCTCTAGCTCACGATATTAAAATGCGCACTATAGTAATATGTATTAAACTTACTCTCCTGATACACGCTGACAATTATAGAGTTTATCATGCCAATAAGTTTGTTGAAATCAAATCAAATCAAACTCATCTCTTAAGTCTCTGGAGTGATGCTCTTTCTACAAATTTGTTAAGCTCTGTATGTTCTCTCTCCCCTTGGTTAGTTTAAATACTATTGATTAACAACAGTCTTCTCCCAAGCGATCACTGGGTGTTAAAGAAAACCAGAAGCTCTCATGACTTGGATTGTGAGCCCATTTTCACTTCTTTGAAAGGGACCAATCCCTTCTCATTAAATGATTAATTCTCTTTAATGACTTTATGGATGGGAAAAGTAAAAAAGAATATCTTACTTTTCACTTTATCACTAAAAAACAGATGCTGGAAGACTAAAGGCTGAGCCAGGTGTGGAGGGGGAATAGAAAAATCATACAACCCAACTGTCAATTTTCTAAAGGAGATATAATCATGGAAATGTACTGCTATGATCAACTCAAGTGGAATTAAAGGCACTGATATTATGGGATAATTATAAATCTATAAAATTCTAGAGAACTCTAAGTTTCTGTATCTTACTGGTATATCTTAGTGGTTTATGTCTGAGTACAGTCCAGTCTGTATTTCATCCAGCATTCAGTGGTTTCATGCAACAGTTTCCTGATATGAGATAATAATGAAACCCTATAGGTTTGAAACACTTTTGCATGCATTTATTTAAAAATTTTACTTTGAGAGGTGCCTGGGTGGCTCAGTCAGTTAAGCACCCAACTGTTGTTTTCAGCTCAGGTCATGATCTCACGGTTGGTGAGTTTGAGCCCCACATTGGGCTCCATGCTGACAGCACAGAGTCTGCTTGGGATTCTCTCTTTCCCTCTCTCTGCCCCTCCACTGCTCATTCTCTCTCTCCCTCTCTCTCAAAAATAAATAAATAAATATTTATATTGAATACAAAAGGAACTAGGGATGCATTTGTGAAACACACAGATAAGACTCCTGGTCTCAAAAGTCTACATTCTAATTAGCAAAATCTAATAAACAAAATCATTTTGGATAGTTAAAAGCTCTACTAAAAATAAAGAACAATGATAAACTAAAATGATATGGGTGAGATGAGGCTAATTTAAACTGAGTGATCTGGAAAGCCTAACAAAAAAGGACACTTAAGTTCCATTATAAGAAGAGATACTGATGAAATGATTTGGGGTCAGAGTTCATGCAGAGGGTACAACAAGTACCAAGGTGTTGGCACAGGAAAAATTGACCTACAAAGAAGCTAGTGTGGCTCCTGGGCAGTAAGCCAGAGGGAAAACAGGAGATGAACTACAAGACCACATTGTATTTCATCTACATGAATCAAGAACCACATTTTTAGGTTATTGGAAGTGACTGGACTACCGATTTCTATAAAATCACCCCGAAAATATAGTAGCCTAAAGCAAAGATTATATTTTATTCACAGTTTGAAGATTAGGAATATGGGAAAGTTCTTCCAGGCAATTTCTCTCTGATCCATGTGGTAGTAGCTGGGGCAGCTACAGCTGGAAGACCTACCTCCTGGTGATTTCTTCATCCAGTGTCTTGTCCCTTAATGCTCCTAGACCCCTTTCTTCATATGGCACCTCACATTCTAGGGCCTCTCCAAATTAATTGTTCTTCTCACAAGATGGCAGCATGGCTGCCTCATGGTTGTTAGTCTTCTTACACAAAGACTGTCTTCCCCCAGAGCAATCCTTGACCCACATTTCAAGCCTTCTACATGACCTCTCTTTGAAGTCTCAGAAAATCCCTTCTCCCACTTTTTACTAATCAAACAAAGCAATAAGGCCATCCCAGATTCAAAAGGAAGAGAATCAGACATCTCTACTCTAAGGGAGGAAGGTCAAAGATTGTGTGGCCATCTTGAGTCAGCTACAGAGGCCATGGTAAGCATTCTGCGTTTTTTCCTGAGACTAATGGGAAGCCACTGGAGGCTTTAAAATATGGAAATGACCTGATTTTACTTGTGTTTTTAAATGATTATTTGGGCTGCCAAACAGAATATATTCAATGAGGAAAAGGGAGAGAAGCAGGGAGACAAATTAGAGGGTGTTACAGTTGTCTGGATAACCTGTAATGGAATGGTAGCAGTGGAAAAGGAAAGAAAGAAATAAATGTAAAGGATATTGTGAAGGACATGCAGTTGGATAGGTTTGGGGGAAGAAGAAAAGCATCGGAGAGACTCAGAAAGATTTTACTGAGGAGTAGGCTGGATGGGAATACTATTTACTAAGACAGGAGGAAGGGGATCCAACTATTCACATGTCTCATAACATCGTCCCAATAGCTCTCTGTGTCAGCTATGTGCTAGATCTTATTATTCCCAATCTTTTGTCAGATGAGAACAATGGGATTCATAAATAAAAGGAGGAAGGGAGATGGGGGAAGAGGGAAAGAAAGGAGAGGTGAGGGGAAGGTAAGAAAGGAAGACTTTCCTAAAACAATTAACTAGATACTGCAAGAATGGGTCTAGAATCAGTTATCTAGTCAGGGCATGTTCCCATAATACAGCTTAGTTAACTTTCAGCCATTAGTATAAGAGAGGCTGAGTTTTAAATCACTTACTCTTATTTTAAAACTACTCAAACAATCTTTCCTTTTGAGTAAAAGGGAAACAGTGAGAATGGTCACAAGCAAAAGTTTTGCTCTTAGGAATTACCGAATTTAAATAATGGGATGATTAAATCTTTTCAAGGGTCTCTAAACTTAGGTCGAATTAATTTTGATTTTAGGTCTGTGAAATATCACCTACTATGTATATTTTTTTAAGTTGAATTGAAAATCAGAGCAAATAGAGGAAAAGTATGATCCAGTAGAAATGTCCTGGGGTTCCCGCTTCTCATATTTCTGGCTTTGACATTAAATACACAATTGATTGTATGAAAATCCCTTAAACTCTGTCCAATTTGCTCCTCATAAAAGCATTATTACTTTTAATAACCATGTCATGAAAATGTTAAAGAAAAAAGGTTTTAGACTTCAAAAAAGAAAGCTAGATCGTCCGTGACTATTGTGAATTCTTCCCCAAACATTTATTTAGAATTTTAACACATCAGTCTATTATTAAATAAAAAGAATCCAAAATAACCCAAAATACTAGGATCTTTTGTGAGTAGAACCCCTTCACTGCCACCTAATTGACATTAAGCAGCACGTAGTACTTCCCAGAATTTTGCCAAATTAGTCATCAAATACAAAAATTCACAGCATGGTAAGAAAACAAGCATTCTAAGAGAATTTTAGTTGCCAAGTCTATCTGAGACCTTTCTTACAACAGCATAACTGTTACATTTTGATAACCACTGATAATTATTTTTATCTCCCATGCCCTTACATTATATTGAATTGTTGGTCACAGTCAGCACTTTCCACTTGGTAAGATCCTGGAGCACTGGGCTTGCTTGTTCTCACACACACACATAAACACATCCACACACATACCCTGGGATAACTTTCTCTCACTCTGAGCAATGTTTCTTTACCCGCATGGGAACATCGACTGGGCCTGTTTCTATTCTAGGAGAGTGCAAGATTAAAGGGGTGCGATCTGAATAATCATTTGGTGATGTGGTCTGAATTTCATATTCCTCAGCAGAAACAAGCCAGAAACATCAGAACTTCTGGGATTTTTTTTTTTTTTATCTATAGTTTTCTGTTAGATCTCAAAGTGGTGCTGTATATAGATGAGGATGGTAGGTCTAAATACAGAAAAACAGACCATTTCTCTACTTGTTGTGGGAAACTGAATTAAAGATTTGGAAATGCTTAAAGGCAGGTTGAGAAAATTCTGCTAAATGTCTAAATAAACTTTCTGATTGTTCAACAATTTAATTAATGTTTCTGAGAAATTTGCAGCCAAAAGACCTTTGGATTTCAGTGCAAGCAAAATGTAGTTACACACTGCACCAGAGTCATCATTCTTAAAATTCAAATTCAATAAGCAATGTTCCAAAGTATAAAACTCCAAATACATTCTCTTTCCCCTCAAAAGGGGGAAAAAAATCTTTCTTCCTCAGATGTCACCAATTCTGTTCAGAAACCTCCATCCCTCCACCTGGCTCAGTGAAGCTGCCCTCACATGGACACGGTATTGGTCTCCCAAACTTCCTGGACCTGTGGTTGCTTCTTTCATGGACGATAAATCACCTCACAGAGTCCCTTTGCATTATTATAATTCAAAATACAATTGGGTTGCTACATGATGCTAAATATCCTTTCAGTGTTTACCTATGGACTATGAAATACAGTTTAAAGTCTTTAATCTCACTCTCCTGGTCAGGGCCACAACTTGGGTGTGTGGGTTGTAGGCTTTTTTTTTTTTTTTTTTTGGCAAAGCTCCCATCTATATAAACAGTTTGATTAAAAATGTATTAAGAAGACAATAGGGGAAGGGAAGGGGAAAAAATTACTTTCAAACAGAGAGGGAAGCAAACCATAAGAGACTCTTAAATACAGAGAACAAACTGAGGGTTGATGGGAGGGCAGGTGAGGGAGAGGGGAAAATGGGTGGTGGGCATTGAGGAGGACACTTGTTGGGATGAGCACTGAGTGTTGTATGTAAGTGATGAATCATGGGAATCCACTCCCAAAGCCAAGAACACACTGTATACACTATATGTTAGCTAACTTGACAATAAATTATATTAAAAAAAAAAAAAGAATCCATAGATCCACATGAGGTATATTGATTTACTAACAAAGACTTAAAGTCATAGGTAGAAAAGATAGACTCATCAGAGCAGTTAAGATTTTTCCTAAGGTCCAAGCTCCTTCTCTTCCTTTTCAGGTCTGGTAACCATCTTGTCATCTTTTGATGGTGACAACTCCTCATTTTGTGCTAAAAGCATTTCTTCTTCATTTCTTATTTTTCTTCTTGACATTCCAGAAACTATTGCCAGTTCCTGACCTAATTTGAATTCAAAATAATTATGTTTTTATTTTTCCCCACTGAGACAAAAAAAAAAGTAGCAATGCTGTTATCACCCACAATGCCAAGGCTTTTTGAATATTTCTGTAGTAGTACGATATAGATCTTTTTGCCTCTGCAATATCTTAATATTATTTACCGAATGCTTGCTGGTTATGTCACTAAAAAGACTTCCTCAGCCACGGAGCAGCCCATGAATACAGGTTTCCATGGACTCTGCTTTATGATGATGAACAAAATGCAAGTCTTATCCAAAGTTTTCAGAAAATATTAACGACAATTCATCTTCCGGTCGTATTAAATTTCCTGTTTGGAATTTTATCACATAGATGGAGGATAACAAAGCCCTCATCCATTTTTTTCCCTCAAATTCTGCAGGCTACATCACTTCATTCCTTGAGTGTGCGCGTTCAGTGTTGACTGCACCTCTGCTTCCCATACACACCACCCCTGGGAAAAACAGAAGGGCCTGTCGGCAAAGTGGAAGAGCTCCCCCTTCTAGATAAGACATGTCCACCCCACACCCAGCATGGCATGGGACCAGGCTGAAAGAGCATGAGGCCACCTCATCTCTTGATGACAATAAGAAAATGAGTCAGAAGGGCCAAACAGCCTTTTCTAATATGCACACTCTGATAAATACAACTTTAGATCTCATTCCTGCAATTAGGATGAACTAATCTCCAAATAAAATACCTTGGTGAATGCCTGTGGAATATTTAAACAAACCAAATATGAAGGATAGAATTCAATCTGGTATTCTTGATTTCATATTGTCATCAAAAACTATCTATTGTTATTTTTCCAAACATCCACACCTACTGAAATGATAGTGATGAATTACAATGACACCATTTTTATTCATCTATCTAGAGCGCATACAATTGGACTTTTATGGACTTGTTTTTCCCAGGACTACACAGACGTCCACTTAAATGAAAACCAAACAGTGATCTATCTGGTTTCACCTTCCAAATTGAGTGACTCAATGATTGTGAAGGCAGTACTGGTGTGCTGGGTCAAGCTGACCCGTTTATCAGTAAATCAATTCTGATACTGTTATCTTCCAGAATTGCACGGTTATGAAAGGTGTCTGGAAAGATGTCAGATGGAGCCTGAGTTTCAAGGAAGCTGGTTGTTTTCCCTCAGTTCCTAACACCCATTCTGAACTATGCGAGGAGGAATACTGTATATTTAAATGCATCTGTTGTACAACTGCTGAGTTCAGAGTACTCTAGCAAGGGGTGGGTAATCACACAGATGGTGTGCTTCACAACCAAAACCACTTGCTGTGAGATGCCACATTCACAGAGAACATGTAAATACTTGGCACAGTTGTGAGAGTTTTCAGAGGTGTTACATTCATTTAGAGAGTTACAGCTTTCGTGGTGACAGCTTCTCATTTGGGGCTAGCAGGATTAATTCTTCCTTCCTTATTTTTATTCTTGACATTCCAGAAATTGCCACAATTTCCTGATCTAACTTGAGTTCAGAAAGAGTTGTGTTTTCTTATTTTCCTTATTTTTCTCCTTAAAGAGGGTTCCTATACCAACAAGAATGTGATGCAGAGGGACTGGGTGACCAGAATACTGGCTTCATGTGCCACAATGGAGTTTTCAGGCCTCTATTCACGTGCCTTCCCACATTTCAAGAAATACCACCAGCAGCCAATAGTATCGTACTGGTTTTCTTTCACTCCAAAATTACTAGAAAAAGCATTTTTCAATGCATATTTTCTGTGAACATTCACTTGCCCATCCACTTACTTATTAAACACATTACTGAGGGCTTGCTGAGTGCAAAATATAATCAGTTCTAGGTCCCTCTACATGAGCCTCCCTGTCAAAGTGAGAAAATCTTGGAGGGGACACAGCTGAGAAGGTCTGGAAAAGGAAAGGAGCGAAGCATACCTGAAGAACGGTGAGAAGATAAAAAAGAAAACAATAAGTGTCATTGGTGTCTGTGAGAATTGACTAAAGTGTGACAAGATACAGGTCAAGTCCAGGACATTCTCCACAGAAAGCATGTATCTGAGCATGTAGCCCTTACTCTAGATACAGGTGTGGCTGTTTAAAGGGAGCAACACAGGGCTGGACACTAAGGGAAGATTAAAATGACACAGTATACTGCTCCCCTAGAGGAATCCACCATCTAGACAAGGATGTAAACCAAGAAACGTAATATACTATCACTATGGAAATAACCAAAGAGTTGGTCACTTCTAGTTTCATGGAGGAAATAGCACTTATGTTGGGTCTTATAGAATGAGCTGATGTGTGATAGCCCAGAGGAAGAGGGTAAAAGAGAATAACACGGAGTTTCAAATGTTTGTTCCTCCTAATTCCATGGCACGTGGAACCATGGCTGGCACATAAGAGACAGTTAACATTTATTAAATGGAGGAATGACTCTAGAAGACTACTGGGTGAGACTCTTCAAAATAAGACTCAGACTTCAAGGACTCCATATTTATACCTGCAACATCAGACTGTTACAGACTACATTAAAATGGAAAATGTGTTAGAACGACCTTTTATAAAACAAATGAATAAAAAACAGCAATATGGGAAAGAAAATTAAGAGGTGAGTTTAGAAAGCCAGAGAGAAAAGAAGAAGAGGAAAACAGTGTCAGCCAGAAAAGAAGCTTGCCGTAATAAGATTAGTTTGGTGTTGTCAGAGCCATTTTTAAATTTCTGTTTATATATTTCCTATGGGAAAGTTATAAAAATAAAGCAAAACAAACAAACAAAAAAAAACCACAGTCCTGATTCTAACATCTAGAGGGACTCAATTACCCAGCCATAATCACTGTTAACCCTGTTCAGACATATTTTAAAACATTTACACTAATATTTAAATGAAAATGGGCTGATATTCTTCTGTTTTTTCCTAATTAGTGTATCATGGAGAAGGAAATACCAAGAAAGTGAAAAGTATCAGAAATAATTCTCATCTGATTTAGCACAATTTTCTGAGATATCTAAGAAAATGGGAAACTCCTAGAATTTCTAGACAGTTCTCCTGAAATATTTTAAGAGACACATTTGTTATTTAACTAATAGTAACTGAAAACATTGAAAACATTTAGTTAATTGTTAAGTGGCTGGAGGTAGGCAACCCAGCACCTGCGCAGTAGTTCAGTGGCATCGTCAGAGCCTCAGTCTCCTCCTCTCTGCCCCCCATTCCCTATCTACATGCTGGCTTAGTCCTTCAAGGCCCTAAGATGGCTGCCTCAGCTCCTCTTCACGTTCACACCATGGCAGGAAAACAGGAGGGATGTGCAGCACTAGCTTTGTCTGTCCCTTTGGTCAGAAATGCCAAAGATCTCCATCCCTCTCAGCGTAGTAGGCATCCTCTACTTGTAATTGATCAGAATTGGATCAGTTGGCTGGGAAATTAGAGAAGACAACTGTTACGATTGCCTTTAATCAACGCATCTTTGGAGCTGAGCACATGGTAATACCAAACAGATTTGGGGTTCTGATAGCAAGGAAGGAAGAGACAAAGGATATGAGGCAACCAACTTGCCTGCTATACACGGTACTAACAACAATGGGCTTGTTCATGAAAGCCACCTCACAACCTTCCAGGTACTTATCAGATGTTTCCCACTTTAGGAAAGTTTCATGTTCCACCTCTAGAAACCATTTGCCTAATCACTGAAATTACACAGTTCTCTTTGCTCTCTGACACAATTTCACTTGTGCACCTCACTGGCAGAAACACACAGTTCAGCTCTCAGTTACACTATCATTATTTACTATTTCTATATGGTTCTCTTAGGGCTGGTTTTATCCTCTATGGCAGGCAGCCCATGAGCCAAATATGGCCTACTACTTATTTTTGTAAAGTTTTATTAAATATAGACATGCTTGTTTATTTATATATTGTCTATGACTGCTTTCATACTTATTGCGACAGAGATCACCTGAACTTCATTGCAAAACTATTTGCTATCTGCCCCTTTATAAAGAAAAATTTGTCACCCTCTGGTCTACATGTCTATAAATCTCTCAATGGCAAGGTCACACCCTGTATTTCTCTTGCATCTACATGAGCACAACTCTAGAGACATAAGGGGTGCTTGACAAATACCTTCTGTGTGATGAAAATAAAAATCAAAGGATAGGTAAACTGTAATATGTTAAACTCTGGCATAATAAGCGATACATATTTAGTGCTTCATTAATGTTTGTTGAATTATTCCAGTAATTAAGTAATTGACTAAGGCAAAATGCCTTACTATTTAGAGTGTGGGCTCTGGATCCAGACTTCTCTATTTCAATGCTGTGTGTCCTAGGTAACAAAATTAACTTGTCTCTGTTTCCTCTGCATAAAATAGAAGTAACAGGATTCAATCGCCTGCAAAGTGCTTAGAACAATACCTGGCACGTATTAAGCTCTCAAAAAAATTTGCTATTAGTGATGCTGCAAGGGAGAGTCCTTTAACATACAGAGTATTTTTTTTTTTAACACTTTGTGGTAGATCTTCAAACCCATCCTGTAAAAAGACACAGACAGGAGCAAGAAAATGTCCAGCTTTTCCTGGCAATGTGAAACCAAGTCTGAATCAAAAGGAAATTTGAGGTAGGTGTCACAGGGACGCCCAAGGAAGTATTTGCCAGTGGCGGGGTCAGAGAATAAACTAGCACACGCTGAGGGGGGTGACCAAAAAGTCACAAGCGTGTCAACACAGCACGACTGAACTCTGCTTCTGCTGATGAGAAGCGTCAGCACCACAGACGTGAGGTGAATGGCAGGAGAGCGCTTTCGTCAGCTAATGAAGTGGTGAGAAATTAGCAGGCCCTGTGATTTACACACTAATTCTCCCTAATGCCACCTGGGGGCTTCCTGCAGGCAGAGGCACAGAGGAGTGGAAATGGTGTCGTCCAGCCAGCAGCCAGCCTGTCTGCTATTCTCTCTCTGCCAAGCAACACAGCAGCCCAGCTTGTTCCCATTCACTATTCAGCAAGCAGTTGGCAGACTGCCCTCAGAGCTCGGGCAAGCCTCAGCTATACGAGCAAAATGAAGACAATGGAAGGAATTTTAAAAGGCTTCCACCTTTCTGCGCTTTCTGTAGGCTCTCTAAAAGTTGACTCAGCAGGTGACCCTCTACCGTTTCTGCCACTCTGCCACCTCTCTCCCACTGCAAGAATAAGCCAGTGGAAATGGTCACCGCAATCAATGCTGGCTGTGAAGCGCAACTCAGAAAGAAGACTGGAGAGACATAGCATCCAGGAGCTGTTCTCACTGCATTTATCACCATTACTTAAAAGAGAGGGGTTTCTTTTGGTAAAGCTTCAGCATGTACTCCTCTAACAGAAATGAAGCTTTGCCCACCCGCCTGATCCCTAGACTCTCCTGGTCTGAAAGAAGGAACAGTTCTCACCCCAAAAGCACATGCCAGGGAAAAGCAGGAAAGGACTGTCTTAGTCTACTGGCATCTTTCAGGCAGAAAGCCAAGTCAGAACTGTGGAAACAGTGTGTGATTGTGTATAGAACAGCCTCCTGTATTATAATCATATATTTCCTTGGACGTCCTCTGACTTTCAAATGAATAATGCTGCATTTCAGCTCCCCCTGGTAAGCTAGGCCTGATTTTAAGACCATTAGGAAGGGGGAAGAATGCTACAGTCTTAGTTTCTCTAGGGTCACAGTGTAATTGTGTGGCGGGAGGAACAGGGCCCTAGAGATGGTGTGACAGTCACTTCTCATTACCTCCCACTTGGTTCATTACATCTGTAGACAGCGATTGCCCATGTGTGGATACTTCCATTACACGGAAGGATGTAATGTGCTGTAGACCCCGAATGGCTTTCAAAAGGGGAGAAGGCAGTTTATTCTAGGCACATACCTATTGTTTCCAGGGGCCAGCCAAAGGAATGGAAAGTGACAGAAGGAATAGATTAGTGGTGATCAATACAGAAGAACAGGCCCCAGATATGCTTATACCCAGTGAGATATTTATACATGTGCATCCCACTAACATATAATACAGCACACACCCCCCCCACTTACTCATCCACAAGTTTTACTTTAACAACCAGATCCAACTCCTTCAGGGTATGCACATAAGCTATTCTGTGTGTCCTCTGAACTGACATTACTTCCCACCCCATCTCTGTCTGTCTGTCTCTCTCTCTCTCTCTCTCTCTCTCTCTCTCTCTCACACACACACACACACACACACACACACACACAAATACATCTTTCATTTGTAAGAGTGAGTCTGGGAACCATGCAATGCAGATATACTATTTCATAATTTTTCTCAGGAGAGTAAGACACCCCGATTATAAACTAAGGAGAGTTAATAAAAAAGACAACAGAATTATAGAAAATTTGAGATTTTTAGGATTAGGAATGAATCTTAGCTATTATTTATAATAGCAATGCTCAAACTTTTTCTTAAAAAAAAAAACTCACCCCCAAAAGTTAGTAAGACATACCTAAAAAAGAGATACCCACTCTGAAATAAAACTGGGATGCTATATACTATATCTCACTATTGGAAATTCACAATGCCAGCTTAATAAAGGTTCTGAGAATTCCTATTACAAAAAAAAAATAAAACTAATCCATAGTTACCATTAATTCAATGTACACTTTTTTAATTGCATCCTATGGAACAATCATACCACAGTGGGAGATTCTGTTCTACTACAGACCCATCATTTTCTATAGGTTTTCTATGTACTAGTAATTCTCAAATTTTAGCATGCATTTGGATCACTTGGGGATCTAATAATAACCTCTCATAGAGATTATTCAGTAAACTGGATAAGTTTTGGGAATCTTAATATTAGCTAAGCAATTTCAATGCAGAGACAGCCTCATATCCCACTTTGGGAAATACCAAACCACACACGTGCTGTTTGTCTGAATTCATCAGGGATTAAACTACACATTGACAAGAGAGCTTGACAGTTAATAGGCTGGATGTATGCAGCCTAGACTCTGAAAGTTGGCCAAGCTCATCATGAATTGCAAGAGCTTGTGAATATGAAAATGAATGTTTGCCTCTATAAATTTACCACAAGGGATGGTTCACCTTTACAACTGGCTTTAATGGTATATCCTTTTCACTCTCCAACTCATCTACTCACTTGATTCACTAATCTACTTTTATTAATTTATTTATTCAACAATTGTCTACAGAGCATTCTCTATGTGTCAGACACTGGATGGAACATTAGGGATACTAGTGAGAGAAAAAAAAAATCCTCACTCTTGTAGGCTAATGTTTTAGCAAAAGACACAGACAACAAAACATCAATATAATAAGTAAATGGCATATTAAGTTAGAGTCAGAAGGTGGTAAGTGCTATGAAAGAAACAGTAGGCTGAGGGAGTTCAGGAGTACAGCGGGGCGGGGGTCTCTGAGTTTTAAAAGGGTAGTGGGTATAAGATAATGAAAAGCGACATTTGGGCAAAGTCTTTAAGGAAGTAAGGGAGGTGGCCTTTCAGGGATGTAGAGTAAGGGCTCAGGACTAGAGAACAGCCAATGGTCATGGAAAAGGAGCAAGAGGAGGGTGCTCAAGGAGAAAGCGGGGAATGAGAAATAGGAAACGCAGAGCCACAGGCAGCAAAGAGCAAATCACCTAAGTCAGGGCTTTGGCTTTGACTTTGACTCTGAGGGGAATGAGGAGCCATGGCAGCATTTTGAGCAGAGAAATGAGACTATCTGAGTCATTTTTTAAAGGCTCTGACTGCAGTCGACAGTATTCACCATTGATTGGATGTCTAGTACTCTGCCAGGCAGTGAGCGCAGTGGTGCCATTTGCAAAGAAGAACGGATAGCCCTTGCTCTCAGGGTGCTCGTAGTCTCTGGGCCTCAGGAACAGCCTGTCACAGTCAACATGTACACATTTAAACTCTGTCATCCTTGCCCCTTGCATAACTAGCCCTCTGCTTGGTGTTTACTCTGTGATCTCAGCATCCACGTGTTGCCCTGTCCCAGGCTAGAGCAGGAAGGCCTCAGTCAAATCAGTCACGAAGTGCAGGTGCCCGGTCCTGCCCCTGAACACACTGTGTGGCCTTTGACAAGACATTGATCCCCCGTTTTCTTGGCTTTTTCATCTGTTTACACAATTTTCCGCAGAAGTATATTTGTGAGGGCTGATGAGATAGCCGGCACCGAGAGCTTTCACATGTAATGGAAAACTGGCAATTTTAATTTTCCCTCAAATTATCATACTCTAAAATAAATAGAAAAGTCGAGGAGATTCTCCAGCTATTCATTCTGGCAGCACTTCCTCAGCTGAAGACCGTCTATAAGTTGGCAGGCCAGAAGCGAAGAGAAACTTCATTCCTGGAGATAAAACCTGCTGGTTATCAACAACTGAAACTCTTGAGAGAGGGTCTTCTGGGGAAGAGCCATTTGTAGCAACAATCTCTTTTTAGAATCTTACTTGCTTGCCTCCTGCTAGCTAACTTCTTTCTGTGGAAGAAGGATGTGAAAAGTCTCATTTAGTTTCAGCCTCAAACACAATTCTAAATGATCAGACTTGCTCACCTCACCTGTCAGTCATCAATAGACACTTAAGAGACAAAGCCTCCACCCTGAGGAAATGGAAAATAAAATTACAGGTTTCAAGGAAGACAGAAGAATTATTATTATGGCTGTGTTTGCCTTAAGTATGCATACGCACCCTTTACGAACAGCAACACTGTTTTTTATCCAAGGCTTATGATGTAACCTCAGTGAAATCAGAGAAATTCAGGGATTTGGCAGGCAACAGGGGAAAGAGAAGTGCAATACAATGCTATTTCACACCACACACTGCTTTGGAGCTAAGTTATTCCAGATGTTTTCCTTTTGTCTTCATTTAATGGTTTCTCTAAATACAATGTCTTAGTATCAGCCAAGGCAGCAAAATATACAACATAGTAATTAATAGCAAGATGCTTAGCTAAGCAATTCTGTCTGTGAAGACGTAATTATATTTTTAGAGCTTTAATTTTTTTTTTCTTTTACCTTTCTTCCATCAGATTTTACTGGGGGAGTAAGGGAATATTAGGAACACATACAATCTTCTGTGGCTGTAGCATGATTAACCTTACTTAAGCAACAAAAAATAAGCTATACTATGTATCCTTAACCATCCTGGTTATATCGGTTTTATCAGCTATGAACTCCAAACAGAACGAAGTTGTACAGGGAGTGAGAACCGCAGCTCACAAAGAATAACTACAGGTGTAAAGCTGCTGCTTCTTGCTATTACTGACCAGCTTAATTTTAAAAATCAAAAGCGAAATTAGTCCTTTTTGCCCATACAGAGATTCTTGAACTTCATATTATCAGCAAAGCATAGTGCCACACCTGTTCTGCCAATCCCCAGCCCAGAATCAGTCCAACCGTAACTTTCTCAGCTCCTGCTTCCAGGCAGCTGAGCATGGATAAGGAAAAATCCTATAACCCTGTTTCCTGGCACCGCACCAAATCTGTGTTCTCCAACATCAGCTGAGCCCTCAGCGCTACTGGCAGTCCTTTCATTTGTCCCCCGTCAGCTCCGTTTCAGATTTCCCCTACAGCTGTTCCGAATTGCCAACATGCTCTACAATCCCCTCATTCAAAGTAGATGCCCTTGTCCATCTATCAGACAAAACAGAGGTCCTCTCTTTCCCCTCTGCCTGCAGCCTGACCCATGGGGACAGCTACCTTTTCCCTCCCTTCTTCTTATATCAGAGAATTATCTGATCCCCGAATTTAACATTTCTAGAGAATACTGGACACCATCTCCTCGGGCATCTTCCGGGACTTCAGTAATTTCCCCTAACCCTTTGGTGTCTTTAATCCACTGCTTTCTATTCTCTGCCTTCCACCCTTTGGTCTACAAATTTGCTCAACTTTTTCTTTATTGCCACACACACACTCTTGTGTGCACGTATGCACGTGCACATCCCCCCCACCACCACTCACAGTGTTTTAATCACTGCAGCCTTTCACTCATGCTGCAAATTGCCTTGTATAGCAATTATCTGTTTACATGACAGTTTTCAACTGGTCCAGCGGTTTTTAATCATTGTTGTGTCACAGATCCCCTTGGGAATCTGATTAAAGCAATGGACCTTTTCCCTGAAGACATGCCCCCCACCTCTGAGCCCAACACACACTCACGACTCGTACATGCAATTCCAGGTCATTCACTGACCCCCACAGAGGATATTACTACCACTCATCAATACTTCTAGTTCTACTCATGTTCCAGGCATGCTGGAGAACCACACTTCCTTGCTGACTTGAGATTAGTCACTGCTTTGGCCAATGAAATACGAGAGGAAGTGATGTGTGCTATGCTTTAAGAGCCCGGGGGTGCCATGCTTTCTTCTTACACTGCCTCAGTAACTTCTGTGTTCCAGGTAATGACGCTCTGTCGGCAAGGGTTGTGGAGGGTGGAGCACACAGAGCAGAGCACCTAGCCAGCTGCAATGGACATACAGAGTGAGTAAGAAATGAATCTAGTTGTTTGGAGTGGCTGCAATTGGGGATGGTCGGTTCCGGTAGCACAACCCAGGCTATCCTGCGTGACAGCAGGGTGCTCGCCACTGGATATGAAATTACCTAAGTCAGAAAGATCCTAATTAGGGAAGTCTAAGCTACCCTCCTTCCTGTTCCTAACCAACAAGCTCCTTTCACTTCATATTCCTGCACTCTTAGTTCTGTCTACCGGCAAGACTCTTCCCCTGGTTCTTCCCAGGACTTCTCATCCTTTGGACCTCAGGTGATAGGTTACCTCCTCAGAGAGCTTCTTTTTGGCCTCATTCCATGACCACCATTCACACCCCCCCCTTTCTGTCTTTCACAGAGCACATCATAGCCTATAATGATCTTACCTATTTTCTGTCCCTCAGGTTTCCTGTCCCTCTGAATTCACATTTGCATTCTTGTTATCAACAGTGATTCATAAATAACTAATGCCAAGCCACTTTAGCTCCACATGAACTTAAGGAAGCACATTCAAAATATGAACTGCTTTCATTTGTTTACTATAAAAATGAAAATAAAACCATAAGCGTTCAACTTCTACTTTACACTTTCCTAAACTTTGTTAATAGAAGAAAAAGTTGTAACTAAAAATGTTGGACAGACATCCAAATGTTTGGATGTGCAGCAAGAACCAACCACTGAACCTTGGTTTTCACCCAGTCACCATTAAGAGGTCAGCTTGACATTTTGGGCTCTTTTCAGATAGTTGTGGCCAATAGCACTAACAACCTTTGGTCCCAACCCAGTTAAATAGTAGTTTTTGTAATTCATTGGCATACATGTTTGTTTTGTTTGCCCTTTTTCTTCCCTTTCACTTGGGATATGCACCAAACAATCTTGCTTCATACTGACAAGAAGAATGAGTCCTTAGGTTCCAGAAAGTATTGAGTAGCTAAACCTTTGTTATGCATCCAGAGATATAGGTATAATATCTTGTTACAGAGTAAATAATTCATACTTGTTCAACGAATGAATAAATAAATCAGTATAAAATGACTAAGTATTTGTTTCATTTGTCTGTGTTATAGATAACTAGTACCGTAAAAGACAACTATTCCAATTCTAAAAAAAAACATTTCAGCTTTGTTTCACCTGCATACAAAACATGTTTAAAAATGTTAGAAATGCAAAACTTAAAGTTAATTGGTAACTCTTCTATTTTCATGGTCTTTATAAAATGTGTTAAACAGTCTTAACATTTGATAAAAGATTCAGAAGTTGCTATGCTATCCTTCCAGCACATGATAGAATTCTATCATTGCTAATAAGCCTGGTTTGGAAGCAAAAATAAACTTAGTTTAATTTTGTTTTTTTTTATAAACTATTTTTGGTTTTCTTTGAATTTCCTATGTGGCAGTGTATACTGCAAAATAGTATCCCTTAAAATATGGAGACACCCATTACCCTAGCTCTTTTAGAATATGCGTAATTGGCATGTGATAGCTACATTTTTCTACTTCTATTTTACAAAAATCCACATAGGTGACTTAATAACATGAATTTTTTTTTTTAGGATGAGGCTGCATGTTTCTGCTGTCTACATTGCTTCATATCAACTAATTTTTAAGAAGAGATTATCACCTGCCACCCCATTTTAAGTGAATATGGGTAATCAGATGGGGCTTAATGTCTTTAAAATGGGAAATGCATCAAACATGCTTGCACACACATTTGAACACAGATAAAAAGATACATTTTTTAATTGCTTTGCAAACAAGGCTGGTCATTTCTCAATTCCTCATCACTACACACAGCCTTCAAAAATTTTTTACAAATGCTTCTCTTTTGTTCTACTGGGGCATTTCAACCAAACACATAAAATCCACAGATATAGTTGCTATAGAAATGCACAGGGGATAAACAAGAATGAATTATGCAATCAAAACTTGCAGCTGAAGGAGGGCAGTAGCAAGGTTTATGTTTAATAATGCTGACTGTATTTATTCTTGACTTTATATATACTCCAAATTGAATGTTCTGAGTCCTAAATTGGAAGGTCCTTTTACTACCCAAAATAACACATCTTAATGAAAATATTTTAGCAGGCATTCCAGATTAGGAAATCAATACATGCCAAGCCAAAAATAGTTAAATTTAATGAATAATCAATTCAAGTGATGCCAATTACTTTCCTTTATTTCACACAAAATGGTCTTTATATGATATGAAAGAAAGAGAGGTTTCCTACATGAGTTTTGCAGACACCTTGGCTCTCAAAAATAAATGCTTCTTCAGGTTTCTACATGTCTTTCATTTATTTTGCTAAGGAGCTTATTTTGAAATAGTGCTCTATAGCAGCACTTAAGATTTTCCATTAGGTTTATTAACGAAAAAAAAAATCTTAAATTAAATCTCCTAAAAAAACATTTGTCTCTGTTTTTGACTTGTTTGGAGATTACACTTTAAATGCTGAATTACTAACAAGGCATCTGGTAAATGTGATTGTGGCTATTAAGCTCTTGTAGCCTTTGATCTTGCTAATTAAGTTTCATAAGACTTTAGAGAGAAAAAGTTCCATCAGTCATCTTATTTAGACGTAGTTTGAGAAAAAATTATTTCAGCAGAATGGTACAACCTGTATTCTAAAGCCAAAATAATATTATAAGTGTATAACAATGACACACCCATTCATATTATAAAATTTAACTCCTACTTACCAATAAAATCAATACAATCAGCTTATGAGAAAGAAAGTGGGGGGGGGGAATGGGAGGGAAATCCTCTCAGAAAATATTATAGAAAATTAACCTACACCTTTCTCTCTGAAAATATTGACCTTTACAATTTCTGTGAGCCTTCTATTTTATACTGCTTTGACAACCTTGTAATCAAAATTATATCTGAGTCAGCATTTTAATTAAGTACACTTTTCAGAATCTGTTTAAAAGAGTGGAGGAGCACAGGTTGTGGTCTTGGATAGGCAAGAGTTCAAAGCCAAGTTCCAACATTTACTGTGGACCTTGGTCAAGATTTAACACCTTCAGTCTTTTTTTTTTTATTCATAAATCATAAGGCATTTATCCTACAATGATCTGAATTTTACATCTGTGTTCCATTAAAATTATCTTGATGAAGGTCACCAATACTCCCTTAAGTTTAAAATCTAATATTTAACTCTTATATTAGATCTCTTTGCAATATTTGACTCAAACATTTCATAATTCTTTGAACTGTTTTTCCTCAAACTGACCTACCCTTTTTCTGCCATTTTTTTCTTCTTTTCTGGGAGTTTATTATTATTCTCTTGTGGATTCTACTCTATTAGTTAGATGACCTCTGTATTCTTCTTCTCAGTGGTCTTCCCAGGAAATTCTATCCACCATTGCTCCTTCCCCTGGCTTCACCCATCACCTATACCCTGATGACTGCCTTGTATATGCCTCCTTTCTGGACCTCTGTCCCCAACTCTTAGCTCTCATATTACTACTGCCTATTAGACAACTTCACTGGATTGTTCTATCAAGTACTATTCAAAACTTCCACCCATGTAGACCCAGAAAACTAGAACTCATCCCACACTCCTTGCTGTCCCTCCTGCTCACATCCCACCCCCACCCCCTTAGTCTACTGAAGGATATTGATTCTACCTCTAGACTATGTATTCTTGTTCTGCTGCTGCCTCAGTTCCTTTTCTCATGTTTAGATCAATGAAATAGCTTCTACATTATTCAGAGTAGTCTAAACGCTGTAACAGAAAACATTTGTAACAAGAGTTTAAAATCTTTGGCTCAGAACAATACAATTTCTTCCTTGCTTGTGTCACAATCCAGTGTGGTGTTGGGCAAGCCTCTGCTCCATTCAGGTAACCAGGCTTCCTCCATCTGGTGGCGATACCACCTCGTCATGGCATGGAATCTCTGTCCAAACCTGGCAGGCAGGCAGGCAAGAGAGAGAGTGGAGTTTGTTATGGGCCTGGTCTATGTACAATGGTGGATGAGGTGCAGGATAAAGGCAATTAAAACTTCCGTTCAAAAAGGGGACTAATAGGAGATACATAGTGTTCACTGGTCTATTGCAGTTCTGAAATCCTGCTTAGCGGGTCTTATTAAAGCCCCTACCCTGCGGAGAAAGGGGGTTATTTGATTAAACTTTAATTCTACTGCTCGGGAATAATTTCATTTTCCTCTTTCCTCCTTGCACCCCAAAATTTTAGTTCTTATCATCTATTTATTCTCTTTGGTCACAGCTGAAATGAGTGTTACCAAAAGTCTGAGAGCCAAAATGTGATTTTACAGCTCAGCCAATGAGCTTTTTTAGTCTGATATTTTGAATTTCTTGACAACACAAGTTCTATCAAAAACATGCTGGACTTCTGATGTACTCACTTCCATCTACAATTCTCAGATCCTTCTCTCCCTTCCCTCCCCTTCCTCTCCTTAACAGCTACTTTTATCATGGTTTCTCATCAGAAGGCTCCACTCTTAATCTGATCTTTGACAGAACTAAATCATGTTGTCCAACTAAAAAGTTTTACTGGACTTTTGTGGCCCCAAATGGAACAGTTGGCTCCCCAACCACTTTTCACCCCAAGTTTTTGGACTTTCCGTTGTTTTCTAGTCAACTTGAAAACTGGCAAATTCTCTCTGAACACAGCTCTTTGTTGAAACACGCTGATTCTTTTTAAACCATCCCCTAAAACAGTGGTTTCTCAAAGTGTGGCCCAAACATACCTAGGAATCCCAAAGACCCTTTTAGTGAATCCACAAGGTCAAAAATACTTTGGGGGGGAACCTGGATGGCTGAGTCGGTTGAGTATCCGACTTCAGCTCAGGTCATGATCTCGTGGTCTGTGAGTTCAGGCCCCAGGTCGGGGTCTGTGCTAACAGCTTGGAGCCTAGAGCCTTTTTCGGATTCAGTGTCTCCCTCTCTCTCTCTGCCCCTCTCCCACTCATGCTCTGTCTCTCTATGTCAAAAATAAATAAACATTAAATAAAAATTTAAAAATACTTTTGTAAAAACCCTCAGTTTGTTTGCCCTTTTTCACTGTGTTGACAACATTTGTACCAATGCTACACTACAATGAGTGGCGGTGGGTAAATCTGCTGGTCCCTTAGTGCAAATGAAGGCACATGATCTGCATTGTGTACTGTGTCATTGGACTTTGCATCCTGTTTGTCACCATATACTCATTTTTTTTAAAGCCACTTTTGCTTAAGAATGACCTTGCTGAAACAGACAAAATTATTCACTTTATTAAATCTCAACCCTCGAGTACAAGTCTTTCACACATTCTGTGGGATCAGAAGGAAAGAACACATAGAGCACTTTTGCTGCATACCAAAATACAATGGCTGTCTGGAGGGAAAGCAATATGTGATTGTTTGAGTTGCGAACTGAACTCCTCTCTTTTTCATGGAACACCATTTTTACTTGAGGGAACAAGTGATAAACAAAATATGGTTATTCAGACTTGGGTATTTGGCAGTCGGTTTCTTGAAAATAAATGAAGTGAGCCTGTCACTTGAAGGCGAACAACCTGACAGTATTTGTTGCCAATGATAAAACTTCAGCTTTCAAGTAAAAATTAGAATTTTGGAAAAATTGTACCCTCCACCATGTGCTTGCCAGCTTCTGAATCCTTAAAGACTTTTCTGAAGAGATCAGTACTGATATTAACAAATGCAATTTTTAGAAACAGTGTATAATGAAGTGCGCCAAAGGTACAAATCCATGAAACAATATTTCCTAAGTAACCAATGTAAGATATTACAAAATCAGGCATAGGTAAGAGATCCCTTACAAGAACAAGTAAACCAATAGATTTTAATGCAATAGTGTGGGAGAAGTTCCTTGATATAGTTTCAGATTCCACATGGCAATCAACTTAAATTATCACTTGCTGAATCATTATATGGTATTAAAACATATCCTCAATTATCTGAAAAGGTTATTAAAATACTCCTTCAGAAGGAGATTGGTCTTCCAACAAGAAATACCTACATATCTGTGTGAGGCCAGATTTTCCTCATGTACTTCAACAAGAACAACATATCACAACAGAGTAAATGAAAAAGCAAATGAAAATCTCTCTGGCTTCTATTAAGCTGGACAACATACAGTTTTGAAAAAATGTGAAACAACGCCACTCTTTTTTTTACCAATATATTGCTTCTGTTGACATAATAGATTTACGATTATTTTCAATTCATTAGCATATTAACTTTTCAGTTTTGATATTAATATGGTAATTCTTGCTAGATACAACCCATAAACAAAAACTTTTTGTGATCCTCAGTTTTTAAAAAGGTAAATGAGTCCTGAGACGAAAGTTTTTGAAAATCATGGTCCTAGAGAGAGAATCAGCAAACAGTGGCCCACAGGTAAAATCCAGCTGCATGCCTATTTTGTAAATAAAGTTTTATTGGAACATGGCCATATCCATATTCTTACATATCGTCATGGTGGCTTTCGTGCTATAACAGCAGGAGCTGAATCCTTGTCACAAACATGATATTGCTCTCAAAGCCCAAAATATTTACTATTTGGGACTTTAGAGAAAAACAATTCCAATATCTCCCCCAGAATTTTGGTTCTCAAGCTTGGCTGCATATCAGAATTACCTGGAAAACTGTTAAAATAATACTAACGTCCCTTCTCCTTCTCCAACACATACACACAGAGGAATTAAGTCAGAATCTCTGGGGTGCCTGAGTGACTCAGTGGGTTGAGCATCCGACTTCGGCTCAGGTCATGATCTCAGTTCCGGAGCCCCCCACACTGGACTTTGTGCTGACATCGCAGAGCCTGCCTTGGATTCTCTGTCTCCCTCTCTGCCCCTCCCCCACTTGCACTCGCGCTTGCGCACTCTCTCTCAAAAATAAACTTTTTTTTTTTTAAATGAACCTCTGGGAGTGGGGTCTAAGCATGGATAGTTTTTTACAATTCTCCAAGTGATTCTAATAGAGAGCCAGAATTAAGAATCACTCTCTTAAATCTATAAGATTTTTAAGCACAAATTGTGGCTTATGGGCTTCCAGACAACATCCAAGGTTTTTCCCATTTAAAACATGGGTTACCATATTTCAAGCCCCTAATATTAGGGTTCTCACCACCCACTGGCCGAACACTAAATCAGTGTCCCATTTATTGTTACAGCAGCACCCCACCGCTAGGTGCAAATTTCAAGATCAGTCAAGTTAGGCTATCTACTGTAGCAAACACTTCTTAAATTTCAGAGACTAACATAATAAAGGTTTATCATGCAAATCATGGTGCAACGTGCTTTGGTAGGGGTCTCTGCTCCACAAAAGAACCCAGTTGTCTCTAGCTAGAGATTCTACTATTCCTGGAGGCCTCAAAGAAATTGCTGGATCCCTCCACAGCCAGCCAGCCAGCCAGCCGGTGAGGAAGAAAAGAGCATGGAGGGTTGAGTGACAGGTGTTTTATGGGCCAGGACCACAGAAGACATACATAACTCCTCTTGGCCAGAACTCATTCTTACTGGCTACAACTAAGTGCAAAGAAAGTATTAAAATGTAGCCTACCTTTCTGCCAAAGAAGACAAGCAAAAACCGTTTTGGTCGATTAGCTTATCCGGGCACAATCATTTTCCTTACCAGTCTTCTACTTCTAGTGCTATGAAGTACCTTCATGCCCCTTGTGATAGGCAGAATGGCTTCCTATTCCCCAGAACCTGTGAATATATCTTACATAGCAAAAGAGACTTTTGCAGATGTGATTAAGATCAAGGACTCCGACAAAGGGAGATTATCTTGGATTATCCAGGTGGGCTCAATATAATCACATGAGCCCTTTCTGGAATGCACTAAGAGACAGATGGGAAGACAGAAAAGGGTTCAAGAGATGCAATGTGCAGGCAGAAAGACAGAGGAAAGAGGCCATGAGCTGAGAACATAGGCAGCCTGTAGAAGCTGGGATGGGCAAAGAATGGATTCTCCTCTAGAGCCTCCCAAGAGGAGGAAAACCATGCCAACACCCTGATTTTAGTCCAGTGAGACTCAGGTCAAACTTCGGGCCCAAAGAACTGTAGCACAATAAAATCATGTAGTTTTAAGCCACTAAATTTGTGGTAATTCGTTACAGCAGCAATAGAAAATACACCCTTCTCTTCCATGTTCCCACTGCTATCAGTGATGCTCCCAAAATTTAAATCTTAATTAGTTGCTCCTTTTCTGAAAATTCTTTAATGGCTTATTGGTCATTCCCTTAATAAATACACAATTCCAGCCACTTTCCCGTCACCAAGATTGTTGTATTGGGCGAGGTAGGCATGATTGCTGCCTCCGTGAAGCTTACATACGATGACCCAGGACACAATCAAAAGACCTTAGCATGCCATTCAATGCCTGCATGATCTACTTCTGAACAACCTGCATAAAATCCTCTCATTACCCGTCTTTCTGCCAGAAAAAAAAGGGGAAAAAAGCCGAGACTTAAGAGTCTTAACATAATGTACTCATTAACATTCATTCCATTGTCTTCCATGGACCTTTTTATTTTTTTAATGTTTCTTTATTTTGAGAGAGGGAGATTAAGAGAGTGAGAGAGAACACGTGTGCATAAGCAGGGAAGGAGCAGAGAGAGAGGGAGACAGAGAATCCTACACAGGGTCCAGGCTGTCAGCACACAGCCTGATGTGCTCCATGGCCCTTTTTAAGAATGCCGCTGGCCACAGTGTGAAATGGTTTGTTCTGTCCCCCTACTCCTGTGTCCACCTGGAAAACTTCTACTTCTTCCTTAAGAGTGATCTCAAATATCACTCCAGAAAATAAGTCCACTCCTTTGTTCACTGCAGATTTGATACATGTAATTGAGTACTTATTTCACTGATTTTAACTGCCTCTTTCCCTGCCCTTATACAGCTTTTAACAGATTGAGAGAGAAGTGGCTGGCAAATCTACTTCTAAATAAAGGCTGAGAGTTTGTTCTTTCATTCATTCATGCTCTGAAAAGAAGTTCATCATGACACATACTTCACCAGAACTTTATTTTGTGGGAAGATTGATAGTACCATAAAAACACCAAAATAGAAGACCAGACAACTTTCTAAACCTCTTTTGCAGTATCTTTCCCAGGATGCAATTCCTATCCATTTCAAAGAGCATCTTTCCTGGAGAACACAAAATAGAGAGGAACTCTGAGAAACGTACCAAACGACAATCATTCTGAATAGATTCTGCATGTTCCTCTTTTAGTGAATTTCTCTTAAATTCATGAAAGTGTATAATACCTATAATTTCAACACATACCTGCAACAGATCGGTGGCCTGTTTGTAGGAATCATTTCATCTGGATGAATTCACTGCATGTGTGTATACAAGAACTGGAAGAAAGAAATCAGTCTTTTACAAACATTTTGAGTGTAGACTGTAAAACTTATGTTGTGAAGTTATTTTCTCATTGTTTAAGTTTTTCTTGAAAATGAGACACTGGTCTGCTTCACGCACTGACACATTTTCCTGGCACAGGCAAGTAGTTCAAGATGCACATTCTTTTTAATTACGTGGACAAGGATCTTCCTCATCAATTATTCAATTTCCTTGCATCTGGATAGTTTATATTCACCACTGTTAACGTTAATATATTTTACTCAGTAATGTATTAGTTGAATTGCTACCTGATGAGTAATTTACTGTTTATAAAAAATATTTTGATAAATTATTACTGTCACTATTGCAAAGCCATTTGGCAGAGCCAAATTTTAACGCATTTTCAACCATTTCTTGAACTATTTTGCGCCCACTATGTGTAAGGTAAAGAGAGAGATAAGAAACACCTGTAGAATAACTCCCAGTTGGTGGATTAAGTTTATTGACCATAGACACATAATTTTCAATATAGGAGTCCTGAACGTCAATACATGAAGTTTCTCTGAACCTTTATCCTTCGTTAAGACCTCTCACATTCAGAATCTAGCAGACATTGAATTCCTACCAGCCCCTGTGGTTTATTTTTCTTACACACTAAATATTAACAGTAATTAACTATTGTCCTCATCCTCACCTCTCAATACATTATCAGTTTTCCAGTGGGCATTGATTCTGTACTGTGGGGTCTAACCCGCTAACCACAGTGGTACAGAGTCGCTAGGGAATTATCCCTCTAGGAGGACAGGAATTCTTCCTACCCCTTAGTCAATGATCATTAAAACCAACCAATACATTGTTAAGCTTAACAAATTGAAATGGCTGTAGGGACTCATTTCTGTCAGCACAGAAAATTGCAATGGTGAAGTCACAATTATCCAACTGGGTTTACAGCTGTATTCACCTTTTCGATAATCAAGTCTACAAAAATATACCCACACTTCTTTCTGCTGAACTCAATCTGGAAGGTTTCTAAAGCCTTCATTTTTATGCAGGTTTCTGAAACCAAGGAAGCAATTGCATCTGAATGAAGTAATGACAAACCCTATGAAACAGAAAAAAAGTTTTTCCACCTAACATAAGCCTTATTTTAAAAAAGGGGGGTAGGGGGTATTTCCAGCCTATATATTTCCAAATAGAGTATTCTCTGAGCCATTATAAAAATTTGGCTGCCAGAAGAGTATCTAGTTTAGTAAATATAAACATGGATACCTAATATTTTAGGAAAGCTTTCAACTACAGGTAACAAACAACCTAAGTGTTGTGTTTTGTTAAATTAGGGAGTGTTTTTCTTTTTTTCCCCATACAGAGAAATCCAGTTACCAATGCTAGATTGGTTCAGCAGATCAATCATGCCAAAGACTCAGCTTTCCTTGACCTTCCCTCATTATTACAAAAAGGCAGCTGCAGCTTCTATAAATATATCCCCTCTCCACCAAGGAGGGGGAAGAGGATAGGACAGCAAGAAGGGATGGTGCCAATATCTGTTTTAACAGGTAATATCCTGTTTTAACAGAAAGCTCCCAGAACATGTTTGTATCTCTTTGGCCAGAATTTTGTCCCAGAGTCACCGTTGGCCTAAAAGTGACAAGAGAGAAGATGCAAAGAGAAAAAGAAAAGCAACTTCAGAAATTCAAAAACTGGCCTGACACTTAAAGCTAGGCCTTAAATTGTTAAGGGCTAGTGCAGCACTCACATATAGGCCTTGGTATTCTACTGTGGACCACAGACAACCTTCCAAATCACCATCAGTGACCCTGATGAATAAAAACAAGACTATTTCATAACTTCTCTAAGCACAGAAACAAGGTCATTGTGCAAACCACAGAAATACCAAACATCTCCATATCCTAAACCGATGCTCCTTTCCCAATTCTGATTTTAGCCTCACTTTACTTCTATCACCTCATACACAAGATTTTTGAAAATGCCCAGAATTATCCCCAACTCCTGATAACATCCAAGCCAGGACAAAGCCACTTCCTTAAACCATCCCCCCAAATCACTTGTTAGTCCCAATCCTATGATAATCCTTTCAAAAATTGCTACTGAAATGCCCCATGTTTTCCTAAGGAAGGTCTCCTTCCTGGCACCCAGTAATAAATCCATCTTGTCCAATCATAGGTGTGTGCCTGGTAGTCTGTCACTGGACAGCACTGACAGAAGATTGGCTCAAACAAGAGTATTCACAACACCTGTGTTTCTTTCCAGCATATTTTTAATTAAAATGCTGCACCTTGATATGCTGTGCTTCAAGATCTGGGATATACTGAACCGAGCATAGGGTGAATAATCAAGAGATAAGGGCTCTAGTCAGTCTTGTCCAGTTAACTAGGTAAGTGACTCCAGGTAAGTCATTAGGGGACAGGAAAGGAACTGACCTCACAATAGTCAAGTGAGCCAGTTAATGTTAAACATGTGTGAGAAATGGCAAAACTGAAGCTCCAGGAGGTTGAGTACATTTTCCTATTTACTTTTGGCAAGTGACAGAACCAGGATTTGAACACAGGTTTTGACTCTAAAGTCTAGAGGTTCTCCATGACACCAAGTCACCTCACCAACTTTTACCTTCTCCCTCTGTAAACCGACCAAATAGTTGAACTAGAACTTTAAAGACCCTTTCCATGCACCATTCTAGATCTCTGAATGATGAATCATAATATTTACATTTACTTTTTTAGTCCCACCTGATCCATAGGTGAAAGGTACAGGAATAATGTAAGGTGATGTATGCTGATGGATTTTTGAATTTGAGCAAGCCCTTTTCAAAAGGGCATAAATCATGAATTTGATCTACCATTTGAACTCCCATGGTGACTCAATTTTCACTTCCTTGTAAGTTAAAATAGGACTACTTCACTTAAGGAACTGTGTGAGAGCCTATAGAAAGGGGCTGAGAACAGTAAAGCCTTAATAATAAAAGCAGGAAAACAGATCTGAACTTAAGCACTTTAACATTTGCATATTCACGTGGGATACCTTTGCAAACCAGTAATAGACAAACACAAGAAAATATAATCACACAATTGAATAAGGACAAATGTAAAATATATGCTTTTTAGTCTCACTGATTTAATACAATTTTGTTTTTTTAAGAGAAATAGTAATCAGCAGTTGAGGCTTTGGGGAAATACACACTGAAGGACTAGAGGAAAAAATGTCATTTTGTAACTTGCTTTTGGAAGACAATTTGTAACATGCATCCAACACTTCTATTATTTTTGCATATCACCTTTGACCCAGAATTTCCCTCTGAACAAAAACCACATGTGTGTAAAGAGTTAGCCACAAAAAATGTTTGTGAAAATACTATTCATAATTGGTGAAAATAAGTAAAAAGTTAAAAGATTAATAATAGAAGATTGGGTAAATAAATTGTAGTTTATTCATGCAGTGGAAGTCTTTGGATATTAAAAATGTAAAGAAAAAACGATGATATGGACAAATGTTTAAAACACATTGCTAGGTTGATAAATGAAAATTACAAATGAGTGATTGAGCTTCTGCTTTAAATAGATGTGTATATATAAGTGTTGTTATGAACTGTTTTTGTGCCCCTAAACTCATCTGTTGAATCTAATTCTAAATGTGATCGTATTTAGGAGGTAATCAGTCATGAGGGTGGAGTCTTCTTGAATGGGATTAATGCGCCTTTAGAAGAGTTGGGAGAGCTACATGGCTTTCTTTCCCCCAAGTGAGGATACAATGAAAAGTCAGCAGTCTGCAACCCAGAAGAGAGCCCTCATCAGAATCCACCCATGCTGGGACCTTGATCTTGGAATTCCAGCCGCCAGAACAGTGAGAAATAAACCTCCATTCTTTATAAGCCATAGCAGATAAAACTGAGTAAATTAGGGGCGCCTGGGTGGCTCAGTCGGTTGAGTGTCTGACTCTTGATCTCGGCTCAGGTCATGATCTCACAGATCGTGAGCCTGCTTGGGATTCTGTCTCTCCCTCTCTCTCAAAATAAATTCTCCTTTTTAAAAAACTGAGTAAAATGGGTACAAATGCATTTTTTTTAAAAGACTCACATGTGTCTAGTAATTATCTCTGATGGGATTATGGGTAGTTTTATCATCTATTTATATACTATTCAGATGGTAGCTGCACTTGTAAGCAGAGCTTAACAGAGAAGTTGAATCAGTATGTTGTACACCTGAAACTAATGTAACATGGTGTCAACTCAAAAAGAATTTCTTTAAATATACTGTTTAGTATGTCAAATGCTAATCTCACTTGCCCTTAAAAAAAAAAAAAAAAAAAAAAGTTAAAAGGTAAGCCCTCACCATGCCATGAACTAGCTCACAGACACCAAGCCAAGGGCCATCTCTATTCTGAGAACCACGAATACCCTTATCCTAAGAGGTTTTTCAAATAGTTTTAATTCTCTGCTCTGCAATTTGGAAATCTAGAGTGAAAGGAATACTGTATGTGTAAACATAAATTTTTAAAAAGCAAAAATTATTAAAATAAGAGTTATTTATCTTGTAAGATTTTCCATTGTGGTATTAGCCACATTGACTTCTGAGTTATAAAAGCAATTTGTTTCCTTGGAATATTTGCTTTAACATGTTGCATTTCTTTTTTTTTTTTTTTTTTTTAAGCCAATGCAATGTTGCAAACCAACAATTGTGCAATGATATTTGGAGAGAGATGGTATCACAGCAGAAATGTGTATTTAGTTAGTTTTCCTTTGGGCACTTTTTAACATAAAGGACTTTTAAAAACCAAAAAGTATGTGCCTTATTTAACAGCTACATTAATAGTATAAATTTAAACCCTACTAAAATGAGAAGTTGAAGAATTAGTTTGCCCACGTAGAAAATATTACAATAACCACCTTGTATTTGTTGTTCATAGTTATTTAGTTTTTTAAATAAGCACTATTTTATTTCCTCCTCTCATCCCCACTGTGAAGGAGATAGGGTTATCCCCATTTTGCAGATGAAGAAATTAAGGCACAGAAAGTTTTAAATAATTTGAAAGTTTAAATAACTTTAGCAAAATCATACAGCCAAAAAGAGGAGAACGTGGATTTGAAGTCAAGTCTCTGACTCCAATCTTATGTTCTGGTCACTACGTACATTGTTCACTATGTATTAGACTCCTTTGGGATCACATTGTATGATGTGGCTATCTTTCTCATTCATTACATATTGAGCTTAGAAAGAGCTCTTCACATCATAGGATGGACTATTATGAAGCCATTCAAAATCGATTTTGAAAAACCTTTGATGATTTGGAAAATACCCACAATTTAAAGTTTTACGTATATACCATGGAGTTTGAATATGTAATTGGTATCCTCTTCTTCCCCAGCTTGGGATACAAACAGATTGCAGTATATTTCAAAGCACAACTCCAAGTCTCCCAGTATCTTTTTGAATTCTTTTCCCTAGTATGTCCAATTATTCCCATGATGCTTATTCTATTCAGAGGACCAACATTGTTTGCTCTCATCTTGCCCCTTGATCCCTTGTAGGTTGGATGACTGCATGATGACTGCCCTGTTGATGCTTGTTCTTCCAGAACTTCCTTCTGTATTGATGTTTTCAGTGCTGGAGACTCGATAGCCATGCCTGATGCAGCCTCCTGTATAGATTACATACTGGGGATTCCTGGGGTCCTTGCTTACCACTGTAGCTGCAGTAGAACCAAAGTAGCCTATAAAGATGGGCTTGAACAGAAACACCTCCTCTGGGCTTTGCCAGAATTTCCAGCTCAGACTTCAGTCCAGAAAAAGGAGTTCTTAATTACGTCAAAGGATACTCCTATGTCAAATCTGGCTTGAGCTGCCGAAGCTGCAACTCTTTCGGTTAATGCACACATACACTTTTATTCCAAAATGATAGGGTTCCAAAAGGTTCTGAATTAAGCTCCTTGGAGAATCAGAACCAACCTTCCCTCGCTACATTTTCCTATTAGTATTTTAACTTAATCTCTAGATGTGCTGTTTATCAGATAGCAGGGCATTCCTTTGCATTTTATGGACATCTGAACTTGGTAAGTATCATCCCAGTCCATCCTACTGGATGTTTTAATAACTTTTAAACTGAAAATTATCCCAAGGCTGAGGTTTCCTCATAGGAAATCCTGTTTCTATGAAACTTCTGTGTAAAAATGCTGCCCAAATTTCCTCTGGCAGAATCTAAGTCTGTGTACTCAGAGATATGCCGAGGAGGGTCATTTGACTGCCTTAGTCTCAGATGGCCAACCCCATAGCACTTGTAAAAAAAAAAAAAAAAATAAGGTGCTGTTACAAGGTTATGCATATTTACTAATTTGCATAGAAAAATAAATGAAAAGGAAATAATTACATTAATTCGCAGTCAGAGCCATGAAAGCTGTACAGAGCACAACGCCAAGGGAAGCCAGTTAAAAGGACTCCACCAAGAGTACCCTGTTATTGCCTTGTCTAGTGACTCTGATGGTGGTTATCCTTCTGTAGGATGGATAATATAGTATTGAGGGATTTTTATTTGCTTAAAAATGATGCCACACTAATGCTTCCATCTGTAGTGTAATTTTTTTATTCCCTTTCTCTTGTGAAACAAATACCAGCAAGTCAGCCATAGGGGACGAGTGATCTTAGGAATTCATGTGTACCTTGAAGGCTCAGAAGAAAAGAGCTCAGATGACTTCTCAGGTTGAAAAAATGGATGTGTTTGTAGGCCATACTAGGCAGACCGCATACCACTCTTATGCCAGGACTTGTAGAAGCTAGAGTCCCTTCAAAGAAAATTGACCCAGGGAGTCAAGTTCCTGGGTGCCAGGAACTGTATAAACCCTGGACCTCAAGGAGAAGCAACCTGGATTGAAAGCTATCTCATGAACATCCGATTAACAAGGACAGCATGAATAACATTCTCCTGCAGTGTCAATGAGAGGTGGTCATCTAAAGAAAGATGATCCTTTTACAGAGCCACAGGAGTACAGCAGGAAAAATGGCAGCAGGAAATCCCACAGATAGATTTAACACCAGGGCTCTTCCTGCTCAGAGAGGGAGAACCTCAAATGAGATACTAGATCAACATATGGACGGACGCTTGGTCCCCTTTTAATTTAATTTGGTGAAATAAAAGGTATGTAACTATGCATAGCCATTACTTCTCCATGTCTTTATCTTCTAAGTTAGCTGCAATGGGCATGCGTTACTATTTTTAAATTTAACATGACTTGCTTAAAGTCATTAATCTGACAAATTACATTAATTAGATATGTATTATCTTACATGTTAGCTTAGTCATTAGAGAATATACTATCAGTTTAAAGAAAACTCTTTAATACTTTCAAGCCACAAACATACAGAAAATTTTACCTCGATGTGCTAGAAAAGATGAAATGTGGTTAGAATATATAGCCAAGGAGATAGGCAAAAATCTCTTAAAACAAATGTTTCTTGAGGATATACTGGCCCTGATAATGTTACACATTCCCTCATCTCCTACAGGAAAGGTGTAGGCGGGGAGAATGTAAACATTTTGTTTAATAAATGCCTGGTCCTGTTGTAAGTATTTCTGAAGATTTCTTCCTGAGAACAGTAATAACAACAACAACTTAGGAGATACATCTCATTTATCCTTGTGCCAAAGAAGGCTTTTTTTTTTTTTTAATTAAAAAAACGTTCTTGTCAACTTTGCCCTGTATCCTCTTATCTAGGTTGGCCACGTCAGAATACAGGTGAAATCAAGATGGCTTTTAAAATTTCTCTTTACTTTTGCTCCCTATAGAAAAGCCCTTCAAAAAATGTATTGCCAATGACTCTGATTACTGTTATGTGAAATAACCAATGGGAAATTTAAACACATACACACACACACACACACACACACACACACACAGCATTTACACTTAGACTATGTTTTAAATTGGACATTCAATTGTACTGTGACTTCCTTAAAACCATCTAATGATTTATTTTAACCTCTTTTATACAAAACACATTCTGGTAACAAAATGTATGATTTCAGAAAAGGAAAATGGAATGTTACTATGATTAAAGGAAATATTATTTCTGGAATAAAATAGGATTAAAATTTACTATTTATTTACTTATATTTTACTTGCATTTGACTGAAACCTTCTGTTTACAAACTAACACACTGCGAGGATCTAGGGAGAAATAGCCAATCCTTTATTCTCACAATACATAACTTTTAAGGTTTGTGGTAAACTGCTCATGAGATGCTGAATCTTGGGGGCAAAAATCAATCAAAAACAAAACACTTCAGCTAGACTCAAATCAGAATTTCCTGGAGGACCGTCGTTGCTTTTCTGAGTGTAAACTCTTCTATCTCATCTACCATGTGCTCCTACCCATCGTGATTGTAGAGAATAGTAGCGCTGTGATTCAAAGTCAAAAATTAATACATTACAGTGGATTTGAGAGTGAAGCATTGGAACTGGTCAGATGACTTTCTGTGATGAAAACCCACAACTAAGAAAAATTAAACTTCCTATAATTTTGTAAATTACAGGAGGAATACCTGTAATTATCCACATAAATGATGACAAAAAATTTGCCCTTAAGGGGTTGGATTACATTTGAAGGGAGGCTGCCTTGTTTGCTATGCTCAAGAAAGAAGGCATGTTGACACACAAGAGAATAATAGCAAATGCATTCTGGATAGCACTGAGAAAAAGGAGTTTAAAGAAACCTGATAAACAGGACAGGGCTCTTTTCTATAAGGCGATTCATTCAGCAAGTCCAACAAAACAAGAAGTCACCCGTGATAGCCAAAACTATCTCTACACCTACACACACACACACACACACACCACCTTTTTAAGCTAGCTCCACCAACACAACATTAACTGGCAGATTGTAATCTAGAGTGAATCCAGATCTGATGTTTGTTTTCCTTTTTGGACCTGGCTACCACTGTAAATCAAGCCTGACTCCCCTCAAATAGGAGAGAGTCCTATGTGCTCTGGAAGCTATAGAATTCCTGCCCCTGGGTAACTGGTGAAGCCTGCAAATGGTAATCCTATCACAAAACAAAACAAAATCAAAAAACAAACAACAACAAAAAACCCATCACTTTCTTTAGTCCAGGTAAATTAGACATTGAAGATAATGAAAATGACATGCATTATTCCTGTAACCAGTCTTCCAAAATACATGGTCTCATTTATATATAGCTTTGCTCCTTAAGAGATATTTGAAGACAGACAAGCCTAAGGTTAGAACATGTTATGTCAAGCAATTTAGAAAATCCCATAACTTATGTTATTTTTTCCCCCTCCACAAACAGTTCACATGCAGTATTCCAGGTGGAAAGTTCATTAGCATCCCCCTAACACATTATGAAATCCTAATAGAAGACACTTCCATCTATCAGCAAAGTGTTTCTCTTTCTTAACTGTACATAATACATGAACTTCAGAGAATAAAAGTCCTCAGTAACACATTATTTCTAAGAAAGCTCCTCTCACCACCCTTCCCACAGAGTAAGCACTGATCCTTTTGCAGGGTTTTGACATTTATCTACTTGAATACAAAGGTGGTTTGAAAATTCTTGCTATGTTTGTTATATAATTCTAATGGACCAACACCCTTCAATAAACAATCCAGTGCTCTTCAAAACAGAAATAGCTCATTTAGCCTAGTCAAAAACATGTGGGAAGTATCATCAAATGGAGCTCTGCTCTGGGTAGTCCCATTAAAACCAGTCACAAAATAAACATATAAATGTTCTTTCATAGACAAAACATTATTCTTAATTGCCTAGGTTACACTCTGCAATCCAGTTGAACACTTTCTGAAACTACATGTCAATTCAACAATGCTATGTTGTTTTATTGCATCAACTGGTGCCTAAAAGATTGTGGTATTGGAAAGTATTTGGAGTCAAAAGTGGGAAGACATGCTTGCTATTTCCAACGCTTATGTCCAGTGTTCTCTTTTGCCAAATATTGTTTAATTCTAGGGCTTAAGTAGTTCTTAAAAATGTCAACCCAAAGAGGAAATGCAAGCTATCTAGGAGGAAAGGGTCGGAAGAGGGAGGAAGCAACCATCTACTTGGGTCCTACTCCACAGCCCTAAAGGGACACCTGGGATTATATCTTCTGTGCACATCTCTAACCACCCAACTACAGTCTTCATTATTCACAGAAACATACCGGTGTTTACAATTTTAAACAATCCAGAGAAAATTGAAATGATCAAACTAGAAATGCCTTTACTACAAAAGGTAGTATGTATGCACATATAATACTAAAGATCTTAATATAAGAAATTAAGTTTATACACAACTTAGATATGCAGGGGTTTTGAGGTGACCATCTAGAGCTACAATCTTTATACCTAGATCCTTCTACGATTGCTCCAAAAATGTACATTCTGGACCTATGATGCATTAGCTGCCCCCAGTGGTTAAAGTTCCTACTTTCCAATGGACATAGCAGAACAATACTTCATGAAACAACAGCATAACCTATGTTAGATTGACAGTACAGGAATCCTAACAAAATGCTTTTGGAAGGCCTTTTAAAAGGTCAGTTAGAAATAACCAGATGTTCTTCATTACATTGTCACCAGTACTTCTATCTCTGTTTATCTGTCATTGCCTCAAGCCTCGGTTCCTGTTGATTAAATCTGTCTTAGCAACAGTTACATAATTTTGCTTCTAGATATGAAATGGCCATAGGGACTCTACTTTCTGGTTAACCTGTCTTAATGAATCGCCACAGGAACGGAACATGGTAAAATAGAATCAAGTTAAGGCATAATGATCTCTCCCCACCTTTTTCCTACACAGGTCTCTGAATATTCTCGTATATATCCCTGTATCCTTTCATTTGTAAATAAGGAAACCTGTATGGAGTTTAGCTTTTAAACAATGATGCCATCAGTGGTCACATTTCTTACAAAGATCTAGAATTTATTACACATCAAAATGAGCAACTAAGAAGGAAACAATTCTCCAAAAAGTAAAAGCTTTAGCTAATTTGCATAATCACTAAAATTAGCACCAAGTGATACTGAAAAAGATAGAATCCACTCACCATCAAATTGTCATTCCCATACCAAACAGATACATATTCACTAAGTAGGAAAATGCCTACTTAAATGCTCAGATTTTCTCTGAAACACTTAAAAGTGTTTTTCCAAAATATTGTAAGTCATGGTATTTTAGGCCTCCTCACATCTGCCATATAAAGTCAAAGATTATTGGGATTTTAATGGTAAGTTAAATACATAGGCAGGCAAATTCTGTGTGTACAGATAACATTCCAAAAGCATCCCATTGTTGTTTGCACATCCTATTTAGTCATGAGATACTGAGGAAGTATGTGTTGACAGAGTATTTACAAACCGTCTTAAGGGCAGGCAGTCCATGAGTTGGAAGACAAAACAGCCTCCCAGTCACTTGTGATTGTCCGGATGTAGGGGACACTTGAATCTCCCTCCCTCAAATATTTATGGAATTCTGAAGCCATATAGGCTGCTCCGTGATAAATCTGGCTTCTGGTGGGTAAATAATAGATCCATCTTTTCCTACATTTTTCTGGTTATTTTGCTCAATAGGTTGCATAAAACTCCTTCTCTAATGCCTATTTGACAAGTATTTTTTCTAGGAAATAAAACTGGGATACCCAGAAAGTTCTCAATCACAAAAAAAAATTAAAAATCTGAGAAGTATTCCATGGTTGAGGACAGTCAAGCACCCAGTCCATTAATAGGAGACTCCCATCAAATACTAGGTCTTTGTCAATAAAGCCTCAACTCTTAAACTTGCCTAAAAGGCCCCCAAGATTTTGCCACCAGCTTCATTTTCTCCTCCTCTGTGGAATATCTAAGCTGACCACTAAGGGCCAATTCGCCTGGTTTCTGCTGTTAGAACTCTAGTCTGTAAGTACTCATCATGATCATTCTAAGACAATAATCACATTTCCCCTTGCAAGACAGTCATTTTTGCACCCATTTTTGCAGCTAGGAGCGACCATATTTCCTGGTAAAGGGAACATGTGGCTGGAATGTCCTCTTCCCTCTTCTTCCTGTGTGGAAATGATGCCTGGTGCTGTGGCAACCATGTGAAAAACCACCCAGCCTCAAGCAGAGGAGGGAAGAGCCAGCAATTTGAAGGAACACAGAATGGAAAGCTATACAGAGTCTATATGCTTGACAGCGTTGTGAACAAGAGAAACCAGCCCAGCAACCACCTATCATCTTGCCTCTTGCTATGTGAGAAAAAAATAAACCGCTATTTATTTAGGCCACAGTTAGTCATATTTTCTGTTACTTGCAGCCAAAATCATCCTGCATAAGAACTTCTGTTTCATGCCTTCAGTGTGGTCCCATCAGACAATTTATCATTGCCCCCAACATCACACACTTTCCCACCTTCATATCTTTTCTCTGCTTGGCTTTGCATATGGCAAGGTTTTAATGAATAGTATAAGATGAATGATGTGAACTGGTTGATGAAATTTTAAGCCTAAATAAGCAGTCCATGATTGGGTCAATAAATAATTCTTCACTATGGTATGTAAGGCATGGCACTATAGTTATTTTACCTTTTGAGCTTCCATTTAATCAGAATCATTCTATCCATTTCAAATGGCAACTTCTTGTGCTTTGCTTTTATAAAGAAACAAAAGGCCTCAACACTAATTTGATATACAGGGTGGTTGTTTAGAGGACAGGAACCAGCTTTCCTGCTGTGTTTTATAGAAAGTCTAGCTTGCTGCTGGCACTCAATGAATATTAAATTATAATAATACTGCTATGAGTATCATTCAGATTCTGACATTGTTATAACTTTCTACTCTGTTTCTGAAGTGTGTGAGATCCTATAATAAAAATGTTTTATAGAAGCGAATGCACATTACATAGAGTTTGTCAGTCACCTTAACCAGGTTGTATTAAGAACGTGTTGGGCTGAAATAAAAATGTGCTTTAAAATTCTATGTTCAAAATGTGTGATTCAACTGCAGGAGCATAAGTTTCCTAATTTACTATAATAAATTACTTTCCAAAAACATTATCAGAATGCAATTATTCTCAATTCTAGGGCCAAAAACAACAACAACAACAACAACAAAAAACACTCTTTTCTATAGGAAAACTGAGGTAGGGCAAAAAAGAGTTTTCAAATATAAAAGCTTAAGTCATACCTCTATTTAAAACAATTCCAGTGACATTTGATTTTAATAATTTTAAAACTATTAGGGTGCCTGGGTGGCTCAGTCAGTTAAGCATCTGATTTCGGCTCAGGTCATGACCTCATGGCTCATGAGTTTGAGCCCTGCATAAGGCTCTGTGCTGACAGCTCAGAGCCTGGAGCCTGCTTCAAATTCTGTGTCTCCCTCTCTCTCTGCCCCTCCCCTGCTCATGTTCTGTCTCTCTCAAAAATAAAAATAAATATTACAAAAATTTTTAAATAATTTTAAAACTATTGCATGTAGAAGGGGAATATAATTATTAAAGAAAAAGAAGTTTTAAACTCATTCATATAACTATCACCTTAAAGAATACAAAGTTTCCAAGACAGCCCAGATGGCACAAGTCATATCTCAAAACTTCCAAAGCAGTCTTAATGCTTCATGGAATTTTGTTTGAAATTGTCTTTACTTATCAACCTAAGGGATTATTAAAGCACAATGATGGGCCATTGTCTTTTTAGCTGTTTGTTCATCCATTCTATTTCTGAAGCTCTACCAAACTTTCTTTTTGCTTATTTAACTCTGTTTTCATAATCAGCCCTTCAGCTGAAGAGAGGAACACCCTTGAAAAACTTATTAAAAAGTATGGAGAAGTTCTTTAAGATGGAATAACCTTCATTTAAAACCATGTTTATTTTACTCCTGGGCATTTATCCCAGAGAAATGAAAACCCGTGGTCATACAAAAACCTATATGCTAATGTTCACAGCAGCCTTATGTCCAATAGCCAAAAACTGGCAACAACCCAGATGTCCTTCAACAGGTGACTGGTTACACCAACTGCAGTACATGCATAGCATTGAACACAACACAGCTATAAAAAGGATATTGATGCACGTAACAACCTACGTGAACCTACAGGAGAATTGTGCTAAGTGAAAAAAAGGCCATCCCAAAAGGTTACAAAGTGTATGATTTCATTTACATAGCATTCTTGAAATGACAAAACTAAAGAAATGGAGAACAGATTAGTGGTCGCCGGGGTTTAACAGGGCAGAAGAGCAGAGGGGAAGTGAGTATAGCTATAAAACGGCAACATGACGGATCCCTAAGGTGATGGAAACATTCTGTGTTTTGACTATAGTAATGTCAATATCCTGATTGGGGATATTATACTGTTAATTTTGCAAGATGTGACCATTAGGGGAAATTGGATTAAAAGAACTCTATATTTATTACAACTACATGTGAATCTTTAGCTCAAAATATAGTTGAATTTTTTCCTAGCTTCCATTCCATCTCTGATGTTTCTTGGAACCACGTGTCCTATTTTCAGTCCATCTGGTTCACACAGTCTAATCCAGCCTTAAGCTTCATGGATGGACATATAATTCAGACTTAATCAGCCAGCATGGTCCAACTGGTTATCACCACCGATTGGTTCAGGAATGGTCATGTGATTCAAGTAGTGCAGTGATAGTCAACTGTACTGTAGAGAAAGAGAAACTCTCTTTACTGAAGTTGCTTAATTTTGTAAGATGAAAAGCTAGAACCAACAGGGCCCCCGACATTGAGCCAGAGTGGAAGAAAGCAGAACCTTAATGACAGTTTGTGCCCCTGAATCCAACCATGCCTAAAGCTAGTATACCCTCTAGACTTTCCAGTTATGTGAGCCAGGAAATAAATTTAAAAAAAAAAAAGTGTAACAAAAATACCACAATATAGTCTTGAAAATCTACCCATATTTTCTTCTATTAGTTTTATAGTTTCCCAAATGGTTGTGTATGAAACACTTATTCACTAATGCAGATTTTCCTCACTGATTCAAGATTCTAAGTTTCTCAAATGCTGAATCCCTATACGTATTTGAGTCTGAGGAGGGATGTTAATTTGTTTAACCATCTGTGTCTCAGTACCATGTTATTTTAATTTCGGCAACTTTATGATACACTTTAATGTCTGGTTAGGCAATGTTTCTTCTTAGTATTTTGTGTTTTTCAGAATTCTTTCAACTATACTTGCATGTTTATTCTTCAAACTGAAATTTAGAATCATTTTGGCATATTCCTCACTACCCTCCCCATGACAAATCAAGATTTTGATGATACACTGTGTATAGCATAAATTTAAACCAAATTGACCTCTCTTAAAATAAGTTAAGCCTACTTTGTCTAAGTAGGACAAAATGGAGGTATGTCTCTCCATTTATTCAAATCTTTTGTCATGTTCTCAAATCTTTTTGTCATACTATTCTGTATGTTGTAGTTTTATTCATCTAATTCTTGCACATGTCTTAGGACTATTCCAGATATTAGATGCTATTTAGCTATAGAAGCAAATGCAAGGTTTTCCCTTTATATTTTCTTTATAAGAACATGATAGATCAAAAAGCAACTGGCTTTATTTTGTACCCATGTACCTTAATGAATATCCATATTTTCTTATAACATTAATAAACCTGAAAGATGTATCATTTTTTCAACATTTTCAAAAATAAGTTGTTTTAAAATACTTCAAGAAACAATTGGGTGAACAGTATAATTTAAAATGAAAAGGCAGCACATCTGGGTGACTCCGTCGGTTATGTGTCTGAATTTGGCTCAGGTCATGATCTCACAGTCCACTGTCTCTGGGTTCAAGCCCTGCATCAGGCTTGGGGCTGACTAGCCTAGAACCTGGAGACTGCTTTGGATTCTGTGTCTCCCTCTTTCTGCCTCGCCCCCGCTCGCACTCTCTCTCCCTCTCAAAAATAAACATTAAAAAAAAATAAAAACTAAATTAAATTAAATGAAATTAAATGAAAAGGTGATGCTGGTTTAAAACATACACATACTGGGGTGTCTGGGTGGCTCAGTCGGTTGAGCAACTGACTTCGGCTCAGGCCATGATCTCACGGTTGTGAGTTCGAACCCCGCGTCAGGCTCTGTTGCTGACAGCTCAGAGCCTGGAGCCTGCTTTGGATTCTGTGTCTCCCTCTCTCTCTGCCCCTCCCCCACTCATGCTCTGTCTCAGCAATAAACAAATACAGTAAATAAATAAACAAATAAATAAACAAACAAACAAACAAATAAATAAATATACACATACCATGCCCTACACATATATACATATGAATCCTTTGGATTTGAACATGCTTTCTTCTAGAATTTAAATACTAGCAGAACAAGGAATTCAGGAGCTTGATAAAGCACTCACACTACTTTCAGAGCTCTTCCTGTTATACCATTTTGTTTCTCTAATAAGAGTGATTGCCCCCAAGAAACCCACTTTTCCAGTGATTCTCAAAATCAAATATTGTGATTTTAAAATCAGAAAAGGAAAAGCATCTTACCTGAAGCTTCTGTTACTTTAAAAAAAAAAAAAACACACAGGTTTACAACGTGTGATTAACAACGCACATAAACTTGGCTCTGTGATTTTGTATTTAGATAATGATTGAAATCCATTAAACGATCCTTTTATGGTTGATGATCTGTCAGTTGAACATCCAGCAGTTTCTTTTTATAGAAATATGATTTGATCTGCAGTGTCCTGGAACATGTTTTTCCAGCTATTTGGCTTCAAGCTTATGCTAATTAACAGGCTTTATCTCACAACTTCCGTGGCACATTAAAATCACCTCCCTCTAGAAGCTTTCTTTGATGAACCAATGAAATTTCTACAGCATTTGCTGTAGGTACTACTCAAGTGATAATTTTGTTTTAATCCTTTGTAGCAAATCTTAGTTTCTATAGGTCTTCTTTCTCTACACCCCTTAAAAGGTCTTTGAGAGAAGGAGGAAGTAATAGGTTTTGAATTCCTAAGTGCCAGGCTAAATCTAATTGTTTTAAATATATATATTTTTATGGTAAATATTGGATCTTATTGACCATTCTATCTCCTAAGACACTTACTCTAATGTCCAGTAAATAACAGTTGTATGTTACTTATATGATTAAACACTCATCAGTATTTCTTTTTTAAATAATTTCCATCTAATTGAAACAACAGTTTCCTTATTGCCATTAGTACTACTCTAGCTGTCAGTATTAACAATCAAAGTTCATTGCTAATCAAGAAATGTAACGAATTTAGGACTTTAATTATGAAGAGTCAATAGGTTTCTATCAGAGCATTACATTTTCTCAAAGAAACACCCTGAGCTACAGCAAAGCCTTGTGGAAAGATATAGAAGATTCATTTGTCCTTTCGTAACTGTTCTTTTGACCAATAATTACATCATAACTTTAGTCAACTCCTACTTTTTTCTGATTCTGCTAATGACACTGGTTAGTTTGTATCTAAATCCCAAAACCATAGATTGAACTCCCTCATGTGTACATGAAATGAGACTAATAACAACCACTTATTGAGTGACTATTATGTGTCAGGTACCGAGCTGAGGAATCTACAGGTAATTTGATTTAATTATTATGACAACCCATGAAATTGATATTATCCTCATTTTAATGAGGAGAAAACAAAGGCTGAGGGGAACAACTTCAGATGGAATGTAAAGTCTGAACTCATCCATGTACATGCACAATAAAAAAGCCCCTAAAAATTGAATCCCCATGAGTGGCAGGAGTAATCTAACTTCCTAGTGAACTTTAAGAAATCAGGGAATGTGCATGTGGCAGTTATTATGACCGGAAACAGAAGCTAGGATAGTGCAAATGAGCTCTCATTGGAAACACTTCCAAAAAATTATCTCACTGAAACTCCCTGACCATCCTATTAAATCACTGTTATTTCCATTTACAGATGGGAATGCTTCAAAGTCACATAGCTAGGAAGTAGCAGATACAAATCTAATCTGGTTATTGTAGATCCAAGACCAACACTCCCACCATTTAACTCCAGTTCACAGATATGGTGGAAGACGTAGCAAAAACTGTCCCTCATGGTGTCACACTCATAGCATTGTAAAGTTCAGCTCAGCCTCAGTGCAGACACTGTTTCAAGCCTGCATCAACCGAAGTAACTGCTGATCTTTAACTTTACAAAAGAGAAAACATCTCTTTGTAATGTATTTCCTTTTATAGCCTATTTTTTTCCTTCCTGGATATCAACAAAGTGCCAACCAAACGAGTTCAAATTCTGTAAATAACTTTTAGTCCAATTGATGCTACACAGTTTGACCTACATATTATAAAATGGACTATTTGAAAATCATGTACATAAATTATTTCAGCTTAACTATTCTGTACAATTCCACATGCCACTCACCAAGGACCATTTTTAAAGCCTTCAAGTTGCTTTCCAAATTCTCCTACATCCTCCACAAGGTCTTACTGTTCTACTTATGGCAGAGATAGCTGTGCCCCCCTCCACACCTCAGCCTCTCACACAGTTAGGCTGGGGATGTAGGACCAGGTTGAGCTGATGAACTACTTATACATTAAATCATTAAACCTCACAATAAGTTAGGCATTCTGTGTTTTCTTAGATTCAGTATATGTCTACTTGGCATCCATTTATCATATGGCTAGTTATATTAACTATATCTTCTGTGTGTTTGATGCTACGATAGTTAGATGCCTCACAGACCTGGGGAGAGCTGCCCCTCCAAGGGCTGGCCCCTTCTTAGAGTAAAAAGCTTGGCTGGGAGCATATCTCCTATATACAAACCAGCCAATCCTAAGTCTATACCTCTTAACCACCTCTTTATCTCTCACACACCAAGCCTGTATTTCTGCATGAAATCTAACCCCACCCCACCCCCAGAGCCAGATACCAGACAACGAGAAACCACCCCTATAACTTGAAGCCTGTGAGAATTATTCAAACTGACCAGTTCTAAACTATTTACCCTTCCCTGCCTTACCCTTCCTGTGGAAACCCCAAGAAAAACTCTGACCCAGATTTTCCCTTCCCTCTTGTCTTATACCCCCTGACCAAGACATGGCACTTCCCCCACGGCCCAGTGTGGTATTCAGTTACCCTTCTCTGGGACCTGTGCGTATAATAAACTTCTTCCTTCCAAGCCCCTCTCCTTTGGCTGTACCACTTTTACCATATCATATCCAACATGGACATCCTTGGAACAGCAGTTACCATCTTTAATCTCATTTTAGAGAGGATGAAACGGAGGCACAGAGTGTTTAAATAATTTGCCTAAGATAACATGATGAGCCAATATTCTAAACCAGGCAGACAAGTTCCAGATAGCAATAAATCAAGGTTCTGTCTTCTCTGTTACCCTCTCCCCCTCTATACTCTACCTGGAACAGTGCCTGGCCTAATGGTTTTTCTCTGAATTCAATGGATGCGATGTAAAGCCACTTGTGTATTTTCAGTGTTCTCAAAAGCAACAGCCATAGATTTAGTACTTGAATTGACAGTCTGTTATCACAAATCCTAGTGTGTGTGTGTGTGTTTTAATTTTACTCAGTTTTATTTGTAGTCTTTAGATTTCTAGATACAGTGCTATTCCATAGTTTTCGTGGTCTCCTGGACATAAATCTCTCAGTATTCTTGAGCAGCTATGACAAAAGTCCAGTCCCATTGTTTCTGAAATACGTAGGAGTAGGAAGACAGCGTCTAGGAGATTATCCACGAGGTATATTCACAAAGACAGGTAAAATAGCATTTAGGAAGATGAGAGCTTCTCTTTTAAGTTAAACCATATCTAAGTCACCTCTACATCAAGGCATCAATATTTCTACCATCTATCATCATCAAAGCTCCCAGGATTTCTGCCACACTCAAGCAGGCTAATCTATCATGACTGGATATAAAACCAGATATTATAGCCTCAAACTTTAAGGAAAAAAACCAAGGCCAATGTAACTTAACAATGCAATAGATTAGTTCCTCTCAAGAAACAGATTTCAATAGTATCTCAAGACATCTAAGTAACTCCTTGACCTCCATTAGATCTTATATTAACTCATTCTCCCAAGGATCCTTTGGAAAAAGACCAGAACACTTATATGGAATTCTTAGACAAGAATTTAGGTGTTCACACTAGATTGAGGCCAAGAGCAGGGAAGAAAGGTTTTGAGCTAGAACAATGTATAATTCTTTTTTTCTTTAACATTTATTTATTTTTTAGACACAGAGAGACAGAGCATGAACGGGGGAGGGTCAGAGAGAGAGGGAGACACAGAATCTGAAACAGGCTCCAGGCTCTGAGCTGTCAGCACAGAGCCTGACACGGGGCTTGGACTCACAGACCGCAAGATCATGACCTGAGGTGAAGTCAGCCACTTAACTGACTGAGCCACCCAAGCGCCCCAATGTATAATTCTTTATAAACACCAGTTTTGCCTTGCATATTCAGCTTTAGTTTTAAAAAGTATTTTTAATAAATATTTGCCAGTACATGCAGAAAGATAAGAAAACCTGTTAGGGAAAATTACCAATGCCCTAGTCACCTGTTTCTAAGAGAGCTTCAGGGCACCTTGGTGGCTCAGTGGTTAAACATACAACTCTTGGTTTCAGCTCAGATCATGATCTCATGGTTCATGGGTTTGAGCCCCATGTTGGGTTCTGTGCTCACAGCAGGCCGCCTGCTTGGGATTCTCTCTGCTTCTCTCTGCCCCTCCCCTGCTGGCTCTCTGTGTCTGTCTCTCAAAATAAATGGATAAACTAAGAAAGAAAAGCAGAAAAAAAAAAAAGAAAGAAAGAGCTTTTAGAGTAACCCTTCCTTCCTCCAGCTTCCCCACATGTCCATCTGTGCTCCCTAGACAAGAAGAAAAGACATAGGTGATGGGAAAGATTAGAACAAGGAACTATGTAAGCATGGTTCAACCCTTCCACCCTCACTCTTTGAGGGCTACAGAAAATACAGGGCTTTCTATAAGGTAATAGAAAACATTCCATGTTCTGGTAAAAAAAATATTTTGGAGGTTCCAAAGAAGAGTAGACTAACAAAACTCATCATGGAGCTTTGTATGCAGATTCCCACCCATTTCAGAAAATCAGCCCCAGTTATTTATACTTGCTTCTCCCCTCTCATTAGCAATGGCCTTCTCTGGATATTAAATTTCGTGTGGTGAATATTCATGGGCCAGGGCCCAAAATTCTTTCTTAAAAGAACCATCTTCCTCTGTGTCACCTGCTGGAGTTCAGCAGATGTGAAGCAGGAAATTGGAGAACGCCTTCTTTACAGAATTCTGGAAGATCATCCCAAAGCATACACTTCTAGGACAACAGTCAGAACAATCAAGTTTTCCATGATTACGGGAACATCTAAGATATACACTCAGATCTGGCCTTAGGAGTTTATCATTTGATCCTAATCTATCCGGCTCTGCCTATTTCTCATTCAGCTCCAAACTCAGGGGATTTATGGGGTAGAAGTATTGGTCATCCACCTCTTCAAACTTCAACAATGTCTTATCAAAGGTAATCTAAAAAGCTATGTTTCTTTTAACACCTACCCTGTATTAAAGAAAGAGGAACTCATCAAATCCAAGTTCGCTGAGGTCTCCCACAGTCCTAAGGTCACTTCCTAATAATATCAGGTATAGCTAGCGGTAGGCCTTCATTCTGACTTTGACTTCATTTTTTAAACTTCCCAAATCTTAGAGCTGAAAACAACTGTATGAACTACTTGAGGAAAGACCTCATTCCAGATCACAAAGCTAATTGTGGACAGAGCTAAAAGTGGGACCCAACTCTTGTAGTTCCTGGCTGGGTCCTCTTTCCATCATACGAGACTTCTTTATCACAGTTGTTTTTGTTTTTTGTTTGGTTGTTTGTTTTGGTGAGTGAATTCTTTTTTTTTTTTTAAGCTTATTTATTGAGAGAGGAAGAACCACGCCTGCACAAGTGTGGGAGGGGCCAAGAGAGAGAATCTCAAGCAGACACCACACTGTCAAACCATGAGACCATGACCTGAGCCAAAAATCAAGAGTTCGGTGCTTAACCAACTGAGCCACCCGGGTGCCCCTGGTGAGCCATTTCTCTGTTTGCCTTCATTCCTTCATTAACACGTAAAAGACATTTTGTGGTGGCAAGTAGATAATGTGAGGACCATAAAACATCAGAAATGGAAGCAAAGTTAGAGAAAAATATCAGCTCTCCTTTGATTTTACAGATGAGGCAGCTGAGGACTAGACAGATGGCACAGCTCAGCTACACCACATGCATCCTGCATCTCAGCTCACTTCTCTTTCTTACACAGAAATGCCCATTTGAATTATTTCAAGCCAAAATGTGGGTGCTATTTCCTTCTTAATTTTATAAGTTTTTTTCATCTTTATGTATCCTGGAGAGAGAGAAAGAGACAGAATGCAAACAGGATAGAGGCAGAGAGAGAGGGGGACCTAGAATCTGAAGCAGGCTCCAGGCTCTGAGCTGTCAGCACAGATCCCAACACAGGGCTTGAACTCACGAACCACGAGATCATGACCTGAACCAAAATTGGACACTCAACCAGCTGAGCCCCTCAGGCTCCCTAAGGTGTTTTTTCTCTGCTACTGGCCAAGCAGAAAGAAATGAGTAGATGTTTAACCACCTAAATAAAAAGATAGGTAGTACATTATCATAATTGTCATGTAACTCTCTACAGAGACAGTTTTATTGATTGATTTAAATTAGTTTCCTCCCAAAACTTACTATGTACCTGTTTAGTAATGAGATTCCCATTCCTAGCATAGACTCTATTTAGAAAAAAACCCACCCCATTTCTTAGGTGGAAAACAATTCAATGATGAATGCTGATGAAAAACATTAATCGTGCAAAACCATATTAAGTTGTTTCAGTAATGAGACAGGAACTGTTTAATGAAGCATGTCTCAACAATAAATAACAACAATAATAAAAGGAAATGTACTGCTTTTGTGGTCTATTGGACATTTGTCACACATCCCCAAGCATTAGAAGTTAAAATTGGAAATACTTCAATGTAGAAGTAAAAAGGTAGAAAATGTTTAAAAGAGGCCAAATTATACTTTGTTCATCATACTTTTAAAAAGTAGGTTCATCTCTAATGCAAATATATGAATTAAATAAGTGCCACATTTAATGTACACATGCATTTGCTGTCTCTACTGAACAATAATGTGAACACTGACACTCCCACACAGTTGTTACGCTTTTGGAAGCACTGGCTGAAAGACACTGGCTTATTATTTTCCGAGAAAATGCTAGGATGAATGAAGTGCTGACCTAAGAACTGACATACTCTGTGCATCCCAGGCTTGAGGACCCCGTCTTTAGAAAAATAGACCAAAAGAGCTCACAATCCACAAGGAGACCACCACAGAGAAACAGGTCAGTTCCCAAGGGTTGAATCCCAGGCAGGACCAATCGACACTCCTGAAGATGTGGCTCACCCACCTAGATTAGCAGCTGCTTGCGAGCTGGGATAACCTGTCATTCGCCATGGTGCACTCCGTGCAACCTAGACCAAGATGCCACTTCCCAGCCACAGTTCTGAAGCATCCCAGCTCCTCCCCTCAGGCCTTGTCCTTTTTTTGAACAGCTTCCCTGTTGACTCACTCCTTCCCTACCTTTTCTACTTTCTGGCTCTTCCAAATGTTGGAAATTGAGCAAAATGCTCAATATAAGCACTGCAAGGAAAGGACTGTGCCTGTCTTGTTATATCCATACTGTCCAACACTAAGAAAGTCTAGAACATCATTGACAATTGGTCTGTGACTACCTGAACACTTTTAGGAAGTAGTGGAAATAGTCCCATATCTTAAGACAATTCTAAATGACAAATCCTTCTTTTTTTTAATTTTTTAAAAATTTTTTTTAACGTTTATTTATTTTTGAGACAGGGAGAGACAGAGCATGAATGGGGGAGGGTCAGAGAGAGAGGGAGACACAGAATCTGAAACAGGCTCCAGGCTCTGAGCCGTCAGAACAGACGCGGGGCTCGAACTCACAGAGTGCAAGATCGTGACCTGAGCCGAAGTCGGCCGCTTAACCGACTGAGCCACCCAGGCGCCCCAATGACAAATCCTTCTTGATGAAGCTCAGATGCACGGGGATCTTTGGGTGGGGTAAGGATGAGGGTAGAATTCTGCTTCCTAGAAGCATATTTTCACAACTATTATTATATTTGAGCAAAAGAATGCCTCACCATTTTTCTTCTCTTTAGAACTATACAAGAATAACTATAAGCCTTGTCCTTGATATTTAGTTAATTGACAATAAATAACATACCCCTAACTCCCCAATGGTTATGATTTAATATAGCCAATTCTTTGCATAGTCTCTCACATTAACTTCTACCCAACCACCTCACCACCCTTCTGATTTTATACCTCTGCTACCTGAGTCCACTTACTAACAATACTGGACAGGTTACTTAAACACTCCGATCATCAGTCTTTTTAGCTGTAAAATAAGGATAATACCACTTAGACTTGAGGATTAAAACCCAGTATACAACACTCAGTAAGTTGTGACTATCACATAAATTCAGTCATAAAAATATGCACACACAGTGTTTTGATTCCAGTATAATTTTTAGAGGGGCCTCTTAAAGACAGTCCATCAGCTACCATTTTGTAGAGAACAGAACTAGGAGAGGAAGGATGAGGAAACAGAGAAAGGGTGGGGACTGCTCATCTTCCTTAAAGAAAAAGGAATATCCATTGGTATAAGATAACGGACATTTCTGAAGAAGAAAAACGAGTAGGAAAATTTATCAACAGGCAACACTTTGAGGAGATTCTCAGAAGGAACCAGCATGGTTGAATAAAGTACTATCAGACTAATCTTCTCTGATCAAGTGAAAGATCAGGTAGACTTCAAATTTTAAATTCTTATCTTGGAGCATATTTCCCCGCAAATCAAAAGGTAAAATCCACCTATCAAATAAAAATTATGGGGATATAAACCTGATGGGAGAGCGGCACCAATGGTGTGGTTGATTCTTTAACTGAGGCACATAATAATCATGTTCCACAGACTCGAGTCACGCAGGAATTAGAACTGAGTCTAGTGAAATCACATGATTTTATCCATGTGAATCTTGCATATGCATTTTCTGAACTATATCTGATTGCACAATACCTCTCCCTTTTGCACGCTTACACCTTACACACAAGAATGAGAAAAGTAAAAACAAAACAAAAAAAACCAAGGATACATCTTATATATACACAATGGTCTCAAGTTAGAAATATATGGTCCCTAAAAAAAAAAAAAAGAAAGAAAGAAAAGAAAAAGAAAAAGAAAAAAATATATATGGCCCCTTTCTAAATCAGAAGGAAAAAACGAGGTTTGTTCTTTTGCAAATATCAGGCCCCAGGATGCATTTTTAAAGAGCACAAAAAGTGCAATTAAGGGTATGTAATATAGGGTTCTTTTGTATGTTTTACCACACTGACATTAACAAATCAGTCAAAAGTCAAAATTTCAATTTCTAAAACTAACCCAACCATCTTAGCTACCCAAAGATTTACTTTGTAATTGCCTATTTACAGTCAGACTTATTGTCACTAAAGTGTCAAATTATTGCTGCTGGTCAGAAACATTCTGATCTTCTATGTTGCTGTTTTTTCATGCCTGGGAGTGCAGATGAGAAGGAGGATACACAGAGTTGTATCAGCAAAACTCTTGGTCTTGTAGCTTCAAAGGGGTTCATATAAGAGGAAAGCAAATACCCATTATAGTCACATCTACAAGTAATATGTCCACCAAAACAACCTTAGCAAAAAGATACATCAGGAATACTAAGTTAGAAACTATTTGCCCCAACACTGTCCCCCTCCTCATTCACATTGTATGTAGAAAAAGTTTCCATTGTTCCTACAAGCTGCAGGAAATGGGAGAACAGAGTTGGACTCCCAGTAAGAACAAGCTTTCATAAATGAAACAAGACGTGGGAAAGGGCTGAGTACCAGGTCAACTGCAAAGAGTATATAAAGGTGAAGTATTATTACTTCATCATGCAAGCTGTCCAAAAATGGAAAATTCTGCCTGAAAAGTTCTGCATGTCCCATCACTAAAGCAGCTCACGTAGTTTCCCTAAGGGCAGTGGCAGAGGGAATCCCTCCACCAGATGTTTTGATGAGATTGCAAAAGCTCCTTCCAACACCAAAGAGATGATCATATGGGAACCTAACTTATTACTTCAAACCTATCCACTGTTTTTTTTTGTAAATCTTGGATGCATGTGTATGGCTTGTTCTAATTGTGTTCTGAGTGAATTCAAAAAAAAAAATCATTTTTAATTAGAACTTGAAAGTTGATATTTGTTCTTAAAAGAATTGTAAAATCCCTTGTAAATGGAAAACAGTTATTTAAAAAATCCATCTAGTGTATAATAAAGTGTATAAGCTTTGTAAGAGAGAGACCAGAGCTGTTATTAGCTGTATGACCTTGGACAAATCAGTTAACCTCTTGGAGTCTCATTTCATCATCTGGTAAACAAGGATCACTACCCTGTGGGTTTGTAAGGAGGACCGCATGAGTTAATACACCAAACTCCTAGAGTTCAGTGGCTGCCTAAAAAATGGTATCCACTATTATTGCTCTTCTTTAAATAGAGTAAAACAAAGATTATTGTGATGCTCATTTGTTTGTATATTGAGGAAATAGTGAACATCTTGAAAAGAATCATCATCATTCAGGACGTAAATTTCTCTTCCAAAGCATTTTTCATTAAAAATCTTCCTTGGAAAGGAGGACATAATAGGGGAAGATAGAATCCTTCTTTTCAGCCAGAATGTTAGATACTATTATATATTGCTCAAATTAACCCTTTTGAGTCATGTTCCTGGGAAAATGACGTATGGTGTGATCAATGAGTGCAGGGATAGCCTATGGTAAAATGTTTGTTAGGAATGATCATTCTTAGAGCTCTCACAACTTTTAGGTTCCTGAGAACAAGGATTTATCAGAGAGGATCTTTCATGTAAAAACAGAAAATATAGGAAAAAGTTAATAGTGACACATTAAAATCTCCCAGCCTAATTCTGACCTGTCAGGTGCACAAGTAGAGTGACCACGCAGAGTATCCTTTTGTTAAATGCTGAGCTTTCCCTGAGAAAGAAAATAGTGTTGCAACACACACACACACACACACACACACACACACACCAATAGTATATATAATCAGAGTGTTTTTCAGCTCCCTAGAAAACACCATACAAAGATGTCAGCCCAATATTTTGAATTTAGAGGAGCCAAGATGGTGGAATAGCATGGAATTTTTTTGTGTGTCTGACATCCATGAAATATACCCAGATCAACACTAAACCATCCTGCACACCAAGAAAACTGATTTGAGGATTAACACAACAATCTGCACAACCTGAACCACAGAAATCCGCAGGTACATGGCACAGAGAGGTGAACTGGTGGAGAAAGAAGCCACAGAGGGCAGGGAGCTGTTCTTGTTTGTAGAGAGAGGACAGAGATGGGGGGTGGGGGGTGGGCTGGTGGAGTATGGGAAAAGCACCCCACCCCAAAAGCAGCTGGAGAGAAAGTAGAAAAATGGGAACAACCACACAGACTGAACTAAAAAGGGAAAAGGAGAAAGGAGACGGTTTAAGTTCCATTAAGACTCTATAAACAGAGAACACAGAGTCTGAAACTCTGCAGCTCAATACCTGGTGGTGCTCTGGTGAGAAGGGCAAATCCCCAGGAGCAGAGTGAAGTCCGGGTGGTCCTCAGGCCACATGGGGTGAGGTAGTCCCCCTACTGGGAGGATATTTGGTGGAGGCTGTGTGGCCTCCCCAAAAAGGCCCCAGTGGACCCTGGAGAACAACCACATTCGCTGGTGCTGGAACAAGGTCGCTGGGGGTGAAGCCTAGTGCAGATGCGTGTTGTGATTTGCCATGATCCCTGAAATGTGGCTGCTACATGATTGCATGAACTTTTTCTGGGGCAGGATGGCACCCAGACACAGTCTCTGGACATTGGCAGCAGCACGGTCCCATGAACGTTCCTGGGTGTGGCTGGCACCTGGCCATTTCTTGGTAAGACCCTCCCACAGAGGGGCAGAACAGGTCAAAGCCACAGTCCCTCAGAAGGGGTCAAGAAAAACAGCCACATGTGAGATAAAACTCAGGAAGGAGGTGCCACCTGGCAACCTGACGGCTTGGTCACGGACAGTGTAAAAGCAGGAAGTGGAGGGAAGCCGTAGACAAAGGACAGGTGCGCACTTGCTGATTGGGGAGAACAGAGTTCCAATACCAGAGACTAGGTAGCTGGGTGACGTCATTTTCACCCCTCCTGCACATGGGCATACACACCTACAAGCGTGACAACAATCCACCCCAGTAAGCTAAGCAGCGCCATCTAGTGGAAAACGAAGCCATTACACTAAGCCCCACCCAAGTGGGCCAACCTCGCTCTTCAGAAACACCACAAGTCTCTCCACCTGCTTAGTTTACAGACTACAAAGTTCTTCATAATTTGACTTCTAGGTGAAAGCGATGTAACTTCAATCATATTTCAGTCTGTTAGCTGGTCCATCTATTCGATGTTCTCTTTTCTTCATTTCTTTTCTTTTTCTTGAATACAGAAAAAGAAAACTTTTTTATTTTCAATTATTATTAAACATTTTTCTTAAATTTTTTCTACTATATTACTTTTTTGTAAATTTTTCAAATTCTATTTTATTCCATCATTTCATTTTATTCTATTTCATTGTATTCATTTTTTAAAATTTTCAAATGTTTTCCTTTTTTTTCTTTTTTTTTTCCTCTAATCTATCAAGCCCCTTTCAACACCCAGACCACAACACATCTAGGATCTAGCATCATTTATTTGATTTGTGTGTGTGTGCTATTTTTAATGTTTTAATTTTAATTTTTTTTACCTCATTAATTCCTTTTTCTCCCTTCAAAATGATGAAACAAAGGAATTCACCCCAAAAGAAAGAGCAGGACAGCCAGCGACTTAATTAACACAGATACAAGCAAGATGTCTCAACCAGAATTTAGAATCACAATAATAAGAATACTAGCTGGAGTTGAAAATGGATTAGAATCCCTCTGCGGAGATAAAAGAAGTAAAAGCTAGTCAGGATGAAATAAAAAAATGCTATAGCTGAGCTGCAATCTCAGATGGATGCCACGGCAGCAAGGATGGATAGGCAGAGCAGGGAATCAGTGATCTAGAGGCCAAACTTATGGACAATAATGAAGCAGAAAAAAAGAGAGACACTAAGGCAAAAGAGCACAATTTAAGAATTAGGGAAATCAGTGACTTGTTAAAAAGGAACAACATCAGAATCATAGGGGTCCCAGAAAAGGAAGAGAGAAAAAGGGGTAGAAGGGTTATGTGAGCAAATCATAGAGGAAAACTTTCCCAACCTGGGGAAAGACACAGACATCAAAATCCAGGAAGCACAGAGGACTCCCATTAGATTCAACAAAAACTGACCATCAACAAGGCATATTATAGTCAAATTCAGAAAATACTCAGGCAAGGAAAGAATCATGAAACCAATAATGAAAAAAAGTCCTTCACCTACAAGGGAAGACAGATCAGGTTTGCAGCAGACCCATCCACAGAAACTTGGCAGGCCAGAAAGGAGTGGCAGGTATATTCAAATGCTGAACTGGAAAAATATGCAGCCAAGAATTCTTTATCCAGCAAAGCTGTCATTCAAAATAGGAGAGGTAAAAAGTTTCCCAAATAAAATTAAAGGAGTTCATGACCACTAAACCAGCCCTGCAAGAAATTTTAAGGGGGACTCTCTGAGGGGAGAAAAGATGGAAAAAATAAAGACCCAAACCAACAAAGACTAGAAAGGACCAGAGAACACCACCAGACACTCCAACTTTACAAGAAACATGATGGCAATAAATTCGTATCTTTCAGTATTCACTCTAAACATCAGTGGACTAAGGGGCACCTGGGTGGCTCAGTTGGTTGAGCGTCCGACTTCAGCTCAGGTCATGATCTCATGGTTCGTGGGTTTGAGCCCTGCGTTGGGCTCTGTGCTGGCGGCTCAGAGCCTGGAGCCTGCTTCGGATTCTGTCTCCCTCTCTCTCTACCCCTCCCCGCTGATGCTGTCTCTCTCAAAAATAAACAAACTTTAAAAAAAAAAAAATAAACTTCAGTGGATTAAATGCTCCAATCAAAAGACATAGGGTAACATAATGGATAAGAAAGCAAGGTCCATCTATATGTTGTTTATAAGAGACCCACTTTATGCCTAAAGACACCATCAGATTGAAAGTAAGGGGATGGAGAACCATCTATCATGCTAACGGTCGACTAAAGAAAGCCAGAGTAGACAATCTAGACTTTAAAGATTTTATTAGACAATCTAGACTTTAAAGATTGTAACAGGAGATGAAGAAGGACACTATATCATAATTAAGGGGTCTATCCACCAAGAAGACCTAACAATTATAAACATTTATGCTCCAAATGTGATAGCACCCAAATATATGAATCAATTAATCACAAACAAAGAAACTCATTGATAGTAATACCATTGTAGTATGGGACTTCAACACCCCACTTACAACAATGGACAGATCATCTACTCAGAAAATCAACAAAGAAACAATGGCTTTGAATGATACACTGGACCAGATGGACTTAATAGATATATTCAGAACATTTCATCCTAAAGCAGATTATACATTCTTCTCCAGGGCACATGGAACATTCTCCAGAATAGATAACATACTGGGACACAAATCAGCCCTCAACAAGTACAAAAAATCGAGATTATACTGTGCATATTTTCAGACTGCAATGCTATGAAACTCAAAATCAACCACAGGAAAATTTAGAAAGATAACAAATACTTGGAGATTAAAGAACATCCTACTAAGGAATGAATGGGCTAACCAAAAAGTTAAAGAGGAAATTTAAAAGTACATGAAAGACAATGAAAATGATAACACCACAGCCCAAAACCTCTGGGACACAGCAAAGGTGGTCATAGGAGGGAAGTATATAGTAGTCCAGGCCTTCCTAAAGAAGGAAGAAAGGTCTCAGATACACAACCTAACCTTATACCTGAAAGAGCTGGAAAAAGAACAGCAAACCAGCAGAAGACAGGAAATAATAAAGAGCAGAAATCAATGCTATTGAAACCAAAAAACCAGTAGAACAGATCCATGAAACCAGAAGAATTAACAAAATTGATAACCACTAGCCAGTTTTCATCAAAAAGAAAAAGGAAAGGACCCAAATAAATAAAATCAAGAATGAAAGAGAAGAGATCACAACCAACACAGCAGAAATACAATGAGAGAATATTATGAGAAATTATACACCAATAACATGGGCAATATGGAAGAAATGGACAAATTCCTAGAAACATACAAACCACCAAAACTGAAACAGGAAGAAATAGAAAATTTGAACAGACCCATAACCCTTAAAGAAATCAAATTAGTGATCAAAAATCTCCCAAAAAACCACAGTCCAAGGCCAGATGACTTTCCAGGGGTAATTCTACCAAACATTTAAGAAGAGTTAACACCTATTCTCTTGAAGTTGTTCCAAAAAATAGAAATGTAAGGAAAACTTCCAAACTCTTTCTATGAAGCCAGCATTACCTTGATTCCAAAACAAGACAAAGACCCCACTACAAAGGAGAACTATAGAAAATTTCCCTGATGAACATGGACACAAAAATCCTCAACAAGATATTAGCCAACCAGATCCAACAATACATTAAAAAAATTATTCACCATGACTAAGTGGGATTTATACCTGGGAGGCAGGACTGGTTCAATATGTACAAAACAATCAATGTGATCCATCACATCAAAAAAAGAAAGGCAAGAACCACGATCCTCTCAAGAGATGCAGAGACAACTTTTGACAAAATACAGCATCCTTTTTTGATTAAAAAAAACCCCCCAAGACAGTAGGGATAGATACCTCGAGATCATTAAAGCTGTATATGAAAGACCTACCTCTAATATCATCCTCAGTGGGGAAAAACTGAGAGCTTTCCCCTTAAGGTCAGGAACAAGACAGGGATGTCCACTCTCACCACTGTTATTCAACATAGTATTGGAAGTCTTAGCCTCTGCAATCAGACAACACAAAGAAATAAAAGGCATCCAAATCAGCCAGGAGGAGGTCAAACTCTCACTCTTCACAGATGACATGATACTATATAGAAAACCCAAAATATTCCACCAAAAAACTGCTAGAACTGATCCATGAAATCAGCAAAGTGGCAGAATATAAAATCAATGCACAGAAATCGGTTGCATTCCTATACACCAACAATGAAGCAACAGAAAGAGAAATCAAGGAATAGATCCCATTTACAATTGCACCAAAAAGCATAAAATACCTAAGAATAAATCTAACTAGAGTGGTGAAAAATTTATACACTGAAAACTAGAGAAAGCTTATGAAAGAAATTGAAGAAGACACACACAAAAAAATGGAAAAATAGTCCATGCTCCTGGATAGAAAAAAATATTGTTAAAATGTCAATACTACCCAAAGCAATCTACATATTCAATGCAATCCCTGTCAAGATAACACCAGCATTCTTCACAGAGCTAGAACAAATAATCCTAATCTTTGTATGGAATAAGACTGCAAATAGCCAAAGCAATCTTGAAAAAGAAAACCAAAGCAGGAGGCGTCACAATCCTGGACTTCAAGCTATACTACAAAGCTGTAATAATCAAGACAGTATGGTACTGGCACAAAACAGACACTCAGATCCGCAGAACAGAATAGAGAACCCAGAAATGGACTCAAACATATGGCCAACTAATCTTTGACCAAGCAGGAAAGAGTATCCACTGGAATAAAGACAGGCTCTGCACCAAGTGTGCTGGGAAAACTGGACAGTGACATGCAGAAAAATGAACCTGGACCACCTTCTTAAACCATACACAAAAATAAACTCAAAATGGATGAAAGACCTCAATGTAAGACAGGAAGCCATCAAAATCCTCGAGGAGAAAGCAGGCAAAAATCTCTTTGATCTTGGCCACAGCAACTTCTTACATCAACTCAATATATCTCTGGAGGCAAGGGAAACAAAAGCAAAAATGAACTGCTGGGACCTCATCAAAATAAAAAGCTTCTGCACAGCGAAAGAAACAATCAGCAAAACTCAGAGGCAACCGACAGAATGGGAAAAGATATTTGCAAATGTCATATCAGGTAAAGGGTTAGTACCCAAAAATATATAAAGAACTTTTCAAACTCAACACCCAAAAAACAAATAATCCAGTGAAGAAATGGGCAAAAGATATGAATAGACACTTCTCCAAAGAAGACATCCAGATGGCCAACCGACACATGAAAAAATGCTCAATGTCACTCAACATCAGGGAAATACAAATCAAAACCACCATGAGAAACCACCTTACACCTGTCAGAATGGCTAACATTAACAACTCAGGCAACAACAGATGTTGGCGAGGATGCGGGGAGAGAGAGGATCTCTTTTTCACTGCTGGTGGGAATGCAAACTGGTGCAGACACTGGAAAACAGTATGGAGGTTCTTCAAAAAAGTTAAAAATAGAACCACCCTATGACCCAGCAATTGCACTACTAGGCATTTATCCACAGGATAAAAGGGGCACATACACCCCCATGTTTATAGCAGCACTATCGACAATAGCCAAAGTATGGAAAGAGTGCAAATGTTCATCAATGGACAAATGGACAAAGAAGACATGGTATATATATACAGTGGAGTACTACTCAGCTGTCAAAAAGAATGAAATCTTGCCGTTTGCAACTACGTGGATGGAACCAGAGGATATTATGCTAAGCAAATTAGAGAAAAACAAACGTCATGTTTTCACTTATATGAGGACTTTAAGACACAGAACAGATGAACACAAGGGAAGGAAAGCAAAAATAATATAAAAACAGGGAGGGGGACAAAACATAAAAGACTCTTAAATATGGAGAACTGAGGGTTATGGGAGGGGATGTGGGAGAGGGGACGGGCTAAATGGGTAAGGGGCATTAAGGAATCTACTCCTGAAATCATTGTTGCACTATATGCTAACTAACTTGGATGTAAATTTAAAAAATAATTAATTTAATTAAAAATTTAAAAAATAATAAAGTATGTCAGTCCTCTCTGTAAATGGAACATCCGGATGTATAATGTTATAAGCTCTCAAACACCAGAAGAATTTAGCAGGAGGTGAAGCTTCACATGTTAAAATATAGTTTTCCTGAGGCAGAAGAGTCCATTGCCAGATTTCTTCAGATCTCCAGAAATTTCCAGTTGGTTAGGTTCAGATTTTTCACGGCCCCTCTTCAGAGGAAGATTTATTCCTTAACCAAGTTTGATGTCTTTGCTTTCGTAATCAAGTGGCCTACCTTCATGTTTCAAAACATCTTTTTACCTTCTTCTAATCCCACCTCCTCCAACACTAACCACTTCTTATTCAAAGCAGGAGCTGATAAAACTAATCACTTATCTCCCCTAAGTATCCAGAATGCGGTCAGCAGTTGAATTAAACCTAACCACCTGCCCCTTAAATGAGCCTTTTAAATCAGTTGATACACTTGATGCCAGTGTATCTGGCAGGAAATCCCTGGAAGATTTAAGGAAATAGAGGGAAACACCATCATACAACTCAAGGGAAAAGCATTCTTCACTCTGATGGAGCCAGGAGCAATCTAGAGGTGTTCCAGTCCCACCCTTCTTGTTATTGATGGGGAAACACACCCAGCTTGTTACAGGCAGAGCTAAAAGTAACACCTGACACCCAAACCCTAGCTCAGGTTTTACTAACACACATGCATGCACACACACGCTGGCACACGCACACCCTCGATTTCACTTGAACTTCTTCCTCTTGTTTGATAAAGAGTGAAACCACTAAAAATAATTGTCAGAAACTGGTTTCACAGTTGACAGACTTAATTCCAGGGGGAGACGAAAGGATACCTCAAAGTCACCGTGATTACCGGACTCATATCCAGTCAGGCACGTTTGTGGGGGGCGTGGGAGTGTAGGAGTTCCCCGAGGGAGAAAGTACAGGAAAAGAAAAACAAACATCCTATGATTTAACCATGATTCAACCATGGGAAAAGGCTCCATTTATGGAGTGGGGGAGGATGAATAACATTAATTGTCACTTTGGGCTTCTTCCCCCAAGTACTCTAGGACTGGTTTTTCAAGCATAAAGGGCCCAGACAAGCTAGGACAGCCCGCAGCACGTATTCTCACCTCAAATATCTGTGCCTCACACCCTTCCAACCCCAGACTAGTGACTAGTCCCCGGTTTCCTTTGGGAATGCATACAAGGCAGGATTTGGGTAGAAGAGGAAGAAGAGATGGTACACGAGAAGATGAAAGTTACGGCGAGACTATAGCTCTGTTGGGTCTCTCTCAATCTGCACTTGTCCAACTTTTAGGAAGGAGCTGGCTGTGTGGATAGCAGTTCAGAGCTACCTGTATGCTCAGCTGGGTGTCACCTTTGGTACTGCCCCTAGAGTCATTTTTCCCTTTGCTGTTCAAATGAGTAGCCCATCTGGAGCTCCGCATCAGCTCCCCATTCAACAAAACCCTACATTCACATGTTACTAGGGTTCTGGGTCAAAACCATTGGTTTTTGTTTTTCTTCATCCTTCTACATCTCTCCAGCAGGTTTGGCAGCGTTGATTTTATGAAGATTTCTGAAGTTAAATCAGGCCTGAAAGAAGGGGTAGAATCTGTCCCACCATATTCGAGAAAGTGAAAATAACCTAAAGCACTCTTTTTATGGATGTCAGCTATTCATGTATCACCTTCGCAGTTCTTCCATATTACATATTTAACATTTTATTTAAATTGATACTTTAAAAAACTTGAATATTTACTTTAGTCTCAGTCTAAGCCATAAAAATCTGTCAAATCATGGATTTGAAGTACATGTGCGTTTCGCTAGTTTACATTAAACTTAAATATATAACTAAACATTCTTGAAGTGTATTCATATACCACCCAAAATCATCTCAAGTGTCATCAGTGAGAAGCATCAACTTTGGGAAACACTGAATTAATCAAAGCACACTGTGGAGCATACATGACAGACTTTCCAGAAAAAAAAGATGAACAAATGGCATTAAACAATGTTAGGTGGAAAGGCTTAGGTCAAATTATGCAGACCTTTAACATGCCAAAAATAAAAACAGGAATCAATGAAAGGTGGGAATGAAATTAAAGCAATGCTTAAATTCCCCCCACTAGGCATAAATAGGATACCTTGGAGATTCGAAGACCTACATTTGGGAAGGCCAGAAAACTGTTACGAATAATAGCCATGCCAGCTAGTGAGAACCTGGAGTAAACAGACTCCAGGCATGGAAAGGCCGAAGGGTTCTACTTAATGGAAGCAATAGAAAGAAACTTCAGACAGAGGAAAGGAAATCGGCAGGAGGCAGCAATATCAAACATGACTGCAGGCTTTCACAGGAGGTGCTGCTAATGCTATGGGAGGGCATGGGGAGTTTGAGAGAAGACCTTTAAGGGAAGGGGCACGTGAGTGGCTCAGTCAATTAAGCATCTGACTCTTGGGTCAGCGCATGATCTCAGAGTTTGTGAGTTCAAGCCCCAGGTCTGGCTCCTCACTGACTGTGTGGAGCCTGCTTTAAATTCTCTCTCTCTCTCTCTCTCTCTCTCTCTCTCTCTCTCTCTCTCTCTCTCTCTCTCCCCCCCCCCCCCATGCTCATGCTTGCTCTCAAAAAGCAGTAAATATTTGGGGTAAAAAATCATTTAAATGGAAATGTCCAATAAGCATTTGGTTATATGGTTTAAGACCTGGGAGGAATAGTGATTTGGGGTCATCAGCAGTGATTTTACAGTCAAATTCATGAAACAGCTACGTACTCCAAGACCCAAAGTAAGGAAAAGTACAGCTCTGTTTAGGAATCCGGGCTGCACAGGCTGAGGAGGTGGTCATTAATCAACAATAAAAATCTACACTAGTGCAGGTTTCTCAACTTTGGCAGGACATTAGAAAGATTGGGGAACTTTGAGAACTACCAGGATCTGGGTCCCAGCCCAGACAAATTAAGTACAGATCTCTGGGACCACACCATTAATACTTTTACCAAGATTCTGAGAAGTATGGAAAACTCTAGACCTATAAAAAACTTTAAGCCAGACTTCTTAATCCTGCTCTGTGAGAAGCAACCCAGTTTCCTAGAGCATTTTCTACATAAAAATGAAATGAAGTACCTGAATACATTTATGGTGATTTTATCTGCATACGATTTCAGTTACCCTTGATTCTGAAATTTACTTTTATGACTTTTTTTTTCCATTTTATTCAGCATTTTAATTGTTTCAGTTAGGAGGAGCATTCAGAATATCTAACGTAGGCTGTCTTTTAATAACAAAAAAATGGTATTTATGCGTACATGGCCAGGTTTCATCTCAATTGTCACTACTTCTGAAGTTTCAGGGCCTCATATTTTTTCTCTATATTTTAATGTTTTCTGCACACCTATTTGAATGTTGCCCATACCTACCTTTTTCAGAGATATTAACAAAGGAAATCTTAGTATTTACTCATTGTTTGCAAAAAAAATTTTTTTACTGTTTATTAAATTTGTTTTTTGAGAGAGAGACAGAAAGACAGTGGAGGAGGGGCAGATAGAGAGGGAAACATAGAATCCAAAGCAGAATCCAGGTTCTGAGCTGTCAGCACAGAGCCCAACTGAGGACTCAAGCTCACAAACCGTGAAATGACCAAAGCAAACTCGGACGCTCAACTGGCTGAGTCATCCAGGTGCCCCATGCAAAGTTTTGTTTGTTTGGTTAACATTTTTTATTGTTTATTTTAGTTTTGAGAGAGAGAGACTACAAACAGAGGAGGGGCAGAGAGTGAGGGAGACACAGAATCTGACGCAGGTGCCAGGCTCTGTCAGCACAGAGCCCAATTTGGGGCTCGAACTTGTGAAACTGTGAGATCATGACCTGAGCCGAAGTCAGATGCTTAACCAACTGAGCCACCCAGGTGCCTCCGTGCACAGTTTTTAAAATAAAAAGTAAACCAATGAAAAGTTCAAACAATTTCACTTTTTTTTCGGTTTTTTTTTTTCCCTTTTTTCCCCTTAGTATCTCACACTGAATAGGAAAGGAACAATTCTGCAAGAGCAGATGCCCATCCTGAATTCAGCTTTGCCCATCAAGGGGAATAACTGTGCCTCTGTTCCTGCATTTGCCCTGAGCAAGGATACTTGATACTCATCTGCAATATTTTTGCAGATGTGCAGTTGAATGGGTAGAGGTACTTCATTCAAATTATAAAATGTATACATAAGACTAGGATATTGGAAAGTTAACCTCATCATTCACCCACTTATCAGAACAACTTGTCCCAGATCATCAAGTTCATTCTTCTTTTCTAAACACACTGCCGTGTTAAGGATTTAGTACTTTTTAAAACACCTTTGCTAGGCAACGATAATAATGTCTTATATTTACAAAGGGCTTACTACGTGGTAAGGGTAGGAATAGAGTCCAAGAAAACCTAAATAACCTAAGTTCATATCATTTGTTGTAAAGAAGAAATAGCCCATTCTAAATTCTAAATTAACTGGGAGACAATTCACTAAGAAATCAATGTGTAGACATTCAATGCAACCCCAATTGAAATTGCACCAGCATTCTTCTCAGAGCTAGAACAAAAATCCTAAAATGTGTATGGAACCACAAAACACCCAGAATACCCAAAGTAATGTTGAAAAAGAAAACCAAAGTGGGAGGCAGCACAATCCCAGACTTTAGCCTCCACTATAAAGCTATAATCGTCAAGACAGTATGGTATTGGCACAAAAACAGACACATACACCAATGGAATAGAGAACCCAGAATTGGACCCACAAATGTATGGCCAACTAATCTTTGACAAATCAGGAAAGAGTATCCAGTGGAAAAAAGACAGTCTTTTTAGCAAATGGTGCTGGGAGAACTGGACAGCAACATGCAGAAGAATGAACTGGACTATTTTCTTGCACCATACACAAAAATAAATTCAAAAGGGATGAATGACCTAAACGTGAGAAAGAAAACCATCAAAACCCTAGAGGAGAAAACAGGCAACAACTTCTTTGACTTCAGCCACAGCAATTTCTTGTTCGACATGTCTCCAAAGACAAGGGAAACAAAAGCAAAAATGAACTATTGGGACCTAATCAAGATAAAAAGCTTCTGCACTGCAAAGGAAACAATCAACAAAACTAAAAGGCAACTGACAGAAAGGAGAAGATATTTACATATGACATATCAGATAAAGGGTTAGTATCTAAACTCTATAAAGAACTCACCAAACTCAACACCCAAAAACAAATAATCTAGTGAAGAAATGGGCAGAAGACATGAATATACACATCTCCAAAGAAGACATCCAAATGGTCAACAGACACATGAAAAGATGCTCAACATCATTCATCAGGGAAATACAAATCAAAACCACATTGAGATACCACCTCACACAGGTCAGGGTGGCTAAAATTAACAACTCAGGAAACAACAGATGGTGAGAATGTGGAGAAACGGAAACACTTTTGCACTGCTGGTGGGAATGCAAACGGATGCAGCCACTCTGGAAAGACAGTGTGGAGATTCCTCAAAAATTAAAAATAGAACTACCCTACAACCCAGCAATAGCACTGCTAGGAATTTACCCAAGGGATGCAGGAGTGATGATGCATAGGGGCACTTCTACCTCAATGTTTATAGCAGCACTTTCAACAATAGCCAAATTATGGAAAGAGCCCAAATGTCCATCGACTGATGAATGGATAGAGAAGATGTGGTTTATATACACAATGGAATACTACGCGGCAATGAGAAAGAATGAAATCTGGCCATTTGCAACAACATGGATGGAACTGGAGGGTATTATGCTAAGTGAAATAAGTTAGTCAGAGAAAGACAGATACCATATGTTTTCATCCATATGTGGAACTTGAGGAACTTAATAGAAGACTATGGGGAAAGGGAAAGGGAAAAAATAGTTTCAAACAGAGAGGGAGGCAAACCATAAGATACTCTTAAATACAGAGAACGAACTGAGGGTTGATGGGGGGGGGGGGAGGCAGGGAGAGGGGAAAATGGGTGATGGGCACTGAGGAGGGCACTTGTTAGGATGAGCACTGGGTGTTGTACATAAGCGATGAATCATGGGAAGCTACCCCCAAAACCAAGAGCACCCTGTATACACTGTATGTTAGCCAACTTGACAATAAATTATATTTAAAACAAAGACATTAATGTGTAGAAAAATAGTATATATCCCAGAATATAGAAATGTTTCCTTGGAGACCATAATATTTATATCATGAATTCTTCTTCACATCTTTTTCAATACACTCTGTATTGCTAATCTCTCCCCATTAGTATCTACAGAACAAGTTGGGTGCAGCTTCCACACAAGAGCCCTTCAAATATTTGAAAACAGTGATTAGGCCCCTTGGTAGCACTGTTTTGCCAGCCAAACAGCCGCATTCATTGAATTATTTTTCTGGAGACCCCTCCCTCCTGATTACTCTCCCCTGACCTCCCAAGGAGATTTACGTCTTTTTCTGAACTTTGTGTTCTACAGAAGCAAACATGTGATTTCAAATGAAATCCAATCAAAACTAACAGGGAGAAAAATATTGCCTGCTTCATTTTTGATGCTCTTAATGCACATTTCCTATTGGGGTTTTCAATATCTAACTCCCATTCTGGATTCATTGGTAACATGCTTTGTGAAAAACCTCAAGATTTTCCTCACAGATTCAGAAGTCACATCACATAGCCCACCCCTATGTGTGTAAATTGTTTTTTTGTTTTTTTTTTAACACAGGCAATAGAGAAAATTAAAGTCCTTTTAACCCACTTTAAGTATAGCCTAGACAAGGTGAGAAAAAGATACATGGAACCGAACTCTACATAAAACTCACTGAAGAGAATATTATGCCAGTTGTCAAATACTTAAGCCTTACAGTGCTTATCCTCTATGAAGATATCAGAAAGTTTTTGTGATTATTTTCATGCCAAAAGGATACTTTCAAGTGATTTTTTTCTCCCTAGAGGATTTCTAAAGTCATCATTTCTAATGTACCCTTACAAGATTTACAAAGCCAAACTGTAGTCTCTAGAAATATGTGCTTTATTATAAAGACTGGTCTTCATTTGACTGGGGAGGGGCGGTATCTGGTATTTTTATCATTTCATCAGGAAACAAAATTCACACTACATTTTACATGTAGACAGGGATTTGGCAGGATGAGAAGAATGGAAGTTTCTCCAAGCAGAAGCCAAGCCTTCAGGATCTCCAACAGCAGCACAAACTGAATACAGCGTGGGCAGAACACAAGCCTGTGGGATGGCAGCGGGTCAGGGCTGCTTAACAAACAGAGTGAGGATGACCAAAGTTTAAATAGGGGGCAAAAGTAAAAGCAGGAGAAGTTGCATATGGAGGTGAGGAAAGTAATGGTTGTCTAAATGGTGACGTTACAGAGTCAAGAGTAAGGAAGAAAGGGGAAGTGGTAGAGAATGATTTACAGAACAGGTAGAAGATTTCACAGTAAATTACTAGGGTAGAACAGAATAATCAAGGGTACAATAGCTAAAAACCCCTGTTTCCCAGGAGAAGAATTTTGAATATAGATATTTTCTAATATTGGCTTAATATGAAATTAAGAAAGGCTTTACCTTCAGGAATCTTGGCTAAGGGAGTCAAAGAGAAGGTCATCTGTCAAGAAGAAAGCAAGATTTCTCAACGTTGGCAGGATATTAGAATCATCTTCAGAACTTTAAAAGAGTGGTCTAAATCGTGTTTCATTTCATTTCTTTTATAGTTTTTAAGCTTTAAAAACAAAAACAGTAATGCTTTCTTTTCAGTTTAAAGCTTAACAGAGGGTCATTACCAGGCTGATGGAAAATTACCTCTCTAGGTTTATTGAATCTTTCTGGAGGGTTTGAACCTTAAGACATCTTTCCTTCCCTTGCAACTTCCTTGTAATTTTCATTATGAATGTTTTATGATATCACAGTGAACTGCTTCTTCGGTATTTCTATCAATAGTTTGATTCCCTATTCAAATGATGTCCGCATTGAGAAAGACATTATAATTTCAAGATCTGCATGGCTAAACAGTGTTAAGTCCGAGTTTCCCACCACTATGAACAGATTGTGGAAAAGAGAAAAATACCGATCGAAATACTAAAATGAAATTACTGGTTGCTGGGAAAAGCAGGACTTTCAGAGTAAAATAAGATGCTCTGCATGAAAATATTCCTGTTAAAACATTTTTAGGAAAATTACACCTTTGTTGCCATATGACTGATGACCTAAAATTCACTTTTTTCCCCTTAACCAAATTTAAATATCAACATTTTCGCTGCAATTCTAAGATAAAGTTGTCTTTAGAATACTCCTGCTTTCAAAAGAGACTAGAAACCAGAAATTCTATTTTCTTATATCTGAAGTACATTTTTATTTTAAAGTTTCTCCTTTTGATACCTGTGAAATGCTTCATGTGTAAATCTAGAATTTCTGATTAGTTGATAGTGAATGTTTACCTAGAGGTTAAAAATAAACACATTTCAACATTGCACTATAGCAAAAAGGGGAACTAGTATAGAATTGAAGTGTAAAAATAGAAAAAAAAAAACTTCAGCCTAATGAATGTGAAATACGTAATTGTTTTCTGTATCACTAAGTTTTGCCAAACTGTCCCACCTTCACTTCACATAAATTGGTAGCTTGTATATCCCCAGTGACTTTTAAAACACAGGTTTGATTAATTTCATTCAGCTGAGTATCTTTTTCTATTCCCCAAAGGATGAATGTCCTCTTCTCACAAGAATTTGATCATCACACATCTCTCCATTTTTGTTCATGTTTCTCCCTTTGATCGGGCTATTACCTTACTTCTCTAAACCCAACTATAGCTTTCCAACCATCAAATTCACCTTTCCCCTCTCTCAATCTTAATAGAATCACAAAACCACAGTCAATGAAAAAGAAAAATGGAAAATGAGGCTCCACTGGTGTGTTAGAGATAGCAATCCTCTTATGTTCATCAGGGCAATCAGATTTAATGACAACACAACTGTTGTCTGGAACTTAGAAACTTGAGAAGGAAAAGGGAATTCATATTTACTATGGGTTGACTATGTGCAGATACTTCCTACATGTCTTATTTAATCCACACACCTGTCCACTAAATGCCATGCCAGACCTTACTGGGCACTCCTTTGTAAACCCGGAGGATACCTTGATCTGCTGCAGGAAAGAAAGGGTCTACCCTTTCATCATTATATCCTAATGATGATTACTGGCAATGCCTCAAAACTCACTTGGCCACTATAAATTCATACCACTTAGCAAACAGTTACTAGAAATGCATATTATGGCATAAGCAGGTCTCTGCAGCACAGTCCTTAGAATCAGGCTTTCCCAGTCTGATAGGTCTATGTCAAAAGTGTACTTAAAACATCTGCTTTAAAATTCTTCCAGATGAGGGGCACCTGGGTGACTCATTTGGTTTAGCATCCGACTCTTGATTTTGGCTCAGGTCATGATCCTACCGTTTGTGGGATGGAGCCCCACGTCAGGCTCTGTGCTGACAGCGTGGATCCTGCTTGGTATTTTCTCTCCCTCTCTGCCCCTTTCTTGTTCACATATATTCACACTGTCTCAAATAAACATTTAAAAATAAATCCTTCCAGGGTCACCTTGATGACTCAGTTAAAAGTCTGACTTTGGCTCAGGTGGTTTGTGAGTTCAAGGCCTGCATCAGACTCTGTGCTAACAGCTTGGAGCCTGCTTCAGATTCTGTATCGCCTTCCCTCTCTCCCTCTCTCCTTCTCTCCTTCCCTCCCTCCATCCCTCCGTCCCTCCCTCCCTCTCTCTCTCTGCCCTTCTGCTTATGCTATGGCTCTCTCTCTCTCTCAAAAATAAACATTAAAAAAAATAATTAAAAAAATCCTTCCAGATGAAAGTAGTATCTGTCCTACTCTATAGTTGCCTCTTGCACAAATCTGAGAGAATTAACAGATATAGGAAAGCTAATGGGTATGCAAACCATTCATGCTCTAGGCATGGAGTGCAGGTCCCTGAATCTTACACACTAGAATGCTATATATTCAGGCCTTACAGCCTCTTACATTAAATTTGCATTTTACTGTGTGGTCCTTAACTTCTCAAAAACACCCCTAAGAAATCATCTTTGAAAGCCATCATCGTAATTGCTACAGCATGTTAAGCTTCGTAGCTCTATTACTCCGTGCACCAGTCATGAAGAGTTCCTATGTATGTGATTCAAGACTGGAAGACATGGCTTCTCCTGAGGAATTAGTTTCCTCTTCCCTTATATTCCTCTTTCGAGCTGGGAAACTGAGCAACCTGGAGATAAGCTTAAAGCTGAATCAAAAGAAACTGTAACACTTTCTTTTTGCAGAGAGATTTTTCCTCGGTCCCAATTTTCTATTTATGTTTTGTCAAGTGGTTTAAAGTCTTCCGGAAGTAAAAAATCCCCCTATATCCTATATTAGAAGAGTCTGTACATATGTAAATTTAATAAAGGCTAAGCACTTACCAAGTTTATGTAACTGAAGTAATGGTTTATTCTCGATAATTTTATGAAAGTAAACATTCTAAAATGCAAACTTAGGTCATCCTCTGATTAAATGTCCTTCTATTTCTGCCACAGGCTTCATAATAAAATGTTATCTCTAGTCCCTGCCCTCTAAAGAAAGTTCTGCCTCCAGCAGCCCCGTTTTGCATCTTTTGGGATATAGATCAGGTGGTTAATTGGACAAAGAAAGGGCCAGGAAAAGACCTGAAGAATTTAAGAAAACTTGAGGAGATGAGAAAGGGGGTGGGAGCAGAGAAGAGACATGAAACCTAGTGCCAAGAAAATATTGGATAATAAGAGATGCAAGGGTAGTCTTAAGGTCCTAGAAAATAGGAATTGGGGTTGGGGGTGAGAAGAGGATTTTAGTGTTCTTCTGAGAAACGAAGTAGAGATCAGAATTAGTTAATGACTTTTGCAATTAGACTGAGCTTTCTTATGTGCCGCTCCACAGAGAAACTGGGCTGTGTGGGACCCTGGGTTCTATTCACATTACAAAGTGAAATGCACAGACTTTCTATTAATTTGGCCACTAGGACTTCCCCTTAGTGCTCCCCCTCCTGCCCTGCTCTGGCTCTAAGAGTAGCCTGCAGTTTATAGAACCCATTATGTTTTTCTCACATCTGAGTCTTCGTACTTCTCAAACATTGCTCTACCTAGAGCACTGTCACTCCCTCTTTTATACTAAAGCCTACAGCTTCTTTAAAATCAGTTTAAATATTCATCTTACGGGAAGCCTTGCTTTCTACCCCTTCCATATGCTCAGATCTGATAGATGCATACACAGGTAAGAAAGCAAGCACATTTACTTCAATTTCCCCACTACACTACACTGTGAGGGTGGGATAGTGACAGCAATAAAATGAACAATGTTGAAAATGAAAGCAGAAATAAAACATGGCATCAAAAACTCAGAACGGTTATAAAATTAAAACTTTTTACACAAAATAAACCAGTAGAAAATGATTCGCACAGGGGCACATAGGTGGCTTAGTCGGTTGAGCGACTGACTTCGGGTCAGGTCATGATCTCATGGTTTGTGAGTTCGAGTCCCACATCGGCATCTGTGCTGACAGCTCAGAGCCTGGAGCTTGCTTCAGATTCTGAGTCTGCCTCTCTCTCTCTGCCCCTCCCCCACTCATGCTCTGTCTCAGTCTCAGAAATAAACATTAAAAAAAAAAGAAAGAAAATGATTCACACAGAGGTTTTCTGTTTATAGTAAAATGGGATTTATACTACCAAAAAGGCTTTGAAGATGTGGGGTGTGTACGAAATCGCCAAAAAAATTATCTTACTACCTAAGCAAACCTTCAAAGATGCAAACACAGACACCCCTTTGATTAACTACCTGAAATTTTATAACTGATCTGAAATAAAGAGTACATATGAAGAAATACAATGTAATGTAAAAAAGACTTTTAGAAAAGATGGTGGTATGGTAGCAGATACCCCAAATCGTTAGAAACTGAGCCAAATCATAAAGGAAAAATAAGGAAAAAATCTTACACTGGAGTTCACATTGGTCAAATTCCAGAGGCAGATAGTGAGTCTAATTGATTTATGCAGAAGAGTTTTTATAGGATATTAGATGGCTATCAGAATTACTAGAAAATTGAATCATCAGGTAAGTTTTCAGAAATGACTGAGAATGACACTACAGAACTGAGCTAAGAAGAAAATGGCAGCTTTGTAATCAGGCACCTACATGCATAACTTGGAAGATGACACCCCATAATCAGGAAGCCACCACAAAATTGGATACCAGAGGATGGCATTTGCTAGCAGAAGTCAGAACGGCCAACACCTCACTTCTCTCTTCCAAATCACATGCAACCATATCTGAACGGTAAACCTAAGCCACATTTAGAATTCTAGCTGAAAGAGTATCTAGGAAATTGATTTGTTTTTTCAGCTCTTGAATACAGAAAGGCACCTAGAAAGAGGGGGAAACAGATACTGAAAGTCAGTTCCCCAGATCATCCACAGGCATGTGGGTGTCTCCTCAACCCAGCATGGCAAAAGCCTCAAGGATTTTTACTGCATATAATGAAGGTATTAGCTTGAAGGGCTCAACAGGAACATATGCTCAATTCCGCTTCCCCAATAGTAATGGGAGTGGGAAAGAAGAAGGAAATCCTAGGGGAAACAAAAACAAAAATAAATACTTATAAATTAGAAGTGGTAGGGCTAGCTGGGAGGTTGGCAGTGTCCTATCACCAGCACATACCAGGGTCAGGATGTCTCATTCAGAGGAGTCCTGGCCATACCAAATAAAAACCGCAATGGAATGTTTTTTTGATCTTGCTTCTCACCAATGTAGATTTCTGATCTTGCTCTCACCAAGAGCAATGGTAATACACTCTTCCAAAGTAGAAGAGCATTCTCTATTTCTACCAACAAGGTGGGTTGGCCCTCGTAACATTATGTTACCGGAGTATAAGAAATGCAGCCTTAGCACAGCAGTTCCAAATAACCAAACTGTGGAAATGTTTCCCAGTGGATGCATTTCTCTGCCTCCCCACACCCCTCAAACTGACCAATCAATGAAAATTTAACAGAATTCAGTTAAGCACCTTAACTTCTAGGAGGAAAAAGCTACCAATAGCCACGTAAATACTATTTGGAGGAAATAGGAGTCAGTGGACAGATGTGCTCCAGCTCAGTACAGGGAGAAGCACCAGACAGTTGGGGGGGGGGGGGCGGAGAGGGTGGGGAAGTCAACCATTCACATCACCCATAGAGAAATTAGAGAAAATTAATGGGACCAAAGATACAAAGAGAATACACAAGACAGGAAATAAAAAGAACACTAACATTGGGGCACCTGGGTGGCTCAGTCGGTTAGGTGTCCGACTTCAGCCCAGGTCACGATCTCGCGGTCCATGAGTTCGAGCCCTGCGTCGGCTCTGGGCTGATGGCTCAGAGCCTGGAGCCTGCTTCGGATTCTGTGTCTCCCTCTCTCTCTCCCCCTCCCCTGTTCATGCTCTGTCTCTCTCTGTCTCAAAAATAAATAAACGTTAAAAAAAATTAAAAAAAAAAAGAACACTAACATTAAGCAAAAAATAAATAAGAAAAATAATGTAATAGTATAGTGACATTTTAAATGGCACTAGAAACAGCAAAGATCAGACTCAACTACAGAAAATAAACTGCAGGGAATCTTTCAGAATTAGATTAAAAAGGTAACAGCAAGTGAAGTAGATAAAATATATGAAAACAGCCTAGATATTTAACACGTGAATGAGTATTAGCTTAATAAGTGTTTTTAGACATCTTTATACCTGGCTTAAAAGAAAATATACTACATACAGACAGTAGACTATTTTCCTAAACTGAAGAAAGATTCAAGCAGATAAAAAGGGTTTACAATATACTAAGAAAAGTAACAAAAAATAACAAACACTTGGTTACATCATGGTGCGATATTGGGGGGCGGGTGGTAAGAAAAGAAATGAGGCTGTTCCTGAGCTTTTTAATGAACACAATAGATACAGGAAACAATGGGGCAATTTGTATGGAAATTTCAGGGAAAAAACTATGAGCCAAGAATGTGCAATCTAAAAAACAAAACAAAGAACAACAAAAAACCAGAAACAGACTCAAATAGAACTGGTGTTTGTCAGAGGGGAGGGAGTAAGAGCAAAATAGGTGAAGGGAATTAGGGGTACAACTTCCACTTATAAGTTACAGGGATGAAGAGTAGCATAGGGAATATAGTCAATAACATTATAATAATGTCCTATGGTGACAGATGGTAACTACACTTATCACGGGAAGCTTTGTGTCATGTGTAGAATTGTGAAATCACTATGTTGTGCACTTGCAACTAATATTGTAGGCCAACTAAAATAAGAATTCTATAGTGCTGAAGTTATTTACATGTAAAGGGAAAAATATTCCCAGATATAGTTCCTCAAAGTTTTGCATACCACTCTTGCAATCTTCCTGAAAAAGGATACCTAAAGAAAGATATCAGTTGGGGTGCCTGGGTGGTTCAGTCGGTTAAGTGGCCAGCTTTGGCTGAGGCCGTGATCTCGTGGTTCATGGGTTCGAGCCCTGCATCGGGCTCTGTGCTGCCAGCTCAGAGTCTGGAGCCTGCTTTGGATTTTATGTCTTCCTCTCTCTCTGCCCCTCCCCCACTCATGCTCTGTTTCTGTCTCTCAAAAATGAATAAACATTAAGAAAATTTTTAATCCAAAAAGGGAAGATCTCAGTCAACATACCACCACAGTAAGATATAGATTCCAGAAATAGATAAATTGTGATATTAAAAAGAGGCAAGTCACTGAACACTTATCCAAAAACTCCAAAGATGGAATTTTTGTAGCCACACAGCAGCATGGGTGTCCATGATTATTAATTTTCTTTTCAGTGAATTGAAGAAATTATTTTCTTGAAGACTAAGATATTTTCAACCCATTTACTCCTCATCCTAAAGAGGTTGGCTTTCATCTTCATAATTGCCACTTCATGAACACATAGCTGTTACCAGGACGGACCTCACTCCTTACACATCTAGGAGCAACAAGGAGGTGAAGAAGAGAGCTTTCTCATACACACATGTTTTTTAATCAAAAATTCTTTCCCAGGAGATCCCCAATATTATCTCCTTATACTTCATCGGTCAAAACTAAGCCACGTGTCCTCTCTAATGGAACAGGAGCTAAGAAGTACTTGTCACTTTCAGGCTTTATCATAGATGATGGGAGTTGAAAAGAGGGCTGTGAACCAAGACAACAGCATCCAACATCAGGTAAACATAATTAACGACAGTCCTTGTAAAGTTCTGCAAAACATTTGTAGGTTAGTTCTTGAAAGATTTTTTTAAATTACATCCAGACAAAACTCAGGATACACTAACAAAAAGGGAGCTGACTGGGTTGGATGGCAGAGTATAGAGGTCACTGTAAGTGCTAAAATCGATGAGCAGGGAGTCCCTTTCCTTTGTTGACAGAGAGACTGACATAAACCAAAATGTGTAGTCCTCACCCTTGGGAATAGTTAAGGGACGGGACCATCAACTAGACCACATACAGAGAACGCTCCTGCTCAGCATTTCCCCAACCCTCACTCCTCCTGCAAACAGCACAACTAAACCGGCACTTTTTTAAGAACTTCAGACACTGAGCTTGCACCGTCAGTCAGTTTTTCACAAATACTCATGCAAGTGAGCTTTCTAGGGAGGGGAAAGTGGTATACGAAGGAAAAGTGGGAGAATGGACTGCCTTTAATACAGAGGAACCATCAAGCAAGCAGTTTTGGAGCTCACAAGCAGAAGCATTCTAGAAAGTGGACTTGTTTCCCAGCTGACTCCTGTTAAACGGTAATTTTCTGGAGAAAACACCATTTTCGCCCCTCTTACCCCCCTCCCCTGCCTTGAGCCCTTAATAACCACTTGTTTATCCATCACGAGCCTGACCCAACATGTATTCCTCTCTCTTGCCATCACATGAGAACTCAGTGAGAATGTCCCAAGGGCAGCCCAGGAGTTCAGCCACATCCCTGTCTAGCATGACCAGCAACTGCTGGAGTTGCTCATTTTCCCTGAAAACTACTGCCTCCTGCTTCTTGAGGCTTCTCGTCACGTGTGGACCAACTCTCTTTCTTTTCTACAAGACGGAACAAGAGAGGTGTGAGAAAGAGAAACAAAGGCTCAAAACTCACCAAAGCATTCCAGCTCATTTCTGCCCAGCCTGCACACCCTGACCTCCCCACATGCTTTCCCCTCCCTCCTTACCTGCTATTTATTAGGCTTGGTCCATTGCTGTGTGGTCTGCTCCCCATCTGACCACTTCAGGCTGTTGAGAATGTCAGTGTCCGGGTGGGAAGAAAAGACAGGGAGGGTACATGGGTGCTATGGATGGTAAGGAGCTTTATTCCTGGGGAAGCTTCCCTCCACCTCCAGAAACTTGCTTCCCTGGTGATTCTGCAATTTCCCAGCATCTGTCACACCTGTTCCAGGAGCTTCCCCAGCTCTTTCCCTTTCCTCGGCAGCTCACATACTGATTAGCAGCTGTTAGAAGAGGTGTGTGACTGCCAGTTGACCTGCAACTGACCCCGGTCAGTAGTCGGCTCCTAACCCCCTCCCCTGTCCCTGAAATGCACACTTAGCCCACCGTTCCAATAATGGGAACTGTTTCAAGGATGTGGTCTTGAAAGAGCAATGTCTCGTTGAGACTATCTAAAGGCTATATGCCACTGAACCCCGTTAGAACATCTGTATAAACTTCTAAGATTTGGAGGGAGCCGGTGGAAATCTATTCCTCTTGCGGCCGCGCACTGACAATCCTCCTATGTACGTTTCCTTGCTTATTACCAACCTCCTGCTCGGCCTCTTTCTTCTGGCTCTCTTTGCTCTTCGCTTAAGGGGACCAATTTGTGAACCAACAGCGACCTTTACAGTTGCCGGTGGGGCAGAGGGAACCATGAAGCAGGAAAGTCACACACACAATTCCCAGAGCCACCAGTCAGGGGAAATAAACCAGACCCTACAAAGTGGAGAAAGAAAATATAAGACCTTCCCCATAGGAGTGGACACAGGCATGGGAGGCGTGCCATCCTTCCCTACCCCCTGAAGCCAAGGCCTGGTATTCTACCTCCTGCCAAGCCTCACCTAGGTCACAACAGCCCCTTTGTTCCATTCCTTAAGCTCCTGTTATGAGGCCTGCATAGCAGTAAACTTCAGCTTAGGTGTCTACACCTCGGCCTGGAGCAGGGTCATTCTTAGGAGATAGTGGTTCTCAGACCCTAGTGGACATCAGCATCATCTGGAGAACTTGTTAAGCATGAGGGCAGAGCCCTTCCCCATAGACTTTCTGGTAAAATAGGTCTGGGTGGGAGCCCAGAATTTGCATTTTTTAATGTTTATTTTTGAGAGAGAGAGAGACAGAGCCCAAGCTGGGTAGGGGCAGAGAGAAATGAAGACACAGAATCCGAAGCAGGCTCCAGGCTCTGAGCTGTCAGCACAGAGCCCGACACAGGGCTCAAACTTACAAACCGTGAGGTCATAACCTGAGCTGAAGTCACACACTTAACCACTGAGCCACCAAGGTGCCCCCAGAATTTGCATTTTTAATGAGCTTCCAGGTGATGCTGTTGTGCTGATGCAGAGGACATACTTTGAGAACCACTGCTTTCAGCTACCCTAGCTTCTTTTGCCTTCCTATCTTCCTCCTTCCAGATTCTGAGCACCTTTCATTGTCAGGAAGTGATTCTGGGTATTTTACCTCCTCCCTGTATCCACTCTAGCTTATTCGAAACCTTAACTGAGTGATAAGACAGCTACTCACCACCCATGAAGGCTGTTTTATAAAACAGTTAAGAATGAACGAGGTCTGAAGATACTGCATTAAAGTCTGGCTTCTGCTGTTGACAAACCGTAACCTCAGCCAGTTACCTCTGAGTCTTTCCACGCCAAGGGCTTTTACCTAGCGCCCTGTATACAGTGTGTGCCTCGTCACTGTTATTAACACTATTGTCGGAAAAATATTTTCAGATAAGATCTGCTTCCCTCAGTCTTCTCTTCATAATGCACCTTCATTTACTCTAAGAGTCCCATTGGAGTAGGCAACTGTATGGTTTTTGAAGACCCCCAGGTGATTCTGATGCATAAGTTTTCAAAACCACAAGGTAGACTGTAACCATTTCCCACCTCTACCAGGTGAAGAGAATCCCTGCCATTAGCTTCCCATTGAGCACTGGCCACAACATGAACCATCAGGGACAGGAAGCGTATTATACGTCCTCTAAGCTTCTTCTGTCCTCTCTTATGTGGAGCACACCCTGTCCAAATCTCTGAAAGGCTGTGCTCCCATTCGGCTCTGAGATGCTGGGGTTTCAAAGTGGGGTCCAGTCACCCCAGAGCAATCCCTCTCAATCAAGTGCAGAAAGCCCAGGGAGAAGGGAAGTTTTTATCCCTTTGCTGAGTCGTGACCACCTTCTGCCCATGTGAGATGGAAATAGAGAAGGGGCCAAGGTCACTTGTTACAAAGAGCACCACTTCCCTCTCAACTCCGAAGTAGCCCCTTCATCTCCAAGGAGCAGAACTCTCCATTCCCTAGATTCAGGGGAAAGCATCTGATTGGATAAGCTGGACCTAGAGCACCAGCAATGGTTGAACAGGGGAATGCAGGTGTCTGGAAGTGGCAAAGAAAAGAAATGTCAGGTAGACACAGTGGAAGGGCTCCTTTAAAGTGTGGGTTGCCACTGAGGTAAAGGAATCATACCCACAGAACAGAAAATCCCTGTGAGCCAGGAAGAAGTGTCAGGGAGATGGAAACTAAGGAATGGGAAAGCCTCAGCTACTACTTGGGATTAGAGACCCTTCCTCACAGAGTTCTATGATGCTTTTTGAAACCAGAGAAGTGTTGAATGAAGCTGAGTTTCCTCCAGTTTTCTGCAAACCAACATAAGTCGAAAAAGGGGCTGGAGCTTACCCAAGCAGTGCTTTCTGAACTTCAAGTACAGTTTCCCAACTCTTCTCTCCTAATGAGTTTTTTTAAGCCAGAAAATACTTCAAGGATCAAATAGTCCAATCTTTTCTTCAACTAATGAGGAAAAAGAATCATTCACACACAATAAGTGGCAAAGCTGGAAATGAATTCCAGTGTTTAATTCCAAGTTAATTTTTCCCACTGTACCATATTTCCTTAGTCTCTAATTCATCTTCCACCATCCCTAATCTATTCATTTCCCAGCCAGCCAGCCAAAGAATGAATTCTTACCCAGAGCAGCCAGTCTCAAAGAGGCCTAATGTCCCAGAACAACTGTGGGTCCCATTTTCTTTCTCATTGGACAGTCTTGGGTTCTTCAAAGAAAAGAAGAAGAAAAGAAAGAAACTGAAGAATTTATATAAGAGGAAAGTATCAGGAATAGCTAGTTAGTGTCATTCTACCTTATGAATCCTGAGGATTCTCCGCGTGGAGTCTCCTCGGGCTGGCCTACTTGCTCACTAGTTCTCAACTTTGACTCCATATTAGAAATGCCTGGGGCTCCTGAGTGGCACAGTCGGTTAAGCGTCCGACTTCAGCAAGGTCACGATCTCGCGGTCCGTGAGTTCGAGCCCCGCGTCAGGCTCTGGGCTGATGGCTCAGAGCCTGGAGCCTGTTTCCGATTCTGTGTCTCCCTCTCTCTCTGCCCCTCCCCCATTCATGCTCTGTCTGTGTCCCAAAAATAAATTAAAAAAAAAAAAACGTGGAAAAAAAATTAAAAAAAAAAAAAAAGAAATGCTTGAGGACGTTTTGAGATTCCCCTGTACCCAGAACAATTAAATCAGAATCTCTGAGCAGGAAACCCAGACGGCAGGATTGTTAAGGTTTCCCAGGTGATTCTAATGTGTAGAATCACTGCTCTAACAAGCCATATGTTAATTTCTCATCCAGATTCTAAGGCTGCTCAGCTGGGGTATTAGCTTTCTGGGTGAGAAACAGCTGTGTATCAGACATCACAGCTCCTTGGCAGCAATGTAAATAGTTAAGCAGCCACCCAGTAGAGAATAAAGTCACACTTAAAATTTTAAATAAAACCTCTAGCTTTGTTGGGTCAAACTTTGCTTCTGTTCTCAATTTTTTTTCCTCCTTTTCTGTTTCATAAAATTATAGAGCTAAAGCAATAGCTAATGGTAGCAATGCTGTTCATCATTAGGGGGGGATGTCATGCCTTTTCTTAATAGTTTTCAGTGAACCTGTGGAGCTAAAGTAAATTATGTTTGCTCCCTCCATCTGTCTGCTAAGCTGACTGCCTGACTCATTAATTCTTCTTTTCTACTCCCCCAGACCAGCCCTTCCTCCTATCAAGTCCTGCTTAAGGAATCATCTGCATGGCAAAAAGCAGGGAAGGCTTTATATGAGAAGCATTTACCTGGCTAGCATTTACCTGTTACCACCTCAAAAAATGTACACCTTTGGCTGGCCAGCACCTGGATAGCAGAAGAGAATTAGGAAGGTGGCTCACAGGAAGGAGAAACACAGAAATAGGACACCTGAATGTATGTTCTGGAATCACTCAAATATATTGCTGATCATTTTCCTTTGATTCCAGGTAAGCAAATGAGACTGTGTCTCAGATGTGTCTTTATAAATGAGTTAGAGGCAGCATGATGCAATGGAGATAGCAGGACTCGACGTCAAGTTCAAATCTAATCTGTGGCCCTAATTAGCCCTATCTATGTCTGTGAGAGAAGCTTTTCAATCTCCCTTAGCCTCAACCTACGCACCTATAAAATAGCGTCTACCTCACAGTGTTGTTTTAAAGATTAGTGTTCTTGTATGCGAATGCCTAGTATGGTGAATGGGAATAATGGGCAGCCAATAAATAATTGTGGCAATAAGAGGAATAATCATAGCAATCGTATTTGCAGTTGTTATTATTGTTAGTTGTTATTGGCACATACCAAGAGAGAAATTCTAAGCTTTTATCTCAAATCAAAAGCTCTCACGTTATTCTATTTTTAGGTATTTATTTTGTGAAAGCTTGACATGTGAAATATTCATAGGTATGTAACTGAAGCTTACAGTTATTTTAAACAAAATTCCTTTAATAAAGCCCTTTTACTTTCTAGTTCTAAGAAACTGGAATGCCAATGTTTTTCAGTCTTTAAATCAATGAGACCAGGTTAACCAAATGGTCTCTGGTTTTAAAAGCAATGAGAGAGCAAGAGATAAATTATATAAAGAATACAGTCTGCAGACATGGAGAAATTAGTATAAAATGAAAGATTTTGAAATCAAGAGAGACTTCTTGCCAAATATACAAAGAAATAACTCCTTAACAGAAATAATTCCTTAACGGAGTATTTAGTAAAGAAAATAATGACCAAACACAATCTTGGCAAGAAAACCTACTAGTTGTGAGCATATTGGGCAAATTACCAACAAATGCTCAAATTATTTTCTAGATCAAAGGAAACTATTAAATACTTGTGTGGCCTTAGGAATGATTCTTAATCTCACTGAGCATCAGTTTCCTCATCAGTAAAATCGTGATAATAAGTTGTTTTGTGTGTGGAATTAATGAGCTGGTGGTACTTCATATAGTGTCTATTGCTGTGTTGTTGTCTATCATTGTTTTATCTCTGCTGCTAGGATCAAAGTGATTTAGTAGAAGGATTTGAAAATCTATCAGAAAATAATGATTTGGCTAATTGCCAATACCTGATCCTCCCACAAGATTAGAGAGAAATTTCAGGTCTGTCACATGGGATCCTCATTTGGTTTGTCAAGTAGAAATTACTACATGTAGGAAAGTACTCAACAGGAGTTCTGAGTTTTAATCAAGCAAACTAGTTACGTTAAGGCATGACACCTCTTCCTGCTTTTTTTTTCCTACAAAATTTTGATTAGAGAGCTGTGTTAACAAAGAATGTTTAATTTCTGGGACACCTGGATGGCTCAGTTGGTTAAGCATCCGACTCAATTTCAGCTCAGGTCATGATCTCGCAGTTTGTGCATTTGAGCCCCACATCGGGGTCTGTGCTGATGGTGTAGACCCTGCTTGGGATTCTCTCTCTGCCAACATACACTCTCTCTTTCTTTCTCTCAAAATAAATAAACTTTAAAATTTTTTTTTTAAATTCCTAACAGTGGGAGATCCTTTCTGATTCATTATCAAACTAGCCTTGTCATGTCTCTGAACAACATTTGGGGAATGTGCAGGAAGTAAAGGGGAAAAAGCACACTAAGAATATGCTGGAATGGAGTCTGTGTTGGGTGCTTATCCTTAGGCAATAACACAGCAGTCTTTGCACAGAATATGGCAAGCCTCTCTTTCTTACTTATTTCCTCATCAATCTTTCTTGTTTTTTAATAGAGAAATTTTTTATTATTGATATTTTTAAAATTTATTTATTTAAATTCAAATTAGTTAACATACAGTGTAGTATTGGTTTCAGGAGTAGAACCCAATGGTTCATCACTTACATATAACACCCAGTGCTCATCCTAACAAGTGTCCTCCTTAATGCTTAGCACCAGTTAGCCCATCCCCCACCCATCTCACCTCTAGCAACCCTCTTTGTTCTCTGTATTTAAAAGTCTCTTTGCCTCCCTTTCTGTTTTTATTTTATTTTTCCTTTCCTTCCTCTATGTTCATCTGTTGTGTTTCTTAAATTCCACATATGAGTGAAATCATGTATTTGTCCTCTCTGACTTATTTATTTCACTTAGCATAATACACTCTAGTACGTGAAGGGGCACATGCACCCCAATGTTTATAGCAGCTCTGTTAACAATAGCCAAATTATGGAAATATACAGCAAATATTTCTTAAGCATTAGGACCAATTGTTATAACATGCAACCCCAAAATTTCACTGGTTTTACACTATATAATTCAGTTCTCATACACAAAGTCTGATCAGATATTCCCGGTCAGCAGCTCTCATCCAAGTGATGTCAAAATCCTGTGTATTGCCATTAGTGACTGCCTTATCCTAGGATCTTTCCAGAATCCTCTGCTGGATGTTCTTCCCTCAGCCAGACAACAAGCAAAAAGAAAGAGACTTTGGACAATGGAGTGCCTGATACTTAACAATCTCAGCTCAGAATAGAAACACATTACTTCTGTCTAAAGTGCGTTGGCAAGAACTAGTTACATGGTCCCACTTATGTGCAAGGGAGGCTTGGGAAAGTAACTAGGTAGCTACTTCCCAGAAACAACTCCAGGCTGTGAAAGGGGAGAGTGATTCTGTATTGCTCAGCTAGCTATCACTGCCATAGATAACTCAGGTGCTGGGGATAGACCAATTTAAAAAAAGAATCCCTTTCATCATGGGATTTAGTCTAGTTCATTCTTACTCTGATAAGAGGCTCCCTCCTAAAGGTTCAGTGCACTGAATTGCCTTTTATGAATTTTACCCTTATCCCTGTCTACATTGTAGAACTACAGGTCCCAGAATCCCTTTCTAGTATTATTCAGGTTTAGATTCTGCCAATGAGGCATTTGCAAAGATTTTAAAAAGAAGCCATTTTTCTCAGCAGCAGCTGTTTGCAGACCGATGAGATCATTGTTGGCAGCGCTCCTTCACTTTCAGTGCTTCTCCCAGGAATCACTTGCTATAAGCAAGCAGCTGAGATCATCAGCAGAAGCTTCCAGTGGCTCCAGCCATCCTCCAGAGAATAACCCACTTCAGTACTCCGCAACCAGCATCATTGATAGGGGCTCTCCTGCAATCCTTTCAAATTTGCTGGAAAAACAATCACCCAGGTTTCTCCCACAGCAATTCCAATGCTCTGAATTAATTTTATTCCTACCCAAAATACTTGAGTGACTCCTGTTTTCTGACAAAATCTGAACACACTCAGTTAAAATGTTCAGTACACTTACTCAAGTAATTCAAAGAACTATTTTTCAATGCCTGTTATATAGTAAGTCCTATGCTAGATACTAGGGAATACAAGCTAAGTAGATTAACCCCTGCCTTCCTTGTGCTTATTTGTAATAAACTCAGAAACACATAAAACATAATAAACCAGTAAGTATATATATTCCAACAAATGCTTTAAAGAGCTACTATAGGGTGCTATGAGAGTACAAGAGGACTTTTTTCAAGTAGGGTACAATAAGAATTGGGATGGGTAAACTCCCACCATCACCATCAAGTTGGAAAGGAAAAAAAAAATCAAGAGAGTAACTCAATGCTGCTTTACTCACCAAATGAAATTTGGCAGGATCCTTGAAAGTATGTGACCAATTAAATGTCTTTAATGCCTCTGAATTATTATAATATGATGGCATTTCACAATAGAGGTCACAATTGTCAAGGTCACAATAAGCATCTTCCAGAGGCAAGAAACTCTACTTTGTTTTTATGTATAAGGACAAAATATTGTATATTGGTTATATTGCTTAAGGATTTGGGTCATCAGCAAAATGAAAAACAATTGGCTAAAAATGTAGTTTTTTTAAAAAAAATAGGTAAATATTGGAATTTTAGAGTAAAATTCATTAGAGAAGAATGCTTCAAGTGAAGCAGAATTGTTGTTCTGGGTAATTCTGATCAAGAAAATATGGTGTTTTTGCTCTTCCTACATATTAAATTGTCAGTCAATTATTAAAATGCTTATTATGTATTCTATATACTAATCTAGGTTAGAGAAAGACCGTCAATATTCACTATTAGAATGTGTAATAATTATATGAAAATTACAAGATGTAATTATCATGGGCCCCTTTTTCTTTTGGTGTCAGTACTAATGTGAACATAGCTAACAATAATTATATTTTATTATTAGCTTGAAAACAGAAAAAAAATCATGGGTAGGAAACCATCTCCATCCTAACCACAACTAAAACATTACCTGTTCCCATCTTCTGAATATAATCAAGGAGATTTCTTATAACCTCTGTTCAGTACTTCAAGACTCAGCATCTAGCTAGTCTAGTTACTTGCTCTATGGTATTAGTGCTCAGAATCAGAGACCAGCCTTGTTCCCTATAAACAAGCTTCCACCATACATTTATTCACTCAACAAATATTTGTTGAATACATTATACATGTTGGGCCCTGGAGAGATAACTGAAGAGGACATATATGATCCCTATCCTGATTGAATTGGGGAGTAAGTGATGACATTACAAAAAGGAGATAGAATGTACATGGAAGGAAGTACAAGGGCAACTAAATCAAACTTGATAGTTTTGAGACCATTTCCTAGAAGAAATGCCTTTTAACCAAGACCTAAATGATGCTTTAAAAGTTATCCTTGCACAGAAGAGATGTAAAATAATCTGGCAGAAGGAACAGCTTTGAGAAACCCGGAAGTAAGAGACCATGGCAGGTGTTCTATTGGGAGAACTGGAAAGAGTTCAGTGTCGCTGGATTTTAAATCCAATGTTGAGCAATGAGGTCAGAGAATTAAGAAGGAATAGATTTTATAGGAACTGGGAGACCATGTTAGAGAGTTTGAACTTTAACAGCACTTTGGAGCTTTTGAAAGGTATGAACCAGGGGAACAAGAGGATCAATTGTGCATTTTGGAAATTCCATTCTGGCTGCCATATGGAGAAAGGAAAGGAAGGAGAGAAAGGAGGAGGAAGAGAAGCCATATAAAAAATTACTGCCATAATTCTTTTTTTATGTTTATTTTATTTTTGAGAGAGCGTGAGTTGGGGGAGGTGCAGAGAGAGACAGAGACACAGAATCTGAAGCAGGCTCCAGGCTCTGAGGCGTCAGCACAGAGCCCAATGCAGGGCTCTAACTCACAAGCTGTGAGATCATGACCTGAGCCTAAGTGAGACACTCAACTGACTAAGCCACGCAGGTGCCCCACTGCCATAATTCAAGTACAAAAGTATGGTAGTTTAATCCATGGCATTGAGTGTTTTTCTGGGTTTGCCCACTACTATTGTGTTTCATTTAGACTTGGTTTCCTAACTTACCCCTCACAGTCCCTTCTAGATGTTAAAATTCTACTCCAAGTTAGTCTCAGTAACTGAACTTCTACATGATACCAAATATACTTGAAAGTAATTGATTGCCAGGCTGTCCCTTTGATTGCCTTAACCATGTGTTCCCCAACTATGTATGATATGCTATACTCCCCTACTGGGACATGTATTTCTTGCCTACTGCCAATCTTACCCTAAATAACTCCTACTTAATTACTTCCTATTTTTTTGATGCTGAGACCTTTCAATTTGCTGTCATTCCTCTGTGAAACTGCTCTTTACTATGTCTTTACCATGTTGCCCTATTCTTCCTATGATCAGGATATGTTGACATAGATCTTGGAATTTTTGACCTGCCCCCACCTACAGTCTTTAGACTTCACTCTAGTGTCACAGAAATTTCCTCAGCCTATATTTAATAGCTATTTGAACTGAATAGGCATATTTATCTTTTTTAAAGTTTTAATTTAAATTTCAGTTAGTTAACATACAGAGTAACATTACTTTCAGGTATACAATACAGTGATTCAACACTTCCATCCATCACCCCATGCTCATCACAAGGGCACTTTTTAATCTTCATCATCTATTTAACCCATCCCCCACCCACCTCCCTTTTGGTAACCATCAGTTTGTTCTCTATAGTTAAGAGCATGTTTCTTGGTTTGCTTCTCTCTCTCCCTTTTTTTCCCCTTTGCTCATTTATTTTCTTTCTTAAATTATACATATGAATGAGATCCTATGGTGTTTGTTAATTTCTGACTGACTTATTTCACTTCGCATAATGCTTTCTAGCTCCATCCTGTCATTGCAAAAGTCAAAATTTAATTTTTATATGGCTGAGCGATATTCCAGTGTGTGTGTGTGTACATTACCATATCTTAACCCATCTGTCAATCAATGGACACGGGCTATTTCCATAATTTGGCAATTGCAGATAATGCTGCTATAAACATGGGGGTACATGTATCCCTTTGAATTAGTATTTTTGTATTCTTTGGGTAAATGCCTAGTAGTAAGATTGCTATATCGTAGGGTGGTTCTATTTTTAATTTTTTGAGGCAACTCCATACTGTTTTCCAGAGTGGCTGCACCAGTTTGCATTCCCATCAATAGTGCAAGAGGGTTCCCCTTTCTCCAAATCCTTGCAAACACCTATTGTTTCTTATGTTATTTTTGCTATTCTGATAGGTGTGAGGTGCTGTTGTAGTTTTGATATGCATTTCCCTGATAAGTGACGTTGAGTATCTTTTCATGTATCTATTGGCCATCTGTAGGCCATCTGTATGTCTTCTTTGGAAAAATGTCTGTTCTTTTTTAATTAGATTGTTTTGGGGGTGTTGAGTTGTATAAGTTCTTTATATATTTTGGATACTAACCATTTATCAAATAAGGCATATTTATCTTTTAAATATTATGAGAGAAATTATAACTTTACAGATACATTGATTTGTTCATTCAGTACTTCACTGAAGTTCATTTGTACTTCACTGAAGTAGAGCCCAATGGTTAGAATTTTGCTAACGTCTGGAAAGGATAAAAAACATGGAATGACACATAATTCTTCTTTCCAAGAAGTTAAAATCCAGTAGAGAAGCCAAAAAATGTGAACACTGATCATTTATATAATAATATATTTAAGGATCTCAAGATGATAGATATCAACTTAATCTAAATGCTTACTATGTGCCAGGCTCTATGCCCGATAATTGCATGATATGTCTTATATTTTTAAATTGTTATAATCCTGCAAAGCAGGTGTTATTCCAATTTTTTAAGTTAGGAAACAAAACTCGGGAAAGTTAGGTGACTTGCCCAAGATTATACAGGTGGTAAGTGGTAAAAGTAGATTCAAGGCCAAGCCTGTTTTATGACAGGGGATTTGCTTTTTACTCCTATGCTACAGGTACTTGCTTTCTAATGCCCATGAATCATTATATATCCCATTTTAAAACCCATTATGTTCACTTAAAATATATTCTGGAAAGGAATGTGATGGGATAAACAAAGAAAAGAATGGAAGAATGCTTTCAACTTTTATGGTAACTCCAATATATTTATTGTGGCTGACTGAAACTCTGTCTTAAGAGGAGTTATGTGAATTGAAATAACCTATAAATGTATTCTGAGACTGCACTTGAGCTCTGTGGGAAAGAGCGCCATCTTTAATTTGTGATGTCTGCCCTGAAGTCAGAATACAGAAGTTGTGATATTGTACCAAGTTAGTAGCTATCCTGTGCAAGGCAGTCCACAAGACATCAGCCCTATGATTGCCTAGTAACAGTGAGGACTCAAGTGAATTTTGATATCCTATATCTGTCCTGACCAGCATCTCACAATTCTACATCTTCACCACATTTGTAGCCAGTAATGCAGGGGAAAAAAAGAAGTGAAAGAAAACTGAATTCTACTCCTGAAACCAATATTGCACTGCATGTTCACTAACTATAATTTAAATTAAAAAAGAAAGAAAGAAATTTGGGAAGGAATTGTAGAACAAACCTACTTTTTCTACGATAGCCACCAGCTATACATGACTTTTAAGCACTTAAAATCTGCCTAGAGTGACTGAGAAACTAAAATTTTTATTTTACCTAACTTGAATTCATTTCAATTTAAATTAAAATACTGGATACTATATTTGGTTCTTAAGAATGTTTAAATATGTTGAGAATAACGTGGATATGTGATTCTACTTTTAAACCATTGTTTAAGATATGGAAACAGATCAAGTAATGTCAGTGAAAATTCAAATGTGCTGTAGATATAAAATATGTACTAGACTTTGAGGATTTATCTTATGTAAAAAATAATGAGATACTTAGTTAATAATTAATATACTGATTATATGTTGAATATTTTGGATAGATTAAGTTGAATACATTATTCAAATCAATTTCACTTGTTTCTTTTTACCTTTTTTAATACAATTATTAGAAAATTTAAAACTGCATGTGAGACTCACATTTTATTTCTATTAGACAACATTGGACACTACAGAAAGATCACAAGGACAGGGAAGGGGAGGGTGAGAGTAAGTAGGTATTGAATTAAATTGAACATTCAGGTAGGTGGTTGTTCTAGGTCAGTGTTTCTTGGCCTTTTTTTTTCTTTTATCATTCCCTAAGGTGCCTTTTTAGACATTTTTCTATAGTCATTCCCCCATGAAATTGAAACCAAAAATATACTATATATCTGCTTATGTACTATGGCCCTTTGGAGGATGACAAACCATTCTAATATCTAAGATGTTCTTGCCCAGTTTCTATTTAACAGCTGGCCCCTTTGGGAGTGATATTGCTCCCATCAAGAATTCATGTTTCAGGAGAATTGGGGAGGGTTAAGTGACTAGAAGTCCTAGTGAGGATAGAATGAATCTTCAGACAGTGTGAGGCAATGACAAATAAGAGATCATGAGTTAACTGAAAAAGAACTAAGTTGAAGAATAATGAGGCAGAGTTACTAAAATGAGGAACTGATGCAGAATATGAATATTAGTAACCACAATTATCCACACCTTTTTTGTCTGTACCTTTGGATTATACACTTTTTTAGACAGGTAAAATGTTGGGGCAGCACCTGACTCACAATAATGTCAATTATAGAATGGCTGCATATCATGAATATAACAGGTGTTGTTATATCACTAATTCTTCCCATAAGTAGAGATTCCAAATCTATAGTTGAGGTGAAATGAGGACATTAAATAGTATATATAACATATAATAGCTTTATCTCCAGGTTTTGGAATCTAATAAAGCAAATACTACACCAGTCATGGACTCCTTCCTGATTTTTGCCTTCCTCTCATCTCCACTACTCGTGTATTGGTATTGGATGGTAAAACAAGGGTAATGACACTAAAGGAAGATGTACATCCACATGTGGGGCAAAGGTCAATCAGTACCATTTTCCATAAGTAAAGATTTATGTGAATAATATTTATTTCCACATAACCCATCTCATAAGGTGATTCCATAGAATTTACCTTATGAAGCAAAATGCAAACCCCTAGATACTGTCAGAAAGTAACTTTCTTAAACAAATAGCGTATAAGTTGAAACTTATGTCATGAAATGATGACATAATGGTAAACAAAAAAGGGGGTCTGCACTGAGTCTTGGAGATAAAAACAGAGGTAATGAGTATTTTCCAAATTTTAGCTATGACTGCCCATGGCACAGGTATTCTGGCCAACTGACACAACATTCAAGTTTTCTTGGTGGATCTATCCTTCTGAAGATGGGTGTCACAGCTTCATGATAATTAAAAACCATCATTTAACTAATTTATCCTGACTCAAGCAAATTTCCAATTTAAATTTACTTTTATGAACGGCACTTCTGACCAGAAAAACTCTTGAGATGCCCAACTGCTTTAAGTTTTCCTGCCTATTAGTAGAAATATTTTTCATTGAAGTTTTATTAGCATTCTAGATTTTAAGTCCAGTATATGTACTTGGAATATAGCATGTTTAAACTCATAAATTCTTCCCACTTTCCAGCTCCGCCTTTATTCCCTATCTCCATAAATAGCTTCACTATTTTCCCGTATCACCTAAGCCAAATGTTGGGGAGTGAATCTGAGAATCCTTGTTCTTCTTGGTCCATGCATTAAACTGGTCATGTTGGCCTGTCAGTTCTTCCACATAACATTTTTACATCTCCATTGCTACTATCTTAGTCCTTCATCAATTCTCCCCAAATGCCTATAAAGGTCTCTCTACTAGTTATTCTCCCTTCAAATCAATTATTGTCTTAAAAACAGAAAACAGAATGGTTTCAACCCTGACTGACATACCTAAAATGGCTAAGCAAAAAAAAAAAAAAAAAAAAAAAAAAATCAATTGCATCAAATAACTAAGAAAGGTGAGAGTAGTTCTGGACTCAAGTACAACTGGGTCTATACGTTCAAGTCTATTATTAGGTTTCTTTTTCCATCCCTCAGCTCTCTTTTTGTCAATGTGTTGGCCCCATTCTCACCTACTGCAGGCAGACTTTCTCCATATGGTGGTGTTATAGACATGGAGATGTACTGGCCAAATCCCTCTTCTAGAAAAGCCTTGCTGCCAACTGTGGGAAATGCAATGAGCCAACAACCTCCAGTTGTCAGTTCCTTTAGGGTCTGTCTCAGCTGCAGACAGCCACCTCACTCAGGGTCACACCTTTTGATGGTAGCATGCATCTGATGACTAAGTGAAGCCGATCAGCCATTTGAGACCTATGCAGGACATTGATGGGCTTTCCTCACTCCAGAGCTTCCTGCCAGGTTCGCTGAAGCTTTGCCAAACCTGCTTCTCAATTCCACTTCTCCCTCTGGCCAACCATGTGTTTTCTCCATTCCTTTTGCAGGGGTTGATTGATCCCTAATGAATACCTGCACTCCAAACTCCATCTCTGTCTGCCTCCAGGAAACTCGCTGTAACAGTGAATTACATGGCCTGAGTGACTGGAACTTCACAGCATCCCAGCTCTATTGTCCTAGAAGTGGGGCTAAGCCTTCCCTCTAGCTCTGACTGGAACAATCCTAAGGATGGATTCTGATTGACCCTCTTTGGTTCACATTTCATTTGCTGGACTAATTACTAGGGCCAGGCAGTCAGGAGCTATGTTTGACCCTCACCAAGACCACATAGAACGAGAAAGGAAAAGTTATCTAAAGGAAGGAAAATATTGCCCTCTATAAACTTCCATATATCTTGGGTCACCTGGATGGCTCAGTTGGTTGGGCTTCCAACTTCGGCTCAGGTCATGATCTCCCGTTCCCAAGTTCAAGCCCCACTTTGGGCTCTGTGCTGACAGCTCAGAGTCTGGAGTCTGCTTTGGATTCTGTGTCTCCCTCTCTCTCTGCTCCTCCCCCGCTCTCTCTCTCTCTTTCTCTCTCAAAAAAACATTAAAAATAAATAAATAAATAAATAAACAAACAAACTTCCATATATCCAACTGAGGGCTCTAAAATACAGCTCTAAAGCTGTTTTTTCATTGTTTAAACATCCACTTTCACCATTGCCTGTAGCGGAAAACATTCATAATAACACTAAAGACTCAAAAGGACATGGATTCGGCAAAACACCCGTCATTTTTATTTGGGCATAATACTTAGGAATGTTCTCTGCCTCAATTAGGGAATGAATTTTGCATGAAAAGATATCCAGAGGGATGCAGTTGCTGCCTTTGGCTCAGCTGTTCCAGTGTGTCTGGGCCAGCCAGCATCTTGGCAGTTCTTTCTCAGGGCTTTTCATTCATGGTTGCAACATGGCTGCCAAGACTTTAGCCATCTTGCCCTCCTTTATGGCAGGACAAAGTGGGGAGGAAGGAGTGTTCCCAAAACCACCCCTGTACCCATACAAAACCCATCAAGTTTCTACTGACAGTTTATGGGCCAGAAATGAGTCACATGAAAACCCCTAACTGCTGGGGAGATGACTGAGAAAGTCAGGCTCTGCAGAAGTAATCAAGGGAAAAGGGGTTAGAATTTAAGCTCGAGAAGAGGCAAAGTGAAAACACGAGGGGGTTAAGAATTGACAGTGGAAGGGTTGTAAGAATTATAGGTTCCAGTGAGGCAAAGGAACATTTGGAGTCAGGGCACCAGAAAGGAGAAACTAGAATGGTAGGAGGTAGTGAGCAGAAAGAAAAAGCTCAGAACTGAGATTGTGAAGTTAGTTGAAGTTATTGGTTATGACAAGCTGTAAGATAGGGACATGGAAGTCAGAGGCTAAGTGGAGGAGTGAATGGAGGGCAGGAAACAAGCATTTACAGTCTCAGCAAGTGCCTGCCACAGAGCAGATAGTGGATAAATGAACGATAAGCTGATTTTCCAGTCAATATTTATCTGTGATTTTGATGTCTCTCCTGAAACAGAGAGCCTCTTGTCAAACAGCTTTCTCCTCTCTGATGTCCTGTAGGAGCCTATATGTCAACTTGCTCAAAGGTCAAATCACAATCCCTCAGTTTCGAGCATCCCATCCCTTCGTTATATTCTCTGGTTAGCTAAGTGTATCCTCTTATCTCGCTAGAGATCTAGAAGTTGTCCTTGATTCCTCTTCTTTCTCCATGTGTACATCTTATGAGTTACAAGGTTTAATAATGGCAACTTAGAATCATCTTTTTGTTGTTCCTTCTCTTCCTCCAATACCTTGGTCAGACACATATCATTTCTTATGAAGACTTCTACAGTAGTCTTTAAAACAATCTCCCTATATAGAAATATGATTTTTCTTAACACTTTTTTAAATTAAAAATTTCTCAAAAATCTCAAAAGTAACACGTTAACCCCAATCTGTAAATGTAGGGAAAACTATACAAAAGTATCCTCTCTTCCTCCTGCCAACACTGGGAATAAACTGGTATCCATCTTTTGTATCTTTCACATGGTCAACAACATAATTAGTCATTTTTAGGTTATTTTTACTGCTGTTTTTACAAAATGGGATAGATCCCTATGCCTGTCTTCTAATTTAGAGGTTCTGAAAGCCCGTCTCTAACACTGATGTATCTCAGTAATTTGTGGGTTATGCTTTGATTATTTTGTCACTCGTGCTTATTCTAGTAGTTATTTTGTTTCATCACATACTTAGTTGCCTGTTAGATTCTTAGCACTCTGAGGATAGAAGCCACAGCTGTCATGGTCACTGATATATTCCTACCACCTAGAGCAGAGTCTAGTGCCACATGAAACTTTTTGAATGAATGCATGGATAGTCAAATAGTTACAGCAAATAATTTGCCACTAAAACAAGAGCTGAAATTTATTGAGAATATACTATGGGCTAATACAGTGAGGACAAACTGTGTGCTCACATGCCTTATCTCTTTTACTACTCAAAATCTAGGGTGTAGGGACTAGTTAGTATTTTATTTTGTAGAGGAGAGAATTAAGCTTAGAGAAGTTGTTACTTGACCAGAGGTCATGGCTACTAGGCATGATCCTTTAATCATGATTCTATTCCATGCTGTTAATGACTATGCAGCTAACAAATTAATTATTTTTTTAAAAATATAAGCATATAAAAGGTATAAATAGAAAATATAAAACTATTTCAAAATTTTCTCAAAATACACATTGTTACTCACATCTGATTAGTTTCTTTTTTATAGTTTTCAGATTTTTTATTGAGGTATAATTGATATATAATGTATTACTTTTAAGTATACAACATACTGATTTGGTATTTGTATGTACTAAGAAATGATCACAAGTCAAGTTAATATCCATCATCATACAGTTACAATTTTTTTTCTTGTGGTGAGAACTTTTCTTTTAAATATTCAATCCAACATTGTTAACTATACGCACCGTGTAGACATTGCGTATATATACATTTATGTAAAACAAATTTTTTATCCATCCATCATAGGTTGCTTCCATGTCTTGCTTATTGTATATAATGCTACAGTGAACATGGGGTACATGTATAGTTTTGTGTTAGTGTTTTCATTTTCTTCAGATAAATACCCAGAAGTGGAATTGCTGAATCATATGGTAGTTCTATTTTTAATTTTTTGGGTAACTTCCCCATAGCATTTTCCATAATGGCCGTATGAATTTATATCCCCACCAACAGCCCACAAGTCTTCCCTTTTCTCCACATCTTCACCAACACTTGTTAATTCTTATCTTTTTTATAATAGCCATTTTGACAGGTATAAAGTGGTATCTCACTGTAGTTTTGATTTGCATTTCCCTGATGATCAGTGATGCTGAGCATCTGTTTAGGTACCTGCTGGCCATCTGGATGTCTTCTTTGAAAAAATGCCTATTCAGAGCCTCTGCCTATTTTTTAATCAGATTGGGATTTTTGGCTACTGAGTTATATAAAGTTTTTTAGTTATTTTGGATACTAACCCCTTATCAGATATATAAAAATATATTCTCTCATTCAGTAGGTTGCCTTTTCATTTTGTTGATGGTTTCCTTTGCTGTGCAGAAGCTTTTTATTTTGACATAGTCCCACATATTAATTTTCATTACACCTTCTTTAAGAGGAGATTTAATTGAGCAAGGGGTGGAGTCAGAGAGAGCAGCTCAGCATTCCTCATTCCTGCAACCTCTCTGTTCTCTGTTGTGGCCTATAGGGAGTAACCTTCACTAATAAACTCTTCATAGTTATGAAGATTATAAATTAGCACATGGATTATTTTTTTGAGACAGGCTTTAATTAATTGAACAACTTTTTAAAAATCTGGCCAACAGATCAAACAGGTAGTGTTAATATTTTCGCTGTAGTAAACCCTATTTTTAAGAAACAAAAGTTTAAGTATATTTTGCTCTAAGGCTAATGCAGCTATGACAGAGGATACAAAAGTTTTCTTTAATATTAGACAAATTAAATCCCCTCCTTTTATCCTATATGAAATAATATGGAGGATATTTTGTTTTCTTGGCAGTTTGTGTAAGTTTTAGAGAGTGTTGGACCACCTGACATCCTTATAAACAATAAATAATCCCTAAACTGCTTCCTAATGAAATGGGGTATGCAGGGTTATGTGATGTTGTATTAGAGACTTTTTTTTTTCAATTTGGTATAGAAAAAAGGACATGGAAAATAAGGAACTTGGGCAGGGCATTGGGAATTTTGAAAACAGGGACTAAGTGGAAAGTGTATTGTTTATCATGTGATGTGTAACATAAATCTGTGCAGCAGAGTTAAAACAGACGATCTGACTTCTATCCTTTGAAAGTAAAAGATCTGCTACAACAAGGGTGACCTTGATCATGTCTGGGAACTTGGATTTTGGGGTGTCGGTTCCCACCACTTTCAGGACTGATAAAAGTGGCTTGGTGTGCCTAAACTTTGCAAATAATATGGTTTACCCTAAACACCTGCTTTCCCTCTGAGAGTCTGGAATTTGAGTGCCAGGCAGAGAGAGGATGCCTACATGACCAGCCTTCAAAACCCTGAACACTGAGTTTTGAACAAGCTTCCCTGGTTGGCAACAGCCAGTCATGAGTTGTCATAACTTGTTGCTGGGGGAATTAAGTGTATCCTGTGTGAATCCACTGGGAAAGGATTCTTTGAAACTTACACCTGGTCTCCCAGACTTCGCCCTGCATGCTTTTTCCCTGTGCCGATTGTGCTTTGTGCTGTTGCTGTAATAAATCATAGCTTTGAGTATGACTATATGGTGGGTCTTATGAGTTCTCCTAGCAAATCACCAAACCTAGGGGTGACCTTGGAGAACTTCAACCCAACAGCTTATTCACTATTCCTCAAAATCTTCAGTGTATCACTGAGTTGAGTGAGTTTTCACTATGTGCCTAAGTATCTTTTAAACATTGAGAATATAATAATGAATAAGGTACAATCTCTATTGAGAATCCTATGGTCCAGGGGTGCTTGGATGGCTCAGTCTGTTAAGTGTCCCACTTCGGCTCAGGTCAGGATCTCACAGTTCGTGGATTCAAGCCCCACTGTTATCAGGCAGAGCCTGCTTGGAATTCTCTCCGTCTCCCTCTCTCTCTACCCCTCCCCTGCTTGCGCTTTCCCTCTCTCAAAAATAAATAAACCTAAAAAAGAAAAGAAAAGAAAAGAAAAGAAAAGAAAAGAAAAGAAAAGAAAAGAAAAGAAAAGAAAAGAAAAAGAATCCAATGGGCCAGTGGTATGATTCTCACTCAAGATTGATTTTTTTTTTCTCCCAGGAGACATTTTTTATTATCACCACTGGGATGGTGCTACTGGCATCCAATGGGTAGAAGACAGGCATGTTGCTAAACATTCTACAATATAAATAGAAGAGTTTCCCCTGACACCCCCCCCCAAATTATCCAGTCCAAAATGCCAATCTAGTGGGAGAAACAGACACATTAACAGATCATTTTAATAGAACGTGAAAATGTCATTGACCTCCTGTCTTCGAGGGATCTTGCATGCTCTCTTACCTTAGCCACTCAATCTCACACCAGGGCCCCCCACCTACCACTCCCTCATGGTCTCTGATGAAATTAAATTCCATAGTCAATTACAGTAACCATTCCCTTTTATACCCCCTACTTCCGCTTGTCTAGCTCCCTTTGTAGGCCCCTCTTGACCAATCTTAATACTACTAAAGCTGAGTGTAAGCCTATCCCAGACCCACAATGCTGCAGACTTTGACTGGTGTCACTTTAAAGTCATGGTCGCTTACCATCAAGTGCTCCTGAATGCTGTACTATCATCACATTACTGCAGTGACTTCATTCTCTCACCCATTTCATACTCTGCTCTCACTCTTCAAATGCCCTCTACCACCTATCCTTCCTTTACTCTCAAGCTGCTTGCTCTGTTTATAGTGTCACTGAGAAAATAAAAGCAGTCAGAGAACCTCCACAAGCTTATTGCCACAGTCGCTGATTTCAATGCAAGTGACGCACATTTTCACCTTCTTGTGACAAAGAATAAATTTCATTGATCAACCAGCTCTAACAACCCCTCTCACTTGCTCCAGAAAATCAATTCCAACAACTCCGTCTCTTTTTTCTCCCACATGGTTGTTTCCCTCTCTACTGAATTTTCCCACAAACATAAAAATATGCTTCTTTCCCTATCTCAAAAAAACCTCTTCCCGGGGCGCCTGGGTGGCTCAGTCGGTTAAGCGGCCGACTTCGGCTCAGGTCATGATCTCACGGTCTGTGAGTCCGAGCCCCACGTCGGGCTCTATGCTGACAGCTCAGAGCCTGGAGCCTGCTTCAGATTCTGTGTCTCCCTCTCTCTGACCCTCCCCTGTTCATCCTCTGTCTCTCCCTGTCTCAAAAATAAATAAATAAATAAATTTAAAAAACGTTTAAAAAAATTAAAAAAAAAAAACACAAAAACCTCTTCTCCTGACCCCTTTTTCCTCTGGTCACTGCTCCATTTCTCTCCCCTTCACATCTAAAGTCTTCAGAATAGTTGACTATATTTACTGCTTTAAATTTCCCTTCTATTCTTTCCTGAACCAATTCAGGTGTTTGCTATTCTTCCAAATCTGTTCCTACCATCCTGCATTGGTAAATCATTTCCTAGTTAGATGGAGGAGGGGAGCCCAGGGCATTCCTTGTGCCTCAGCATGTGCAGAAGCCCTCAGTGTCTCTGGTCCTGATTCCACTGCTCCTGTTTCTTTCTGCTCAGTGTCTCTCATTGCTCTGAATCAAGACTTCACTTTACCTCCCCACGCTAATCATTTTGTTCTCTTAGTGGCTCTAAGCTTAATTCCAGTGCAAAATGAACCAGTTGATGAATTCATATCTTTAGACCAGGCTGCATCATATACTATCTACCAGGCTATAGATGAGCTGATTTGCTCAGGTATACATAGACAGTATGAACACTGGCCACACCAAAAAATAGCCCATTATTGTTCCTCTGAGTTTGCAGTTGAGGGCAAGGCAACTTTATCAAAGAAGGAACACTGGGCATTGAAGACAATGTGATGTAGCCAGTGTAGTGGCCCTCAGTAAATTTTTTTATTCCCTCCCTCTCTAATGGAATGGGGCACATACTGTCTTGTAATATGGTAACACATGTGTATTACATGTGGCACCTTCTAAATTTAAGTACCTATACTCAAAGACTATGTCTTAGCTATCTCTGTTTTTCAGCGATTGACTGTGTGTCCTCAGCTTGATAAGTCCACATTAGGGCAATATAAAAGAAACATTTACACTTAGGAGGGCCTTGAATCTTAAGCATATTTTTCCAATTCTCACCATGCTTCATTCTGTCCTCATGTCTAATCATCTTTGCTGCTGCTGCTGCTGCTGCTACCTCCTACCAGCATCCCCAGCTCTACACTAGACTGTAAACTGGGTGGGAAGTACAGTGACCCTCTCATATTTATTTCTCCGTCCCCCAGAACTTTGCTTCACATTCACCATAGGTGAATGACAAATGTGGACTGAATAAATGGCAACTGAGCATTGATCCCAGATTGGTCCCTTTAGCACCATGTTTATGGCTCCCTGGCAGACCCTTTGTGATATAATATTTTCTGCAGCTTTGTGTGTTGATTATACTCTTTTCTCACCTTCATCGATAGCCTTTCCCTAAATCCATGCTGGGAAGCCTGGCAAGGTACAGTGCATTGAAAAAGGTAGGCATGCAATACATTTTTAGCAAATTATCTTCCTGGAAATGTAACCCACCACCTTATAGGCCCAATGCTATTAATATGTCTCTCTGCTTTTCCTCAGCCCACTATTACCATGAACAATAGAAATGAAATAGGCCCATTTAATAATAATGTAAATGTTACTACTAATAAAGATAAGAGCTACATTAATGCCAAATTACACATCTTTTACAGGACTGGGAAATTTTAATACAGTTCCATGTTCAAGTGCTTATTGTTCAAGGAGGTATTTTTGGTTCATACTGTTTCCAAGTTATTATTTTCTTCTTTATTTTATCTATTAATACTCATATTTTGGCCATTTCACAGATCATTAGCACCCCTACTAGAGAAGGGGAAATATAAATGGAAAGGAACTAAAATTTAAATTTGTACACTGAGTTGTTTGCCCAGATCTCTAATAACTTAAAAAATAAAGATGAGGAAGAAAAAAACTGATAGAAGGGGAGGAGTCTGAAATCAGTGATTAGAATGAAGTGTGAAACCTAAGCTATGGAATTTCCTGCCCAGTATTGTCTCTATGGTAGGTGAATTTTTCTGGAAAGGGGGCACATATTCTCAGCACAGAGCATATCATATATGTGAGAGAGTCTGGATCGGGGGTATTGATGTGATGGAAGTGCGCCAGAAAGGTGAACTACACACATTTGAGTTGAAGGTACGCCTGGTGAGCTGTAAATTATGAGACAATCATTTATAAGAGAGTCCATAATTGCCAGAGGAATTTCTGTGTTAATCATCAGGAGACAGATTCAATAAAATAAAAATTATTTTTAAAAAATCAGTGCCAGCTTGTGTAATAGTCTCTCCTCCTTCCCAAATCAACTACTGGCTCTTCTCTGTTGATGATTGAGGAATGATAGCAACTTAATTAGCTATTTTTCCTTTGAAGAAAGTCACATTGTTTTGATTCAAACACACCCATACACATTATCCACGAGGTGTGTGGCTACAATGTAGATTTCAAAGAATCACAAATCCAACCCCTGAGTTCAAATAAAAAGACAACACATAATTTTAGCTCTTATTCAAGATTACATTCTGTTTTAATATCCAACATCTTTTTGTTGTTGCTCTGTAGTTATTATATTAGACCAAAAACTCATGTCAAAGAAAGTCAGTAATGATTTCTCTAGGAGGTGTTTTTAATAATTTTAAGGTGGCTAATATTTCCTGTCAACTTGGTTGCCTAGGTCTGTAAAATCCTATGAATTTTACAACCAGTTTTTGAGTTCCCACTCTTCACCAATAAATGGCAGTTATGTAGATGAGAATATTTTAATAATTCTTTCTAATCATGATATAAAACCCGGAAGCCCTAAAAAAAAAGATTGACACATTTGACTTCATGAAACCACAGCATTTTTATATGAAGACAATATTTTTATATAAACAAAGGCAAAAGACACTACAAACTTGAAGAAAATATTTTCAACATGTGTGGTAGAGGGTAAATCTCTCTCCAGAGACAAAGCTGTGACAAACCAAATTTTTAAAAAATATAACCACGAAGCATATGAAACTATTCCCAACCCCACTAATAACTCCACTTTAAACAAGAAGAATTGATTTTACTTATAAGACAGGCAAGATTAATAATAATAATAATAATAATAATAATAATAATATCCAGTATTAGGGAATGTAAGGGGAAATTAGCACAATCATGCACTTTTGGGGAAGCATATATTACCATATTTCAGCAAGCTAATCTTTTAGCGACATTTCTCAAAATTAAGGTTCACGATCACTTTGACACAGCAATTCACTTCTATGAATCTATCCTACAGTAACACAGAAATATGAAACATATGAGCCTGATCACCTTAACAGTATTTGTTATTGCAAAAAATTAGACACAACCTAAAAATGTGTCAGTAGGAATTGATTAAATAAGTTACCCTAAAATACTATAACAAGCATGTATCCATTTTGTAATTTTAAGAAAACCTTCAGGTATGGAAGGGGGAGAGGGAAAACAGAGTAAACTTGCTTAACGTGTTAACTTTAAAAATTAACTTTAGTATAGGGACGCCTGGGTGGCTCAATCAGTTAAGTGCCTGACTTCGCTCAGGTAATGATCTCACAGTTTGTGAGTTCAAGCCCTGCATGGGGCTCTCTGCTGACATTCAGAGCCTATTTCAAATCCTTTGCCCCTCCCCCAGGGGCAGAGGGCGGCCCCTCCCCCGCCCCTCCCCTCCTTCTCTCTCTCTCTCTCTCTCTCTCTCTCCTCTCTCTTAAAAATAAATAAACATTTAAAAAGTTAACCTTAGTATAAGTTACAAAAATGTGTAAAGTTACAGGTGAAAGCATAGCTCATTTCCAGCCCACCTCCTGCAGGTTGCCACTGTCAGCAGCTTGGTATGGATCCTTTCAGAAACTTGTGTATATTTTGAAGCCATGGCCAGTAGCTCTGCTCTTTATAAACCGAGTTACAGTTAAATATTAGTTTTTAAATCTCATAAGACACAAAAGTAAACAGTGCCAAAATAATTACGTGTGCCAGATCTACAGTATCCAACGAACTGAAATCCCAGCAGAGGTCTTGTATACATCTGCTTTCTAAAGAGAAGAGTTTAATTTCTACATTCTTCCATGGCATATTAAATGTTTTAGACAACACAGGCAGTGCATCTTCTCTAAGCCTTAGCATTTTCTGCCAAAATTCCTGGTTTCACCTCATCTATAACAAGTGATTTGTTTCCTTATTTTATTTTATTTTATTTTATTTTATTTTATTTTATTTTATTATATTTTAGAGAATCTTAAGCAGGCTGCACGCTGAGTTTGACACAGGGCTCAAATTCACAAACTGTGAGATCATGACCTGACCTGAAATCAAGAGTCAGATGTTCAACCAACTGAGCCATCCAGGCGCCCCAACAAGTGATTTGCTCCCTTATTTTAGAGTAATAATGTTTTATCATTTCCATCATCACTCCTTGCAGTAAGAGTGGCTCCTTTTTATTCTTGGCAGCCCTATCCTTCCTCCCACTGTCTCTCTCTTTAAAATCCAAACATTTATTTAAATCTTTTTAATTCAACAAACATTCCACAACGATTGGAATTGGAACAATTACTCTAAAGAGTATTTAGACTCCTGGCTGGCCCACAAGACCAATTTAAACCAGTCAGCAGCTGGAATTACTTCAATTTATTATTTTCTTTGGAGGAGATCTGTCTTCTTTCACTGCCTTGTAGACTTTCCTTACTTCCCTCTTCCTCCTCTTTGTTTACTGCTTCCCCCTCCCTTGTCTTTCCCTCCCTACCATTCCTGCCCCTCCTACCATCACCACCAGCCCTACTTCCTCTTTCCATAATGTTTCAGCCACAGTGTTTGTTAAAATAAAACTTGAGGATTGCTCTGGGAACTAAGTCACTATGTTTACCATGGCTTCTCCTATGGGCTTTAGCAAGAAAAGATCATGAGCACACTTGGTCCTCATCATCCTCCTGGCTATAGTCTACCCTGGGACAGGCACAGGACACAGTAATTGAAGGGAACACAAATCATGTATTTGCAGAACTTAGGCCTGTGTATGTTGCCCTCTGCACACAGAGACCTCTTCGCTTTGATCATTGTCTTCTATTAAATGTTTTGAGACATCCTGTTGCGTTCAGTTCTACCAACCTTATCTCATTATCTATAATTCCTTGTCCCCATGAACATTTCCACCTCTTCAGCCATCTGCATCTGTCTTGCTGCCCTTACCTCACTTCTGCTTTCACCCATTTCTTTGGCAATGTAATAGCAACATGCATAGTGAAGATACTCTTCAATCGATTGAGAGATTTAAACAGAACTTTAAAGTTTTGTTTTAACCTTCCTACTAACTAGGTAATTTTTTATTGCTTTCCAATAATGTGAAGAGGTTAAATAGAATGTAAATACATGACAAATGAACCCAAACCCATAAAAGACTACAAAGATTTGCTTGTTGGTTCTTAATATTTGGAAGTCAAAAAAGTCAGGTCTGCTTTTAAGACACTATGCTTGTGACTTTGCAAAAGGAGCACTGGAGATGTTCTGAAGAGAGGTAATTTCAGCCCCTAAAAATAGGAGATTTATTGAAAATATGAAACTGTGGTGTTTATGAAGAGAGACACCACAATCTTAACTGGTTTCTTTGCCTTGTGGAGCATTCCCATTCACTTTCTCCTTGCCAGAAAGATCTTTCAAATAATCTAATTTCTCCTTTGAATTCCCAAGCCCTTATTGAGGCATCTACTTCCATATTCAGTCTTCCTTCCTCCTATTTTCCCATCATGCATCTATCCCATCACCTTAGTGACTTCTCAGTATTCCATGATATAATCCTCTTGTAGCTCATGCTATACCCTCTGCCTAGAATCCCTTCCCTACTCCTCCACTTGTCTGCTTTCTGCTGCCAGGTGTCTCCTCAGCTCTAGAGTCCCCACCCTGTGAAAAAACCTGACTCCCTAGTAAACACTCTTTCCTCTACTCTTCTTGTTCTCCACTCCTCACATGGGCCTCCACTGTAGCACTTGGGCATATTATTATACATTTATACATGCTCTTGTAAAATTTTTGCTTAGTATGTCCAGCTTCTCATTATATTGTACTTTTCAGCATTCAGAAACCACATATTTGGGCACCCGGTTGGCTCAGTCAGTTGAGAATCCAAATCTTGATTTCGGCTCAGGTCATGATCCTGAGGTCATGGAATCAAGCCCCTGTGCCAGGCTCTGCACTGAGCATGGAACCTGCTTAAGATTCTCTCTCTCTCTCTCTCTCTCTCTCTCTCTCTCAAAATAAAAAAGTAAAAATTAATAAAAAAAAAAACCACATCTTTTAGGTCTATGGCTTCCACATCTAAAAGCATTTACAAGGTACCAGTTTCAGTGAGAGTTCTGGCGTGTTAAGTCACTAAAACCAACTATGGCTAAATTGATTAGAAAATATTGAGTGGATTAAAGAATTAAGGTGGGGGGGGAATGAATAGAGAAATAGGCTCAGAAGTTAAGCAGGAACCAATGGATTCAGGACAGCAGAACCAAAACTAAAGCCATACCACAAGAAAGCCTAGCGACCTTGCTGTCACTGGTACTATGCTTCCATCTGCCAGATGTCACTGTGTGGTGCAGCCACCACTGGCCTCTCAATACTTTCAAATTATTTCTAGTTCATTGATGCACAGCCTCCACATTTGAAATTCTAAGTACAAGCATTCAGAGCCTAGTTCATGAATCTATGCCTTGACTTATACACAGTGGTGATAGGGAGAGTAAAGGGAACTAGACGTCACATCTCACCAGTCTGTACAATGGAGAATTCCCCCAACGAGAAGGAAAATTATACACCAAGCAGCCACAAAAAAATCACAAATGCCCACGAGAGTTACCAAGTATTATCATGTTGTCACCATGCACAACAACAATGAACAGAAGTCACTTAAGGTGCATTTCATGACTTTGAGCCCAGCTGTAAGGATAATGAAATGATTTTTGTTACCTTTGCTTATCACACAACCAGGTAAGAGAAAAATAAAATTTCATTAGACAAATTTCTCTAGGAAGCTTTTTAAATAACTTGAACTATCAAAAGACTTTCTAAGCAGTGAAAAAGCAAATACAAATCTAATCAATCTAATAAGTGAAGACTGTGTGCATATGTGTGTGCAACACACACACACTTCTCCTATAGGTCAATTTTTTATTTGGAAATTACAGATAACAATTGTGTTAGTTATAAAAACTACTTTTTTATAACTTTTTTAGTTTTTATAACTACTATAACAAATCACTGCAAACTTAGCAACATAAAACAACACACAGTTATTATCTCAGAGTTCTGTAGGTCAAAAGCCCAGGTGGGCTTGGCTGGTTTCCGTGTTCCAGATCCCACAAGGTTGGAAATCAAAGGGTCAGGAGGGCTGCATTCCTTTCTAGATCCTCCAGGGGAGAATCCATTTCCTTATTTATACAGTATATTACCAGAATCCAATTTCTTGTGGTTGTGGGACTTAGGTTCCATTTCTTTGCCATCAGCTGAGGGTCTCAGCTTCTAGAGACCATGTGTATCCCTTGTCTTGTGCCCCCTCCCCTTTCCTCCATCTTCAAAGCCTATTTCTGCAAAGCAGTTAGCATTGTTTTTCCTTTTCTGTTTCTCCTCTTAATGATAACAGCAATAAGAAATGACATTTTGAGTCCCTTATTCTTTGTCAAATGTGGAGATCAGAGCTTTACTTATGAATCCCCAGGAATCTGACTTTACCACTTATCAGTGGTGTGAGGGAGCCCGCTCCTGTCAGTCCTATGAGCAGGGCCAGCTCCATAATTTGCAGGGCTTAGTTCAAAGTGAAAGCTGCAGATCCATTAGGGGCAGGAGAGTCAATCTCCCCTTCCCACAGGCCTACACCCACACCCATGGCAGATGAACAACTCCAAAAGAAACATCAGTAAGTTGATGAGGAGTGGGTGAGAGGCCCCAGTGGAGATGCCACTGAAAATACTGTGGCAAGCCAGCCCAGGGCTAGGAAGGCCAATGTTTTGCCCTGCCCTGAAATGCTACAGGGTGCACACATCAAGCCACCATGTGGTCAGTTGGTCTCCACAAGGACTGTCCATATTAGAGGTCAATGTTGGTATATGTTACCACAGGTTTGGCATCTGATGGTGGTATTAGAAAGAACAGTCTTAAGAAGTGGGAATTCTCCCTGCAGAGAATCACATCCCTAATCACAACAGCCTCTTTGCTCATGTGCCTATTGTTCTAGCACTAGGATAGCTGATGACGGTTTGTTGGCATTAATCAGCTAAGTTATTTGATGTACTTTGTTTTTGAGTGTCTTTTCTGGGATAGCTACCCTGTGGAGTGACTAGTAAGTAATACAAAGGTTTTAAACTTTGTGCCCATTCCTATATTTCCATCCATATGTCTATCCCCCATACCTTTTAGTACCTGACTACCCAATATTTCTCCTTACAAGTCACTGATCACAAGTCCATATACCCCTTTATCCAAAGTATATGACCAGATGCATCACCCAAAACTCCACCTATGGGTGGTCGGCGGCAGGGGATGGGGTTAGTTTCTCTCACCATTGTCTTTAAAAGCCACTCAGTTTGGCTGTAGTGAATTTGCAGTCCATTTTAGGCAAGCTTCAACAGACCAAGCTGACATTCATAACACAAAGCTTGGGCTTTGTTTTCCTCAATCATCTTAATGTAAAAAAATTATAACTAAAATTGTAAGCTAAGTGGTTGCTGGTGTAATAATGGCAGATGAGATGGGAGTCAGCTTGCCTTTGCCTTTTCTTATCCTTTATTCCAGATGTCCTACTTTTATTTTACAATGTATTGTTGCTGGGTCCACCCAATTGTACACCTCGAGGAGTCCCATCTTGTGACAAGACCCCAGCTTGTGATGGGAAGTTCCAGATACATAGTCATGCACTGCTTTTCTGCCATTGTCTAGTGGTGTGCAAAGAGTTTTTTCAAAAGGCATATAATCCGTTGGATGATTTTGGATGTTCAGTTGTACTGTGGTACAACTAGGTTTAAAATTTTCTTGCAATCTGTTGGATTTGTTGAATGATATTGCTATCTTTCATCACTTCTGGAAAGTTCTAAGCCATAATATCTTCAAAGATGTCTTCTGCTTCTTTCCTTCTCTTTACTCAAACAAAAATCTCAGCTAAATATATATAAACACATATATGTGTTTGACATTTTCTCTTCATTCTCCTATATGTTGACCTATCTTTGATATTTTTCATCTTTGTCTCTATGGGCTACTAAGAAGATCTCTTCAGCTGTGCTTTTTTCTAATGTACTAATTCTTTTATTAAATATGTATAATCTGTTCTACAATCAATCCATTGAGTTTTTCATTTTAGTAATTATAGTTTTCAGGGTGCTTGAGCGGCTCAGTTTGTTAAGCATCTGACTCAGTTTCGGCTCATGTCATGATCTCATGGTTCATGAGTCCAGGCCCTGCGACAGGTTCTGCACTGCCAGTGTGGAGCCTGCTTGGGATTCTCTCTCTCTCCCTGTCTCTGCTCCTCCCTCCCTCGCTCTCTTTTACTTTCTTTCACTCTCTCAGAATAAATTAATAAACTTAAAACATTGAGTTTAAAAAAATAAAATAATATTGTTTTCATTTCTGGTTCTTTTTTATGCTTTTTAAAATTTACTCATATTTTATTTTACTTATTAAAATATCTTCACATAGGAGCACCTGGGTGGCTCAGTCAGTTGAGCATCCGATTTTGGCTCAGTTCATAATCTCATGGTTTGTGAGTTCGAGCCCACATCAGGCTCTGTGCTGACAGCTCAGAGTCTGGAGCCGGCTTCTGATTCTGTGTCTCTCTCTCTCTTTCTGTACCTCCACCGCTTGCACTCTGTCTCTTTCTCTCTCAAAAATAAACAAACGTTAAAAATTTTTTTAATATATTCACATAATTTTATATTCTGTGCCCTATAATTCTAAAATATGAAGCTTGAATATCTGTTTCTATTTCCTTTTTGTATAGGGTAGCTTATTTCCTTGTATTTAATGATTTTTTAAAATTATATACTGCTCTTATGCCTTAGAACTTTATCTGTATAAATATGCCATTGCCTGATTCGAAGGAAGGTTATTCTAGAAAGAACTTTCCTTTGTTCCATTCAGCTGTCTGGAGGATTTTTTGCTATCCAGGTAGCATGTATTTGGGTCACAAAATTGAATTGTGGTTGCAAATATCAAAGGATAATTTTTCAATTTTTTCTACGAAGCACCAAGTTTTGAGGCTGGCAATTTTCTTTATAGTTTCCCAAGGAGAAAGAAGAAGTATATTTAATTCTAGTCAATGCATACTATGGGTGTAAAGTCCTTCATGACCCCAGCTTTATGTGAGGGTTTTCTTATTAGACTTACACTTTAGGTGTCTTCCAGAATGTTTTTTCCCTTCCTTAAATTTCACTGTCTCACAAAAACCACTGTTCAAGTTCTCATGATGTGGTTCATGCCCTCAAGAAACAAACAAACAAAATCTGTTTTGAGTGTTATCTATGCCCTTCTCTTGGTACCTAGGTGAACCACAGATTCTGGCCTGTATATTCTTTAAGTTAAAATATTTTTTAAATATTTTATTTATTTTTGAGACAGAGAGAGAGAGAGAGAGAGAGAGAGAGAGAGAGAGAAAATGAGTGGGGGAGGGGCAGAGAGGGAGACACAGAATCCAAAGCAGGCTCCAGGCTCTGAGCTGTCAGCACAGAGCCCACTCACTGTGGGGGTCAAACTCACAAACCGCGAGATCATGACCTGAGCCAAAGTCAGACACTTAACTGACTGAGCCACCCTAGTGCCCCTGACCTGCATATTCTTTATTTCTTGCCATTAATGAAAGCAATTAAAGAGTATTATTCTATATTTTACCCAGTGCTTTGTTCTCAGAACAGTCAGTCTAGAGATTCAGTTTGCCATGGCTCCAGAAATCTCTTCTGGCCTTCTTCCACTCACCTTGTTAATGTCCCATTGTTAATAATTGCTCATAATCTAAGTCTGTTAGGAATTATTTTACTTCAAGTAACAATACCAACATAAATGACTAAATAGATGCTACAAATAGTTGCTTTTTTCTTGTGAAACAAGAAGTCTAGAAGTAGGTATTCCAGGTCAGCAGGTGCTCAATATCAATGACAATGACAAAGATTCAGGCTCTTTTCTACCTGTCTGCTTGTCAAAATTTAGTGTTTTGACTTTTATCTTCATTGCTTGTCAACATGGTTACAGGTTAGCTACAGTTCCTTGACGAATTAGTCCATTTTACAAGCAAAACAAAGAGGAAAAGCCAAAAGGACAAAAGGCTGGGCCAACTAAGTTTTTTTTTAATTAAGAAATTTTTATTAAGAAATAATAATTTCGGGGCACCTGGGTGGTTCAGTAAGTTACGCATCCAACTCTTGATTTCAGGTAGGTCGCGATCTCACCATTTGTGAGCTCAAGCCCTGTGTCAGGATCTGCGCTGATGGTGTGGAGCCTACTTGGGATTCTCTCTCTCTCCCTGTCTCTCTGCCTCTCTCTCAAAATAAATAAATAAATAAACTTTTTTAAACTTTTTAAATTTTTTAAAAATTAAAAAGAAATTTTTAATAATAATAATTTCATTGGCAGAACTGAAATACATGATTACCTCAAAGCAATCAATGGCAAAAGCACATGAGAATACCATTTTTTTTTAATGTTTATTAAGTTTTGAGAGAGAGACAGACAGACAGACAGAGTGCAAGTAGAGGAGGGGCAGAGAGAGACAGGAGACACAGAATCTGAAACAGGTTCCAGGCTCTGAACTGTCAGCACAGAGCCCAACACGGGGCTCAAACTCGCAAACCGTGAGGTCATGACCTGAGCTGAAGTCGAACACAACTGGCTGAGCCACCCAGCTGCCCTGAAAATACCATTTCTAATGTAGACCAGTCACATTCCCTGAAGCTAGGAGAAGGCATTGCTCTGTTTGAGTTCAGGAGTTCCCCATTGCTACTTGAATAAACAGAGATTCTGTGAGCAGAAAAATAGGGTGTTGGAGAATTAACACTGGGTAGGCTTTAAAGTATGTTTGTCGTAACACCTAACACTTCCTCAGCATCTAGTCTTTCCTGCACAGAATGCCTTCTCTTCTCTCTTTATGTGTTTACATAAGTCTTCATGTCCTTAAATCCAAGCTTAGGGCTACCATTTGTTAAGCCTTGGGCATCATCCTCTGCCCACGGGGCTTGCCCTCTTTCCATGTATCAGTTGTTAGTAACTATTATAGAGTGCATCTTTCTTCTGAGTATGATCACTTGCTGCATTTTTATCCTTTCCATATTCCAAACCAGAGTGTGAGCTTTTTGAGAATGTGACTCATATCTCAGGTCACCTGCGTACTATGCTGACCGGCACCAAATGCTCAATCAGTCAATGTTCATTGTTTACTAACGAACTAATTGATTATCTCATTACTTATGTGCTCCATAACTCCTTCTGCTTAGTGACACATCTTTGATATTTATCCTAAACCCTAATCCATTGACCCTATTTTATAACTTAATTTTATTGATCTGTTTTTAAATGCTAATTAACTATTTGCACAGAGGAAAACTGTTCTGCTCCACTCCTTAATACCCTGCTGATTTGTTATGGACTATCATCTGCACCACTGGCGTATGTGATTCTATGTCATTCTAGTTATCCACCTAGGTTTCTGTCTTTGTCCTGCCTCTTTTGCGGCTTCCTCTTTTCACCTTACTCTTCTTTTCCTTTTATACTCCTCTCCTGAGACTTTGTATTTAGACCTCCTTTCCTCCTTAACCTTTTTCTTTGAGCAGATCCATTCTGATTTAGATGATTCCCAAACTCAGTGAAAGTGATCCTACTAATGTCTGTATCAGTATTTGTTGTGCTGTGGTCATTTCAAGCTCAAAGTTTCCAACACTAAACTTATCATCTTAAGTTCAAATATGTTATTTATTCCAATTTTCCTATTTCTTCCAGCAGGGCCATCACTTTTCTACTCTTAGAGCATGAAATCTTTGAGGCATTTCTAACTGTTCTTGTCATGTTGATACAATCGTTGACATGTCTCTATCTATTGCTTCACTCTTCCTCCTTCATCAAAATTCAGATATATTTACCTCAATTAACTAAATAACCTCAAACAATTCTCCCTGTCACAAATAGCTCTTTTCTCCCATCTCTCCTAAACAGATTGATCTTTTTAAAATTTAGAGTAAAGGAAGTCATAATTCTTAGCCAGAAACCTTCAGTGATTACACCCTACCCATTGCATAAAGACCAGATTCATGAGAATGCCTTTCAGAGCCAACTATTATGCCTTTGATGCATCCAAATTAATTGTCTATTTTCCCCACATGAATAATTTTTTATAGTGAGATCAGCTCATTTTCACCTCTGTGCTTTTACCCTGCCATGCCGCCACTTACCCCCTCCCCATTTAGCAACTTTGCTCCTGCTTCCCCCCACGGGGGGTTTCAGGAAATCACCTTGAACGAACAACAGAATGTTCTTTTTCTGATATGCAGGAGCCCATAAAACATTTTCTCTGCTTTCACTAGAGCTGACTCCCTGATGAATACACAAAGGAGTGGATAACATGTACTATAGGTTCTTTCGGCAACCATTCTTCTCATCTCTTTCTTGTAGTTTGTTAGGGTTTTTGCTATCGCTGCCACTGTCATGGTCTCTTGAGCGGCCCTCGCTTTTTTTTAAGTTATGCAGCTTGTGAAATTCAAGGATGAAAAGAACTTCCTTGAAATCACTTAGCTGACTAGGGACTTGTACATCCTTATGTGATTCTACTTTTGTTTTTAAAATAGAGCAATTTCATCTGGAGACCAGCCTTCGGAGGGACTTTATGCAGGTGGCAGGCCATGGAGCATGGTGAAGACTTTCTTTTAATTATGTTCAGGTTGAGTGGCTCCCACAAAGTAGGGAATCTAGACGGCTTCCTTTTTTTCATTGTAAATTAATTTCCTACTAATATTTTTTCTTTCTCTTGAAGACTGTTTATTGGAAAACACAGTTTTGGTTTTTAAGAATCTGATCCATTTGATTTTAATGTATTTTCTTTCCCCGTAGAGCAGAGATACTTCAAAATTGTTTTATTTTAATGTTTTTTTTTTTATCTAGACTAATTTCTTGTAAAAGTGCAAACTGCATGCTAAAACAAATGTGCATTTGAATGCACAATTGATTAACCAATTTTCAAATAATTAACTTTTTAGATATTGCATGTGCATTTGTTGCTCATTTGACCATGTAATAATTAATTAGCCTTAATTATAATGGATTGCACCTTCAAAACCTGCATGTATATTCTAATAGAATGACAGCATTTTGTACTACTTTTTATATTTTAGTCAAACAGACAAGCACTCACAAGCAAAAGAAGAGAATTTTAAAAGTGGGGGACATTTTACATCTTCGAAAGTTGACATTTTGATTAATGAAGTGTTACAGTTGTTTTTAATGTATTTATTTGGTGGTGCATTCAGCAAAATTAATCCTGATAGATGAAATGTGTTTAAAGCACTGCTTACAAAATGAATGGTATCTCCAAGCTAATAGAGTTATAAATGAACAGAAAAAAATGAAGACTTTAAAAATGAGTCAAGTGAAAATAAATGCCAGATTAAAAAACAATTTACTCTGTGTGTCTAGAGAGCCAAAGGGAACTCAAGTGCAAGGAATTTGACTTATGGACTAAGTGAGCAGCTGAAATATTTAAATATCAACCTAATGCTGTTCAGTCATAATGGTAGGAAGGCTGCATAGCATTGGGCTTCTTACCTTCACCCATGGTATGCAGAGCTAAAAGGCAAAAACCAAGATTATGTCCTGAGGGGCATATTAAGAGTCAAGCAAGGAAGTACACCCATGCCACTCATCAGTGATGGCATGGCTGTGGTGTGGTTTGAGAATCATGGGAAACAGGAACCAGAAGTGGTGACATGATCAAAGCATCCAAAAAGACAGTGGGGATGAGTGCTGTAAACTAAGATGAGGTCAGCTCCTCCCCAGAAATGTTTCCCATCTCACTTCTTGGTTTTGAAAGCATAGTAGGCCCATTTAAAATGACCAGAACAGGGGCACTTGGGTGGCTCAGTTGGTTAAGTGTCTGACTTCATCTCAGGTCATGATCTTGTGGTTTGTGGGTTCGAGCCCCAGGTGAGGCTCTCTGCTGTCACCACAGGGCCTGCTTCAGATCCTCCTGTCCTCTTCTCTCTCTGCCCCCCCCCCTGCTCATGTGCATGTTCTCTCTCTCTCAAAAATAAACATTAAAAACAACTTTTAAAAAATTGATCAGAACGGAACAAAAACTTTTCTACAAAAATTCTTCATAAAAGAAAGTTCCTATTTTATGAATAATAACTTGAGTCGGTATAGGCAATCCTCCTAAGACTTTCAAAATACATAAATGGCCATGTTTTCACTCTTGAGACAGGTCCAATAGGTGTATATACTCCGTGCAGAATACTGTAGGGCTTCAGAGAGAGCCCCATGGCACCAACTCTGGCTTTATCACTCGTAAACTATTTGGCCCTGAGCAAGTTAAAGAATCTCTCTGTGTCTTGGCTTTATCATCTGTCAACAAAGACGAATAATATTTATTTTCTTTATCTTTACTCTCACAAGAATTTAGATTACGAGGACGGACATTCTGATGGTGTTTTTCACTGATCTAGCCCATGTGCTTAAAAAGTACTAAGCATTTAGTGGGTGCTCAGTAAATATTTAATAAATGAATGGATATCTAAAGCATTTTTCATATTTCCTGGTATTAACTATTCAATAAATAAGTGGTAAGAAAAACATAGTTTGGTTGCACTTCTACTTCTAATAGAGTAGCTAGAGCAGACTTGCCTCTCAGCTAAGAATCTCATGTCTTCGTCTAGCCAGCATTTTCAAAATAAATTTTTCCACAGATTTTTTTTTACATCATGATGTTCCTTCATTTATTCAAATATTTATGGAATATCTACATACACCAAACACTGTTTTCATACCTTGAAAATGTCATGAACTAATCCCTGCCCTCCAGGAGTTTATACTTTTTTGTGATAAAGGCAGATAGTGAAGACTAACATGTGATTTCAGATAGTGATAAGCACCATGAAGGAAAATTAAGCAGGATATGGAGATAAATAACAACCATTGAGCCTGGAATATATGTGGTATAGGAATCCACAGAGTTTGGGAAATTCTGCCTCATTTATACCCATGTACTAGCCAAGGTGGAAAAGACCTATAAAAGAAGAAGGCTTAAGAAAATCCTCAACAGTTTCTCTTCACTCTCACTGATGTGTGTTCTCTACAAAAATACCTAGTCCTTGAATTTGAAGGCCAGTGCTATTGATGGATATCACCAGCCAGGTAGGAGGGAAGGCAGTATCATAGGAGGCATCCAAGAGACTCTGATTCAGAGTCCCTCATCTTGTACTTTGTAGATAGAACTTAATTTTCCCTTCTTGTCAAATTGGAGAAATGTAATATTTACACATTTTGTTGAACTTAAAAATCTCAGCTGTTCGATTTACCCTATAACGTTTCTCAATAGTAGATAATTGATTGGCATATATTTTCTTTCTTAGAGATGAGAAGGTGAAGGGGCAGATTCCATGTTATTCCTCATATGATTAAGCAGGCTAATCCATTGCCTTCTTTCATTCACTAATTCACAACATCTGTGAGATACCTTACTGTATGTGCAACCCAGTGTTGGGAGCTAGGTATGCAAAAATGAATTTGAAGCAGAAAACTTACTAGCACATTGCTGCTAGTAGGTGGTTAGGCAAATAGTTAGGTACTTTCCCTTGTGTTTCCCAGCCTCTGTCTTAGGAAATAAGTAAAAGCTTCACAAAGAAGGTATGCAACTCATTTGTTTCTCACTTTCCAAAGCCACAGAGAACACAACAAATAGGGGTAGCTGCCTAAAAATATACTTTGTCTTCACTCATGAAGTCTTCAAAATTTTTAGGGTAATGATCAATACAACAATCCTTTGCCAATCAATGAAAATACGATATCACAACCACAGAACTTCTCCCCATTCTTTTTATTGGGGAGGGTCTACTCAGTGGCAAAACTTCTAAACTCTCACCAACCTAAAAGTGGATACTCAGAACTGGTTAGGGCAGAGAAGGCAGAGTTCTAATCCTCCACCTGAAGTCCTATGACTCATCTGAAGCAGAAGTGGGAAGAAACAGCCAGGCCAGGAATCTGAAATTATGAGCAGCAAAGAAAGTCATAATGATTGTACTGATGAGTCATCTGCCATCTGCTTCTCATTCAGAAAAGATAAGTCAAGGTGCAGATAACCAAGAGTACAGCAATACCAAGAAAAGGCAAAACGGACTGTTTTTCTGGAATGAGAGAAGGAAATATGAAATCTGTAAGAAGAGATCACAAGGTGACCAATTTATTTAGAACCTCACTGAGCAGACTGGGCAGAAACAAGTTTTATGAAACCTAAAACCTACAGTAACTGATTAAAACAAAAAAAAGGAGGTCTATATTTTAGCCAACCAGAGAATTAGAAACCAAGAGCTTCAATAGGCCAGCTCCAGTTCACCAATTCATTCTTTCAAATCCACTTGCTGGCTCAACCTGTAATACCAGATGCAGCAAAAGGCCCAAAGGGGATCCCATTCCGATGAGGGAAGAGAAGCTAACAGCACACAGTGGGTCTCTTTTTATACCTCCACCAATTCAGCTCTCTCTGATGATTCACTGTGGCTACCTTTCCAGAACAGAGAACTTTTCTATGGAAATGTTCTACATTTGATGGAACTTCACATTCCATCACTTTTGGTTTATATTGCTATTTTGTAATGGATCTTACCGTATTATGTGACTTTGTATCTGTCTTTCTAACAGATGGTAAACTCTTTGGGAATAGGAGCAATGGCTTATATATTTCTGTCTCTCCAGTGCCCGGCAAAGTTCCTGGACCAGAATAGGCATTGAAAACATTTTAATAAACTGAAGTTAACTAACTTCCCCCTCATATTTCACTTGTGACCTGTCATCCTACACGAGTATCTGACGAGACTTTGGTTACAATTCCTGTACACAATCCTATGAAATTCCATTGAGATTTTAGCTGCTCCATTGAAAAACTTAGCTAAAGGAGGGCAGCGAACTGTTATTCATTTGTTCTACAAATTTTTATTGAATAACCACTGTGCTACGTATAGTTCTTGGGCTTGGGATACATTAGTAAACTAAGATTCTTGTTACGAAGCTTATATTCAAGTGGGAGGAAGAAAGAAAAGAAATGCAATGAAGTAGACATGCTAAGTATGTTACAAGATGATAAATGCCATAAAAAGAGGAAAAGTAGAGTAAGAAATACCAGCAGTGCCAGGATATAGGGTTGGGGTTGTGCCGGTTAAAACACTCAACAGAATAGAGTGTGCCTCAGTGAGAAGGTGAGATTTGATCAGACTTGAAGGAGATGGTAGAGGTAGCCAAGTGGATATTTGAGGGAAAAAAAAAAATGCATCACACTTTCTTTTCCCAGCTGCACAGACGACTTTCAGCCAGTGCTGCCTTGGGACTCAGAAGATGTGGTAAGTTCGCCAAATGGCCAAAACACTTGCTTTTGGCTCACACAGTAAATTCAGTGAGTAAGGTTTTAGTCATTTTGTTACTGTTGTGCGGCATGGGAGACTGAGAACAGGAACAGAGAAAGGAGAAGCATAGAACTCAAGAATGGGGTGGGGTTGGAAAGGAGAGGGAGCTTCACTCTACTCTGAGATCAAGGAAGGTTCTGGAAATCTTGTGGGCAGTATGAAGTCAAAACCTTTGCTATTTCCTCAATGTTCTTCCCTATAATGAGCTTAAATTATCTAAATCTGACATTTTAAACTCACAGAGCTTCTATGCTGCCACTAAAGACATCTTTTAGCTGTTTTTCCCCCCCTTTATTCTATATTTCTGTGGCAACCAAAGGTGTGTAATTTCTGGCCCAGAAAAGGGAATTCTAGTTTTGTTGTTTTAATCCTTGATCTATACTACTCTTATCTCATTGTATCTCTCTGTTCCTTGGACCTTTTTCAGCATGGCTAATCAGGGGTGCCTGGGCGACTCAGTTGATTGAGCGTCTGACTCTTGATACCAGCTCAGGTCATAATCTCATGGTTGTGGGATGAAGCACAGACCCCGCTTGGGACTCTATCTCTCCTTCACTCTCTGTCCCTCCCCTGTTATACTCTCTCTCTCTCAAACTAAGTAAATAAACATTAAAAAAAACAGTTAAAAGTTTATTCATGCAATGAAATATGTTTTTAAGTGATTGACAGTTAAGGTCCTGACTATATACGAAGGATACAAAGATGAGGAAGATGAAACTCTATCCATAGTGATAATGATAAAATAATGACCTCAAGTCACAGGGAAACAACAAAATATGTCTGTTATACTCTAGAAACAATCCAGTCAAACATATTAAACATTGCTCAATGGATTCTAAAGGATCGAAACTTAAGATATAATTCATGGTCTTACCAATGATTAACTACTGTCACTGTCTTTCCCATAAAACTCTGTAACCATAGCAACATCTAGCCACTCCTCTTGGTTTCTGTTAGCAAGTCTGTGTTTCACTGACAGGCTTTAATCACCCACATTTACTATATTTTCACCTCACCACAAGAAAGGAAGATGATGGAAGCTTCACAAAAGTCAATAAAGAAGAATTGGAAACCGTGAAGTGAGGTGAAGCCCTGAGTCAGGGACTCGGGACAACCCATAAGCACAGAGGGTAATGGTGGTCAGGTTGTCAGAGACCACAGACCTCTTGGAGCAGCTTATTTGGAGAACACGCTCTCTCTCTGCCCCTGACCCTACAGTGAGGTCTGCCCATTTGGTGTTGGTGGTGTGGTTTATGCAAGATGGAGCTCAGTTGTCAGAGAAATAAAAGTTTTTTTCAGCCTTATGGGTCTAAGTAAAGAATACCCCAAAATCCAAATAGCACATGATGTCAATCACATGTGCATGGTGTTTGGCCTCATGTGGAATGTTTTTGCATTGATGATCCTTGAAAGGGGATTTCTCTTATGCAGTGCAAGTTGCAGATAGGGGAGGAGAGAAGAGGCTTATCCCTCACAGACTGATTTCTTTGCTTTATTCATTCAGGAGACTCATCATTCTTGGGAGGGTTTTCTGCTGCTTTTGTTTTGTTGCTGGGCCCATCCTGTATCCTTACCCAAATGAAGAATTCCTGGAATTTAAGGTGTCATTTTCCAGCCTGGCCACAAATTCCACCTTGTTTCCTCTGCTCTGCCCTAACCCTCTCCTTTGATACTGAATTCAGTGTCCCCGTCCAAGACTCAGAGAAGAAGACTGAGTCCTCTGCCCCTGCATATCTTCAAAAAGGGTAAGATGGTTAAACAGACAGGCAAAGCAGTAAAATGATAGGCCCATTGTTTGAGCCCAATGTGGGACTTCCCCTTTTGTATAAGCTGAGTCACATTTTTCCTGTTGTCAACTTGAAGCCTGTCCGTTGATGTACGATAGGGCTATCTTGCTGATATAGAAAGCCGGGCAGACAGGTTTCCTTGCATTTGTTTGCCTTACCTTGGACCCTTACCAATTAGAAGCTGTCCACTGGCCAAAGGAGATAAGACGTGGTTTATTGAAGCTCAGATACTGGACAGAATGAACTAATTTCTGACAATTTTCTTCTGTTAAAATGCCATCCGAGGTTCCTGCCTTGTGCAATCTTACTGATTTTGACACAAGTCTTTTGGGATGTATATGTGCACTTTATTCTTGATATCTGTTCAGTTGACACATGCTTTGAAACCACAGATATCTTTGATTGGCTGGTAAATTGTGAAAACAGGAAGACAAGGATGGAATCAACTGTGAAACAACCAGAACAAGTGAAGCTTTCTGCCTAAGTGCCAAGATGAGAATGCTGTTATGAGAAACAAACCAAAAACAAAGTGAAATGATAATATCAATATAATTCCAACAGGAAGATTAAGCATCCAGAATGCTCTAATTATCATATTTTTAGGACCTTAAAACCAACAAAATGGATTTTAATCTTGATCTACAGTATTGTTGCTAGACATGATAAAATCTCCAAAATTAGGAGAGGGATCTGATGACATTTGTTGGTTAAGAAATATTTGAGGTAGTATTTTTTTTTTTTTTTGTCTGACAATCACCATCTGCATTGAGCTTAAAAGAAAAACAAAACTTATTGTGCCAATTTAATCCCTTCATTTATTCAGCAAATGGCTATTAAGCGCTCACTCTGGGACAGGTTCTGTTGTGAACATTAGGGTTGTGAAGGTCATAGCATATTTTCTTCTTGCCTGTAAGCCTTTGAACATTACACCAAGACTTTACTTGTAACTTCTCAAGGTAGCCAAGCATCAGCCCTCCTGTGATAGCATTCTTCCATGGTGAATTCTCAAAATAAAGGTTCTTTATCAGCAATGTACAGAATAAAAAATAATCCTCAAATCAGTTGATAGGAGGAACCCAGGTGAATATTAGAATAAAATGAATGAGGCTATCTGTAGACAAATACCATAATTACTATTTCACAAAAGTGTAATGAAATTATGAAATTTACTACTTTAAAGTTTTTAGAAAGGTGAAATGGGTGTAAAAAATGTTTGGATAAAATTTGAGGCATGAACACTGTTGGTAGTAGAACAGGGAAAGGGCAGAGAATGAACAATATATATGGTAAATCCTGTCTATCCATCTTTGAGAATTTCTGTATAAAATATGCCATATAAACGATGTCATGTGACATATGTTCAGATAACTGACTTTTTAAAATTATGATCAATATCTCTCAAGGTCTAACTCTGCCAGAAAATAATTTAAAACATTACAATGAGACATTTTAATGTCATCTTGTTGGAGGGAGAATAAAGAATTAATCATAAGGACTTAACACAATTGTATGTTAGTGAGAAGATTAAGTCACAATGTTAATCTGTTTAACCTTCAAACATCATTTGAAGAGACTATTTAAGGAAGAATACATTGGGGGCAGTTGGATATTCATGTTGGTCAGCCTTAGTTGTATTAAAAATTTAGTTTATAGAAATTTAAAATCATTGCTGGAAGAAAATATATCAACTCTAACCCATCTTACAGATAAGGAAACTGAGGCACAAAGAAATTAAGTGATATCTGCAGGTCACAGCAATTATACAGGGAAGAAGTCAAGCCAAATACAAGTAACCTAGATACAAGAGTTTGTTTCATGTCACTCTGCTGATGGAGAGATGGAGAGAAAATAAAACTGCATTCTAGAATTATCCAGTTATCTTCTATTCCATATTGTGAAATGATTCCATTTGGGGACAGAGTCAATCACTAATTGGAAAGGCAGTGCACTGACTTTAAACTCATGAATCTGCGTTAAGAAGTGTTAACTTGTCGTAATTTTGTCACATCTATGAAGCATTCCGGAACTGCTTATCAGCCCTGGACTAACAAAACAGTCCTTTTCATTGTTTAATAGATAAATGAAAAGTGAGGAAAAATTCTAAGTGTAACAGTGCTCCCAAAGAGAAATCTAGAGAAAATAGCAATAATAACGCAAAATATTCAACAATATAATTTCCAAGACTTACATTTAACAGCATAGTCGAATAACACTATTATTCATTTCATAGCTAGAGATCAATTTGCTCATGTGTGAAATCTAGGAAATAACAACCATTGTCTCTTCAGATGAGTGATCCTGGTTTGAGTTACCCATATAATAAAAAAAAACAAAAACGAAAAAAAAAAAAAAACGTAATTCCAGATGGACTCCATTTGTTGGGCAGATGGGAATGTTTAAGGTAAAAACTAAAAATTTTATTATCATAATTAGGTGATCAGAGAATATAACAGTAACCCAAATAATTTATAGGTTTCCTGAATTAAAAAAAAAATCTTTCAGGATAAAAAAATCTTCAGAAAAGAAAAAATTTATACATTACAAAATTTGACATATAGTTAACTAAAAAAAAAGTGACTACTGTTACAGTCAAATATTTGTACATACGTTGTAGCTATGCCAGTATATAGCATATCCTGGTAATACAGTCCATTCCCATTTTCTCACAGTGAGCCAACTTTTCTATAAATCAAGCTCAGGTATGTTCACTCTCCATCAGTTGATTGTACCCCCTCCTACCCCACCATAGGCAAAGGTGCAAGCTAAGGGAAAAATCACTGGTGTGACTGTGTTCAGTGACATGGGGGTCTGGGCTACCTGCCCATGCAGCTTCCTTGTGCTCTGTTATTACTTGTAACATTTCTAATGATAGACTGCTGCAGGCCCATCCATATTTATGGTTTGGCCAGTCCAACAGAAATTAGCTCATAATGAGCAGCTCAACTGGCGTCCCATGGTCAAGAGTTCCACCTCCAGTAGGACTGAATACCACTACGGGAGCTGTTTTTCAAAAAAGCATGTCATTTTCTACTGCAGATGGCATGAACTTGCTGAAGATGGCATGGCCTTGCTCGCCCAAAGTCCTGCCTTGGGTTTCTCCTACTAGGGGTTGCCATAAACTTCAAACCACACCTTTTCCTCACACTGGCACTTCCAACACCATAGGGTCAGAAGGATCAAATAACTCAATGACCTAGACCCCTAAACTTCAGTCTAAGCCTTAGAGAGCCCTTTCCGACACAGGTGCCCACTCAAAGCTGACAGCCTTCTATGTAACCAAGTATATGGACAAAAGCAGGATTCCTAGCTATAGAAGGTGTTGCCTCTAGAACTTGAGGATACCTACCAGGAGCAATGATTCCTTTCTCATGGTGGCCATGTAAGACACAGCAACTTGACTTTTGTATAGGAGGACACACTCTACCAAGTTCCTAGCCCTTGTACATCTTCAAACTTCACAGAAGTGCGGGTCCCTGAAACTTCACCTCCCATACTCAGGGATTGCCAACTCTTACTATAGAGAAGTGGACTATCTCTGTAAATTTTAAACATTCAAGGAGGTCTATAGAGACAAAATCCTCTGTCAGTATCTATCTAAATGTCTCCATCCCATATTTCAAGATCCCGGCCTTGAAATCAGGGCCCAGAAAAGACAGGCCTTGGCTGAGCATCCAAAAATCCCTGGAGCTTTTAGAACTCAGGTTCTGATTCTGCTCTTCAGCTGTTCACTACATGTAGCAAGAGATAAGGGCCTCTTTATAAAAGAACAAGGAGTCTCTCTGGCTCTCAGTCTTAGCATTTGTTTGTTTGTTAATGAGCCTCAGTTTCTCATTATCCTCCTGCAGAGCATCAGTATATAGCTTAGTAATTACTGGCAATTCTGCTGTCCTTGCACACCCATCCCCATATCTTTCAAATGGGGAATCATCACACCTGCAAGCGTATTATTCTCCATTGAGATGTTTCTGCAAGATACTACAGGTGAAATGTCCAGCAGTTGGATTGCCATCTTGTGCCAGAGACCTCTCTGTGCCCTATATTCCTGTAAGGATGGGATCCTCCTTGCTTGCTGAGCAGTGAGTGAGCCAAGCCCCCAAACCATCTTACCACCCGATCTATCAGAACGCTTTTGGTATCAACTATATCCATTCAGGTCAGTCTAGAAGCTGACACCAAGACAGGATTACACAGGCAAGATGGTGACTGGGAGAAACTCCTGTGAATGATGAAGAGGAGGAGACAAGGAGAGCCTTCGGGCTACCGTGGGGAACAGACACCTGTAAAAAGAAAAATAGATGGGGCACCTGGGTGGCTCAGTCAGTTGAGCATCCAACACTTGACCTTGGCTCAGGTCATGATCTCATGGTTTGTGGATTAAGCTCCTTGTTGGGTCTGCGGTGACAGTGTGGAGCCTGCTTGGGATTCTCTCTCTCCCTCTCTATCTGCCCCTCCCGTGCTTGCGCTCTCTCTCTCTCTCTCTCTCTCTCTCTCTCTCTCTCTCGCTCTCTCTCTCAAGTTTGTAATCCTGAATCAGATAATCTCTGAGTCTGTAATTCTCCCATATCTGGTTTTACTCACAAAATTGTTAGAAGAACTGATGGTAGATGTACGCAGAAAGGCCTCGCTCAGAATCTGTATGGTGAGGGTCCTTAACAACTGTTCATTTATATGTTCACTACAAAAAAAACAAAAACAGCAAATAAAAAAGGGAATAAGAAGAGCCCCTGAGTGTTCTTCAAAGAAATGTGGTGGCCCTGATTCCCTGTATAGACAGGTAGACTTGGAGGCTGCTTCTTTGCATTTGCAACCCCCATTCCTCATTAAAAGCATTGTTAAGCACTTTATATTTTGAACAGCACAAGAAAGAAAACAGGATGCACTTATCTCTTACAGACATGACCTTAAAATGTGTTCTGTTTTATAACCATTATTTCTAACTAAAATGCATCTCTCCTATTGTTAATTTGGAAAGAAGAAAAATATCCTACTGGCTTGTAACATGTATTAAGTTCTGATTTATACCAGGTACTACTTCAGTCACTTTACAGATATTTTTTTACTTCATTCTTACAACAAAACTGGAAAAGGAATTATTAGCTACCTCTTAAGTGAAAATTGAGGCTTATAGAAGTTAAGTAATTTGTCCATGGTAACTCAGTTAATTATCAGAAATAATCAATAATAGACTCCAGAGCCTTGTATATTCCATTAAAAACATTTAAAGTAGACCTTCCGTAAGAATCACAGAAATTTGTTAGTTTAATTAATTTTATTTCCAAGATAAAAAAGAATATTTTCCTATGTTATATATTTTTAAATATATAAAATTTACACTGATTTTTGTCCCTACTCCTGTAAATACCACATTGTTTCAAGTAGTTGTTCATAGATCTATTTTCTCTCACTTAAATTGTAAACTCCTTGAGGACATTTATCATGTCTAATTCATCTCATCCCTAACCAACTAGAATAAGGCCTGAATATTGTATGTACTTAATTTATATATGTTGAGCCAAAAAGGAAATCTCAAACAACTCAGTTCATTTCTCTGCTAATTCATCAGTTACTCTGATATAACACATCAGAATGTTAGGAAAACACATCATCTTCTTTATTTTTTGGGACACACATCATAATGGAAGGGCCTTCTCAAAAGCCTTAAAATCCTTCTATTTCTTGGGAACCCAAAGTTGTTTAGCTTTTTCTCAGCTAAATGTATATTGGTCATGGGAATGTATATTGGTCATGGGAATCAACAGGGCCCCCAATCCAGGAACTCATCCCCTGAATTTCCCTACTCTGGAGAGATGACCAGTCAGAAGCATGAAAGTAAAGAGCCCATGTGATGTGGGGAACAGATTATGAAAGGTAACTTCAGAAAATAGGGGCTCGGCAGTGGTTTTCTGAGTTCACCTCATGGTAAAGAGCACATGCTTTGGAGACAGACCAGCTTTCGTTTGAATCCTGTCTGTGACACTGAGCTGTGTGACCTTGGACAAGTTGCTAAGCCTCTCTAACCACAGTTTCCTTGTGTGTAAAACAGAGATAATAATAGTGTTGCTGTGAGAATGAAAAGGAAGAGCAAATGTAAAGCACTTAGCACATGGCCAGCGCATGATAAACATTCATTAAATAGGAATTCATACTCATCATTACTTTCACTATGCATGCGACTAGCTGCTTCTTGTGTCTGAGCCGAATGATAACAACATTTGGAACTCACAATCTTAATAGGTCTTTGCATTTCCACAGCCACCTTTCATCTCAGAGGACCAACACCCTGGCAAATATTAATTCTTGTCTACTTTAGTTATGCTAGTAAAGGCAGGAACACATACAATGGCCTCGTTATTAAAAAAAAGAACTGTAGTATAGAAAGCTAACTCCACGTGCACAAAGTAAAACCAAGAAAACCCTTAGCAGTATCTGGGACTCTCAACTTCTAGGATCCCTCTTTAATTGGATCAGGTTATTTGTTTCCAGTGGCTAAATATTATTTATTGGCAGTGCAAGTCAATGCTGCTGATATATTACTCTTTCGGGGAGTGTTTTTTGAAAACTCTCAAATTTTCTAAATGTGAATTTAAAAGTCTGTCAGTCTATGTGCCGATAACACAAAACAGATTGTAAATGTAACGGGATGCAATCAAGTCAAACAAATCCAACGAGAGCGCCAGAAGGCTTAATATTAGGACTGCTCCTGTTCACAGGCTTTTGCTAATGACGGAACAATTGTTTGTGCTGATTTGTAGCTGGCATTGATATGCAGACGGTAACACTTTCATCTCAAATCCAGCTCCAAATTTTTTTTAATCCTGTCAATAAATTTGCTGTGTCTGCAAAGAACAACTCCAAAGAACCTTCCTAAGTAATAAGAAATGGGACTATGCTAGCCTAGCCTTTAAATTCTAAAAACCAGGGTTTTCAGTTGAAATATACAATGATTTTTCTCTTTGTCATTGTTTTGTCATCTGCGGGGATGCCTGCATCTGAACAACTTGTATGCATTAACAACTCAACACCGTTTTAAAATATTGGAATTGGTCAGTGCTGAAGGGAGGTGGGTATTCAACTGCAGGAGGCTATTGCGGGATTCCAAACTCATCTAACATTTGCCTCAGAGAATAAAAAAATGTAAATGTGCTCTGACTGCAGTTCACATTTACTGTGGGGACGAGGTTTTTTTTTTTTTTTTTTTTTTTTTTTTTTTTTTTTTTTTTTTTTTTTAATCAAAAAGCACCTGCCTCTCTATTCAGAGATGTCTGCGTGTGAGGATAAGTGCAAACAACAAAGGCTTCCACTGTGGCAGCGGCTGCATCATTTTCTTGGAACTTGCCATTATGTTTCGGGTCAGAGATTGAGGTTTGGTGCAGGGAACGGAGCTTTTAAAATCAGGTGAATGGATTTTTATAAGAGGTTGGGAAGCTTTGGGTCTTAGAAAGAAAAATGGTGCTTTAAAAATAGTCACATTTCTTTTGTGCTGTAATTATCAGTGCATGACGAATCATTTTTTATTCTGTTCTGTGTGGGCAGAAGGAAATATCCCCTACCCATCTCTGTGGGCTGGCCATTTGAAGGAGTCAAAATGTTCCCATATTTAATCAGTTTCTTGCGAATATGTAATTTACCTGGAAGATTGATCCTGAAATATCATTTTTTAAGGGAGGATGAACAAATGGTACAAATTCATCAGTTTGTCCAGGAAGTGATTGTCACATATGTTCACTGTTCAAACAGGTAATATTGAGTAAATTGGTGATCTTTCCATAATTCTTACTCCAAAAGGCTCACATTATATAAGTGACCAAATGTTAGAAATGGGAATAATCAGGCTTGTTAAAAATAGAAAGAATGATTAAAAAAAAAATGGGAGGGAATAGGACAATAGCCTGAGTTGAGCCCAGCTCTGACCTTGATGGTTAGAGTCCAGGCAAATCATTTCAGTCTCTGAGCTTCCGTTTCCCCATCTATAAAATGGAAATGGTGAAATGTTCCCTTCCAGGGATCTTGTAAGCAGGAAATGGGAAAATGTTTGTGAAAGCTTTGCAAATGGTAAAACATTTTAAAAGCATCTGGAAGCAAAAAAGGAGCAAGAGGAATGATAATGGCAATAATAATAATTATAATATATAACAATCATAATATTAAATATAATAATGACCATTATTATTATTATTATTGAAAACAGTGGAAGTTGCCCAGAAGTACTAGAAATTGGTAGATGGTGTAGCTCAGGCTATGTTCTTATTCTCTGGACTGGACTGGAGGAAAAGAAGACACACCAGCCCTATAATCCCATTAAAAAAAAATTAAATCTATTCTGACTGAAGTAGACTTTAGATACATTAATACACATTCTTTGAAAGAAACTCTGCAGGCTTTAAATTCAAGTCACGTCTTTCTGAGAGCTTTTTTCAAAGGCAAAGGGTAGTCTGATAGAAGATCCTGTTTTTCAAAGAGCTTGCAGGGTTTCAAATGACCTTTGCCCATAGAACATGGGGGTCACGTTAACATGCCAAGGTCATGTTTCCCCCTCACTGGATCAGTTGCTCACATGTTTGTGTACCCTTACATGAAGTCGTCACCATGGCAAGCATTCATTACCATATCTTTGCTTCAAAATTCCCAGCTTTCCGTTGTTACAGGAACTCAAGATTTTTAAATAATAAAAAAGTTACAGGAATTATGGATAGAAAACTACTGCATATTTTTGCTTCTGAAACAAAAAAACCCAGGAAAATAAATACACTTTTAACACTAGATGCAAGAGATATGCAGCTCCCCACACTTGTTCTCAGGGTGATAAGTTGTATGGTGAGAAGGTAAGGCAGCTGGTGATCACTTATGAAGAGTCTGTGAACACTATGTTTCATCTAGTCAGAGGAGAAAGAAGCGACCAGCATATGTAGGTTGCCTATCTTTCTCCCTTCTTTGGTGGTTGTATGCTGTGTCTGCTTAGGTAAGCTGCAACTACATTTCCCAGAATCCCCTTCCCTTCATAGTCCTGGGTTAGTGCTAGGCACAAGAGACTCCTGTGTAATGACATTTGGGAAGTGAAATAAAGCAACAGCCATTATGCTCAGTAGATTATGGTTGCTCAATAGAGAGGGAAAGACAAAAAGGATTCCAGTTTGTCCTGCTTTCCCTGATCTATGTCCAGCTCCTTACTTGACTGCCTGCTCTACTGACAAATAGCAAAACGGGGCTACCATTTGACCCTTTATGGTGAACTGACAGAGGCATTGGCCACAAAGAACCAACAACCTTCCACAGACTTCTATTCCAATTCCATTTCTGATTCCACTCTAGCAGCTGGATATGACTTGCTTCCCTTAAATTCTAACCTGTTTACCCACTCAAGAGCTGGTTCAAGTCAGGTTCATACATCGACACAAATCATTTGAAGATACTTGGTATAAAGAGAAAGCATGGGGTCCAAAGTCCTACAAATATATGTAGTCATCCTAAGTCCTTTTCTAGTTGTGTGACCTTACTCTTCTTACTCTTCCATCTCTACCTTTAGGAGAAATGATTAAAAAACAAAAACAAAAAATAAAAAAAAAAAATCTGCCTTGATCCTGCATGAGGAAAACAAAAGGTCTCCAGTGAGAATTCTTAATTATAAGCTAGTCTTCATGTAGACTGGGGACTCATGTACTCTACCTGTGTAAGCCATAAAAATCTCAAGCTGAGCATTTATTTTAGGCAGTCTGTGGTTGTAAATGACTTCAAGGCATCTTGAAACAACAAATACAGAAAGTTTCCAAAGGAAAGCACCTTAAACCCAGGACACAAAGTTTTCCCAAATAAAATTCCAAGCAACATGAGTTCACACACACACACAAAAACAATCACAATGCATCTAAGGAATTAAGCTGCTGTTAGCAAGAGTCAGCAGAGATAATGAATAGCATCTGACCTGCAAAGACAGCAAATGATGAATTTTAAAACAAATGTTTAAAGATTTCCCATTTTGTACGCAGCTATTTTTGGTGCTTGGGATCAGGCACATCAATGAGCAAAACTGAATTTCTGCTATTTTGGTGATATTTAATATCTGCATTTAAAATGGAAAGAATGTCTGAAGGTTTTTTAAAGAAATACAGGAGGGTGTCCAAATTACCAGGCAGATTTGTTAAACAAATAGAACTTGAAGAAATAAAAAAATAATAATAATGACTAAAATTAGAAACTCACTGGACAGGACAAGCCACAGGATAACAACTAAAGAGAGAGCTTGAGTTTTATCCAGAATGCAGTACAGTGGGACAAAGCAACAGAGAATATGAACAAGAGGTTACAGAACGTGAAGAACAGAGAAGCTCTGACACACATCCAATCAGTGTGTCAGAAGGAGAAAATGAAGGAGAGAGAGGTGCATTATTCCAAGAAATAATGGCTGAGACTTTTCCAGAGTGAAAGGCTGCAATCCTCACACTCAAGAAGCCTAACAAATCACACCAGGGTTTGTGTGTTTGTTTGTTCATTTAATTTTTATGTGGCAACAACAAATAAAGTTTAATGGCATATTAAAGCATATTTTATAACATTTGGTTCAGGTACCAAATGTATATTAAAAGATGGGATGAAATTTCAACTTCTAGTAAGTCATCAAAAACAGTGAGGCAAGTGAGGCACCCAGAGCACAAAATTTGAGAGAAAATTTAGGGATGTGCAGGTGCAGGGTTGACCCTTGAAGAAATCTGGCAGTGAGTATCTCTTTAAATTTTATGCCCTGGAAGTCTCACTTCCCTCACCCCAGTCCTCGTCCTTGCAGACAAAAGTCTGCTTCTGTGACCTTCCCTTTGAAGCTATCTAATTGAATATTTAAAAAAATAAATTGAGTTATTTTAATGAAATTTATATATTGGTTTTTTTAATGTTTATTTGTTTATTTTGAGAGAGATGCACCCAGCATGGAGCATTTATGTGTGAGCCCATAAATGTGAGCATGTGTGAGTGGAGGAAGGGCACAGAGAGAAGGAGAGCGAATCCCAAGCAGGGTCCACACTGTCAGTGCAGAGCCCAACCACAGGGCTCCATCTCATGAATCATCGTTGAGATCATGGCCTGAGCTAAAACCCACAGTCGGATGCTTTAACCAACTGAGACACCCAGGCGCCCCTATATATTGTTTTCTTAGTGATCTAATTTATGTTCAATATCATTCACCCACTGTAAATGTACAGTTCATTGAATTTAAGCATAACTACCTCCATAACCAAGATACAGAATATTTCCATCAGCCCCAAAAGTTCCTACCTACTCTTTTTGCTATTATCCATACCCACTCCTGGTCCTAGGAAACCACTGATCTGCTTCCCGTTATCATAGTTTAGATTTGACTTTTCACAATTTTATATAAATGGAAGTATACAGTATTTGCATTTTGTTTTTCAACAAGAAAAAATATTTAAGGCAGCACTTCTTTACAATGTTGCATTACAGATATGCGTTATCTTGATTTGCATAAGTAAAAAAGGTTTAATTGGATATATTTGTCTCTGCACTTTTCTTTTTCTTTTTATAGTGGTTTTGAAAGTACGGGAGATTTTGGTGTGCTACTATAAAAATTGTGTTTAATTTAATCAAACTTAAGAATCTTGTGCAGGACATCTTGGAGCAAATTAGAGAACTACTATTATTTTACACCCTTAATTAACTTAGATTTCACTTCAGTGTTCATTTTGTTTTTTGTCTTTATCAAAAGTCCCATCATGGATATAAATTAAAGAGGTACGGAGGCGCCTGGGTGGCTCAGTCAGTTAAGCGTCCAACTTTGACTCAGGTGATGATCTCATGGTTGGTGAGTTCGAGCCCCATGTTGGGCTCTGTGCTGACAGCTCAGAGCCTGGAACCCGTTTCGGATTCTGTGTCTCCCTCTCTCTCTGCCCCTCCCCCCACTCGTGCCCTGTCTCTCTCTGCCTCTCAAAAATAAAGAAATGTAATAAGAAAAACAATTTTTAAGAGGTATTTAAGGATAAAAAGAATATTTAGCTCTATAGTAATCAAAAGCAAAGCAATGGCTACAGGTATCTAACTAGGTGAGCAAATCACAAATATAATCCTTTTATATCCAGTGATTGGTATGCATGGCCACTCAATTTGCCCTACGAGCCCCTCAAAATGTTCAGTTCTGAAAGAAAAAATAATCACATCATCATTTAACTTAGAGATTTTTTTAAAAAACAGAATTAGGGATCATCTTAATTATTTATGCATTTCTGTATTTTTTAATAGAGCTGTATTACATTTGACAATCTTTTATACACCTACCAAGTAAATGAAGAATTTTTAAAACATGCTAGAAAGCAAAACAGATGTCATTGCCATTTTTATATTTATATTTATATTTTTATTTTTTGAGAGAGAGAGAGAGTGTGTGAGCGGGGAAGGGACAGAAGGACGGAAAGAGAAAGAATCTTAAGCAGGCTCCACACCCAGCATGGAGCACCATGAGGGGCTCGATCCCACGACTGCAAGATCATGACCTGAACAGAAATCAAGAGGCAAACGCTTAACCAACAGAGCCACCCAGGCATCCCTGTCATTACCATTTTTAATGATGACTTCCCTATGACACTTTCACAAACCTTTGAGGATTTTCAAATCACAGTGTGGGAAGGAAAAAAATTAATGTTTACAGGCCACTCGTGGGTCACTAATTATTGCACGTCAGCAAATAAATTTGTCTCTTTTGCTAGTCACCCTCTTTGAAGTCCCTGCGTTATTTCACAGCATTTATCAGACTTCTCTTTCTTCCTTATAATTTTCTCATTTCCTACTTCAGGCCAACATTGTATCATTGCGTCTCCAACCTGTCTGGCTGGCCCATCTCTGCTGCTTTATGAGTTCCTCTCCCTTCTCCATGGACACAACAGGACTAAACCCTCTGCTTTTCTCCCTCCCCCACTTCATACTTGCTTTTCTTTGCTTAACCAACTGTGCTGATCCTGCTTTTATTTCCCCAGTTCTACTTCATGTTGTAGGGTCCCTGGGTCCCCTATCAGCTTGTTTCATTTTGTTAGACCAAATGGGGGCACTTAAGGGAGAAAGGAGGCACTGAGAATGATAGCATAAAGGACAAGAGCAGCCAGGGTATTTCTCTGCCTCCCTCTTTCTCCCTTGGACACCATCTCTGATGTCTTGGCTGCAATTCGGTCAAAGTGGCTTCACTCACACATCTGACAATTTGTTTTGGCTACTAGCTGGGTTCTCCTCCATGTAACTTCTCATCTATCAGTAGACTAGACTGGGCTTCTTCACAGCATTGTGGTCTGAAGTTTTCAAGATGCCGAGACTGGAACTACAAGACCTCTTAAGGCCTAGAGGTTCCAGAATTCTCACAAAGGCACATCTATCACATTCTATTAGTCATAGTCAGTCACAAGGCCCAGCCTTAATCCAAAGGGATAGAAAAAGAGACTGTGCTTCTTAGTGAAGAGAGCAGTGATATACCTTTGCAAACAGCCTGGACACAAGGAAATGTTCACTACAAGCTGTTATCGTAGCTATGCACCTCAACTCAGTGCTGAGCTCCAGACACACCACCTCATAGCCGCAGTGTAGGACCCTAGCCACATGCTGTTCCCAATCTCTGCATTGTTCCCTATTTTTCTCCTTAGCTCTGTCATCACCTGTTTAATCAGTTCTTTGCAATAGATTGCTTCTGGTTTCCCTGTGCCTGGTTTGACCATAAATGCACCTCACCTTTCTTTCTTTCACATCTATAGTGAATAACTAAAATCTGAATCCAAACTTAATCTCTCATCCTAAATCCAATCCTAATATTCCATATTTCCACATAGATTTCCCTTTTGTCACCTAAACCTAACATATCCCAAACTTACGTTATAATCCTTTCCTCTGGACAATGACTCTTGTCCTCGTCTCAACACTATAAACTAGAGGTCAGATAACTACAGCCGGTAAGCCAACCCCATTGCCACCAGTTTTACTGGGACACAGCCATGCTCCTTTCTTTACCTTTGCACTGTCTGTGGCTGCTGCTTTCATGCTACAATGACAGAACGGAAGAGTTGCAACAGAGACCACTCCTGCAAAGTTGAAAATATTTACTATTCAGCTTTCGAGAAAATATAGAAAATTCAGAAAATTCACCAACCTCTTTACTAAACCTCTGATTCCTTCTTTTGCTTTTTCATGTCCAACTGATGTAAATTTTCACGTAAATTAATCATTGCAAAATATCATTTTAATTCTGTCACTCATCTCCTAATAATTCTATAGTGACTTCTAATTATGTATCTGATAATTAAAAACTACATCCTTTCACCAAATTACCTCAATTTACCCAACAAAATTTAATTTTCCCTTTAATTTGCCCTTTTTCCAAAGCATCTTCTCCAATTTCTCTTACCAGATCTCAGAGTCTAGGAAGGAATATAGGAATTCTGTCTTATTTGCTAGAAATACAGGAATTATGTCTTATGCTTATTCCTGTGCTCTGGAACCAAGCACAATTACTGATTTTATTTCTACTTTTGTTACTTTATTTATATACCTCTTCTACCTAGGACATCCTGCCCATTCTTTTCTATCTATCCAAAGTATTTTCTCTACTCCCAGAGTGTCTCTAGACTGTCCTAATCTTAATGATCTCTTCATTCATATTCTGACAGTAAAAATTCATATCATCCATCCACCCACTGCCTCCTTGCACAAGTGAATATGGAATTAGCTACAACATTGATTCTTAAGACAATAAGTACATACCATATGTTTATGCACATTTTGTAACATCCCTTCACATACTTCACAGTTATCCTCTGAGATATTTCCTATTAGCCTTGATTTGGGATTTGTCCAAATACAGGGCTAGTAACTGTTAAGAGTCAAAATGATGATTCAATTTCTAACTATAGAAGTTCAAAGTCCAAGACTCTAAAATTTATAGTGCTTTCCAGGAAATGTCGGAAGAGTTGTGTATTATAAGATTTGGTTCTAATTTTTTTTTTTTTTGCCATTTGAGATTAAAATTATTCAAATAGAAAAAGAAGAAGGAGTTGTGGGAAAGAAATAGAAAATACATGTTCATAGGTTATTACTCAGAAGAGAAGAGTTCACTAAAACAATCTAAAAATTATAACCTGTCTTTTCAGTGTTTGTGAACAAAAATCCTAAGGACAATACAGACATCCCTGAGAGACAACTCTCACACTGTGTGGTTTCAGGTCTTACACTTAGGTCTTGAATCCACTTTGGTGTGCGTGTGTGTGTGTGTGTGTTGTTTTGTTTTGTATATGGCATGGGAAAGTGCCCCACTGTCCAGTTGCATTCTTTTGCACGTTTAGCTGCCCAGTTTTCTTAGCTACATTTATTGAAGAGACTGTCTTTTCCCCGTTGTATATACTTGCCTCCCTTGTCATAAGTTAATTGACTGTATGAGTTTGCATTTATTTCTGGGCTCTCTATCCTGTTCCATTAATTTTTGTGTCTTGTGTGTGTGTGTGTGTGTGTGTGTGTGTGTGCGCCAGCACCATGTTGTTTTGATTACTATAGCTTTGAAGTATAATTTGAAATCTGGGGTTGTAATGTCTTTAGCTTTGTTCTTTCTCGAGATTGGTTTGGTTATTCAGGAATTTTTGTGGTTTCATATAAATTGTACAATTATTTGCTCTAGTTCTGTGAAAAAATATTATTTAGTAGGGATTGACATTAAACACCTAGAAGAAAACACAGGTAGTAATCTCTTAAACATCAATCTTAGCAATATTTTTCTGGATCTGTCTCCTCAGTCAGGGGAAACAAAAGGAAAAGTAAACAATTGGGTTTATGTCAAACTAAAAACCTTTTTCCACAGTGAAGAGGCCCATCAATAAAATGAAATGCAACCTACTCAAAGGGAGATGATATTTGCAAATAATATATCTGATAAGGGGTTAATATTTAAAATGTATAAAGAACTCATACAACGCAACACCAATTTAAAAAAAAATCTGATTAAAAATGGGCAGAGGATCTGAATAGACATTTTTCCAAAGAAAAATACAGATGGCAAACAGACACATAAAAAGATGCTCAACATTACTAAGCATCAGAGAAGTGAAAATCAAAACCACAGTAAGATATCAGCTCAAACAGTCAGAATGGCTAGTATCAAAAAGATAAGAAATGTCAAGTGTTGGTGAGGATTAGAGAAAAGGGAACCCTTGTGCACTGTTGGTGGGAATGCAAACTATAGAAACCACTATGGAAAACATTATGGAAGTTCCTCATAAAACTAAAAATGAAAATACCATACAATACAGTAATTCTACTTCTGGGTATTTTGTTGAAGAAAACTAAAACACTAATTCAGAAAGATAAATGCATCCTTATATTTATTGCAGCATTATTTGCAATAGCCAAGATATAGAAGTAATATATGCATCCATCAGTGAATGAATGGATAAAGATGTGGTGTGTATATATAAATATATATGTATACGTGCACACACACACACACACACACACAATGGGATATTACTCAGCCATAAAAAAGGGTGACATCTTGCCATTTGCAACATCATGGATTGAATTAGAGAGTGTTATGCTAAATTAAATTAAGTCAGAGAAAGAAAAATACCACATGATTTCACTTACATGTGATATCTGAAATATAAAACAAAAAATAAGATAAAGCAGAAAGAGACCCACAAATATAGCAAACAAACTGGTGATTGCCACAGATGGGGGGTGAGAAGGTGAGGGAATGGGCAAAATGGGTGAAAGGGAGTAGAAGATACAGACTTCCAGCTATGGAATGAATAAGTCATAGGGATAAAAGGTATACCAAAAGAAATCTATTCAGTGGCATTGTATGGTGACAGATGGTAGCTATTCATGGGGAGTATAGCATATTGTATAGAGTTGTCAAATCACTATGTTGTACACCTGAAACTAATGTAACGTTTTATGTCAACTATGTTTCAACAACAAGAGCAAATAAAGGAAGTTGGCAAATGATACAAATCAAAGCATATTTTTAGAGTTTTCCAGCACATCACTGGATACATACATACATTCATAAAAGAAGAGGAAGAGAGAAACAGAAGACAATAATAATCACAATTGTAATTAATAATGGCTGATAAAAAGATGCATCAACTTACTATTTACTCTGTTCCAAGCCATGTGTTCTAAGCACTTTCATTCTTCAGTAGCGTGCCAAAGCCAGCTAATACCAGCTTGCAAAAGTTAATTATGCCCATCTCTTCTCAACTCTGAATTCAATGACCTCACATTGGTACCTTGAAATTAGACAGTGGGAGTATTTACACCATGGAAATCAGCAGATAACTACAAATCCAAACTTTTTACCCAGATAGCCAGTCATTAAACCTTAACACATCAATGGTCTTATGCCAGATTTTCCAAGACAGAATACTCACTATTGCTTTTTTAAGGTATTAGCCTGCATCATTTCATCAATAGGAAACCTATGCTTGAGCAAAGGAAGGGAAGGAAAAATCTGAGACTGCAAAAGTAAGAAAAGACTTGACTACAGTACAACTAAAGCTCAGGAGGTCATTGCTGACATTACCTTCTCTCCACCACAGGGACTTCTGGGAAAAGTTGGTAGCATGTTCTTTCACCTGCCATGCAGTCTCCATCATTCCTGACCTCTGCACAATACACAATTGTGAACAGTTCAATCACTTCACTTTGACTTTTTGAGAGTCACTATTTCTGATCATTCAACACCTTTGCTTATCAATAAGTAGGTACTTCCTAAACCCAGACAATCTGCTACTGAAATATAACCTTGGGCAAGTTAAGGAATATACCAGTGCTGATGCAGTAGAGAAAAGGCTGGGTGAAGGGGGAGAGAGCCAGAATAAGAAAAGAAATTAAGAATGGTACCTCGTGTGGAGTGAGTTCTGTAAGAGCTGAGTTTCCACTTTATTAATAGGGTTCCCTTGGTGATTTGAAATGATAACACAGCACCTCTGTTTGCCACTCCTCCTTCCTTCCCTAATAATTCTCAGTGTATCCCTGAGAGTAATCTGGGCCAGTGCACAAGGGGGAAATTGTGACAAACTTCTTCTGTCATATCCCCACGAAAGGATACTTCCAGGGCTCCGAAGTAAAAGTTAATTTTTAATTCAAGCTTATGCTTCCCTTTTGGGGAGAGCTGTCCAGTGAATTAGGTAATTTTCAAAATTTGCTAGCAGAAATACAAATCCAAAACCTTGAAGGAAGTAAATGAAAACAATAACAAATGGTAAGTTATCTGTCATAAACAACAACCGCTGGGTCTTGGGGGTCAGAGAAGGAGGTGTACAGCTCAATTAGGAAGTGTCCTCCCAGAATACCAATGGCCTCCCAGATGCTCTACTTAGTTTGCCACGGGCCATTGTTTTTCTCCATAAATTTAAATTAGCATCTGCAGCCACTCTCCTAGAAATAAAGACTTGAGCTCTATGCTTCATTTTGAACACCCACTGGTTTTGAACTAAAATTAAATCATGAATGGAGTATTATTTAAAGGTTGATCATCTTCATGCAACATCACTTCAGCAATGAAACTAAAACCCTCAAACAAAATTCTGCTATATATCCAAGAGTATCATGGTCAGGTTCCAGCTTAGTAAAATTGTCTAACATTTGTAACTTTAAATGCCTTTGGGAGGTTTTTTCAAGGTGATATTGTAATATATACGAGGCTAAGCGTGAAGTGATTAAACAATACAATGTTGAGCTGATTGGGGGGTGGAGGGTGATAGAATTCCATGGGAAGTGTCAGGGTCCTACCCAAATTGGGGGAGAGGGAGAAAGTCTTTTTTTCTCTCTCTACCCTCTAATTTCAAACAAAAAGCAACTCCTGTGTCCCAACAAGGTTCATAAAGCTTCCATCTCAAAGGAAACACTGATTCCTCTGAGAAAATTCAGTAGCCAGTAAAATCACAGAACCAGAAACACACATACTAGGGAGCAATCCAAATTGATGTCCACAGTTAACAAATTACTTCTTATGCTTATGACATCTAGAAGCATCTGTAAGTATAGTTTGTTATGTGGTGGAAGGGTGTAGTTTGGAGGAGATAATCTTGTTATTATTACACAATCAGAAAACTGCCAAGCCCCAGAAATGGTGTGCATGGTGTTTTCTATTTCAGTCTATAGATATTGCCCCCATTGCTGAGCCAATGAGTTCTTATAGTGCTTGGTCCCCAAAGAAGGCTAAACATCCTGCAGACTCTTCAACAAAGACTGAGCACCTAAAATGTGATACTCTTGATATGTTATTATGATTTCGTGGGGTCAGAGAGAAAAGAATGGGATCTTTAAAACAAAAAAAATCCCAGCCTGTCAACCTAGGGAAGATAAACTACCTAGAGGGATCAAAGAGAACTTAACAGAAAAAGATTCGACTTCATTTTTACATTTCCCTCCCATTTAAAGATTTAGCCAACTCAAATAATATTCCTGAAACAAGAAGCTAGCATATCGGCTCAGGGTAGACTTTGAGCTACCCAAAAAAGGACAGAGACAGTATTCACCTGACAAGCATGGGCCAACCTTCTACACAGTCCTGAAATGTGAACCTACCACAGATGGCTCAGATGTTCATATGAGCAATTCCAGCATCTTCCAGAAGCCCTACTAGGTGTCCACTAGACTGGCTTTGTATCTAATATCTGAGGGTATCTGATTTCCCAGAAGTATATCATATCATATACTGATGTCTTGCTCACTGAATGTTCAGAAACATATGAAACGTAGCTACTGTGGCCTCGGAGACCAAGGAAAGCTTTGGGGATGCTCTGATAATTCTGGACTTCAGAAAATAAACCGGCCCATTCTGCCAGAAACAGGTGACAAGCAGATCTTTTTGTATGCTAAGAACTGTCAGGGAAGGAAGATGAGACCAAGAAGGAAGGTTACAGTCAGACCCTACAAAGGTCGTGGCATCAACAAATCAGAAAACAGTTTGAACAACCGATATGTAATAATATATGATTAATAATCCTAAACATCTGTAATAGATACAGATATAGAGACAGAGATAGATACGATATAGAGATGATACAGATGATGCAGAGATAGAGGTTGGGATGGACAGAGTTATTAAAGTGGAAACAAAGAGATCAAATTGAAGAAAGGAATGCAAATGTTGAATTTCTCTTGATACACTCAAGGCCATATATAGGTAGAATTGAGACAAAAGTGTTATAACTGTTACCAATCAATTAGTTAAGAAACAATAGGACAAGTTCTCTACTACATCTACTTCAGTTTCATGTTCAGGGTAAAGGAGAGAAATATTCATGCATCAATTGCTGTGTTTGCATCAGTGACATCATCTTTGATCTGACTTCCAAAATGGCACTAGGGTGATCATTCTAATCATAAGACAGTCCCATAGTGCTTTATGAAAGTAAAAGTAGTTTTCTATGTGTTATTTAATCTCATAATAATCCTGTGTGAAGAGCAGACTATCAGGGCAAACACAGTGTCATTAAGAAGAAAGAGGAAGAATGGGAAAGAAAGGAAGGAAGGGGAAAGAGGGCGAAAGGAGAGGGGGGTATGTGGGAACAAGGGAAAGCTGCCTACTCAGCTCTTCCTACAATCAGATATTAGTCTTAATCCTAACAACTGTTCCTAATACCTCCTAACAAGTGTTGCAAGAGTTTAGATCTGCACAGTTCTTTAGACTCTCCAATAATAATTGCTCTACAAATTCTAAGTAGTAGTATCATCATCACCAAACTTAGTGATCAAAATTTTCATAAACTCATATATAAAGTTGGGGAACTTCAGAAAAAAGGCAACAGTAAGAGCAAGTGAAGCACAAAGTCAAGAAAGATAAGAAAGAAAAGAAAGCAACAAGCACTAACTTTCCATAGAGGCTTCATAATCTTTCTCCATGAGGCTATCTAACCAGGCAGTAAGCTTACATTAAAAATGGAGCATGTAAAGAGTGTGTTCTTGGAGACCAGCCTAGGGAAGGAAAATCCCTCCCATTTTGTCCTCAGTTCAACTCCCAAGATTCCCAGCCTCACCATGTGAGTCACACTGCAATTGCCTATGATATGCATCTGCACGGATTCCTTCTGCTTTAGCAGGGATTTCAAGCTCCTGCCTGCCTATAATAAGGGGGAAAATCAGTGCAACAATGTGACCGGATGCTGGAAAGCTGGCAGCCAGGGAAAACAGTAGTGCATTTGGCTAATTTTCTATTTCAGGGCTTTTTACTGTTAAGAAAATTGGCCTCTGTGGATTAAGAGAAATTCAACATTTGCATCCCTTTCTTCAATTTGATCTCTTTGTTTCCATTTTAATGTGTCGTGGGAAGTTTCCTGTGAATATGTAAACAAGCTTTGTGTTTATTTTAATCACTTCTTCCTCCTGTTTCCAGGCCCTAGACAACCCAGGCCCTCACTCGAATTATGCTGGTTCAAGTAGAACACAACCAAGTTGTAACCCAAGTCTCTCCCTTTGTAAGAGGAAGTGGTAGGAGGATAAATGAAAGGATGACATTTCCTAAAGCAGCTGAGACTCTTATTAACTGGCTAAAGAACCAGCTCCTCCATAAAGAATTGGTCAAATGAACCGGTTTAAGAAAGAAAAAAAAAATCTTGGAGCTGACTGATTTATAGCCTTGGAACATGAACGCCCACTCGAGAGTCTCTTCCTTTCCTGTTAATCTTGAATATTGTACATCTATTTTGCTTCTCAGGGGACCAAATTAAAAGTGTTGCCATATTCAGTGTCTCTATGCACCCCCCATCTGATTTATTAACCCACTAAAATCTGGCTCTTGTCCTTTCTACCTTACTGAAACTTAAAAAGACAGTGGCCAAAATTATTGATAAGTACAACGAATGTTTCTTAGTACTTATTTTACTGGATTTCTCTTCTGTCTCAGCTCATTTCTGCCTTCTCTGAATTCTCTTCCCCCCTTTTTCTTAAAACTAGGTATTCTTTATGTTCTCCATCTCTTCTTTGACGATCTCATTCCTTCTTATATTTTCATTATCACCTCTACATAATTTTCACATCTGTATCTCTAGCCTAGACTTTCTTCCTAAGTCCTCATGTCTTTACATGCCTATCTCAGTTGTCACCAGCTGTGGTTATTAAGGACAATTCCAAGTCAGCTCCTGCTGCCAAATTCCTACCTCACATGCCTGCTGTTATGTGTCTCTCCATATTTTACCCCAAAGACCTTCTATAATAGGAGCTGGCTTGCCCACTTAAACCAGGACAAACTGCAATGAGGGATTCAATAGGTAAATGCTCTAGAGTCCTGTCTTTCAGATAGGCTAATTCTTGGAGGCATTCTTTATTCTTCTCAAAAGTCCCCTTATTGACCAGAGCACTGACTTCAATGAAGTACTCTTACACTGGATCTTTCTCCTTCACTATCTCATTCTCCTTACTTGGTCACTCCTGCTTTGTGGGATCACTTCCCAAGTAAGCCACCTGTACCCAAGTTCCTATTGCAGGTACTGCTTTGGGGGAAACCCAAAGGCATTGGGTACCAGGTATGGTCCCCAAAAGCAGACTTTCAAAATGAGATTCTACATCTGTATTATCTCTATTTGGATGATACCAATAACCCAATTACTGGTGGTAAGCAGGATGGTGACAAGACTTAGCATGCTATAGCTTTCAATTACTAGGACTCTCAGCCATAATGGATGTGATGAAGTATAGGGGAAAGGAAAAGCATTGCACTGAATGATATGAGGCAATGCTAATTATGGTTATGGAGTTGAATGGCTTATCCTAAATGCCTTAAAAGCTTTGAAAAAATAGAATATGGAATAGAGATAAGGTACCAATCTCAGGTCAGCTATCAACTCAGTGCACACTGTGAAGATCAGGAAGCTTCCACAGAAAGGTTCAAAAAGACCTTCAACTCCTACAATCAGAGGGCTGCCTATGGTGACAGGGCAAATATCTGAAATATCTAAACTTTATGGAAAGACAGAATGTACAGTATTGAGAGGGCCCCTAAGCTGAAGACACAACCATAATGGAAAAGTAATGGAATCTTGAAACTTGATATGGATACACTGAGTGGATTCATTTAAGAAGATTGAACCCCCACGTTCTCCTGGATCCCCCAAATTGGCAGAAGCAGCTCCCTCCCCGTTCTAGAGGAGAGAAGTCTCTCTTACCCAAAGATTTGAAAGACCTCATCTGAGGCAAATGCCTAGCAAGATGATATTGCCTCCTTAAGATCCACAATCGCCTCCCATTATAGCTTACAAACCAATTAATGAAGATCAGCATTAATTTAGCAGGGAAATACAGTCCTTGCCCCAGAAGGAAATAGCTTTTTATTTATTTATCTATTTATTTTTGCAGAAAATGTAGTGCTATTTATATGTACTGTCAGGAATTGGCAGAACATGTGTGGGAGTGGATTTTAAGGATTAAGAGGGGGGAGGCAGTATATAAACCTGAATAAGATTTATTGACATTGAAGTATGGTCTTCCATGACTCAGAACTTAATGTCTCAGCAAGAACACCTGGATCCAGTCCTAACCCAACGCTGGGAGGGCTCCCTGAAGCTTAGTCACAATTTGGCCTGTAGTAATAAAGGTAGAAATACTGGAACCACCTTGACAGAGTATTGGAGAAAGAGTTGAAGTATCAAGGAAATGTGAAACAAAACGCATCCTAACCACGTTTTGCAGGATACTCCCCCTACTAAGACAATGAGGCATACATTTTTATGAGACTCCATTATATATTTGAGAATTTCAGTGGTAACTTCTTAGTAGGCTAGGGCAGATAGTAGGAAATTATGCCATGGTGGAATGCATATCCCTTGTGTCAATGAGGATGACAGAATTCAAGAAAATCAGAGACAGGTTGTAGCATTTAGAGGCAAGGTAGAAATGATTACCACAATGGGCATCGAATCTAGAAAGACAATCTAAGACTTTTGACCATGGTGTCCCAAGGAGTGAGAGAGATGGGCAGTTGACTACAGACATAAATTAAGGGCTGGCAAGCAGAAGTTTGATATAAGTCTCCACCATGGAAAATCACAGTCATCAAACCAGTTGAGATTAGATCTTGCCCTCAAAGAGACAGTCATTGAAGGGAATGGTTCGTCCTAAAGAAAAATCTTTGAAGATTTCTTTAAGGAACATATGTATATTACATATACTACTGCAAACACATATACAGCATTCCCTATTTCATTACCAAAAGGACCTGTGACCATTTACCACAGTGAATTGCATACTGGGGAAAGAGGAGCACTCTGACCACTGCCAGTTATGCACTTGGAAAATTTGTGCTCTTTGCAGTCTAAGGCTGTGTTGGATTAGAGGTTCTGACTCTGAAAGGGGTGGCGATATCAGGGAACTCTTCCTTTAGGAAACATTGTAAGTATTCCACTGAACCTAAAGCTATAGTTCCTCCTGTCAATGGACCAACTGGAAAATAAGAGATACTCTATTGATAGAAACATTTAAATGGGATTCTCTTGCAGAGCTAGATTTGCCACAGAACAGAGACAAAGTGGACTATATCTGCAACTTGGAACATTAACCATAGTGTATTGCCATATTTCCACGCCTGATGATAACTGCTAACTGGCAGTTGGAGCAATTATAGCCTCACAAGGGCTAAGTAACCAAAGACTCAGTCAGACCCCCTCAACTTGACAAAGCAAGCAACTTGGACCAGCTTAAGTATTGGCTGAAGGTTATAAAAATCTAGCATTGGTAGTGGAACATGAGGATGATAAAAATCGATTATAGTATGAGGACCAATGAGACGACAAAGACTATAGCTTACACTACCAGTTAACCTGAGCATCTTCCTGCCTTCTGCCCCAGACCCCTCTCTAACACAACAGAAGTTTCTATGGCTGACAGAATGGTAATGCAGTTCACACCTCTGCAGGCTTACTTCAGCAATACTCATCCAGTCAATTCCTACATCCAGTTGACTCTACCTCCCGAGAATATTTAATCTATCATTTGAATAGTGTTTCCTTTTCTGTTCCCCTTGACTGCAACCTTACACCTTCCAAACCTTCTTCTCTAATGCTGTGACAGGCTTTTAAAAAGCAAGTTATGTCTCTGCCCTTTCAATGGTTCTATATTGCCTACAGGTTAAGGACTGAGTTCCTTAGCATGGCCTATAAGATCCTGGATAGTCTTTCTCTGCCTATGTCTCCAGCCTCATTTCTTATTTTCACCTTTAAGCCACTTCATGCTCTAGAAATATCAAGTACCTTAAGCTTCCAAACACTCTGTAGTAGGCATTTTAATATCCATTCTCCTTTCCAGAAACTGTAGTCTAAGTTCCCTCAGGGGGACAATCCTCTCCTCCCTTTTCCAGAGTAGCTGCTTGCAATTAAGCCACAGTGATTATACCAGGAATGGGCACTACCCAGTCAGAGCCAGTGATTCATGTTGCAATTTATTTTTTCAGGGATCTTGAGAAAGAAATTCTCAAGCTTTTCTATTAAACATAAACCCAGAATTGTGTAACCTCTGAATCTACTGACAGCCATCTGGAGACTACAGGGGATAGCCTAAGAACCCTAAAGCCAACATTAGGGCGTCTGGGTGGCTCAGTCGGTTGGACATCCGACTTCAGCTCAGATCATCATCTCACCGTCCGTGGATTCAGTCCCCACGTAGGGCTCTGCACTGACAGCTCAGAGCCTGGAGCCTGCTTCGGATTCTGTGTCTCCCTCTCTCTCTGTCTCTCCCGCACTCATGCTCCATCTCTCTCACTCTTAAAAATGAATAACTGTTAAAAAAATTTTTTTAAAAAGAAGAAAGCCAACACAGAAGAAACAAAGTGAATGACGGAGAGAAAGGAACTGGATACCAGTTACCTCACTGGAGACCCTACATGCAGCCAAACTGGAAGCCAGGTCTACCCCAGGCTGTCCATGTGTATGATCAAATACTTTCACTTTTAGCTTAACCTAATTTGATTCACATTGTCTTTTATTGACCATCAGATGTGTCCTAACTGATACATATATACAGTGCTTCATGCCCCCATATACTTGTGCATGCAATTCCCACAATCTAAAATGCATTATTTAAATACCTTGGCTAAATGTTATCTTCTCTTAGACGTCTTCCGTAATTACCCAGAATGTATTCATCATCTCCTTCATTGTGTTGTCTCTGTACGTGAATATGCAACTGTTGAATTTATCACCACATATCATATGCATAGTTAATATGTAGGTCTCTCCCACTGGACTATTAATTCTATCTGTTTCTGAAAGAAAGTGTGTCTTTTTTCTTCAACTAGCCCAATGACAGATAGATAGTAAGCACTTGCAGTTATATATTGCTGCATAATGAAACTTCCTTAAACTCAGTGACTTAAAGCAAAAAAAAAAAATCACAATTTCTCTTGATTCTGTAGTTTTACTGTACAGTTCTGCTTCATGTCCTGTCATCTAGGATACTAGGACAATTGGAAGATACAAAATGGCTTTAGTCACATGACTGTCAGTGGACATGCAGGAGCTCAGCTGGGGTTGTTTGCCAGGGCACTTGGTGTCCTCTTCATGAGGAGCCGTGGGCTTCTTCACAGCATCAGGGCTGGATTCCAAAGAGCAAAGGCAGTAGCTAAAGATCTTTCAAAGCCCCGCCTCAGAAGTTATACAGCAACATTTCTGCCAATACTGCTGGATGAAATTGCCACAGGCCAGCCAAGATTCAAGAGCAAGAAAGAGACTCCAGCTCCCAGTAAATGAGTAGCAAGATTATTGCAAAAGAGCATGTGAGACCAGGAAATGTTGCAGCCATCTTTGAAAATGAAACAAACCTACTGCAGCACTCAACCATGAATGAATGAATAAATAAGAGAATTAATGAATGAAGTGTTGTCACCCTTCCTGTTCTACTGCCCTTTGGTCTAGGTTTCATGCTGTCACCATCCTCTTTTTGGATCACTCACTTTTTTTTTTAAATAAGCGCTACTAAAATTTTAAGCTTTGGGGATCAAGATTTAGGTTAGTTCATATAACTTTTCTCTAATATTCTCTTGGCAGAAAAAGCAATCCCTCTTTTAATCCTGTATTTTAGGATTGAGTGTGTGCGTGTGTGTGCGCACGTGTGGGGTGTGTGCAAACAGGTGTATTTGTTTATTCTGTATCTTCACCAGTCCTGTACTTCAACAGTGCTGTAATATTCTGACTCAGATTTTAAATTTCTGAGTCTCAAGGCTCATGCCTAATTTCATCACTTTATATAATACCCATAAATAATATTTAATAAATGTGAGAAAGATCATTAATTGGCTTATAGTCAGATTGCTGAGTCTTTAATGGCCAAATAAAGAAGTTTGTTACCCTGCTTCCAAGTCCATGCTACAAAACTTCATGAAGAGTGTAGAAATGACTGCTAAACAGTTTGGCATTGTAGTTTTTCATGTATAATAAAACAGATGCATAGTGAAAACACTCAATTTTTGAGAAGACATGACTATTGTTAAAGTCCCCACATTCCTTCCATCCAATGAATGTCTTTTAAGAGCAGATGGCCCTGGTCAGAGGACTTTTAGTTCAATTAGTCATTTCCTGAGGACACATCTCTATGGTTTGTCCTTTTCACTATAGTTCCTCTTATTCCTCTTCCTTTGCTTATTTATTGGAGGTTGATATAACTTCTCTTTTGACTGGAGTGTTCCAAGAACTCTAAACATTTTTTTTTTTTTGCTGTATATCTTCATAAACTGCCATGTTTGTGTTCTTGCCATAGTCTCCTCTTAGTCCAGCTTCTTCTACCTTGATCTTTCTATTCCTTTTGTTTCTCCTAGTTTTTGCCTCAGAAATCCAGCCCTAAGTACAATAATAAATTCTCTGTTCCCAATGTTCTTGAATCAAAAACATTAGCAACTCTGTGAACCATCATTTGCCCTGGATCTACCAAACCAGGCTCAATTCCTGTGGCCAAATCTGTGGATACAACTGTTTGGAGCTTGGCACATGTAGCTTCACAATATCTGTGGTTAGGTTCTATGAATCAAAGGAATTCTCATCAGCCCATGATGTAGCTAAAAAACTACTAATTGTTGGATAAAATTGCCGCAGGCCAGCCAAAATTCAAGGGGAAGAGGAACAGACTCTACCTCTTAATGGATGAATAGCAAGATTATATGCAAAAGAGCATGCAAGATGGGAAACAGTTAAGTTTTAAGCCCCAGGTATATTTGAATCTTAAGTTACTGAGAACTCTGAAGATGGGAAATTACAGAAAGAGCAGCTTTTATAGCATTTTAGGAAGTTGGTTCTCATGACAATAGCCATCTGTATACCATGTGTAATTGTTCAGGAAGCATGTTTCAAGAGCAAGCTGGAATTTATTTTCTGAATACCCAAAATGGCACATCTTTCTTTCATTTGCCCTAGTAGGGAAATGGTACTAGTTCACTTCTTCAGGAATTTTTAAAAGCTTCTTATAGAATATAAGGAACGAGGACTTATATTTTGTCTTAGGCCCCTGTTCTACAGGGTGATATGTGTCTTCTATTTTTTTTTTTTATGTGTATTTGTTTTGAGAGAGAGAGAAAGAGCATGAGCAGAGGAGGGGCAGAGAGAGAGAGGGAGAAAGAGAATCCCAAGCAGTCTCCACACTATCAGCGCAGAGCCAATGGGGCTTGACAGAGCTCAGTCTCACGAACCAAGAGATCATAACCTGAGTCGAAATCAAGAATCGGATGTTTAACCAACTGAGCCACCCAGGTGCCTCTGTAATCTGTTTATTAACCTTTGTTCCCACTTGATACGCCAAACAAGGTAATATGGTTGATGATGAACATGGACTCCTTGATAATGCCTGAAATCTAGCCAGAGGCTGACTCTACTTCCTTCTCTTCATCTGTTGGCCCTTAGGAAAATGATATTATACCTGGTTCTAATTAGCTAATGAATAAAAGGAAGGAAGGGACAAAGACATAAACTTGAAAAATCTTTTAAAAAGTTCTATTGCACCAGGAAATTAATTGAATTCACCAATGCCAGGGAACAGATCCTATGCCACCTTCCCATCAGGGTGCCAGCAGGGCATTGATTCCAATTCCTGGGAGCACAAGGGGGGAAGTCAGTGCTGGATCTAATGGATCTAGTAGTTGCAGGTGAAGAAGTGTATGGGGAGATCAGAATGGCTAAGAGAGCGTTTGGAACCTTTCTGGGAAATTTTTAAAAATTAAAGTAATAAATCTCCTCATTAAATTGTAAGCAGTTGGAAAATTTGCATTTAGAAAATCCATAAATATGAAAATTGTCTCACTTGATCCCAAAGGGAGGTATCAAGCCAAATGCCAGAAATGAGATATACAATTCCTTTGGCATTAGCCAAAAGGGAGGAGAGCAAGCCTTGAGCTTTTAAGTAAACACCCTTCCACAGGCCCAAATGGACACAGCATCTGCAGTCCCCAAAATGTCTATACCTGATTGAGAACAACATATTACATGTCTTTCATAAATGCACAGAGCAGAGTTTTACAAACACTCAGAATAAAAAAAAAAAAAGAATATTTTCCAAAATGCGTTTGTAAATCAGCTGATTGGAGTTAGGACATTTTTTTCTCCACTAAATCCATAGTTCAGGTTCCTGGTAAATCTGAGAAATTCTACTTAAAAATCATGCAGTTGAAAAGCTGGACCATCCAAATGTTAAGTATTACATTTCAAGTTATTTGAGTCCCAAGCCACTGTGAACTCCAAAGTTAGGGACCAGAGGAAAAGCAGCTCTCATAGTATCCCAGGAAAATGGTTCCCATGACATCAAACATCTGTTTATGTGTGTCATTCATAAGTCAAGAATCATCAAGATGTACAGCAGAGTATATGTACTCTTCCAAATTCCTAGCTGACACATATCAGTTTTTAAATTTCATTTATAATTTTTTTAAAGTTAATGCTTGTGTTAAGGTACATCCCATCCTTTGCCACGAATAACAAATTCGCATTTGGGTGTTCTTTGACAATAAAACCTCTCAACAAAACTGGGGCATTACCTTACATGTTTAAAAAGTTTCCCTATAGAATTTATTGTATGGTGGACACGACTTAGAAGATTCTCGAATTTTATGCAGCATCTAGAAGACCAAAAACCGTTATATTCGGCGTTCTCCTTCCCTATTATTCTCTCCTCCTTTGTCTCTCCAAGTCCTTTCCCTAGAAACTTACTCAGCCATATACTCTTCCTGAATTAAACTCTTACACTTCATTTTTTACACAAGATGAGCCAAATAAGATAATGCCTTGGCTGACTTACATTCTTGCCTAACTGTGATTACCTGCTCTGTACACTGCCCACCAAAAGAATAGGAGGACTTTTATTGGAGACACCAGTGGGTTTTTGGACAAGTAGTCATTCCAAGGTGTTAGTGGCCATTCTCATTCTCCAGATTGTCTAGAGAAATTATGTATTGGTGCCCAACCTAGCTCAAGGTAAAGCCTTAAGTCCTCAGTCCCCAGCCAGCCTCAAGAGGCCCTATGTCTCTTCTCAAATTATTTCTTTAGCTGTTAGCCAACACTGAGAAGGGGGCAGACAGAAACACTACCTCATGAGATCTAGCCCAATTTTTCCAACATTTTAAGTATCACTTCCTACTAGTCTTAAATTTAATAGAGGGTAACTGTGGTGTCATACATTATGTACAAAGTAAAATATCCTCCAGTTCATCTTTCCAGAGGTGTCTGAAGCATTCAGACTTAGGCCATCAGCTCAAAATTTATCCCTCTGTTAGGTCAACTCCAATTCACAATTTAATTCATATATCATACTCTTTGACAAAAGTCAATTATCTATTATGCACTTAGCTATTGACCATATTTAAGTTATTTCTAATCCTAATAACCTTTAAAAAGTTATTTTATAAATAATGCTTGAATGAAAGTGATCAATCATAAATGTAGTTAGCTTAGTGAGATATTTTTAATATTTAAAAGGAGGGCATTAATTAGTTAAGTACATAGTCTCCAGCAGGTACAAGTGACTTAGTTCTGAATAGGAAAAGAAACCACTCTATCATCAGAGATGATAGAACATAAACTACAGATAGCCATCTTGCCAATTCACATTGGCAAGAAGACACAACATGGCAAATCAATGTAACTGTAAATAAAATCCCTGTTGGGAGTCTCACCAGCAATCCTCTTAGAATGGAGAATACAGCACTTTTGCGATACTGGGGAAATTCCAACTTAAAGCAAAGTAGTTTTGAATAGCTATTGGCATCTCATTGACTGGGTAAAAATAAATAAATCATTCAAACATATTTATGCCTCAGTTTCTACTTCTGGGAAAGAATGAATCCTATTTGTGTTTGAAGCCCTGAAGACCACAAGAGGCAGTATATCATAATGATTATGTGCATAACCCTGGAAACGTACTGAATGAGTTTGCAGCCCATTCTGACACAGTCAATAAATAACCTTACACAAGTTACTCCTGCTTTCTGTGTCTCCATCTTTGCATTTGTAAACAAGGATGATAATAATATGCCAACTTTGGGGGATATTGTAAGGATTAAATGAATGAACAGATATAAAACATATAGAATGGTATCCAATACAAACAAATAAATAATTCAATAAATGTTAGGCCTGTAGCCATAGCCAACAAAGCAAGACTATATAGTCTTTAGGGTTTAATTTAAATTAAACATCTGTATGTTAACTAACTGGAATTTAAATATCCGTTTCGGGTGTACAATATAGTGATTAACACTTCCATACAACACCCAGTGCTCATCACAGGTGCACTCCTTAATCCCATCACCTATTTCACCCATCCCCCACCCATCCCCTCGCTGGTAACCATCAGTTTGTTCTCTATAGTTGGGAGTCAGTTTCTTGGTTTGTCTCTCTTTTTTAAAGCAAGACTCTATTTTAAACAATCAGAAAATACAGCTAATGAGGCTGTGACTGGCCCTCTTGACATTTCATTATCACACTTTCCCACAAGTGTTTTGCAATGATTTCTGTTATATATCTGAATGTTATTTTTAGGAAAATATTAAGCTGAAGCACAAAAGAAAAAATTGTGAATGGAGAATCAGGATACGGTGCTGTCTCTGCTACCAGTTGTAACCTTAAGTGATTTGGGCTCTGGTTTTCCTCATCTGAAAACTGAGGGCAGTAAATTCATGATCTCCAAGGTCCCTCCAGCTCTTTCGTTCTCTCTAGTGGGACTGTATTTGATCAGATCATCTTGAAATAACTGGAATGCCATTTTATAATAGCCATTTTTCACCAGGTATGTTTGCTGAAGTATAAGCTCATTTTGCTTCTTTTAAACTTTAAACCTGAGGTCTATGTTAACCGAAACAGACAGAAATCTCATGAATGTTGAACCAGAAATATGTCAAAAAGCATTTTTCTACCAAAGAGTCAAGGATAGGATATTACACTTTAAATGAACTTAATTTTAAAGAAAGTAAACTTCTAGATTAGGACAACTCAGAAAATGAGGACTTCAGTTAAGATCTACATAAAGGAGAGAGAGCTGGGAAAGTGCCAGAAAGCAAGTGTAAGTCTTAAAGGAGAATTTAAATCACACTTTAGAAAATATTTGCAAAACAAAGGGTTTGTCGTTGCAGGGAGCACATACAGAGTCTCAAAGGAAGGTGGTAAAGAGTCAGAAAGAAGATGAATAATACCAAAGTAATTCCAAAAATAGTATTATCTCAAGGAAACAGATGAGTGCCTACAGAGAAGGGGGAAAGTTGGTTAAGGAAAAAAAATAATAAATTTAAACCAAAAAAAAAAAAAACCAACCCTCCCCAAAACTGATGAAAAAGAAGAATGGGGCTTTCTACATAAATAAAGGGATAGTACAGAGACATGGGGGCGGGTGGTGGGGTGGACATAGAAGGGACACATAGAGAACATAGAGAGAGGTGACATCAAAAGTAGATTGACATGACAATCAAAAAGGCATCTTCTGTATTCCAAAAAATAGGGTGAGGACAAGGTTTAGGACCTTCAAAATTTCAATGTCATGAAACACTAGAAAAAAAAAAGAAGACTGAGAAACTGTTCTAGATTAAAGTAGACTAAAGAATACACATGATCTTTGATAGAATCCTAAATTAAAAAAAAAAAGTTATAAAGGCATTGGGACAACAGGAGAAATTGGATATGCACTGTATATAGACCATTGTATATAGACCATAGTATTGCGTCAACAGTAAATTTTCTGAGAGTGATAATAATATTGTGGTTGAGTAGAAAAATGTCTTATTATTAGGATATATATGCTAAAGTATTTAGGGGTAAGTAATGCGATAACATATATCTTACTGTCAACTGACTCAGAGGAAAAATTGTGATATAAAGGAAGGATGGGCACCTGGGCGACTCAGTCTGTTAAAACTTCTGACTCTTGATTTCGGCTCAGGTCATGATCTCAAGGTTCATGAGATCCAGCCTTTTCGGGCTTTCTGCTGATCGTGGAGCCTGCTTAAGATTTTCTCCTTCCCTCTCCCTCTGCCCCTCCCTGCTCATGCTCACTCTCTTGCATGCTCTCTCTCTCTCCCTAAAGAAAATAAAGAAAAGAAAAGGAGACACAGTAAAAGTGGCACAATGTTGGCGATTAGTGAATGTAGATTCAGAATCTCTAAGTGTTCATTGTTTTATTCTTGCAATTTGACTGTAGGTTTGATATTGTTGCAAATAAAAGTTTCTCAAAATTAAAGGCAATGTTATTCACAAGTAGCCTTTGAGTAAATAAGCTGTGATACTGGTTCCAAAAAATGAGTTTTCAGCCATCCACCCTTGTCCCTCGCCCTCCTCCCCTAGCACTTCATCAAAGGGAGAATGTGTGAAACCAGATCAGTACTACTTGCTCATTAGCTCTTCACATAAAAACACCAGGATCTTTGGAGGCTGGTGTTCTTCTTGCAAATAGAGCCACAAGAGTGCTCCACTGCCAGTTACATTGTGGTATCTATTGGGTAAGCTCAAAAGAAAGAAAATGGGAACCTCTAAATGCAAAATCAGCCTGTGATGAAAAAACAAAATGGATAGCCCAAGGGAATTTCTTTTCCTAGATTGGGGTAGCAGTGTAGAGTCTTGAGTACAAACGAGGAGGGATAAGTTGACAAATACAGCCATATGTCTCATACATTTTGGGAAGATATAGACTGATTTTGGTAGTCTATCTTTAAAGAGAGAAGTATATTGAACATTTTTTCGATAATCACAAGTTTAACCTTTCTAACAATGTAAAAGATGAAAAGCTTTTAAAGGAACTCTTTCAAGGAGTCCCTGAGTGGCTCAGTCAGTTGAGCATCTGACTCTTGATTTCAGCTCAGGTCATGATCATGAGATCGAGCCCCATGTCAGGCTCCACACTTGGTGGCTTAAGCTTCTCTCTCTCTCTGCCCCTCTCCCCTGCTCATGCTCTCCCTCCTCCTCTAAAAAAGAATTTTTTTTAGTGTCCATCCCTTAAAAACAAAAAAAGAACTCTCTCAAAAAGGCAGAATTTTTGCTAATGAAGAAGCATTCTACCATTTAAAATTATAATGAACAATTCATTAAAATTACAATGAAAAGAAATGATACATACATTACTAATTTCAGCATAAGTTGATACATTTTTGCCAAATTGGCAAATTTTCAAGAGTTGCAAAAATCTTTTTCTTTGATAACTTCTCACAATTTATCTTAAAAAGATGGAGAAAGAGAGAGAGAAAGGGAATAAGGGAAACAGAGACATGTAGGCAGGGACAGAGGGAGGGTGCAAGGGAGGGTGGAAGGAAGGAAGGAAGGAAGGGAGGGAGGAAGGGAGGGAGGAAGGAAGGAAGGAAAGAAGGAAGAAAAGTGAACTATACATAACAAGATAGTCATTTCAGATACTTAAAAGAAAAGGAGGGGGAAAGAAAATGCTCAAGAATAATGAATGTTTGCATAAACATACATCAAGTACATAAAACATTTTGTACATAAAACATAAGACTATACAAGAAAAAGAGAAAATGCTAATATGTAGTGTCAAGCAAAGTGTATAGAATTAAAAATTACATCTGCATTTTGATGCAGCCATGTAAAGTCATGAGCACAAGGAAAAGTTGATCTGTTAGAGACTAAAATTAGGTTGGGAATGGGAGTTAATTCCTTAGAACTTGCTACTGTTATGAGAGTAGATTCATGCTAATCACTCTTTAAAAGATATGCATGCATGTAGCAACGTCTACCATATTAAATATATCTTTTGGGGTGTCAGCAAATAAAAATTCTCTCTTCACCTCTGCTACAGACTATCTATGTGAAATTTATGTTAAATCTCCACTACTCCTCAGCCTATTCTGCTATAAAACCATCTTTTCAAGACATAAAAATCATGTTTTCAAGGTTAGAAAAACTGTTTATACCAATTTGGTGAGAGCATTTAGATTTTCACCTTTTACAGTATGATTTTAGAACTGGCGACAATTCTATTTGCCATTCACAAGAAGCTTGGTTTAGAAGAGAGACAGTATACTAGAGATCAGAATGAGGGCTCTATGACCAACTCTTGATTTCGGCTCAGGTCATGATCTCACAGTTCATGAGATGGAGCCCCATGTTGGGATCTGCGCTGATAGTGTGGAGCCTGCTTGGGATTCTCTCTCGCCTCTCTCTCTGCCCCTTCTTCCCCATTCATGAGCTCTCACTCTCTCACTCTCTCTCTCTCTCAAAATAAATAAATAAACAATTAAAAAAGAATGGGGGGAAATCTGGGTTTGAATTCCTTTGTCCATATTAGATGAGTATCTTTGGGTAAATTTCTTAATATCTCTCTCTGCCTCCATTTCCTCATCTCTAAAGTGGCACAAAAGTTATGTATACTTTATAGGGTTATCATGTATATCAAATAAGTTGATGCATATAAGTTCTTAGTACAATGCTTGGCAGGCAGTGATGCTAGGTGAACATCAGGTGCCATTGGTTCTCTTTAATCTGCCACTTTTACTTAGCAAGTAATTGGGTCTAGGGGTCATCAGCATAAGGCACATCTTTAATACTATAGGGCTTTGTTCTATAATTAGAATCACTTCCATTATAGCCAGAATATTCATGGGGAATATTCCTTGAAGACATCTTCAGTGCCCTAGTTCCATCACTATATAAGATATTATATTAAGTAATAGACTAATAGGGATATGAGAGATTTTTCAGAAAAAAAATTGCAAAATTATATCCAGATATGTTATTTCTTGAGCCCCACAGAATATATGTGCTTGAGGGGAAACTGAAGAGCAAAATCGGGTCCTCCTGAAACCAATGTGGGAAGGAATTCACCTCTTGAATGCCACCTACTGTATTCCCCAAGCCAACCCTCAGGGTTTGGACTATACAAGAAGATATTCAGACACTTTAGGTTATCTGTACTTTTTTGTTTTGTAGAAAAGTCAGTTGTGGAATAATGGGAATTCATCCAAACTGCATTGAGGGACTAGTCTAATTTTTAATCCAGCCATTGTCAGGAAGGCAAGAAGTGGGCTAAAAAAACCTCTTTGGTGTAAGCAGAGGAAATTTGATGCTAGTAAAGAAGACAAGTATTTGAACTGCATCTTGTTGTTATTATTCACTAAGCAACTCTGAGAACTTACAATGAACAAGGCTGTATACCAGCACAGTGGAGAGACAGGTGCCACTATCTTTGCTCACAAGTAGCTTACACCTTTGTGATACAAAGATATTCATTCATAAATAAATGCATTATGAATTAGTAAATTCATACAAAATACAGTTCTGATAACATGACTTGAGTAAGTTTTAAATCCTAAAGACTTTTCCAGCAAGTAGTATCCTTTTGGTTCTTGTTAGTTCCACCAATAACAGGTCTCAAACTTTCAACACTTCATTAACTGAAAGAAGAGGCTGGGGAAATCACTGTTGCAACAGCATGACTGCTATTTTTTTTTTTACTCTCCAAGCCACCAACTGATAGCTGCAAAACTGAACGTGTGTTGAGAGACTTTCAAGAACAGAACATGTTGAGAGAGTTTCAAGGCTCATAAAAGTTCACCTTCTTGCAGTCAGGTGTACAGTTAGACACTTGATGCAGCCCCCATGTTAATTATAAAGTATCTCATTGGATTAATAAACACTGCAGGTGTTGCCCTTGCAATGAGGGAAGATACTACCGACTACTTGAGCTAGCTCTCTCTGGTTGGCACTTGGCAATGTTAGTTATTTAGCATGTCAACCTGACCTGGGTTATGTTGCAAAAGACAACATGGGGCAGCTGTGGAAGCAAATCAGCAATCCTAGCATGAGGGTCACACAAAGCATTCTGTGCATGCTTAACAAGTCCAAATACCATATGATATAAGCTGGTTTTCCCCTGAAGACTAAAAGTAAACATGTTTTTTCCATTTGTTTAATTGGTGAAATATTTTATTTTGAAGGAACATTTTACCAAGCGTATTCTCCAAAAGTATTTCTAAATTCTAGAAACTGGAACACTATACTGATCGAGTGAAAGAATCTTTTCCTGGAAAAGGTCTTTTAATATATGTAATTTATGTCCAAAGTGCATTTGAAAGCAACTCTGCTTGAGCATATCAAAAGTGACTTCTAAGTTAGTACAACTTCGGTACTTTGTTTTATCATAGTAATAGAAGTGACAGTAAAAATTTCATCTTTTCTCTTTCTAGAACAATGCCTATCATACTGTAAGCTTTTGACAAATATTTCTTCAACAAATAGCCTGGAGAAATACAATTCATTTGGCATTTATACCTACTATTAATTTCTTGGTGATTTCCACTGGTATTTTAGGATAAGTTTTGAGACCCCAGTAACCTAATTCCTTGTTATTCAAAGTGTGGCCCACAGACTAACATCATCAACATCATCATCACAGCAGCTATGAGAACTACAAAATCTCATACCTAATGAATCAGAATCTTCATATTCAAGTTTGAGAAAGCCTGATTTAAAACAGGTAAAGTTGTTTTAAAATTATGATTTTAAAGCCTGCCTTGGGGCGCCTGGGTGGCTCAGCAAGTTAAGCAACCCACTCTTGGTTTCGGCTCAGGTCATGTCTCACGGTTCATGAGTTTGAGCCCCATGTCGGGCTCTGTGCTGACAGTGTGGAGCCTGCTTGGGATTCTCTCTCTGAGAATCTCTCTCTCTCTCTCTCTCTCTTTCAAAATAAATAAATAAACCTTAAAAGAAAAGCCTGCCTTAAAAGAAAACACAAGGGAAGTAGATTTCATAAATGGTGACAGAACCGGAGGGGTGATGTTTGGAAGGTCCAAAATATCACTCGTGTGTATGGTGTGGTAGATACATGAAGTCAAATGGCTGTACCCAGGTAATTATGAAACTTTGGGTGAGCATCCTAACCTGTCTTATAATTATTTCTTAAAAAAAGAAAGAAAAAGAAAGAAAGAAAGAAAGAAAGAAAGAAAGAAAGAAAGAAAGAAAGAAAGAAAGAGAGAAAGAAAGAAAGAAAGAAGAAAAGGATAGAGGGAGGAAGGGAGGAAGAGAAAAGAAAGGGCCAAAATAGAAGTCTTCTAGCCCTAATGTGAGTTTTCTCTTGCCTTCAAGTGCCTTGGGTTTCATTTCCCACACATTAACAGGTACATCTCTTTTACCCTAGGTAACTCCAGTTTGGCTATTGCCTGTACCTCCTGCCCCACCCTGTCCCCCATTCTGCCTGGTTTCCTGAGACATATGTCAAATGCATTCTAAATACACTTTTAGCCCATGAGATGCAAAAACAGCATGTATTCTCAAAAGCCCTTGTCATTTCAGATAGATCAGAAAAGAATTTATTCATATGTATTCTACCTACACTCAATTAATGGGGCACAAAAAATAAATATCGAACCTTTGTAATATCCCCTCTTCAACACATATTCACTCCTTATTCTTCATACTGTCAGACCAGATGTCCTTTTTTTCTCTTCTGCACAAATTTTTAAATAAATCTTCCATAAAGACCTATTTCACATTTTTTAGCTTTGCATTTTTACTGTTCTATGAACTTAACAACAGTCTTTCAGTACATTGAAAGGGGATCCCATTATTTTCTCTTTTATTACTTTATAGTCTTTCTGCTATGGCATCTCTGTTTTTCCCGACTGTCCTGCTCATTCTGCTCTTGCACTCTTACTGGGAAATTGCCCCCAAAATCTAAGACAAAACTTTGGAAGAAGATGGGCTAATTGGCTTGATGAATTATCACACCTTTCTTGGGTAGAACCTTTTGGACCAATCAGTCTTATGGGTCATTGGTATTTTTATGGGTAGGTCTTGGTTGGCAAGGTACCCACTTTGGTAAAATTAGTGTATGACTATACTAAGAATGCACAAACAGCCTCCAGTGCTGCCTTCCTGAGCAGGGCAGTTCATAAGAACATTGGCCATAGTTGGCACCTAATCTGGTTCTGAACGTTTCATGGTTAAATCCTCAGACCTTTGAATTAACCAATTACTCCATATTAAAATGCAGACACTCCCTGCACACATGAAACTACTCATCAATTGTTTAAGCTTTAATACCTGTGAGAGGTTTCCAATATGTTCTAGCTGCATCTGTTTAATGTTGGAAGAGAAGTCCTGAGACCTATGGTGCTAAAATGAAGTCAACCAAGACTTAAAGGAAAGATTAAAGAACCATGAGGGATAATTTTTCCTATTTTTGCCTAGAGCAAACCCTTCAGCTTTACAGTATAGTGTTGATGAAAGATGAGATTTTTCTAGACATTTGGACCACTTGAAAGATTGTATGAAGGCATAATATGGTGATTAAGACTCTGTGACAGTAAAGGAAGCAGAATATGGAACAAGAAGATACATGAGGAATGTGAACAAGGGGTGGAGCCTAGATAAAGAGGAAGAGAATAGAGATTTGAGAAGTATAAAAAGTTTAAGACCCTAAAAGGTTGTTCACTACATAACCTTCTCTGGTAAACTCTAGTACTTAAAATCAGCACCTGAATAATAGGCACATGGAGATAGCCATCATTCACTTCTAGAATTTGATGGTATGTATGCATCCAGAGGCTTCCAGAGTTTTTGAAATTGTACTCCCTTTATAGTTTTTTGAGGAAATGCCAATTTGAAATGTACATCATCTCAAATATCAGGGCTTTTGGTATGCTATGCAGACGATCCAGAACATTGGGTACAGAAAGGAATGTGAAAATTATCCAAGTGGCAAAAGTCAAATAAGGTAGCCTCTTATATCAATAAATTTCAAAATCTCAACAAAGCATATTTGTTTCTCATGTAAGAGAAAATTTCATTTGTTCCCTCAAGTTTATATAAAAGATTGTTTAAATAATATTTCTAATATTAATTGAACCAAACTTCTTAATTTCTTTTTTTTTAAGTTTATTTATTTTGAGAGAGAGAGAGAGACAGAGAGAGAGAGAGAGAGAGAGAGAATCCCAAGTAGGCTCCACACTGTGAGCACAGATCCTGACGTGGTGCTTGATCTCACAAACCTAACCACCAAATCAAGAATCAGATGCCTGACCGACTGAGCTACCCATGTGCCCTGTAAACTTCTTAATTTCTATCAAAGGCTATACAGAGATTAAAGACTTTAATTTTAATGTTCTCTCCACAATATTTATTTGTATCCACTTTAGAACAAGTATAACAGTAGTGTATACTCAAAACTTTTTTACAGCACTCAAAACTGTAAAAACAAATTCAATGAAAAGGATTTCAAATATAAGCCTTGCACTCATTACCAAAGAGCCCAGGAATCTGACTTCTGTGTGGTAGATCACCAGGAAGGAAAGAATTAATACGCTAGAATTTGGTCAAGTATGCATTTTGATAAGGACACTAAAGTAACCAGAGATCTCCTTTAGTCATTTGAAAATGTCCCTAACTCAATTAAACCCTTCAATAGCTTCTTATGGCAATAAGGATAAATTCTAAATTACTTCCCTTGGTCTTAAGTCTGCTTACTTTTCTGACCTCATCTCTACACTTTTCCACACCACAGTCTTATCCTACTGGTCTCTTTCTGCTTCTTGAATATATAAATCTCTGCCTTGTCTCAGGATTTTGACTCTTACTATTCTCTGGCTATAATGTCCTCCTCTCCTACTCCTCAAACCTACTTATGACTCTTTTGTTTTTGTTTTGTTTTTTTGTTTTGTTTTGTTTTTCCACATCATCCAGCCTTATTTCACATGGAACCTCCTCAGAGAGGCTTTTTCCCTCCTAACCATCTGGGTAGGCAGAATTCTAAGATAGCCCCTCGAGGTTCCTGGCCCTGGTGTACCTACATACCTTCTCCCAGTTATTCAAACACTAGGCTGGATCCTGCTGTGAAGGGGTTCTGGAGATGAAATCAAAGTCCCAAATCTGTTGACTTTAAATTGGGAAGATTAACCGGGTAGACCTGACCTAATCACATGGGCCTTTTAAAAAATAGATAATTTTCCCTGGCTGTTCACAGAAATCAGAGATTCAAAGCATGAGAAGGATTTCACATGCTGATGCTGCTGTAAAGGTAGAGTAAGTCAAAGAATGTGGGAGGCAATCATAGCCACGGCTGGCAGCCTTCAGGGAAGCAACCCTATCCTGCAACTGCAAAGAACTGAAATCTGCCAATAACAGCACTGAGTTTGGGGGCATATTTTTCCAGAGCCTTCGGATGGGAACAAATCCTAGCCAACACCTTGATTTCAGCCTTGTGAGACCCTGAGCAGAACCCGGTCACACTATGCCAGACTTCTGATTTACGGAGCCATAAGATAATTAATGGGTGATGTTTAAATAGCTACATTTGTGGTAATTTGTTGCACAGCAACAGAAAACTAATCTGCCATTCTAATTTTTAAAAATAATCTAGGGAGTGCCTGTGTGGCTCAGTTGGTTCAGTGTCCAACTCTTGGTTTTGGTCAGGTCATGGTCTCACAGGTTGTGAGTTCAAGCCCCCACATCAGGCTGTGCACTGTCCCCCTGCTTGGGAATCTCTCTCTCTACTCACTCTCTGCCCCTCCTCCACTCGTGTGTGTGTGTGTGTGTGTGTGTGTGTGTGTGTGCGCGCGCGCACGCGCGCGCGCGCTCTCTCTCAAAATAAATAAACTTAAAAAAGTAATCTAAAAGTCACACTTCAGTCATTATTTTTATGTTAATCTATTATTCTTCCTTCATAATATATAAGACCCTATGAAGTTAATATTATTTATGTGCTTGATTACTTGCTAAATATCTCTTTTCTAATATTAGACTAAGTTCAACAGGTGAATATAAAAAGTGCTCAAACTTAGTATTTGTTGAATAAACAGATAGATGCCATTAAAATTAAGCAAACATTTTTCAACAAGATTTTTATTATCTTTTTTATCTAAAATTTTATCAAATACTTTATTAAATTTGTATCAAATATTTTAATCAAAACACCAACCTAAAAGACTGTTTTTGTTATGTCTTCTACTTGTCAAGATTGTTGTAGCCATCTTTTGAAGACCTAAGATATTTCTACAATATGAATTTCAATTTATATTTAAGATTAAGCAACATGGAAAATGGATAAAAGTTAAAACTTACAATTCTAAAGGACTCAGCTGATTACTTGGTTCACTCCCAATGCTGCTTTTAAAAAAAAATTAGTCTTCATTGATGTGGAATTAGCAAACTATTCCACAGGCCAACTATATAGAAAGCATTAAAAAAATACCCTCTTATTTCAGAGAATCTTTTTATGATAATTTTCTTTATTAACAGCCCAAGCCAGATATCTTTGTTGGCTCCTTCAGGTCCATTTTCCATCCCTCTCCATCCTACTTTCTGCTATAGGAAATTGGCCTCTAATGAACACCATCAACAGACTCCTATATCCCCTTACTTTTGCTGAGTTTATCCAGTGCTCTCCAAGAAAAATATATGTTGTATATGATGTGATGTTGTATGATACTGTATAAATATATTTTTTAATTTTATAAGTATTTTCTAGTAGTACATTTTAAAAATTTAAAAATAGGTAGAATCAGTATTAATACCTATTGTATGTTATATATAATAAACACATATTTAATAATGAAAATTAAAATTTAATAATACATACATTGAATATATAGGTCTAAAATACTATACTTCCTGTTTTTAATTAATGTAAAATTATTAATGTGATGTTTTACATTCTTTTTTATACTAAGGTTTCAAACTTTGGTGTGCGTTTTACATTTACACCCACGTTTCAAGTTCTCAGTAGACATCTGCAACTAGGCTACCACAATAAACAGTGCAATTTAGCTCAATGGGATGCCTGGCAATGGATCAGAGAGAGGGTGAAGAGTCTATTTGGGATATTTCTTCCCTGACTCCTTCCCTGTGGGATCATCTCAGATTGGCTTTGTCCTTTATCCTAAGGTAATAGATCCTCTCAAGGTGGCCTACTTTATACACTGCTCTACTTTAGGGTTCTTGCCTAAAGTTCTCATCTTGCCCCTTCAAGCTTACAGGTTATAATAGTGTTCTCCTTTGTGATTTCCATAAGTCTTCTCCAAACATCTAAAATATCTCTTTATTAAATCCTTCTCAAGCTATTTAAGTATGCCCTCTGTTTCCAGCTGGGACCCTCACTGACTCACAGTTCTTTTATTGGAATTTTTCTAAAGGATTTAAGGGCTATATTCCCTGAAGTATTATTTCAGGAATGATCAATTCTGAGTATGTATCTATCAAATAGTAGTATGGTATACCTAAAATGTAAACTAATGAGCAGAAGAATTAATTGGAATTTGATGAACTACAAGTTGTTTAATGTAATTATAAAGGTCCATAACAGAGGTATACCTTCTGCATTCAATAACTATTGTTCAATAAAAAAAATTAAAAAAAATAAAAAATAGCATCATGGAAAAGTTGCTTAGTTTTTAAAAGTTGCCACAATCTAAAAACTTTAAATGTCAGTATTTTCCCATGTTCCATGACTTGTGTACACAGTATTCTAGCAAGAATAAAAATTCTGGAAGTAGTACATTCTATGGATCAAAATATCCTTTTGGAAAATGAATGTAAGAAACAAACAAAAGATCCATTAAGTAACATAGGTCTTGACTTTCTTAGCTCTATACGATTGATTTCTAAGGTTTACCTTGATTGAGAAGGGCTGTTAACCAGTTCTAAGAAAGAAATTATACGTAAATATTTTTCTAAGTGGTAAATAACATATAGATTTGGACAAATAAATCTTTGGCACATGTTTGTTTTTAATTTTTTGAAAGAGAGAGAGAGAGAGAGAGAGAGCACGTGCGCACACACACACACAAGTGGGGGAGGGGCAGAGAGAGAGAGAATCCCAAGCAGGCTCCACACCCAGCACAGAGCCCCATCTCATGACCAACCATGAGATCATGACCTGAGCTGAAATCAAGAGTTGGACGCTTAACCAATGGGACGACCCAGGTGCCCCAGCACATGTTTTTAATAAGAAATCTTACTCTGTGCTCTTTATGGAAGAAAAAAATGGCTATCCAATTATGCAGTATAATCCCCTCGTGTAAGCTATTTGTAGACAGTTTCAACACACTTCTGGACCTTTGGAAGTGGGTGTCTCCTTTATCATAAACTGTGACCATTATTTTGAATTTTTATAAAACAAAATTTAATTATTCTTCTCTAAAGAAATCGGGACATTTTAATAAAATATTTGCTTTTGTAGATGTTCTTTCTGTCCAAGGTAGCTGTCCATGGGACAGATGGAAAAATCTATGTTGACATGAAAAGTACTTGGGGTTCATAAATTAACCTTAACCTAATGTAATGAGAATATTTTCTCCTCCAAAAAATCCAGTGCCTGTCTTTTTTCAGGGATCAATATGGTAGTAACCACACTTTTGCGAAACATATTTGAATGAGATTCTGTGAGGCATAGTAGAAACAAAAACACTTGCAAAATCAGTTTTCAAAACTAAATCCCATTTATCTCTCTGATGCCAGCCAATGCCCTCTATGTTTTGAAATAGTTGGCAGATGTCCTGAGGACCGTGACATTATGGATGCAGCCAATTTTCTTGTGGCTAAATTCACATTTATATATTGGTTAAAATAGAATGGGGAGTGGGGAGGTTACTCTGAAGCTGTGGTCTTTACTGATGCGTATGTGGATTCATCTTAAGAAACTCAGATTTTAAGGACAATCACTTGTAAAACCACAAAAGGGTTACCCCAAACCTCGGCCACTTAGAATTGGCCACAAAAGTCTGTTTTTGAATAACAAACTCTGTCAAACAGTAAATTAGTCTTCATGCTTTCCATCTTCTGCTTCTGCTCAGAGGGAAACAGTTTAAAATGTTAAGTTCTGAACTTGTTGAGTAAACAGTCTCAAGAAGAGTATTTCTTATTTTTTTCCTGAGAATTAGTCTAATGAATTACATAAAATACTGTCAATATTGTTGATGCAAATATCCTTCAGTCAGTTATTAAGCAAAACTTCACCCACAAAATCCAGTGATCTAGGTTTTTAGGCCCTTCTTCCTCAGTAACATGTGGACAGTTATAGACCAAAAAACGGACATTGTTATAAAGAAGGGGGTCTTGGAGCTCAGAAGCATTTGGGGACAGAAGGTAAGTAGCAAACCAAAATATCTGTATAGAGGTTAGCGTCTTAACACAGGAAGACTGCAGTGGGAAGCTAAGACAGGCATTATAGCATCAGAGCTTTCTAGATTTTTCTAATGATAATGAAATCATGAAATTTCACAACTAGAAGGTAATAATGCGGTGGTAACATTAAAAGGGGGAAAAGTGCTACTTCTTTAAAATTTTTTTTTACTTTTTCTACTTTTTTTTAAAATTTTTAATTGAATATATTCTCAAGGCTGCACTTTTCGTCCCCATGCTTATTTATTTTATAACTAGAAGTTTATACATCTTAAACCCCTTCACTTGTTTCATGCAACTCAATTTTAAACTAAAAAAAATTATGTCAATAGCATTTGTTTAAAAAGCAAACAAAAATCCACTAAGAAAACATAGGCTTGCTTTCTTCAAAATTATGTTTCCTAAAAATCTTCAATCAGACACATTATATATTACCAACATTATGTTACCCAATTATTCCTCATAGTGGTATGACACTGAGAGTATGTTTGTGTAAACACCCAACTTTGAATTTTTGCTTTGCAATAAAAAGTAGGTAACACTATTTCACCCAAGTCCAGATATATAACAGGTTGTCAAGACATTTGATATCGCTGATTGGTAGTTCATTTTTAAATTTATATGTATGCCAAATAAGAATTTAGGTTCTAGGAATCTGTTTATACATAGTAATTCTTGACTCTCTTGGAAGGAAAAATTAATACTCACTAATAATGTTATATCAGAGCACAAAGTACATTCTTTCCTCTGGAATGAAAACACCAAAAGAGAGCATTTTTTAAATGTCCATTGAAGGTAAACTGCTTAACCATTTGAAAAACCCACTAAAAGAAAATGTGAAAAGGTAAAAAAGTTAAAAGGGGTGAAAAGTTTCACTTCTTCACTTTTTTTTCAATGTTTATTCATTTTTCAGAGAGAGAGAGAGAGAGAGAGCGCGCGCGCGCATGTGTAAGTGGGGAGAGGGAGCAGAGAGAGAGAGGGAGAGAGAGAATCCCAAGCAGGCTCCATGCTGTTAGCTTCAGGCTGGATCTCCATGAGATCATGATCTGAGCCGAAATCAAGAGTTGGATGTTTAACCGACTGAGCCACCCAGGCGCCCCACCTCTTTACTTTCAAGTTGCATAGATGTTAAGTCCCACTTGTTTCCTCCTTTGAGTGAGAGAAGCATTTAAAGCCCCTTGTCTGGAAGAGAAACATGCTTCTCTGTTGCTGCTCAGGCCTCCTTCTGTCAGCTGCTTCATGCCACAAAATGAACATAGCTACCTTGAAGAAAAATTTGCATTAGGTCATAATTTTCCTCTTTTTATGTTTTTCTTGCATTCTGAGGAAGCGGAATAAGTCTTCAGCTGAAAAATAGGTCCTTTTTTCTTCACAGCAAATATATAGCAAGAGGTAAAGGACCCATAATTCTACAAAAATGAAGGAAAGAGTTTAAGGCGGTTTGGAAGCATTTTATTTTATTTTATTTTTACATCCAAATTAGTTAGCATATAGTGCAACAATGATTTCAGGAGTAGATTCCTTAATGCCCCTTACCCATTTAGCCCATCCCCACCCTCCAGTAACCCTCTGTTTGTTCTCCATATTTATGGAGGCATTTTTTTTCTCCCCAGGTTGGCTTTTGCTTTCTTCCAAGGCACTATAACATAAAGTTTTTCTTAAATCTTTTTTAAACTTGAGGATTTGAAGCAAGAGGAGGCTAAGTTTAGTATTTCCTTTCCTTTCCTTTTTCTTATCTGCTTGCTTACTTCTGGCTGTTTCAACAAGTTGTGGAAATATCCCAAAAACAAATACTGTTTGTCATTCTATCCTTGAATTTATGTTTGCTTAATTTAAAGTTTAGAACCTTTAGGGGCACCTGGGTGGCTCAGTTGGTTGAGCATCTGACTTTGGTTTGGGTCATGATCTCACGGCTCCTGAGTTTGAGCCCCGCATCAGGTTCTGTGCCGACAGCTCAGAGCCTGCAGCCTGCTTCAGATTCTGTGTCTCCCTCTCTTTCTGCCCCTCCCCCACTCATGCTCTGTCTCTCAAAATAAATAAACATTAAAAAATTAAAGTTTAGAACCTTTATTTATTACATAAAGAACTGAATATTGCAGCAAGAATTCTATTTCCTGTTTTATACCTTTCTTATATATATATCAGATTCTCAATCACTTCCTATAATTCAATTATTATTCATAATTTTGCATATTTCAAACATCTTAGAACATACAGAATTAAGTGTTTCCTTTTTTATTTTTTTTTTCAATTTTATTTATTTATTTTGAGAGAGAGAGAGCATGAGCAGGGGAGGGGCAGAGAGAGGACAAGAAAGAATCCCAAGCAGGCTCCATGCTGTCAGCATACAGTCCGATGCAGGGCTCCAACTCACGAACTGTGAGATCATGACCTGAGCCCAAATCAAGAGTTGGATAGTTAACTGAATGAGCCACACAGGCACCCCCAGAATTAAGTGTTTCAAGTTCTGTGTATATATTAGGTAGAATTAAATTCAAACTGATTTAAAAAAAAATTAATGTTTCTATGAGAGAGAGAGAGAGAGCATGAACAGGGGAGGAGCAGAGAGATAGGGTGACACAGAATCAGAAGCAGGCTCCTAGCTGCCAGCACAGAGCCTGATGCGTGGCTCAAACCTCCAAACTGCAAGACCATGACCCAAGCGGAAGTCAGACGCCCAACTGACTGAGCCACCCAGGTGCCCCAAATTCAAACTGATTTTAAAAGAGTAAATATAGGGGCACCTGAGTGGCTCAGTTGGTTAAGGATCCAACTTCGGCTCAGGTCATGATCTCACAGTTGATGGGTTCAAGCTCTGTGTCAGGCTCTGTGCCGACAGCTCAGAGCCTGAAGCCTGCTTCAGATTCTGTGTCTTCCTCTCTCTCTGCCCTCCCTTCCCTCATGCTCTGTCTCTCAAACGTAAATAAAAATGTTAAAAAAAATTTTTTAAGAGTAAATATAATAACATTACTTATAAACTAAGTAATAATATTCAAATTTTTCTGCTAAAAATTGTGAATTTAGACACATCCCTTGTTATTCTGTTACATATCCATACTTTTCATAAAGTACACACAGTTTTCCATGGATAGTGTTGACAAATCTACACATAAAGTTTCTCAGACCACTTACATCACAGTTACCTGTAATGCTTATTTAAAATGTAGACTCCTGGACCACACTCCTGCCCAAGTAGATGAGAAATCTCTGGGAGTAGAATCAGAAATTATCTTGTTTTTATTTTTTTTACGTTTATTAATTTATTATTTATGAGACAGAGAGACAGAGCACAAGTGGGGCACAGGCAGAGAGAGAGGGAGACACAGAACCTAAAACAGGCTCCAGGCTCCGAGCTGTCAGCACAAAGCCTGACACGGGGCTCGAACTCATGAGCTGTGAGATCATGACCCGAGCCGAAGTGGGACGCTCAACCGACTGAGCCACCCAGGTGCCCCAGAAATTATCTTTTTAAATAAGCTTCCCAGTAAATTTCTATGCATTCTGAAGTTTGACAGCCATCATCATGTAGGGCGATCCTAACTAGGATAAAGGAACAGTTGGGTTTTGTTTAGCTTTTGGTCACCTGATCTGCTACACACACACACACACACACACACACACACACACACACACCACTGATTATTTGGAAATAGTAATCCATTGTATTTGATGGATATATAATTAAAGTACATGCTGAACTGATATAATAAAGAGCTACCAAAATACCAGGCTTTAGATAAAACAGAGTTTATTTATTTCTCATCTGTGGCCCAAGGTGAGTAGGTGGCTCCACTCCAGGAGGTCATTTGAGGATCCAAGTTAGTTCTCCATTGTTAGTCTGCCTCCTCTTAAGTGTTGGCCTCATCTGTAAGGATTATGGTTAACATTGGCTCATACCATCATGTGCACAATCTGGGCCATAGTGAGGCAAGGAGATGAAATAGAGGGCAACAAAATTCCTTTAAAAATGTGATATATAAGTTGCATACTTTACTTTTACCTATTGGCTAAAATCAAAAGACATTTTAAAAAACAGGTTAGTTTATGCAATGTGCCAGAAGACAGCCAGACACTTCTAACTTCATTAGAAAATTCCCAATATTTCATATACATGTGACATAATCAATGCCAATCATTCTTTATTTTGCTATAGATAATTATAGCAATTAATGGGCCTGTTCCTTTCTATCTTTTCATAAAAAACGCTTAATATATTTCTATCTTAAAGAGAAAGGAGTCCTACCAACTGTCTTCTCAAACCTTTAATTCACAACCATCAAATGAACCAGAAATTAGTCATCTGTGAAATGTTAACCGGCTTGGTAAATGTATAAAAGTGTTCATGGATACAGTTCTATGCAAAGTAAAGGGAGATTAAACAGCAGACCCTAAAGAAGAATAAACAAAATGATGTGTACTCAATATTCATCTACCCTGTCTCCAGTAATGACCCCTAACCACAGTTATATTTGGTCTCTTTACAAACACTGGGTGCAATATAGGTACAACCAGTAAGCCAACTGATTTGTCTTCTTTATTACTTTTTGGGAATGACACGGCAATGGCGTTAGTGGTGTTCCTTCAAGAAGAGTTACTCAATCAAAGCCTCATCTTCAAAAATCTCAAGTCTCATCACATTCCTCTCCTGGTAAAAAACCATTTCATGACATCCCATTGCTCTTGAATTAAAAACTCTTTCAGTTGGGAAGGAAAAAACCCAACATAAGCTAAATTTCCCCTTCCTCCAAAAAATGTTGAAGGGCAGGGGACTCACATAATAAAAAATATCAAGGATAGATTATCTTTAGATTCACCCAGATGAAATGGCTCCAACACTATCACCAGGACTGAGTCTCACTCTCTCTCTGCTCTTATTCTGTCTATTGTATCCCTGTTGCTAGGTAGGTTCTTCATTTATGATAGGTGCTAGAAACTCCAAGCTTATATTCTATATTTGCAGCAATCTCAGCAGAAATAAAATGCCTCCTCCCCAGAACTGCCTCATTGCTTTTGATTTAACTGGCCTAGGTATGAACATGTGGTTCAGATGTCCAGAACCAATCACTAAAATCAGAGGTTTACAGTGTTGTTGTTGTTTTTAATTTTTTAAATGTTTGCTTATTTTGAGACAGCGCATAAGCAGGGGAGGGGCAGAGAGTGAGGGAGACAGAGAATCCCAAACAGGCTCCAAACTGTCAGTGCAGAGCATGATTCGGGGCTCGATCCCACGAACCGTGAGATCATGACCTGAGCTGAAACCAAGAGTCCAACCCTTAACTGAGTCACCCAGGTGTCCCAGAGGTTTACAATGTTCTGATTGGCCAGGTCCATGTCAGTGTTGGCCTTCTGAGGCTGAACATGAAGTTAGATTCACCTGGTCCCTGTGATGGAAGGGCGGTGGGTAGGGAGGGGAGAATAGTTCCCCTGAGAAAATCAGGGAGTGAACCTATGAGAAATTGGATTCTGGATAGGCCAAAACACAGACAGCTATTATAGTTCACTTTCTGGGTACACAACATCCACATTTATTTTTCTTATACCTAAATTTTTGGAATTCCCCAGGCCTACATTAGGCAATAATATCAGATGGAATCAAAAACATATGTATACCAGTACCACTCAAGTTTTATCCGGCTTACTGCATCCAGCCTGAGTCCAGACTCTCTAATGTGCTTTCCTCATGATTAAGAAACCTATTGTAAAATGAGATGTTTAACTATCTCCAACAAACATAATATACATTTATGAGGAGGACACAAAACAGCTACCATAAAAACTTCTTACTTGAAAAAGGGGAAATGGGAGGAGGGGCAGTATGCAATCTACTATATGCATACATACTACCTTGCTGGACAGGAGGAGAAGGACCCCTTGTTTTGGTTTCAAAGTGAATTTCTTGGGGGTCTCTTCTGTCTGCTCTTGGACCTGTTTTCTGGGATGATTTCCCTTGTGATTTGTCCTGTATGCCCACAGCTGAGAAAGGCACTGAGAAATATTTACTTTCTGATTATCATATCTGACTAACAGTGCTGTTTCTGTTAGTGTGGCTTAAAGATCCCCACTAAGGATTGCCTTGCAGGTTGAGCAATCACACCCCTGCGTTTATGGGTGTTTGAGTTTCTCTGGTAACCCAAGTTCCTTAAAAGCTTGGTAAACTCTACAATCTATTTGTTTCCAGTAAATTCGGTGAGTTAGCAACAAAAGCCACAGTTGGTATTGAGGCCTAATCCTTGATTCTCGATTCCAATCAGGTTGTGTCTGTCTTCTAACTATTGACTTTGAAGTTCTGTCAACAGGAGTGGGTAGGGCTTCTGGTTTCAATCTCATTTTCCAATTTCATTCTACCCTCCCCAACTCTGCTACCACTAAATTTAAATTGGAGGAAAGGACCTGACTTTGTAAATTCCAAACAGTTAAAGTACTTCTGACTCTTGGCTGTTTGGGATTTCAGGATAAGGGGTAAAGGGCTGCTCTTGAGTGTTTTCACTGCTTCCAGACAAACCAGCTTTAACTACAGTTTGCTCCTTTCATTAGGGACTTCCCTAAACCTTACAAGAAGGAGTCAATACATTCCAGATTTTTTTCTCAAACATGCCCTCTAATCCCTACTCTCAAAGGCCTGGGATCTAAGTCTCAAAATGCCCCAGTAGCAAGTTAATCAACTGCTGCGTTAATTTCTCAGCTAAAGAAAGAGAGGTCATCATTGCGTCTTCCCTAACAACATTCGGCTAACTCCACATTTTAGAGTCTGTTACCTACCACACTTCAATTCTTGTACCATATTTAAAAAAATAAATCAAGACTCTTCCAGCTCTGTGTGACTAAAATATATCTCAAACAGGCTTGCCTGCCAAGAGAAATTTACCGTTACACAAAATTAAAAATTTATGGAGTAGATCTGTTCATTTATGTCAACTGGACCTATCTCTTCATCTCTCAACTCGGCTTTCCTCTGTGTTGGCTATACTGTAGGAGAGACATTTCCTTTGAGAGAATTGAGCTTCCCCCTTCTGGTTGCCATAGTTTGAGCTTTACATCCCACAAAGCCAGCAATCCCCACAGAAAGAGAATATTTTTTTCTGCAACAACACCTGCAAAAGGCTGTCAGTTAGCCCTATTGGTTCTGACTGGCCTGGCTTGAGTTGTATGCTTCCCTCTTGTAACAGTTCCTGTAGGGAGACAAGAAGGTTATTCTCTGATTGGCCAAGGCTGGTTTAACATGTGCTCACCCTTGAAACTCATGGTAGACTAGTTCTCCCTGACATTCATGGTTTAAAGATTGGTTCCCCAAGGGTAAATCATATGTAATTCATTGCCTGACAAAAGGAGGGGAGAGGTGAAGCCCTGAGCAGATAAAAAAACAATACATAATTATAAAAAAGAATACTTAATATGATCCACAAGGCCTTGCATGTTCTGGCCTCTGTCTCCTACCTTACGGAATCTCATTTAATTACATTCTCCTACTTGCTTTTTGAGCTCCAGCCACACTGGCCTTATGCCATGTCTCTTCCTGCTTTTGGACCTTCCCATGTATAATTCCCTCTGCCTGGAACAAGACGCCTCTCCTCATGCCTTCTTTGATTGGTTCATTTCTGCTTATTTTTCAAAAGTCGGCTCAATTATCACTTCCTCAAGGAAAGCTTAAGTTGACTTCTTCACTGAGTTTTCCCTTCCTTTTATCTTCCCCCACAGCCTCTGAACTTCTCCTTTGTAGGGCTTGTCATAATTGCAAGTAAGTATTTAATTATGTTATTATTTGAGCTCTACGAGGATAAAATATCTCTGTAAATTTAAAAATATTATTCATTGAATGAATAAACAAAGTGCATGAAGAAATGAGCAAGCAAAAGGAATATGTGATGCTGGGAATAACGATTTTTTTTCCTCTCATTCATCTCTGTATTTCTGCAGTTAAATGCTCTACCATTGAGCTACACCCCCGATCTCTGTATTTCGGGATCCTGTTTTCCTCCAACTCTCTCTCCCTTGTATACCAATACCAATCTTTCCCTATGTTAGCTGTTCACTATTTTCTAACAGAGGAGATAGTTTAGTTGCATAACACATGAATAAGAAAGGAATTCAGAGCAAGAATAATTTTAGTTATTTAATAAATTTAATTTAATAATTTCTGCAATATGCATCATGGTACTCAATGCAAAAGGTTCACACCCTGGAACAGACAAGCCTGGGTTGTAGTGCAGGTAGAGCCATTTACTAGCCCTTTGTAAGCAACTTATTTATTCCCTCTGAGCCTTTACTTATCTATAAACTAAAAATAATGATATCTACCTGGCCGGATTCTTGTTAGAATATAAAAGTCTTCTATAGTTTGTGTTCAGCTCTAGGTAGACAATCAACATTTGATATGTATTCTTATGATTATTCTTGGATCACAGACCTGTCACTATAGTACGAAGTATGAATTAGAAATCATAGCCATGACTTCACATCACCTTACAGGAGATCCCCATGCCACCTTAGGATAACTTTATTCAGATATTACCTATAGTGTTTTACAATACACCCTCGTATTTTAAAGGAAGCTCTGACTTCTAGAACTTTAAATTATCTAACAGACCCACCCAGCCTTGTCCAAAACATCAGCATTTATTCATAATGCATTTCACGGACCCCATTCCTCCCTCTCTACAAAGCAATGATAAAACTCAGGAAGATAGTCTCTGGGACCCACTAGAGAGGGAGAGGGAGGTAGGGCACAGTGAAATGAACTCTTTTAACCTCTGTCGGTAACCATGGACTACACCCTACCTGAACTATAAGAAATGTAAAGAAAACTTCACACTGAACGGATTGGCCAATCCCCCACCTCAGCTTCTCAGCAGAATAATCTTTTAAAAGACCTCCTTTGGGGCACCTGGGTGCCTCAGTCGGTCGAGTGTCCAACTTCAGCTCAAGTTATGATCTTGTGGTAGGTGAGTTTGAGCCTCACACTGGACTCCTTGCTATAGGCACAAGGCCTGCTTCAGATCTTCTGCCCCCTCTCTCTGTGCCCCTCCCCTGCTTGTGCTCTCTCTCTCCAAAATAAATAAACATTAAAAAAATTTTTTAAAGACCCTCACCTTTAAGACTATACTTTCTGGGATCATTTGTATAGTTTGTTAAAAGACCTCACCTTTTAGGGACCTTGTATAAGAAGTTTTATCTTCTTTTCTGCATCTTTAACCACCTACCTCAATTTGATCTCTCCCATTTAAACATGTTCAAGTCTTTTCCAGCTTAAAAAATTCTTTCCTCATGCCTATATCCCTCTGTTCTTAACTTTGCTATCTCCTTCCTCCCCTCTTGAGCTAACCTTTAAATAGTCATTTGTACTCCCTACCTCCTCATCCTCCCTTCCTGTTTATCCTTCAGCCTCAGGCAATCTGGCTTCTGTTAGGCCTGGTCTTCAGCTGAATCGTACTTTGCCCAAGATTGCAGTGAACACCCCACTGTCCTACCCAAGGCACACTTCTCATTACTTGTCTCTGGTGATAGCTCAGTAGTATGTGGCACTGCTAACAGGTCAGACCTCCTTCGTGAAGCTCGTTCGCTCCCACAATACCACCCACCTCTGCCTTCCTCCTCTGGGCGCTCGTCTTTCTGTCAGAACTCAAGGGTGGTGTTCCTCTGTTTCCTTCCTAAGAGCTCCGCTTTTCTTCTCAGGGCACAAAGTTTTCCTCCTCAGCTGCCATCCTGATGCAGAAGGGTCACACGTTTGTAACTCCAGTCTGAATCTGGTTTCAAGATTTCAGGCTCACCTATCCAACTGCTTGGATTCTCACATTCTCAGATGGCAACCTTCAGGTGTCTCAATGTAACTTTTTTTATGATTGTTTTTTTCCCACGGCCCCCAAACTCCTACTTGCATGCCCTCTTCTCTTCCCATTGTTTCTATCTCGACTGAAAGTCACCAACAACCATCTCTTTGGCCAGGTCGGAAACCTGGGTGACATCCTTGAGCCCTGCTTCGGCCTTACCCCTGCTTCAAAGTACTAGTTACTCTGCTCCATTTCTTCTAAGTCTGTGATATCCACGAACCTCTCCAATTCTCTCCTTCCTGTTGCCGAATCTCTAACCCAGACCACTCTAATTTTTCCTAACGGACTTCTCCTGTCTCCTCACTGGTTCCTAGCATCTGCTGTCATGTTCTCTCAATCTGTTCTCCCCACTGCAACAACCAAGGTATTTCCAAAGCCCAAATCATTTCTTCTCTTTTAAACCCCGTTATTGATTTCCCATTGCAACTTAGGCCACAATCCAAACTCTTCACTATGATTTATACTAATCCTCATGATCATAACCCTGCTCCCTGCACACTGCTGAAGTCTGAGAGTTCACCCTCTTGCTCTTGGCTTTCTAAACATGGCATCTGGAACGTTTGTCTTTTCGTTTTTTGTTTTTTTCCAAATATGTCATGCTTTGTCATGCCCTGCTTCTTGATAGACTCTTTTTATCTCTACCAAATACTCTTCTCTGAGTTTCTGCCTAGACTTAATAATTCCCATTTATTCTTAAGATCTCATATGAAATCTTACTCTTAAGGGATATTTTCTCTGAACCTTCAAATATTGCATATTGCCTATTGCATCCTCACATTTTTTGTTCACACATCTTACCATGTTTTCATGGCCCATTCACATGTCTGTTTTCCCCCTTGACTATACTCTGTGAGGGCAGGAGACCCATCTTGTTCACTATTATATCGCTGAATGAGAGAAGAAATAGGAGTATATTGGATTGAGAATACTGCTGTGGTCCATTACTACATGTGTTTAATTTTAAACAATAAGGCTGAGAAAGTAGAGCATGGGAAATGTCACCACCCATGCAGAACAAGAATGAGAATATAATGTTGTTCTCATAACGCTCTTTTGAGGGACATTCTATGATGGTATTTCCATCCACTTTTGATCCTTCTGTGTTTGAGGATTTCCTGAACAGACCCCCATAACGATGCAGTTTGACTCAGTTTGGTCATGCCCTGATTAAACCGCCTCTCAAGAATGGGAACATTGAAGTACAAATACACACCAGTATCTCAAGCACCACCATAAACTAAGATGAATTAGAAATTCAGACCTGTGGGGCGCCTGGGTAGCTCAGTAGGTTGGGCGTCCGACTTCGGCTCAGGTCACGATCTCGCAGTATGTGAGTTCGAGCCCCGCTTCGGGCTGTGTGCTGACAGCTCAGAGCCTGGAGCCTGCTTCAGATTCTGTGTCTCCCTCTCTCTCTGACCCTCCCCCGTTCATGCTCTGTCTCTCTCTGTCTCAAAAATAAATAAACGTTAAAAAAATTAAAAAAAAAAAAAAGAAGAAAAGAAATTCAGACCTGAACAACCATTTATGCAATGGAAAGTGAAACTAACAATCCTTCATTTCTAAAGTTGTTTCTTTTCTTTTTAACATTTCTGAGAAGATGTCCCAACTAGATTAGTTTTCATTCATCTCAAGACCTTTTGTAAGCTTCTCTCCAACATCCAGTTCATAGCACAACCCTTTCCTGAACAACAAAGCAATACAAAAGGTCCTTTAGTTGGGACTTTATTTCTCTTGTCACCCAAAGCTATGTCTCTGATTTTTATGTATTACTACCAAAACCAGTGCCCTCCACATAGGCTACCATGCATGAAGTCTCTAAAAATTCAAAACTAAAGATGTATGCTAGCAAGTAAAATAACTATTGTCACCAAGAATTAACAATTCTATCATAAATTTATTCTACATTATTTTTTTCTAAAGATCTAGGATATGTAGTAAGGTGTTTTTTGCTTGGCAAGCAGCCCTGTTGGGAGGGCACTGTTACTTGCTAAAATTGCACGAAACTTGTCTTTTCATGAAATGGTTTAGAGGAAAACAGTTCGTTTACTCCAGACTGTGTGCATGAAGTTTCATTCTGAGTTTTGTTTTCCTTAGAAAATCTGTGAGTTTGAAGTCTGACTTAAACTAAATCAACCAAACCCCACTCTCTCCAGCCCTATACAATAAAAAGGGAATTGTTCATGTGAATTTCAGATATTTAAAAAAAATTTTTTTTGCTTTTTATGAAAATGTGAGGCTGTGTCTTTTTGTCCCACAAGTTTGCTTCTTTTTTTCTAATGTTTATTTATTTTTGGGACAGAGAGAGACAGAGCATGAGTGGGGGAGGGGCAGGGAGAGAGAGAGTCATAGAATCCGAGGCAGGCTCCAGGCTCTGGGCTGTCAGCACAGGGCCCGAACTCACAGACCGTGGGATGGTGACCTGAGCCGAAGTCGGATGCCCAACCGAGCCACCCAGTCGCCCCTAGTCTGCTTCTTTAATTACATACACTCATACTCCAAACAGCTTTCTCTGTGGCCCGAGAAGAAATCAAGGAAGAGCTCCAATGTTTTATCTTCCTTACCTTTGAGTAATGTGTTATTCTCTCCCTTAGAAATGTTTTTAGGGACTAGATTAGCTCTCACTTCACATTTGCAATGAATAGAATTCCTACCACAACGGATAACCTACCTTAAAAAAAATACACTAAACACATTTTTCCTAAATGTAGCATTCTCCTCCATCTGGGTGAGCAAAGACAAGGAATGAAAATGTATCATCCTAAGATACAATGTCACAAGTTGATCAGCGCTTCTTTTCTGCCTCAAGGAAGGAATTAAAGTTGGTTTGTTTCCCTTTAGCTTCTGAAGAGAATACTGAAGAAGACTTAAATCTGAGAATTTATCACCTGCTGTGTGACCCTGGGCAAGTTACTTAATCTCTCTGTCATGTCCCCTCATGTGTTAAGCACATGTTCTCCAGTGTTAATATTTTGTTCCAATAAGTTAGGTCATAACTGTCGCATCTATTTTTCAAAATAATTGTAAATACTAAATGAGATAGGTAATATTAAAGTTTTCTTGCTAGGTTTTCATTAGCAGCATCTAGACTACAATTTTAGACCATGTCATTTACTTAGATTCAGTTTACCACTTTCAATAATGATGCTTTTACTACTTACGCTTTCTAAATATTTTGAATATCTATTTTGTGAGTTCCTACTACTTTTACCTTGAACAGCAGTCCTCATTCATCAAAATTATGACTTTACCTTTTTCTGGTAAAGACAGAAGTTCTTTCAGTTCTTTTTCACTAGTAGAAAGTCCCTATTGATGTTTTATGGTTTCAGAAGATTTAAGAAAGTTTCCTTCATAAAAATGTATTCCTATCATCACTAAGATTGTACCCACCTGACAGCCACCATCCCCACACTAAACACACCTGTCTCCAATAGTTCTCACTTCCTTCCCTCTCCCTACCCAGTCTAACTAGAATCAATGATCATAATATTTCAGAGCAATAAAAGTTAGGGATTCACTAATGAAATGTTCCTTTAGGATTTGTTTTTGATGTTCTGATTGTGTGTGTGTGTGTGTGTGTGTGTGTGTGTGTGTTTCTTTTCCCCTTTGACTCCAATCTTTCTTTCAGATTCGCTTACTTTGTGTTCCTTGCTTGGATATACTTTAGTTTCTTGGGAACAACGTCATTGTGAAGTGTCAGAATATGTGTTTGAAAATCAACACATATTCACCTTAGAGGCATGCCTAATTACTGACAGATCAAGAAGGTGTCCTGCCAAATAGTAACAATATTGTACTCTAAGATGTAAAATAAGAAAACAAATTAAACAGAGGTTGGTAGTGAAGAGTTTTGCAGGAAACTACTCAGCCCCTCCTGCACCCTAGCTCTGAGTTAGCATGAGTCAGATCTCATTAGACTTTCTCACTCATCTCTAGAAAGAATGAAACATAACATGCTTGAGAATATTTGAGGAAAATTGGATGTCAAATAATAGCTATCCTATTTCCTTTTTAATTTTTTCTCTTTTTTTCATGCAGAGTATCTATAAGACAGGGAGGAATCAAACACGGGCCTCAAATTAGTTTAATCTCTGTAGCTCTTCCTTCTAGAAGCACTACACTAATAGCTAGCATGGAGCTATGTAAGACATTCATAAACTATTACATGGCCATTATTTGGGAGAAAAGTGAAATTGGATTCAATTTGTTTAATTACCTAGCTTAAAAAATGGTTTAAAATTTTTAGAAAAAAAGTGTGACAAAGATCGACCAATTCAGTATCCCATGGGAATACAAATCCCAAAATATTCTTCACAAATTGAACTCTGGCAACTTGCAATCATCTTTCTCCCCATTGCATCAGGGTATCAGTACTATCACTTACATTTTACCCTAATCTTTCTTTTTCACTGCTGATAATCTGAGTCATTCTTAGGCTGCTAATTATTTATCTTTTCCTCAAAGGAGATTTTTTTTTTTTTTTAGCCTGTCACGAGAGAACTTAGATGAATTCAATCAACCTGAAATACAGAAGGAGAGTCACGGTCAGCTTCATTGGATCTTTGCAAAGGTGTGAAGGCTTTACTAGACTATAGAGGGATACACACTATTTGCTCTCTGTCATGGGACTCTCTATGAACGACAACATTGTGTGCCTATTAATATTCACATAGGAAGTACACCCGTGATTTTTAAGCAAATTGTACACGTGATTGTCCATGAATCTTTTAAAAAATACTGCTACTCCAGCCCCATCCCAGACCTCATTACTCAGAATCTCCAAGAGACTGGTAGGGGTATTGAAGTGGAACATAGTTATGCATATTTTTTAAGTGCTCCACAGGTGATTCTGATTCATTTTCCCAATGGAATGCTTTGGTGCTATCCCATTCTGAGCATTTTATCCCCAAAGACCCATGTCTTAGTAACGATTTCAGTAGGTGGCGCTCTTTACACCTGCCAGTTTCCCTGTTGGCGGGAATGAACTCACAAGTCATTCAAGGAAGTCAGGAGCAAATCAAGGGTGCAATTCTCTTTTACCACATCAATACTGAAAACAGATAGCAGAACTTATCTTTGCAGACAATTTGTTGGATGGGGGGGGGAGACTTACATTACAGTGGTGGGGGGCGGGGTTGGACAAGGCTGTGGCATCATGTTTATTACACAAATGTAATCATTGTTCCAAAGAGTTCGAGCATGCCAACTTCCTAGCCTGAAATGGAAACTAAAGAAACAGAGTAGAGACTAAATAATGAGAAATACCAAGTAGAGATTTAGACAAAAATATTTAAATATACATATATATGAATGAAGGAGATGGGGGAATACTGATGTTACTGCTAAAAACTGCTGCGTGAAGAACTTATGGTATAAACATGGACATCTATAGCTGCTAAAGTGGGGAGACAGGACAATGTTAGCTTGCAAGAACATGAGCTTTAGAATCAGACAAACCTAGATTTAGACCTTAGTTCCAGCTCTTTAATATTTAATCCCAACCAAATTACTCAATCCTTAATTCTCAATAAGATGATACCTACATTATTAGCTTTTAATAAGTAGTAAATTAAAAGAGATAATAAATGTAAAACAATTATTCCCATGCTTGGTGCATAGCCAGTATTTAGCCAATTGTATTCCCTTTGGAGGGCTAAATATGAGTAAATGTAAATGCTGAGACCATTTTTCTAAGTAACAAAGAATAATGGGAAATTATTGTGAGTTTTGAAGGGAGGATTCCTAGATCAGTTGGTACTATTAATAGCAAGAAAAAAATTTAGAGGAAGCTGAGCAGGAAAAGATATATGGCTAATTTTGGTGTAATGAATTAGGCCTGAACTTGGATTCACACAACTTGAGTTAAAGAGGTGCTGCTTCCTCTATTTACAGGCTGAATGACCTTGAGAAAATCACTTAAACTCGTATTTCATAGGGTTGGAATTGAATTCAATGCCAATTGGAATATGGCATATGATTTTGAATATTAAACATAACAGCATGACTTTACCAAATAAAACTATTGTTTAGTGTATAAAAAGATGCCTTGAAGTCTATAAAGTACGATATAAATGTAAAGTGGTGTTGAGGTAACTACCAATAGTTAAAATTTATTTATTATTGAGGTTCACCATTAAAGTTGAAAAATTATTCTCTCGTAAGAAAGGGAGGTATTTCATGTGTTACCAAATTTGGATGACAATAAAGAAAGTAGTTACTAGAATGTGAAATCAGATTTCATGAGGAAAAAAGAGATTGATATTAGCAACGTATTTGCAATACTTCTGAAAGCATTTCCATGATGTTTGTCCCACGAATGATCCTAATATTTTTATAATGCCTTTAGCAATGTTTTAACAAGATTAGACTTTTGAGTTTTATTTGACATTTCACTTTGGCCCCATCATATCAGTATACACATTGACTAGCTCCTGACTTGAGTAAGTTAGTATTCTATCATGTGTCTCTGTTTCTTAAAAATTTCCAAATTATAGAAAGATAAATTATAGAAATAAAGTCAGAAATAAAGTCAGAAATCATATTAATATAAGAAGAATTACCAAGATCTCATGACAGTATGATCCCTGGCCTTAGACAATAATGGTTTTTAGTAATAATACTAACTTGTACCAACAAGTTAGTGTTATGTCTAAATGTTTCATTTATTGGAAACTTTTAAAATTCACATTCTACCTATGTTAAATATGTACCTTAGTACGGTGTGCAGTAATGTTACCAGATGAGAGAAACAAGAAAGCCCCTAAGAGCAATGACTGCTGTGCTGTCTGAAGGCCAATTGTCCTTTAAGCATGCAGAGAATCTTTATCACGTCTTCAGAAATATGTTTTTGGAAATGGGAAACAACAGGCCATGATTTAATGTTTTTGTTAAACTGCTATAATTCTTCCAAAGCAATATGTATCACAATAATTTCTCTCTGTTAAAGAGAATATCAAGTCCTTAAACAAAATTTCCTATTCTGCAGGTGGGGAGGAAATTAAGAATGCACCTTCTTTTCTTTTTTTGGCTTTGTTTTGTTCTGTTTTGTTAGTACAATATAAGAAATTTGCATTGTAAAGCAAGCTGCTGTTGTCAGCTCTTTGATGGACGGAGCAGTCAGGAAGCTGCCCCCACCCTAAGAAGCTTAGAGACTGAGTTGAGCAACTGAGTTAGACAGCAGGTGCCCAGGCCAATCAAGTCAATTTTCTAACACAGAATGCATGTTGTGGAACTTGTTCTATTAGTCTTTTTTTTTTTTTTTCTCTCTCTCACTCTCTGTTAAGGAAGCAAGAATTTCTCTGTGTGGATCCAGTGCTGTTATTTCTAGTTTCAGAAAAAACAGTAAGGAATTTGGCAATAATTTATGTTAAAACAACAACAAATTACCTTTTAAAAATAGATTACCCACACCTATAGGAAGAATCTCAAGAAGGCACACAATTAATAAAAGCTGGCTCTGAGTTACCCATACCAATATGCACTAATGTGCAGTAAACAACTGATTGTGCTCACTATTTTTCTTTCCCAGAAACAGCAACTAAGCAAGAAGGTGTTTTTTTTTTTTTTTTAAATCAACAATATAAAATCTCATTAACATATTTTACAATTGGAGACCTGCAGAATTTTGCTTCCTTTTGCTATTGAAAAGTCACAATAGCCAAGTGGAGTAATGTATGTTCTTCTAAATTAACACATGTTGCCGTGGTTAAGGGTGGAGTGAGGGTGCAGAGAAAGAAGTTGGCAAGAAAAGGTTCAGGGCCTGTTGCAAAACCAACTGCAAGCCAAGTATGATTCCAGATAGACAAGAACCACCTGTTACAACAGAGGGAGAGGTTTCAAAGATGAAATGAGAAGGAGGTGACCTTAAAGATCATTTCCCCAATTATAATATAAACAGCTAAGGGAACATGCAGATATTTATATCGAACACATGTGAATACAATATTATCCACATGTTATTCAATATAAGAAGGCATATAATTACTTATGTATTTCTAATCAAGAAAAACTTCTGGAAGTAAATGGTTTATTATTGGTAATAGTAATCGCCAGCTGGACACCTAGTACCTCATATCTCATTTAATCCTCACAACAACCCTTTTATTTCAGAAGGTGTTTAATACATGAGGAAACGGATACAGAGAGAGTTAAGTTGCATGCCCAAAGTCACACACTTGATAAGGGATGGAGTCAGGATTCAACCATATCTATCCAACTCCAAAGCCCATGCTTTCAGCAATTCTGCTGTATTGTGCACTACATAAATATATGTCATAGCCTTTGGAAAATTTTACTTTCTGGACTTGACCAAAAAAATTAGAAGGAACCTCCCAAACAGCTTAAAGTACACTAACAATTGTCAAGACCTCAATGACACATTAGTGTCCAGTTAGAAAAGACAGTAATTTAATGCCACGTGAAATGCTTAAGGAGAAATGAACAATGTTGCTTAGCCCTTGCAAAATCCGAAATCTGAGTGAACTCTGCCTCAAAAGGGAATATACAATGTTTCATTAGAACACACTTTAAACGTTCTCCTTAGTAACTATGTGACACATAGAAAGAGTTCCCTTTTTAACCCCTTTCAAATGGGGAAATATTCTGCTTTTATAAAATTAGGAGAGGCTTTACTTCTAAAGAAATTACAGAGGAAAAGAAAAAGTGGGCTACACAAAATAACTTGTGTTGACCTAAAGGTATTGGGATCACAATGCAGTGATCCTATAAAAGGTGTGCCCAGAATATCTATTTAAAATTCGAATGTCGGTACGCGAAAACTTCTTCTACGGGACGAATCTCAACAACCACTGATGTAATGGCTCATATGGGCTTTGTTCTTTATCTTATCTTCAAATAAAAATTTTATGATTAAAGAGCGAATTAAGGCTAGTCGGCAATAGAAAAGACAAACTGTCAATGGAAGGAGGTAGGTATAGAATCAGGCACGTCAAGGAATATCGTCCGTCGCTTGGAATTTAGTTCTTTATGGGTCGATTTCTTCACTACTTAATTATACGTACGGGTAGAAAATTTTCAAACTAGAAGCTCTTACTGGAGAAAACGTAGGCATTGAAAAGCGCAGGTTTCTTTCTTACAATCGAATCTAGCGAGAAGTAGAGCCACTGGTGAGAAATTCGTCTTGGATCTGTGAGAATCCCTCTCCTTCCCAGCCCACGTGGCAAAAGTAAACAGAAGGTGGGCCCGGGGCGGGGTGAAGCAGGACTCGGTCAATTTCCTAATTTGTCGAGTCTTTAAAACTACAGGCCCCTAAAGCACTAAGGGCAGGCCCTCTGCGAAACTGGGGAGCGCTTTTGCAGAGCGAGATTAAAGCGACGGTGCAGAGGATGCCAGAGAGGGGGCGAGGCGGGAGCGGGTGCACCTTCCAAGGGGCGGGGGTGCGGGCCTTTGCGGGTGGAGGTGGGTGCGCGCGTGGGCGCGTGCGGAGATACCTGCAAGGCGGTGGGGAGTAAGGGCTAAGGTGCGAGGCTGCCGGGCGGAGCTGGGTGCGCGCTGGGGTGAGGGGTGCGCACAGACCTCTAAGTGGGTGGTGGAGTGCGGTACTCAGAAAAAGTTTAAAAGGTTAATCCGAGGTCTCCATCCTTGTGCCAAGCACCCACGCCACCTCCCCCTGCGCGCCTGCCCCGCAACTTCACCCTGGTGGCTACCGCTCCGAAGGGTCACCGGGAAGCCCCGGTCTGGCTGCGGCGCCCGGGAAGGTGCGGGGGGGGGGGGCGGGGAACCTTCCCCCGAGCTCGTTCCCGCCCCGCGCTCATCCCCGCGCACCGCTCCCCGGGCTCCACCGCACCGCGCCAGGGCCGCCCCGGCCTCGACCGCGCACCGCATTGTACGGCCCCCAGGTGCCGCCGCCGGCCTTTGTGCGGGAAGCCCCGGGCAGGGGGCTGATTCCCTGGGAGCCGCGGCGGAGAGCCCCAGGGCGGCGGCGGCGGCGGAGGCCGGGGCGGAGGAGGAGGAGGAAGAGGAGGAGGAGGAGGCCGGCGGCGGAGGAGGAGGAGAGCGGGGCGGAGGCGGAGGAGGAGGAGGAGGAGGCGGAGGAGGAGGCGGAGGGGAGCCGGCAGCAGCGGCTGCGGCCAGAGCTCGGGCGGCCGCCGCCGCCTCCTCGCGAGCGCCGCGCGCCCAGGCCCGGCTCGCATGCGAGTCACGTCCGCCCCCTCGGCGCGGCCGCCCCGAGACGCCGGCCCCGCCGAGTGATGAGAACACACGTCAAACTGCCTTATGAATATTGATGCGGAGGCTAGGCTGCTTTCGTAGAGAGGAGCAAAAGGAAGCAAGATGGCTGCCCTTTAGGATTTGTTAGAAAGGAGACCCGACTGCAACTGCTGGCTGGCTGCAAGGCTGCGGGACGAGAACGAGGTCAGAGCGCGTCTCTTAGGCCGCGGAACTCCCCCTTTCCTCCCCCCCTCGCTTTCTCTCGGGCTTCCAGGCACTGGGGAGCAGACCCTGCAGTGTCACCCGCAAATACCAGGAGGGAAGAGGGAAGCTTCACAAATTACTGGAGCCTCTTCAACATGGCTGACAAATATAGTTTTAATTCCGCCCCCCCCCCCCCTTTAAACCTGTGGTTCTGTGCTCTCTTCTCTCCCCTGCTAACGCTCCTCTCCTCCTTACCCAGAAAACTTACCTTTGTGACTGCGACCAGCCGGCGCCCCGGCCTTTTATCTTCAGGAAAGTGATTTTTCTTGGCTTCCCTTTCTCAAATAGTTCAGCTTTGGGGGGCACTACTTTTCCCTGGAATCCTCCCCGACCCTCTCCCCTTCTTGTGAGTCAGGCCAGCCTCTCGTTTAACCTCACCCACCCCGGAAAAGAACTCTGACGGAGTGTTTTTCGGCCCTTTTATCTGCTGTGGGGTCTGGGTCTGGCTCTGCGTCCGCGTCAGCCCCTGGCTGCCCCCGTGTCCGCTTTTCGGGGGGCGAGCTGAGCGAGTGTCATGGGGAGTCGAACTGCAGCACACCAAGTGGGGTTTTGTTTTTTTTCCTGGAGTCCGCGCGTTTGGCTAGGGGCGCCGAGTGAGAGAGGAGAGCATAGTTTTCTCGGGTCCCCCAAACCAGACCAGATCCCACTTTTCTCCAGGTACATCAGCTCCGCGATGGGCTGTGCCTGCCAGCCTGGGGAGCGTGTGTAAGAGAATTTGTGGGCAAATCTGGGTCCTGGCTTTGTGCTTCTCCCGAATCAGCTTCGTTTGGTTCCCCGGTAAGTGACAGGCAGACACAAAGGCAGGCGCAGGCCGGGGGAGGGGGCGGGCGGGCGGGAGGAGGGGGGCAGAGTTGAGAGTTGGAAGACTGCAAGGTCAGGGGCGCCGAAAGAAATGAAACCCAATCCCAGCAAAGAAACGCACAAGTAGGGAGCAGATTTCTAACAGCCCCATCCAAATTTCTCTGTCTTGGCTGCTTTCTTTTTCTTGGTCTTTTATTAATCTGCCTCTGTGTCCGTCTCTCTTTTTTTTCCTCCTCCTTCTTCACTCACACACACACACACACACACACACACACACACAACACTCACACACACTCTCCAGTCTTGCCGAATCTTTTCACTGGGGCTGCTTGTCCAGTGTTATGAAGCTAACAGAGTTTCTGTGGGGAGTATTCTACCTATGACAAAATAAAGTGTGGCCTGGATAGACTCCTGAGAAGGTCGACTATGAAATATAAGTGTTATTTACTGATTATTGCCTTCATGACATACTTTTAATTGCATCGAGTAGTTCCCCCCACCCCCTTCATCTAGTGTTTAGGAATTGAACGGAGGGTTATTTTCGAGTTGTTTGCTTAAGATTTACTGAAAAAAAAATTTTTAAATATTTTCCTGTGTAAGGATACATCCATGAATTTGAAATCTCAAGTCTTGCATTGTGCTTTCTCCTCTCTAATAAGGGATAATACTGGCAAATCCAAATAAAAGTATTCATCAACAATGATCCAACATAAGAGTAAGATTGTTCCTTAGGGGAAATTGGGATGTAAGGAGAAAAGATATAGGTCTGGTTTGCTTTGCTTTGCTTTGGGTTTAAGACTGTGGGTATTGTTGCCTGGTTAATGAAATCATTATATTTGCATTTTAATGGAAATTCGAAATACTGGAGGAGGGTTATATCCTTTTACATGTTTGCATGTGTGTTTTATAATAGGTTTGAGGTAGAATATAAATTTCAACACAATAAATATTGGGTGATTTTTTTTTTTTGATATTAAGCAGAGAAGTGTTAGTGAAGGATTGGAAAGTCAAACTTAAGTTTGGAAGGCATGTATTTGATTAAAAATGGACAGAATAAAGAGCACAATAATGGACATTACTCCATAAATCAGACTTCTGAAATCATTTGTCCTCTGTAGTTCGCTCTGTAACACTTTCTATTTTGATCTCTGAAAAAGCAGTTAAGTTCACTTTAATCATTGATACTGGAGATTATTTCACCTGATTACAAGGGAGTAGTATTACTGATCTCTGGAACAGAAACAGCTCCTTTGGTTAGTTCTTATTTGTCCTAAAATTATAAAGGAAATACTGAGGAGTTTAGCATAAATGCTTACTATTTGTTGAGAAAACTATGATTAATTATTCCAGCAATCGGAATTTAAAATAAACAGTTCTTTTTGCTGACAGACTAATATCTAAATGCTTTTGGGGGACTTTTCAAATGTTGTGGTATATGCTCTCTTCAAGTTATTTAACTGATAAGAGATGTAATATTTTCATTCATATTGGCAAATAAGAATAGTACAATAATTTTATTGTGACCATGAAGATTTGTTCTTTCCTATTATCAAATTTAGACTTTTTTGTTATTTTATGTGTCCTATTTGTATGCTGAAAATAGCTGTTAATTTAATATTGTATGAAGGGCTTAAATGATTGTAAGGAAGAGATGTACATATATTCACCAATCAGAATATAAGTACCACTTTCACATTTATTATAAAAGAGCAGTTATTTGAATCCGTATAGGATAGTTTACTGTAAAAGACATCATGTCTGTTCTTCATTTGCCATATGTGTGATAGTACCACCTGGATGTTTCCAGAATTTCATAGATAGAACTGTCTTGAGCAATTGCATTTTATGGGAGTGATAGTGAACAATTACAAGATAGATCTTTTTCTTAAACTGCAATATTGTTTTGTTTATTTTCTTACTGAACTAATGGTTAATGAGACATTAACTTGGAAAGAAGGGAGTCCCTTGTTTTGTTTAAATTCACACATTTACCAACTATGGCCTTAATTATATCTGGCATCGTGCCGGTCCATGACAGAAGTCAGAGGGGTTGGTATGATCTTGATGCAGTGGCACATGAACATAGACATGGACGAGTCAACATTACTTCCAGAAATGCACCTGCCAAGGAGTTATTATGACAGACTTCCAAAGTCCTGTTTGGGCATTGGACTTGTATTAGGTAACAAAACCTGAAGTTAATGTTTTGGTTTCACTTGCTGAAGTTATAATTTCTCTATCAATTCCTCCAAGGCTCCACCCACACACAATGTTGTAAGCCAAATGTCACTATTAAAATGTGTTTCCTTATTTGCTGATCTCAGTAAGACACCTTTCCTGTAATTCTCAGACTCAGGTTTTTAGGAGAAACCTGATTTTACATTATGTCCCAGATCCAAGTTAGTAAATTCCTATGAATTCTTTGAAATTATCTTGAAATAAAGTGTCTTCAAAAGGACATTAGAATGTCTAATACTTAGAAATATGAAACCTGATTTTTTTATGTTCTAATTCCTTCTTCTGTGAGTTCGGTTGTTGCCCACTAGAATTTAATAGTCTTACCTAGCCATCTCAAAGTGCTAGAGGGAGACTTCTTTGTTTTATAAACAACCATATAGACAGGGTAAAATTTGGAGCAGCTGTCAGTGTTGGTTCATCAAAGTAACATTTTCCTCAACTATTATGCCACCATTGCACAGTAGTTCTTTAAGCGAGGTAATGGCACCAAAGCCAGTAGCAGGAAACTCTCATGCAAGCCAAATTTACAATTGGAGTCTTAACTGTGGGAGAATTGAGTTGCCAAGTAGAGCTGGTGGTTATCTTGGAAATTGTGCTGAAGAACACAACCACAAATGATTTTGTCAAATATACAGTATTTACTTGGTCTAGATCTCCAATTTCTATTTTGACTCCCTGTCAAAACTCAGGGAATACTGTGGCATTATTCAAGGAGAGTATATAGTACATCTGTACACCTTGGTGTATAATACACTATATATATATATATATATATATGTGTGTGTGTGTGTATGTATGTATGTGTATATATATATAGTACACTATATATATATGTGTATATATATATATACACACGTATGTATATATATACATACACACACACACATATATACAGTAGGAAAGAAGAGTTCCACAAGAGGACAGGGTAAATGAGAGCCCTTGAATCATTGTGACTGCAAGCCAAAAAGAGTCTTACGTATCTGCTGTTTCCAACATTATTCTGATCCTAGATTGTATATTGCAGAAAATCTCTGACTTAAGATAGATATATAATCTTTCCACAATAAAAAAAAGATTTTGGTTGCCCATTCCAAAATAGTAAAATTCTATCAGCTTTGATTTATGCTTTTTCCACTTGTCATGAAATGCAGTTAAATGTGCCAGGCTTCAAAAAGTAGAAATAGATACTAGGTGGATTTTCAATATTTTGTGTAAAACATATTCAGTGATAATGTCAACCTACCTGCAGTTTTAAGAATTTGGAACTCAATATTTTGTATTTACTCAGGGTTGTTACTCAAACTGACTTGAAATCAAGCTCCAAATAATCTGAGAATTAAATTAAGATATGAATATATTGAGATGCAGTGTTCTTGGAGGACAGGTTAGGACATAAAATGAACTGGTTGCTTCGCTAACATTGCTGTAAATATTTATTTTAAATTACATTTATGTCTCTTGGAAGAGAGGCACTGATTTCTGTGTCTGTTTATTCCATAATTGAACGTAGTGGTGTTCTACTCAGTCAAGATGTAATGAAGGGAGGACAGGTTCCATTTATAAGATGAGTACATTCTGGAATGTAATGGATAGCACAGTGACTATCATTAGCCATATTTCAAAATATATTTCAATGTATTTCAGTATTTGAAAATATGTAACGATATTTCAAAATATATTTAAAAGTTGCTAAAAGAGTATATGAAAAATTGTAAGTATGTGAGGTGATGGGTGTGTTAATTAACCTTTTGTGGTAATCATTTTCAATATATACATAGATCATTACATTGTACACCTTAAACTTACATATTATGTATCAATTGTATCTTAAAAGCCGAGGAAAAAGTCCCGAATGGCCTAAAACAGGAATAATGTCATTTAATTACAAAATGTATAATCTGTTCTCACTGGTAATGGTGATGATGGTGGATTTTCCTTAAGTGTAACTTCTACAGGCTATGGCAAATGACTCACAAAAGCCATCCATTGTAAACATACAGCTTAATGATTTTTAGTAAATTTACATGGAAATCACATATTTTTCATTGAAATTTCTATTAAGATAATTATAGATTCAGATGCAGCTGTATGAAATAATAATTGGACATGTACATTCTGTCCAATTTCCCCCACTGGTAACTTTTGGTAAAATTAAACTATCACAGCCAAGATACTGTCATTGATGCAGTCTACCAGTCTTACTCAGCTTCCCCCAAGGTGATGTGTTCATTTGTGTATTGTATATTTGGTTCCATACCATTTGGTCACATTATCCGATATCTTTAGCCCTTTTTTCCTGGAAACAGAAAGGTTTAACACAGTTCTGCTTCATCGATCATGTGGTGGTGCTACCATTCCTTATCAAAATGTTAATCAGAATATAGGCTTTTGTTTACTTAGTATTTTTCGCACAAAATGGCCTTTGTGTTCAAAATATTTTAAGTTGTTTAATGATTTCTTACATTGTAATTTACGTCATCTAATTCTTGTCACACAGCTCTAGTGATAGGTTTTGTTATCCTCATCTCGCATGAGCTAACTGAATCATAGTGAGGCTGGATAACCAAATTCATACAGCCAGTACGTAGCTTGACTAAGATTTGAATTAGACAGCCTGTCTCTGGAGCCCAGTCCCTTAACAACTATGCTATTCTGCCTCATTACCATTAAAAAAAAAAAGTGAAGATGTAATGTAGGCTATGCAGGGAAAGTCCTAAGAGAAGACTTAGAATACTCACAATTTGTTTACACAAAAACTGGTACCTGAATATTCATAGCAGCGTTATTAGTAGTTGTCAAAAACTGGAATAACCCACATGTCCATCAGCTCATAAATGCATAAACTGTGGCATATCCAAACAATGGAGTAATATTCAGCAATAAAAAGGAATGAAGGTCTGATACATGCTGCATCATAGGTGAACTTTAAAAGATGTAAATATAAAAGGCCACATATGATATGATTTCACTTATATGAAATGTCCAGAATAGGAAAATCTAAAAAGGCAGAAAGTAGATTACTTATTGCTAGGGGGCTGGGGGGGGCGGGGGGGGCGGGGAGGAGAAGGGGCACTTATGGCTAATAGATAAGGGGTTTCTTTTGGAGCCAATAAACCGATCCTATAGTTAGATAGTAATGTTTCTACAACTCCAAAAAAGTACTCAGTTATATACTTTAAGAGAGTGAATTTTATTTTATGTGAATTAAATCTAAAGTTATAAAAAAATGCATACCACTGACAAGGTATTTCATGTTGAGAAAGTATCTCATGTCTCATGCAAAAAAATGTAGGGTACTGTTTGAATTGAATTATGGTGCTATGCATGTCTTTCTAGAAACATGGCACCAGTGAGTTTTGTAGGACTTTCCCTATGAAATTAATACTTTTAGTTTTGGACACACAAGGTGAATTACTTAGGGTTGGGTTTATTTGAATTTCTAACCTAATGTAATTCTAGATACCAGACATTCTTCTTGTTGAGCAATGCTTCTCTCCTTTTTATTCTGATGAGAATGTTGATTTGGTGCCAATCTGATCCCATAGTTTGGAACTAAGATATAACTGGAGTGGGGGAGATTCAATGATCGGAAGCATTCGGCTTTAATAATGTATACATGTTATTGTACTCGATAAAGAAACGCCTTGGCTTCGTATGATTGCTGTAGTCATGATTTTTTCAAAGAGTAGCTGTAGAAGTGGCCAAGAATTGTACTTTTAGGAAGTATGATTATATATAGGACTTACCTGTAAGTTTGTTGTATATTTGCAAGAGGTGCAAGTTAGACACTCAGGTTAGAATCTTTATCCTATCAAGCTGATGGAGTGATTGTTGTACAAAGCATTGAGGTACAATATAGGCCTGGTCCTCCTCATAGGAAAAATGAATAGCTGCTTGTTGTTTTACTCTCTCTTGTTTCTCTTAATACTTTACAGTTGATAATATTTTTGTATAATAGTATCTCCGTAATACTCAAAAGTTGTTCACTGGGCTTTAATGTGCTACTCCATCTTTGCTTTTTAAATGTACTTCCAAAAAATTGTAAATTTTTTTCAAATAAATCAAAAATATAGGATACGGGATATGTTGGGCTGTGAATTTTTGCTGATGGACTGCTCTCTTCGGGGAACAAAATTGTCTATGGTCATGCATAGACATAGCAGATCTCCCGTTAAGGCATGAGATACACAGTATTGATATTTTTCACTTGTTACTTTTATAATTTTGAGATTTGTTGTAGTTTGTCCTGTGCATGCTACAAAGTAATGATAATTTTAATTACTATTGTCATATCTCATTAGCCATTGCTAAAACCTGCCTTTTCAAGTCACTTGTTTTCTTGATAGAGTATTGAACTAGTTTCTATGTCCAGATTATACTTTAATGGGAACTATTCACCCAGCTCTCATGATGAGTTTTTATTATAGTATTTCTCCTCAAATTGGTATATTTTTGTCTAGCAATGTGGAAAAGAAAAGGCTTCCATGATAATAGTGAAACCCAGAGGATATAACACGATCCATCTCTGAGTTATTCCTCCTGTTTTTCTTCCCTGTACATTAAGAAACAAGGACAACCATTTAAAAAAATACCTTAATTATTAGTTGTGCTGCTTCTAAAGTAAAGTGCCAGAAACTGAAAATAATACAATGACACCACACCCAGATTCCATCCCTAACATACGGTCTTGTTCCTATTAATTTATTTTTTAATCTGTTTGTGCTTTCAGCACTTTTTCCTTTTTTTGTTTGAAGTCTCTTACTTTGAAGTTATAGAATTTTCATATTTGCCACTGGCTATAAAATTCTCTCAGCTCTTTTATAACCTCTCATGATTTTTGCATTAAAAGGATTACTTTTATACACCCTCTAATTAGTTTAGATGATTATTAGATTTTTGTTTGTTTTACTGCATACATCGTAACAGAACAAGAAATCACTTCTGCAAATAAAGTAATAGTTCACAAAATTAGAATAAACATCTTAAAAAGTGAATCCAGTTATTAAAACATTAATTCACTTACATTTATATTTTAAGGTACCAAAGAGAACTGGTGAAAGGAAAAAATACCATATATGGGTACTTTTCAAACATGAAGGAAGAACAAATTTTCTAACTTAAAAATACCACATTAATTATTTGTTTCAGTAAAAAGAGAAGCAGGTACATTTTAGCAGGAAAGCTTATATTTTAAACTTTGTACTCTAGATTTAATCTATCTTTATTCCAATAGAGCCACTCAAATGATTGTTTTTTTTCCTATTAAGTTAGAATGTATACAGTTGAAATTAAGACAACTTAATTGTACTTAATCTTGGAACGTCTACGTATTGTAACTTGGAGCAAAACATACTGGCAGAAAGCAAAGCTAGTAGACCCTTTGCTAATGGCTCACCTTTTTAATAGTTCTAATTCAATTGTGTGTTTCTATTGAAAATTAAAATTGGTAAGGACATTTGGTTATTAACTTTGGGAAATGACTTTTCAGTATTTTGAAACTTAACCTATTTACTCTTAAATGTGATTCTTATTTCAAGTAGGAAATTTTATAGATATCAACTAACATTAATATATAATTTAAAAACTTTTTAACAAAAAAATGAAAAAATAAAAATGTTTTTTATTACCAAGTGTATAAGAGATAAGATATAACATTTTAAAATGACTTAAAAATATGTTTGAGATTTTGTTGAAATCAGAGTATTTTTCAAATCACTAGTTTTAATTTGCTGACAGTTTTACTTTGATTTTTTTTTTCATTGTTACAATTTGTCATGCTTTAAATAAACCAAAGGTTATGGGAAACATACCATCTTTAGGGGTAAAAAAAAAAAAACTCGATATTGAGGGGCACATGGGTGGTTCAGTTGATAAAGCATCAGACTTCTGGTCATGATCTTGCAGTTTGTGAGTTTGAGCCTCACATGGGGCTCTTTGTTGCCAGCACAGAGCCTGCTTGGGATACTCTGTCCCCCTCTCAAAAATAAATAAGCATTAAAAATATTTAAAAAAACAACTTGATATTGACATTTTTCTCTAATTTTGCTTAGAATTCAGCCTCCTTTAGAAATGGAGTTTGTTTCCTGTTCACAAACTCACTGTAAACGATGCAATGAATATAGATGAGACTGAAAATTAAAATAAGACAGGTAAAACATTAAATTGTGTTTCTCCTTACTCAGACATAGCCATTGGATACTTTTTGCTGAAAGGGTCATGTTGTAATTTTATTTAGATGCAGATTGTCACTTGCAAACTATTTGCCTACTTAGTGTATCTCTCTCTAGTGGTTGTATAATCCTACCTCATATTTCAGTTCACACTGAAGTAAGTGAACAAAAAAAAAAGAATGAGAAATCTTTTTTAAGAGGAGGTAGAAAGTGCATTCAAAATGCGTTACTTGTGATCCTGTCCTCTAGTTAGGCGCTTCTTAAAGAAGGAAAGAAATGCAATGGGTATTGGTCATTTCTCCTGTTCTTCCTCCCAGCAATTTTTTGGGGAAGGAAGGGAAGGGAAGGAGGAAAGGGAAAGAAGAAAATAAATCACTTAGAGATCATTTCTTGACAAGCACATACTCATTTTTAGGGCCAAAGAAATGGGAGGTTTTTCTTTGGAGCCTGTTGATGCTTTCTCGCCTTCCAATTACACGCGGTCACATCAACTTCTGACACGTGGGTACCGTGCGCATGGCAGCGCTATTTACAAACACCATCCTAGAATTCCAGAGACTCTTATGTAACAGCTGAGAGAGTGCGGGCTTTGTGTGTCTGTGGGCGGAGGAATCAAACAGTTTAATTCATAGTCCGGGAGCTCTTGTCTGGCTCTGACAGGGTCATGAACCAAAGATCAAGGTGTCTAGGTCAGGATCCGCCCAATATGCAGTTTTCTGACCGAAGTCTCAAAGGCTGTGCTTTAATACAGGATTAATCTTTCTTTCCTCCTTCAGCAAATGGAACCAATTATGCCAAACTTTTTTTGTGATTTTGGAAAATGCAGGCAGATTGTACTTTGGTTCTGGTCATAACTTACAGTGCCACTGAGACTGAAGTGTTCTCGCCTGCCACCCAGTCTCACAAATGCCTTTTAAAAAAAAGTGTATTACGTGTATTTTCAAATTTGTAAGCATCTTCAGATGCAATAGAATTCATAATCTGACTTTCCAAACTAACACTCAAACCACAGAATACTCAAGGACGATTAATTATCTTCCTTATCCCTTCCTGCAGTCACCACTCTTCCCTCCCTCCCCCATCCGTTTTCAATTCTTCAATATCACACCTCCCTCAGCCCTCCTCTGCTTTTAAGTTCTACATTAAGACTTGGGTTTAAACAAAAAAACAAAAAATACATTTCTATAATTAGTGAATTGTTGTTCCTTTCTCAGATAGATTTTGAGAGTTTTTCATTTATATTTATCAATGAACAGAAAGTCTTGAGTTAAAAAAACAAAAAATTAAAGCACGCTAATTTAAAGGTCTAATCCTGTATCTGGTATACTCTTTTCTGGTGCTTTTCATCATAAATTGTAAGCTGACTTGTTGGAATCTTTAAAATATGAGTAAATTTTGAGGGTTTGTTTTTTTTTTTTGTGTTGCATCTAAGGATCATTTTAGACGGGCATCATCATTGATTATCTAAAAATAGAAACGATTCATAACAAAGAATTGAAATTAGATCATAAACAAGTGAACTCGTAGTTAATTAAAAAGGCCTGTTTGAACTCTTCTTTAGTAGAATATTTTTTGTAATTATACTACCTTTCTAAAAAAAAAAAAAGGAAAATCAGAATCTTTGAAATGCAGTACCATAAACAAAAGGAATCTGTTTAACTTTTAAAAATAAAGAATCTTCCCCAAGAGATGAACCAAGCACCAAAAATCTATTGTTTTAAGTACTGTTTGGTATAAGAGAAGTTTAGATCGGAAATAATTTAGAGATTATCTGTCCAAATTTATTATTTGCATATGAGGCTTAGAAATTAAGGTTTAGCTGTTTAACATCTGAATCTGCTCTTATATGGAAGAAATTGCCAAAAGAGTGACTCATTTAACCAACACAATGAAATCTAAGGATGGGCATTTTTTATCCCTGTTACTGAGTAAAAGTTCCTTCTGGACTTGAAAAGATATAATTTATTTAGTGTTTATCAGTTAAAGTATATTGTACATTTCTAATACATTGACTTAAGATAGGTGAAAATAGATATAGTCTTAAAAAGATTCTTTTCATTTGCTTGCTTTTTATTGTTTTGGTCTGATGATAATGTATTTATCTTAATCACCCTTGCCCCAGATAATGAAAGTTAGTGTGAAATTCCTTATGAGTATCCTTTTCTCCTAAGAGCAGTGCCAATTCTAAATACTCTTGGGGGTTCACAGGAATTATTTTACGTTATATTAGAACATTAATATTCTCCTTTAAAAAATTTTTTTTAATGTTTATTTATTTGAAAGAGAGAGCACGCACACGCGAGTGTGCGGGTGGACTGGCAGAGAGAGAGGGAGACACAGAGTCTGAAGCAGGCTCCAGGCTCTGAGCTGTCAGCACAGAGCCTGACGCGGGGCTCGAACCCAAAGCCCTTGAGATCATGACCTGAGCTGAAGTCAGAAACTTAACCGACTGAGCCACCCAGGTGCCCCAATATTCTCTTCTTATACCTTTATTGGACAGTAAATTATATATGATTATAAGCTGAAAGTGCTCAGAATTTGATAAAGTCTATACATTAATACATTTCTGTTAAGAAAAGATTTAAATACTACTTTCATCTGATTGTACTTTGGTTTCACTTGAAGAGGCAAGCGTGTAATATAAAATTTGATTTATTTAGTGGATGGACTCCCTTCATAAAGATGAGACTTAGTGGCAATTATTTCAAAATATCAAAATGGTAGATTGAATGTGAAAGATATATACCAAAAAGCAATATCAAAATTTTAGTTTATCCCCTTTCATTTTCTACTGAGTGTGTGTATATGTGCGTGTGTGTGCACACATGTACTTGCTTACGTGTATCTTGGACTTTTGATATGAGTGAAGTCCTCTTGGTAGAAATGGTGAATTAAATGAACCATAGTAAAAGTTTCTGTCTATGAATATAAAGCGAGAAAAATAACTGATGGCATGCATTTTTACAGATACCATGAAGTTGCACAAAATTCTCAGTCATTTGTGTAAACTTTTTTTTATATGGTTCTTTTGTAAGACAGCTGAGGAATCAAATAGCATACACGTAAACCGCTGGCTTGGTGATGTAGAGATTGGCGCCAGGCGTTCCCTCTTGCTAGGGAGTTCCAGGTCATCCTGATGCCTTCCCATGTGGTCAGGCACACGTGGCTTTAATGTTTACACACACTGTTCCAGAATTCTGAACACCAGTGATGCAACAATGGGTGTAGAAGGAGTGGTCTGTATCTCAAATTGTTTAGCGGCCTGGATAGCGAATATTGATAACAGAATAAGAAAGCACTGATTGTAGTAATATTTGGGGTAGAGGGAATGGTAGATGAATAAAGGAGGCTTCCCCCAACCCCCCACATTGTTATTTTAAACTATTGTTACCACTCAAAGGGAGCTTTCCACTTTGAACTTAAAATAGTAGCTTTTAACCCTGACAGGTGACTAAGCGCTTTAGTATCCAAAGACTGAAGGTGACGAAGCTCTTAAGAGTGCCACTGTGTCTCATAACCAAGCTGACTCAGACTCTTAGAAGCTATTGTGGCAACTTAACCGACTCTAATAATGTTACCGCATACCTGCTGGAAAAGATTGGAGTTAGAGCTGCCATTTTCTCATGTTTTAAAATTGTTCTTTCCTCATTATTTTTTTGTGTTTGAAAATATGCCTTTCCTAGTACATATAGAAATGCTTTCCAAAATCACTGAATATGTTTGCTTAGAACTACTTAAATTATAATGTGTTTATATCTGCAACAATATGGGAGGGGGAACCCCCATGTTATCTCATAGAATCATGATAAAGGAAAAAAGGTAAGTGATAATTTAAAATATGTAATAACAAAGTGGTGGCATTCATTCAACTAAATGCCAGCAATTATGTTTAACATGGAAAAATTCCTAAAATGGTGAGGGGAAAACATGTAAAAAAAAATTAGAATATAAAGAGTTTTTAAGAATAAATGCTGTCTCACAAATTATGAACATTTTAAAGATATGTTTCAAACTCTCCTACTTCTGACAAATTATCAAAGACTTTTTCATCTACCTTCCTTTGAACTTTTAACAGTTTTTTTCTGAACTGTGGGTTTAACTCTGCACTTATATGTGTGTTTGAATATGTTTTTATATTTTAGATCTAGCTATGTAAACTAGAGTTGTTTTCAGTTCCTTATAAGATATTTCCACCTGGATTCCCACCACCTTCAAACATTTCAATAAATCATTCATCAGATTTGCAAAAATATAGTTCATTTTCAAAAATAGAGCCATAAATTGTTATCAGCCAAAAAGGACTTGAGAGACTCTCCAACCTATCTGTTGCATTTACAATTGAGAAAATGGAGCCGTGGGAAGGGAGAGACAGTTACCTGAAATTACATAATAGGATATCTATCATTCTAATAATAGCTACTATTGACTATGTTCTTACATTGTGTTAAGCATCATGCTAGGCACTTTACAGAGATTATCTTATTTTCTTCTCACATAACTTCTTTTTTTTTGTTTGTGCTATATATTCCCATTTTACTGAGGAAAAAAAAACAGGACATAGGGTTTTAAACCTCCATATACACTTGGAATTATATTTAATATCGCCTTATTTTCACCCCATTCCTATAGTACTGTAATTTCTTCCTCCTTGGTGTTCTGACCTGTGTGACCTTTCTTTCCATCCTTCTATGGTTATTCTTGCTTTTCACTATATTTTCCTACCAAAGGAATCTATATTGCCTCCTTATTTCTAATGGATCACAATGAATTCTTAAACAGCCGGCTGCCATTAAACAGTTTGGCTTTTGGGGTTAGGAAGATCTAGTTTTGAATCCTGACTTTCCTTCTTATAAGCTGTGTATGTTTTTAGTCAACATAGTAGCTTTAGCCTCTCTGAAACTGTTCCATCTGTGAAATAGGAATACGTAATAATTTTTATCTCCCATGTTGCCAAGAGGGAACAAATTATGAGTTAATATAAATAAAACATCCAGCATATTACTTGCCACAGTTGCAGTGATTGAATAAGTATTCATTCTTCAAGCTTATGTTGAGCATCTATGTATTAGGAAAGAAGAAAGCCATTCTCCTTGCACTTGTGGAATATATACAGTCATAAGAAAAAATCAAAACCATGATCTTTTAAAAAGCATAATGAGATGGAAATTGTAGGACTCACAGACTGGTCAGGTGGGGAATTTCCCAGGATGCATCCAGCCCTCTGCTCAAAGGTATGATTCTGTTCAAAGGTATGACCATTCCTGAATGGTCCCAGGCACAAGAGTTGGCATAGCTTTTTCAACATTGGAGTCTGACAGAGATTGTACAAGTGTGACAGCCTGGTCTCTGAAGGATGCCCCTAGAGGGAAATATTATTTCCGTCCCTTTTGTTATTTAAATTAGGATAAAAATTATGAGTCCATAGTTTCATCTGTTCACAATCATCTTTTAACTATCTTTATTAGGTACACTGAAAGAACACAAGCTTTTGTTCATAGAAATACAGAAGGATAGCATGCATGATTTAAAAACTACTAAGGACTGTAGATGTTACTTGCTCTTATTCTGTTTCATATCCTGTATTTAGGAACAAGAACAGATACTTTGGCACACCTTGCTCAAAGACAGATGATAGTCTTGTTGTGCTAATCCCAGGGGCTTCCCGTAAGAATGAAGATTCCTTACATGGTGGTGTCATGGGATTTGGGGCCCATGTGAAAGATGTTTTGGAGTGTCTCCCAATTACTAAACAGTTTAAAATATATCAGCTATTTATGTGTCAGCAACTGCCTCCTTTCATCATGATAGAAGTTTCCTTGAGAGCCAGGATCCTATCTTGTATGTCCATTGAATCCCCTTCAATAATTAACATGCAACCAAGTGCATAGCAGACCCTCAGTATATGTAGATAGATAGACAGGTTGCCTTGTGTAGGTTGGAAATATTCTTGAGTACCATCCCTGTCTGAACTATCATTTCTGAGAAATAGGAAACGCAAAAAAGGAGATGTTTGGTTAGTTTCTGCAGTGAGTTTTCAAAAAATACAGATACATGGTAACAAAAACAATACAATCATAAATATGTCTTTATTAATTTCTCCTACAATAATACACTTAGTTTTCAAAACTATCAACATTAGGCCACAGCTTCTGATTCCCCACTATGCAAGGTATGAACATGAGTATTTCACATTTCCATCTACTTTTCCTTCCTTGCCTTGTGCCAACTTTTATGTTCTATACCATTCTATATCGCTAAGTTTGTAATCTTTGCACTCTGTTCTTGATCTATAGCTGTTTCTCCTCTGTTTGTTTTGTTGCTCAATGCTAAATGAAAAAACAACAACACAGCATTTACAATGTTATGATTATAAAAAATAGAATTCAGTATAATAATACCAAGTGGTACAGTTGCATATTCAGAGAAGGAAAAAATGATCCCATAGCATTAAAACTTAGTATGTTCCAAAGATAATATTTTAAGCATCAAGATAAAATAGATTCCATTTTCTTAAATTCCTTTATTTCCTCAAAACTGTGCCATATTTTAGTTTCTTTCACATTTGGACTTATATTTTTCTGTGAGCTTTAAATTTTTCTTGAAAATTCTAATCTCCCCCTTTGCTATTTTTGATAGAAGAATTTTATGCTTTCATCATATCAAAATGATTTTTCCAATTTCTTAATTATATCACTTGGTGAATGAAATATACCTTCTTCTTAAAGTCATTCTTCTCTATGCTCTCTGCTTTTTTTTTTAACTTTTTTTTAATGTTTATTTATTTTTGACAGAGAGAGAGAGAGACAGAGAGAGACAGAGACAGACAGAGCATGAGCGGGGGAGGGGCAGAGAGAGAGGGAGACACAGAATCCAAAGCAGGCTCCAGGCTCTGAGCTGTCAATACAGAGCCCAACGCATGGCTCAAACTCACAGACCACGGGATCATGACCTTAGCCGAAGTCGGACACTCAACCGACTGAGCCACCCAGGTGCCCCCCTGGTTCTTCTTTTCTGAATTAGAGTTTCTTTTCATAATTTTCCTGGTGAGGTCTACTTTATTACTTCACTCCTTTGTCTTTCTAGATATTTGATTCTTTTTTTTTTTTCTCCTTGCATACATCCCCAAGATTTTATTCTTGTTTTGTTTTCAAGAGATGGTGGATAGGAAGCAAATTGATTGATTGCATATCCAAAATTCCTTAATTTTTCTGCAGAGTTAATTGATAAATTATTGTGTATATGATCCCCCTCAAAACTTGGGAGACTTTTATCCAGGGTTGTTTATGAGATAGGTATCTGATAAAAATTTGATTTCATTTTTTTAAAGTAAGTTTTTTTTTTATTTAAATGGTAATTAGGATCTTTACCTTGTCAGCTCTGAAATTCCACCTAGAAAATTAAAAAGTCACAGGAAAATCTAAGTCCAGATCTGTCTAGGCATAGTTCTTTTAAAATGCATCCTACTCAGCACTAAATGATCCTGTACAATCCAGAAACAAGTGCCTTTATTCCATTTTAGGAACTTTTCATCTGTTAAGCTTTGATTATTTTTTCCCCTCTATTTTTTCTTTTCTCTTTATGGAACTCATGTTAACTGTGCATGAGTTAACTGTTCACCCCCTCAATTTATTTTTCTTGCTTATTAAACTCATATTTTCACAATGCTTTTGATCTTTTTTAAATGTTAAGAATTAAATTTTAGGGGCACCTGGGTGGCTCAGTCAGTTAAGGGTCTGACTCTTGATTTGGTCTCAGGTCACTATCTCACTGCCCTGAGATCAAGCTTGTGTTGGGCTCCGTGCTGGGTGTGGAGCCTGCTTAAGATTCTCTCTCTCCTTCTCCCTCTGCCCCTCCCCACTTGCACATCTCTGTCTCTCTCTCTCTCAAAAAAAAAAGAAAAAGAAAAAGAAATTTTAATTTCCCCAAATTCTTATATCCTCTGATTGACTCTTTCTAATGGAAGGCTGTTTTGCAGCTCAAATCTAAGGAATTAATGAAATTTTGTGAAAAAAAAAATTAGAGCAACAAAGAATTAAATTTTATCTTAACTCTAAGAACGCAACAAACATTAAAAAATGTGTGTGTGTACTATATGTATAATGTGTACATAGAAAACATATACATACGTTCATAGTTTCATTGGTACTTTATACTCCTTAAAAAAGTAATAATAGAGCTAGAGTCCATTACTGACCAATTTTCCAAACTTGGTGTGTATGATTGTTTACTAAGCCCTCATATTCCCCTATCATGCTGCAGTATTATAATACCTAGATAGAGTCAATGAATGTGCTTATTAGTCCTAACAGTGGTGGTTCATCGTGTGCAGATCTAATTTTGATTATCTAATTCCTAGATATTTAAAGCTACTTTGCTCATCTTCATATCTTCTACCTATTTTGCTGCTTGTAACAGATACCAGAAACTAAGAAGAGGAGATGAAATTTAAATTTCACTATTTTTGCACTGCTCAGCAAACTTTGAAGATAAATGCAAAATCCATAAAACATAATCTTTTTAGAGCCCCACTTCCCTAACTTGAGGGAAAGAAGGGAACACTAGAAAAAACAGACAAGAAATACCCAATTCCTAAACAAAATCTCTTAACTCTACCTTTGAAATACATCCCAAACCTATGTCCCATCATTTCCACACACTCTGAAACCATCATGATGTCTTTGAATATTTTTTCCCTAATATCCTCATAACGTGTCTCTCTACTTCTGCATTTGCTCCCTCCTCACCTCACCATGGTATTTTACCCAAACCCAGAAATTCAAGTGATCATTTCAAAATTGAGTCAGCTCTTGCGTCTCTGCTTAAAACCATTAGTGGATCCCTATTTATTTCAAAATAAAAGCCAAAGTCTTTCCATGGCCTACAAGGTGTCGGGTAATCCAGGCACTGTTAACATTTCAGTAAACGGTCATTCTTGTCTCTTGTTCAAACCTTCATGGCTTTCTTGCTGTCCTGGCAACAAGATGGGCATCCTCTTTCCTGCAGGTTTTTGCACTTGCTGTTCCTTCTTCGTGGAACACCCTTCCTTCAGATATCCACATGTACTGCTTCTTTCCCTTCTTTCTAATCTCTCCTTAAGCATTACTTTTTCAGGGACACATTCCCTAATCATTTTGTCTAATGGAACTGGCATTCTTACCTTGCCTTGTTTTCTTTCTTAAGATTGTCATCACTTTGCAGAGTATGTGTTTTCCTGCTTTAAAAGAAAATTGTTTCTTGTTTGCTTCCTCTAGTAGATGTGAGTTTTAGGAGAACAGAGGCATTTTTTGGATCACTGACATATAGCTCCAGCATACAGAGCCATGGCTGGCAGTGGTAGGCACTCAGCCAGTATTTGGTGAATGTATGAGTGAATAAAAATAGTGAAAAACAATGGTAATGATATAAATTTATTTTTACTGCTTTTCTCATAAGGCTACCAGTGTTGTATTTTCTTTCCTTATTCTTCCCATCAGAAAATAAAGATAGATAAAATATCCACTGAGCACAGATAGGTGAAATGAGGCTTTGGGGTCCATGTGCCATATCTCAGACATTATCCCAGGAGCTCTGGAACCAAGGAAATATTTGTAGCTACAATACCATGTATGTTGGCAACTATACTTTCTGATGTTACTGCAATTGAATAGTATTCAGTTACATTGTGTGTTTAAGAGACTTTTGTGACCAGTTCAGACTATAAGCATGATTTGCAAAACTACTTTACGTTTTAAACAACTGATTTATAAATAGACTTTGGAGCTCAAGCCGCCTGAAAGATGAGCACTGCCTGTGTTCTTCCCTCTGCTTCCTTTCTTTCAGTTGTGTGGCTACCAACTCCCTTCTGGGCTACAAGACATAGCACTGTTTCCAAGATCTCTCAGTATCTCCTATCATGATGAGATAATATTCAATTAGTTCCTTAGTTACGGGTTCGAGAGAACTTGGCATTTATTTCATAATGAAAAATAGTTATAGGTAGATGATTCTTTATATGCATGTTTTCCACTGGTTTTGAAATACCTTCTTTATTCACTTTAAATATGGCTAAAATAAATCCGTAATATTTTGAGTGCATTTTCTTGCTGCTATTATTGTATTTATTATTAAAGTTTCAAAATCCTACGGAATTTGAGTTTGATTTGTAAGCTCTGTGATGGCATTCTACGTCTGTTTTGTTCAAAATGTTATCTCCACTGTCTAGCATAATGCCAGGAACATTATAAGCTACAGTCTATATTTGTTGAATGCAAACCAATACTTCCAGAGAATTGTCATTCCAAAGACTTAGTAGCATAAGAAACCTAGAGTGAGTAATATTCTACTCAATACTAGTGAAATTAAGTACAAATAGGTAGAGTACCTCCTTCTTTACTTTTCTTCCAAGTATAGAGGACTTTCTGAAATCAGAGAATTGATTAATGAGTTTTTGACATAATAATATATAACCAGGTAGCAGGAATCAGTAATCCCTTATTGATCTTCTATTCTTTAAAAATTGCAAGAAAATGAAAAAAACAAAACAAAAACCCAGAGGTCCAAAAAGTCTTAAACAGTATAACTTACTGAGTCATCTTCTGTAATATTTAAATTCTGGAGTGAGAGCAAGGTTCAGCTCTTGAGCTACAGCTGCTTTTTGATAAAGGATGTTGGTTCATGCTGCCAGTATTATACCTATCTCTAATAGTGAAAAGTATAATGTGATACCTGAGATGTTGGAATAGGTAAGGCAGTGTTCATACTTGTGGACAGACCTATAGAAATAGACCAGACTCTTTCAGAGTGCATTATTCATTTTCATATTCTTGCCTTTACCTGTTTGGGAAGTCTGTTTTCTAACCTTCTTTCAAGGCTTGTCATCTCCTTCATATGTCCATAGTATGCATTTCTCAGAGGCCAAAAAATTAGTGCATATTTTGTATTGCAAATGGCATTGTTGACTTTAAATGAGGCTTTGACCTTTCATGTGATGCTGGGCAGGAAGTTTACAGTTTCCTCATTTAACAAATGAAGGACTTGGACAACATTTTTTGAAATTTCGCTGAACTTAAAATTCAGCATAGCAGATATATATTATATGTGACTACTTGAGGCATATAGCTGATGTTAATTTGTTTTATTGCATTTTGTAAATGACCACATTATTATTTCCTTTCAAAGAAAAAAATAATATTACATTCAAATGCCTGTATGTTTAGGAGAAACATTTCAAAACTCTTAAGGTTGAAATCAGGGTGTCTTACAGATAGTCTTTTTACTTTCAGCAGTGTTTCTCATAATGTGAGAATATTTGTGGACCTAAGATGTGAAACTGATTAGCTCTTTGTCCAATTTAAAAAAAAAAAAATCTTTACCTGAGGGAAAGGGTATTCATCAGAAGTGTTCTAGCAGATGATACATTTTTGGGAATGAAACTGATAGAAGCAATTAACAGTTTTTTCTAAGTTGACTATGCTACTACTATCTTCTTATGCAATGATAATACTTTTCTGACAGAGTAGAGAGCAAAATTACTTTGGTCTTATTTCCTTTAACCAAACCTTAAATATCCCTTCAGAGAATAGATAGGAAAAAGAATTCTGCTTCTCAGACCTCTTAAGTATATAGATTTTGTTTTTTAAGAGGATGTTCACTCCTGCATGCCAAACCAAAGGATAAAAACTTTACCTATCTTTAATCCTTAAAGGAAAATTTACATAAAATTGCTACATACTATATATAGTATACTAAAGTGATAACTTCCTGGATTAATTTTTAAGAAAATATCAAGTTTATTGAAAAATGAGATAATAATGAGTCATTTTAGTAAGTAAAGGAAGTAAAGTCTAGTTTTGAAAATGACAGATTTGCTAGGAGAATACAAAGTTGATGAGTCTAGGAAATCCAAAGAAATTTCCTGATTTATTTTCTCTATTTCTCAGTGAATGCAAAGGTCCATTTATTAAGATACTAATACTACATAAATTAAAATGTCTTTGAAGTCAGGCTACTATCATTAGGATAATTCCTCAAACAAGCTGGTGTATAAATAGGATTATAATTTAACAGATTAATACTGATTATGAAAAATCTTGAGACTTTTTCAGGACTTCAGTTTAATGAAATATTGACTGACAGTAGATGTATATACACGGAGATATAAAACATTTTACTCATGCCTGTAAAAATTGTCCAGTTGACCCTTGAACAACACAGGTTTGAACTGCTTGGGTCCACTTATACACAGATTTTTTTTTTTTTAATAAATACAATGGAAATGTATTTTCTCCTCCATATGATTTTCTTATTAATATTTTCTCTAGCTTACTTTATTGTAAGACTACAACATAGAATACATATACAAAGTATGTGTTGACTGCTTATGTTATCGGCAAGGCTTCTGGTCAGTAGTAGGCTATTAATAGTTAAGTTTTGAGAAGTCAAAAGTTATACATAGATTTTTGACTGTGAAGAGAGTCAGCATCCCAACCCCCACATTGTTTCAGGGTCAGTTCAGTATCGTTTCTTAATAGTAGGTAGCAGTGACTTCAAAGGACCATAGATCTCTTTGTCAACATACACATTGACAAAATTATTATAACCATGAGTTTAATGTGCTAATTCAATTTTTACCTAGAACTTCAGTTTGTTCTATCACTACAGTAGATACATGAATCAAATTTTAGGGATATCAAAGAGAGAAAAGAGCAAATTTATGTACATAGCTATGGTAACCCTACACCTTATTTGATAGGCCTTAAAAGACATTTTACCACTGCTTTCTTCTTACAGATGATTTGTACATTGTAAGAGCCCTTTTTGAGAAATGTCTCACCATACACACAGAATTTATAGTTACTAGTATTTCCTAATACATATTTAGAAAAAAAAAGAGTTGATATATTACTAGGATTACATATGGTTAAAAAGTTAAAAAATATATTTAAAAAAAACCCTGATGTTTCCAATTTCCACTTTAACATGTAAGGAGCTTACCATCCCAACAAGTGAAACACTGAACAAATTGAAAAAATCAACAGCTCTTCTTAGTTCTGTCAGAGAAGTGACATCAGAGGGCAAACCACTGCCCCCAAAAGTGGAGAGACAGGCAAATATAGAGAACCATAACTTATCAGAGCAGAAACCCACAGAAGTAGAAACATCCAAAGGAACCAGTGCCAGGGTAGAGAAACCTGAACTGTAAAACAAATTGCTGGAGGCTCAGTGTGGATGTCATAGAGTAAAAAACCCAGGGGGACACAGGTATGGGGATTCCCCCTGCCTTTCATGAGTTCCACCTCCAGGTGATCTACCAGGTACCCTCAGTAAATATCAGAGGAAAGTCCCCTTGTACTTCAGTAGGGGGAGAGATGAACCATTTTGAAATACGCCAGAACATTCTGTTCTTCTTAATAAGGCCTGCTTTCAAAAGAAACTATTTTACCAGAGCCCAAAATACCTGGGAGAAGGGCAGTTCCCAACTTTAGCTCCCTCTAACCTTCTATGTTCAAACAGTTCAAAGAAACTGAACATGTATTAGATGCAGAATCAAATATGGCACGAATGTTGGAACTATCACACCAGGAATTTTTAAAAACTGTGGTTAATGTATGAAGGGCTTTAATGAAAAAAGTAGACATCATGCAAGAACATACGGATAATGTAAGCAGAGAGATAGAAATTTTAAGAAACAAAAAAACGTTAGAAATCAAAAATATAGAAATGAAAAATACCTTGATATACTCATTGGTAGACTGGATATGACTGAGGAAGTAATCTCTGAGTTTGAGACTCTGACTGAAAACTTCTAAAACTGACAAGTAAAGAGAAAATGTGCAGGGGAAAAACACTATCCAAGAACTGTGGGACAATTACAAAAGATGTGATACAGACATAATGAGAATATGAGAAGAAGAAGAAGAAGAAGAAGAAGAAGAAGAAGAAGAAGAAGAAGAAGAAGAAGAGAGAAAGGAACAGAAGCAATATTTGAAGCAGTAATGATTGAGAATTTTCCCAAGTTAATGTCAGACACCAAACCACAGATCCAGGGAGCTCAGAGAACACCCAAGTTGGATAAATACCAAAAAAGAAAATAAAAATAAAAACAAAAAAGCAAAACACTACATGTAGGCATATCATATTCAAACTTCTGAAATCAAAGATAAAGAAAAATTCTTGAATAAGCCAGAAGAGAACTACACCTCCACCTATAGAGGAGCAAAGATAAGAATTAAATCCGACCTCTCCTGGGACACCATACAAGCAAGAGGAGAGTAGAGGGAGACATTTAAAGTGTTGAGAGAAAAAAAACCCACCAACCTAGAATTCTGTACCCTCTGAAATTATCTTGCAAAAGTGAAGGAGAAATAAAGAGTTTTCTCGGGCAAACAAAAATTGAGGGAATTCATTGACAGTAGATTTCCTTGCAAGAAATGTTTTTAAAAATTCTTCAGGGAGAAAGAAAATGACATAGATAAGAAACTAGGGTCAACATAAAGAAAGGAAGAACATTAAAGAATAAATAACTGAAGGTAAAATAAAACCTTTTCTGTTTCATTTGTTAATTCTAACATATAACAGTTCATTCAGAATAACAATTTACTAAGTGTATAAGTGAAATAAATGACAGAAATGATACAGAAACAAGAGGAGAAATTAAGAATATTTTGTTATTATAAGGTACTTGCATTACCCAGGAAGTGGTATAGTATTATTTGAAAGTGAACTTGAATTAGTTGTAAACATATATTGCAAACTCTAAGGCAATCACTAAAGACAGTTTAAAAAGAAGTAAAACTACTATGCTAAGAAAGAAGAAAAAAAGGAAACCTATAAAAAGCTCAATTAGGGGTACATTGGTGGTCAGTTAAGCATCTGACTCCTGGTTTTGGCTCAGGTCATGATCTCACAGTTTGTGAGTTCGAGCTCCCACTGTTAGTGTAGAGCCTGCTTGGGGTTCTCTCTCTCTCTCTCTCTCTCTCTCTCTCTCTCTCTCTCTCTCTCTCTCTCTGCCCCTCCCCTGCTGTCTCTTTCTCTCTCTCAAAAATTAATAAATGAACATTAAAAAAAAGCTCAATTAAAAACATAAAAGAGAAAAAGAGTGTGGAAGACAAAAATAGGAACAGACCAAAGGCAATAATTAGAAAACAGTAGTAAATATGGCAGATATTAATCAACTATATCAATAATCACCTTAAGTATCAATGGCCTAAATTCACCAATTAAAAGATAATCAGAGTGGATCAAGAAAACAAGACCCAACTACATATTATCTAAAAGATGCTTACATTAAGTATAAAGATAGATGCAGGTTAAAAGTGAAGAAATGCAGAAATATATAGCATGTTAACACTAATTAAAAGAAAAGCTGGGGTAGCTGCTTTAATTTCAAACAGAGCAGACTTAAGAGTGAAGAAAACTATCAGACATAAAAAAGACATTGCTTAATGTTAAAGAAGTCAACACTCCAAGAAGACATAACAGTCCTTAATGTGCATGCATCTAACAACAGTGTCAAAATACCTGAGGCAAAAACTGATAGAGCTGCAAGGAAAAATAGATGAATCCCCTATTATAATTGGAGACTTTAATGCTCCTGTGTCAGAAGTGGACTGATCCAGCAGGCAGAAAATCACTAAGAATATAGTTGAGCTCAATAGCACCATCAATCAACTGGATATAATTGACATCTATAGACTACTCCATCCAACAGCAGTAGATTACATATTCTTTTCAAGTTCTCATGGAACATTTAACCAACACAGACCATATTTTGGGCCATCAAACATACCTTAACAAGGTTAAAAGAATAGAAATTATGCAATGCCTGCTCACAGATCACAAGGGAATTGAGCCAGAAATCAATAATAGGAAGATCATTGGAAAATCCCAAATACTTGGAGATTTAACAACATACTTATAAATAGCACATGGATCAAGGAAGGAATCACAAGATCTATAAAAATATTGTGAACTACTCTAGTTGACATTGATTTGTCATGCAGTTCCAGTGCTACTTATGGTTTTACTGTCTGCTTACTTCATTTTTTGTGATTTCTTGCTGTCAGAGATTTCACTGAGGACCTCAGACCACATTGTTAAAAAAAAAAAAGGTGCAAAGAAGTTATTATAAATCTGAAAAATGTTTGAACTAAATGAAAATGAAAATAAAAGTTATCAAAGTTTGTGTGATGCAGTGAAAATAGGGCTTATAGGGAAATTTATAGCATTGAATGCATATATTAGAAAAGATCTAAAATCAATAATCTAAGCTTCTATTTTAGGAAACTAGAAAAAAAGCAAATTAAATCCAAAATAAGCAGAAAAATAAAAAATTAGAAGAGAAATCAATGAAAATGAAAATAATAGAGAAAACCCAACAAAACTGAAGGTGGGTCTTTGAAAATTTCACTAAAATAGATGAGCCTCTAGCCAGTTAACTAAGATAAAAAGACACAAATGACTAATATTAGAAATAAAAGAGAGGACAGCACTACAGATCCCATGGACATTAAAAGGTTAATAAAAGAACCACTATATGTGCACAAATTTGGTAAATTAGATTAAAAGGACGAATTTTTTAAAGGCACAGTCTGCCAAAACTCACACAAGAAGAATTAGCAAATCTAAATAGAACTATATCTACTAAAGAAATTGAATCTAGAATTTATAACCTTCCAAAAAAGAAAGCATCAGACCCATATTGGTTCACTGGTGAACTCTGTCAAACACTTAAGGAAGAAATTATACCAATTGTCTATAATGTCTTTCACAGAACTGAAGCGGAAGGAATACTTCCTAACTTATTCTGAGGCCAACATTACCCTAATACAAAACTAGACAAAGACATAGAAAGAAAACTACAGAAAAGAAAACTACAGAACAGTATCTCTCATGAACACAGATACAAAAATCCTTAACAAAATTATTAAATCTCACAATATATAAAAAGAATCATACACTATGACCAAGTTAGATTTATGTCAGGTGTGCAAGTTTGGTCCAATGTGCAAAAGTCAATTAATGAATTGATTGCATTAACAGATTAGAAGAAGAAAAACTATATCATCGTATCCATGGATATAAAAAAAAGCATTTCACAGAATCCAAAGCCTATTCATGATAAAACGTCTCAGCAGACTAAGACTAAAGGGAAACTTCCTCAGCATGATGAAGAACATCTACAAAAAGCCTACAGCTAACATCACAGTTAATGGTAAGAAACAAAATTTTCCCAAGATCAGGAACAAGGCAAGGATGTCCCCTCTTATGACTGCTTTTCAACATAATAATGGAAGTCCTAGTTAATGCAGTAAGCCAAGAAAAGGAAATAAAAGGTATATAAATTGAAAAAGAAGAAATAAATCTGTTCTCAGATGACATGATCTTCTATGTAGAAAACCTGAAATAATCAACAAAAAAAATGTCCTGCAACTAATAAGCAATTACAGCAAGGTCGCAGAGTACAAGGTTAATATACAGAAGTCAATCACTTTTCCTATATATCGACAATGAGCAAGTGGAGCTTGAAGTTGAAATCACATTACCGTTTACATTAGTATCCCCCCCAAATGAGGTGCTTAGGTACAAATTTAACAAAATAGGTACAACCTCTGTAGAAGGAAGACTACAGCATTCTGATGAAAGATACCTAAAAAAGAAATGAATGGAGAGAAAGTCCATGTTTGTGGATAGGAGGACTCTATATTGTCAAGTTTTCAGTTCTTCCCCACCTGATCTATAGATACAACACAATTTCAATCAAAATCCCAATATTTGTGAATATCAACAAATGGATTATAAAGTTTATATGGAGAGGCAGAAAATTCAATATTCAGACACAATATTGAAGGAGAAGAATAAAGTTGGAGGACCAACACAACTCAACTTCAAATCTTACTATAAAGCTGCAACAATCAATACAGGCTGGTATCAGTGAAAGGATCAAAAAACGGATCAGTAGAACAGAACAGGAGCCCAGAAATAGATCCACATAAATACAGTCAACTCATCTTTTACAAAGGCTAAATAAAGGCTGTACAATAAAGATAATCTTTTCAGAAAATGGTATGGAAACAACTGGACATCCACATGCAACAACATGGATGTAGACACAAACCTTACACTTTTCACAAAAATGAACTCAAAATGGATCACAGACCTAAATGTAAAATGCAAAACTATAAAACTCCTAGATATGACATAGGAGAAAACCTAGATGAGCTTAGATATGTCGATGACTTTTTACCTACAATACCAAAGACATGATTCATGAAAGTAATAATTTTTAAGCTGAACTTCTTTAAAGTTAAAAAATTCTGCCCTGCTAACGTCAATGTCAAGAGAGTGAGGATACAAGTCACAGACTGGGAGAAACTATGTATAAAAGACTCATCTGATAAAGGACTGTTAACCAAAACATACGAAGTATACCTCAAATTCTCAACACTTTAAAAAAATGAGCAACATAATTTTTAAAATGGGCAAAGACCTGAACAGATACCTCACCAAAAAAGGTATATAGATGAAAGTAAGCATGTGAAAAATATTCAACATCATGTGTCATTAAGGAATTGCAAATTAAAACAACAATGATATTCTACTACATACCTGACACACCAAATGCTGGGAAGGATGTAGAGTGACAAAAAGCCTTGCTTGCTGGTGGGCATGCAAAATGGTACAGCCACTTTGGAAGAAAGTTTGGTAGTTTCTCACCAAATTGAACTTGTTCTTACCATACAATCCAGCAGTTGTACTCCTTGATATTTACCCAAAGGAGTTAAAAAGTTATGTCCACACAGAAACCTGCATATGGTGTTGATAGCGGCTTTCTTTATAATTGCCAAAACTATCTTTCAGTGAGTGAATGAATAAATAAACTTTGGTAGTCAGACAATGGAATATTATTCAGCACTAAAACAAACAAAAAAATGCTATCAAACCATAAAGAAACATGGAAGAAACTCAAATGCATATTAAATAAGCCATTCTGTCTGAGACCAGTTGTAGGACACTCTGAAAAAGGCAAAATTATGTAGATAGCAAAAAGATCAGTGTTTTTCACAGATTGGGGGTAAGAAGGGATGAATAAGCATGGTATAGAGAATTTTTAGTATAGAGAAACTACTCTGTAATATACTACAGTGGTGGATACATCTGTCAAAACTCACAGAACATACAACGCCAAGAGTGAGCCCTGATGTAAACTATGGACTTTGGGTGATAATGATGTATCAGTGTAGGTTCATCAGTTATAATAAATGTGCAACTCTGATGAGGGATGTTGATAGGGAGAGTGTGCATGTGTGTAGCTATGTACTTTCTGCTAACTTTTAGAGTGAACCTGAATTTTCTCTAAAAAAATAAAGTTTATTAGTTAAAAACACAAAGCAACCTGAAAAAAAAAAAACCTCTAAATGGATAAAAGGGAAATAAATTAGGCAATACAAGTATGTCTTCTCTTTATTATGGGTAGCTGTAATGTTTCGATTCAAGTCAGTTTTCCAACCTGAAGTTGAGGAAAAATGACTTCATCTCCTTCTCAACTGACCTACAACCATACTTACAATAAACAAGTAGCATTAGTCCTTCATAAAAAGGCAAGTGGAAGAGGAGGCAGGGGATGTCCCGAGGCAGCTGATAGGCATAATTCAAGTGGCTTCATTTGGTGCCCATGGTACATCAAAGACTACCAGCCAAATTCATGTACCTACAGACCCCATGCCTTTTCTCAGAGTGTTGAAGATGAAAAAGACTTATTTGGTTTTATGTGAGGATCCCCCTCCTGTCACTCCTCAAAAACGGAGGGGATATATCTTCTTCATTTAGGAAATGACTGCTTATCATAGAAACTTATTTTTAGTCAGCTGTTACACCGACGTGATTTATGTCACCTCTGACCTGCTTTCTGATAAAGCATGACTTCATTCATGGCTCTGGACATGACCTGTGTACACTGACCTGGCATAAACCTGGAGTGTTAAGTCATTTCATTGGCACTTGCTGGAGGGAAGATTGACATCCCACTATAAGACTGTCTGCAGTAAGGTTCTGTAAAGCAGCTGCATTCCTAGTGAGACCTGATTAAATTTATCCCACTATTAAGTTCTTCAGTATTACTCATCTTTCTCAAAAGGTAAGAGGTTTTTTGCATGCAGTGTATATAGCTTTTAATGGCCAAATGAGCTGAAATAACATGCATATACTGCTGGTTATTTATTTGTTTTCCTTCCCGTCTTTATTGGTTCATTCTTGGAGGTTAGAATAGGTTTGCCTTTCTGGTCAGTTGACAAATGACCCTTCTTAGGAATGACATTTTCATATCACCAAGTATAGGAGTTAGATGTTCCAATTTTCATGTACCTTCTCATCTGCTTAGAACCAATGAAGAATCAAGACATTCAATATTGATTTCCATGGTCTATGAACCAGTGTCAACTTGGCACAAAGGACTTTTCCCAGACATTCTTCTCTGAAGGCAGTCAGTGGCTTCCTTTTCTCCAAATTCCACTCTGCTTGATGATGATTTAAAAATGGTGACTTTTCTTTCACTATCTAGAATTGTTGCCCCACATTCCGAAACCGCAGTCATTAATACATAGAAGAAAATACAAATTCTTACATACTCCTCTTTTCTGCTCTTATATATTCACATATATAAAATATGTGTTCTATAATTATTGAGCTCTTTCCTTTTAAAATATATAGTTTCTTTGTTTTACTAGGTAGCTAAGTTATGTTTATTGTAGAGCTTATTTCCTGCACTCTGGAATGACACTCAAAAAAAAAAAACAACAACTTTCTGAAATCTAAATATGCTCTATCATTTACTATCATTCCATTATCACAAATAGCATTTCACATTCTAATTGATATTATCCTCTTATCATTCTTTATAATTCAAATGCTCATATCTTTCCTCCATGTTAAAGTTGCTTTCGCTAACGACCTCCTGTCCTACTGTAATTTTCATTCCTTGTTTGCCTCTATAAAAGTAAGTTCAAAAATAAAGTCTATTCTTCTATAAATTATTATGCCTATTTCTATTTCTACCTAGAATATTTTAAAGCCCTTAACAAAGTTTCCATTATTTATTAGTCCCCTACTCTAAACTGTGATCTATATACTCTGGTTAAGTCTTTTGTTATTTTTTTGGAGTTGTGTGTATATATTTCTGTCTTTGTGGTCGAGATTTGTAAGCTCTCAATTTAGTAACACTTAATATGCTTTTATAGGAGGTTTTTTTCCCTGAGAATTTCTTGATGTTTTTTACCTTGTTATGTGATGAAAAATATGCATCAGAGCACCACAGCATAGCACAAACCGTACTTTTCTACTTGCTTGCACTCTTCCATTTTAGATGAATTGGTAATAGACAACCAACTATTCTATTTTGGTTTCTACAACACAGAGGTTGCTAGGTGACTTTAATTCCTTTCAACAAGAGGACAATAAACAATAAATTCATGCTATTTAGATGTATGTATTCCACCTAGAAGCTGTAGCAAATAAAAAATGATTTAAAACAGTTTCTAAATATGCAGTTCTATATAGACCACCCCCTACATCTCTGTAACATTGTATCAAATGTTTTTTTTTTAATTATGCTGCTATTTCTTCCTTATGATTTTGCTTATTCCTAAGAGATCAGCTATACTAAGTAGCAATAGTTGAACATTATCTCCAGGAAATTTAATATATGAAAATCCCATTTAATATGAACATGATAATTTGGTGAAAAACTATGATGTCAAAATTTTGTTATTTAAGTACCTATTTGAGTTTCTCATTCATTTATATGATTCTCCAGTCTTAAGTGTGATTACAACTTTTTATTCTAAAGATCTTTAGGGAGAAAGATATTTAAATTCTGTCATCCTGGTCATTACTTGAAGTTAACTTCGTATTTTCATTTTTGATAATTTTAATAATGTCATACAATATTTTTGTAATTTTTGTTTCATTTTGAAAATTAAAAAGAAAAACCACTTTCATCTTTAAATTCTCATTTCTTCCCCCATGATGTTGCTTGCTAACTGCCAAAATTCATAATTAACATTTTATCCAACAACAAGTAGTAGATTTAAGTGCAAACACTTAAAGAAATGCTTAATGCTTTTTTATTTTTAAAAAAAAAATTTTTTATGTTTATTTTTGAGACAGAGAGAGACAGAGCATGAACAGGGGAGGGTCAGAGAGAGAGGGAGACATAGAATCTGAAACAGGCTCCGGGCACCGAGCTGTCAGCACAGAGCCCGACGCAGGGCTGGAACCCACGGACCACGAGATCATGACCTGGGCTGAAGTCGGACGCTCAACCGACTGAACCACCCAGGCGCCCGCTTATGCTTTTTAAAATCTGTATTTAAGAATTATACAAACAGCCTGAGCTGATAGGCAGCAGGTATACATGAATGTGGCTATTCTGATTGTTACCGAAATATTTCCAAAATAGCCAGAGAATTCTTCCCTAAGATACTGTGACTCCCTTTGCATGACTCCCTGGATCTCTCCAAAATCATGTAACTAAAATAATAATATATAGCCTGTAGATGGGCTCTAAAACCCTCCTCCAGCCCTATGACCCATGTTTCATCATGCCAGCTATAACTATTTTTGCTACCACTCATGTCCATGGCAAGAGAATCACCATTTATTTGTCTTAATTTCATGGTTAAAAAACTGTTTTTAAGAAGATCTTATGATAAAAGTATTTTATATCATCATAATGACACTTCAATTTTGCAAAATGCTTAATTTGTTTTTAACGGTCCTGGTAAGCATAGCTTCAGAGTTTTCCTGTATGTTCTGCATCTTTTCAGTGTAATATTCCATTTTAACAAAATAAAATTCGAATCTTTGAGAAATTTGTGGAGTTTCCATTCTCCTTTCTTTGCCTTTAATTAGAAAAAGGACTTGATAACATTTCCTTGTTTAATTTTAGAGCGCAAAATGTAGACAGTATTATAACTGAAGCAATATTGCTTTTTACAAATAGTAATAAATCAAGTGTTGGCAGTTTTACATATAATATAAAATTTTATTTATACAGTTTGTCATCTCGTCAAGCATTAGAATTTTTTCCCATTGATCCTTTGATGTTTGTGTTGATGTTATTAATGTAATGGCTTTAAACTTTAGCTCACATAGCCCATATGACTTCTAGCATTTTTACATGAAGATATTCTTTGGGCTGTTGAATAATTTATATCATAATTAATGATTTAAAATTTTATTCTTTTACTTTCCATCTGTCCTAAAAAAACTGGGTTAGTATATACTAATAATTTATTAAATATACTAAAGTATATACTAAATAAATATAGTAAAATTTAATAATTTTACTAAAGAGTAAGGAGAATGAACTCACCTTAAAAATAGCTAGGTTAATGTTGCAGATTTGAAACAGTTTTTTAAAAAGCACAGTCTACCAAGTTATTGATCCACAATCTATGGCTGTTATAAATGGATGTAATTAGCAACTGACTCTAAATGAACCATGGTAGTAGCTTCATTACTCTGAAAAATTCATTACAGCACTTTATAACATGAAATTGCCATATCTGAAGGAATAGAACACATATTGTATATTCTAGAATAGAACATACATGTAAAAATTTCTTTGCAATCAATGATGAGCATCGTGGCCATTGCTTACAGTTACATATTATAATGTAAGAATTATTTATTATAAGGTTTTAATGTCATATAAGCATATTTAAATTGGGATAAATCTACTAATATAATTTTGCTAATTATTTACACCTTGTTCATTTTTGCAATACCTCCTTTTCTAAAATACATGTATTTGTTCCATCCATATCAAATTAGATAGTATCTAAGTCATAGAATCATAAAGCCTAAACCTGATTTGGAACAGAGATAATACAATTCAGCATTCTGTAGACTTCTCTAGTCCTCATTTTCCTCAAGTGACTGGCTCAAGATCATGAAGTTATGGAGGATTAATGTCAAAATTAGAACCTGAGATGGATTTATACTTTGGTTATATCTTCCATCTTCCCACTTCCTTAGTTTGTTTATGGGTTTGTAAGGGTTATGAGAGAGAAATTTCTTTTGAGATTCAGCTCAAAACCTAGCTCCCAGTAGAATTATTGTCCTGCAGTCAACCATATAAATACAGTTGCCAACTCTCCAAGTTCTGTGTGTGAAGAAAAAAGGAAATGACAGACAAGCCATTAAATAGGTACACATGCTTTTCTTTACCTCTTTCCTCTCTTTCACCACATGAAATTTCTAGACAGGATCCCCCAAATGCTTGGATGTTAGGAATGGCAATTCTGTTACAGGGAATTGTAAACCACGTTCTCTGTTGGCTTTTCAGAGTTAAAATATTGGGCACATCTCTGTTTCTTTATAATAGCCCAGTCTCAGACCAAAGAGGTCAAATATTAGCAGGTGTCAGAATGTCAAAGAAATGTTTTCATCTCAGATGAAAAAATTTATATGTGGGTTATTTTCTGTTTGAATTTTATTCAGTGTTTTCTTCTAATTTGGTGTCTCCATCTTGGTTTTTAAAAATATCTGTTCCATCATAACTTTTTGTTTGTTTCTGAAAGATATATAAATTGATCTGATAATTACATAAAATACCAAATGAATTTATGTCTGTCTATCTACATTTCTGTGATTCATTATTTTTTTTAATTAATTAATTATTTATTTATGAGAGCACACATGCATGGCGGAGGGACAGAGAGAGAGGGAAAGGGAATCCCAAGCAGGCTCTACACTGTCAGTGCAGAGCCCATTGTGGGGCTCAGTCTCACGAACCATGAGATCATGACCTGAGCCCAAATCAAAAGTGGGTATGTAACCACTTGAGCCACCCAGATGCCCCACTGTGGTTGGTTCTTAAAATAATTTCTTTGTGTAATGGAAATACGGTGCCAAACAATTTACAGCTTCTGCCTAATAGTTCAGCTTTGTTTGGCAGTTTTAGATTTTTAAAGATTATTGATTAGAAACACCCTTGTTTGGTGCATATTTGTTTTTAGCGTAGTGGAATTTGTTCTTTCAAGGCTTACTGAATTTTTCCTTGGAGTCACCACTTTGTCTCTGTTAGGAAGTTTAGGGAGTAAATATGCATGAAAACTTCCTTTAGTTTTCTTCTTAGAGTTTTAACTGCTATAGTGATTTTTTTTTTTAAGCATTAATAGAATAGTCATTTCTGCCAAGCAGCTGACATTCTGAAATAGCACTTCCCTTTGGGCACCATACAGTTGGGATCATGTACTTGCAGAGAAAGGGTATGGGAGGGAGTAAGGGGGAGATGGAGGAGGAAAACCATTTTATGGGCATATCCTGCTGATGTCAGTAACCTGCTTTCAGTGAACTCCAGTGTGACCCCATTTAGACCTGGAGGAGGATCACATTTGAGCAGGGGAGCAGCTGAGGCGGCATCACAACAGAAGGAAACACCTATTGCTGGGAGCTTTGAAGAGACATGCAGTGAGGATGGACAGGTAGCACAAAGGGGAAAGGAAGGACTAGATCCATCAGGATAAACATAGTTTGTGATCAAAGTATTCATGACTTTTGATCAGTGATTGAAAGGACAATGTTTAAGGCCCCAAAGAGAGATTTCTGTACATGATGCATAGTTTGTATTGATATATACATGTTTATAGGTAAAGTAACATGTTTATAGGCAGAGAAAAATTTTACTTTGATTTTGAGAGAAAGTGTCTGCTTCTAGGGTTTGAAATACAGAATAATTTCTCTTTCACCAAAATGAAATGTTTCCTTCATTGAATCTCTTCTACCTGGTCAGAGGTTTATGAAGCATGGTAGCTAAGAGCACAGGCTCTGGACGTCCACCACCTACAAAGTGTGTGCTAAAGGACACAGCTGACAATATTTTGAAGATTAAATGGCTAAGAATGCATTCAATACATCTTAGCAATTTTTATTGTCATTGTTTTTTTTAATCTACATTATAGAAAATACTGTAGAGAGTAGATACTATCCTTTTAAGACACAGTGAATGGTTTATGAAGATTAAATGCCAGAATAGACTTTAATTTAGGAAACAAAAATCTGTCTTGGAACCACATTATCCTCAGAAAGATTACAACTTTGATCCTGAGGTTTATTTCATTAAAATAAAAATGTGGATATGTGTGTGGGAATGAGAACATTTAAACATACTCATAGGCTTTCCCTCTTAGATTATTTTTTCTCTTATGGCTCTTACTTTAACCTTTGTCTTCAGCAGTTGCCTTTGTGTTTGTTCTGTTTTGTCTTCTGGGTGATTTTTTGTATAATCTCAGTATATCAGGTCAGAGGGAAAACTGAATGTGTAAGCTGACTGACAATGTTTTGCATTTTCTTTGAGAATATTTACCATAGCATCCTAAATAGTATTAAACTTTTCTTTCAGCCAAGGTACCCAGCACATGAGTCATCCCTCTATTGATTTCTGAATGTTTCTATATTGGAGATTTTCCCAAACTGAACAGTGCCAGGATCATGGACTGTTGAAGAACTATGTTGTGACGAGAGATTTGTGGTCTCTTGTGGGTGTACATTCTAATTGTTGGGGTGGTTTCTTTTTTAAGGGGGCTGTTTGGGGCATAAAAAAGTGTAACTTCATGTTCTCCATGATAGTTTGCCAGCTGGTTTCCAGCCCACCAGATTACTGCTTGTAGTGACACTCATTTCTCTAGGACTCTTGATCTGTGCCAACCCTTAGTGGTACCACTAAGCCTGCTCACACCATTCTGAACCGAGGGCGCTGGTGTCCTGAGTGCCTGAAAGGATAGATAAAAATCTAATACCACTTCAAGGGACTTACAGCTAAAGTTCTGGTAAAGCTCCGAGTATAAAGAATATATTATTTTACTATGTAAGTTTTATATTATTTTAAGCAGAAAACAGGAGGGCAACTGTATGGTTCTGTTCTGTATTCCTTAACTTTCGAGCCATAAGTAAACCCAGCTTTAAGGAATCTAGGCGTATACAATGTCCCTCTTCTAATCTTTCCAATGCTTCTTTGATCCTTTCTAAAAACACAAGATATTTCATTGTCTCCAACCCTGACCTCTTGTCTGATAATTATTTATTTGGAATATAGAGGTTCTCAAACATATCATGTCAAGAATTTATTTTGTCATTTCAGATTTCTTTTCAGAATTATCTCTGGTTAATACCATTATTTTTCTTTGCAACTAAACTCAAAGCTTTACTACCACAACTGAGCCTTTCTTTTTCTCCCTATTTCTAGAATGTTAGTAAATATCCACTCCTTTCCCAATCAGTAATATTTCCCTAGTTGATCATTTTATTTTATTTCCTCTGCCACCCTCTTGTTCAGACTCACCTCTTGTTCAGTGTATCTGAACTACTGCAGTAAGTCCGTATCTTGTATTAATCACTTAGAAGCTAAATCTTCTACTACTTCATACTTACTAGGATGACTTTAAAAAAAAAAAAGACAATGTCAAGTGTTGGTGATGATAAGGAAAAATTGGAACCCTCATACATTGCTGACGGGAACGTAAAACAGCATAGCCACTCTGCAGAAGTTTGGCAATTCCTCAGAAGGTTAAATACGTAATTATCATATGACTCAGCAATTCCATTTCTAGGAATTCCACTTCTAAGAGAATTAAAAATGTATGTCCACACAAAAACTTACAAATAGTGAATACCTATGTTCAAAGAACATTATTCACAATAGCCTAAAGGTGGAAGCAACACAAATGTCCATCTACAGATGAATAGATAAAATGTGGTGTATACATATAATGGAAACTATTCAGCTTTAAAAAGGGAAGAAATTCTGACACATGCTACAACATGGACAAATCTTGAAGACATGCTAAATGAAATAGCCAGTCACAAAAGGGCAAATATACTTCTGTTTATATGAGTTACCTAGAATAATCAGATTCATAGAGACAAAAAGTAGAATTGTGTTTGCCAGGGGCTTGGGAGAGGGGAGACTGGGGAGTTTTTGATTTTTTTTTTTTTTTGGTATATTTATTTTGAGAGAGAGAGAAAGTATGCATGAGCATGGGAAGGGCAGAGAAGGAAGGAGAGGGAGAGAATCCCAAGCAGGCTCTGCAATCTCAGTGCAGAGCACAGAGCCTGATGTGGGGCTTGAACTCACAACCTGTGAAATCATGACCTAAGGTAAAACCAAACATTGGATGCTTAACTGAATGAGCCCCCCCAGGCACCCTGGGGAGTTCTTGATTCATGGGCAGAGAGTTTGAGTTCGAGAAGATGAAAAATTTCTAGATAAGGATGGATGGTTGCATAACAACAATAAGACTGCTTAATGCAACAGAACTATACACTTAAAATATGGTTAAAATGCTAAATTTTATGTTGTATATATTTGACCACAATATAAAAAGGCTTGTAAATGAATGTTCATAGCAGCATTATTTATAATAGCTAAAAAGTAGAAATAACCCAAATATCCATCATGAATAAAATGTGGTATTCCTAACAGTGGAATATTATTCAGCCATAAACAGGAGTGAAGTACTGATTGACACTAAACATAGATCAACTGAAAAAATTATGCTAAAAGAAAGAAACCAGACATAAAACAACCCACATTTTGAATGATTTTATTTATTTGAAATATCCAAAAGAAGTAAATACACAGAAACAGAAGGGGGATTAGCTGGAGGATGGATGAACGAGGACTGATTCCTAATGAGTAATGGATTTATTTGGGGAGTGATTAAATTGTTCTTGAATTTGGGTACCTGGGTGGCTCAGTCGGTTAAGCGTCCAACTTCAGCTGAGGTCATGATCTCACAGTTTGTGAGTTCAAGCCCCGCATCGGGCTGTATGCTGACAGCTCAGAGCCTGGAGCCTGCTTCGGATTATTTTCCCCTCTCTCTGCCCCTCCCCTGCTCATGCTCTGTCTCTGTCTCTCTCTCTCAAAAATAAATAGACATTTAAATAAATAAAATAAAATAAATAATTAAATAATTCTTGAATTTGATAGTGGCAACAATGGCAACTTTTTGACTGAAACCCACAGAATTGTACACTTTAAAAGAATTTTATGGCATGTGAATTATATCTCAATTTTTAAAAACTCAGTACACAACTTTTATGATGCCTTGTTTCTAAAGAAACAGCATGTCTATAGTCTTGGCTTACTATTTCTAGCTATGGAATTGTGAGAAAATCAAGTGTCCTCCCTTATTATGTAATATAGGGATAATAATAACTACCTCACCAGATGTTTGTGTTAAATGAGATAACATATGTAGTACATCAAGCACAGTGTCTGGCATTTACTAAGAACCCAGTAAATTTACTAGGACCCCTTGGGACATGGGCCTTCAACAGCTTTCAGTACTATTCCACATACTATTCCCAGATATTCCAGAAAATGGCCCAACTCATTTAGCCATTTATCACTAGTCTTTACATTCTGGCTCAAATCTGCCTCTTCATATTTTTCTAATGCTCCTTAATGGAAAGCCATCAGTCAGAATGGGCTTTTTAGTCTCCCTCAATTTGCTGAACTTTTTCTTGAAGCTGTGTCCTTGCCTGAAAACAATGCTCTTTCCCTGTTCCTGTCTTTTCTCTTTCACCCTGCCCTTAGAACTCAGGTGACTTTCTTCATGCATTAAACTCTCTCCCTTATTTAAATTCACGGTCATCTCTACTTTTGTAGCATCCAAGATTTTCACTACATGTTAGACTACTGAAGCCTCACTTGGTTATATTTTCAAAGCATGTGTCTTGTTAGGTGATCATATTAAAGTTTATATTCAATCTTTTGACTAATAAAATCCCTGAGCATGGGGACCACATGTTATAATGCTTTTACCTTTTTCATAGCATTTAGCACATTGGCTTGATATAGTATATTCTATATCAACATTTGCTATTTATAAGTTAAGTTAGTGTTGCATCTCAGTAAGTATAAGGCCTTAAATTAATGATTCTCACTCCTGGCAGCCCCTTAGAATTACCTGGGAAATAAAGCTTCATTTTAGCCCAGCACATCAGAATGTCTGCGCATGAGGCCTCAGCTTTTCCTGCAGGTGATACTATTGCAAACAAAGCTGAGAACCATTGGATTCAGTAGATGAAGTAATGAAGCCAGTAGGTCCCAAGACTAATTGATTGTCATGATCAAGATATGAGAATTGCTGATTAGGCAGAGGTCCTGGGGGCATTGCAAAGTCCTCTACAAATAACTAGTATTATATTATGGTGCATTTGGGAATTTTCACGGCTTTGAGAAATATCCTCCAGCCCTGAATTTTTTAACAGCCACTGGCTGTTAAAATATCCAGTTATGGACACCTATAACTTTTTAAACTTTACATAATAGCTTTCAGACTAGATGTACTTCTTGTTCCTTTTTGCCAACTTAAAAATACTCAAACTCTGTGTCTTTTCTAGGCTGGCCAACATCATCAGCAGACCCTCTCAAGATTGTCTACTCGCCCTTGCTCCTGTTGAGTTACCACCCTTGGAAGCAGGAGATGGGCTTTGCAGCAGCCAACAGGCCATGATCCAGGAGGAGCAGTAAGGGACAGAACTGCTGGTAAGACACTGGGGACAGTTGGTTCTTGGTTTCTAAGGAATATAAATTTATTCCTAATTTAATAGTCTCTCTTCTAACCTTCAACTCTAAATTTTTCTGTATTCCTTCAAATACCTTAATTATCTATGCTTTGGACATATGGGTTGGATTTTATGACCTATGAATTCCCTGAAGTTTTGTATTGACTTGTATGTTTGTATGTACATATGTATGTATGTGTATATATAAAATTTTCTGGAGAAAAAGAAGATTTTCATCATATTCTCAGTGTCTTTGAATTTAAAAAGAGCCATTCAAAAATAGCTATAAGCATGGAGAAACATGATATTTATAACCACTTGTCACAGTATTTCTCCTCCCCATTTGTACCTCACTTATGGCCACTTTGTCTCAATTTGTTAGGACCAAAAAAAACCCTGATTATTTGTGGTGATTTGCTGACCAGAAAAATGAGCACCTACTAAACCTAGGCAGTCAGTTTTCATGATAATTTAGCTCCACCAAACTATCAGAGAACCAGAGTACACAGTGGCAGATATCAGGAGGGCCTATGTAATTTTTCACATGATTTTTCTGAAACTATAAATAGAGGTACTGACAGAGAGGGAGATACCAACTACTTTTTTCATCTACACTGATGTTAATAAAGATCAATTTGTTCTTAATGCCACTGACAGGCTAATGAGTGTCCCAACCTAAACGTTATTTATCAGACCATCTGTATAGATAAACAAAAGTGAGGAACTGATATTTTTTCCAAAATATTTAAGATGGACATCAGAATGAATTTCATGTATACCTTTGCCTGTACTATAAGTAAGTCAGTTAAAATTTCAGGGGCATTGTTGGAAAGAAAATGGAGGTTAAGTTCAAAAAAAAAAAGAATGAGTCTTTTTTTTTTTCCTTTTGTAACTCTTTTAGCAGGTAATTCATTTTCAGTTTCACTGAATCTTGTTTATGCATTCAGCATAACAAATCTTCTAAAAGGCCTGTGTAGCTGTAATCTCTGCCCTCACTCTAGACGCCTGAGGATATAAGTATCCACTCTGCCACTTGATACTTCTTAGAGACTGACCTGGTGCTGAGAAATCCTTCCCAGTGTGTCCTCAGTTAAACTCCCATGATTCCTAGATGTTGCCATTTTCAAGACATAAGGCAAGTACATCTGCCTAGATTACCTCTCTGCTCTGGGAATTTTAAGTCACTTCTGTAAGGAAAAGAGAACTCAGCACTACTAACTCTCAGAATGAAAATTTTCCCCTTGCATGCTAATATTTTTAGTGTATTCATTGTCACTGAAAATAGACTTCCTCTTTCCCCTCTCATGCTGGAAAATCTTAGGTAATTATGAATAAAGCATTCTTTGCTTTTCCCCTCCTCCCGAAATGGATGCTTTACCTCTCACTGTGAGGATTGTGGCTACTCATTCTGTACTTGACCTTTACATGAGAACTGAGATGCATTTTGAAGATGGAAGTTTTACTTCTTTAGTAAAATCATAACAGAACTTTCCTCAGAGACAAAGGATAGGTAAGGAAGGAAGTGCAAAGTTTAGGGAAAAATGTAAGAGAAATTACTAACAAGAAAAGAAAAAATTAAAGTATTAGCTATTTGTAAGAGAGAGAGATTTCACAATTAACTCCCAGAAGAGGTCTTCCCTCAAATCCAAAGAAGAATATTATTTTGCATTTAGCTTTTTATAGTGAGATAAGCTTAGCCTAGGAGATATTTTCAGTGGTAAATAAACCTAGGACTTATTTTTAGTAATATTTATTAGCTTTGTGTTCTTGGAGAAATTATTTAACCTCTTTAAGTCCTGTTTTATTTGGCAAGGAGGAAAATAGGTCATAATAATAATGGGATTATATACATATATGGATATATGTACATATGTAGATAATATATATAGGGCCTGGCAGAAGTAAATTCTAAATTTTATATTAGCAGTTGTTCATTATTATTAATGTTATTAATGTTGCTTTCAGTTTTAAATAATGAATTTAATCAAAATGTATTTCTTGAGCACCTGTCAGGTACCAGGCACTCTTTAGGAACTGGGGTATATTACTGAACAAAAAGGTAAAAGTCCCTGTCCTTGTTTAGCTTAGAATATAGAGTGGTAGACATAAACAAGATAAATAAATAAAAATGTATAGCACATTAAATACCAAGAGGTGCTAAGCATGAAAAAATTAACACAGGAAAAGAAAATTGGAGAGATGGTGAGGTAGCAATTAAAGATGGAGTAGTCAGGAAAGACCTCATGAGAAGATTATTTTTTGAGTGAAAACCTAAAAAAATAATAAGTATACAAACAGACCATAAAGTCATATGGGGAATAAAAGGGAGAGGAGAAGGTCACAAAGACCTAGAGGAGTATAAAGTTTTCACAGAATGATTCAGACAGAACCAGAGGATTTTACATGGCTAAATCATATATCATCTGTAAGTGATATACCCATATAAGTGATATAGGTAAGAACTTTGGAAGTTCAAGGAATAGCAGGGTCCATCTAGACTAAAACAGTTAGAGGAGGACTTCACAAAGGATGATGGCAGATGGTGGCCTGGATCTTGAAAGATAGGAAGAAATTGGATAGTTGGCACAAGAATACAGACTTTCAGTTATAAGATGAAGAAGGTGTGAGAATCTAATGTATAATATGTTGTCTGTAGTTGACAACAGTGTATCGTATAATTGAAATTTGCTAAGAGAGTAGAAGTGTTTTCACAGGCTCAAAAAGGTAAACTATGTGAGGTGATGAATATGTTCATTAATTTGATGGAGGGTGAATCCTTTCACAATGTATATAAATAGAAAATCATCACATTGTGCACTTTAAAAATAACGCTGAAAGAAAATCTCCAAAGAAGAAGTTCTAATAAAAGTTATTGTTAGACATCACAGTTCCATAGCCCTCACACTATCAGCCATAAAAACAATAATAACAACAACAAACCAAATGGAGAATGACATCCTAGTGGAGAAGTGGAAGAGAAACATAAGATGTTTGAAATAAGGAGTGAAATAAGGATGTTGGCTTTGAGGGCAGGAGGGCTAGGCAAAGGACAAGGGGGAAGAAGGCAATGGGAGGCTATCTGGTATAGAGATGGCAAGTGGTGGCAAAGAAGCTAGAAAAGCAGGTGAGGCCAAATTTTGGAAAGCCCTAAGTCCAGGCTAAAGATTATTACGTGCCATCATACAAATAGCAAGGAGCAATGGAAGCAGGCGAGTAGAAAGATGCATTCAGGTCACTAACAATACAAGTTTAGCAGAGTACGGAGATGGCGGAAGTGGCTGAAGTGATTCAGGAGTGGGTTGAGAACATGGTTTGTGATATTAGAGATAGGACTGAAAAAGGAAGATCGATTTGATAGGGAAAATCCTGAGGATTTGATCACTAATTGCCATTAGGAGATACAGAAGAAGAGTCAAAGGTTTCTCTACAGGCTTTAAAGGACCCATTAAGTGTCGGCATTAAAGGGAATAGGGATATTAGGGCATATTGTGGATCTGAATTCATGGTGACTGAGGTGAGATAACCCACTGTAGGTGTCCTTAAAACTACTAAGGATAAAGTCCATGCAATGTTTGACAGGCTGAATTGAATTGCTAAGAGCAACTTTCACTGTGCATTGGAATCCATGTAAATATTAACTTGGCACAAAAAAAATTGCATGAGAATCTGCCTTTTTTCTTTTTACACCGAGCTGAATTAACAGAGAATCATAAAAGTGTTGCTCAAAAGTGGGCCATTAGATACCACCTTAGTCCAATTGGCTAATATTATGGCAGACTAAAAGTTACCCAGACATGACACATGACTTCCTAACGGTCATATCAATGACCATTAGCTATTGGCAAAACCTGGCCCCAGGTGGCCATATTGAGACCTACTGCACCTCCCTGTCATCTGTAAGAAATGCTAGTGATTTGTATTTTGCCATCTTGTTTGTGGAGAAAGGAGTTAGAAGGTTTGGATTTGCCCATTAGAACTCTCTTGTAGCCATTCTTCTAATTAATATGGACATGTTCACTCTTTCTCACGAAACAGACCCTACTCATTTAGAAGCTTCATTCTTAGTCATCCTCTCCTACCTATCGTCATGGTTGATGTATCCTGATTGAAAAATAAGTCATCTTTCTATTTCATCAATAATTGGAAACAGAACACTTATCTCTAATATTGCATTTTTTTCTGTTTATCTTTCAGAAGAAAAAATCACTTTTCTTATTTCAAACTTAAATCACCTAGACTTGAAAATTAAGACTCCAAGTGTCCTTTCCTTTCAGACCAGTCTTATGAACTGAAACCCATCATCCTTATTCTAACAAACCCAATTGATTTATCCATGGAGTCACAGGACTTTAAAACAAAAATAGATCCTAGACATCATCTAAGGCAGTTGTCTTCAAACTATTACTCTCCTACCCATCTGTTACTGTTTCCTTCTTTTTAATAAAATGTAATTATCTAGCAAGTGTGCAAAAGTGTATTTAAAGAAGGAAAATGTTTATTTTTCTATTTATAGAAATTTTATAGTAGTGCTACAATTCTTTGTTTCTTTACTCTCGCCATTATACATGGCACATTATGATACAAGTCATAACCATGTGAAAGCCTTATCTGGTATATATTTTAAGGCCCAGATTGGTCTCATTGTCTCTATGTCCCAAGAGACTGAATTATAGAAACTATTGACATTCTCATGGGATTCTGCTAAGAACTTTGGCAATCCCTGAATTCACAAATAGCACTGTAGCATTTTTTATTTGCATTAACGGCTATCCACATGTGACCAGTACTATGTGTTTAGAACGGGTAAGCCATGCTAAAATAGACTACACACTATGAAGGTTATTTTCACCATTCTTGTTTCAGTTTCCCCATCAAACAGTGAAGTATCAGTTGTCTCCATTGATCTCATAGGATATTTAAGCAGAAATGAAAGTCTTGGTGAAGACACTTTGTCTTCTGAAAGAAAGTTGCAATGCAAATAAAGACATTATTAATGTTTACCCATATTTACAGATGTTAATCTGACCAAAGCTTTTTCTCAAAATGTGAAATAATGTAGTCTACTCTTATCTATGGGGGAAATGTTCCAAGATCCCCAGTGGATGCCTGAAATTGTGGATGGTACCAAATCCTATTATATATACTGTCTTTTCCTACACATACATACCTATGATAAAGTTTAATTTATAGACACTGTAAGAGATTAACAACTAAAAATAGAATAATTATAACAATATACTGTAATAAAAGTTACATAAATGTACCCTCTCTCTCCTTATTGTACTATACTCACCCCTCTTCTTTTTGTGATGATGTGAGAAGATAACATTCCTATAGGATGTGGTGAAGTGAGGTGAATGACGTAGGCACTATGACATAGCGTTAGGCTACTACTGACCTTGTGACCATAAGTCAAAAGGCAGATCATCTGCTTCTCGATCGTGGATGACCGCCGATAACCAAAATCGCAGAAAGTGAAACCACTGATGGGCAGGGGAGGGGCGGGAGCGAGGAGCCAGACTACTGTAATGTGTTATCTTAGCTTTTTTAATGTTGAGAAGATTGGGAGAACAATTAATGGGTTTCTTGGAGAATCTGTGATCGTATAGTTAATGTTGTATATGTGTGTAGCAATTTTGTAATTCTCAAAGGCATGCACGGTCCTTGAATTTTGCTGGGGGTCTGGAGGGACTTTAAGGAAAAGAAAAAACGTTGGCCATCTTCTCAAGATCTTGAATCTCCTCCATACTCACGCATGTGTACACACACATATTCACGTAACATCCTTCCTTAAATCCCCCTAGCCAGCTTGCTTCCTACTTTATTGAGAATATTGAACTCATTGGGGAAGAACTTCTGCTTTTCTTTTCCACCCATACCCCTAAATCCAGCATATCCGTAACTTTTACCTCTTCAGAATTTGCTCACTTTTTCCATGAATTAATCATTTCCTGATTGTTCCTTCTGCTTCTATCCCTTTTTTTTTTCTGATGGTCAATTTAAAGTGTCCCAGTATGCTCATTCTTAAGTGCATATCTAACCATGTACACTCTTCCTTAATGCCCTTTGATGGATACCCACTGTTAAACTTTGCTAAAGCAGTAGGAAGCTCCCCCCAACGCCAACCCACAAAGTTTTTAAAATTATAATGGAATTCTTGTGGTCCATGCAGAGACAGATGCAATGTGGGGGTTCTCGGGGTCACCTACTTACCCCCTCTTTATCTAGTGTGGCCCAGAACAGCTCTGTGAACCCCTGGTACCTAAAATACTCAGTTTGGAAAACAGTTAGCCTACAGAAAATAGACTGTGCACTTGATATCCCTATCTGGTTCTTAATTACTCGTCAACCTCCATGTCATCATATTGTCCCTCAGATTCTGTGAGGTAATTATTCCTAACTCTTTATATGTCTTGAACATAACATTATATTTTACACATTCAAGCCTTGGTACTGGCTGCCCCTCTCCTCCCCCTTTTCCATAAAGACCCAGCTCAGGTTTCTCATCAGCCAAGCCTCATATTTGTAGCACTCGTGTTCCTCAAACACCATACTTACTGTAGTCATTTGTGTCTATTTCTCTACAAACTGAAATCTCTAGGACAAAGACTGTGCCTTATCTTCTTACTCCTAAGAGCTTGCAGTGTCTGGTTACATAGTAGGCACTCAATCACACTCTTCAAAACAACTCACTTTGTGAACCTTTTCATATCTTTTATTTTTTCTTTGTCCCCTCTAGTCCCTAACTAAAATAGATACAACATTTGCCCCATTTGGGGATGGGAGGCAGGGAGGTAAGGAACTGGGGAAGGTGAGTAGCTGGAACTTGACATAGCAATATCATATACAAAATTAACATCGTTTCAGAGCTTGAACCCCAGACATACTCAGTTGTAACTAACACCTGTGTAAGTAACATTTGATGCCTGAAATATACCGCCCTGCTGCAGAATCCTACCCAAATTAAATGTATTACTATTGGGATTTGTGCTTTTGTTGGCTATTTTGGGAGACTTTAGGGATGTATTCAGTATTCTAATTCCAGTAGTCTTTTATTATTATTATTATTATTATTATTATTATTATTATTATTTTAATGTTTATTTCTGAGACAGAGACAGAGCATGAACGTGGGAGGGGCAGAGAGAGAGGGAGACCCAGAATCAGAAGCAGGCTCTAGGCTCTGAGCTGTCAGCACAGAGCCCGACGCCCGGCTCGAACTCACAAACCATGAGATCATGACCTGAGCCGAAGTCGGTCACTCAACCGACTGAGCCACCCAGGCACCCCCTAATTCCAGTAGTCTTGATGAATGTTTCACTCTAGGAAGAGAAATTTGAAAGCTGTTGTAGATGATATTTAATGTCTATTGGGTGATAATTTTAATGAATATATACACTCAAGCCCTTGTTCAGTAAAAAAACGTGAATTCAGGAAATGTTTTGAAAATTTCAGAAAGTTTAGTTGCTGATAGATTTTTTTATCTAGCAGTTTTTTGTTTTGTTCTGTTTTTCAGTCTCAGGGAGGAGGAGAAAAGTGGTCAGTGTACTTTACAGTATAGGCTCTATGGGAGGCCATATGTTTGGCATTGCTGTCCAGGTGCTTTGTGGTATTAGGAGGACATAGCTGGGATTGTATGCAAGCTCGCAGGGCTGAATCAATATGCTAGATCTCTAGAGAGCATTTTTGGAAAGATTTTTGAGCTCCAGGTTCTCTAACCAAAGAGTAAAGTGATTTTTTAGAATCCATAGCTTTTCTAGATTGTAGGAATTCATAGAAGAGAGTAAATAATCTTCTCAATTAAAATGCAGAATTGAACACTTAGAATTTTAAATGTATTTCACCTAGAACAAAAAAATATGTAGCCTTGTGTCATATTTATTAAAAGTATACAGATGGTCTCAAAAAGGTTTTATTTCTCTTATTCAGTTTCATACTTTCTGAAAGTAAAATGTACTAGATGTCTTTGTTTAATTTGTACTTCAGTTGTCCAAATTTTCATTTTTAAAAGTTCTACCTTCTCAAGGTGAGTCACTTTTTAGACATTTTAAAAACTGAGATTGCTATGATGGTTATTCTATTAGTCTTCCTAGAGTAGCAAAGTAGTAAAACATATTTGAATGAATGTTTAGTACATAGTAAGTATTTAATAGTTTTTGGTTGAGTGAAGGGGTTATGATCATATAGGAAAGAAGATAATATCAAAATATTTTTTTAAAAACTTTAATTTTTATTAATGATGTAGAAGAGACTTTTCTTCATTAACATGGGTCATATAACTGGAATATATCATAAAATGCCTACTTTAAATCTTTATTGAGGCCAGTTAAGGCAGAAAGGGGGAGAGAAGTGGCCAGAAGATAAAAAGGGCAGTTTACTTAATTTATGTGACTCAAAATATTTACTAAGTTTGTAATTTACAATTGCAAATTTTGTAAAATTACAAAATTGCTATTACTGTCATCTGAGAGAAAAGTTATGTATTTAAAAGCTCAAAGAAAATGATTATTTCCTCTCATGCCGTGCAGGAATCTTCTTTTTTTTTTTTTAACATTTTATTTATTTTTGAGAGAGAGAGAGAGAGAGAGTGCACAAGCAGGGGAGGGACAGAGAAAGAGGGAGACATAGAATCTGAAGCAGGCTCCTGGCTCTGAGCTGCCAGCACAGAGCCTGACACAGGGCTTGAACTTGAGAACTGTGACATCATGGCCTAAGCTGACCATGAGATCATGACCTGAACCACTCAGGTGCCCCCATGTAGGACTCTTCTTTATTGCCTTCCTAGAAAGGACTAATCTAGCACCTCATTGGGTTCTTCTAATAATGGTCCACTCAATGATTTAGTACATTTTTAGAAAATTTCACTTGTCTAGTGTCATGCTGAGCTACAATCTACATTTGGTACAGAATGTTGGATCCCTTTTTCATACAGAGATCCCTTAAAGATTAAACTTTGGTGTTGGGTATTTCAGGTACCATCAGATGATCCTAGGGTTCCCCTATACTTCTCTGGGTGCTGTACCTCTATCAGTCTAGCCCTGAGGCACGCTTACTTTCTTGCCCACCAGACCACTCTGCCCCATCACACTGAAGCTACAACATACTTTTCATCACACAAGCAGCTGATAAGCCAAATCTCTCCCATTGAAACTTTGTGACTGTGATGGTCTAAATCAGTGTTGAAGGTTTTAACACTTAATTCATTAAATTGCATTTTCTTACTTTTAGTTCCTCCTTTAAGCCTAGGCAAATTTATGAAAATCTGTTTCCATTCCATTTATTGTTTATAAACACATGCTCCCTTCTGTCCCTTTCTCATTTCCTCCATACATTTCATGAGGATGACTTCTGTGTTGTCTTTGATATTACTGATTTAAATTTTGATATAATTTTAAGTGGATAATCATTGAGAGAACAAGACATATGTTTTTAATTAAAATCTTACCTAAAATTTAGAATACTTCTTATTCATGCACTCTTCCCCTAGCCTTCCCCCACCTTGTCCACCTTTCCTAAACAAAGGACAAATACTGAATTGGCCTGGCCTTACTGGAGTCATTTTAAGGACTTTGTTTAGTGAGTTGGACACAATTATGAATCATGAACCTAAGGATGTATTAGAAGGTAGGCTTGAGGGCACCTGGGTGGCTCAGTCTTGGTTAAGTGCCAGACCCTTGATTGAAATTCAGGTCATTATCTCATGGTTGGTGAGATCTAACCCACATTGGATTTTCTCTCTCTCTCCTCTCTCTCTCTGCCCCTCTCTGCCCTCTGCACCTCTCTGCTCTCTCTCTCTCTCTCTCTCTCTCTCTCTCTCTCACACACACACACACACACACACACTCTCTCTCTCTCTCTCTCACTGACTCACTCATACTCTATCAAAATAAATAAACTTAAAAAATAAAAATAAGATAGGCTTGAACATGTAGAAGCAATTTTCTTAGTTCTGAATTTGTGGTTCCGTTTACCTTTGCTTAGGAAGAGGGAACATACTGTTCCATTGGTTGTGCAGATAATGCATTTTTCATCTTTGATCCATTGATAGACTTAATTTTCCATATAACCAATTTATCAGGAATAGCAGCTAATACACCTGATAATAGATCATAGAAACCTGAGAATGTTTGGTCTAAGTCACATTAGAATATGAGGGTCAGAATGATATAATAAGCACAACTGGCAAGGATATGAAGAACTGTGAATTTGTTTTTAGAGGACATTAGAACTGATGTATTTAAGCTTTAAACTTCCACTATTGTTTCCCTAAGCATCAGTTCATCATTATTTCTATTTGGGAAAATTCCTTCAAGAGTTTTGTCAACATCGGAAAAGGGATGTTTATATATAAAAATATCTGCTAACTCCCTACTCTTTATGTGTTCACTCAACCACAATCTAATTACCTTTTTACTCTTCATTTACTTCCTTTCTGAGAACACTGCTTCTTCTTTGTCTGATATGAATACACACACACACACACACACACACTTTTTTTAACACCTAGGTCACACTTTTAATCAAAAAGAGAAAGAAGGTTGACTTCACTGCTATGCTGTTGTTGTGTTTCATGTTCATGAGATAATTGTCTTGAGACAACTTGATTGAAATACCTGTTGATGAATCCTATACCTAGAAGATTGAGAAGAATTGTCTTTAAAATCAGTTTTTCTTGGGATGAGCACCAGGTGTTGTATGGGAACCAATTTGACAATAAATTTCATATTAAAATAATAATAATAATAATAATAAAGCAGATACATTAGGGCAATGTGAAAGAACAAACATGGGCTTGAGAAGTCCCTTTGTGTAAGAAGGCTCAACCCAATAAATTGGCTCAGGAAAAATCATTCTAAAAAAAATAAAATAAAATAAAATCAGTTTTTCAGCTGAATCATTTAAGTACTTACAAATCAAGAGTTTGATTTGGAAACATTACATTCAATATATTTTTAAAAGTTGGATAAATTTCCCTTTAAAACAAAATCACTTCTCCAAAAGAGGCTCCATTTTTTTCTCCCAAATACATAATGGAGAAGAAAACTTTTCCTATTGAAATGATTCATACTAATATATATTGCTTGCTCTATTGTTTAATGCAAGGTATGTCTTAAAAATTTCGTTGGACGTGTAAGTATATTTTCATGTATTCATAATAAATAACAGATGTGAGGCAAAAAAATAAAAGATTTAAAAATGATAAATAATGTGTGCATTGGTGCTATGCTGGTTTCTGTTCCCATTACAGTGCTCAATAGTTTTCTGCAGATAAAATTATCAGTTGATAACATTTAAACCAGGCACTTTAGTAAGTGGAGGTATTACTTATTAATGAGCTTTTTTTTTTTAACTTAATTTTACTGAGGGGGTTTCAGGACTACTAATCATGGATTATATGAAGCAAAGTATAAAGCAATAGAAGGTCACCTCCAAGTTGGGGATAGAGTTGAATTCCTGCCAATATAGTTTACTGTGGTATTATTAACAGGACACCTTCATCCAAAATCTTTACATTACCAACTCCTGCCCTCCAGATCTGTGTGACCATGGAAACTGCTGCATATTTTGTGAGATAACACTGTCCCCCAACTTCATTCCTTGATATATTTTGAACATAGATGTATGTCCAATGAACTAGTTCCCAGAGAAATATATGAATGAGTACATACACACACACACTCACACACACACACACACACACACACACACACACACACACACACACTTATCTCTTCAAACTTTATTATTACAGAAGATTTGCAAAAACTGTGGATAAATAGCATATATTAATCTTACTTAATGGATGGATGATGTTGAAAGTAATATGAAAACCAAATTAATTCTGTTTTTCCTAGCCCTTGCCTTTGAGAAGCCTGAGTGTTCTGGGAGGTAGGCTGACTGCTTCAGGGTAAGCAGGTGAATTACTGGTTGCATTGAGTCCACCTCTCAGATGCTCTGAATGCTTATGTAATAACTTTCTACCCACTGCTGCATACAACCTCCATTTAAAAAAGTCTGTAATTCAGTTTTTTCTTTTTAATCTTTTGTTATAAACTGATACATTGTTATTAAAGAAATTATTAAAGGAAACACTTTTCTAATTACTCATTGTTCTCAGATACCTTAGTGATTGTTTTTCATCTCTGAAATTCTGTTTTCCTTAAAGGCAATAAATCTTTTTTTGTCCTCTTGTGAGTGATACTTAATATTTTTAGTACCATCATAACTTTAATCAATCAAGGCCATATTAAGCCCTTATTTTGAACCATATTTCTACTTTTTGTTATGAAGCTTGGGTGTTTTTTTTTCTCCATTATTGATAATTTATTGAAGAGAAAGTACCACCCTTCATGTTCTGTTGTTTTGTATAGGATTACTGACAACAAAATAGGGGACACAATATTAACACCATAAAGAGTTTATGGTGAAGAAATGGAATGGTTGTGAACTATAGCAGGCAAAATGAAAATTTAGTAAATGCAAATGTTTTCTGGACCAAAGCAGAACACGAGTCAACAAACGTATCAAATATAATTGGATACCTGGCCAAATATTTTTTTAATGTTTAAGAAGGGTCAGTGAAACATTTGAATTGCATAGTCTTCCCAATAAGCTGAAAATGACCTAATGATGTTTGAGCTCCTGAAGTACTTGAACTTCTCTTTTATTCTTATTATGATCCCTAATACTGTGCTTGGAACATGGTAAGTAATCAATAAATGGTTGGCAGATGAATAATGATTATCATTGATTTACTAAACAAGGAAGAGAGTTGGGAAAGTGCTATCTATCAATATCAAGTTGTTTACTTTGGAACATTTTATGTGAGATTAGGGAGGAAAACAAAAGTGAGCCATATGACTGTGCTATCCTAAGAATTACTTCCATTCTTACATGGGGCCCATACAAATTTATATTTGGCCTATATAATTTCACCAGGGTACACAAAGCACCAAATTAGTTTAGAAGATAGTTGGAAAAGGATGCAATAGGAGAGGGTTTTAAACTGTGGATCTATTGGAAAATAATCTTGTTTCTAAGTTTTTAAAATCCTCAACAATACTGTGAATAGTTGGGAAGTAAATGTGCTTTGTGTCAGAGAAAGGTCTTTGTATCTATTGATTAGAGTATTAGCACATTTCATCCCACAGAAAGGATTGTCTGGCTTTGGGAAACACACCTACCTGAACTCTTAATTATAGTAGTGACGCTGACAAGCAGTAGGCAATCCCAGAAAGAGCCAGAGCCATGATTAAGGATGTTGAGGAAACGTCTTGGGCATGATTTGAGTGAGTTTTAATTACAGTAAGAAATACACAACCTCTATGAAGTCATTTCCAACTCCTTGAGACAAATTTAGCCTTTCTTTTCTCTATCTCCAAAGCATGCTGTATAAAAATCTATTTGAAAACTTACCACACTATTTCCTTAAGATGTTTCAGGTATCTCTCTCTCTTCCTCAGGGACAAGAATGTTGAATGCTTAGTACATACAAGGCACTTAATATTCAAATGAATAATGGGCTACTATTGCCTAAAAATACAGACACCATGTAATAGCAGGTATGCAGCTGATAGAATAAAGTGCTCTCAGTCATTCAGAATAGTTTACTTGTGGAGAGATCTCTGGTAATCCTTTCTTTTTCTGTGCTTTTTAAAATTTAAACAGCATTAGAGTTACATATTTCTTGGAAAATTGAAAGAATGTGTTTGTGAGAACATTTGAGCCCTGGTCTATTTGCCAGATAACAATTTGTGAAGTTTAAAAATTGTATTCCAAAGATATAAATTTATTTAGGCTTTATACCTTCTTAGAGCTTATTTTAGCAGTATACACTTTCCTGTAACACCATTCAGTCTCTCCAGGTTTTCTAATTTGTAGACATAGCACCTCTGTCTACACTTTTATGTTTTTTTTTTTAATTACCTTAGTGATTTTTCTACCCACTGTATTCCTTTTCTTTTCTTTTTTTTTCACTGTATTCCTTTTCAAAGAATTTACTGTTGGATTTATTCATTAAACCAACTATGTATGTTTTTTTGTTATATAATGCTCTAATTATTGTTAATTACTTTTCCCTTCTTTGCTTAAGTTTCTGTTATTTTGTTTTCCTAAATTATTGGGTTAGAATGCATATGTCATTTATTTAATTCTATATTGTGTTGTCTACAAAAGATTTTAAAGCTCTGGTTATAATTTGGCTATAGCTCATGTATTTCAAGATGTGCTGTATTCATTACCTTTTTTTTTTTATAAATTCTTTTAAAGTTTTCATTTCTTCTTTGAGCAAAATGTTACTTAGAAAAAGAAACAAAAATCTCTTCAGCTTATTCTCTACTTGACTGATTTTTGCAGTATTAACTCTGTGGGATTTTTTTTTCTTCTTTTAATTCTGTTTTATATTTTGCTGTGGAATTATGTTACTGGGCTCTATTTTTCTTCTTCATTTCAGCCTGTTTTCTAATTTAATCATCCATCTGTTGTTTCAAAGAGTACCTGTGAAAACTTCCCTTGGCAGGACAAGGCACAGATCTACGGTTTATTTCTAGAACATAAGCAAATCATTTCTGAAAGCATGCTCTTCAGCTACTATTGAGTAATATGCTAATTTTTTTTTTTTCATTGAAGTTCTGTTTTTTTTCATAGGCACTGTTCTGGATTTGTCTCCCCCCACCCCACTCCCACCCCCCATACATCCTTGAAGGAGAGCTGATTCACCTAATACCACAAAAGTGTGATAGTATCTTAGGCTGTTCAAAACATCAAAACATTCTTTCACTAGGACATTTAGTACATTATCACTGCAATTTCTTTTTATATTTGTTGAAAATATTGCTTAAGAGTTCAGCTCCCCCTGCCTGCCAATCTGTCTTTGTATTTCTCTTTCACTTTGTCTCTAGTCCAGGTTTATAATTTGGTTTGTCTGATCTTCCTTCCTTCCTTCCTTCCTTCCTTCCTTCCTTCCTTCTTCCTTCTTCCTTCTTTCCTTCCTTCTTCCTTCCTTCCTTCCTTCCTTCCTTCCTTCCTTCCTTCCTTCCTTCCTTCCTTCCTTTAGTGCTTTAGCCCACTTAGTTGGGAATAGCTCTATCCCTTTGGACCCCACTTTCCCCAGTGAGCCCTACCAGTTTAGGAAATTGAGCACTCCTTTCCAAGTGAGCCATTCTAAATGAGAAGCCAGGTTAGAGAAGAATCCTGCCACCCACAGGTGTTCTTTTTGGTGAGTTTGTGCATATTTCCTTTCCCTGGGCTGCTTTGTGGTTAAATAAGACATGCCTATTTCCCCAAAGCCTCCCTCACCCTTAGCTCTTGCTCCTTTGCATTAGGAGGGAACATTTGGTTGAGAAGACTATTACACAGTACGCCTGTCACAAGAGCTTGTAGCTCAGAGAAAGATATCACATCACTGGTTTCTGTTGTGTTTCCAGTTTCGTCTCAGCTGTGGTACCAGGGTGGAGAGCTTCAATTACATACTCTCCTTCTTTCCTGTTAGCCCTGTCTAACCTCAACCCATGCCCTCCAAATAAGGGGTACTGGGGCAGTCAGCTAGGGTTTTCTTTATTTTCCACAGCTGGCTTAGGAAGAGGGACTATGATTTGACTCTTAGTGAAGTTTCTTAATATGGATTCATTTGCAATTTATCCAGAAATTCCTCAAACTTCCTGCCTCTCAGCTGGCAGTGTTCCCTGGTATTTTAGTGCTGATGCAGGATGTTTTCCAGTTTTTTGTTTTTCTTTGATCTCTTCAATCATTCACTAGGAAGAGGGCTTGGATGTCTGCTCTTATGTTACCGTTTCTCTACAAGTCCTCCAGCCTAATTTTGTTCATGAACGTGATGAAAATTAGCTCCTCAGATGGATTTAATATTGGATGCTGCTTTCAAGGAAATTCAAAATAGAAAGCAGGCTTTCAAAAAAAGAGAATAAATTATCAGCCAGTCTCACAAGGACAAAAATAAGCCAAATCTTATGAAACAGGTTTTGGAGTAAACCTTTTTTTTTTTTTTTTTTTTTTTTTTTTTTACAATTCTAATTTAAGTTGAACTCTTCAAATGAAACTGAAGAGCTAAAAACTTTAACTCATAAGCATTCTAAGCATTAATTTCTGGGAATCTGTAAGCTGTCTGGAAATTTTACATAAATTTTGCTAGGAAGAGGGGACCAGTTGCTTTCAGGATTCTCAACAGGATCTCAGAGCTTAGGAACTAATGCTGAACATGCATAAGAAAATTAAGGCCAAAATTCATTACCTTATGAGTTTTAGTTTGGATAATAAGCCTAATTCCACAAGAGATTGCTTTAGCACCAACATGAAAACTTTAATCATGAAAACTCTTTTTACTATATAAAAGGGGAGTAAAGAACTGAAACTGGAGTGCAGAAAGCTGGATTTGCTATGATTTGAAGTACATCCAGAATAATCCACAGATTTTAAACAAGATCCTGTATTGCGTCGTTTCTCTGGTATGCTGGAGGAGGAAGGACAAGGGGGTTTTAAAGACAAGTGGAGAGCATGTTCAGTTTCTTTTGGACATGGCTTCAGTTTCAATGTCTGCATTAAGGGAACATAAGAAGGAAGTGAAATGATTGGTCATGATATCAACTGTGTACTCCTGTGGTTGCAGAGGGGAAAAGAGCCCAGCTATTTTGCTGTGAACACAACTTTTTCTGCTGAAGGTATTTCACTAAAAATACATTCATTTTGCAGTTAGGCATCAGCAGAATGCCTTCTTCTGATGTATCAGAATATTTTCATATGCTTTTTTTTTTTTTTGGTTTTGGTTTTGGTGGGCTTGTAAAAACAAATTTTTGCAAAAATTGAGCAAATTGATTGTTCAATTTGTGAACAACTGTCCAGGATTGAGCAGGACTCTCCAACATATTCCTCTGTATTACATGGTAAGTCCTCTGAAGAATCAGTTTCCCAAATGGGGAAGCTCTGGTGTTCTCATTTATTTTTATTATCTAATTATTTTTCTTACCATTAAGTGAAGTTTAAGGACACAGAGGGACCTGATTTATTTTTATGAGCAACAAGTTAGAAGACCTAAATAGGCCATCTTTATTTTACTGTTTAACCCTTTTATATTTCTTGAATCTTTTCCAATCATAGAAAAGTTGCTGAGCTTGCTCAATTTTATTTGCTAGCTTATTGGATAAAAAAGAGTAAAATAGGAGTGTGTGTAGGGCACAGTGGTGAGTAGACAGTGTTTCCAATTAATCTCAAAGTTTGGGATTAATTTAGCATAAAATCTGATCTTTGATGTGTTCCTGTTTTTTGTTTTGTTTTGTTTTTTGTATATGTGTTTTTTTGTTTTTTGTTTTTTTGTGTTTTTTTTTTGTTTGTTTGTTTGGTTGGTTTTTTTGACATGGTGACCTGCCGTAACAAAGAGGAGACTGCAGGAAACTTGGTACCAATTAAAGCCAGTCTCCTTCCACCAAAAAACTCAACTGTCAGCAAATGTAATCTCAAATTCAAATAGTGATAAGTGTTTTAAAGTGAAACAGGAATAAAGAGCCAAAGCTATTAAATTTCAGCATCTGCTGGAAAACAAAATGCATACCAGTTTAATGAAGTTTGGTATTTATTAAGTTACAACTTGCACAGCAGAAGAACATAGATATGCCTGATGCATGGTGTATATGTTTGGGTGGAGACCTCTTACAGCAAAACTGAATACACTGGGATGAAAGTCTGCATTGATTATACATTCACCTTTGGTGTTCATTCCAGCTATCAGTTATTCAACCCATGTGATTGTACAAAAAAAACAAAAAAACAAAAACCCTCCAAGTTAGGTTTGCATCTGATTAGCAGTATTTGAAGCTTGCATTTTTCTAGGATGAGTCAAGTGTAATAACAGGTTTCTAGATCCAAACAAGTCTTCAACCTTATCTGGAAGGAAACTTAAAATTTGAACTATCTGTTCTTACCCTAACCGAGATGCTCTGGACACAACCCATTGACTTTGGATCCTCACATTATATAGTTGATTTATCTTCCAAGGTTAGAGGTCTAAATACGCTGTACCCATTGATTCAGATCCATGGCTGATAACGATGTACCTCTAACAGCTTTCTTTTAACTAAAATAGTACATATGCCAGCTTGGTTTGTTACAGTGAGAACGGAACAGAAATCTGATAGCAGATTTCTCTCATATTTGGGGGGGTTTCTTAATTAAATTAAATGTGTGACTATACTCTGCTATACTCTTCTATATATATTAATAAAAGATGCTTTTAGGAAAATTCAGAAATCTTAAAACTTGTAGCTAGCTATGAAACAAGTATTTCAAATAGAAACAGAAAACTTAGATTTCTAATCACCTGGCAGAGCAAAAATGCTAAGATCTTCCCCATGTGCTTGGCATAAACTATTGGGTTATAGACATTTTACTGACATTTCAGGTTTGTTTATTTCCAGTGGAGCCTATCAAGGATAATCATATCTATTCTATTTCCATTCGGTCAACAGGCAGGTTTTGAGCATCTGCTGCATACCTGTGCTAGGTTTTAAGATTGGGAGGGAAGGTAGATAAAGCATAGAATTTGCCCATAGGGAGTTCAGAAATAACTGAGCCAAAGGACAAACCATGTTAGTGATAACTAGAGGAGTTACTAAGAGAACTTAGGTTCCATACCCCTTTGAAGTCCTTGCTCTTTTTTTCAATGTGCTAAAAAAATAAGTGAATCATTTTTATTGAAGTCAAGCGATTTTTTGAAGATTTGTTTTGGTGTGTGTTGGGATCTAGGTTTAAAATAAACATGTGGGAAGAGACTTTAAACTTGTTTTTCCTCAACTGCTAATTCAATGACTAGGTTTCATTTTCCTAGGTAGTATCTATACCTGACACTACTCTTTCTCTTTCTAGAAATGTTGTGTGTTTCAGCTTTTAATATGCTTGGTCACTAAAATAAATTTCTATGTTAAAAGGTATAATTTGCTAAATGCAATTCTTAAGACTGCTAGAAACCAGCAGAAAAGAGAATATGTATACACTGTCCGTCATTCATTCAGCATGTATTGAATATCTACTTTCTGCCAGGTACTGAGTTAAGTATTTTAGTTATGACTATGAAACCAATAGACACAGCTCTTACTCTGCAAGAAGCTTAAGCCTGGTGGAGGATGCATGTAGGAAACAAGCAGATACACCATAATGTGTTAAGTGCTGTGAGGAGGAAAAATATAGGGTGTTCTTGGAACTCTCTGGAGAGCATCTAACACTCTCTTGGAAAGTCATTCAAGATTTCCTAGAGGAAGTATTGTCTACACTATAACCTGAATAGAATAAGTGAGAGTTCCTTTGTCCAGAGTGGTAAGGGGAAAGAGGAGAAAGATAAGGAAGATTTGTTACAGTGAGAGGGACTACATGGATAAAGGCACAGGGGCAAGAGAGAACATGGTGTGTAAAAGGAACTATAAATTATAAATGTATCAATAAAAGGCTGGGGCAAATGGGCATGAGAGAAAATCCCAGAGAGGAGACTAGGGCTAGATGCTGACAGCTTTAGGGTCATATCAATGGGTATGGAAGGCCAAGAGGAGCTACTGAAAAGTGGGAAGTAAGCAGAGAAGTGATGGTATTGAGCACTGGGCCTTAGTATAGAGAACAGGTAGAAGATGAGCAGGACTAGAAGCAAGAAGTCTATTTAATGGACCTTTGTTAGATAACCAGGAATGAGATGATGAAAGCAAGAATCATGGTAGTAAAAATGAGGATGTGGATAATTTATGGATTCCAGAAACAATCAGAAAACTAATTTCTGTAAAGTATGAACCAGTCATACTTGGTGTTTAATGGGATGTTTGTATGAGGGAAGAAAGAACTAAATATCCAAGGTTTCTTAAGTAAATATGTAAATGATATTACCACCCACTATAATAGGAAACACACAAGAGGCGACAAGTTTGGAGTGAAAGACAATGAATTCAGTTTGGGATACACAGATGGCTAGGAGACTATTGCAAGTGCAGACTGGGGACTCTGCTGAGGACTAGAAGTAGAGATCTGGGATTGATCTGCACATAGAGCTCATGGGACTTAAATGGGTCATCCAGCAAATGGTTATCTCACTCTCTTTCTAGCTATCTCTTCGATCACCTTGATGTCTTTTCTTTCTCTTCATAATCTCTAAATTTAGAGTTTTCTCAGCTCCCATCTTAGGCCATCTTCTCTAACTGTACACTCACTCAGGATAATCTCATCCAGTCCTATGGCTTTAAATACCATTAAATGATATACTGACACAACTTGAAGTTAACT